>NC_054825.1:56540234-59317734 GCF_018345385.1 Vulpes lagopus
CCTCCGCCGCGCTCCTCCGTCTAGGTCATCTTGTCGGAGAGCGACTTCTGACTTCCTTGTAATCGGGAGAGTTTCCCACCTGTAGACCACTTTTCGTCAGGAAGGAAGTGTCCCCCAGGTGGGGGGGGGAGGGGGACGTCAGTGACTGTGAGTCCCCGATGGTGCCGCAGCGAGTCCGGACCCGGGTCAGGGCAGGGCGTGGCCCCCGGGCTGCTCCGCGCAGCTCGGCTCAGCCCTTGGGCCCCATCAACCAACTACCTGCCTGTTGAGAAGGTAGGAGGAGGTCAGTCTCCCCTGTGACAGTGGCTCAAGGATACCTGAGCTTACCTCCACCCACACAGGTATTATGGAAGATCTCAAAAACCATGTTCATTCAAAAATAAATCTGGAAAGCACACTGGACGCACGAGGTGCCATGCCCATGCCCATGCACGTTGTCGGTTTTGTGTTGATTTACCTTTGCAAAACTGTGGGGACTCTGAATGTGTAAGAGAGCGGCGGCCCCATGGGAGCCCACTGGGGCCTTTACCCTAGAGCTTTGAGATCCTAGAGTCTGGGAGTCCCCCGCCCCAGCTCAGACCTACTTTACTGATGGCTTCTGTCCAAAACTGCGGGCTGCCTGTCTGGAGCTTGGTGGTTTGGAATGCAGGACGTACTTTCTCACCGAAACAATGTTACAAAGGTGGTTAGGTTCCCAGGTTAGCCCAGGACCCTCCACTCAAAAGGCTCTGTATCTAAGTATTGCCTTGATAATACATGCTTAATTTGGGGGTTGGGGGGTAAAGGTAGGAGGAAAGGCAGGAGGATAAAGGAGGAGGATATGCGGGTAGGAAGAATACATCACTGAAATATTATTCTGGAACTTTCCTAGTTTTAAGGTTGGCCAGATTAATTAATTGGAAACTTGTATCTTTGCCCCCCCCCCACCCCTTGTTTTTCCACCTTCCTCCTGTGACCTTAGCATCCCTCTTCTCTGACATATTAGGAAAGCCATTAGGCTTATCCAGTTCTGCGGCCATCCTTCCTCCTTTTCACTTTGGTGCACTTACTCTCAGCTAGAGACCAGCAAATAGAATCAATATTCATTAAGTTAAGAAGGTTGGTGGTCCTCGGCAACACAAAAGAGTTGTGTTATTTAAAAACCCAAGAAAACCTTGTTAACCTAAACAGATCTGTGCTTTATGAAATTAGAGGCCACGGAATTAAGGAGCCACATAATTATGACACTCAGGCATTGTGAAGGAAGATCTCCGATGAGGCCAGCTTCAGAGAAGCAAACTCTGGAGACAAGTCCTCTGGCCAGTGGCGTTAAGACAGTCCCGTTTAGCACTTCCCTCCCTTATTCTAAGTCCATCTGTTACCCAAAAGCTTCAAGGGTTTCTCCGAAAGTATCTATCAACCAACATCTGTAGTGCGAGGATGTGCTTTTCTTTTTAGTTGAGGGTTTATGATTTGGAGACCTCATGGATTTTATAATTTCCTGCAGTGCCAAATGCCCTGCCTGTGGCAAATACCCAGGAAATACTGCTTACTCATGGGCTTTGATTAGGTGCTTATTCTTGGATTGCATCTCAGTTTTTAACATCTTGTGTCTTTGAGCTATTAAAGTACCATATTGACTGACATTAGGCTGGCTGGCATGGCCATTAGTTTCCTGACTAATTTCTGATTTAAGTAGTTTTCCTGGCAAGGTAGGTATCCTTCTATAATTGGTATTGATCTTGAGGACTGGAGGCTCTTCCTGCACCATTGGGCTCTTGCACTAACACACCCATGAGCCTTGTGCAGGGCTGTGGGCCGGCTGAGGCATTTTTTTGTTAATGAAGAGTGGCTGTGTCCCAGTCTCTACTGGGCTGCTTTGAACATCCATTCATTCCATGATACTTATTAAGCATCTTTTCATGTTCTACTCACAGATAAAGGTACTGGGTATGCAAGAGTGAACAAAAGAGACTGAAAAAACAAACAAACCAGAACAAAAAAACCCTGCTGTTGAGACTTTCAAGTCTGGTGGGGAGAGAAAATAATAGACAAAGTAAGTGAATTGTATAGATAGTAATTGGATTCTGAACTTTACATTTTCCCAAATTAATATTTAGTTTCCAAACTTAGCAGGGGCTCATTTCCCCCTTAGTCTAGCTGTTCCACAAACCTGAGTGTCATATTTAGCCTGCCTTGTGGTAGTATTTTTTTAAACTATTGTTACTTAACCTGCCTTCTGGATTTGATCATAAGAATTAAATAGAAATGGAATGCTTCTCTCTCTCTCTCTCTCTCTCTCTCTTTTTGCACATGGGAATCTACCTCCCTCATTTTCCCTAGTGCCCCACCCCATTCTAGTTGGAGGCTACATCAGGAAATTCTGATTCTTTTAAAAAATTCTTTCCACTCCTTTACTGGTATGCTCTTCCTTCTGTTGCCAGAGGCAGTCTCTGTCTACTTTGTTGGGAGGCAGGTCAGCAGTAGGGGTCAGGAGATGCTCCAGCTTGTTTTGGGTGGTTCCACTGAGATTACCTCTGAATCTCCCTTCTAGGGTACACCCTGAAGCTTAAAGACATCTGTGCTCAGTCTTGTCAGGGAGAAGTCAGTATATCCAAGTAGCCTGAGTTCTAATCCTAGGTTCTGTGTGGAAAGTTCTGAATCAGAGGAGTGGCTGTGACCTGGAGTCCTTGCTCTTTGTCTCCCTACCACGCCCAGGGAACACACTCATAGCTCAGAGGAAATGGGAGTCCCAAGGCCACTTGCAAGTTCTTCCTCCTTTCTGTTCCTTCCTTGCATTCTGTGTCCTAGGAGATGTAGGTCACATTTCCATATTGTCCAGTGGGTAGAGCTAGGACCCAAGCGGTCCTGGCAGTAGAAGTAAGGTACTGGGGTGGGAATATATCAAGAGAAGAAAAAGGCTGCCCCTGAAGTGATCTGTGAAGATTTGTAAGGAAGCTGCTGGCAGCTTAAGCATCCAGCTCAGAGTGTATGGAAATAGGATGTTCAGTCTGAGGGAGAGAAAGAATGATGGGCAAGAGTGCATTGAAAAAGAAGACATAATGAAATGGAAAGACCCAGGGTGTGTAAACCATCCATAAATGCAAATGGGCGCCTACTGTGGGCTAGGCACTGCACTCAGACCTATAAGGAAACAGAAGTGATTGTGACAGAAACCTGTGGGCAGATAACATGGAAGGCAACTTTAATATACTCATTTTTGACATTTCACAGACACACAGAGACAGGACCATAGAGCAGGAAGAGGTGCAGGAGAAAAAGTACATTATTTTTTGTATCCTGAAGTCTACCGAGGATGTCAGTTGATCAAGATTGAGTGTTTCCAGAGGGGGGAACTCGTAAGAATTTGGGCCTAGAGGTAGTAGAAGTATGCTGAGTGTATTTAGAGAAGAATTACCACCAGTCCAGCGTTCCTGCAATGCCAGGTGTGCATATGCACTTATGTAGGGGGCTGTGGAGGAGATATTTGTGGAAAGGTAGGTAAATTCCAAAGTGTGGGAGATCTTGAATGCTGAGTTTAGGCTTTTTCTGTAGGTACCAGGTTCCCCTTAGAAATACTGTATGTGAGGGGCACCTGGGTGGTCCAGTGGTTGAGCATCTGCCATTGTCTCAGGTCATGATGCCGGGGTCCTGGGATGGAGTCCCACATCAGAGAGCCTGCTTCTCCCTCTGTCTGTGTCTCTGCCTCTTTCTCTTTTATGAATAAATAAATAAAATCTTTTTTTTTTTTTAAATAAAATCTTAAAAAAAAAAAGAAAAAAGAAACATAGTACGTGGGCCATAAAACATTGACATTGAGCTGTAGATGTGAAGCCCTGGATTTCCCAACCCTGAAAGCGTTCCATGCCAACTGACTTCATTCTTCCTGCCAGTCTCTTTCCACCCACTCCAAACCCATGACAGGGAACCGAGTACCTCTGAGAACAAGAGGCTGCCACGTAGGTCTGTAGGTAGCAAATGAACACACACTGATTCAGATCAGGCTGCAGAAGGGACGAGCCAGAGCAAGTGCTGTTGTGTCCGTCCTGCTCAGTTTGATCAAGGCCACTGGGCACAAGTCCAGGATTTCTGCAGGATTACTTGGCCCTGTGACTCAGGCATTGATCAAGACCATAAAACCAAGGACTAAAGTCTGTGTTTTCAGGAATGTTCTGTTCAATAAAAATGCTTTGAGGGGTGAGGGATATGAATTCCACTCCCAACTCCACTCATGCAATATTTTTTTCCCCTCTTTTGGTTTAAAATTCCAGTCTGACCCTGTAGGCCTGGAACTCTGCACAGGGAAGGTTTTGGTGGGGAAACCCAACCCTCCCCACTGCCACCCCCACACATTTTCCTTCTAAAAATCCTCATTTGTATCATCCAGTTTCTGATTGATTCATCATGGTTGCTAGGGCTGTGTTTTGTGGTAACACATCAACACCACATTTAAACTAAAGTAGGTGTGTCCACAAAACTAAAGTGGGTGTGTCCACAAAACTGGTGGAGTATATTCAGATTGAGATTTGGCTGTGCAGACCAGCCCTGTAGCAACATGTATTTGTTTGTTTGTGCGAATTAATATTTGGGTTTTCTGGAGCTGGTTCTCAATTCATTTCAGTAGAACTTGTTCTTGCTGTTGGCAAAGTGTTGACTTTTGGATTTGCTTTGTTTCAACCCTTTTTGCAAATTTTGTTTTACTTTCCTTTTTCGGGGAGAAGTTAAATCTGTTTCACGTGTACTATTTTTATTAACCTGTGTTTGAAGTGAAACAATAAAACAAAAAAATATATACAGTTTTTTAAAAAAGGACAAACCCTTAAATATCTTTAAGACAGTTCTTATGTTAAATGTAAATGATTGTTTTTCAACAGCTGCACAGATTTCATTAATGTCTAGCTTTGCCCTCCATGGGCTTTTCCAGTCAGGCAGTTAACAGTCTTTATTCATTAATATTTTCAAGGCCAGAGGAGAAAACTATTCCCTTCATGGCTGGGTGGTGGGCCCGAGGTGGGGGGGCTGCTGTAAGGCATGAGTGTGAGTCTGTTCTCACTCCAGTGGTGACTGACTTCAACCAGTTCGAAGTGGGTGTGGCTCTTTCACTAAGTCTCTCTGTACCTCTCTATTTTCTTAAAGAAAAAACTTTGCCTGATAAAGAACCATTTTAATAATCTTGTTTAGTCAGTCAGCCCTTCCCTGGGAATGGAAGGTACTGGTAAGTGCAGATACTACTACTCATCAACAGATTGAATCTGCTGGCCACCTTGCCCCCCCTCCCCCAACACTGCATCTTTTTTACAAGTTGAAACCAGTTGGAGATCTGGGTGAGGCCGAAGTGCTGGAAAGAGTGATGCAGACTGCCATTTTCATGTTGTCTGCCGGGAAAGGAGCCGCTGTTCTGCTTGTAACACACTTAAGAGTTTTACACTGTGGGGGCACCTGGCTGGCTCAGCCAGTTAAGCGTCTGTCTTCGGCTCAGGTCATGACCTCGGAGTCCTGGGATCAAGCCCCACGTGGGGCTCCATGCTCAGTGAGGAGCCTACTTCTCCCTCTGCCCACCGTCCTCCCACTTGTGTTCTCTCTCTCTCTTGCTCTGCTCTCTCTCTCTCTTAAATAAATAAATAAATAAATAAATAAATAAATACTCTTAAAAAAAAGGATTTTACACTGTGATGAGTCAATGGGGGTGGAATTATCTCAGGCTCATAGACTTTTATTCTCAGAGTAGTAGGTAAACTGAGGCAGAGCTACTGCTTTCAGTAAGAAAATTCAGCCTCCAGAGCCAGTGTGGTGAACAGTTAACAATGAGCGTTGGGGAACTAATCACTTTGGCTTTCTGGCTCTCTCATATTTCCACAGCCAAGCTTAAATTTGCACCGGTCAGAAACTAATATTTTAGGCCTCCCACAGGGCACTGAGTTAGACACGGCTTGCTTTAAACTTGTCCATCTGGTTCTCCCACCACCCAGGGACAGACATTCTTTCTCTGTTCCTTCTCAGCCTTTCTCCCGTGTTTGTCTGGCTGGAGACTTCCAGGGTGAGTTCCCTTCTCAAACCTGCCAGTACCTCACCATTAATCTCTTAGCTGATCTCACTCATATTACTTTTATCTTTCTGTCTTGAATCTTAATCTTTCGGAATGGAGAACCATTGTGGTAAAGTTGCAAGGGTGAAGGCTCAAGAGTCAGAAGACCCAGATTCTGGCCCTGCCTCGATTCTCATTAGCTGAGTGGTCTGGGCTAAGGTCTCGGGTATCTCACTGGGGCAAGAAGGAAAGAGGACTGGAAAGCCCTGTGGGGGTAGAGTCTTGTGTGTGTCATCATAGCCCTTAGCCCTCAATGCAGTGCCAGCCAAGAGTGTGTGCCTGTTAGCGATTTGTCGATTGATTATTTGAAGGGTACCAGCGTTTGCAACCTAACAGCACTACCAAGACATTCTTTTTCTGCTTTCAAGGGTAGCATTGCACTGACATGTTCTCGTTAATCAAACGTACTGTTAAGCTAATGTTTTAACAAACATTATGAGTGGCAAAGCGGACTGTTTCTTCTAGAGACTAATCAGTCCTCCACAAAATGACTGCATTGCCAGGGGATCAGATGTAGTGAAGAAACAAAGGGCCATTTTTTATCGGTAAGATGAAAATGTATTTGCCATTAAGCTTGCATGAAATAGGAAGTATTTATTGGATACAAAAGGACTTACACTTATAGCAAGCTTCATGGAGATCATTTTGTGGCTATTGTGACTTTCTTGCTTTTTCTGCAGGATGATTCTAAGTAATACAAATATAAATGTTAATGATGCCAAATACCAACTTGTAAACTGAGTTTACTTAGCACCTGGAGTGTGCAAAGGCCCTGTGAAGTTTGTGGGGGACCAGGACTCTGTGAGGGAGATGAAATAAAATATACTCCCTGTGCTTTGTATTGTACTTAGGCATTTGCCGTTTGAATACTTGGTACGTGCAGGAACTCCGTACATTGTGCTCAGCAAAAGAAGTCTGGTGGCATCAGAAAGTGCTTTTGCAGTAGAAGGTGGGAGAGAGCACGTGGTTTGGCAGACCTGCCACACTGTTAGCAGATGCCAGAGTAGTGGTGGCCTCAGGAATGGACATGGTCATCAGAACTAAGAAGAGGTAAAGGCAGGGGGTGGAAAGGGGAGGAAGCAGGAGTCAGGGCACTGTGGATGAAAGGAGCAGTGTTTGGGGAGAAGCAAGTAACTGTTGGGCTCAAGTCCACTTTTATTGGAGGAGTAGATGGAGGGCGCTGAGGCTGGGTGTCTGTGCCAATCTTTGAAGGCTGGCCTGAGCCGGAATAAGAGAATGCCATTGAGGGATAGGTTTCGAACTATTTCAACGAGATGAAATACAGGAATTTACTTGATAGTAGTGTGTAGGATTGAGTTGATGAAAGAACGGCACAACAGTTCACGATGAAATAGAAAGGAAGATTTGTGGGGCCTTTAAAAAGCCCTATTTTTTCCTCTCCTCAGTGTGTTGTGGCTGTGGGAGAAGAATCAGCAGGAATGGATAGTGTGTATCAGATTGTCTTTGACATGTACAGTAACGAGGGTGCCATGTGGGACAAGCTTAGGCAGCTGCCTGCAAAGCCAATGCTCAGGGCTGGAAAGGGAGCTTGAAGGAACTATGCAATGGAAGCTTACTGTGCCCTCTGATGTGTAGGAGATTCCCTACACATCAGAACCAATGGGAGGCACCTGGTTTAAGAAAGAAGTGGACTTTTAATCCACACTTCTTTGGGAGCAGAAACAATTCTCTTTGTAAGTCTGACTTACTGATCCTCTCCTTGGGGTTTTGCTTTTATTTTGGCATTTTTATTTCTTAGCTGTTTACAGTGGGGACTAGAATTCTGTAAGGCAGACGACAGTAGTTTACCCCTCACTGCAGACCTACTGCAGTTCTGACGGAGGCTCAGAGGTGATGGTCAAGGTCAGGATGGGGTGGTTAGTGTCCTAGGGAATTCATCTCCACTTTGGTGATTCTTAGGCTGATGGATACTGACAAGACCCTTTGGAATGTTCCTTGGCCCAAGTAGAAGTAGGAGATTTCTCACTCTATCAAGGAAGACTCAAACTTATTTGTCCTGACAAGAAATCTCAAACTTAATTTTCACATGACCTTGCCACTGCAAATGTTTTTTTGGACCAGACTAGGATTGGACTGTGGTCATGGGATCGTCTAGACTAGCACTGCCCAGCAGAACTAGAATGTGAGCTTCATATGCAATTGTAAACTTATAATAGCTATATTTAAAAAAAAAAGGAAAAGAAACAAGTGAAATTAAATTTAAATAGTGTATTTTGTTTAACCCAACATACCCAACATATCATAAATACAACATATGATCAGTATAAAAAACAGATTTTATATTCTTTTTCTCATGCTAAGTCTTCAGAATCCATTGTATAGTTTACACTTAGAGCATATCTCAGTCTGGACAGGACATTTTCCAAGTGCTTGATGGCCATGTGTGGCAGGTAGCTACTGTTATTGGAGAGATGTATGACCTCCCATACTGGAGTGGTATATTTGCTACAACCGATGAACCTGCATTGACACATCACTATCCCTCCAAGCACATAGTTCACATTAGGGTTCACTCTTGGTGCAGTACATTCAATGAGCTTTGATAAACGTATAATGGCATGTGTCCACCATTATAGTATCATGCCTAGTAGTTTCATGGCCCTAAAATTCCTTTGTTCTCCACTGATTGACTCCTTCCTTTCCCTCTAATTCCTGGCAACCACTGATCTTTTTACTGTCTCCATGGTAAATGGAGAATGTCATGTAGTTGGAACCATACTATGTATGTAGTATATAGCCCCTCAGATTAGCTTCTTTCACTTAATAATATGCTTTTAAGATTCCTCCATGTCATGATAAATGCCATTTGCTTCAACGTGGATGGAACTGGAGGGTATTATGCTGAGTGAAATAAGTCAATCGGAGAAGGACAAACATTGTATGGTCTCATTCATTTGGGAAATATAAATAATAGTGAAAGGGAATAGAAGGGAAGGGAGAAGAAATGGGTAGGAAATATCAGAAAGGGAGACAGAACATGAAGATCCTAACTCTGGGAAACGAACTAGGGGTGGTGGAAGGGGAGGAGGGCGGGGGGCGGGGGTGAATGGGTGACGGGCACTGAGGGGGGCACTTGTCGGGATGAGCACTGGGTGTTATTCTGTATGTTGGCAAATTGAACACCAATAAAAAATAAATTTATTATTAAAATAAACAAATAAAATTACAATATAAAAAAATAAAATAAAATAAAAATAAAGAAAAGAAAAGAAAAAGAACCCTGAGATCGTGACTGGAGCCAAAGGCAGATGCTTAACATACTGAGGTACCCAGATGCCCCTGGAACTGGGCTTTTTCTTCATGGAAGGTTTTTTATTATTAATTCAAATCTCTTATTTTGTTATAGATATATTCAGATTTTTTATTTCTTCTTTGGTCAGCTGCAAGAGTTTACCAATTGCTAAGAATTTATGTATTTCATATGTTTCATATTTTGTGGCATAAAATTTTCCATAGTCAACATCATCAGCAGACCTTCCTCTACTTGTTTAATCATTTACGTTAGTTCTCTAACCATCTTTATAATGACTACTTTGAAATCTTTGTCTAATAAAGATTACATCTGGCCACTCTCAAAAAAAAAAAAAAAAAAAAAAGATTCCTCCATGTCTGTTCATGGCTTGATAGCTCATTTCTTTTCAGTTCTGAAGAATATTCCATTGTTCAGGTATACCACAGTTTATTTACAGAGCAAGACCTTTTACAATCAGGATTATATCCCAGTGGTGAGACATAGTCGAGGTGGGGGTGTCTGAGAGCTGTAGGAAAGGGGGCAATTGGAATAGGTTTGGTTTTCTTTTTGCTGTGCTTAAAAATCTTCTGTGATCATTAAGAAGAGAGAGGGGTGGTCTAGGAGAGAGCTCAGGGTGAAAATCTTGCAGAAATATTTCCATAAGCACAGATAAAGGCGAATCTTCTTTTTTTTTTTTTTTTTTAATTTTTATTTATTTATGATAGTCACAGAGAGAGAGAGAGGCAGAGACACAGGCGGAGGGAGAAGCAGGCTCCATGCACCGGGAGCCTGACGTGGGATTCGATCCTGGGTCTCCAGGATCGCGCCCTGGGCCAAAGGCAGGCGCCAAACCACTGCGCCACCCAGGGATCCCCCGAATCTTCTTTTCTTACATTTCCCCACCTCCATCCAACACGGAGCCTGGAATCTGCTTAGTCGAAAGCGTTCCTGTAAGTTAGCAAGTGTCTGCATCAAATATTCCCTCCAAGCCAGTTTTATGAAAATATTTAGGCCATGCAAACTGTTGGAAGAGAATGGAAAGCTGAATTTGCATGGGCATAATTACCTTGATGAAAAAATATTAAGCAAGAAGAGACCACAGCAGGAGATGCTGTAATTCAGACGTCGATCCCACTGTTTCAGGATACAGTTCCGCTCTATTTTCTTATTTTGGGAGTGATAATGCTGAATGACCTATCTTGTCTCAGTTGAGATAGATTTCCTGCTACTTGGGCTCTCTTCATTGGCAGAGGTTGGTATATCAATTCCGAGAACTGTGTGATTGCAAAGCTGGAAAGCCAATTCATCAGGCTATAGTGTCACTGCCTGATTAAGTGTATTAACTGGAAGATGACTTCATTTTAGCCCTATTGAATCTTAAAAAGAAGAATCAGTCTTTTCTGGAATGAGTTAATGTCAGAAAATATCTCCATGGTCTTTTTCATAAACTGTCGATATCTTCTAAGCATTAGTGAGCTAAGAAAATAATCACAGGTAGTAAATAGTTCTATTTAGGAATGGGCCAACCTGCAAACGCTATTGATTTCAGGGTCCTTTTCAATAAGGTAAATCGCTAGTGAGAAATACAGAAGTAGGTACTGGTTGGACAAGCTTATCATTTTTTATGACAAGTGGAAGACTTAGTTTTATCCTGTTAGAACAAGTTGCATGAGCCTTGAGGAGCATTTTGTTTTTGTATTCACAAATCAGTCTCCCCAGGTTCTGTTTACATAGAGCAGGATGGCTACTTCTGTAGTCCATCCGAAACTAAGACAAACCATTTCCCAGCTTTAATTTGCCCAATCATAAGATAGGAATTGCATCTATTTGCAAAAATTACTCTAATATCCTCAGATGCAATGGTCCAAGAAATAGAGATTAGTATAATGAATCACTGCGCTTCGGGGGAAAGGAAGCCTCTTCATCAATACTATTTGTTGTACTTTTTTCCCCAGCTTCCTTCAAAATGTCTACTGTTCACGAAATTCTCTGCAAGCTCAGCTTGGAGGGTGATGTAAGTATATCATTTTCACTTTGTGTAATTTTTGCAAATTAGACATCTCTCTGGATAACTGTGCTACTCTCTTTCCTTGTACATCTAAGAACAATGAGGACAACATTTAGACAATCATTCCCCCCTCTGCATTCCCCTTTTCTCCCCCATTATTTTTGCTGTTGCTAGTAGTTCAATTTGACAGATATGTGATGGCTCTAGAAGCTTTTTTGGCATCACATTGAAATTGGACAGGCATTAGTGACACTGGAGTTTTATCCTGCTATATACTTAGCGTGTCAGTGGTAGTAAGTGTCATGATGATACATGAGTTTTAATGTATTGCCCTGGCATTTTAGTAATGATTGGCATAAGCTACAGCCATGTCAAAAATGATCCTTATGTTTTGGGCTTCTTACAGTGATCAGGAAGTTATTCTAGATAAGGACTTAGACCTTTGTTGTTGTTTTTAATTTAGCACCTGGGAAATCTTTTCTTCAGAAGAACTAGAGAACTAGGATTTTTTTTGTGTGTGTTTGGTTTTTGGTTGTTGTGTTGTGTTTTGTTTTCTTTTTAGCTAAATAAGAAAGTATTCTAATTTATCATGTTTCCTTTTATTGCTTTGGCTATTAGGGAGCTCAGAATTATATCTAATTGTCTTTCACAGGAAATATGTGGACCTGGAAATTCTGATGCATCTGCTTTTTTTTACAGTTAAAAATTTTTTTTAAACTATATGTGAAATTATACATCATTGCAAGTACTTTTAGAATCAAGTAGAATTTATGATATGAACAGGTGTAAATATCTAATATACCATACATCTTTCAGGTCATCTTGGCAGAAATGGCTTTTACAAGTAATACTGATTTGTAGGCATATCATGCCAATACCTCGAAATATGCTCTCACTGAAATCAAAATACACTGAAACACTCAAACATCTGTTGACAGCAGTTTGGATTGGGTAGTACAGAACCCTCTGTATTATCTCTGGTGCTTGCCATCAAATGTTCAGATAGGTGATGTCTATGCAAATACAGATTGTATGGAGTAGAGAGCCTATATATTTTTCATATTTCCTTGAGGAACTTGTACGCACTGTTGTCCAACAAGTCCAAGAGCTAAATGATTTTTTTTTGTAATGAATCTGATTGTTAGATTGTTTTTAGTATCAGATTTCAGAAAAGGGCTTTTTGTGTAGTCTTTGAAGTTACTTTAGTATGATGCATTTTTCTGTGTGGAGAAATAGGACTGCAATAGAAAATGTCATATATTCCCCCATATTTTAGAGGAAGAAAAAAATCACTTTTCCTCAGTAATTTGATTTTCAGACAAGTGGATTTTACAGCTAACAAGTTAAATTAACCATTTATTGTTGTTTCTAGAAATTAAAAAAAATATATGCAAAACTTTCAGTACTTGCTGTTTTTGGAATAAGATGACATAGCACCTAGGAAATGAAGCCATATGTGATATGGCCCAATGGCCAGATTGCCTGCCTTCGCAAGTAATTGCTGGTACTGTTAATAAATAGGGAAATGTTTTTCTTAGATTTCCATCCACATTTTGTAGGCACCATAAAACATATAGTATTTCAGAATAGCCCTTTGTCCATACCTTTTCCTGAATGTATGTTCCATTTCCATTGATTTAATCTTACTGGAAAGTTCAGTAAAATTAGAAAATACTTTAATAATCCAGTTTCAGAGTTATAAATGTTAACTGGATTCATTATTTGGCCAAGGCCAAGATGGTCACAAGTACATTTTGAAATTCTTTGCCTAGTCCTGAACTTAGATTTCTGGTTTATCCTGGGAAACATTTGAGAGGATGTCACCTTAGTTACTTACTTGTATAACCTGCTCATAAAACCAAATGAAATGAATGCTGGGATGCCTCATAATGTGTTGCCCGTGGGTGGAGAGGTAAGTCAGGGCACCTCAGGCTCTGAGTCTTCCCAGAAACTGAATTGAGGCAAAGTCATCACATTACGATGGGCATTATGTACTTGGGGGAGGTTGTGCAGATGGAGGAGTCTTGGTGTTGAAGGTGGATAGTTCCACTGACAACCTAAACCATGTTGTCCATCTTCTTTGGCCTGCCTTTGCTGTGGGACTGGGTAGCAGGGAGGAGAAAAGCTGCAAGAGCTCTAAAGGAAGGAGAGAAGTTAACACTTGGGAAAGAAGAACTTGGGATGTAGACACATGACTGTCCTTACCTTAGTCTGGGGTGGTGGGTTGGGATGGAAGTGGGTCCATCAGATCAGACAGGGTCACTGGGCTTTGAAAAGCATTAGAAAAGGAAGAGAGTATGGTTTAAAAGGTAATTTAAAAAAAAAAGAAATAAGAAGAGTGGTAGGCATAGGGTTAAAAGCATAACAGCAGAGGGACAGGAACAGAGGAGAGAGAGAGGAGTAGGAACTTCGTGAACACAAAGAGGATGTGGGCCAGGAGGCCTGACCACCTTGGTGTGGTGGCTTCCCTCTCACTTATCTGATAGTCTGAAACAAGCAGTCCAGCATTTTACATTTGCATTTTAAAGAATTGTGAGCTCAGCGATACGGGTCCAGTGGAAATTCAGATGCCTGTAGCAAAAACTTGGCTAAACACACTTGTCATTCAGGCATTTCCACATTTTCAGCTTGTTGCAAATTGTTGCTGGCCCAATTTAAGGTTTTTCAGAGCCATCCCAGATAAATGGTGGTTGCAAGTACCCAGCCTTGGGTTGTCTGCTTTTGAGCTTACACTAGAAGTAGCGTAAGTGAAAGTACAGACAGCATATTCTAAACTAGCTGAGCTTTTGAAGATGAATTCTCATTAGAAACAGTGAAGTTTCCTATTCTCTCTTTGTGGTGGCATGTTAATACTTACCTAGTTACGCCTAGTCTACGAATGATTTGAATTGTTTAAATAAACAATAGGAGAAAAATGTATTTTAGGGGTATTTCAATAGGAGGGTTTTAAATGTGTATGATTTGAGTATGTTTGTCTTTTAACCTCAGCATTCCACACCCCCGAGTGCATATGGGTCGGTCAAAGCATACACCAATTTTGATGCTGAGCGTGATGCTCTGAACATTGAAACGGCCATCAAGACCAAAGGTAGGTGACCTTTGTCCTTCTCGTGTCACCCTGACAATGACTGAGGCATTTTTAGTTAGTTGTCTCTTATTTTCCCTCTAATCTTTGTGTACTGGCCATTCGAAATTGTCCTTGAGCTTTCATGGAGTGATTCTAAACCTTCCCCACCTCACTCCATCCTTTTTTCCCTCCCTCCCTTCATCCTTTCCTTTCTCCCCTCCTCTTCCTTCCTCTCTTTGGAGGGAAGACTTAAAACATGAGAAAGTATTTTAACCAAGTAGCCTAGTGACAGAGAAATAGGCATCAGCTGAGAGCGGAGGGCTGATCCCCCAGATGTGTGTTTGGAACTCAGCTCTTCACTTTGAGACTGCAGTGCCTCCTGTTCAAGGAAGAGGTTAGTCATGGTGATCCCAAACTGGCCTTTCTGGTCCTGAATGCCCCTGAATTTCATTACGTATGTGGGAAAAATTTTATTGCTTTGCTTTTAGATCTAATGAACAGAACATTCAGACTTTTTTTTTTGTTTAACCCTACTAGTTAGGCCACTCCTTAGGCCTGTAGCTTGAATTAGAAAAGCTGTCAGGATGAGTGTATTTCCTCGAGTTCCAGGATGAGTAAGAGAGGGCCAGAAGGCATAAGAGCTTCCCTTAGAAATCAAGTGGATAAAGCATTTAATAGGGTGAGGTTGAGCAAGAACTTGTTCAGGTCATCGTCATGCTGTTTTCTGTGTCTATAAAAGTAAATGTTCAGACTCTTTGGCTTATGTTAATGAAGCATTTGTCTTTGGGCTTGTCCCATCCTCCAAATCCCTGGGACATTGTGATTATTGTGGTGATGCTTGTGATTGACCGCACTCTTTCCCCTTTTGGACAAAGCACTTCCTTTCACTGTGAGGCTAGACTGAGATGCAGACATGACCCAGCAAACCAGAGCAGCTGCTGTCTCATACCCTTGCTGAAAAGCCATGGACAGTTTTCTCTTTGGAGTATAGTGTTTTAACTTACCGAAACACTTGTACAATTCATATACCGGTCACTGACAGACTGGGAACCTCAACCAGGATGGCCTAGGAACCTAAAATGAGGGTAATCATATGTGCTGGCTTATTTATTTATGTCTTCATTATTTATTGATTGTGCCCCCTTTTCACTCTCAGAATTGTTTCGTTTTGTGGGATAAATTATAACACCATCTTATCTAAAACCCTTAGAGAAACTGGTGACTTTTGTTTCCAGAGATATGATGGAAAGGAGAAAGATCCTTTACGTCCTTTGGCTCTGACAGGACACAAGGATTTGCATCATCTGCCTAAAGCAGCCTCAAGTTCCCTGGGGACACTGGGTACCTCCCAGAAGGACTGCCTGGACAACTGGAGGGAGAATAAAGAAGCATCCAAACCAGACCTTTAAAAAGTCTTCTTTTTTTGATGCTTTTCAAATGACCATACTTGTTAAAGGCCAGGCTGGGAAGTCAGGAAGTCACTAATCAGAAAAGGAAACTAAAACTTGGAGGGCTTCTCTTACCACACATCATTCTTTTTCGGTGGAGCTGGAGTGTAGTGGATGCGAGATTGTGTAAACATGGCTCTTCACCTCTTGGCTCTGCTACTAATTTACTAGCTATCTGACTCTGGAAAAATGCTTACCTTCCCTAAGCTTCAGTTTCCACATACAAAGTAGGGCTAATCAAGGTTCCACTTTACACAGTTGTGAAGTATGAAGTGGTGCCTGCCATATAGACGGTGCCTGAAACCTGTTATCTTAACACATGCGTGCTTGCCTATGCACACACATGATCCACTTTCCTAAAACTCTCCCTGTCTCACTGTTTGGGTGTGCCTTCATTCCTGGGGTTTCCCAACACACCACTGCAGAAACACCCTTAACTCACCTAACAGTTAACTCATCTGACAAAGACGGTGCCTTTCTCAAGCTTGAGACAAAGGCTGCTTTTATCGTTGCATGAGAAAGCTTTTCAGCGCGCTGGAATGTAAAGATTGCGCAAATGAACTCTGCTAACAGCTGAAACTCCCATGGTAGTAAAAATACCTTCAGGCCCTTTCTGAGTTAGTAGGAAAATACTGTAGTTTCTAAATAGAAACGTCTGGAGGGCTAAGGTTTGGATTCATGCATTCATTCCACTTTGGCCAAAAGCAGCTGACATCACCCTTATCCTGGTCGCCACTATTTATTTATTGAGTGCTTGTTATGGGAAGGCATGGCACCAAGCACTTTAGGAATGTTCTTCTTAGGTGAGATTCAAATCCATCCCGATGTTATGTTGTATCCTCTCCCGTTTACAGGTGACACAGTATAGGATTAACATGCTCCAGGACTCTTGGCCTTGGTTCAAATTGGGGCTTGAACAACTTGTCCAGCTCCGGGCCTGTGTTCTTAAACACCCCAGTGTTGTGCCACCCACCTCTTGAAGATCAGACATTTTTCCTTTGTCAAAAGTTATTTTCAGACATGAAAAACGTTTTGTAGTTGCGATTCTATTGATGTCAGATACATGTCATATTTGTGTCCCAGCTTTAGGTCTCCAGTCTTCTCTTCACACCTAATGCCTATTGCCTTCCACTTAGGACCACTTATTTATTTTTGGTGCCTAGTAATTTTCAAGAGTAACTGACTTTTCTTGTTAATTCTGTTAGTCCTGTGAAATCATGTCTGGATTGTCAGTATGCTTGGGAACCTTGCATCCTTCTAGGAAACTGTAGAGAAGAAAGAAAATGATATTCACATAGAGCTCAATGTACCAAAGATACTAATATCATCATTGATTATGGTAGCGAAAAATCCAAGTATCAGCATTGATTATGGTAGCAAAAAACCTAAGTTATCTTCCAGTTAGGGAATTAGTTAATAAGTTATGGTAGCTTCTGGGTTACATAGAGTATCTATAGAGTGTAAAATGTGAAAAATAAAATTTATGAACAATTTTTAGTGAGGTAGAGTTCATGTACATACAACTCACCTATATAAAATGTGTGATTCAGTCTTTTAGTGTATTCACCGAGTTGTGCAACCATCACAATTGGAAAATGCTCGTCTTAACATGCATTTACCTTAAAAGTTGTCAGTTGTGGAATTGATTCTTTTCTTTTATTGTGCTTTCAGCATATTTTTTGTTTTCCAAATTTTCTATGATGACATGTATCAATTTCACACATGGAAGACAATAAATTTAATTATAAACAAAAATGAAGTCAGTAGTTGGGAAAGTAATATCCCTCTGTCCCTTTCTTCTTCCTCTTGATATTTGTAGATAACTGGTACCACCTTCTAAAATGAGCTAATTGATTTTTTAGCTTCCCGTTTAAAACACCTTCTACCTTCAGTGTAACTAAGAAGCTTGTGCCACACCTTAACCTCCTCCCTCCTCAAGCCCTTTACCTGCAGAACACAATGCTCTGTAACTGCTGTCTCCTTGACCTCAAAGAAAACAAATGGTAAACCTCAAATGCCAATATAAGCGAAGGCCGAAGGACCATGAAAAGATGACTCTGGGCCTTCCCTTCCTAGAGAGCAGCCCAAGTGCACATGCGAGCGCGTGCCAAGTACAGAGCTCTCTGAGCATTAATTACCTGCTCTGACTGACCACGGACTTCCCCTTTGGTCTGAGTCCCCTCAGGAAGGAGAGCAGGGAGCAAGTCACCTGTGGCGGAGGGTCCTTCAGCTGCTGTGAAACAGAGGATGGTAAACTAGAGCAGGCCTGGTGTAGGGAGGGATTCGAAGGAGGGGCAGAACTGGGTGAGACCAATGGGCTGGTACTGTCTGGACTGGTAAGGAGGACTGGGAACAGTTAATATCCCCCTTTCCCCTCAGCCATATCCTTTCTCACCTTGTGGGTCTCCCTGCCTCCTCCAGGGCAGATTCTCTCTCTAGCTTCATCTCCAGGATCTTCGGAGCCTTTACTGTGACAGGAGTGTACAGCCCCCATGTGGTGGGAGTTCTGACTAACACCCAAACAGTTCCTACTTGTCTCCGGGAGTGAGCCCATACACAGCCTCTTCTCCATGCTTTCTCTGAGAAAGAGGCAGAACCAATTATTCCTTGGTCTAATACTTACATGAAGTATGATACTTCACGTAAGGAATTTACAGCTCTTGTCATATTGTGTTGTGATTATTTATGTATGGATTTTGTTTCTCCCACCAGAATGTGAGTTCCTTGAGGGCAAGGGTTTTACTTCATTAAACTTATTTAATCTTATTTACAATGGCCCCTGAGACTGTGTGAAAAGGTAAATAGTTTAACCTATATTTAAATAGTAGTCAAATGTACACAGATCCCAGACCACACACAGGTGAGTGCCCTGAAGAGGGACACATGGCTGGTGAGATGAGGCATCAGAGGACACTTTCAGAATCTTGGACGGTAGCCAGAAAGGATAATAGTCCCTTAGTGAGCTTTGATCTGTTTTCACAAAATGAATTTAGCTCATGCTCATAAGTCTGCTTTGTTTTTAGTTTGAAGAGATCTCAGTCTTTCTTGAGTATATTACCTAAACCAAATGCATGGTTGTTTTGTGTATACTCTGGTTTGAGGTAGACTATGCAATTACTAACCTTAATTTATGTCTAGTTAGAAACTGAATAAAGCCATGCAAAAGTAGTAATATTGCTTAATTAACAAGAGGTTTCTAAGACTTAAATCTGTAGGAGTCTCTTGGTCTAGATTGGCCTTGGGTTAAATATATACTGTGGAGTGTACAACACAGCTGTGAATGGTTTACCATATGGGTCCAAATAACTAGAAAGGAAAGTCAGCTAAATTAGAAAAGGATGAATCCAGACTACATAAAATAGATTGTAATTAGAAGCAGCACAACCCCAGAGTTAGTGTAAGTGCCAATAGACGGGTACAGCTTTGGTCTATCTCTCTCTCTCTCTCAAAGGGGAGGGAAATGAGTTGCCCTATTATTATTGCCAGTTTTGATTTTAGCAGTATTTGTGTTCTCCGGAAGGGATGCAAAAGCGGGTGATATTTTCCCCCCTCTCATAAGCACAAGTAGAGAGATGTGTAACTGCAGCAAGTTTTTGCATTTATTTATTTTTTTTCTTATACTTTTAAAATGGAACCAATGTTTTCCAGCATGGCCAAAAATACGAACATCCCATGCCAGTGAAAAGCAGGCCAGGACGTGTATTTTTGGTTTCACCTGCACACCTGGAGGAGTATTCATTCAGCTGAGACAGCAATTAGGAACGTATTTTCTTGGAGATGCCAGGAGGCAGATTGGCTCTGAAAGGTGGCTTCTATTCTAAAAGGGGACTTGGGGGTGGGGGAGGGGCAGGCCCAAACCTACAAGAACCCTTAGGTCTGAAGGACAGCATGCTTGCAAGAGAGGTATTTGTAGTTCATGCAGCCCAGCCTTCCCGCCCTCCCATAGGGAACAGGAGGAAGGGAGCCTTCTCTTCACTGAAGCCTTTCCCTTTGTGATCAAGTTTACTTTCGGCTTGAGTTCTCATCTTACAGCACTGCTAGAAACAAAGGGGGACCAGTGCTGAGTCAATGGCCACCTTTACTCTGAGCACAGATTTTCTGATTTTCTTCAAAACCATCTTTGTCTACATGGGTGTATAGATGCCAGATCTGAGCCAGGAAATCTATAAAACATGGGTGATGGAGTCCCTGGTGCCTTTCTAACGATAAGCCTTAGCTTTTATTGCCTGCCTCTCAGCCTTTTTTTTTTTTTTTTTTTTTGTAAAAACTGTTAACCTCTTTCCCCCTGAGGAAATCTGAGTATCAGTGCCACGAAGGGACACTGGGCGTAGTAACCAGTTTCTTTTCTGGTGTCAGCAATGGTAAGACAGTAAATATTAACTTCCTTGCTATCAACTGAGTTAAGGGTCAGGATGCTGATTTCTCTTGCATCTGTTCAGATTTTAAAATTTTCTGTCCCATGAGGCAAATAGAGTGGCAGGGCACAAGATGGCACTTGCATTTTGCATGTCATCCTTCATTTACAATTGGATTTGGTTTGAATTTTGGATGCTGGCCTACTTTGTGTTTTCCTGCTGGTCCTGTGGAGCATTTTGGAACTACAATTATGCATGGAAGGCAGGCAGGGTTCTAGATTATTGAAGTATACAATGGGATTAACAAATAGATGGCACTTAAATCCTTTCTAAGGGACTCAGCAGAGGTGAAATCAGAGCAGAATGGAAAAAGAAGAAATTTGATTTTGGTGCCAAACCTTCTTAGGCACTTAGCTAAACCACACTTTGCATGAGTCAGTACCACACCTCCGCTGTGCCAGTCTTGGGAGAGGTGCCGGGCACCCCAGCCCCCTGTGGCCCCAGGCAGTGCTTGTTTTCTGTCTCATTTCAGGCAGCTGCCACAGGTTATCATGAAACTGGACTAGTAATCTAATGTCTGCTAATGGCAAAAGTGCCCATAGCCCTTATTTTCATTGACCCCCAAACCGAATGCAAGTAAGACCCAGGCCTACATTGGAGAAGCTGAGTGTGGAAAAGGTAGCAGACTTGCTCCAAGTCATTAACTCAATCCATCCTTTCTGCATCCCAGTAAATGTTCTCATGATCTATTTTACAGAATGAGAAGGCAAGGCACAGGGAGCTAACTCAGTTGCCTAGATAGTACAGTTCTGAGCCCTACATGTTTTCTGAAGCATCTATTGCTGACACTGATCTAGATGCCTCCCCTTTTCATCTGTCCCCCATGTGATTATCCAGCTCCTGGTTAGGACCCTTTGGACACAGAGTGCTCATGACTGCTGAGTGATACCAAGGAGTGACTCTAAGAGCAGGAATTCCAGGCCAGGCAGCACTGTGGCTGATGGTGGGAAGGATACTTTGGACAACTGTGTGTGTGTGTGTGTGTGTGTGTGTGTGTACATGTGTATGCTTCTCTGTCCCTGAAGTCACTTCTAGTAGACAGATGGCATGTTGGCATTTTAGTGTTGTTGGGAGGGGCTCCCCTCTCCATGTTATCCCTCGTGGAGTGTTTCTAGGTCTTTCTGTTGAAAAAAAACCTCAGTTGGGATAGCTCTTCAGTTCAGTGACCATGCACTGTTAGTGGTTGGCAAATAATTATCTACAGATTATTAAATGTGTGTATGTTTGTATGTAGTAAATAGTAATTCCAGTCCTATAGATATATAGACACATTGCTGTGTCCCAGATCATTTTTAGGAACTAGAAGAAAGTGGTATGAAGAAGTTTCAAAGTATAATTTCAAAACGGTACCAACGTGACTCATATAGATGGGGGGATGAACACGTGTCAAACATTTATTTAACTCAAAGGAGATAAGATTAGTTCAAAGGGACATTTGAAAAACTGGGTGTTAATAGGCACTGAGGGAACAGTGTTGGGATAAGATTGCTGGGCTGGATACAAGGCCATTAATGTCCTACAGGGTCCTGAAGCCATAACCTTTGGACTATAATCTCCAAGTTAACATGTAACCTCACAGAGCTTGTACCTGACGGTAGTAAGTAGCAAGTTGAGTGAGAGCATACCCTGGAGAGGCAGTCTTGGATGGCCTTGTTAGCCACACTGGGAGGACATGCTGTCTTTCTCTTGGCCTTATTTTTAATTTTTGGTTACTTTCTATAACAGGAAGCAAGACAGCCCAATGCAGTGAGCCTGGGTCTTTAATCTTGGTTTGAATCCCAGCTCTGCAAGTGACTTGTGTGACCTGGGGCATGTCCCTGCCTTCCAGGAGCATTTGTTTCCTCGTGGTAAAATGAGAATGACAGGAGCCCCTACCTCTTACAGATGTGGTGGCAGTTATATGGCAAAGTTGTGTGAAGCACTTCATAAGTGCATGGCACATAGTAGGTATTCGGTGAGTGGCTGATGCTACTATGATAAAATATGGCCAAAAGCATGGATTGCCTCTCTCTGTGGCCTGCTGCTGACCTTCCCTTTGCAGAGATGATTTATTCTGAAGTTTGATACCTATATCCCCAGTAATGTAAGCTGAGGCATGGTTTTTATCTTCGAGATAAGGAATCTTTTTTTTCTGACCAGTCAGCCACACCCTGAGGGCCTCCTGAGCTCTCATCAAACAAAATGAAATCCATTTTCTTTGTGCAGCCAGTGTGTCTTGGCAGATGTGAGTCAGCATCCTGTTCAGAATGGCCTCTTGGTTCCTTGCCATGGACAATAAAAGACACATTTTCCATGGAATGCCAGATGTGAAGCTGATTTGGGGTTTCCACCCGCAGAGAGGAGGAGGAAACTCAGGAGGCTGATTTTATGATTTTAGAGTTGGCCATTATTTTAGACTGCAAGTGTTTGTTATGCTTCAAAAATATGGTGGATGGTTTAAGAGACCCAAGACCCCAGAGTATTCTGCTTGAGTCCTGCTGTCAGTGGTGCTTTCCTGTGGCATCACTTGGCACAGGTGTTACAGTTTGTGCAGTGAACTCTTCAGGTGTTACTTCTTATCTGGGTTATTTGGACGAAGGTAAGTATTTCTGTCCCTAGAATTGCAGTCGACCCTCACAGAAGCAATTGCTAGACGGGACTTAAAAGTCTTCTACATAAGCACCGTGCTGAGTGCTTCATGTTGACTGGCATTTAGAGCAGTGACTGACCTTTCGGATGCCCCGACTAAAGGGTGTTGGAGACGTTTTTGTAGTTAGCTGCTAAGATTCGTTGGCCATTTTCATGAAAGGAATGAATGCTTATGAAATTTACTGTGTTGTTTCCCATCAGGAACCAAATAAATTTGTGTCTTAGTTCCTTACCAGTGTTGAAAATTTGAACTTCTACCAGTTTTGAAAAGAAATTTTTAAAAATCTGCCTGGAACACAGATTTTACTGTGTTCTCACCCACATTCTGTAGGCTCCCCTACCCTGATTACTGTTTCCCATTGTGAGCCTTTGCTTAGATTACTTTGACCTTCCACATGAAGCACAAAAGGAATGGAATAGGAAAAGAAACATTATTCAGCTTTGTTCGTTTTTTTTTTCCTTTATGCTGTTGCCCTGCCCGCATAGTTTCTTTTAGCCCCTGGGCCCCTTCTGCCCAGCAAACACTTACTTATACACTGGAACATAAGAGATCTGAGAGTGTAAATCCAGGAGGGCACAGCCTCATCTCCCGGGCATCTGCACCTATGTTAAATTCGTTAAACTTAAAGCTTTCCTAGTGTCCTGGCACTTGCTGTGCATTGTTGACGATGATTGTGCTGACATAGATGGCTGAGTGATCAGTCCTCATCCTTCTAGCCTCATCCTGGGCAGAAATGGTGAGTAACCGGATGACCCTTGCAGCTTCAACCTGTGCTGAACTATTTTCCACAGGAATAAACTGCCTCACCAATTATGATAGCAGGTTGAGAGGAAGCAGCAGTGTTCTGAAGATAAGGTGGTTAAATCCCACTGGCAGAAATGTGTATTCTGGTGTTACGACACAGGACATGCCTTAAGTGGCTTTGACTAGGCAATTGATCCGGGGCTCCATGATTTTTTTTTTCCTCTTTCCAGTTCAATTTAAAACTTGCAGACAATGGTATGGGAGAAATAGCTTATGTAGGTGATGTTCTTCGAAGGGGGAGGGGGCTTCCACTTCCAGAAATAGCTTCCATTTCTTTGTAGTTGCTGGCATTAGCATTTGTGTAATGGATCAGATTGTTCACTTGTAAGGGGTCCCAGCATGTTGGATGCTGCATCTCAGCAGGCTGTTTGCTTGGTAAATAATTTAGGTAAAATACATTTAGATTCCTTCAGACTATCATAGTTGCTGCCACCTACATGAGATTCAGGTTAACCACTCAGGCTCTTTATGGGGATTTCCAATAATTGGATTGAATTCTGACTCTGTTGACTGGACGCTTAGCTGCTGTGAACAGAAAGGCAAAAGGCTGTTTCATTGACTAAAAGCGTGGACTACACTGCAGTTTGTGCAGTGAACTCTTCAGGTGTTTTTTCTTACCTGGTTTATTTGGACAAAGGTAAGCACTTCTTTTCCTGAAATTGTAGTTGACCCTCCACCTCACAGAATCACTTGGTAGAAGTGACTTAAACATCTACATAAGCAGATTTCTAAAGATCCTTCTATTCCTCATGCTTATCCATCTCTTTTGGTGATTCTCAATTAAAAAATGACCAGGGAGCTGGTTGAAATGCTGCTTCCTTGCTCCAGAGTTCTAAGGAGCCTTTAATCAGTAGATCTCAGGTATGGTCCAAGGGACTGTGTGCTTAATACATGCTTCATGTAATTTTAATTCAGGTGGGCTTAGGACCACCTTTTGACACAAACATAAATTTTGCGTTTGTTTCCAAAGGAGAATAATTTTTGTGGGTCAGTGTTATTTGTTATGTGTTCAGGTCAGTCAGCAGCCCCAAAATAGCATTCAGGAAATACTAGAATTGAGGTTTGAGGATATGATTTATTTTGTTGTTTTCTAGCATTATCAGATTTGAGGAGGAAAGTTTGTTTTTCTTTTTTAAGATTTTATTTATTTGAGAGAGGGCAAGAGCCGAGCATGAACAGAGGGAGGTGCAGAGGGAGAAGGAGAAGCAGGCTCCTTGCAGAGCAAGGAGTCTTATGGGGGGAATGGGAGACTCCATGGGGGACTCTCTCCCAAGACCCCCAGGATCATGACCTGAGCAGAAGGCAGAGGCTTAACAGACTGAGCCACCAAAGTGCCCCTTGAGGAAGAAAGTTAAGTGTAAAGCAAAAACACATTTATAAGCAATGGCTGTCCTAACATGAAGTTAGAGCCATAGAATATCTAAAGAGAGAGAGAGAGAGAGAACATAATGTGTGTGGGTAGCCTTGCAGGGTTGGATCTGTTAGTGTTTTGTAGAAGCAGAACTAGAAGTCATTATTCAAGTGCCTTACTTGTGCAGATGTAGAAACTGAGACCCAAACAGGCCAGATGTTTACACATGTAACAGTTGTGATCTCTCTGAGCTTCAGCTTCTCTGTCTATAAACTAGGAAGAGGAATAACTATCCTTAACTGCGTAGTTGTGAAGACTAAGAAGGTAGTCTGTGTCAGGATTTTCAGAAACCAAAGAGAATTATACAGATATAGTTTGTAATTATTATGCATATTATGTTTATTCTAATTAAAGTATTTAGAACCATGTCAAGATTCTCTCGAGTTGAAGTCACTAGTTGATTCTAGATCAATGACTGTGTGTCACAGTGTATGTAAAGAACCTTTTTTATGCCATTATGGTGAACTTTGAAAGTATATATAACCAGAAGAAAGAAAACTTTACAGTGTCCATAATCCTACCACTCACATGATCACAATTAAAATTTTGGTATAAAGGCTTCTAGATATTCTTCTTGTACACGCACATGTATTTTACAATAATTGGGTTATACTGCATCTACTGCTTTGCCACCTGCTTTTTGTTGTTATTTTTTACTTAACAGTATATCATGAGCATTTTTCCATGTCAATATTTTATGCCATCATTTAATTTAATTTAATTTATTTATTTGAGAGAGAGAAAGAGCACGTGTATGTGAGCACAAGTAGGGGGAGAGGCAGAGGGAAAGGAAGCAGCAGATTCCCTGCTGAGCAGGGAGCTCGATGCAGGGTTCCATCCCAGGACCCTGGGGTCACGACCTGAGCCAAAGGCAGATGCTAAACCAACTGAGCCACCCAGGCACCACTATGCCATCATTTTAAATGACTGTAGTATCCTATTATATGGATAGAAGAACAGTTATTTAATCAGCCTCTTATTGGACATAGGGGCTTTTTTCCCTTTATTTTTTGAGACTACATAATGCTGAAATCATCTTTGCAACTGAATCTCATGTATATAACAATTACATATCTTTGTTGACATTGGTACTCTAAAAGTTGGAGCTAAAGTTATAGATGCTGCACTTACCTGATTTACGTACTGGTATGAACTCCCTCTGAAATGAATATATAAACACATAAATAAATGTTACTTATTTTTATACCCAGAAAATCTAACTTTATGCATTTTGATCTAACATGCTTGAGAGCTGAGGGTTCCTTCTCTGTCACGTTGCTCATTGCCTCTGCCTCAAAGCATTACTACAATTCTGACATTTCTGCTGCTCTGGGTCTCCTCTGGTTTCCTTTAGGCCAGGCTGTTGGCCATTTGCATGTGACCTTGTGGGCTTAGCTACTGTCTCTCTCACCCAAGAATTAACTATCCAGTTATGGCAAAGACTCTTCCCTTTATTAAACAAAGTTCATAATCGGTCAGGAGTTGAGACCCTTCACTTTCTGAATTCTTAAAATCAGGCTTTCTTAAGTTAAATGGTATTTTAGGAGTATTTCTGATATAAAATTGGAAACTTTCAGATACAAGAAGGCATTGCTTATCTTGGTAAATACACATGTTCCAATTAAAATAGGTACTAAAATATTTTGGAGGCACTCCAAAACTCCCAATTTAGATTTAATTTAGATTAAAACACTTACTCTTTTTAATAAAGTTATAAAATTGATTATTAAAATTGCCTATTGAAGATTAAAAGCAGTGGAACATTTAGTTTCCTTAAAAAACAATTTAGTCTTCAATAAGTATGATTGTATTAATCAATTATGCTATTAAAATACAACTGCCATATTAAATCTGACTCATTTGTCATGACAGTTTCTATAATTATAGAAATTATACCTAGCTGCTTATATAGCCGTAATCCTGCATTAAGTATAAATAATTGTCTCTATTAATTCAGTTCACAGTTACTGTCTATTAAATCCCCAGTTAAATGGCAATTTGGGGACCTTCATTTAAAATCCTCCTAAATCTTTGTTGTTCCGTCTGACTGCCAAAGCCCCACAAACACCCCTCCTACGGTTGATTTCCAGAAACCAATTTATGAATAAAATAGTTTTTTTCAATGCAGATACTCAAAAGGTCCATTTAGGCTTGCAGTTTGCGGCTGTCAGGATAAAAATTGGGTAAACACATTTGGTGGAGGGTACTGACAAGAACAACCCCTGATGTCCTGGCATTTCAGTTTGGAAAGCAGTATATACATTTCATTTTGAAAAACTGTTTAAAACCTTCAGCATTAGTCTGAAGGACTAGAGCGCATAGGTGACAACTGTTTACTGCTTGTATTTCCATAGGTGTGGATGAGGTCACCATTGTCAACATTTTGACCAACCGCAGCAATGAACAGAGACAGGACATTGCCTTTGCCTACCAGAGAAGGACCAAAAAGGTACAAGCAACTTCAGGGGCGGAGGGCATTCCTTGTTGAATTTCATTTCCTCAGCCATTGCTTTTTCTTTTTATGGATTCTGACTTGTCCCGGCAAGAGCCTCAGGAACTCTTGGGTATCTGAGGTTTTCCTCTTATAAAGAGTCATCACTTACACACTCATGGCCCCAGGTGTCCCTGGGGTGCTTGGAGCTTATCCCTAAAGACCATGCCCTCCTCCAACCAGGGGGTGTAGAGGGAATACTGCTGGGAACAGGGTTAGAAGGGACCAGGGAACGTGAACAATAACAGCTATCATTTCTAGAAATGCTTGCTTTGTGCCAGGCATGTAGTTCTCTACCTGTAGCAACTCATTTCATCTATATGACTTCTGCTAGCTCTCGATGTTTCCTTTTTTCTTTTTTCTTTTCTTTTTTTTTTTCTTTTTTAAATACTTTATTTATTTATGAGAGAGAGAGAGAGAGAGAGAGAGAGAGAGGCAGAGACATAGGCAGAGGGAGAAGCAGGTTGCATGCAGGGAGCCTGACGTGGGACTGGATCTCGGGGTCTCCAGGATCACGCTGTGGGCTGAAGGCGGCGCTAAACCGCTGAGCCACCCAGGCTGCCCTCGATAAGATGTTTCTAATTTAATCTTAGGACACTAGCCTTTAGTTAGTATCGATCCTTATAGGCTCTTCTTACTCTTAAAAAGAAAATACACTTGAACTCTTAAGAGCTTTGCTGCAAATGGGCTTAGTTAGTAGTTCATTTGGTCTACTATCTTCAACATGCCATGTTCCCACTATTTAAAGAGTCTTTGTGTGCTTTTTCCCTTGCTTGTGCACTAGTGGTTAAGGAGCAACCAAGCATTTGTTCATCCTTTATTTTGTTGCAGTGTTAGGAAATTTTATTTTTAAGGACGGGATGCTTTATTTTTAACTTCTTGCTATTAAAAGCTTTTGATTTATTCTTGGACAGTGCAGTAAGCGTGGCTTCCTGCAGTTTCTGTTTGACTTAACGGCTTTCACTCATAGCCACAGTGGAGGTGAGCTGGAAGGATTCTGGAAAAGACATTTCTTTTCTTGGAGTTGACATGACCACCAGGGTTCTGAAAGTTGCAGGTCAAGCCCTGCCATAGCTCCCACCCCCACCTACTCAAACAGTTGGAAAGGACATAGAATCTGGCTCCTATCATCTTATGTGCATTAACATTCTTTTTCCAACTAGACCTCTATAATCTTTTGTAGTGAGGCAGAGAGGGGAGCATTTTATTTCTCCAGTTTTCTAAAAGGAGCTGGGACCTGGTAGGGCTGAGTTCCAGTTGGAGCAGAAGGCTCATCTCTTTGTGGAGTGTGCATATAGTTGCTCCTTCATTTGTCACTTAGAAAGGGGGGTGTTGGAACACACTTGAGTGTGTACACATAAGTGTACCCAGAAATATAGAAGCCTGGATCTTGATTTCAAATTAGATAATTGGGGAACAAAGCCCTCACATAAGCTGTTGGATGGAAGATATTACCAGAATTGTATAGAGTTCATTGACCACACAGGTTTTGTGTGAACTGGGAACAGCTTATTTTCCTACTGGTTTTGTTTTGTTTTGTTTTGTTTTGTTTTGTTTTGTTTTAAAGAGACGGGAGAGTAGAGGAAGGGGCAGAGGGAGAGGGAGAGAGAATCTCAAGTAAGCTCTATGCCCAGTGCAGAGCCTGACACGGGGCTCAATTTCACAATCCTGAGATTGTGACCTGAGCTGAAATCAAGAGTCAGACGCCTAACCAACTAAGCCACTCAGGTGCCCCTGTCCTACTGATCTGGATGTCGTTCAGTCTTGGGCTAAGGGAGATTGTCATCCTTTATAGAAAGATACAGGGCAGCCCGGGTGACTCAGCGGTTTAGTGCCACCTTTTGCCCAGGGCCTGATTCTGGAGACCTGGGATCGAGTCCCATGTCAGGCTCCCTGCATGGAGCCTGCTTCTCCCTTTGCCTGTGTCTCTGCCTCTCTCTCTTTCTGTCTCTCATGAATAAATAAAATCTTAAAAAAAAAAAAAGATACATTTTTTGAGATAAATTTCCGAAGGAGATTTTGCAAGCAGAACCTTAGTGTTTTGAATGAGTTGTTTGCATAATCAAGGAGAAAGCCCTGTATTATAGAGTATGTTGGGGTATGGACTGAGGCTGCCTATGTCACGAGCCTTTAAACAGCATGGGCAGAACTAATAGAAGTGGAGAGGAGCTGGGGAAGAGGATTGATCCCCTGTTTTGTTCACCTTCAAGCAGATGCCAAATTTCTCCAAAAAAGGAATGGTAATATGCAAAGCCCTGTGCTAGACCTTATGAGAAGCAGAAAGTTGAACACCAACAGGAGTTTTTAATAGAAGTGGAAGATGTCAGTAGGTACTCAAATGCTATTTGAGGTTTGAACATAGAATGGGTAGAAGGGTGTCAAGGGTAGGCTAAGTTTGAAATTACCTAACCTCAAATTTCCAGATTGGAAAATTGGTACTATTATTGGAAGGTGTTGCTTTTCAAGTCCCTTTCTAAATGCTGTGTGTTACTAGGGCACCGGGAATCAGACGAGAGTAGGTGGTGGAAGGGGTGGGCCAGGTGATTTCCAAGATCCATCTTAGATCTCACCACCTATGAAGGATTTGAGACGATTCTTCCTGAAGCAGACCGTACATCACCACCTGGCACCTGCAAATACTTCTAGGGGCTAGCTATTAGAGATGCCATGGGACACTGCTGACAAGCAGGGGAGAAAGAAATAAGGGAGAGAATAGGAAGGAAAAAGTGAAAAGAAAGGAAAATAATTGCAGTGGGAGAGGTCAGGCATCACTCAGTGCTCCTGATGTCTAGGAAGTTTAGTCGCCAGTATAAGTGGCTCTAAACACCACCATTGATTGGGTATTTGCATACATGGGTGCTGACTCCGATCTCTAACTTAAAAATCTACATTGTGACAGTGGAAACCTTTAAAAATAATACAGAGCAGGGAAGCCAAGGGAGTGAATGGGGGCTTCAGTCCTCCTTTGCCTCTGTCAACTCTGCCCAGATTTGGTGTGGACAGATAGATGTTGTCTCAGTCTTAGGTGAAGCGTTTGGAATAGGAAAAATTCCATCATCCAACTATCACCCATGGTGGGGCTTCTAGTTCCTCCGGAGACTTTTAGGACCCACCTCTGGCCCAGCAGCACAAACAGCTTTTACTGTCCCTACTCTGCACCACCTTCTTCTTAGCAGAGGCCTTGACCTTGGAAGGGGCCCTATCTTCCATGAGTGGTTATCGCTTGCCAAGTGTGTTACCCCCACATGCCTAGCTTTCTGAGGCATTGCATACTGCCCTGGCTTCTTTTTAAGGACTGCGAGAAGGTGGCTCAGTCAGCATGGATGTTACAGGTTTTTGTCAGAGCAAAGTCTGATCTTTTAGTTTCTGACATTGGAGTCTGTGGGAAGGAATGCAGTTGAGGGACAGTTTGTTCTGAGATTCCAAAGTGGTCAAGGAGTCACAACCCACTTTACAAACATATCCCGCTTGCTTTGGTCTTTGCCAGTTTTAAAGGGAATATTGGTGCCCAACCCCATTTTCCATGTTCTTGCCCGTTTTTCTTAAGGAACTTGCATCAGCATTGAAGTCAGCCTTGTCCGGCCACCTGGAGACCGTGATTTTGGGCCTATTGAAAACACCTGCTCAGTATGACGCTTCTGAACTGAAAGCCTCCATGAAGGTAAACATATGTGAGATGCAATCTCTGTCAAATCTGCCATTAATATTTGTGAATTACAGCTTTCTGAGTATAATTAGGTGATTTTCAGTTTTGTTGAATTCTCATTTGGAACCATTTTTTAAAAAATGAACTGAAGCTATAAGTCTTAGGATTTGTACCAAAAATATTTCAATTACTCTTTTTAAGACTGTAAAGAAATTTCATGATGCTGGGAAGTCAGTTATCCAGCTGCTACTGCTTGGCACCTGGGCAATTGGAATACCATTTGGAAAAACTACTTCCTTGATTACACTTCCTCCTTAAAAAAAGATTTGTTGTGATATTAAGGCAAAAGTAAAACTCAGAGCTTTTGTCAAGTGAAGCTTGCAAATTCTGCCCATGTTCTCTTGGGTGTTTCTTCTGACCCTCTCCCATCAGTCCCACTATTTAATTCAAATTTGGGCAAAATCAGAACATCACAGTAAATGCAAAGGGTGGCTTCAGATTGTAAGTGGTACCTGTGTTTTGTTCAAGGTATTACAGCACAAATTACCTCTTTTGTTTGTTTTTGCAAAGTTATTTAGAATTTTAGGTTACATTAGATAATAGAAATTCCAGGTTAGAAACTCCTTGAATTTTGTGCGTGCTTAAAACTTCAAGTGTTATATAAATGCAATAGATGCATAACATAAATGCATTTTACAGCAGACATATAACCCCTTTTATAGTGTATGCTTGTAACACTTTGAATAATCTCACACTGCCCTCTGCTGATAAAACTGAGTAAAGCCTCCAGGATAGGGAGGAAAGTTATGGTTTTCATTTTTCATTTGAAGTCTGAGTGCATTTTCTGTGATGCTCCTGTTTCTGAATTATGAAGAGACCAAGCTGTAAGCCTGTCACCAGAGCTGATGTCACAGTTCATGTCATCTCTTTCCCCCAGAGAGTACCTTGAGAGTGAGGCAGCTTCACACACCAGGCATTTCCATCACCCAGGACTTGATAGCTCAGGGCTGCCACAAGATTTGTTTGGGGAATCTCTTTCTTCCTTCAGTTCTCCAGCCTAACCCAAGCTGTGCTCAGTTTATATGAGCAGACTGGCTCTGAGTTTCTTAAGTAGGCTATATTGCAGAGAAGTTAAAATTACGAATGATGAAATGTCAGCAACATTTAATGATCCTGCTTGATAAAAGAACACTCCTGAAAACCAAACCTTGGGTTTTTTGGAGCCATGGATGAGTCAGCCTGTCCTAGGTTTCTTCTGACCATCATCACTTCAGATCAGTTTATCTTACTTTCGTCAAAAATCTATTTAGTTGTGATGTGTGCAATTTTACTAGTATCTATTACTAGGTATTAATGATTTGAAATGGACCTGCTGGAGCTCTCAGTCACCATTGTAGTCTATGTAAATGGGCCTAATGAAAGGTGCTTTGACTACTGAATCTTTGACCTTGTGCCAGCTCTTCCATTAGCTATCACAGTTGAGTACCCTTCTGAAATCCATAAAGCTCGAAGTGACATTAACTGAACTACGCTTTAAAAAAAAAATCTGTTTTGACTTCTGGCAATACCAGTGGCAATATTAGCCATATGTTACGGTAGAAGTTGCCCTTGTGGTAGGAATTGTGGACAATCTGTGGGAAGCTTGGGCCAAGTTTTGGAAATTGCCAAGGTCACCTCTGAATACAGAGATAAAAATACTGTTATAATCCTCAGATGGTTAACACTGGTATATCAGCAATGGAAAAAAACTTATATTGCCATACGTATTTTTAATTTTTTTAAAGAGTTTATTTATTCATGAGACCCACAGAGAGAGGGGGAGAGAGAGAGAGAGAGAGGCAGAGACACAGGCAGAGGGAGAAGCAGGCTCCATGCAGGAAGCCCGACGTGGGACTCGATCCCGGGTCTCCAGGATCACGCCCTTGGCTGAAGGCGGCGCTAAACCGCTGAGCCACCCGGGCTGCCCCGTGTTTTTAATTTTAACAGTGTCAGTATATAACATTTCTTCCAATGCGTGAGTTATTATTTTTTTTAACTTTGTTTTTTAAAATTTTTTTATTTATTTATGATAGTCACACACATACACAGAGAGAGAGAGAGAGGCAGAGACACAGGCAGAGGGAGAAGCAGGCTCCACGCAGGGAGCCCGACGTGGGACTCGATCCTGGGTCTCCAGGATCACGCCCCGGGCCAAAGGCAGGCGCTAAACCGCTGCACCACCCAGGGATCCCTATTTCTATCATCTTGAGATTGAAAACCTGCCCCCTAAAATATTTGAAGACACTCAGTAGTCATTCTATAACATGTGTACAGAATGTCATGTAGATCTTTCACTCAGATGGGAAGAAAGTTTGGCTTTGCTAGAACCTCTACATGTCATGATTAAAAACTCTGGAAGAAGAAGCATTGGCTCATAGAATAAAATTCAAAATTAACCGTTAACCTGAGGTTTAGATTATATTACACTTTTCAGGGGTGTATAAACTCTAATAAGTTTAATTAATAGCTGACACATTTTTCATGTGGATAAGTAAGTTTCTTATTGTATTAACACCTTATAATTGATTTACATTTTAAACAGTTGTAATTCTACTTAGTTCAAAGTGGTATTTCCATATTCGGAAAGACAAGTATTAGAGAATCCTGATTATTAAATCTTGACTTTGATCATGAAGCCAGCTTTGAAATACATGTTTCATTGAGTCCTTTCAAGCTATCTGACACGTTCAAAAGTGTATATATTAAATTTGAATACATCACCCATCAAATTCTTATTCCTTAATAAAGTGTTGGTGTCTAGGTTTATTTGGCACTTCATTATTTCCTTTTGCTTCCCGAAAGTGCCTGAAGAGTGCATAGTAATCAAGCAAAAGTGGAAGTACAAGAATGAAATTTTTAACATTAACCCAATTTTACATTTCAAAGAGGTGAAGCTAAAAATTTTATCTTATCTGTACCTTTCCCTGGTAAAAGACTTATTCCATTCCAGTGATGCTGGCTGCAAATGACAACAAACTCTCTATATTCCTTTATGTTAAATTACTGAGCAGATTGTTTAATAAAGAAAATTTTCCCATTGATCAAAATAATTTGAAAAATAAAGATAGGAAGAAGAAAAAGTTACTCATTTTATAAACTCATCACCAAAAGGCAACAATATAGTTGAGCTCAGACATGTCACTTATACCATCTTTTATTCTGGTAAAACTTTTTTTTTTTTGGAAGCATTTTTTAAAGAAATAGAAAATAGCATTACATTGTGCTGACAATACAGTACAGATCCCCTCCATAGGATTATTATTTTTTTTTTTAATTTTTTTTTAATTTTTTATTTATTTATGATAGTCACAGAGAGAGAGAGAGAGAGAGGCAGAGACACAGGCAGAGGGAGAAGCAGGCTCCGTGCACCGGGAGCCCGATGTGGGATTCGATCCCGGGTCTCCAGGATCACGCCCTGGGCCAAAGGCAAGCGCCAAACCACTGCGCCACCCAGGGATCCCCCCTCCATAGGATTATAGAAAGGAGTGTGCTAACTGACCGATCCATGTTTGCAATTTACCTGATTGAGACAGAGAAGTAGGTTAAGGGCCAAGAGGACTTTCCCTGTTGATATTGTCTTGCCTGGTTCACAGGGGCTGGGGACTGATGAGGACTCCCTCATTGAGATCATCTGCTCAAGGACCAACCAAGAACTTCAGGAAATTAACAGAGTCTACAAGGAAAGTGAGTAGCCCTAGTTCTTTGATGCAGCTTCTCAGCCCAATTTCTGTGACCCCATCATGGCTGCCTGGGCTAGCGTTGGGAATAGGATGCCTGGATTACATATGCAGAATGCCTTCTGGACTGTCCAGGGGTTTGTCATGGTCCGGGTCCCTCTTCTTCACCTTCTTTTGTGGCTTGTGTTTTGCTAATTATATTGTACTAGAACTTCTATAAAAAGGATAGGCAGGAGGGAAAGGAGAGAAAACCAATTTAAAAAAAAAAAAGAGGGTCTGATGGGAGAAGTAGGAAGCATTGTACATGGATTTAATGGATTGGGTGCTTTCCAGTCTCTGTTTAAGAAGTTCACAATTCGGGGATCCCAGGGTGGCTCAGCAGTTTAGCGCCTGCCTTTGGCCTAGGGTGTGATCCTGGAGTCCCGGGATCGAGTCCCACGTTGGGCTCCTGGCATGGAGCCCGCTTCTCCCTCCTCCTGTGTCTCTGCACCTCTCTCTCTCTCTATCATAAATAAATAAATATTAAAAAAAAAAAGAAGTTCACAATTCTGGATTGTGGATAAGTGTGGATCTGTGTGCACCAAGCACTACGGGAGGCTGTGGGTAGAGTAAATGATATAGCTTATATGTGTATGTGTTACTAAGTTTCAATGTAGAAGCTATTTTGAATAATAAAATATAGATTCATTCAAAAGTATTCTTTAATTCTTACAAGTTTTTGCCATTGTACATTTCCTCTTTCAGTGGATAGCAAAGCACAGTTGGTGTGTGTGTGTGTGTGTGTGTGTGTAGCGTTTCACATTTTTTCATGTTCAAAGTGAGCATTCATAGTCAAGAAGTTTGTGAAACAATATTTTAGCTACAAAAGAGGTCACTGATCAAAGGTGAGCTTGAGGATGCCTGATTTGATCCAGCCCCGTCTATCTCCTGTCACTGATAATAACATCTGACTCTGGTTTTACGAGGTTAAAAATCATAAAATAAATCATGGACCATCTGCCCTCATTTGGGTGGATACATCCATGCTGCCACAGCTGTTTTTGCTTTTCAGATGCCTGGTGGGGTGAGGGCAGTTGGGGTGGTGGGTGGCTGGCTGCATAGGCAGGAAGCCTAAAACAAGATGTGTTGTTTTCAAAGTGTACAAGACCGATCTGGAGAAGGACATCATTTCTGACACATCTGGTGACTTCCGCAAGCTGATGGTTGCCCTTGCAAAGGTTGGTTTCTGGTTTATTTCTCTGTCCTTGTTTCCTCCCAAGGCAAGTCACATACCTCATTTTATACCTGGGAGCGAATTAACTCAATCCTCTGTGCCTACATCAGAAATTCCAGCTGCATTTCTGACAGTGGGTTTGCACTGTCACTGCAGAGTTGTCATTTTTGTATAATAGGATTTCTTATCCTGGGAAACCGCATGGTCAAGTGGACCTTGGGGCCAGAGGAGGAATAGGGAGCTCTCAAGTCCTGGCCTGGATTATGTGTCAGCCCTCACCGCGTGACTTGGCGAAGGTCACTGTCTCTATCTATGGCACATAGGACCCGATGGGAAGTGACCCTCTTGTTTTTCTTTCGTTCTCTCTGCTCTCACTTCTTATGAGAGGATTTGCCCAAGTAGTCCTTTACCTGGAAAGGGGGTCTTTGTTTACTAACATTAACACATAAATGTGGATGAAAGGCTTTTCCTTTTGAGTCTGAGTCCTGACCAGTGTGCCATTTAAGGCCTATGTGGCAGGGGAAGGAGGAGAAATTATTTTCTCCAGGAACCTTAATGACAAATGATTGATTGTATGCTGCTGCCTCCTGCCCACTCACATCTCCATTACTGTAACACCTCCACACAGCCCTCCCTGCCAACTCCTTGCCCTGTGTGCCACCAACCACCCATCTTTCTGAAGTCCACTTCACTATTCCATTCCCTTGATCAAAACTCATTTCTGCTCCATCAGATCCAAACGCTAACTGCCTTTAAAAAAGTCCCCTAGGTGCTGCCCCTCCCTAACTTCATCTTCCTTCGAGGATTCCCTCCTGCTTACCTTCCCCTCTAGCTGCACAGCCCCTCACTGACCTGTGGCATGCTCCGCCCCTCCCTGTGCTGTTGGTCCCATGGAGAATGGCTTTCTTCTCCCCGTTACTAGCCTCATTCATTCATGCCTCAGCGTTCACCTCAGCCTTACCCCGTTGTCCACAGACAGTGCTGACTGTACTAACAGATCTCTCCCTTCTCTTACATTTTATGTCTTAAGCCATGGATCACTATGTTGTTTTACCTTCTGTTCCATGCTTATTTTTCCATCTGGATGTAAGCTCTCTGAGGGAAGGAACTAAGTATCATTAGCTTTTTTTTTTTGAGGTAGAGAGAATTCTAGAAAATGCTTATCCCAGGAGGTGGGTGATGATGGTGAGGCACACACACACACACACACACACACACACACACACAAACCCAACTTCACTGCCTCAACTATTTTGCCAATTCTTGATCTTGTCTAGACTTCAAAGTGAAGAATTGTAAGTGTGTGGGTGTTCTGTAAATTAAATAATTCTTTACATGAGTTAGAGAGAAAACAAAAATTTCAACTTTAAACCACACAAAGAAACCTATTTAATATTCTGAATTTTGTTTCCTTCTGTAGGGTAGAAGAGCAGAGGATGGGTCTGTCATCGATTATGAACTGATTGACCAAGATGCCCGGGTAAGTGCCAAGCTTCTTGCTTGAGTTTCTGTTTTCTAGCAAATCTCTAGATATTCTGTACAGTAGTTATTGATACTTCCTGACAATTTACCTCCAAAATTAGTAACTTAAAACAACAACACTTATATCTCTCAGTTTCTGTGGGGAGTGGCTTAGCTGGGTGGTTCTAGCTGAGGACCTCTCATGAGGCTGGGGCCAAAGTATTGACCAGGGCTGCATCATCTGAGAGCCTGACCGCATCAGGAGGATCTACTTTCATGATCACCTTTCCACATGACCAGGAGGCCTGGTATTTCTCCACATGGGCCTTTCTAAGGGCTTGCTTGAGCGTCCTCATAATATGGCAGCTGGTTTTCCCAAGTGAGTGACCTAAGAGAGAAAGCAAGGAGGACCCAATTGCTTATTATCACCTTATCTCAGGAATCTCAGTGTCACTTCTAATATACTCTTTATTAGAAGTGAATCACTGTGTGTAACCTATAGTCAGTTCAAAGGGAAATAGGTGCACTTTTGGAAGGGAGGAATGTCAAAGAATTTGTGAGCTTCATTTTCACTTCCTGGGAACAGTTGTTTTTATGAGATATTCCCTCTTGATACTTGTGTTAATTACAAGATCAATACCTGACTCACATATGCTTATTTAGGCTTTGCTTGTATGGAAGTACCAGATTCTGCAGGATATGATAAGGCTGTGTGCACTGGTGTGTATTTGCTGTAAATAAATACCAATAAACAATATGGCGGAGTGGAAGGAGACGGTAGAGGCACAGCCAGGTATAGGAAGGTGTATTGCAATAGTACTTGTGCTGGTTCTAGTCCCATAATCACTAAGAACTGTTTATTAAGCTGATTCAGATCACTGAACTGCATACCTTTCCCAGACAGTCAACAGCTATCTCAAAGCATTTTATAAGAGCTGTAGAACAAAATTAAATTCATTTTAGTTTTAAAATTCAGTATGTTTCAGGATACCAGTGTGACTCAGTTGGTTAAATATCCAACTCTTGGTTTCAGCTCAGGTCATGAGATCATGCCCCACGTCGGGCTCTGTACTTGGTATGGAATCTGCTTGAGATTATCTTTCCCTCTCCTTCTTCTGCTCCTCCCCACTTTTTCATTCTCTGTCTCTCAATAAATAAATAAAATCTTTACAAAATAAAATAAAATAAAATAAAATTCAGTATGTTTCACACAGCACTTTTAGCAGGAGGTAGAGAAGCCTTTTATTTTATTTTGTAAAGATTTTATTTATTTATTCATAAGAGGCACAGAGAGAGAGGCAGAGACATAGGCAGAGGGAGAAGCAGGCTCCCTGCAGAGAGCCCAGTGCGGGGCTCGACCCCAGGATCTCAGGATCATAACCTGAGCCAAAGGCAGAGGTTCAACAGCTGAGCCACCCAGACATCCCTAGAGAAGGGTTTTATTTATTTATTTTTTAATTTTTTTTTAATTTTTATTTATTTATGATAGTCACAGAGAGAGAGAGAGAGAGAGGCAGAGAGGCAGAGAGGCAGAGAGGCAGAGATACAGGCAGAGGGAGAAGCAGGCTCCATGCACCGGGAGCCTGACGTGGGATTCGATCCCGGGTCTCCAGGATCGCGCCCTGGGCCAAAGGCAGGCACCAAACCGCTGCGCCACCCAGGGATCCCTAGAGAAGGGTTTTTAAATAAAGTAATAAAAGTTAGGTTTTACAACTCCTAGATAGTGAGTGGTCACTGAATGAGTATCTTACCCCTGTGTAAGTCTTTCTCTGTCCCTCCCTTTTCTTAGCATTACTTTTAGCCCCTAAATTTTCCAGAAACTGAAAATGAGACTTCCTGAGGCTCTGTGAAACTTGGGTGGGGGTACCTGATTTGTAGCTGTCTTCAGGAGGCAACCAGTAGCTTATTTGCTATCAAAAGTAGCAAAGGAAGGAGGGCTGGATATGCTAATGAACATTTGCTTGTCCTTCTCTATAGGAATAGAAGTTCTTGGTTCTTTCTTTGACATTTAAGCAAGTAGTTTTGTACAGCACACACCTCACAATCTAGTCTCATGCTGTGTTTGTGCCTAAGGAAGAGTGCTCTTGATTAAGACTTTTGACTTAAATACAACATTTAAAAAAAAATTTCTTTTTTTAAGATTTTATTTATTTATTCACGAGACACACACACACACACACACACACAGAGAGAGAGAGAGAGAGAGAGAGTGAGAGAGAGAGGCAGAGGCATAGGCAGAGGGAGAAGCAGGCTCCATGCAGGGAGCCTGACGTGGGACTCGATCCCAGGTCTCCAGGATCAGGCCCTGGGCTGAAGGCGGCGCTAAACCGCTGAGCCACCGGGCTGCCCTAAATACAACATTTTTGCTTGTGTCTTCAGCGCAGTCATCCTTTCTCATTTGGCATTTTCAGTGTATGAGTTGTGGGTTTTTTGCATAACATTGTTTATGACCTTATCTTGGATTGTGTAGTCAACTTCCTTGGTTGGTTGTGCTTGTAGGATCTCTATGATGCTGGAGTGAAGAGGAAAGGAACTGATGTGCCCAAGTGGATCAGCATCATGACCGAGAGGAGTGTGTGTCACCTCCAGAAAGGTGGGTGTTGTACTGAGGAGGTCTTAGAGCCTAGAGATGGTCCTCTCAGCCAGGCTTACTGGTTATCTGTGTTGAGGCCATGAGAGAAAAAAAAAAACCTAGGATGCAAACATGGACCTCTTCATGGAGTCATACCATGGAGTGAACCAGAACATAGTTCACTCTCTACTTTGTACCTCATAATTGCATCCATTTTCCATCACCAAATCCATTGCCCTTCTCTTCCATCTGGATCCTTCTTTTTCCTAAATATTTTCCACATTTGATGCTTTAGCTTGTTGCTCCTTCATGTCCAGGATCATTTTATCTTGCCATATTCGTTGAAGTAATGGACTTTTCTGGATGCTATATCATTGCTTCCAAGTAGAATAGGTTCCACTCAGAGTTAAAGATGGTCAAAATATGTGACCTAGGCAGTGCCATTCAGGACAGGTACCTGGTACAGCTGTCCCAAGTCAACCATTGCAGTGTCAGCTCTGGTCCACCATGGCAATCTGTAACTGTCTAAGGTGCTATGATCATTCTCATTTGTTTATTTATTTTTATCATGGTGCATAACCATATGAGTGATTATTGACAGCTTTGATTAGCAGCTCTGTTATAGTAATTGCTTTTTTTGCTTTTCCTCAGTATTTGAAAGGTACAAGAGCTACAGCCCTTATGACATGCTGGAGAGCATCAAGAAGGAGGTCAAAGGAGACCTAGAAAATGCTTTCCTGAACCTGGGTGAGCAAACATGGCCTCCCCCATGTCCCCCCCACCCCTTACCAACCCAGGACATCAGCTTTCAGTAAACTGTGCCAGAGCAGAAATAATAAGTGGCCATCCTGTTAATTCAAGTGTGTTGGGGAGGTGTGGCTCCTTTACATGATTTTGGTGATTTTATAATCTTCACAGTATAAATTTAAGATGTGAGGAATTGCCCAGGAAGAATAAGATGACAAGTAAATGGGCTCTGCTGGGGAAGCTAACATATCACCTTGGGTGTCTGCAGCTCTCAGGGTCCCCTGATTTAAAATGACAGTGGAGCTGAGTTCAGAGGATCCCCAGTTTTCCCTTAGTTTTTCCCACCTTACAGCCCATTCCTCTTACATTAGGTTATCTTGTTTGTGCTCTGAGGCCAGGGCCTCACCCTCACTGGTGAGGAGAGGAACAGCTGATCCCTTTTCTTCTCTCCACAGTCCAGTGCATTCAGAACAAGCCCCTGTATTTTGCTGACCGACTGTACGACTCCATGAAGGTAAGGGCTGTCAGCTGAGAGGTCCATGTTTCCGCCCTAGGCTTTTCTTCTCTCGCGATCCAAACTAAATCCCCTTGATCAGTAGATGGTGGAAGGGCCCCTGCTGTATAGGGACAGGAGTGCACCAGTCAGCTGTAGTTGTATTTGACAGATGAGAAGACCACAAGTCACTCTTCTCTCTCTCTCTCTCCCAACTAGTTGAAGGTGGGTTTGTGAGCAGGTGGAACATAAAGTACCAGATGGTAATCATGTCTGATTCCTGCTTAGATTTCTCAGGGATTGCCTTCCATGACCCCAAAATAAAGACAGACAAGGAAGGGAGAGATTACCAAGCAACCACTGTGCAACAGACATTGTGCTACTTACTTCATCTGAAATCATTACCAAAAAGCACATGTGGGTAGGTGGCTGGCTGGCTGGCTTGCTTATTTATTTATTTATTTATTTATTTCCCACAAAGAGAGGCAGAGATTTATTTATTTATTTATTTATTTATTTATTTATTTATTTTATTTATTTATTTATTTCCCACAAAGAGAGGCAGAGACATAGGCAGAGGGAGAAGCAGGCTCCCTGCAGGAGCCCAATATATGGGATGGGTTTGGTGTACCCAGGGCCTCAACCCTAGGACCCTGAGATCATGATCTGAACCAAAGGCAGATGCTTAACCTCTGAGCCACCCAGGTGCCCCATGTTTTTTCTTTATAGATCAGGAGACTAGAGCTCAGCAAACTTCAACTAGCCTGATGTTACATAGCCAGATTGGAACTTGGGTGTGTCTGACTCCAAAGGCAGCACTGCCACTATCTCTTGGATGGACTGTCTCTTCCCACCATCTCATCCCATTTTCTTTTTCTTTTTCTTTTTCTTTTTTCATCCCATTTTCTATGCCTCAACTGTTCCTTGTGCTTTGTGGTATCCTGGGTCATCCCTGTCCACACTCCCTCAGGTTCTATGTTAGATATGACCTGTTCCTCCGTGCCTCTGGTCTGAGACTCTGAAAGTAAACTCAGTGGTCTTTACAGTTTATACCATTCAAAATTCCACAGAACCACAATGAAAATGTGGTGGTATGTGTTCTTTAAGTCCCAAGAGCAGGAACTTTTTTGTTACATATGTAAACTCATGCACTTTTTAAACTGAGCCATGCAGTAGTTAGTGCTTGTACAAGTTTACTGAGTGCACAAAGTGGGGCTTTGTGCTGATTTTATCCTGACATGTTTGGAATTCCAGGATGCTCATTTTTCTTTCTTTTTTTTTTTATTAAATTTATTTTTAATTTCTTATTTTTTAAGAAAGAGAGGGAGCATAGGAGGGGCAGAGATCCTGAGATCATGACCTCAGTTGAAACCAAGAGTCAACTGCCCAACCAACTGAGCCACTCAGGCCCTAATATAATCATTTTTCTTAAAGGAGTAGTTTCATTGTTACCTTAGTAGTTTCATGGAGGGCAGCATCAAGAACCCAGATGAGTTCCACATGTAAGAAAACTTACCAGATTGGGGATCCCTGTGTGGCTCAGCGGTTTGGTGCCTGCCTTTGGCCCAGGGTACGGTCCTGGAGGCCCAGGATCGAGTCCCGTGTCGGGCTCCTGGCATGGAGCCTGCTTCTCCCTCTGCCTGTGTCTCTGCCTCTCTCTCTCTGTGTCTATCATGAATAAATGAATAAAATCTTAAAAAGAAAAGAAAAGAAAACTTACCAGATTAACATTGTCAGTGAATTGTAACTTGGAACATCAACTTGACTTTCAGGGCAAGGGGACTCGTGATAAAGTCCTGATTAGAATCATGGTCTCTCGCAGTGAAGTGGACATGTTGAAAATTAGATCTGAATTCAAGAGAAAGTATGGCAAGTCCCTGTACTACTACATCCAGGTAAGCCCTATGGTGACCTGTCAGCCCTCCCTGGCCATACAGAAGGCCCTAGATCCCCCGGCTGGTGGCCTGTCAGAACGGTGTCCAAAGTGGTGGTTTTCTAATTCACTGGGAAAGAGATGCTGGTCATCAGATAACAAGGGTTTATTTTGAAAGTGCCATTTATGATTTGTCCTAGAATCTAAAAAGATACAGGCAAATATTTTATATTTTCCACATCTGCTATTCACAGTGATAATTGGTGTTCATGACAATGATCCTGTAAGATTTATCCTGAAGAGCCTGAGATCAATTAAATTTTAAATTTTATTATGCAGTTGACCCTTGAACAACACAGGTTTGAACTGCACTGATTGATTTATTGATTTTTTTCAATAAATACAGTGTAGTACTATAAATGTACTTTCCTTATGATTTTCTTAATAATATTTCTTTTATCCAGCTTTATTGTAAGAATACAGTATATAATACATATGACAAAAAATATTAATCGACTCTTTATGTTATGGGTGTGGCTTCCGGTCAACAGTATGCTATTAATAGTTAAGTTTTGGGGGAGTCGAAAGTTAATATGCAGATATATGATGGGGTGAAATAGGGACAGGGATTGGCACCCCTCACCCCTGTTTTGTTAAAGAGTCAATTGTTTCCATTTTTTGAAAATCCTCTGCTATAGGCCTGGCAATGTTTAGTTACTCAGAACTTCCATCTCTCCCATCAATTTAGTCTCTCTGTTTTGGAGAGATGGAGCCTACGCTCCAGAGAGAGAGGCTACACTCCCAGTGGGCCCTGGCTGTGTACTTCAGACAGACATTGCAGCCCCCCTTTCTAAAAGACCCTGAAAATTTCAAAGGCGTGTCAGTGGTCACCAAGGATGGATTTTGAGGTGCGTTTGGTGTACCCAGGTTTATTAGGGCACATGTTTCCTCACTTCACTGGTTTATTCCCGCGTGACCTGAACAGTCCTGGAAACATCGCAGTGAGGCAGGAAAGTACCTTATCTTCTCTGGAAGCGAGAGGGCCAGTGAGCAAAGTGGTGGTGCTTGCAGGGCCTCACAGCATTAAGAGCAGGCCAGGTGGTGTGGGTCTGATTCCTCATTCCGTTAATCCCCGGTACCTCACATTCTCTCTGCCCTGTGATCACGTCACTTGAAGGTCTCCCCTAGTCCTCTAGGCCAGACTCCCTGAGGGTCTGCTGATGATGCCTTGAGTCTTTGTGTCCGGGCAGGTACCTCAGAGTCTTTTTTTTGCTACTGTTAACTAGGGGAGGCTCTGTGTGCTTTGAGCCTGCTTCTACATTATTGCAGAGTTTGGGTCTTTTTTTCTGATACTGAATTTCTTTTTTTCTCCTTGCCCATTTATAGCAAGACACCAAGGGCGACTACCAGAAAGCGCTGCTGTACCTGTGTGGTGGGGATGACTGAAGCCCACCACGGCATGAGCGTCTAGGAATGGTGCCCCTTTGTTTGCAGCTAACAGTTCTAGAAAATAGCTTGTGACTAACAGTCCCCTTATGCCCATCCCTGCGAGGATGGTGTTAGCATAGCCCCCTCCCCATCCTTATTTTAGTTACCTAAGCATTGCCTGCCTCTCATGTCTAGTCTCTCCTTTTAGCCAAAGAAATGAACATTCCAAGGAGTTGGAAGTGAAATCTATGATGTGAAACACTTTGCCTCTTGTGTACTGTGTCATAAACAGATGAATAAACTGAATTTTTACATTATAAACAAGTCCTTTATTGACCTTGCCTTCAGCATAATTGTTTAAAAATCAAACATACGTAAAAAAATAAAAATAAAAATAAAAATAAAACATGGGTAAAGCCTGTATTGTTCAGCTGGTAAAGCTGTCCCCTAGAGGAATAAAGCTCTAGAACTCAGCTGTCCGAGATGGTAGCCACTATCCAGATGTGGCTATTTACATTTAAATTAATGTAAATGCAATAGAATTAAAAATTCAGTTCCTCAGTCACGCTCTACATTTCAGATGTTCCATATCCACATGTGGCTAGCAGCTAGTGTATTGGACAGTACAGGAACAGAACACTTCCATTATAATAGAAAGTTCTTTTGCACAGCTCTTCATGCCCAGGTGATGATAGTACCTATGGGGGGAAATTCCCATCTGCTCATCTTTCTACAAGTAAATTAGGTAAAAACAAGCAGCATTGGTTGCCTCAAACTGGGAAGGGGGGTGGCATGGTGGGCTCTAGCAAATATAACGAACATATCTATAAGCTGTTAGAGAAATAAGTAACATTCTGCCCCAACCTCAAGGACACACCTGTCGGTGAGTCAGGCTACAGTACTCTTGTAAGGAGGTATAACAAAAGTGGACTGGGAGCACAGAGAAGAAAAGGTTTGCTTTTGAGAGGACTGAGAAAAATGACCAGAGGTGAAGGAAGCATTTGAGCTGTGTCCAAAAATCTAGGGTGAAGTTTATAGCAGGGAGGAAGCTCTCCATCAGATGCTTATGGTTCCCATAATGGAATAGGTGATTCTGGAGGCACAAAGACTACATAGATAAAGAATTGCACAAAGACTATATACAGCAAGAATTATGTCTCTCACACCGCCTAGCCAGTCAGGGGCTGTTCCTAGGACTGCTTGGTTTCTGGTCTGCCCTTTCACGGATAGACTGTAATAAACATGATGTGTATTACTGTATCTCTCTGTAATGTAAAGATGCTGTCCTTATTTTGCTAGCCCAGGACACTGGACAACTGACTGACATAGGTGCTTCCCAAAAGCAGGGGATAGGGCCGGAGGCAGAGGGAGTTAGTGACTATCCCCAAACCCTTCTATCATATTTCCTCCTGGTCAGAGGATGTTGTGTCAGCTGCTAATTCCTGAGCCTGGCTGAGGTAGGGCACACTTAGTAGTGTGCAGGGAGAAAGGAGGTGATGGATATAAATGTGCGAAATGGCTAGTTGGACAGAATGGGAGTGGAGGCAGGTATGGGGCTGATGAAATGAAAAATGCTTGCCCTACTTGAAGCGTTCAAATTCAACTAAAATGACACTGTGTTGACCAAACAAAGTATATCTGTGGGCTGAATGATTTGCTGTTTCGACCTTTGGCAAACTTTGGGTAGAAACTTGGGTGGAGCGTGGCTCTTGGTGGCCCATGATGTGCTTGTAAGTCCACTAAGCTATTGTTTAAAAATTATTTTAGGTGAAAACAGTGTTTTCTCCAATGTATCCTCCTATGTATATTCAAACTGATGCTCAAATCCCAAAATAGACTTCAGTATGTGCTTGGGGCAGAGTTCAAAGAACTGCATAAGCAGCAGGATCTTCATGGGGCAGATGGGTGGTTCAGTTAGTTAAACATCTGCTCTGGCTCAGGTCATTAACCCCGGGGTCCCTGCGTTGGGCTCCCTACTCAGCGGGGCGTCTGCTTCTCCTTCTCCCCCTGCTGCTCCCCTGCTTGTGCTCTTTTGCTGTCAAATAAGTAAAATAAGTAAGACTTTTTTTTTTTTTTTTTTTTTTACGAAACAGGATCTTTATTTTTAACCCTAAATTATGGTATTGAACGCAAAACTGATAGTGAAGGGCAGAGGCTCTCAGGAGCAATGTTTCATATCAGGAAGATTTGGGGCTGTATTTCTTCCCATCATAAAGTTTGTTTCAGGGCTGCAAAGGGGAAGGTGATAGGAGAAGGCAAGGCTGTATAACCAGAATGTGGGGACGGGGCAGCTCCGGTGGCGCAGCGGTTTAGCACTGCCTGCAGCCCCGGGTGTGATCCTGGAGACCTGGGATCGAGTCCCACGTCAGGATTCCTGCATGGAGCCTGCTTCTCCCTCTGCCTGTGTCTCTGCCTCTCTCTTGCTCTCTCTGAATGAATAAATAAATAAATATTAAAAAAAAAAAAAGAATATGGGGAGGTTTCTGCTCCCAACATGCCTAGGGCACTCTGGCCACTGGTCTGGCTGGTTGGACCCTCCAGCAGGTGTAAGGGAAAATCCAGACTGGCACCGAAAAGGCTCCGAAAGAACTGTTCTGAATGCTGCCCGCTGTCTCTGTATGGAACAATAATTGTCTCATGTTATCCAAAACTGACAGAAAAGTCATTTAAACTTTGGTCTCACATTCTTCTGGATTCCAGTCTGTCTCCTCAGTGAAGCTGTCCAAACCATTTCTTGAAATAACCATCTGGAGATTTGAGTTGTCTCCCAAACAATTTTACTTTGTAAAAAGAAGGAAAAGGGCACCAGGCAGGCTTTAACATTTTGTCAGCTGATAATAAGAACTTTTATTTTATTTTATTCTTTGAGGAGTTAAAGGCAGTGAGTGTATGTAGTGTAGCCATGGAAACTTACTGAACTATGACTATGAACAAGAGGATGATCCCTACCCCTCAACTGCCCGGTGTGGTGGGACTGGGCAGGGCTGACATGTTGTATGACTCCAGATGGCACCCTTCACGTTGTAGTCTATGTGAATGGTATCTCCCTTTTAATTGTGCAGTGCACGACTTGAGTGGCCATATATGACAGCCCTATGTGGTGACCCTAGGTGTGTGTGAGATGGCCTATTAGGTCTTTTGTCACAGAGTTGGCTTCCAGAGTAAAGACAAATTTTATTTGGAAACAGTTGGCTAAACCTCTGACGGTCTTGATTTTTCCATAGACTCTTGATCTTTGGATCTGTTTTACTTGGCTATACACAAACGAGTATGCATATGAATCTTCCCAGCATGTGAAGTTCCTCTAGTGTAAATTATTAGTAAAGATAGCTAAAGCAGGGAAAACCTGGCTCACAAAGTGGCTACATTTAGCAAGAAAAATGATTTGAGGACAGAACTCTTTTAAATCAATTTTTAGTCTTTAAATGACTCCAATCTCCGGCCTCTCCCCATGTTTTGACAAACGGCTTTGGCTTCTTATCCACATCAGTTTATTTGACCTCCTTTTTCCATCAACTACCAAAATGAAAACTCTGCTTCGAGAGAGAGAGGGAGCAATTTTAAACATCCCTTAGCAATGAGGCAGAACATGCTATAGCCATCAAGTTCTAGTTGTTCATTCTATTTATTGAAAAAAGCCTGTAGCCTGATTTCTTTTATGCGAGTACATTTGAGCAAGCAAAGTTTATAGAGATGACTTATCTCATTACATTAGAAGAGTGATTTGCTATCTCAGCATCTATAAGCAATTTTAACAGACATTTCTGGATGAAGAAAAGCTTTTGTAAATATATGCGAAAGACACGATTTCATCAAGCATTAAATTGGAGGTGCCCTGGAAAAATATTACATTTGTGCATTCAATTAGCTTGATTGTGGCTGAATTTTGTCCACTGAAGGCAGCATTTCTGCAGAAAAACAGAAGCATTCCCTACGTCAGCAGGTTTCCTAAAACAGAAAAGCACACTTTCCCCCTTTGCAAGTCTTCTTTTGCATTTGTGCTGTTCCCAGCTATGCGTCCCTAATCAGGCTGCTCTGTCTTGTTCTCCACAGTAAAGCACAAGGGGAGAGTAAGCCAGAAGCCACTTTATTAGGTGGAATCCACACCCAACAATTCCAACCTTAAATAGTTTGTGCCCAGTCTAAAAGCTTGGCAAGCTCTGGGCAAAACTGGGACTGGTCAAGATGGACTTAAGTTCTCTAAACTTTCCTTCCTGGTCTCTGCAGGGCCTCTTCCTCTGTTAGGATCTGTGGGGTGCTGTTTTACATCTGATATGGCTGTTAAGCCATGTCCCTTTCCTGGACATGAGTTTATAGGGTCAACCTTATCTTGGAATGAAAGCTTGGTTTGCCTATTACAGGAATGAGAGCAGTTAGGGAATGGATGACAGTTGGGTACAAAAGGGCTTTCTTGGACTCGTAAAATCACAGTGAAGAAATGAGCTAAGTATTTAGGATGATCACCAGCCCTCCCTGATTTTTCTCCTTGCTGATCTGTAGTTAAGTAATCTGCTTTCCACTAAGAAGAAATAAGCCAGAAGACATAGTATGTCAGTGGAACCTGACTGTAAGGGTGGCTGTTATTTTCAACAGGTGATGACAAATTGGAACTCTCCTAGCTATAATCCATTATAGCCAAAGGCTATTATATTTGTAAGCACATTTCTAAACATTAAGAATTAGGAAGGAGTTTGGATCAGGAATTGAGAAATTTCTTTAAAAAAATTTTTTTTATTGGAGTTCAATTTGCCAGCGTTTAGCATAACACCCAGTGCTCATCCCACCAAGTGCCCTCCTCAGTGCCCATCACCCAGTCACCCCAACCACCTGCCCACCTCCCTTTCTACTACCCCTTGTTCGTTTCCCAGAGTTAGATGTCTCTCATGTTTTGTCACCCTCACTAATATTTTCACTCATTTTCTCTCCTTTCCCCTTATTCTTTCACTAATTTTTATATTCCCCAAATGAATGAGACCATATAATGTTTGTCCTTTTCCGATTGACTTATTTCACTCAGCCTAATACCCTCCAGTTCCATCCACCTCGAAGCAAATGGTGGGTATTCATCATTTCTAATGGCTGAGTGATATTCCATTGTATACATAGACCACATCTTTATCCATTCATCTTTTGATGGACACCGAGGCTCCTTCCACAGTTTGGCTGTTGTGGACATTGCTGCTATAAACATTGGGGTGCAGGTGTTCCAGCGTTTCACTGCATCTGTATCTTTGGGGTAAATCCCCAGCAGTGCAATCGCTGGGTCATAGGGTAGGTCTATTTTTAACTCTTTGAGGAACCTCCACACAGTTTTCCAGAGTGGCTGCACCAGTTCACATTCCCACCAACAGCGCAAGAGGGTTCTCCTTTCTCCACATTCTCTCCAACATTTGTTGTTACCTGTCTTGTTAATTTTCACCATTCTCATTGGTGTGAGGTGGTATCTCATTGTGGTTTTGGTTTGTATTTCCCTGATGGCCAGTGATGCAGAACATTTTCTCATGAGCTTGTTGGCCATGTCTATGTCTTCCTCTGTGAAATTTCTGTTCATGTCTTTTGCCCATTTCATGATTGGATTGTTTGTTTCTTTGCTGTTGAGAAATGTTTCTAACAAGTTTAGATTGTTTCTTTTTTTTCTTTTTTTAAAGATTTTATTTATTTATTCATGAGAAACATGGGGGGTGGGTGGCAGAGACACAGGCAGAGGTAGAAGCAGGCTCCATGCAGGGAGCCCGACGTGGGACTCGATCCCGGGTCTCCAGGTTCATGCCCTGGGCCGAAGGCAGCGCTAAACCGCTGAGCCACCCGGGCTGCCCCCAAGTTTAGATTGTTTCTAACAAGGTTTTTATGTCAGTGAATTTGCCAGATTTCAAATTTTACCATGGATTCTTGAGTTTGGAAGAACCAATTTGGTCTTAATGGGTCACCTCAGTTCTAGTAGATATGAGCTCATATATGACTAGAAAGATTTTTTTTAAAGGTTTATTTTTTTAGAAAGAAAGAGCATGAGTGAATGGGGGGGGCAAGGGAGGGACGGAGAGAGAGAGAAAGAGGAGAGAATCTTTTTTTTTTTAAAGATTTATTTATTTATTTATGATAGACATAGAGAGAGAGAGAGAGGCAGAGACACAGGAGGAGGGAGAAGCAGGCTCCATGCCGGGAGCCTGACATGGGACTCGATCCTGGGACTCCAGGATCGCACCCCGGGCCAAAGGCAGGCGCTAAACTGCTGAGCCACCTGGGGATCCCTTTTTTTTTTTTTTTGAGAGGAGAGAATCTCATTTCAACTGCACACTTAGTACAGATCCTGACCCAGGGCTCAATCTCACCACCTCAATATTATGAGCTCAGCAGAAACCAAGAGTTCAACACTCAACCAAATGAGCCACCCAGGTGCCCCATGACTAGAAAGATTTTTAAAGTTTATTTTTTTAATTATTTCTTTTTATTTTTAAAGTTTAGAAATGATCAGGTAATAAGGGACTTTAGACACCAACGCATCTGTTAACTTACTAATTTAGTGGACAGATATACCTACCATGTGCTGGTGACTGAACCAAACACTGGAGTTGTGAAGAACAAGGTAACACTGACCATGTAGAATGAAAGCGTTGGGATTGAGGAAGGCACAGGCGAGGTGCTTGGGGATCCATAGTAGCTAATCCTTGCCCAGGATGAAACATCTGGAAGGTTTCTGGGAGAGGTAATACTCAAAGCAGGATTTATTTAAGGACTAGTGGTGGTGGTGGTGGTGGTGGTGGTAGTGCTTTTCTCTGATGTACAAGAGGAATATATAATAATTGTAGAAAGCTAGAAAATGAAGAAAAGCATAAAAAAGAAAATCAACTTCAACCAATCATTGTTAACATTTTGGCAGGATGACCTGTTTGAAAACTAGTAGCTCTTCTTTCCTTGGCAGGAACAAAAGAGAAACAATTTTTCCTCCTCCTCAAGGGGAAGAGCTAGGCTTTAGACAGTGAAAGTCAGGTTTTCTCTGCTGAAAGTGTTACGTGGCTTTTGATTTTTCAAAATCTAGTTCAAGAAGATGTAGGCCTGGATTGTTCTGGGTAACAGTTCTGGGTTAAAGGAAGAAACAAATAGCCTATCCCTGGGCCAGCTGGCTCTCCAGAGACTGAGACAGAGAGTATTCAGGTGGTAGGGATGGTGTCTGGCCCCCACACAGTGCCTGAGTGTCTGAAGCTCTGATGGAGGATCAAACACTGCCCACAACAGTATAGGCTATCTCTGAGAGTGTCTTGGTGACTGCGTGTAGTGAATGGGGAATGAGGCCTTGCCCAATGTTAAAAGCTTTTTTCCAATCCTGACCTGATTTTATCCACATCTTTCCTCAATTATCAGAACAGCTCAGGTCCCGTGGAGAATTGCTGGAAGGGAATCTTTTTTATGTTTACTTTCTGACTTTTTCTCCTCCTCCTCCTCTCTCTCTCCCCCCCTTCCTCCTTCCCTCCCATCCTTCCTTTCCAACTTTCTTTCCTTCTTGCCCTTTTATGATCTACAAAATCTATCCTAGATAACTCATAGTAGTATTCCTGATACCTCAGAGCTCTATAATTTAGATCTAACTTTGTGCTTTGAAGAGCCTAAGTTAGCTAAATTTTGCAAGTCAGTAAGGAAAACAGGATCCTATTAGTCATAAAACAAGAGAAGGAAAATGAAGGATGTGCTCTGGATATAATATTCCAGGTTGCTGAAATACAAAGAAACAACAGAAAGTGATTTCAGAGTCTAGATTTAAAAACAGGAAGGTGTAGAATCAAAACTTTTCAGCTAATCAACGGGATAAGTGCCAGTTCTTTTAATACGAGGTTTCCATGTAGTTACTATCTGGCCTCTAATATTAACAAACACAGAGTAAGATCAAGTATGTCAGTCTTGTTCCCAGCCTCAGAACCCTTGTTTCTCCCCTCAGCCAAGGCCTCCAAATCCCCACATGGATATTCAGGCCTCGTTTATCTCTAGTTTCAGACCTATGCTGGCTTGAGCCTGGAATATTTAACCAGCTACGTCTCCTTCTTCTCCTGGGCATCTGGTGGCCTCTGTACTGCTCTAGGAGGGAGTAAGCTATTCTTGGGCCTCATGCTCTTTCCCCAACACTGTGCCTGGATCTAATAACCCTGGCCCTGTAGGAGGTGAGATTGTTATAACTTGTCTTCTGCCCTGGTAACTGACCTCATCTCCCAGCTACCCTAAGTCCCTGGCTTCCATGATCCTTCTCCCTATATCATGGAACCATTCCTTTTGATCCCAGTCCTACTTTGCTCAGTCCTTTCTTCAATGAATGTCCATATAACCGGGGCAGCCATTCTTGAAGGATGAGCTCTGCCCTGCAATTGGAATATCCCTTTTATTTGACCGCTACTGTCTGTTTCCATTGTCACTGTTAACTATTTGACTCGACTTATGAACATTTTCCATGGTCCCTTGCTTTGCCTTACTATAAATAACCAGCCAAGCAGTGATAAATTCAGAGATGGCAACAGAATTTATTTGGCACAAAAAACATGCTCTGCAAGTTCAGAGATCAGGTAATAACTTTTTCCTCTCTTCTCTCATCTTCCACCTGCTGCTCTGCCAGAAACTCCTCCCTTAACACTAGTCTTTTCATGAAGACCTTGTCTTTATGCAAACATATTAATTGGGAGGGGTGGTTCTAATTAATCCTTTAACATGCTTTATAGCTATTTATCATTTCTTCAAAAGAGAATGTGTTTCTAAAGAATGGGGATGTGGGAGGTTTTTTTTTTCTTTTACTATTTTTGCTACTTTTCCCTTTTACTATTAAACAACAATCAGTAATATACTGCTTTTCTTCACAGTATGGATTTTAGATTATTGCTTTTTCCCATGGAGAACTAATCTATAGACAAAACAGGAGTAGTACCACATTGTAAAATCTGCAAATCCCAGAAGTCAACAGCTTGAAGACAATCCCCAGAGAAAGGGAAGAAAACAAGTGTCGCAAGAGATGAAACAAGCATATATAGGCAAAGCAAGCTAGGGGAGTGACTCTTGCAATGCCACTCACCCAGACAAATAGGTACCTTTTTTCTCCTGGCACCCACTGCTACCACCTTATAGGGGTCATTTTTGGCATATAGGCTGAAGAACTCTTTTCAACTGACACAAGAGTTGCTTTGAGGAAAGGTGTAATGAGAAAGTATGAATAATAATCAAAATCCAAACTCAGGGAAGAACGCACAGTGAAAAGGAAACCCAGAAATGTCAACCTCTTGTTATTTGAAACAACTGCTTCTGTTGGACCCAAGAGGAAGTCTGAAAAACATCTAAGTGTTCAAATCAGCGTATATCTTATGTCCCTACAAACCCTTGGGGGTTACTTTGCTGACTAGATGGTGATCAACTTACACCCTGAAGCAACAGAGACAGGTACCAGGACTGCCAAAGCTTAAAAAAAAAAAAAAAAAAAAAAAAAGTGAAAATTGTGCTTCCTTCTAAATGAACTGGCTTTGAAACTGCCTTTTCTCCTGGTCTAGCAAGTACTGTCTCCCACATTGCTGCAGGTTTTACTGCCTTACGTTTGAAATGAAAAAGTGAACTTTGAGGTATGAGGAATGGGCAGTCCTAAGAGGACAGTGTCTGTGTGCGTGTGCGTGTGTGTCTGGAAGTCAGCACAGGCTGTGCTCTCCTAACAACTTGGCTTTCCTTATATACGAGGTACCTATCTCTGAGGTCAGTCTGAAGTCCTTTGCAAGCCTGGTGACCAATCACTATCCCACTGGAACAGGGTGAGAGAGTGAGCTCTTCAGTACTGCACAGATATGAAATGCCCATGAATCTGAAAAATAAAATCACAGTTGTATGGATCTACTTCCCCCATTTCAATTTTAGCAGGATGAGGCTGTGGCCATGGGGCTCCTACAGCACCCTCTGAGACCATCCAGTTGGTAGGCACTGTCAGCTGCACTTAGGGAGGGAAGGCGCAGTAGGAACCCTGCACGTCAGGGCTCAACGTTTGCAAGCGGGCTGTACGCATAGAGCTGGCTGCCTCCTCTGGGCCAGAGGGAGCCTGTGTGGTGGGCAGGGGAGGCAGGACCCCAGACTCCTACTGCAGGAGCTGCTGGCCCATGAAGCCAAAGTTGGGCTAGATCTTCACGAGGTGAGTCACGCAGATGGTAGTTGGACGCGGAATCCCGGCCTCACAGTGACAAGGATCTTGCCTCCCGTTTCCCCGACACGGCCAGGGAAGTCCAGTGCTTCCTGCAAGTGGGCGCTAACGTCAGCCACGTGGCCGTCTCCTATGGGTCCACTGATTGTGCAGGCAGGCCTTGGGCATGGGCTGTGAGACGTCCAGCAGGGCAGCGACGCGCAGGTGGGCGAGCAACTCGCGCCTGGATACACCTTGGGCACTTCAAGGTCGACGACAGCAGGCTCTTCAGCGGGCCGCCCTGCTCATCAGCCGGCCGCACAGCCGAGGTCCAGCACCGGTTCTGCACACCGGCCGCTGAGTGTCCTCTCGTGACGTGGGTTTTACACCCACGCGGCACTCACGCTATCCGGAAGAGCAAGTCTCACAGGCCCCTCCGCGGCAGCGCGCCCACGAGCCGGCGGGCGACGGCGGGCTGAGCAGGGCGCATGCGGAGCTGGTGCTCGCTCAGCGTCCAGCCGTCGCCGCGCAGCCTCCACGCAGCCGCAGTCCTCCCGCCATCCCGTTGGGCGGCGCGTAGTGCGCAGGCTCCGGGCCTCACGCCGCCGTCACGCGGACGGGAGGTTGGCCGCGAGCGACAGGCGCGCGTTCTAGGCTTCCGAGGCCCGCTGGGTCGCGGGCGAGGGCCGGAGGCGTCTGGGTGCCTGTGGGTACCCATCGCCCGGGGGGCGGGCTGGGAGGCCTGCGAGGGCGAGCCGAGGGGCCGCCAGCCGCCCGCCGGGCCTCCCCCCTACCCCGAGTTGCCTCCCGTCGCCGCTCTGGAAAGCCAGGCCCGGAGTCGTGAATGAGGTAGGAGCCTGACAAAACGTGCAGCGTTACCGCACACTAAATCCGAGTAAGACATTTAACGGGAAGAGCCAGTTAAGGTGGGTCACTAATACACCTCTGGTGTATTTTATTTTAATTTTATTTCATTTTAAAATATTTTATTTATTCATGAGAGATACAGGCAGAGGGAGAAGCAGGCTCCATGCAGGGAGCCTGACGAGGGACTCGATCCCGGGTCTCCAGGATCAGGCCCTGGGCTGAAGGAGGCGCTAAACCGCTGGGCCACCCGGGCTGCCCTCTGGTGTATTTTATAATGGTTTTGAGGGCTCCTCCTCAGGAATGAGTTAAGTACATCCCTTCCCCCCGCCAAACCAAAGAATCCAGGTGTGAGGGGGCCCAGTGGTTGCGCAGCGTCTGGAGGCAGCAAGCCCCTGAGGCGGCCGTGAGGCGCTTAGGATGATTGGCTCGTCCCCAGCACTGGTCTGTTTCCCTTGAGCCCGGGGAGTTCACATAAGCTGAGCTCTTTCCCCGGGGAGGGGGCGGGGTTGTCTCCGCACAGTGCCCGTTAAGTCTGCTCCCCTGGGAACAGTACTGTTTACCTCACAGGGTTGTGATGATTCAATGAGGTATTTCAGGTAATGTCCCTGGCGTAGTCCTTGGTTTAGTGGAAGTATTTAATCCAATAAATCAATTTCATATATAATCAGGTAGGTAATATATACGTAAGGAATACTGTACAGTATTATTAGAGAGTTGTCTCTTCAGAGACCCAGGAGAGACTTTTCCACTGTATGGTATTTGCACAGGGCAGTGGACTCTAGTTTCAGGGGTCCTGTGTGGTTTGTCCTCCTTCTGTGGCCTATTTCCATATGGGAATTTAGCCTCCATGGTTCTCTTGGCTTTTCCTCCTGTCCTATAGTTAGCTTGGGATGTGCCTCCTACCTGTGCCTTCCTGTCTGTTAACACATCAGGAGACCTGACTGTACAAGCCCATCAGGGAAATGCTCAGTGTTTGAATCTTAGCATGGGGTGTCCTTGAATTTACTTTAATTTTTTTTTTAAATTTTTTTTTTTTATGATAGTCACACACACAGAGAGAGAGAGAGAGGCAGAGACACAGGCAGAGGGAGAAGCAGGCTCCATGCACCGGGAGCCTGACGCGGGATTCGATCCCGGGTCTCCAGGATCGCACCCTGGGCCAAAGGCAGGCGCCAAACCGCTGCGCCACCCAGGGATCCCCTTGAATTTACTTTATAGCTAGCATCATTCATCTTCTTGGCAGTGACACAGGGTCCCCTCCCCCCAGCTGCTCTTTCCCCTTTATGTTTCCATCAACTTTGGACCATATCAAGTTGCTGAATATATGTGAGCTGATGATGGATGGGAAATAATGTTTTGGCCAATCTCTCGTATTCGTTAAAATGTTTAATTTGATGACCTAACAGATCCTTTTTCTTTTTTTTTTTTTAATTTTAATTCCAGAATAGTTAACATAGAGTGTTACATATGTTAGTATGTGTAATACAGTTATTCCACAATCCTATGCATTACTCATTGCCCATTAAGATAAGTATACTCTTGGGCAGCCCCGGTGGCGCAGCGGTTTGGCGCTGCCTGAAGCCTGGGGTGTGATCCTGGGGACCCGGGATCGAGTCCCACATCGGGCTCCCTGCGTGGAGCCTGATTCTCCCTTTGCCTGTGTCTCTGCCTCTCTCTCTCTGTGTATGTCTATGAATAAATAAATAAAATCTTAAAAAAGAAGGATAAGTATACTCTTAATCTCCTTCACCTATGTCACCCATTCCACATCCACCTCTCCTCTGGCAACCACCAGGTTGTTCTCTAGAGTTAAGAGTCTGTTTTTTCATTTGTCTCTTTTTTCGTTTGTTTCTTAAATTCTGCATATGAGTGAAATCATATGATATTTATCTTTCTTTGGATGTGACTTTTTTCACTTACCAGTATATCCTCTAGATCCATCTCTGTTGTTCCAAATGGCAAGACTGCATTCTTTTTTATGGTATATACATACTACATCTTTATCCATTCATCTGTGGAAGGACAGGTTGCTTCCGTATCTTGACCATTATAAATAATGCTGCGGTAATCATAGGGGTACATTTATCTTTTTGAATTAGCACTTTATATTCTTTGCATAAACACTCAGCAGTGGAATTACTGGATCATATGGTAATTCCATTTTTAATTTTTTGAGGAACCGCCATGCTGTCTTCCACAGTGGCTGCACCAGTTTGCATTCCCATGAACAGTGCAAGAAGATTCCCCTTTCTCCACATCCTTGCCAGCACTTGTTTTTTGTGTTTTTCATTTTAGCTATTCTGATAGGTATGAGGTGATACCTCATTTTGGTTTGAATTTGTATTTCCCTGATGATGAGTGATGTTGAGCATTTTTTCATGTGTCTGTTAGCCATTTATATGTCTTTGGAAAAATTCTGTTCATGTCTTCCATTTTTGATTGAAATATATGTGTGCATCTGTGTGTGTGTGTTGAGTTGTAGCAGTTCTTTATATACAACCCTTTATCAGATAAGTCATTAGCAAGTGTCTTCTCTCATTTGGTAGATTGTCTTTTAGTTTTATTGATTGTTCCTTTGCTGTGCAGAAGCTTTTTATTTTGATGTTGTCCTAGTAGTGTATTTCTGCTTTTGTTTCCCTTGCCTCAGGAGACATATTTAGAAAAATATTGCTAAAGCTGATGTCAGAGAAAGTACTGCCTCTGCTCTCTTCTAGGATTCTTATGGTCTCAGGTCTCACGTTCAGGTCTTTAATCTATTTTAAATTTATTTTTGTGTATGGTATAAGAAAGTGGTCCAGTTTCATTCTTTTGCAATTTTCCCAGGACTGTATGTTGAAGAGACTGTCTTTTTGCTATTGCATATTCTTACCTCTTTTGTCAAAGATTAGGCCAGATCCTGTAGGGAGAGGATTTAAGGGCCTACTTTCTGGAGCCATGTGACAATGACTGTAATTAAATAATGGTAGTAAAAGCTGTAGGAAATAATCAAGCTGCCTAGATTCTGGGGAGTTTTGGTCCCGCAAGATCAGAAAGCATGGAAAAGGCCAGGAAGCCATCAGAGTGTGTTTTCTATTCTGTATGGACATGTTAAACCATGGCAAATTTTAATTTTAGGAGGTACCTCTCAGGCTTGTTCTTGTGGCCAAGTCCCTGTGAATTACTTCTGGGAATATCACAGAATAATGAACCATCTTGATGGGATGAGCACTGGGTGTTATGCTATATGTTGGCAAATTGAACTCCAATAAAAAAAAAAAGAATAATGAACCATCTTACATGTGTTATATAACCCAGGAGCAGTTTTTTTATTGAAAATTCTATAATCATATGTGTACAGGTTCCATGCCTCAAAAATGTATACATAAATTATTTCTAGGAAATGACATCTAAAGTGATGGTCCTTCTCGTACCTGTCCTTACCTCCTTTCCTGGAGGCTGGCTCTTACTGAGGCTAGGTTGTAGAAGGAGGCCTGTGGAGGACTTCCCTCTTAGCTCACTAACCTATAAGGTTTGCTAGTGGGAATTAACCTTTCCAAATATAGGGTTTGATTGCCTTTTAGTCCTCTCCATTTTCTCCTTCATTCTCTGGACTTGAACATGGAGCAGAGGGTACTTGCTCCATATATATCAAAGGAGGGCCATGGAGAGGTTTTGGGGAGAGAAAGGTTAGTGAAGGAATAAATGAAAAGGCAGAACAAAAGAAGGCACAAGGCAAGATGAAGAGAAGAGAGAGGGGGCACCTTTTTCAGGGTGTCTGCACAGAGTTAGGGACTAAAAACCCATTTCTATGGGCTGAGTCCAGGAGTCATACTGAGGACATTAGAGAAGAAACCCACAAATCTCTCTCACCAGAAAGGCTTTCTATTAGTTAGAATATATTGTTTGAACCTGGAGTAAATAGCTGTTTGAATATTTGTCTTGAATTGATGTTGGTGTTTTATAGGTTAAGAATTTATCATTCTCTCATACACAATAGAGGACTTGATGTAGAGATTTTGTACATTTTGAGTTTTTCCATGTAAATCTGTTTTACTACGAGGATCTTAGTCCACGGTAACTAGCTAATAAGAGCAGTACTTTTTTTTTTTTTAAATGGATTTTTTTTTAATTTTTATTTATTTATGATAGTCACAGAGAGATAGAGAGAGAGGCAGAGACACAGGCAGAGGGAGAAGCAGGCTCCATGCACCGGGAGTCCGACGTGGGATTCGATCCCGGGTCTCCAGGATCGCGCCCTGGGCCAAAGGCAGGCGCCAAACCGCTGCGCCACCCAGGGATCCTGAGCAGTACTTTTTTGAACTTATTCTGTGCTAGACACTGTTTGATATAGATTATGACATTTAATTTTTAAAAAGATTTTATTTATTTGGGAGAGGCAGAGACAGCACGGTAGAGGGAGGGGCAGAAGGAGATAAGCAGATTGCCTGCTGAGCAGGGAGCCTGGGACCAAGACCTGAGTGAAAGGCAGATGCTTAACTGACTGAGTCACCTAGGCGCCCCATGACATTTAATTTTTTTGGCATGCCTATGAAGTAGGTTATCCTGAGTCCATTTGACTGAGAAGAGTTGAGGTTCAGGGAGTTTAACTTTCTCAAAGTCCTACAGCTAGTGAGAGGCAGAGACCAAATCTCTTATTCCAACACCTTTGTTGGTAATCGGGTCATTCTACTGCCTCTGAATCAGAATTTTAAATAAAAATGGAAGTAAAGTCTATCCATTAATTGTGTGTGTGTGTGTGTGTGTGTGTGTGTGTGTGTGTGTGTATGAATTGGGCGAAGACTCAATCTTTTTTATTTTTTTTAAACTTTTTTTTAAAAAAGATTTTATTTATTTATTCATAGAAACACAGAGAGAGAATGAGAGGCAGAGACACAGGCAGAGGGAGAAGCAGGCTCCATGCAGAGAGCCTGAGGTGGGACTTGATCCAGGGTCTCCAGGATCATGTCCTGGGCTGCGGGTGGCGCTAAACCGCTGTGCCACCGGGGCTGCCTGACTCAATCTTTTTTAAACTTAAACTTTTGAAATTAGAAGAGTTTTAGATTTACAAAATTATTGTGCAGTAGTACCTGTATTCTCTATACCCAGGTTCTTTTTTTTTATTTTAAGATTTTATTTATTTATTTATTCATGAGACACACACACACACACACACACACACACACACACACACACACAGAGGCAGAGACACCGGCAGAGGGAGAAGTAGGCTCCATGCAGGGAGCCTGATGTGGGACTCAATCCCGGACTCCAGGATCGCACCCTGGGGTTGAAAGCAAGCGCTAAACCACTGAGCCACCCAGGGATTCCACCCCTCCAGGTTCTTTTTATTGACATCTTACATTAGAATGATATGTTTGTCATAATGAATAAACCAACACTGATGTAGTATTATTAACTGAAGTCCATGTTTATTCAGATTTGTTCAGTTTTCCCCTTATGTCCCTTTTCTGTTCTAGATTCTCATCCAGAATATCACACTACATTTAGTAGTCCTGTGACAGTTTCTCAGACTCTTTGTTTTTGGTTACCTTGACAGTTTTGAGGATCACTTGTCAGATATTTTATAGGATGTCCCTTAGTTGGAATTTGTCTGCTGTTTTCCTCATGATTAGGTTGGAGTCATTTATTTTTGGAGGAAGACTACAGAGTAACAAGCCATTTTTATCATCATCTATCAAGGGTCATCCTGTTAACATGACTTATCACTGTTGATGTTAATGCTGATTACCTAGCTAAGGTAGTGTTTGTTAGGTTTCTTCCCTGTAAAGTTACTCTTTCCTCCTGTTTCCATGTTCTCTTAAGGAGTTGAGAGTTATGTGCCACTTCTTTGAGGATAGAGTATATACACAAGTAATTTAAAATTTGTCATAGTGAATTTGTCTCTTTTCCTTATTTATTTATTCCTATTATTACTTAGTCATTAATTTATATCAGTTGGGACTCAATATTTATTTCACACTTTGGGTTATAATCCAATACAACTTTATTTTATTGCTCAAATTGTTTTAACTTTGACTACTGGGAGATCTTTCAGTTGGCTCCTGTCTCCTTGTGATACATTAAGTTAGACTTTTTTTTAGAGCACTTTCTTAACTCTCTGACACTGCAAGATAGATACTCCAGGATCGTCTTGTATATTTCCTACCCCAGTCCTTGAATCTGCCATTTCTCTGAGTAGCCCTAGTTCCCTTCACCAGAGAATTAGTATTAGAAACTGAGATATGAGAAAAAAGAAAAGAAACCAAGATATGGGTGTTACGTGGGCTCATTGCTGTTGGAATGTCATATTTCTGGGCCCTCTCAGCTGAAAGAGCAAGAAAATGTATGTTGTGTATACTAACTTGTATATATACCCATCTATACATTTTTCTGTATGTAATTGTCCATATCTACATTAAACTAAATGTGAGTTAATGCTAGTGTCTCCAACTTTAATTTATTGCTACATGGATCATTCTAACTTCCTCCCCCTGTTTATCTGTAAATTCTCACTCCAACAGTGAGAAATCTAGTTCCTGCCATTTTTTATCGATTTACTCAGTTGTTCAATTCTAATGTAGTTTTAGCAGTATCAGAATTTTTAACCCAAATCCCCAAGGAAAACAGCATTATCAACTGGAGTATAGTGCTGTGTGCAATTCTTTTTTACTTTGGTGTTAACAGATTCTACTTATTTCCAAAATTGCTTCAATTATTATCATTTACCCTTACCCCCTTCAATGAGGTTCACACATTTGTACTATAATTGGGTTGTTTGTCACATTTTATATTCCATTCTGGGATCCTCTGTCCTTCTTTACTTGTCCGCAAGTATTTCTTTTTTCTAATTTGCATCTCGTATACAGTAATACAGAGAATAGTTTCAACACCCCCAGAATTCACTGCACTTCATCTACTCAAGTTCACACTCCTAACTCCTGGCAACCACTGATCTGTTTACTAGCTTATAGTTTTTTTTTTTTTTTTTAATACTAGCTTATAGTTTTGCTTTTCTAGAATGTCGTTTAATTGGAATCATATTGTAGGTACCTTTTCTAGACTGGCTTCTTTCATTTAGCAATATACACTGAAGATATATCCATGTCCTTTTGTGTCTTAATGGTTGTTTCTTTTGATCCCTGGGTAGTATTCCATTGTCTGGATGAACCACAGTTTGTTTATCCATTTACCTGTTACAGGACATGTTGGTTGCTTCCAATCTGTGCAGATTTTTGTGAGGATATAAGTTTTAGTTCATTTGGATAAATACCTAGGAGTATAATTGCTGAGTTATATGAGGAGACTATGTTCAGTTTTGTGGGATACAGCCAAACTGTCTTTCAAAATTGCTGCACCATTTTGTATTCCCATCAGGATTGAGTGAGTGTTTTTGTTACTCCATATCTTTGCCAGCATTTGCCCCCAGTTTTTTTTTGTTTGTTTTGTTTTGTTTTGTTTTTGTTTTGGATGTAGTCATTGTAATAGTTGTTTGGTAGTATCTTGTTTTCACTTGCAGTTCCCTAATGGCAGATGATTTTGAGCACATTTTCTAGGCTTATTTGACATCTATATCTTCTTTGGTGAGGTGTCTGTTCAGATCTTTGCCTGCTTTTTATTCTGCCTTTTTAAAAAAATTGTTGACTTTTAGGGTTCTTTCATATTTTTGATATAAGGTCTTTATCAGTGCTGTGTTTTGCAAATATTTTCTTTCAGTCCGACTTCTCATTTTCTTTCTAATCTTCCATGCTTGTCTTTTCATTTTCTTAACAGTGTCTTTGACAGAGCAGAGGTTTTAATTTTAATGAAGTCCAACTTACTTTCTTTCATACATAGGCTGTTCTATTGATGTTGTATTTAAAAACTCATTATCAGACACAAGGTCATGTAATTTTTCATTTATGTTTTCTTTGAGAAGTTTTTATATTTTTCCATTTCACATTTAGACCTGTGATCCATTCTGAGTTAATTTTTGTGCAAGGTGTAATGTTTCTGTAGAGGTTCATCTTTTTTGTATATGGACATTGAATTGTTTCAACACCATTTTTTGGAAATCCAACATTTATATTTTTTATTAGAAAAATATTTCTGTCCAGTTTGGGGAACTAGCATGCTGTGGAAGCAGGCTTTGAAAACTCTGGCCCAGTCACTGAAGTCTTCTCCATATGCTGTTTCCTTTTCACTCATCTTCCTGTCAAATCAAATGCTGTCTGCTGCCTACTAAAGATAACTACAAAGACTTTGTTATTTCAATGCACAAGAGAGGAATTACTGTGTGTCAGAGACCCTGAAGTCCCTTTGGGAGGGGAGTTTGTAAAGGAAGGGACAGTCATGGGAGAGCCTCTACTTTATCCTTGAAGATAGAAAACTCTAAGTTGGATAGAATTTAACTAACATACTTTTGAGACAAACATTTCTTAGGAGAAATATAGAATTATGCAGTATGTACATACACCTGCATGTGAGTGAGTGTGCGCGCATGTGGCGCACACATGTGGCACGCGCATGCACGCACGCACACAGCCTTTCTCCCAAAGCTTGGCATTCTTTAGGAGCACTATCAATACCCTTTTCCAGGGCTTGGGGAGAGCCAGACAGAAGCTCTCCATCATCACATGGCTCGTCTTCAGGCAAGTGGGGAGCAGATTTTCACAACTGTGATATATGGTACAACATTAAATATGATAGTGTATGAAATTAGCTGCATACTCTACAATCCCATTTATTTTGAGATTGTGTGAAAATCAGACATACATTTATTTTTTGCTTACAATGAATTAAAAATGAAAAAGAGTGCCATCTTGTGGTCATCTCTGTTACTACTACAATCGCATCGGATCTTGATGGAAGTCCATCAACCGTAGAGAACCAGTCTATAGGAACACAGCTGTATGTAATGTATCAGTTGAGGGCAATTGGTTTAAGACCTCACTTAGTTCTTTTACCTCTATTGAATCATTCTATGGACTTTTATTTTCATAAGTGACTAAAAGGTATTTCCTATACCTTCCTATACCATAAAGTCAGTCATGGAGGGATACTGACAGTGGTATATATAATTAAAAAAATGGTATGTTATTAGTTCCTTTACAAACTCTAATTACATTTTGTATAAGAAGTTTGGCTGACAAGTCTTCTAATATGTGAACTCACATGGAATGGGAATTTAAAAACTTCCAGGGAGGATATTTTGTATTCAGCATTATATTGAGTTTGGTTGTGGTTTTCAGTTGGTGCTAGTCTTGTTTTAAAAAGTATAGTTGTCATTTATCGAGAACCAGGGCAGACCACTCAGTAACAGGACAGAAGTTTTAGTAGCAATTCAGGGACCACTGAGTCAGATGGTAGATTTCAGGCCAATATAGGGAATTGGATCCTGGGAAACCCTTGGGAAGATGGAGCCAAGTAAGTCATACTATTTATTTATAAGACACCCCTTTCTAATTCAGATTTACTGTTTTTTTACCATGAGATCTTGGGCAAATCCCTACACCTCTTTGTTGGTTTTTTTTTTTTTTTTAAATCTGTGAAATGACAGCTTTGAAATGTATATTTCCCAGGGTTTCTTGAAGGCCTGAAATTTGATATGTCAAAGAGAGGGCCTCATTTCATTCAAACCTGGGTTTCCTGGTTAAGGGCAGGATTCTCTAGGTAAAGCAGCCTGAAGCCATGGAAATGGTTCATATTTTACATAGTAACAAATTACATAAATACTTGACTATAATTACTCCTTCAATATCATTCTCTTCATTGTGAATACCTACAGCCCTTATATGATGAGGTATCAGAGAAAAGTCACACTCACTTCAAGTACTCAGGCTGCTGGACCCTGCTGCATAGGAGATATATTCACCTTGCAGATGCATGCACTTTACATCACAGCATTTTAAGACATCTCCGGTAATGATGGGTGACATTATCTACCTAGCCTGCAGCTACTATATCAACCTCATGCTGTCAGTATCTGACAGTGTTGTTGCTTTTAGGGAAGGAATTCATCCATAGCCAGCTGAAGGAAATTTGGAATGGGTGTCATTTCATGAAGGAACATTGCTCTGCATTTGTAATTAACTATATGTGTATATTTTAAGAGTTCTCATAGTTTAAGAACTCTCATACATTCCCGTTTGCTTGAGTGGATGCACTTTAAAGTCTTTTGGGGGAAGAGGATGTTCCAAAATCCAAAAAGATTCAACCCCACATTGCATTTTATCTTTGTCAAAATTATCCTGAAGTGCATTACTAAATGTATCCTTTACAAAAATGTGGAACAGAAATCATGCTGATGGCATTTTACCACAAGAGAGCGCTCTAATAAAACATCTCATAGCTCAAAAAATCTACATTGGCCTCCTCAAACATTTACATGCTGGCAAGTCTTGTGACATAAAGCTCAGTGTCACAAATACTGTTTCAAACTTCATAAAACAAACAAACAAACTTCATGAAAAGAATTTTTTTTTTTTAGAGTTTTAGGAGCCTGGGAAAAGAACCCTGAGCATAAGTTAAACTACTTTGTTTAGCTGGAGATGCTTTCTAATTCTGCCATAAGTTTTCAAAAAAGGGGCAAAAGAGTTTAAAAACTTTACTGTTTTAAACAACAGATGAAACAACACAAATTCAAAATACTTGAGGAACATTTCCATTTCCAAACTGGGTCTTTTATGGATTATCTTCTGAAGAATTTAGAGTCTAGATATATGATTGAAAAAAAAAACAACAAAAGCAAGTAAACAAACAAATCCATTCTCCATCTAGATACAACTGTCAGAGAAAGTGCTGTGTTACCTCTCCCAGGGTATAGATAGTAGAGAAAGAAAGTAAGAGAAAGGCTATGTGAAAGTCTTTGAAGTAAATTAAAGCACCCGGACCATGTTTCCCTAGTGGACACAGATAATACTTGAGGGCATTATTGCCAACAATGAATATCCTTTACATTTAAGCAATCTTTACTGATATTAAAATAATTAGAAAAATTTATGGGCATGTGTGCTATTATTAACATGGCTTTGCCTAAAGGAGATTCAGATGCTTATTTACGGATATTACAAGCTTCTCCCTCCCCCCTTTTTTCAGATAACATGTTTATACTTAAGCAGCACTTCTAAATTTTTAATAGAGATGAAGAGATTTCATTTAATTAGGTAGAGTGACTTGTTTATGTGTAGGTTATACATTTATGAGTTCTAATGAAGAACAGAAAATACCTATTGAGCAGCCTTTGAAGTTCTACTTGTTTAAGGGTAATTGTAAACCCAACTCAATGGAAACAGCATCTCAGTCCAGTGATTGGAGAGTAGAGCATAGGGAGTGAAGTCTAGGTAAAATAATCGCAAAATCGCATGTTGATCAATGTTCAAAGGATTTTTTTCCCTCCCAAATCAAAGCTCTTCCATCTTACATTTGGTTGGAATATTGACATTAGATTACAGAAATAAGTGTTAAGGATGTCATAAGATTTTTTTCTTTCTTAAAAAAATCCCCCATCATTTATATAAAATCTTTCTCTATTCTTTGAATTTTTACTTTTTATATTCTGTGTAGCCTATTTTATTTGCAAATTAGATAACTAAACCATGCTACTGTCAAATGATTTTTCCACATTCATAAATCCTTCCTGAAAATTTAAGTTAATTTTTTCTTAAACTCCCACTGAAGGTAAAAAATCCAAATATTTGTGTGCTTCAGGTGTACTGCAAAAAGGCCGCCTAAATTAATGAGGTTTCTTGAATTGGTGTACAGAAATGCATTACAAAGCTTAAATCCAAGAGATTTCTTGCAATTTTTAAAGCAATATTGATGATTTTATGGAATGAGAAATTGAGCTTTGTGTTATTACTGTAGGATTAGTCTTTATTTTCTGAAAGCCAGTCTATTTATGGGTAGTATATAGGATGGAATGAAAGTCTGAAAAGGTTAATTTTTTTTTTTAAGTTCTGTAAGAGGTCCATTTCCTATCACTTTTTGTTAGATTCTCTTTCTATTGTAGTTGCAATCTGCATTTGGAGTGAGTCCAGGAGGATTGAATAATAATGTAATCCTTGGTAGAGGCTCTCTTAGGGGAGGGAGGGGGATCAGTGAAATGCTGCATACAGGTTCCTGACAATATATTCATCTTGCTATTATTTTGGCTTTAGCAAGGCGACTTTTAGGACTTGCATTTGCCATTTTAGTGTACATTATAATTTCATTGTGAAAAACAAAATGTCAGCATACAAAATAAATAAAGCCATCTCTAATTGAAAAGTAGTACCTTAAAAATATTCAGTGAAAGAAGGATACTTGTCTTGTTGCATGGAGCATGGAGAGTAGAAAGCAGAAGACGAAAGAGGAAAGGAAAAGAAACCATTGTACTTTGCTTAGCTTGCTGACCACATTGAAGGCTCTCGTACATTTTAGTAGGTGCACATCCATTTTTTCTTTCTGCTGTATGCTTGTCTGATTTATTTTCATAAGAAAACTCTGTTCCTCTTGTCTGGAGCCAGCATTATGTAGTTGAAATCTTGAATGGTGTGGATTTAAGATCAAACGGGACCTAATAAGGTGGGATTTGTTTTCTTATTGATCTTTTTGTTGCTTGGGTCCTGCTGACAAGCTGCAAAGTGATGGGGAGGTATTAGAGTGGCAGCTCTTCAGGGAAATGTGTTCTGGTCAGGGCTCTACCTCAAAATAGGAGAGCAAGAGACTTAAAACTCAAAACAAGGGCTCAGAGATTGCAGGATGGAAGTGGGTTCAGGGTAATGGCCAGCAGCATAAATATTAAAAGTGGAAGATGCTAGCTGATTTATTTTTGTTTATTGTATTTTATGTTCTGGAAAGTTGGCTGATGTCCTTGATTAGAGTTGACCAACATGCCTAATTCAGGCCTAATTTAAGAAATAAAAGCCTCCTGACTTTGTAAGAGAAATGGAAAATAGGATAGGATACCATTCATGTAAAAGAAAAAGGAGTTTGGAATTTTTTTTAAAAAGTTCACGTAAAAAAAAATTCACGTAAGAGTAAAAAAACAAAACTAAAACAAAACAAAAGAGTTACTTAAAGGAAACCAAAGGAAATTAAAATGAGCAAAACAAAACAAAACAACAAAACCTAGTGAACAAATTAAATTCCCTGCTAGTAAATAGAAGCAGGAGAGAAAGGTTGTTTGGGGTGGGGAGAAGAGCACTGTTACTAAAAATAAGTCATTTTGGCTTAGTCTTTCAGAAATAGAGAATTGAATTAAGTACCCATTTTTGTGGTCTTATTCGGTAGCTTAATTGAACTGGAGGGCGTTAAAATCTGTCTCCTGTTAGGGTAGATAATGCATAGTTGATGTTCCTACAGGACTAGAAGCACAGCATTTTCATATTATTGGTAAAGAAGAAACTATGTCTATAGATTCTACGCTATTTTAGATAACCAGTCCGCTTAGGCATCAAGGATCATGATCTGCTTCTTCCCACCTTTCAGTGTAGCAGAAAAGCAAGAGGGAAAAACACAACAGAAGGGAGTAACCATTGTAAGTGAAATATTTTCGAGGGCAATGGAACTCCTCAAGAGATGACTTCTGGAGACTCTTTGGAAAGGTATTTGCAAATTTAGTGTTTCTGTCAATCTCTTCCCTTATTCCAGTTTTTGTTCTTTATCAGCAAATTAGCTTTAGTTTCTTGTTAAATCTGTTCTTTTTGGGAAGAGAAGATCATGTATGTTGTTATGACCAGGCACTACCAGGAGAAATGTCAGTTGGAGAAGAAAGTCGCCTTTTCAGGAATGTTTTTTCCTTGGGGTGTGGCAGTGAATGTCACTAGCTGCTTGAATATCAGCTCTTTGGTTGGCCTCACTTTTAAGTGCAGTCCTTTGGCATGAAAGGAAAAAGATACTCAAAATTGTTCTAGTGAGAAAATATAGGATGCATCTAGTTATATTTGGGGAGGGGAGAACTTCCTTTGATATTGAAGATGGGAAGGAACTTGAAGGGCAGCTACTCCAACCTTTCCATTGCTCAGATGGGTAAACTGAGGCCCTTTGAAGCTTAATGAATTCTTCAAGACAGTGCAAGGAGTAGTGGTAGAATAATTTGACTCTTGCAAGGTACTTTTGAGAAGGAAGCTTCTGGGGAAACGGGCGTCTTTTTGGGACTGGGAGGGGCCTCGAGATAAAAGAATTATGCTCCTTGTTCCTCAAAGTGTAGTTCATGGACCATCAGCATTGGTATCACCTGGAACTTGTTGGAAATGCAGCATCTCAGTCTCTTTTAGACCTACTGAATTAGAATCTGCATTTCAACAAGATCTTCAGGTAATTTCTTTGCATGGCAGAATTTGAGAAGCACTGATGCCCCAAACACCAATGAAAATGATTGGGCAGCTCAGAGCTGCCTAATTTCAGGAAGTGTCATAATGACTGCTAAAAGACTGTGGTAAGCAACATTTTTAGCTGAGGTGAGCACATTAAAATTTAAAAACACAAAGAATAAAAAAGTGATGCTATTCACTTCTATATAGTGAAGGTGAAGATGCAGGGAAATGGTTGTATTAAATGGTACAACTTTTTTCTGGAGGGTAATTTGAATAGGTATCACAGTCTTTTAAAAGTGTGCATACCTGGATGGCTCAGTTGATTAAGTGTCCAACTCTTGATTTTGGCTCAGGTCATTATCTCAGGGTCCTAGAATTGGGCCCTGAGTTAAGCTCCACACTCAACCAGGAGTCCGCTTGAGGATTTCTCTCCCTCTCTCTCAGGCCCTCCCTCCTGCTTACATACATACTCTCTCTCAAGTAAATAAATAAGTCTTTAAAAAAATGTGCATACCTATTTGATCCAACAATTCCACTTTCTGGGACGTTATTTTGGAGAAATATTTGGACTAGTTTGAAAAGATATGTGACTAAGAATGTCATAATGTTTATGGCAACTTAAATTATAAGCAGTCTAATATCTAATAGTAGAGAATAGTTACGGGAGCGGGGCAAGATGGTGGAGGAGTAGGGTCCCCAAGTCACCTGTCCCCACCAACTTGCCTAGATAACTTTCAAATCATCCTGGAAAAAAACCCTACAAATTTGACCTGAGATTTAAAGAGAGAACAGCTGGAACATACAGAGAGAAGAGTTTGCACTTCTAACAAGTACAACTCATTTTTAGCCACTCTGCACTGAGCAAAATGACTAGAAGGAAAAACTCACCACAAAAAGAAAAAGAATCATAAACAGTACTTTCTGCCACAGAGTTACAGAATTTGGATTACAATTCAATGTCAGAAAGCCAATTCAGAAGCACAATTATAAAGCTCCTGGTGGCTCTGGAAAAAAGCATAAAGGATTCAAAAGACATCATGACTGCAGAATTTAGATCTAATCAGGCCAAAATTAAAAATCAATTAAATGAGATGCCATCCAAACTGAAGGTCCTAATGACGAAGGTTAATTAGGTAGAAGAACAAGTGAGTGACATAGAAGACAAGTTGATGGCAAGGAAGGAAGCTGAGGAAAAAGAAAAACAATTAAACGATCATGAGGAAAGGTTAAGGGAAATAAATGACTGCCTCAGAGGGAAAAATCTACGTTTAATTGGGGTTCCAGAGGGCACCGAAAGGGACAGAGGACCAGAAAGCATATTTGAACAAATCATAGCTGAGAACTTCCCTAACTTGGGAAGGGAAACAGGCATTCAGATCCAGGAGATAGAGAGATTCCCCCCCCTAAAATCAATAAAAACTACTCAACACCTCAACATTTAATAGTGAAACTTGCAAATTCCAAAGATAAAGAGAAAATCCTTAAAGCAGTAAGAGACAAGAGATCCTTAAATTATATGGGGAGAAATATCAGATTAACAGCAGACCTCTCCACAGAGACCTGGCAGGCCAGAAAGGGCTGGCAGGATATATTCAGGGTCCTAAATGAGAAGAACATGCAGCCAAGAATACTTTATCCAGCAAGGCTCTCATTCAGAATAGAAGGGGAGATAAAGAGCTTCCAAGATAGGCAGAAACTGAAAGAATATGTGACCACCAAACCAGCTCTGCGAGAAATATTAAGGGGGACTCTGTAAAAGAAAGAGGAAGTCCAAGGAAACAATCCACAAAAACAGGGACTGAATAGGTATCACGATGACACTAAATTCATATCTTTCAATAGTAACTCTGAACGTGAATGGGCTTAATGATCCAATCAAAAGACACAGGGTTTCAGACTGGATAAAAAAGCAAGACCCATCTATTTGCTGTCTACAAGAGACTCATTTTAGACCTAAGGACACCTCCAGCCTGAAAATGAAAGGTTGGAGAACCATTTACCATTCAAATGGTCCTCAAAAGAAAGCAGGGGTAGCCATCCTTATGTCAGATAAATTAAAGTTTATCCAAAAGATTGTAGTAAAAGATGAAGAGGGACACTATATTATACTTAAAGGATCTATCCAACAAGAGGACCTAACAATCATGAATATTTATGCCCCGAATGTGGGAGATGCCAAGTATATCAATCAATTAATAACCAAAGTAAAGAGATACTCAGATAATAATACACTAATACTGGGAGACTTCCATGGTGCTTTCTGCAAATGACAGATGTTATAAGCACAACATCTCCAAAGAAACAAGAGCTTTAAATGATACACTGGACCAGATGGATTTCACAGATATTTACAGAACTTTACATCCAAATGCAACTGAATACACATTCTTCTCAAGTGCACATGGGACTTTCGCCAAAATAGACCACACACTGGGTCAGAAATCAGGTCTTAACTGATACCAAAAGATTGGGATTGTCCCTGCATATTTTCAGACTATAATGCTTTGAAACTAGAACTAAATCACAAGAAGTTTGGAAGAAATTCAAACACGTGGATGTTAAAGAGCATCCTGCTAAAAGATGAAAGGGTCAACCAGGAAATTAGAGAAGAATTAAAAAGATTCATGGAAACTAATGAGAATGAAGATAAAACCATTCAAAATCTTTGGGATACGGCAACAGCAGTCCTGAGAGGGGAATACATCGCAATAAAAGCATCCATCCAAAAACTGGAAAGAACTCAAATATACAAGCTAACCTTGCACCCAAAGGAACTGGAGAAAAAACAGCAAATAAAACCTACACCAAGCAGAAGAATAGAGTTAATAAAGACTCAAGCAGAACTCAATGAAATAGAGACCAGAAGAACTGTGGAACAGATTAACAAAACTGGGAGTTGGTTCTTTGAAAGAATTAATGAGATAGATAAACCATTAGCCAGCCTTATTAAAAACAAAAGAGAAAAGACTCTAATTAATAAAATCATGAATGAGAAAGGACAGATCACAACCAATACCAAGGAAATACAAACGATCTTAAAAACTTATGAGCAGCTATACACCAATAAATTAGACAATCTGGAAGAAATGGATGCATTTCTGGAAAACCACAAACTACCAAAACTGTAACAGGAAGAAGTAGAAAACCTGAACAGGCCAATAACCAGGGAGGAAATTGAAGCAGTCATCAAAAACCTCCCAAGACACAAAAGTCCAGGGCCAGATGGCTTCCCAGGGAATTCTATCAAACGTTTAAAGAAACAAAAGCTAATCTACCAAAGCTATTTGGAAAGATAGAAAGAGATGGAGTACTTCCAAACTCGTTCTATGAGGCCAGCATCATCTTAATTCCAAAACCAAAGACCCCACCAAAAAAGGAGAATTATAGACTAATATCCCTGATGAACACAGATGCAAAAATTCTCAACAAGATACTAGCCATTAGGATCCAACAGTACATTAAGAAGATTATTCACCGTGACCAAGTGGGATTTATCCCCGGGATACAAGGCTGGTTCAACACTTATAAAGCAATCAACATGATAGATCATATCAACAAGAGAAAAAACAAGAACCATATGATCCTCTCAATAGATGCAGAGAAAGCATTTGACAAAATACAACATCCATTCCTGATCAAAACCCTTCAAAGTGTAGGGATAGAGGGAACATTCCTCAGCATCTTAAAAGCCATCTATGAAAAGCCCACAGCAAATATCATTCTCAATGGAGAAACACTGGGAGCCTTTCCCCTAAGAATAGGAACATGACAGGGATGTCCACTCTCACCCCTGCTATTCAGCATAGTACTAGAAGTCCTAGCCTCAGCAATCAGATGACGAAATAAAAGGCATTCAAATTGGCAAAGAAGAAGTCCAATTCTCCCTCTTCGCAGATGACATGATACTGTACATAGAAAACCCGAAAGACTCCCCCCCCCCAAGATTGCTAGAACTTATACAGCAATTTGGCAGGGTGGCAGGATACAAAATCAAAGCCCAGAAATGTGTGACATTTCTATACACTAACAGTGAGACTGAAAAAAGAGAAATCAAGGAATCAATCCCATTTACAATTGCAGACAAAAGCATAAGATACTTAGGAATAAACGTAATCAAAGAGGTAAAGGATCTATATCCTAAAACTACAAAATACTTCTGAAAGAAATTGAGGAAGATGTAAAGAAATGGAAAACATTCCATGCTCATGGATTGGAAGAATTAATATCGTGAAAATGTCAATGCTACCCAGGGCAATTTACACATTTAATGCAATTCCTATCAAAATACCATGGACTTTCTTCACAGAGTTGGAACAAATCATCTTAAGATTTGTGTGGAATCAGAAAAGACCCTGAATAGCCAGGGGAATATTAAAAAAGTAAAACCATAGCTGGGGGCATCACAATGCCAGACTTCAGGTTGTACTACAAAGCTGTGAGCATCAAGACATTGTGGTACTGGCACAAAAACAGACACATAGATCAATGGAACAGAATAGAGAATCCAGAAGTGGACCTGCAACTGTATGGTCAACTAATATTTGACAAAGCAGGAAAGACTGTCCACTGGAAGAAGGACAGTCTCTTCAATAAACGGTGCTGGGAAAATTGGACAGCCACTTGGCTGAAGAATGAAACTAGACCATTCTCTTACACAATACACAAAGATAAATTCAAAATGGTTGAAAGATCTAAATGTGAGACAAGAATCCATCAAAATCCTAGAGGAGAACACAGGCAACACCCTTTTAGAACTTGGCCACAGCAACTTCTTGCAAGATACATCCATGAAGGCAAGAGAAACAAAAGCAAAAATGAATTATTGGGACTTCATCAAGATAAAAAGCTTCTGCACAGCAAAAGAAACAGTCAACAAAACTAAAAGACAACATACAGAATGGGAGAAAATATTTGCAAATGACCTATCAGATAAAGGGCTAGTATCCAAGATCTATAAAGAATTTATTAAACTCAACAACAAAGAAACAGTCCAATCATGAAATGGGCAAAAGACATGAACAGAAATTTCACAGAGGAAGACAGACATGGCCAACAGGCACATGAGAAAATGCTCCGTGTCACTGGCTTTCAGGGAAATACAAATCAAAACCACAATGAGATACCACTTCACACCATTGAGAATGGTGAAAATTAATAAGACAGGAAAAACAAATGTTGGAGAAGATGTGGAGAAAGGGGAACCCTCTTGCACTGTTGGTGGGAATGTGAACTGGTACAGCCACTCTGTAAACTGTGTAGAGGTTCCTCAAAGAGTTAAAAATAGATCTGCCCTACGACCCAGCAATTGCACTGCTGGTGATTTACCCCAAAGATACAGATGCAGTGAAACGCCGGGACACCTGCACCCCAATGTTTATAGCAGCAATGTCCACAATAGCCAAACTGTGGATGGAGCCTCAGTGTCCATCGAAGGAGAAAAAGAGAGGGAAAAAAAAGGGTGTGTGTGTGTGTGTGTGGTGGAACCAAACAAAAAACAAGGGGTAGTATCCTCTGATTCTGTATACTGTAAATTCCTCGACTTCCCCTGGAACTTTCCAGTGCTGCTTGGTCAATAACTTGCTTTTCCTCTGTCCTTCTAGCTGGTCTTCTGGGGGAGCGGCCTGCTGTGCTGCTTTTCAGGTGTGTGCACCTGGGGGAGCTTCCCAGCCCCCTGCCAGGTATATGGCTCAGTGGGAGCTGTTTATCCTGTGAGGCCCCTGCTCAGTCCCAGGTACAAGCTGACCCCAGGAGTAACAACAGTGGTGGCAGCCAGCTGTCCAGCTCTGGAGTCAGCTCCCGCAGTAACTACTACAGCTCAGTCCGCAGGGGTCTGGATGGTCAGGCGGCGCGGGGCACTGATCTGCACAGCTCGGGACTGCCCGGTGGCAGGAGTATCCTTGCTGTCCTGTGTCCTCCTGGCCTCTGCCTGTCCTGGAGGGAGCGCTGGATCTTGGGCTGTGTCCCCCAGTGTTCTGGGCTCTGGGGCCTGCACCGCTGAAATCACGCTCCCGGGGCCGCGCAGCCCCTTCCATGCAGAGCTGCCGCCTGACCTGCTGTCTGTGCTAGTCTCGGGGTCTCACCGGGCACACACTCCAGGCCTTTAGGGAGCTCGGCCCGTGTGTGTGGCAAGCTCTCCCCCAGGGCACCTCCTCTGTTAGTGACCCCTGGGAGCCTGAGGGCATCCCTGCCCTTCCTGGGATCCTGCTTGAGTCTGGGAAGTTTGGTAAAACTCCTGCTTCTCTGGGCCTGGGCTTTCCTGTCCTGGGGGCACTCACCACCCCCTTAGCCCAGCTCCTCGCAGGGGTCCCTCCCCTTTGGATGCTTTTTTATCCCTCCCCCCCCCCCCATCTTCCTACCTTGATAGAAGCAAACTCTTCTCACTGTAGCATTTCAGCTATTCTGTCTTCAAATCTCAGACCAAATTCATAGGTTTTCAGGATGATTTGAAAGTTATCTAGGTAAGTTGGTGGGGACAGGTGACTTGGGGACCCTACTCTTCTGCCATCTTGCCCCGCCTCCTAAATTATTATTTTGGAAGAACATTTTTTTTCTTTAAATATTGAATATTTTGGGGTGCCTGGGTGACTCAGTCAGGCATTTAACTCTTGGTTTTGGCTAGGGTCATGATCTCGGGGTCGTGAGATTGAGCCTAATGTTGGACTCTGTACTCAGTGCAGAGTCTGCTAGAGAGTCTTTCCTTTTCCCTCTGTCCTTATCCCTGCTCTCACATGTCGACTGTCTCTCTCTCAAAGAAATAAAATCTCTTTGAAAAGTGTTACATATTTCACTTCCCAAGCTACATTCCTAGAAAGAAAAGCATTTTAAGATCTTGTGTGCAACTTTTTTGCTATACTGACTACATTATGTTGAACATTTCTATTAAACATCTTTCTCTTCCAAGACTGTGAACACTTTGATGACAGATTCTGAGTCACCAGCATCTCTTTATCTGGGGCCTAGCATGGAGCTTGGCGCTTGGCACTCAGCATGCAGTTAATAAATGTTTTAAATGGATGAATAAGTGGATGACTGAAGATTTTTTTCTTCATGAGTGACTTAAAGTTTATAGCACACTGGAATTGATTACTATTGCATATAGGTAACGTGCCTGATGAGATAGTTTGGAGGGCAAGTTCTGCCTGAACTGTTGGTTTTTTTATTTATTTTTATTTTTTATTTTTTTGCCTTTCCCTCCTTTTTTTTTAATTAATTTTTATTGGTGTTCAATTTACCAACATACAGAAAAACACCCAGTGCTCATCCCGTCAAGTGTCCACCTCAGTGCCCGTCATCCGTTCCCCTCCACCCCCCGCCCTCCTCCCCTTCCACCACCCCTAGTTCGTTTCCCAGAGTTTGAACTGTTGGTTTAGCGGAATTTTCTACTCGGTAATAAATTGTTCTGTGTGGTGTGGGCTAGGGCTGAACGTGTGAGGACATCAAGCTGTAGAGGCCTCTAAGGGCTCAGAAGAAATGTGCTTCCTAGGAGTAACCGCCCTCTGCTCCCATGGGGAATCCTAGGATATGGCTGTTGTGCCCAAGTGGAAGTTCACAGGCAGTAGAAACTGGGTTTTCAGGTCCTACTTTGTTTGTTGTATTATACTAATTGTAACTTTAGGGCTTATCTCATTAGGCAATGGAGTTTTTAGAGGTTTGAACTATTGCTAACTCGTGCTCACTGTTTCAGCATTATGCTAAGAAGCATTTGCAAACATTCTTTGATCTAATCCTCTGCTTCCTTATGAGGAAGGTACCCATTCTACGGAACAAGAGACTGAAACTGAAAAAAGGTTGAGCTACTTGCCCCAAGTTCAGACTTGAAGAGGTAGAGTTGGAATCCACATAGGGGGTCCTGAACCCAGAGCCCAGGCCCTCCTGTTATAAAGAAGCTGGAGGAATGAGTTTTTTTCCTCTGCTACCACACTTAAGTGTGACTGCCCTTGGAGAGATCCCTGGGCCTTTTTGAATTTCCCCAGTTCTCATTAAACAGATCCTGTTTGAGAATGGGTCTCCACATTCTGTAGTCATGTATTTTCTTTTTTACTCTTGGCTTTCAGCGCAGTCACCAGAGAGCCTATTTTATAGCTTAAAAAAGGGAGAATAAAAAATATTTAATAAAGTAATTCATGTTAGAGATACTCAAAGTTCAAGAAGGTAGTTTGCATACTTAAAGGTAAATCCTAGCTTTAATTTGGCTTATAATTAAATTATGAATTAATTTTAATTAATAAAGTCCTGAGAAAAATCATGGAAGATTCATTGAATGTATATGACTTGTTTACTGAGATATTCCAGTTTCTGTATTTGGAAATGTTAACACAATAAAAAAATATGTTCTTATATGTGCAATTGGGGAAACATTTCTGGTATTGAGTAGTATAGTAATGAAATATGATTATTTGCTTAGAGATCTTTTTGGCTACTTTACATTTGGAATTTGCATAGTAATATAGAAGGATCTTGAAAAACATTTGGGGAGGGGTCATGATTTGGTCCAAATTATATATCCAGGACTTTTCAAAATCATAAAATGATATAAAAGTACTCTGGACTTTTCTTAGTACCGTACCCTTAAATGGGTTATATCTTAATTGTAACAGTTTGTAACTTAATTTTTGCATGATTATCTGATTGATATCTGTCTCTGCCACTAGCGTGTGAGCTTCATGGGAGTAGGAAAGCCACATCTGTTTTGCTTGTCATTGTATATGCCTAGCACATAATAGCATGTTATGGCATATAAATAAACAAGAATGATAGCGAATACTTGTTGAGCCCTTACTGTGGTGCAGATGTGTCTAAGTGCTTAATACTAATGGAACTTTTGACAAATATTGGTTGAATGACTTTTATATAAATGAAGAAGAAATTTGAGTTTGTCTATCTGGGAACTATTTAGTGTTGTGGAGGTTTGGGAGACTTTTTCACAATGAGAACTGCAGAACATTGGACTTGAAGTGATTCAGCAGAATGTAGCTTTTCTTTCTTTCTTTCTTTCTTTCTTTCTTTCTTTCTTTCTTTCTTTCTTTCTTTCTTTTTTTCTTTTCTTTCTTTCTTTCTTTCTTTCTTGCTTTCTTTCTTTCTTGCTTTCTTGCTTTCTTGCTTTCTTGCTTTCTTTCTTTCTTTCTTGCTTTTCTTTCTTATACCTGACAGATATTTAAGTTTTCATGTCTTTATATTCGTTTTTATTTGCTGTTTTACTGTTCCCATAGCAGATTTTCAAGAAACAAGAGAGAAGGCTAGATACAGGCTACTTAAAGAAATAGAATGGCAATACCATTAAAATTAGGCTTTAATTTTAATGAAGTCTTTGACTAGCAGCTGTGAACGCCAGTGGTGGGAGGGGAGGATTGTCTTTCCAGAAAGTTTCAAGCTGATGCCTATGTTGCTTCTGCAGTAACCTCCACTTAATTTATCGTCATTTACTGCAAAAATTGATGAGAACATAACCTTTGTAAGGTTTTTATGTTTTATTGGCTATAAAAGATAAAATATGGAGTAAAAGGAAGTAAAATAATATTTTGTTAGGTTGGTGGATGGATTTATGCCTTAAGTAACTAATAGAATAATCAGAGGGTCATAAAGATCAGAGTCTCTGCCTCTTATCTCTTTTCTTTTTATGTGTGCATTCAACACGCATCTCTTTGGTCTGTCAGGCTCTTGGGAGCTCACCCAAACACCAGCCCCCCTTTGTCCAAGGGCACTAACTCAGCTGTTGAGGTGAAGAATATTACAGAGGCTTCTGTTGCAGACATTAAGCAATTGGGGTAAGTCTAAATGAATCAGATACTTGACCTGTGCAAATGGGATGTTTGTTCACAAGGGACTCTAGACTGTATTATGTCTTGAATGAACAGGCAAAAGCAAAGTGTGTGAGTTAAAATGAATTTTGCAGGAAACACACAAAGAGACTGGGTCTTCAGGAATTGCTCTTGATTGATAGAATTGGATGCTGGAAGGGCCAAACCCCACCAATTCCCCTACAAATTTTCCTGTTTCCCCGAAACAAAACAAACAAAAGATATCAAAGAAATTTCAAAGTGATTCTATTTGGTTATCTAGGCCCCTGGTTCCCAAACAGTAGCCTGCACATCAGAATCACCTGAAGAACTTGTTAAAACCCAGATTTCTGAGTGCCATACAGAGAGTTTCTGTTTCAGTAGGTATGGAGTGGGGTTTGAGAATTTGCATCTCTAACAAGCTCCCAGATGGTACTGATACTGCTAGGCTAAGGATACACTGCTTTAGGTGCTCAGTTGTCAATGGCATGGCTAGGTAGATGTGCAATCCAAGGAAGATATCTTCTCACCTTAGAAGGAGATGGCCAGGTGAATCTATAGAGGTAGCTGTGTGTTTCACCTGCAAGCAAACCAGGGCCTGTCCTGAGTGCTTTAATTTTTAGATTAATTAATTAGCTAAATAATCCATCTAAGGTTGGAGTGAGGAGTAAAATATACAAGTTAATATCTTTTCTTCCGTGTTTTTGTTTTGTTTTGGAGGATTTGCTTCTAAAGTAATATATTTGCTTGGAACTTCTTGAGGGTGCTGGTCTATTTCATTCCTGTGTCCTGGATGCCAAGCACAGTGCCACGCACCAGAACTGCTATAGAATTTGTAGGACTCCATGCAAAATGAAAATATAGGGCTCTTTGTTCAAAAATTAAGAATTTGAAGACAGTGACAGTAGGTCATTAATCCCAATTCCCTTTAATTGTGAATCCCATCAATCCTTTCTAAGTGCAGGGCCTTGTGTGGTGACACAGATTGAACCCACTAGGTCCTGCTTGTCACCTAGTAGATACTCCATAGGAGCAAGCAAAGAATGCACCAAAGGACTTTTTTTAAAAATAAATATTTTATTTATGTATTTGAGAGAGAGCATGAGCTGGGGGAGACGCAGAGGGAGAAGCAGACTCTGCTGAGCAGGGAACCCCCCATGACTGGAGCTGAAGGCAGACCCTTGACTGACTAAGCCACCCGGCACCCCCTCACCAAAGGATCTTGACTGAAGATTGACCTGGAAGGGATTACAATTAAAACGAAGAACTTCTGGTTTGACTTCTCTCCTCCCTTTTTCTGGCAGCATGTGCTATCATTTTATGTAGCCTTTGTAGTTACCCTGGTGCCTTTGCACCTGATACCCCACTGATAGCAGCTCTGTGAGGTAGGCATTATGAGCCCTATTAAAAAGGCTCAGCTGTGACTGAGTAATTTGGACAAGTTTTTTGAAGTCTGGTGCTTTTTTTTTAAAAAAAATATTTTTCTTTTGCCACATTTGCCTCTAAGAGACATTTAGCTGTTTGACATGAAAACACACAACCAGTGACAGTTGAACAGGAATTTAAACCCAGTTTTCTAAATCCTGGCAGAGTATTCCAGTACCTACCCTTGAAGAAAGCCAAGTTTTGGAAAGTTCATTGATTCTACTGTTTGATATTTTTAAGCTCTGAAAGTTTAGTATTGAGCCAGGAAACTAGTTGATTCCTGGTCTGTTCCCATGTGCTGTTTATTTATGAGAACAAATGGCTTCCTGGATATACCCTATTATCAGGAGAGTCTGGCCCTTTAAGTTACTGCTGCTGGCTTGGGAGACTCCATCTGAGTTGATCCTCCCAACTCCCAGTGTTCTTCTGCAGTACTACCTATTATTTAGATTAAATAAAAATATTACTTAGTACACTGTAATTCTCCTCTGCCCCCACTCTCCTGATTTACTTCTGTGCACCTGATGCTCACTTCCCTGTTCTCTGAGGGTGTGAAACCACCCCCCAGGATATGAAACCTGATGGTTTGGGCTGCCATGTCCATGGACTGATTGTCTGAGTTTAAGTCATGCTTCTTACTTGCTGTGTGATGCTGGCCATGTTTTTGATTTAATCACCTTTGAGCTTATTTCCTGGTCTGTAAAACAGGGATAGTGCAATAACTGAGGTTTGATGTGATGATTAAAAGGCATAATTTAATGCTTTGGTAATAGCAGTACTGTGTTGAGGAATAACCTCACACATACCTAGGCAGTGGATCATGTTTATTTGGTTTATTTTCTGTTGAGTGTTTCATACTTTCCTTACCCCCTAGGAGGGGACTGTTGGAATGTTGCCTCGTGGTACGTCTTCACTGTAAAATATTGAAGATGTCAAACCAAAACCAACCAATCAAACCAAAACAGTGGAGAGGATAATGCTGCCACAATTTTCAGTGCATACTTTGAAGTAGATTTTTTGGAGGTGAGGAATGCCATGTTAAAAATAATTATACCTTGTAGGTGCCCACGTATTCCAACAGTGTGAGGAAATGAATATGAGTATGTGTAAGCAGAGTGTAAAGCACTCAAGAACTTGATTATTAAAATTTCCCTTCCTCCTTCCAAATTACTCAGTCTTCCTACACTCCACTTTTGGAATGTATTTTAGATAAATTGAGTGGGGCTCAAGGAAAATAATCTTTCTTCAATGTACTCCCTATAGCTGCTCATCCTCACAGTTCTTTTTATCAGTTGCCAGTGTTTAGAATGTATGCAAATGTTTATCTACTAAGATATTGATATGGTTTTCTACACCCAAAACTATTTTTACAGCTAAAATGTTAAAGTGAACATCAAGGATTGGAATGAAGATAGACAGGTCTAATTCCAGCTGCATTGTTCTGATGACAGTGGGGGGAGTGGAGGCTCTATGTCTTTGAGTTGTAGGTACCATTTCAGCACCTGCTTGCTTCATCTCTTTTGACCTTCTTGTACCTATGCAGTAGCCAGTGGTGCAGCCCTTCTTTATCCTATCCATTCTCCCACCAAAAAAACAAAAAACAAACAAACAAAAGGAACCCAGGGGCCTGGGAAGCCATTCAGAGTCCTTGTAATAGGGAGAGATGCTTTAGATTTTCACAGAGCAGTTTTTTGGAGGATGGGGTTGAGTGAACAGATAACAGCTGCATTGCAAGCATTAAGTTGATACTGCCCATCAAAGCTTAACTGAAGAATTTACTCATTCCAAGTGCCTAGAGAATTCTTTACATTTTTACATTTATTAAAGGCACATGAAATCAGGACCATAATTTGGTCTATATAACTTTACAACTTTATGGAAAAAAAAACATATTGTTAGTTCCTGGCAAGAGGCCCACTTCTCTTTTGGTGTTGATGAGATGTGTGCCATCCCCTCTATGATTTGCTGCCCCATTGTCTGGTTGACTTAAATGATCAAAGATGATACAAACACCTAAAACCAGGGATAATCTAGGAACTTATTGATAGGAGATCTGTCTCTTCTCTCACTGTACATCACGGAATAGACCAGCCAGTGGTTTTTCTGTGAATTTTCCTTCTCTCCACTTGACTGTAGGCTAATGATCATCAAATGACTGCTTTCACAGAACTTCAATGCCAAGTGAGCCATTAGACACTAACTTGGACTCATTATCTCTCTCCTTTTATTTCCTCTCAGTGGGGAAAAAAGTACATCTGCTCTTCCCTATGAATTTCTTCCTTCTTAATTCCTGATCTAAACCAGATTCTAGAGGATCATTCTAGACCCCTCCCTCTTCCTCACCTCAACATCCAACAATTCACTAAATATTGTTGGTTGTACCTCAGATCTCTCCAGACTTCCTCTCTCTTTTGTCCCCATCTTTCTTGCCTTTATGGAGTCTCCTGCCTGCTGTCCCTCTCCAGTCTGACTCCGGATTGTCAGACCTGCCCTAAACTCCTAGAATGAGCAGAGAGTGCTATGATGCATAAACTTTATCGCTTCTCAAAATTGAGTCCAAACTCCTCTTTTAACAAGGAATAAAATATTTTTATTGATCCTCCTTTGCCTACCTCTCTAGCTACATTCATTTGCCTCTCAAGAGCAGCTGGACTGCATAACTTTATTCTCCCAAATGGGGCATATTCCCTTAACTTTCTGGGCCTTTTTGTGAATTCTTTCCCTGTGCTGTGTCTGGATAACTGTTTTAGGCTCAAAGGTCACCTCCTTGAAGTCTTACCTGACTGTTCAGGCAGAGTTGATTATTTTCTCCTTTTGACTGTGTATAAAAATGTTAAAGCACTGGTAATACTATATTATATATGGCTTTTGACAGGTTTTTTTTTTTACTTTCATCAGAGTACACTTTAAACATATTTTTATGAACTATAGCATACATCCAAGAATGTGTTAAATATATATGGACAATTTAAAGAACAGACACTACAAAATCAAACCCCTATGTGTCTATCACCCAGGCCTTAGATATAGGACTTTGACAAGCCCCAGAAATCCCCTTTGTGTCCCTCTCTGGTCTTATCTGCTTCTTTCACTCCTTATAGTATCGTTATTTTGAAATTAATGTTAATTATTAACTTGTTTTTCTTTGTAGTTAAAAAAAAAATACCAGGGGGACCAGGGCAAGATGGTGGAGGAGTAGGGATCCTCAACTCATCTGGTCCCACTAACTTACCTAGATAACTTTCAAAACATCCTGAACACCTACAAAATCAACCTGAGATGTAAAGAGAGAATAGCTGGAATGCTACAGAGAGAAAAGTTTTCACTTCTAACAAGGTAGGAAGGTGAAAAAAATAAAGAAATAAAGAGGGGAAGGGGAACCATGACTAGAAGGGCGAAAGCCTCCAGGACATGAAAGCCCAGCCTTGGAAAAGTGGAACTTTAAAAAATCCCCCCCCTGAGTTTTCCCTGATGGAAAACTGTAGGGAAATTGGGCAGAATTGCCAGAGGGGCAGTGAAGCATCAAGATTCCTGGAATCACTATAAGAGGAGGGGCGCTCAGGGGGAAAGCTTACCACAAACTGCGGTCTGATCTTGGTAAAGGGCTGGAAGCCACAGCCCTCCAGGGCATTTGGGAGAAGTCCTCCAATTATTCGGGCTGGCTCTGGAGCTGCCTTTATCCTGGCAGCAGACAGAGCCAGGCAATAGAGGGAGGTGGCTGTCTGTTCCCTTCAGAAGAGGTGGTCCCTGGGAGTGCAGGTCCAGCGGCACAGGGCCCTGGATCCGAGGGTGCTGAAGCAGTCAAAGCTGGCTATCCTCCATTCCCCCTGGGACAGGTAGAAGCAAGGAGGGCATAGGAGAGTAAGAACTCTCCTGTTGCTGGGCACCTGGCAAGCTGCACAGATCAGTGTACCCTCACCTGCCCCCAGAAGCATCTAGGCCAGTGTGGACTGGGAGACTGTGATTAGTTCCTCACAGGGAGCTTGACTGCAGAGCTAGAAATCTGGCTGCCACCCATTTTTCCCCCTCTTTGTTTTACCTTGTGCCTGGAAGAGGCAGGGCCTCTAGGGAACAAAGGCTTTACAGGATAAACAGCTCATACTGAGCCCAGCACCTGGCAAAGAGGCAGGGCATTTCTGCCCAGGAACAGACACCTGAGAATCAGTGCAGCAGACCTCTCCCCCAGAAGAACTGTTGGAAGAACAAGGGAAAAGCAAGTTTACTGAACGAGCAGCCCTGAAAAGATCCAGGACTGAGGGAAAATAGTATATACAACTAGAGGGTCCTTTTTTTTTTCTTTTAATTTTTTCATTAAGACTCATTTTTGTATCAGGCCAAAAATTTCCAGTATTTTTTCTCTCTCTTTACAATATTTTACCAACTCTTCCTTTTTAAGTTTTTTCCTTTTTGACTTTCATATTTTTACAGTTACCTGTCTTAGATATATTTTTCACTTCTGGATTCCCTTCAATGTATTCAGTTTAATTTTGGTAGATATATGAAATACGGGTATTTGTTTTTTGTTTTTTTCTGTCTTATTTTGTTTTACAGTGGTGGAAGTTAGTACCTTCTAACACATGACCAAAAAAAACACCCAGAACCAAGTGGAATACCACGTTGGTTCATTCTGTGAGATTATATTCTTTCTTCCTTCCCATTCTGCCCCCCCCCCATTTTATCTTGCTTATAAAGATAAGTTGTAGTTACTGTTGGATCTTTATGTAAGTATTGCTGGTTTATAAAAATTTGGGATCGAGCATCTTCTAACATACAGAACAAAATACACTCAGAACCAAGAGGATCACCTTCTAGGACCCCTAAGGGAGACTACATTCTCTCTCCACTACCATTTCCTCACCACCATCATCCCCCCCCCCTTATTTCTCTTTTCTTCCTTTTTTCTCCTTCTTCTTTGTTTCTGTTTTTTTATTTTTACTACTTTGTTTTAAAATTTGTTTCTTACTTTAGTGGTCCTTTTGTTTTATTTTATTCTGTTCTTTTTCTTTTATTTTCGGGTCTTTCACCTCTCTGGAATCATCTAGGGTGTATTTTACATAGGTTGTAGTTAATATTTTTGACTTAGCTCACTCATACAGCCACTCTGCACTGGACAAAAGACTAGAAGGAAGAATTCACCACAAAAGAAAGAACCGGAAGCAATACTCTCTGCCACAGTTACAGAATTTGCATTTAAATTCAATTCAGAAGTACAATTATAAAGTTAACTGCTGGCTCTGGAAAGAGACATAAAAGACTCTAGAGACTTCATTACTTCAGAATTGAAATCTTTTTTTTTTTTAACATTTTATTTATTTATTTATTGAGACACACAGAGAGAAAGAGGCAGAGATACAGGCAGAGGGAGAAGCAGGCTCCATGCAGGGAGCCCGACGTGGGACTCGATCCCGGGTCTCCAGGATCACACCCTGGGCTGGAGGTGGCACTAAACCCGCTGAGCCACCAGGGCTGCCCCAGAATTGAGATCTTAATCAGGCTGAAATTAAAAATAGATTAATTGAGATGCAATCCAAACTGGATGCTCTAACTGCTAGGGTTAATGAGATGGAAGAGAGAGTGTGTGACATAGAAGACAAATTGGTGGAAAGGAAGGAAGCTGAGAAAGAAGGGAAAAACAGCCCACGAGGAAAGGCTTAGGGAAATAAATGATAGCTTGAGAAGGAAGAATGTATGTCTAATTGGGATTCCAGAAGAGGCTAAGAGAGGACCACAAAGGATATTTGAACAAATCATAGCTGAGAACTTCCCTAATCTGGGGAAGAAAACAGGCATTCAGATCCAAGAGATAGAGAGGAGCCCCCCCCCCCAGAAGTCAATAAAAACCATTCAACACCTTGACATTTAATAGTGAAACTTGCAGATTTCAAAGATAAAGAGAAAATTCTTAAAGCACCGAGCAACAAGAGATTCTTAACTTATATTGGAGAAATACCAGATACACAGTGGACCTCTCCACAGAGACCTGGCAGGCCAGAAAGGGCTGGCATGATATATTCAGGGTACTAAATGAGAAGAACATGCAGCCAAAAATACTTTTATTTAGCAGAGCTGTCATTCAGATAGAAGGAGATATAAAGAGCTTTCAGGATAGGCAGAAACTGAAAGAATATGTGACCACCAAACAGGCTTTGCAAGAAATATTAAGGGGGACCCTGTAAAAGAAAGAGGGAGTCCAAAGAAACAATCCACAAAAGCAGGGACTGAATAGTTAATACTATGACACTAAATCCATATCTTTCTCTCTCTCTCTCTTTTTTTTATAAATTCATATCTTTCAATAGTTACTCTGAATGTGAATAGGCTAAATGATGCCATCAAAATACACAAGGTATCGGACTGGATAAAAAAGCAAGACCCATCTATTTGCTGTCTATAAGAGACTCATTTTAGACCTAAGGACACCTCCAGCCTGAAAATGAAGGGGTGAAGAACCATTTAGCATTCAAATGATTCTCAAAAAGCAGGGGTAACAGTCTTTATATCAGATAGAGTTTATCCCAAAGATTGTAGTAAGAGATGAAGAGGGACATATATAATATTTAAAGGTTCTATCCAACAAAAGCATCTAACAGTCATGAATATTTATGTCCCTAATGTGGGAGCCACCAAGTATATCAATCAATTAATAACCAAAATAAAGAAATATGTAGATAATAATACACTAATAGTAGGAGACTTCAACATGGCACTTTCAGCAAATGACAGACATTCTAAGCAGAACATCATCAAAGAACAAGGGCCTTGAATGATACATTGGACCAAATAGATTTCACAGATATATACAGAACATTCCATCTGAATGCAGCTGAACACACATTATTTTCAAGTGCACATGGAACTTTCTCCAGATACCAAAAGATTGGGATTATCCACTACATACTTTCAGACCATAATGCTTTGAAACTTGAACTCAATCACAAGAATAAATTTGGAAGAAAATCAAATACGTGGAGGTTAAAGAGCATCCTGCTAAAAGATAAAAGGGTCAACCAGGAAATTAGAGAAGAATTAAAAAGATTCATGGAAACTAATGAAAACGAAGATACAATTGTAAATGGGATTGACTATTCAGCTGAGTTTGGATGTAAAGTTCTGTAGATATCTGTGAATCCACCTGGTCCAGTGTGTCATTTAAAGCTCTCATTTCTTTGGAGATGTTGTGTTTAGAAGACCTATCGAGTGTAGAAAGTGCTAGATTGAAGTCACCAAGTATAAGTGTATTATTATCTAAGTATGTCTTAACTTTGGTTATTAATTGATTGATATATTTGGCAGCTCCCACATTCGGGGCATATATATTGAGGATTGTTAAGTCCTCTTGTTGGATAGATCCTTTAAGTATAATATAGTGTCCCTCTTCATCTCTCACTACAGTTTTCAGGGTAAATTTTAGTTTATCTGATATAAGGATGGCTACCCCTGCTTTCTTTTTGAGGACCATTTGAATGGTAAATGGTTCTCCATTCTTTTTTTTTCAGGCTGTAGGTGTCCTTCTGTCTAAAATGAGTGTCTTGTAGACAGCAAATAGATGGGTCCTGCTTTTTTATCCAGTCTGACACCCTGCACCTTTTGATGGGGTCATTAAGCCCGTTCACGTTCAGAGTTACTATTGAAAGATATGAGTTTAGTGTTATCATGATATCTATTCAGTCCCTGTTTTTGTGGATTGTTCCATTGGACTTCTTCTTAAAGGGGAATTTTGAGAGTCCCCCTTAAAATTTCTTTTTTTTAAAATAAATTTATATTTTATTGGTGTTCAATTTGCCAACTTACAAATTAACGCCGAGTGCTCATCCCATCAAATTGCACCCAAAAGCATAAGATACCTAGGAATAAACCTAACCAAAGAGGTAAAGGATCTATACCCTAAAAACTATAGAACACTTCTGAAAGAAATTGAGGAAGACACAAAGAGATGGAAAAATATTCCATGCTCATGGATTGGAAGAATTAATATTGTGAAAATGTCAATGTTACCCAGGGAAATTTACACGTTTAATGCAATCCCTATCAAAATACCATGGACTTTCTTCAGAGAGTTAGAACAAATTATTTTAAGATTTGTGTGGAATCAGAAAAGACCCCGAATAGCCAGGGGAATTTTAAAAAAGAAAACCATAGCTGGGGGCATCACAATGCCAGATTTCAGGTTGTATTACAAAGCTGTGGTCATCAAGACAGTGTGGTACTGGCACAAAAACAGACACATAGATCCATGGAACAGAATAGAGAACCCAGAAGTGGACCCTGAAATGTATGGTCATCTAATATTCGATAAAGGAGGAAAGACTATCCATTGGAAGAAAGTCTCTTCAATAAATGGTGCTGGGAAAATTGGACATCCACATGCAGAAGAATGAAACTGGACCACTCTCTTTCACCATACACAAAGATAAACTCAAAATGGATGAGAGATCTAAATGTGAGACAAGAGTCCATCAAAATCATAGAAGAGAACACAGGCAACACCCTTTTTGAACTCGGCCACAGTAACTTCTTGCAAGATACTCGCACAAAGGCAAAAGAAACAAAAGTAAAAATGAACTATTGGGACTTCATCAAGATAAGAAGCTTTTGCACAGCAAAGGATACAGTCAACAAAACTAAAAGACAACCTACAGGATGGGAGAAGATATTTGCAAATGACATATCAGATAAAGGGCTGTTTCCAAGATCTATAAAGAACTTATTAAACTCAACACCAAAGAAACAAGCAATCCAGTCATGAAATGGGCAAAAGACATGAACAGAAATCTCACAGAGGAAGACATAGACATGGCCAACATGCACATGAGAAAATGCTCTGCATCACTTGCCATCAGGGAAATACAAATCAAAACCACAATGAGATCCCACCTCACACCAGTGAGAATGGGGAAAATTAACAAGGCAGGAAACTACAAATGTTGGAGAGGATGCGGAGAAAAGGGAACCCTCTTACACTGTTGGTGGGAATGTGAAATGGTACAGCCGCTCTGGAAAACTGTGTGGAGGTTCCTCAAAGAGTTAAAAATAGATGTGCCCTACAGCCTAGCAATTGCACTGTTGGGGATTTACCCCAAAGATACAGATGCAGTGAAGCACCAGGACACCTGCACCCCGATGTTTATAGCAGCAATGTCCACAATAGCCAACTGTGGAAGGAGTCTTGGTGTCCATCGAAAGATGAATGGATAAAGAAGATGTGGTCTGTGTATACAATGGAATATTACTCAGCCATTAGAAATGACAAATACCCACCATTTGCTTCGAGGTGGATGGAACTGGAGGGTATTATGCTGAGTGAAATAAGTCAATCGGAGAAGGACAAACATTATATGTTCTCATTCATTTGGGGAATATAAATAATAGTGAAAGGGAATAGAAGGGAAGGGAGAAGAAATGGGTAGGAAATATCAGAAAGGGAGACAGAACATAAAGACTCCTAACTCTGGGAAATGAACTAGGGGTGGTGGAAGGGGAGGTGGGTGGGGATTGGGGGTGAACGGGTGACTTGCACTGTGGGGGGCACTTGATGGGATGAGCACTGGGTGTTATTCTATATGTTGGCAAATTGAACACCAATACAAAATAAATTTATTATTAAAAAAATGTTGATTTCCCCCCCAAAAATAAAAATAAAATAAATGATGGAAAAAAAAAAGAAAACAAAGATACAACTGTTCAGAACCTTTGAGATACAGCAAAAGTGGTCCTAAGAGGGAAATACATCACACTACAAGCCTCTCTCAAAAAATTGGAAAAAACTCAAATATACAAGTTAACCTCACACCTAAAGGAACTGGAGAAAGAACAGCAAGTAAACCTTCTCCAAGCAGAAGAAGAGAGATAATAAAGATTTGAGAAGAACTCAAAAGAAATAGAGACCAGAAGAACTGTAGAACAGATCAACAAAACAAGGGGTTGGTTCTTTGAAAGAATTAATACGATAGATAACCTTCCAGCCAACCTTATTAAAAAGAAAAGAGAAAACACTTAATAAAGTCATGAACAAAAGAGGAAGATCACAACCAATATCAAGAAAATACAAATGATTTAAAAAAAACATATTATGAGCAGCTAAATGCCAACAAATTAGGCAATCTAGAAGAAATTGATGCATTTCTGGAAACCCACAAATTACCAGAATTGGAACAAGAAGAAATAGAAAACCTGACCAGGCCAATAACCAGGGAGGAAATTGAAGCGGTCATCAAAAACTTCCTAGGACACAAAGTCCAGGGCCAAATGGCTCTCCAGGGGAATTCTACCAAACTTTTAAAGAAGAAATAATACTTATTTACTAAAGCTGTTTCAAAGGATAGAGAAGAAATACTTCCAAACTCATTTTATGAGGCCAGCATCACCTTGATTCCAAAACCAGGCAAAGACCCCACAAAAAAAGAATTATAGACCAATATCCCTGATGAACACAGATGCAAAAATTCTCAACAAGATACTAGCCAATGGGATCCAACAGTACATTAAGAAGATTATTCACAGTGACCAAGTGGGATTTATCCCCGGGATGCAAGGCTGGTTCAACACTCGTAAAACAATCAACATGATCACATCAATAAGAGAAAAAACAAGAACCATATGATCCTCTCAGTAGATGCAGAGAAAGCATTTGACAAAATACAGCATCCATTCCTGATCAAAACTCTTCAAAGTGTAGGGATAGAAGGAACATTCCTCAATATCTCGAAAAGCCATTTATGAAAAGCCCACAGTGAAAAACTGAGAGCCTTTTCCCTAAGATCAGGAACATGACAGTGATGTCCACTTTTACCCCTGCTATTCAACATAGTACTAGGAGTCCTAGCTTCAACAATCAGACGACAAAAAGATATAAAATGCATTCAGACTGGCAAAGAAGATGTCAAACTCTTCCTGTTTGCAGATGACATGATACTGTACATAGAAAACCCAAAAGAAAAAAAAAAAAGAAAACCCAAAAGACTCCACCCCAAGATTGATAGAACTCATACAGCAATTCGGCAGTGTGGCAGGATACAAAATCAATGCCCAGAAATGAGTGGCATTGCTATACACTAACAATGAGACTGAAGAAAGAGAAATTAAGGAATCAATCCCTTTTACAATTGCACACAAAAGCATAAGATACTTAGGAATAAACCTAACCAAAGAGGTAAAGGATCTATACCCTAAAACTACAAAACACTTCTGAAAGAAATTGAGGAAGATGTAAAGAAATGGAAAACATTCCATGCTCATGGATTGGAAGAATTAATATTGTGAAAATGTTAATGCTACCCAGGGCAATTTACACATTTAATGCAATTCCTATCAAAATACCATGGACTTTCTTCACGGAGTTGGAACAAGTCATCTTAAGATTTGTGTGGAATCAGAAAAGACCCTGAATAGCCAGGGGAATATTAAAAAAGTAAAACCATAGCTGGGGGCATCACAATGCCAGACTTCAGGTTGTACTACAAAGCTGTGAGCATCAAGACAGTGTGGTACTGGCACAAAAACAGACACATATATCAATGGAACAGAATAGAGAATCCAGAAGTGGACCCTCAACTTTATGGTCAACTAATATTTGACAAAGCACGAAAGATTGTCCACTGGAAGAAGGACAGTCTCTTCAATAAACGGTGCTGGGAAAATTGGACAGCCACTTGCTGAAGAATGAAACTAGACCATTCTCTTACACCATACACAAAGATAAATTCAAAATGGTTGAAAGATCTAAATGTGAGACAAGAATCCATCAAAATCCTAGAGGAGAACACAGGCAACACCCTTTTAGAACTTGGCCACAGCAACTTCTTGCAAGATACATCCATGAAGGCAAGGGAATCAAAAGCAAAAATGAATTATTGGGACTTCATCAAGATAAGAAGCTTCTGCACAGCAAAAGAAACAGTCAACAAAACTAAAAGACAACCTACAGAATGGGAGAAGATATTTGCAAATGACTTCTCAGATAAAGGGCTAGTATCCAAGATCTATAAAGAATTTATTAAACTCAACAGCAAAGAAACAAACAATGCAATCATGAAATGGGCAAAAGACATGAACAGAAATTTTACAGAGGAAGACATATAGACATGGCCAACAAGCACATGAGAAAATGTTCTGCATCCCTTGCCATCCCTTGCCAAATACAAATCAAAACCACAATGAGATACCACCTCACAACAGTGAGAATGGGGAAAATTGACAAGACAGGAAACAACAAATGTTGGAGTAGATATGGAGAAAGGGGAACCCTCTTGCACTGTTGTTGGGAATGTGAACTGGTATAGCCACTCTGGAAAACTGTGTGGAGGTTCCTCAAAGAGTTACAAATAGATCTGCCCTACGACCCAGCAATTGCACTGCTGGGGATTTACCCCAAAGATACAGATGCAGTGAAACGCCGGGACACCTGCATCCCAGTGTGTATAGTAGCAGTGTCCACAATAGCCAACTGTGGAAGGAGTCTCGGTGTCCATCAAAAGATGAATGGATAAAGAAGATATATATATATATAGATATAGATATAGATACACACACACACACACACAATGGAATGTTACTTAGCCATCAGAAGAGATGAGTACCCACCCTGTGCTTCGATGTGGATGGAACTGGAGGGTATTATGCGGAGTGAAATAAGTTCCTCAGAGAAGGACAATAATATGGTTTCACTCATATGTATAATATAAGAAATAGTGAAAGAGTTTATAAGGGAAAGGAGGGTAACTGAGTGGGAAAAATTAGAGAGGGAGACAAAGTTTCCTCCTAACTTTGGGAAACGAACAAAGGATTGCAGAAGGGGTGGTGCGTGGGGGGATGGGATAACTAACTGGATGATGACGGGCACTGAGGAGGACACGTGATGGGATGAGCACTGGGTGTTATATGTTGGGAAATTGAATTTCAATCAGAAAAAAAAATACTACCTAATTGTGTGTGTGTGTGTGTGTGTATTCCTAGGCAATATATTATTTAATTGGGTCTGTTTTTTAATTTTATATAAATGGAATTGTTCTATTTTTATCCATTTTGACTTGCTTCTTTCACTATTACGTTTATGAGATTTATTCAGTGATGCGTTGTCATTATTCATTTTTTAATGGTTGTATAAATTTCATTTCACAAATACATCCCATTTTATTTACTTGAATCTATTGTTGATGACTTGTTTCTAGGTTTTTTGATTATGCACAAGGCTTCTCTGAAGGTTTTTGCCTCTGTCCTCTGGCACAGATGTAAGACTAGCATTAGGAGATATACGTATTTCAGACATATATATACACAAATACATACATACATATTTGGAAGCAGGACATCTGGTAGAACATATATGGAGATTCACCTTTACCAGGTATTTCCAAACACTTGGAAAGTAGTTGTATCAGCAATTGTATCTTTTTTATTTTGTCTTCCCTAGTACTGTGAATGGCCAAACATAGTTGCTCGGTACATACCTACTGAGTGAAAAAAGAATGATAAAGTAGGTGTTATGTCATAGCCCTTATGTATGAATAGTTCTGGGAAATAACGTCAAAGAAAGCAACTTTTCCTGATAGGAAAGCACCTACCTGATAGAGTAGTATAGAATGATACATTTTAATAATAATATAGATAGGAGTGATGTAATTGTGATGTCTCATATCACTATTAAAAGGATTCTTGGAAGATACAGGTGAAATTATGACTATAGCAGGCTGAAACTTCAGAGCAGAAGGGGTCCCAACTACAATTAATAATCTTTCCGCAAATCACTGAGGAGCTGGATCTTGGAGACTAACCTGCCTTGGAATGTGGGTCTTTCTCCAGTGCATCCTCTGGAGCTTAGAGTATGTAGATCTTTGATAGAGATTATCAGGGCTTCTAGAGTGGGTATAAAAACCACATATTTTTGGGGATCCCTGGGTGGCTCAGCGGTTTAGCACCTGCCTTTGGCTTGGGGCATGATCCTGGAGTCCTGGGATCAAGTCCCGCGTCGGGCTCCCCGCATGGAGCCTGTTTCTCTCTCTGCCTGTGTTTCTGCCTCCCTCTCTATGTCTATCATGAATAAATAAATGAATCTTAGGAAGAAACACATATTTTTAATGCTACACAGAGAAAGACACAGATGGACTTTCTGTGTAACCAAACACTGCTAAGTCCTGTTAACATTCAGGTCATAAATTGGGATAAAGTATGAATCTGTGTTCCTTGAAATACCTCTCCATAAAGCAGTATTTTAGGGATTCCCTTCTCTTATGCAAACCTTATGAAATAAGTTCGCTCTTTTTGGGGCACCTGGGGGCTTAGTTAAGGATCTGACTCTTGATTTTGGCTTGGGTCATGATCTCAGGGTTATGAGATTGAGGCCTGTTCCAGGTTGTGCGCTGGGTGTTGAACCTGCTTAACATTCTCTCTATCCCTCTCCTCTGCCCCCCCCTTCTCTTAAAATTAATTCTTAAAAAAATCTTGTTATTTAAAAATAATTTCAGGTTTAAAAAAGTTGCAAAAATGAGTTCCTCTAAACCCTTCACTCAGCTTCTGTTGATATTAACAACATCTTACGTAACCATGGTATACTTACTAAAACTAAAAAATTAACATTGGTGCAATCCCAGTAACTAAATTACAGAGTTTATTCTGATATCACCAGTTTTTCTACTAATGTCCTTTTCCTATCCAGCACACAATCTAGGACACCATTTGTATATAATTGCCCTGTTGCTTCCAATCTATGACAGTTTCTCAGTCTTTGTTTTTCATGATGTTGGCCTTTTTGAAGAGTATTGGTTAGGTGTCTTGTAGAATGTCCTTCAATTTGTGTTTGTCTGGTATTTTCTCATGATTAGATGGGATTATGGATTTTTGGGAAGAACACAGAAGTGAAAGTATCCTTATCACATCAAGGGAGGGTTAGGTGTTATTAGTATGGCTTACTATTAGTGATGCTATCTTGATCATTTATTTAAGGTGATGTCTGCCAGATTTCTCTACTATAAAGCTGTAACTTTTCCTTTTCCATATTCTAATCAATAGATGCGAGTCACTAAATCCAGCCCACACTCAAGGAGAGGAGAATTAAACTCTACTTCTTGGAGTGAGGAGTATCAAAGATTTTGTGGATATGTTAATCTTATTTTTTTTTTCTTTTAATTTTTATTTATTTATGATAGTCACAGAGAGACAGAGAGAGAGGCAGAGACACAGGCAGAGGGAGAAGCAGGCTCCACGCACCGGGAGCCCGACGTGGGATTCGATCCCGGGTCTCCAGGATCGCGCCCTGGGCCAAAGGCAAGCGCCAAACCACTGCGCCACCCAGGGATCCCGGATATGTTAATCTTATTAATCACCACAATGATTAATAAATATTAGGGAGAAAAAAAATAAATATTTGGGAGATCTTTGAGGCTATGCAGATACCCCTTTTCTCCAAATTGGTTCATTTATCTAAGACAGAAAATAGAGCATTTGAAACCTTAAGAACAGTAATCAATCAAAAGAAAATTTTGACTATAAAAGTTCCCTTGTTTGTTTTTTGAGAGAAACTATGTGCAAGGGTGTGGTGGGGAGGGGATAGAGGGCAGAGAGAGAATCTTTAGCAGACTCCCCCTGAGCATGAAGTTTGACTGGAAGACTGAAGCATGAAGTTTGACTGGAAGCATGAAGTTTGATTGCAAGACTAAGATCATGACCTGAGCCAACATCAAGAGTTGGATGCTTAGCTTATTGAGCCACTCAGGCACCCTAAAAGTTGCCTTATTTTATTATTTTTTTTAGTCAGTGGTTAATAGGTAATAACTAACTCACTGTTTTTCCAAGCCTGTGCTGAAAAGGTTTCTTTTGCCTTAAAAGTTAATCAGTTGAAACCCATGTCATAGGAGGAGTGGACCAAAGAAAGACTTCTTTATATACAGATTATGTGGATTACCTCTAGTGACTTATTCCTCCTTTTATTTAATTGGCATTGATGGCATCCATTCCCAGTTGTCTGTTTTGAGATATTGAGAGTTGGAATTTGGTTTTCAAGAGAAATATTAAGTAGGAAGCATGCATAATTTCTTTAGATAAGCAAAAGGTAAGCACTTCATTTTCCTGAATTTGTCTCTTGTTGCAACTTGGATAAATTAATAGGATAAGATTCTGCAGGTCCTGTGGTTGCCAGGCCTTAGGAACATTGGTGACAATTAATCATGTCTATTTTTTCTAAGTGAGGAAAATGGCCAAGGATACTCCCAACATATGGTTACATCTTTCCCAAGGGTTTCCTGGCATAAAGCATATTACTAGCTTGTGAGTCTAGACCAACCCTCCATTAATTCTGAGGAAAAGTTCTACTAAAATCGTCTCTTAAATTTTCACCTAAATTTGCCAGAAAATCATTATATAAATTTTAGAAAAGTACTTTTTAACCAGTGATATTTTTATTTTATTTTTTGCTGCTTTTTAAAATTTAAATTCAGTTTGTCAACATATAATGTACCACCTAGTGGTCATCACATCATGTGCCCCCCCCCCCCTTAATGCCCATCACTCAGCCCATCCTTTCACCTACCTCCCCTTCAGCAATACTCCCATTTGTGTCCCAAAGTCAAGAGTCTCTAATGGTTTGTCTTCCTGTCTAGTTTTTCCCTATCTCCAGTTTCCCCTCCTTCCCTTATGGTCCCTTTCACTATTTCTTATATTCCACATTTGAGTGAAACCATATGATAATCCAATTTCACTCATATTAGTACCCGCCAGTTCCATCCACATCGATGTGAATGATAGATATTCATCCTTTCTGATAGCTGAGTACTATTTCCATTGTGTGTATATGTATGTATGTATATATATATATATATATATATATATATATATATATATATATACCCCACATCTCCTTTATCCATTCATCTGTTGAAGGACATCTTGCCTCCTTCCACAAATTACTTTTAAAAAAATACTGGGTCATGTAATTGTGTATAAGCCAGAGGTTTCTAGCATGGGGTGTCTTTATCAGTTTGTATTCTTTTTTGCTAGTTTCAGAAACTAACTCTGCTTCTTTTAAACCAGAAAGGAATCTATTTTTTAAAAAGATTTTATTTATTTGTTCATGAGAGACACAGAGGCAGAGACAAAGGCAGAGGGAGAAGCAGGCTCCCTGGGGGAGCACAATGTGGGACTCAATCCTGGCATCCTGGGATCTTGCCCTGAGCTGAAGACAGACGCTTAACCACTGAGCAACCCAGGCATCCCCAGAAAGGAATCTATTAAAAGGATATTGGATAAGGACCAAGAAGAGGTTTGGAGCTGGCTGTGCAGCCAGAAACTGTATCTCCAGTGAGGTTACAGAGCCAATAAGTGAGAACACTGCTGCTGATGCTCTGACCATATGGATCCTGGGCCATCCCTAGTTCTTTGGGTCACTAAGCTTCCAATTCTGGGTCTAGGTCAAATGTATCATATTAGCAAAGTTTGACTTGTTTCTGTACCATAGCATAAAGGAATCTGGGAAGGTGATTATCTTTTCTGTGGTGGAGTGTGTTCTGACTCACTAGGTATGGAGTTCCTCAAGTATAGTAAGAAGACTCAGATACTGGCAGCCAAAATGAATGACAAATGTTTATTATAGACCTTCATGGATGGGGTCCCTTAAGTAATGAATTTCTTCTGATGCTTCTAAGAAGTCTGTCATTTTTTAAAATTTATTTATGATAGAGAGAGAGAGAGAGAGAGAGAGAGAGAGAGAGAGAGAGAGGCAGAGACACAGGCATAGACACAGGCAGAGGGAGAAGCAGGCTCCATGCACTGGGAGCCCGACGTGGGATTTGATCCCGGGTCTCCAGGATCGTGCCCTGGGCCAAAGGCAGGCGCCAAACCGCTGCGCCACCCAGGGATCCCCAGAAGTCTGTCATTTTTTAAAAGAACCACTGCTTTAAATGCTCTACAATAAATGTCTGTTGCATCCTAATGTAAGAAAACCATAAAAAATTTATTATTTTCCTAAACTACATGCTGATTTTTTTATATCACTACTGTTAATGCTATCACAATTTTTTTCCTTCTTTATAGTCTTAATATCTTTTTGACTTTTCTGGTATTTGTTTCAATTATTTTTTTTTTAAATTTTTATTTATGATAGTCACAGAGAGAGAGAGAGAGAGAGAGAGAGAGAGAGGCAGAGGGAGAAGCAGGCTCCATGCACCGGGAGCCCGACGTGGGATTCGATCCCGGGTCTCCAGGATCGCGCCCTGGGCCAAAGGCAGGCGCCAAACCGCTGCACCACCCAGGGATCCCTATTTCAATTATTTTTTAAAGGAGATAGAAGTTTATTGAATATGCCACAGGGGAGCAAAGCAGAGAGGGAAGTGATGGGGGGCTATAGTTAAAGCGAGAAGGTGAGGTATGGGAGCATAGAATGTTCCTTTTTTGGTACCTGTGTCTGGGTGTAAGTAACACATTGGTCGGCTGTGGCTTATGGATATTTTGAGGTTGGTCACTTAATAGGCATGTTTATATTCAGCCAGGGGATTGGGGAGGGGGAGGTCCCTGTGGGCCCTTCTACTTTACTCTAATTTCCATTTTTTTAGTAGGTTGCCTAAAATTGGCCTCTGCATTTCCCCTTGAACAATTTTGACCCTTAAATCTTTAAGGTTGCTGTTGGTGGAAGGTCTTATCTTCATGCTGAATGAGGAGTGTAGAAATGTCCCTACCTATGGGTGAACATTGGTCAGTTGGGAATTTAATAGGAGGTATGGAATGCTGAGGCAGCTCTGTCTGGAGTTGATAACATATGGGAGTCTCCTTGAACAAAGAGGATCATCTGTTGGCTTGAAGACAGTGAAGGTGTCTCCGCTCCAGGCAGAGAGGCATAGTAGAAAACAAAACATGATTAGAATAACACAAAGAAAAAGAAGCCCTCAAAATGAGAGTCCTTTGATAGTTTACAAAAATTCTCCTGCCCAGGAGTTTAACCAGTCAGTAAATAAAAGGGAGGGACCTTTTAGAGCATGCACTTGAGTGTTTCATGTCAGTTAGAAACCCAGAAATATTTTTGTGGTAATTTGGAATGTATACCCAGCATTCTATTTTCTATTTTGTAAAACTGATTTACACATTTGTGTTACTTCAGTATTTAATAGGGAACTGCTATGTTGAGTGTCATTTAGAGCTTTGACTACATACTTACTAAGAGCATCCATGTGGCAAGCGATATCCTCTAGTCCTAAAGAGAGAATAAAGATGAATGCTGGGTGGTCACATCAATGAAACATGGATTGTGTCTACCATTGTTTTAACTTTGGAAGATTGGCTGGGCTGGTAAAGGTGTTAGTAATATGTCGGTACATCTGGGCAAAACCCAGGGTACAGTGGCCTATCCAGCCTGAGGGAAGCCATAGCCACATAGCCATATAGCCATTGGATCCTGCGTAGCCATTGAGTACTGTTAGGGGCCAGCCGTCTAATTCTGAGCCTCTGTCTAGTCAGTAACAAACAAATCAGTGAGCTAAAAAACAATATTTATGAACATTTTTCTGATTACAGCCATCCTAAATACCATGTGCTGTTTGCTCATGTTTTTAAAGTATTGTTTCTTTGTTCCCAGTGTAGAATTGCCTTTTGACTTATTTGTCCAATTGTGGGGTTAAATATAAATATTCACCCCAGATTTGACATATTCTATCTGGTGTATACTGATAGGTTGGGTTTAATTTATAAGTTAGGCATCTTCTGCTTTCCATTTATTTGTGGGTTTTTTTTAAAGATTTTATTTATTCATTCATGAGAGACCTATATATATAGAGAGAGGCAGAGACACAGGCAGAGGGAGAAGCAGGTTCCATGCTGGGAGCCTGATGTGGGACCTGGTCTCAGGTCTCTAGGATCACACCCTGGGCTGAAGGTGGTGCTAAACCGCTGAGCCACCTGGGCTGCCCCCTCCCCCCCTTTTAAGATAAGCTCTGCCAACTATGTGGGCTATATTTTCTTCCTTTTTTTTTTTTTAAAGATTTTATTTTATTTATTCACAAGAGGCACACAGAGAGAGAGAGAGGCAGAGACACAGGCAGAGGGAGAAGCAGACTCCATGCAGGGAGCCTGACGCGGGACTCGATCCCAGGTCTCCAGGATCAGAAGAAGGTGAAGAACTTAATTCAGATTGAGCCTTTCTGCTTGGAGACTGACAGAAGAGGTGCTCTGAAGGCACAGACATGGAAGCATCAGCTGGAGGAAGAACTGAAACAGCAGAAAGAAGCTTCAAGACTGCTTCAAGACTCGTCCAAACACCGTCATCTCCCAGGAGCCCTTTGTTCCCAAGAAAGAGAAGAAATCCGTTGCTGAGGGCCTTTCTGGTTCTCTAGTTCAGGAACCTTTTCAGCTGGCCACCAAGAAGAGAGCCAAGGAGCGACAAGAACTGGAAAAGAGAATGGCTGAGGTAGAAGCTCAGAAAGTCCAGCTGTTGGAGGCCAGGTACCAGGAGGAAGAGCAGAAGAGGGAGGAGCTGGCCAGGCTATGGAAAGAACTAGTGCACAAGGCAAATCCAATACGCAAGTACCAGAGTGTGGAAGTAAAGTCAAGTGACCAGCTTCTTCTTTTTTTTTTTTTTTTAACAGCCTCTGGTTGCCCCTTTTTATTTTTTTATGATAGTCACAGAGGGAGGCAGGCTCCATGCACCGGGAGCCCGACGTGGGATTCGATCCTGGGTCTCCAGGATTGCGCCCTGGGTCAAAGGCAGGCGCCAAACCGCTGCGCCACCCAGGGATCCCAAGTGACCAGCTTCTGACTGTGCCTGTTTCTCCCAAGTTCTCCACTCGATTCCACTGCTAACCTCAGCTGTGAGCTACAGGCACCACCTGGGAACAGGAGCTGCTCTTTTCATGAAACCAGGAGCCTTCTTTCCTTGTCACCAGGGCAATTGAGAGAACCCATTTCTCCAGACTTTACCTGCTCATGTGCAGCAACATACTTGACAAGTGTGGACTCCAGTCTTGTTGAGAATTGTTTTCCTACATTATTGAGGCTAATAATGAGACTCAACTCATGCATATAAAAGAAAATTCAGTCAGAACCTTAATGGTTTGAGACTATGAAATGGTCCGATTGTGGTCTGGGAGATTCCAGGTAGAACTGACCATAGGCCAGAGAGTAATGTTTTGTTTTTATAGACCTGTTACAAAATATAGCAGTATTTGGGTCATAGACCATATCTAAGACATATAAGGAATGCCAGTCTGTGCCCTGAAATGGGGAGACCCACCAAGGCAGACCAGGTGTGCTAGATACAGAGTTCCACATATACAGCATGCTGTTTTGAAGTTCAGCCTAATCCTATGCCCATTGTAAGAAGGAATTATCAGTATAAATTGGGGGAAAGAGTGAAAAATAAAGATCTAACCATCATTGTTGTTTGAAGAAAAGTTTGAGGTCTTTCACAGATTCATAGGAGTAGGAAAGCACATTTAGCTGGCACATTGGTTTCCACTCAGAACCCTAGGAACATGTTTGCCTATAGTTTGGTGGCTGGATCTATGGGGACAAAGGAAATGGGAAAGGTAGCTGAAAGAAGTAAGGCAGCTCAGAGAGCCAGCCAGCATTAGGAAAGGGTCCCAACCGAGTTTAACATATGCATATTCACTCTGGACAAGCTGCTCCTGCCTATTGCGCCACACATTGGGAACAAACCTTGGAGGATGGAGTGAGAAAGCAGAAGAAAGGGGTACTTTACCCTCATGGGTGTGGATAGTCTGACTTGTTCACTCCCAGACCTTCAGACCACTCCAGGAGCTTCCCTGGTCAGAGATCTTCAGTTGTCTGGGAAGTACTAGGATCAGGTTACTGAAAGGCCCAGAGAAAGGAAGGAGAGGGAGGGAAGGATCCCTCTGAAGGGCAAAAGGGGAAATCCCTCACCTTTTCTGGCTAAAGTGGTCTGGCTGCTCTCCTTGGGGCTTTAGATCCTCACCAAGGAGTAACCTCAGTGGAGGTTGTCAGTTCCCCAGGAAGTACTAGAGTCTGTTCACTGAGGGAAAGTCCTGAATTTCTGGAGAATCTGGGGAGTGACAGGCCACCAAATGTGTCTCCTGATTGGATCGGAGTCACCAAATAGGTGACCCGATTGGGTGCAAGCTGGCAGCACAGGCGTTGAAAGAATTCACCTAAGGCAGAACAAAGGAGATAGAAGTTTATTGAATAGAATATAAGAGAGTGGCAGGCAGGACAGTAAAGCTTGTTTTAGATTTTTTTCAGATTTTTTTTTCCAGAAAAACTCGATCTTTTCCCTTAAGAATTCGGCATTCTAAATTTATTTTTCCTTCCTTTTCCTTAGCAGATCTGAGAAATCTCAATCCTAAGTTAACAATGGGGAAAACATTTAACATTCTGCAAACATTTATGGAGTACATACTATCTGCCAGGCACTCTTCTAGGTTCTTTGGGTTAATTAATGAACAAAACCAACGTCACTTTTCTCGTTAAGTTCCCATTCTGGCAGAAGAAGCCAGTAAATCATGCAGATTTGGGCCTCAGAACTTTGATTTATACCTCAAAACTTCCAGAAATGCCTGAGGGCAGGAATTGGGATACCAGATATTTTTTGAATGGCAGTGGATGTGGGGTGAAACATGAGGATTGGTCAGAAGTCTTTTTAAGAAGCAATTAGACTGGCATTGTTCAAGAACTTTTCTGTGGTGGTAAAGATATTTTGTATCTTCATTGTCCCATACAATAGCCATTAGCCACATACGGTTACTGAGTCTGAGTCCTTGAAATGTGGCGAGTGCTACTGAGGAACTGAATTTCAAATTTTACTGAAATTTAGACTATTTTAAGTTTACATAACTTCAGTAGCTAGTGGCTACTGTATTGGACAGTACAGGGTTAAATCCTTTGTTTCCTCTCCAACTTAGAACAGCAAGTTGTTCTCCAATGCAACAGAAAGTTGAAGTTTACTCTCTGAACTAAGGGACGCATTATGGATGTTTTTTTTTTTTAAATTTTTTTATTTATTTATGATAGTCACACAGAGAGAGAGAGAGGCAGAGACATAGGCGGAGGGAGAAGCAGGCTCCATGCACCGGGAGCCCGACGTGGGATTCGATCCTGGGTCTCTAGGATTGCGCCCTGGGCCAAAGGCAGGCGCTAAACCACTGCGCCACCCAGGGATCCCCACATTATGGATGTTAATGGTGGGGATATTGCACTGAAAAGAGGTGGATTACCTGAATTTGAGACCTTGATTTTCTTTTCCGGCTTGACTTTCCAAAAGCTGGCATCCATCTTCTACTTCCAGGCGTGAGATTAGGAACACAGTGTTCAATCTGACTAGTCTAAGAGAAGAGATTTAAATATGTTCACATTGGGAGCTTCCTAGTAAAACAACCCATCAGGTCATTAAGGGTAAAACTCAGAATTGACCACTCAATCCATATACTCACAGTTTCTATCAGCTTTTTAAGTTCTCTAACTGGGAGCAGACAGTTAAGGATCGTCAGACATCTGAGGATGACTTGTCTCTAAAATGGAAGACAGATACTTAAACCAAAAACTTTTTTTTGAAAAAAATAGAGATAACACAGGGAGAGGAATAAAAAGATTAGATGAGATACTTTTTTTTATTCACAAGACATGAAATGCTGTAATAACAACCAGAGAAATAAAAACTAGAGAGGTCTTGGAAAAAAATAATACCACAAGCTCAATATTACAAGGTTTGGAGAATAAGTTTTAGAAATCTTCTGGGAACTAGAATAAGAAGGCAAAGATATGTGAAATAGGGGACTAAGAGGTAAATTAGATCAGACTAGGAAGTCTGTGAATAATATAAATTCCTGAAATTGTTGGGGATGCCTGCGTGGCTCAGTTGGTTAAGCATCTGCCTTCAACTCAGGTCATGATCCTAGGGGGCCTGGAATCAGCCCACGTTCAGGCTCCCTGCTCAGTGGGGAGTCTGCTTCTCCCTCTCCTGCCTCTCTGCCCCCTTGTGCTCATGCTTGCTCTTGTGAACTCGTGAACTCTGTCTCTCTTTCAAATAAATAAATCTTAAATTCCTGAAATTGAGAATTGACTTAATAAAAATGAGGAAATCATCAGATAAATAATTCAAGAACATTCCTAGACTTGAAGGGCATGTGGTTTCAGAATGAAAAGAACAAATGCCTACCAAAATGGATGAAAATAGAACTATACCAAGGTACATCATGATAATATTTCTGAGCACTGGGGACAAAAAGAAGGGCCTAAAGCCCTCCAGATAGCAGGGGAAAGGTTATGTACAAACAATCAAGGATTCAAATCACTTGGGACTTTGCATGTGCTTCCAACCTAGAATTCTATACTTAGCCAAAATAGCTATAAAATATAAGGGTTGAACAAATAATGTTTTTCAGACAGGTAAGGCCTCAAACATTTTACTCCCACTCCTACAGCTTTTCTCCTAAGTCAATAAGAAGTGTTCTATCAGAACAAAAAACACATGATGATGAAGATACAAATTTTAAGAAAAGGAGAATTAAATTTAAGAGAGAGATGATAATTTTGGGGATGATGGTGAAGGGAGATTCCTGGATGAATTTATGCAACAGACCAAAAGAACAACCAGAAGATTGGAGCAAGTCAGAAAGTTCAGAAAGAGAATTCTAAAAGATAAAATCCATAGTGTTTGAATGTATTGGAAGAAAAACTAGGTAACTAGGGGAGAGTCTGAAGATAAAGCAGTGGGAGCTCATGAAAAAACTAAGAAAACTAAGCAAACCAAAAAACAGCTAAGTATTAACTCTAGGGAAAAGAGTTGTATGAGAAGAAAAGTGGTATACTTCATGGGTTAGCAGTGAATAGCATTCACATAATCATCATAATGTAAAATTGAATAAGGATCAGACCAAAAATATAAAAATATGTTGAGTGCATAGAGGATTGGAAAGCATGCTCTCATGTGGTATGTATGAGTTGGTATAGAGAGAAAGAAAATACCTCTTTTCTTTTTTAATTGAAGTATAATTAACATATTAGTTTTAGTTATACAGCACTGTGATTTGACAGTCATAAACATTACAAAATGCTCACCATAATAGGTGTAGTTGCTATCTGTCACAAAGTTATTGCAATATTATTAACTGTGTTTCCTTTGCTATACTTTTCATCTCTGTGACTTACTTATAACTGAAAGTTTATAGCACTTAATCTCCTTCACCTATTTCACCCATTCACCTACCACTCTTCCTCCTGGCAGCCACTAGTTCTCTATATTTATGAGTGTGATCCTTTTTTGTTATTTTGTTAGTTTTTTTTATTCCATATGTAAGTGAAATCACATGATATTTACCTTTCTCTGACTTATTTCACTTAGCATGATACCCTCTAGTTCCATCCATGTTGTTGCAAATGGTAAAATTTCATTTTTATGACAGTCATAGTCCATTGTGTATATATACCACATCTTTATTCATTCATCTGTGGATGGATGGTTAGGTTGCTTCCATATCAGGACTATTGTAATACTGCAATAAACATAGGGCTGCATATAATTTTTTAAATTAGTGTTTTCATTTTCCTTGGATAAAGACCCAGAAGTGGAATTACTGAATCATATGGTAGTTCTATTTTTTATTTATTTGTTTATTTATTTTTAGAGAAAGAGGGGCAAGAGGAGCAGAGGGAGAGGGGAAGAGAGAATCTTAAGCAGGGTTCAATCTCATGACCCATGAGATCATGATTGAGTTGAAACCAAGAGTTGGATGCCCAATTGAGTGAGCCAACCAGATGCCCCAAGAACTATTTGCCTTTTTACACTTTTTGCACATATATATATACTTTTGATTAAGACAAAAACAAACAACCATAAAGAAAACATTAGAGATTGAGGTGTCCTTAGCTGAGATGGGAAACTTTCTCAACATCTGACAAGTTGTTTGGAGGAAGATTAAAATTCCTTTCAGGAGTCATATTCTTGTCTTTCCTTTTTCAAGGTTGTAGAAGTCAACTTATTTGATGCTGCAAATATCTGAAATGATAAGAGTTGATATCCTTTTGCATAGCTTTTTTTCTCCACCTAAAGCAACTTAGAGGATTAGTTGCCCAAGGCCTTTTTCCCGCCTCCTGGTAACATCATACCTTATATTTGAGAAATGGCTTTATTTCCACCTCAGCCAGTACTGGTGGGTGCCTAGTGATTCTCTTTCTTGAGCAGATGACCAAGCCTGAGCTAATTATTGTTCATTCTCCCTTTGGTCACACTGCTGGCCCAGGAATAGGAACATAGCTCATGTTAGGTTAATCAAGATCCTTTCCTTTTCTAACTGGAAATGATGGAGAAGAGCAGTTATTTTTTGTTGTTATTTGTTTGGTGGTTTGTTTGTTGGTTTTTTTTTTTTTCAGTCTTGTCTGTGTGGTTATAGCTTGAGCTGCCTGTAGCTATTCCCAATATATGGAGTTGGTTGTTCAAATAAATTGTAGCAGGTATGTGGGCAGATAGAGAGATGAGAAGGACTGTTGGGAGTGTGGGGAGAGGAAGAAAAGTGGGAAGAGGAGGAGATGGGGAAGACTCCCGAGTCTTTGCACCTGGCTGACCCTAAGTCTAGCTCCATCCCTGTCCTTTTCATTGTTGGAATTCAAAAGCCAACAAATATCTCTTCCTCATTTTGATAAAATTTTTTAGAATTGAGATTTGTCATTTGGCAACCAAAGGGTCCAGACCGATATGAATAGCCAGCATGTTTTATATCATTATGCATGAAAAGGTTTTCCATGTTCAAGAAAGAGAGCATACAACATGTCTTTTATCCTCTGCTTTTTTTTTTTTTTTTAACGATTGGGATTATATCATTGAAAGAGAAAAACTCTTAGATGAGATTGAGTGGTATCTGATGATTTGACATTAAACACATAGAACTTCATAGTTTCAACCCCAATAGTAAGAAGTCTTTAGTTTTTGCAATTTGTGCTGAGATAAATTTGATTCATTTCAAAATGCTACATTATACATTTTATATTGAATCAGAAAGTTTACTTAGAGAGTTAAAAACCATATTTAAGAGTTTCATAATCTTCTGGACACTATGTTAGGTTGGCACTTTGGAGAGATTCAGAATAAGTGTAATGTATGACTCATGCTCTTATGTTGCTTCAAATCAGTGAAAGATGATGTAGATTTGTGAAATATTTAAGTATTACATCATAAGAATTATAGGCATTCACCCAAAAGAAAGGAACCATTCTCTTGGTGCAACTTCTAGCCAGTTTAGTCTAGAACTTAAGCTGTAAATCTCTCCAGTATATAGACTGATAATTTTTTCCCCTCTTTCTTTGAACCCAGGCATGGGGCAAAGGATATTGGCTGTGAATAAGAATAGAGCAGCAATTCTGCTTTTCTGGTTAGGCTGTAAATAAACATCCTTGGTGTATATAAACGTGGAAGCCAAAGAAGAACTCGTTTGCTTTGTTAGGAAGGAAGTGAAAAGCTCAGCTGTTCTTTGGGCCAGAAATGCTGAGCCGGCATGTTCCTTAGCAGAAGGAAAGAAACTGCTTTGCAATGGCTCCATGCCTCCAGGGTTGCCCTGTTCTCATCAGATGCTTCCCCTGTTCCTACAGGCAGGCATTGCCCAGAGGAGGAGGGGATGGCAAGGTGCCAGCTGTAAATAATGAATAGCACCCTCATTAACATTCTTTTTTAGTGGTGCCTGTTTGCACACAGCATTGCAGGAACCTGGAGCCTGAGGAAATATGACTTGGAGCTTGCTTGGGCTCCCTCCCTCCAGTGTGCCTAGCTCAGGAAAAGGCAGAGCTCTGCCCGTCAGACCATCTGGCTCTCTTGAATGTGCTTATTAGTAACAGTGGAGGTGGGTCTATTAGCCTGGGACAGCATCTCTGAGACAGATGCTGAGTTTATGTGTAAAATATGGCTTCCAGCCAAAACACTAATCATGATCGCCTCTGAAGTGGTTCCAATCGTCTGGATGAGGCACTCCGGCTCTTATGTTGTTTGTACAAGCTGGTAGTTAGAGGTGTTGTGTACAAGATATTTGTAGTCATAATTTCTCCAAACAGGTTAAGGCAAACATTATGAGAATCAGCATATTAATGTGCTGTGTTTCAAATTAGAATTATAAACATACTTTCCTCATTGGAGGCCTAATCTGCTAGGAAGAAGCCAGATGTTTAATGATGAAACCATTATTTAGGAAGACCTATCAAAGTAAAACAAATTGTTGTTTAAGTGGAGGGGAAAACCTGCTTTATGCAAGGGAACTCAGAGAAACTGTTTTGAAAGGATTCTTGATTATGTTGAATTTCCATATACCTCTTGCTGCTGCTCAAGAGCAAGGGTTTACTTTAGAAACACCACTTAGCAAATTGGAATTCAGCCCTCTTAGGACAAACTACAGGCCAGGGCAGTGCATATCCTGGTGAAGAGGTGATATGTGATGTGCTACAGTAGTAGTTTGGAAAAAATTTGGTTTCAGAGGGTTTTTGTAGTTGACTTTTGATACTAATTCCTTCTTTCTGTTGTTTCTGAGGCTAGAGTCAGGAAGCAGTTTTTGGTGATGGTTGATATATGTTTTCCACTTGTCTTTTGAGGCACTTTATGTACAACTGGATCCCACATTCCTATTCAGGTATAATCATTCCATTAGCTCCTTATCTTTAAGGGGGTGCAACCCCACTCCCTTTGCACCTGTCTGTGAATATAGCTTTCTTTCCTCTTCTTTCTCTTTCCTCTTTCCCCTTCATATTTGACTCCATTTTCTCATATTCCTTTCCTTCCCTTCTTTCCCCCTTTCTTGTAGGAAACACATCTTAGAGGATATATCCAGTTGTTCTGAAGAGCACACCAAAAAGCAAGAAGAAGCACAAAGATGAGCATTGGAGATGGTTTTCTAATGCTTAATGACATCATATGTTTTGTCCTAAATATTCAAGATACTGCCACTACTATTTTTGAGTTCTGATTTATTCATTTTCCCAAAGTTTTCTGTGCTGTGGATAGGTTTTTGAATTCCCCCAAGTCTGTTCAGAGTACACAAAGCTGTTTCCTGGCAGATTAACTAAGGCCATTTTGACATGCACATATTTTTAGTAATTACAGCAATGAGAAGAATAGCAGGTTGAAGTGTTTAGAAACCCTGGGAGTTTGGAGGCTTCTCTTCTGCTGGATTCTAGAATCTGGGAAGTCCTGAGGGAATTCACAGAAAGCAGTGCCTCATTCTGAAATTTTTCCACAAATGCACATGCCCCAAGGGCTCATTGGCCCTATTACCTTTGCCATTATAAGGGATCAGAATGAAATCACCCTATAGAGATGAGAATTTGTTGTTATTAAAGATGTCTTGATTTTTATTAATGCTATGTTGTTTTTCCTGAAATTATTATTTTTCTTCCTCATTTGTTCATGTTCCTTTGTTTTACTCAATCAAGAGCACTTCTTAGCCTTTACTTGTTTATATCTTCTTTTTTATTCCACCAAGTCCTAGAAGGGACCCGAAGTAGAATCTAACTCAATTACCCATCTAATACTTGAATTCTCTCAACAACATCCTTCATCTAGGGTTTTCTAGCACATGATTGGTCATATACAGTGACAGGATACTTGAAATCTTCCAATCCAATGTATTTCACCTCTGAGTTATTCTCATTTTTAGAATATTCTTTTTTTTGTGTTGACTTTAAATAGTTTCTTAGTAACTACAACTCATTAATATCAGGATTGTTGTGACAAATAAATGAGGTAATGAATATAATGTACTTAGCATAGCATCTGCACAGAGAAAGAACACAGTAAAAAATAACTGCGTGTATTCTTGCTACTTACTGTTGGTTCTTGTTCTGCTCCTTGGAGTTTATAACACAAACCAATTCCTCCTAATGGAATACCTTTGCGTAATTGAAAACAACTGTTGTCACTTCTTGACACCCGCCCCTCACCAGCTCCCTTTCCCATATTTTAAGCTAAATATTCCCATTAACTTGAATCTTTCCTCACATGACTGGACTTGAGTTTCTTGCCACTTGTCTTGAACAAGCTATAGTTTCTTGTTCTAGGCATAGCTTCTAGAAGTGAAAGCAATATTCATGTAAGGGGTGGGTGTGGGGTGGGTTCTGCAGAGGATAATAGCTATTAATGAGGTTTAAGTCACATTATCTTTTCTGGCAGTTATATTGAGTTGATGATTGGATTTCTTGTTAACTACATCTCTTAAGTTTTTCTTTTTTGACAGGATAAACCTATACATCTACAATTTCTTTTACAACTTTTTTCAACTAAAAGACTCTTCTGTTTACTCTTCTCTTCTGATAGCTAAATACTATCTTATTATACCTACAGCTCATTATTATAGCTTCCAAAGATCTGTTTTGGCTCCATCCACATTGCACGTTGCTATTGAATCCATAGAAATAGTTTTCTTTGCTGTTGGTGAGTTTATTTGGGGAAACCCTGGATTTCTGCAAGATGATGTCTTAACTTGAGCTGCTATATTAAAAATACCTTAGACTAGGTGGCTTATAAACAATAGAAATTTATTTCTCATAGTTCTAGGCTAGAAGTCCAAGACCTAGGTGCCAGCCTGGTTGGGTTTTGGTGAAGCCCTTTTCTAGATTGCAGACTGCTGACTTGTCATGTATTCTCACATGATGGAGAGCAGAGAGGGAAGCAAGCCCTCTCATGACTCTTACAAGGACACTAATCCCATTCATAAAAGCTTTCTTATTATGATCTCATTTATCCTTATTCCCAAAGGCCCCATGTCCTACTACCATCACATGGGAGGGTAGGGTTTTAACATACAAATTTTGGGAGACATAGACATTCAGTTCACAGATGAGGAGACTGATAGGACATTTACTAGAAAGGAGAAGAAAGAGTCTGGGTGAGCAGAGTGCTTGGGTGGTTCAGTTGGTTAAGTGTCTGACTCTTGGTTTTGGCTCAGGTCACGAGCCCATGGTAGTGAGATATAGAGTCCCACATTGGGCTCTGTGCTGGGTGTGAAGCCTGCCTAAGATTTTCTCTTTTGGGGCATCTGGGTGGCTCAGTTATTGAGTGTCTGCCTTCGGCTCAGGTCGTGATCCCAGGATCCTGGGATTGAGTCCAGCATTAGGCTTCTTGTAGGGAGCCTGCTTCTCTCTCTGCCTGTGTCTTTGCTTCTCTCTGTGTGTCTCTCATGAATAAGTAATATCTTAAAAAAATATTTTTTTCTCTCCTTCTCTCTCTGCCTCTCCCCACTCCCTCTCTAAAAAAAAAAGTGTGAGTGAGCAGAGTTGTTCATAGCAACAGAGTTATATTCCAAATTCAATTAGAGTGAAATGGGAACAGAGAAATACGTAAACACAACAGACTTAATGACCACAAGCATGAATTTGGAAACATCATAAAAATTTGAAAATAACCTAGCTATTCTTATGGAATGCAGTCACAAGTGTGGAATTTATTTATGTACTTATTTATTTATTAGAGAGTGCGTGAGCAAGTATGTGTGAGGGGGTGTGGGAAGTGAGGAGGGACAGAGGCAGAGGGAGAAGGAGAAAGAAAATCCTAAGTAGGCTCCCCGCTGAGTATGGAGCCCAGGGAGCTTGATCCTATGACCCTGATCTTATGACCTGAACTGAAATCAAGAGTTGGATGCTTAACTGACTGAGCCACCCAGGTGCCCCACAAGCATGGCGTTTAAATGACCATCTAGCAGTTATGAGAAAAATCATTCTCTCTGGAGGGATTGTTATTGGAACCAAATGGGATCATATGGGTGAGAGCTTAGCACAAAGCTAGAAACTTAGTAGGGAATCCATAAAAATATGTTTCCTCCTTGGTTACTTTTGTATCTTGACTTTGGCTTTTGTCTTTTTTTTTCTCTTTGGTAATTTTCTCTTAGGTGATTGCTTCCAGTGCATTTAGCTCTTTTTACTCCTCATGTTCTCCATCTCTAGTCTATCATTTTTTTCTTTTTCATTCCCCACCCCTATCTCTAGTCTGTCATTTTGTGAACCACCCCATATTTATGTTCTCCTTACTCTTCATGATTTTATAGCCTTTGATCATTCCCCCTTTCCTTCTCCATCTTTCCAGGCTGACCCTCCAGTTTTTAGTCCATGAAATTCCCCATCCTGTCCCTCAGCCCATTGTCCCTCCCAGGACTTACTCTAGGTCTCTGCCTTACTTGAAGAAGAACTTCCTGTTGGGTTTGGCAGATGTTTCCGTAGTCTACCTGTGTATCTTCCCTGGCTTTCTAATAGTCTGAGACTTCATTTCTCTGTGTGGGAAATGAAGCCAATAATATCACAAGGTAAGATTTGAGTGAATTGGTGAATACAAATTGCCTAATGCAGAGCGAGGCATGGAGGAGACACTCAGAGGTGTCATGGTTAAAACCATCATGTTCTTAATTAAATTTCCTTTTAAAATTTAACTTAGGAGCAATTAGTATAAAATATGTAGGTTTCCCTTAAACTCACACTGCAGATTTCCATTGAGGAACATCAAGATAATTTTTCTGTTAACAGGTTAATTCATTTTAGCCTCAGGGTAACATGCTTTTGTTGCCTGTGTGGAAAATTGTGAGGGAGGAAGCTCTGATAAACTAATTCACTCTGTCCTACTCTCTAAATCATGAAACCATTATTTTTGAGGTTGACACCTGCCAGGAGCAGGACTCATAGATTCTGTGAGCTCTATGGGAGCACACTTCTAAAACATGTTTACCTTTGTCACCTGTGACTCTTTCTACCATTAACAAGAGTGATGATGTAAGTTCCATTTTTGAGCCACTTAGTGTGTGCCAGGTATTATAGTAGGTACTAGGGTCAAAAAGAAAAGACAGTTATAGATTAGAGATAGTCTACATAGAACTCCTACTCCAATATCTGGGATGTGGTAGGTGTTCAATAAATATTTGGAGGAAAAAGAATAAGGGATGCTCAGAGAATTTAATTGACCTCCAAGGAGGTCTTTTGGATTCTTGAAAAAATAATGCCTTTTTATGGGGTTCAAAAATCACCTACACCATTCCGAATTTAGTTCCTATGAGAGGGATATAACTCTTGAGATTCTGTTACATCTGAGGCCTATTGAGTTCAAAGAAGCTTACCTGAGCCTCACTTTGGGTTCCTTCCTTATTAGTTCCATCAAACTTCTCCTTGATGGGCCGCACTGTTCCATGGAGCATATCTCTAGACCAAAGCTGTCAAAAAGTATGTCACAGAAAAGAGATAGCTAAAGCAGCAGGGCTTTTAGTTCCTCCACCTTTTCTAAGTGGAGGTGGAAGCCAGAACTTAGGAAGACTGCTTTTATCCTTCAGTTTTTTTCCCCAGTTACTGGCTTTTAATAAATAGATCTTAATTGTTAAACAAACTAAACTGGTTTTAAATTGCTTTGAAAAATAGAGTTGTCATTGACAAACCAGTTTTGAAGTCTTTCTTCTTTGTTGGAATACAGCAGTACTACTGCTATAGTTCCACTATGTGTATGTGTGTGGTATGTGAAGTACAGCATATTTGGTAAGCATTCTTGATTAGCTTAATTGATGCTTGCACAGTTCTTTGTGACTTTTAATTTCAGTTTTAAATGACATTTGGTGGCAAATATGTTAGGTACATTAACTCTTTCTGCCTCTTAGTATCCATTTGTTAAATAACCCATTTTACTACACCTGAAGGCCTCTGGGTCCTAAGGAAGTTAATACCCCCATTGAAAGCGAGCAACTTTATTCCTGAGCCTTCCACATTAGAAGGATCATCCCCAATGTTTCTGAATTACTTAAGGATGTGAAAAATATCTTTATTTTCTATTTGATGACACTTCTAGGTAATGTGAGGAATTATAGAATAATACCTTAGCTTGGAGAGGATTTTACTCCAAAATAAAATCAAGTCAGATTCTCAGCTGTTGCCTGTTAAGTGCCAGTTTGACATTTGAAATGATCTGAACTTCATGATTTGGAGAACCCCACAACCAAGCAACTATAACTTTCATCCACTCAAAACCCATTTGGCCATGACTGATAAAGGAGCTCATTTTGTTTGGCAGGATTGAATTGGAGCAATTGGGGATGAAAACATAAGACCTAATGATGGAGTATCTGCTGTGCAACTTCAAGGTCCAAATTTGTGTTCACTTTAAAATAAACATTCTCGTGTCTCTTTTTCCTAGGAAATTTAGGATGGGATAAAAGTAAACTAATGTAGAGAAATGGTAGAAATAAGACTTACAAATATTCTTTTGGTCTTAAGAAGTTGCATTGTATATTGGCCAACCATAGGGTGCTCAGCTGGGTCCTGGCTCTGTTCTCCATGACAGTGTGACCTTGGGCAAGTTGCTCAACACTTTTTGGGTTCACTCTCCTCAATTATACAAAGAAGCTGGGAAACGGGTACCTTTCTCAGAACACTGGTATGACGATTGAGCTTCCTCATGTAATAGGGTTAAATATATATATATTTTTTAATTTTTATTTATTTATGATAGGCACACAGTGAGAGAGAGAGAGAGGCAGAGACACAGGCAGAGGGAGAAGCAGGCTCCATGCACCGGGAGCCCGACGTGGGATTCGATCCCGGGTCTCCAGGATCGCGCCCTGGGCCAAAGGCAGGCGCCAAACCGCTGCACCACCCAGGGATCCCTGTAATAGGGTTAATATGCAGAAAGCACTGGTTGGGGCTCACTCTTAGGAAAACCTAGGTGGGGAGTGGATTACTGTGAAGCTTATAGAACTTAAATGTTAGGACTCCTCCCTTGCACACACCCTTTTTAAATAAATATTTTCTTTGTACCTAATTTTGTATTTATTATTATTATGTTTTCTTAAACAGGGCCTCTCAAATTACATGATTCCATAAAGCCTGTATTCTCTCTCCCTTGTCAAGCCTTCTTCATAAGTTTGGTCCATTATTCCTTTTGCTTAGGTGCAGACTCCAGAATTCATTAATTAAAAAAAAAAAAGCTCTTAATGATTGCTAAAAATAAGACACGATTTAAAAGCATTTGCATGATATATGTTATGACAGAGCTCTCTGTAGAAGCTTTTTTGATGAGATTTACTGATTTATAGACTGATCTGATGAGTGTCACTTTATGTTAGAACAATAAACCTGCTGAAATTTAATACATAGTCCTTTTTGAATGCCTCCGATCAGAACCTTGGTTCACGAACATTTTATTGTATTTGCTTAAGTTGGTGAGTTTATTTTTTGCAGTCATAGTTGTCTGTTGGACTTAGAAAACTATGTGTCATCTTTAAGGATAAGAGAGGTATGGGCTATTCTAACTGGGGTGAAAGGGAAAAATGTTCTGACAGGTATTCAGAGGTTGTGGGTAAAAGTAAGAGGGAAATAATATGTGAACAGAACATGACTATTTCTTCCCAAAGTATGTGGACTTTTCTTGGAGGAAAGAGTTCAGTTAATGAGGCATTAGTTGAGAGAAGCTTTTTATTGAAAGTACAGCTTATGCCAAAGGAGGCATTCTGATTAAGGACATATACACATACACTCATTCAGACTGAGAGAGGTTAAGTGAGTGGAGGCTGAGAGGGATATACCCTGAAATGGAGATGAAATGGAATTTGAAATGGAGATGAGAAAAAAAATAGAGTACTTTCTCTCAGGTGAAAGGGACCAGAGCTGTGGCTTATTTTGAAAGAAAAGGAAAATAAAACAGATTTCACTTGGTTCAGAGACCAATTTTACTAAGCTGCAAAGCAATTAGAAGAGTAGTTCTGCTTCTGAATGCCATCAGAAAAGGACGGGAAGAGCTCAGTGAGAGATAGACAAGGGACAGAACCACGAGTGGATGACCTTCCACAGGTTGTCCAAGTGGCTGAGGCAGCTTGCCTTGGGAAGAGCCTAAAGTAGGACTTGGCTAAGAGTGGGGGGGGGGGGGCATCAATGCTGGACTAGCCAAGGCTGACAAGGCCACGAGCCTGTGTAAAAGAAAGACATATTCAAGATAATGGATTACATTAATTGAGAATTCAAGAAGCATTCTAATGCTTTGTGGTTCTTTCTTTTGAGTGATTCATATTATTTATTAGTTATTTAGTGTTACTGGTTTATTAACCCACAGTATGGTTACATTTTATTGACAACAGTAAATACTGTGACTTTTTTTTTTTTTTTTTAAATCCTGTAGTGATAACGGTTTCTGTGAATGTTACACTTAGAATTGCTTGGTAATAGTGAACTCTGAGAAATAGTGAGGTAAAACTGTTGTTAGGTAGAAAAACCTGATTATTTTCTTGATAGCGCAGGTGATGGTGAATGGATGCTACTAACTTTTTGCTGATGATGGTATAAAATCACTTAAGGTTTGGCTCCATTTTTGATGCCATAATTATTTACTGAGTGCATCTAGTGATAGGTTGGAGTGTTTTTTATAACCTCTAAGAACTGTTTATATGCATCTCTTCCCACCACTGCTTTCAGGAAAATCATCTTGGCTGCTTGAAATAAGCAATAGTGGGAGTATTTACACCATGGAAGCTGGCAGGCACTATGAATCAGAGCTTCCCCAACCCTGGAGAGCTGGTTGTTAAATATTTCTAGCACATGCACATCCCTTTTGCAGGGCATTGGGCTAAACATTACAGAGGAATTAAAATGTGAGTGAGATAACATCCTAGTCCATAAGGGTCTTATAATTTGTTAGAAGGAATTGAGGATGATGACAATAAGTACTTACTTCACCAGTTCTATTCTAGTATTTTGTGAACAAGCTCATGTTTATGCCCTGTTCTTTATGACTTTAAAGTGTCTGGTCATTCCCCTTTCATTCTCTATCTTCTCAGACTATAGTTCTCCAGGTCTTTAGTTCACCAAGCTCCCTGTCTTCTCCCACACCTCAGACTCCCTTCTCAGGACTTTCTCTAGCTCTCTTTTCATATGTGACTATGTATGTATGTTTTTATTTTAATTCCAGGTAGTTAACATACAGTGTTATATTAGTTTCAGGTATATGATGTAGTGATTCAGCAGTTCCATACATCACCTTGTGCTCATCACAAGTGTCTTCCTTAATACCCATCACCTATTAAACCCATCCCAGAGAGGGTAGCCCCTCTCTGGTAACCCTCAATTTGTTCTCTGTAGTTAAGAGTCTGTTTCTTAGTTTGTTTCTCTGTCTCATTTTTTCCATTTTGCTTGTTTTGGTTCTTCAGTTCTACATAGGAATGAAATCATATAATACTTGTCTTTCTCTGACATATTTCACTTAGCATTATACTCTCTAGCTCCACCCATGTCATTGCAAATGGCAGGATTTCTTTTTTTTTTTCTGACTGAATAAGACTGTGTTATGTACATATACTACATCTTCTTTGATGGCCACTTGGGCTGCTTTCACATCTTAGTTGTTGTAAATAATGTTGCTATAAACAAGGATGCTTGTTTCCCTTTGAATTAGTGTTCTTGTCTTCGGGTAAATACCTAGTAGTCCAGGGATGCCTAGATGGCTCAGCGGTTGAGCCTCTGCCTTCGGCTTAGGGCATGATCCCGGGGTCTTGGTCACAGGATCAAGTCCCGCATCAGACTCCCTGCAGGAGCCTTCTTCTCCCTCTGCCTATGTCTCTGCCTCTCTCTCTCTCTCTCTGTGTGTCTTTCATGAATAAATAAAATCTTTAAAAAAATGCCCAGTACTGTAATTGCTGGATTGTAAGTTGTTCTATTTTTCACCTTTTAAGGAATCTCCGTACTGTTTTCCATAGTGGCTATACCAGTTTGCATTCCCAACAACAGTACAGGAGTGTACCTTTTTCTCCATGTCTTTGCTAACATCTATTATTTCCTTTGTTTTTTTTTTTATTTTAGACATTCTGATGTGTGGGGTAATATTTCATTATAGTTTTGATTTGCATTTCCCTATGGTGAGTGATGGTGAGCATCTTGTCTTCCTTAGAGAAATGTCTGTTCATGGCTTCTGCCCTTTTTCTAATTGGATTATTGATTTTCTTGGGGGTGTTGAGTTTTAGGAATTCTTTATATATTTTGGATACTAACCCTTTATTAGGTATGTCATTTGCAAGTATCTTCTACCATTCTGAAGGTTGCATTTTAGTCTTGTTGATAATTTCCTTTGCTGTGCAGAAGCTTTTTATTTTGTGAGGTCTCAATAGTTTATTTTTGCTTTTGTGTTAGGGAAACATCTTGCTTTAGAAGACAAATCTATAAAGAAGTTGCTATGGCTGATGTCAAAGAAGTTACTGCCTGTGTTCTCTTCTAGAATTTTTGTGGTTTCAGGTCTCACATTTAGGTCTTTAATCCATTTTGAATTTATTTTTGTGTATGGTGTAAAGAAAGCGGTCAAGTTTCGTTCTTTTGTGCATTGTTGTTCAGTTTTCCCAACACCATTTGTTGAAGAGACTTTTTCCTACTGGATATTCTTTCCTGCTTTGTCGAAGATTAAGTCATATAATTGTGGATTTATTTCTGTATTTTCTATTCTTTTTCATTGATCTATGTGTCTGTTTTTTGGCTCCGTATCATTACTGTTTTGATTGCTGCAGCTTTGTAATATAACTTGAAGTCCATAATTGTGATGCCTACAGCTTTGCTTTTGTTTTTCAAGATTACTTTGGGTATTCAGGGGTTTTTGTGATTCCATACAAACTTCAGGATTGTTTGTTGTAGTGCTGTGAAAAATGCTATTGGTATTTCGATAGGGATTGCATTAAATCTGTAGATTGCCTTGAATTGTATAGGCACTTTAACAATATTTTTTATTCAATCTATAAGAATGGAGGGTCTTTCCATTTCTTTGAGTTGTTTTCAACTTCATTCATCAATGTTTTATAGTTTTCAGAATACAAGTCTTTGATCTCGTGGGTTTATTTCTAGGTATCTTATTATTTTGGGCACAGTTGTAAATGGGATTGTTTTCTTAACCTCTTTCTCATGCTTCATTATTGGCATATAGATATGAAACAGATTTCTGTACATTGATTTGGGATCCTGCAACTTTGTTAAATTTGTTGATCAGTTCTTGCAGTTCTTTGGTGGAATCTTTTGGGTTTTCTATATAGAATATCATGTCATATGCAAATAGTGAAAGTTTTACTACTTCTTTACCAATTTGGTTGCATTTTATTGCTTTTTGTTGTCTGATTGCTGTGGGTAAGACTTCCAGTACTGTGTTGCATAAACATAGTGAGAGTGAACATCCCTATCTTATTCCTGACCTTAGGGGAAAAGCTCTCAAGTTTTCCCCGTTAAGAATGATGTTTGCTGTGGGTTTTTCATACATGGCCTTTATTATGTTCTTATTTATTATTATGTTATATGTTTATGTTTTATATGTCTTTATTATGTTATTATGTTTCTTCTAAACCTACTTTGTTGAGGGTTTTTTAAATCATGAATGGATGTCATACTTTGTCACATGTTTTTCTGTGTCTATTGACATGACCATATGGTTCTTACCCTTTTGCTTATTGATGTGGTGTATTACATTGACTTTGTGAAAATTGAACCACCCTTGCATCTCAGGAATAAATCCCAATTGATTGTGGTGAATGATTTTTCTTAATGTATTGTTGGGTTCAGTTTGCTTGTGTTTTGTTGAGAATTTTTGCATCTATAGTCATCAGAGATACTGGTCTGTCATCTCTTCTTTAGTGGTGTCTGTTTGGTTTTGGTTTCAGGGTAATACTGGCCTCATTTCCTTTCCTTTTCTATTTTCTAGAATAGTTTAAGAAGAATAGATATTAACTCTTCTTTAAATGTATGGTAGAATTTGCCCATAGAGCCATCTGGTCCTGGACTTTTGTTTGTTGGGAGTGTTTTGGTTATTAACTCAACTTTGCTGGCTTTTGGTCTGTTCAAATTTTCTATTTCTTCCTGTTTCAGTTTATATGTTTCTTGGAGTACATCCATTTCTTCTAGGCTGTCCAATTTGTTGGCATATGTTTTTTTTAAAATATAATTTTGATTGTTTTTATTTCTGTGGTGTTGGTTGTTATTTCTCCTCTCTTCATTTGTGATTTTATTTATTTGAGTCCTTTCTCTTTTTTTCTTGATAAGTCTGAGCAATCTGGCTTTCTTGAAGGAATTCTTATTGGCATTGGTTAATGACAGTTCCTCTACTCATTTTGAGATTGACGTTTTGAGGTGCTAACATGACGTTCATATCTTTCCTTATTCATAAAGTGTCTTTAATGCCTCTCTCAGGAAGGAAGGGCAGGAGGTATTAATTATCATCATATCTTTGACAAAAAGGTTTTCAGAAAAAGCCTTAACAAATGCTTCACATTCTTCTTGCATCCAAAGTCCTACATCAGAACAAAGGGCTTTAGGGAAATGATTTCCACCCAGGCTGTCTAGTTGAGAAAGGTTGGCAAAGTCAGTACTTGTCTAGACTTGTACTTTGAAATGTGGCTGAGCAAGCCACTAGGAGGAGTTCTTTGCGTGTGTAAATCTGCATCCACTATTTGCTGTAGGTTCAGAAAAAACCAAGATTGGAGTTGGAATTGCTGCTTCAAGACTTCTTATTATTCAATAGACCAAGACATTTACAAGTAGGATATTTTGTTTATCTGAGGTGGAAATATAGCTCCTGGGATTGGATCAGGATTCTAGCTAAGAAAACTTATTTTAAAACCTCAACTTGTGATGATGCCTGGATGGCTCAGTGGTTGAGCCTCTCTGCCTTTGGCTCAGGGCATGATCCCTGAGTGTCGGGATCTAGTCCCACATCAGGCTTCTTGCATGGAGTCTGCTTCTCTCTCTGCCTATGTCTCTGCCTCTCCCTCTCTCTTTCTCTCTCTCTCTCCCTCTCTCTGTCTCTCTTGAATAAATAAATAAAATCTTCAGAAAAAAAAAACAACAACAACCTCAGCTTGATCCACCAACTTTCTCAGTCAGAAAGGAAGTGTGGTCAGCAAGCAGGTGTTTGGTTTGAATTGGGAAAGGAAGAGCCTCGCCTTTGCTATAGAATATTTAGTGCTAATGAATTCTTTCCTTCAAACTTACTCCTTAAATTAATGTAAATATGTTAATGGGATATGATTCCCCTAATAGACAACACTGATAGTAACAGGGGTGGGACTGAACCTAATGGTTTCTGTAACATGTTTAATTTCTGATGTTGCTGTTAAATGTTGAGGAAAATTAGTCACATTTAGCACCATCTGTTTCCAAAACTGGTTAAAGTGTGAATTGCCTCCTGACTAGCCATTTTATAGCTTTTGGTAATAGTTGTGGGATGCAATGATTGTTTTTATTCTCTTTCTTTGTTTTCTGTTGTGAATACTCATACCTTTTGCTTCTAGGGAACTGGGATTAAAAACATCAAAGGATATCCTTCAGGTGTCTTGGTCATCATGGTTGTAAAAAGGAATCTAAATTTTCACTTTCCTCTTCCATCCCAGTATAACTTATCTTCACTTTGTTTTTTAATCTATTTTTAAGTAGGGTCTACACCCAAAATGGACCCTGAGATCAAGAGAGATATGCTCTTCTGACTAGCCAGCCAGGTGCCCCACCCTATCTTTAATTTAGGTACAGTTATAGATTGGAAACCATAGTTATGAAGTATATTAAATCTTTAATAGTAATACATACTGAATGATCAATAAATTGTTGAAGAAGGAATTTGGAGGATTTTATTTTATTTTTATTTTTTTAAAGATTTTATTTATTCATTCATGAGAGACACAGGCAGAGGGAGAAGCAGGCTCCATGCAGGGAGCCTAACGTGGGACTCAATCCCAGGTCTCCAGGATCAGGCCCTGGGCTGAAGGTGGTGCTAAACCGCAGAGCCACCCAGGCTGCCTTGGAGGATTTTAATATGTGATGCCTTAGACCTTTTTTTTTTTTTTTCCTGGGTTGTTGCTTTTGAGGGACTGTGAAGAAGTGGGGACATAGAGTCCCTTAAATGTATGTATGCCTTTTACAAGAAGGAAAAACCATGTTTTAAAGCTGGTGACAAAATAATTTGGTCAGTGTTTCCCTTTTTTTTTTCCTTTGGCCTTCCACTCTTTCTACAGAAGTGGCCATGAAACTTACATATGACTGTGCATACCATTTAATGAACAGGTCAGAATTCTGGCAAGTCCACCTGGAATACTTGTTAGGGTATTTAAATGTTCACATAATGTGTTTAAGAAAGAAAGAAGTCTGAAAAAAAAAGTCTGCCATTTCAGGTTGTGGATAGTATTTTATTTTTGAGTGATCACTGTGAACTTCATATAGTTTTCCTAATCTTGGATTATTCTCTGACACGTTCTTATAGAAAAATCAGACTCCAATCCTTCTTCTATCTTGAGTGGGTATGGATATTCAAACTTGCAGTACAGCAGTTGACAACTCTGCTGTACAGCACTCATATAATCTAGGAAGATTTCCCTACTTTGTCTACTATCTCTCTGCATAGGGAATATGGTTTTTACCTAATAACTAAGATGACAAATCTTAACAACTTTTTTTGGAAAAAGATGTTTTAAGAGAAGAAAAGGAGGGAAGAGACAGATTTTAAAGCCCAAAATCGGTTGCTTATTGCAACTATATTGAAAATTTTGTTTTCCCACAAATTAAGAAATAAAATACTCCAAATGTGAAATGAATTGAAAAAATTAAAAACTGTTCTACAGGGTAATCTTATCTTTTTTTTTAAAATTTTTTAAAAATCTTATCTTTTAGATATGTAATGGAGCAAAACATTAAAGGTATGCCCAACTAATTGGACAGTGGAAGTAAAATAGCCCTCCTTTTATGTTGCCAAGAGTGGCAATAGCTGGAATACTGGTTTGAGGTTGGATGTTACAGGAAGTTTTGGATGCTCAATTAGCGGGTTACTTCTCCTGAGAGTGGAACAGTTCCTCTCTTACTGCCTATGTCTCTTGGTAAGGGAAGAATTGGTTATCTTCTGAAATCATTTGTTTGATCTATTAAATAGGGGTGGGGGAGAGCTAAAATTTTAGTCTTTTAAAAATTATGAAATTTAGATAATTGGTGGAGAAATTCTCTTTTTAATATCCAGGTGGGCAAGCACTCAGATTGGTTTCTATAAAATGAATTTTGAAATAGGTTGCTGACAACTTGTTCATTAATCCTGCATGACAGTAATTTCTGAATGTTGCTCTTATTAGGGCAGTAGAATTGATTGCAGAAATTTTAAATGGTAGCTTTTTATGGTACAGTTTACAGAACAAATGTGAAAGGGAACACCTTAATTAGGCCACTGTGAAAATGGCCCACACTTACACTATGCAGAATCCTCAATGAAAGTTCAGCAGAGAGAATTTTTTATTGCTGTAGTTGAGTGTAACAGCAAAGCCAAATCGCCAGCTGCCAGTGAAATCTGTAATAAAATAGGCAGGAGCTTCTTCAAAGAGAATTGATGCGATTAGCTTTACCTGTATTCTGTCGGCATTCTCTGAATTGCCTCCTGACTCCCTCTCTCTTCACCTTTCTCCTATTCATAGCCCTTGTATAACAAATAGTCATTTATTCATGCCTTTATGTATAAGGACTTTTGCTTGGAATTTTAACAGCATTTTTTCCAGCTAAAAAAATGAATAAAAACATGAGGAAAAGAGAAAAATCAGGAACTAAATGCTTTTATCCTGTGGAATATCTATTTTATACAAGTGTAGGAGGGAATATGACGGTATTATTTATTTTTTGCTACTTTTTTCTGATAGGCAAGTTCTTTGCTACAGGTAACTAGAGGTGTAAAGATTGACTAAAAACAGCTGACAATATGGACACAAATGACTATGACCAATTAGTGACCAAAAGAATTCATTTTCCCACCATGAAAAAGTTAGATAAGAAAGATCTTTGACATTATTGTGTGTTACTAAAACACATTATCATTCTTGCTGGGTATTTATTTTTTCATTCATTTATTAACTTTATAAATATTTATTTTTGCCATATACAGAGGGCCAGCTCTGTATATGGCACTGGAGATAGAGTAATGAATCAGTCAGACATGGAGCTTACAAATATTGAAGATTAATAATGAATTACAGTGGTGATGAAATTTTGAGGGAGGAGTGCAGGGTGTTATGTGAATCTGTTAAAGATAAGTATGGTCAGATTATAGTATAGAAACTGCATATAGTCTTGATTAGTAGTTAAAAAAATACATAGATTAACAGGTATAATGAAATAGCATTTCTAGAAAGACATTTATAGAGAAATGTGGTGTGTGTCCTGCAAATACAGTCTGAGCAAATGTGGAAGTCCCTATATAGAACAGTAATAAAAAGCTTATTGACCATCCATTTTATTTAAAGTGTAGCCATCTCCCTGGAAAGGGGATTCAAGTTTGTTTTGCTAATTGAGCACTAGGAAATAGTTGTCTTTGTGTTCTGAGTAAAGTTTTTCAGGGTATTTTATGAGAATTAAGTGTTCTGCAATGGGGATGTCCACTCTCACCACTGCTATTCAACATAGTACTAGAAGTCCTAGCCTCAACAATCAGACAACAAAAAGAAATAAAAGGCATTCAGATTGGCAAAGAAGCAGCCAAACTCTCCCTCTTCGCAGATGACATGATACTGTACATAGAAAACCCAAAAGACTCCACCCCAAGTTTGCTAGAACTCATGCAGCAATTCGGCAGTGTGGCAGGATACAAAATCAATGCCCAGAAATGAGTGGCATTTCTATACACTAACAATGAGACTGAAGAAGAGAAATCAAGGAATCAATCCCATTTACAATTGCACCCAAAAGCATAAGATACCTAGGAATAAACCTAACCGAAGAGTTAAAGGATCTATACTCTAAAAACTACAAGACAATTCTGAAAGAAATTGGGGAAGACGTAAAGAAATGGAAAACATTCCATGCTCATGAATTGGAAGAATAAATATTGTGAAAATGTTTATGCTACCTAGGGCAATTTACATGTTTAATGCAATCCTTATCAAAATACCATGGGCTTTCTTCAAGAGTTGGAACAAATCATCTTAAGATTTGTGTGGAATCAGAAAAGACCCTGAATAGCCAGGGGAATATTAAAAAAAGAAAACCATAGCTGGGGGCATCACAATGCCAGATTTCAGGTTGTAGTACAAAGCTGTGAGCATCAAGACAGTGTGGTACTGGCACAAAAACAGACACATAGATCAGTGGAATAGAAGAGAGAATCCAGAAATGGGCCCTCAACTCTATGGTCAACTAATATTCGACAGAACAGGAGAGAATATCCACTGGAAGGACAGTCTCTTCAATAAATGGTGCTGGACAGCCACATGCAGAATGAAACTGGACCATTCTCTTACACCATACACAAAGATAAACTCAAAATGGTTGAAAGATCTAAACGTGAGACAAGAATCCGTCAAAATCCTAGAGGAGAACACAGGCAACCTCCTTTTTGAACTTGGCCACAGTAACTTCTAAGCGAAGGCAACGGAAACAAAAGCAAAACTGAACTGTTGGAGCTTAGTCAAGATAAAAAGCTCCTGCACAGCAAAGAAACAGTCAACAAAACTAAAAGAACCTACAGAATGGGAGAAGATATTTGCAAATGACCTATCAGAGAAGGGGCTAGTATCCAAGATCCATAAAGAAATTATTAAACTCAACAGCAAAGAAACAAACAATCCAATCATGAAATGGGCAAAAGACATGAACAGAAATTTCACAGAGGAAGACAGACATGGCCAACAAGCTCATGAGACAATTCTCCGCATCCCTGGCCATCAGGGAAATACAAATCAAAACCACAATGAGATACCACCTCATACCAGTGAGAATGGTGAAAATGAACAAGACAGGAAACAACAAATGTTAGAGAGGATATGGAGAATGGGGAACCCTCTTGCACTGTTGGTGGGAATGTGAACTGGTACAACCACTCTGGAAAACTGGGGGGGGGGGGGTCCTCAAGAAGTTAAAAATAAACTGCCCTACGACCCAGCAATTGCACTGCTTGGTATTTACCTCAAAGATACAGATGCAGTGAAAGACCGAGACACCTGCACCCCAATGTTTATAACAGCAGTGTCCACAACAACCAAACTGTGGAAGGAACCTTGGTGTCCAATGAAAGATGAATGGATAAAGAAGCTGTGGTATATGTATACAATGGAATATTACTCAGCCATTAGAAAGGATGAATACCCACCATTTGCTTTGACGTGGATGGAACTGGGGGGTATTATGCTGAGTGAAGTAAGTCAGTCGGAGAAGGACAAACATATGGTTTCATTCATTCGTGGAATATAAAAAATAGTTAAAGGGATTAAAGTGGAAAGGAGAGAAAGTGAGTGGGAAAAACCAGAGATGGTGACAGAACATGAGAGACTCATAACTCTGGGAAATGAACAAGGCGTGATGGAATGGGAGGTGGGCAGGGGGATGGGGTGACTGGGTGTGACGGGCACTGAGGGGGGGCACTTGACAGGATGAGTACTGGGTGGTATACTATATGTTGGCAAACCGAACTCCAATAAAAAAATATAAAAAATTTTTTTAAAAAGAGAGAATTAAGTGTTCTGGGTAGCAGACACCTTCAGCAGGATTTCCCCATGAGTTTGCTTTTGTAATTTATTTGAACAACTGTATTTCACAGTCTTGTCCATTTGTCCCCATTATATTTTATTTTGTTGATTTAGTATATTTAATTCTCTCTGAATTATCATCCTGACATCCACAGATTTACTTCTTTTATCTTTATGTCATCTGGAAATTGGTTAAAAGTGACTTGTCTGTCTTCATCTTGTCTGATAAAACTGCTGAATGTGACAGGGCCAAATGCAGAGCTGGGTGCACACCCCAGAGGTTTTACTTCAGGCTGACATTGCTCCATTAGTAAGGTGTTCAACTAGATGTGAATTCTCAGCACTGTGCCATCATCAGTGCTGTATTAATGAGAGGACCAATTAACCACGGTGAGGATGAGCACAGGCTAGAGATACTAAGATTCTTAACTCTCATGAAGTGGTAGACCAGCCACGATGAAATGAGCAAAATTGAGTGTTGGGGCTTAAAGGTGTTTTATCCCTTCCATAAACTGCAAACTAAAGGAATGGCACACCATGGAAAGCAAAACTTCTTTCCCAAGCTTCCAGTGTGTCCAATACAATATTTACTAGCCATTTTTACTGGGTATTTTATAAGGACTTCAAATATATCATGACTTGGACTCTTCTTTTCCCATCCCCTAGAACTGTCTCCCCTGCCCTTACTATCAGTAGTTCTCTCTCTGTCCTGATCCATCCTCCACATTGATTTCAGAGTCATCTTTATAGGGGTCACAAATCTAATATTACCCCTTTTCCTCTAATATTACCCCCTTTCCTTTTTGTTCAAAATTTGTTAGTGGCTCCTTCCATATATGCAAGATAAAATCTAAAATCCCCCTTGTGAATGAAAGATTGACCACGATTTGATCTCACCTAACATACCATCTTCATCTTTAGCTTACTGCCTTGTTAATTTACAACCACATGGAATGTCTTTGTTTTTCTGAACGTATTGTCTCATTCTCTTACCTTTGCATATTTTATTTTCTCCTGATCAGAACCCCATTTGTCTCCCTAACAGCTTCCTATTCTAAACCCAAGCCTCAGTTCCATCCTATTAAAACATCCAAGCCTCAATTCCAGAGGCACATTCTCTGTGAAGCCTGGAGAGACTTTGCAGGGAAGTTTTCATAGACTCCCATGATTGGCGCATGGGACCTAACCAATGTTCAGATTAAACCATGCCTACTGTCATTCTAATGCTGATCATAGATCTCAAAATTGTATCTTTCTCTGGAAGGCAGCAGTCCATGTCATTCTATCTTTAAATCTCCACCTCATGGACTGTGCTTGGGAATTCAGGACAGCTGAATAATACTAGAGCTAGGAAGCTATGGAAAAAAAGATTAGCAGGGACTATTTGTGGGATTGGATCCTGATACAAAGACAGAAGGACAAATTTCCTATTTGTAAGTACTCCTACTATACCTCTGTTGTGGCTAGGTGTAAACCATCCTGTGGTATAGGTGGCTAGTGGTCAGCTGTATCCATTCTTCTCTTCTTCCTTTAATAATAGAACTGTGGAGTTTAGCTGGGTACATGGTTTCCCAGCTAGGGACTACATTTCTCACATTTCCTTACAAGATATAGTCATGTAGTCAAAGTTCTAGCCACTGAGATGTAAGAAGAAATGTATGGCAATTTCATGTTGTGCCATTAAAAGAATGAAGTACACTCCCATTGATATTTTCTTATTCTCCCAATGGCTGTTCTGTAGGTTTGATGGAGGGTGTTAGAGGGTCCATCTTGGACCTAGAGATGGAAACCCTGGGTTGAAATGGATCTTAGACTGTAATCACAGAAGAGAAACTTGTCTAACCTATGTAGTTTTGGATCTCTGTAGAGACCGGACCTAAATAATACCTTTATAAAAAAAGTTGTATTTATGAACTTTGTTATTTAGCAGAAACATGCCTTGGCATCTACCTTTATATGCTCATTATATCACATTTCTTTCAAAATTATGAAAAATTTTAAACGTACATAGTTATAATCTTTCTATATGTGCTTCATATTTCTTTGCACTTTAAAAAATATGATGTTATATGTAGAGTTAATTCTCCTCACTGAACCCAATTCCTCTTTTTCCCTCAGAAGCAACCTCTATTTTGATTTTATATTTACCAATCTTATGCATACTTTTATGCTTTTAACAACATGTTTATGTGCCTCTCTATATAGCAATTTTGTATACATTTACAAAAATGCACACTTTTTTTCCTAATCAGTATTAGGTTTTGTGTTTTGTCTATGTTGACTTATATATGATTGTTTCAGTATTTTAACTACTCTGTAATATTTTGTATTTTAGCTGCTATGTAATATTTCACTGAATGAATATAATTCAATCTAGTGATACTCTTATTGATGAATCTTGAACTTGCTTTTAAGTTTTAACTATAACGAACAATTGCTATAAGATTATCCTTACACATGTTTTTTGTAGTCACATGCAAGTGAGCTAATGGGGCAGAACCAATATTTGAAGAATTGCTAACCTGTGGTTTCCAGAACTGAGAAGAGATTTTAAATCAGCTAATATTCAAGAGGCTTATGGACCTCAGAACCCAGGTTGATGGAATAGTCATCATTTGGAGCATTTGCAGATATCATGGCCGTAGGACAAGAGCTCTGGAAGGTTTTGCACTGACAGTTAAATTCTTTGGCTAAAAGTAACACATGATACTTCCTCTCACAACTATTGGTTAGACCTAGTCATATGACCTCACCCAACCACAAATGGCCCGGAAGTATAATCGTAGGCTAGCATGTGCCCAGGAGAGGACAGACAGGATATTTGGTAATCAACATTAATCATTACTAAGCTCATACCGTATTTCTATTAAAACCACCAAATCCAAAATCAAACAGTTTAATTTCTATTTGACATATCTTTTCAGAATTGATAATAATGGCAAATAAGTGACATTTATTAGGTACCTGGTATAATCCCAACCCTGGGCTCTATTCTCCCTATTTAATTAAATGTCTTAGCAACCCTAGGAGGGAGATAGTATTATTATTCCCACTTAGCAAATGAGGAAATTGCTACATAAAGGAGTAAGAACACTCAAATTATTAACTAGGTCATAGAGGTAGGGGCCTGGAGACCCTGGGTGTAAACTCCAGATCCAGTTTGGACTCTTCCCCCTATGTAGTCTCCCTGAATGAGTCCTCAAAGCCTCTGCTTTGGTCACCTTCTTGTCTAATAGAACTAGCAATGGAGGCCTTCCTCTGCCTCTCCTCTTAGTTTAAAGCTACTAGACTCTCTCTAGAGCAGAGTTTAGCAACATTACGCTCCCACAGTAAGCATTCAAAGCATCTCAGCTTTCTAGTCCAGAGATGAAACAGCTGTTCTCTCCAAATGGCTTATACTGAAATGTAAATGAATAAGGACGTTAAAAAAAAAAGAAAGAAAAAGAGAAAGAAAACAGATTTAAGTTCCTGCCTTTTAAAATTTTTATCATTTCCCATCCAAGCTTACTGTTTTTGTTTAATCTTTCCATTCCTTTTCTTCTTCCTTGTGTGCTCTTTTTCTTAGGGATATGCAAACTTTATTAGTCAGCTCCTCTTTCAAGCTCTGTATGCTTTTGTGTTTGAGAATTGGGAATCAGGTACTTTTACTGTTAGCCTCAGGGTGGATCTGAGCAGGAGGAAGCTTTATGAATAATCAAGGTTGACATCTCCAACGTTGTTCCTTCATTATAAATATTGTTAAAGGAGCTGTGACCACCATGGGCTCCCACTGAACAGAGTGTGCAGGGGGAGGCGGAGACAGCCTTTGATTTCATCTCTTTTCTGGTTATCATTTCACTGATGACCCTGGAGTTGACAGGCCTCTTACATTTGACTGTCTTTTTTTTCCCCCGGAAAGTTTCTCTTCAATTAGCATAAGTGTTTGGTCTGCAGGAAGCTGGCTGGGTTCATCTCACCAACTCCAAAGGCTAAGGACCATAGTTAATATTAGTGCTTGTGCGTTGCCTTAGCCTGAATCCCTAATGAATGTTGAGCTGCTTTGTGACTTTAACCATTTTAGTTCCACTTGAATTAGTTATAGCATCATGATCTTTTTCAGGAGGAAAACAAATTATAGTGCCCAAGGTCTTTGGCCCTTCTACCTACCTCCTGAGAGAGCCTAATTAGGTTCCACAAATGTCTGAAAATACACCAGTATTCCATCCATATTTCTACTAAGGTGCCCTCTCCCACTGGTGCCCCACTAATCTCTAGTTATATGTATGTGTGTGTGAATTAGCCATCCATGTTTTAGATTATTCATGTTGTCTTGACACTGTTTTCATTTTAAAAATGGAGATCTGTGAACTTGAATTTATATTGTATAACTTTGTAAAATTCCTCTCCAGCTCCATTTCCTTCTATCTGCCCCCAGTAGATTCACCAAAGAATGTTTATAGAACCTATTACATACCAAAAAATGGTATGAACTTCAGTTGATATCTCAATAGCCTTGTGAGGAAGTTGATATTGCTGTTCTGATTTTCTTGAAAGATTCAGACATCTAAGCTTAGGGAGTGATGGGACTTGCTCAGAGTTACATGATGAGGCATGGTTAGAAGCAGGGATAAAGTGCTGGACATCTATTCCAAACCCTCTACTCTTCTTCCTAGTTCATGTTTATTAGTAATTTTTGCCATTCATTCATTCTGCCAACATTATTGAACATTGGTTTATGTCAGGCACTGGAGATGACTAAGGTAATTAAAGAAGAGTACTTAGGAGCTCAAATTCCAATGAGTGGTAAAGCTCTGTTAACTGATAGTAAGGGATACTAAATTACTAAGATACTTAACAGTGCAGTGGTTGAAATAGGGAGCTCTGAGGGCATGGAAGAGAGCTGTTTCAGCTTGTTTTCAGGGCCTCAGGGAAGCCTTCTTAAAGGGAGTGGAAATGAGTGTTGAGGTAAAAAGACAGATCTTATTAAAAAGGAGCTGACCTTTCTTGGGTGATGGTGAGAACAGAGAATGTGCCATGAAGCCCTTGGACACACTGTGAAAGTACAGGTGGTGGGGCACTGCCTGCCCATCCTCAAATGCCATAGTCCTTCCCTGTATCACTTGTGAATCTTTGTACCTAATCATGTTGCCAAGTCCCACTGCTGGAACTTTGTGTCTCAGCTGAAAAAGCTAAAGAAGTCTTCAGGGGAAATTGTCTACTGTGGACAGGTGTTCAAGAAATCCCTCTTGCAGGTGAAGAACTTCAGCATTTTGGGGCATGTGGGTGGCTTAGTGGTTGAGCATCTGCCTTTGGTTCAGGTCGTGATCCTGGGGTCCCGGGATTGAGTGCCGCATTGGGCTCTCCCTCTGCCTATGTCTCTACCTCTCTGTGTGTGTCTCATGAATAAATAAGTTAAATCTTTTTAAAAAGGAACTTCAGTATCTGACTGTGCTATGACTCCCCCGGGGCACCAGGGCACCCAAATGTAAAAATGCAGTTTTGTTCTATAAGATGTGGGCATAGGGAAGGCAGCTGGAATGGCAGGTTTGGAGAGGAAATTCATGAGTTCAGTTTTGGATGTGTTGAATTGAGATATTTATCAGAAGTTCAAGTATACAGGCATTTGGCTGAGGAGTGGTCATCACAGTTCAAGAAAGAAACCAGACTGGAAGTGCAAATTTAGGAATTGTCATCATTCCAGAAGGCAATGGAATCAGCATGCAAGCAGACAGAGGGGAAGGCCAAAGCTTGAGTCCTGAAAAATATCAGTGGTTAGAAGACAAGCAGAGAGAACATACCCTCAAAGGAGAGTAAGAAGGACTTCCCAAAGAGGAAGGAAGAAAATAAAGGGAGTGTGGTATCGCAAAACCCTAGGGAACAGAATTGTTTCAAGAAGAGGGAGGGCTTAATACATTGGTGTCAAGCATATAATTTTCAGTGACGCATTTCATTGGATTTGGCATCAGGGAAGCACTGTTAGCCTTTCTGAGACCAATTTCAGTTGGATATGCATGTGTCAGACTCTCAACTATAGGAGTGGAGGAGTGAATGGAAGGGTAGAATTTGAGATCACCTTTTATGAGTTGGCCTTTGAGCAGTGATAGAGTGAGCACTTTTTCTGTTGGTTTCTTTTTTTTTTTTAATTAATTTTTATTGGTGTTCAATTTACCAACATACAGAAAAACACCCAGTGCTCATCCCGTCAAGTGTCCACCTCAGTGCCCGTCACCCATTCGCCTCCAACACCCGCCCTCCTCCCCTTCCACCACCCCTAGTTCGTTTCCCCGAGTTAGGAGTCTTTATGTTCTGTCTCCCTTCCTGATATTTCCCAACATTTCTTTTCCCTTCCTTTATATTCCCTTTCACTATTATTCATATTCCCCAAATGAATGAGAACATACACTGTTTGTCCTTCTCCGATTGACTTATTTCACTCAGCATAATACCCTCCAGTTCCATCCACGTTGAAGCAAATGGTGGGTATTTGTCGTTTCTGATTGCTGAGTAATATTCCATTGTATACATAAACCACATCTTCTTTATCCATTCATCTTTCGATGGACACCGAGGCTCCTTCCACAGTTTGGCTATTGTGGCCATTGCTGATAGAAACATCGGGATGCAGTCTGTTGGTTTCTCTGAAGAAGAGGAATGATGTAGGGTAGTAGCTGGAGAAGAATGCAGTGTTGAGGGAGGAGATCTTAAGGTAGGAGAAAGCATTATGATACTGATTTGGTGTGTTTAGCAGCAGGGAGGAGGCAACCAGTGGAGCACATCTATAAGGTGGAAAGGAGTGGAGTCCAGGACAGAGATGGATTAGCCTAAGCAAGAGAAGGAGTCTTTTTCTTTTTTCATAGGGAGGATTGAAGAATGGCTCAAGACTAGGATGGATAATGGGAATAAAGATCCCAGAATAATGTTCTGAGAGCTAACCGTGTGTCAGCACTCTACTATTCACATACATAAAGAACTGTTGTAATCCCCATTCTATAGATGGGGAAAGGGAGGCTCAAAGAAGTCCATTTAGTGTCCCAAAGCTACAGCTGGTATACACAGCTGGTATTTATAGGCAGTCTAGCTCCAGAGCCTACTTTCTGACTACATGTTCTGTTGTACGAAGGAGACAGGGCTATTGACTCAGGCAAGATGGAGATGGAGACAGAGACGGGGGTGGGGGGAGTGGGGGAGGTCGGGAGGTGGGGAAGGGGGTGGAAGGTCATTACAAAATGATCATTAATTATTTAATTAGCTCTTGTCCCAAAACTTGAGAACCTGTATTGCATTTGTATTTATTTATTTATTTATTTATTTATTTTATTTTATTTTATTTTATTTTATTTTATTTTATTTTTTATTTTTTTTAAAGATTTATTTATTTATTCATTCAGAGGGAGTGAAGAGAGAGGCAGAGACACAGGAAGAGGGAGAAGCAGGCTCCATGCAGGAAGCCCGATGTGGGACTCGATCCTGGGTCCCCAGGATCACACCCCAGGCTGCAGGCAGCGCTAAACTGCTGCGCCACTGGGGCTGCCCTGCATTTGTATTTATAATTGTGTTGGTACCAAGAACCTGAGTATGTTTATTGATTTGGGCTCATGAGAAAAGATCAGAAGCTTAATATGTAAATAATATATTTATTACCATACCATAGTGAAAGGCAAATGACCTCACTTAGAAAATATTTTGTACTTGGTGCTATGGAGAAAACAGGTACAAGAAGAATCTAGAATATCAGTCATGCTTTCAGAGAGATTACATTTTATTTGAGAAAATTAGAATATCATAAGTGAAACAATTTGATATATTTTTAGGGCTAAAGTGAGTGAGGTAAAAATGTGTCAAAAATAGGAAGAAAAAAAAGAAAATTTTTTTTTTGCCTTAGAGGTCAGTCTAGCACCGATTAGCCCTGCCTCAGCATAAATGGCCCATTACGGCCGCACAACAGTGTTCTGATTCCTTGCCCATATTGGGGAGCTGGAGAGTCAAGGCACTACAGACACTTCCTTACCCTTTTCACCCTTGCCCCTCATTATCCAGTGGGGTGGCAAATGTTGCTAGCTTGTACCCCTTAGAAACAGATAGAAAACTGTCTTCCACTGAGAAGTGTTTACTAAAATCCATTAAAGCTCTAGCTGTGGTGAATGCAAAAAAAAAAAGTTTATATGCTTTCTTGTTAAGTATGCCTTGGCGAACACATTCCTTTCCCATGACCATACCCAATGCTGGAGTACACAGGAAACACAAGTGAACAGAATTATTTAAGGGAGGTAGGGCAAGAAGAAACAGATCTTTCCCTACCAGCAGAGATTTTTAAAAATATATTATTTATTTATTTATTTATTTATTCATGATAGACACAGAGAGAGGCAGAGACACAGGCAGAGGGAGAAGCAGACTCCATGCAGGGAGCCTGACGCGGGACTCGATCCTGGGACTCCAGGATCACACCCTGGGCCAAAGGCAGGCGCTAAACCACTGAGCCACCCAGGGATCCCCCCAGCAGAAATTTTGAAAGAAAGAATTTAAAGAATTTCTTTAGAAAGAAAAAAAATGACTTAGTCTTGAGGACAGATGATACATCCTATTCCATTCAAAACCTGCTGCCTACCTCATCACCAAATTCCATATTGATACCAGTATGTCAGTTGAGCACATAGATGTAGAGTGGAAGGTGATTGGGTCTGTATTCCTAGCTATATTCTTTCTCAGAAGAGGTTAAGAGAAGAAGGCAATAGCTAGGACTCAGGTAATGGGGGGGGGGGGGAAGAGTAAAGAGCATCAGTCGGGTTACTAAGGTCAGTCATGACGTCCTGTCCTCTTTTGGACCTGTCCTCTTTTGGACCCATCCAATGTCTCTGAGCAGTAACTCCTCCTCCTTAGAGGGATCAGGGCTGAGAAGTTGGGCAGAGGAGTTTCTGGTGGGAAAAAGGGGCTGCAGAGTCCCGGTCTCTCATGGGTTTGATGCTCCGATATATATGTGTTGTTATTGGATAGAAGGGTATGTTAGAGGTAGCACCAGTGCCAGATTCTTTGTAGTGCTCAACTTTTCAAGAACAGAACTCAGTTCTATTTTTCCAGAGAAGATAAGACTGAGAAATCAATTAACGTGTCCAAATACCACGGGAGACTGATGCTCAAACTGGAGTGATGATGTATTAATTGATAGTGGGAAAATGTGACTGGCATCAGCTCTCCACACCAGGCACACTCTCCTTTATGTTAGTATACTCAGGAGATTATATTACAGGTTAGAAAGTTTCTAGACGAGTCCCAGGTCTGAGTAGAGGAATTGAATGTTTTTGCACAATAACTTGATGAATCGTCCTTATCCAGTCTAAGGATATGTTTGTCATAGGAGTCAATATTGGTTGTCTAGACTTAGAGCAGCACAGTCTTGTGGACAGTAATTTTACTGTATACTAGAAGATTTTACCATTTTATTTCTTCATTGAAATATAATTGACATACTTTGTATTAGTTTAGGTATACAACATAATGATTCAGTATTTGTATATATTGTGAAAATATCACAATATGCCTAGTTAATATCTATCACTACATGTGATTACAAATTTTGTTTTTCTTGTGATGAGAACTTTTTAAAAAAAATTTAAATTTATTTATTTATTTATGATAGTCACAGAGAGAGAGAGAGAGAGGCAGAGACACAGGCAGAGGGAGAAGCAGGCTCCATGCACTGGGAGCCCGATGTGGGATTCGATCCCGGGTCTCCAGGATCGCGCCCTGGGCCAAAGGCAGGGCTAAACCGCTGTGCCACCCAGGGATCCCCTTGTGATGAGAACTTTTAAGATCTCTCTCTCTTAGATCATATGTTGTAGTTTGTAGATCATCTGACAGTAGTTATTGGATTGATGCATTGCAGAGAACATTTTGGGGATGCATCTTAGTTTTGTTACAAGTCATTTCTGGCTGTGGGTAACATTCTAGAATGACTCCCAGAGATGGCCAGTGTACTAAATGTATGTTGTCTTTATTATTTCAGTTTCTTAAAACAATATCTTTACTCCTGGTCTCATAATTTAGGGTGTACCCTGTATTTGGAACTTAACAGTTCAATGTACTGAACACAGATTGGAGAGAATAGAAGGACAATGAATTAAACTTGCCAAGTACTGGGCTAGAAGTTCTGCCCTACTTAGGTAGAAAATCTCCTATTTTATACCTTAGGGAATTGAGTTTAGGAAGGGTCAGGGACTGCCTAAGAACACATGGTGAAAGTGGAGGATCTTACAGTCCAATTTAGGCTTACATTCAAAGGAAGTACTTTGGGAATTCAAAATTTATGTCTTCTATTTGAAGCATTTCATTTAGAAGGCAGAACTTCAGCTGAGTCCTAAAGAGAAGGTAGGTAGGAAAAGGAGAAAATTTTGATTGAATGAACAAGTCTGTATTGCTCTGGTAACCCACCTCAACCCACCTTAGTTTTTGTATTCAATGCTGGCCACTACACTTCTCAAAGAACGTAGACAAACTGGGGTACATATAAGGCAGTGGTTCTCAGCCTATAATCTACCATGGATCATATGGTTGATAGTATTCACAGGAGCAAAATATTCCCTTAGTATTTTTGGTTTCTTTACAGGTTGTGGCACAAAATAAAGTAGAAGTTATTCTTAATTCTGGGTGCAGTTGCTATAGTAATTTACCATTTCTTTTCTTATTGATAACAAGTATGGTGGTGTTGCAAAATGCTGGTTGAAATCCACTGATTTAGAGATCAGAATCCAGGATGGTGATGGAATAAAAAACATGTTCTATGAGACATGATTAAAAAAACTGAGTATCTTTAGAAGAAAGTGTTCAGGACATGGTAGGGAATTTCAGATATTTGGAGGGCTGTCATATAAAGGAATTGGATTTGTCCCATGAGACCCCAAGGGGTATAATTAACATAATGAATTAAAACTACAGGACAAAAAAAAACCTGACTCAAAATAAGGAAAACGTTTTGTTTGTTTATTTATTTGAGCAAAAGCAGAGGGAGGGGCAAAGGGAGGGGCAGGATTTCCACTGAGCAAGGAGCCTAATGAGGGGCTCCATCTGGGACTCCAGGATCATGACCTGAGCAGAAGCAGATGCTTACCCGACTGAGCCACCCAGGTGCCCCATGGAAAACATTTCTAAGGTGATGTGATAAGGTGAAATGATCTCCCTCATTAGGTAGTGACCTCTCCATTGCTGGAACTGTTAGAGCAAGGACTGGACAACCATTTGTTGTGGATGTTGCTAAAGACACTCAAGTTCTGGACCAGATATGCCTTAAAACTCATTTCAACTCTGAAATTCTAAAGAAAAAAGTGTAAATTATTGATTTTACATTATGTATAAACATCAGAGAGGGTATCAATAACTTCATTAATAACGCATAAATCAAAAGTTAAAAATCTTTGGCTTATAGGAGTCCAGCCATGCACTTTCTCTTCAGAACTTAAAAGCTGAAAAGATCTTGGCTTCTAAAGACATTACAAAGTTGATTGTAGATTATTGATTGTGTTTGAAAAAATTATCCTTGAAAAAGGAAAGTTTTTCAGGAGCCATTGCACTAGAATAAAGGAGTCCTTGAGAATAAAGAGAACTTAAGAATAGAGGTGTCCTTGGAATTTGTCAAGAGTTTATTTTCCCAATGCCAAGCTTATGATAAATGATTATTAAAATAAAGTAATCATCTATATGCTGTCTATGGATTTAGAATATAAATGTCATGGGAATGTACAAATTTGCTTCCAGAAAGAGTACAGAGAAAGAAAAGGCCAAGTTGTCCAAGGTTGTCTCTCTCACTGTGGCATTTCTGTTTATGTGTTACATGGAGCATTTGTATTGGACCTGCTGTGGTTATTTTAAGTTACCTTTGGCTTTCAATGCTTGTATTGAAAACAAAGTATTCTTAAAATCAGATGTTATAATGGACATCATAGTAGTTTTTATCATAGGCATTTTTTCCTATTCAGTAGGAAGTAGCAGTCTCATTGCAATTACTCTAAGTCAAAGAGATGTATAGGTATTGAGGTTTTGCCATATCAAAGCACGTTTTGGTTAAATATTCAGTTTTTCTTACCTAAAAACATTTTTGATAAAGGAGCAAAGGGGAAGTGCTGATGGCTGATGACCACTGAGGAAATTGCTTAGCAGGGTAGGTAGCGTAATGTTATAGGAGAAAGAGTTTGAAGAATAATTCTCATTTATTTCGATCTTTCATCTCTTATTCTCACCAGAGTACTTAAGCACAGTGGCCATTCAACAAATATTTGGGGATTAATGACTTTTAGGAAAAGGAAATCTATTCTAAATTTCAGTTATTCCTTTTACTGAGACTGTGTCTGCATGACTGATTGAAAAGTGTAAATTTCAGTCATCATCTAGTTGTTAAATATTTAGGCTGCCAAATCATTTATTTGATTGATGCTTATACCTTTAGAATTGACTGACTGCTTTGGCTCAGGGTAGACACAGCATGAGTCATATACTGCAGTTCTTGTCAATCAATGGTTGCATTTCCACACATAACCATTTGACTTATGTTGGTCACATCAGGCACAGACATAAATCATGACAGTTCAATAATTGGTACTTGGGCCTTTTCTGGCTGGAATGATTTCTTGGCCATTATGATATTGATGACACTAAATGCTCAATGATTAAACAATACCAGCCAGCTGACTAGAGGAGTTTCCTACCCTGAGAAGATATTAAAATACAGTGTATAACAGAATTGGCCAGTGAATTCACCTAAGTGTGAATGCAATTCTAGAACATGGTGGAGAGTGACTCCACTGAGAGAAGCTGAGCAAAGTTGTAGTAAAGTAGGATACAAATAATGTATTTTTTTATGTTTCTAGTTATAGGAGACAGACTTTGAGGTGGTCCCCGTGGTCTCTACTTATAGCACTTACACTATTTTATAATCCCCCCTTCTTGTGTGTGGGCAGATTTTGTGACATGTTTCTAAGCAATAGAATATGTCAAAGGTGATGGGATATCACTTCTGTGATGACATTACATTATGTAAGGCTCTGTCTTACTAGTAGACTTGTTAGCAGAATTGCTCTAGAGTCTTCGTATCTGTGCTAGCTTTTGAGAAGCAAAATTCCACGAGTCCTACAACTGTAAGCATATGAATTTTGCCAACAATCTGAGTGAACCTGGAAGTGGATCCTTTCCCATCTGAGCTTCCAGATAAGAATCCAGGTCTTGATCATAGCCTTGCAGGGGACCCAGCTAAGCTGTGCCTGGATTCCTGACCCACAGAAACTGTGAGATGATAAATGTATGTTGTTTTATGCTGTTAAGTTCCTGGTAATTTGTTTCACTAAATGGAAAATGCATATCCTAGTCATTGTTCTTACCTAAAATCTTGATTATGGTGTTGGTATTCAGGATTTACACCCAGAGTCCATTGGAAATTGCCATAATATGCTAACTCCCCTGGATTAGCTTACATAGATACTGAATATTGACTTGTCCCAAGGAAGAAAATGAATAAAGAATAGAATCCATATTCCTGTTATCAAGTTGAATCATTTGTATATTTGAATTTTAACTAGGATATTAGTGTTTAAAGAAATAAGAAATATGATTGAATTCCCATATATGTGGTAAAATCTTGGATAGGAATTTATAGTCAGTGTGGTAGATACTATTTGTTCACCCTTGTTTCTACCTTCCTTGCCCTTGCTTGGCTTCACTGTGGATGAAATACACTTCCCTGTGCCACTGATGTTGGGTTTAGCCATATAAATTGCTTTGGCCAGGGTGGCTCAGTCTGTTGAGCATCTGACTCTTGATTTCAGCTAAGGTTATGATTGCAGAGTCATGGGATTAAGCCCCATGTTTGGGTCCACATTCAGCAAGGAGTCTGCTTGAGATTCTATCTCCCTCTCCATCTTCCCCTCCCTTCAAATAAATAAGTCTTTAAAAAATTTTTTTAATTGCTTTGGCCATTGGAACATGTTAAAAGTGGTAGTGTATTGGTGCTCAGCAAGGTTTAAAAGGCTTGGTAATGTCTGCCAGCAATTTTGTGCTCCTAAGGGAGCAACTGCTTTTTAGCCTGGATTCCTGAATAAGAAACACCTGGAACACATCTGAATTTGATCTGCTTAAACCCAAACTGTCCTATCCAGTCCAGAGACCTATCAATAAAAAGTGAATATTTGTTGTTACAAGTGTCCAAAATTTGGGGATTATTTGCTATATAGGCTTACTGCAACAAGAGCTAAATAATCCAAAATCCAAAAGCTCATTTGTACTAGATTTTAAATTAAGCTAGCACTGTTTTTATTTCTTGCCACAAAAGTATGAGTAAAGTTGTTAATTGTTTTTCCATCTCCTGTCCTATTGAATACTAGTGTTGTTTTAGATATTTACGGGTATTCTGTCAAAGATTCTATATTCATGGAAGTTAAAAGAAGACTTGATAATGTTTATTGGCTCTTTTCCGATTTCATTTGACATGGAATCCTTCTTACCCCCAGAACAATAATTCATATCTTGTTCCTCTAGACCAGTGAATACCTCTGTTCATGGCAGCATGTGCTTACCTCTCTGGCCTTGTCATATTGCAAGCAGATGTTGTTCTGCCACTTGTTCAAGATGTTATAGGGTTGTTTTTATCCAATGAATGGTTGGTTCAAATCTAATATGGAATGACTCCATGTTTGGTCCAAATTAGTCTGAAATTTCTGGTGGTCTGACATGTAAGTCTAACGGATTACTTCATAGAAGTCAACATGAAGTGTGTGCTTGGACGCATGGGGTTACCAGCATTTCCTGTTCTCATTGGGTTTGCTGGGGGTGGGGTGGGGTAGTGGTGATGAGTGATCCTTCTAATTTATACCTTAACATTAGGAGCTCAATTGCTTGTAAGTGCACTAAAAATAAACAAATATATTTCAGCATGCAAACACTTTTAAAACATTCCCTAAATACTTAAAAACCCCATTTGGTGATGAGAAGGGACTTCTTGCAATCTCGTAGGGCTGTATCTTCAAACTACAGTTAATTCTTGATAGTCTCCCATCTGCTCCTTGAAAATATTCAGGTGTTAAAGAGATTAAAGTGGAGGCCACTGTTTTAATATATCCCTAGACTGAAGGCTCAATTGCATAACCAAAACATGAAACTGCCCCGATTTGCCCAAAATGTTGACTCTGACCTTCAACAAAATTAAGCTTTCTTTGTGTCTGTGGGACCTTGCAGCTTCCTAGCTAATCAGCTACAAGTTAGTTTATGACAAGTGATAAAATAAGGAAGCTTATGGATGAAAGAGAATGTACGTTTCTAATAACAAATCACAGTAGAAAACTATGCACTTACTTATTCCCACATTATAAAGTGAGTCGTAACTACTGAAAGTGGAGAACTTCCTAACCACCTTTTGCTTGGAAGTCTCTGTTCCTGAACATTTTGATTCTCTCTGAGTAAAATATTGTTATCAAGATAGTAAAGTTATCTGAATTTTCTTTTGACAGCTTCTTTTAATGAGAGTTCTGGTCATTTTATTTTAAGCATTTAGGAGCTGGGTCTGTGCTTTCAGATGGGAATGGCTAGGCCATTCTAAGGCAGGCAAGTGGCAGTTATTGGAGGAGCCATGGGGATAGCCTCCTTAAAAAATGGTTTTGATGGAGGAATGAGATTAGCATATTAATTAAGGTCTTCATATCCAGTAATGATCTCATTTGCTTATAGAAACAGATGACAACAATATGGGGAGAAATATCTCAAATCTTTTTTAGGGGGATATTTTAGTGGATTTTGGTAGAATGTAAGAATAGCTATTCCAGAGCTCCATAGCTAAAAGCCAAATGTGTTTCCTGTCACTGTGCTTGTTTTCATATGCTTGTTCCCCCTTGTTTGCTCGCTTTTTCTCATCTATGAAACAGGGAACTGTGACTGAGGACTGGTTATAATGTTTCTTGATAAACCTTCTTAAAGCAGTGTGCTGTTGCAAGTAATGGGCTCCATTCATTATTAGCCCAGTTGATTTTCATTTACACTTGGCTCTAACAATTAGCTTGAGCAGGTGTGAAGGTGATGGAGGGGCTGGGACGCCCAGAGGTCAGCCTCAGCTGGATGTGATAAATTAACCATTATTACCAGCAGTGAAAGTGGTTCTTTTATGCTTGTCAGCAACAAACAAAGGGACAACATATCTCACATAAACTTACTATTGAGAGCTGGGTTTGCTAAAGGATCAGTTTCCTTCCAGGCCCTACAGACAGATGAGATGGAGGCAAAGAACCCACATAAGTGGACGTGAGGGTGCCTTCAAGGGAAGACTTGGTTCATGGTGTGGCATGTGGATGTCCTACCTTAAGTGGTTTTTCAGTGTTCACCCATTCCAATATGAAGTCATCAATAGCCTCTGTTGGTGATGGGGGATTCACCTGTGCATAAGGAATACTAGAGGATGAAGAATGTGTACATCAGCAAACTGACAGTTTTTACAGGGTGTAGATACATGCATATTCCCATATATTAATAGATATTTTTAAACAATACCTTATTTGAGCATATTCAATGAAAAGAAGCTAATCAATATTCCTCAGTTCTCCATCTGTAACCAGTTTTACAAGACTTCAATAGACTTAAAACTCAGGAAGAAGGTGTGGTAATACAGTCCACAGAGGGCAATGCCACATCCTGTGTACTCTACACCCAATGGATCTAAATGTCCTGTTTCTAAAACAGGAAGTGTTTTCCCACTTCATTACACCCTGGGTATGGAAACTCAGCATACCCAGAGGTGAAACATTTAAATAAGAGGTAGTAGTTAATTACTGTGCATATAGATCTCATTAATTGAAGTATATTGCAATCCCATAGTTACAGTTTGGTTTGATGTTTGGGGGACCGTTGTGGACTGTGACCCTCCATCCCAATTCATATGTTAAAGCCTTAATCCCCAATATAAACAGTATTTGGAGATAGTGCCTATAAGAAAATAAGAGGGACACCTCCCTACTTCCTAGATGGGATGCTGCTCAGTTCATGAATTGCTTAATAAAGCCAACAATATCTTCAAAAAAACTGCTAAGGTTAAATGAGATCATAGGCTGGGGCTCTCACCCAATAGGATTAGTATCCTTAGGAGAAGAGAACTCACTGAGTCTCCCATGTGCATACATGGAAAGGCCATGTGGCCACATAGTGAAATTGTATTCTTTAAAAGCAAGGAAGAGAGGCTTCACCAGAAACTGAATTGTTTGGCCCCTTGATCTTGGGATTCTAGCCTCCAGAAGTTTGGGAAAATAATCTTACAAAAGTGTTTTTTAAGCCAGTCTGGGCCAGCTGGTATTTTGTTATGGCAGCCTGAGCAGACCGAGACTAAAAATCTGGTAAGAATGTTAGAACACATAAGTAGTTTTGTTGACCATGAGCTTTGTTTTAGAATGATTAGACTGAGCCTTCAGTGAGGAACCCTTGATGTAATATGTATCCGTCTTTGCTCTTGGTTTGGTAAGAATTTTCAAGGCTCTGCCTGGGGGTGACTGCCTGACTGCCAGGATCCTCTAATCTAAGTAAGGCAAGGCTAGTGGAGAGGGTCTCAGTTTTATGTATTCTCCCTATTTTGTAAATGGTATATCCACCATCAGCTGTACTTGGTAGTTTTTAGTCTAAATACTCTCTATCAGTAGACAAAAAGCTTTCAGTCCTTTGTTGGAGTGGGGGCTTGTTCAATGGCCTGGATCTGGGAGTCAAATTATTTCTTACATGGTCTTCAAACAAATATTTCTTATTTAATTCCCTTCTTTGTTACCACCTCCAGATGCTTCCACTTAAGGAGCCTTTTAAAATTGCTGTGATTTCTGAAAGTGAGAAATCTCTTAGGTTAGAATTTGTATCCTTTATCTGGGATAGTAGTGATTGGAGACAGGGGTAGTTGGGTGTTGACAAAAGATTCTTGGGATACAGTTCAGATTAGAGACATATTGGATAGATGAAGAATCCTGCAGAAAAATTAGAAACAGCTGAGAAGAGGGGCACCTGGGTGGCTCAATCAGTTAAGTATCTGACTCGTTTTGGCTCAGGTCAAGATCTTACAGTTGTGGAATTGAGTCCTGCATTGGGCTCCATGCTCAGTGCAGAGTCTGCTTCAGATTCTTTCTCCTTCTCCCTCTCCATCGCCTTCTGCCCCTCCCTGCTTGCTCTCAAATAAATTTTTAAAAAATCACAAGAAAAAGAAGTAGCTGACAAGAGAGGCTTTGAATAGTGAAAAACAGCTAGCCTGGAATACTGTCCTCGCTCCCTCATAAAAGCCTTTATGGTCTACCATTTATGGTTCTTACCTTTGCAAATGCTTATTAGTCCATTAGAAATGGACACATTCAACAATAAGTAATGGTAAAGGAACTAGAACAATGTCTGTGAAGAGAAACTATAAGAAAAAAGAAGGAAGGGTACAGAAAAAGTATATTAGCAAATGACCAGCCCTTACCAGAAAGATGTCACGAAGTAGAGGAAAACCATGAATGAATATTTTGACATAAATCTTAAAAAAACCCCAAAACTCAATAAGTCAATCACTTCTATTAAAAAGTACCACTAGGTGGAAATGCAATATTTGAAAGAAAAGAGAGTGAGATGGTAGACAGAGAAGAAATATATACTAGTAGGACTTAGGAAAGAGGTAGAGGGAAACAAACACAGAAATCAAGACAAAATTGGATGAAGTAACAATGGAAAATACTGATAAGGACATAAAAAGTAAGAAGGTGAACACAGTGAAATAGAAATAAAAGAAATTTGAAAAGAGTATAAGATAATACAGAAGATATATGAGGGGATCCAAAAGTATATAGAGTACCCAGAGATTAAAATTTAAAATGGTACAGAAAAAATATTTTAAAATAACAATTCAAGAAACAAAAAGACTTGAATCTGCAAAAGTAATACCATGTACTGGGGAAAATTGACCTAGAACTATCAACACTAGGACAATTATAGAACTTTAAAGATGAACTATTGGGAAAACGAGAGATGCAAGTGGGAGGGTAGGGATTTCACTTAAATGAAAATCAGCTGGTATAAGACTTTTCCACATTATCTTTTAATAACAGCAGGTCTGGGGTGTTACCTAAAAGTTTTTCAAGGAAGGACTGAGCCCAGCCAAACTGTTTTTCAACATACATACAGGAACATACATACAAAAACCAAAGGAATATTAGGTGCTTTGGACATGACATTTAAGGGGATGCCAAAAAGCTCTATAATCAAGGATAATATTTAAAGCAATATTAAAATAAAATTAATTTTAGAAAACATCTGTGATAAATAAAACCAAATTTTAAAGATCATTATTACTGATTTTTTTCTTTTGCCTCAGGCTCCAGTATGGCTTGGCACACTGTCATGAGCCCTTCCTGAAGAAACAGAAAACAGATTTTAATCACAATATGGCTAGGATTATATTAGTAGAATAATTCGAGGGACGCTTGGGTGGTTCAGTGGTTGAGCGTCTGTGTTTGGCTCGGGTCATGATCCTGGGGTCCCATGGGGAGCCTGTTTCTCCCTCTGCCTATGTCTCTGCCTCTGTATCTCTCATGAATAAATAAAATCTTTTTAAAAAAACTAATAGGAATTACACACAAAAAAGGATATTATAGACCAATCTCACTTAGGAATATAGAAGTAAAAATGTGAAGTAAAATATCTACAGACATAATCTGGAAACACATTAAAAGAACAAATCATGTGGGCTTTTTTTGGAAAACATGTTTGAATGTTAGAAAATATATTACCCCAATGTATAATACTGGTAAATCTAAGAAATCATATGACTATATCCACACATGCTAAAAAGGCTTTTGAAAAAAAATCAACAGTATCTTTGATAGAAAACACTCAGTACAGTAGGATATTTCTTTTTTTAATAATAAATTTATTTTTTATTGGTGTTCAATTTGCCAACATACAGAATAACACCCATGGCTCATCCCGTCAAGTGCCCCCCTCAGTGCCCGCCACCTAGTCATCCCCACCATCTACCCTCCTCCCCTTCTACCACCCCTAGTTCGTTTCCCAGAGTTAGGAGTCTTCCATGTTCTGTCTCCCTTTCTGATATTTCCTACCCATTTCTTCTCCCTTCCCCTCTATTCCCTTTCACTATTATTTATATTCCCCAAATGAATGAGAACATATAATGTTTGTCCTTCTCCGATTGACTTATTTCACTCAGCATAATACCCTCCAGTTCCATCCACGTCGAAGCAAATGGTGGGTATTTGTCATTTCTAGTGGGTGAGTAATATTCCATTGTATACAAAAACCACAACTTCTTTATCCATTCATCTTTCGATGGACACCGAGGCTCCTTCCACAGTTTGGCTCTTGTGGCCGTTGCTTCTATAAACATCGGGGTGCAGGTGTCCTGGCATTTCATTGCATCTGTATCTTTGGGGTAAATCCCCAGCAGTGCAATTGCTGGGTTGTAGGGTAGGTCTGTTTTTAACTCTTTCAGGAACCTCCACACAGTTTTCCAGAGTGGCTGCACCAGTTCACATTCCCACCAACAATGTAAGAGGGTTCCCTTTTCTCCACATCCTCTCCAACATTTGTGGTTTCCTGCCTTGTTAATTTTCCCCATTCTCACTGGTGTGAGGTGGGATCTCATTGTGGTTTTGATTTGTATTTCCCTGATGGCCAGTGATGCAGAGCATTTCCTCATGTGCTTGTTGGCCATGTCTATGTTTTCCTCTGTGAGATTTCTCTTCATGTCTTTTGCCCATTTCATGATTGGATTGTTTGTTTCTTTGGTGTTGAGTTTAATAAGTTCTTTATAGATCTTGGAAACTAGCCCTTTATCTGATATGTCATTTGCAAATATCTTCTCCCATTCTGTAGGTTGTCTTGTAGTTTTGTTGACTGTATCCTTGCTGTGCAAAAGCTTCTTATCTGGATGAAGTCCCGGTAGTTCATTTTTGCTTTTGTTTCTTTTGCCTTCGTGGATGTATCTTGCAAGAAGTTACTGTGGCCGAGTTCCAAAAGGGTGTTGCCTGTGTACTCCTCTAGGATTTTGATGGAATCTTGTCTCACGTTTAGATCTTTCATCCATTTTGAGTTTAAATTGAGGAAGACACAAAGAGATGGAAAAATATTCCATGCTCATGGATTGGCAGAATTAATATTGTGAAAATGTCAATATTACCCAGGGCAATTTACACGTTTAATGCAATCCCTATCAAAATACCATGGACTTTCTTCATAGGGTCAGAACAAATTATTTTAAGATTTGTGTGGCATCAGATAAGACCCCGAATAGCCAGGGGAATTTTAAAAAAGAAAGCCATAGCTGGGGGCATCACAATGCCAGATTTTAGGTTGTACTACAAAGCTGTGGTCATCAAGACAGTGTAGTACTGGCACAAAAACAGACCACATAGATCAATGGAACAGAATAGAGAATCCAGAAGTGGACCCTCAACTGTATGCTCAACTAATATTCGATAAAGGAGGAAAGACTATCCACTGGAACAAAGACAGTCTCTTCAATAAATGGTGCTGGGAAAATTGGACATCCACATGCAGAAGAATGAAACTAGACCACTCTCTTTCACCATACACAAAGATAAACTCAAAATGGAGGATATTTCTTAAAATTAAAAATATATTTATCTCAGACCCCAACTAAGCATTACTTCCAATGGTAAATCTTAAACTTAACCCTACTAAAGTCAGGAATAAGGCAAAGATGTGAAGTAGTTAATATTGTGCTGGATGCTAGATTTGCTCCTCAACCTCTTAAAATAGAAATAAATGAAAATGACAAAGGAGCAAATATTATTGGTAGGTTATATTGTTGTATACTTAAAATACATGTTTGGGGGAAAATTGAAAAATGATAGAGAATTTAGCAAAATAGGGTACAGAATTAATACAAAAATTAATAGTTTTTATATACACAGAGAATAGAAAGGATAAAATGAGGGGAAAAAACCCCTGCAATACCAACCCAAAAGATAAAAGACTTAGGAATAAATTAAGCATAAATGCAGAAGTTGTATATGAAGAAAACTTTAAAATATTCCTGAGTGATTTAAAATAATTGAAAAAAAAAGGAAAAAAGCCTACCTTGTTCTAGGTTAGGAAGATTCAATGTCAAAGAGATGGCAGTCTTCTCTAAGTTAATTCATAAATTTAATACAGTGCCTCAATAATACGGAAGAGATATTTTTCTTCAGAAGTAAATTATAGCTACAGACAGGAGTTTTTTTCTAACAAGAGCTAGAAAATTTTTGAAAAAGAACAAAAATTATGGGGGATTAGATATTCCAGATAGTAAGGTATGCAGTAAAGATTAGTTGTTAAATTTTTGTGTAATTAGTGAATGTAGTCAGAACAATGGAATAGAATAGAAAGTTCAGAAATAGATCTCAAAATATATTTTTTTTTGGAGAAAGAGACAACATTCTTTTTTTTTTAATTTGGTTAATTTTAATTCCGGTATACCTGAAACTAATATAACAATTGTTATATTAGTTTCAGGTGTCCAACATAGTGATTCACCATTTCTATGTATGATTCAGTGCTAACCTGAATAAGTGTACTATTTAATCCCCATCACCTATTTCCCCATCCCCCAACCCACCTCCCCTCTGGTACCCATCAGTTTGTTCTCCATAGTGAAGAGTCTGTTTCTTCGTTTGCCATTCTGTCTCTCTTCTTTTCTTTGCTTGTTTTGTTTCTTAAATTTCACATAGGAATGAAATCCTATGGTCTTTCTCTTTCACTGAATTACTTTGCTTAGCATTTTATTCTCTACCTCTGTCCATGTCTTTGCAGTTGGCAAGAGTTCAGTCTTTTTATGGTTGAGTAATATTCCATTGTGTATATATACTACATCTTCTTTATCCATTCATCTATGAATGGACAGTTATGTTCCTTATATATCTTGGCTATTGTAAATAGTGCTGTAGTAAACACAGGGGTGCATGTATCCCTCTCAATTAGTGTTTTTGTGTTTTGGGGATAATACCCAGTAGTGCAATTACTGGATTATTGGATAGTTCTATTTTTAACTTTTTGAGAAACCTCCATTCTGTTTTCCACAGTGGCTGTACCAGTTTACATTTCTACCAACAGTACATGAGGGTTCCTTTTTCTCCATATCCTTGCCAACACTTGTTTCTTGTGTTTTTGATTTTAGCCATTCTGATATGTGTGTGGTGATATCTCATTTTAGTTTTGATTTGCATTTCCCTGATGATGTGATGTTGAACATCTTTCTATGTGTCTGTTGGCCATATGTATGTCTTCTTTGGGGGAAATGTTTATTCATGCTTCTGCCCATTTTTTAAACTCGATTATTTGGGTTTTAGGGGGTGTTGAGTTGTATCAGTTCTTCATATATTTCAGATACTAACCCCCTATTGTATATGTCATTTAAAATATCTTCTCCCATTCCATAGATTGCCTTTCTGTTTTGTTGATGGTTTCCTTCACTGTGCAGAAGCTTTTTAAACATTTTTTATTTTTTTGCAGAAGCTTTTTTATTTTGATGTAGTCCCAGTAGTTTACTTTTGCCTTTATTTCCCTTGCCTCAGGAAGGGAACTCTAGCGTATGTTGCTACAGCCAGTGTCAGACATTCCTACTGCCTGTGCTCTCTTCTTGGATTTTTAGGGTTTTGGGTCTCAAATTTAATCAATTTTAAGTTTGTTTTTGTGTATGATTTAAGAAAGTAGTCCAGTTTCATTCTTTGGCACATTGCTATCCAGTGTTCTCAACACAGTTTGTTGAAGAGACTTTTTCTCATTGCATATTCTTTCCTCCTATGCTGAAGATTAATTGATCATATGATTGTGGGTTTATTTCTAGATTTTCTATTCTGTTCCATTGATCTAAATGTGAGACACATTCTGTTCCATGTGTATTTTTGGCTCTACCATACTGTTTTGAATACTACACCTCTGTAATATAATTTGAAGTTTGGAATTGTGATACCTCCAGTTTTGTTTTCCTTTTTCAGGATTGCTTTGGCTATTCTGGGTCTTTTGTGGTTCCATACAAATATTAGGATTGTTTGTTCTAGTTATATGACAAATGCTATTGGTATTTTGATAGGAATTGAATTAAATTTGTAGATTGCTTTCAGTAGTATAAACATTTTAGCAATGTTTGTTCTTCTAATCCATGAACGTGGAATATCTTTCCGTTCGTATTCTTTAATCTCTTTATCAGTGTTTTATAGTTTTCAGAGCATAGGTCTTTCACCTCTTTGGTTAAGTTTATTCCTAGGTATCTTATTATTTTGGGCACAATTGTAAATGGGATGGTTTTCTCATTTCTCTTCCTGCAGCTTCTTAGTGTGTAGACTAAGCCATTCTAGTCTTTCCCACAGTATGGGAGGAGGCTGTTCCCTCCACCACAGGTGCCCCGAGAGGCTGAGACCAGGCCTGGTCTTCGGCCCTACCTGGAAAAAAAAAAAAAAAAGTCTATACAGCAGATGTCTGTACATTGATTTTGGATCCTGTGACTTTACTCAACTCATTTTCGGTCCTAGTAGTTTTTGGTGGAGTCTTTAGGTTTTTATTTTTAGTTTTTTTAAATTTATTTTTTATTTAAATTCAATTAATTAATATATAATATATTATTGGTTTCAAAGGTAGAGGCTAGTGATTCATCAGTCTTATGTAATACCCAGTGTTCATTACATCATGCGCCCTCATTAATGTACGTCATTCATTTACCTAACTTCTCCTCCCCTCCCCTCCCCTCCAGCAACCCTCATTTTGTTTCCTATGATTGAGAGTCATATGGTTTATCTCTTTCTCTGGTTTCATCATTTTATTTTTTTTCCTCTCTTTCCCTATGATCCTCTGTTTTGTTTTTTAAGTCCCACATTTGACTGAGATCATATGATAATTGTCTTTCTTTGATTGACTTATTTTGCTTAGCATAATACCCTTTAGTTCTATCCATGTCATTGCAAATGGCAAGATTCCTTTTTTTGCGGGGGGGGGGGCGGGCGCTGAGAAGTATTCTGTTGTATGTGTATTGCATGAGATACATATATATCTTCTGTATCCATTCATCTGTTGATGGACATCTGGGCTCTTTCCATAGTTTGGCTGTTGTGGACATTGCTGCTATAAATATTGGGGTGGATGTGCCCCTTTGGATCACTACATTTGTATCTTTAGAGTAAATACCCAGTAATGCAATTGCTGGGTCATAGGGTAGTTCTACTTTTAATTTTGTGATGAACCTCCGTAACTGTTTTCCAGAGCAGCTGCACCAGCTTGCATTCCCAAATACAGTGTAAGAGGGTTCCCCTTTCTTCACATCCTCACCAATATCTGTTGTTTCCTGACTTGTCAATTTTAGCCATTCTCAATGGTATTAGGTAGTATATCATTGTGGTTTTGATTTGTATTTCCCTAATGCTGAGTGATGTTGAGCACCTTTCCTGTATCTGTTAGCCATTTGTCTTCTTTAGAGAAATGTCTATTCATATCTTCTGCCCATTTATTTATTTATTTATTATTGGAGTTCAGTTTGCCAACATATAGCATAATATCCAGTGCTCATCCCATCAAGTGCCTCATTTCTTGATTGCATTATTTGTTCTTTGGATGTTGAGTTTTTTAAGTTCTTTATAGATTTTGGATACTAGCCCTTTATCTGATATATCATTTGCAAATACCTCCTCCCATTCTGTTGGTTGTCTTTTGATTTTGTTGACTGTTTCCTATTCTCCTCTAGGATTTTGATGGATTCCTGTCTCACATTTAGGTCTTTCATCCAGTTTGAGTCTATTTTTGTGTATGGTTTGAGGAAATGGTCCAATTTCACTCTTCTGCATGGGGCTGTTCAATTTTCCCAACACCATTTGTTGAAGAGACTCTTTTTTCCATTGGATATTCTTTCCTGCTTTGTCAAAGATTAGTTGACCATAGATTCTAGGTCCATTTCTGGGTTCTCTTTTCTGTTCCATTGATCTATATGTTTTTGTGCTAGTACCATACTGTCTTGATGATTACCGTTTTGTAATAGAACTTGAAGTCTGAAATTGTGATGCCACCAACTTTGGTTTTCTTTTTCAACATTCCTCTGGCTAGTTGTGGTGTTTTCTGGTTCCATACAAATTTTAGGATTATTTGTTCCAGCCTTGTGAAAAAAATTGATGGTATTTTGATAAATTGCATTGAATGTATAGATTGCTCTAGATAACATAGACATCTTAGCAATATTCATTCTTCCAATCCATGAGCATGGAATTTCTTTCTATTTCTTTGTGTCTTCCTCAGTTTCTTTCATGAGTGTTCTATAGTTTTCCGAGTATAGATCCTTTGCTTCTTTGGTTAGGTTTATTCCTAGGTATCTTATGGTTTTGGTGGAATTGTAAATGGAATCAACTCCGTAATTTCTCTTTCTTCTGTCTCATTGTTAGTGTATAGAAATGCAACTGATTTCTGTGCATTTATTTTATATTTTGCTAAATTCCTGTATGAGTTCTATTAGCAATTTTGGGGTGGAGTCTTCTGGGTTTTCCACATGGAGTATTATGTCATCTGCAAAGAGTGAAAGTTTAACTTCTTCTTTGCTGATTTGAATGTCTTTTATTTCTTTTTGTTGTCTGATTGCTGAGGCTAGACTTCTAGTACTATGTTGAACAACATTGGTGATAGTGGACATCCCTGCCATGTCCCTGATCTTAGGAGGAAAGCTCTCAGGTTTTCCGTATTGAGAATGATATTCACTGTGGCCTTTTCATAGATGGCTTTTAATGATACTGAGGTATGTACTCTTTGTCTTTACACTGTAAAGCGTTATTTTATTTTATTTTTTAAAAAGATTTTATTTATTTGACAGAGAGCGAGAGAGTGAGAGAGCAAGCACAAGCAGGGGGAGTGGCAAATACCACTTGGTCATAGTGAATAATCCTTTTAATATATTGTTGGATCCTCTTGGATAGCATCTTGGTGAGAATTTTAACATCCATGTTCATCAGGGATATTGGTCTGTAATTCTTTTTGGTGGAGTCTTTGTTTTTAGGATCAAGGTAATGCTGGCCTTATAGGAAGAGTTTGGAAGTTTTCCTTCCATTTCTGTTTTTCCTTTTTTTAAGATTTTATTTATTCATTCATGAGAGACAGAGAGAGGCAGAGACACAGGCAGAGGGAGAAGCAGGCTCCACGCAGGGAGCCTGATGTGGGACTCGATCCCTTTGCTGCATCCCAAAGACTAAGAACAGTTGTATTTTCATTTTCATTTGTTTCCATGAATTTTTATAATTTTTCTTTAATTTTATGGTTGACCTATTCATTTTTTAGTAGGCTGTACTTTAGCCTTCATGTATCTTGTGTTTTAGTTTTAGTTTTAAAGCATTGTGGTCCAAGAATATATGCAGGGTGTGATCCCAGGCTTTTGGTGCCAGTTGAGACCTGATTTGTGACCCAGTATGTGATCTATTCTGGTAAATGTTCCATGTGCACTTGAGAAGAAGTATTCTGTTGCTTTAGGATGGAACGGTTTGAATGTATCTGTGAAGTCCATCTGGTCCAGTATGTCATTTAAAGCCCTTATTTCCTTATTGATCTGCTTAGATGATCTGCCCATTGCTGTGAGTGTTAAAGTCCCCTGCTATTACTGTATTATTATCAATGTGTTTTTAAAATATTCTTATTAATTGGCTTTATATAATTGGCTGTTCCCATATTTAGAGGCATAAATATTTACAATTGCTAGATATTCTTGTTGGATAGACCCTTTATTTGTGATATAGTAACCATCCTCATTTCTTATTACAGTCTTTGGTTTAAAATCTGATTTTTCTGATATAAGGATTGCCACCCCATCTTTCTTTTGATGTCCATTAGCATAAGTGTTTTTTTGCCTCCTTACTTTATTTTTTTTACCCCCTTACTTTAAATCTGGAGGTATCTTTGGGTCTAAACTGAGTCTCTTGCAGACAGCATATCAATGAGTCTTGCTTTTTTTTAATCAAATCTGATATCCTGTATTTTTGGATTGGTGCATTTAGCCCATTTGCATTCAGAATAACTATCGAAAGATATGAATTTAGTGCCATTGTATTACCTGTAAAGTCACTATTTCTGTATATTGCCTCTGTTCCTTTCTGGTCACTGTTATTTTTTGTACATGGATGGGAAGGGAGTATGCTGTTTTGTACATTTTGATAACTGAACCACCTGAGTATTTTACCTTTTGAAAAACAGTAAATGGAATAATCTTTTTAAAAAAACTAGAAGTGGGTGAAAATTTAAATAGAACTTGTATATATTTTTTTTAATTTATTTATGATAGTCACACACAGAGGGAGAGAGAGGCAGAGACACAGGCAGAGGGAGAAACAGGCTCCATGCACCGGGAGCCTGATGTGGGATTCGATCCCGGGTCTCCAGGATCGTGCCCTGGGCCAAAGGAAGGCACTAAACCACTGTGCCACCCAGGGATCCCAGAACTTGTATATTTGAAATAGCAAAATGTAAACCAGAAATTTAGTCACTAAACAAACTATGATACCTGAACCAGTGTATATTAAACTCTCTACACCTGCATTCATATGGTAATGATTAGTGAGTGAGTGATGTTTAACTTTATAACTGGTAGCTCCTATGAGATACTTAAATAAGAAGGAAAGATGTAGTTGTGTTGACCTCTCTTAAATTTATGTCAAGTTTTTTATCACCTTACCATCGGAATAACAGAATGGACGTAGAAACTTAAGTCTTACCATAAAAAACATGCTAAAGGTGTTCTGCCAAATTAATTGATTGGTTGGATGACTGATTTCACTGTAAATCATCACACTGTTGGGTTTGTGTTGACTAGTAAGCAAGATATTGAGTAAGATATATTTAATCCCAAATTGCTTTACTTGCTTTTTAGTTAACTAGAAAATATAGTTAAATAGATTAGTTGATTTTCTATCATTATATTTTCTTACATCAAAGTAATAAATTTAAAAATTCAGGAAAAGAAAATAAAAAACCTTGTAATATTATCTTTGTTAGCATTTTGATGTCTTTTTTAATCTGAATATATATATATGTATGTATATATATTTTTTAATTACTTATTTACTTATTTATTATTTGACAGAGAGAGATATAGAGCACACACAAGCAGGCGGAGCAGCAGGCAGAGGTAAAGGGAAAAAAGCAGGCTCCCTGCTGAGCAAAGAGTCTGACGTGGGGCTTGATTTCAGGACCCTGGGATTTTATTTTTTATTTAAAATAATATTTTTTTATTGAAGTTTGATTTGCCAACATATAGTATAACACCCGGCGCTCATCCCATCAAGTGCCCTCCTCACTGCCCATCACCCAGTTACTCCATCTCCCCACCTGCCTCCCTTCCACTACCCTTTTTTTCATTTCCCAGAGTTAGGAGTTTCTCATATTTTGTCACCCTCTCTAATTTTTCCCATTCATTTTCCCTCCTTTCCATTATAACCCCTTTCACTATGTCTTATATTCCCCATATGATGATTGCCCTTCTCAGATTGACTTACTTCACTCAGCATGATACCCTCCAGTTTCATCCATGTGGAAGCAAATGGTGGGTATTCGTCCTTTCTAATGGCTGAGTAAGATTCTGTTGTGTGTGTGTGTGTATATATGTATATATATATATATATATATATATATATATACACATACATACGTACATACATAACCACATCTTCTTCATCTGTTCATCTGTTGAAGGACATTGAGGCTCTTTCCACAGTTTGGCTATTGTGGACATTGCTGCTATAAACGTTGGGTGCAGGTGTCCCAGCGTTCCACTGCATCAGTATCTTTGGGGTAAATACCCAGTGCAGTTGCTGCGTCGTAGGGTAGCTCTGTTTTTAACTCTTTGAGGAACCTCCACAGTGTTTTCCAGAGTGGCTGTACCAGTTTGCTTTTCCACCAACAGTGCAAGAGGGTTCCCCTTTCTATACATCCTCTCCAACATTTGTTTTTTCCTGTCTTGTTAATTTTCGCCATATTCACTGGTGTGAGGTGGTATCTCATTGTGGTTTTGATTTGTATTTCCCTGATAGCAAGTGATTATGACCTGAGCTGAAGGCAAGCACTTAACCAATGGAGCCACCCAGGTGCTCCTGTATATATATTTAAAAAAAAAAACCATAAAAACTGATCTTACTTTTTTATGACCTGCTTTTCATATAATATTTTACATAGGAGCATTTTCAATGTCAATTAACATTCTGGAACATGATCTTTAATGACTCCTGTGTAGTATTGTGTCAGTGCCCTATAATTTATTTAATTCTGTAGTCTTAGACATCTAAGACTAGCTTACTCCCAAAGCACTTTGTTTAATTGAAATTTTCATGTATTTTGCTGATGAATTTAGTTACTTTTTTTGTGACGTACTCTCTAGCTTTTTCATGCTGATTGCCTGAGAAAGATAGGATCCTTGGTCTTGTTCTCTAGTGGATCCAATCATAACAGCCAGACATTAAGCATGCCTGCCTGGAATTTTTTAAAAGATTTTATTTATCTATTCATGAGAGATACAGAGAGAGAGGGGCACAGGCACAGGCAGAGAGAGAAGCAGGCTCCATGCAGGGAGCCTGATGCGGGACTTGATCTTGCGTCTTCAGGATCACACCCTTGGCTAAAGGCAGCGCTAAACCACTGAGCCACCAGAGCTGCCCTCTACTGGAGTTTTAAGACCACTGGCTGGACTGTGTTTCCCAAAGCCACTTGGAACAATGGTTTTGCTGGCTGATGCTCGTTTAGATTAGACTGTTGCTAAGATGATTTAAGATGCTTTATCAGCACATACTAAAACCTAACTGGAGTTAAGGGTATTCTAGGCAAAGAATCTTTTATTATTTTCATTGTAGAATGAGACCTTCACTTCTTGTAAAGCTACGCAGGAATTTGGCAGGGAAAGAACTACCAATCTAGCCCAAGCATTCTGTATCAGGAGTGTCGTCTCAAGTTCTACAAAATTACCTGATTTTAGAAAATCACTTCTTCATTTATTTTTTCAATATTCTTTACTAAACAATATATTATGTAAAATTTCACTTTGACTTAAGTTTAGAAATTGTACATTGGTTTGTAATTTTTAACATGGAAGACTTCATTAATTTTGCTTTAGTCATTTGTAATATTGAAACTCTAGATAAGTTATAATGTATCTCTAGTTTCCTTTGAAGTGAACAAACTTTCCTTCTCTGGTAATGAATATAAAGATGGCAAACAAATGTTGGTTCAGTATATATTATATGAGTAAGTGAAACCGCTTTTAAGTATTCTCAAGCACATTAGATAACTTTTCACTTACAAAAAAATAATATACTAACAATTATTTTATTTCTTACATTATCTCCTAATTCTTAAGTCTTATTGAATGATATAATTAGCTTCCTGTGAGTTACTGTATATGAGAAAAATAATAGAGGTGGACATTCTTCTTAAATATTCTGTAGTGAAGTCTTTGCTAATTATAAATCAGTGAGATTCTATTTATATCTGTCTGTTAAGTGTATTTTCACATCCTCTTACTTAAGATGTTTCTGGTGAAGGGAGAGGTGTTCAAAGACAATTACTAGAAACTGTATCTTGGAGTGTGTCCTAAGAGCAAGCAAGAACGAGCTAGAACATCAAATGGGGAAATAATAAAAGTCAAGGTATTGAGCCACGTTGCTGAGCATCCAGAATATCGAGAACCAGAGCATTTGCACTCATATCTTATGTAAATGAACATAACTGAAGCCAAAGGAACTCTTTCTACTTCCCCTCTGTCTCCCACCTAAGTCCCCTTGAGGACTCTGGGATAAGTCACCACATAGGTTTCCTCACATTAACATGAAGTGCAGCACCATCAAATAAACTTGGGCATATAGCATGACAAGGAGAAGTGACTAGGGACTTGTCTGAGAGGCTCAACCTTTGTCTCTGAGGCTACATCACGGAGACTATTGGCCAAGTCGAGAATGGACCACTGATTCACTAGCTCAAATTCCAGCACTGAGGCTGGTAGGACACCGAACAGGTGGACATTGTCCACAAGACCCAGAAAGGGTCTTCAGGGTCTTCAGGGCCAGCACATGCCCAAGGGGTCTCTTTCTCTCAAGTTCACCAGGATGTGTATGACCCCACTCTCTCCAGACAACTAGATTCTGTCATAGAGAAATAGCAAGAAGGAAAGGCTGACAGACGAACATTTTCTGAAAAGGCTGAATAGACAATCACATCAGATTTAGCTTTGAACTCGGTTGCACATTTAGCTATCTTTTCCTCCCTAAGTAGTGGATAGACCTTGTGAAGGAGGACATCAGCTTTAGATGAAATAAAGAAAGCTACATTTTCTCTCTACTTCCAAGTCATCATTAAGTTAAATTTGTGGGTCTAACAAAGCAAAACAAAACAAAAACAAAAAAACCAAACTCCCTTCATTTCTTAGGTCATTTTGATCTTAGGCTTTTAGTGTCACTTGTTAATAACTCTGTTATGCTATTTCTATCTGTGAGGAATATATGGAAAATATCTGAATTGATATTCAGCAGTAGAGGCAAGAAATGCACAAATGCTGTGGTGGTCAGCATTTAAATTCTGGTATACACATTTTGAAGGCAAGAACATTCATTGTGGAAAGAATGTATAGTGTAATTATAAAACCAGTTTAGAAGCAATAATGCCAATAAATAGCTTTTGACGAAATATAAAAAGTGAATGCAAAATTTAACTCCTTTAGGTTGAAAATCAGATTGAGAAATTTAAAAAATAGAACAACTTTAAGAAGTGAATCACAGAAAGTATCAGATTTTAAACACACCATTTTAAATGCATGCAGTAGTATTTTTGCTCTATAGTAAAAAATAATCTATTGATAGTGTTACTAGCTTTAGTTCTTTAAGCACCTCAGGGCACTTGGGAAGTATACCTTTGCAAAGGGCACCGAAAGTTGATTTGTTTGCTAAAAAGTTAGATTTGAGTATGGGAAATAAATGAAGTCAGACAATGTGTGCTAATTAGAAGTTGAACAAAGACGGCAATGGAGATGAATTTTTATTTTTATGGCAAGTAACTGTCATGAAGATGATTATTCAAGAACTAAGAGAAGCATTTTACTTGAGCAGGTTTTATTCCATTTCTAGGGGTTTCTGCTTCAAAAAACAATTTCTATCAGCAGGTGAAAGTTGTCTTCAAATTTAGATGCCAAATTTGCCATTGTGAATGTTGCTGTAGATGAACTCTCAGCACCTCATTTTTTCCTTGTTGGAGTGATGGGTTGTGCAAGTGTGATTTTAAAAGAAAAAGCTTGCAGATTCAGGTCCAAAAGAGCGAGTCAACTTTGCAGGGGAATGAATTCTATTCTGGAGTCCCAAGTACCTACTATCTCTTCAGACATCTTGAAATCAAATTCATTAATGGATAGAGGGAGGAGGAGAGAATGGGTGACTTAGAACTTCTAGAAAAGCAGCTCAAATTACATTTTTTTATTACTAAAGTCAACTTCAAATGAGAGAATATTTAGAGTAGATAATTTGTTAACTATACCCATGCAAATGTTAAAAGACTTTCAGCCTGATTACAGTACAAAAAAGTTCCTTGGAGCTTGAAGCTTTTCCATAGTATTGAAATAGCACAGGTCTATGTGATTAAAAAAATCACATAGAGTAACAAGAGGCAAGACTGCAGATGGAAAAAATGTAAAAAAAAAATCCAATTATGATATTGTCATTATAATAGTACTTAAATTGCATTGATCTCTCAAGTCTTTCACTGTGTATCTCATGTATAGACACTAGAGATGAATGAAATTTAAGAAATAATCCATTATGGAATTTGCACATCCAGGAATGATCTTTGGGAGCCTGTTTTAAGTGACTTCTTTCTAAAGCACTAATTTCTCTTGTTCCGATGAAATCACTTGATGGGTATTATCTAATAGCATGTTGGTGTCAGAAGCCTTCAGAAGACTACATAACATTTATCAAAATAACTATTTTGGGAATGGACAGTTAGGTCAGTTGCTTGCTTTCACCATCAGGTAGCATTTTTTAATCCTGGTGGTTTGTAAAGCCATCTATGGTTTGGCTTTTGCAGAATTTAATTGTAATTATATGCTACAATTAATGGCTTAATTGTTTTTAATGGCTTAATTGTACAGTAAATTGTACAGTATCTAATATCTGTTAATTATTTCAGGTGTGTTCATCTGCCTCTACAATCTTTGTAGAAAACAAAGATTGTTTTTCAACACCTTGAGGGCAGAGGCCAAATCTTATACTTTTGTGTACTTTTCATCTTCTGGTAAAAGTAGTTTCCTACTTTGATTTTCAAAGTTCTGAGGAAATAAAGGGGTGTGTATGTATGTGCGTGCGTGGGTATGTGCACGTGCATATATGTGTATGCGTGTGTGTGCGTATAAGCTGAAATGACATAAAGCAAAGAATATTTCCCTTTCTGAAATGTGTATATATTCACAGTGACAATTACTTTGATTAAATTCAAAGAATTATATAATGCAGGTGTTTTTCAAAAACTTATGATTAATTTTTAAAAATTTAACCAACTAATTATATCATCTGTCTCCAGTAAGAGTATTTCACACCTTCCCTGGGCAGAAAGTTTTCAGCGTTTTAGGACTATTCTTGGAAAAGTTAAAGTTATCCATTAGGCTTCATTCAGTTGCAAATAACAGCATATTCAACAGGTCACTTTGCAAACCCTGTGTTTTTACAGTGATAATGGAGAAGGTACCAGAAATGTCTGTTGGGTTGGCCAACCAACCATTCTGCTTGCTTTGGGAATCCAAGGTATTCCTATTGAATAACTGATTATCAGTGTATGTGCTTCCTCATATTGGCTAAAATTCAAACTCCCTAGAACTTACTTTCTTTGAAATTTCATTCTATTTGAAAAGTATGGAATGATTTTATTCTCTTTGCTACCAGAAAACTCAAGTATTTCTTAACAGCTTTTTTGGGGGTATAATTTATGTATATAAAACTCACCTGTTGTTAAGGTATACAATTCAGTGATTATAGTGAACTTAAAGAGTTATGCGATTACCACCACAGTCCAGGTTTAGAACATTTCTATTACCCCCTAAAGTGCCCTTGTACCCATTTGTAGTTGATCAATTTTGCCTTTCCCACTTCAGCACCAGGCAACTTTCAGCACCTTTCCCACTTCAATTTTGCCTTTCCCACCTTCAGCACCAGGCAACTACTCATCTGCTTTCTGGTGCTAAGGTTTTTCTTTTCCAGAATTTTTAACTGAGTGAGATCATATATTATGTGTTCTTTGCATCTCACTGATTCCACTTAGTATAATGATTTGAGGTTTGTGCATATATGTATATGTGTACATATATGCATGTGTCAGTGTTTGATTCCTTTTTATGGCCTTCAGTTTTGTTCTTCTCCAGGGTTGCTTTGGCTATTTGGAGTTATTTTGTTCTTGTTCCATACAAATTTTAGGATTATTTGTTTTATTTCTGTGAAAAATGCCATTGGAATTTTGTTAGGGATTGCACTGAGTCTGTAGACTGCTTTGGGTAGTGTGGGCATTTTAACAATGTTAATTATTCTGATCTATGAGCATGGAATATCTTTCCATTTTTAAATCTTTCTTTCATCAATGTCATATATTTCTCAGTGTACAGATCTTTCCTTTCCTTGGTTAAATTTATTTCTAGATATTTTATTCTTTTTGATTCAATTGTACATAGGATTCTTATTTTCTTTTTCTGATAGGTCTGTTACTGTATAGAAATACAACTGATTCATGTTGATTTTGTATCCTTCAACTTTGCGTAATTCACTTATTCTAACAGTTTTTTAGCAGCATCTTTGGAGTTTTCTATATGCAGTAACATGTCATCTGAAAATAGAGACTGTTTGCAGTCTTCCTTTCTGACTTGGATGATTTTTCTTTTCTTTCTTTTTTCTTCCCTTTTCTTGCCTAATTGCTCAGGTTAAGACCTCCACTACTATGTTGAATAAAAGTGGTCAGAGTGGGCATCCTTGTCTTGATCTTAGAGGAAAAGTTTTCAGCTTTTCACCATTGAATATGATGTTACTGTGAGCATGTGATTTGTGGCCTTTATTATATTAAGATACACTCCCTTTATGCCTAATTTGTTGAGACTTTTTGTCATGGATGGATATTGAATTTTGTCATGCTTCTTCTGTATATATTGAATGATCATATGATTTTTATCTTTCTTTATCCATCTTAACTCATTGTAGGGCTTGAACTCAACAACCTTGAGATTGAGACCTTAGCTGAGATCAAGTCAAATATCCAACCAGCTGAGCCACCCAGGTGCCCCTGCCTTCATTTTGTCATTATGGTCTATCACATTTTTCTGCAGATGGTAAATGGCTCTTGTATTCCTGGATTAGATTCCAATCGATCATGATGTGTGATCTTTTACTGTATTGTTGAATTTGCTTTACCAGTACTTTGTTGAGGATTTTGCATCTGTCTTTACCAGGGATAAACATATTGATCATAGTTATTTGAAATTCTCTATCTGATAATTCTAATATAAATGTCAAAGCTGAATATTGTTCTGATGCTTTGTCTCTTCAGACTATGTTTATTTTGACATTTTAACCTGCCTTGTAATTTTTTGTTGAAAGTTGGACATGATCTATCAGTTAAAAGGAACTGAGGTAAACAGGCTTTTAGGGTGAGGTTTTATGTTTATTAATTAGGAGTTAGGTTGTGTTTAATGTTTACTGTAGATGTCGGTGTTAGGCTTCAGTTTTGTCTCCTGTACTTGTTTCTGTCTGCCCTGCTGTCTTTGAGTATCCCCAGAAATTCCCTTTTAAATAGAGTTGGCATCTTGCCACTCTCAGTTATAATCCACTCTTGTTACACTGGAGCCTTGTTGATGGGATGGTAAGTTTGGGGGAGAGGAAGAAGTCTATAATTAAATTTCAGGGTTTTTTTTTTTTGTGCCTGATTCCCCTCAGAATTGTTTCTTAGCATTGTTTTTCCTCCTCTGATGTGAGATAGAAAGGGTAGAGGGGGCTCAAGTTGTCTGGTAACATAATTTTTCTTGAGGGCGGGCCTTTGTTTTGGAGAACAGATGTTTTAGTTGTATTTCTTAATGGTTATTTTCCCCTCTCTCTACTGAATATTTCTAATGCTATTATCAAAAATTGCAAGGGAAGACTTCTGAGAAGATGACAGAATAGGAGGATCCTAAGCTCACCTTATTCCATGGACATACCTAGGTAACAGCCAAATCAGTACAGCCGGCCCAGAAAATGACCCAAATACTGACAGAACAGACTTACCACAGTTAATCATAGAGAGGAGGCCACATCAGAAAGGGATAGGAGGGATGGAGATGTCGTCAGTCAGGAACCAAGCTCCCAGGAGACTAACCACAAATAGGAAGGACACCATAAGCACCAAGAGGGGAGAGGAGTGGACCCCACACCAGGCACCCCCCACACAGGGGACCTTTGGTGGAAAGACAAGTTCCCATAACATTTGGCTTTGAAAACCAGTGGGGCTTAACTTTGTGAATTTTAACAATCATTGGGCTTAACTCTGGGTACTTTAAAAATCAGCAGGCTTAGCTCTGGGAGAGCTGGAGGGTGGTAGAAAACTGAGTCCCTGCACTCAGAGAGCTAGTATAACAAACAACTCCACTGAGATATAGTATAGAAGCAGCAGTTTGAAAAGTCCTGGGGGTATACATGAAGGAGATTTATTTACTAATCTCAGAATGTGTGCTAGAGGGGCAGGGATCTTAGGGAGATTTCTCCAAGAACAAAAGGGCCAGTGGGCACCATTTTCTCCACAGTCCCCTACCCCAGCTTAGAGAGCAGGACACGTGTGGGAGCCAGCAAACAGCCTCCACCTACCTTGCTAATGGTATACATCCCACCCCCCCACATTGTCCTGCAGATCTGTCCTATCCAACCTGCTCTACTAAGCAGGCATCCCTTCAGAGCAGTTCCTGCCACATGTCATTCTACAAGCAGCCCTGGTAGGAAGGGGTTGGTGCTGCTCTAAAGTGACTCTTGCCCTGTTGAGAGGGGAAGATAACCACACACCCATTCATCTGTAGCCCCATCTGCTGAACCCTATAACCAGCAATGCAGAACCCTATAACCCTAACGCTATCAATCAGCATATTTGCAGCCCCTGCAGGCAGCCTGAGGACAGGCATCTGGTTTGACTACTGATGCTGCCTAACTGCAAGCCCACAGCAGCTTTAGACTGACCCTTTAGCAACATAGGCACCAAACTCTGCCCACAACAGGAAAAGTGGGCTATTGCAGCCAACTGTACTGGAGGCAAATGTGGCGCAGCCACAATAGTAGGGCACATGTAACCCACATAGGGGACATTTCTGAAGCATCTGACTCTGATGAACAGGGGACATTGTGCTATAGGGACACAGGACCTCTTCTTCGTAAAGCCACTATTTTCAAGATCAGGAGATATAGCTGACTTTCCTAATATATGGAAGCAAACAAAGAGACAAAAATGAGATAGAGGAATATTTCCCAAATGAAAGAACAGGACAAAAACCACAGCAAGAGAGCTAAATGAAACATACATAAGCAGTATCCCTGATAGAGAATTGAAAGTAATGGCTATAAAAATACTAGACTTGAGAAAAGAGTGGAGGATCTCAGTGAGACCTTCAATAAAGAGATAGGAAATATAAAAAAAGAACCAACCAGAGATGATGAACTTAATAATGGAAAATGAAATTACACTAGAAGGAATGAATGGCAGATCAGAGGAGACAGAATAATCAGTGATCTAGAAAAGAGAGTAACGGAGAACAACCAAGTTGAACAAAAGAATAACAAAAAATGAAAATAGGTTAAGAGAACTCAGTGACATTATAAGCATGATAACATTCACATTTTAGGGATACCAGAAGGAGAAGAGAGATAAAGAGGGGCAGAAAATTTATTTGAAGAAATAATAGCAGAAAACTTGTCAAATCTGGGGAAGGAAACAGAAATCCAGATCCAAGAGGCACAGAGAGCCCCTGACAGTCCACCCAAGGAGGTCCATACCAAGACAGATGATAATTAAAATGGCAAAAATTAGTGATAAAAACAGAATTTTAAAAGCATCAAGAGAAAAAATTACATACAAGGGAAGCTCCATAGATTGTCAGCTTATTTCTTTAGCAGAAACTTTGCAGGCTAGAAGAGAGGGCATGATATATTCAAAGGGCTTAAAGGAAAAAACCTGCAATTAAGAATACTCTGTCCAGGAGGGTATATCATTCAGAATTGATGGAAAGATAGTTCCCCAGACAAACAAAAGTTAAAGAAGTTCACCACTAAACCATCCTTATAAGAAATGCTAAAGGGGATTCTTTGAATGGAAGGAAAGACCATAAACAAGAAAAAAGGAGGCATAAAAACAGTAGAAGTAGGTATATGTATAAAAATCAGTCAAGGATGCACAAAATAGAAGGATGTAAATTATGACATATCAAATATGCAGAGGTGGTGGGGGGGGGTGGTAAAAATTTAGTGATTTTAGAATGGGTCCAAACTTAAACGACTGTCAACTTAATATAGACTGCTATATGCATAAGATGTTGTGTATGAACCTAATGGTAACTACAAGCTAGAAACCTCTAACATATGCAAAAGATAAATAGAAAGGAATGTAAGCATATCACTAAAGAAAGCCATCAGACTACAAGGGTAGAAAGCAAGAAAAGAAAGGAACTACAAAAGCAACTATAAAACAAGCTACAAAAAGGCAATAAGTATACACCTATCAGTAATTACTTTGAGTGTAAATAGATTGAGTGTTCCAGTAAAAAGACATAGAGTGATAAGATAGATAAAAATGCAAGAGCCATCTATACAAGAGACTCACTTCACACTTAAAGACACTTGAAGACTGAAAGTGAAGGGATGGGAAAACATACACCATGCAAATAGAAGCAGAAAGAAAGCTGGAGTACCAGTACTTAATATCAGAGAAAATGGACTTTATAAGAAAGATCTAAGAAGATACAAGGATGAATTCTACACAATGGTAAAGGAACAATCCAACAAGAGGATATAACAGTTGTAAATATTTATGTACCCAACATAAGAGCACCTAAATACATAAAGCAACTAGTAACAAAGGAAGAAGTTGACAGTAATACAATAATAGTTGGGGACTTTACTACCCCACTTACATCAGTGGATGGATTATCCACACAGAAAATCAATAAGGAAAGTGGCTATGAATGACATATTGGACCACATAGACCTAACATATGTAATCAGAACATTCCATCCCAGAACAGTGGAGTACACATTCTTTTCAAGAGCACATGGAACATTCTCCAGAATAGATGACATGTTAGGCCACAAAACAAATCTCAGTTCAAACAGATGAAAATCATATTATGCATCTTTTCTGACCACAATGATACAAAACTAAAAATCACCAGAAAAATCTGAGAAGAGCACAAATACACAGAGACTAAATAACAAGCTACTAAACAATGAATGTTTAGGCATAAAAGAGAATGAAATTTTGCCATTTGCAACAACATGGATGGAGCTAGAGAGTATAATGCTAAGCAAAATAAGTCAGAGAAAGAGAAATACATATGATTTCACTCATATATGGAATTTAAGAAACAAAGCAAACATAAAAAATAAAAGAGACAAATTCAAAACCATACTCTTAATTCTGGAGAACAGATGGTTACCAAAGGAGAAGTTGGTGGGGAGAATGGGTGAAATAGGTGAAGGGGATTAAGAGTACACTTATCTTTTTTTTTTTAAGATTAATTTATTTGTTTTAGAGAGAGAGTGGGCAGGGGGAGTGGGCAGAAGGAGAGGGAGAGAGAAACTCAAGTAGACTCCTCACTGAATGTGAAGCCCCACGTAGGGCTTGATCTCACAACCCTGAGCCTCCAATGGAAGCTGTATCTGCTTACACCACGCTCTGTGCCCCTGCACCCTGTAGTGTGTCTTCACTAGGGCAGGTCCACCTGAGAAGCAGTGCAGCAGGCCCCTCCCCCAGAAGACCAGCATAAACCCTTCACACACACTGCATCTACTGATCATAGAATACTGCAAAGATTCAGCTCCAGGGGAAATAGGGTCTAGCTTCTTTTAATAAGCAGACCAAAACATACCTTGTTAAAACTTGCCACATTGTGGAGAAGGTCCAAATACCCCCCACTGAAGACAAGGAGAAACCCTACAGAGGACTAACATGAAGGAAAGAGCAGCCAAAACACAACAGCAGACTGTATACTCTGAAACACCTTATGAAGCACCAGACCCAAGGCAGTGTAGGACTTCTTCTTAATATGGCCATTACTCTCAGAAATAGGGATATAATAGGCTTTCCCGACAGTCACACAAAAAACAGTGACCTAGACAAAATGACAATATCAAGGAATTCATCCCAAAACAGAGAACAAGAAGAAGTAATGGTCAGGGGTTTAGTTCATAGAGATATAAGTAAGATTCCTAAACCAGAATTTAAAACAACAGTAAAAAAGACACTAGCTGGGCTTGAGAAAAGCATCAAAGACACTAGAGAATCCCTTACTGCAGAGATAAAAGAACTAAAACCTAGTCAGACCAAAATTAAAAATGCTATAATTGAGACCTAAAACTTTCTGGATGCAATGACAATGAGGATGAATGAAGCAGAAGGATGAATCAGTGATATAGAAGATAAAATTATGGAAAGTAATGAAACTAAAAAAAGGGAAAGGTATTGGATCACAAATGTAGACTTAGGGAACTCAGCAATTCCTTAGAGTGTATTAGCATTCTTGTCTTAGGAGTCCCAGAAGAAGAGAAAGAAGGGACAGAAGGTTTATTTGAGAAATTATAGCTGAGAACTTCCCTAACCTGGGGAAGGAAACAGACATTGAAATTCAGGAAGTACAGAGAACTCCCATTTAATTCAACCAACGGTGGCCATCACCAAGACATATTCACAAAGTCAAATTCACAAAATATACAGGCAAGGAACAAATCCTGAAATCAAGGGGAAAAAAGTCCTCAGTCTACAAGAGAAGACAAATTAGCTTCATAGTAGATGTGTCCCCAGAAACTTGGCAAGCTGGAAGAGAACAGCATGGTGTATGTTCAACATGTTGAATGGGGAAAATATGCAGCTAGAGATATTTTATCCAGCAAGGTTGTCATTAAGAATAAGAGAGGTAAAGAGTTTCCAAGACAAACAAAAACTAAAGGAGTTTTTGACTAGCAGACCAACCTTGCAAAAAATATTAAAGGGGACTCTTTAGATGAGGAAAAAAGACCAAAAGCAACAAAGACTAGAAAGGAACAGTGAACACCACCAGAATTGTCAATTTTACAGGTAACACAATTCACATCTATCATAATCACTCTGAAAGTAAATGGACTGATTGCTCCAGTTGAAAAACATAGGCTATCAGAATGGATAAAAAAACAAGATGCTGTTTACAAGAGACTCATTTTAGACCTAAGGATACCTGCAGACTGAAAGTGAGGGGATAGAGAACCATGTATCATGCTAATGGCTGTCGAAAGAAAGCCAGAGTAGCCATACTTATATCAGACAAACTTGATATAGACTGTAGCGAGATGAAGAAGAAGGGCACTATATCATAATTAAGGGTATCTCCATCAAGAAGATCTAATAATTGTATGTATTTATACCCCCAACTTGGGAGCACCCAAATATATGTCAATTAATAACAGACATAAAGAGACTCATTCATAATAGTATAATAATAGGAAACTTTAACACAGCACTTATAGCAATGGACAGATAATCTAAGAAGAAAATCAACAAGGAAACAAACCATGGCTTTGAATGCCACACTGTACCAGATGGACTTAACAGAATATTTCAGAACATTTCATCCTAAAGCAGCAGAATACACATTCTTTTTGAGTGCACATGGAACCTCCTCCAGAATAGATCATGTACTAGGTCACTAATCAGCCCTCAACAAAAACAAAAAGTACTAGACATGTTGCTGGAGGCAAGGGAAACAAAAACAAAAAAGCTGCTGGGACTTAATCAGGATAAAAATATTCTGCACAGTGAAGGAAACAGTAAAAAAAACTAAAGAGCAACCTACATTATGAGAGAAGATACTACCAAATGATGTATCTGATAAAGGGTTAGAATCCAAAAATCTATAAATAACTTATCAAATCCAATGCCCGAAAACCAAAAATCCAGTTAAGAAATGGATAGAAGACATGAACAGATATTTCTCCAAAGAAGACATCCGGATAGCCAACAGACACGTGAAAAAATGCTCAATATCACTTGGCATCAGGGAAATATAAATCAAAACCGCAATGAGATACCACCTCACACCAGTCAGAATGGCTAAAATTAGCAACACAGGAAACAACAGATATTGCCAAGGATGCGGAGAAAGGGGAGTCCTCTTACACTGTTGGTGGGAATGAAGACTAGACAAGACTAGACTAGTCATTGTGGAAAATAGTATGGAGGTTCCTCAGAAAGTTAAAATTAGAACTAACTACCCCAGGACCCAGCAATTGTAGTACTAGGTATTTACCCAAAGGATACAAAAATAAAAATTCCAAAGGGTACATGCACCCTGTTGTTTTTAGCAACATTATCAACAATAGCCAAACTATGTAAAGAGCCCAAATGTCCATTGACTGATGAATGGATAAAGATGATGTGGTGTTCCCACATACAATGGAATATTAGCCATCAAAAAGAATGAAATCTTGTCATTTGCTATGATGTGGATGGAGCTAGAGTACATTATGCTAAGTGAAATAAGTCAGAGAAAGGCAAATACCATATGATCTCATTCATATGGAATTTAAGAAAGAAAATGGATGAACATACGGGAAGAGAGAAAAGAAAAAAGGAGGCAGGGAAACAAACCATAAAAGACTCTTAATGATAGAAAATAAACAGGGTTGATGAAGGGCAGTGGTGGGAGGTGGGCTAAATAGGTGGTGGGTATTAAGGAGGGCACTTATTTTTTTTTAAAGATTTTATTTATTCAGGAGAGACAGAGGCAGAGACAGGCAGAGGGAGAGGCAGGCTCCTTCTGGGAGCCTGATGCAGGACTTGATCCCGGGACCCTGGCATCATAACCTGAGCCAAAGGCAGACATTCAACCACTGTGCCACCCAGGTGCCCCAAGAAGGGCACTTGTTATGATGAGCACTAGGTATTATAGGTAAGTGATGAATAATTAAATTCTACCCTGAAAAAAATAAAAATAAAAAAATAAATTCTACCCTGAACCCGGTATTTTTTTTTCTGAACCCAGTATTACACAATATGTTAACTAACTAGAATTTAAATGAAAATTTGAAAAAAATATGGGATCCCTGGGTGGCGCAGCGGTTTGGCGCCTGCCTTTGGCCCAGGGCGCGATCCTGGAGACCCGGGATCGAATCCCACGTTGGGCTCCCTGTGCATGGAGCCTGCTTCTCCCTCTTCCTGTGTCTCTGCCTCTCTCTCTATCTCTCTGTGACTATCATAAATAAATAAAAATAAAAATAAAAAAATTTTAAAGAAAATTTGAAAAAAATAAATTCGTTTGTGGACAGATCATCTATTTTCTTTAAAAACAGAATGAATCCCATAAAATGGTAACAGTAAAAATTTGCTTATATATTATAATTGTGAAAAGTGTATAGTACACACTAAAATATAATATTTAATAAAAAACATAAATTATGAATGTGTTAATCAGGAAATAAAAGAGGAAATAAAAAAATACATGGAGACAAATCAGAATGAAAACCTAATGGTCCACAGTCTTTGGGATGCAACAAATCTGTTCTGAGACGGCAGATTATAGCAGTACAGGACTACCTAAAGAAGCAAGAAAAATCTCAAACAATCTAACCTCCCACCTAAAAGGACTAGAAAAAGAAAAACAACAAAGCCCAAAGACACTAGAGGGAAGGAAAAATAAAGATTAGAGCAGAAATAAATAAAATAGAGACTAAAAAAAATAATTAAACAGATCAATTAAACCAGGAGCTAGTTTTTTAAAAAGATCAATGAAATTGATCAATCTTTAGCCAGGTACTTTATTTTTTTATAATAAATTTATTTTTTATTGGTGTTCAATTTACCAACATACAGAATAACACCCAGTGCTCATCCCGTCAAGTGCCCCCCTCAGTGACCGTCACCCATTCACCCTCACCCCCCGACCTCCTCCCTTTCCACCACCCCTAGTTCGTTTCCCAGAGTTAGGAGTCTTTATGTTCTGTCTCCCTTTCTGATATTTCCCACACATTTCTTCTCCCTTCCCCTGTATTCCCTTTCACTATTATTTATATTCCCCAAATGAATGAGAACATATAATGTTTGTCCTTCTCCGATTGACTTACTTCGCTCAGCATAATACCCTCCAGTTCCATCCACGTTGAAGCAAATGGTGGGTATTTGTCATTTCTAATGGCTGAGTAATATTCCATTGTATACATAAACCACATCTTCTTTATCCATTCATCTTTTGAAGGACACCGAGGTTCCTTCCACAGTTTGGCTATTGTGGACATTGCTTCTATAAACATCGGGGTGCAGGTGTCCCGGTGTTTCATTGCATCTGTATCTTTGGGGTAAATCCCCAATAGTGCAATTGCTGGGTTGTAGGGCAGGTCTATTTTTAACTCTTTGAGGAACCTCCACACAGTTTTCCAGAGTAGCTGCACCAGTTCACATTCCCACCAACAGTGTAAGAGGGTTCCCTTTCCTCCACATCCTCTCCAACATTTGTGGTTTCCTGCCTTGTTAATTTTCCCCATTCTCACTGGTGTGAGGTGGGATCTCATTGTGGTTTTGATTTGTATTTCCCTGATGGCCAGTGATGCAGAGCATTTCCTCATGTGCTTGTTGGCCATGTCTATGTCTTCCTCTGTGAGATTTCTCTTCATGTCTTTTGCCCATTTCATGATTGGATTGTTTGTTTCTTTGGTGTTGAGTTTAATAAGTTCTTTATAGATCTTGGAAACTAGCCCTTTATCTGATATGTCATTTGCAAACATCTTCTCCCATTCTGTAGGTTGTCTTTTAGTTTTGTTGACTGTATCCTTGCTGTGCAAAAGCTTCTTATCTGGATGAAGTCCCAGTAGTTCATTTTTGCTTTTGTTTCTTTTGCCTTCGTGGATGTATCTTGCAAGAAGTTACTGTGGCTGAGTTCCAAAAGGGTGTTGCCTGTGTTCTCCTCTAGGATTTTGATGGAATCTTGTCTCACGTTTAGATCTTTCATCCATTTTGAGTTTATCTTTGTGTATGGTGAAAGAGAGTGGTCCAGTTTCATTCTTCTGCATGTGGAAGTCCAATTTTCCCAGCACCATTTATTGAAGAGACTGTCTTTGTTCCAGTGGATAGTCTTTCCTCCTTTATCGAATATTAGTTGACCAAAAAGTTCAGGGTCCACTTCTGGGTTCTCTATTCTGTTGCATTGATCTATGTGTCTGTTTTTGTGCCAGCACCACACTGTCTTGATGACTACAGCTTGTAGTACAACCTGAAATCTGGCATTGTGATGCCCCCAGCTATGGCTTTCTTTTTTAAAATTCCCCTGGCTATTCGGGGTCTTTTCTGATGCCACACAAATCTTAAAATAATTTGTTCCAACTCTGTGAAGAAAGTCCATGGTATTTTGATAGGGATTGCATTAAACGTGTAAATTTCCCTGGGTAACATTGACATTTTCACAATATTAATTCTGCCAATCCATGAGCATAGAATATTTTTCCATCTCTTTGTGTCTTCCTCAATTTCTTTCAGAAGTGTTCTATAGTTTCTAGGGTATAGATCCTTTACCTCTTTGGTTAGGTTTATTTCTAGGTATCTTACGCTTTTGGGTGCAATTGTAAATGGGATTGACTCCTTAATTTCTCTTTCTTCAGTCTCATTGTTAGTGTATAGAAATGCCACTGATTTCTGGGCATTGATTTTGTACCTCTCAGTCTTTTCTGATACCTAATGTTCACCAGGGCCCGGCCTCCCAGGAGGTCGAACTTTAAGTATAAAGAAAAGGAGACTGTAGGGGCACCTGGGTGGCACAAACTTCCAATTATAAACAAATAAGACTTGAGACATATTTTTCATAATAAGCTCTTTTTGAGAGCTCTTTATCCTGCCACATTACCAAAGCTCTGTCCTGCCACGTTACCAAATTGCTGTATGAGTTCTAGCAATCTTGGGGTGGAGGCTTTTGGGTTTTCTATGTAGAGTATCATGTCATCGGCGAAGAGGGAGAGTTTGACTTCTTCTTTGCCAATTTGAATGCCTTTAATGTCTTTTTGTTGTCTGATTGCTGAGGCTAGGACTTCCAGTACTATGTTGAATAGCAGTGGTGAGAGTGGACATCCCTGTCTTGTTTCTGATCTTAGGGGAAAGGCTCCCAGTGCTTCCCCATTGAGAATGATATTTGCTGTGGGCTTTTCGTAGATGGCTTTTAAGATGTTGAGAAATGTTCCCTCTATGCCTACACTCTGAAGAGTTTTGATCAGGAATGGATGCTGTATTTTGTCAAATGCTTTCTCTGCATCTAATGAGAGGATCATATGGTTCTTGGTTTTTCTCTTGCTGATATGATGAGTCACACTGATTGTTTTACGGGTGTTGAACCAGCCTTGTGTCCCGGGGATAAAGGGTCCTACTTGGTCATGGTGAATAATTTTCTTAATGTACTGTTGGATCCTATTGGCTAGTATCTTGTTGAGAATTTTTGCATCCATGTTCATCAGGGATATTGTTCTGTAATTCTCCTTTTTGGTGGGGTCTTTGTCTGGTTTTGGAATTAAGGTGATGCTGGCCTCATAGAACGAATTTGGAAGTACTCCATCTCTTTCTTTCCAAACAGCTTTAGTAGAATAGGTATGGTTTCTTCTTTAAATGTTTGATAGAATTCCCCTGGGAAGCCATCTGGCCCTGGACTTTTGTGTCTTGGGAGGTTTTTGATGACTGCTTCAATTTCCTCCCTGGTTATTGGCCTGTTCAGGTTTTCCATTTCTTCCTGTTCCAGTTTTGGTAGTTTGTGGTTTTCCAGGAATGCGTCCATTTCTTCTAGATTGCCTAATTTATTGGCATAGAGCTGTTCATAATATGTTTTTAAAATAGTTTGTATTTCCTTGGTGTTGGTAGTGATCTCTCCTTTCTCATTCATGATTTTATTAATTTGAGTCTTCTCTGTCTTCTTTTTAATAAGGCTGGCTAATGGCTTCTCTATCTTATTAATTCTTTCAAAGAACCAACTCCTGGTTCTGTTGATGTGTTCCACAGTTCTTCTGGTCTCGATTTCATTGAGTTCTGCTCGAATCTTTATTAACTCTCTTCTTCTCCTGGGTGTAGGATCTATTTGTTGTTTTTTCTCTAGCTCCTTTATGTGTAAGGTTAGCTTTTGTGTTTGAGTTCTTTCCAGTGTTTGAATGGTTGCTTGTATTGCGATGTATTTCCCCCTTAGGACTGCTTTTGCTGCATCCCAAAGATTTTGAACGGTTGTGTCTTCATTCTCATTAATTTCCATGAATCTTTTTAATTCTTCCTTAATTTCCTGGTTGACCCTTTCATCTTTTAGCAGGATGTACCTTAACCTCCTCGTGTTTGAGGTCCTTCCAAACTTCTTGTTGTGATTTAGTTCTAATTTCAAGGCATTATGGTCTGAGAATATGCAGGGGACGATCCCAGTCTTTTGGTATCGGTTCACACCTGATTTGTGACCCAGTATGTGGTCTATTCTGGAGAAAGTTCCATGTGCACTTGAGAAGAATGTGTATTCAGTTGAGTTTGGATGTAAAGTTCTGTAGATATCTGTGAAGTCCATCTGGTCCAGTGTATCATTTAAAGCTCTCGTTTCTTTGGAGATGTTGTGCTTAGAAGACCTATTGAGTATAGAAAGAGCTAGATTGAAGTCACCAAGTATAAGTGTATTATTATCTAAGTATTTCTTCACTTTGGTTATTAATTGATTTATATATTTGGCAGTTCCCACATTCGGGGCATATATATTGAGGATTGTTAAGTCCTCTTGTTGGATAGATCCTTTAAGTATGATATAGTGTCCCTCTTCGTCTCTCACTATAGTCTTCGGGGTAAATTTTAGTTTATCTGATATAAGGATGGCTACCCCTGCTTTCCTTTGAGGACCATTTGAATGGTAAGTGGTTCTCCAACCTTTTATTTTCAGGCTGTAGGTGTCCTTCTGTCTAAAATGAGTCTCTTGTAGACAGCAAATAGATGGGTCCTGCTTTTTTATCCAATCTGACACCCTGCACCTTTTGATGGGGTCATTAAGCCCGTTCATGTTCAGAGTTACTATCGAAAGATATGAGTTTAGTGTCATCATGATATCTATTCAGTCCCTGTTTTTGTGGATTGTTCCACTGAACTTCTTCTTAAAGGGGAATTTTAAGAGTCCCCCTTAAAATTTCTTGCAGAGCTGGTTTGGAGGTCACATATTCTTTCAGTTCCTGCCTGTCTTGGAAGCTCTTTATCTCTCCTTCCATTTTGAATGAGAGCCTTGTTAGATAAAGTATTCTTGGTTGCATGTTCTTCTCATTTAGGACCCTGAATATATCCTGCCAGCCCTTTCTGGCCTGCCAGGTCTCTGTGGAGAGGTCTGCTGTTACTCTAATACTCCTCCCCATAAAAGTCAGGGATTTCTTGTCTCTTGCTGCTTTAAGGATCTTCTCTTTATATTTGGAATTTGCAAGCTTAACTATTAAATGTTGAGGTGTTGAACGGTTTTTATTGATTTTAGGGGGGTATCTCTCTATTTTCTGGATCTGAATGCCTGTTTCCCTTCCCAGATTAGGAAAGTTTTCAGTTGTGATTTGTTCAAATACATATTCTGGCCCTCTGTCCCTTTCGGCGCCCTCAGGAACCCCAATTAAACGTAGGTTTTTCTTCCTCAGGCTGTTGTTTATTTCCCTTAATCTATCTTTATGGTCTTTTAATTTTTTGTCTCTTTTTTCCTCAGTTTACCTCTTTGCCATCACCTTGTCTTCTATGTCACTCACTCGTTCCTCTACCTCGTTAACCCTCGTCATTAGGACTTCTAGCTTGGATTGCGTCTCATTCAGTTGATTTTTAATTTCTGCCTGATTAGATCTAAATTCTGCAGTCATGAAGTCTCTTGAGTCCTTTATGCTTTTTTCTAGAGCCACCAGTAGCTGTATAATAGTGCTTCTGAATTGGCTTTCTGACATTAAATTGTAATCCAGATTTTGTAACTCTGGGAGAGAGGGCTGTTTCTGATTCTTTATTTTGAGGTGAGGTTTTCTTTCTAGTCATTTTGCTCAGTGCAGAGTGGCCAAAACCAAGTTGTATTGGGAAAAGGAGAAAAAGAGAGGAGAGAAAGAAGGAAAGAAAAGAGAAAAAGAAAAAAGAAAAAAAGAAAAAAAAGAAGAAAAAGAGAAAGAGAAAAAAAAAAGGGTGGGGGAAGAAAACAAATCAAAAAGCAACAACAACAACAACAACAACAACAACAAAACCACGGGGGAGTATCTTCTGTTTCTGTATACTTTAAGTCCCTTGACTTCCCCTGGAACTTGTCCGTCTAGCTGGTCTTCGGGGGGAGGGGCCTGTTGTGCTGATTTTCAGGTGTTAGCACTTGGGGGAGCTGCTCTGCCCCCTGCCTGGTGCAGGGCTCAGGGCTCCTCCCGCGAGGCCCCAGGAGGAACAACCGTAGTGGCGGCAGCTAGCTCTGGAGCCCTGGTTTCAGCTCCCACAGTAACTCCGGGGCTCTCCGTCTGCAGGGCCGGAAGGCTCCGGGGCGGGGCCGCTGATCTGCTCAGCTCGGGGCAGGAGGGTCCTTGCTGTCCTGGGCCCTCCTGGCCTCTGCCTGTCCCGGGGGAGGCTGGATCCTAGGCTGTGTCCCCGGTGCCCTGTGCTCCCCGGCCTGTGCTGTTGGATTCGCGCTCCTGGCCGCGCAGCCGACTCTCCGCGGAGCCTCTTCCTCTGCCGGAGCTGCCTCCGAGCTGCTCCCGGGCCGCGCAGCCCTAGCCAGGTAACTTTAAAAAGAAAAGAGAGGACTCAGGTAAAAAAAAAAAAAATCAAATGGAAGAAATAACAACCAACATCCCAGAGATACAAAAGGAGTGTAAGAGAATATTTTTTAAAAAGATTTTATTTATTTATTGAGAGAGAGAGAAAGAGCGAGGCAGACGACAAGCAGCAGGGAGAGGGAGAAGCAGACTCCCTGTTGAGCAACGAGCCCAGTGTGGGGCTTGATTCCAGGACCCTGGGATAATGACCTGAGTTAAAGGAAGACACTGACTGAGCCATCTAGGTGCCCTAGGATTGTAAGAGAATATTATGAAAAATGTTATGCCAAGAAATTGAACAACCTAGAAGAAATGTATAAATTCCTGGAAATATATAACCTTCCTAAACTGAAACAGGAAGAAATAGAAGATTTGAACAGACTGATCACTAGCAATGAAATTGGGTCAATAATCAAAAAAAAAATCTCAACAAGAGCAGTTGGTTAAACATCCAACTCTTGATATCAGCTCAGGTCATGATCTCAGGATTATGGGATCAAGCCCCACATTCAGCTCCATGCTCAGCAGGGGGTCTTCTTGAGATTCTCTCCCTCTCCCTCTGCCCTCCCCTCCTGTGTTTTTTTTTCTCTCTCTCTAGTAAATAAATCTTAAAAAAAAAAAAACAAACTCCCAACAAACAAAAGTCCAGGACCAAATGGCTTCATAGGTGAGTTCTACCAAACTTAAATAAGCATTAATACCTATTCTCAAATTATTCCAAAAATAGAAGGAAACTCCAAATTCATTTTATGAAGCCAGCATTATCCTGATACCAAAACCAGATAAAGATACTACAAAAGAAAAGTACACGCCAATATCTCTGATGAACATAGATGTAAAAATCTTCAACAAAATACTAGTAAACCTAATCCAACAAAACATGAAAAAAAAATCCTGCCATGATCAAGTGGGTCTTGGGAAAACTGGATCAAGCGGGATTTGTTCCAGGGATATAAGGGTGATTCAGTACATCAGTATATCGCATGATATATCACATTGACAAGAGTAAGGATAAAAACCATATGGTCATCTCATTAGCTGCAGAAAAAAGATTTGGCAAAGTACAACATCCATTCATGATAAAAACTCTCAATAAAGTTTGTTTAGAGGGAACATACCTCAACATTATAAAGGCCATCTATGAAACCCACAGCTGAACTTATTATACTCAGCGATTCTAGATCAGAATCAACCCAGGAATGTCCACTTGCACCACTTTTATTCCACATAGTACTGGAGGTCCTAGCTACAGCAGTCAGATAAGAAAAATAAATAAAAGGCATCCATACTGGTAAGGAAGAAGTAAGATTTTTGCTATTTGCAGATAACATGAAAAAAATATATATATATAGGAAAACTCTAATGATTCCACCAAAAAACCACTAGAACTGATAAATGAATTTAGTAAAGTCATGGGATACAGAATCTACATACAGAAATCTGTTGTATTCCTATACACTAATAATGAAGGAACAGAAAGATAAATTAAGAAAGTAATCTCATTAAAAATTGCACCAAAAAGAATAAAATGCATAGGAATAAATTTAACCCCGGAAGTGAGAGACCTGTAATCCAAAAACTATGAAATACTGATGAAAGAAATTGAGGATTAAGCAAACAAATGGAAATACATTCCATGCTCATGGATTAGAAGAACCAATAGTATTAAGCTGTCCATCACTCAAAGCAATCTATAGATTCAGTACAATCAGTATCAAAATACCAGTAGTATTTTCCACAAAACTAGAAAAATCCTAATATCTATGTAGAACCACAAAAGACCCTGAGTACCCAAAGCACTCTTTAAAAAGAAGAACAAAGCTGGAGGTATCATAATCCCAAATTTCAAGATAGGCTACAAAGCTGTAGTAATCAAAACCATATGGTATTGGCACAAAAATCAGCACATATGTAATGAAACACAACAGAGAGACCAGAAATAAACCCATGTTTTTATGGTCAGTTAATCTGTGACAAAGGAGGCAGGGATTTACAATGGGAAGAAGATGGTATCTTTGACAAATGGTCTTGGGAAAACTGGATAGCTACATGCAAAAGAATGAAATTGGACCACTTTCTTATATCACTCACTCAGAAATCTCAAAATGGATTAAAGACCTGTGAGACCTGGAACTATAAAGTTCCTAATAAGCAATAATTTCTTTGACATCAACTCCAAAAATGTTTTTCTAAATATGTCTCCTCTGGCAAGGGAAACAAAAGCAAAATTAAATTATTGGGACTACATCTAAATAAAGTTTTGGATAGTGAAGGAAATCATCAACCAAAAGGCAGCCTACTGAATATGAGAAGATATTTGATGTAAATGATATATCAAATAAAGGGTTAATATTCAAGATATATAAAGAACTTCTGCAACTCAACACCAAAAACCCCACAAATAATCCGATTAGGAAATGGACAAAGGACCTGAATAGACATTTTTCCAAAGATGGCATACAGATGGCCAAACAGACACATGGAAAATGCTCAACATCACTAATCATCAGAGTAATACAAATTCAAACCATAATGAACCATAATGAACTGTTTTTGACTGTCAGAATGGCTAAAATAAAACAAGAAATATCAAGTATTGGTGAGGATGTGGAGAAAAGGGAACTCTCTTGCAATATTGGTGGGAATGCAAATTGTTGCAGCCACTGTGGAAAACAGTATGGAGGTCCTTCAGAAAATTAAAAACAGAATTACCATATTATCCAGTAAATTCCATTACTGGGTTTGAAATTGAAAACACTGATCTGAAAAGATATATGCATCCCTGTGTTTATTGCAATGTTATTTACAGTAGCCAGGATATGGCAGCAACCCAAGTGTTGATCAGTAGATGAACAGATAAAGAAGATAATATATAGAATAGAGTATTACCCAGCCATAAAAAGAATGAAATTTTGCCACTTGCAACAACATGGATTGACCTAGATTGTATAATACTAAGCGAAAGAAGTCAGAGACAGACAAATACCATATGATTTCACTCATATGTGGAATTTAAGAACAAAACAAACTAAGAGAAGAAAAGAGACTTTTAAATATAGAGAATAAACAGGTGGTTGCCAGAAAGGAGGTAGAGGGATGGGTGAACTATATCAAGGGTATTAAGACTATACTTACCTTGATGAGCACTGAGTAATGTATAGAATTGTTGAATTATTGTACACCTGAAACTAATATAATCCTGTATGTTAATCAAACTTGAATTTAAAAATAAATCTTAAAAAAAGAGCAAGGGAATTGTTTCCACAAAGAATGATGAGTCAATGTGAGAGTACATTGCCTTCATATAAAACTGTATATCCTATGAATTGCAGCATGACTAGCTCATCATGATCTCTCTCATAATATTCTTTTGCATTTTAAAATTAGCAGTTTAAAGTTTTCAAAGAATTTTCACCCATCTCATAGTATTTCATGCTTACCACAATGCTATGGACAATCAGATGGAATTATACCTGCTTTTTGGATGAATGAGGCTCAGGAAATCTGTATTGCCCAAGATACAAGGCATTTCTATGGTGCTACAAAGTGGTTAGTAGGTACATCTAGGCCTGGAACTTTAGCTGGAAGTCATAGTCCCTAGCGCAGTGCTCCTTACAGTATCATTATGATATGTCACCATATTTGCGAAGATTTATAAGGCCAATAGTAAAAGAGACAGCAACTTCAAATACACTTTTTCCCAATATTTGGCAGAAAACTTGGTTCTAGGAGAATAGGAAGTAAGGCACTTACTGTCATAACCAAGAGTTTTAGTCCTATATTCTTCCATTCCATGTGCTCTAGGCCCTTCTCATACCTTCCATGCTTCTTTCAAAACCTTCTCTTAGAGCCCAAGCAGTAATTGATAATTGGTAATGGTAATGGGCCATTACCAATTGATAATTGGTAATGGGCCATTTAATAACCACTGGATCCGTAAACCAGAGTCTGAGACTTTGGAATTTGCAAGAGCTTAATAAAACATCGGAATTCTGGAAGAAAATTACTGAATGAAAAATTATAAACTATAAAATTGATATTAATAAAGGTTTAAGCTTTTACAAAATGAAACCTGTTTATCAACTGCACTCCATTCCAATTCATATAATTTTATGCAAATCTTAAGTGTGGGTTCCTGTGTATTGTATATCATGTGAGAGGGATAGGACTTCCAAGAAAGCAAGAGTGCATGGAGCCAGTAAAGGCTTTAGAGCAGCCCTTGCAACTAGCTAGAACTTTTCCCTTTAGTTTTAGCAGCAGTTCTGAAATGTTGCTACACAGACTCTTCTGCTTGCAAATGATGGTGGCTTCACTTCTCTCTTTTGGACCAGCCAGTGCTTTGACCAAGCCTAAGGGTAAAAGGTGTTCTTTAGTCCCAAGGTGAAAACTCCCCAACAGAATAGCAATTTCAAGGAAGGAAGTCAATGCTCCTTAGAGGCAATGGCTGGTCTGAGAGAAGAGGAAAAATATATGCTTAATCTTTTGATCTGTCAAATGAAAGGCATGTTCTCAAGTGAATAGATTCAATACACAGGGGCTTAATTACTGAGCTTGGGGAGGGAAAATAAAACACACAAATAATATGTTTATTCTGTGTGGGAGTATATAATATATGCAGGACATAATCACGGAAATTTGAAGTGGATAATGTGTAAGGTTATCCTGGCCATTCCCTGGAGCCAGAATGGGATCGGTATCACTTTGTATTCCAGACTCCTCTGTCTCATCTAATTGGCAGCATGGGTAAGGACTTCTTTTGCCCTGTTTCTTTAAAATCAAAGATCTTCCAATGGAGAGGTAGGGTGTCATTTAAAGCCTTTTAGGTGTATGTGTTGTCTGCTGATTTTTCTGTAAATAAAGGGTTCGTCCAGTCCCTGCAGGTTCAAGGAATGAAGTAAAGAAAAATACAGAACTTCCTGTCTTTTTCCTGAAAAGCCCAGTTGTCCAAATTCTTAGAGTAGCTGAGCTGATGGCAGGGGTGGTGGGGGAATGATTAACTCTAAGTATCTGGCTGATTGCAGAACAGCTGTTCCTGTGACTACAATCTTTTATGGTGGTACATGGCTTCCAAAAGTTACCAAGCGCTTTATTTATTTATTACCCACACTTGCCTATGCAATTCATAAGAGCTCTAGGAGAATGTGAAGTTAGGTATAAGCCCCTTCTACAGACAAGGAAAGAGTCAGAGATGGTGCATGGCTAGTCCAAGGTTATATTGCTGGTGAGTGGTGAGGGCAGAACAGAAACCCAGCTGTTTGGTCCCAAATTCCAGCAGTTCTTTTCACATAATTAGGAATAGGTTTTTTGACCCACTCTCTTCCTTTGAAATGGTGCATAGGTAGGTAGAGACCAACCCAAAACCCAAGAATGCTGAGTGGTGTGTGTACCTTCTATGGTGGTATAAGAGAAAGCCCAAATGGCTCCTTCAGGATAGTCCTACTAGGATAATGGGCTGTAGCACTGCAGAGATCACTAAGTAACAGGTTTCAGTGTTTAACTGTTTCCATTTATAACCTTCTTACCTTTTAGGGATAGTGGTAAGAAGCCCTGGATATGGAATGAGGTAAGCTGGATTCAAGCCCACTCTGTGCTACCTGGGCAGTTCTAAGGAAGTTATTTAATGTAGAGCCCTTAAATCTTTGTTCTCAAAAGTATTCAGTAATTTTCAAGAATGATTATTATGGTACAAGTTAAAACATTTGACATAAGTTAAAAAATTAGTAGGTAGAACATTTTGAAGCATCCTTAAGCCTGAATCATGTGAAAGGGGAAAGGCTTAAGGATATACTGGGGTAGGGTACAAGATGAGGATGTCTGTTTTAAGTATTACTTGGTAAAAAAGGAACTGAGAAGTGTAATGGTTTGAGTTTTAGGGTCATGAGTGGTGATCCTAATTTCTTGAGCATCAAAAGAGTCACAGTAAATATTTCCTTTGAGAGCAAAATGGAGGTCAGAATGAAATTCCTAAAATAAATCACATGAAGTTCTGTTCAATTGCTGGAAAAGAGCCACAGATTGAGCTCTAAGCTTCTAGGCTACCACAGCAGGAAAAAACACAATTTGATGCAGGGACCAGCAAACATTTTCTTTAATGGGTCAGATAGTAAATATTTTCAGCTTTATGGGCCAAATACATGTCTGGTACATGTTCTTATTTGTTTGTTTGTTTTGGTTTTCATAGCCCTTTAAAATCTTTAACTTGCAGACCATATCAAAAGATGCTATGGACCAGATTTTTTTTTTTTTTAAGATTTTGAGAGAACAAGAGAGAAACCATGAGTGGGGGAGGAGGAGGGGCAGAGGAAAGGGAGAATGTGGGGCTCCATCCCAGGACCCTGAGTTCATGACCTGAGCCAAAGGCAGCCATTTAACCGACTAAGCCACCCAGTAGTTGTAGGTGCTAAAAACATAGAGAAATATGTTTTAGAAACTCTTCATTGGGTGGACACTGCATGGCAGCATTTGATCAAGTAGGCAGTTTAGCTAGATATGAACTGGAGGAAAGGATGGTGGTAAACAGTGGTTTCGTGGCTTCCCACTTCCTGGAGCTTTCAGATCAAGAATAGCAGGTGCAGAGCATGCACGATTCTTTCCAGCCTGTGTCCTACAATAACCTATAACTTCATTATAATATATTTACTTTGTGGTTTTAACACCCCCACCCCCACCCCCACCCTCACTGGGAGAAGACACCCATGACAGTTCCATCAAGAACCTTGCTGGGCCAAAAACTATCCCTCTTGGCAACTAGGAGGAGTCCTTAGATGATTGGAAACAGCCTCAGTTGGAGACCACCCTAGCTGTGACTCATAACTTAGGTGAACATAAAAAGAAAAGACACCGGTACAGTTGCCATCTCTGGACCTACCTGCTCTCCCATCTAGAGTGTGCTGTCCTTAATAAACTGCTTTGTGCTTGCTGTTTTCCTTTTGGCTGTCTTTATTTGAGCACAGATCCTCACATCAGTCTTTCATGGGGAATCTGAGAACCTAGACCTCCATTCACACATCACAGAATCTTCCACCTATGGTAACAGTCATAGTTTTAAAGATCATCTTGGGGAAGGATTAATATCCTCTATTGAAAACTGACGAGCCAGACAAGAGTGCTTCTGATTCCAAAACTGTATCAGCACCACTCAAGGTAAGAGGCAAGCTATTCTCCCTGTCCAAGCCTGTGTTTTCGCCTCTTCTCTAAGATGAGGATAATAGTAAGTGTCCTGCTCACCTTCCAGGGTAATTGCAAGGATCAAATGAAATTCTGTATGTGAAATTGTCTCATAAATGATTGTAACAATGACTATAACAACAGAGTGTTAGTTACTATTTATCAGCTTAGGCATAGTCAGCTGCTGGTAGTTGGTCTGTGACCACCATACTCATAAGAAACTCCAAATTTAGTGAGGGAAGATAGAAAAATGAGGGGAGTACCTCAGCCCACATGCAAAGACATATGCATGGATCAGCCCTGGTCTCCAAGGAGCTCATGGTGGGTGAGACCAAAATAACACCAAAGTAATAAAGCTAAATGTAATATCATTATGCTAAAGCAACCTACCTAGAGGCACACAGCAACTTAGTTGTAGAGACATATTTGCTGTTGCAATGTACTAATACCAACCTTTAACCAAGTACCTACTATTTTAGTTTTATTTTTATATTATTGTCTGTGTTGTGCTAGGTTCTTCACATATTATCTCATTGAGTTTCACAACCATCCTAGGAAGTAGGTCTTAGTATCTCCATTTTTTCAGATGAAGAAATTGAAGCTCTTATAATCAGGCAGATATCATATGGCTAGTCAGTGGAGGACTTGGGTTGTGGTGAATGATTAGAAGTAGTCTAACCTGGTAGGCTTCCTGGATGCAGCAAATTTGAAGCATAGTTTTAGAAAAACAGAAGGACAGAGGCAATTATGTGAAAGTTTGCTGTAGGATCAGGCAAGTGAAAAGAGTTCCTCTTCCTCCTCCTCCTCTTCTTCCTCTTCATCCTCCTCCTCCACTGCTGCTGCTTCTCTCTTCTTCTTCTTTCTTCTTTCTTCTTTCTTCTTTTCTTTTCTTCTTCTTCGTACTGCCTGAATCTCCCAGGTCTTTCCTGCCACTTAACTTGGCTCCTTCTGATTCCTTCAGAAAGATAAACTAGGCAGACAGTCAGCTTCCAGGGGCCAAATATGTCACTGTCCTTTGTGCACTGGACTTAATTTCATGGAAACTGCTGGAAGCTTGGATTCTTGGGTCCTTAGTTCCACTCACCTCTGTCCCTAAGCTATTTTGGAACCTTGGGATGTCCCTGCTCTGGGCTCAGTTGTTTCCTCTAAATTGAGAATGTTGGTCTTACAGGATCCTTCCACTTGTGAAATATCCTGGATTGCAGTATCCTCAAAGGCAGGAAGGAGCTGCATCTAATGTTGAGGGAGTAATGCTTTCTCAGGAATGTCAGAAACGAAGCATTGGATCTTGGGTCTGCAGGAAAATGAGGTGTCCTGTAAGTGAATTTTCCAAATATCTGAGACAGGCATTTTTAAACACATAAACTTTGTTGTACATATGTAACTGCAGACAAAAATCTTTTCTAATTGTGTTGTGCCTTTTATTTCTTATTAAACAGAGCATATCAAATATCAGTGATCTTTTCATTTATAACCCAGCCCATTTTGATACTGTAAAATTTCAGGGTGTACTTATTGAGTTATTGTGAGGATGCTTTCCTTTACACTAAATAGCTCCTGGATATTATTTTCAAGAAATCTTATATCTGATTTCTGGAGTTTTTCAGTCTCTAGCATATCATATATTACCTGTTGCCATTACCTTTGTGGTGTTTCTGTTAGCTTCTTGCATATCTGAGTTTCTGGCTTCAAACATGCTCTGAGATAGGAAACCAGATTACCTTCTTTGTTTGGGCATAAGAATAAGTAGGATTAGAAGGTGAGCATAGTGGTTATCCTGTGAATAAAGTGAGCTTTGCAGAGGAACTTTTGGATGTCTAGGTCAGTTATTTTTAGCTTGTTTTGGCGTTGTCAGTTATGTTTCAGGTAATCAAGAATGACCAAAAAGCAAACTTGAGATTAGGGAACATTTCTTCGGTTCGGCATATAAATGCTAAATAGCTCTGTAGTTTATTCCTTTTCCCACAGGGCAATGTCCCAGTTGGCTGAGGAAGTATAATTCTTTTAAACCTTTTTTTACATTCACTGTTCTTTTTGTCAGATCTCTTGTGATTTTAAAGTTGTTACTCTGGACAAATGTCCATGAAGAAAAGAGGAGTGTCCTTTGAACAGTGCCTGAGACTGCAAGTGCTGAATTCTGTGGATTTGTTGTCTTCTTGCCTTGTTAATTGTTAATTGATTTCATCATCCTTAGCTTCTGTAACCTTTGGGTCATCTTAAAGCCCAAGAACACAGCATATATCTCATTTTCAAACTCAATTCTTCCCTGAATGACATGGAGAGACTCTGTAAACAGGTTGAGTTGCAAGTATCATTTATATTCATTAGCACTAATTATTATGTACATGCAGCCAGAGGCTGAAACACATCTTTTATAAATGGAAAGAGTGCATAAATAAATGGCTACTTCTGCATATTATGTTGGCTATGGTTTCACTTCCCTTTATTTCCAGTCTGCTATGATACTATGTACCACCTTCCCCCCATAAAGGCACTTGTTCAGTATTTCTTGTGTCTAATTTCTTTTAATAGGAGGGCAAAGAAGGGTGGGACATAATCATTGATCCTCAGGTGTGATCTGTTAGCCTTTCATCCCTTTCTTTTGGTCTCATTATTTTATGTTATCAATACTTTGCATGCCATCAGAATTATGTTATAAGGATACCTGATGAATTTTGCTTCCCTGATCACAGATCTCAATGTTTATGAGAGTGAATCTGGCCCGTCATTGCCTGAGGTGGCACCCAAGTCAGAATTTTTTTCAACATGCACATGGTGGCTGGGCCACCAGTAGCAACAAGGGTTAGCAGCCCTTCCCACCTAATTGGCAGATGGCAGTTCAGTCTTTTCTACTTTGCAAAGATGTGGTCATCAAAGGAACAGCATGCTAGAAAGAAAGGGGTCAACTTTCCAGTCCACTCCTTTTAAAAGGTTGCCAGCCGATGGCTTATTTACTACTCCTGTCACCTTTCCAAAGTGCTATGCACTCAAAGGATTTGTGTCTGCATCTCAGAGGGCTTCTCTTTACCTTGGAGTTGGTCTCTTATTTCCACTTTCATTTCTGCTCAACTTGAATATTTGAGAACAAAAGTCTGATGTGCTACTTTCATTATGCAGATAGCATGATGGCTAAATATGAAGTGTTGTGAAAAACAAGTGTTGAAGCCCATGAATCCCCTCCCCATTCCTTGAAAAGTCATTGACTGGTAATAATAGCATCAGATTCTTATATGTTAGTTTGCTTTCAGTTTTTTGGTCCAGTTGTAATTTCAATGTAAAAAGTTCCATTTCCCTCCACAGTGAACCATTTATTAGAACTGTGTGTCTTAAACTGTGGAAACACTAAATTTTGATGATATCTACATTAGAGGTGGTTCTGACATGCAGACTGAAGCCCAAACAGAAAATGAGAGATTTGGGATGGCGGGGTGACTCAGCAGTTGAGTGTCTGCCTTTGGCTTAGGGCATGATCCTGGGGTACTGGGATTGAGTCCTGTATTAGGCTCCTTGCAAGGAGCCTGCTTCTCCCTCTGCTGTGTCTCTACCTCTCTCTGTATCTCTCATGAATAAATAAATAAAATCTTCTTTTAAAAAAAGAAAGAATTTCTTAGCTAATTCCTCAGTAAATTAAAAGATGCATCTATATTTAAAATGGTAAAATCAATAGAATAAAAATACATCTAAGGGTCATCTAAAGTAATGGTGAGTTTTAAAAAAGCTATTAAAAAGTACTTAATTGTGTCTTTTTAGGTTTATCTATATTTATAAAGAGCGATTTTTCAATTAACATACATTGGTGTAATTCATTGAACCTGTCGGCAGAGGTTAGGGATGATTTATCCTCCTACTTTCTTTCAATGCATATCTTTGCACATGCAAGCATTAGTTCAAGAAGTTTATGATTTGGAGAAGATAGATAAGTCAACCTGGGCAGAGTGCCAGGCACAGGTTATTTGGAATATGCTGGGAGCCAAGATTGGAGGACAGCCTGGATAAGAGATGGTACCAGAGCAGAGGCGACCCAAACTCCCGCTGGCAGTTCAGGGTTTTGGGACAGGTCATGACATGCAGGAACCTAAAAACTCATACTTGGTTCTAGCTTTGTTGCTGAGAAACTATGGGTTCTTAAACTTGGACATCAAGTCCTTTCTAAGCCTGACTTCTTTACTTTACAACATGGTCATAGCAAAATCTGCCTTTATATTGACTGTGAAAAAGCAATGAGACTCAGAAATAGAATTGTTTTTAGCATTAACAGTGCCTACTGATCAGATTGTGCAGCATACTGGCTTGGACTACTTTCCAAACCAATTTCCCTAGTCATATATTTGATATTATAATGTGAAATATAGTAAAAGACTATGAGTAACACTATGTTATATCACTATTCAAATTTAAGTCTCACATTAAGGATAAATTACATAACAGTAGCACAATAGGGTTTGTTGGTGTCTGAGAGATAAAATTCATTGTCCAATGCCTACCCTATCATGGAAACAAAAACAAACAGATTTCCAAAAGCTTTTATTTTTACTGCTTGCCAATATCTTCAATTATTCTTACTTTCAAAAAACAGTGTCATAGAGATCAACAACTTGAGCTAACTGCATGTCAGATGTATATTTGTTCAAATACAATAGGCTGCTTGATTTTTAAACTATCAGAGAATGAAGAGTTTTGCAGAACACTACTGAGGTAATAAGAACGTTGCATCCTACCGTTTGCTTTTGTGGTTTCCAAGTTCTTCCTGGTGCTGATAAGAGGCTCTGAATTTGAGACCTTTGTGGTTCCTTTTCCCAGCAACCATTTTTATTTCCCTCTCTTCAACCAAATTCCACTGAGAGTCTAGCAAATTTTCCAAGTAACTGCTTTGCTGGGAGTATAGCCATTTATGCAGCTGTATTAAAGTGACCGTTTCAAGTTGGCTAACATGAGCACTGAATAAACACATATTGATATTATAGAACAAAATAATATATTAGCACATTGCTCATTTGTGCTCCAATAGTCACCCTGATACTATTCGTCATGTGGGGAGTGACAAACACAATTACACCCGAGTGCTAATAGAGTGGAAGGGCAAAACTGCCTGACCTCGGCATCCCGGGTCGATTTAAATGTTTGATGTCTCATTGAATTAGTATCACAGTGTGAAAGACAAAGCTCAAACTAATGGAAATGAGCCTGGACATGCAATACTGCTGATTGGGCTGACATAATTAGAATAATATTCCACGCAGAGCTAATAACAAGCCGAAGAAATAAATAACCAAGAGATAACCTAATTGCTGCATGCTAAAATGTTCTTTTGAATATGCTAGGTTAGCATTTTCTATTTACTTATAAAGCACACTGATGAGCTTAAAAGAAAAACATAGTGAACACAGTGGAAGAGATGGACACCAAAATACACACTGCCCTCTGGAGGGCCCAGCCTCTGCTTTACACCTGGTGACTAATCACCAGTAAAACTTTTTGCAGGCCTACTCTGTGTCAAAGCACATGTCTGGGAGAGAGAGATGGTGATAGTGTGAACCAGACACATACCTTGCCTCCAGGAGCTTATGGCCCCATGGGAGTAATGAGACATGCATAAAAACAGAGTGGGAGGAGGTTAGCGAGAGAAGACACGTTGAGGAGGGTTAAGGAAATCCCAGAGCGAGACTTCACTTTCAACAGATTTGCAGATTCTGTAGCCTGAAGACTCGAATAGAAAGTACGGTAATTTACTGGGGTTGTACTCTGGTTTCTTAATCCAATACCTGAGGAAGATTCTAATTCATCATAGATTCCAGTATCCCTAGGAGGAAAGGCAATATTGGGATTGGCTTGCCAAATCTTTGTTTATGCTTGAGAAATACTAATAAAAATCTCTTCCATTTGTGTTGATTTTTATAGTTTTCATAGTAGTTTCATCTACACTATTGTGCTCAGCTCCTTCAAGTTCTAAGGCAAAGAGGCAATACTCTATTTACCCTATTGTAAGTGTCCAAAGGGGAATGATGAGATGCAGGAGAACTCTCAAAAGTAGGCTTCTCCAGCCTCATGGAAATGAGAGTTCACATTTATTTTGGTTCATTGTTTTATCTTCAGGCTGAGAATGCTGCCTGGTACATAAGAGGTGCTGAATAAATATTTGTTGAATGAATGCCTACATACTTTGCCTTGGTTATGTCATTTAAACCTCCCAGAAATCTGGAGGTGGAACTATCAATAGGCAGCTGTGAGTATAGATTCTTCTGAGGAATTTGGTTCTGAAAGGAAAGAGGGAAAACACTATAGGCTGAGCTGGAGACAGGGCCTTGAGATAGGGATGCTATGAATAGATTTCTAAGTAGGGGGAAAGCAACTATGGCAAAGAAAATGTTGAGTCTCCTAGATAATGAGAAGCAGAACTGGTGAATTTAATGCCTTTTTTTTTTTTTTTAATTTACTGCCTTTAACAAACAGGAAACCTGAGACAAAATATCAAGTGACCACACAATAACAAGTGTCAAAATAGAACTAAACATTAGGATTTCCTTTTTCTTTTTTTAAGATTTTATTTTTTTACTCATGAGAGAGCGATAGAGGCAGAGACAAAGGCAGAGGGAGAAGCAGGCTCCATGCAGAGAGCCCAATGTGGGACTCAATCCCAGGACCATGGGATCATGACATGTGCTGAAGGGAGATGCTCAACTGCTGAGCCACCCAGGTGTCCCAAAATTAGGATTTCTGAGGCTTGTTTACCATTTTAGCATTATTTGCATATCCTTGGCTTTGTATACCATCAAATTTCAAGTTATATTTTTATACAGAGTGAGGAGGCAGCATGAAATAATGAAAAGAAGACCGGTCTGAGAATTAAGGATTATGTGCATCCTGGTCTCAGTTTTGCCACTGATTGGCTGTGACCTTAGGTGAATCTCTTCAGCTTTCTGGGCCAGTCTCTTCCAATATCTTCTAAAATCCTCATAATTTGTGGAATATGTTTATTGCCTGTTTCAAATGATCCCCAGTCCAGCTTCTTTCTGGTGATTATAAAGGTTATCAGAAGTGGTTTCTGTGAGACCTCCCAAGTACCTTAGCAGTTTCTCTAACTCTTTTGGTCTGTAGTCCACCATAACTGAATCACCTAAGCCACTGATTTTATAGTTAAGATATCCCTTAGGACACCTTGCCAAAGAAAAGAGGTAAAATGGCATATATTTTTGTGAGAACATAATGGGATAATATGTAGATTTGTGACATACTGTATAATAATTGTTCATGTCCAGTTATAGGTGCCACCTAATCACTGATTTTAAAAAAGATTTTATTTATTTATTTGAGAGAGAAAGCACGCGTGCACAAGGTGGGGGGGTGTGTGTGAGAAACAGGCTCCCCATTGAGCAGGAAGCCCATCGTGGGATCATGACCTGAGCTGAAAGTAGATGTTTAATTGACTGAGCTACCCAGGCACCCCATGATTTTTTTTCACTAAACTTTTGAGTGCCTAGTATGAGCCAGGTGTGATGTCACTGATCTGCACAGATTTGTAAGAGGTCAACCAGCCTTTGGATTCCTGGTAGGTTATAGGCATTATTTGAAGAGCCATGGCCCAAGGTGAGACATAATAGAGAATTCCATAAATTTTTGTGGTAAAAATTGCTTCGTGTGAAAGAGGATGTTGTAGAGGAGAAGGATGATGATGATAAAGATTTTTTTAATAAGATAGACATGAACTATTAATATTTGGTTAATTAAATATTTTATTAAATAATGAAAACAGCTAAGCAGTTGAGTTTTATTGTAATGAAACTTAAAATGGTGAGCTCATTTATGTTTGATTTCAAGATATAACAGTATACTTATGAGGTCCATGGAGAATGGGTTAACTACAGTCAATCCTTGAAGGGAAAAGAACTTTGAGGATTCCTGTCTACACAGGTATTTTCTTATTAAAGCAATATCAAAATGTTCAAGACTGGATGTTTTCTCCTGTGTTTGTAATTACTGACATTGTGTTAGTTCAAACTTTCATCATTTCTCACCTGGATTATTCTGATAGCTTCCTAATTAGTTTCTCATTCATGTCTTTGTGATTGCCAAGGGATATTCCTGAAAAGGGAGCCCATGTGAGAGACAGCCCCTTGGCTTCTATCCTTTAGAGGCTGCCATTGTTTTCAGGATCAGTCCAACTTTAGATGAGCAGCAGCGCTAGTGTGGACTAGGTTCAGTACCTTCTTCACTATTATTTCTAAATTCTTCCCCTCTGTGACCTTTGCTCTAACTTTATAGAAATGCCTAGTTTCCTGAGTAAACTCTTCTCTCCTCCCCATCCCAGGTCTGTGTCTGTACTATTCCCTCTGTTAAGAAAGCTCTTCCTTTTCTTTCCTCCCTGACTTAACTCCTCCTGAATCTTCAAGAGTCACTCTCTCTGAGAAGGTGGACCAGGTCTCAGAAGCCCTTCCTGAGTTCCTCTTTAAAGGAACCAGGACTATAGATTGATTATTACAGGTCTGTCTTTCCCATGAGACCCGAGGGCATGCATAAGTGGACAGCAGGCTCTAGAGCTAGGCAGCCTGTGTTAAAAGGTTAGCTTTTCCATTGGCTAGACATGTCCTCAGGTAAGTTACTTAACCACTCTGTGTTGCAGTTTCCTCATCTGTGAAACAGGGATAATAATGGTACCTATTTCTTAGGGATATTACAAGGATTACACATAATACAATTCTGGAAACAGTGCCTGACAAATAATACATGCTATCTAAGTATTAGCTATTACTATTAGTGGTAGTAGTGGTAGTCATAGATGTAGACTAATTTAGAACAGTGCCTCACATGTAGTAACTATTAAATTAATTGTTAGTGATAATGATGATTAGCTTCACAAGGCAAAGTTGGCTTGGGAGCCTTGCAGTGAAGGGTAAGGACTCAGAATGTAGAGGTTTGTGGTATCATTGAGACATGTCACTAGAAGTACATTGAATGATGACTCCTACGCTGAAGGAAGCAATTGTTCCCTGCATTCCTGGCTCAGATGCCTAGAATCTCAGCTCAGGATAGTTACGTCAGCTTTGCTGTTGCCCTGGAGATAGTTTTTGGCAAGCAGCATAGTTCAAGATCTGTAAAAGATGGCAGCAACAAATGTGGTTCACGGCTGACTGGTTGACCTTGGCAGTGACTGAGAAAGTCAATATTTAAAGAGCAATTTTTTTCCCCTCTGGTAAGAAGTGATACTGCTGTTGGAAGGTGAGGGAAGGGGGGCAAGATACTGCATGAAACCTTCATTTTGTGATATGGAAGATGTTCTCGGTGTAAAACCACTCAGTCCCAGGACTGCCTATTTCCCATGTTGTTCTGGAGTTCACTAAACAGTTCTGGAACCTGGGACGTCTAAGTACATGGCTTTCAAAATAGGAAAGGCTTATGTCATGGAGTTCCTCTGCCTCTTTACAGGTAAAGTTGTTCTTGTTTTCGTTTTCTTGCAACAGCTTTCATTATCTCTTGTTATCATGTTTCATTATCACTTTTGTGTGTGTGTGTGTGTGTGTGTGTGTGTGTGTGTATGTGCACATTCCTTAGAAGGAAAGGTGGGCCTAAGCAGGAAAGCACATTACTTAATTTCATTAAAAATTAAAGACTTTAGTTCATTTTTTTACCAGTTGATCCTGAGATAGAGCAATGCTGAGCCAGCAATGGCCACATGTATTTTGTTAGCAAAGGCATTTCTTTGCATTTGGTTTGCTGATCAATTACCTAAAGAGGTGTATTTAAAAGAGGAAGCAGAAAGCCAAGTGTAGGAAATGCAAAAGCCAGTTGCCTGCCACTCAGTAGAATCCAACCAGTCATGAAAAGCAGTACTACTTACTGTACTTAGTCCTTCAAACCAGATTGGTGGTCACATACTGAATGTACTTGTGGGGTTTGCCATTTTTGGTCACCAAGGCTATTGGAGGACACCCACTCATTTGCAAATTAAGCCCCTGAGTGACCTTAAGAATTCTTCCCAAGAGTTATTAAAAAGGGGTTTTCAGCTTTTACTATTATGGAATGGAAATTCTCCTATTGGCCATATTGTATAGAGGGCATGAATAAAATAATATGAGTGACCACCCCAGTGTTGTTGCCATTTATGTTTTACATCAAACTAAAGCACATCCCATTGTGTGCTGGCTCCTCTGCTTTGAGTTGTCATTCAGCTCTTAATAACAGTACTTTATATTGTTGGACACTTACTATGTGTCAGGCACTGTTATGAATTTTACAAACATTACCTCACTGAATCTTCTTAACAAACTTAAGTGGCAGTTACTGTTATCATCTCCATTTTACTGAAAAGAACTCTAAGACCCACAAGGTCAGTCAGACTGTAAGTGGCAGAGCTGATTTTATTTTATCTTATTTATTTATTTATTAAGAGCGAGAGCATAAGCAGGGTGATCAGTAGGCAGAGGGAAAGGAAGAAGCAGACTCCCCACTAAGCAGAGAGCCCGATGTGGAGCTTCATTCCAGGACCCTGGGGTTATGACCTGAGCTCAACGCAGACACTTAAGTGACTGGGCCTTCCAGGTGCCCCAGCAGAGCTGATTTTAAACCGAGGTCCATCTGAGTTCCAAGTGACTGTTTTTAGTTTGAGCCCTGTGCAAGTCCCAAGATGTACTACCATTCCCATGGAATTCCATAGTTAGTCTGAGGATACATGTTATTGACCAGATGCCCTCTTGCAGATGAGCTTTTTACCCTCAAAGCCTGGAAAGTGTTTATGTTGGGATCTGCTTTGCCTTGACCCCATATCTCTTTTCTCCCCATACTTGGGAGTCTTTTGTCATTCCCTGCTCCTGCTGGGGGACAGTTCTGGACAGAGGAGGTGAGCATGGACTCTAGTGCATCTCAGCATCAGCCAGCACTACGTTAGTCTGCCCCACCCTGGTGCTTGGACCAATATTACTGCCAGGGCCTTACCTTGTCCTTGGATTTGGGTAAATGGGTGCCTGCTCTATAATGGTGCCCTTGTACTGGATATATTGATGTGCTCTGCTTGTCTATCAGGGCATACTCCTTCCTCCTTTCTATTGCTAAGGTTACCTGGACTCTTCTCTGTTTCCTATGATTATCCTTTCATTGTAGCGTCTGCCTTTCTGATGGCACCATTCCCACAGTGAATGGTGCCTACCATTTACTACCTACCACCTGACCATGGGCACAGCCAGCTTTCAGCTTCAGCTCTTTTACTGTCTACTTTCTATTGGTAAGTTACCATTCTGTGTCCAGCTGCACTATTAAACAGTGAGAGTTATGGATACCACATAAGTGATAGTAATGATTGACCACCATGCTATTTCTGCCCCCAACCACAGTGTTTGACATTTGGTGGGAATTATTATTAAATAGTTACTGAGCGTTTGAAATATATAGTGCTATATTGTTTGCTTGACACTGCTAGTTTTGTATAATTTATCTCATTTTGTCTTGTCTTTTTATATTGAAGTGTATTTTGTAGTTTATATACATTAAAATGCATAAATCTAAAGTGTACAATTTGATGGATTCTGACATCTATGTGACCAACACTCGAATTAAGAAATATAAAGAACTTTTATCACCCCAGAAAGTTCTCTTGTGTCCTTCCCACTCAATCCATGAACTCTTCCCAAAAGGAACCACAGTTCTGATTTCTTTAGATGTGGCTTGGTTTTGCCTCTTTTTGAACTTCACATATGACCAAATGTGTGTGTTCTTGGTTGATGAAGGATGGAGTGCAACTGTTACTCAATGAAGTCTTCCTAGAGGGAGGAAAAAGGGACTATAATTATTCAAGAAGATTTAGGGCTAATTTCTGGAGAGAGGCAGCTTAGGTTAAAATCTCAGCCGCTGACTAGCTGTGTGATTTAGGGAAGTTACATGATCTCTCTAAGCCTCAATTTTCTAATCTAAAAACTAGAGATTCTGGGAGTGACTTGATAGGGTTAGTGAAGGGATCAGGGACCATAAAGTGTATGTGAAGTACTTAGCTTGTGCCTGGCATGTAGTACAGTAGTACAACAGCTCTTCCTCCTCTTTCTGATTAAATGAGATGATTTGTATATCAGGCATAGCACTAGGAGCTCTCTATGATCACACTTAGAACTTTTACCAACACTGAGCAGCCAGTGCTATCATACCCTTTTTACTATTGATAAAACTGAGGACTAGGAAAAGAATAAATGGCAAACTTCAGAATCCAAGTGAGATCTGTGAAATTCCTTTTTTTTTAAAAAAATATTTTATTTATTTATTCATGAGAGACACAAAGAGAAAGAGAGGCAGAGACACAGGCAGAGGGAGAAGCAGGCTCCATGCAAGGAGCCCTACATGGGACCCAATCCCGGGTCTCCAGGATCGGGGCCTGGGCTGAAGGCGGCGCTAAACCACTGAGCCACCCAGGCTGCCCAAGATCTGTGAAATTCTAAGCTCAGTTTTTCCCTGATTTGACATTTGATTTTGCAAAAAGCCTCTTAAGCTGAGCTTCCAAGGAGTGGTGAGGCATGATATGAGAGGAAGGAATAACAGTAGCAATAGAAATTGCTAGTAATTGGGCTTGCTGGGTGGTAGGTACTGTGCCAGACCCTTTCCATACAGCCTCATTGATCCTGACCAGAAACCTCCAAGGTGAGCACTCATAAATCCCCTTTTGTAGAATAGGATATTGGGATTCACACTGGGTAAGTGAGTCTCCCAGTGTTAGCCAACTGATAGGGGGCTGTTTCAGGAATTTCATATGTGAGGAAATGGAACCTGTTCTTATGTTGGACACTAGAGGTGAAAAACTTGGCTAAGGGCCCATTCTAGTATCCAGAGAAGTGATTGGTATGCATAATTGTGAGGATGCACACGATGAAATGAGACAACTGGCCCCAGTTCCAAAGGTCCCCCCTCCTCTTTTTAAAAAACAGCTTTGCTGTGATAGTCAGCAGGTTCTGCTGACTTAACTGTCAGTTCTGCTACTTACTGTCTGTACAGCCTTGTACAAATTATATTACTTCTCAAAGTTTCATCACTGGTTAAAACATGACAAAATATGCCTATTCCACAGAATTGTTAGGTAATTAAATTAACCATTATATGTAACATGTATGTCATCCTGCAGAACACCTGGCAGGCCCTCCATAGGTGATGGCTATGATTATGACATCACCCTCATCTTGGAAAGCACAGAGGAGAAAGAGGAGTCAGGATGAATTACAGCTTATCAATAGAGAGCTATACCTACTACTGGAAATGGGGGAATGTTGGAGAGGGGAATGTTTGAAGGGGGTTCATATTGGGCAAGGGTGGGAAGAAGACCATGAGTTTCATTTTGGATATAGAAGAGTGTTAGAACTACTAGTTGGAAGTAGAGATTGGAGAAACTTACTTGCATACATGTAGCAATCAAATTCATATGAGTGGATGGGTTATTTGCAGGAATAAGTTAAAAGTGAGATGGAATGCACAGGACTGAGTAGCATCTGGTCAGTAGTAAGTAGTAGCTTATGTTAGAGAGAGAGAGAGAGAGAGAGAGTGTGTGTGTGTGTGTGTGTGTACGCGCGCACGTGCATAGGGCAAAGTAGGGGGTTATGTTTCTTATAATAACTGCTGTGTAACAAGCACTGGAACTTCAGATCAAGGACATCTTCCCCTTTCTAATAGCTTTAAATAATTGCTACAGAACAGGCAAACAAAGTAAGATAAATTTTGCATTTAGCATATGTGGAAATATTATGAATAGTTGCAGACTCCATTCACTTTGATGCCCTTTGACAATCTGATAATTTTTGCAAAGATGTACTTAAAATGCTGTTTCATGCAAAGTTCAGATATTTTTCCCTTGTTTAAAAAATACACGACATCATTAATTTGCAGGCCTGTATATTAATTTTGCTGAGAGCACCGTTTATTTCTCTTTCCTTCCACTTTGTTTAAAGTCAGTTGTTGACAACTCTCAAGCGTGTCAAACTCTCATCGCCAATAATTGCTTAAGAACCCCTAACTTCTACAAATGTTGGTTCCAGCTCCAAACCCCATGCTAGCCCTGGAAGAAAAAAAAAGAGAGGAGGGAAGAAAGAACTTCTTCTGATGAATTTTTGATTTTCCTTCTTAACAAAGAAATGTCTGAGATTCAAAGCAATAGCTTAAAGTGATATTATAAAATAGAATATGGAGTGCACTGTTCTGAATGACTCTTTGCTTTTAATGTGGGGCTGAAAAATTGTCAGTGCCTTTTTTGATTAGATGGGATTTTTTTTTTGTTCTTGATCTAAGAATTGAGGAGAAAAACATGCTACTTGCATTTGAATATGGCATGAGCAGAGCTGTAATGTATTGGAGATAAAGTAATAGCAGCAATGCCTTAAGGCAGCACCTGTATCTCCGGGTCAGTGCCATCTCTCTTTAGATCGCCGCTGCGCCACTCTTTTTGCGGCTGCTTTATTAGGCCTAATTAGGCGGGCTGTCACTTTTATTGGTGATGGGAAAGGAAGATAAGTAGATCACTTGTGTCATCTATCTCTATCCGGACGTGTCTAAAAAGTCTAAAGTGATTGCTGTAGGCCACAAATATATACCACAAGAGGGAGAGGGAGCAGGGGAAAAAAAAAAAACAACCCAGAACTGTAATAAAAAAAGAAAAGAAAAGAAAAAAAACCTCTAGAAATGCCTTACCTTTGGCACTGCTGTGTATAATTTCAAACCCACAGAGAAGAGCTTGTGAAACATCCTGGAAGCCCTTTTGTTCTGAGGGAGAAGGTTGTCTAATGGATTTTCTGATAGCTGAATGGAATAAGGGTAGGGGAAAATGCTTCCTACTTAGGAGTCTAGCAAATGGGTTCTCAAGAAAAAAGTTGGTTGTAACAAGAATCACACATATGGTATTGCTGAGCAGTAGAGTCACAGTTAAGAATACCGAAGCTGTTATATGTGTGTGTGTGCGCGCGCGCACACACGTGTGTGTACATATGTGTGGTGATTGTGATAGTGGCAGGGAAGGGGTTTCTGAAAGTTATAATAATTGAATTCTATATGGGAACAAATAGTGCCTCTTGTTTGCCTGTAAAAATAGTGCCAATAAAGATAAATAGCCCAGAGAAAATTGGTAATGTTCTCTTCAGTTATGGTCAACTGCCTGAGGCTTTCAAAAAAAATGGCTTCATTTCTTCTCAAAAAGACTCCTTAGCTAACTGGGCATTTATGATAAGGCCTGGAAAACCCAGCTTTTTCCAAATATTAGCTTTATGCTATCTCACCTCATTGTGGGGTGAGCTCTAGTTACTGGATCTTGATTATGGTCTGGTAGTTATGGCTTTGAATGGAATCCCTTTGTCCAATCACATCTCCTTAGTAAGGTGATAAATTATACATAGAAGCCATATTTTACACTTTTCTTCTATCTACATGCCTAGAACTGTGCTAAGTATGTACCAAGAGCTTGAAAAATAGTGGTTTCATTGGCTTCTTAATTCCTGTGACTGAGTTTTTCAGTGTCAAATGAGAACTTTGTTCTTTTATATGGAAAATGATGACCCTCATAAAATAATTTTAATAATAATTATGAAGTACCTCTTAATGATACTTACACAATACCAAGATGTTTGGGCCAACTCAGTCTGAATTTTTGTTCATTCCTTTTATGCTTGTTATATACATTATCAAAAATACAGATTGATGGGTGGAGTTTATTCTTGAAAAGTCTGTAGTTTACACCTGCTATTCTGGGAAGACAAAGTTATTATAATTGGGAAACTGCATTGGAAAGGCAAGGTCATGTCAACTGATGCTAGTCGGTGTATTGGTAGACCTGATCATTTTTTTATATCTCTTTAATGCATCTATCTAAAATAACTGCTATTTGTAGCACCTGCTATGTATCAGGCACTTTGCTAAAAGTGCTTTATATACATTACTTCTTTTTAGTTTGATGAAGCCCTCTAAAGTTGCCATTACCCATTTTATAGATGAGAAATCTGAGGTTATGAGCAATTGAGTAACTTTCCCAAGTCCACATAGCGAGTAAATGAAAGAGCTAGAATTCAAATTCATGTCTGTTTGCACAGTCTGCACTCCTAACTGCTGTTAGGCTCAGTCTCCTGCTTCCGCATGTTGTTCATGAGAATGTTTTGCTTTTTTGAGAAAAAAAAATTATCAACTCATGGACTCCTGGAATTTTAGGTTAGAAGCAACTTTTATCACTAATTTTGTTGAATTGATTGAGTAGTCTTAGAGTATGATAGTGGGACTTAGGAACAATTTTTATTTTGATCTTTGACTTTAAACATTAAGCATCACTTGTAAATAATTTGGATTCATTTTGTCTGAAATAAATGGTGCAGCCATCAGATTATGGAAACATTTGGCATCTGAAGCTAGAAAATGACTTCTAAGCAGTGATAGGACTTTAAGGGCACCAAAAGCCTATTTGACCAAAATATTGCGTCCTTTTATCCTATCAGTTTATTGTATAAACAAGAATTTTAAAGCGCTAATAGAATGATCATTATATGTCATGCAGGTCCATGTGTTATTTAATCCTTTCAGCACCTCTGAGATTAGGGTATTAATACTCTTTTTTTAAACAGATAAAGAGCAGAAGTCCTCAAATCCAGTGCCTTTTTCCATTTTTTTGTTGCTTTCTAGGAAAAGGTCTTCTGATGGGCATAAAGAAAATGTTGCATTGCCTAAAATTTCAGGGGAGGTATGGAGTGAGGGTACACTTTTGGCAATTGAAATGTTGGAACAGGACTATGGTTGTCTGGAAAAAGGAAGCCTCCTATTTGACAGTGTTGAGATAAGGATAGGACTGGAAGGACTTTAGGCATGTTTGGGTCACCTCACACTTTTGTGGGTATCAGTTTTTGTCAGTTGGTACCATATATGATATGTACCCAGAAAGGTCAATTTTTTAGGAGCTATTTGCTAGATCCAAGACAATCTGTCTTCTCATTCTATCTATTTCTAACAAGTCAGCATAGTCTAATGCAAGGGTGGCAAATACCTGACAAACCGCCACTCTCCTTTCCTGGTGTCATGGCAGACATTGCCAATTTGTCACAGTGTCTTGCTTTCTAAGACCAGACCAGAATCTCAGCATAGTGCTTCACATAGTTATTACCAGTTGGCATACAACTTGAGACCTATTTCTCAACCAGGAGTTGATGGGGCTAATGCTAATCCTTCCCTCTTACAGCTATTTGCAGAAACTGGGCAAGCATTAGTCTCTCTGAGCCTCAACCACCATAAAGAAGAGGTATTACCTGACTGACCCAACAACTCCTAGTTCATGGAAGTATCAAATGAGGTTTATAATAAAAATAAGAAATCTCATTTTCAATGTAAGGAGGTACTATTTTTATTGAAATTGACTATTTTGACAAAGCCATAGTCCATTAGTCCAGTCACCTAGGGAAGTATTGTGTTGATTTTACTCTTTGCTTCATTCTCCTACAACCAACTAGTCTCCAGATCCTGTTGCTTTTGCCTTAAATCATTCTTGAATCCTTCCCCTTTCTTCCCAGGCACACTGGTATGGAGTCTGTGCCCTCATTATGGGCCTTTAGGGTAAGTGGCCTTTCTGCCACTAGTTTCCTCAGCTTCTAGTCTATTCTTTACTATTCTATGGCCAAAGTGACCTCTTCAGAAAAGTCCTGTTCCTCTCTATATACTTACCATAATAAAACCTAAACTAACCTTGTCTTGCCATGTGGCCCTTCACTTCCCCAGTTCTTCCATCTCCTTTGTATACCTTGCTCTGCTCCTCATTCTCTCAATCCCCAGACTCTTTTATGACACTGTATTGTTCCTCAGATTGTGCCATCTGCAAGTGCCATTCACTGTCCTTGTCCACATGGCAAACTGAGACTTCACCTCTTATGGCTTAATTTACTATTTTTTGGCTGGGCCTCCAGAAGAATTGTAGTGAAGAGAAACATTTCTGTAGATGGCTTAGGAATGGCAACCCTTCTCTGCAGCTAGGAAGCGAGCTATGGGACAAAAGGGCTCCCAAGACAGAGGCAGGTGGCAGCCTTCAGTTCTAAATACTCACAGATTAATAGTGTGGCTTCTCCAGGTCAATATGTTCAAATCTCTGAAGAGTACTTAGGGCCTGAGAGAAAGAAGGAAGGGAGAGAACTAGTTGTGTAGATTTAAAATTTTGGCAAAATCCTTGCTTGCTCTGTTCAATGAGAAATGTCACTTCTTGTGCACACCTCAGACTCTGGGAGCATGACGGGACTTCTGCTCTCTGTGGTTGCCCAAACACCCCAGCAAGTGCCTGAGCATTACTCCCTACCCCCTCCTCCTTTCTTCCACTTTGTGACTTCCTCATTTCTTGTAGTTAGTAGTAATTATAATGATATTTTTATTTTTTTAATTTTTTAAAAGATATTTATTCATGAGAGACACATAGAGGCAGAGACATAGGCAGAGAGAGAAGCAGGCTCCACGCTGAGAGCCCAATGTGGGACTCGATCCTGGGACTCCAGGATCATGCCCTGGGCCAAAGGCAGGTGCTCAGCCACTGAGCCACCCAGGCATCCCTATAATGACATTTTTAAATTTACAAAAAAATTTCACATATATAACAACCTTATGAGGTGCATAGCTGTTATATCTCAGTTTTAGGGATGAATAAATTGAGGTCCAGAGAAGTTCAGTTATTTAAAGTCACATAGTTGGTAGGTTTTGGAATTGGGATTTAAACTAGGTCTTCAGGGCAGCCTGGGTGGCTCAGCGGTTTAGTGCCACCTTCGGCCCAGGTTGTGGTCCTGGAGACCCGGGATTGAGTCCCACGTCAGGCACCCTTCATGGAGCTTGTTTCTCCCTCTGCCTGTGTCTCTACCTCTCTCTCTCTCTCCCCCCTCTATGTGTGTCTCTCATGAATAAATAAATGAAATTTTAAAAAATATGTAAATAAATAAACTAGGTCTTCAGCTCTAAATCTCAGAGTTGTTGTTTATTTTTATTAAGTATTGTGACATTGATATTTAATTTGGAATGGTGTTTCAATTTGTTGCATTTTTCTTGGTATTAAAAAATACTGTTTTATAAACTCTCTTCAAGCATCTTGCTTTGATTGCTCTAGATAAAAAGCCATTTTATATGCCTGCATGATATCATGTATCATAACTTGCCATTGTACTTCTTATCTTATAAATCTCTCATTGTGTTGGTCTCCCAAGGACTGTGATCAACTGCCAAGCAGAGTTTATCACATACCATGTCTGGTTTATCACATATCATCAGGCCCAAGCATATAGGCCTGGTGCAGAATAACCATGTAATCAAATTTTGTTAAATGAAAAAAAAAAGCAAATTTTGTTAAATGAATGAATGATTAATGATAAAAATGAACATGTATTGAATGCTTAGTATTACTAGCCACTTTGCTTTCTCTTTCTATACATTAACTCCTTCAATTTCAGTTAATTACAACAAAAGTTCTATGAGACATGTACTGTTATGATTCCCATCTTACAGCTTAGAAAACAGTCTTAGGGAAGTCAAGTAACTTGCTAAGGGTCATCCAGCAACTAGTAGATGGTAGAGCCAAGATGTGAGGCCAGGGCATCCTGTACACTGTCCCTGAGACTCTACTGCCAATCTAGTGAGTGAGTAACATCTGCATCAAGGGGTGTGATGAGAAAGAGGTGCTTTGACATTGTATCTGAGTCCCAACTCTGCCCTTAACCAGCTGGGAATCTTTGAGTAAGGCTCTTAATAACTCTGTGCGTCTCAATTTCGTCATCTGTAGACCAGGTGATAACATACTTCACAGGCTGATTGTGAGGCTCAAACTCCATGATTGCTAGGATGTTTTATAATTCTAAACAATTCTCTAGATATGCTGTCAGTGATACTATTGCTGTAGTTGTCACAAGGCTGACAGCAGTCCCTTCTGGTGAGCCACAGGTCTCCTGTGTGTTTTGCTCAAGGCTGGCCCTCCAGGAGGCTCCCCAGCACTGCATTGCGTCCAGCAGGGAGCCAGTGCCCCTGGACTCATCAATTAGCTGTGGAGGGGTGTTTCTAATTATTCTTTAGCCCCAGGGTGAGCCAACACATTTCATCTTTATCTTCTCAAAAGAAAAAAATTCTCTTTTGACCTTTGGGTGAAGCAATCAGAATTCTTGACATTTTTTGCCTTTTACAAGAAAAGTAGTTTAGCCATACCCTTTCCTCCAGTTCCTCAACTCCATTCTTTATTTATGTCTTTTTCTTTTGTCGTTCATTGGCAACATAGAACAGAGATGAGAAGCTCATATAACAACTTGAGAATCAGTTCTTTTGTGAACTGCCTCTTCAATTTCATTCTAGATAGTAGGATTTTTCTGGCTTCTTGCCTAGTGTAAAGGTTAAGCTTGTGTGCTATGGGGTCAGATTTGCCTGAGTTCAAATCCCAGCTTTAAAGGTTCTTTATTGTGTAGAACTCAGTAAGCTACTTAGCTCCACTAAGCCTCAGTTTCCACATCCGTGAAAAGGGGTTAGTAGCAACAATGGCCGTATCATGGGTTTTTTGTGGAACCTAAATGAGCTAATGCTTATAAAATGTTCACAACCATGTCTGGTGAATCATAAATACTCAGAAAAGTTCTTTAAAAGATGTCTCATTGTTTTAAAGTCTACCACATGGATAAACCTAAGCTGCCGATCACAATATTGAATACTTTGAAATAATTTCAAAGGAGCAGGGGCAATAAAGTTTCATTAGGCAACTTTTTAGATGAGGCCTAAACCTCTGGCTGAACAAAGAGAAATTGACTACTGTTTACTTTTATATATAAAATCCTAAAAATTTGGATATTTCAAAACAGTTGTATAAGCTAATAAAAATGTTCACTTTGTTTCAGCATTACCTAGTATGTAGAATCAGCATTGTGCTTTGGTTTAGGTGAGGATACCACTTTAGTCACCCAAGGTTCTTAAGCTCAGGGTTATAATGCCCTGATGTGTAGTGATCAGTTGTGAGGTATGACCCAAAGAATTGATCATTATTGATACTGTACTTAAAGTTGTGAAAATTTTTTTAATTTCTTACTTTCACAAATTAGAATAGATTCAAGGCTACATCAGTAATAATACTGTATTTTGAACTTTCTTGTATTCTGGGACATACCTTGAGTGGATGAGGCTGACTGAGTTATAGCTAGTTTCCTGAGACCTGTAAGTATTGTTAGCATATGTGGAGCTTGGGAATTCTTGTGGTGCTTTACTTCTCCATGAATTTTTTTGGGATATTTGAATCTGTATATATGTTCAAGTTCTCTATGTTAATTATCACTTGCTGTGTGTTTCCCAGTACAGAAAACTTGAGAATTGGTGGGTCAGTACAATCTACCACATAGTTTTGCAGTTGTTTTTAAATTTTATTTCTTAGAGGGCAGCCCCGGTGGGTCAGCGGTTTAGTGCCACCTTCAGCCCAGGGCCTGATCCTGGAGACCCAGGATCGAGTCCCACATCGGGCTCCCTGCATGGAGCCTGCTTCTCCCTCTGCCTCTCTCTCTCTCTCTGTATCTCTCATAAATAAATAAAGTCTTTAAAAAAAATTTTATTTCTTAGAGCCTTGTGGTACTGCCTGAGGAGACTTGGGGGTAAGAACAAGGTGAATAAATGGAGTTCTAGGTTCTTCATCTTTTACTTCAACCAGAACAGTGCTGATTTCATTTGTGTTATATTTTGGGATTTTATGTGAGGTTTTGGGAAAAATATACTACATTTTTTCTTGAAAATGCTATTAATAGCACCCATGATAGTCTTTTAGTCTTTATTTGAGTTCCTCTACCTTATACGTTACCCTGTTCATTGCATTACTGTACACCTCTGCTGAGAAATTCTCATGAGGCCCTGAATCTGCTTCATTTTAGCAGTTAGCCCTGGTCCTAGTTTTGTCTTCTGACAAAACACAGAACAGGTTTCCTTTTACTGCTAAGCAACACATGACTATAAACACTTTTAGAATTAATGCTTCTGAATTAATGCATTTTTAGTTTTCTTGGGGCATGGATTAGAGTCATTATTTAGAGGATGGTCGTAAGAGTCAGTTATTTGCCAGGAAGTCATCTATAATCCATATCTTTATCTTCCACCTCTTTATCATTTCCCCTTCATCATTATGTATGCAACAATTCTCTTGAAATGAAGAAGAAAAAAATTCTCATTTCCTCATGGAAAGTGGTCCTGAAAAATACAGTAATTCCTATTGCTGTTGGTGAAGAAGAAAAGCAGTCAGGTTTTATGAAGTGATGGCAGGGATGTAGTAGGCCACTCAAGAATTTTAAAACACTATATGCTTAATATGACTGTTGGAATATTTGTGTTAACCTGAAATTATAGTTACAGTCAAACATCTTGTCTTAATGGTCAATAAGAGAGCAAGGAGAACTCATTAGCTTTTCTGTTATTCAGAAAATGACCTAATTGTATTAATGATTTTCTGAATTCCCATATAATCATATTAACATTAGTTTTACTCCTTGAATTAAAAAAGCCACTTCTAAAATGTTCAAATATTATTGTTCTAAATTAAGGCTTCTTCATCTAATTAGTGAGCATTATTGTTGCAATATATTTATACTCACGCAGCACACCAGAGGCAGCACAAACCACTCTTGTGTACAAGCACGCAGGAAAAGAACGAAAAAGAGATTTGCAGAACAGTTCCGTTCTTTGACATTAAAAAAAAAATCTCATAGCTGATTTCCTAATTTTCACTTGCTTGGTAGTTCTTGGTCCTGAAACACTTCAAAAAGTAGGGTTGTTGATGGGCTTCCCCCTCCTCCTTTAAAAGCCCTGTCACAAAACAGGATTGTGTTGTAGCCCCTGTTTGAATATTGAGCAGGCTAACTTTGCTTTTGCTCCTGCCAGATCTCTTCAGGCAGGGAGAACAGGCCACCTCCCGGCAGAAGACAGCATTCACTGCCCACTGCAGGTGATATAACCTATTTGTGAAGCACATTTTAAAGAGAGATTCTGTATTTTAATGGTCAGTTAGTAGCTGGCTACCAACTGTCTGTGCTCTCCGCCTGGGGACAGAAATGCCAGGCTTATTAAATATTGAGAAGTTGTTCATTACTATGGGGATCTGTGACAACAGCCTATCTGCATATTGAGAAAACAGCAAATTTACATTCTTCAGAATAGCTGCTCCAGTTCTGGGGAAGGACTAATGTTTGTCTGGCTAAAGATGCATAAAAATGCAAACTCTATTTTGGAGATCTGCTTTGTTGCTTTTTTTTTTCCTTGAAAGTGAAAATTTCAAAAACCAAACTTGCTTATGGAGAGAGAATTAAAAACAAACAAACAAACCTTTTGAAAAATGTAGTTATCTAATATAGGCTTTTTTTTTTTTTTTTTTTTTTTTTAGAAAATGCCAGATGTTTGAAATACTAACTTACATGTTGGGACATTATAAGAAAATGTATTTAATTAAATTTGGATTCTAAGGAACTAAGAAATTTGGTAGAATATAGGTAAGTTGTAGAGGATAATTAGATACTAACTCTTTCCTTCAAGTGTTAATTTGAAAACTGTAATCACCAAGGGCTCAGTCAATGCCAGCTGCAAAATTAGCAACCCAGGAACATACAGCCCATCTTGTCTTCAAAGAGAGACTGTATAAAATGAATGTAGTTGCTAATTACTGATTAAATATCAAAATCTCATGAAGACTATTATATAGGGTTAGGCCAGTGGTCCAGCCAGCCCATTATTAGTTTTCGATGATAATATGACTATGATTACCCAAAAAGAAGTCCCTGAAAATGTCTGGGATGTAACCCAGATATGTACAACTTTCCTTCATGAATAACTATGGCTCTATCACTAATGTGTTTCTGTAAACCCTTGCCAACTCTACTTATAGTTTAAAATAGTGATTCAGTGGTTCGTATGAGAGAGGACTAGTGCCATCTTCTGTTGATTCTCCTCCATCTGCATTGTGACCAGACACATCTACTGGACTGTTTAGCACAGTGTGTACATACGTTTATAAATGAGAACAGTGAAGTTGTTGATCATTGGGTTAATCCCTGGTGCACTGTGAACCACGTCCTTGTGTTTCCTCTTTCCTTCCCACTCCTTCTGATTCTTCTCTTCCTTTCACAATTGCATATTTGAGAATCTTTCTCTTTTAGATACATTGAATCAGAGACATGGCCTCCACAACATCATTCTTAGAGATGTCCACTAATCATCCCTAACTTCTATTTGTTAGAACAGTCATTGTGAGCAAAATTCTTTCTGGAATTTGCATTTCATGTTTTTCAGTGGATATATGGTATGTTTCACATAGTTTTCCATCTAGGACATTGGTCTTATTCTGTAGCTAATAACTCTCAGTTTATTACCCCATTTTGCTGCTTTTGAAGAATGTATTAAGAGCTTGATTTGACCATCTCAGTTTAAATCTTTTCTCCACAACTTAATAGTTTTGGAAACAGGCAAGCAAATCACTTTTCTGTGTCTCAGTTTTTCAGGTGTGCATTGAAAACAATAATATCAGTCTTACTGGATTGCTATGAGGATTAAATAAATAACATCAAGTGCTTAATGTCAATGCCTAACACATAATAAATGCTTAATATATGTTAGCAATTATTATTATCATTACGAATTCAACAACACCATACAATGCTAATTGAACATCTTTTCTGTATAGGCACTGAGAATAAAGAGATAATAAAACATAGGCATTATTTTGGAATAAGCATAGAATCTAATGACAGAAATAGACAAGGAAGCAATTGCGATGCAATGTGATAAAGTATTTTTTATAACGGCATATTTATAGATTCTTATTTGGCTCTTAAAATAATTCTATGAAATATTAACCCCATTTTCAGATGAGGAATCTGGAGCCCAGGGAAGTAGAATGAAGAACCTACAGTCTTGGGCAGGGACATATTTCTCCCTTAAGCCTCTTGGTTCCAGTCTCACCTCTTGCTTTGTGCAGCAGACTGACCTGCTTCATGGCCCTACATTCTGGTATTGTTGCTGGTAATTTTGCATAAACACTTCTTCCTCTATTTGACATTGTAACTCTCCATGCATTATAGCCTCTGTTGATTCTGTTTTTTTTTTTTAAGATTTTTATTTATTTATTCATGAGAGACATGAGAGAGAGAGAGAGAGAGAGAGAGAGAGAGAGAGAGAGAGAGGCAGAGACACAGGCAGAGTGAGAAGCAGGCTCCATGCAAGGGAGCCTGACGTGGGACTCGATCCCAGGTTTCCAAGATCATGCCCTGGGTGGAAGGCAGCACTAAACCGCTGAGCCACCTGGGCTGCCCCTGTTGATTCTATTTGGGACCATGGTACTAATGGAAAGAGCACTGGGCAAAGGGTCAGGGTTACTGTAGGCATATTTCAGGTCTTTTATATTGCATAAGTACTTAATTGGTGGCCTCACCTCCTTGGGCCCCAGTTCCTCCAGCTGTTTAATGAAGGTTCTGATGAACACAGTGGTTTTAGAAGGTAGTTCTGGGGTCGTGCCTTGGTTGCCAGCTTGGAGAGTGAGATCTACCCATTTGTTAAAGGGTTCTACTTTTACCTATGTCAGTACAGCGGTATTTCATGAAAGATCATGTTTATTATGTTTGGAAAAAAAGGATTCTGTTTTTTAGGCTGAAATTTCTGGATTTTAGCTGTTGAAACATAGAAGGAGGAAAAGTTATTTAATATATCCTTACCCTCCCAGTCCCTTCCAAGAAAAGCAAACTACAAATGATATTTTATTTTTATTTATTTATTTATTTTTTTTTTACAAATGATATTTTAATAGCTAAATGGGTAGTAATTAAGTTTCTTAAGATTGTATCTCTTATGTAAACAGAAAATTAATAACTTTAATATCAATGTGTGGTATGTAGTAAAATGATTTGGGGGTTGAAAGAAATGGGTTTAAGTTCTAGCTCTTGCATGTATGTATTCTGCATGACCTTCCCTAAGTCACTTTACTGCTCTCAGCTTTGATTTCCCTTGCTCAGCCTTGCTCTTCCAACAACATAGGATTCTTAAGACAAAAATAACTGGAATGAAGATGCTTATAAATCAGAGAAGCTATGAAAATGTTAATTCTCCTTTTATGATTGTTTTTAACATACTGATAAAGTTCCAGTTAATATTTGTGAGGTTTTCAAATCTTCACCTTCTGAGAGTTTCAGACATTTTTCTCCAACATGTTCCCATGGCAGGGATGTCTCTGGAATTTGTTCTGGCAGACAGGTCTTTAGTTAACAAAGAAAAGAGGTGTGTGTGTGTGTGTGTGTGTGTGTGTGTGTGTGTGTGTTCGTTCTTATTGTCATTGCTGTCCAGGCTGACAAATGGGTTTAGGTCCGGGCTCCCTCATCCCCCTGCATTATTAATGAAAAATTGCATATCACCTGAGGCTAACCTAGCTCCTTTCACAAGTCTTTGGCGACTAACAATCTTGCTGCCATCTGAAGAGAAGTCTGCCAAGCAAAGAATCTCCTCCCTGCTCTTTCCCTTAAGAAACACTTTAGTATGTCTAGCACTGGACTGCTTCAAATTAGGTTTGAATAAAACACTGTAATAAATAAGTAAGTGTCTCCCCTACACAGATAGCCACTTGTTTAGGAATAAAGTATCGATTTTTGAATGTTGCTGAGATTTAGACATGGGTTAATTAAACATTTACATATATGTGCTGAACAATATATTGCATGGTACTATAATGTGCACTTTAATCAGAAACTGTGGGTGTTTGTGTTTGCTTTTTCCATGTTAATTGGCACCATGCTGGCTCAAGCTTAGGTATTTGGCTAGATGGAAGAAAATAGACATGGTGTTTTAAATATTTTAATTAGGACCAGCAGTTCTCAGCTCCCTCATTTCTCATTGGATTGTTTTTCATGCATGAATAAATTAGCTAGCATGGAAGTACTCTGTAGAAAGTGGTTGCCCTCTGGCCATAAAAAGAGTCCTGTTCATTAATACTTTAATGAAATTAGCTGTGAGCAAAATATTATTCCTTTTAACTGTGTTCTAATTTCTTAATTTTAATTAGGCACATAATTGTAGGGTGCTGAAATTATCTTCATGTTCAGCAAGTAAAGTTCCATCATCAGGAGCCTGTGGCTGAAACACCACACACTCCCAACATGTTCCAGCAGGAAATTTTCTGTCCAACTTTTTCTCCATTTGCTTTACCAGAGATCCCCCTCACCCCTCCATTTGTGGCCATAGTGTGATATTTTAGAGTTCCTGCTCCTGACTCATGCCATTGGTAATGAAACTGTTGGACTGTGGATCATTTTAGAAGTGAGGCAGTGTGGAAGTCTACAAAGAATCTGGTCTGGTGGGGTTTTTTTTCCTTTCAGTTTTTGTTTCCTCAGGCTCTCACCTTAATAACTGTCCCCTTGGTATATGTTAGAGTTCTCTCTATTATTTATTACTTTATTGGCTTGTTCATTTTGGATCTATAAGCTCTGTGAGGGAAGGAATTTTTTTCTCTTTCAAACCTCCATTTGTGGCATATAATTCCTACATTATACAAATATAGTTGTTGAATGTTTAATGGAACTGTGGATTCCACAATGCTGAAATTTTCTGATACGGTTGTCGCATTTTACAATGCTTTAGATAAATAAGATGGTCCACACATAAATACCAAAATGAAACTTCCGAATTTGATAGAACGATTCTCTGAATTTGCTGAGTTTTGACTTTAGAAGGAACAGTGCGGAATCTGGATTAAAGTTTAAGGGAGAAACTGAAAATCTATACACATTACTTTGTATTATTCCCTAAAGTTCAAACTGATTTATCATGACATATATTCAGATGCAACAATTACTGAAAAAATGAAAATTCATTCACTAATTGTATCATACTTGCCTACAACCCATATCACACTTAACATAACCTCATACAGCTACACTGGTGGTTTTTGATTGAGGCAACTGACTCATTTATTTAAATATTTTAAATGTATTAAATTCAGGTAAATATTTTATAGGTCCATCAAGAAGTTTCATATTTATCTGGTATGTAAAATAGGTGTAATAGTAATACCTCCCTCATAGGCTTATTGGGATTTTTAAGTGAAATAAATACATACCAGACACACAGAAGAGTACCTGATATATAGTAAAGCACTCTAAATGTCAGATAATATCATTGACATTCTAAACACTTGGATATAGATTGTCATCTTGCAAACTAATATTTGACTATTTTGCAATGTGTAAATCCCTCTGACTTGTGTTCAAATTTAACTGCATCTGTTTAATAAAAATAGAGATAAAATACCCAATTTTACAGAATGAGGCAAATTTTATCCCACTTATTTTCTTAAAATATAATACCATTAATGAGACCATGTTTCAGATTTAGCTTGGTACTTACACCGGAATTCAGAGATTCCAGTTACTGAGTTTGTTAATGCTACAAACACAGAGGAAGCACCATGCCCATCACCCCCATTACTCTTCCCATTCCTAAAGCAAACAAGATTCCAAAGTTGATTTGTATTCTTCCCATGTGTGTTTTCAGTTTTTACTATATATAAATCATAAATAAATAATATGGAGGGATCAGGAGCAGATCGTAGTTTCACATACAAGAAACTTGTAAGATTTTAGTAATCTTTTTATTTTTTATTTTTTATTTTTTTTAAATTTTTTTATTTATTTATGATAGTCATACAGAGAGAAAGAGAGAGAGGCAGAGACACAGGCAGAGGGAGAAGCAGGCTCCATGCGCCGGGAGCCTGATGTGGGATTCGATCCCGGGTCTCCAGGATCGCGCCCTGGGCCAAAGGCAGGCGCCAAACCGCTGCGCCACCCAGGGATCCCGACTTTAGTAATCTTTTAAAGTGATCATTCACGCATAATGAAAAAAGAAATTGTAACAAATTATAAATTTTTAAAACTCACAAGTATCACAAAAATCTAGAAAAATAATAATTTTGTTAATTATTAACACACTTTAGTTACACTTTTTCTCTAATTTTTTTGGATACATACTTTTTTTTCATACCTTTTATTTCATATGAAATGATTTAATAATACTGTCTCTGTAGTTTTCTAAATTAGCTTTTTCTAAATAGATTTCTCCCCTAAGCTTTTAGAGAAATAGCATTACCTAAATAATAGTCTGAATACAAAGACAATTTTTTCCTTTAGCATGGTTGATGAATTTTTTAAAAATTCTTGGTAGTCAAGATTCATAAAGCTTGAAACTTTGCAGACAGAAATATTCATTTTTTTGTGCTACTACTTCTATGGATTTTTTTCGTTTTACACACAAGAATTATGATAAACTCTCTTTGTAAGATTTTCCCCCAAAGAAAAACAGTTTATAATTGCATATGCTGCATTATGAGCCTAATCCTGATAAGAAAGAAATTTGTTTTTATGAGGTATCAATGAAAACCAAATTTCTCATTTACAGTTTTTCATATCTGACTGAAGAATTTTCCACTGACCAGCTTCTGCTTCCATATATTTCAAGCTTTGTTTATTTTAATCTCATCATACTTCTAGTGCCTAGTGGTATATGACACATTTATGTTTTGATCTGATCTTGCGCAGGGTACCTTAGAGTCATGATGCCATACCTAAGAGTCCATATGGTAGGCAGCAAGAGAATTCCTAGGACCAGTTCCTGCACTGGGTGTAGTATAGTTCATGAACACATTTCACAAAGTCTAACCAAAATGTATCCCCCCAAAAAATTCTCCTGGACTGATCCCAAAATGCCCATGGTCTCTGCAATGCCATTTGACATAAAGGGAAGGGAAGTAGATGGTGAAGTTGGCAATGGTAGAGACAACTGTCTTAACCAATTGTGGTTAAAATATTACTTATACAAATTTTATAAAATATATGATCATATGGACACATTGCCAGAGCCTCTAACAGGGCTCTGAAAGGGGCCCAGAAAAGTAAGGGACCCAGACTAAGTAAGGGGCCCTGAAGTTTAAGTTTCATTAGCACTGGAGTAATTCGACCTCCAATGGGATAGTTATATATGATGACAGATTTTAGATCAACGTTATGATGCTGTTTATCTTTTTTCATCACTCAACTTTAAGGTTTTTAGTTTTATCCTTATCTATACATATAAATCCAATTTATTTATTTTAACTCTCTGCAATATTCCATTTAATAGAAATAGCACATTTTATTTTCATTTTCCTTCTAGTGACATTCAGCTTGTTTCCAACATAAATATATTCATAAAATCTTCTGTTTTACAAATCTTTTTTGTCTTTTAATAGTTTTATCATTTTACTCATAAAATTATTACACATAGTTGTAGCTTTTTTTTTTTAACTTTTGGATTTCCCATCTTTGTTTTTTAATGTGCACTTTAGTCTGGCATGTGTGTGTGTGTGTGTATGTGTGTGTGTTCAGTTTTCCAGTTCCTAGTTCTCTCCTTTAGCTATGTCTAATCTGCCATTAAACTTATTCATTGAATTTTAAATTTTATTTACTATGTTTTGATTTTGTAATTTCTATTTTAAAATAATGCTTTACAGTTCTCTGCTGAATTCTCTGTCATACCATCTACTTTCTTAAACATGTTAATCCTTTTAAGGTTTTTCTCTGACAATACCAATGCCTGAATGTCTAGTGAATCTGAAACTGTTTTTTTTCCTCTTAATTGTCAAGGTATAAGTGTTTGTTATGTTTGCATTAAATATCAGACAATATGTATAAACATTTTAGAGCTAATGGGGTGCCTGGGTGGCTCAGCCAGTTAAATTGTCCGACTTTTGATTTTAGGTCAGGTCATGATATCTTGGGATTCTCTCTCCTCTCTTTCTGCCCTTCTTCCTCTCTCTCTCTCCTCCTTTCTTAAAAGGAGAAGAAATTTTAGAGCTAATTTGAAACTCTGGATAATTTTATAGTTCTAGTATTTATTTTTATACTAGAAGCCATTAAGATAGAGGCTATATTATCTATTGCTGAGCAACAAATTATCTCAGAACTCAGTAACTTCAGATATCAAACATTTATTATCATAGTATTTCTGTGTATCCAGAACCCAGATGTGGCTTTGTTGGGTGCCTCTGTCTCTAAGTCTCTCACGAGTTAGGAATTCAGCTGTTCACAGTCTCTGGTTTCATCTTAAAAGCCTCCCCTAGGGGTTGAACATGTTTCCAAGCTCACTCACATGACTGTTGGCAGGCCTCGGGTCTCTACCTGCTATTTGCTGGAGTTATTAATTCTTTGCCATGTAGACCTCCTTTTTAGGCCAGTTCACAACACGGTGTCTGGCTAGTCTCAGAACACATGAGAGAATTACAGAGGAAGGGCAAGACAGAAGGACAGTCTCTTTGTAATCTAATCTTCGAAGTGATGCCCATCACATTTGCCAGTTCTGTTTGTTAGAATTGTTAGAATGCACTAGGTCCAGCCCATACTCAAGGAATTATCCAAGGGCATGAGTACTAGGAGATGGGTATCACTGGGGGCCTTCTTAGAGGCTACCTACTCCAGAGACAGATCACTTTGATCCAGTATGGGATTATGTTGATTAAAAACTGAACTTCCGTTACTGTGAAGGCTTATCTACTTCCAGTTCACCCTTATAACTAGAGTGTGTATACTCTTTAGAAGTCCTAGTTGAAAGCCCGGGATATATATATAGAATGTTCACTCTTCCCTGATGGACTCTAAATTCCAGTTCTTCCCCCTATAGTTCTGTGAAACTACTGAAGGTTCTGCTCATGTTTAAGCTCCTCAGCCATCACTTAGAATCCACACATGCCTAAAGGGCAAAAATGTAAGAATCAACTTTCTGAGCCTTTGTGTCTCTAGGATCTTATTTCCCTAAGTCTTGATGCATTTTAGTGTTCTTCTGCCTTCAAATAGGTTTTTTTTCCCTGTATTATCCATCTTTTCTAGGTGTTTTCAGTGAGAGGTTTGTTCTGATCCAAGCTTGTCCGTTATAGCCAGAAGAGGAAGAAATACATCTGGTTGGCACTAGCCTGAGTCCAGTTTTTACTCCTGGTTCATTTAGTTGTGATCACGAGTGTCACGTTTCATAGCATAAGCTTAACTTTGGGGCTGTGATCTCTATAGGAAAGGAGAGTATAAGCTAAGTAGATACAAAAGTATCTATTGCACAGATACAACTGAGTTTTACCTTTAATCACCAAAGAGAAACAGGTATTAGGCTAATGAGAAAGAACATAATATTGGGGAGAAAAAGACTCTTGAATTTATATGTTAAAATTCAAAAAATCATTCATATTTTAAAATAATCAAAACATTTTTAAAATTAGATTTCATTCCGTTAGGGTTGATGAGTTACCGACTACACTGGGAGATTTATGAGGGTGGGTTATGTCTCTTTATTTTGGAATTCCCAATGCCTCAAATAGCGTCTGAAATAATTTAGATGTTCAATAAAAGTTTTCAAATTGAGCTCAATTAATATTACAGTAAAGTTACCTTCCCTGAGCATATCCTAAATAATAGGGGTAAGGGAATGAGAAGATGATTTGGCGGTGGGTCTAGAATGTAAACATTTTTCCATATAACAATATTCTATTAAATTATTTAATTTAAAAAACAACATCCATTTCAATAGTAAATTCTCAAAATGTTGGGCCTATATAAATAAATAAAGGTAGGAAGAAAGGGAAAGAGAAAGAGAGGAAGAGAGAATTCAGGTGGTAGAGCTCTAGAAGTGAGCACTTTGTCCCTTCAAGGTTATATGTTGGAAACTCATCAACATACTCTTCTGGCTTGGTGTTGGTATTGCACAGTGTACAAATTTCTCTGGGTTTCAGTGCAAAATGGCCACATAGATACCGTCAAAATGAAACCAGATGGACTAAGTATTCTATTAGATATTTGTATTTTTAAACAGTCTCAACTGGTTGGGCAAGAGGAGTTGGGCAAGTTTGAGTATCTGTTAAAGAACAATTTAGTCTTGGGTTTTTCCTGCATGAGTTTCAAGTGACATCTGTTCTAGGTGATAATTGCTACAGTCTCCTTCAGGCAGGTGGTATGAAGGTTGTAGTTCTTGAATTATGCCTTTCCTCTGGAAATTGAATTCGGATTGTTTTGCAATTTTAAATAAAACAAAACCAAAAGTATCAAAGTTATATCAAGTTTTGATATAGCTTGGGAGCAATTTTCTGCTTTTCCACAGAATGCTACCAGAAACAAGAAAGCTAAAGGGATTTGTCATTTCTACTGGCAATCTAGTTTTGCTATATAAACAATTTAAAATATAATGTGCTGTACGGTCTGGTAGCATGTGACATGACCATGGGGAGTGTTTACTTTTCACCTGTGGTCAGTCTTCCATCAGCCTGAATACTCTTAGGATTCAAGATGGAAAGACTGGAATCACATAACCTCTAAGCAATCATTCATCACTTGGCCAAACAATTGCTTCTGATTGAGCAAGCAAGAGTATTATTTATTGATAGAAGTAGTTGTAAAGAAACAATTTTGACATTGTCAAAGAAGCAGCTTAGGATTTAAATCATCTTACTACTCAGAATGCAAGGGAAAGTGTCTGTCTCTGTGTCTGTCTGTCTGTGTGTCATCTATCCTTCACTTCGTCTTTCTATCCATTTCTCTCACTGCTCCAAAATGGATTTAAAAGACTTAACAAATACTAATGTGTGCACATACGCACACATATTATTTGCTATGGAAAAGATAGGGAGATGATAGGTATATACATAGGCATAGAAATAAGATTGGAAGACTGTATCCCAAAATGTTTTCTCTGCATTGTGAGATTATAGATTATTTTTGTTTTCTTCTTGAGGTTTGCTATATTTCACAGTATTTCTGCAGTGAATGTATCATATTGTAATGCTATGATATAATAAAAAATATATATTTGGTTTTCATCCCTGGTTCCTGGTACAGAACTCCTAAAACCCTTATAAAATTTACAAAGTAGTAGGGATAATAGGAGCATCTTCTGTTAGAATATTTGTTCTTAGTACTTAGTTCCTGATGTAAGAGCTTCTAAGACTTTTTGGAGTATCTGGAGTGGTAAGATTGTCTTTTTGTATACTAATGAGATGGAAGATGACTGGGGACTCCTGGATAGCTTCAGTTTGAGGAGTGGTCATCAGAAAGACTTAAGCATGACTGGAAGCTTGGAACTTTCAGACTGACTCACATACCCTGGGGAAGAGAGAGGGAATGAAGATTGAGTTAATAATTGATCATGCTTACATGATGAAGCCTTCATGAAAATCCCAAAACTAGATAGTTTGGGGAGCTTCTGGGTTGGTGAACACATTCATATGCTGGGAAGATGGCATACCCAACTCCACTGAGGTAGAACCTCCTGTACTTGGGACACTTTTGGACCTCATGCTATGTACCTCTTCATCTGGTGTTTCATTGATATACTTCATAATATCCTTCATAGTTAGCCACTAAATGTAAATGAAGTGTTTTACTGGGTTGTGTGAACCATTATAGCAAATTATCAAAGTGGAGGAAGGGAGGGGGTTGTAGAATTTGATTTGTCGTCAAGTTAGACAGGAATGTGGGTACCCTTAGCACCTAATATTTGCAACCAGAATCTGACATGGAGCAGTCTAGTGGGACTGAGCCCTGAACCTATGGGGTATGCACCAATTCTGGATAGTTAGTGTCAGAATTGAATTAAATTATAGAACATCCACTTGGTGTCCACAGAGAACTGGAGAATTGTTTGGTGTGGAAGACCCACATATTTGGTGATGGAACTGTTGTGAAAAGAGTAACAGCTCCTTTCATATACTTTAAATAAGAAAATAAGTGTTAAATAATAACTGGTTTTAAAAAAATAATCCTGATAGAATCTTGCTAAATAATGAATAGGAATGTGTTAAAAATTACATACACCCATTCAATAAAAGAAAAAAATTAAAGAAGAAAATAAGAATAGGAAAAGTAAGCTGAAAGAAAGACTGAGTTTACCTGCAAAGAGGCAGCCTATAAGTATGATATGCTTGGTGAAAAAGGGGCTTCAAATTGGTTATTGAGTTCTTGCTCCACTAACAAAACAGTGACACCATAACGGGTGATTGTCTCATGTGCCTGGGGCTTAAAATAAGTCAATTGCTCAGAAAAAGCAAGAGGATTTTTGGCTTTTGTATTGAAGACTGCTGTCTCTTAGGAGTCTTTTTGAGGAGCTTATTCAACGTGCACATAGATGTTTTGGAGGGCAGTCCTTTCAGGACTCAACGCCTAGGCATAGGGAAAGCAGCAGTGAGCCAGCTCACATGTCACCATGGCAGTTCTCCTGGCATGAGCATGTCCCTCCTGGCCCAGACTATCAGCACCTCTCACCTGGGTGGCTGTACCTGCCAGTGAACTCATTTCCCCATCTGCTCTCTGGCTTCCTTCCAAGTCATTCTATACATGGTAGCCAATGACCTTAAAAATTACACATCAGTGTTGTTAACTGGTTTTACCACTTCTGTTCTTTGACCCACTTCAGTACATTTCAACATGACAGTCAGAGTGACCTGAGAACTTAATTAGGTAATGAATCTCACTAGTCATAACCTTTCATTAACTTCAACCTCCTTTTCAGACAAAGACCAAAATCTTTACAGTGGCCTCCAAGGCCTTTGGTGATTGGACCTGGCCTTCTACCTTTCAACTTCATATCTCCCTCTTTCCTCTTTAGCCCTTCTTGACATAGTACATGTGCTGTGCTGCATGTCTTCCTCCTCCAGGCCCTTTGCACTTGCCATTCCCTGTGCAGGGAGGTGCCCTTCCTCATCTTTTTATACCTATTCGTCTTTCTTTCATTTACAATTCAGCTCAAAAATCCAGCTCTTCCTTTTATAATTTCCTATAGGAGCGTATACTTTTCCTTCCAAGCACTCACCACAGTTTGTAGATTTATATTCATTTGTGCAATTGTCTCATCTGTGTTGGTCTTTCATCCCTAAACAGGAATTTTTTGCTCACCGTCATATCCCTTGTGGCCAGAGTGCTTGAGCTCATGATGAAAAATCAGTAAATAATTATTGAATGAGTGAATGAATGAATGAGTCTTAATGTTTTCACTGAAGGATCCTTCATCCACTTCTCTCACCCTTCTACTTTTAATCACTAGTTTAGAAGCAATAGTAAGAAGGAATTGGAAGGCTGGTCATTCCTTGCTCTGAAGTATCTTTCTCAACAGAATAGGGGTTGTGGGTTCCTGGGCAACTAAGGAAAGGTCCCAGAAAAACATAGCTAGTAACATCCTCCAGTCAAAACTTTGGATTTTGGATTCAACACTGTGTTTTCTGTTTATAGCCTTAGCTGCTTTTGGAGTAGGAACAGTTTGCCTCTGTTCTATCTCCATCTCAGTGCAATTATCCCAGTCTTGAGATTATCTCAGTTTTAAAGGAAGAGAGGCATGAATTCTAATATTGCATTGAAGTCATATCAAGAGTTCTTGCAGGAAAAAGAAACATGGATTAATTTGGTGGGATTTTGTGAGGGTGAACAATGGAGGTTGAAAAACGTATGTAAAAACATTGGTGAATTTTTGAAAAAACCATGTTTTTCCGAGTATTGACTTGTTCAATTTTAAGCATGGAATTTGGTCATATTCCACTGCTGCTTCTGTTTTTTTTTTTTTTTTATTTCAACCTATGACTGGAGAAATTTTTGTATCAGGGATCAAAATCTAATTTTAAACCTCCAAATGTATCTCTGAATATTAGATGACAAGATGGTGTATCATATTTGTAAGGACTTCCTGTGGGAACATGACTGTTCAGCTGCAGTTAACGATCCTTGCAATTCTGTTCAAAACCACTTTTTTTTTTTTTTGGACTGACATTATCTTCAATCTTATAGTTGAGCTTTTTTTGGCTGATTCCATGTTTGCAAAATAGCTATTTGGTTTATTAGTTTGGCCATTTTGCTTATTAAATCATCTTGAACCCATGGAGGTATTCTTAAGATATCTTTAAAGGAGATCTTTCTAAATTTTGAAATAAATCGTTCATTGCATATATGCCATGTAACAGGGATGATTTATTTTGCAATACTTAGGAGAAATAGACTAGAATTAATATCATCAACATAAGACATACCTTGTTATTACCAACCCTTAGTTTATTATTTCTCTAAATGGGAGAAAAGATATGATGTTGGGAGTAGGGGAAAGAAGTGGAGGGGAAGAGTGGAAAGGCACTACATAAAAGTTGGTAGAGAAAAAGAGGGAGGAATTAGGGCAATTACACAGTATTGGGAAAGAAAGCCTTAAATACTGAGGTCTGGAACAGGAAATCTCCAACCATTTATTCAATAAAGAATTCCTGATTATGTAATAGATAGGCATTATGCTGGTAAATCTAGAAGTAGAGAAAAAAAGATCAAGGTCCCCATCTTCATGAAGCTTACAGTGTATTAAAAGAAATAGACACTAAACAAATACAAGTAAGTACGCACTTGCAAATTATGTTTTTAAAAATCCAAGAGAGGGGATCCCTGGGTGGCTCAGTGGTTTAGCGCCTGCCTTTGGCCCAGGGCGCGATCCTGGAGTCCCGGGATCGAGTCCCACGTCAGGCTCCCGGCATGGAGCCTGCTTCTCCCTCCTCCTGTGTCTCTGCCTCTCTCTCTCTGTCTATCATGAATAAATAAATAAATAAATCTTAAAAAGAAATCCAAGAGATTTAATAAGATTGAAAGATGTGAGGAGAAGCCAGGGAAAGTTTTTCTATTAAAGCAGTTTTAACATGAAAACTAAAAGATGATTCAGAGCTGGCTAACTACAGAGGGAAAAGAGCATTTCTTTTTTTTTTCTTTAATTTATTTTGTATTGTATTAATTTATTTTGTATTGTATTTTGTATTGTAAATTATTTTGTATTTGTATTTAATTTACCAACATACAGAATAACACCCAGTGCCCATCACCCATTCACTCCCACCCCCCGCCCTCCTCCCCTTCCACCACCCCTAGTTCGTTTCCCAGAGTTAGGAGTCTTTATGTTCTGTCTCCCTTTCTGATATTTCCCACACATTTCTTCTCCCTTCCGTTATATTCCCTTTCACTATTATTTATATTCCCCAAATGAATGAGAACATATAATGTTTGTCCTTCTCCGATTGACTTACTTCACTCAGCATAATACCCTCCAGTTCCATCCACGTTGAAGCAAATGGTGGGTATTTGTCATTTCTAATGGCTGAGTAATATTCCATTGTATACATAGACCACATCTTCTTTATCCACTCATCTTTCGATGGACACTGAGGCTCCTTCCACAGTTTGGCTCTTGTGGCCATTGCTGATAGAAACATCGGGGGGCAGGTGTCCCGGCGTTTCATTGCATCTGTATCTTTGGGGTAAATCCCACCGTGCGATTGCTGGGTCGTAGGGCAGGTCTATTTTTAACTCTTTGAGGAACCTCCACACAGTTTTCCAGAGTAGCTGCACCAGTTCACATTCCCACCAACAGTGTAAGAGGGTTCCCTTTTCTCCACATCCTCTCCAACATTTGTGGTTTCCTGCCTTGTTAATTTTCCCCATTCTCACTGGTGTGAGGTGGGATCTCATTGTGGTTTTGATTTGTATTTCCCTGATGGCAAGTGATGAGGAGCATTTCCTCATGTGCATGTTGGCCATGTCCATGTCTTCCTCTGTGAGATTTCTCTTCATGTCTTTTGCCCATTTCATGATTGGATTGTTTGTTTCTTTGGTGTTGAGTTTAATAAGTTCTTTATAGATTTTGGAAACTAGCCCTTTATCTGATATGTCATTTGCAAATATCTTCTCCCATTCTGTAGGTTGTCTTTTAGTTTTGTTGACTGTATCCTTTGCTGTGCAAAAGCTTCTTATCTGGATGAAGTCCCAATAGTTCATTTTTGCTTTTGTTTCTTTTGCCTTCGTGGACGTATCTTGCAAGAAGTTACTGTGGCCGAGTTCAAAAAGGGTGTTGCCTGTGTTCTCCTCTAGGATTTTGATGGGTTCTTGTCTCACATTTAGATCTTTCATCCATTTTGAGTTTATCTTTATGTATGGTGAAAGAGAGTGGTCCAGTTTCATTCTTCTGCATGTGGATGTCCAATTTTCCCAGCTCCATTTATTGAAGAGACTGTCTTTCTTCCAATGGATAGTCTTTCTTCCTTTATCGAATATTAGATGACCATACATTTCAGGGTCCACTTCTGGGTTAAAAACATATTATGAACAGCTATACGCCAATAAATTAGGTAATCTAGAAGAAATGGACGCATTCCTGGAAAGCCACAAACTACCAAAACTGGAACAGGAAGAAATGGAAAACCTGAACAGGCCAATAACCAGGGAGGAAATTGAAGCAGTCATCAAAAACCTCCCAAGACACAAAAGTCCAGGGCCAGATGGCTTCCCAGGGGAATTCTATCAAACATTTAAAGAAGAAATCATACCTATTCTACTAAAACTGTTTGGAAATATAGAAAGAGATGGAGTACTTCCAAATTCGTTCTATGAGGCCAGCATCACCTTAATTCCAAAACCAGACAAAGACCCCACCAAAAAGGAGAATTACAGAACAATATCCCTGATGAACATGGATGCAAAAATTCTCAACAAGATACTAGCCAATAGGATCCAACAGTACATTAAGAAAATTATTCACCATGACCAAGTAGGACCCTTTATCCCCGGGACACAAGGCTGGTTCAACACCAGTAAAACAATCAGTGTGACTCATCATATCAGCAAGAGAAAAACCAAGAACCATATGATCCTCTCATTAGATGCAGGAAAGCATTTGACAAAATACAGCATCCATTCCTGATCAAAACTCTTCAGAGTGTAGGGATAGAGGAAACATTCCTCAACATCTTAAAAGCCATCTACGAAAAGCCCACAGCAAATATCATTCTCAATGGGGAAGCACTGGGAGCCTTTCCCCTAAGATCAGAAACAAGACAGGGATGTCCACTCTCACCACTGCTATTCAACATAGTACTGGAAGTCCTAGCCTCAGCAATCAGACAACAAAAAGACATTAAAGGCATTCAAATTGACAAAGAAGAAGTCAAACTCTCCCTCTTCGCCGATGACATGATACTCTACATAGAAAACCCAAAAGCCTCCACCCCAAGATTGCTAGAACTCATACAGCAATTTGGTAGCATGGCAGGATACAAAATCAATGCCCAGAAATCAGTGGCATTTCTATACACTAACAATGAGACTGAAGAAAGAAAAATTAAGGAGTCAATCCCATTTACAATTGCACCCAAAAGCATAAGATACCTAGGAATAAACCTAACCAAAGAGGTAAAGGATCTATACCCTAAAAACTATAGAACACTTCTGAAAGAAATTGAGGAAGACACAAAGAGGTGGAAAAATATTCTATGCTCATGGATTGGAAAAGAGCATTTCAAGTGAAAGAAACAAGTGAATTGCATGGTGCCTTTAAGAAATTGAAAGGAGGTTAATGTGGCTAGTGCAGAGGACAAGGGGCAAACGAGGTGTGTTTGTTGGCCATGTGGGGATAAAGGGCTTAGTTTCTCCTTCATGTGATGTGGAAGGTACCTAGGAATTTAAAGTTGGGAGTGGCATGATCAGATTTGATTTTTAAGATCACTCTGGGTAAAGGCTGGGGAATGGATAAGGAGGACTAGAGAAGTAATGGGAATATTTTTAAAATAAACGACTGTGAGATACAAAAGGCCACTTGCCCTAATCTTCCATATCTGCCTGTCCCTGATGCCTAGGACAACTTCCTTTGGGTTGACATACAAAGACTTTCTAATGTGTTTTGGGATGGGGTGACAAACCATTGTTAGGCATCCTAAGATGAAGAAATCAGTCTTCTTACAAACAGAGTATATGAGTACACTATTTTAAAGAGGACCTATTGTAGTTTTGGCTCTACTCAAGTTGATTATCAGTGTTTTTTTGTTGTTTTTTTTGGAGGGGAGCAATGATACAGATTGGGATACTTGAGGGCCTCAACTATATATCTGTAGTGTTTTATCTCCTTAAGAAAAAGGGTCTGAAGCAAATGTGGCAAAATGTTAAGCTTTAACAAACTGAATGGTAAGTTACATTTGTGATTGTTAAGTGATTTTCTATCCTTGTTTCCATTAAATATTTAATAACTAAAATAACCTTTGAGATTTCTTCAAAGGAAACTTAATAAGGAATGCTCATTTTATATGACTACAGCTATAAAGGAAGTACATATATGAATGCCTGCAAATGCCATGTTTAAAGCCCCTAATTTTATAAAATATTACAAATATTTTAATATTAAGTTTTTGAGTCTTTTTATTTCTTATATGTGTTATCTTCAATCTGGATGAAATATATTATTGTTGGTAGACAGTAATATGGGTCTGGAATAAGCTGGAAGATATACACAGTTACCTAGTTCTTTGTAAGAAATTAGCAAGTTACTTGGATGTTTCCCTTTCCTTGGGTAAGAAAAAAGGCATCCAAGTCCCATTGTCTTTCATTGTTAATCTCTTTCCATTGCTTTAAGCATCAGAAGTTCTTCTCATTTATTTTTTGAGCACAAAGCAGATGGAATATATGATTAAAGTAACACTTAAAAAAGTATTTTTTTAGATTGCATTTTTTCATAATCCTATACCGTAGAGACTTTAAATCCTTGAAAGGACAGCTCATGTATATACTCCATTTGGTCTTGAAGATCAGCAGATGACATTAGAGGTTTGTTCAGATTGCCCAGACTTGATGTTTATCTTAATATTAGTGGCACTAGAAATAGAAATGCCAAACATGGAAGCTTCCAGAAGAGCTTCCAAAGAGCTTCTCACTTTTGCAGCAGCAGCCAGTCACCTCATTCCTCTCACTTTTGGTTCTACTTTAAAGGCCCAAGTGTTAGCTTTTTAAATAATGATACCAAGCTGCCTGAAGCTAATATCCCTTGTGGTCAGGGGAGATTTTGGCATTAAAGCAAACATCATCAATTTTTTAAGAAATGGAAATGAGTTACAGATGTGGAGAACTGTAAAGGCTCATGTGTGCTGGGCTTCAGTCTATCTGAAACTGGGGACATTTTAAATGAAAATCAGTTAAAAAATAAAGTTCCTCTGGGGAGAGGAAACATTCCCCCTTTCCTAACCTTTACCCTGAATATCCTGTTGATATGAAGACAAGATCAACTTCACCAATGACACGATGAGCAGTGACTTGTTAAAGGGAATCCAGAATTATCAGGTAAGAACTTGCATTTATCTATTTAGACTAAAACCCACATTTACTTCTGTTGGGACTCAGGACATGCTACTCCAAAATATGGTATGTTTGCATATTGAATATTTTAAGCTGAAGGAGTTTGAGAAAACAGCAGAAGCAAGAAGATTACTCTGACCTTCTCCTTGGCCTTCTTCCCTGAAACAGATCATAAACGCTCTTGTGAGAGGTGTCCTCCCTATACCTGGAGAAAAGGAGCATCCTTATCTCCAAAGACAAAAAAGTACTGAGAAGAATCTGAAAAAACAGGCCTTTCTGTTTCCGCAGTTTATACATTTACCTTATATTCTCTGATCTATCATATTTCTATACAACTACCCACTCTTCATCAAACCTAGCATAAAAATACTCAGGTCTGTTTCCTTCTGAAGGCTCCAGAGTCACTTAGAAACTTAATGTTCAGTAAATTTATATGCTTTTCTCCTGTTAATATGTCTTTGTCAGTTTAATTTTCAGATCTAGTAAGGAATCCTAAGAAGGTTAAGGAAAACTTTTCTTTCCCTACACTTTTCTCTTACTATGAGAAACTTCAGAATTAAAAAAAAAATTGATGCATGGCAAATTGAACACTTACAATAAAGTATTTCCCTCCCCTTTCCTTTTCCTCAGCAATATTTAAATGAGAGTTTTGGAAGAAAAAAATAACCATAATTTTTCTTAAATTTTCATTTAATAGTTGATAGAATACCTATTTTACAATTTTACTTGTTTTTTTTTTAAAGGAACCATGACTTTTTGGTGCTGTACGTAGTTGCAAAGAACAATATTGGTATTTCTTTTGTAATTACAATTATTAATTATTAGTAGATGAGGAACTTACTGCCAATTGGTATATTGAGTCACATTCCCAATGTTATTTTAAACATGTCCATATATGAAGCTGAATTGTTTTCTTTCTAAATAGAATTTTGTGGTAGATAATTTTCTAATAGGAATAAAGTACCCATTTAAAAAGAAAGATCTAGATTTGTGTAACAAGTCCTCAGAAGCAGGCAGGACTGTGTTCTGATGCCATTAATTACTTCTGATTATTAAACTGCTGTATTCATGCTAATTGCTAAATCCCATGGGATCTCACTAAGATGAGATATGGCCCAGAATAGACAATAAAACCCCAGATCAGCAGAGGTAGTGATTTTAACATCTTGAAGGCCATATTTAAAGATATGTTATAGTCATGATGTTAAGTTAGTAGAGGCAGACACCAATCATTAATGAATAACTGATCTGGGGAGCACCCTGCCTTGATGAAGGAAGTTAACCTGTTTGTTTTCCCTTGAGGTCCCTTCTAACCTCAGGGTATCACAGATTCCACTTCTAGATATCCTCGGGAAGAATTAAGCTGAAAACTGAGTAATTACGATTTTAAATTTTACTTTCTTTCATTTTACTTACATAATGGAGACAAAACCATTTGTCTTCACTTGACTCCTGTGCTTCTGAGCGTGCATTGATGAAGAAAGACATTATAAGAGAAGAAGACTGAAAGACACGGAGGGAAGGATAGCAGGACAGAGAGTTAAACCAAAGGCAAAGAAAGAGGGATGCAGTGAGAAAGAGAGACAGCTTTAGAGAATGAGGAAGAGGGAATGGCATGTGAAAATGGTTGTGATCATTTTTCCAAGTAGAAACATACTGTGTTTGAAAAACCATCCAAAGCTCAACCTGTGCTCTAAATAGATGCCCATGTAGGCAAAGGTTTCTGAGAAAAGGTTTTCTGAGAAAGAGAACAGTAGAAGTGAGTTGGGGGTTTGCACAGTACTGACCGAATCAAATCTCCCAGTTGGGCCCAAGAGAAACTTGGCTTGTGATCAGTAGATGATCAAATAAATTCCTTGAAATCACCTGCAAAGGCACCAAACAGAAATCCTGGTGATGCTTCCTCTAGGAGTCAGCCATCATATAAGAACCTTTCCAAAGTGGCATCATTTTAGAAAACGCATTATTGAAATTGGGCATGATTAAATGGAAGCAAGTCTCTTGTTTGGTTTTATTAAAATGAGTTTATCTCTTGAAATAGATCCATTTCCCATTTCTCACTATCTTATCAGAGGATGCCTTTGCAGTGGGAACCAAGTGCTCCCTTTCCAATTTAATGGGAAATCAAAAGTGCAGAGCCACCTGCACAGACAAAATCAACAACTCTGAAGGATGACCCTTCAGCAGAAATGCATTATGGGGCAGGCCATGTGTTTTCCTGAAACTCACATTTTAACCCCAGCATGGTTCCCTGTGCTTTATCTTAGTAAGATCCCAGCTTATGTTGTACCTTACATGGTGTGAACGGTGGGCAAACAGCAATTGTCAGAGCTCAGGTTTCTCTAAGACCTCATGTTCTCAAAGTGGATATTATAGGTGTAAAGACCAGTGAAGTTGATAATGAAATAGCAAGTATTCCTTTAGGATTTTGATGTCAGAGAAAGGAACTCATCGTCTCTGTTGCCAGGAAGCTGTCAAATATGCCTTAATTATGATTAATAACATACACATACCTGAGAGGATTTTTTTCTCTCTCTCATGCTGACTTTCTTAAAATGCCTCTTGCTAAATATTATCTCAGGGTCCAATACAGCTATAGTTTTAGGGACAAACTGGATGGTGTCTCTGTATGTTGCACCATTTATAAAACATGAGTACTTGGCTAAACAAGGCAGATTCTGACATCTCTTTGTGTATATTTCTTTTATTTGCAGTTGCTAGTTTTACAGTGAAAAAAAGTGTTTTGAGTTGATAAGTTTAATCTTTCCCTAAGTGAACTGATTTTAAGGCAAATCAGTAAATATTCTCTATCGTTTGTTCTTGAAGAGGATGACAATCATGCTTTAGAACTGAGCTGTTTTATTTTTAGAGGAGGAAAGTAGGGAATAATTATGATATCTATGTAGGGAGTTGAGAAAGAAGCACATATTAACTGTGAATTATGGCTAAACGAATATAAGAGAGGTGTCTTGATAGTTGTAGTCTCGGATACAACACAGGTCAGTGATAATCGCAAAAAACACGGATGAAATGTTTTCACAAATGAAAACCATTTGTGGTAGAGTCCTATGAAATGATGTATAGTTCGTGTTATTTAGACAGAAAGTAAATTCAGAACTATATATGTTGAAAGAGGGTTTTAGAAAGAATTATCTATGAATTTTGTACAGGTTTTTAACTTTTTCTTTAATCTAGATATATCTTTTGCTTCTCCTTGTTAACATTCCTGGAGTGTTTTATATTTGCAAAGTGCGTTATTCTGTTTTACTAGTTATTCCCAGTGCTAATACATACCTGACATCATTTTATTGTTTAGGTAAAGTTAACAGGGCTCAGAATTCAGCAAGTTGATGGCTCCATCTCTGACTTAATTAGACAGTTTAAGCTCTAATTGGCTGGTGTTAATCAATCAATTAGAGAGTTGCACATTCACTCATTGGGAATTGTGGGAGCAGTTGATGTAGTTGGTGCCAGATACTCCAGGAGAAATTGCTTATTCAAAAAAGAACTACACATTGTAAAGGGCCCAAGTGGTGGGTATCCATGAATGCCTGGCCAAGGATGGCATGCATCTCAACCTTTCCTGTGTGCAGAGTTTCAGGAGAAGCAGATTGTCCTGGAGCATCATGCTAGAGAAAGAAACGTGTTAGAATTGTGTTTCCTCATCAAGTTGGAGATCAGGGAGACTGTCAGCTATAACAAAAGCTGCCTTGCAGAGGGGAGCAAAGGCAAGCCTGAATTCTTAGATATGTTGGTGAGGCTGCTGCGTGATCATGCATAGTAGAATGTAGGCACCAGAGCCAGCAGAACCACTCCAATTCTCATTAGTTGGGCCGTGAGTTCCTCAACTATTGTAACTCATGCATCTGTGTGTCCCTCACAGTGTATATTCCTAGGCCTCATGTGCAGGAATTACTGAAAAATTACTGAATAAACATATGAAAACACTCCAATAGTGGATAACCACTGCTAGAAACATGTATATATTTTCAAAGTCAGTTTTATGCACTTGTGAAAAAGAAGCTATTTCCTTTCTTAAATTATTTTTTTCTTCTTTTTAAAAATATTTTATTTATTCATAAGAGACACACAGAGGCAGAGACATAGGCAGAGGGAGAAGCAGGCTCCCTGTGGGGAGCCTGATGCAGGACTCAATCCCAGGACCCCAGGATCACCACCTGAGCCAAAGACAGGTGCTCAACTACTGAGCCATCTAGGTGCCCAAATTATTTGTTTTCAATTTAGAAACTCAATGTGTACTATTTAATGTTTAATATCTATTTCATGAATGGTCATCTATCTTATTCTACTTTTTTCTCTGACCTTGGTTTTAAGCCGTGTCCTAAGTCAACCCTTCCCTGCTGAGACTATTGTGCAAGAATGTGCTGCATCTCTCCATACAGGGATCAGGATCAACTCTCAGAGCATCCAATTTGACAGGATTATGGATATTTGGTTGCACAAATACTGATGCATATGAAAAAAAGCCAACCATGACATAATGCTCAAAAATTTTAAAAATTTTATTTAAATTCAATTATTAGTTTCAGAGGTAGAATTCAGTGATTCATCAGTTGTACACAACACCCAGTGCTCATTACTTCAAGGGCCCTCCTTAATGCCCATCACCCACGTCCCCTCCAGAAACCTTCAGTTTGTTCCCTATAGTTAAGAATTTCTTATGGTTTGCTTCCCTCATTTTCATCTTATTTTATTTCTCCCTCCTTTCCCCTATGTTCATCTGTTTTGTTTCTTAAATTCCACGTATGTATGAAATCATATGGTATTTGTCTTTCTCTGACCTATTTCTCTTAGCTTAGTATCCCCTAGTTCCATATGTGTTGTTACAATGGCACTATTTAATTTTTTGATGGCTGAGTAATATTCCAGTGTGTGTATGTGTGTGTGTGTGTGTGTGTGTGTGTACACACATACACATATATTTCCATCTTTATCCATTCATCTGTTGATGGACATCTGGACTCTATCCATAGTTTGGCTATTGTGGACATTGCTGCTATAAACATTGGAGTGTATGTGCCCCTTTGAATCACTATATATGCTTTGAATGCAAAGGATAATAGTAGTGCAATTCCTAGGTTGTGGAATAGCTCTATTTTTAATTTTTTGAGGAACCTCCATACTATTTTCCAGAATGGCTGCACCAGTTTGCATTCCCACCAGCAGTGTAAGAGGGTTACCCTTTCTCCATCAACATATATTGTTTCCTAAGTTGTTAACTTTAGCCATTCTGACTGTAGGAAGTGGTATCTCATTGTGGTTTTGATTTGTTTTTCCCTGACGCTGAGTGATATCGATAATGCTCTTAAGTTTTGTAGATAGATAACGGCTTCCTGCAGCTTTATTGTGTATTTTCTCCACCTCTGTGAATGTTCTACAATTTTCTTAATAAGAAGTTAAATAAAAGAATCAGCCACATAACTTCTGTTCTCACCTTGTACAATACATAGACTTGTAAGCTGTCAGATACTCTGCAGGCCATTTAGTCCCTACTCTTACTTTGCTGAAAAGGAAACTAAGGGCATGACGTTAAAGAACTTTCAAAGCTTCCTTGTAACAGGGTTGATGCAAGAATTCAATCACTGTAAGGGACTTATTTTTCATTGCCTTGGCTATTTCTAAGATGGTACTTTGGGTGTTACCTGGAATGTGTGAGTAAACAGGTTGTTGAGAAAGCATTCTAATCACCATTGCAACCCTGTGGTTGTACCACACAGCCTGAGGCAGTATAATGCTAAATAAATCCAGAAGTCACCATTAGCCTAAATATCCAGACAATTGAGGAAGATAGTTTTTTTTTTAATTAATTTTTATTGGTGTTCAATTTACCAACATACAGAAAAACACCCAGTGCTCATCCCATCAAGTGTCCACCTCAGTGCCCGTCACCCATTCCCCTCCAACACCCGCCCTCCTCCCCTTCCACCACCCCTAGTTCGTTTCCCCAAGTTAGGAGTCTTTATGTTCTGTCTCCCTTCCTGATATTTCCCAACATTTCTTTTCCCTTCTTTTATATTCCCTTTCACTATTATTCATATTCCCCAAATGAATGAGAACATACACTGTTTGTCCTTCTCCAGTTGACTTATTTCACTCAGCATAATACCCTCCAGTTCCATCCACGTTGAAGCAAATGGTGGGTATTTCTCGTTTCTAATTGCTGAGTAATATTCCATTGTATACATAAACCACATCTTCTTTATCCATTCATCTTTCGATGGACACCGAGGCTCCTTCCACAGTTTGGCTATTGTGGCCATTGCTGATAGAAACATCGGGGCGCAGGTGTCCCGACGTTTCATTGCATCTGAATCTTTGGGGTAAATCCCCAGCAGTGCAATTGCTGGGTCGTAGGGCAGCTCTATTTTTAACTCTTTGAGGAACCTCCACACAGTTTTCCAGAGTGGCTGCACCAGTTCACATTCCCACCAACAGTGTAAGAGGGTTCCCTTTTCTCCGCATCCTCTCCAACATTTGTTGTTTCCTGCCTTGTTAATTTCCCCCATTCTCACTGGTGTGAGGTGGGATCTCATTGTGGTTTTGATTTGTATTTCCCTGATGGCAAGTGATGCGGAGCATTTTCTCATGTGCATGTTGGCCATGTCCATGTCTTCCTCTGTGAGATTTCTCTTCATGTCTTTTGCCCATTTCATGATTGGATTGTTTGTTTCTTTGGTGTTGAGTTTAATAAGTTCTTTATAGATTTTGGAAACTAGCCCTTTATCTGATATGTCATTTGCAAATATCTTCTCCCATTCTGTAGGTTGCCTTTTAGTTTTGTTGACTGTATCCTTTGCTGTGCAAAAGCTTCTTATCTGGATAAAGTCCCAATAGTTCATTTTTGCTTTTGTTTCTTTTGCCTTTGTGGATGTATCTTGCAAGAAGTTACTGTGGCCGAGTTCAAAGAGGGTGTTGCCTGTGTTCTCTTCTATGATTTTGATGGGTTCTTGTCTCACATTTAGATCTCTCATCCATTTTGAGTTTATCTTTGTGTATGGTGAAAGAGAGTGGTCCAGTTTCATTCTTCTGCATGTGGATGTCCAATTTTCCCAGCACCATTTATTGAAGAGACTGTCTTTCTTCCAATGGATAGTCTTTCCTCCTTTATCGAATATTAGATGACCATACATTTCAGGGTCCACTTCTGGGTTCTCTATTCTGTTCCATGGATCTATGTGTCTGTTTTTGTGCCAGCACCACACTGTCTTGATGACTACAGCTTTGTAGTACAACCTGAAATCTGGCATTGTGATGCCCCCAGCTATGGTTTTCTTTTTTAAAATTCCCCTGGCTATTCGGGGTCTTTTCTGATTCCACACAAATCTTAAGATGATTTGTTCCAACTCTGTGAAGAAAGTCCATGGTATTTTGATAGGGATTGCATTAAACGTGTAAATTGCCCTGGGTAACATTGACATTTTTACAATATTAATTCTGCCAATCCACGAGCATGGAATATTTTTCCATTTCTTTGTGTGAGGAAGATAGTTTTTTAATGTGGTCATGAATTTCCTTCTACTTGATTTTGGGATTTTAGATTAATTTAGTTTCTAACAGCAGAAAGTCTCTATATGATTAGCCCCTAGCAACCCCTCTCTCTCTGAGCACTTCTGACATGTTCCTCCTCATTCATTACAGTGCAGCTCTCCTGGCTTTTCTGACCCTCCAGTATGCCATGATTGTTCCCACCTGCCAGCCTCTTTGGACTTATTTCCTCTTCCTGGAATTCTTCTTCCATCTCTTTGCAAGTCTGAGTCCCTCTCGTTATTATCATTATTTTAAATAAATTTTATTTTTTGAAGCAGAGTTAGGTTCACAGCAAAACTGAGTGGAAGATACAGAGATTTTCCAGATACCTCCTACCTCACAAGCAGAGCATCCCCATCATCAACATCCCCCACCAGAGTGGTGAATTTGTTACAATCAATTAATTTATACTGATACATCATTATGATCCAAAGACCATAGTTCATAGTAGAGTTCACTCTTGGCATTGTATATCTTGTGGGTTTGGACAAATGTGTAATGATATGAGTAATATTAAGTGATATAATGATATCTGCTGTTAAGGTATCATACAGAGTAGCTTCACTGTCCTAAAAACCCTCTGTATTCTGCCTATTTATCCATCCTCTCTTCCCTCCAACACTTGCTCATTATTTTTTAAATCTGTGTTCATATATTATCTTCTCAAGACCTTCATGAGCAGCCTAGCCAAAATAGCAACCTCATCTTACCCTAGTCTTTTTCTACCACTTCTGTTTTCTTTACAGCATTTGCTAACACCTACAATTATATCAATTTGGTCACATGTTTTTTTTCCTACCTCTGTCTGTAAGATCCTCTAGTGGAATATATTGTTTATCCCTCTATCCCCCAGGTCCTAGAATGTTGCCTGGCTTATGGTAGATCCTCAGTGAATATTTGTGGGATGTATGCATCCACTGAATTTCTTCATTGTGTCAAGAACTGTACTGGTGATACCAACATGAGTTAGGCACAGCCTCTTTTCTAAAGGAGCTTATGATTTAGAGGGGAACTTAGTCACATTTATAATATAATTTGATAAGTACAATGATTAGACATCATGCTATGAGATTCAAGTGAAGGACTATGTAACTACACTGGGAGAATCAAAGAAACTTTCCTAGAGGAAATAATACTTGACTAAAACTTTAACAATAAGGAGGACTTAGGCTGAAGAATAGATACTGTCACTCTCCTACTCTATCTCCTTGGCATTCACCATTTGGGTGCTCCCAGACCCCAATACTTCTGATTTGTCTGAGAGCTTTCTCTTGCTCTCAAGAGAACAGGCTGAAAGTGCTGGAGAGTTAAATACCTTCTAGGAGAAGCCCACTAATAGGAAAAGGTAATCAATACTCGGCTTACTTGCCCTTTGGGGAAGTGGGTCATCCAAGGTACATTCATGATCTCTTAGAGATCCCCAGGGGGATAGAATTTCAGTTGCTTATAGTTTGGGCTCACTGTTGCATTCCTACTCTTCCCTTGTCTCACATCCCCAGTCCCCCACCTGTGTTTCCTGGGGTCACCTCTAAAATAAGTTACCTTACCTCAAATGCTTGCTTCAGGTTCTGATTCTAAGAGCATCCAACTTAGGATATATGGCAAAGAAAAAAGAACCAGGGTATTCTGGGACAAAGACAGTGGCTTATATTAATGCCCAGAGCTGGAAAAGAGCCTGAAATATTTAGAGAATAATGAGAAACTACTTTGGATTGATTGTGAGGCGAGTGGCAGGGAATAGCAGGAGAGGAGGCTGAAAAATATTACACTGGCTTATTTGCCTCTTGTCTAAATTTTTCTAAAAATAGTGGTGACTGATTTGCACTCATCTACCAATAGTCCTCCCTATGTGAACAGGAAAGAAATATTTCTGTGTATACAAAATTTTATATATATATATATGTATATATTTTTTAAGATGGGCTTTTTTAAAAAAAGATTTTATTTATTTATTAGAGAGAGAGAGAGAGAGAGAGAGCGCGGGAGAGTGCCAGATGGAGAAGCAGGCTCCATGAAGGGAGCCTGATGTGGGACTCTATCCTGGGTCTCCAGGATCACGCCCTGGGCTGAAGGCGGTGCTAAACCGCTAAGCCACTGGGGCTACCTGGGCTTTTTTTTTTTTTTTTATAAGTGTTGAAATCTACAGTTTTGGAATAGAGCATAAGTACCTGGTTTATGCTGGAAATTATAATCTTGTTCTCCTTCAGACTCATCTTCTCATCAAATGTACTAATTAGACACAGAGCAGTAGTACAGGTGAATCATAGTTTTGTATGTGAAGTCAAAATGAGAACAAAAATCAGTCAATACAAAATAATTTGTACCTTGATCTGGAGTTTTCAAATAAAGACCTGAACAGTCTGTCAGGAATAAAATGGCTTGTGCCTGAGTCTTTCCCTGCTGCCCAACAGATTTGATGGGAAGAAACTATCTGTGACTTCCAAAATGTTTTTGGTCCCCACATCCCTGACCTCATGCATTTTTCGAAGGGGAATCTTCAGAGAAACCCATGCTACATTTAACTTTGGGATCTCTCTTGTGGGCTTGTGTCTAACCAGACAGAGCCGATCTGAATATTTCCTGCATGCTAAGCAGACCATTGTCAGCCGCTTCCTCTAGGCTAGATTGTTATAAATGCTGTTTATGATCCTGCTATGACAACTGTGAAGGACATGGCAAAGAATTTATCACAGGATTATTCATCCACCAGCAGAATACCTAATAAGATTCTAAATGACCCAAGATGATAATAAGATCTAGCTTGTAGCAATAAGGTATTAATAAACTGCTTTTTTCAATAAGGGAGAGTCCTGGCATCATTACCCTGACATATTTGTTTTGCTTATATTTTGCGAACAAAGTAGGGCTGCTGGATTGAATAGTAAATTTATAAAAACCCCTGATGTATGAAAAATACAACCCACATGAAGTGGAACCCATAGGTTAAAGTCAAGAGCATGGTGTTTGCCTATGACATCCGAGAGCCAGACTCCCAAGCCATCGATTCTAATTGTTCCGTGCCATTTGCCTTTGTATTTAAAAATTATATAAGAATAATATATTGCCCGCTGTTGACCACAAGGCCATAATTCAAATGAAGAAATTTAGTAAAATCATAAACCAAGAAAATGCAGTGTAGATGAATAATGGATGAAGCAGGAACAGGAACACTGAATTCAAAATGAAATCTGGGATTCTGCTGCATGTTCCTGTTTTGAAAATAAAACTAGTATTAAGTTAATTAAAAAAATGAATCCTGTTCATTGTCACTCAGCTATTCCTAGGGAAGAAAATAGCAGAGATTCAAGAACCTGTTATTAAGGAATTTTCAAATAGCAGAAGCTGTAAAAGTGAGATGTAACTCCACACTGGCCTGATTCTACCTTTCTGCTTGGACAAGGCCCAAAAAGCTGAAAATACTTTTACTTCTCATTTCCAGGAAAGTAACCTTGTTGTGCCTTGGATGGTGTTCTCTAGTGGATTAAATTGAAATCAACAATATTCTTTGTATATTGAGTTATAATGTATATACGATAAAATAAGCAGTGTCTGAGAGTATATAGTTTGAAGAATTTGACAATTAAATTCTTGTGTAACTGTTAACTCGAAACAAGTTATATAACATTTTCATCTCCTGAGAAAGTTCCCTTGTGCTTCATACCAGTCAGCATCTTCCCCTTGTTCAGCCCTGGCAACCATTTTTCTGACCTCTTTCCCATGGGTTAGATTTGCTTATTATTGAACTTCATGTAAATGGAAACATATAGAATAGTCTTTTGTGTCATTTTTCACACAACATGATGTTTCTGAGATTAATTTATGTCATGCATATCAATTCTTCATTCCTTTCTGTTGTATGAATATGTCACATTGTATTTATCCATTCTTTTGTTGATGGACATTTGGTGGTTCCCAGTTTGGGACCATTATGAATAAAACTGCTATGAACATTTATGTACCAGTCTTTTTGTTAACTCAGAATGGATCATGACCTAGATATGAAAATTAAAACTATACAACTTCTAGAAGAAAATAAATAAAATCTTCACAACCCTAGAGATAGGCAAAATTTTCCTAGATTAAATACCAAAAGCATGAACTGTAAAATAAACAACCAATAAATTGGACTTCATCTATATTTAAAACTTCTGCTCTTCATGTAAAAGCACCTTTGTGGACCTATGTTTTCATTTGTCTTAATTAACAGCCTAGGGATGGGCTAACTAGGTCATAAAGTAGATATAGGTTTTATTATATAAGAAGCTGCCAAATGGTTCCCCAAATTACCCATTTTGCATTCCCACCAAGAATGTGGAACAGAGTTTTAGGTGCTCTGTGCCCTTGCCAACACTCAGTATTGTACATTTTATTTTAGCCATTCTGGTGGGTTTGAAATGACAGCTAACCGGTAGTTTTCTCTATAAGCAAAAATGACCAAAAGGTAAAATGACCAAATAGGTAGATTGGCAGCTGTGATCGGATTTTTGTTTAGTTCGGAATCACAATTTGCCACATTCCCTTTTGTGTGAAGGCCACAGGAAATTTTGATCATTGCATTTTACACTGTCAAGTCATCTTCAAATTGTCTTTTATCACATTCCTTCCATGTTTGTCTTCAACTCCAGTTCCTTTCTTTGTCCACTGATTAGTCATAACTCATGAAAAAGATTTAAAATTGTTAAGTGTTTCACCTGACTGGTCTGAAAGGCACACAACAAAATGAGCTAAAGCCTGGAGGGAATTACTCAAGTTACAAAGAGTATTATTTCATGTGTAGGACAAAGATATGCAGGGATTCTAAAATTCTTTTTCTATTAAAGAATTAGATTGTACAAAGCCTGCACTGGGGCATTGGGTTTAGATGAAAGTCTAATGGAAACTACATGGTAGACCTTCTCAACAAATTAGATTCTGGGCCCTCACTAAAGTAAGAAATGGTAGAACCACTGCTTGCTACCAATAATTTATGGCATTTACTGTAAGAGAATCTCTTGACAAATAAAATAGGGACTTTGACAGCTTTTAAAACATAAATTGTGCACTTTCAATCCACCACGTGGGACATACTTACACCTGAGATAGGACATATTGAGTTGTAACTGAAATGGCTGTCTTCTTTATTTTTAACTGAGAGCCGCATGATAATGGCATTCTATTCCATTATGGGATACCCTTAGTGTTCTCTACCATGGAACTTCACATCACTGATCTTCAAAGAACTGCTTTCTTCATGATGTGCTGGAAAGGCCAGGAAACCTTCAAGTGTCTGATGGTTACATTGCCCCTTTCTGAGAAAAGTAGCTAAAGGCTATCCCATGATTATAAATTTCCCTCTCTATGTGATGTGACCTTGCAGCTTTGGCCACAGCTGATGGCCCAGAAATTGCCACCTGTCACAAAGGCTGAGCATGAGGAAAAAGATGATGATAATGATGACATTATACAATAGACATCTAATCAAATACATATCACTATCAACTCTGTGTTCTGTAGTTTAATATTTTTGTTAAGAAAATTACCCAGAAAATAGAAAACTTTTTGGGTTGTTGTTCTCTGCCACTAGGGGGTAGCATGATTGTTATTGTCTTGAGTCCATTAAAGGTGAACTCTATTTACAGTTCTTTTAACTTTTCCAAGTGTATTTTTTCCCCATTTAGAGTGAATAAAAGTGATTTTCTGCCTAATGCAGTAATTTTATAATTTAAGAAATGATCCTTATGTCTTATAAGTGCTGCAAAAGATGTAGAGTAAGATAGAACAGTTTTTTTCAATCCGTTATTTTATGTCTTCATTAATTATTCTACTTAAAATAGTTTGCTTGCTAAAAAAAAAGGCTCGTATCAGTAATAAATTACTAGTACACACTTTTCGTGCTTTTCATTTGCTTTTAACACTTAGCCTTCCATCCATTATAAAGAAAGAGTTAATTTTGGGTGGAGGAGAAATGCGTCACATGTGCTAAAGAACATGGCAGAAGACATGCACTCTTACCTCAAGGACTGTGCAGTATCATTATGGAGATGAAATATATGCATGCCAACTAGACTTACCAGAATTAAAACAGTGTTTTTTAGAATTTATCAACTTCCTCTTGTAATTCAGTGAATTTTTTTCTTCAGAGGCAATGTTGTTTGATTCATGATTCATTCAATCTCATAATTGTTAGATCATCTTGGAGAATTAATTGATTCTTTTATATCTTGTAAATTAATTATAAATTCTTAACGCTAAATAAAAATTTTCCCCTTAACTTATTTTTTGTGATATTAGTACTTTTAAACTTTCTTTGAGTTAATATTAGATGGCTTATCTTTTTCCTCATTTAAAAAAATTATTTGAGAGTAGAGAGAGCAAGAAAGCATGAGAGGGGGAGGAGGAAGAAGGAGAAGCAGAAGAAGAAGAAGGAGGAAGAAGGAAGAAAGAGAAGCAGACTCCCTACTGAGCAGGAAGTCTGATTTTTGGGGGGCAGGGGCTTGATCCCAGGGCCTGAGATCATGACCTGAGGCAAAGGCAGACACCCAATTGACTGAGCCACCCAGGTGCCCCTCTTTTTCCTCATTTCTTACCTTTCAACTTTTATGTGTTATATTTCATGCATGTATCTTTCAAACAGCATATAACTGAATATTAAAAATTTAAGAATATTTCACTTTAGTTGGCCAATTTAACCCTTTTAAATTTCACGATTTATGTCACTATTTCTTTGGATTTTTCGCCCCACAGTCTTGTTTGTTGTTTCAGCATACCCTGCCTTTTCTTGGTTTAGTTTTTCTCCTTTGCTGGCTTCCCTTGAATAGACTGAATTTTCTTTATTCCTTTTCTTCTCTTTTTTCTCTTTTTTCCTTTTCTTCTATTTTCTTCTATTTTTTTTTAGTGGTTATTATTAGTTTTTTACCATGTGTGCTTAAAGCCAAAATGTAATATTTTTTCACTTTTCCTAAATTATACGAGAACCTTTATACCCAAAGATCCCTCTCATCATCCATGATGTTTTCCCCACTTGGGATTTTTATTTTTCCTAGGTTAAAAACTAGTCATCTCTACTGTTGCTTTTTCAGCATGTGTTTATTTAGATTTATCTCACATTTATCAACTTCTTGCCTCACTATTGCTCTTTGCAATGGGTTCAGTTTTCTTCCTACTGTGATACGTCTTTTAGTGGCTCTTTTGGCATGGGAGGTGAATAGTAAAACCTCACAATCTTCTTTTGATTAAAGAATGTCTTTGTTTTGTCATGCTATTTGAACAATTTCACTGACTTTTTTCCTTAAAGATATTAGTCTTTTGCCTTCTGGTCTGTCTTTTGAACAATTTTTGTTGAAATGTAATATACATGTAGAAAAGCATACATATTATGAATTTACAGCTCAATGAATCTGTGTAATCAAAACCTAGATCAAGGTACAGAACACAGCCAGCACCCCAGAAGCTCTCCTGGTGTCCCCAGCCAGCCACTAGCCAGCCCCCTAATAGTTAAACACTATCTGGACTTCTACCAGCAGAGGTTAGTTTTAGTTTCTGTTTTTGCTGATGAGAAAACAGCTGTCAATCTAGTCTTTATTTACTTATAGTTAATCTTTTTTTCTCATGTCTTTCAGGTTTTTTTTGATGACTTACAGTTTCATATATATATATATAGCTGTGGATTTATTTCTGTTTGTGCTACTTTGCTCTTAGCATGTTTCCTGGATATAGGGAGATGTTCTTCATAAATTCTGGAAAAATCTCATCCATTATCTTATTGAATATTTCTTCTGTCTCATTCTTTTCATCTTTCTAAAACTTAAGAATATATAGTGGATCTTATCATGTCCTTTCTAACTTTGGACTTGTCTTTGATTATTTTCTATCTCAATTTTTCTATGTTGCATTCTGGATTATTTCCTGATTCATCTTTTTTTTAATTGATTCTCTTCTGTTGTACCTGATCTACTGCTAAATTTATTTGTTATGAATTGAATTGTGTCCTCCAAAAGAGATACATTGAAGTCATAACTCCCAGTACTTTAAATATAACTTTATTTTAGAAGTAGGGTCTTTACAGAGATAATCAAGTTAAAAATGAAGTCATTAGAATAGATCCTAACCCAACCCGACTGATATCCTTAAGAAGGTGGCAGGGCAGGGGGGTGGGTGTTGAATTCAGACACAGACACGCTAAGCCTAGAGAGAGGGCTGTGTGACTGGAGTTAGGCTGCCACAAGCCAAAGAACATAGGGGCTGCCAGAAGTTAGAAGAGGCAAGGAAGGATCCTTCCTCTCTGGGTGAAGGAGGGTGGTCCTGCCAACTCCTCAATTTCATACTTGTAGCCTCCAGAACTATGGGAAGAAACATTTCTTTTGTTCTAAGTCAAAAAAAAAAAACCTACAAAAAAGAGTGGGAACAGCCAATTGCTCTGTTGGGCAGCCCTGGAACACTAATATGCCATTTATTTAGTCTTAAATTTCAGTGATTCTTTTTTAATTTCCAAGTAGTTCTTTTTATTATATGATATCTTGTTCTTACATCATGGCTTCTAATCTTTTGTCTTTAATGATTTTGAACATGCTTATTTTTATTCCCTGTTTCAGATTGTTCTATCATGTTAAATTCTTTTTTTTTTTTTAATTTTTATTTATTTATGATAGTCACAGAGAGATAGAGAGAGAGGCAGAGACACAGGCAGAGGGAGAAGCAGGCTCCATGCACCAGGAGCCCGACGTGGGATTCGATCCCGGGTCTCCAGGATCGCGCCCTGGGCCAAAGGCAGGCGCCAAACCGCTGCGCCACCCAGGGATCCCTATCATGTTAAATTCTTAGAGTGTTAATTTTCCTGTTTGTCTGCTTACTCTCTCTTTTGAAGGATCATTTTGCTTGTGATTTGTAATTTTTTTCTTTTACTTGTGAACTTACTTTCACCAAAGGGTTGTCCCTGTCTTAGGGACATCCCATGATCTTTGGGTCGTGAAAGTATTTCTGCAGAGGAGCTTTGTATTTTCTTATGATGAGTATCTCAGTGGTTTCATTGGTCTGCAGCCAATTTTTATTTTAATTTCTTCACTGAGGTTTCTTTATGGGTGGATAACATGAGTTCAGACTCTGCACCCTAGATGCCCAAACAGGCTTGGAATTTTGATTTTTCCATAACTGACTTTTTTTTTCACTTGGGACTGGGAAAAGACAAAGTTCCTTGACTCCTTCCTGTGCCTTCTAGGATCTTGACTTTATACAGGCTTGTCAGTTCTGCCTCCACACAATGCACAGGTCCTATTCTTCCTCTCCTGCTGCTAAGTGGGCATTTAAATTCCAACCTCCCACCATTTGGGCTTATATGTAGAGCCACACCCTGCTGGGCCACCAAAGCATCAGTTCACAAATGGCAAAATGGCAGCTCTGGCTATGTGTTTCTCTTTATTTCTAGTACATAGGAATTTCATCTTTACTCTCTCACTTTCTTTCAAGTTTGTTTGTTTGTTTTTTTCAGAATAGTTTTTGCTACATTTCCCTGAATATTTCTGTGTATTTTTAGAAGAAGGAGATTGGAAGCTATGTTCGTGCAGTCTTACCATTTCATCCAAATGAGAAGCTGAGACCAATGTCTGACATTGAGTGATTGTGAAGAATGAGCAGTACATACTAATATGGGTTTTAAGGAGGGAGAGATTCACTGAAGAATGGAAACAAAAATAACAAGCATTGGTGAGGATGTGGAGAAAAAGTTCTGTTCACTGTTGGTAGGAATGCAAACCGGTGAAGCCACTGTGGAAAACCATATGGAGGTTCCTCAAAAAAATTGAAAAATGAGATTACCATATGATTCAGCAATTCTACTCTTGGATATTTACCCAAGGGAAAAAAATACTAATTTGAAAAGATATATACACCTATGTTTACTGCTGCATTATTTACCATAACCAAGATACAGAAGCAACCCCAGTGTCCATCAATAGATGAATGAATAAAAATGTGGTATATATACAATGGTATATTACTCAGCCATAAAAAAGAATGAAATCTTGCCATTTGCAACATTATGGATAGATCTAGAGAGTACAATGCTGAATGAAATAAGTCAGAGAAAGACAAATATAATATGATTTTACTCATATGTGGAATTTAAAAAACAAAACAAATGAACAAAGTAAAAAGAGAACTAGTGGTTATCAGAGGAGGTAGGTGGGAAGAGAGGTGAAATAGATAAATAGGATTGAAAGGGGTATACTTATCATGGTGAGCATTGAGTATAAATTGTTGAATCATTATATTGTGTATCTGAAATTAATATAACATTGTGTTAATCATACTTCAATTAAAAAAAAAACCTACAAAAAAGAGTGGGAACAGCCAATTGCTGAAGGATACCAAGTGGAGTTCAGATAAAGGAGGGTTAAATACTTTAAAAAGTATTTTTACATGTCAATTAGAATTAGAGCTATATGTAAGGACAAAGATATGTATGTAATGTCTAGTATAGTCATAGACACACAGCATTGTTATTTTCTGCAGACTGACAACTTGACTTTTCTTCTCTCTCTTCCCCATGCCTTTTCCTTTGTAGAAACAAAACTGCTCTGTGAACTGCAGGAAGCCAAGTTTTTGCAGGAAACACCACATGGCTTCAAAACCTTACCATGCTGATTTAGTCCTCAAGGCAGTGGTTGGTTGTGAAGAAAGGAATTAGAAATATTCCTAGGGCATTTCAATCTGTAGTTAATGGAGGTAGGAGGCTCAAGTCAGAATTTTGGTTTTTAATTTTTAATTTCATCAACTATGACTTCATTGTTATAGTCCTCATTGTCTGAAAAAGAGAGTAGAAAGCAAATCTTCTGTCCACTTTGAAATGCCCTTAACACCCACTGAATTGGAGATACCTTCCTAATCTAACTCCTGGAGGAGGTTACAAAAATTAAATGAGAAAGCAAAAGTGAACACGCCTTGAAACAAAAATGTGGTATATAAGAGAGGCAACATCACCTAGTAGTTCGGTACAAACTCCAGAGCCACACTGAGTTTGAAGCCCCAGTTCCAACACTAACTAGCTTTTTGGGAATGTTGATTGAATTATCTGTGCCCCTTTCCACGTGTCTCTCTCATATCATATATATATATGTATATATATATACACACACACACATACATATACACACACACACAGAGATCATATATATATATGTATGTATGTGTGTGTGTGTGTGTGTATATATATATATATATATAATTGGGGTTGTTATAGGGGTTAAATGAAATGTAGTAGTTACTGACATATAGTGAGTTCTCAATAAGTATTACTTTACATCCCTGGATATCATAATCTATATAAGATCTAATCTTAGGTCCAAGGACCCGAGCAGAAATAAGATCAGTGTTTGAGAATCTTCTGGAATTACACAAAAAATTGTGTGTGTGTGTGTTGTGTACATCTGCATATGCATTTGTTAAGAGGTTGGTGCATTTTTCTTGGGAGCCAGTTAATAGTTTCCATCATATTCTTAAAGTATGCAACCTCTGGGGCACCCGGGTAACTCAGTCAGTTAAGTATCTGACTGTGACTCTTGGTTTTGGCTCAGATCGTGGACTCATGGCTTGTGGGATTGGGCCCCCTTTGGGGCTCCATGTTGAGTGGGGAGTCTGCTTGAAGATTCTCTCCCTTTGCCTCTTCCTCTTATTTGTGTGTGTTTAAAAAAAAAAAAGGTATGCAACCTTCTAAAAGTTAAGCACCATTTTTGTTTGAATCTAAGGACTGTAGAACTAAAAACTCTTATGCATTCCACATGGGTTTTATGGCTCTTGTTTGGCTCAATAAACATTGATTAAGAACTGGCACTGGTCCTTGGCAGTTGCTCAGCCACACAGTGTCAACACCTTACTCAGATAACTCTGTATTTAGGGAATACCCAAATGAGAACCCAGAAAATCACTCAGATGATTTCTGCTGAAGTTTATTAATGTCACAGTTTCCTTTATGGGCAATTTCAGTGCCAAGCAAGTCAAACTTATTACTAAGATGTTCTGTGGAAGGAGTAAGATTCACTTAAAGTTTTTCTTGGAGTGCAAGATTTCACCCCTTCCCATGAAATGCCATGAGAGCCTTCTGGTCATTTTCAGTGAAAATGCAAAGTCATGAGATTGGGAAACCATGGTGAAGCACCCTAAGATGCATAATGGAAGACTCCCCAAATTTGATGAATTCTAAGGATTGTTTTCTTCTATCCTTTGAACCTTCTCTTGCTTTGACTCAGCCAAAACAGATTTGGCAAGGCTTACAAAGGTACAAATGTCAAACTTTATTTTTTTTTAATGATGTGTGTGTCATCTAAGTAGTGATGCCACCAATAGAGGATGTTGTTTCTGTTATTTTTTCCCTTCTGCTCTCAGATGCCTTTTAACATATATAAAAATATTTATATAATGTTTCAAGTCTGCAGCATTTAGCACAGACAGGCTCTTTTTGAGTTCTCCCTTTTGGTAATATCATACTTAACTCAAAAGAAGTCATAGGCATATTGGGGGCAGATAGTAGGTACAAATCTGACAACGAGCTAATGAGCTCTCCTGTGATTATCAGGGAGGCCAGTGACTCATTAAATCTCATTTCCTGGGCATGTCCACATAGGGAGAAGAAATGATCTGAACCAAAGGCCTGGGAACCTAATGCAGTCAGATTTATGGGCATCCGTATAAGTAGCCACATGATAATCAGTGCAAATAGTGAAATGTTTTAATGAGGCTCTCTGAAATATTTAATTGGTTGCTTTATTAAATTTTTTAATAGTTTTGTTGTTTTCTGTGAGGAATTAGCCCCACAGCAGGGAGGGTCTTAAAACAAAGTGGGGTTGTCTTTTGCTTGGATTCAATCCAAGCTGTTGTTCCCCTTCATAGTGTCTCTTTATGTGTATTAACATTATCATTGATATTCAGGGCTATACTGAAAAGAGGGTCAGGTTGGTTAGAATCCATAAAAACTCATTTTGGTTCCAAAGTATATGAGTATCTGCTTAGAATTAATCCTCTTCAGGTTCATTAGAGTGAATCATTGTTCATTCTGAAGATTATCTACTGCTAAGAAGAAAATCTTTCCAAAATAGGACAAGCCAAAATGAAGATGAAGAAGAGACTATAATTTATTTTTGACGCTTTAACTTCGTTTTAAACGTCCATCTTCACCTTCTGGTTGTCTCCTTTATATCTTGTTCCTCACCCTTCCATCCTGGTAGCTTTTTAATCATGAATTAGTTAAATGACAAGAACTTAAGATACTGCTCTTCTCAGGACACATTAAGTCCAAATAAATTAATTTCTGGTGGTAGAATTTTAGATGTAACAGGTTGGGTAGGACTGTGATAATTTGCGTATCTCAGATCCCACCTCTTCATCAAGACATCCTTGTGGCTCAATCATCCCATATGTATAGGTACTTAAAACTATTTGTTAGAGGAATTGCCAGTTAACTAGTGAGGGGAGACCATGGAGTGGTGTGTGGTACCTGTTGCTGAGTGACCAGTTACTGCTTGTGACTAAGACCCATGCTTTTTGCCACAGCCATGGAGAGAAGGATCACCTATAGGTATGATTTATTTTTAAAGGCCATGGGCAGGATTCCTAATGGAGCAGTCATTCTGGACAGCCTTTTCATAGCAAAGATGGGTTTGCTAGTTTAAAATGTCAAGATGATTTGGATAAATTCAGTTTCTAACTCATGTGCACATTTAAGTATCCAGTGTTTGAAACTATCCATCTTTTAAGGTCATAGATATCTAAGATAATATATTGGGGTAAACCATGGCAAAAGAAAGATCTGGGTTATTACTTTCACATCATAAAAGATGAGTGAGTTAAGTACCATATTTTTTTGATTCAGAAAGGTACATAAAAACATTTTAAAAAAGAAAAACGCTTCAACAATTGATGGTTCATAAAATAATCTTATAGTTCATAAATATGCTTAATAGTATTTTTTTTATTACAAAAGTTGTTAAATCTTGTAAGCAGTGTTTTCTTAGAATCTAGGCAATACTACTCATTCCCTGTAGGCTAGAAGGTTTTCTTCAGAACTTGTTTGCATTTTAACTTATAAAACCACCATGGCTACGTCTTATATTGTTGACTAAAGAAAGGCCAGGCAACTCTTTAAAACAAATAAAAGGTAAGGGATACCTGGGTGGCTCAGTTGGTTAAGCATCCAACTTCAGCTCAGGTCATGATCTCAGGGTCCTGGGATAGAGCCCCACATTGGACTCAGTGGGGAGCCTGCTTCTCCTGCTCCCTCTGTCCCTCCCCCTGCTTATTTTCTCTCTCTCTCTCTCTAATAACTAAATATTTTTTAAAAAGATGTTCAAGTTGAAACAGATTTTATTATTTTTTAAGATTTTATTTATTTGTTCATGAGAGACACACAGAGAGAGGGGCGGGGCAGAGGGAGAAGCAGGCTCCATGCAGGGAGCCCAAAGTGAGACTCGATCCTGGATCTCCAGGATCACACCCTGGGCTGAAGGTGGCGCTAAACTGCTGAGCCACCTGGGCTGCCCAGGAAACAGATTTTAAACATGATAAATGGCTGAACTGATTCAGAACTAGAGCAAGCTGTCAAGGCCAAACTGTTGTGAGTGAGAACCTAATCCATGGTCCTGTGGCAGACATGAAGTTAAAAGTGTATCTGACGTTGGAGGCTAGGATAGTAAAAGAGAATGGGCAGATTCAGAGCTACACAGATTTCAGAGCAGAATCTGTAGAGAATGCTGGAAGGATAAACCTAAAATAATATATCTGGTAGATGTACTTAGAAAAAGTTAGAAGGCTCTGTCCCAAATAATTAACTTAGAAGGTTATGCCCCAAATAATTAACATTGTTGAGGAGTAGGATGGTAGGGGTGGGGAAGAGACCTAAGCACTCTTACTTTTCATTTACATGTACATGTCTTCTGTTAAAATATCTTATAATGAACATGTAACTTTTTAATTTAAGAAATTATAAAAATCACTAAAGAGAAAAAAATACATCCCAGAAATAAAAGCCATTTGCAGCTGCTAAGATATAGGCCTACCAAATCCAAAACAATTTATTTAGACAGCTGTTGGCACCTACTCTACTTCCCACGTCCATGTATACTCTGTCTCTTGATCCTGCCCCTGGCGATATGAGGGCCTTGACCGTCTCCCTCCCAACAATGGTGCCAGGATTCCTCCTCCAGTGATTTTCCAGGCAATGTTTGAAAGAGGAAGCCTAGCTCTAGGCTGCAGAGGCTACTCAGTCAAGAACTACCTGGGGCCAGTGGCTTAGGTTCCCCTTCTCTATACCTGGAAGTGTATGTGCCTTGTTCCATGCTGATGGGAGAGGGGAAATTCGAATGCTCTGTTTTATGAAAGTGAACATTAAGTTAGTTTCTTATGCTTTAGGTCCTTTGGTCAGTACCCACTTAAAAGGAAACCTTCCTTTCCCCCAAAGGTCAGGAGCTGGGAAAACTTAAATCACTAATGCCGTTGTTTTTCTGGTGCCATGAAAAAGACAAGCCAAAGCTGAGGGGAAAACCTTTACCTTTTCTTCTCTCTCATGTTCATGGAACAAGAAAATGAAGTTATATGGTGGCCTATCTGTGACTGCAAGTGGAAAATGCCTCCTATAAATCTTCATTCATGATTTAAGTAAAAAGGAAAAGGGGAGGCCATTAAAACTACCAACATCATTTCTTTCTTTTCTGGGAAGATGTTCACCCACAGCCTGTACCTTCAGAACACTTGAATTCTTGGTTTCCCAGAGTCCTCTGCATCCTGACTACATTTCCCTTTTTGTATTATCACCTGTTTATTTCTAAGCATCCTTTTTACTAGAGATACTTCAGCAACTTTGAAAACCAAGTCCTGGGAACCAGTGTGGCTATACCTATCTGGGTAGGTATACATGTTTTGAAGTGGGTACCATTCCTGAGTTAAAACTGAATTGGCAAAGAATGCATTGACTTAAACAAGGGCTAGTAATTTTGCTTGGACCTTTGCAGTAAAAATTCTTGAAAACATCATCATTCCAAAAATAGCTAGAATGGTTTGATGATGATGTTTTCATCTGGCTGACTTGCTGCCTTACTGGGGAGTTGGAGCCACATGGGCATGATGTAAAGGGTGAATCCTAATGAAACATTACAAGTCCCAGGCAGCAATAGGCAGAATCACAGAGTTGCTCTGCTATCTGCTGCTGCTTACCTTATGTGCCTATTTTTCCCTTCAAACTTCAATGGTTTTTTTTTTCCCAATGTCCCCCTTTGAAAGAGATTGATGTGACTAGCAATGGCGAGGGGATTAACATGAATAACAAATTATTCTTACACGTTTGAAGTTATAGGCCTATTATACTTGCCCTTTAGGGAAACACTGAGCTTTACTGAGCTATTGCTATTCTCAACAAATTTCAGTAATTATTAGTGCTTGGAGTTGGGTTGCTTGGTTTCAGATTAGTTTATACAAATCATCTCTGCCTTTTGGGAGGCTTCTTCGACTACCTGATTCACAATGAAGGAGGCTACATGGGATATGGCAATATTTCCCAACCTTAAAATTTGCAACTAAGTTTTAAATTGTCTAAATATTATTTATTTTGGGCCTCAGGCATGACTGAGAGGAAAGAGGAAAGAGAACCCAGAGTAACTATGTTTGTTCAAGAGAAGGTAGAGGAGAGAGGTGGGCTCCAAATAGGAATAGTTTGCCCCGAATAGAAACACCACTGAATGGTGGCTGGGAATTGGAGAAGAATTAGAAAGAGCAGGTTTAAATCTGATCAAGCCTAAATCAGCTATGTGACTATGACAACTATATAATCTCCTGAACTCATCCTTTGCTCATCTGTAATTAGGGTATGATACAATACTGATTTCAGGCCATTTGGAGAAGTAAATGAAATAATGAAAATTCCTCACTGTGTACATGCTTTTTACAACTATTATTTTTAGTACTACTAATATTAGCTTGACTATCTCCTGTATCTGAAGTTCTGATGGTAGTCATGAAAAAGAGGGCCCTCCAGTGGGCTGTGTAAAGTATCTACATGGAAAAACATGGGTCAAATCAATATAATAAATTCTATTAAACACTTACCTGTGCAACCAGATTCAAATCCAAGTACCACCAATTATTAGCTGCATGACCCTGGGAAAGTTAACACCATTTCCATGTGTCTGTAAATCAACAGTACCTGTTTCACAAGGTTGTCATGAAAATTAAATAAGGTAATTATCTGTAAAGCTTAGAAGAGTGCTCTGGAGTTATCTCAGCATAACAGGTCACTAAACCTCCTGAGAAACCTCATACCTTCCTTGGTGATAGAATGAGAACATATTCATTTTGTAGCTTTTTAGAAGATGCTACTGTTTTCTTCTAAAGAGGTGGTCATTTTAGTATTACTAGTATTTTATCACACATCAGGTGTGGGTCCATCTTCTCCTAGAGGTGCAATATTGGCATTTCCAGAGTGGATGAATGGGTAGTTTGGTTTGTTTCTGGGTAGATGCTTATGTGGCATAGATACATGTGAGCTGTGTCTCTACCCTGGGCTGCTTTTCTTCCTTCAGGACAGTGACCATAGTGGACTAGATGCCTGAATTAGAACAATGTTGCAGATTTGCTATTAATAGGAAATTCAGAATTCCCAAATCCCAACTCTCCATGTCTCCTTCTGTGGGGAAAGAATAAGACTTGCTCCCCATCACCGAATGGAACCATTCTAGTAGAAATATCTGATGGAAAGGAAGTAAGTGGATAAATGGAAACATGGTGGAATCAAGACAGATTATTCAGGTAATGAAATAACACATAAAAATCCTTTCTTCAGACATTTGAAATGATTCCTTTCGATATAAGGACATTTACTGCCATACAACATCTTGATTGAGATTAACGTGGAAGGCAGCAAGGGATCTAAGACAGTTACTATAATTTATACCAGGAGGTATAGGTGCAAATTTATACAAAACTCATTTTATACAAACCTTCATGTGAAAATCTGAATTTTAAGAATATTATTGTTAAAAGATAAACAGTCATATTAACACTTTTAAAAGTTTGTTTAAGGAAAAATCTATTAACATCAGGCAGCATCCAGCCTAGCATATAGAAAGAAGCTCTGAGCAACTATACAAAATGAAAGATTTTTATAGGCAGAAGGGAGCTGGAATGAGGAAATAATAGTAGGCAAAAAGTAGGTTGGTTATTGCAGAATTAGTTCCTTTAGGGCCTGGCATGGGTCTGTCAGGCAGATTACGTCACTAGTGCTGATCTAGGATTCCTGGCTGACTGATTTAAGATTCCAGTTCTGGAGAGCTGAAACTGTAATTAAGTCTCAATTTAGTGATGGGAGCTTAGCATAAACAATGTCATCTTGAGCCTGTTGTCTTCTTTTTAATGCTACTAATAACTAATGCTAATACATAATACTTTAAGATTTTCAAAGACTTTTCATTTTTTTAATTTAAATTCAATTAGGGATCCCTGGGTGGCGCAGCGGTTTGGCGCCTGCCTTTGGCTCAGGGCGTGATCCTGGAGACCCGGGATCGAATCCCACATTGGGCTCCTGGTGCATGGAGCTTGCTTCTCCCTCTGCCTGTGTCTCTGCCTCTCTCTCTCTCTCTCTCTCTCTCTCTCTCTCTCTCTTTCTCTGTGACTATCATAAAAAAAATTAAATTAAATTAGCTAACTTATAGTACATACTTAGTTTCCAATGTAGTATTCAGTAATTCATCAGTTGTGTATAACAGCCAGTGCTCATCACATCACATGCCTCCCTTAATGCCCATCACCCAATTACATCATTTTCATTTTATAAACAGAGAAATAGAATTCACTACACATAGCCTGCTTGTCCATATAATATCTTCTGGGATGTTTGAAATACGATTGTGCTTGTCAAAATCCTACTTTCTCCTACTTTTTCAGAAATTCACTTATGAAAAATAAAATATAGAAAGTAAATGAAAAAATATGGTATATATTGTGTTTATATTAATAAATTACCAGTTTTCGATGCAAAATTATGTAATCAACACAGTTGTATGCTTTATAAGACAAATGAGGGATTAAATTAAAAACAATAGTCCATAGAGCACCACAGGGAGTGTGGACCATCTGTGGGGCCCAATTTAAAGTTTGTAGTTGAACATCTTTTGATTATGTGAGTGTGCCTCAATGATATATATGTATCAGTTCATTTAAGGCTGAAACAAAAGTCTAAAATTTCAGGCTTTAATGAATGAGAAGCTCAGGTAACACCACCCCCAATTCTGCCTGTAATAAGCAAGTCCCTGACACACATACACACACACACACACACACACACACACACACACCCTCTAGTTGGTGAAAAACGTACACATCCTAATTCACTCTGACCTCCCAAACCTCTCCCTTCTCAAGCCCTCTAACCAACATTTGGGAGAAGTAGCACCCTCCTTTGTGTGACTCCCTTCCACTCCATTACTACGTAAAGAAACAAACTGCAGATCATCCAGCTGGCGGTATAAGCCAGAGCAGTGCTTATACCCAACTTGCTTGCAGGGACCCATGTTGGCCTACAAACTGTTCATTACTGGTCCAAGATGTGGTAAGCATAGCCATTGAGGGTAAGCTTTTAGAAACTTTTGTATAAATTTGACATGGCTACAATGTCCAAGTGTAACTATTGTGCTATAATTTTATGTCTTTTCCATTTATTTTTTAAAAAATTGGCGTTGTCTTCTATATGTTTTCATTTTGTGTTGCACCTTTCTAGCAATTTTTTCCTTTTTTTTCCCTAGCAATTCTTCTCTATTGTTTTTTTCCACAAATATATGGTTTGTAACTTATTGGAAAGAAGGAAAATGGGTTCTTCATCACAGATAATTACAGGCATAACTCACTTTATTGCACTATGCAGACATTGTGGTTTTTTGTTTGTTTTACAAATTGAAGGTTTGTGGCAGCTCTACATCAAGCAAGTCTTTTGTTTCCATTTTCCAACAGTATTTGTGCATTTTGCAATATTTCATACTTTTTAATTATTTTATTTGTTATTGTGATACGTAATCAGTGATCTTGGATGTTATTATTGTAATTGTTTTGAGGCACCATGAACTGCACTAATAAAGACGGCAAACTTAATTCATTAATGTTGTGTGTGTTCTGACTGTTCCACTGATCGGCCATCCCTCACCACCTTCTCCTCGGGCCTCCCTATTGCCTGAGACACAACAGTATTGAAATTAGGTCAATTAATAATCCTACAGTAGCCTCTGAATGTTCAAATAAAAGGAGTAACACATCTCTCACTTTAAATTAAAAGCTAAAAATGATTAAACTTAGTGAGGAAGGCATGTCAAAAGCTGAAATAAGCTGAAAGCTAGGCTTCTTGTGCCAAAGTGTTAGCCAAGTTGTGAACGCAAAGGAAAAATTCTTGAAGGAAATTAAAAGTGCTACCCCAGTAAATACATGAATGATGAGAAAGTGAAGTTTTAGTGGATTGGATAGAAAATCAAACCAGCCACATTTCCTTTTTTTTTTTTTAATTTTTAAAAATTTTTTAAATTTATTTATGATAGTCACACACACACACACACACAGAGAGAGAGAGAGAGGCAGAGACACAGGCAGAGGGAGAAGCAGGCTCCATGCACTGGGAGCCTGACGTGGGATCTGATCCCAGGTCTCCAGGATTGTGCCCTGGGCCAAAGGCAGGCGCTAAACTGCTGCGCCACCCAGGGATCCCCAGCCACATTTCCTTAAGGCAAAACTGAAGCCATAGCAAAGCCCTGACTCTCTTCAATTCTTTTGAAGGCCGAGAGAGGTGAGGAAGTTGCAGAAGAAGTCTGTAGCTAGTAGACATTAGTTCCTGAGATTTAAGGAAAGAAGCTATCTTCTTAACATAGAAGTGCAAAATGAAGCAGCATGTGCTGATGTAGAAGTTGCAGCGAGTTATCCAGAAGATCTAGCTAAGATAATTAGTGAATGTGGCTGCACTAAACAACAGATTTCCAATGCAGATGGAAAAGCCTTATATTGGAAGAAGATGCCATCTAGGACTTTCATAGCTGGACAGAAGAAGTCAATGCCTGGCTTCAACTCTTCAACAGACAGGCTGACTGTCTTGTTAGGGGCTAAAGCAGCTGGTGACTTAAGTTGAAGCCAATTCTCATTTATCATGATGAAAATCCTAGGGCCCTTAAGAATCATTCTAATCTACTCTACCTGGGTTATATCAGTGGAACCACAAAGCCTGAATGACAGCACATTTATTTGCAGCATGGTTTACTGAATATTTTAAGCCTACTGTTAAGACCTGCTGCTCAGAAAAAAAGATTTCAAAATACTACTCCTTTATAGTGTACCTGGTCACTCAAGAACTTTGATGGAGATGTACAATGAGGTGAATGTTGTTTTCATGCCTGCTCGCACAATGCCTGTTCTGCAGCCCATGGATCAAGGAGTACTTTTGTTTTTCCAGTCTTATTATTTAAGAAACACATTTTATAAAGCTATAGCTGCCACAGATTGTGATTTCTCTGATGGATCTGGGCAAAGTCAATTGAAAAACCTCTAGAAAGGATTCAGTATTCTAGAGGCCATTAATAATGTTTGTGATTCATGGGAAGAGGTTAAAAATATCAACATTAGCAGAAGTTTGGAAGAAGTTGATTATAACCCTCCTGGATGACTTTGAGGAGCCCAGGATTTCAGGAGAGAAAGTAATCACAGATGTAGTGGTAATAGCAAGAGAACTGGAATTAGAAGTGGAGCATGCAGATGGGACTGAATTGCTGCAGTCTCATGATAAAACACAAAAAGCTGCTTCTTATGATGAACAAAGAAAGTGGTTTCTTGAGAGAACCTCTACTCTTGGTATGGATGCTATGAAGATTGTTGAAATGACAACAAAGGATTTAGAATGTTACATAAATTTAGTTGGTAAAGCAGTGGGAGGGTTTGAGAGGATTGATTCCTAAGTTTGAAAAAGTTTTCTGGGTAAAATGTTACTAAGCAGTGTCACATGCTTCAGAACAATTGTTTGTGAAAGAAAGAGTCAACTAATATGACAAACTTCATTATTGTTTTAAGAGCTTGCCACAACCACCCCAATCTTTAGCAGCCACCACCCTGATCTGTCAGCCGCCATCCACATGGAAGGAAGACCAATCATCAGTGAAAAGATTACAACTTGCTGAAAGCTCAGATGGTGGTTAGCATTTTTTAGCAATAAAGTATTTTTTTAACTAAGGGGTGTATGTTTTTTCTTTACATATGTTATTGCACACTTAACAGACTGCAGTATAGCGTAAACATAACTTCTATATGCACTGGGAAACCCCCAAATTCACTTGATTTTCTTTATTGTAATATTCTCTTTATTGTGGTAGTCTGAAACCAAACCCACAATATCTCTGAAGTATGCCTGTAAATAATTCAGGGAGTCAGCCTAGAGCCTAAGTGTGTTGACTCTAGAGTAATAGTGCCTAAATAGGTGACCTGGTTATCTGGATGAAGTGTGAGTATGTTATCTATATGACTTTGAGGAACTTATTTTCTTCTGCCTTGATTTCATTATCTGTAAAATGGGGGTGGTAGTAGTAATTGTACCTACTTTGTAGAATTGTGAGGAATAAAGAATATTTGCTCTTAGAAAAGTGTCTTGAATAGAGTAAGGGCTCAGTGCATTATAGGTATTGTTGCTTGTATTTCTAGACCTTACTGCTCACCTGTATCTTTGCATTAGCCACTGGTTATGACTTAGACATTATGGCTTTTTAAAAAGATTTTATTTATTTATAAATAAAAATAATAAATAATAAAATAAATAAATAATAAATTTATTTGTTTATTTATTTATTTATTTTTTAAAATTTTTTAATAATTATTTTTATTTTTATTTATTTATGATAGTCACAGAGAGAGAGAGAGAGGCAGAGACACAGGCAGAGGGAGAAGCAGGCTCCATGCCCTGGGAGCCTGACGTGGGATTCGATCCGGGGTCTCCAGGATCGCGCCCTGGGCCAAAGGCAGGCGCCAAACCGCTGCGCCACCCAGGGATCCCTGTTTATTTATTTATGAGAGAGAGAGAGAGGCAGAGACACAGGCAGAGGGAGAAGCAGGCCCCATGCAGGGAGCCCGATGCAGGGACTCAGTCCTGGGACTCCAGGATGAAGGATCACGCTCTGGGCCAAAGGCAGGTGCTAAACCACTGAGCCACCCAGAGATCCCGACATTATAGCTTTTGAGTGCCCTAGGCACTTTTACCTTTATGGGCCTCTTCTTCCATTAAAAAAAAATTAAATACTGTATTTTATGACTGCATTGGTATAAAAATGAGTATAACTGGCTAGATTAGTCTATATTCATTATCATTGTATTTATTTTTCCTTCTGTTTTTGAGATAAATAAGACTAAAACATTTCTGTGGTCTCCTAAAAGTATCTTGGACCCTGGGCACTATGCTCACTGTGACAGACACAGACAAGTTGGAGCCTGTTGACTAAGTTGGCTGTGTAAGCCCTTCTTACCCTTACTGGAATACTCTTTTTTTTTTTCAAGTATTTGCTCTTGAGCATTATTCTTTCTCCTTTTGAGCATCTCCTCTTCATCATTTGAAACTCCACCCAAGTTTCCTCCTCAGTCTGTCCCATGGATACTGCAGTGTTATAATTGTCCATTTCTCAGTCTGTTTCCCAGCCTAGACTCTGAGTTCCTTGAGCTCACGAAACAGCTCTGTCTCCCCAGTGCTGATAAGCATATGATAGTTAATTACTTTATGAGGTTGGATAAAGTGTGTCATGGTGTAGGAAGCAGCATGGATTAGGGACCCAGGTAGTCTTGAAAGAAGGTTTATTCAGAAAATGGGGAGAGTTTAAAGGCCGTTTTTATATTCCTATTTCCACCCAGCACTTGAACACTGGTAGATTTCAAAACACAGAAAGAAAAGTTGAGCATCAAGGAGCAAGAGCTTTACAAGAATGTTGCCCAAGCAGTGGGAACTCTCCATTGATTAACATTAAGAGGAGCTCCATTCATATATCACACTGGGAACAGACCCCTAAAGGCTGATCTGCTGCCTCATTAGAACCCAATCAAAGGCTTTCAGTGTTGAGTAATAGGTTTGGCTGGGCTGGGCTGGCTCTAGGGGCAGAACTGCATCGAGGTTCTCTGCTAACTTCAGATGTTGAGGCAAGGCTGGTACAGAAAGGAACGCTGGCAAGAGGATGTTGTGGTTGAACCATGAGGCCAAAACCTCCAACAAGAAGATGATCCAGTCTGATGACATTTCCTGCTATAGCATCTTCCCCACAAAGCAGAAACATGCTTTTGTTTCATAGCATTGCCCAGTCTCACCAGCCACTGACTACTGCAGTGGTGTTTTAAGTTCAGGTGTGTACAAAGCACCTAGGAATCTTGTTAAGTATGCAGACTGTGGGCTTACTCTCAAAGTTTCTGAGTCAGTGGAACTGGGTCTGAGCCCAGAACGGTAGGTTTAACAAGTAGCCTAGCTAAATAATGGTGCAGATGGATTAGATCAGACTTTAAGAACATGAACCTTGCCAGATACATAAACTTTGAACAAGTAAGAATCCTATGTTCTGGCCCCTGTGCTCTATGTCCATAGCTTCTTGGCTCTTATTTCTTGGTTGCCTAGAACATAGAATAATCCTTAAGCATAGAAGGAAGCCAGAAATATTCCCTCTATGTCCCAAACCATCTCCCTTGCAGATCCTGGGATCCCCCCACCCATCTCCCTTGCAGATCATTTTTCGTGATCTTCTGGTCTTAGGGGTTGTCATTTGGGCATCTGCATGATAGAGTTATATGTCTTTTTTCCAAATCAGGATTGAGTCTTGTGAAACTGGCTTGCTGGAACTCTGCACTAGGGTTCCATTTACTATTAAGGGCTCTAATGAGGAGGGACAGGCAATTATTATTATTTATTTCACTAATTAGCCAGATAATCATTCATTTTGAAACTGTTCAGGGTTGGAATCTGTTCATTTTGTGCCCTTTGTGTAATGTGGATTCATTCTATTTTTCCTCTTTCCTTTAGAAAAGCGGCTGCTTTGTTAAATGAGGGGCAAAGGTGGGAGTGAGAAGGGGGGGGGCTTAAAAAGAGAGAGAGAGATCATTTCTGAGCTGTGAAGATAATGCAACAAGGAACCAGAGTCCATAAAAACATCACCTTTCAGTCTCGGAAGACATAATGCTTGATGATAACCATAAAACATGTTAGTGCAAAATAAATTGCTGTTCTATTCAGATCCTTAAGCGTACTACTGTGGATGTCACTGGAGATACGCAACTCTTTTTTCTGATCCCGAGGTGTATTTTATCATAATTTGTGGGGTGGGTGACAGCCTTGTACACATGATTGCCTTTTCCTGCTCAGTTAGCTTGTCAAGGTCAGAGTCCTTTGGCCTTTTATGAATGTAGGACTATTAAGAAATGAGCAGGATAACTGAACAGCATGGAGAGGAAACTTTATTTTTCTCCGGTAATCAGTACATTACATTTGCATGGTGTTTGCTTATAATAAGCTACCATTTTACTCTTGGGTATTTTGGAGAATGGGAGGGAATGATGTTTTGATGCTCTGCATCTTATTTTTATTGTGAGATGGAAAGAACTTCTGGGAGGTTGAGATTCATCTTTGGTGTCACAAAACAGTCAGAATTTTTTTTAAGGTAGCTGATTACAGTGGGAAGTTGGTGCTTCTTTAGGTTGGTGCTTCTGTAGAGTAGAGATGCAGTATGTCTCTTCATAAGCCAAATGTCAATAATACCAGCCTGGTAGATCTGGCTGAGAGTATGCTTTTTTTTGGTTTTTGTTTCTGTTTCTTTATGACTTCTATTTTGAGAGTTAAAACCAGATCTGAGGATAACAAGTTGTAGCCAGGGATCTCATCCCAAGGAAATGTGAAATGGTAATCATTTCTCAGAGAACTGGAAACCCTTGGTAAGTATAGGGTTGGGGAAGTGATCCTAGCTAGAGGTAGAGAAGGCTTTACTTCCCTAAAAGATGACTTTGCTAGCACCCATAACTTACCAATACACGCTTCACCTTTGTATAGTAGGAGTTATAGGATTCAGTGTAGGGAACTTGTAGCTAGAATGACTCTTTCCCCGTAGTGGGCTCCTTTGTTGTCCGTTAATGCTGGAAATTGCTCAGAAATCTTGATAAAAAGCAGTCAAAATGTCATAAACAAGTCATTGTGCAGAAAATACAAGGAACCATTGTTTCCAGGTCTTCAATGGCTCCCACTAAATTTTCAGAAGCTCTATCAGAGAGAATTTTTTATACCTGGTATTGTAGAGGTATCAGTATTAATTCTGATAGAAGGAGCCACAGGAAAAATGTCCTAGTATCTACTCTACCCACCACAACAATGATAAAATATTTACTGAGAAGAGTAAAAAGAACTTTAAGAAGCCTTCTACATCATTGAATATATAGATCCTAACATGTTAATTTACTAGAATTGATCTTTATACAGAACAAAGTAAAGTAAATGAAAGATATATTTACACTACTTAAGAGTGAGATACAATTACTGAATCCAAGAACCACTTTAATATAGTGTTGGCATATTAAAAATGAATTTGATTATTTTAAATAATTTTGTTCTATTCTTGAAAGCACTTTCAAGAGCTCTAGGGAAAGAAAATGTGAAGGTACTGAAAAACTAGTCAAGCTGCATTTTTTAAAGGTTTTAAGTACTTCTGAAGACCATCTTACCAAGTTATATACACTGTGTGATGACTAAGAAATAGAGAAAAGCGGCAAATGCCAGAGGCCAAGTTGTATACTAGCACCTACAGGGACAGAATTTTTAGATCAATCACTTATTATGGCAAAGGATAGAAATTAAATCTATGAAAAAGGAAAATGGCTGACATAAAGGGAAAGATGTAGTTATATGAGGTAAGCTGGGAGCTCTCTTCCCATTGTAAGGTCCTATATCTAGTACAACTTTAAGGTAGCTATGGGAGCGTTACCTTATAGTGTCATTGAGGCTGGGTAAAGGCAGTGGTAGCAGCTAGAAGAGGCTTTGCTTCCCTTAAGAATAGACTTCTAAAGTGGTGCTTTCTCAAACCTTTGGACACATGCAGGGGGTTTGTCAATGTAAACTTGGTAAGCAGTGGTGGAGTTGGGCTTAAAATGAAATCTTGAGGTCTATGTAAGGCCAGTATTTCCAGGTAAAGTGGCTTATGGAAATAAAAATATGTTTTCCTGATCAGTCTCATCACTAATGAATGGTCTTCCTGTGATATGTCAAACACCCGCCTGTATCAGGAATTTAGATATGTTGTTCCATCCCCCTAGAATATTCTTCCCCCAGATATCCTTGTAGCTTGCTTCCTGACTTCAATTAAGGATTCTGCAACTGTCACTCATCAGGGCTGCCTTCCTTCTTCAGTCATCCAATTGAGAATAACAACTCCCTGGCACTCTCTAATCCTACCCTCCTTTTTTTCTACCATAGCACTTATCATCATCTGACACAATTTTTTGTTTGTTTGTTGCCCTGAATGGAAGGTAAGTTTAATGAGGTTAGATTCTGTGCCATATGGAACATCCAAACAAGCTGAGAGTTGCTGAGTGCCTCATACAGTGCCTGCCATGTCATAGGAACTCAGTGAATTTTTATTGAATAAATGAGTGAAAAAAAAAATAATAGCTTTCTTGTGCATTTTCCACATTCCACACTGAGTTCCCCAATTTACTGCAGGCCATTGCACTGTACTGTAAGCTAGATCACCATTATTTGGCACTCTATTTTACAGACAGGAATGCACTTCTAGTGGCCCTATATACAAGAGTCTTCTGTAAGGAATATAGAGCCTTCCCAAGGCTTTTAGCACTCTGTACCTTTATTCTGATTAAGAGTTTCTGTGACCTACATTAACATAGAAGGAAAATGAAATTAAGAAAATATCAACATTACAGAAAAAAATAGGGAAAGAGGAATGTTACTCAGAAAGATTTTTATGTTGACAGACTTCCTGGGAGGGACTTTTTTTTACTGAGGATAGTTTTTTATATTTTTATAAAATGGGCAAGGCTGGCATGTAGGATGCCCAGTTAAATTTGAATTTCAGATAAGCAATAAATGATTTTTTTTAGCATGAGCATGTTCTGTATGTTATAGGACATATTATGCTAAAAATTATATGTTTTTCTGAGATTTAAATTTAACTGTGCATTCTATACTATATCTGGCAACTCTATTTTGCTATACTTTTGGTTTCCATTTCTAAAAAGTGCAGAAAAAATAATAATGAAAATAATAGTAATAAAACTACAAAATAAAAAATAATAGTAAAAAAACCATTACAGTTATGGCTTCTCTTCTCCTGGAACTGTGTGCATTTTGCATCCATCATCTCTGGTTCTCATAAAGACCCTGCATGGTAGATATCTCTTATTGTGCATATAAGGACATTGAATCCAAACAAGCTGAGAGTTGCTGAGAGGATAAGTAATTTGCCTAAAGTTACAAAGCAAGAAAGGCCATTTTCCTTTCATAACACTTAGCATCATGTGATGTAAAAATACTTTAACTTTTTTGTTTGTCTCCTCTACCAGAAAATAAGTTCTATGAGGATAGAGTCTGTGCCCCCAGAGAATGTCCTGTAGTCCAGGCCTCTCTATTTCCTACAGCCCTCTCTGTTCTTAGAGGCACGAGGCTAGAGCCAATCCACCAGCAAGAAGAGCCATTCCTAGCTGAACCCCAGAAGGAGCTGCCAGGATCTGAACTCTCATCTTTGCCTCCTTAGTTCTCCCATCCCACACCACTTGTGCCAAGTCTGGTCAATTTCCTGTGGGATCATTGATACATAGGACTTCTTTGTTACTACCTTTTTTTTTTTTTTTTGCTTCACTTGAAAATAACTAAGGATAAACAAAAAAACAACAGTATATGCTGTTTCTGTTCCAGAGTCCTGTGCATTTTATTCTAAATGACAATATTTAACAACAAAATTGCTTCATTTCAACCTCATTGCATTTCTTCAAGTGGGAGTACTATAATTTAAAAATAATAAATGCAACAGAGTGAATATATTGCTTTCATTAATCCCCAATACTGCTTATTTTCAGCACTTTTAAATTATTTGGGTGTGCTCAATAGATTTAGTTGAAGTGGAAAAAAATCATTCAAATTTCAGACCATTTGCAATTATCAATTTATCTGCTGTTTTCCAGCCAAGTAACTGAACTTCAGAGTAGCATTTAGTTTGAATGATTTCCTCCCTACCCCCTGCCTGGTATGAAACAGTGAATTAGTCAAGTAAAAATGTCTGTGGAATTGAAGATGCTATAAACAAGGGCATCATATACTCTGAATTATCAGCCAGCACAGGTGATGTTGATTGCATGTCATGGTGTCCCAAGGACACCCAGAGTGACAGTGGAAACTTTCTGTCTCTATGCCCAAAGTGAAGTGAAGAATTAAGGCAGTAATCTGAACATTTCTCTTCTAACCTGCCCTTTGCTTGATTCCCAAGAATTTAAAGGAAAATATGAAATTTTAAGGTCTTTAAGTACTAGAACTTAAGCACTAAATTGCCAGATAAAATACAGGATGCCCCCATTAGATTTGAATTTCAGATAAACAGTGAATACTTTTTTAGTGTAATTCTGTCCTAAATATTGTACCATGCCTGTATTTTTATCTGCTATATCTGGCAACCCTTTTGAGGATCAAGACCCTGCATCTTGTTAATTTGCATGGTTTTTTTTGTTTTTTGTTTTTTTTAATATGGCATGGTAGTGACTAATTGTAGTAGTTGGAATTTATTGAGTGATTACTATATGCCAAGCATTATCCTACATGCTTTACATTTATGATCATCTGGTCCACACAACAGTTCTGTCAGTTAAGTGTACTGTTGTCTCATTTTACACATACAGAAAGATGAGGCTTAGAGAGGTAAAGGTACTTGCCTAAGATTGCCACAAATGTGTGGTTTTAGAGAGTGGTAGCTGGAGTCAATACCAGCTGACTGATTTCACTATGCCCTTTCTGATTTCAGTATGCCATTATGCCTTCTAATTAAATGAAAACAAATGACCAGTTGCAGATAAGATCATGTATCTCTCTAACTTTTCTTTAAGGATACAAATACAGCCCTAAATTCATATGGACATATTCAAGGTTGAGTTTTGCAGTGTATATATTAAGGCATACATGCAGAACTCATCTTACTGGCAAATGGACTGACCCATCCCCTATTATTAAAAGGAAACTCATGTGGCAAGATATAAATTGAAGGTATGAAATGCAATGGCAGTAATTGGACAGAACTTCAAATGAGTGAAAGCAGCTTCCAACAATTAGTTGTTTTGAACCCAGTAAAATTCCTGTTATTTCACTTAATTTTAAACTCATTATGGGTTGCCCTGAGGTATTTAAATTTAATTTGGGGGTTTTTGAATTGTGGATTTGCTTAAATGTAGGCTTCATCTCCTAATTGGTTAATGAGCAAGTGCATTTGCAAATGGGCCAGATTCCACGCTGAGGGTCTCATCATAACATTTCTTCTTAAATATCTATTGCATGTAATTATTGAAAAGATGATGAAACATTTTGAAAAAATTCAAGAGAAAACAGCACCCACGACAGAGCACAATCATTTTCATTTTTGCATATTCCTTTCCTGTTACTGATTTCTGAAGTGGCCAGAACCGATAGAGATTCCACGGAGCTTGTTAGAAATGAATTCATGATTTTTGTCAAGAAGAAACTGCCTACTTAGAAGAAAAGGCAGATGAGGAAAGAAAATGTCTTGCAATTCAAAGCAATTCTGTTTTTTGTTCTTTTTTTTTTTAATTCCATAAACAGGACATGCAGTGAAGTGTTAAGCAGTTTTTTCCTTTCTCACTATAATTATTCCTTTGACTTCAGAGGTACTGTGGAGATGCGAATTGATTTCTGGATTCTGAGATCAAGGTCCAGGCACCTGCCATAGAATTAACTGAGACTGACACTAGGTGGGACTCCTTGGTTTTCCCAGGGCTCATTTATTGAGCGGTACTAGGTTAAGTAGTAGAAATACACACACACACACACACACACACACACACACACACACACTGAACTAGAATTTACCATGCTGTGACAGAAGTCTGAATTATTGTAGACAGATAGCAGCGTTGTGCTGATGGACTAACATGATCAACATGACAAGATGATCAAAGGATCATGGTTCTTCTTCAAGAGAGCCTGCCTCGACCTAAGAGTGTCTATACGTGCTAGGAAGGACTATGGATCATTTGGTCACAGCTTTTGCCCTCAACCATTAACAGTACTCCCTGAGATGAGAAGACTGGTAAAACATTTAAAGGAAACAATGATTTGCCAGAAAAAGGAATTCGATAGCAACCCTAATAGAGCCACCTTGTTAGGTAATACAAACTGCTCAACCATAGGATCAGTGCAGGGACCACAGAGGAGCTAGCTACACTAGTAAAAAGTGAAATGATTTACATTTGGAAGCCACAGCTGGTATGAAAATAAACATTGAATCAGTTCTTTCCTCTAAGTCCATGTTCCATTAGAATAACTACGGTAGGTGACATTTTTCACATTTTAATTGGTGTTTTGCTGATTTTATCAGAATTTTTGCTGATCAAAGCAAATTAGCTATTTATTTATTTTGCAATGAAGCTAACTGTTCACTGCAAGTTTAATGTACTGTAATGAATTTTAAATATCCTCCTAGTCAGATTACAAAGTGTTTGAATCAAGATGTCCTTGTTACACTTAAATTATTAATTACTCAAATGGACAAAAGGCAACTTTCAGATATAATGTCACATTTTAAATGGATCTGAGTCGATGAAAATGTTGGGCCTGCATTAAAAGATGTCAGAAAAATAAAAATGTTTTCCCCAAAGTCTGCTTAACCCACTCATACCTGCTTGGTTTTTAGACATATGATAAATACTTTCATTATTAGTTTATTTTCAGTAGCTTAAAGAACAATAAGTTTTTATGTTATTTACACTCCAGTGACTTTGGTTTAATTGGCTTTCTTTATGTTATTTATATAAATATAAATCATACTGGGTTTTAAAGTATTAATGATGCATTTTATGTTATAATGCTGTTTTCATCCAGATTAGCACTTCATAAATTCATACCATCCATGGATAACAACTAAGGATTCTTACAAAATCTTTTTCAAAAGTTGAAGCAAATGCACTTGAACTTCAACAGAATTTAAGTTTGAGATGAAAAGATCCACTACATTAACACTTCATTTGCATTTGAGTCAGCAAATTAATTTATTCAGATATTTCTAGAGGGCAGTTCTCAGGTCTGTATGGTTGGGAAACTACATAGATTTATTTGTCAAGACACTATAACAAAGCAAAGTGAAAACCCCATTTAAATAGAACTGAGTTTTAAATATTGCTTCTACCAGTTGAAGGAGTGTAGGTGAGCCTACTCCAAAAGCCCTCAGAGATGGCATCTGTCAAGTAAAAAGGTTGGTTGAAAGGTCTTTTGGCACTATTTAAATGTTTGCAGTTGTAGGTTTTTCTAAGCACCCATTTGGTGTTCTTTGGACATTTGCTCTTAAATCCTGAGATGACATTTTGAGTAAATGGAATTCTCTTTTACAGCTTACATTTCTAAATAAATTTTATGATTTTATGGATATTTAGGCTTTTCTGAGTGCTTCTGCATACTACTGACCTCTTTCATTGATGAAAAGCATATGAAAAAAAAGTCAGCAAAAGATGTTTTTGAATAGACGAACAATATCATTTCAATTGTTAAAAATGATGTGCTGTAGGGTTGGAGGTGGGGGAACAAATAAACCAATATGACAAGTTTAAACAAAACAACAGAGGTGCCTGAGTGGCTCAGTGGTTGAGCATCTGCCTTTTGATCAGGTCGTGATCTCAGGTCCTGGGATCGAGTCCTGCACTGGGCTCCACACATGGAGCATGCTTCTTCCTCTCCCTCTGCCTATGTCTCTGCTTCTTTCTCTGTCTCTCTCATGAATAAATAAATAAAATATTTAAAACAACAACAACAACAATAACTGTGTAATGTGATAGGAGTGGTAATTTGATTTTGATCTTAGGGAAAGTTAGGTGCCATTCTGAAACACAGCCCTGATCTTTGTCATGGCAAAGATGGTGACTAGAGAAGAATGAAATGCTTCTTGAGCATTCATTTTAAAAATGTCACTTGAACCTCACCTGAACACAAGTTTTCTTGAAATGCATATGAGATAAGCTGGTTCATTTGTCTTTGTCCTTGTCTTTGTCTGTTCCGTTTTCAAAGTGCCAAATGAGTTCCAGGACAAGATGATTTTGTTCTACAGGATGGGTCTATTAAAAAAACTTTTGGAATCAAAGAGATCTTTCTAGTTGGAAAGCTTTTGGTAAAGTTATTTAACCTCTTTTAACATTGTTTTTCTCATTTATAAAATAAGAGTAGCTATAGTATTTGCTTCATGGGGTTGTTTTGAGGAATGAATGGAAGGAAGTACGTGAAGCCTTAGTACAGTACATTGTTCCTAAATAGTTGCTCGATCAATCCTTGGTTTTGTTTTTTTTTTTGTTTTTTTTTTTTAGTTTTTATTTATTTATGATAGTCACACACAGAGAGAGAGAGAGAGAGAGAGAGGCAGAGACATAGGCAGAGGGAGAAGCAGGCTCCATGCACCGGGAGCCTGACGTGGGATTCGATCCCGGGTCTCCAGGATCGTGCCCTGGGACAAAGGCAGGCGCCAAACCGCTGCGCCACCCAGGGATCCCCAATCCTTGGTTTTGTAATGTGTCTTCTGTACAGTTACTCTGTATATTAAAATTTGGAAGGATATCAACAAGTAAGTCATGCTGCTATCTGGGGTGTAATTCCAACTCAGATGGAAACCACTGGGGGAGTAACAAACATTTATTCGGCAAGAATGATGTCACTAAAGAGAAACATGTCTGGTATCTAAAGAAGTACTATAGAAGATGCTAGAAGAATACCTTGTAGACTGTGACAGCTGTTCTTAGTATGAATTGAGCGTTCTCTAAAAAGTTGGTAGGGTGATTAGTTGGTGGAGAGAAACCGAAAGAGGCAGTTTATTGGATTTACATTGCACCTGATGAGGAATGAAGGGAAAATCACTATCAAGTTGGTGAATGTGGCGTATGTTTCCTACCTTGCCTTAAGCAGCTATTTCAGTTTATAAAGGACTTACGCATTTTCTCATTTTGTCTTTATATCAGCCCAGTAATGCAAGTGGTTCAGATAAATTTTCCTGTTTACAGGTGAAGTCCTTGTGTCTCAGGGAAGTAAAGGAGTTTGCCAGAGGCAGAATTTGAGCCAAATTATTCTGCCTTAATTTCATGAAAATAACCAACAAGCATTAAAACAATTCATTTAGGGGTGCCTGGGTGGCTCCTTTGGTTAAGCGTCTGACTCTGGATTTTGGCTCAGGTCGTGGTCTCAGGATTGTGAGATCCAGCCCCACTTTTGGCTCTATGTTCTGTGGGGAGTCTGCTTGAGATTCCATCTCCCTATTCCTCTGCCCCTTACCTCTGCATTCACTCTCTCTCTCAAGTAAATAAATAAATCTTAAAGCCATTTAATTCTTATACCCATCCTATGAATAGGTATACTACTATTATACTACTATTATATTTTATTATTTATGATATTATAGATCATTTTACAGATAAGGAAACTGAAGCACCGAAAGGTGAGGCAATTTGTGCAGTAGCATATAGTTGGTGGGAGAACTAGAATTTGAAATCAGAAAAATCTAGCTCCAGAATTCATATTCTTCACACTATACGACCTCTAGTGGACCAAAATTGAGAATAAGCTATGATTCTCAAGCTTTAGCAAATAATCAGAATCATCTGGAAGGTTTGTTAAAACACAGATTGCTGGTACTCACCCCCAAAGCTTCTGATTCATCAGTACTGCAGTGAAGCTTGGGAATTTTCATTTATTTTTTTAAAATTTTATTTAAATTCAACTAATTAACATATAACGTATTATTGATTTCAGAGGTAGAGGTCAGTGATTCATCAGTCTTATATAATTCCCAGTGCTCATCACATGCTCACCTTAATGTTCATCTCCCAGTTACCCTATCCTCCTACCCATCTCCCCTCCATTGACCCTCAGTTGATTTATGATTAAAACTCTCTTAGAGTTTGTCTTCCTTTCTGATTTCATCTTGTTTTATTTTTTTCTCTCTTCCCCTATGATCCTCTGTTTTGTTTCTTAAATCCACATATGACTGAGATCGTATGATAATTGTCTTTCTCTGATTGAATTATTTCACTTAGCATAATATCCTCTAGTTCCATTTACATCTTTGCAAATGGCAAGACTTGATGGCTGAGTAGAAGTCTGTTGTAGGGGGAAGCCTGGGTGGCTCAGCAGTTGAGTATCTGCCTTCAGCTCAAGGTGTGATCCCAGAGTCCTGGGATCGAGTCCCACATCAGGTTTCTCGCAGGGAGCCTGCATCTGCCTATGTCTCTGCCTCTATCTCTATGTCTCTCAGGCATAAATAAAATCTTTTTTTAAAAAAAGTCCATTGTGTGTATATATACCACATCTTCTATATCAATTTATCTGTCAGTGGATATCTGGGCTCTTTCCATAGTTTGGCATTGCTGCTATAATCATTGGGGTGCATGTACCCCTTCAGATCACTATGTTTGTATCCTTTGGATAAATACATAGTAATGCAATTGCTGGGTCATAGGATAGTTCTATTTTTAACTTTTTGAGGAACCTCCATACTGTTTTCCAGAGCAGCTGCTCCAGTTTGCATTCCTAATGACAGTGTAGGAGGGTTCCCCTTTCTTCACATCTTCGACAATATCTGTTGTTTCCTGACTTGTTAATTTTAGCCATTCTGACTGGTATCAGGTGGGTCTCATTGTGGCTTTGATATGTATTTCCCTGATGCCCAGTGATGTTGAGCATTTTTCCATGTGTGTTTTGGACATTTGTATGTCTTCTTTGGAGAAGTGTCTGTTTATGTCTTCTGCTCATTTCTTGATTGGATAATTTGTTCTTTGGGTATTGAGTTTGATAAATTCTTGACAGATTTTGGATACTAGCCTTTTATCTGATGTGTCATTTGCAAGTATATTCACTCATTTTGTAGGTTGCTGTTTGGTTTTGTTGACTGTTTCCTTTGCTGTGCAAAAGCTTTTTATCCTGATGAAGTCCCAGTAGTTTATTTTTGCCTTTGTTCCCCTTGCCTCTGGAGACATGTCTAGCAAGAAGTTGCTGTGGCCAAGGTTACAGAGAGGTTCCTGCCTGTGTTTCCTCTAGGATTTTGATGGATTCTTATCTCACATTTAGGTCTTTCATCCATTTTGAGTCTATTTTTGTGTATGGCGTAAGAAAGTGGTCCAGTTTCCTTCTTCTGCAGGTAGCTGTCCAGTCTTCCCAGCACCATTTGTTGAAGACACTTTTTTCCATTGGATATTCTTTCCTGCTTTGTCGAAGATTAGTTGACCATAGATTCTAGGGTTCATTTCTGGGTTTTCTATTCTGTTCCATTGATCTATATGTCTGTTTTCATGCCAGTATGATACTATCTTGATGTTTACAGCTTTGTAGTAGAGCTTGAAGTCGGAATTGTGATGCTACCAGTTTTGATTTTCTTTTTCAACATTCCTTTGGGGGGGAAAAAAAAAAGAAAACATTCCTTTGGCTATTTGGGGTCTTCTCTGGTTCTATGCAAATTTTAGGATCATTTGATCCAACTGTGTGAAATAAGTTGATGGTATTTTGATAAGGATTGCACTCAATGTATAGATTGCTCTAGTTAGCATAGACATTTTAACAATATAGACCCTTTAATTATGATATAGTGTCCTTCCTCATTTCTTATATAGTCTTTGGTTTAAAATCTAATTTGTCTGACATAAGGATTGCTATCTCAGCTTTCTTTTGATGTCCATTAGCATGAATGGCTTTCTACTCCTTCGCTTTAAATCTGGGAGTATCTTTGGGTCTAAACTGAGTCTCTTGCAGACAGCTTATCAATGGGTCTTGCTTTTTATCCAGTCTGATATTCTGTGTCTTTTGATTGGGTCATTTAGCCCATTTACATTCAAAGTAACTAATGAAAGATATTAATTTAGTGCCATTGTATTACCTGTAAAGTCACTGTTTCTATAGATTGTTCCTTTGGGTCTGTGTTATTTTTGGGCTCTCTTTACTTAAAGGATCCCTTTTAATATTTCTTGTGGGACTGATTTGGTGACCACAGATTCTTTTAGTTTCTCTTTTTACTGAATGTTGCTTTGTTTTTTAAATCTCTCTTTCTATTTTGAACAAGATCTAGCTGGATAAAGTATTCTTTGCTGCATATTTTTTTCATTTAGCACCCTGAATATATCATGCCTGTCCTTTTTGGCCTGCCATGTCTCTGTGGATAGGTCTTCTGCCAGTCTAATGTTTCTACCCTTGTAGTTTACAGACCTCTTGTCCCGAGCTGCTTTCAGGATTTTCTCCTTGTCTCACAGACTTGTAAGTTTAACTTTTTTTTTTAATTTATTTTTTTTATTTAAATTTTTTTTTTTTTTAGTTTAACTATTTTTATTGATTTTGAGGGGAGTTCTTTGTGCCTCCTGGACTTGGATGCCTGTTTCCTTCCCCAGGTTAGGGAAGTTCTCTACTATAATTTACTCCCCTATACCTTCTGCCCCCTCTCTCTTTCCTCTTCTTTTGGGATCCCAATTTTCTCAAATTCTCCCCTGGTGATCCAGTAGTTGTTTATTTCTTTTTCTCAGCTTCTTTATTCTCCATCATTTTATCTTCTAGATCACTAATTCTCTTTTCTGCCTCATTTATCTTAGGAGTTAGAGCCTCCTTTATTGCATCTCATTAATAGCTTTTTTTATTATGACTTGATTAGATTTTAGTTCTTTTCTCCAGAAAAGGATTCTCTAGAGAGAATAGAGATTCTCTAGAGTCTTCTGTGGTTTTTTTTTTTTTCAAGCCATGCTAGTATCTTTATAACTGTCATGCTGAACTCTAGCTCTGACATCTTATTTATGACCATAATGATTAGGTCCCTGGCACAGTCCTGCCTCTTGTTCTCTTTTTTGAGGTGAGTTTTTCCCATCTTGTTGTTCTACCCAGAGTAGAATAGATGGAGGAAGGAAGAAAATGCTAAAATGGCAATGATTACCCCAGAAAAAATATACACTAAACAAATCAGAAGAGACCCAAAATTGAAAAAAAGAGAATATAATCAAACAGGTGAACAGAATAGAGCAATATCCTGGATCCTGTGTGTTATTTTGGTCCATTTGTTAGAAAACTAGATCTCAAAATTGTAACAGAAGAAAAACTTTTATGTACAAAAAAAATTCAATATAACGAAAGGGTAGAATGTAATTGTAAAAATGAAAATTAAAAGACAAAAAAAGGAGTATAAACATAAAAGTGAACAGACAGAGCAATACACTACATCCTAAGTGTATTTTGGTCAGTTTATTAAAAGAAACTACATCTCAAAATTGTAAGGGATTATAGGGGAAAGGAGGGGAACTGAGTGGGAAAAATCAGTGAGGGTGACAGAACATGAGAGGTGCCTAACTCTGGGAAATGAACAAGGGGTAGTGGAAGGGGAGGTGGGTGGGGGGATGGGGTGACTGGGTTAGGGGCACTGAGGGGGCACTTGACGGGATGAGCACTGAGTGTTATACTGTATGTTGGCAAATTGAACTCCAATAAAAACAATACATAAAGAATTGTGGGGAGTAAAAAAAAAAACAAAAAACCTGAAGACTATATGCTGTATTCCCCTAGTGGGAGTTTTCAGTTCTTTGTGGTCAGTAGACTTGGTCTTGGCTGGGTGCTCTTGCTGATCTTCTGGGGGAGGGGCCTATTGTACTGGTTCTCAGGTGCCTTTGCCCCAGGTGGAATTGCACCTCCCAAGCCAGGGTAAGTAATCTGCTCCGAATTGCTCTAGATGGCTTTTTTCCCCCGAAGGCTTCCCCGTGCTTTAGAGGATAAGAGTGAAAATAGTGGCCTCCCAGTTTCTAGCTCCCAGCAGAAAGCTCAGGGCTCCACTCCTCAGTGCACTCTGAGGGAAAAGCAGTGAGTTACTTCTGTCTGCCTGGTCCCCGTCTGCACTCTGTGCTCACCCAGCCTGTGACAGCATTTCTATCTCAGGCATGTGACCCTGTTTTGAGTCCCAAACCCTGCAGATTCTTGCGTCGTCACACACATTGAGGAGGAATCCGTGGTAGTGGAGGCTGTCTCACACACTGGTTCTGCCACTTGCTGGGCCCCTGCTCTGAGAACCGTCACACTGATGGGCCATGGTTGTTGGTTTATGGCAACTCCAAGCTGAAACTCTTGGGTTTGCTGATTGCAGCCTGCTTCCCTCTTCTGATGCCTGGGAACTGCTGCACCCAGGGACCCCCGTCTTCCTGTGACCTCACAGAACCTGAGACCACACTGTCTCACCCAGGATTCCACCCCTGCTTTCCCACCTAATCACCTTTCAGGCACAAATGTCCCTCACCTGAGCAGACGTCTAAAAGTTCCAATTTTGCATTCACCTGAGCAGACTTCTAAAAGTTCCAATTTTGCATTCAGCTCCTCTATCACTTTCCAGTAGCCAGCTGCCAGAGGCTCCCTCTCCTTGCTGTTTATCTTCCCATATATCTCCTCAAGTTTGCTCCTCTGAGCCTCCTACCTTGCAGAAAGTGGTTGCTTTTCTATTTGTAGAATTGCAGCTATTAGATCTCTGGTTGTGTTTGCATGAGTTCAGAATGTTTTAATAGCTATCTAGCTGAATTCCTGGGACCAGATGAAACCAGAAGTTCTCCTACTCCTCTGCCATCTTGGACTCTCTGCATGTCAGAATTTGCATTTCTAACAAGTTTCCAGATGATACTGATGCTGATGGTGTGAAAACCACACTTTCAGAACCATTGGTCTAGACTAGAGACACGTCTTGATAGTCCAGACTTCAGGGTTCTTTGGCCTATGAAAGAATGTTGGTAGATACTTGACTTGAAGGGGAGGGGACTGTACTTGGGGCTCCAACACAGGCTCGTACCTCATGGCTTCTCTAGCATCCACAACATACCAAAGCAAAGCTACTTGTCTGAATGCTCATAAAAGGACTCCCCTAGAAAAGCTAGTTTGTATAGTTATGGTCATTCCCAGAGATAATAGTTAGGGATGTGGAGCTAGGAAGATTACACAGACCCACTTCCAATTACTATATGTGTGCATGATTATCATGGGAAATCTTGGAAATTGATAGGAAAAAGAGCACATGGAAGGGGAAGTAGGAACATCATCCCTTTGCCTTCATAACAGGAGTTGGGGAGAGTTATGGGAATATTAGATACTTTCAGATCTCTAGAACTATGGTTGTTTTTCTGGAATTGTTTGCAATATTATTATTCTAATGCTAAGGTGGAAGTTAAAATGCCCAGTACCAGTGAACTTGTTTATTCATTTGCTGATGTGTTACAATGAAAATAACACAGTAATAAAGAATACAATAAGGACTGTGCTATTTCATTCTATTTAATATTTACTGTAGTTATCTGAACTTCTTGTTTTATGCATTTATTAAACTTCATACAAAGATACAGTAATATAACAGTTATTATTTATTAAACCATTCATTTGAAAAAAAATTAAAAATAGTAGTGATGTGATTCTTCATAAAAATCTGTGCTTTTCCCTCAATTCCCGTAGAGTCCAGGCAATCCCTGCCCACAGGTGCCATCAGTACTACTTGCCATGGGGTGCCTTACATCCAGTCACTTGTCTTTGTCAGGCTCCACAACTCTCTGTGGAGGACATCTGTTCTATGCCAGCTTGGCTGAGTATCCAGGCATGGAACTTAACAGAAGAAATAAGTAGTTGGCAGAGAATAAAACTTTGAACCCACTGCTGACAGTTGCTTATCAGAATCTCAGGAAGAAATACATTCATGGAGAATTTTCTGAAGGAGAGGAAGTTCATCCCCTTACCTAATATGGTACTCTCCATTGCTGGGGTTGGCCAGATCACCAAAGAATCATTTATTCAATTGGCATGATTTTGACCACCTCCCTACCTTACCAAATTGCTTAGACTGAATTGCTTTTTTTTTCAGCTATTGCTGTTTCTTTCAACTGTCTTCATCAAGAAGTATTAAAAAGAAAAGGCTGTAAGACCTTGTACTGATTGTATTTACTTTGAGATTGTTGAAATACATTGCTCATTATATTTCACCTGTAAACTTTAAATATTTTCTTTATATTTATGACATGCTTCAAACCTACAGAAAATGATAGACTCAAAAGTACCATGAAGTTTACTTTTTGCTTTATCTGCCTTATTTCTGAAAAAGAAATGGAATGTTACAGTTTAACACTCCCCCCACCCAACCTTAGAAGTAACCACTATTCTAATGTTGGTATGTATCTTTCCTTCCACATTTTGTGCACTATTAGTACATATCCAAGTATCTATAAGCAATATGTAATATTGTTTTAAAGATTTTCAAAAGTTTCCATAAATGACATACAACTCACCCCCATATGCGCACAGTGGGCTTTTCATGAAGACATGTAAGAAGCTTTTATTATGCTGAGCATCTGTTTTTTACTCATGGATACCATGGAACATATAAATTAGGTTTCTCTCTGTGCAGTAATAGTTGGGAAATCTCAACTCTGATTTACTGTCCACTTTAATTTCATCTTTTTACTTCATCTGAACACATCCTTAACCTTATATTCCCTCTGCCTTCATGTCTTTGTTTAATTTCTTTTTTTTTTTTTAAATTTTTATTTACTATTTATGATAGTCACAGAGAGAGAGAGAGAGAGAGGCAGAGACACAGGCAGAGGGAGAAGCAGGCTCCATGCACTGGGAGCCCGACGTGGGATTCGATCCCTGGTCTCCAGGATCACGCCCTGGGCCAAAGGCAGGCGCCAAACCTCTGCGCCACCCAGGGATCCCTCTTTGTTTAATTTCTTAAAGGTTGTTGCATTTATATTCTTGTAATAAGTTCCTTTCTTCTTATTTTTTGGACCTGCTCTCTTCCTTCCCTATTCAGTGTCTCCTTCAGTTACATTCTTAGTTACCAATAGGCACCATTTGCCACCATCACTCCTCCTCCTTAGTACTGAAACCATGACAATTGGCGGGATTTACTATATGCTAAACATGACATTGTATTTAGCAAAATAGATTTTGTAAGCCTAAAATCCAGATGTGTTATCTGTTAGTATTCAAGAAAACTGGTATAAAATGTACAATGGATTTCCATGTTAAAATACTTCCTGCTCAGAAGTGGACCCTTGTAGTTTAATCCCCAGTCCAAAAATTGTTTTCAGTAATAGAAAGATATTTAGGATTATAGGTTGATGAGCATACATCACAATATTTTCATAATTTGGAGCTAAATGTACTGCAAAGGAGCAGCAGCCTGGGGAAGCTATTAACAATTTAAGAATTTGCCATTTCCAGTTAGTGCAAGAATGTTAATTCCATTCCCAAAGAGAAGCCATAGAAATGGCATGTGTTATGATTCTTAGAGATGTGTTTTGTATAGTAGAATATTGATATGTCAGTGTTTGGAATTTTACCCTTTGAGCCTTTGCTAAATTTCCCTCCACTGTGTAGTTAAGCACAACTCTGGGTTTTTTTTTCCTAAAGGCAGTCATTCTAAATGCATCTGAATTCATATTCTTGGGGTTATAATAGTCACCTTGAACGGTTGTGTTAGCCTCAAATATAATCAGGTGATCCTCCAACTTTAGGCAGTGAACAAGAGTAGTTATTTATTAATTTTAATATAGGGACACCTGGGGGCTCACTGGTTGAGCGACGGCCTTCAGCTCAGGGTGTGATCCTGGGTTCCAGGATCGAGTCCTGCATTGGGTTTCCTGCATTGGGCTCCCCACGGGGAGCCTGCATCTCCCTCTGCCTATGCCTCTGCCTCTCTTTGTGTATCTCATGAATAAATAAATGGAATCTTAAAAAAAAAATTTTTTTTAGTATAAGAGAATATTTGCAAACAAATATCTGCTTTAAAGGGGTAAATGTTTTTATAAGACATACATAGAAATGAGTATCTACAATGTGTTAAGATAAATGATATTAATTTTAATATTTCATTAATATTCATCCATGTTTCAATTAAGGCTATCTTTTTTAATGTTCACCAAGTTGTAGCTCTAATATCTGCACAAATTATTGTGTTGATAAATAATATAGTTTTACCAATACAACAGTTGTAATAATGTCATATATTACCTCATTCATCCATCCGTACATGCATACATTTATTTAAAAAGTTTACCGAGGAGCTCCTGGATGGCTCAGTTAAGCATCGGACTCTTGGTTTAGGCTTAAGTCATGATCTTGCAGTCCTGGGATTAAGCCCTGCATTGAGCTTTGTGCTTCGTGTGGAGGTTGCTTCAGATTCTTTCTCCCTCTCCCTCTGCCCTTCTCTACCCATTCTCCCTCTCTCTCACACACACAAAGAAATCAAACCTTAAAAAAGAAAGTTTACTGAACTTTGTTGTATTATGGACACTGTTGGATCCTAGAAATATAAACATGAGGAAGATCTGTACCATGCTTTCAAAAAACTAACAATTTCATGTGAATGATAGAGTTATAAACAAACTGTAGTAAATTGTGATAACTGCTATAGTTGATAAATATATAAGTGTTATGGAAGTATTGATAATGAAGTAAATTAATCCTGCATGAAAAATAAGAAACGAGTTTACAATTGAGTAAGAGTAGCTAAGAAAGCATTTTCTGACTCCCTAGGGCAAATTTAATCTCTCTCTCTCTCTCTCTCTCTCTCTCCAGGATAATACATATTTATCTCAAGTAAGTATTAACATATTTCATTATAGGTAATGGTTCCCATATCCTTCTCCTTTACTAGATAGAACTCCTGAAGAATGTTTTATTCAACTTTGTATCCTTAGTACCTAGTACAGGATAGAAGCTCAGTGGGACGCCTGGGTGGCTCAGGGGTTAAGCGGCTGCCTTCAGCTCAGGGCATGATCCTGGAGTCCCAGGATCGAGTCTGCATTGGGCTCCTGCTTTTCCCTCTGCCTAGGTCTCTGCCTCTGTGTGTGTGTGTCTCTAATAAATAAATAAAATCTTACAAAAAAAAAGGATAGAAGCTCAGTGCAATGTTTGTTGGTTGAATAAACACATGAGTCAAAAATAAATCTCAGGGGAAATTTAAATATTCAAGCATATTTTTGAACTAAATGAAAATGAAAAGCATCAAATTTGTGCAGTGCAGTGAAGAGCAATGATGAGAGAAAAATTTATAGTATTAAATGCATATATTCAAAAAAGAAGATAGATCTGAAATCAGTCATCTAAACCTTCACCTTTGAAAATTAGAAAAAGAAGAGCAAAGTAAATCCAAAGTAAGGAGAAGAAAAGAAATAATAAGAACTACAGCAGGAATCATGAAATTGTAAAAAGGAAATTAATAGAGATAATTAATGAACCAGAATGCTCTTACTTTGAGAAAATTAGTAAAATCGATAAATCCCTAGCTAGACTGGCTAAGAAAAAAAGAGAGATGACACAAATTACTAATATTAGAAGTAAGAGATGAGACATTGCTAGAGATCCTGTGGACATCAATATGGTAATTAAGGAATATTACAACCAACTCTATGTTCACGAATTTGATAACTAGGTGAAATGAACAAATTCCTCAAAAGACACAACTTGCCAAACATCACATAAGAAAAAATAGACTATCTCAGGACATCTGTATCTATGAAATAAATTAAATCAATAACTAATAACATTCCAAAACAAAAGACAGCAGAGCAGGCCCAGGTGGGTTCACTGGTGAATTCTTCCAAACATGTAAGGAAGAAACTATACCAGTTCTCTACAGTGTCTTTTAGAAGATAGAATCAGAGGGAATACTTCCTAACTTGTTCTATGAGGCCAACATTAATGCCAGAGAAAAATGCTACAGTAAAAAAACTACAAATATCTCTCATGAACATTGATGCAAAAATTCTCAATAAAATATTTAGCAAATTAAATCCAAAAATGCATATGAAAACAATTTTACACCATGATCAAGTGGGATTTGTCCCAGGTAGGCAATGCTGGTTTAGTATTTGAAAATCAGTTAATGAATATGATCCATCATATCAGCAGGTTAAAAAAGAAAAATCACATGGCCATATCAATAAATACACAAAAAGCATTTGACAAAACCAACACTCATTCATGGTAAAAACTCAGTAAACAAGGAATATCTAGGAACGTTCTCAACTTGATAAAGACTGTCTACAAAAAAAAAAAAACTGGCAGCTGACATCATACTTAATGGTGAGAAACTCAAAACTTCCCCTCTAAGATCAGATACAAGATACAAATGTCTTCCCTCACCACTCCTTTTCCCTTCACCACCACAATAAGGTTTAGTTAGTATCCATCACCTCACATAGTTACAAGGTTTTTTTTTTCTTGTGATAAGAACTTTTAAGATCTATTCTCTTAGCATCTTTCAAATATATGATAAGTATTTATTTTTAACAATAATTATCATACTGTGCATATTATCTCCAGAACTTATTTATCTTAGTGGAAGTTTTTACATTTTGACCACTTACCCATTATCCCCACCTCCTCCTCACCTATGGCAGCTACCAATCTGTTCTCTGTATGAATGAGTTTAATTTTTTTTTTTTTTGGATTCCACATATAAGACAGCATTGGTTTTTCTCTGACTTATTTTGTTCAGTAAAAGATCCTCAAAGTCCATCCGTGTTGTTGAAAAGTGACAATATTTTCTTCTTTCTTATGGTTGAGTAATATTCCATTGTATATACATACATAACCACATTTCCTTTATCCATTCATCTGTCAGTAGTCACTTAAGTTGTTTGCATGTCTTGGCTATTGTAAATAATGCTGCAGTGAACAAGGGTGTGCAAATATTTATTTGAGACATTGATTTCCTTTCCTTTGGAAATAGACCTAGAAGTGGAATTGTTGGGTTGTTTGATAGTTCTCTTCTTAATTTTTTGAGGAACCTTCCTACTATTTTTCATAGTGACTGCACCAATTTATGTTCCATCAATAGTACAGAAGTCTTCCCTTTTCTCCACATCCTGGCCACCACTTGTTATTTCTTGTCTTTTTAATTATAGCCATACATAAAATCTTGTAACATTACATTTGAAATACCAGTATAAACTCAGCATTTTGTTTTGTTTTTAAAAAATTAAAATTTCCCAGCTTTGTTTTTTGGGCTTTTTAAAATATTTTATTTATTTATCCATGAAAGATACAGAGAGGCAGAGACATAGGCAGAAGGAGAAGCAGGCTCCCTCTGGGGAGCCTGATGTAGGACTCAATCTCAGGGCCCTGGGATCACAACCTGAGCCAACAGCAGACACTCAACCACTGAGCTACCCAGATGCCCCAAATTTTCCTACCTTTATTAAGTGAAAAAATATGAAAAAGCTATGAAGGACAATCACAACAAATCTCTTGCTCTCAAGTTGTAGTTTCTAAATATCATAAGGAATCAGGACTCCTTGGAGGAATGATTGATTTCAGGTATGGGATTGGAAATTTATAAGATGTCTCTCAAATGTCTTGTGCGTGAAAGCAAGGGAGTTATCAAAGACTAATGGGTCAAGGTACCTGGGTGGCTTGGTCAGTTAAGCGATCAACTCTTGGTTTCAGCTCAGGTCATGATTTCAGGGGTGTGAGATATATCCCTGTGTCAAGTTCCAGGCTGACTGTGGAGTCTGATGGAAATTCTCTCTCTCTGTCCTTCCTGCTCATGCTGTGTGTGTGTGTGTGTGTGTGTGTGTGTGTGTGTGTGTCTCAAATACCTAAATAAATAAATCTTTAAAAAATAGTAATGAATCATATCAAAGGGATATGGAGCAAACATGAAGGAGTTTCCTTGGCTAAGAATGGGAAGATTTTGGCATCAAAAATCGTAATGCTTTCTACTAAATGAAAAACACTGATTACGTAGATTCCATAATGATAACAACAACAAAAAACGAGAAAGCTAAAAAAACACCCTAGAAGGCTTCATTGAAAAGTAATTAGGACAATAGCTTCTTACTGTAAAAGGTGTCAGTCATATGGAAAGATTAAACACCTTGACTTTTTGATATGAACCGTATATTGAGGTAATCAAATAGCCTCAGGGGATGAGTGAAAGGTTTTTGTTAAAGGAAAATTCCACAAAATGAAAGTATAAGAAATAATAGAAAGTCAGCGTTTTTGTTATAGGAAAACTTCACAAAATGAAAGTCTAAGAAATAATAGAAAGTCAGCATTTTAAACCTCTAATGAATAATTTGGGGAAAATTTGAGCAAAAACCATCAATGGATAAAACCATTGGATGAAAAAAAAACATTGGATAAAATTTTGTTGGAAACTTTACAGTGAAGCTGATGATCATGCCTCAGCCCCATTGATCAGTCTTAGCATCTTAGCAGTCTTAGGCTGCGTGTACCTCTTCATATGATACAGTTACAAAGGATAGGTTATGATTATAAAGTATTCTTGTCAGAGAATTGAACCTGAATCTAACCAGACTTTTAAAGTTAACTTTATTATGAGGGATGAAGTGAAAAAATCAATTGACAGAACAGGGAAATAAACAGATAAATCTGAAATGTTCATTCTTCCGTAGGACACTATACTTGGTTTCTTCAGAAGTCAGTTACCTGAAAAAATAAAGGTGAGGGAGGAGAGACAATTCTAGACTGAGACTTTAGATAACTAAACATAATGTGTAGCCTTGTTTTGGATCTTATAAAACCAAATGCAAAAACATTTTTAAAAACTGTAGAAATCTACAGATGCCTAAGTATGAGGCAATTTCAAGAAAATTTTACATTTACTTGTGTATAAAGATGGTCTTATGGTTATGTGAGAGAATGTCATATTATCTAGAGATGCATACTAAAGTAGAACTGAAATGACATGATGTCTGTGATTTGCTTCAAATAATTTACTGAAGGGTGCCTGGGTGGTTCAGTCACAAGTTAAGTGTCTAACTCTTGATTTTGACTTAGGTCATGATGTCAAGGTCATAAGATTGAGCCCTGCATCAGGCTGGATATGGAGCCTGCTTAAGAATCTTTCCCTCAGGGCACCTGGGTGGCTCAGTCGGTTAAGTATCTCCCTTTGGCTTAGGTCATGATACCACGGTTTTGGAATCGAGCCCCAGGTCACATTGGGCTCCCTGCTCAGTAGGGAGACTATTTCTCCCTCTCCCATTCCCTGTACTACTCCCCCTGCTTGTGCTCTTTGCTTACTGTCTCTGTCTAATAAATAAATAAACTATTAGGAAAAAAATAAACAAGAAACTCTCCCTCTGCTCCTCCACCCTAAAAAAATTAATGATTTACTGAAAGAGAAAGAGAGAGGCAGAGAGAGAAGAGGGAAGAAGGGAGGAAAGAAAGAGGAACAATAATTAAAATAGAAATAATGAAGACAGAGTGAGGAAAAAAGGGGGAATTAATCATAGCTATAATAAAATAAACTGAAGAAAGTCTCAAATGCTCATATCCTTAGGAATCAACATACTATGTAGATTCAAAAATGTATACGTCCTTTCATGAAATTAACAAGATTGAGCATGAATATATGTGGGGGTTTTTTGAGGGGGGAGAGGCAGAGGGGAGAGAAAAATAGAATCTCAAGCAGGCTCCATGCCCAGCACAGAGCCTGACATGGGGCTCTATTTCCCAACCCTGAGATCATCTCCTGAGCCGAAATCAAGAGCTGACACTTAACATAGACTGAGCCAAAAAAAAAAAAAAAAAAAGACTGAGCCACCTAGGCACCCTCATATGTAAATTTTTAGCCAATAAATAGAGGACCTACATTCTTTTCAGATAACTCCTTAACTTTTACTATAATTGGCAGTTGGTCACAAAGAATATATTGAATTTACTGGTTGTTTTTTTCAGTGATAGTGTTCTGGAAATTTGATTTGCAAATTAATTGTCCTTTGGTACATTTTCTCTGTCTCTCTCTCTTTCTCTTCTCTCTCTCTCTCACCCCCTCTTTCCCTCTCTGTCTTTCTCTCTCACTCTCTCTTAGGCTTCCAGTTTAAAAACATGGTTATTCTTCTGGTGCTGGGCAAAATGTGTTGATAGTAGAGCTACTTACCAAAATTGAGGGTGTTTTAACTGTGTCTTTTTTTTCCTCCCCAAATTTACTTGGCTAGGCTATCCCTTACACTTACTGTTTCAGAATAACTTTACACCCAGTTTGTCAAGTTGTATAAACTATCCCACTATCATTTTTTTGGGGTTGCATTGATTTTTGTAAGTTTAATTGTTGAGATAATTGATACAGCAATGTTGATACAACATTGTGTCTTCTCATCTAAGAACAAAGAAGGTATATGTCTCTACTATTCTGATCTTTTATACTTCTCAATACATTTTATAGATTTTTTTCATATTGTCCTCACACAATTCTATTACTGTGAATGGGCTTTTTAATAATTATATATTAATTATTGGTGATATATTTTAATTGTTGGTAATATATGGAAAGCTCTTAATTTTCATATATTACTCTTACATCTTACCATCTGAGAAATTTGTTATAATTGTTTAAAAACTCATTGGAAATAAATTAAATCTTTATCAATAGAGGAATGATTAAATTAATCAGGATAAATCTAGTTTATGGAACATTATGCAACTCTTTAGAAATTATATGTATATTGAAAAAAGAAAAGAAATTATACGTATATAATATATGGTAAGAGAGAACCATCTCCCAGATAAAGTGGAAAAAAGCAAGTAAGCAAAAAAAAAAAAAAGTTGCATAGTAATAATATAGTATGGTCCAAGTATGTAAAACTACTATATGTGGATATATGCATATGCAGTATAAATTTGAATAAGGTCTGGAAAAATGCATTCCAGTGTTAATAGTAATTACTCTTGGGTAGGAGAGTAAAGGAGATTTTTCACTATTTTACTATAATATTTTTGTATTATTTGAATTTTTCCTAAAACATGAATTTACACAATGCTTTTGTAATTAAAAATTAAAAGAAAAATGTAAAAGTAAGATGCTGGGAAATAGACAAGTTGATAAAGATTGACATGGAGGAAGCTCCAGGGAGAGTAGATATAAGTCCATAGAAAACTCTCATGGGTCATTAATTTCTACAATATCTTTAAAGTCACTTCCATTTGGCTTTGGAAAATCTGTGGCTCTACACAACCTGTCAAGAAGTATTACTAGCATCTATTAGAGCAGAAAATGAAGATAAAATGTAACACAACTGTCCAATGAAATCAGGGGAGACATCTGCCCTGATGTTTATCTTCCTCATGTGATTTCTCCCATGCAAGGGCTATAGACTAGTGAAAGACCTAAATAAATTATCTGGCTAAATGAATTGGGTAATTTTCCTTCTAGCCCTCTCTCATTGCCAGCTGGAAACCAGATGAGACCAGCCTCAATTTCGTAGGTCTTCATAGTGTCTAGAGTTTATATATGGGAAACTCTTCCAAACAGAATGTAGAAATGGGAGTCTTCTTGGTCTACCTGTATCAGGTGGGTTGAGGCATCCTCATTTGCCTTCAAGTGAGGCTCTTTCTTGGCTTGCATATGAGATCTTTATAAAAGGTTTTGGCCTACTTCCTATCACATAAATACTTATGTTGTGCTCCTACCAGTGATTTAGAATTATATCTTAAGTTGTAACATAAGCAAGCTCTGGCAAGTGTGTTACCTGGACTTTTATTATTATAACATATTAAATTGACATCAGTGGTAGAGATGAATAGATCACCTAACATGGTGTCTAGTGGTGTTTCTCAAACTGTAATGTAGGAATCACGTTAGGATACTCATTCAGTAGGTCTGGGGTAGACCCTTGAACTTGCATTTCTAAGAGGTCACAAGTGGCTTGTCCAGGATGTGGCCTGTCCAGGAACCACACTTAAAGTAGCAAGAGAGTATAGCACATGCTTATTACTCAATAAATATTTGTCGAATGAGTCCTCTTCTGTCCTAACACCCAGAAATGTGAAATTGCCTATGGAGACACACCCTCTTGGACTCTGTGTTAGATGGTGATGAATTTTTACTTTCTCAGAAGCTAACTCTGTCAAGCTATTGCGATTTACATACTCCCACCCCCATCTCGATATTCTGCCCACATGGAAGCAGGACCCCAGGATTGTTTTCCATATAGGCAACATTGCTGTGTGCACTCTGATCTTTCACCCTTTCCTAGCCCAATCTGGTGTAATTAACAGTCCGCCCAGTGTGCCCCACTGGGGCTATAGGTCAGCATCATAGACAAGGCCAAGAGGAAAACTAGAGGCCCCTTCTGCAAGACTCATTCCCTTCAGAGCCAGGTACCTCCCCTCCTCTGTGGTAGGGAGTTACTTGAGCAATAAATTGGTTCACAAAGCTTAACAAACCAAAAAATAAAAATCAAGCCACATGAGAACTCCCAACATAGAGATACCTTAAACTGAGCAAGAATTATAAGTTAACCAGACTCACTGCAGACACCCAAGGACTCTGAGATGGTCAGTCATACCACTGAAAGAGAAGTAGCTCATGGATGTCAAACTAGGAGAGCTGCCAACCTGGATACTGATGTGGGATTTCACCCCTAAAGGCATGGCTGGGTTGCTTCAAAAAGGTTACTACTGGCATTACAACAAGTATGTCAGGGTAAAAAAGGGGGAGCATCGCTGGGATTTCTATGGTGCTGGCAGTTTACATGCTTTTCAACTACTGCCTTTCTTACAAGGAACTGAAACATGAGCGGCTGTGCAAGTACTGCTGAAGCGGGCCCAGTGTGAAGGGCACACACTGCATTCCTGACCATGACCTTTGGTCAACACTCCTGAACCCTTTTGTTTTTTTTTTGTTTGTTTGTTTGTTTTTTGTTTGTTTTGTTTTGTTTTGTTTCTTTCCCTGAACCCTTTTGTATTCTGAGAATTAACAGCCAATAAAAGATGACTAGTAGATGGAAAAAAAAAAAAGTTAACCAGACTAGTGTCTTGAGAAATGTATTGCCTGGTTTTCCTTTTCACCTGGGGGGGTGGGGGTGCCTGTTGAGCTATAAGCAAGATTACTTCATAAATTAAAATCTCAAGCTTGGTCCTTTTGGGGTATATATTTTCCTTAGAGTAGAATCAAAAGCCAAGTCGGAAAATGGTTGAATATGTATGTTGAAATATTTTTTGGAAGGAACTAGGCATGTTCACAGATGACAATGTTGTTTTATTGTGTGAAACCATGTTTAGTATTTTAGGAATTGCCTGTTCAAGATCGCTGGATTGTGTAGACAGAAAAATTCTGTTGTCTTATGATCAATTTAACACTCATTCTCGATTTAACAGTTATTCTTGTTCATTGGCTACTCAGCTGGGGGCTCCAGGGGTACAATGTTAGCAGAATTCACTAGGGGATTCTAGCATGTGCACATTAGCTGAATACATTGGGCTGTGATTTGTAGCAAAAGCCTGTTTTACAGGGAGCATTTTCTACCCACCCACAGCTTCATGGAGATGTTGAAATCTGTCTAGTTGGTGGAGGATCAGTAGCTTAAGGAGCTAATGAATATTCATTTCTTTTCCCTGGGTACAAAGTAAAATAACCAGTAATTAGTATAATATTTAATACTTCTATTCAAAATAAATAAATCTTTTGTAAAAAAAAAACCTAATTATTATAATGTAGCAAATTCCGCCTATGTAACTGGAATTGGATGTGGTGTTTTGAAAATGCTACTAAGCCCTCATTTACATGTTTTGAGATTAGTTAATTATTCCCCTTGTATGCATAAAACAGAACTGTAAATTTTTACCTGCATTTATTATTCATTTTCCTATCTCCCAAGTTTAGCTGATTCTAATATTTAAATTTTACATTTTCTTGATACTGAAGATATTTGTATTTTGAAGTAATGATTTGGATTTGGATTTATTCTCATTCTCCTTTTCTCTTGTTGCACAGTTACAGGATGCAGATGGCTTATAGAAATTCCCAAGCTGTGTTTCTTATCTGATCCTAGGTTTATGTAGCAAGGTTTAGCTGTTCCAGTTTTTAAAAATATACATCTTTGAGCATGAATTACATGGTAGACACTCTGTAGGGTGCTTTCACAAATTGTCATCATTGTTTTTTATTCTACAATTGTGTGGAATTTATTTTTCTGCCACTATTCTGTAGATAAGGAAACTGAGCTCAATGTGGTTAGTTAACTCCCTTCATGCCAAATGTAACTTGTAACTTACCCATCTATCTGAAACTAAATCTAGTTTACACCACAACTACAAGTTTCTGATGTCTCTTCTGCTAAGAGGAGAAAGGTTTGGAGGAGGTGATGCTATACTTGTGTGCAAATAAAAATTCACCAGGGTGTCATCATAGGCTTGGGTACTTGTGAGTGCAAACCTCTGCCAGGGCACAGGGACAGTCTAGGATCAGTAGCCTTGCAGGCAAATACTTTTTTGGCCTGTAGCAAATAAGGAGACTTTTCATTTGCAGCCTCGAGGTCTCAGTATTACTGGCTAGTGCCTGCCAGAGAGAATTTACTTTCTTGTCCAGATGTGAATGGATAGATCTATGTCAGATACAGTCACAATCCATGAAGACCTGGGTAATTGTGCTGCTATTCCTGCATTCTAGGGGAAAATGCAAATGTTGACTTGCCCGGAGTTTGTATGACTCATCTGAGGTGGGGAGCAGATACAAGGCCTTTATTCTGATTCTTTTGAGAGATTCCCAGGATAACTAGAACAAAATTCAGACCCTGTAGCCTCATGTGGCCAGGCTACTGCCTGCCTCTCCCATCTCCTGGTGTATTTCCCTTCTCCCCTGTGCTTACCACCAGCTGGCCACCCTAGTCCCCCCCTAATTTGCAAGTTTGTTCCTGCCTCCAAACCTTTGCATTTATTATTCTCTCTGCTTGGAGTGCTCTTCCCTGCTGTTTCCACATGGCTGATTCTTTCTCATCTTCAGACCTTAGTTTAGATACCCTCCTCACACAGAGCCTTCCTTGACTCCCTATCTAATGGATCCTCTCCCCCTGACCCCCACCTCACCCCCCACCCAGCCTCCCAGGAACTCATTATCATGTGACCCTCTTCAGAGCAGTTTTGCTTTCTGAAATGATTTTTCTTTATTTTCTTTCTCATTGATTGTTTTGTTTATTGCTTTGGCACCCAGAGCAGCTCTGGCACATAGGTGCTTGATAATATGTGTTTAATAATGGATATGAATGAATGAAAGTTAGACTTATAGAATTACAAATTCTAGAGTTTGAGGGCACTGGCTAGCTAATCTGTCCCAACTTTGCATCCAGTCATCTTTATTTGATTACTACCAGAGAGAGAATGCTCATACTTAACAAAACAGCGTCTCCACTGTTTATATTGAGAGACAGTATGGGACTCTGGAAATAAGTCAAACTCATCTTAATTCAAACCCAGATCTGTTACAGACTAGCTGTGGACCATGATTAGGTTAGTTAGCTTTGCTGTTTTCTCATCTCAAAAGGGAGGTAACAAAAAAAAGGGGGCGGGGAGGTAACTACCTATCTGGACAAAGTGCTGTGACAAATAAATGAAGCATGTACACAAGTGTCACATTTATATACATGGTATGCAGGAGGTTAGCATGTCAAGGTCAAATCAATGTTAATTTTCTTTCTCTGCTCTCTCTGCCAACTTGTATATTGTGTATCTCATGCATAGTCACATCTCATCCTACCTTTGAATTAAGCACACTGTGTCAATCCTCTTTTACAGACGAGGAAACTGAGGGTCATGCTGTTAAGTGATTTGCCCAGTGTTCTCCTTCTAAGAAATGGTTCAGTCACTGTGTGGCCAATTGTTTTTCTATCTCACCAAAGCTACCTGTGTCCTCTGTCCCCAAAATCAGTGAACTGGTTGATGAAATGGAAGGAAGCAAATCCGTTGGTCAGTTTAACTCTCAGAGTGGCAAGGGGCCTCTGTGTCACCCCCAAGGGCAGCACGGCCTGCTAGATAGAACTTGAGGGCCTATGCCAAGGAGATGTACAAACAGTACAAAGGAGAACACCTCTACCTCTCATGCTAGTCCCCCACCTTTAGCGACTACAGCTCTATTTGTTAATTCAGGCTCTGGACCTGAAATGAATGAAATTATTATTACCACTTGTCACTTGTAGATTGTTTCTAGGTACTGTGATGCTGCAGTTATAGTTGCTGGGTATTATGTGGACTAATTAGGAAGTGGTCATTTGGAAGGCAACAGAGCAATGAAGAACATGGGTTTAGAGCCAGACTTGAGTTCAAGTTCTTATTCCATAATACATCAACTGTATGCCTTTGTACAAGTTACTTTCTGGATTTCCTGTTTGCTTCTTCTGTATAACAGGAATAGTTTCATCTACCTCACAGGCTTATTTGGAGAATTAAAAATTTCCAGCCCATGTCACCTTGTAATACATGATAGCAACTATAGCCATCTACCTTTTCCTGCAAATAGCATTATGCTCTGGGTAGAAAGTTAAGGGACATGGTTGGAAATATCTCAGGGGGTTCCTACCATGACCCATTGTAACAGGACCAAAGCGTAGAAGTTTTTGTTTCCCACTTGTGGTTTCTGAGTGTGATAAGTGAATTCTGGGGGAATTAGATAGTTTACTTCTGAACACTTAGAGTGGAAATAATGTAAGTAATAAATTATCCTCTCTTCCCCAAGATCTTCCTGGTTATTATTCTCTAATCTAATTGGAATGCCAGATGCAGATCCATCCATCTTCATCAAGAAGCAATGGTAAACTGGGGAAAACACTTACTAAAAAGGAAAGATGGATTTTCCAAGAAGTAGTCAAGGCTAAAACTTAGAAACTTGAGCTAACATACAGAATCATATGTGTAAATTGTTCTTTGCTTTCTTTTCCAATAGGCATGTCTACATACTTGCTTTCCTTTTAGTAGTCAATCAAATGTTTATGTTAGAAATATTGATGAATGGATAAAGAAGATGTGGTCTATATATACAATGGAATATTACTCAGCCATTAGAAATGACAAATATCCACCATTTACTTTGACGTGGATAGAACTGGATGGTATTATGCTGAGTGTAGTAAGTCAATCAGAGAAGGACAAACATTATGTGGTCTCATTCATTTGTAGAATATAAAAAATAGTGAAAGCAAATAAAGGAGAAAGGAGAGAAAATGAGTGGGAAATATCAGAGAGGGTGACAGAACATGAGAGACTCCAACTCTGGGAAACAAACAAGGGGTGGTGGAAGGGCAGGTGGGTGGGAGGTTGGGGAGACTGGGTGACAGGTACTGAGGGAGGTACTTGATGGAATGAGTACTGGGTGTTATACTATATGTTGGCAAATTGAACTCCAATTAAAAAAATATACAAAAAAAGATAAAAAAATAAAAGAAAATAGAATCGGGAAATAAAAAAAAATATTTATAAGGTTTCTAGAATATATGCTTCTTATGTTGTTTTCCTCCTTCAACATGACAGGAGAGCATGTAGACTTTTTTGGGTTCCCTCTCCCCACAACCCTCAAAATTTCCAAGGCCTATAATCCAGGATATAAAGGGTCATTTGTGGTCATTCATGACATTTTTGGCTTTCTGGAACATTTGTGTGGCTAATACTTCCAGATGATGTGGCAGGAAAAATATCTACCAAGTAGACCCAGATAAGTCTTTCTTTCCTATGCCTAATATTTCATCAGAATTGCTGTATTTAAATATACTTTCCTTCACTCACCCAACCATCTGTCCTTTTTCTATTCCTTTATGTGAATGGCTATGACTTGGTAAAAGTGGGTGTGCTAGTTGTGTTGCTTACCATTATTTCTCTAGATATATAGTGGGAGCTCAATAATTTTACTAAATAAAATTCCTAGTTCTTCAATCCATAGAATTAAAACTGTGTTTCTAAACCCAGATATTTATATACTGCTTTCCCAATATTTGCCAGATCTGTGAATTACCTTTTTTTCTTCTATTTATTTGACATTTTCCTTTAAGTTGACTTCTCTTTATGCTTAGCATTATCCAAAGCAATAGTATGTATGAAACTAAGGATTTGGTGTTTATTTACAATTTTTTTCTATTTCACATTAAATTTGTAACCGTTAAAACATTCTTATTTCAGCTATAATCCTCTTAAGGGCCTCTGTTAAAATACAGATCTTGTCTGGAATAAGTTTAAATGCTGTTGATCACATCTACTAGGTATGAACCTCTAAAATAAAGGAGGCCCAAGAACAGAAGTTCTGTAGAGGAAAGACTTCAGAGTGGAGGCTGGTGCTCAAGGGAGCAAAACACCTGTGCACCCCAGAGGTCAGTGACTACTGTGAGAAGCGTCTACAGTTGTGGTTCTAGGTCTTTCTGACCTTGGCTGGGCAAATCATTTGCTAAACCTCTTGTCCCTCAGATCTCATATGAAAGCAACAAGCATAACCACCCCCACCTTACAGTTTGAAAAGTACTGCAAAAAATGTGAAGAACCATATATACCCAATAATAACTAGCAGGTGTACAATATATATTTTTAATTTACATTATCATCAGTTTGCTAAGCAATTAATATGAATTCCAATAGGAATGAAGTTGAAGTTGAATGCCAGAAAGCAGTAAGAAGTTACAGAAGAGAGCTGGAAAAATATTTCATTCATTCATTTATTCATTCATTTGTTCATTCAGTTGTTCAGTAAATCTCTGACTGTGTTCTAGCCACAAAACTAGATGCTGAGTGTATTGCAGCAAAAGACAGTCTTTTGGGAGAGAAAGATAGTTAAACAATTGCATGTATAATTATTTGATTATAGCAGAGAGAGATACCACAATGATAGAAACAACGTGCTGCAATAGGATACAGTGGGGGACTAACTAATCTGAGGAATTGGGCAGGGCATTCTTGCAGAAGTGATGTTTAAGCAAAGGCCTAAAACATCAGTAGAATTTAAGCAAATATATAAAGAAGCATTGAAAACCTACTTTCCAGGGGCACCTGGCTGGTTCAGTTGTTGTAGAGCATGTGACTCTTGATTTTAGGGTAGTGAGGTTGAGCACCCCCACTGGGTGTAGAGATTACTTAAAAGAAATAAAATAAAATAAATCATAAATAAATAAAATAAAAATAAATGGTAGTTTAAAAAACAAAAAAGAAAACCTACTTTCCAAGTTTTATGAAACTAGATGTTCTTCTACCTTCCTTGTTGCTTATTCTTTTTCACTAACCAGAACTTGACATTCTGGTGGGTTTATCCTCTCACTCCTTTGCCAGTTGGTGGAGCATATTGGCTGCCACTGCCTTAAAAAAGAATCTGAAAGTGTGGCTCCAGGAAAGATCACAGAACTCCGAGAATTTCACACAGCAAAGCACTAATGAGAATATGTCTCTATTCCAATTATAAAGAATTAACTGTTAAAAATTTAGTGTTTCTACTTCTTCTGGGAATTCTCTTTGCCAAAGAAAAGAGCAAATGTAGTAGACATAGATTCAGAGTTTGTAAATGTAGGAGGGTGAGAGTATGAAATTTGTAATATGGCAGACATGGGTAAGTGTAACATATAAATATCACTGTTGAATATATTAGGCCCCTGAGTCCTAATGGGGTTTTCCTTAACAGATTAATAACTAAGAGAAGGGGATATTAGCTGGCCATCACTGAAAGCAACAGTAATTCTAGTCATATTAGTCCAGCTTCTTCCCTGCTTGTGAACTCCCAGAATGCTTCATTTTGTTTATTTTTCTTTAGTTGATTTGGTTCTTTTTTTTAAACAAAGGATACTATGCGTATTATTGTAGACAGAAACAGCAAATATAGATTCATAAAAGAAAGTGAAATAAAAATTAGCCTTTGCCTCACTACCTAGGAAATACTAACAGTGGTATTTTGTGGTATATAACTTTATATATACATAGGGATATAGATAACGAACTTGTAATCTTACTCATCTCATACTATTGATTATCAATTTTTTATAGTAGTTTCTTTTTCCTAACATTCAGCAATGAGTTACTTTTAGAATAAACCTTAGGCCTTCTATGAAGCCAAGTCTCCTAAAAAATCATTTGAGGAGATTATTTATCCTAATAGTCCACAGTTCACAATCCCTCTTAGGAGAGTTTGTTAACCTAGAGACTAACAACAGGCCCCTATTGCGGTGCCATGCAAGTAGCTGCCTCTGTGGAAGGGACTGCTGGGGTTGAGGAGCATTTTTGCAAAGCTGCACAGGAAAGTGTCACTTAGGCTTTTCCCCTTCCTTTCTTTGCAGTTTGCGAAAACAGAAGTTGCAGTCCCCTCAAGCAGAAAACCAACTTCAGCTATGGTTGACAGGAGCTCAGTATTTTGGAAATAATATATTCTTCATCAATTTATAGATTAGTAAAGATGAATTCAGACTTTAGTGATATGGTAACTATATGCCAATGTTAAAGCGTGGGGCTAAACTCTGTGAGCTACAATTGAGTTGTTTCTCCTGTTTCAGGTTTTGAAGGTGGTTCACAACACTACTACACTGTAAACATGCTCAGATTAGATGGCTTTGCTTTCCTACCCAAATAGTAAGTGCTTCCAAACTCCTCAACATCCCTCCCCCTTACTTTGTGCCCCCTCCCCAACATTCTGGGACCATTATGCTCTAAACTTCTAGACACAGACCTATCAGAGAGGAGAGCTGCTGTAAAAGGGACTAGAGGCAAAGGGCTCATGCTGGTGAAGGATGAGTTTGTTATGGAAATGATGACATTAGTATACCTGTTGGGGAAGGAGGTGATTGCTACATTTTTCTCACAGCGCCTGTGCTGGCTGATTAAAGCAGAGAGATAATGCAATATTGATAAGCAAAGCCAGTTTGGTATACTAGGGGGAGAACAGAATAACAGTCCTTCTGAGGTGCCTAACCAGGTTGAACTTGGCTTGAGGTCCCATTAAGATTAAAAAAAAAAAAAGAGGTGCCTGGGTGGCTCAGTCAGTTAAGCGTCTGCCTCTGGCTCAGGTCATGATCCCAGGCTCCTGCAATGGAGCCCCAGAGCCCCACATCAGGCTCCCTGCTGTTTCTCCCTCCCTCTCCCCTCTGTGCTCTTGTTCTTTCTCCCTCTCAAATAAATGAAATTTTAGAAAAAGATTCATGTCAGGAAATTTGCTGCTTTCATTATAATCTTTGTTCAAAACTTCTTTTAGAACTTCAATTTCTAAACCACTCATGAAAGGAAATTACAATATCTGATCTCCAAAACAAAACAATAAAAAGCAGTCCAAGCATGTAATACATTCATTTGTCTAGGTATAAACTATAGTAGCTAATGTCTTTTTGACACTTACTATGCCAGGCATTCTCTTATGTATTATCTCATTTAATTCAATAACAATCTGAAATAGGTGCTGTAGTTCACTTGGTATTTCAGGAGAGGAGCCTCAGTCAAGCAGACATTCACTAAGGCCTGGTTTGACTCTGAAGTCCATGTTCTTAACACTGACCTCCACTGCTCAACCCGAGTTCCTTTATTTTGCACTTGTGACACTCCCACAAAAGCAGCCGCTCAATTGTGACACTAGAGAGATGAACTCAGGGCTCTGAAGTGCTTCTTAGGAAAACTGGAGAAGCTTTGCAAAGTGCACTGGTAATGGGCCTACTCTTGGAGCTCACTTCTCTGGTCTCCTACTGCCAGGATAGAATGAGAGATCTCAATCAGCTTGGAGTGGAAATAGTATGTAAAAAGTTGTGATGTTCAGAGATGATAAAAACATGATTTAACAGAAGTTGCAGTTTCACTTTTCAATTGAGGTGGAGTTATTTTAAAAGAGAAAAAACACAAGAGTTCAGCCTGTTCAACATGGCTCTCTGGCTTGGGTCAAGCTCTTGACTTCTTTAAGGCTTGATTTCTTCATATATTAAATAAAAGGATTGAGCCTGACAATCGTCAGTGTGTCTCAGCACTGAATGTGAGTTTGGTCTTTCTCTGGGGTGGCTGCAAAGTTGGAGAAAGAGGGCAGCCTCTGCTTGTTTCCCTTTTTTCTCTTTTCCTTCTAACCCGTCACATTAAGGAACAACTTTTTTTTTTTTTTTTTTTTTTTTTTTGAGAGGTAGGGTGCAGACAGACTTGTTCTTCAGTCTGGAATGAAGTATAACAAATTCAGTGGCTGTATCAAATAGGTATATATTTAAAAAAACAAAAACAAAAAGAGGTTAGGGCCCAATGTATGCTCAGTACCATTTTCCTGAAAGCATCAGTTGCTCCTAATCCCCTATATAACTCTTCCATTTTCAGTAAAGATAGTGATTTAGAGAAATATTTCCCTATTAAAAGAAGAGATGCATTATGCAAGTTACATGGAGCATAGTGGTGAGCTGGACTAGCCATGGGCCTACCAGTTTGCTTCCTTAGCTCTGGAGGTTGTGCATCCTACATCAACCAGTTGATGCAATGCCAGTTTTAAAATCTTGAGAGAACTATTGTATTGTTTTTATGCTGATCATTTATGTTCACCCAGAAGTTTCCTTCTGGTTTAGCTGGGATCTGGTTCAAAAAGTATCTACAATCATTCTCAATTACTCATGCAAAAAAGAAGGGAAGGGGGTTATGGAAACTGGCAAAGATCATTCATGAGTAATGTATCACTTTTAGAATTCCCTCAGTGTCTGGAAGCAGACATGTCTTCCCAGTGTAGTATCTGGGATATATTGGGCACTCAAAAAATACTTGTGGAATGAGAGGATGAATAGATAGTTAGATATTTAATAGATGAGATAAGGTAAAGTCTTGTGTTTGGTGACAAGAGGCCAGTTGGAGGTAAAACTGAGACAAATACAGGTTTGCCAATTCTAAACATAGTGCTCATTCTGCACTCTCCCTGTTGTGTTTTGCTCTGCTTGTGTACAATTTGGTGCCTTAAAATCATGCAACTGTGAACCAGTAGTTTCCTACATGCTTTCTTATGCTCAAAAGTGTGGTCTCTTCTTAGAGTTTAGGGAGATGCCCCAGCACTAAGGAGGAGTGTGATGGCTGCAGCCACACAGACATTTCTCTTTCGGAGGTAAATAGGAACATGTACATAGAGTAGATGAGGTAGGATGGAAAAAAGTGCTCTAACCCCTAACCCATCAAGTTGTCAAAGAGCTGACTTTTTTGGGGATCAGCAAAGTATTAAGTAGAAGCCAAGTTGCTAGCCTCTCTGTGGCACCCTCTTAGAATTACCATTCAAATGTGATGCAAAATACTTTAAAGACCAGATGCTTCTCAGATTTATCATCAGCAGACAGCTAAAGGCTGTCCTAGCCCAGGATTTATAAAATTCACTTGTCCTTGGCATTCTCCCCCTACAGGTTTTTTTTTTCTTAATGGAACATCATGAGAAATAATATTTCCTGCACACTGTTTGAGAAACACATTTTAAATGTTTTGGGACACTTGAGTGGTTTCTGAGCTGTTTATTTCAACACAACGGACTGTGCAAATGCATTGAAGATTTTAAAGAATATTACTAAGAAATAAGTCAATTATTACTGTTAAGGTTCTTAAAAAACAGCTGTATGAGAAAATGTTCTTTTATATTATGCTTTCCTCAGTAGGAACATTGAGAAATGAAACAATTCCAGGATTTTGCTGGCTATAGTCTCTGTTTCTCTATCCAATCTCTCTGTCCATCTATGTTGCCTTTGTTTCTTTTCTTCCTATCTAGTTATCTATGTTATTATTATGAACATTTTTTTAAAGTGGTCTCCATGCAGGGTGCCTGGGTGGCTCAGTTGTTGGAGCATTGGACTCTGGGTTTTAGCTTGCGTCATGATCTCAGGGTTGTGGGATTGAGCCCTGCATCTCACTCCATGCTTAGCACAGAGTTTGCTTGAGATTCTCTCCCTTTCCCTCTCCCACTTCCTCTGTCCTGCGTGTGCACATTCTTTCTCTCTAAAATAAATAAATATATATATTTTTAAAGTAGGCTCCATGCAGTGTGGGCCAATGCAGGGCTTGAACTCATGACCCCGAGATTAAGACCCAAGGCTGAAATCAAGAGTCAGAACCTTAAATGACTGAGCCACTCCAGGTGCCCCTATTATGAACATTTTTTAAACAAAGAATAGCTAATAAATACACATACCCATTTCCCAGATTATTATCAACATGTACCATAAGTGGTTCAGCAGATTTTTTGTGCTGGAGAAAAAAAATACTCTCTACAACCAACGTGGAGCTCAAACTCACAGCCCCAAGATCAAGCACTACATGCTCTACCAACTGAACCAGCCAGGTGTCCCTGTGCTGAGTATTTTAAAGAAAATTACCAATGTCATGAATTTGACATCTAAAAATTGTAGTTCTCTAGAAATGACAGACCACTTCCTGTGTAACCACAATACTGTCATCTCACCTGACAGAATTATCAGAAATGCCTGCGTCATCTATTAGCCAGTCCCTGTTCAGTTTCTCAATTGTCCTTAAAATGTCTTTTAGAGATGCTTGTTCAAACAGGACCCGACCAGAAACCACACATTTGATTGCTATATCTCTTAAGGCTTTTTAAATCTAGAACTAAATTATATAGGAAAAAGCAAAACTAGAGACTTATGGAACAAACACCAGGTTAAGAATCAGTAGGTCCAATTTTAGTTCTGGCTTTGCCACCAAATAGCTGCCTGTTACTGAGCACAGCACTTAGCCCTCTGAGCCTCTTTGATTTTGTCTATTCATTCACTTAACTCTTCATTCCTTCATTTAACAAATGTGTATTGAGGGGCCTAGTTCTTGCCTTAGGCACTGTTCTAGAAAGTCAGCTTCCCAAAAAATGATAGAATTCCATAATTTCAATTCTTGTGGATTATCTATTTCTTTGTTTCCTCTCCATTTTCATGACATTGATTTATTGAGGATACAAAACCAGTTGTCCTGTAGAAATATATCACATTCTTGAATTGCTTGCATCTTCTTTCTTTCTATGATGTCATTTATCTTCTTTTACTGTTTCCTCTATTCCTGTAATTTGGAAGTAGTACCTAAGGCTTGACTAGGTTTGGATGAAATATTTTTGATGAGAATATTTTATAGGTGGTGCTGTGTACTTTATGTGAATCTCATCAGGAGGTATTTAATGTCTGGCTGTCCTAGTTTTGTAGTGCTAAGACTGATCTTTGGTTTATGTCACATAGCCTGATACTCTACATGGTTTACCCCTGTGACTGGTAAGAAATCTGGTTGGGGGGAGGTAATACTTTGACACTAAGAAAATCTAATTCCCTATCAGGCTTTCCCATAATATCTATAGATGATCTTTGCTTAAATCTGTTATTTTTTTTAAAAAGACATTATTTACTTATTCATGAGAGACACAGAGAGAGGCAGAGGCATAAAGAGAAGCAGGCTCCCCATGGGGAGCCTAATGCAGGGCTTGATCTCAGGACCCCAGGGTCATGAGATGAGCTAAAGGCAGACACTCACCAATGAGCCACCCAGGTGCCCCTAAATCTGTTATTTTCTTATGGATTGCAAAATGGTGATTTTCTAATTTTATCATTTCTTCTATATAACCCAGTATTTATTCATAAAGAAGATCTTACCTCATGAACTGGGGCTTAATGGTTATCCTAAAATAGTTTTTTTACCAATTTTTTTCTCTTTTCTTTTCTTCTTTGAGATAGGGGAGGTGAGGGCAGAGGGAGAGGGAGAGAGAGAATCCCAAACAGGCTTCATACCCAACACAGGACCCAAGGCAGGGTTTGATCTCATGACCCTGAGATCGCAATCCTAGCCGAAATCAAGAGTCAGATGCTTAAGCTACTGAGCCACCCAGGCACCCCAGTTCTTTACCAATTATCAGAGTAAGGAGTTGGTATAATGGCCAACTCCAATGATAACAAGTGAGGATTTGTTTGTTGACTAGCTATCTCTTTTTCAAGTATCATTGTGGACTTGTGGATATTTAGATATTCAAAGTGCTTCAGTCCATTACAATCTGCTGTTCATCTGATGCTCAAGTGGTTCCAGCTTTGTGGGTATCCCCTCAAGTCAGGTCAGTATTTGAAGATGAATGATGAAAAGAGATCCTCTGCAGAAAGCACATCTAAGAACTTGCCTATATCTGTTTGGGCCAAATGCTAGGCAAAGAGGATCATGTTCACAGACTTGGGTTCTTCCATTAACACTTCATCGATAAGTCCTGAAAGTCTTAGTGAATAATCAAGAGCAAACCGCAGAGTGAGCTGGCTTACCTTTGAATATGCACTCTTTCACCAAGCACCTGGGGCAAATTGAGTCAGCTGTGGCCGCTGAGGATGCAGTCAGGTAGCTAGTTCAGCAGATGGTAGCCAGTGACTCAAATGTACAAAAAGGTAAATCAGAACCGAGATGTGGGGTAGGTTTCAGTTTTTCTGTGTTTGTTCTTTTTCATCTCTTGTGCTAAGTGCAGTTACAAAAGCTAGATCAAAATGATCTCAGCATTTGAGGCATAGTAGTTTGGGTGGGGTGGAGGGCAAGGGGAGTGAGAAAAACAGGTGTTGGGGAAAGGATACTTTAATCTTCCTTCAGTACTTACTAGCTGTATGGCTAAAGCAAAACAATCAGCTATCTGCACTGGACATGGTACAGATTCCCTGGTGACAATATGGGCCTGAGGCCTGCTGTGTGAGGCTTTTGATGATGACCAGTGGCCATAGGGCAGACATGGAAGCGTTAGACTAACTGGAAGACTCATTGTTGGTTAATAATTGGTAGGGGTCTCCTGATCACTTGTCCTATAGAATATATCACAATTCTGGAGGCGTCTGATATTTTTCCCTTGTAGTATCATTTATCTTGTTCTTCTATCCCTTGTGTTCTAAAACCTACAAGTAGGGGATCCCTGGGTGGCTCAGCGGTTTAGCACCTGCCTTCCATCCAGGGTGTGATCCTGGAATCCTGGAATCCTGGGATCGAGTCCCACATCAGGCTCCCTGCGTGGAGCCTGCTTCTCCCTCTGCCTGTGACTCTGCCTCTTTCTCTCTCTCAGTCTGTATCTCTCATGAGTAAATAAAATATTTTTTAAAAATCTACAAGTAGAATCAAAAGCTTGAAATGTTTTTGATAACATTTTAGAGGCCAAATTACCTCTCAAAATAAGAACAGTAGGTGCCATTTTTTCAGTGCTTAACTTATGTAACCCTTTCAACTACTTTGATGTAGATGCTGTTATTCTCATTTTACAAATGACAAAACTGAGGAAAAGGAAAGGTTTTTTTTTTTAAGATTTTATTTATTTATTCATGAGACACACACACACACACAGAGAGAGAGAGAGAGAGAGAGAGAGAGAGAGAGAGACAGGCAGAGGGAGAAGCAGACTCCATGCAAGGAGCCCAATGTGGGACTCGATCCTGGATCTCCAGGATCACATCCCAGGCTGCAGGCGGCGCTAAAGGGGCTGCAGGGGCTGCCCAGGAACAGGAAAGTTAAGTAATTTGCCCAAGATCACACAGCCAGTAAATGACAGACATAGAATTTGAACCTGAGTTTCCAAAGTCAGAGCTCATAACTACTCTGCTATGAGTGACTATTTTCTGGAGAAATCTGTAATATACGTCTGTATCATTTAGTTTCCATAACACAGATTTGAAATTTTAATTTGGGCTTCTAAGGAGAAGAACATTGGTGGTGATGCTTTAACCAACAAGATGACTAAAACAAATTTCTCCATCCATGATTGAGGCTGTTCATATCTTTTTTTTTTTTTTTTTGTCCTAGAGTCACCTATGTAATGGATATCTAGAGGGACTTTACCTGCCTAGAAAAGCAAAGCTGATGCTTTCAGTTATTAGCTATATATAATTTAGAAGACCCAAATACGTACTTCAGTTAGCTTGGTCTTGGTAGAGAAAAGCATCTTACTCAGGGCAGTTGAGGCCAGTGGTTACATGCACAGGCTCTCCACAGATTTGGGATTGAATGGGGCTCTGCCTCTTGTGTATTCTGTTAGAAGATCTTGTCTTGGATAGTGTTAAATGTGTGAACTTGAGGGCAAGGCTGTCTGAGTTTGCAAGTGACATACACAAAGTTTGGTGCATGGTAATCACTCACTAAAGGCCAACTATTGTTTCTCAGATGAATGGCATTTTTAGCTCAAGAGTGGGTTATGAAGAGAATCTTCGGGCACTTCTCTGGAGATTAAGACCAAGAAACACTAGTTCAGAGATTCTCAAAGAGGGTTCTAATACCACCTGCTGGGTGCAACCTACTTCAGGCAGGATGCGGGATATTCATAACAATGGTGGGGAATTCCCCTCCCTTAGCCCCGCACACGTGTTACACCTGTGTCCTGGGACAAGCTGTGTTAATCCCCACTCCCCCTACCAAACAGCCAGTGTCTTTGAAGCACCACTTCCTATGGATCCTTCCTGCTGTGTTGCTCAGTGACTTGAAAAGAGCTTTGAGTCTCACTGCCCTGGCTTGAATCCCAGTTTCCCCACAGAGTCACTGTGACTTAGGGCCACTTACCCAGCTTTTCTGAGTTCCATCTTCCCAACTGTAAAAAAGACAATTCCTATCTCATGGGTCATCATGAGAATTTGGAACTAATAAAAAACACGGTTCCTGGACCTCTGGAGGCTCCCTCTTCTGACTGTAACCACCTGCTAAAAGATCAGTGACTGCATCTGGGACTGAGAAAGGTAGCTTTAGTGCTATTTTTAACAAGCAGGGTTGAGATCTTAAAATAGTGAATTTTTTAAATTTACTTTTTTCAGTCTGCCAAGTGTTCCTTCCATCCAACACTCTAAACAGAAATAAGGTAATATGAGAATTGATAATTACTGAACCAGATGATTCCAATAAAGGCAGCCCCGGGACACGTTGGCACCCGTGAGCCAGGGTCCAACAGGCATAGCTTTTTTTTTTTTAAGATTCCTGTATTTTTAAGTAATCTCTATATCCAACATGGGGCTTAAACTCACAACCTAGAGATCAGGAGTTGTGAGCTCCACTGCCTGAGCCAGCCAGGTGCTTCAGGTATAGCTTATTTGTAAAGAGTGACCTTACAATATGTAAGGTTGAGATTTTTTTTTTTAAAGGCTCAAACTAGAGTAAGCAAATTCATAGAGACAGGAGAAAGGTAGCTGTCAGGGACTGAGGAGAAAGGGATAAGGAGTTATTGTTTAATGTACAGAGTTTCAGTTTTACAAGATGAAAAGAGTTCTGTGGATGGATGATGGTGATGGTCGCAAGAACAATGTGAATGCATTTAATGCCACTGAACTGGACACTTAAGATAGTTATAATGGTAAATTTTATCTATATTTTGCCCCAATTAAATAAAAATATTTACGCTCAAATCATGAGTGGACACAACCTTCATTCCCTTAAGCCTCTGAATCCTGGCAAGGAGACTAGAAAGAGGCACATCTGGCACTGTGTTCTAGATTCGAAAAGTGAGAGTCAACAGCCCCTTTTCAGAAAGTAGTAACCCTGTGTGTGGTCCTCAGCAGCTGGCATGGCCAATCTTAGGATCTGGACATATTTTTTTTTTCGTTTTTTGTTTTTCCATTTCTAAACCTGAGTCCTCTGAAAGGAAGGAACCTATTTGTTGAAAACTCTGTAAAATCAGGTTGGTGAGAATTTTCAGGGAAATAGCTCCATAAATTGTGTGTAGATGCAAAACTAACAGGCACATGAAAGATTTGTATTTTGAAAACAAAACCCCAGTGGGATTCTCTCAGCAGAAAATGAAAAGGTCTTCTTAACATTCAGTTGAACTATTAGAGCTGTTTTTGCTGTTGCAAGCACTAATGCAGGTACAGACATTGCCACAGCCCCAGATTGCAGTGCAGCAAATTAGCAAGGTTTTAACTTGGCTGCAAATATCAAGCTGGCTGCTTGTCATTATGCAAAAAGGGACAGGAGTGGGAGGGGGGACCGGCACCTAGCGGCAAAGCACATTATAATTGTTTAAGCAGGCCCCACAAGTCATGCATTTCAATTATTTGTTCAAAGCAGTCTGCAATTAGGAGTTGCAAACAAGGCTTTTGAATGCAAAGTCAGACAATTAAAATGTTTCATGAGTACATTAGAGAAAGAAGTTCTGAATTAGCACTTTGAATACACAAGACCTCTTTTTCTAATCTCTAGTCCCTTTCACTCTTTGGGGAAAAAAAGAGAGTGAAAAGAGAAAGAGATGTTTAGGCTGTGGTAGAGGTGATTTTGGTGTTTACTTATTTATATCAAATGCCCGACTAATCCAGGGAAGATTGAACCATCCTAATCGGCCCCTCGTACATTTCAATGTCTCTTGTTACTTGCCAGATCCTTGTCCCTAGCACAATGGCCCAGGTGCCAAAACCCCTCTCCTAGGGGGGTCGTAAATCACTTTAAGCATCTCTCCTCCCTCTACCCTCACTACTCCCCACTCTGTCCTTTGAAGAAGCGGGTCTATTTGAACCAGTGATTTGTGGCTTTCCACTATTTAGGGCACAACTCCGGGCTGGTTGTGTTGATACACAGAATAGGAGTACACTGGACAGGGTTGGGATCAGCGAGGAAAGTGTATGTCTTTTGGGGTTGCTGATGAGCAGAAGCTGGAGGCTCTGGGGAAGCATGAAAATGCACTAACCTGCTATATAATAGGAAGACCAGTGGCTAAACTCCCTCTCCCTCCCCAACATATTCACTTTGCCAACCAACAAACACCTACTGATATTTAAATTTTATTTTATGATTTATTGTTCCTTAGGACACCTTTAGGGTTTTTTTTTTGGGGGGGGGTTATTAGCACACTTTTAGTGGAGGAGGACATACCCAACACAGGGAGATAAAAAGGATGTTCTTCCTTTAGCCTTCTTCCCTATAGATAGTAAGACTTTCTAAAATGTATTATGTGTGCAAGGAATCAACCATTAGTACAAAGTAAGAGATCACACTTTATATTAATAGTTGACATGTGAGATTACCAGGAAAATCTAGACAATTTAAGGTGACAGTTGCCAGCATGTCAGTTATATGTGTGTATGAATGTGTGCATGGCTAATTTGGAATCTAGTAGGTAGTAGTCTTAATTTCTCATTTCCTGAGTAGCTGAATTATGAAACATCATTTAAATAATCTTATTTATCCTTCTTTATAAAGAAAACACTTTTAAAAAAGTGCAGTTTGGTTGATTGAAGTTCTTTAAAAAAATAGCAACCCACCTTCTACACGGGTATTTTAGGCAATTCTTTTTTAATTACTTTACCTCCAAGCAATCATTGAGGACTCAGAGCATTATTAAATACCAGGTGATAGGTTTGATGAGCCTTTATACGATCAATTCATTCTATTAGTAGGAAAATTTTGTTTTTCCATGGGAAATACTTCTATTATGTAGGTCTTTGTAAAAATAAGTTGTTTTTGCAACTAGGCTATGACATAAGCAAAGATGCAAACATGATAATATTAAAATCGTGTCATTTTAATGATGTACTATAAGTTGACTAAATGAATTTTTTAAAAAGATGCTTTCTACACAGAAAAGAAAATAAAATGTCATTTTAATGGTTGAGATCTGTAGACATAAGAAAATACTATGATTTGTTTTTTTTAGTTGGCACAGTTTCAAATCTGCACTTTTTTTTTCTTCACAGCCAGCTCTGACATTTTACATTATCTTTTGAAATGCCCAAAGTGATAAACTGAATCATTTAGATTGATTGGATTTTTGCCAGTCTGTTTTTTAAAGTAGTAAGTGCCATTAAAAAAAAAAAAAAGACTTTTACTTTGAAATCAAAATAGATACAGATTCTTTACCTAAGGCTTATCTCAGGTAATTTACAATAGAACAGAGGGAGGTGCAGTGGGAAGCCCTGCATAAAATCACACTTAGGTGCAATATGATTCTCCTCCCCAAATGCCCTTACAACCTCTGCCTAAAAGGGAAACTTGAATCTAAAGGTGAAACCCACTGAAATAAATGATAGCCAAATCATATGTTAAATTATTGGGAAATGACAAATAATAAATTAGATCTGATGATTTCTGTGTGATTGATTCAGAACTTTTGGGCCTGTTCATTTATACACTTAATAGGTTTATGAATGTTAGTTCTATAGCTGGCTCTTTATCTCTGAAGAGGTAATTCATGCAGTGTATCTGTAAGTGGTACCAGTATAGCCAGCTTTAAACTTTTAATAGCTTAAAAACCAGCTTTCAGGTCTCCTTAATTTGACTCAGAGAGGGAAAACAGAAAAGAAATATCCTCCAAAATGTTTCCCCCTCAGCTACTGTCAAAATACTATTCCTTCTGAGGAATGAGTTAAAGAGAAAAGCAGTTGCTACTATAAATAAGAGAGCGCAAAAAAACCTTCCAAGCCCTGCTTTTCTACAACTTGGTTGAACCTTGGGTGTGATAGGTAAGCTAGAAATGCAACTGAGACCTTTTCAGGAGGGAGAGACTCTGCTCTCCCTGTATTACTCCCATTTACATGGAACGTTTCATTCCAATCCATTTCAAGAGGTAATGGGAATCTTGCCACTAAAATGCCACCATCTCTGGAACTCAGGGCTGGAAGCCAACCAGCCCTTTGGATATCTCAGTAGGAGGCAGAGAGAAGTTTCTGCTGAAGGACACCAGTACAAATGCCTTTTATGCAGGGGGACATGGGAATACTTCAAATTATCTACCTTGAAAAGCTGAGTGTTTGAGTCGCTACCCGAGAATGGATTCCTGAGTCTGTGAAATGGAAAAACAAAGGTGTTCAGACTGGGTAACGGGACGAAGGCTTTTCCCAGCTGTAGAATTCAAGGATGATGAAAGGGAGATGCAACAGAATATAAAACAAATTGTGCACTGGAGGGTGGAAAATACAGATTTGAAAGTTAAGTGTCTGGAACAAGAGAGATATGAGTCACTGGAATTTACAAGTTACTATAGGAAACAAAGATAAAGAGATCATGAGAGAAGTAGTAACACTGGTAGCAAAGTGGCATTTTGTTAACTGCAAACCTAGGTGCTGGCAGAAACTGTTCATCAACTCAGGAAAGGGGTAGTAATTATAGAGGACAACAGCAGATAATAACATTTACAGAGTGACCTATGGGACAAAATTGGGTGTTTGGCAATTATGTCAACTGGTAATACAAATTTTTCTTTCCCTTCAAAATGGTAAATCAGAAAAAATTAGGTCTGAAACGGTGAAGCTTGGTTTGCTAGAGGGCAATGGTGCTCCAGCCTCAAGGAAACTGCTTTTCTTTGTACCAAATAGTGTGTTTCTCTTATGTTAAGGTGGATAACCACTATTCATGTTAAGAAATAGAACACTGACAGCCCCTCAGTATATCCTTTCCAACCATAAATCGCTCCTTCCACCAGAGGTTCTATTTCAGCTTTTATTGTAACAATTCTCCTGCTTTTCAGTTTAATTTTATTACTCCAGTACACTACCTAAACAACATAGTTTATGTTTGTCTACTTTTGAACTGTATATATTTATATAGATACAGATAGAAATGAAATAATTTTCTAAGTATCTATTGGGCTTGCGTTCTTTTTTGTTCCTCATTATTTTTGTTAGTTTCATTCACTTTGTTGTGTATGGGTGTAGTTTGTTCACTTACATTGCCAAACCACATCCCATTGAATGAACGTATCACAATTTATTCTATTGTTTATGAATAGTTCGTGGTAGAGGTTAATAGCAAATCAGCACCTCTGTTTTTTCCTGGGTTCCTCTTCCTCCTGGGGGCTTCTCAACTGCATTTACCAGCTTCCCTTCCAGTAAGGTATGGACATGGGTTCCAGCCTGGCCCATAGGAATCTCCCATGTGTGATCCTCTGTGATTTTTTCATCTAGACTGAAGATGACCTCCAGGTAACCTTGGAAGCTGTGTGTGCAAGCCACAAGTTAGAGAAACCCTGGGTTCCTGAATCACCATTAGGATGGGAGCTTCCCAGGAGAGCCCCCTATTTAGGAGCATCGATACTGGGCTATTATGGGAGTAAGAAATAAACTTTTACTGTTTTAAGCCTCTGAGATTTTATGGGCTATTTCTACAGCAGCCAGCTTCCCCTTAACTAATATAGTTTCCAATTTTGACAATTATGAACAATTTGAACATGTATCTCAGTGTATATATAATCTGTATTTCTGCAGGGTATATACTTGGGAGTGGAGCTGCTGGGCCAAAGACTATACCTGTCTCCAACTTGATGAGATAATGACAAACTACTTCCAAAATGAATGGCTAGTTTACACACTATCAGCAGTGTATGAGAGTTACTATGCTCCACATCCTTGCCATTACTTGGTTTGATCAGAATTTTTACCTTCAGCCAAACTGAAGGGAGTGTAACAGTTTTCACCATGGCTTAGAATATTCATTTCCTTAACTGAGATTGCTCATATTGTCATGTGTTTAATTGGTCACTTGGATTTCCTCTAAGAGGTCCTTCTCCAAATTTTTATCTTGGGTACCTTTTCTTTCCTGTGGTATGTAGGATTTCTTTATATATTCTGGTTACCAGGTCTTCATTAATTTTATGTGTTGCAATTATCTTTACTCATTTAATGACAAAAACTGTCTCTGGTAAATATAGTTTTAATGTAGTAGAATTTGTGATCTTGCCCTCTATGGTTAGTATTTTTTAAGTGTCTTGATTAGGAAATCCTTCTCTATCCTGAGGTCATAAATATATTCTCCTATGTTATCTTACAGATCTTTGTAGCTTTGTCTTCTTTTACATTTAATTTTTTAATTCATCTGTAGTTATTGTTTGCATATTGTATGAGATAGGAGTTCAATTTCAATTTTTCCCTTATGCGTACCCAGTTGTTCCAGAATCATTAATTGAAAAACGTATCCTTTCTTCACTGCTCGCTTTGCCACTTCTGTCATATATTGTGTCCATATATGTAAGGTCTTAATTCTTTAAAAAAAATTGTTTTAAAGTAATCTCTGCACCCAATATGGGCTCAAATGTATAACTCTGTGATCAAGAGTCTCATGCTCTACTGCCTGAGCCAGCTAGGCACCCCTTTAAGGGTTTACTTTGGGGCTTTCTCATTTATTCCAGGGGTCTGTTTAACTCCACCAATTCTACAACATAGTTTTTTGTTTATCTGAGAGAGTGAGAGCATGAGAGGGGGTCGATCTCAGGACCCCCAGATCATGACCTAAGTTAAAGGCAGATGCTTAACAGACTGAACCACCCAGGCACCCCTCACATAGCTTTTTAAGACACATTGTGTCTGATACAGGAAGACTTCCCAAGAATTCTTTTTCACAAGTATCTTGGATTTTTGTATCTCTTTGCATTTCCATGTGAATTTCATGATCATCTTGAATTTTTCCGGAATAACATATTGAGATTTGAACTGGGACATTATTAAATCTGTTAGTTAAATGGAGGGAGAATTGAAAACATCATTGAGTTCTCCAATTCATGAAGTTGATTTTAGCATATGATTTTATATCTTAGAAAGTTGATTCATGTTAATTCTAATAATTCAACTGTAGATTAAAAAATTCTACCTATGTAATCACATTATTCACAAATAATTCACATTATTTCTACCTTTCCAAAATTATAACTTTTATTTTTCTTGCTGTGTTGTCTAGGACCTCCAGTACAAGGTCCTAGGTTTATTGGGAATGGTCATAGCAAGCAACCTCATCTAGGTCTAAAACTCAGAGAGAAAGCTCTTAATATTTGAATACTTAATGGTATTAAATTTATCCCTTACCAGATAAAGAAGTTTCCTCCTAACTCTGATTTGTTGAGAATTACTTTGATCAAATGTGAGACTTGCATACTGATATAAATCAAATATTATTGGATTTTGCTTACAAATAATTAAAAATTTTTTGTATTGATTTTCATGAGTGATATTGGCCTATGATTTACCTTTCTCATCTTATGGTCCTTGTGAAGTTTTGAAATCAAAGGTATACTAGTTTCATGTGAGCTGGGGATATGCCTTTTTTTCTATTCTCTGATGGCTTGCAGAAAGGTATAATTATATCTTAATATTATGTCTGGTGGAACAGGTTTTCTGCCTCTTCTTGAGTCAAACTTTTTCAGGAGTGTGTCCATTTAATATAAATCATCAACTATATAGGCAGAAAGTAGTTTATAATATTCTCATTCTCTCCTAATTATCTGAAGAATAATATGTACTATTGTCTCAATTTTCATCCTCATATTGCTTATTTGTGCCTTTTTTCTTTCCTGATAAATATCAGCTGCAACGTGTCAATTTTGTTAACTTTTTCAGAAGACCAACTCTTGTTTGTTGATCTTCTCTATGGTATATTTCTTTTCTATTTTGTCCCTTTTTAAATTCCCTCCTGTTTCTCTTTTTTCTTCATTTAAAAAAAATATTGTTTGTTTGTTTGTTTATTTCTGAGAGAGACCGAGAGCAAGCACATGAGTGGACAAGCAGACTTGTGCTGAGCACAGAGCCCAAGGCTAGGCTCAATCCCAGGACCCTGAGATCATGACTTGAGCCAAAATCTAGAGTTAGACGCCCAAATGACTAAGCCCTCTCCCATTCCTTTCTTTGAATTTATTTTGCTACTTCCTTAAATTTGTTTTTATGGCTATTATTTATCCAATTTAATGCTCACTTGGTAAAAGGACATATTAGTGACATTATCTACTGTCTCATGGGATTGAGGAGAAATGAAATCTTGCCTAGCATCAACTCTCAGTGCAAGTTGTACAAACAAACAATCATGAGTTCCAACATTGAAGATGCTCATTCAGATATTTGTTTTAAGAATAGATGAGAATAAAAAAAAGAGTAGGTGAGAATAAATTGAGCTGTCATTTATTTTAAGGCTTAGGATGGAACACAGAAGTCTCTCTACAGCTTAGAAGGTTAGTTCCTGATAATTACTATTGTAAAAAAATTTTGAAATTAAGAAACTTGGGACTGTAGGGGAAAAATATGATTGGGAAGCCAAGAGTAAAAGCCCACTAAATGGTAATGTATTTAAAAAGCTAAAACGATAGAGACAACACCTTCAATTAAAGGCAATCTCAGGCAGCCCCAGTGGCCCAGTGATTTAGCACCCCTTCAGCCTGGGATGTGATCCTGGAGACCTGGGATTGAGTCCCGTGTCAGGCTCTCTGTGGGGAGGGTGCTTCTCCCTCTGCCTGTGTCGCTGCCTCTCTCTCTCTCTGTGTCTGTCATGAATAAATAAATAAAATATTAGGGGGATCCCTGGGTGGCTCAGCGGTTTCGCGCTGCTTTTGGTCCAGGGCGCGATCCTCGAGTCCCAGGATCGAGTTCCCTGTCGGGCTCCTGGCATGGAGCCTGCTTCTCCCTCTGCCTCTCTCTCTCTCTCTCTCTCTATCATAAATAAAAATAAATCTTTAAAAAAATCTTAAAAAAAAGGCAATCTCAATGATGTTTTACATACTTTGTTCAACTAGTAATTAAATTGTTATCATTGGTTTCCAGTGACTATCTCTTGTTCTACAGAAAATTGTTTCTTTGCAGTTTCAGTAGAAGACTTGTAAATTCATTCTGTATATGTGTGCATGTTTGCATGTGTATTTACAGATATGCATATTAAGCAACCATTTTTTAAAAGATTTATTTATTCATGAGACATACACACATACACACATACACACAGGCAGAGACACAGGCAGAGGGAGAAGCAGGCTCTTCACAGGAGCCTGATGTGGGACTCAGTCTCGAAACCCAGGATAATGACCTGAGCTGAAAGGCAACCACCCAACTGCTGAGCCACCCAGGCATCCCATTAAGCAACCTTTTCGCTTGGATCTTATATTTCTCTTAATGTGTGATCTTTTCTGAATATATTGTTCAGGAATTATTGAGTTCACCTCCAACAATTGTTTGTTTTTTTTTTTTTATTTACCACTCCACAGACACTGTTAGAACATATTTGTAAGTTCTTGGTTGATTTATTCCTTTGTTCCTCTTTTCCTTTCTCCCACAAACATCTACTGAGTGCTTACTATTTACTATCTAGGCAATGTCGAATGGACTGGGGATATAGCTGTGAACACAACAGAAAAATTCCAGCTCTTAGGTAGCTTACAAATTTAGTGGGAGTAAGCAAGCAAGAATGAGATAAATAAAATATATATTTCAGATAATGGTGAGTGCTATGGAGAAACATAAATCAGTAAAGGGGGTGGGAATGCCAAGAAGTGAAAGATGGGGCTGAAATACGTTTGCAATTTAGATGATGTAACTGAGGGAAGACCTCACTGAGAAGGTGACATTCAAGTAAAAGCCTAGGGAGAATAAAGGAGGAGCATGTGCATATGGGTAGTCTGGGGCAGAGAACATTCCAGGCAGAGGGAACAAGTGTAAATGCCAGGTCATGAGTCCTTGTAGACCATGGCAAGGCTTTTTTAATCTGGGGAAAATAGGCAACTATGGGAAAGTTATGAGACAAGTGACATGGTATGATTTTTGCTCCAAAGTATTACTTTAGCTGGGTTCAGAGTAGGTCAAAGAAGGGCATGAGTGGAAACAGGGAGACCAGTGAGGAGCCTGTTGGGATAAAGTCAGATTTACATATATATTTTGAAAAAAGAGGACAGATTTATTATTGATGGATTAGATGAGGAATGTGAAGTCAAGAATTGCTTCACAATTTTTTGGCTTGAACAATTAGAAGACTAAAATGGACATTGATAATGATGGGGGCAGCTACAGGATTAGGTTTGGAAGAGTAGATCAGGAGCTCCATCCTGGATCTGCTAATTGAATGTGTAAGGCAGCCAAGAGAGGCAACTGGATATTTGGGTCCAAACTGAGGTACAAGGTAAGCTATCACTATAAATTCAGGAATTATAGGCATATAGATATTTTGTACAACTTTATTTTAAAAATGTCTTTTCCAGGGCATGACTTAATAGAGCATGTAACTCTTGATCTTGGGGTTGTAAGTTTGAGCCCTACATTGGGTGTGGAGATTACTAAATATATATATATATATATATATATATATATCTGTCTCTCTTTTTTAAACCTGGGGCTTGAACTCATGACCCTGAGATCAAGAGCTGAGCTGAGATCAGGAATCAGAGGCTTAACCGACTGAGCCACACAGGTACCCTCTTTTTTCAAATTAATTATTTTTTATTAAGTATAGTTGACATGCAATGTTACATTACTTTCACATGAACAACATAGTGATTCAACAACTCCATACATTATACTGTGCTCTCCACAAGTGTAGCTACCATCTGTCACCGGACAACACTATCACAATACCATTGACTATATATCCTATGTACTTTTTATCTCCCTGACTTATTTATTCTATAACTGGAAGCCTGTGCCTTCTCTCTTTTTCCCCTAATTATTCTAAACAAGAATGATTTTGCTCTTCTAAATGCAATTCTCCTAGTGTAGCTAATAGTTGAGAAATACTTTAAGCAGTCACACTTAAATTTAAATTTCTTAGAAAATGGGCAGCCTGGGTGGCTCAGTGGTTAGTGCTGCCTTTGGCCCAGGGCCTGATCCTGGAGACCCTAGATCAAGTCCCACGTCGGGCTCCCTGCATGGAGCCTGCTTCTCCCTCTGCCTGTGTCTCTACCTCTCTCTCTCTGATTCTCATGAATAAATAAATAAAATCTTTAAAAATAAATAAATAAATTTTTTAGAAAATGACATAAATTCATCAAATTAGAAATATAAATTTAAAAAGTAAAACAAAGTAAGACAAATATGTAATTATTATCTACAAATCCATTACAAACTTAAGTTCATAACATATGGAGCAAGAATTTAAAACTCTAAACTCAGATACACTTAGTTTCATCTCTCTGATCTCAACTTAATATCTGTTCCTGATAACCTAAATTTTGGTTGTCCATTTGCTTCACGAAGAGTCTTTACATCCTCTCATCTTTGTTGCTCATGATTTTTGCACCCATTTTCCTCTCCATGGCTTCCCGTGGCCATGGCTATCTCAGCCAAAAATAATCTTTGGTTCTTTACTTATATTGTTCAAGGGAGATACTCAGAGATTATTTTTGTGAATAATTTATTTAACACTGGTTCACTGCAGGAATTATAATTTGAAATAACAATATTTCACAAGCTAATAGGATACAGAATAATGTCTCTTAATAAGCCATTAAAGAAATAACCTATTCCAAACCAGTGATAGATTAATTATATTATTGTTCCAAGCAAAGAGGAGATGAAAGAAATAAAAGATAAATTTAATTGAGATATACCTTTCTACAGGTTGGTTCTTGGTAGTCAATGTTTCTGAGTAAAAGAATCAGCTGCTGGCATAGGTCCCTCACTATTGGGGCAAGTAGTTAACTGGAGATGGCACTGGTGTTGGCAGGCAAGGTGGGCTGCTCGGAAGGTTATTACCCCAGGGACCATTACATGGCTTGTGACACTGCCTATGAGGAGTAGCCTCACCGAGGCAGGAACACGTTGTTTCTTCTCTTCCTGCAACTGCTACAGTTTAACATCACTGCTGACCAAGAGTGTCTTGGCCACGCCACAGCTGGAGCGAGTGTCTCAAGATTATTGGATCAACAAATAATAGCCTTGACCAGACCAAACACTCTCAGTAAGTCCTCACAGATTCTTGGTGTTTGTTTTTAATTTTTTTAAAGATTTTATTTATGTATCTGAGAGAGAGCATGAGCCAGGGGAAGAGCTGAGAGAAAGGGAGAAGCAGACTCCCCACTGAGCAGGGATCATTACATGGAGCTCAATCCCAGGACCCTGAGATCATGATCTGAGCCAGAGGCAGACAACCGACTGAGCCACCCAGGTGTGCTGATTCTTGGCATTTAGAGTTTAAATGTCCATTATGTCACAGCTGCTCTTCCATATTTTCTTATTGATACATCCCCAGTGGCACCTGCCAACAGTTGAACTAGTAAGCGCTTCGATAACATTGACAACTGATGTCAATGACAACATCCTGACACAGCTTCCTCACTGTGAACAAATTTACCTTAGATCAAAAGAACTTCATTTAAATCATAAACAAGTGGATTTGAAATTATAACAAACCAATACCCAACATCTTCACACTGCCTACACTGTAAAAAATGTTTATCATGTGTTTTTTTTCTTCTTAGCTCTTACTAAATAAACACATTTGGATAAAACTTCTTGCCATTCTCTATCTTTCCTGAGATTGGCCAAACCTGAAAAATCAGAGAAAAGATCACTTGCCTTTCTCCTCATCTCCTTAATGATGTAGCAGATAGTCTTCCAATCAGGAGACCTATTTGAAATATTTTTTAAAAGATTTTATTTATTTATTCATGAGATAGAATAAATCTCTCTACTTCTCCTTTCAGATGCCCCCAATCCCCAGAATACACAATTCCTGTTCTTTTTTCCATATTACATGGTTATAGTCTAGCCTTCTAGCCATGGCCACAGGCAGCTTCTTAAAATTTACTACTTTAGCTCTTGTTCAAAGTTACACCCAAACATTCCTCAAAACTCACGTCTGGGAGCTTGAAAATTTATGGCTACTGAAGTGTCTCATGCAACTTCAGTAAAGAAATTAAGGAAAACTGGAATTTTGTTTTAATACGGGGGATTCCAGTTCCTTCTGATCTCAAAGTCTTTCCATGGTAATTCTTCCCTTTCCTCCTTTTGTCTCCTCTATTGATGATAGGTGTTGTTCATCATGCCAAAACTTATCCCTCCCTGTCCTTTGAGCCCACACCCACCCACCCCTAAATTGCATCTCAAATCTGCCCTCTGCTAGATCCTTTCCTCTGCTCCTCAACACATTTGGGTGTCTCCCAGACCTAAAAAATACCTTCTCTGTTAGCTCCTGCTAATATTGCCACACACATTACCTCCTATTTCAACTTGGCCACCACCTTCTCACTCCTTGGCCCTTTGCTGTCTGGCTCACACCCTTACTGTCCTCCTGACTATTCCTCTCCAGATTATCAGGGACCCAGTACAGTGGCCTAAAACAACACCAACAAAAAAACAAAAACAAATAACAACTTACTATCCTCAACTCCTCTCTATAAAATTTAGTGCCAGGTGAAGTTTGACAGAAGGAGATACTGATGGTTAAAGAAGAGTTGTTGGTAGGAAAAAACTGCTAGTTGGCAAAGAGTTGGTTTATTTATGGTGATCTGGTCCTCAGTCTTATACCAGGAACTGGACTTTTTCTATGTACCCAGAGATGAAAATATCTTTGGGAATAAGTTGATACTCATGAAACTCCCAGGTGGTGTGGAGGGCCAAATTATTAACAATTATAAGAAAAAATTCTTTCTTTCCTGATATTTAACACCCAGCAAAGCTTGAGTATGGTCACAGTATCCCTCTAAGTATCAGCTGCTGTATGTTGGAGTGAAATGGAAAGGCTGTAAAATAGAACAGAACTAGGCTTGAATCTGACTCCATCTTATTGGCTAGTATCTAATTTTATAGACTAGTTTAGCTCAGTTTTTGTGTCTGTAAAAGTAAGTAGTGATATATATATATATATATATATGTATATATATGCATATATATACATATATATATAGTTTATCTGTAATTTATCAACATGTCATAGTAGTATTACTTATAAGGTGCCTGATGTCATCACCCTCATCACCAACAAACATTTGAACATTCAGGCCTGCCAGGCACAGCAGCTGACCAGGTTATAAACTGTGACTAGCACACTGACCCTGTGCTCAAGAACTCCAGTGTAGTGCAGATGACAGAGATGCCCAGTCCAATGCAATGGAGCAACTTGTATGGAAGTATGTCAAAGGCATTGTGTATGCACAGAAGTACTGTTTATCTACATGGGTTTTCCCTCTCATCTTTTCTGGACTAACTCATGCCATTCTCTATGTCTCAGGTTAAACATCATATTTTCCTTCATGTGATTTGGTGCCATGTGCTCTTGTACTTACGGTTTTATAGTATTCATCCCGCTACCTGCTACTTGTTCAGTGTCTGTTTCAGACTCTTAGCTCTACGAGGCCAAGGACTATCTCTGCCTTGTTCATTGCTATGTCCCTGTGGCTAATACAGTGTCTGGCATATAGTATGAGCTCAAGAAACTTGTAGTTGAGTTGGAAACTATAAGGGATTTAGTGGGGTTGTGTGAGGGAAGGATTGGAGATAAATGAAAAGATTATAGAGACAAGATAACGAAGAGCCTTTTCTGCTATAAGGAGTTTGGATCTTATATAGCAGAGAATGGTGAACCATTGAAAGATTTTGAACAAGGGATATGATCAATTTGGAGTTTACAAAAGTTCATTAAGGTACAGCTTAGAGTATTGGATACATATAAATGTGGGTATGGGGAAAAACAGGCATCCAAGAGTTGAGTTAGGAAAATTTTGCTAGAGACCAAGTAAGGAATTAAGACCCAAACCAAGGTAATAGCAGTGGGGATAGAGCAATTTGTTTGAGAGGTAGAATTAATGGGATTAGGTGAACAAGTGGATGTGAGAAGGAAGAAGAAAAAGCTTATGGAAGAAGAAAAAGCTTATGTTGATCTCAAAATTTCTAGCTTATATGGTGGATACTGGGGGGAAAATTCATTGTAATCAAAAGATAAGATTTGGCATCAGACAGCTAGAATGTGACATTAGCCTTTGTATTCCCATCTGTAAAATAAAATAAAAATTTTAATATCTACCTTTTGGGGTTGGTCTAATATGAAATGGCTGGCACTGAGTGGAGACAACACTTAAGTTAGTATGTCCCTCCCATCCTCCCCGCACCAGGCCCCCCACCAATTTCAGTTCCACTTTAAACTTACTAAAAAAAAACAAAAACAAAAACAAAACATAAACTTTTAATGTAAATTTAAAATATAATCTAAAAAGGTAATCAGGCTCTGGCTAAAAGAGTAAAAATAGATTTAGTGAGGGAAGACAGAGAATTTGGTTTTGCACACTTTAACATTCAGACATCTTACATTTTGAATATACAGTTCAGTTTTAAAGCTGAAACTAGGTCCTACAACATTGTAAACTTCTCCAGCTTAAGAGATTTTTCTTAGAGAAGTCATGATTTTTTTTCTACTTCATTTATTTTTGCAACCTGTTTTGAATAGAACAACTTGAAACAGGTTTACTCTGTAGAATATTAAAAGAGCATGGACTTTAGGAATGAGACCTGATAGAAGACGGATGGCTAATTCCAACTCAGATTCCTCACTAAAGAGTGAAACTGGTTGCTGTCCCTCAGGATGTGCAAGGATGAAAGCCCTTGCAGTAGGATACCTACAGTATACATGTCTGTACATTAATTTACTCAATAAATGTTAATTTCTTTCCTTCATAATCTTTTTGTTTTATTTTTTGTTTTTATTTTTTTAATTTATTTTTTATTGGTGTTCAATCTGCCAACATATAGAATAACACCCAGTGCTCATCTCATCAAGTGCCCCCCTCAGTGCCTGTCACCCAGTCACCCCCACCCCCCGCCTACCTCCCTTTCTAGCACCCCTTGTTCGTTTCCCAGTTAGGAGTCTCTCGTGTTCTGTCTCCCTTTCTGACATTTCCCACTTATTTTTTCTCCTTTCCCCTTTATTCCCTTTCACTATTTTTTATATTCCCCAAATGAATGAGACCATATAATGCTTGTCCTTCTCCGATTGACTTATTTCACTCAGCATAATACCCTCCAGGTCCCTCCACGTGGAAGCAAATAGTGGGTATTTGTCATTTCTAATGGCTGAGTAATATTCCATTGTATACGTAGATCACATCTTCTTTATCCATTCATCTTTCAGTGGACACCGAGGCTCCTTCCACAGTTTGGCTATTGTGGACATTGCTGCTAGAAACATCGGGGTGCAGGTGTCCTGGCGTTTCACTGCATCTGTATCTTTGGGGTAAATCCCCAGCAGTGCAATTGCTGGGTCATAGGGCAGATCTATTTTTAACTCTTTGAGGAACCTCCACACAGTTTTCCAGAGTGGCTGCACCAGTTCACATTCCCACCAACAGTGCAAGAGGGTTTCCTTCATAATCTTAAATCACAGCACAAATACCTTTTTTTCAGTTACAACACAAATACTTAATATGTTTTAAGAACCACTTAACTCCTACAGGCTGATCTGTAGTCAGTATACACTCTGTCAACCAAAATTCCATTTCCTCAATTACACAACAAAGATTGTTTATAATAATGTATTGACCAAAGACAAGGCAATTAATGGAGTCAAAGGCCAATTTGCTAATATTTAGGGCAAATTAGAATACTAAAATAAAGATGAATGTTGTACAGGAATTTCAATAGGAAAAATTAAAATGGAAAGTAATTCAGTTATCTCTCAATTACCCAGAAAAATAATTTGTCACAGTGCCTCAGGACTCCTGAACATTTTTCATTGTTAAAATTAGAAGGCAAATTTACTTTGCTGCTATTTTTATTTGGGGGACATCATTTCTAATGTTATTTCTATCACAAGGGTATGTAACTTTGTGGAAGATACATGTTCCTAGCAGGAAGAGAAGAGCAAATGTCTTTTTAAAACTTCAAATCTGGGATTCCTGGGTGGCGCAGCGGTTTGGCGCCTGCCTTTGGCCCAGGGCACGATCCTGGAGACCCGGGATTGAATCCCACGTCGGATTGAATCCCACGTCGGATTGAATCCCACGTCGGGCTCCCGGTGCATGGAACCTGCTTCTCCCTCTGCCTCTCTCTCTCTCTCTGTGACTATCATAAATTTAAAAAAAAAATGAAATAAAACTTCAAATATTTTAATTTAAAATGTTATGAACATTTACCAGTTATTACTCTTCAATTGCCAGCTCCTGTTTTAATCCATAGTCACAAAGAAGTCAGCAGTTTGTATGTGAAGTTTTTACAAGCAAAATTCCTAGGATGAGAGTAAAATTGAATATTAGATGCAGCAAAATGATGCCATTATATTTTTTTAAAACAAACAAAGATAGTTAGAACTCTACTATTTTCACTGAAATGTTATATAAATAAGCATTTTGGAGCATATAACCAATAATTTACGTTGTGGTAAGAAATCTAAGCCTATTTTTTTGGAGGAGGAATTTCAGGCAGAATTAGGCATTCCCTCTGTCAGTTTAGTTTGATTCCTAAGCTTGTGGTCTTTCTCATATATCACAGGTTAAATCTGTTTAAACTTGTTCTCTTTAAAAGAGGTTTCAGAAATCTGCACATGTGTGTACATATGAACGTGAGCAGTGGTGTGACAGGCCAAGGTATCAAAACCATTCTTTTTATGAACAGATTAAATTCAGTAAATTTAAGGAAAATGGGTAGTGTTTTTCAAAATATTAAGTTGTAAAAGTAAATCTAAGACTATAATTTCTATGAAAAGACATTCTTGGTTTGAAATGGGATAAATGGCCTAAGTTTCTCACTCTTGTTAGTAACATAACACTGTGGTCACCATTTTGTGAACTGACATGATCCTGATATAGGAAGGTAGATGAGGATTGGTGAAAGACTTTCTCTAACAAAAGCTGGTAACTTTATTATGGCAGTTTTGGAAGTGGTATCAGAAATGGCCAATAAAGAGGATCCCTGGATGGCTTAGAGGTTTAGTGCCAGCCTTCGCCCAGGGCGTGGTCCCGGAGTCCCAGGATCGAGTCCCACATCAGGCTCCCTGCATGGAGCCTGCCTCTCTCTCTCTCTCTCTCTGCCTATGTCTCTCTCTCTCTCTCTCTCTCTCTGTCTCTCATGAATAAATAAATAAAATCTTAAAAAAAAAAAAAAGAAATGGCCAATAAAATTTAACTTTATTTGTGATATTAAGTAGTTGAGTAACTTGAGTAGTAAACAGAAAAGTCAGTATGCAATATGACACCAGTATGTGATGTCACTGCCTACATATGACTATTGTTTACTTCCTCTGTAATTAGGGTGGCCTACTGCCCTGACTGGCTTGGGACTTTCCTGGTTTTAGCCTTGAAAGTTTACCTCAGTCCCAGGCAAATAGCAAGGACTAATCACCCTAACTATAATCCTAGATTTAAAGTAGTCCATGGCTTTTAAAAAACATATATTATCCAAAATTTTTTGGAAAAAGGCAGGATTATATGCAATAGTTTTTCCTTTGGTGTGAGGGGAGGGGCAGGGTTACTAAAGAATATGTCATTTGAATTTGGCACTATCAAAACAGATGGTATATTTTCTTTTCAAATCTAAATATTCCTGATTTTTATTTTTATTTTTTTAAAGATTTATTTATTTATTTATTCATGATAGACAGAGAGAGAGAGAGAGAGAGGCAGAGACCCAGGAGGAGGGAGAAGCAGGCTCCATGCCGGAAGCCCAACGCGGGACTCTATCCCAGGACTCCAGGATCACGCCCTGGGCCAAAGGCAGGCACTAAACCGCTGAGTCATCCAGGGATCCCCTATATTCCTGATTTTTAAAAAGATTTTCATTTATTTGAGAGAGACAGTGAGCGGCAGAACACAAGTTGGGGGGCAAGAAGCCCAAAGGGAGAGGGAAAAGTAACTTCCCTGCTGAGCGAGGAGTCCAATGCAGGGGCCTGGGGCCCATTGCCAGGCTGGATCCGGATGCGGGGCTTGTTCTGGGACTCCAGGATCGTGACCTGAGCCGAAGGCAGACACTTAAGTGACTGAACCACCCAGGTACTCCTAAATATTCCTGATTTTGAATCAGAGGAAACAGTAGATTATCTGCCCCTACAAGTCTCTTTCCCTTTCCACTCCTATTTGTTCTTATGATCTCATTTTCTCATGAAAGGCATCTCAGGATAGAAACTTAATAAAGCAACTAAGATGGGCAATTGATCTACTTTGTTCATGGAAAAAGAAAACCAATGTTGTGAGCAACTAGTCTAATTCTCTGTGAAATTTGCTGTCCCTCATCAAACCTGAGACCCCTGAAAGTAACAAGCGTAGACTGGGCTCTGAAGCCACCTCCTCAGTTTGGCAACAAAGTGGTCAAATCACCTTTGCTGGTGATTTCCAACTACTCACATTTACTGCTCCTATCCATGTCGGTTCTGAGTCCCAGCTGCGGTTTTCTCCCTCGTGGATCACTTTGCTACAGAGCAGAATCCCTGATAGGCACTCTGTTCAAAGCCACCGCCAGCTGGGAGTTACAGAGCTTTATGATCCAGCACTGCTGGCTTGCCCTGTTCTTCCCAGCTGTTGATGCAGCACTAAGGGCAAAAGGTGATTAGGTCACGTCTACTCCACCTGCTTCTGTTGTTGTTTCTTTTAAATCCTCTTAAATGGACTTTTAAGTGTGAACTTTGCAACCATGTCCTGGCCAAAGAACAACCTTAGAGGCAGCTGCAGCCTGTTCAAAGAGATGGCCTGGGTGGGAACCCCATACTTCTGATCTCTGTTCACAGGCTCTCACTAATCTGGCAACCAGGTGGTTAGTGCCAGTGTTAACTGCATGGACTTGTGAGGGTGTTCCTTTGCCCAAAGGCTGCAGGAAGTTGATACCTAGAACCACCTAAGTCTGAATTTCTCCTGTCTCGGGACAGACTGGGAAAACAGAAATATCTCCTTGGCTGTACTTAAGGTGCTAAAGCTGGGATGGGCTTTAGAAACCAGCTAGCCAGAATCACAGAAGTTACCTTTAAGACTGGACAGGTTGCTATGTCACAAATTACCCCTTTTAGAGTGAAAACTGAGATGATGTAGTATCTATAAGTAAGGAGAGTGGAACTGGTCTGCCTGGGTTTAATTCCTGGCTCCCCAATTTATTAGCTGTGTGACCTGGGATTAACTTGTCTCTCAGTTTTTCCATCTATAACATAGAAATAATAATAGTATCTACCTCAGAGGGTTATCTCCAAAAACCAAGTAAGTCAATACCTATAAAGCACTTAGTGTCTGACAGAGCTACATAATCTTTGGTTGATATTAGTAGTATTAATTACAAACCCAGTAGCTCATCAAATAACTTGATGCAGCCTCAGTTCTTGGGATAACATTCATTAGACTTGCCATTACTGATCATCATTACTGCAACAGACTCAACGTTTATGGCCCCTCAAAATTGATATGTTGAAATCTGAACCCCCACAGTGATGGTTTTAGGAGGTGGGGTCTTTGGGAAGTGATTAGGTCTTAAGGGTAAAGCCCTCTTCAATGGGAATAGTACCCTTATGAAAGGAACTCCAGGGAGCTCTCTTTCTGCCATGTTAGGACACTGCAGGCCACCTACAGAATGGAAGAGGGCTCTCACCAGAACCTAACTATGTTGGCACCCTGATCTTGCTCTTCGAGCCTCTAGAACTGTGAGTAATAATTTCTGTCATTTATAAGCCACTGAGTCTTTGGTACTTTGTTGTGGTAGTCTGAACAGACTAAGACAGTTGCCAGTATTTTTGATCTACAAACAATGGGCCCAATACTAAATAAATATTTTACTGATATTATCTCCTTTAAACTATGTAAACCTCAATGAAATTGGTGCTGTCATTATCTCCATTCTACATGGGAGGAAACTGAGGCTCAGGCAAGCTAAATATGATGCCAGGTTCACCAGGTAGTAAATGAAAGAGCTGGGGCTCACACCCAGAAGTGATTTTGGATATGAGCTGATACCATAATGGGTTGAGACTTTAGAGGATAGTAAGATGGGAGTAGTTTTATTTTATATGTGGGAGGAATTCAAATTCTTGAGGGCTATGGTAAATTAAATAGTCCCTTAAAGATACAGGGTCCTAATCCCTGCACCCTGTGAACATTACTGCATATGGTTAAAGAGGACATCAAAGGTATGATTAAATTAAGGATCTTGAGATCAGGAGATTATCCCGAATTTTCCAAGTGGGTTCTAAATGCAACCCTATGTCTCCTTATAAGAGGCAGAGGGAGATTTGCACACAGAAAAAGAAGAGAAGGCAATGTGATCACAGCGGTGGAGATTGAAGGGATGTGATCACAAGGAAGCCAAGAATACTGGCAGCCACCAGAAGCTGGAAGGGGCAAGGAAAAGATTCACCTCCTGAGCCGTTCAAGAGAGTGTGGCCTTGGTGTCACCTGATTTCCACCCAGTAATACTGATTTCAGACTTTTGAAGTGTGAGAATAAATTTCTGTTGTTTGAGACACCAAATTTTTGATAATTTGTTGCAGCAGCCTCAGGAAACTAATACAGCTGACCCTTGAACAACAGGGCTTTGAACTGCATAGATCTACTTATATGCAATTTTTTTTCATTAAATACACGTATAATACAACAAATGTCTTTTCTCTTTGTCATCTTTTTTTCCAGATTACTTTATTGTGAGAATACAGTATATAATACGTATAACATACAAAATATGGTAATTGACTGTTTATGTTATCAGTAAGATTTCTGGTCAACAATAGACTATTAGTAAAGTTTTGGGGGCTTCAAAAGTTGTCCTCAGATTTTTTTGACTGCATGGGGGAAGGGGAGTGTTGGTGCCCCTGAACACATTATTCAAGGGTCAGCTGAACAAATGCTAAGTAATATTTGGATCTCTGCCTATTTAAATATAATTCCAAGGGTGCAGATGTTGAATAAAGTTTCCTACATCTGCACAGTTGTGCTTAAATGAGGGCCACTAAGAACTTTTCTTTGTCAACTAAGAACTGTGGTTCCCAAACTTAGCTGAACACTGGAATCACCTGGGGAGATTAAAATTCCTAATTATCCAGCCACCACCCAGACCAATTACATCAGAATCTCTGGAGGTTAGACCCAGGCATAAGTTCTTTTTTAAGCTCCCAGATGATTAAAAAATGTAGCCATTTTTGGGAATGGTTGAGTTAGAAGTCAGAAACACCTCTATCTGTGCTTGGATCTCTGCCTGTAATTCCAAGTGCCTTGCTAAGTGCCCTCGTCTGGTTGCCACGTACCTCAAACCAAATATATCAGAAACAGAGCTCATTCCGTTATCTCTACACACTTGTTCCCTGTCCATGCACCCAGCATGGATACTGGTGCTACCAGCTTCTCTGTCATCTCAGCACTCTCTTCTTCCCGCCTCTCTCCCTCACCCATCTGAGCCCTAAGTGAGCTCTGAGATGGGGTGGAGGAGACAAGTGGATGCCAACTTGAAACCTTCCCTACTGTCCTGTAGAACTACTACTTTTAAAAAATATCTGATTAATAAATTAAAGTTTTATGAAAGATAGCATTGGAAAAATGGGTTCTGCTTAAAGAATGGAAAAAGAAGTGAAAATAGTATAGCTGCATTACACATCCTGTGTCTTAAACAGAAGACCTATATTTTCATGGGAACTGTAATATGCGGAGCTGCTAGGAATGGTAAACTTGATAGCTTACTATGTTTGGGCAAACTGCAACAGAGGAAGCTATAGGAGGAGGCCCAGAAACAAAAAAGAGAACCATAAGAAGTCTGAAAGGGAAGGCGATGCATATCTTCAAAGCCAGAAGCTACTCCTTACTACAAAACTAGGAGACATTCTTTCCTTTTCATGTATGAGTAAACCAAAGTTCAGAAAGGCTCAGGCGCTTATCCAAAGTGACACAGCTAATAAATTGTGGCTTCTAGATTTGAATCAGAATCTTACTCATCCCAAGGCCCCCAGACTTAAACTCCTAGTTTGATCTGTTTTCATCATCCTCAGTGTTTCGTAAACTTCAGTGTGTGTACGAACACCTAGGCTGTTAAAGATGCCAATTCCTAGGCCCAGCAGCTGGGAATTGATACAAGAGGTCCAGAGCAGGGTCCAGGCACCTATATTTTTTAAACCAGTATCTGAGGTGATCCTCATGTAAGCAGAATACAGACCACACTCTGAAAAACCTAACATATGTTTTATGCAGGATTTGTGGCAAGGGCAAGATGTCCTTGGCTTTACCCTATGTTTTTTGCAGCATTATTTATAATAGCCAAGCTATGGAAGCAACCCAAGTGTCCATGTAGATGAATGGATAAAGAAGATGATATATCTATAGATATTGATGAAGAAGAAGATATATATATATAATGTGTGTATACAATGTGTGAATATTACTCAGCCAGGAAAGAATAAAATTTTGCCATTTTCAACAACATGGATGGACCTAGAGGGTATAATGCTAAGTGAAATAAGTCAGAGAAAGAAAAATACCACATGATTTCACTCATATGTGGAATTTAAGAAACAAAAGAACTAAGAGAAAGAAAGAACTAAGAGAAGAAAGAAAGAAGAAAGAAAGAAAGAAAGAAAGAAAGAAAGAAAGAAGAAAGAAAGAAAGAAAAGAGAGAGAAAAGAAAAGAAAAGAAAAGAAATAAAATCAAACCAGACTATTAAATGCAGAGAACAAACTGGTTGTTGCCAGAGGAGAGGTGGGTGTGGGAATGGGTGAAATAGGTGAGGAGGATTAAGAATACACTTATCTTGATGAGCACTGAGTAATAGAATTGTTGAATCACTGTATTATACATCTGAAACTAATATAACACTGTATGTTAACTATACTTCAAAAAAAGAAAAATGTCCTTGGTTTCAAGAACTTGTTGAAACAGTTGCAGACTATGAGAAGCTTATGCCCCCGCTTTCCAGAAAGTGGCTTTTGGGGCTTAGACTGGCTACAGGATTGGAGGATTGGGCTTCTGTTAGCATTCCAGCAAGATCTTACCAAGGGCAAGAGTAGCTGCCTGTCCCATGGGGAGCATCTGCTTCCTTCTCAACCTCCTAAATCCTATAGATCCCACATTTCTACAGAGCAGGTGAAGTGATTTTAACATTGCCAAGAGGACCCAATTTTAAGGTCAGATTTTGCAAGAATAGCCAAATGCTGCTGCAGTAGCTGTCAGCTTTGTCCCCTTTGCAGCCTGCCTGAAAGAGAGCGATACAGACTCACTTATCTGTTGATCTGGCTCACAGCTACAGGATGCTTTCTGCTACCAAGGCTCAATAATGGCAGCTTTGAAGTCCGGTGAGAGTGTGAATTTATTGTTTTGTAAAGACCAGATTCCTGAACAGGTCATAAATTACCTTGTTAGACAAAGGCTTCTGGGGAAATGTAATGTGTTGAAATCCTTCAGTGGGTGATTATCCTAACACATTGCTGGCAGAGCAAATAACTGGCACTCAAACACCAAAACCCAACAGCTGCCAAACTCCAGAGACACTACAGCTAGGCTAGGCTTTGAAATCTTAGTTAACCTTTCTCCTAGGTGAGAAAGAGGAGAAAAAAGAAAGAGAATAGCAATTTTTAAAAAATTGACTTTACATTCCTGATCTTGTTTAGGAAAAGTCTGTTTTGGGAAGCCAATGAAATATAGCTAATTACTGTTAAAAAGACTTTGGTGGCATTTTTTTCCTGGATCTCAAGAAGATTCCTTTTCATTTTTGGAACATTGGCTTTTTGGTACTCATACCTTTCCTATCTGTCTAGGTGACCTCCTCACAGTTATAACTGGCATAATTAGTTCTTTGACAAAGGGCGCTGATTGGTCATTATCTGATGATTCTTAGGGTCACTTTTCTACTCTTCAGGCCTGGCATGAAATATCAGCCTCTGTTAGGAACTCATCATCCTCTCTTACCTCCTCCAATAGAGTTTTTGCAATTTCTAGTTAGTTGGAAGACCTTGAGTAGATTCAAAATGCAAACTAAAGATAAAATCAGATCAAAATTTGGATTGTGAACTTTCTTTTAGAGTAGTATTTTTAAATGTGCATTGCACGGAATTTAGAAAATAGGGAATATTGAAAATACACAGAAGAAAAATAAGAACTACCCCACAGCCCATCAGCCAGCTAATAATAAAGCTATTATTTACATTTTGGCTTAAAAATGGGCTTACACTAAACTTACTTCTTTTTAACCTATTTTTCCACACAGCTAGATATCATAGTCATTTGCTTATGTCATTGACAATGTATGTGCAACATCTTTTCCAATGACTACAAAGTAGACCTCCTCCTAAGTTTGTTGGTTAGAAGATAGTGCTAAGTATTCCCCAGGTACTTAGTTGGTTAAAGGATGTGAAAGATAATTGCCTTCTTCTCTGTGGGTCAAGAGCATCATTCATTCATTTGTTCAGCAAATATTTATTGAGTACTTACTATATTTCAGACACTGTTCTGGATGCTGTGGATACAGCCTGAGTAGTCCAGACAAAAGTCAGTCCTCCTGAGGCTCTGTGGGAGTGTCAGAGAGTACACTTTTTTAAAAGTTGCTGAATTCCTTTTAAAATTGAGGACTTGGGTTGCATATACCAAACACCCCTCAAACAAAGGCCACTGATAGTATATTAAATCTTAGGAATTAATGTTAGTCATCATAGAATATCATGTTTTTTGTTTACACTCCATCTAGCACAGGACCTGGTACATAGTAAGAGCTCAGTAAATATTGGTTGAACGAATTTATAAGTAAGTGTCTCCCACATAATTGAAGTTGGGTTTGCTTATCAAAAGTTAGGATTTCTTCCTGGAATTCCAGAAGGGAAACAAAAGCTAAATGTTATAGTGGCTCTTGTCTCCTTAGACATTTGTCCACAAAGGAGAAGACAAATTAAATCAGATAGCCTTGTCAAGAGTTGCCTCTAAGCCTGAGTTTTCTCGTCATGGACAGAGTGCTATATGCTCAAGTACTAGAGACCTTCATATCTTGGCATTGCAACATGCCCTCTGGAAAGGAGAGGGCTGGGTCAGCTCTACATTGTTCAGACATTTTCAGGCAACGAAAGAGAATCAGCTTATTAATCTCAGCAGCAAAGGAAACAGTTCTCTGCAGAGGATTGTGAGCTTTGGGGAATGCATTCAAGTATGTGCTGTCCCAGAGCAAGACATAGGCTTGATGTATGTGGTATTCAGAGACTCAGAAACTGGAAAAAACAGAGATTAGATCAAGTTCTTTTCACCTATTTGATTTGTGTCTGATGCCTACATTCTGACAGATAAGTAGCAGGTCATATAGAGTACCTGGAAGGCACTGAAATATTACAATTTACGGGTAGCCAGCTCCAGATAGTAGACTGTATGTTAAGAGTCATCCCAAAGTTGGATTGCCAGATCTCTGACACTTGGAAAAAATGATCATAGAAGATGTTTGAATTTGCTTTAAGGCAGAACCTGATAAATAATGTGCTCATTGTGGGAATTGAAGCAGTAAATCTGTTATTTTTGCTTAGAACTAGCAAACTCTGAGAACAGAATGAGGTGAGAGGAAAGTTTGCTGAATTAGAGAGGGTGGAATAAAATGTGTAAATGTCACTGAAAGAAATGTTAATGAAGCAGAGCTAATTTCTGTAGGTGAGGGGTTTTTGGCCTCTAGAAGGATATAGAAAAAATGGCTGGTGGTTTGATGGTCAAAGTTTCTTTCTTAGAAGAGGAAGACCCACTGAGAGTTTGTTTCAGGTCTGTTTTATATCTGATCTCCCTTGACTTTTGTACAGCGTTGGATAACAATAAAATAATAATCAGCTTCTGTATAGAAAAGGGGAATTGGGCAGCCCGGGGAGCTCAGCGATTTGGCACTGCCTTCAGCCCAGGGCCTGATCCTGGAGACCCGGGATGGAGTCCCACATCCGGCTCCTGCATGGAGCCTGCTTCTCCCCCTGCGTGTGTCTCTGCCTCTCTCTGTGTCTCTCATGAATAAATAAATAAAATCTTAAAAAAAAAAAAAAGAAAAGGGGAGTAGTGGCTGAGTCCTGCAGGTGGAGGAGTCCAGGCCTGGGCTATTCTCCAAACCTTTTATTCACCAGCCTTTTGAGAGCAGACCCTGGCCCCACTTAATTATACTATTACTTGGGCAAGTTACTCACCTCTCAGTTTGACAAGAAAAACTTCAAGGGAAATGTTCTCTTCTGAGTAGAAACCCACAGATGATGATTAGGAAAGCAAATGAGTTTTAGAAATTCTATCCCTGTTTGAACTTGTAGGAATGCGTATCAACTCTAAGCCTCCTCATACCTATCCATGTGGCTGTGTCACAAATATTTCAAATTCACTGTGTTGAGAACATTGCGCATGTACCTACCTCATAAATGCATCTGGGACCATCAGAGCCATCCATTGCAATCCCCACATGCCATTAGACTGCAAGCTCCAGGACAATCATGGAGTTGATGTCACTCATCACCATGCTCACAGTGCCTGGCACAGCACCTGGCATATTGCAGGCACTTGGTGTTTGCTTCACGAATGAAGGATTGTCTCCACCTTCTGTCTTTAGGTTCTCCTTTTTCTAGGATCTCCACACACTGTCACAGAGCTGAAATACCAGTCCCATGTATTACCTACTTAAATATCTTAGAGGATACCCCATTGTAGGAAAGAAAATGTGTGGAGACCCTCCTGATAATGAACTTTGCTTACCTTTCTGACATCATCATGTTCTGTTCCCCTTGGCCCTTCTCTGAGCTCCAGCTGAAGAGGAACAGCTCAGGCCTTTACACCTCAGTGCTTTCCTGTATTTCTCATTCAGGCTAAAGACCAGTTTGTGAGGAACTAGAAAATGCCTATCCACACCCCTAAAAAAAAGCCTTGAAAGTTTCTCCATGATGGTTAGCATCAAAATGATGTTAGCCTCTGCATTTTTCAGATGAGATGGCCATGCAGATGCATTATGGGGAAATGCATTTGTCAAGAGGGAAATATTCATTTATTTGAGCAGACCTATCAAGGTTACCTTTAAAGATAAATGAAACTTTTACTGTTAGCAGATAAAAAGCCTTAAGTACAATCACTGTGCTGCAATATCACTACATGTAGGAAAAGCTCATATTCTGCCTCCAGTCATATCTTATCTGGGGACAGAAACAGTTTTGGAACCAGTTATAGTTCTGACCCTCAAGAAGGGGCAATTGTTGCGGTGACTTGGGGATGGGAGTGGTGTGGTTGAGAGTGGCTGGGAGAGCTTCTCCAAGAAACTTCTGGAAGAGAGTTGGAGAACACTGGGAAGAAAAGCAGACAGGGATTTGAGGCCTAAGCTCTGCTCAGGTCTTAGTCTTCTGCTTTGTGATCTACCTTAAGATGTGAGCTCAGGTTTATGGGCACTTTTGGGAAACACCCAGGGCTGCAAAATTTATTTTCCATGGCACCAGAACATGTACCTTTCAACTTCTTGTCAGCCCTCTCCTACCACAGAAGGAGAAAAACAAAACATCGCCTTCCCTCCCCACCCCAACTTCTTTTCTCCCTTTTTTTCTCCTCTTTGCTCCACTCAAAAACTGTTTTCTACTTCACTAAGCCCATTAGCTGAACCAACACTGTAAAAACTTCATTTTGTTCCTCTCTCAGTTTAGGGACTCTTTTCCTAAAATTCAAAGGAGGGTAGTTTTGTGGGTACATAGGGAAAACCTGAGCTCTCCAAAGAAGTGAAGTTATGAACTAATAGGCTCAGTGGCCAAGTTCTTGGGGAATTTGGGGCTTCTTCATTAACATAAAGAGTATGTTTCTCTCAGGTTCTGAGTGAATTGGTCCTATCTGTATGTTCTTACTCTTGAAAGTTAATTTTGTATTTTCTAGTTTCTTGGTGCCATTCAAAACTCCTCCTAAGACTGGCCCTTCATTTTTCTTGCTCTCCTTTGGGCCTCTGGATGTCAGTGAGAAAAGTCTAACAATGACTCGTCTTTTGAGAATGTGAGTCCCTGTGGGTATCTGGCAGGTAAAGAGGAGGTCATGGAAGCAGCAGCATGGTCATTTCGTCAATATTTCCTTTTGAAGGCATGGAAGCTCTGGCTCACCAGCCTGCCTCTGCTTGACAAATGATGAAGATAATGAAAGTGAAGGTGCAGAGCAGAACGGCCAAGGCAGTCTGGGCACGTCTCTCATCACCACCTGTTTGGTGAGCTTGTGTTTATTCCCTGCCTTTGAAGGGCTGGCAGGCTGTGTGGCCTGGGCCTGCGAACACCCAAATCCTGGAGCAAAGAGAGGTTGGAAGACAGATGAAGGGAATACTTTCAAACAATATTGCTTTCTCTAATTAGTGCAGACAGAGAGCCCCCCGAGGAGTTTCAGGTGACCTCAGCCTTGCAAGGCTCCGGTATTTCTCAGAACCGACAGGGGCTGGAAACCTTTTCACTTTGCACAGACTGGTCTGGGAATCTTGAAAGAATCCATTTTCTTCTGACCCACAGTGCTTCTGGGTGTGCATGTAGTGGGTTGGGGGTGGGGTGAAAGATTCTCTAAGACATTTATTCTCATTGTTCTTTTGGTTGTGATAAATCCCATACACAGAAAAGTCTGCATTCCTAGGTCCTTCTGTTTGAGGTTCTATTTGAGAAGCCCAGGCTGCCCTGTGCATGACCTCTTTTGATCATGCCCTGAAAGTTTATGTTTCTCCTTCTTTACCTTTGCATACTGTAGAGGAGAAATTGTAATAATGCTTACTGTGGGCCAAGGCCTTTTTTATGCTCAGGGCTTTGGAAGACAGTAATTATCATCACTAATGAAGAGAAAACTCAGTTTTATAGAGGCCAGCAACATTCTAAAGCCCCATAGCAGGTATCTCATAGAGTTAGGATTTGTACCCAGGCCTGTCTAGCTCTTAGCCACCACACCATCCTGCCTCTGTTGAGAAAAGGATGGTTAATATGGGTTGTGTTGATACAAAGCAGCCTCCTGAAATCAGCTTTGCATAAACAAGCAGCAGGAATATGCACATTTCTCAGTGCACATTTCACAGTAGCTGTTTGAAACCTCAGGACTAGCACATTGGCAGGGCTGTACTATGTTAGGAGTCCAACATGTCAGATCCTATTTGTACTATACTATCCCTGACCATGAGAGCTTGAGGAAATCACCTGAACTTTCTGTACTGATTTCCTCATCCAGCAAATAATACCTATATTTTCCACCTTGCAAAAATGGTTTTGAAGGAGCTTTGTGGACTAAAAACGACCTTATGACCATAAGGGCCACCTGGATGAGGCATTTTCAAAATAGAGCTGTGAGTACAGAAATTTTTTTGGCATATTTTATATTTTCATGATAGGTCACTGATATGTTTTTAGATATATGAAACCTTCACAGTCTCACCTTCAAAATCACAGTCCAGTAAGATCCTAGGCTTCTTTATGTCTGAGTTACAACAAATAAAAGAATACCAATCCTCTGTACTTGTTAGAAAACGCAACTTCCTTGAAAGTATTGTCTTGGTGGGTATTCTGACTCAAATGCTTCCCAGTCTGGTTAGATTTTTTAAGAATGTAATATGACCATCTTCTGTGTTGTTTATGGGGCAGTATGTTTCATGCCTCATTTGCCCTCAAATTCATATTTTTATTCATCAGAGTATTTGTTCTGCCCTGTGTGTATGTGCTCTCACTCACAGTCACTGAAACCTTTGCACTTTAAACATTGGCCAGATGATAGGATATTTATTTTTTATTTTGCCATGTTACATGATTTCTATATATTTTTTTAAAACCAAAAGAACAAAGGAAAAACAGTTAAGAATTTTGCTTTGAATAAGCAGCCAGTGACATGCTCAAGATGATGAGGGTCAGTTTCTACTCCATACAAACCTCTTAATTACATGCAGCCTAAATTGGGGCTCTGACCTGGATGGCCTGTTATCATGTACTCTGATGGGTGCCATCCACCATTGTCCATCTTTCATGTGAGTCCATAATTTTGTCCTCCCAGCAGGCAAGGGGACTAGAGCCAGGCTGGTTTCCTTACAATTACTGAATAGTAAGAGCCCATAATTATAAAATTCCTAAGGAGGATCCTCCTTTTAGCAAGTTCATCTTCTCTCCCTCTTTTTGCCAATTTCATACCTACAATCACATCCCAGTGGGGTTGGGAATTTTATTATGTTTATTGGCAATCTGTTTTGTAGACTATTTTTAAACTGCCATGGACTTAAAAAGATGTTAACCTTAAGGGTAGATCATTAAGTTAATCATAGTTCCCTTATTATATTTATTCTTTTATTCCCCATTCTGATTCCCTAGCATGCTTTCAATGGTAACCATTTCAATGTGTCTATACCATGTGTATGCATGTGTGTATGAGATTGTGTTTTTGTAAATGGCTATGAGCTTTCATCACTGATTTTTTTTTTCCCTCTGCACCCAACTATCTCGGGAGCTTTCAGGTCACCATGGATGTGTTTCTGTTTTTTGGCAAGTGAATAACGTGTATACACATAAATCTACCATTTTCACTTAGAAATGTGGCCAAAGTTCTTATAAATTCTGTTGCAATGAGTCTTTCTTTTACTCACATCTCTTGAGAAGTCACATAACTGATAGAATCTTAACCTTTGAAAGGTACTTCTTGTGATTATCTCATCTTTGAGGAGGAGGGGATTGATGCCAAGATGTGATGGAACTGAGAGGTAGAGGGAACCAAATAATGGCAGACGGGTGGTAGGTGAGACACCTAGGTCTGACATTATGTTAGCCACAAGGCGTGAACCCTTGGAGAAATTTACATAAGCCACCAAAGCCTCCGTTTTCTAATCTGGAAAATGGACTTAGTATCTGTGTTACAGTGTTGAGTTACAGTTAAATGAAATAATATATTGACAAGCACCAAACTCAATGCCTGGTATATTCGAAGCATCCAGAGGGTGTTGGTTGGATCAAAAGACCTCTTATGGATAATTTGAAGTTTCATGCTGAATTTGGGTAGTAGGGAAGAAGCCCTTACCTGAGATGACAGGAAAAGAAATGTTTGAATTGCTGCAAGGGGCTCATTATATTTGCCTAAAAATGAAGGCGTAAGTGCAGGGAATAGCCATTGGCCTCTGCAGAGTTACTTAACAAAGATGAGTTGTGCAGGAGAGCAGAAACAACATTAAGATACCTATATCCTTTTAATATATTGCTTCTCTATTTCTCAACTGTGAACACAGTGGCTGTCTCTGAACTGGGAGTTGAAAGCTTGATTCCTAAGATTCAGCTATGAGCCTTAGTTTCTTTACCAGTCAGAAAGTGGAAAGGTCAGCATTTCTCAGTGGGGCAATGCAATTCTTCACTGCATGCGACAGACCCAGGACTGCAGAACAACAGTACCCAGGGCCATTGTTACCCCAGCCTCTTTCACTGTTCAACATGCTCCTTGAGGGAAGTTGCCACATCTCCAGGGTCCCTTCTGGAGCTGGCTTTCAGGGAATCCATGTTACTTACCCAGAGTGGGTAACAAAGCATTGTAGTATTGGTAGGAACGGTCATTTCGCTTACTTAGTTCTAAATTACCTTCATGAATGAACAGATTGAGTGGAAGAAGCTGTAGGCTGGTATAATGGTGACCGGAGCAGACTGCATTCTGTCTCTGAGCCCAACTTCATCTTCTGCATTTGAGAGAAAACCACTTGCCACACACCATTCCTGTAGGACTGACATGGGATGGCATTCACTAAGGCAGAAACACTATGCCTGACTTCTGTGTTTTCAATTAATTTTTTTTAAAGATTTTATTTATTTACTCATGAGAGACATAGAGAAGCAGAGACATAGGCAGAGGGAGAAGTAGGCTCCCTATGAGAGCCTGATGCGAGACTTGATCCCAGGACCCTGGGATCATGACATTAGCCAAGGCAGATGCTCAACCACTCAGCCACCCAGGTGCCCCTCAATATAATTTTTTTAAAAGGAGATTGTTTTAGTGGTTCTTAGAAGCCCAATATGACAACTTTTTTGAATAATAGTGCCTATATCTACATGTGTCATAAAGAATGTTGGCTTCTCTTCATGACCTAGAAAATGGTCCCAGCCTCCGCCTTGCCTCTTACTGTGGCCTTGTATACCTCGGTGCTGAAGATCTTTCAGGCTTAATGACCTCCCCAGACTTCTTAGGATGGATGAGAAGTTGCTTATGTATCCTGTACAACAGAAAAGGAAATGGAATGAACTGGGGAGAGTCTACAGGGGAGGCTACTTAGAGCTCTGATTTGCCACTTCCTTCCAGAAGCCTTTTTATATAGCTTTGCTATATCAAATGCAAAATAAAGTTGTTAAATGGAACAGGAAAAGGTCCTCATCATTTTTGCACTGAAGTCCATGATATTTACCTTCAGATTTGGAGAAATGAAAGGCCATCTCCTCAGCTGTTAATTGGAGTAGTGCTGGAGGAACAGCAAGCAGTAGCCTTTGACATTTAGAGAACTAGACCAGATGCTTTTAGCACATTAAAATCGGATTTTTGATTTGTATTTATGTATGTAAATATCCTTTTTTCCTTCCAATTTTATTCTTTGTATTTATATATTTGCATTGTGCTCTGAACACAATCACTATGATTAGCAATATTTATTTAAAATTAGGAAATATTTATTTTGCTGTGATTTCATTTCTCCCCTATTTTCAGATGCAGTAAAGTCAAATGCCCTAATGATGAAGGCAGCGAAAGGAGATTTAACCCAGTAGCTGACTCATTTGAGTAAGACCATACTTTCTGTTACTGCCTCAAAAGGGAAATGTCTCACCTGCAAGGGTTTGTATTTCTCCCCACCCATTCCTTCACCTAGGTTAAGGAGGACAGCCATCACTAAAACCTTGAAATCTTCAGAAACCCCATTGTGTAAGGAGTGGGTCTTCTTTTAGTCCACCCATTCTGATAAAGAATTTTAAGAAGTTCTTTCTCCAACAGTGGGAACATCTTGGCTCTCTGGGACCTTCCCAGGGTCAACTGATGCTTGATGATAAGACACATGGGTCTTACCAGCTCCAAGGATGCTAAGTTGGGTTAAAATATTCACTGGACAGCTTTTGGATTGCTTTCTAATTGCTCATGGCTTTGTATTTTGGAAAATTAAAATATAAAAGGAGTTTCTTTTCAGGTTGAACATTTGTGTTCTTGCCAAAGTGTATTGCTGCTTCTGGCTTCCAATAAGAGCAGGCCTTACTATAAAAGGTCCACAGAGTACCTGGGGCATGCCTCCTGTGATGGGGGCTTCCCCAAGGTCCTCTTGTGGACTCTTCAAGACCTTGGTACAGGGCTTCCTTTGCACTTCTTTCCTTTGGGGGAATGATTAGGTATGTCATTTAATCAATTTGGGTTGCTAGCCTAAGGTTGTTAAAAAGCAGATGTTGATCATGGGAGTAATAATTAAGAGCTGCATACCCGAAATCATTTATAATCTGAGTCTGAAGCAAAATATTCATTCTCACATGTCAGGTCTCCTTCTTCCCTCCTCCTGCCCCAAATGTGCTACCTATAATGAATGTACCTTTAAGCACCTCACCTGCCAAGTGGTGTCCTCCTGCTGCTGATGCTATGAGATATCTCCAGAGATCTATAGGTATAGCGGGCCCCATGTACTAAATCCACACAAAGGGCCATCCCCACCCTTCCCCAGCTCACATTTTATAATGCTCAGTCTGAAATGACCTTTAAAAAGCCAGATAATATTTTATTTACCTTTTTTCTCCCATTTACTGTTAAATGTTAATGAAGGTAAGAGATTCAAATTCCTACTAATAAAACACTTTAATTGACTCCAGTGTAACCATAACTGTAAATTGGCTACTTTGTATGAACGACCTTAGAGCTTCCCTGCCCCCGACTCTGCCGCCTGTGCAAGTTTGGAAGTTGGCAGCAAACATTTCCTTTGTTCTTCTTGGGCTTCGTGTGCAGCCTGAGGGCCCTCTACTTTAAGACTTGCAACCAGGAGCAATTTCAGATCTCTCCTCTCAACAGAATTCACTGCCCTTTATTCCTCCCAGAACTTCTGTTGACATCCTTCAGGTTCAGGGCCCTATAATAAGCACCACCTCCTCCAGGAAGCCATATAGGATCCCTGCTTCCCTCTCCTCTTCCTCCAAATGGGCACAGCATTTTGTTGACTTTCCCTGTGATACTTCTCACTTTGCCTTTTGTTTTGGTAACATCTGTAGTGGTGTTCTCTTCTTACTTAGAAACTCTATGCATGGTTTGTGTTCAGTAAGTATCTATTCAATTAACTGGTTTTAGTGAAAAGAAGAAAAACTTGATTTCTACTGGCTTATACCATACCCATTCTCTAGGGCATTCTTAAAATACTTGCTAGATGTTCTTTGTCTGGATTTCTTAGGCAAGACCACTCACTATTCAAACCTTTATAATAACTTGCTGCTTTAGAGAAAAAAAGAAAAATTAATGGATAGTTGTCCTTAATTTTAGGTTTTCCTCCTATAACCTCTGCTTATTCCATCTGCACCTATCTTCAATTATCTGTGACTATATATCGCTCAACCCTAGCTCACCAGGGGAATGTTAACCACTGGACTTACCTGGGGAACATCAACACTAGCATGACCTGAGCTCTTCCCCTAACCAATTAAAACAAATTCTGGGGGTGGGGCCTAGACATCTGAGATGATCCTTACTGTAAAGAGAAGATTGTCCCTAAACTAGAAGAGGAGATCGCATAGAAGAAAAAGATAGATATCCCAGAAGAAACTGAAGAAACAAATCTTAGGCCTGAGGGTAAATTCTGTATAAAATAAATGTAAATAAAAGTAAAATATATATGTTAAGTACACTAGTGGGAAATTTTGGAAATAGATAATCTAGCTTAGTTCCAGTTTAAAAAGTTAATATGTCCTCATGGCTTTACATTTATATAGAAAACCTTGAATAGTCCTTTTTTGGCTTGTTTCATGGCAGTTTTCTTTTGGGCTATGTTGTTTCATGGCATGCTCTAGTGTTTTACCTGCTGAAATTGCTGGATTTAAGCAAATGTTTCTGCCAGGCAACACCCATGCCAGCAAAGCTTTTGAACTCCTAGACTTCTGTCAGTGTGGCCTAGTTACATTTGTTCTGTCCCTGTAGCTATGGACTTCTTTGCTTTCCCAGACTGTTTATCAGTGTAGCCTATTGGCCACAAGAGGGACAAGGAGAAAAACTGAATGGCTTAATACAAACACTTCCCCACCCCAGGGTGGGGAGTAGAAAAGAAACACTTTTTCCTTCTGAGGTGGGAGAGGAACAGCGTGTTTATATAGGGTAAACAAACTACAGTAACTAGGATTTTTGTGATCATTTATAAAAGATGGTAAAGAAAATATTTTAACCTACAAAGAAATGTGGGAGTCTGGGATATGTCCCCAAGTTAGAGCATTCTCCAAACTTTAAGATTCCTGCTCAAATAGTGTACAGTGCTCAGTGGTTGTACTGGGACCAGACACAATTGAAGCATTGTCATTGATTTGTGTGTGATGGTTTGGATAAGTTCAGAAGAGTCTGAAAAGCAATTTGCTTATTGGAATAAATTTAAAGAGTGAGGCCCTAACTAATTTTCTTAGGAATTTAAGGAACATTTTATGCCTTTCCATTTTATACTTTTTCATATTTGTAGAGAAACTGTGATACTCTTTTGTTAACAATTTCAGTTAATACCTAAACATGTCATGCCTTTCAATAAGTATTTGTGGCCCCACAGCTAATTCTGATGAATGCAGTTCCTTTTGCCTAGCACTTAGCATTCACTTGTTCTTGCTCCAATGATGAGAAAGAGACTCAATCATGAGTTTAGCCTGATAATTAATCCAAAAATATCTGTGGCCTGTATATAACCCTCTCATAAGATGTCCCTTCACATTACTAACCCAGGGCTCAAAAGACTATCTTTCCATCTTTTAAAACTACTGAAAATTCTGCCAGGATTTCATTGCAGAATCCCAGCATCAGGAGTCACCTATAGTGGGAGGATGGTGGCCAAGTGGTCTCAATGCAATTATTGTCGGAACTTGTTAGGTTTTTTCTATGCTCTTTCTTCATTACTTCACAATGCTTTTATGCCTCTGTGAGAGAGAACCACCCTCAGGGAGGCGAGGAAACAAGGACTGGGAATGCTATTGTGTGGTTTTATCTGCCTTCCATCTTCCCCTTACTACCTGTAGCTTAAACATGACAGGAACAACCCTATAAAATTAGCTTTGTGGATGAGACAGGAAGAAGAATGTCAAGACCCCAGCCCCTCCCCCATCCTCTTCTCAATCTGTGTTAATATACTCTGCTTTGGAGTTTTTAGCCCACTAGACAAAATGCTCTGGGGCTCTTATTGGTTTAATAAACAGACCAAACTCTTGAGGACAAAAGAGGACAAACCTGCCCACTGAAAATTATGTGACTCGGGCTCTTAAAAAGCTTGTGTTCCACTAGGTGAATAAAGAGTCCTGAACTGAATACATTGATTGTGTCTCTCACCACTCTCTCATCTACACAACTTTCAGGGCCTGTGCAAGCAAGGGTTTGTTGTCAGCAGCAACCCAGGGCATGCATGCAGGATCCACCGGCATCTAGTTAGGAAAACATTTTACAGGTTTGGTGGCTTTGAGGACTGATATATCTTATCTGACTTCCTAGACTTTCGAGACATGAGGTTTTTTCAAAAGGGTTTTGCCTCCAAATATGGAAAATAGGCCCTTTGTGATGAGTGTGTTTCTCCTGGTATAAAGACTGAATTTGTAAACATGTGTTTATGAAAAAGTTGCATTTCTCAGCATCATGGCATGATTTTCTAAACCAATACATAAATGGATCTTTAGTGCACATGGAGATCTTTTGCATTTGAATATAAAAATCCATTAAGGGGAGGGAGAAGGGAGAGAAAGAAATGGGTAAATAAATACAAAAACTCTTAAGAGCTTCTGGGCTGGTTTCAAGAATGCCCCGCAAAATAGGTTTTCATGGTTGTATGGGGTGATGTGATCCTATTCAAGTTTCTTTCCTTTCTTTAGAATTTCTGAAGAAGCTGTTGCAAATGGCTTCGAGGGCTGTTCCTAAAATAGATTTTAGAGATGAAAAAATGAGAGAATGCATAGACAATCTGAGACAAATGATCAGCTCTGATACTGATGTGGAGATTGTAAAATGACTGCTGTGCCTCGCAAGAAATGAATATTCAGGATGCCCCTGCTGGGTGCCTTTTCCTATTTGAACCAACCACTCTTTGGGCCATGATTCACTTGTTACCAAATTAAACACTCTTTGCACACAGCAGAGCAACTTTACGAAGTCGGATTTTGAAATGCAAACATCTTTTCTGCTCTGGCTACAGAACCTGTCACAATCTTCATCGGGCACTGAATTAAGTTTAAAATATCATCAGAGGGTGTTGATCCCTCTTGGGCCTGGAGCTGTCCTCTGTACATCCGGCATTTTTCTGTTGATAGTACGTGTCACCTAGCAACGCGCCTGAAAGGCCCTATATGCATTGATTGCACACCATTGTCTTTAAGGGGTGGAAGTGTTAACCGAATAAACTACCCCCCTCCCCTGGGTGACCAGACGGTCATTCCACTCATTTTGGTAATCTGTTTACATCAAAATATCATTTATTCCATTCTTTGGTCTCCTGATTTTTACATTTCTGACAGAAGGACTACTTTTAATGCCTTACATGGTGGAGAACCCAAATCTACTTTCCTGACATGGAGTGTTGAGAGTAATTTTGTCCCTAATTCTCCTGTAAAGCATTAGATGAATTTGACAGCTAACTGCAGACGATAATGCCAATTTTATTCTGTGGTTTTCAGAGGATGAAGAAGTTACAAGCCTGCAGTTGCCTCCATGAAGAGAAAATATTCCCTTTGGTCTGTGAATGGTTTTGAAATAAACTGCAGGATATGATATATGGCTGTTGAAGATGTTAAGGCTTTCAAATGGATAGCGGGCTCTGACATCACCTGAATGAAGAGGAAATATGGCCTACCCAATGGGTGCTTTCAGAATGAATGAAATTTCAAAGTGGAAATTCTTCCTTGAGATGCAAGGGTAGAACACATTTCTGTGTCAATAGCCATGGCTGAAGCAATAGAACGGGCTGGTGGGTCAAACAGGCATTTTACCTCAGACCTCTCCCTCTTACAATGATCAGTTTCAGAGACCTTCCACTCAGGCAGACTTTTCACAAATATCTCAGACAATGAGAGCATTTCAGCGAGGAATTTTACATGTAGGCAAAGACCAGATTGGTGGGCTTAGTACTCCTTTCCACCAAACCATGTGATAGAGACAAAATAGAAATTTTGTGGTTACCTGGTCTACAACTTCTAGTTTTAAGAAATCTGTTTTGCTCCTTTGTGAGTTTATATTTGTACCATATCCAGCTAGAATAAGAGACCGTTCAATCAGTATGCTATGAGAAATATGCCAGGACAGCAAAGCAATTTCAAAGTCAACCTACTAACCACATTGCCTTAGTGTTACTTTCAGTCTGGTGTAAAAGAGCTGTAATGTAAATGATAGTGCCAAAAAAGTTCTTTGATAAATTTTAAAGTTTGTTCTCCACAGCCCTCTTCATCAGATAGGAACTTTATCTACTTAAAGAATCAATTCTATTAATGTTTCCCTTTTGATAAAGACCTCAGGCCTTTATACCTTGGTAGAAAGGAAAATGCAAAACTATAGTTTGGGACATAGATATACATGAGCGGGAGATGAGAACTCTAGCAGGAAAATATGGGGACTCTCACAGGTATGCATGTTTAACTGTGAGGAGATGCAAGGATATTCTCATGATTAGAAGTAAAAAATATTTTAAACTAATGTATAAGTTTCTAAGTGACACTCATATTCTCCTGTACCTCTTTCCCGCAAAGTCTTTCAGTATTCTCTGCGTGTTAATCTTGTGGCTAGCCATCTTGGCCTGGTTCAACTGCTAAGTGAATGCTGCTTCTATAAACATTTCACTGCTACAAGTTGGATTTTTCACAGCATTAACTTTAACTACATGGGTGTTTGTAATGGAATAAAACTTCAAATTGATGTTTTGCCATATTGGTAGTTAAAGAAGTGGGCCTCAAATGGAGATAGATGTGCGCCTCATTTCATGGGAAAATTGTTATCTCATGGGCCAAGTTTAAGATGTAGATGGCTGTAGCTTCACTGACAAAGTCTTAAAGAAAAAGTACACCAACAAGACCCCTACTTTTTATGTGAGATCCTTCAGTAAATTTCTAACCACATTTCATTTAAAATTGATTTTAAATATGCACAAAGCTTAAATCAATTGAATAGAAAGGGACAGGTTTTAACTCCACCATCCCCGTAGACCTCACCTCAGCAGAATCACTCTGTATGGAACCTAGGAAGTATGTTGGAAGAATTTGCTCTCCATCCTCTTCAAGGTACTTGCTGCTTCCTTTACACTGAAATGCATTTAAGGATAAAGTTCTGTGTTTCTGCCCAGGAATCAAAGGCTTCCTTTATAAGAGATTATTTAATTGTGGTTTAGATTACCCCACAAATGGCACAGCACTTTGAACTCAGTTGAGTGGGTGGTGGTGGTTTGTAAAATTCATCATTGTGTCACCTGACGCCTAAATTTCAAAATTTAGAGTTAGGAGCAAACCTCACTTGAATGGTTGAATCTCTTCCTATAGGACCCATGCCTCCACATAAAATATCCTCCTTTTTCTCAAAAATTTAGGTCTGACAATGTTGGTATTAAAATAATAATAATAATAGAGAGAAAGCTGGAAGACGGGGCTCCTCTTTAAGACGGGGCCCCTCTTTATAGTTAAATGTTATCTGCTTAGACTAATATTGCAGTTGCCACCCACTGACATAATTTGTTTCACAGTCACAGCGTGGCAGCATGAATCAAATGTTGACATTCTAATTTCATGCACACATGGGCGTTTGGCTGAGCAGGCCTACAGCCTCCAAACCATTCTCTTTCTACCTGTGTAAATCAGATAGACAAGGCGCGCTCTCAACAGCCTGCCAGCAAAGTTGCTCTCTTCTGTTGAGAGAGCTGAGCCTTGCTTCTCCTTAGTGTGTTTGTTTTTGTTTTTTACCTCCTGCCTTGCAGAGTGTTGCACAAATACTCTTTCACTCCTGTTGGCAATGTGATTTTCTTTGCATTTTCTCCCCTTTTAATCACAAATTTCAGAACTTTTCTTAATGTCTCAATTAGCAGGTGATTTTCCTCATTGGTTTCTATATCAATCACCAATGTCTTTTTGAGAAGACACCAAGAGTAAGTAGTATTCAGAGGAGGTGCAGTGATGGCCGGCAAGAAGAGAGGCTGGTTTTCCTCTGTCATGGAGTAGATCATGTGCCTTCAAATTCATATGTTGAAGCTCACCCCCAATGTGATGATATTGGAAATAGGACTTCTAAAGAGGTAATTAAGATTAATTAGGTCAGCAGGGTAGGGCCCTAATCTAATAGGACTGGTGTCCTATAAGAAGATGAAGAAATACCAGGGGTCCACACACACACAGAAAAGGCTATTCAGGGACACAAAAGGAAGGCAACCATCTGCAAACTAAGGAGAGAGGACTCAGGAGGAAGCAAGCCTGTTGACCCCTTGGTCTTTTATTTCTAGCCTCAAGAACTGTACAAAAATGAATTTCTGTTGCTTACGCCTCCCAGTCTGTAATATCTTGTTATGGCAGCTGAGTAAACTAATATACTCTCCCATTTAAGGATGAAGAGCCAAACTTTCTGTGAGTGCTCTATCATTGATCAGTTGGCTTCTAGGACTACCTGAGCTCGTGGCTCCTCCAATAGACATTGTCAATGTGAAGAGAGTTTAAGGACCATAGCCATCAAGAACTTGAATGAAAGCAGCAGAGCCTTGCGGGGCGGCCTCTGTTTGACCTCCCACTCATGAAGGATTAACAGCCAGCCCTTTGTGTAAGGAGAGGATGCTCCGACCACACTCAGCCTGACATGAGGGAGTGCTGTTTCCCAGTCCCAGTGACAGGTTAGACTAAGGCAGTCCCATGCTCACATTTGGTTCTTCTAGGTTGTGAGTTAGTAAGGCATGGGCAGGAGGTTAGGGGTAAGAGTGTTTCTGTTGGCTGAAGCAAAGAGTAGAACAATTGATTTGTATAAGTATCTAAGCCTGTGGCCCAATTGTTTTGCCTTTTTTCCAACTTTGATTCTATTGCCTCTCTCAGGGTCAGTGTTTTCTATTAGTGAAATTTTTCCAAAATGAGCCCAAGCTCATGCTCAGTGGGAAATTCTTCCCAGAAATTGTCACTTAATCATTTCAGCATCAAAGACTTTTATCATCCTGCCTGCTAGCTCTGAGTTTTGTGTGGAAGCACAAAAATACTGTGAATACTTTTGTCCCACTTTAAGAGTTGATAATCTGGAATCTGTCTCATAAAGAAATATTAGAAGCTATAATATTTTTCACCCAAGAGCAAATTATGTAATCTGGAGAAATAGGTTTGGGACCCACCTTGAGGGCTATCTTTGGGATTCATCATTTACCTTTTATGGTCTTTAGTGTCTTTACTTGTAGAACAACGGTCAATCTTTCCGGTTGCTTCCAGTTTGATTATCTGATGATTGTTTTATCTTTAAAAACAAAATATGTCACAAAAGTCTCCAAAAGAAAGAGAATGAAAATCAGTGATTTAAATTTGGCTCATCTCAACAAAAACATACTGAGTGCCTGTTAACGTGCCAGCCATGATGCTAAGTGCCAAGTGCACAGAAATAAATAAGATGTAATCCTCAACCATTAAATAAAAAGAGAAAATGGAGATCAAACTTAAGGGGAGGAAGAAAGTCTCTGACAACAGAATTACTGTGTAGTGGCTTCTATATGTGTTTAAGGGTAAATGTTATTTACTAAACTGAACTCAGTTTATAGAAGAACATGAAGCAATTGTTACCCTGGCCCCAGGGAATAAAACTTAATGGCTACTAATTAGCTGTGTGATCTTGGAGGAATACATGACCTTTCTGGGTCAAGGTCATCTTCTCTCAAATAAGGGAAATGGACTATACTTTCTAAGTTTTCTGTGCTTTCCAGTACTAATATTTTATAATTATAGGAATGTGAACTAGCTAAACAGTATTCCCAAGAACTCCCAAACACAGAAGAAATTTACTAATTGCCTGGGAAAGATGCTTCCCTCACATTTCTGACATAACAAAGTATAATACTTTCTCCAAGTATTGGAGACTTAAGAATCAATAAAAAATAGTTGTAAGACTTAAGAATCAATAAAAAATATCCATAAGACTAATCTGTGTGAGTGGCAATAGCCAAAATTGTAAGACTTAAGAATCAATAAAAAATATCCACAAGACTAATCTGTGTGAGTGGCAATAGCCAAAATTCTCTGAAGGAATTTGTTATTGATGGATTCTCCCCTGGCAACCATTGAAATGGTTTTCCTTTGTCTTTTAGTTATTTAAAACTCTATTTCTGTGGCACCTGGCTGGCTCAGTTGGTGGAGCCTGTGACTCGATTTTGGGGTTGTAAATTTGGGCCCCACATTGGATGTAGAGATTACTTAAAAGTCTTTAAAAAAAAAACCTGTATTCCAAATTTCTTTCTGGTGTGGTGCTGTCATAGTCATGTTAAAATAATGCCTGCATGCTCCCTTGAGAATGGACAAGGGTTTACCAGATTGAACTCAAACATCTCAAGCCTTGTATCAAGGCAGCAATTCTTGTGTTCTCAACCTTTCTATTCTTGGATTGCCAGTCCCAAAAAAGAATCTGACCTCATTAGACCAGAGTCTCCCCATCTCCTTCATATACCATTGCTCAATACCTTCAATTCCCTCTCTGTAACCTATACTTCCCAGGAGGTCCAGGTTCAAGACATTGCCTCCTTCTTCAATACTTGTCCCATACCTAATTCCACAAGTTTTTTTCCTTTTTTCCACTCAATCCAACATTCCTTTAAATAGTTTAGCTGCCTTATATATGCTCATACATTTCCTGCAAATGCTTCTCTTGCTTGTCTATGAACCATCTGGATTTCTTTTCTGTCAGCTATAATGCAAAGTCTTCCAACATAAACACTGTACCTTCCATGTTTCTTGTGCTTTCCATCATGTGTGGTTAAGTGCAGAGTGATGCTGAATAAATGCTTTTAAAAATCAATTGAGAAAATCTGGAAATAAGTGTTTTGTCTACCTGAAATTCAACAGTGTTTTCTCATTGCTATGGCAATGGAAGATGCATGGTGACCTGCAAGAATCTGGGATTTTGAGTCTGATAGATCTGTGCCCAAATCTAAGATCTCCTGATTTATTCTGCCAATCATGAAACATTTAATGAGCAACTACTATGTGGTAGACATTGTGCTGGATGATGGATAAATAGTTAAATAGGATATAATTCCTTGCACTTAAGAAATTCAGAGTCTAATAACTGTATTACTTAATTTCTCTGAACTTCAGTTTCTTCAACTGAAAATGAGAGTGGTAACTCGTTCATCGAACTGTAGATATTCCAATAGTTAGTTTCCTCTTCTTCCCTTTTCCTTATTTCTTGAGGGCCTTAAATTAAATTAATTCCTTGATGGTTCTATTTTTTCTTCGTTCAAAAGTGACCCTGTTGTGTGTTCCTTTTGTTCTAAAATTAATCATAAATTTGAATTCATTTACATTGCTTTTAATTTTAGATCATATATGGTCACATAAGAAAAGGAATCAAGGCACTGATTCTGAAACTGATATTAATCTCACTTGTCAGGGATTAGATTACCTTTGTGCATTATCTTTTATCTTTTTACATGATTGCATTTGAGGCCTAGCCTGAAGAAGATAACCTTTTAAATTCAGAAAAACAAAAACTGTGCCTCAAATATGAATGATTCCTCCTTGGCATGGCATGCTTAAGCTCAGACTCAGATAGGTGAGCTAGAGGAATGCAGGTGCCTGCCAGAAAAAGTTGAGAGGAAGATAGGACATAATCTAGGGATCAAGTGTAGTGTGATCAAATAGGCAGTGTGTTCAGTGAGATCACCATTAGTAAAGAGAAAAATCGACCTCCTCTCTAAATTCTTTGACGCCAAGGTATTTCTCCCTATGTGTTGGGATTATGTTAGAGAAGAACCTGGTCTACTTGCCATGCAAGTACCAGTTCCTGTTTATCCCAGAGGGGGAGCCACAGAACCAGATGTTTTTTGCTTTGTAGTCTTCTGCTTATATAGCAAAGTAGCACAGCCAAGTTCCTTTAAGATGCTGATTTGATGAAGAAAAGTTCCACTTTTTTCATAAACTAATCATATTGTTAAATTTTACCTTTAAGATCTGCTTAAAGGTGATCTTTGAACTTTGATCCATGGTACATGCAATGAGAAGTCAAACTTAGACACACTAGGAGAAAGGCCTGACTTAATGATGAATCTAAATTGTAGCATATTTAAAAAGTGATGCAGAAATTTTGTTTCCTGAAGTGTAAGGTAAAGAAGTTGGAATGATTCTCCTAGTAGTAATCCTCAGTGGTCCTGAGAATATAATATAAATGAATGAACATTGTCCCAAAGTACCCTAAAAGAGTGGAAGAAATTGATAAATGTCTGAAAGGTTGATTTTTTTTCATATTTGTGACATAATGTGTAGAGTTACAGTGCCACTAACACATTTGTAAAAATCTCAAAATTCAGGTCCTTAGTAATTGCTAATTACTGTGATTCTCAGCCAGGTACCATACCCTTTGGTGCTACTAGTCTCTCTTTCAAAGGGAGATCCAAAGGCCCCCTCCTCTGGCATGTAATTAAAGCTCGGATATGTTAAATAACAAGTGAGGATTAAGTAAGATAATACATGTAGAATGTTTTGTGGTCTATAAATGCTATCTAAGTATTTTTTATTATCATCAAACTTCTCTTCATTTCAGCATAGCTCAGTCATCACTTCCTCGGGGAGGCCTTCCTCGATTGCCTACTTGATGACAAATCTTCAGTTATGTACTCTAATAGCAACATATATCTCTTACTTGTAGAATGTAATAGCATTGTACTTTTCCTGTTTGACTTGTAAGATTATTTGATTATCATCTCTCACCCAATTAGGCTCTAAGCTCCATTAGACAAGGCCCACCTTTATTTTTTAATTCCTATATCTCTAGTATGCAGCACAATGCCTGGCACTTTTGTGGGCACACAAGATATACTATATTTATTGAAGAAAACAGAGAAAGAATAAAGAGAGGAATAAAAATACAAATGTTTTCAATAACTTGAACTAGAGTAACAAGATACTGCCAAGCAGAGCTCAGATGGTTTGCCTGGATGAATCAGTAAAAACAATTTGTGACTATCATGGAGCTTCTCTATATGTAAGTGACATCTAAGAGGTGATACAGCATTGCCTGTTATAATTTAGGTTGAATTTCTAGCCCTGGTTTCTTCTAAAATTATTTCAGGAATTTATGAGTCTTATTGTTCATACTTGTAAGAACAATATCAAAACAGAGATTTATCTAAAGGAGGTATACACAGCAGTTTTCCCCCTGGCACGTAGGATAATGATATTAAACAGTTGGGTAGTGATTTGGTCTTAATGTTTCCTGAGAGCTCAGGCAGAAGGAGAAACATGTATTGTCACACAGTTTTCTCTTTCTGACCAAGAAAACCATTCAGATTCATCAGCAAATATAAATTTTCCTGGCACAGACCCAAGCAGAAATTTCTGAGCAGTGGCTTACAATTTCTTTCAGCAGGGGTTAGGAGGCCACTACATTCAAGCAAAGCTCTTACACATTTTGAATTTTGTTTGCAGGCGGTTCCTTCTCTAGAGAATACCAAACCAATGTCCTCTCAAGCGGATGGAACTTCTGCTTTGGTTTAATGCCTTGAATTTTCTTGACTTCTCATGAGTTCTCAAAACCCTCAGAACTGCCTCCAGTCTTCTGTGCCATGAAAACCCGAGGCTGAGTGAAAGTGTCTCCCTCTAGGCCTTCCTTCCACCTACTGTGAATACTCATGCTGTTGACATTTGAATATTTCCTGTGACAACAGTATATACTATCGGTATTTCATTAAGCAAAAGCAAGTATGTTTTTCCTCTTTTGCTCTGTTATTTATTTATCCACCATCTGGCTAGATCAGAAGATGAAGTCTGGAAGGAAATTTTTTCTTCTTCTTTTGGCTAATGAGAGTCTGGCAGAAGGATGGAATAAGCCAGAGGCTGGATGAAAATCTCTAGATCCAGTAGAAGGAAATCAGCCCTTCCGTGAGGTGGCAGGTGAGCACCCAAAGGCAACTTGCATAGTTAACAGACAGTTATGAAGGTCTGTACTTGGGATGCTTATGTGTCCAGGCAATCTGCTGCTTTGCCAAACCGGTTTGTTGCAAGGCAGTATCTCGGATACTCTGCCACAGTGGCACAGATGGGGCTTCTCAGACATCTGGTCTCAGACATCAGGAGTGAGGAACAGGCAAGAACAAGCCATGACATTAGGTGAGAAGACATGAGGATTCCAGTTAAAACCTGTTAAATTCACTTCCCTCTTTTAAAATCATTGTTATATCAGTTGAGTCAAACGCATAGTAGGCCTACTGACTAGGTCAACAGAAACTAAAAGGTTTAATGCTACGTTTAAATGACCTAGTGCCAATTTTTTTCCTAATCTGTTAGGAATCTTTCCTGTGCTTGCAGATAGGAAAAGGGGAGAGAACAGTCTAAGCAAATGAGGCAGAAATCCATATTGCAAGAAAGGAAATTTAATAAGCTTCTTGGCCTCTCTTCATTTTTTTTTGCATATTTTTTATTGGAGTTCAATTTGCCAACATATAGTATAATACCCAGTGCTCATCCCGTCAAGTGCCCCCCTCAGTTCAATTGTTTTTTGTTGTTTAGGAAGAAAACTGATCTTTGGTCTTTTGGCTAACATTCTTTTAACTCCTCTTGCGCAAGGTCATGACTAGTGGCCACGTTGAAAGATTCTGACTAGGTAAATGCCATTTCTTGCACACTGGAAAGGCAGAAGTTCTTTTTACTTAAGGTTAATTTTATCTCCCTTAGTTGATCATTTTGAAATGTACGTTTTTCAGATGAAGCCTGATCATAGGAAAAAAATTAGCTAAGAGGTATAGCCACGTAATATGTGGCTAATTGAGAGGGACCCATCCAAATGAATCCACCTTGCCTAAGCAGAATCCTACCACCTGGCTATATTAAAATCCACTACCTATGGAACTTAGTAGCATCAAACTGAAAACTGCATGCCCTAGGGAAATCGTATCAAAGTACTCTAGACTCCTCTGGTGGGTCCTTTGCATGTTTTCCAACTTAAGGATAACCCTTGCCTTGATGCCATTTGAAAGATGGAATACCTGGCAAAGCCCTCAAGAGTGAAATGTATCTTTAAGAGGGAAGATTATCCTTCTATCACGGCAGATATCCTTCTATCTAGTTTTTCAACTAGGGGCAATTTTTCCACCTTCCAGGGAACATTTGGCAATATCTGAAGACATTTTTTGCTAGGGATGCTGCTAAACGTCCTACAATGCACAGAACAGTGCCTACAATGGACAATTATCCAGCTCAAAGAGAATCTTACCCCCCAGTGGTGGGAGCGTAAGGTCCTTCTGTACCCATAAAGAGGCCATTCTCACCTAAAAAAGACTTCAATGATGTCTTCAGTACCAGTTCTCACTCTTCTCTGAGGGTCCTAGTGCTCCATGGGCACTTCAGGTAGTAAATGCAGATTTTAAACGATTGATTCAAAAAAAGAGGAGTCTTCCAAACCATTTGTCTTGTCCTTGTCCTTAATCTTGATTTGCCCTGTAGGTTACTCTTATCATAAAGACAGTATGAATGACTGTCTCAGCGCCTTTCCTCATTAATGCTGCTGAAAATTGATGAGTAGCTCTCTGGAACTGTGGCTATTTTGGCAAGAATTATAGCCCCTATTTATTTTGGAGGACCCGTGCAGCTTTCTAAGTAAATATATGTAGAAAATTTCCCCCAAAATAAACAGAACAAGTAATTGCCTGATGTATGAAGTTGACATTTTGGCTTTGTGATTTGCTCTGATATGTAAAAATCTAATTTTCTCCATGGAATGATGCCACTGCAAAATTGTGAATAAATTAGAATCAGTGGTTTACTTAGAATGTGAGTAATAGCTTCTGTTATGATGTATCAATATTTATTTACAGTTTCTTAAATTGACCCACATCCACTTGGCAAATGTTAAATACATGAGTAAATATGGTAGCAGAGTGATGGAAGCTTAAGCTCTCTTCTGATCTCATGTGACAGAAATCTCTTTGAGAATGTATTTGATTATTGAAGTTTAGAGATCTTGGATATGTATACATACTTTCTTTGAATTGAAAGAAGATAAGTTCACCAGCTTATAATAAATTCAAAGTTTATCTAAATCAAAAGCTCTTACTCTTAGCCATCTGATCAGTAAGATAAACTGATAATCACCCTAAGGAGTCCTTCTTTGAACACTGATCTCTCTATCTGGATATTCTCAATCAGTATATGAGGAATTAGAATGTCATAGCCACCAGCCAAACCATTGGAAAAATCCCTCAGATGTATATTTGAAATAAAAATAAAAAGTTTCAAATTAGATGTAGAAATTTCTCCAAGTAAATAGTTAACAAAACGTTGTTCATTAATTGTTCCGCCTAAACAGAAAACAAGAGCCTTTGTATGTTTAGGTTAGTCTGCTGTAAGATCTTGTTAACATTCCAAAATTAATTTGAAACCTCTCACAGAAGCTGATGTTTGGAAAAAAAAAAAAAACTACTTTGAGCTTTTATAAAATGCTACTCTTATAAAGGCCAAGTGTCTAGATATGCAGTCATTTTTTAAAAGATTTTATTTATTTATTCATGAGAGACACAAAGAGAGAGGCAGAGACACAAACAGAGGGAGAAGCAGGCTCCCTGTGGGGAGCTGGATGTGGGATTCGATCCCAGGACCCCCAGGATCACGCCCTGAGAGTGATTTTAATTATGGAATTAAATACATTTTAGTGTGCCTATTTGATAGACTATTAGAAGCCACTAAAAATGATGCTATAAATCAATACTGATATGGGACAATGATGAACTAATCAGTGAAAAAAAAACCGTTGCCAGTAGGGCAGCCTGGGTGGCTCAGTGGTTTAGCGCTGCCTTCAGCCTAGGGGGTGATCCTGGAGACCCGGTATCAAGTCCCATGTCGGGTTCCCTGCATGGAGTCTGCTTCTCCCTCTGCCTGTGTCTCTGCCTCTCTGTCTCTCTCTCTCTTTCTCTCTCTGTGTGTGTGTCTCATGAATAAATAAGTAAAATCTTTAAAAAAAAAAACTGTTACCAGCAGCATGCGTAATATTGTATAATTTTTTATAACAGTTGACCCTGAACAACATGGATTTGAAGTGCCCAGGCCCACCTGGTACGTGGGTTTTTCTTAATAAAATAGGATACTGTAAATTTATGTTCTCTTATGATTTTCTTAACATTTTTAGCTTTATTTTAAGAATACAGTATATTCTTAAAATATATTTTAAGATATATTTTAAAATATATTTTATGTTATCATTATGGTTTCTAGTCAATAATAGGCTATTAATAGTCAAATTTCTGTTTTTATTTTTTATTTTTTTTTAAATTTTAAATTTTATAAATATTATTTATTTAACAGGTTTTTAGAGAGCCAAAAGTTATACATGGATTTGGTACTGTGCAGGGGTCAGTATCCCTAACCCCCACCTTGTTCAAGAATCAATTATATGTATTTGTGGTAGGCAGCCTCTAAGATGGACCCCAGTGATCCTCGCCTCCTGGTATTCACACTCTTGTATAATCCCTTCACCTCCACATTACATAGGGCTGACCAGTGTAACCAGTAGGACATGCAGAATTGGAGTGTGACTTCTGAGTCAAATTATACATTTCAGCTTCTGGATCACTTTTTGGGGGAAAGCAACTGCCTAATCATTGAAGACCCTCAGGCAGCCATGTGAGAGTTTCACAAAGCAAAGAACTGAGGCCTTCTGCCGACAGCTAGCACCAAGCCAGGAGTATGAATGCATCATCTTGGAAGCAAATCCTTCAGCTCCAATCAAGCTTTTCAATGACTGCATCTCATGTTTAGCTCATGAGAAACCCTCAAAGAACCCCATAAAACCCCAGGAAATCACCATAGTTTCTTTGACTCTGCTTTTCTGTTGAATGCAGGAGGCAAAGGACTAGCTGGAATTGTTTGAGTTGAGAAGATTGTCATGGTACATGAGGGGTCACAAAGACGCTTGCCTGATTAACACCCATCTCTTCCCCACTGATAACCTGCCACTATTTGAGGCATCAAATCTCTAGCAAGCCCCAGCAAAAGGCACAATATTCATCCTCTAGAAAGAGGAATAATAAGCCCTTTGGCATCTGCTGCCACATTGGTGTAGAATCCTTTATCAAAAGATTGAGGGGGGCACTTGGGTGGCTCAGTGGTTGAGCGTCTGCTTTTGGCTTAGGGCATGATCTCAGGGTCCTGGAATCCAGTCCTGCATTGGGCTTCCCGCAGGGTACCTACTTCTCCCTCTGCATATGTCTCTGCCCCTCTCTGTGTGTGTCTCGTGAATAAATACAAAAAATCTTTAAAAGATTCAGGGAGTTTCCTGGAGCCATGGTTTGGGAGATACATTTTGAGGGAAGATAAGTAATGCTATATAATTTGTTACAACCAAACAACTCACAGATCTGACTGAACACTGTAAAATGTAACTGAAGCCTTCCACTGCACTGTGCCAAGATGAAGGATGTGTTTAAAATGCTACACTTAATATAGTGAGACATGGACTGCTTCTTTTTTGTACTTGGCTGAATATGGGATGTAGTCTGAGTTAAAACCATGTATTGTAGGGGAAGATAATCATGGGTAACCTCTTTGATGTGCCTTGGCCTATTTTACTTTTTAAGCTGCACATAGCCAAATTCTAACTTTAAAGAAGGGTTTCTACTATCTAAGCTAAATTCTCAGTTTCTGTGGCATTTTTATGACAGCCTTGACTTTTAAAGTGGAACCAAATTTCATTTGGAAAATGGGTCAACCAAGTATGTCTCTGTTAACAAATTGAGTGTAGATACTCTTGGTCTGTCACTCTTACTTCTGAGTTTTCAGCATTCCAAGAGGCCTCAGTGTCTAAGGCTGATGTGGAGTTGGAGTGAGGGAGAATGAGGATGGGCAAAAAGTAGATTGTCACACAGATCATATTTTATAAGTGAACCAGGAGACCCTGATATATAAAATACAGGATGCTAAGTTCAGGGTATAGTAAAGATGGGGAGAAATATATTCAGTGATGTAAATGAAAGTGTACCTGAACATTGTCTGCTTTATTAATTAGCTGGTCAGAAAGGAGTCTTATCTCCATAAGAATTGTGAATAGAGGCTTAAAATCCAAAATAAGCCTCCCAGTGGCCTTACCCCTAACCTGCCATGGTGTTTGCTAGCTGCAGGATAAGTAGCAGATCAACTCACTGTTGGACTTTGGTAAGACACTTAGATCTTACCGTTTGCTTAAGAAGAGAGCTCGTCTGGTTTTGTCTGTTTGTTTTTACCAAAAAAAGAAAAAAACAGTTGATAATGCACATGTTTCTTCTCAACTGTAAGTAGTTTTGTGTTTTTGTTTTAAAATTGGGATAGAGGAAGGTTGCCTGGCAGATTCAGTTGGTAGAGCATGCAGCTCTTGATCTTGGGGTTGTGAGTCAAGCCCCATGTGAGGCATAGAGATTACTTCAAAAAAAAAAAAAGAACAAGAAATTCTAAAAAACATAAAGTTGGAATAAACTTGTTGCTTGAGGAGATGACTTAAATACAGGCATGCATCCATCTTTCCAGTCGACAGGATATTTGGTGAAGGTGAGCAGAGTGCTTGGGACACTTGGGTGGCTCAGCAGTTGAGCCTTCGGCTCAGAGAGTAATCCTGGAGTCCCAGGATCGAGTCCTGCATTGGGCTCCCTACATGGAGCCTGCTTCTCCCTCTGCCTATATCTCTGCCTCTCTCTCTCTCTCTCTCTCTATCCCTATGAGTAAATAAATAAAATCTTAAAAAAAAAGGTGAGCACTTAATAGCTATATTCTTTTAAATGGCTATAAAATTTCAGTTGCATTGACGGAATTACTCTAAAGGTTTGGGTTTATTTTTGTACAGCTGAATTGATAAGGATTAGAATGTAAAAACTGGACTGCCCTTTGGAATAAGGTAAATTATAAATAAACATGCAAAGGCTTAACAATAATAGTAAGAATAACTGAAGACTCAGAAAAGCAAACAGGAAAGATGTTGGACTAAAGAGAATGAATTGAACATGCATATTTAATTGTATTCCTTCTAAAAACGCGTTTAACTGATATTAAAATGTATATTTTAAAGAATAAACTACAAGGGCAGAAATTATGGGGAGGGAAATAATTGCAACAAAATTCTGTGTTAAGAATAATCGATAATAATATGCTGATAATTACTTGCAATAAAAGGTGTATCACTTCTTGTGTCAATTCATAAATTGGGGGGGGTTGAATCAATTTAATCTGTAGCTGGACTTTGTTGCAGCTTTAGCTTCATTCACTCACCTTGGCCTCCAATTACTAGCATACAATAAAACTTGAAGAGATACTTGCAGAAGGAAGAAAATACAAAGTATGGTTAAGAGAGGTCGATAGAAGCAAACTCAGAAATTCTCCAGATGTTGGAATTACTAGAAAGGGACTTTAGAACAAGCAGGACAAAATATGTTAAAGGATTGCATGGGGAAAGTAGACATCTCCATGGATAGGTGGAGAATATCAGCAGAAGGCTGGAAACAACCAAATAAAAATCTTACAAATGAAACAATAAAGATAACAGAAATGAAGCATTTAGTCAATGTGTTTAACAGCAAACTGGACACAGTAAACAGAAGATAGGCAAATAGTAATTCAAATTCAAGTATAAAGAAAATGAAAGGGGGCTCTAAGATCTATGGGGCCATATAAAATTGTCTATCAGACACATATTTGTGTCCCAAAAGAAGGAAAAGAATGTGAAGCAGAAGAAATAGTTTTAGTGATTGTTCCAAAATTTATGGAAGACATCAACCTATGATTTCAAGAAAAAGTCCAAACAGGGTAAATACAACAAAATCTAAACCTAGAGATATCTAAATCAAATTCTGATGAAAACTGAAGATAGAGAAAAAATCTTAAATGCAGCCAGAAAAATATAAAAGATACATTATGTACAGGAAATGAACTATACAAGTTACAAGTGATTTTATAGGAATACTGGGGCCAAAAGACAGTGGAAATCCATTTTTTAAATGTTGTAGGCAAAAAAATTGAAAATTATTTTTCAGAATCTGGAATTATATACCAGTGAAAATATGCTTCAAAAATGAAAGCAAAATAAAAACATTTTAGGCAGACAAAAGAGAGAATTCATCTCTAGCAGACCCTCACTAAAAGAAACACCAAAAGCAGTTATTCACATTGAAGAGAATACCAGATGGAAGCCCAATTTTGCAGGAAGAAATGAATGTGTAGGTAAATGTAAATAACTTTATTAATATATACATGCAGTGCTTTTAATAACAATGTAAAGAGGGTTTTATTATATAGGTAGAAGTGAAATACATAAGAGTACAAAAGACAGTAGAGAGGAAAAATGAAACTTTTATAAGGTAATATTTTTCATGAAGTAGTATAATATGATTTAAAGGAAAACTGTAATAAGTTAAAGATACATATTGTAATTTCTACACCAATCACAAAAACAAAACAGGAACAAAAGCAACAACAACAAAACCCCAAACAAAACCTGAAAGAGATCTATTATAAAGAGAAGAGATAAAATTATGCTAAAAATTCACAATTCACCCAGTAGACACCTGGAAAAGAGAGAGGAAAAAGAACAAAAATGAAGACAAATGGAAAATGAATATTAACATGGTAGACTTAACCCCATCAAATTAACAATTACATGTCATTAAAATGGGATAAACACTCTAATTAAAAAGCCAAGATAATCATTTAGAAATAGATTTTAAAAAAAAGCAAAGACCAAAGTACAGTTGATTTATACAAAAAAAAAATCTGTTAAAATGCAGATATAGGAAGGTGGAAGTAAAAGAGTTGAAAAAGATATTCAGTGCAAATACTGAGCATAAAAGGACATAATAGATCCTGCAGACATTGAAATGATAAAAGTTCTTTTACACAACTTTATGCCAGTGAATTTAGTAACTTAGATGAAATGGAAATTTCTTTTTGAAAATTCAGTTTACTAAAATTGATAGAATAAAAAAGTACAAAAAACCCTATATCAATTTAACACTTGAATTCATAATCAAAATGTCTCCCACAAAGAAAATTCCTGGCCCACATAACCTCACTGGAAAATTTTATCAACTTCAGATTTTATTTTTAAGTGGGGTGCCTGGGTGGCTCAGTCGGTTAAGTGACTAACTTTTTTTTCAAGATTTATTTATTTATTTGAGAGAACGAGAGAGAGAGAGAGAGAGAGAGAGAGAGAATGCAGTAGGGAAGGTTAGAAGGAGAGGGAGAGAATCCTCAAAGAGACTCCTTGCTGATCCTGGAACTCTTACCAGAGGCGCAACTCAGAGATCAGGACCTGACCCAAAATCAAGAGTTGGACATTTAATAGACTGAGCCAACCCCAGGCATCCCTAAGTGACAATTCACAAATTGGATCTGTCTGCATATTAAAAATAATATATCATGACCAGTTGGGGTTTATCCCAGTAATGGAAAGTTGGTTTAAGATTCAAAATCCATCAATGTTATTTATGATGTTAACACAATGAGGGAGAAATACATGATCTCCAGAGAGGCAGGAAAAAATCTGATAAAATTCACTCCTTCATGACAAAACATTATTTTAAAAAAAAATTATTTATGCATGGGCAGGGGGAGGGGCAGAGGGAGAAGCAGACTCCCTGCTGAGCAGGGAGCCTAACATGACCCCATCTCAGGACCCTAAGATTATGACCTGAGCTGAAGGCAGCCACTTAACCAACTGAGCCACCCAGGTACCCCAAAACGTTCTTAAAACTAGAAATAGAAGGCAACTTGCCTAGTCTGTAAAGAGCTCAGAAACTGATGCATTCAGTTGCTCTGGGAATGAAGATAGGATTAAAAACAGGAAGACTTACTGAAATGAAAGTTTGTTGAAAAAGCAGTTACGTTTGAGATCTCACCAACTCCTTGCATTAGAATGCTATCCCAGCAGAAGTTTTGAGGTTTGGTCTTTGTAGCAAGAGGACTGTGGACTATGGGAAATTGGGCACAACTGAGAGTAGAGATTTGGTGAAAATTTATGTGGTGAATTTTAAAACCTCTCTTCTCCCTCTTCAACACTTTTCACTAATCTAGAATGCTGTCAGCCAGCTTTCGATTCTTTACAAAAGAGTTTAGAAGATTCTGCTCTAATAGATCCACCTAGCCTAAATGAAAAGTCCTAAAGATACTGGTATCAAGGATTTCACCAAAGAAATGGCCCAGTCAGAATACCATTTATGGTATTCATTTATGGTATTCAGAATACCATTATTTTTCTTGCAGTAAAAACCACAGCCAGCGAAGATGAAAACTTTAAGAAAACAATTAATATTTTTTAGTATAGCTGATACATAATTTTACATTAGTTTCAGGTATATAGCACAGTGATTCAGCACATGATCCATCACCATACAATGCTATTACAATATCATTGACCATATTCTCTAGGCTATATCTTTTATTCACGTGACTTAATCATATCGTTAACTGGAAGCTTGTATCTCCTACTCCCTTCACCCATTTTTCCCATCCCTCAAATCCCCTTCCCTCTAACAACCATCAGTTTGTTCTCTGCATCTAGGTTTGATTCTGCTTTTTGGTTTGTTTATTCACTTGTTTTTTAGATTCCACATATGGGTGAAATCATATGATATTTGTCTTTCTCAGCTGACTTAGCATAATATCTTCTATGCCCACCCATGTTGTCAAATGGCAAGATCTCATCTTTTTTATAGCTGTGTAATATTCCATTGTATGTATGGAATCACATATACTATGTCTTCCATTCTTCTGTTGGTGGACACTTAGTTGGTTACATATCTTGGCTATTGTAAATAATGCTGCAGTAAACAGAGGGGTGTATGTATCTTTTCAAATTAGCATTTTTTAGTAGCTACCCAGTAGTAGAGTTATTGGATCAGATGATATTTCTGTTTTTATTTTTTTGCAGAACCTCCATGCTGTTTTCTAGAGTGACTATACCAATTCACATTTCTACCAGCAGTGCACAGGGGTTCTTTTTTCTTCACATCCTTGCCAGAATTTGCTATTTTTTGTCTTTTTTATTTTAGCCATTCTGAGAGATATTAGTCAATATCTCATTGTGGTTTTGATTTGCATTTCCCTGGATTGGTGATGTTGAGCATCTTTTCATGTGTCTGTTGGCCATCTGCATATTATCTTTGGGAAAATGTCTGTTCGGGTCCTCTGTCCATTTTTAAGGTGGATTATTTTTTTGGTGTTGAGTTGTATAAGTTCTTTATATATTTTAGACACTGACCCTTTATTAGACATATCATTTGCAGATATCTTTTCCCATTTAGTAGGCTGGCTTTTTGTCGTTTTTGATGGTTTCCTTTTCTGTTCCAAAGCTAAATGAAAAAAACCCAAACCCTATTGTCCTGTGAGGTATAAGAAGATTCATGAAACAAGAAAACTATGTTATTTTTTAAAATGATTAGAGGACAAAAAAATACCTTTTGGAAACTAAAAGTATAGTATATAAGTCTAAACTCAATACAAAGTTAGAAGATAAAGCTGAGAAAAATCTCTTAAAAAATAAACCAAGAGAGGGACTCCTGGGTGGCTCAGTGTTGAGCACCTGCCTTCAGCTCAGGGCCTGATCCCAGGATCCAGGATTGAGTTCCATATCAGGCTCCCTATGAGGAGCCTGCTTCTCCCTCTGCCTGTGTCTATGCCTCTCTCTATGTCCCTCATGAATAAATAAATCTTAAAAAAAAATAAACCAAGAAAAAAACAAAAACAAAAAAATGTTTATGAAATAAATGAACTTTTAAGAAAACTAGGAGACTTTCCCCGTTAGATAATAATGAAGAATAGGAATAACAGGAATTCCAGAAAAGAATGGCCAAAATGTGGCATAACATGAAATTTCAGAATATTAAGGGTAAAGAAAGAAATCCTACAAGGTTTCAGAGAGAAAGAGAAACAGAAACAAGTGACATGTGAAAAATCAAGAACCAGACTTCACACCACCAACAAAAGCTGGAAGAGAACAGAATGGTATCTTCAGAGTTGAGTCCATACTTTTGCTCCTAGATTTCTATACCTAACCAAACTGTCAATAAAGAAGGTAAACCAAGGACATTTTCAGACCTTTCAGGGGCTCAAAAAATTATATCCAATGAACCCTTTCTTAGGAAGCTACTGGATAATGTGTTCTACACAAGAATAAGGTCATAAAGACATAGGATCCACAAAGAGAGAGGTAAAAGGAGTTTTTGTTGGAGTTTGATAAAATGAGATCCTAAGAAGAGTATGGAGCAGATCAGAAAATGCCAGGACAGGGATGCCTGGGTGGCTCAGTCGCTTAAGGGTCTGCCTTCAGCTCAGGTCATGACCCTGGAATCCTGGGATCAAACCTTACATCCTGCTCCTGCTCAGCAGACAGTCTGCTTCTCCCTCACCCTCTGCCTCTCATCCCCTGCCCCCGACTCATGCTCTCCTGATTGCTCTTTTTGTCTCCATCTCTCTCTCAATTAAATAAAAAGATAAAAGAAAATGCCAGGAAAGATCAATCCAACTAAAGGAAAAAGAACCATATATAGAGAAAAGATTTAGACTATTGAAGGAGAAATTGGGCTGAATTAGTAATAAGTAGAAAGAAAACTAAGCAAAAGAAAAGCCATTATTTTAGGGAGAATAAAAAGTTATGCAAGAAAGGAGAAAATTAAGGCTAGTATACTATATATATGTATGTGGCTCAGCTGTGAATAGCATGCCATTGTCATCATAATGCAGATACTGATCTAAACAAAAGTATGTTCTAATTATATTGACAGGATCACAGACATAGAGTTTCTGCATGTGGGTGGTGGTAGTATATGTTTGGTGAAGAAATGGGAAATGGTAAGAGTTATATCCTCATCTTTTATAGACGGTACGAAAACTTGAAAGTTCTAGAAGTAGGAAATATAAGCATGTTATTTAGATATATGGAGATGAACAACAAAAGAAACAGCTAAAATTGAAATGTTTGCTTTTGAGGAAGAGAGGATGTGGAGGTGTGGAAGTAAAAAAGAATGCTAAGGTTTTTTACAGTAAGTTTTATAGAATTTTGTTATTTTATAAATTATGTAAAAATCTAATTTTGATGAAAATAAAAACAAAATTTGGAGACAAAAGAATTATGGTATACCCATTTTTAAAAAGCAGGTGGGAAAATAGGGAATGGAGCAAGACAGGACCTGTCCAATTTACACAGGGATTGCGGACTCAGAACACTGTAATGGAGAAATCTGAGAGACTTTGGGTGGGGGAATTAATCCTACATGTGACATAGCGTTTGTGCCTAGGATTACCATTGCCTAATTTAAATCTAATGCAAGCTACATATGTGATTTAAATTTTTGGAAGCCACATTAAAATCAGTAAAAAGAAAATAATAAAATTAACTTTATTGGGGCACCTGGATGGCTCAGTCAGTTAAGTACCTGCCTTTGGCTCAGGTTGTGATCTCAGCGTCCTGGGATCGAAACCCACATTGGGTTCTCTGCTCAGTGGGGAGACTGATTCTCCCTCTCACTCTGCCTGCTGCTTCCCCTGCTTGTGCTCTCTCTCCCTCTTTCTCTGTCAAATAAAATCTTTTTTAAATTTTTAAATGTTTAAGATTTATTTTATTTTTTATTTTAGAGAGAGAGTGAGTGGGAGTGGGGGCACGGGAAAAGAAAATCTCAAGCAGACTCCATGCTGAGTAAGGAGGAGGGCTTGATCCCATGACCCTGAGAGGTCCCAGCTACCTTAGCTGAAACCAGGAGTCAGATGCTTAACTGACTGTGCCACCCACGTGCCCCAAAGTTAATTTTTCTAAGATTTTATTTATTTATTTATGAGAGACAGAAAGAGAGGCAGAGACATAGGTAGAGGGAGAAGCAGGCTCCCTGCGGGGAGCCTGATGTGGGACTCGATTCTAGGACCCTGGGATCACTCCCTGAGCTAAAGGCACATGCTCAACCACTGAGCCTCCCAGATTCCCCCAAATTAATTTTTTAAAAAGATTTTATTTATATGACAGCACAAACCCAGAGAGCAGCAGAAGGAAAAGGAGAAGCAGCTCTCCACTTAGCAGGGAGCCAGATGTGGGGCTTGATCCCAGGAAGGACCCTGGAATCATGACCTGAGCCAAAGGCAGGTGCTCAACCTACTAAGCCACCGAGGCACCCCCCCAAAAATTAATTTTAATAATGTGTTTTGTTTAACCCAATATATTCTAACTATGATGAGCTTATGATAAATATAAAAGTTATTATGAGGCATTTTCATTCTTTTTTTCAAGGTCTTTAAAATCCAGTGTATTTTACACTTAGATATATCTCAATTCAGATACTAAATTTGTATCAGAAATAAATGAGTTGTGTTTAGAGTTCCTAAAATTTACAGTTGAAAAAATAGATTCACATACCCAAGTTGTCCCAAACATACTTGAAAATTTTCCAATAACTGAGTTGAGTACCAAAAGATTACTTTCCTTTAATGTTCACATTCATATTTATGAAACGGTTCATCTTTTTGCTTCAAAGAATTGATTTGACTTTGAAGCAAAACCTTATCAATTTTAAAACTATATCCATCTAAGTTAAGTAAATTCAGTAACTCTTAATCAACTTAGTATTAACATTGAATTCAAAGGAATATTGCATAAATTGAAAAGCAATTCTAAATTTATCAATATTAACAAAGCAATGTTCACATTTTTTTACAGTTTTTGCAGCCAATTTACCTAACAGTGTGATTACAATTAAAGCAGGCGTCATGATTCATGTTTTAAAAAATGTACAAAAACATTAATTTGCTTTTTGAGAAGTTTCAGCAAATTCTTTTCGCTTTCTATAGAATTGAAGAATGAAGGTTATTCATGTGCTATATGATACAGTTGAAAATACATAAATTACACTGCCATATTTTTCTTTTATTATTGAATGTGGCAAGCATTCTTTTTGTTTCAAAAACACATCTTGAACTATAGTTACCAGTACTTTAACTCTATTTAGAACCCATTCACAATTCAAGTAATGACTATAGGTAAAGAGCACACAGTCATTTAATTCATTATCTATTTCAATAATTCCATGAATTAGTAATTTATAGTATATATATGTTGAATGATTTTAACAACTGTACTTCTGACACTTTTCATAGGAAAACTCCAAATATCTTCAGTATGTGTATCACACAATCCAGTAAATCTAAGTTTTTGACCTGACATAGTTGGCTTATCATATGTCTTGGTAGAAACTAATTTCTTCATACTAGCTAAAACTCTTCTTTGACATTTACAAAATATCCAAAATTACATACACACTATGATTTATTTTAGGTCATGAATAGACAAATTCTAAGTAAATTTGAAAATTCTATGAGACAAGTGTACCCAAAGTTTTAGCTGGGTAGTGTCTCTTACATAATGTAACTTATCTAAAGATGAAAAAAAAAGTGCATGCAATTTTTCAAAATTGGAATCAATTTATAGGCATTATTGGAAAGGTTTTATAATCTGTAGGTACTTGCTGGGAGGCTTAATTGAAATGTTTCACTGTTGTAAAATTTCTTTTAGTCTTTTCTTCATAATTTTCTAACAAAATTTACATAACAAGTAATTTTACTATCTCTCCATCTAAAAATGATTTATGTGTGTGTGGTAAAGAATTTAAGGCATCTTATAACTGACCAAAGTTACAAGCTCAAATCCTGTTAAAAATCGTTTGAGAAATTTTTGTTGAATGTCTAATTCTAATTTAACATAACTAATTTCTTTAATTCTTTCTTAGCTGTTGAGAGGAAACTTACCACCTTCACTGTGTTTGCTTTAAGTGGCTCCTAGTGTTTACTTTATTTTCGTTTTGCTTTATTTTCATAGCAGCCAACTGTAATTGCCTTATGTGAAGATTGGTGCTCACTTCAGCACATATACTAAAATCAGAACCATATGTGAAGATTGTGAAATTTGGTATCTTTTCCCAGACTCTTCTCTTTTTTAATGTTCTAGTTATAGTACTAGTTTCTGCATTTCCCACCTAATTCCCTCTCAAAAATACGCCTTCATTTTATTTAATTTTATTTTTTAAAGATTTTATTTATTCATGAGAGACACAGAGAGACAGGCAGAGACACAGGCAAAGGGAGAAGCAAGCTCCCTGTGGGGAACCCAATGTGGGACTCCATCCCTGGACCCCGGACCCCAGGATCATGCCCTGAGTCAAAGGCAGACACTCAACCGTTGAGCCACCCAGGCATCCCATGCCTTCATTTTAAATGTTAAAATTTGTCTATACTTATTATTTGATCAGAAACATAATTTAGTTATAATTAAAATAAAGATTTTGATTTAATTACCAATTATGAATTACATAGGAATCTCTCTAATTTGAGCTATCTGCATCTTATATTTTATATTTTATATTCAAATAGACACATTATAACACATTAGTGTGTAGGAAAATGATAACTTGAGCTGAATCTATCCACTGACTAGATTGGTAGTGTGTTTATATGTAATACTAAAAATGATGTTAATGTCCAGTACACAAACTGCAACATAATAGTATCTTACGGGATATAGTGGTTAAAGTGACATGTAGTCCTACTTAATGAGAAAGTTTATTTAACAGAAAAATATTTTATACTGCTTCAGTTTTTAGATTTATTTTTTTTTAAGAGTTTGGGATGTTTTTTGTTGTTTGTTTTGTTTTGTTTTGTTTTGTTTTTTAAAGGAAATCTCTACACCCCATTTGGGACTCAAACTCACAACCCTGAGATCAAGAGTCTCATGCTCTACAGACAGGGCCAGCCAGGCGTCCCTACATTTAAATTTAAATATAATTAAAATTTTGCTTCTTTCATTGTAGTAGCTGCATTTCAAGTGTTCAGTAGCCACATGTGTCCAATGGCTATTCTATTGGACAGAATAACTATGAAAATAAGAGAACGAGGACCTATTAGGGTGCCAGACATTTTGTTGGGTACTTTCAAAGATAGGATCTCGGAAGACAGCCTCTGTCCTGCCTGCTGGTCCCTTGCAGTGTATTCAATAAACTTCTATCTCCTTTAAAATGAACAAAGATAGGATCTCAATTATTCCTCATAATGATCCCACATCAGTGAGGGACTCATCAATGAAGGGGCTGGAAGGACAGTCTGAACCCAAAGCCCACACGTATGTGCCATGACATGGCTATTGCTCAGGTGTAATTTTATATATATATATATATATATATATATATATATATATATATATATATATATATATATAAACACAGTGCTTTTTCCTTAACTCTCTACCCCCTTTTACAGTCTGCAAGCCTCAGGGCACCTGGGTGGCTTAGTGGGTTAAGTGTCTGACTCTTGATTTTGGCTCAGGTCATGATCTCAGAGTCATGGGATGGAGTCCCCTTTTGGGCTCTGTGTTCAGTGGGGAGCCTGCTTGTCTCTCTCTCATTCCACTCCCCCCTTCACTCGCGCGTGTGTGCACTCACTCTATAAAGTAAATAAATTTTTAACGTATACAAGCCTCTACTTGTTTTAACTATTTTTTATAAGTGAATTTATTCAAGAAATATTTGTCTCTTATAGGCCAGGCACTATTCTAGGGAACAAAAACAGTCCCTGCCTAAACAGTCCCTGCCTTCATGGAGTTTACAGTCTCATGTGAAATGAACAGAAGATTACAAAACAAAAACACTTGTTTTTGTTTTTGTTTTTATCAATATTAACAAAGCAACGTTCACATTTTTTTACAGTTTTTGCATACTGGGGATAAGGAACCTCTGCCTATGGTAGTTCTAAGGGTGATGATGCAAATAGTGCTTGGTAGGAGCGTTTGTTATTGGCTATGAAGTAATTACTTCCAGTTCTGAATAGTTACATTTATTTGTCTGTTCAGTGTTATCCTTGGTGCTCACATGATCCAGTCTCTCAGAAGTAGGCATCAGGGCAAAGGGGCGCATGGTAACACTAGAAGGGCAGTAATTTCCCAGATCAAGAACATCAAACTGAAGCAGGGAGCCTTTTATTCCTTCTAGGGGAGCATAGTGGGATCACCCTATACTAAAAGTACTGCTTTAAACAGTAAAATCGTGATCTTACAATGTATCATACCCATAGCTTATTTTTACACTATTGCAAAAGCTACAAAAAGTGGAGTTTCCTTTGTACAGTAAGCTCTAAAATCCTTGCAGTTTAAGATGCAGCTGAGGAGCAAGGGGGGGGGGGCAGGGTCTTCAGGAGCAGAGATGTATGCAAATGAAAGGATTTTCCTTAAACACAGCCTCAGGGGAGTTAGCTCTTTCAGAGTATTTTATAGTTCAACCAGATCATTGTATAAGTAAGAAAACCTAAAATTCAGAGAGGTTAAGTGATTAATCCATGGTCATACAGCATATTCATTTAGTGAGACTGGGACCTTTACATTTTCTTTGCAGCTAAGGAGTTGTGGGTGAGAAGAGGAAGAAGGGAGTAGGTGGCAGGGAGAATCAGAGGAAGCTAAAGATTGTATGTATAGCCCTGTAAGGCTTAGGGTTTAAAATCTGCTCCTGTCCTTTCTATTGTGACGTTAAGCAGGTTTCTTAACTCTGATAAGCTTCAGAATCTTAGCTGTGAAATGGGGATGACACAGACGTCCTGGGGTTGCAGAGAAGACTTGATGAGATGATGAATGTAAAAATGTCTCAAACCTCTTGAAGATAAGACTTTTCCTTTACTCACTGTCTCAAAGTACCACTTCCTTTTATTGATTTTCAAATTTCCAACTCCATAAACCCAGGTCTTAAGTTTTTTGCATTGGTGGATCAAACTGTAGCCCTGCACCTGCAAGCCCCTACCTCCCCTGGGATTTTTTTGTCTCCCAAATTCTTTTGACTTCCCTACTTCTCTCACAGAGCCCCATTCCTGTGATCACACCCTACTCCAGCCTCTCCCTTAACCCCTCTCAGCATCTGGCCCATCCTAGTTGGAGTTCCACCTAACAATAGGAAGCCTTTACAAGTATTTGGATAGTGTGACAGCCTTCAAAGTGCTTTCACAGACGTTCTCCCCTTTGATCCTCACAACAGCCCTGCAGGGGATACAGGGCAGTTGTTATCTTCCAAGTTTTACCACTAAGGAACCCAAAGTGTATAGAGGCTAAGAGATTTGCCCAAGGCCACCAGCTGGAGAATCACTTGGTGTGCAGGAGGGAACACAAGCTTTCAGGAAGTCCTAGGTTCAAGTCTCAGCTTTCCCACTTGCTAGCAGTGTGGCTTTCAGGTAAGTTACAGAGCTTTCCAGAGCCTCAGATTCCCCATCTATAAAATGAGATATTTGTTATGATTCCTGCAGAATTGCTTATTTTGTATATGTAGTACTTTGTAGACAGCAAGTATTTGGCAAACCAGACTGGAATCTAGTGTACCGAAACATCTGTCTACACTGTTTCTCAACACTGCTCCAACTAGAAATAAGTTCTTCCATCTCTGCATTGGGGGAGCATTCATTGTCTTTGGTTTCATGCCTCAGAAACTAACTCTAGCTGAAGCAAATAGGATTTTGCCAAGATACAGATCATAAAATGGAAGAGTTGAAAAATCACTTTCTGAAAAGGACCCACAGCAGCTACAGGGATCTCCGCAGCCCTTTGGGAATGGTCATTGGACGGTTCAATGTCAACTCTCTTTCCCCCACCCTGTCTCTCTCTCTACTCAAAATCCAAATTTACAGAAGAGACAATCTGATTGACCAAGTATATAGGCCATGTGCTCACCATGGGGGCAAATGGGCAGGGGTTGTTGGCAGCCCACTGGAATGATAACGGAATGAAGGAAGGGAAGTTCCTCAAATTAAGGGGAGAAATGCTCTCAAATTAAGGAAGTTCATGATTTAGTCCTCATGTAACTAAAACCAACTGTCATGTATGGCTGCTTGTAGCTGGTTATATTCACTTGTGCTTCTTCTGTCTAAACATCCAACTAGACCATTAGTTCTAGGGTTACTGGTGTGGGTGTGGGAAGGAGGATACCTCTGTCTTATTAGATTCAATATGTAGGCCCAGAGACTGACCCAGTGCTTTGCACATAATTGGTGCTCAAAAAATATCAGATAACTGATAGTTTTTGTTGCTTTTATTCCAGTCCTTGGTCTTTCACTCCAAACAGAAAATTAACTTAGATCTTTTCTGATTTATCCCAATTCCTAAACCTCAGAACTCCTACCTACATGCAGCCACCAATAAAGCAAATCAATCAATTACAATTAATCTATTAGCTTCCTCACAGGAACCAACAGATTCCTTAGGCCTTGCCATTTTCCATTACAACCACTGGGTGAGAGTCTGTTATCTTGGCAAAGGACTTGATTAGTAAGTCATTGTAATTGGGACGCCTGACTGTCTTAGTCAGTAGAGCTTGTGATTTGACTTCAGAGTTGTAAGTTCAAGCCCCACATTGGGTACAGAGATTACTTAAAAATAAAAGAAATCTTTAAAAAAAAAGTCATTGTAATAGAAGCAGATTGCAACTAATTGCATATTCTTGAACTCTTCAAGTTCAAAATTACATTGCAGAATTAGGATATGGCGAAGTATTTCTAATGAAAGGAATAAACAGAACTAGTATAGACACTGGTTCATATTTATGATTATGTACCTGACAAGCAAAGACTCTTGCTATTCCTGTTAATAAAAAATAGCAAAGCTTAAATATATGTAGGAATTCCTAAACATGTGGCCCATTATTGAAGTAAACTAAACACCCTTGTCCTAGTCAGGCCTAAAATTTTGATAGTCTTTGAGTCTGTCCTGGTTTTCTAGGGTTTTTTTGGGGAGGGGGGGCGTTGAATATTTTGGTTTGTTTTGATTTTGTTTGTTTTAGAGAAGGGTAGGGGGGGCAGTGGGAGAGAGAAACCTCAGTCAGGCTCCACACCCAGTGTGAAGCTTGAGACAGGGTTCAATCTCGCAACCCTGAGACCATGACCTGAGCCAAAATCAAGAGTTGGATGCTTAACTGACTGAGCCACCCAAGCACCCTTATTCTGGTTTGGTTCTGTCTGTGGGCACAGACCCTAGATCAGCTCTACCTTTTTTTTCTTTTTTTGGTCTTCCTTCTCTTTGCAGTTATTTTAAATTTGTTCTTTCAAATGGTTATTAATTTCCTAGAGGACATGTCAGAAAATAGCTGATGAATAAAAATAGTGCTACCCACCTTTGACTAAACTTTTAGCCAATTGAGCAGGCAGGATTTTCATGAAGAAAATCTGTGAAATTAATTAATTAACTGTAACTGAATTTCACCTCTTTAACCTTAACTCGTGAGCAAACCTGAGCTAAATAAACATCTGACCATTCAATCTCTTCCACTTAAGGTTAACTTGAGTTTATTATTCAAGCTACTGCCCTTGTGTGTTAGGCAATGCATAAATTACGCATACTAATTACCCTGGATGGGGCACCACTTTAATGAATTCTTTTAATTAAACTGCAACACAGTGGTTTTGCACAGGATGGTCTATATTTCATCCTTAAACTACGTTAACCTTCATCTTTGTCTGGGCAGCTCACACATCCAACCAGAGAAGGTCTGAGTTTAATTCATCTAAGTATATACATTCAGCAACCCCCATCTTGACTATCATAAGAAAATATGAAAAATGTTTCTCTTCTGCTTCGAGGTTAAAAAATTAGATGCCTTTGTGAAAAGTTATGATTCTTCTGGGGATACTAAGATGGAGAAAAAAGGCAAAACAAAGCAAAAAATGGTAATGACAGCAACCAGCATAGCACTCCAGTCCTTAAAGCATAAATAACAGAAGTCATATTAACAATGTCCTTAGTAATATTGCTACTAAGCAAAGTAGCTTAGTATTAATATGTAGATCACTAATGTAAAGATTACTTAATGTAAAGATCACGGAGTAAGGAGTCATTTCTTACTTCATGATCTTTATATTACAAAGTTTACAGTAAATAATCTATATCATGAGTATAGTTTTCAAAGATACAGTTCTCTATTATCTCCATCACCATTAAGTAGATGGAGCAATAGAGAAAATTGAGACCCACGTTTATTTTAGCCAGGAGCTTTATTTATCTTCTCTTGTCTTTACTGAGCTTTTGCTTCTAGGTAGTAGAATTGACTGCTTTGGGTTTTACCTGTCTAATATCCAAGGGAGTGAAGCAGCAGGGGAAAGAAGGGAGAGAATCAAACAGCCAAAAGACCATCTAAATACCAGGAACCTTAATTATACCCAACTTAGGCAACATATATTGAGCATCTACTATATACCTAGCACAATGCCTGGTGCCAGAATGTCTTGGTGATTGTGAAACATTCTATTTGCATTTTTTGAAAAAGAAAAATAAACATTTGCATATATATGTTTGTACTTACATGAATAAATCCAGGAAGATACACAAAAGCTGTTTGGAGAGTTTGCTTCTGGGAAGTACTAGGATCTGAGTTAGGAGGAAAAGTTACTTAATCTATGCTGTTTCCTTCTCCTCTTCCTACTCCTCTTGCTGGTACTCTTCTTTTCCTCCTCCTCCTTCCTCTTCTATCATAAGCATGTGCTACTCTTTAATTAAAAAAATAAAAAACAAAAATACCTAGAGAGTCCCTAGTCCACTGGGAGAGACAAACATATCACAATAATGTGAAAAGTGCTTTGATAGCTGAACATGCAGACAATTCTGGATACACAAGAGAGGGATTATCTGACTCTGGAAGGAGTCAAGGAAGGCTCTTCATGAGAAGGAGGTGTGGGTCTTGAAGCATGAGTGTGAGAATTTTTCATGCTGAGCACCAGCTCTTGGTTAATGGGAAGCATAGATGATTCCATTCATCCTAAAATTTTTCTGTTAATAGCTATGCTCCTGCAGGACTTTCCTCATGATATATGTAAACAGTGTTTAAGTCATTCTAATTTCTGACAACAAGATGATTGAGAGTGATACTTTGTAAATGATCCCAAAGAAAAATTATTCATTCTGGAAAACAATTAGATATGCCTAAAATTCTAACTTCATAATTACTCCCAATAGTCCCTGTAAATTTTGCACCACGCTCTAATTTAAACCAAAATTTGTGCATACTGACCTATAGGATACAACAGATCTTTATTTTGATAGGAAAGGGCAAGAATATAAGGTATTTTTAGCAGCAAAACCTAATTTTTCAGTGAGTCAAACCAATGTTTACTAAAAATAATAGCTTCCTATCAGTTAACTAATTTATTATCAGTTTACTAAAACTCAATCTTGAGTGTCTTAGCTGACTTATTCCATTTCAGAGGACAGATTGCCTTAAAGATTTGATAAAATCACTTTCCATTGTAATCACTGAAGAAGCTCTTCAAATTTTCAAATCAGGTAAGTCTACAGAGGTCTTCCAGTTGGGCTGTGAATACAATGCAGACTTCTTCAACCCTTGAACAGGTCTCTCTGTACAATATGTGAACTTCCTACTTAGAGAAATTTATATAGTCTACCTACTGGACATTCATAGGGGATTTATCTCAACTGCTGGCTGTGTCTAAGTGTGGGTCAAAAGAAATAAAGTAAACCTATTTGAAATGTAAAAGATACAGATAAATGTATTACCTATTACTTTAAATTTTTCTCTATTTTTAAGAGCATTCTAGTATCTTGAGAATATTTCTGCTATTAGACAGAACAGCCATTTTTGGTATGCTCTGAGCTCCCCAGATTTGATAAGCATGGACCATGAATGAAAGGCTGAGCTCTGGGTTGCACCCCATTAGAGACCTCATTGTGGACCTACTCTTCAGCCCTGACAGAGAATCCAACTAACCCATGTCTTTTTTTCTCTACCAAATTTCAGAGATTACTTGTTATCATTATCTCCCACAGGATTAAGGTTTATTTTGTTCACCACCAAGTACAAAGTAAATGTTCTACAAACATGTTAAATGAAAGGAATATATCAAATTCTTTATCTGCAAAGTTTTCCTAATCTACCAACCCAGCAATGCTTTAAAAGTACAAAAAAATGAAGTTAGGGGTACCTGGATGTCTCAGTCGGTTAAGCATCCCTCTCTTGATTTTGGCTCAGGTCATGTGACCTCAGGGTTCTGAGATCTTGCTCTGTGCTCAACAAGGAGTCTGCTGGAGACTCTCTCCCTCTGCCCTCCTATCCCCCAAATAAATAAGTAAATCTTTTAAAAAATGTTAAGTGTCATAAGGCTTCTTTCTAGTGAACTCACAATAGCTCCTAGTAATCATCAGACTCTTTCTAAATGCTTCCAAATCTGCACTTTAATAATATTTAATAAGTTTGCCAGAAATTAGCATCATGTCTTTTGATCTATAATTTCTAGAATTCATTCCCTTTTGAACAATTAAGACACTATTTGCCTATATGTTTTACTCTGGATACCTTATCTTCATGACGGAGCAGAGGCTAGCTCTTAACATCATATAATTACATTTAGAAATGGACTTCCCTCTCTTCTCTGACCTCTACCTTGTAGCTACAATAGAGGAAAGATAGGGAAAGAGAAGACCATAAAAGTCTCAAATTCCATATTTTCCTATTGATGGTCTTATGTGGGGCACCGACATCCCTCATTCTGAGACTATTTTTTTTTAAGATTTTATTTATTCATGGAAGACAGAGAGAGAGAGAGAGAGAGAGAGAGAGAGAGGTAGAGACACAGGCAGAGGGAGAAGCAGGCTCCATGGAGGGAGCCCGACGTGGGACTCGATCCTGGGTCTCCAAGATCACTCCCTGGGCTGAGGACAGTGCCAAACCACTGAGCCACCTGGGCTGCCCTCATTCTGAGACTATTAAGGAGCCCGGGTAAAAGGAATTCTGCCTCCCAACCAAAGCAACAAACCCTAGAGAGAGGCTGGGGTCTCTCTCTCTCTTAGAGACTTCATTTGAATAGTATCAGAGTATCAGAGGAAGATGCTAAGACTGATCTCATCACTATCCTGAGACTGGTATGATCAGTACCTTTCAATTATTTACTGAGCCACAGCTATGAGCCAGATGTAGGGGATACAGAGATGAATGCCACATAGTTCCTGTTCTCCAGGAACTCACAGGAAAAGGTGTCACAGACAAACCACTGTAATGAATTGGAATGTGCTCACCTAGCTAGATGAGCCAAATAGAGCTGTGAGGGCTTCACACAGATCTTGAAGACCCCCTAACTGTAGTGCCAATATGCTTTGAAGTGGGAGATATTTTGAAATGCTTAACTCTTGTTTTCCACTTTAAACCAAAGAAACAAAAGAAAGATAAGATTTTTATGCATGGGCAGAATATAGTTTAAAGGCAGAAAAGTCTACAAATTAATAGATGGCTAACCCCAAAGGGAGATTTTTCTTTCCCCTCACCCTCTCAGCAAATTTAGGAAGCCACATATCTATTAAATAACCAATGACAAAAACTAGGCTCCATGATGACAGTGGTGGATCTGGAGTCAGACAACTCTGTTCTCCTTTTGCTGTGCCATGTGACCTTGAAGAAGTCACTTAGCCTCTCTAGCTCTCAGCTTCCTCATCTGTTAAGACTTGGATAATAATGAACCTACATCACAAGATTGTTGATAGTGATTAAATGAGATAATGCATATAAAGTAGTTAACAAAGTGGTGGGCCCCCAGTAAGTATATCATATTATATCATATTATAATTAGTATGAGTATTATTATAATTAGTATGAGTAATGTAAGTGCATCTTGGATGTCTAAGTAAGATGATTTTATTGTCAAATTTTCAAAATGAATCTAAGACTCTTCCAAAACTCATAGAATATAAGAATGTAAGTTACAACATTATAATCACATGGGTGTGTGAAGCTACAAAATACACATACACACACGTATCCATTTCAGTTTAGAAACTGCTCCAGATGACCCATTCAAAAGGTCTGGAATGATTTCTTAACCACCCAAATGCTATTTTTATTGACCTCCTGAAAGTGTCAGTTCTCTATGGTTCTGTATTTCTCAGAAATGACTTGTGCAAAACAGAGGGTAAGTGTGTGCTTGCTTTCTAGTGTGCCCACGAGGAGAGGGTGTATCCCAGAGCAAGATCACAAGCTCTGGAGAAAAGGCCCTAGCCCCCAGGAATGCACACTCAGGGCTAGGGGTGACCAGGAGGCAGCCACCTGGGGCTGCCCACTCCCCTGAAGTAACTCCAGGACTCCTGCTTTGATCCCTTTGTGTTTCTTATGGCTTTCCCGGTAGTGTTCTCTGCCCCAGGCTCTCCACATGCAGAATGTCTCTGTGCTGTCCTTGTAGGCAACATATGTTGTGACATACCATCTGGCCTTTATGTATCTCCCCAGCGGCCATGGTATAAAAACCTGCCTGTTTGGCAGCTACAAGTGCCCACAGTCCCTTTGGTCTCTTTCTTGGTCTGAGTGTTTTTCAACATCAATGGATTAGGAAGAACTAAACCAAGCATATGGATTCAGGACTGCATTATGACCATGAAGAGAGATTTATCTTGGAAGAGGAGCTACTCAGGGTGGGTTCAGCCTGAGGCTCCTAGACAAATGGAGTGCATGTGCCAGTGGAACTGGCATGTCAGTTTACAGCTGGGCATGGTGTCACACAGCCTTAAAGCTCAAGCTCCGTAAATGAAGTGTAGTGCACTGGTCATGCTCACCATGCAGAGCTTGGCTGAGGGCGAAGGAGGCCGCTTGCTGTCGAGAGCACATGTGTCTTGTTGGCTCTATGTGATGGAGAAAATACCAGAACTGTTCAAATTCTGGAGTCAGCATCATTTGTATTGCTTCTCTTTGAACACAGGAAGAATTGCCAGCTGCTGAATGGTAGTTATTTCTAGAATGTATGTAAGGAGAAGCCAAAGTCAAACTCCAGGGAGTTGAAAATAGGAGATAAAATTTGCAAGTGTAATTTATACTATATGCACATACAATGGAATACTAAGCAGCTAAACAGAAGAATGAGGAAATTACTATTTTTTTAATGTAAACTCTGTGTCCACTGTGGGGCTCAAACTCATGACCATGAGATCAAGAGCCACATGTTCCACCAACTAAGCCAACCAGGCATACCAGAGAGGGAAATCTTAATGTTATGGAAAGAACTCCAAGATATATTAAGTGATTAAGTGAAAGGAAGATGGAAAATCATAGTGTATATAAGCTCTTCTACCATTTGTGTTAAAAGGTTGGGGATGGAACAATTTTGTTTGTAAATTTGCTTATATATGCATAAGAGTGTCCTGAAGAATATACAAGAAATTAATAACAGTGGTTGTCTTTTTTAGAGCAGCAAGAAGAGACTGAGCTGATGGGAGATGCCATGGGAAGAAATTTTACTGTATACTTTTTATGTATTTTAACCTACTTTTTAAATGTTTTACTCCCTTGAATTTAATTCAAAAGATTAAATGCATTTTTTCAAAGTTTTGAAAGTAACATTATAAAACACAATGACACGCTAGAGGAGATTGCATACTAATAGATTTAAGAATACATTTGTATTTGTCTTTATGCCCATCTCACTATGTAAATAAAGAAAGGTATTTGATTTCAATCAATATCTTTCATAACTGATTATCATATGATGGAATAACTTTTGCATTGCATATTTTACACTGAGATTTTTCCATCAAGGAAAAAAACCCAAAATAAATATAAGTTGTATTAATTGACAGGTTAGAATATGATAAGGTGTTAATAACTAGAAGGAAGCATTAATCCTTTGTTTTCCACCCAGTGATTCAACTAACACTTGTTGAAAAAGTATAAGGCACTATTGACAGTTTGCTTTGTAGTCCACAGTTTCCACTGCATGAAACTAAGTTTCTATAGTATAATTCATGCTATATTCAGACAGGAATAGGTTTGGTTCAAGAACTTCTCTGAAAGATTCTTTACCTAGCTAGTTTTTTCAGAAAAAATATCAGTTGGTTCCTGTAGTCCAAGTTTTTGTTTTGTTTTGTTTTGTTTTGTTTTTCTAACACTGCATCTGGGGCATTAGGAAGAAAATGCTGCTTGGAATAAACTATGTACTATTTACAAACTAGTAGAGCCAGGAATATATTTATGTTCCTCAGTGTCTCTACCTCTACCAAAATATACAGATCTAATCACAGTGCTTCTTATAATAATCCATTTCCACAGGGTGCCTGGGTGGCTCAGTCAGTTGAGCCTACAACTCTTGGTTTCAGCTCAAGTCATGATCTCATGGGTCATGAGATTAAGCCCTGCATCAGGCTCCCCGCTCAGCAGGGAGTCGGCTTAATGATTCTCTCCCTCTCCCTCTGCCCCTTCCTCAGTTCATGTGCTCTCACTCTTTCTCTCAAACAAATAAATCTTTTAAAAAAATCAATGTTCACTTTTAAAAACTATGGAAATCCTTACTGTAGTGGTTTTGCACTGGGTAAATTTAGCTCAACTGGAACGAATTTTCCCAGATTCCTTTCCCTATAGGGTTCCAGGTTAGGATTAGCTGTGACAGAAATTTGTGTGACATTTGGAATGCAGAAGTGAAGTAGTATCAATTTTTAGGCTTCGAATGTTACTTAAGGGTACCAGGTACTGCAGTAACCTGATAGGTTGATAGTGATCTGCTAACTCAACTTGTGGGTGTGGGTAGTACCTGGGCTCCCACCAGATTTCCTCCCCCAGCTTTTGGTCTCGGCCCAGAAATGTGTGCAGTACTGTGGCAAAATATACTAGCTTTTTCCTGCAAGTCAGCCACACCACTGAGGATGGAGGCCTAGAGCGATGGATGTATGTTCCAGTACATCTACGTGGGCTCTTCTTTGTCCTTGTCTTCTTCCACTTCATTGTCAAGTTTTCTTTCCTAGTTGCCAGCTGAGCATGCCAAATTCAAAGCCAACACTAGACATGGAGGCCATAGCCTTACATAAACTTCTGCACTTGCTCCTATAATTGCATAATTAACATTCTATCTTATATCTTTTATGGTGATTTTGCTTTTCTGATTAAACTCTGACTGATGCACTACCCAAAAATGTCCAGAGACATGTCTTAGTGTTATCGTTGGTTATATGGCACAGCAAACCCAAGCATTGGTGTCTGCATTTTGCAAGTAAGAAGCTGACCCTAGAAGGAAAAGTAAGCCACAGAGTTAAGAATCCAACTCTTATCTAAATATTTTTCCATGATATTACATTGCCTTTGCTTCCAAAGAGAGGAACATAGTGCAAAAGAACATTGTCATAATAACGGGAAAAGCCTTCAGAATAGACTAAGGCAAGTACTCTCAGTTCTTAACTCAGAGCACTGGGGCTTGAAATGCCAATTGATTGTGATACAAGGTAAATATCTAGAACAAAAATATGTTGGGCATCTGGAGTTGAGGAGATGGGTGATGTTAGCCTCATAACTTTCTTAGCTATTTTGAATAAGTGCAGAGATGATAGTTAGCCATGTGGTGCTCAATACAACAAACTGAGAAATTTGTATTTATTCTATACAATGCCAAAATGTCTTCTATAACAATATCCATATCCAAAGAATGAAAATACTAAGTAATGTTTGGAAATGTGGATTTTTGAATTCTCTTTGCTGGTTCCAGCTCTTTTTAGAAACACACATATACCTATACTCTTCCCTGGGTTCTAAAATTTTCCATTCCAAAATTACTAGAAAATATGATTTTCAAATCTAAATTTATGTTAGCTATAGAAAATGAAAATCATTACCAACTGGAAAATATAGAGCAAAGTGAGAAATTTCCAGTTTCGTGTGTTAGTTGAAATGTAACAGGGAAAGTTAGGAAAGAGCAGGTCAGTTTGGGAATGAGCGATTTCAGAAAATGTGGCCTAATTCAAATCTTGGGACAGAGGAGGTTCTGAATCAGTACAGCAGAGAATTTAAATTAGGCCTACTTATAATCAAGTGTATTGTACTGCTGGGAAAATTATCTTAGTCTACTCAGGCTGCTATGACAAATACCACAGACAACATAGCTTAAACAACAGACATTTATTTTCTCACAGTTCTGGGTGCTAGATGTCTATGATCCAGTTGGCAACAAATGCAGCTTCTGGTGAGATCTCTCTCTTCGTACTCTATAGACATCTGCTTTCTTGCTCTGTGCTCATTGGCCTTTCTTCAGGGCATGTGTTTGGATAGAGAGAGAGACCCATCTCTTTGGTGTCTCTTCTTATGAGGACACTAATCCTATCAGGTCAGGTCTCCACTCTATGGCCTCATTTAACCTTAATTACTTCCTTTGAGGCTCCATCTCCAAATACAGATATATTGAGGGTTAGGGCTTCACCATAAGAACTTGAGGGATAGTGTGACACATTCAGTCCATAACAAGAGGAAGTGTCTGTTTCAGAGAGTGATCCAAACCAGCCTAACATTCTGTCTGTATTTCCCTTGTAGAGCTTGTCTAGGTAAAAGATTCTATCTTAATTAAAGATCATGAGTAAACAAGAGTAAATGAGAAGACCTTGGGATTTCAGCTTTGTGTTTGAACTTCATCCATTTTGTCTTTCATATCAGCATCTCAGATTTCCCCAACATGTTCAGGTTGTAACCCCTCTGATTAAGGAAAGAAGGCTTGCCTTACCTTAACAGGCAATTAGTTTTCACAATTAAATAGAGTCATGATTGATGACCTTGCTAATTGTTCTTCCCTGATGTGCACATTAATACAAGCAGAATGCTCAAAATTCTGAGGAGCATTTATTCTTTGAGCCTCCTATGCTGCACCATTGTGGATCTAAAGCTGAGAGAGATTCAAACCCTGCCCTCCTGGAAATCAGAATATTGTGCCAAAGACATGTGAACAGATATATTACAGCAACGAGAGAGAGATCTTGTCAGTTTCCCTGATAGCTGCCATAGCATTGACATAATAGATACCGTAGCAGATTAATTGCCAATAACACCAGCAGGCCAACAAGGAAGAAAACAGCGCCATGGACATAGAGCAGAGATTCGGAGTCATTGATGGTGTGTCAGTTTTCTAGAATGTTTTCAAATTTCCAATTGCCCAGTTAGTTGTTTTCGTGTAAAGAAATATTACCTGAAAGAAAAAAAAAAAAGAAAGAAATACTACCTGTTTTTTAAGGAGTCACTTCCTCTCTTAGGCCTCTTTCAATACTGATAGTTGGAAGTTGGAAGTGAGGGTTCCCTGTCAGTACACCCTAGAACTCTGTTCCACTCCCCTGCCATTTATCATTTAATGCCTTCTTACAGAATTCCATTATCATCTATGGGGAGTTTTGCATCCTAAAAATGAAATGTTGGAACCATAGAATGTTAGAAAGCTTTCAGAGAGACCCTTTGATTCAGCTTCCTCCATTTAGATGAGGAAACTGAAGCCCATTTAAAGAATACTGATGAAGAGATTAAGCCTCTCTGAGATAATGACATTTAGTCACAACTGTAAAGGAGGTGAAGGGAGTTAGTACAGTGCCTTAGAAAAGGTATGTGCCTGGCATGGCCACCGCAGGCCCCATAGCTGGGAGGCTATTGTAGCTGGACTGGAAAGAACAAAAGGGAGAATGTGAGGGGATGAGATCTGAAGGGTATGGGCTTATCTTAATTTATTCTGAGGGAAATAGTCATTGCAAGGATTTTTTTTTTTTTTTGTCAGCTTCGGTGAGATATAATTTACACAGAATACAATTCACCAGTTTTTTTTTTTTAAAGATTTATTTATTTAGTCATTCAGAGAGAGCGAAGAGAGAGGCAGAGACACAGGCAGAGGGAGAAGCAGGGTCCCTCAGGAAGCCCGATGCGGGACTTGATCCCCGGTCTCCAGGATCGCACCCCGGGCTGCAGGCGGCGCTAAACCGCTGCGCCACCGGGGCTGCCCCAATTCACCAGTTTTAACTGTATAATTTGGTGACCTGGCAGATGTATGCAGCTAAATAAACCCCACCACAATCAAAGCAAAGAACCACTCCATCACCACCAGAAAGTTCCCTCACATCCCTTTGGAATCAATCCCTGACCCTCCTCCTGGCCCTTGACAACCACTGATCTGATTTCTGTCCCTATATTTTTACTTTTTCCAAAAAATTCATGTAAATGAAATGCTACATCATGTAACCTTTGTATCTGGCTTCTTTTATGTAGAACAGTGCTTTTGAGACTCATCCAAGTTGTTTCATGTATAAGTAGTTCATTCTTTTTATTGCTAAGGAATATTCATTGTATGGATGTACCTGTTTATCTGTTAACCAATTGAAGAATATTTGGATTGTTTCCAATTTGGGGCCATTGTAAATAAAATTGCTATAGGACTTTATGCAGAGCTTTTATTTCTCTTCAGTAAATCCCTAGGAGTAGAATTGTTGGGTCATATAGTAAGAGAATGCTTAACTTTATAAGAAATTACCAAACTAGGGGCACCTGGGTGGCTCAGTCAGTTATGTGTCTGCCCTCTGTCTCAGGTTATAATCTCAGGGTCCTGGGATCCAGCCCCATGTTGGGCGCCCTGCTCAGTGGGGAGTCTGTTTCTCCCTCTGTCCCTCCTCCCATTCGTAATCTCTCTCAAATAAATAAAATCTTAAAAAAAAAAAGAACTTACCAAACTATTTGCCAAAGTGACTATCCATATTGTATTCTCATCAGCAATATGTGAGGGTTCCAGTAATTCTGTATCTTTATCAACACTTGGTATTACTGGGTTTTAAATTTTAGTCATTCTAAAAGGTGGTTTTTAGTTTGTGTTTTCCTAATGAGTAATGTTTTTGAGCACATATCTTTTCAAGTCCTTATTTGCCATTCATATCTGTTCTTTGGTGAAGTGTCTGCTTAAATCTTTGCCCATTATTTTTAGCCTTATTATTATTGAGTTGTAGAAGTTCTTTAAGTATGCTTGATATAAGTCCTTTATCTGATATATGATTGTGTCTGTCTTTTCATTTCTCTTAATTTCAAAGTATCAACATTTTCTTTTATGATTTGAGCTCTTATGTCCCCTTTAAGAAATCCTTGACTAACCAAAGGTCACAAAGATTTCCTCCTATTTTTTCCTTCTAAAAGTTTTATACTTTTAGGCCAGACATTTAGGTCTATGATCCAATTTGAGTCAAGTTTTACGAATGGTGTAAGACAAAGGTAAATTTTTTTTTCATGTAAGTATTAATTTGTTGTAGCATCATTTGTGGAAAAGACTATTCTTTACCCATTGAATTATGTAGGCACATGTTGAAAATCATGAAAATTAGTTGACCATATATCTGTGGTTCTATTTCTCATGTATGTCTGTCTTTATGCCAATACCACAAAGTCTTTTTTTTTTCCATTGGAGTTCAATTTGCCAACATATAGCACATCACCCAGTGCTCATCCTATCAAGTGCCCCCCTCAGAATACCACAAAGTCTTTTTTTTTTTTTTTACAAAGTCTTAATTAATGTTTCTTAATATTAGGTCTTGAAATCAGGTAGTATAACTCTTCCAACTCAGTTATTCTTTTTTAAAATTATTTTGTCCATTGTAGGGCTTTTACAATTCCATATAAATTTTACAACCAGATTCTAATACCAGCAGAAACCCTTTTGAATAAAAGAGTAACATAATCTGTCTTAAATTTTATTTTGTCTTAAATTTTAAAAGAATCACTCTGGTGACTGTGACTTGCCCAATATCAAAGCTGAGCTTCGATTATCCATTTTATAAAGGTATCTGAAATCTATTGGATGAAGTAAAAAACAAGCAAGCATCATCTTATCACTAAGCATTCTCAAGTAAATCTCAATGTATTGTATCACCCAAAGACACTTTATTACTAGAAAACTTAATAGTATTATTAGAATGTTAAATATATTTGGACCAGGTCCAGAAAATGGAACTTATTCATGATTGCCATTGGCAAACTATTTGATGATGAAGAGAGTCTAAGCCCACAAAGAATGCCTCAAAAGGTGGAAGTTGTTGAGACCACAATATGGTGACATGTCTTCTTTCCTTGCTTGGCAGCTGTGTGATACAAAAGTAACAGGATTTTTTCTTAAATTCCATTAAATTTAACATACAGTGTTATATTAGTGTCAGATGTACCATATAGTGATTTAATTATTCTGTGCATTACTCGGTGCTCATCAAGATAAGTGTACTCTTTAAAAAAAAAAAAAAAAGATTTTATTTATTTATTTGAGAGAAGGTATGCCAGAGAGAGAGCACAAGCAGGGGGAGAAGCAGCTCCCTGGTAGGCAGGGAGCCCTAAGCGAAGGCAGACGCCTAACCAACTGAGGTACCCAGGTGCCCCAAGGTAAGTCTCTTAATCTCCTCATTTATTTCACCCATCCCACCAACCCATGTCCTCTCTGGTAGCCATTAGTTTGTTCTCTGAGTTAGGAGTCTGTTTTTTGGTTTGTCTCTTTTTTCCTTTGGAAGTAATGGGATTGGGATCCCCGGGTGGCGCAGTGGTTTGGCGCCTGCTTTTGGCCCAGGGCGCGATCCTGGGAGAACCGGGATTGAATCCCACATCAGGCTCCCGGTGCATGGAGCCTGCTTCTCCCTCTGCCTGTGTCTCTGCCTCTCTCTCTCTCTCTGTGTGTGACTATCATAAAAAAAAAAAAAAAGAAGTAACAGGATTTTTGGGGTGCCTGGGTGACTCAGTTAAGCATCTGCCTTCAGCTCAAGTCATGATCCTAGGGTCTTGGGATTGAACCCCTTCATATGACTCCCTCCATAGGGCTCAGTGGGGAGTCTGCTTCTCCGTCTTCCTCTGCTATTCCCCCTGCTCTGTGCTCTCTCTCTCTCTTGCTCTCTCTCTCAAATAAAATCTTTTTAAATAAGTAACAGGATTTTAAAAAATATTTTTATTTATTTCTTTTAAAGAGAGCACATGTGTACACATGAGTAGGGTGGGGGAGGAGGAGAGAGAGGGAGAGAGAATCTCAAGCAGACTTCACACTGAGTTCAGAGCCCAAGGCAGGGCTCAATCTCATGATCCTGAGAGCACAACCCTGGGATCACAACCTGAGCCAAAACCAAAAGTCTGATACTTAACTGACTGAGCCACCCAGGCATCCCAAAAGTAACAGGATTTTTGAAAGCATATTGCTTGGATTCCTCTCTCTCTTTTTGTAGAGTCTTACTTTTTCCAGGGTTGTATATATATTTTTTTTAATGGAAGGAAAATGAATACCATTCTAAAATGGTATTCTTGGCAAAATTTCTTACCTGTCAGAAATCAGTCTGTTTCATATGCAAATAAGCAACAGCTTTTCTCGTAATCATAGTCCTCATTGGTAGTGGCTCTCCCTTTTATAAAATTTGGCACGTTCCATCTTTGTTGGAAGAGTTGTTCCAACTACAAGCCATTTGAATGTGCTGGAAACTATGGAAGTTGCCACTTAATTACTCACTTGGTAACCTTAGGCAGATCATTTAAACTGACCTTCATCTATTCTAGTAAAACACAGCTATCACCATTAACTACTCTTTAACGCAAGAGTTATAAGAATCAAATGTGATAATGTACATCATAATGTTCTGTGGACTCTTGAGGCACAGTGTACAAAATGTTGGTCACTAGAATTGCAAACAATAAATAGCGTTGATTCTGTGGACCTGCTTACATATTTTTAAAAATGTATTGAACTAAGCCAGTGATTATTGGGTAATTATAACATGCTTAGCATGGTACAACTTATTATGGGGTAGAAGAGAAGTGTACTTTGAGTGCCTGTACTCTTTGAGTATAATTTTAGCAGGGAGAAAAATCTTGCACACATTAAATAATGAGAGGCCAATAATAGTAGCTCATATTTGGAAATGCTTTTCAAGTCACTGATTTATCACATGCTTTATGCCTTCTCATTCTTTCAATTGTGTGCAGGATGTAGGACAGATATTTTTGTCTTCCTGTTACAGATGAGAAAACCCAGGCCCAGAAAGCTCAGGTGATTTCTCCAAAGTTAAAAAGCTTGTAAGCAGTGGAATTAGGACCCAAATCCAGAGTATTTTCTCTGACTGTTAGTCCAGAAAAGCTATTCTAGTAGTTCTCAAACTTTGATATGATTAGGAACCATTTAAGGAACTTGTTAAAAGTTGCAAGTTTTTGAATCAGTTCGTCTGGGTCTGAGAATCTGATCTTTAAATAGGTAGTCTGTATGATTCTCTTGTAGGTACACTGCAGTTTCTTTCTTAGCAATTTACTCTTCTGGCACAAACCATGAAAAGCAGAAGCAGAAAGCTACTACACTTCTGTTCAACTGGACTGCAGAGTATAGTGTTTATGAGCACAAATTCTGGAGCCAGGCTGCCCACATTTAAATCCTTTCAGGGGCACCTGGGTGGCTTAGTGGTTGAGCATCTGCCTTTGGCTCAGGTCATGATCCTGGGGTCTTAGGTTGGAGTTCCACATCAGGCTCCCCTCAGGGAGCCTGCTTCTCCCTTTGCCTATGTCTCTGCCTCTCTCGCGGTATCTCTCATGAATAAATAAATAAAATCTTAAAAAAAATAAATCCTTCTTTCACTGCTTACTAGTTGGGTAAATTATGTAACACTCTGTGCACCAGCTCCTCAACTATAAAATGGGGGTAGTACCAGTACATACCTCACAGGCTTGTAATGAAGATTAAAGAAGTTATTGATTATAAAGTAATTAGTACGGTGCTGGCATACAGCAAGCTTTGTGTTTGCGAGAGGGGGAATGTGGCCCATAAAGAAACACTGCCTTATGAAGGATGAGGGGGGACAGCCTTTCAGAGATGCAGTGGCCTCATGTCTCACCTTACACAGTTCCCATTCCTTCTCACACCCACTCTTCTGATCTTGTGGATAGGTATTGGCAACCCTGGCCCTCAGTTCTTTTGGAGGCAGACTATAGCCAGTTATTTCTGCCTGGAAACTAACTAGAAGATTCCAAGGGGCCCTCTAGCCTTAAGTCGACTTTGTTACTTTCTCCCATTTAAATCCACATTCACTGTTGAAGAAAATAAACCAACACAGTAAAGCTTGCTGATAGCCACTCCATCTGTATTATGGCACACAATGATGGCAAGAAGTTAAAGGTTTGATATATAGGTCTATTTTTTTATTGCCAGTCCCTGCCCCTGAAGAAAGTATTAAAATTTCCAGATGAGTAACCAAACAATAAATAGATGAGACAGTTGCTGTGAATATCTGATTTTTTGCATAATAATGAGATATTGCTGGATAATGCACTCTGCCATCCCCAGTTTGTCTAAATTATCATTTTGATTGGTCAAATGCATAAGAAAGATATACCAATAAAGTCATGTCAAGTGCTCCATTGCAAATTGATGCAGGATGGAAGTTTCTTTAGGTTTGAGGTGAGGTGGGGGCAGGGAGAATTGGTTCTTCAGTGAGTAACTTTGGGTAGATGTTTTCTTCAGCCAATTTGTAATCAAAGGCATCTGAAATCGTCGCTTCTCCAGGGCCACATGCATAAACATGAGGCAGTTTGTACCTTCTAAGGGCTCGTGTGTTGTTTTTGGAATTGAAAATAAGAACCAAATTTGGAAAAGAGGGTTGTTCTAGGACATCTGAGGTTTGTTTTGTGTAGAGCATTTTCCCCTTGATTTTGTATCCCTGAGATACAGCATCAGAGTATTGATAGAACTTTTGAATCAGAAAGACCAGTCATTAGAGAACATGATGTCAGTAAATCCAAATAGCTGTTTTCCACCTAAAAAAATATGGAAGAATCATGTAAGTTCCAAATTGGGATGAAAACTAAAATTGCCTGAAGTATTTTGACTTGCAACTCTTCTTTCTTCTTGGTTATGTAACACTTGGTTTAATATGATTGGTAATTCATTCTGGATTTTATTTTTAAACTTTTCCTTTAGCTATGTTCAAGTATCATTTTCACCTGTTGTTCAGATTTAAATTTCCAAGGTCTGGCCTGTGAACTCCTTGAAATAAGGAGACACATCTTGGCATGACTGTGTGCTCTGAGGGGCTTGTACAAAGTAGATGCTCAGTAGGTGCACAGGCCTAGCACTTAGTCTAGGAATTCTTTTTTTTTTTTCAAGATTTTATTTATTTATTTATTTATTTATTTATTTATTTATTTATTGGAGAGAGAACATGTGCATTTTTATGCACACACAGGAGAGTAGGACAAAGGAGCAGAGAGAGAAAGAATCCCAAGCAGACTCCTTGCTGAGCTCAGAACCCAAGCAGGGCAGGACCCTGAGATGACCTGAGCTGAAATAGAGTCCGATCTTAACTGACTGAGCCACCTAGGCATCCCTAGTCTAGGATTTCTAAACACATATTTTGAAATTTTTCAAAACAATAACCAAAAAGAAGATAGTTTTATATTTATTATAAACTACATATTGCAGTTATCTATCAGGCACCAACCATGGACCAAGCACCCTATAGATGTTAGCTCATTTACTGTGTACATCTCAGCAAAGAGGACATTTTTACTACTGTTTTGCAGGGAAAAAAACCAAGGTTACAAAATGTTTGGTTGTTAGGCCAAGATGACACAGTCAGCAAGTGAACTTGTATCCATGTGACTTCAAGACTCCTTTCATTAAGCCACACATTCTTTGCCATTATCATTCCTAGATATCCTGGTCAGCAGTTGAACTGACACACACTCCCTATATTTGAATGCTTTGCAAATTGGCATGTAAGTCACCCCAGCTGTGGGAGCTGGGAACTGGCATCCTCAGAAATCCCACACGTCCAAGAGGCTGTTGGCAAAATTGAGCTAAAGAACCTTCTTGGAGTGATGGAGCTGAAGATTTCCTGGAAGTCAGTAGGCCACAATATTCTAGTGGGGGGTGGGGAGCAAAGCATGAATAAAAACTGAGAAAAAAATTTTTTTTAAGTTTTTCAATATCATTTGAGCTTGTCTCAAAGTCTATAAAATATACAGTGTGATGAGTTGGGCATTGAAGGGAAATTATTGCAACCTCAAGGGAAGAATCTTTTGTTGGATTAATTAATTAACTCTACTTTGAGGATCGTCTGAGGAAAAAGTAGAAGCTGGATCAGGGATAATGTCTTTCCTATATTTAGTCACTATTGAAGATGACTTAATATATCTAGCATACCACTTATTCTTACAGATACTATTTATAGTTCATTGCTTTAAGCTCCAAGTATTGTATCTGTGCAGTGCTTCCCCCCTTCCCTCCCCAATGAATAAGTTCCTTGAAACCAAAGATTAACTATCTTATAGGACAGCATATCAGACCAGAGTATATATAATTGTAGTATCATAAATAATAAGTATTTGGTTTTTGTCCTAGGTTCCTGGCAAACAACTCCTAAAACCCTTGGAATTTATTATCTTTTATGTGCTAATGAGATGAGTCTAAGGGAAAGGCCCTACTAGATAGCTTCTGGAGGGGGGCTGGTCACCAGGAAAACCAACCAAGTGATAATAGGGTAGAACTTACAGGCCCATCTTCAAAGAAAGTGGGGGAGATGGGAGTTTGAATTCAATTGGTAAGTGGTCAGTGATTTAATCAATTGTACCTCCGTGGTAAGATCTCCATTAAAAGCTCTAAATGATGGGATTCAGGGAGCTTCCAGGTTGGTGAACATATTGTTGTGCTAAGAAGGTGGCTTTGCCCAGAGGTCATGAAAACTCTGTGCCCTACTCCCCTCCTTTAAATACTTTGCTATATGCATTTCTTCCGTTTGGCTGTTCCTGAGTTATATTTTTCATAATAGCCTGATGAGTTTTTCTAGCAAATTATTGAAAATGAAGGAGGTAGCTGTGGGAACCTTTGAATTTGCAGTCAGTGAGCAGAAATGCAGGTATCCTGGGGACTCCATTTGCAGCTGGTGTCTAAAGTGGGGGCAGTCTTGTGATACTGATCCCTTCATCTATGTCTGCTAACTCTGGATGGCTAGTGTCAGAATTAAGTTGAAATGTAGGACACTGGGGCAGCCCGAGTAGCTCAGTGGTTTAGCACCGCTTTCAGCCGGGAGCCTTGTCCTGGAGACTCAGGATCGAGTCCCATGTCCGGCTCCCTGCATGGAGCCTGCTTCTCCCTCTGCCTGTGTCTCTGCCTCTCTCTCTCTCTCCCTCTCTGTATCTCTCATGAATAAATAAATAAAATCTAAAATAAATAAATAAATTAAAATAAAATCTTAAAAAAAAAGAAATGTAGGACACCTGTTCAATGTTGGAAAGTCGGAGGATTATTTGTGGTTGTTTGGAAGAGACACATTTGATGTCACAAAAGAAAACACAATATTTTATAAATGAATGAGTAAATGAAGGACTCTTTGTTACTTGGTATGCTTTAGTCACAAGTAAATGAAAACCTGATTCAAACTGACTTCAGTAGTAAAGGGAACTTAGAGGACTTTGAAAGATCCAGGGCAGGACCAGCATCAGGCAGTACTCTCTAGAGTGACTCAGTAATGTCCAAAAGACTGTTTCTGTCTTTCCACTATTCTATAATGTCAGCTGTAGGGTGTAAGATGGTTTCCCTGGGGTTCCCAAAACAGCAGGAAAGAGTGACTGTCTGTGGAAGCATTCCTGTCAAAATTCTGAGAATCAGTTTGATTGTACCATCTGAGGTCACATGCCCACTTTGGACCAATCACTGTGCCTGAGAATGCCCTAAGTGGCTTACTATCAATATTTGATAGAAGCAGCCCTCTTATTATCTCATGTATTCCCAAACTGAAACTGGAAGTTTTGGAAAGAATAGATGGTAGGATGGCAACCAATTTCCATTCCACTTGGAATGTGCTCACATAACATAAAAAGTAATGTTGTTCCTAAATGTATTCATTTTTTATTTACTGTCTTATTTTAATCAGCTAATCCCTATTATATGTTATACTCAGGATAGGTCAATAGGTCAGGCCTTACCAAAAACTAACTATGCAGTATTTTACATATTGTACCAAACCAATAGTGTGTTTAATAGTATTTTGTAAACTATATAGTCTATAAAAATATATGAGATGATCCCATGAGCAACTAGAGAAATATAAAAACATATTAGACATCTAATATTTGATCCAAGCTTTGTAACAAACTTTGAATAATTTTAATAGCCCCCAAATTCACAATCAAATGGATTATTGATGAAAATTTAGACTTCATCTTGACCTTTTGCCAGATTTGAGGCTTATTACCACCCAATAAATGTAGGAATGGTAGCAAAGACCTCTTAGGTCAATTGGCACTTCAAGTTTTTAGCTCTCAGGTTGGCAGACTTTTTTCTTAAAGAGAGAAAAAATAAATATTTTAAAATGTGGTCTCTGTTGCAACCTGACTCTGCTATAGTACACAAAATCAGTGACACAATATATAAATGAATCAATATGGCTGTGTTCCAACAAAACTTTATAGGCACTGAAGTTTGATTTTCATATAATTTTCATGTAGTCGTGAAATTTTATTAGTCTTTTGATTTTTTTCAGGTATTTAAAATGTTATTTTTAGTTCACAGGCTGTACAAAAACAGGTGGTAGGCTGGATTTGGCTCATAGACTATAATTTGCCAACCCCAATTTTAGCTCAAAGCTGTAAACCATGAGACCTATGAAAATGGCATTACCTGAACCAATAATTTGTGCATTCATGAAAAACCTCACCTTATAAGTGAGATATAGAATCTGTAAGTTTAGTCATTATTTGTTTTGCCCCTGACACTAAACTTTTGATACCAGTGGATGATCCTCAATTCCTAGAATTCACACTTTTACCTGTATTTTTTTTAAAGATTTATTCATTCAGTTGAGAGAGAGAGAGAGTGAGAGAGAGAGAGCACACAAGTGGGGTCAGAGAGTGGGGGAGAGAATCCCAAGCAGAGTCTGAGCTCAGAGCCCAACATGGGACTCTATCCCACAACCCATGAGACCACGACCCATGAGACCACAACCTGGGCTGAAATCACGAGTCCAACGCTTAACTGACGAGCCACCTAGGCACCCCACACTTTTACCTTTAAAGTTAAAGATTTCTGAAGAAACGGAGTGATTTCAGGTTTTGACTGGATATCTTCAAGATTAGTTGGCATCTTTGTTGGAGCTGGTATAAATTTAGCATGTCCTTACCTTATTTAACTCACTGTTTTCTTCCCATAATCACTTTTTCTCAACCATCTGTATTTCCATCAATGGGACCCCATTCCTAGTTAACCAAGCTTGAATGTTTAGTCATTGTATAGTGAATGTTCTCTAAGAATCCTGCTCAGTCTGAAGGGTTCTATGTAGTGGACCTGCCTCTGCAGGGCTTAGGGATGGGATATGACCCAATCAGAGTATGGTATCTCCTCAGCTAAAGTGATTGGTTTAGGGATGGGCAGATGACCCAAGGAGAAATAATCATACTCCTTCCTGGGACTTTTGTTAGAATAGAACAATCAGGTTGTTTTGGATTTGTTACTTGCAACCCAAGGCATCCTGACTAACTGAATTGCCATTTGATTCTTTTGGTTCATACCTCTCCTTCCCAATACCTCCCAGCCTCACTAGTCAATCATCATGTCCTCTAATCTATTGGGTATGCTTTTCAAATCCATCCCTTTCTATTAATTATTTCACTATTACTTCCTTCTGTTTGTCACAGTAGCCACAGTGGTATCCTATTCAGTAAATATTTTTGAAAGACAAGCAGATGTTATCACGGCAGCAGAAGAGCACTGAATTTAGAGTGGGGTGGAAACTGGGTTTGAATCTTATTCAGCCACTTACTGGAAAACTTACTAACTCCTTTACATATTTGTTTCCCTGTTTATGTAATGAGAATTACTTCAGAAGTTTGCCATGAGGACTAAAGGAGAATCACATATATGAATCACACAGTACACATACACACTCAGCATCCAACCCAATTTTCTGTTTGCAGAGACTCACTCACAGGAAGTTGGCTGGCAAAGGATTTTGGGAAATAAAGTTTTCAGAACAAAGTATAGAGGGCTAAATTTGGATCTGAGAGGATAGGTAAATATAACCAGCTCAACATTCCTAATATAACTCTCATTTTTTTTAGAGGAAAAAGGAAGGATCAGAGAATTTTAGTGATTTGCTCAATGCCCTTCTTTGAATTATTGACTCCGCACTGTTAATGTACCCCTTTAGGAATATTGCTATTATTTTCATGTTAGGAGAAGATTGTACCCAAATTATAAATTGTGAAGATGTCATTCTACTTCTCCTCTACTTTGAGGCCATACATGCCGATTAATGACATGTAGCGTATGCCATATAGGACCACACATGTTGCTTTGAACAACTAGGGAAAAAGAAATAAAAGCTTACTGCTCTGCCAAGTTTATTGGTTCCAAAACAGGATACTTTTTTAAGGTTCAGGAAGGGTCATGTGAGTCAGCCTCCTCAACAGCATTTGAATTTCCAGTTACCACCAAGTTGGTGGTATCAGTATCAGGAGCATTCTGAAAAATAAACATAACACATTGCAGCAGAAACAATCACAGAAAATTTCTACTCCAAAGTGGTAGCAGGCTTCATTTTTTTCATAAGAAAGTCAATAAATGAAGGCAAGACAAGACCATCTTCTTTTTTTAAAATTTGTATTTATTTATTCATGAGAGACACAGAGAGAGAGGCAGAGACACAGGCAGAGGGAGAAGCAGGTTTCATGCAGGGAGTGTGGGATTCCATCCCAGGTCTCTAGGATCACACCCTGGGCTGAAGGTGGCGCTAAACCGCTGAGCCACCCAGGCTGCCCCAAGACCATCTTCTAACTAGATTTTTTAGTATCTAAAAGCATCTTCTAGTGTCCCATTTCTTATGCCATCAGAGAGTATGGACATTCACAGACCACCCCAGAGGACTGGCAGTTGACTGGCTGAGCCCTGCATGGGTGGATTTTTTTTAAGATTTTATTTATTTATTCATGAGAGACACAGAGAGAGAGAGAGAGAGAGAGAGAGAGAGAGAGAGGCAGAGACACAGGCAAAGGGAGAAGCAGACTCCATGCAGGGAGCCTGATGCGGGACTCGATCCTGGAACTCCAGGATCACACCCTGGGCCGAAGGCAGGTGCTAAACCACTGAGCCACCCAGGGATCCCCTGGGTGGATGTTTTGAAACTCAGATGGAAGGTGAACAGAATAAGGGAGAAAGGTGCAAAAAGGACCCTGAACTTTGCAGGTGGATCCATCTTTAAAGATGAGGTGGGCTGAAAGGCTTCAGGACTAAGCACAATCATTTATTTGAGTGACAGTCCCAGAGCCTGTTGTAGTGGGGGCTTAGATGCAGTGCAGAGAGGCCAGAAACACAGCTTAGAAATCTTTGTTTGGCAAGTCGAACCACCAAACTGGGGTGAGGGGATCATAAAGCATGGATGAGCTTCACCAGCATTCTCCAGCCCAGTCACTGACTGTTAGGAAAAGGCTCCAAGCACAGAGCAAACTGGGAGCCCATTCTCCATGTATGAAGAAGACAAACTCAGGAGTCACTTGTAACTAAGGCAGGTGGTCCAAAGGGAGGCCAGCACAAAGACACACATACTTCTTAAAATGCATACCTATAAAATCTTTGTAAATGCCAGTCTCCTGGTAGTTGGATTGAAGAAGATATACGAGGACCCAAGCATACTTTTTAAAAGTAACGGTAAAGAAATGTGGACCTCAAAACACCAGATATTGAGCTCTTCCATATTTGATTCCATTAACAACAAACAAAATTGTATTTACTGAGATAGAAAGTTACCCCTAACTTTTTCCTTCCTTTTTACCTCCTCCTCTCCCTTCTTTTTCCCTTCTTTCTAAAATTATAGTGTAGGGACAAGAGTGGTACTTCTTTTGCCTTCTGACTTATTTTGCCAGCTGACATAGACCGTAAGGAAAGAAAAATACACACAGGTCAGTAATTTTCTTCTAACTACTAAAGCACGTCTCTGCCTAGATTTCATATTGGCTCATTCCCAAAGGATTTGAGTTAATCGTACATGGATCCAGTTTGGTTGAATACACTTTAAGATCCATTTTTTTCTCAGGGGAATGGTGGTTCCATGGTGACTTTTTTGGTATATGATCTAAGATCAGAGATCAGATATTGCTGTGAACTAGCATTGACGGGTATTTCTAGTTTTGTTGAGGTATTACTTCTCCCCCTATCCCTAGCCACATAAATTAAATAGAAGATAGTTTATGAAGATAATGCAATTTAGTGACTGGTAACTCACAGCAAAGCTGGGGAGAAAAGAGAAGTGACAAAAGAATAATTAGCAGCTGCAAAAATCATTTTGTGTCTGAGACAGTTGGTTTAAAGCTGGCAGAGGGTGATCCTCCTTCTCCCTCTGCACACTTTAATGAGCTTAATCGAGCCCTTGAGTTTATGAAATCATGTGAGCTGCTATCAATAACAAAAGTATCTTGATATTAAACCAGATTTTACTGAAAGTCCATTGGACATTGACACCATTACTAGCTGGGTAACCTTGGGCAAATTAGTTAAATGCCCAGTGCCTCAATATTCCCATCTGTAAAATACACATTATAAAAAGCACCTGTCACATAAGGCTGTTATTAGGGTTAAATGAGTTAATATTTGTAAAGAACTTAGAATAGTACCTGGCATATGGTAAATGCTACATAAGCATTAATTAAATTCTTAAAGTGTCAGGGAAGTAGTACAAGCCATTGGTTGATGGGGAAAAGAAAACTAAAAGTGCACTGATTTTTACACTTGTCATCTTTATGTACCTGGGTGTCAAACTGTTTCCTGTCCTTTTAACAGTCTTAACAGTTTGTCCACATCATATCTTTAAATCTATGAAAAGGTGGATCCCCGGGTGGCTCAGCGGTTTGGCACCTGCCTTCGGCCCAGGACGTGATCCTGAAGTCTCGGGATTAAGTCCCATGTCGAGCTTCCTGCATGGAGCCTGCTTCTCCCTCTGATTGTGTCTCTGCGCCTCTCTCTCTCTCTCTGTCTCTTATGAATAAATAAAATCTTTAAAAATAAATAAATAAATCTATGAAGAGGCCCACTTTGGGAGAATATACAAAAGAGTGGCCAAAGTTTCCCTTGCTATCGCACCCCATTTTCACTGCCAGGTTACTTCAGGGGTTTGGGAACAGAAGGGCAGACAGTGGAAATGTGAGGCTTAAAAAATAGCATGAAAAATAGACCTTCCCTCTACGAGTCTGCAATCTATCCTGAAGAGCTTAAGGCTAAATTCCTCTCAGGCAGGACAATTTCTGATAGCTATTTTTATTTTACTATTTTTCTATCAGACAGTAATGGTAACTTAAGTTTACATGACACTTTGCAGCACTTTCATCTACTTTGCTCCACTTGATCATTGAGACAAGCCTTTGAGCGAACCCTTATTCTCCACAAGAGACAGTTAACTGAGAGTTAAGGAGATTGCTCAGGACCATTTAGGTAAAAAGTGATAAAACTAGGACTCAAACTCAGATCTTCTGACCAAAATATTTTCTTGCAAGATCTTGTTTATGCAGGTGATGCTTAGTAATTGGATTTAATCAGACTGAGTTGAATTGGCTTGAACTGAATTAAAAGGACATGTGTTAAGATGTCCTGGGGGACCTGTTTAAAGAACCATGATAACAAAGACATCAGATTTTCATCCAGTTAGTCTGCTTTCTCTCAGCCTTCCTTTTTCTCTCCTCCTGTACTCCTGTATCTCTCCTCTTTGTGTCAAGTGAGTTAAACAGGGTAGGATTGATCAGCTCTGGGAATGATGGTTGAGAGACTATGGAAAAGTAATTGTGAACAAATTCCTTTGGTTCCAAGATTCCCCCCCCCCCCCCCCCCGCCACTCATCAAAAGACGTTTATTCCAATTCAGGAGAGTGATTCCAGGTGTAACCACGAGTTTCATTTATTCTTCTTTCTGAGTCTGCTCCAGGCTACCTGGATGTTGTTCCATTGACAAGTACCTGTTCAGCACCTGTATCACGTCTGACACAGTTAAAAACAAATTTGTTAAAAATAATTAAGATCTCAAGAACCTAGAGTGGGGAAATCAGACATGAAAATATTATATAAGAATGGGCAAAATGAAATGCCAAAATAAGGAGACAAATTCTGAGGCTCTGATTCTTTGCCCTTCTTTGCTATTCCCCCCGACTCCCTCCCCTGGCCCACTCGTGCTATCTCCCATCTTGAGAATTGGCCATGTCAAAGCAACTAAGAAATTACATATTCACACCTGCTGTGGACCTGGACCCTCTAGACTTGTGGAAGTCTGGAAGACTATTTGCTCTCGGTTTTAGGGACAGTATCAAGAAGTTAAGAAATGATTCAGGGGATCCCTGGGTGGCGCAGCGGTTTGGCGCCTGCCTTTGGCCCAGGGTGCGATCCTGGAGACCCGGGATCGAATCCCACAAATGATTCATATTGATGGTAGCTCTCTTGGTCTTTAGACCTGGGACTTAGCAATGACCCTTCCCTCTTGTTACACCAACTACCCAGCGCCCCCATTTAAAAAGTTGACAGCTTGTTATGCTGTGTAAACTGCCTTAAAATGATGTGAGCCTACATTATCAGATAAGTCTTCATTTTGACAATTTCAGTACTTTCTTGATTTCTGATTTTCAGTGGCATTTGGCATTTAAGACTGAACTTCTGTTTTATTTTCAGAACCTGACTTTGGTACTGTTAAATTATTTGGATGTAGATAAAAGAAATGTATCAGTGGGATTCACCAAATGAGTGAGATAAAAGAATTGGCTTACCTGGAATTTCTCAGGACCTTCCAACTCTTAACATTCAGTGTCTTTTGATTCCAAGTTGAGTCAATATTGCTCGGGGTTCCAGCACAAATGTATTTTATTTTACATCATTGGAAATAGTGCTTCATTAGTCGTGAAAGATGTTCACCACAACAATCTTTGTATTGGCAAAAGCAAACAAACGAAACCTAAAAACATTCAGAATGCCCCATTTAGGCATTTAGTCTTTCATTCCACTGGTATACTATACAAATATTAACATGGATGTTTGTGAAAATTATGTTGTGAAAACATGGTAAATGCTTATGATATAATGTTGAGGAAAAGAAAGATATACAAATTAGTCTACTCATAATTACATAAAATATTGAAAGGAGAAATTATTTTAAAATAGCATCAGAAAAATACAGGAAAAAACATTAATATAGTTGTAGTATTTTTACAGTAAAAAGTAGGTTTCTAAATGGAATAGAACAGAACCAAACCAATTATATATTTAGAAATGCATAAAAATCTCTCAATAAACTCCACCATTTCTCACTGCAGTGAAATTCCAAGTAATTATTTTATATGATTTATTCAGCATCTGTCATTTTAAGAATTGGATAATGTTTGGCTACACAGCAAAGAATAATTAGCAATATAATTAATCAAATTGCTGTTTATATTTCTGTGTCAAAGTTAATCATTTTCATTTTCTTGTTTTATGGAAAGGGTTCCTTTATTAAAGCCACAAGTAAATTTAAATGCATTTCACATGTTTTAATTGTACAACCTGAGTATCACAGCTGAAGCTATAGTCAATACTCTCATTTACTGACACCTAGAACAAAGGCATAGGGTTTTTACCTAAGCTAAACTAACGGGACTATTTTCAGAACTCCTATTCATTCAGTTAATTGTTTTGTGTCAGGAACAGGAAGCATTGCATATACATGATCTGGACTAATCTGATAGTCATAAAATTTCATCCTTGCCTGTTCTGCGTGCCCTCTCCCTATCCACCAACACTCACCACAAGGATGAGAACTGTTAGTATCTTCCAGGCAGTCACAGAAATGTTCGATTCAGTCTGACTATTACATGGAACATGGGAGGGTTGGGTAGTCATTCATCAGTTTTTCTTCAGTATGAAATCATGCTAGGTATCTTGAGACAGACCATTATGTCACGTTTGTTGTTGTTTTTGTAGTTGACATAAATATCATGGTACCCAGGGTGATGAGGAACTTTCCAATGATCGTTTTTATTGTTTTAGATATAGGCTTTCAGTCTATCAGACGTAGGTAAATAAATAAAATATGTGTTGGTATTTCCAAGTGAGCCAGACATTTGCTGCTCTGTGTTTCACTGTAGCAGGTCTAGTGGGGGAGTTCAGATGCTCAGAGTTTTCCTGTTGTGTGAAACCATTCTTGGCTGTAATGTCTCTCCAAGGAGCTGCTCTAATTAATGCAAAATGCTCTAGATACTACTTAATAAATACTAAGCTTCCTCTAAGTGGCACAAAATTCAGATCCTTTATTGAACAGTTTCTCTCTATGTTGCTGTGTTGAAATCATCAGACCAATACATTGTATTTCAGGAAGGAGGGGAGAGAACTCTATAGCAAAAGCAGAATTTGAAAACATTTATTTCTGCAAACCAACAACTCTTTCTATACTGTATACCTTAGTAACCCAGTCAACAGGGAGCACTCTGGGGAAGAAATTAACTGAGCAAATAAAAATATACAGACTGTAAAGCATGAATCAGAATCACAGTGCCTCTAAACAACAGATACTTAAAGAATGCTTTTTATCTGTGAGCTTAATCTGCTCTAATTAATGCTCCCAGTTTGTTCCTTCAAAAGCTTGCAACTGATTTGACATCAGTTATTTGCAGACACTGGCAAAAGGAGGCTGCCTGCAAAGAAGAACCCTTTGTCCATATATTCTTGAAATTTTCTATCAAGAACATCTTCCAAGGAAAGTTTTATTTAGCCAGCTACAATTTTTCACGGATAATTTCTGATTACTTTACTATTAGTTCCAGTGAGTTTGTTAGCTTATTGTTATAAAACAATCAACTATTTCTTCAGTATCTTTTTTATATCTGTAGGTCTGAGCCACCTTCCATCCCCAGTTCCACATACCAATGCCACAAATTAAATGAAGAATCACTTAAATTTGACCTTACAGATCTAGAAGCTAAATTGAAAAGTGTTCAAGGTTTTGATGTTCCTGGGATAAGTACCAAGTAAAATTTTGAAATGCATAGAAAACCCTCCAAATAGTTTCTCCTTCAGATCAGATCTCATTTAGACTTCAAATTTGAGTAAAACTGGTTCATTCCTCTGTAATCACACCTTGAAAGCTGAGAGGTCTGCTTCTTTCCTGTGCCCTGCTTTGCTTCTGGAAGCAGCTTTTAACAGTCACTGTAAGCTTTCTGAGATGTTGACATGTAAAAGTCTATAAAGTTGACCAGAACAAAAATGTCAGTCATAGAACATACAGGATAGAAGTATTGCCACAGGATTATCTCAATTACCACTGACACATGTAGCTCGATTTGGGGGCGGGGGTTGTTTTATTGTCTTACTGTTTTTGTTTTTTATACGAGAATGGGAAAGGAAAATGTAGGAGGATTCTGACTTGGAAATTCTAACCAAAGAGTATCTCTTTTCTTGGTTTTTACACAAGTTTACCATCATGGTGTTCAGATAGAGTAGTTTCAGAAGGAGGAGGGGGGAGAGAGTGAAAAACAGTGACAGAGAATTGACCAGGTGAGGTTGACAGCTCTGCTTTCAAATCTGTCGTGACATCACTGACCAGATATTAGTGGAAGGAAGGAAGGAAGGAAGGAAGGAAGGAAGGAAGGAAGAAAATAGTTGACCCAGATGCGATTCTAGTCTTTGAAAACAAGCAGTTTTATGTAATCCATGCCAAGCAAGGAAGTAGGAGACTTGGGAGATGTGTGTGATATAATAATGCTTATATTGATGTAAATAAAGATTTATTTAAAGAGTTACCTCAGACCTGAGCGTTAGTTGACCACCAAAGAGCTTCTTGGGAATCCTGAGGCCCACATTGCCACCCCCACTCACTTTCTTCCCCTCCCCCATTTTTTCAGAAGCCAGAGGATGCCTGCTGCATCTTGCACTGTAGTGCAAACAGATCCCCGCAAAGAGAGAGGAAGATAAAATGAATTTAAATTCCAAAGGGGTTCCAGTGCCGGTTTCCTAGTCCCCGAGTCAGCAATGTGTTTGTGAAAATTCAGCCTTTTTGTCTCCCAGTAAAAAGGAGCTAAATCTACATCGGTGGCCCAGTCTCGGGTTGCTATTCTTTGCATTTTCTATTCGAGTGAATGAGAGTGAATGAAGTGGCCGGGACCCTTCATTTGATCTACTCAATTGCATAAAGTGACAGAATTCTAATATATTTGTTTAATGCTCTTCAATGGGCTTTCACTTTTTTGCTTGCAAATGAAGCATCCGTGGGCAAAGTTTCATCCCCCTTTAACACTGGGACATATTTCATAACTCAGGCTGTGGTTTGAAGTGATCTTGAGAGGAGTTTTAGACTCAAAAAGTGGAAAATAAAGAAACAGATGTGAAGTTATTGTAAATTCCTAGAGTGGGCTCTGGGGCTATTGTGCCCCCACGGCGGGCGGTCCAGGGGCTGTGCCTTTCATGCTGTAATTGAAACATATTAATTAGATAATTTGTTGTTAGTTTAAACGAAACAAATGCATCCCCTTTGAGGCTTCACAGCCGGTGGGTTGGGTTGTTTTTGTTTTGTTTTTGTTTGAGTGTCTCAGTGCATATGTGGCTTCAGGGGAAAAAATTAATTGACATTTATATTAAGAATTTGAGAACAGATCCTGGTCCATTTCGTTTCTTAAATGGATACCTTTAAAAAAGAGAGTTTCTATTGGTAAATGTATAAACCATGCCCCCACCCCAACCATGCATACACTCAAGTAAAACCTGTTTTCGGCACTCCATTGGCTTCTTCCTCCCACCCACCCCTCAACTTCACCCCACTGGAGTACCTGGCCAGATTTATGCTTCCAATACGCTCAACGCTCTTGTCTATTTTAAAGGAATTAAACTCACTGGTATAATATTTAAACCATTCTAAGGATCGTTTACTAGTATTGCTCCTGTTAGTCTCTAGGCTTCTCAAAATCCCCACTCAGGCAAGAGCAACAGTGAGAACTTCTGCAGCTTCTCTCTTGAGAAAGTGCACAAAATTCATCCATTGTGCAAGCATTTCCCCAATCACAGAGAAAGCCATTTAAAAACACAATTGAGTACAGAATCATGTTAAAAACCAAAAGTAACAGGACAGCCAAGTTTCCAAATCAAAAGCCTAATTTAAAAAAAGGCCCACGTTTGCAAAATAGAAAATAGAAGTTAACTCGGTCTTCTGGATAAGACCCCAATATATATCTCACTGCATAATGTTGTCTCTTCCAGTTTTATTTTAAAGCTGTGTGTATTGACTTTGGACTTGAGCCAGGTGAAGAGATTTAACATGACAAAGAGAGCCATTGAAGGTATCATAGTTATAAACTTCCTTGTTTGTGGGGGCACTTCAGCTAAACAGGGCGCAAGTCTCAAAGCTGGGGATGGAGCAGGGTGGAGATGGTTGTTTGGGATTGCCTTTGGATTTCTGATCAAGGTCAAAATATCATCAGTGGATTTTTTACTTTACTCATTCAACTTTGTCTGAGAAAAGATGTCTGCAGTTGTGAAAAGAGGGCTCACAATGCCCAAGTTATTTCATTCTTTGCAGTATACCATGACGAGCTTACTAGCTGAAAAGAACATTTTCAGATAGTGAGTTGAAAATCACTCCTTTGCTAAAAATCAGAAATAGGATCTGCATCTTACTTACCCACATTTATTAAATGTATGTATGTGTATATTTATACATATGCATTTTACTGCCTATTATAGGACAAATATTTTACCTGATTATCTAAGCTGGTAATTTATAAAATTTTTAAGGCTCATGTTAGCCCTTTATGTTTCCTTCATTCCCAGTTTGAATTCAGTGTTAGTAAATTCAATGAGATTAGAATATTCCAGAAATGGCTTTAATTTTATTTTGCAGGAAGTAATGACAATGTATTTAATTTCTTTTAATATAGATGATTTCTTGTTGAGAACAAAGTTTCAAGAGTTTCATAGCTCAGGGTGGATAAGTTTTCCAGGCTTTCTTTTGCTGATCTTGTTGATATAATTGTGAATTGGGCTTGATGAATGAGTTTAGTTGTCCCCTGTCTGACGAGCTTTAGTAGCTTCATGCATTTTAATCAGTCCAATGATTCATTTATTTTCCACTTTTTTTTTTTTGGGGGCTGTGTGTGGGATCCTTCCTTTTCAAAAATGCTCACAACAGGATTAATTACCCTTTGCATTAATCCTAATTTTTTTTCCAGATAACCCTCTAAATATGTAAGGGTTGCAGGTGCTAAGGATTCTCCTTATGGAGTTTATAGTGATCATGATTTTTGTGTGGGTTTCTCTGTACTGAGCAAAGGTCTTTGTTTAATCATATTACACAGTAAAGTGTTAATCACCATTTAAGTTTTTCTTTGTCTTGTAACTTCATTAGTTGAACACACACCTCACTCTGGAAATATCATGACCCCTTCAGTAAAGTTTCAGTTGGCCTTATGCCATAAATTCCTGGCAAACTGTAATTCTCTCCAAAAATCTGAAGAAAAACAAATACTTAGAGTTAAGCATTTAAATTAACTGCATTTTCTTGCCTAAAATAAATTCATCGAGCATTATTTTCCTACATGAAGGAGTGAAAAGAAATCTGTTCTATCCAAAGTGAACAGGTTTCTTGACATGCAAGGTGAACTTCTAGGTAACTCCTGAAAAGGAAAATTTCCACAACTGAAGTAATTTAAAGGAACAAGGAAATGAATAAAATAAGGTGCATCAGAATATGAGCACTGAATATACAAGTCTGTTTTTACTTTTTGTGTCTCCATATAGCCTCTACCTGGTTTCTACATAAGCCTTACATTCAATATATTTTGTAAAATGTAACTTTTCAGATAGACAAAAATACATAGAGAGCATTTCATTTTTCTAGTGACAGTTTTTCAGCACTAGTGCGTCTGATCTATTCTAGAAATAGTTTCCTCTTTCCCTCTGATTCAGGAGTCCATTTGAATAATTTCTTCCCCAATCTGTAAGTGCGTAAGAGGAGATGTGACTATTTTAGAAATAAGATATTAAAAAGACAAACTATTCAGACAACATATTATAAAAAGCATATTAGAGAAGTACTACATCTATCTTTTGTAAAGATATTGTTTGCAGCAACTCTTCAAAAACACACAAAACTAAAATTTGGATTTACATATTTTAATGAGAAAATATTATTTGGACTAGATTCATAATTTAATGTAGACACCTTTTTAAAATTCTTTGTCTTAAAACAGGCATGCTGGGAACAAGAACATCAATATTTAAAATGCCATGCTAATTTTGAACAGAGAAGGAGAAAAATGAAAGGTAAAAATTTTACAGCCCTGATGACACTACAACTTTTTTTTTTTAACTTAAGCAGGTCACACCAGAACAACAGTTCGTTTTCCAGCAAATTACCTAAGACTCTAAAGGAATATAGCAAACAAAAGTGCATTTTACACAGTGTATAATCATTCCTATTCACAAGCATTTACATCTCTTTGCAGCCCTTTAGCTTCTTGGGAAAGTTCTTGTGGCAAACAGAAAGACTTGTCCATGGGAGACCTATCCGGTGACATCTCCTTCACGTTACCAGTCAGCTATCTAAGTTCTCGGGTTGCCCTTCATGCTTTCTTAGCTTGGGCTAATTTCGTTTTCATTTTCTTTTTTTTTTTTTCTCCTTTCCTTCCAACAATAAAATAAATAGCTAAAAGGTCTCTAAGTAGTCGGAAAGTTAACATCCCAATTAACTTTCCCATCCCCCCATCCCTCCCCTAAACCTGGCCAGAAATGAAGAGTAAACATTCACATTACAACAGGTACTTGTAAAGTGGGCTTTGCCCGCTCGCCCGCCAAGCAATACAGATTCAAGTTCACTGTTTACATTTTACCGGGCGCCTTTGTAAACAATACTACAAGGTTACTTTTAGTTTTGTTTTGCTCGTGTTGAGGACGAGCGTCCCCTTCTCAGTTTGGCAGCCTCTCCCCTAGCTCCCAGTGCCTGGAGCCTCTGGCAGGAAACAAAACCCAAAACAAAACTCCGCAGAAGCTGGGGAGGCAGGGCCGCTACTCCGGGAAGCTGTGGTCCGCCCAGCCCCTGCCGGATGGGCGGAGGCGAGCGGGGTAGGAAGATTAGTGGTCCCTTTTCCCGGCAGATTTCCAAGGCGTAAAGGAGATCCGGCCCTCCGCGGCGCGGCTGCAGCCCTCAGGGAAGCTCTGTTCGAGGAAACCTCTGAGACGGGTTCTCTGGTCTGGAACTCACTGCGCGGAGTCCGGGGACCCGCCGATCCCAGCCGGGGGAAGACGCGCTCCTCTCCGCGCAGGCGGGAGGCAGGATTTCCCCAGTCCCCTGCCTCCTAAATGGGAGGGGGTGTCGGGGGGCCCCGGGGATCGGAGGGCTTGTCTCAGGTGCCCCCTGTCTGCCCGTCTTGTGGAGGCGAGGACAGCTCCCACGCGCCTCCAGGCCATCTGCAAGTTTGTGTTTTGTCTCCTGGGTCCAAACAGAGTTCTCGTGGCGGGGGGAGAGAGGGTTGGCCGAAGGTGAAATGGACAAGTTAGGGCGGCGGTCCTAGGTGGGGAAGGGCAGGACTGGGAAGCAGGGAAGGCGAAGAAGCTGGCGGGGAGGGGAACAAGAGGGGGCTCCGGCAGCTGCGGGTCAGTGCACCGCCACCGAGTGCAAGGCGGAGGCCGGGCTGGTGAGCGTTTCACTGGGAGTGGCGGGGCTGCTTTGGCTGGTGGCTGTTTGCGAGGACGTGGGGCTGAGCGAGGGCGGCGAGTTCGAGAGCAAGGTGGGGATGGGCGCAGGCAACGCGGGCAGGGCGGGCACTGCGGCCGGTGTGGGCTTGATGGGCACGGGGATTGCGGGCAGCGTCTGGCCTGCTGCGTGGCACAGCGGCTTCAGGGGCACGCCGTAGGCGCTGTAATCGCCACTAGCCATGGAGATAGGGGTGGCCGAATCGATCATGCCCGCGGAGCCGTACACGTGCGGCCAGCCAGTACCCAGCGAGCTGCTCATGGTAGTCAACTGGTTGGGGAGCGGGTAGGCGGCGGGCACGGGCTGCATGGCGGAGAAGGCCAGCCCCCCGGGCATCTTGTACTCGCGAGCGATGATATTCTCGATGGCAAAGGGGTGCTTGAAGCCCGAGGGCTGCGCCACGCCGCCCAGGTTGTAGGCGGCGGCGGGCATCTGTGGCAGGTGCGTGCCGGAGGCCGCCAGCGCGCTGAGGCGCAGCTTGGCCTGCTGCTGCAGATACTGCGCGGCGTCGGCGGGCTTGCTGGGCGCCAGGTGGTCGGACTTGAGCACCTTGAAGCGCTTGCGGCGCCGCAGGAAGCTGCCGTTCTCGAACATGTCCCCGCAGCTGGGATGCAGCGCCCAGAAGCTGCCCTTGCCGGGCTGGTCTGGCCGCCGCGGGATCTTGATGAAGCAGTCGTTGAAGGAGAGGTTGTGGCGCAGGCTGTTCTGCCAGCGCTGCGTGTTCTCCCGGTAGTAGGGGAAGCGGTCCATGATGAACTTGTAGATCTCGCTCAGCGGCAGCATCTTCTCGGGCGAGCTCTGGATGGCCATGGCGGTCAGCGAGATGTACGAGTAGGGCGGCTTTTGGTCGCTGTACGTGTTGCGGCCGGGCCGAGGCATCTTCTTGTTTGCCCTCTTCTCGCTCTGGGTCCGCGCGGGCCGGCGGCTGCTAGGATCTGCACAGGGGTGGGGGGGAGATAATGGGAAGGAGAGGGCATGGATGCACAGACAGACACCGCGAGGTCAGCCAGGCCGAGCACAGGCCAGACGTGGTGGGCAGGGGCTGCGGCGCGGGGTCAGCCCGCGCCCGCGCTCCTCGCTCCTCGCTGCTCGCTGCTCCCTGCTCGATGGCAACTTTGAGCGTAGAGTTGGGTGCGGCCAGGGGGGCGCGGGAAGGGAAGCCGGTACGCGGCGCGAGGGAAGCATGGAAGTAAGCTGGACCTGGCGCGGGGACTGGGGCAGGGATGCCACTAGAGAGCTCACCTTAAAGTTGCTCCAAGTTGTGCGTCCGCATCCGGGATGGCGCGGCACCCTCGGGTCCCTCCCAGTGCGCGTTGCCGCGTCGGGTCTCGCCGGGGCTCCGCGCGTCTTGAGCCTCCCAGCTCAGCCCCGCAGCGCCGGGAGCCGACCAGTCCGCCGCGCTCCTGGCCGCGAGATCCCCGGGCGGCCGCGCTCGGCTGCGGAGTCCGGGCGCAGACGGCAGCGGCGGCGGCCTCGGGGCTCCGGAGGGCGCTGCTGTGGGCTCCGCGGCTCCGCTGAGCTAGGTGGCTGCCTCCATGTCCTCCCTCGAACCATCTGATAGTTTTAAGCGGTGACAGGAGCAGAAAAGACCCCTGTAGCGGCGCTTCATTAATGTGCCACTTCTTAGCTATCATATGACAATCGCCTTGGGAGGAGGAGGAAGAGGAGGGGGAGCGGGGGCTGCGGAGGGAGGGGACTGAGCGAGAGGGGAGAGCCTGGCCAGCTCTGGTTTCTTTCACACCTATTTACATGGACACCTTGGCCAATAGGAATCACTTCCAGCTCAAGCCTGGGCGAGGGGGAAGAGCCTCGGCCACCGGTGGTGAGCGGGACGCCGGCCGGGGTGCGCGGTGTGGAGGTATGAGGAGGTGGCGGCCGCGGAGCAGGGATTCAGGCGACCACTCACGTTCACAGACCGAGCTGCCGCGCAGATGATGTTTGACATGGAAATTGCTTGGCTGGGGTATTCTGTTTCCTCTGCATTGTATCGGGTTTGTATTGTTAGCTAACTTAAGGCACGGCTTGCCCCTGAAGCAGACCCTTTTCCTGCGCTTGGCAATACAGGGCTGGTTGCATGGGTTATTATAATGAAAATACACCCTTCCCCCTAGCCCTGCAAGAGGCAGGTCAAAGTTTGATTTGACCTTCCTAGGCTGCTGCCATAGCTTTACACAGTAGGTGTGTGTCCTTTACGTGATGGGGTCTAAAAAATACTTACAAAAATATAATCGGACAGCCACTTGTAAAAAGCCCATTTTCTAAATGTATTGGCCAAATTAAAGGGAAAAAAAGTCTCTCTGAGCGAATAGGCAGGGTCTTCACTCTAAAAGTCCTCTAGGAATTTAATTAGACACAGGATGAAGGCTCTGGGGTTGTTGGGGCAGACAGTGTGTGGATCTGGGGGAGGGCCTGAGTTTGTTTGACACACTTTATCACCAGATAAATGGCAGGGTCTCATGCTTTCCCCAGGTGGTTTGAAACTTTAGGAGTTAGGCATTGCATGGAAGTTTGCATTTTACAGCCGGAACTTTCTCCCATTCTCCATCACTCCCTCCACCACCACCACCACCACCACCCCACAATAGAAAGAACATAGGGTTTAGAGAGCCCATCAAACGCTGCCTACAGACCCACTAAAACAGCAGCACCTTCTAGACTCAGAAGAACCGAAGTGTTTTCCTTTGGGGGAGAAAGGAGAGAGTGGGGATGTGCCTAGGGTCCCCCTGCCTGGTGCCAGCAGTAGACTCCCTTTGGTTCGGATTAGTCTCCGGAGATTCAATGAATTATTCTTATTATCATTATTATTATCATCATCCTCGTCGTGGGAGGCGGTGGCAGTGGCGACGGTGGCGGCGGCGGCAGCGGCGGCGGCAGCAGCAACATCATCATCATCATATTGCTATGAAATAGTGAGTCGACCCTGCCAGTGAACACTCACGCTGGAATAGACACTAGGAGTTCCCACTGATTTCTGCACATTCTCTGACCTTTATGGTTTCTAAAAGAAATTCCTTTTACCTCATTGTTAATAACTCAATCTCTACAGCCCACACTGAATCATCTTCAATCCGGAAATGTAAGAACTTTTTTTTTTTTTTCTTCAGGAGGAGGAGGTGATAGTAGTGGTGGTGGTGGGAGAGTTCTGGGTGTGAAGTTTGGACACTTTTAGTGATATTAGAGCATTGTTAGTAGAGCTGTTTAGAGTTAGCATAAAAATCTTTCAGCACACATGCACACACACACACACACACACCCCTCTGTTAACCACAGTTTCGGAGGTGGTCAATAACTCACCAAAACGTAACTTAAACACGATGAATTTAGGAGATTAAACAATTTCATTAATATTGAAATGGCTCTCGCGTCTGGGCTGCCTCGCTTGAGATGCAAGCACACGTTTTTCAATATTAACAGAAGTGCTTGAAGAAAAGAATAATGTCACCTTCTTAATTCGGAAAAAAATAACCAGGAGGAGGAGGTGGGTTCGAGGGGTGGAGGCGGATCGCTGACCTGTCTCTGGGGGCATGGCTTGAGAAGGGCAGATAAACCCTCTGCAGATAAACCAGTTGGATTCAGGTGGAACCTCTGCCGAGCTTTGGCCGGAGGCAGCAGTACTTGCCTGAGCTGTGCGTGCTTTAGCTAACGAGGTTCGGCGTTTTGGGCTGTTATTTGGGGGCAGCCCAGTTCGGCTTGGGAGTCCAGGGATGGAAGGAATTGGGGAGACCTGGAGCCTAGGGGACCCCTGATGAAGAATAGTAGTAGCAAGGGCTTGTGTTTTCCAGATGAAAAGGCATTGGTTCACAGCTTTCCTGCTTCAGAAGGCAACTGGCCTCGGAGGTACAAAACTGAGGGTGTTCCTGTGGCAGAGGCAGGAGTGCTCCCAGGAAGGAAAGGTATCAGCATTGAAGCCCCCAAGGATCGTTTAGGGTCTTCTCAGCAAAAGTGTGCATACTGATATATAGAAACATAAATAAAATATTAAGAGCGGTCAGATTTGGGATATGTAACGAAAGGAGAGAAAGATCTCTGTTCCCCCAGTGACAGCCAGGAGGATTCTTTTCTACGGGGTGTGTGCGCACTCTTTTTAAGGGTGGGGGATGGGGAGAGAGAGAAATGTTTTCTTGTTTTAACAACTGGCATTTTGTTGCCTTGCAAAGGGCCTTTGTATGGCTGTCGAAATCATTGCTTGGAGTAAACAGAAGATTAACTAAATTCTAAGAGTGGAAGCATTTGGGTTAAAAAAAATCTAAGTTGAAATAAATCTTTGTCCATCTCCCCAGGGAAATTTGTCACCACCATGTCTGAGACATGTGAGGATACAAGTAGGAATTCGTGTCCAAGGAATCTTCAAAGTTTGGCTAGGGTGAGGATGGGAGGTGAGGCATGTTGCTCATTCCCAGGGTTAATTAAGGAAATCGAACCTAATAGCACAAGTTTGTCTTGGGTAGGGTGAGGAGCTGTGAGATGCACATTTAAAATAGGTACTTTAGTACAAAATTCTATTTCAGATCCTACTGAAGAGCCTGGGAGAAGGGGGAGGGGATTTGCATGCCATTTACAGCGTTTTAAGACTGGTATTATGAAGAAGAGGAGGGAAGGAGCACTTTCCAGAAATCTTGAAAAGTGCATCAGAGTCTATTGTACAGAACCCAAAGCAAACAGAGACTCTGGGGAGGGGGCACATCCGACTCGGAGGCTTAGGGAGTTGTTGGGAAAACTGTATAAAATACACATAAGTCAATTATACCCATGTGCAAACCAAATGGAAATCTCTTTCATGCAATAGCCATTCATCGCCTCCGCAGAGCCCACCACCGACCACCTTTCTGCTTGGAGAGTTCGCAATAGCCTCTTTTCCCACAAGCTGGACCACACACGGCTACAGATTTCGTAATAATTTATGCTAATTTCCCTCCATAAATCCACAATTCGCTTCAGTGGCACCCGAGCTGCTGAGGGAGTAAAAAGGAGACAGAGGGGTGACAAATACAATATTGATTTTGATTCCTTCTGTTGTCAAGCAGGTGTATGTGTGCGTGAACGGTGGGGCTGGGGTTAGGGAGCGGGGGTGCTAGGAGAGGAAAACCATCCTGAGCCGGGCCAGCCCCTCTGTCCACACTCCAGAGAGTAACGCGCCCTGGTTTGTTAATATTTACCAAACACCGATGGGAGGTGGAGGGAAAGTACCCGGCAGCTTCCGAAGGTTTCCTAGGCGCCAAAAACAATACCCGTCTTCCCGACTTGGAAAGCGAACTCCCGGCTGCCTGGAGCGTTTGGGGGCTAAACTTAGTTTGGCTCTTCTCTTCCTCCACTCTCCCTCAAGAGTCGTTCCCTCCTTCTTGTGTTCTCCACCCCTGTCTCTCTCTCCTCCTTTCTTACCGCACTCCTGGCCCTCACTTCTCTTGCACTATCCATCCCCTTTCCATTTTCTCTACCAAATGGGCTAGGAAATGCGCAGGTGGGGGAAAGTCTTCTGGCGAGACCAGTTAGGGATGGTAGGTTTTAGGGCCTCCTCCCACCCGCCCCACCTTTCCAGGACGCCTTCCGAGTTTGCCCAAGTTCTCCGGGCACTCTGGGAACCCGCGCTAACTCACCGCGCCGCTTTGTCCCTCCCATCAGTCATTCTTCACCAAATCTGCACTTTGGTGGCGTGAAACGACTTAGCTTTCCTTTCAAAAGGATTTTGTTCCCGGGGTATTCAGCGGTAAAACAAACTCCCTCGGCCTGTCAGCTGTCAATTTTTAAAAATTGTCGTTCTGAGTGTCCTGGAGACTGTCCTTAGAATCTGTGCGCTTCCACCGCCAGCCAGCACCTTCACCTGGCCCAGCCCAGCCCTAGTGTTCTAGATCTGGGGACCCCAGAGGGAACCCACTTAGTGAGGTGACTTGGCTGGGGCCATGGGACATGGTCTTGTGGGTTCTTGGGCGGAAGAGATCTTTACCCAGTTGGGAGGTGCGGTGGTAGAAACCTGCCGGCCATGACTTTTCCAGGACTGCCCTGGGAGTCTGAGCCAGCACTGCCTGGCCACATCCACCGAATCTGATGGGAAATCAAAATGCCCAAGGAAAAGAGGTGGAGGAGGGGACACACTTTGTGCTCCAGTGCCAACCAGGAGTGGAAGGACTTGCCCTCTTTCTCTCAACCCGCAGTGGGAGGACCCTCCCTAGTTCTTAATCAGGTCTTCTTCCCCCCGCCCCCAGGACCCCCCCCCCCCCTAACTGGGAAGCGGAAGGAACACACAGATTTTTCCAAATAGTAGGTAGGTTGGTTACATTGGTTGGTGACTGGTTCCCGGAGGCTTAGACCTTAACTCATAACAAGGAGGTTGAAAATAAACTTTTGATGAGGAGTCCATTTCTTAAAATCAGTTCTTTCCCTTCTGCCATTCTTGCTTGGGTTCTAAGAAAGGCAAGAATCTCCACCTCCTGCCCACCCTTTTCTCCCATCCACACTGGGAGGCTCAAATTCAGAGGTGTCCCATCCTTATTCCCCACCGCTTGGCTGTGGGCAGGGCCTCTGGCTATGACTGGTGGCACCTGGAATTAAAATCTGTTTTCCTTGGGGTTGGGAGAAAGGAAGTGGCAACACCACACACATTTTAGAAGTATTTCCAAAGTAGCAGCTGCAGTTTGGAGAGTATAGAAGGCTTAGTTTTCCCTCCACCTCAAGCACAAAACAAACAGTTGCCAGCATTAGGTGCCGGTCCTCCTTGACCTCCATCCCCAAGAAGTGCCAACCCCCACCCAGAGTGAGCAGGCAATTTCAATGCCTGTGAAAACAACTCTTGCCCTGCTGGTCACGATGCCTTCTCTTTGGAATCAGTTTGCTAAATACCATTTGGTCTTTGCTTGCTCCGAGGTTTTAAGTCTTTAAAGCCAGAGTTTCTAAATCCAATCCCTTCTTTGCACAAACAATTGCATAGCTTTAAATTGGGCATTACCAAACCTACAAATGTATTTGTTTAGAAAGTTATTTGCAAAACGTTGGTGGAAGGATTTTTGTTGTTACTGCTAAACCCTCCCCGTAAGTTTTGCTCTGCACTGTGTGAAATAGAAGAAGCAATTCAAATCTATTATTATTATTGGAGGAAATATTGCTAAAGCCACCTTGGTATTGAAGGGATTAACTTGCTTTTCTCCCAGCCCCTAACTCTGGGGTTAAGACAGCAGTAGATCAACTGTATAATGTGTGCACTGTTCGCTCATTTGTACAAGCAGAACAAAGGTTGGACTAAGCCAAATTGCATTGCACTTGTGAACCGAGTCCTGATGTGAAGTATCTTTTACAGCGGGGGGAATGAGAACAATTTCGTGTATGTCTAAAAGGGAATAACAAAGCCACTTTCTCGAGCATCTCAAAGTGAAGTAGCGAGGCGTGACATTCCCAGGGTGAGGAGGGACAAAAGCAGGGTCAGGGGGATGAAAAAGAGAATCAAACAGCCACTTTCACATGTCTGCCCTCAACTGCTGCACCTCTCCATAATAGGAAACAAATGTTGTAAAAGGGGGGATTGCTCCCATTCATTCAAAATAGCAAATGATAGCTAAACAACATTGTCAAAACTGAATCAACTTCTGTGCAGTACCACCCAGAAAAAGGTATTGTGTTTTGTTTAATAGCGGGGTGGAGCAAAGGGTCTTTTTTTTTTTAAGGGGGAAGGGGGAGAAAAATCACCCTATACTTTTCATATTAATTTTCTTTGTCGGGAATTACTTGTTTGCTCAGATATGGGGGGGGAGACACTAGTATTTCTGGCTAGGCACTCTTAAAATTTTTTTTTTTTGGGGGGAGGAATTTTAGGAAAGCAGAAACATGAAAGCGATGTTTAACTTTGTAAAGTGTTTTAAAGCTTCCAAAAGTAGGAAAACTTTATCCTCCTTTGCATGCGTTATCCAGAAAAAAATAAGATCTTGTTTGCAGTAGAATATGAATCCTGTGTAGGAGACTAAATACACTTTACTCATAAATTTGAGAGAAATCGATCCTGGGGGGAACTACAAAATATCTGAAATGAAGAATATTTTGCATCCATAATATTTGTTGGTGCATTTTCGTGTTAATTTGTTTTGAAACCAGATAACCTGTAGGTCTCCAGCCTTAAAACCCCGCGCTTCTGCTTTGTTTGTTCAGGCTGACGAGGAGGAGAGCTTAACCCTGTGGATGTGTGCAGTATGTGTTTTCTTAATGGCAGAAGCAGATTTCGCTGAAGACTACAACAGCCTTTAGATAATAATTCTCTGTGTTCCGGGGAAGGTTAAAACTTTTGATTTCTCTGTCTCTATCTCCATCCTCCCCCCTTCTCTGTTTTGTCTCTCTGTTCTCTTTCTTTCTCTCTCTCTCTCTCTCCCTTTCCCTCTCTCCCTCCGTCTCTCTGTCTCTCTGTTTGGGCTTTTTGTTTTTTGTCTCCATGCATCCCCCGCTGAGCTGCCACCCACAAAGCGGGTTTGAGAAAGAAAGAAAGAAAAGAAAGAAAGCGGCTGATCCCTTACTGGCCTCCCCCAGTTAGGAATGGCTAAGAGGCGGGGCTTGCACCGCTGCAGACGCTCGCGGCCCCCGGGCAGCCGGGTCTTTCCGCCCAGGCGGGTCTCACCTGGACAAGGGCTTTGCTTCGCGGGTCCTGCGCGGGGTGCCGACCCCCCAGCCGCACACCCTCTTCCTCAGCACTGCCCCTACTTCGGCTACTCCGTTTGCTCACTCTTGGCGGGTAGCTGTGTACTGCAAGATGTAGGGGAAACCAGATTGCCCCGAGGGCTTACCGACACCCCAGAAATAGATCTACCATCCTCTGCATTCCTCTATTTCGCTTTCTCTTTCCCTCTTTCCTCTCCCTCTCTATCCTCATCTCTTCTTTCAGAAACTCTGGTTTTAATTTCCACAGCAGTATGGACACCAGATTTTTAGGTCCGCACACTAGCTGCCTTCTCAGCAATGCAGTGTCCAGGATCGGCAGTGCATTTCCTATGTACCCAGCCGGCCCACTCGAAAGAAGAAAGAAAGGGAGTGAGGAAAGAAACAGAAAACTCAAACATCCCCACCCCCACCCCATCAGCCACACACCTTAGCTGTGTAGTGGTAGGCGGTGGTAAGTGGGTGGCTCAGGAGAATGGGATAAATCATTAAGTCGACTATTCATAGATAGCATTGGTGCAGTTCTTAGACACTGGCACTTGAAATTGCAGTTGGCATTATTCACTACCTACCCCAACAACAGCGACCCTAGCAAGAAGTCTTCACTTCTCTGTCATTTATTTAATATTTTTTATTAGAAAAGAACTTTGGAAATATATATTTTTATAGAAATGTTTATACATGTAAATATTACATCTGCACTGCAGTTTTTCTCTTAAGTTCTTCTCCGTCTCTCTCTCTCTCTTTGGTAAATCCAGAACTACGGAGCACTTACTAATTCCCAAAAGGGTGATCCAGCAGGTGATTTTCTTTGGAGTGATAACCATTTGTTTATGGGGCAACGGCGATTTGATTGGTGGAGCAGAAAGCTTCCCTTAACTGAGGTAGGCGTCCTTTTCTTACCGTGCCAGCAGTAAAGAAAACCTTTCACCTCTCACTTCACACACTCTCCCCAAAACAGTTTGAAAACATAATCTTTGACTGGATTACCGGGTTACCCGGATTTTGGGGAAGCTACTGATCTTTGGGTTCCATCTGTTCATCCTCTTCTTCCTTATTTTTCTTTAATTGCAAAAAACAAAGAACCCCACCCCCCCCAAAAATACATACAAACAGGGTAAAATAGGTGAACCATACATAGCGATTCAGATCCTTCCCTGTTCCCACACCCCACGTCCTTTGGCCCTTTTCAAAAGGACTGAGGGAGCTGGCGCCCCAGATCTTCGGTAATTATTAGCTACTTAGGGTTTCGCGTCTGGATCCCCGCGACCTGTTGATGACTCCCAATCACTGAGCGCGGAGCTCTGCTTCGAAGTTGGTTATGTAAACTGCTTGTGTATTTCACATTATCATCCCGCTGACTGGAGGCAATGTAGATTTTCTAAAGATCTAATGAATAAACAACCAGCAACTGCTGGCGGTGTAATTTACATTGTTAATGCCTACATGTGTATAATAAATATGCATTTGTATGTCTTCAAATAAACTCTTTTTAGTTTCTAACCTGTGGTGATTTTTTTTCCCCTAAAAGAAGGAGGGGGGGTCGGAGGGGCGGTGGAAATCTCGCCTTTCCAAGGAATGAGTTTATTTCACTTGCGTGACTCTGGTGAGAATGGGTCTGCCGTCAAGCCCAGATGTAGAGTCCGCAGCCCGATTCTGCTGCCCCTCCTACCCGAGGAGGGATGCTCGGCCGGGATAAGCCCCCGCACCCCCCCCCCCGCCCCCCGCCCTGGGTTCGCGAAGAAAGGGAGGATGCACCCAGGAACTCCGCGGCGCGGGCTTGGGGACCGCGGCGCTCCACGTAGAAGCGGATCCGGGAGAGAGGACAGCGGCCGCAGGATCCCGGTGTTCTCCCCGGAGCCATCGGCCCTCCTCCACTTAGAAGTGCCAGTTACTTCTCCAAGATCGCAATTTGGGTTGGGAGAGTTGGGACCACCCCTGGGAAAAGTTTTCCCGGGGAATTCCCGACCGCGCGCCTCTGCAAACAGCATTTCGGACCAGCCCGGGGGACCGCAGGCGGGGAAGAGTGGACGCTGGCTCGGAGTCGGGGCCCTCGACTCGGCCCCATCAGCCAGCTCCTGCGGGCGGGCCACCGCGCAGGGCGGCAGCAGCACGGGTGCTCCTGGGAGCCAAGGCCTCCGGAGCCGCGGGGTCTGGACCCAGCGTAGCTGCTGTTTTCAGAAGCGGAACGTCCTTTCTGCGCGTCCCACGCCGCTTAGTTCAGGCTGGCACCAACGTTTGATATCTCTCCCCTCCAACCAGGTGCCACTTTCTTAGCGCGCTCGGAGGCAAATGTCTCATCTTTTCCCGTCCTGGATCTGGAATACATTATTTTAATTAAGTCTATGGCGATTTACTTTCCTCTGAGATCTATTCCACGGTGCAATTAGGAACGTATTGGTGCTAGCTCATATGAATATTCAGGAGCGTGTCAATTAATTAGCAGACAGAGGAATCTCATTATGGTGCTCAAAACCCTTTTAGTGTTAAGCAGAATTAAGGGGGTATTTGGCAATGCGCTGGATTAGTGAATATTTTACTGTGCACTCATTTAACTTCATTATCATAGCACTTACACAACTCTCTGATTTTATTAATTAAATTGCTCATTAATTTGCCCAAAAAGGATAAAAGTTTTAATGTGCCACCCAATAACTTGGAAAGTAAACTTTCGCCCTGCTTGGTCTTCGCTCCCAGCCAGAAGAGGACAGATGGCTGCTTGCAAAAGCCGGAGATGCGGGCGCGGTTCCTCCCTCCCTCCGCCCTGCAGCTTCGGGAAGCGCAGGCGCTCTGGCTCCGCGAACTCGGGTAGCAGGATGCAAGGGCCGAGACCGCCGAACAGCCTCCAAGCACCGACCTGGAAATCTGAATTCTTCCTGCAGGGAGTAGGGGGGGAAAAAAAGCCTCTCGCTCGTTCGCGGGAGTGCAGCTGACTGGGCGTGGAGAGATTTGCCCAGGGATGCCGCAGTGCCCGGGACATTACGGTCAGCGCGCCCAGGAGCCTCCGCCTCCAGGCCCCGAGGCTCTCTGTTTACCAAAGGCGTGAGCGAAATGCTCCTGGTGGGGTCAGCATCCGCAACATTCCAAGGGCTTGCTGAGTGCAGCACCCAGACCCTCCCCACGCCCCCCCCCCCCCAGGCTTTGCCTGCCTGAGCATACCTCAGGCATCATCCAGGTTGGTGTCCACGTGCCGCTCACACCTACCTGCACCTCCCCCACCCTATCCCCAAAGGTTAGAAAGACAAATATTAAAATTACTTGCACAAAGGGAACTGCTAAAGAGATCCCAAATTAATATGCATGTAAAATTAATTAGTTGCATTTCGTGACATCAAAATAAGTACCTGGGAAACAGAACACCTTCTGGGCATTGGGAACATATGCTAGAATTAGAGTTAATTGACTAATTACATAAATTAGGCATTAATTTTGCAACACATCAAGTATAAAAGATATCTCAATTAATTGTGCATAAATTACCAGGTGAAACGGGGCGGCAGTCCGGCTAGGATCACGGTTCTCCGGCCCCCCCCCCCCCCCCCCCCCCCCCCCCCCCGGCCCCTTCTCTTTTACGGCCCAAAAGCCAGTTGGCGTTCTGGGCACCCAGGTCGCGACAGGCTGGCCCGCAAAGAAACGTGGAGATCTGCATAGGGAGTCGCCGCTGCGCAGACTGATGACCTGGGGCAGTTGTTAATGTGAAGGAAACTCCTCTACTCATTAAAATCAATTACGTGCAGTTAGATTGATCAGCTTTTGTTGGAAAGGAGATAAGCCGACCCCTTTCCTAACCGGCCTCCCCCCCCCCCCCCCACCTGCACCGCACCGGCCCCTTTAGCTGGTTCCCTAAGCGATCTGGGGCCCTGGCTGAGCAGGTCTCCAAGTCCTAGTTCTCAGTTTCCCTCGTGAGGAGGTTACTTTTCTGGATTTGACGTCGGCTCTGAGCCATTTCAATCGATCTGGACCCTGGCCTGAGCGTGCTGGGCGTCTGGTTTCTCTTGGTCTACATCCTCCCTGGCTTGCCACCACTCTTTCCTCAGGAATCCAACTTGGATGGAGTGATGCCAAGCGATTTGAAGTGGGTGTAAGTGGGTGTAAAATCTTGGTAAATAACCCATATGTTCCCCCAGAGGACTGGTTTGTCGGAGCCCCCAGTACCGCCTCCCCCCACCCCACCCTCAGTGGTTTATATGATTTCTCTAGTTTCTTGTGGATGGAAGAATGGATATAGCATGGATGTTCAGTTTAAATTTTAAATTTCTGGGCTCTCTTCTCCAAAGAAAGTTCCAGGAGACATACTAGTAGTTTTCCCTCAACAGATCACCAAATGTAACATTTGTTTTGCCTTTCCAACGGTTTGTTGTTAGTGAAATATTAATGGTGTTGGCAGCGACTTTATCCTATATTCTCTACATGTTTTAAATGAAAGAAGTAAGTGTTTCAAAATAAAAGAGTTATTTGGGCAGTGAATAAAGTCTTGCTACTTCAAAATCTTTGTAAAACCACAGCAAAACTCATATGCATTCCTCATATAAATTACCACCAATTACAGCACAGTTTGGTTCTGTTGATCTAGTGGAATGTTACTAATGGAGGGACAGATTTCTCAGCCACTTCTGGAGCTGTCATCATGTGCCTTATAAAAGTAACTCCTTCAAGATTCCCAAGTTGTAATCATTTTCTTCTTTTTGCCAAAGCAAACATAGGAGAATGAAAGAAGTCCTGAGAAACCCTTTATCGTTTGATGGTACACATCTTCATCAAGGTGCTTCTGTGACATTTGTTAGGTAGAATCCTGAGTGCTTATGGGCTAAAGAAACAGATGAATTCCAGAGTTCACTGAGACATTCATTTTGATGTAGAGGTTTCTCTTCGGGAGCCAGATGCTGAAGGTACTTGAGGGAGATGCTGACAAGTGGATAATTGTCAGCAGAACTAAAACAGACACTTTGTTTACAGTCGAGCATGATTAATTGAGAGTAAATAAAACAGCACTCTTTATAAAATCACCCTCCAAGTTCAAAAAAGCCTGTATGTCTCTAGAAATAAAAGAAGTAGAGTTAGACAAGAGCTAGTTTTACTAGACCCTTGAAGCAGCAGCTGGCAGTGGTGTGGATTTGAAATAGATGTCCCTTATTGCTTTGCAGCTGGTTTGCTTTTTTTTTTTTTTTTTAATTTTTTGCTAAATGTGTAGAGCTGGATTAGAAACATTTTTCTCCTAATCAGCTGAATTTAATTTTTCTTATTAAAGGATTGTTCTTCCTCTCTCCCTTCATTCTCCCTTTAAAATGTGAAACTCCATGTGAAATAATTTTCAAAATGAGCCAGACTTGATAAACCCAAACTGATGTTGTCAAACAAGGCTATAAAATACCATTGTGATACTTCAACTTGCAAGAGAAAATCTCTCTTCCCAGTGGCTTTAATATATTGCAGAGGCCAGACTCTAAGAAACATCTTATGATTGTCCAACACAGTAAGTTTTAATGAAAAAGGAAATATGTTTTCTTTCAAAGCACAGTGTACTTGTGTACACAATATATATAAATACGTATATATTGCCTCTGTTCTGCTAGACCAGAAGGTGAACAGGCCAACAACCTTCCTAACAAATTTTGCTAATCATGTTTGTGACATGCTGATTAATTGCCTTGGGTAGATACCTTGGATAGATTGATTTATAGCAGTCTATAAATGGACATTCTTTGTATTGTAATATGCCCAGTGAAGTTCAAAACAATGGGCTTATAGCAGTCGGAAATAATTTTAGATCACTGCCAATTCAATTAAATTCAGTACCTGTTATCCTCTTGTACACATGGACAAATCAGGACTTTTTGCGGGCTACTGGGAAAGAGCTTTCCCTTGAGACAGTTAAGAACTGTCTCTAGGAGCTTCTGGGACAAAAGCAAGAGCAGAGTCTGTGGCATGGAAGTAAAAGAGAGAGAGAGAGAGAAGAAGAAAAGGAAGAGGAGAAGAGAGAACACTCTCTCTATGTGAGCTCTGGACTTTTTGTGAACTAAACTAATACTTTTATCTTTTCCCTTAAGCCTGTTTGAGCTAAGTTTTAAAGGGGTCATATTAATATCCTTTTCTTACTGTCATAAGACTCAGAGCAGCTTTCATGCTGAAAATCTTGCCTATTCTTTCTGCTTCTCTTCACTAGCAGGAGCCACTCCAATTGGTCCTTTTTTCTTAGTAGAGAGAGAGAGAGAGAGAGAGGGAGAGAGGAGAGAGAGAGAGAGCATGGTGCAATCAGGAATGGAGGGAGAAGAAGGGCAGATGAAGAGGGAAAGAGAATCCTAAGCAGGCTCCACACCCAGCAGGGAGCCCATAGTGGGGCTCCATCTTACAACTCTGAGGTCCTGAGATCATGACCTGAGCTGAGCCACCCAGGTGCCTTCCATTTGGGAAGTTCTTGGGCTTTGGGGCCCAAGGAACTTCATTTCCTTCTCTGGTGCACACTTGTGGAGATACTTATCAAAGCTTCTAGAGCCTGCCAGTTTTAGGATAAGGAGCTAGAGTAACATCTCCATCAGCATATCCCTAAGCCTTTAAGAAATCTTAGAAGTTAGGCAGCTTCCCTCCCAACCTCCCTCCATTCCTTCTTTCCTTCCTTTTATTCCTCCTTCCTTTTCTTCCTTCCATAAGCATTTCTGAGGACCAGTTCAGCCCTAGGCCATTAATTAGCAAAGCACAGCTCTGATAAATTCATTTCAAGACTTTAAATTTCAATTGGTGAAAGAAAATACATACTCAAGAATAGACACCAACTTTTTAGGATTTGGTTTCTCCATATTGGAAGCTCTTCATGATATCAAAATCTTTAAAGAAATACATTCTGTCATTTGACCCTCAGTAACTCATCAGAGAATGGAATCTATGAATAGAATGCCTACTAGCCATTGAGTGCTTGATGTTAGGGCAGCAGTTCTGAAAGTATAGTTCTGGAACTGTGAGGTTCTCTGAGAACCTTACATAGGTTCTGTGAGATTCCGTGAGATTCAGATCATCTTCATATTAATACTAAGACATTATTTACCTCTTCCACTCTTAATCATTCACTAGTATACAGTGGAGTTTCCCAGGCATCATGGCATGTGCTTTTGGAAACAGATTGAATATAGACACAAACATGAGAATCCAGTTGTCCTCTATTAGCCAGACATTATTAAATAGATTTGCAAAAATATGAAAGAATGATACTATTCTGATTAATTTTTTCTTTTAGCAAAATAGTTATTTTTCATAAAAATTCATATCAACATGTAATGAATTTATTATATTGTATTATAATGAATGAATGAATATTTAAAATTTTTCTCCTTTTTAATTTCTAATATGGTAAATGTCTAGAAATATGACTCTGATAAACAAGTGCCTTTAGGATAGGCTCTGCTATCACTCTTGTTTTAGAGATAAGGAAACAAAGCATGGGAGACAACTTAGGAGAACTCCATATTCCATAGGAGCTTCAGGCTCTTAGCTTGCCAAGTTTGAGACTTGACTTTTGTTTTATAGTTAAAATTGAAATGTTCCTATTCATAGTTGAAAGTGCTAACCCAGAGAGGTTAGAGGATTTTCCTAAGCTCACATGGCTAGTGACGAGCTAGAGTGTTAAGAGGTTCTTCCCACTTAGAGCTACTGGCCACTATAGCCACTATTTTCCATTCAGCGGTGTTTTAGGAAGCTGGTTCTTTTTTTTTTTTTTTTACGATTTTATTTATTTATTCATGAGAGACACACACACACACAGAGAGGCACAGACACAGGCAGAGGGAGAAGCAGGCTCCATTCCAAGAAGGGAGTCTGACGTGGGACTCGATCCCAGGTGCCAGGACCACACCCTGGGCTGAAGGCAGTGCTAAACTCCTGAGCCACCCAGGCAGCCCAGGAAGCTGGTTCTTGATGGAAGAAAGCCTTCATTTGTAGTATTTGCCGATTTCTATAGTGTAAATGCTTGTACCATGGCTGATTTCAAGCATAACTTCACATCTTAGAAAGGGATAAGCACCATTGGCTTTTGTTAACTGTGTAAAAGCTAGCTCTAGTATACGACTGACTCCACTCTATCTCCCATATAATTTTTCTCTTTATCTTCAAAATTGTTTCTAGGTCACCTCAAAGAACTCATGATCTGGTGGAAAATTCTCTGATCTTGGACTCAAAAGACCTGAGTTAAACTCTCAACTCTGCTACTTATGCAGGGTAAATTTGGGCAAATGACTTTATCTTTCAGACTCAGTTTCTACTTGTAAAAGAGGAACAATAATATCTGCCCTGCCTATTTCACTCTGTGTGTGTGTGTGTGTGTGTGCACATGTGTGTGCAGGAAATGCATTCATTTATAGGAAATCACTTTGTGAAACATACCATGATACGCAAATATGAGACACGATGACTGTACTAGGCCAGAGGCCTTCTCTAAAACATCTTTCCTGGGTTCTTCATCACTGGTCAGAATAGGTGATTTTCTTTTTATAACCCCATAATATTTTGTCCATACTTCTATTTCACCACCCAAGTACCATCTCATAATTGCTCTTAATTCTGTCACCAAAACTGTAGAATATGATAGCCAAATTCTCAGAATCGGCTGAGACAGCCAATTCACAGAAGTGCTATCTAATAGAATTATAATGTAAGCTACGTATGTAATTTTGAATGTTCTTGTAGCATATTCTAAAAGACAAAAGAGACTTAATTCAGTAATATATTTTATTTGAATCCAGTTTATTTTGAAATATTATCATTTCTACATGTAACCAATATTAAAATTACTAATGTATTGTTTTACATTCTCTTTTTTTAAAAAAAGATTTTATTTATTTATTCATGAGAGACATAGAAGGAGAGAGGCAGAGATTTAGGCCTCGTAGAAGCAGGCTTCATGCAGGGAGCCTGATGTGGGACTCGATTCTGGAACCCCAGGATCATGCCCCAAGACGAAGGCAGTCGCTCAACCACTGTGCCACCCAGGTGTCCTACATTCTTTCTTCACACTAAGTTTTTGAAATTTGAAGTGTATTTTACACTTACAACATGTCTCAATTCAGACTAACCACATTAAATGTGCTCAGTGCCCACGAGTGGTTAGTGGCTACCATACTGAGCAGCATAGCTTTAGTGTCAGCCTCCCTGGGTTCAAATTTTACCTTTGCCATTTACTAACTGGGCAGTTTATTTGGCCTCTCTGTTTATCAGTTTCCTCTTTGTGAAATGGAATTAATGATGCAGTCCACATCATAGGATTGTTGAAAGAATTAAATAAGTTAACATATGCAAATAGTATTTTGTATAAAACATACATACCATGAATGTTAAATATAATGCTTTTATTTTTAGATTGTAAGATTTCTAAAAATAAAACTGTGTTTTACTTATATTCTTGTTTTCTAGAACCTAAAACTATAGACCTTCTGTATTGGCTGGCTGGCTGGCTAAATAAACCCTAGCTGCTACCACTTACTCTGTGTGGCATCAAAACTTCAAACGAAATCCTGGACATAGTAAGCAATGGCAACAGAGCATTATCTATCAGTGGGAAGGAGACACCATTTGCAGATATATTTAAAAATAACCAGCCTTGGGAGGCCTGGGTGGCTCAGTTGGTTGTGCATCTGCCTTCGGCTCAGGTGGTGATCCTGGAGTCCTGGGATCCAGCCCTGAGTCAGGCTTCCTGCTCAGTGGGGAGTCTTCTCTCCCTCTCCCTCTGGCCCTATATTCCCACTCCCTGCTGCTTATGCTCTCTCTCTCTCTCAAATGAATAAATCTATTAAAAATTAAAAATAATCAGCCTCGTTGAAGTATAATTATAAAATTCGCCCATTTTAAGTGTACAGTTCAGTGACTCAAATATGTGAGTCAATCAACATATAGAACGTTTCCAGCACCCAAAAGGTTTTCTTGTGCTTCTTTGTAGATGATCCTTTCTCCATACCCTCAACCCTTGGCAACCATTGATCTGCCTTCTGTTACTAACTTTTTAAGATTTCATATAAATGAAATCAGAAAATAAGAGGTCTTTTATGTCTGGCTTTTTAAAAATTTATTGTAATGCTTTGAAGGTCATCTTTGTTGTCCCATGTATTCAAAATCATTCTTTTTTTTTTTTTTTTTACTAAGTAGTATTTCATTGTATAGATATATTGCAGTTTGTTATCAAAGCACCTATTGATGTACCTTTGAGTTACTTATAGTCTTTGGCAATTATTCTCTTAACAGTGTCTTTCACACAGGAGAAGTTTTCTATTTTATTTTTTTTAAGAAGACTGGTTTATTTTGAGAGAGTGAGAGAGAGAATGGGCTGAAGGACAGAGGGAGAAAACTCAAGCAGACTCCCTAAGTGAGGAGCATGCTGTGGGGCTCAATCTCACAACCCTGAGATCATGACTTGAGCCAACGAAGAGTCTGATGCTTGATGGACTGAGCCACCTAAGTGCCTCAAGAAGTATTTATTTGTTTATTTATTTTAAGATTTTATCTATTTATTTGATAGGGACACAAGAGAGAGTATGAGTGGGGTCAGGGGCAGAGGGAGGGGGAGAAGCAGACTCCCTGCTGAGCAGGGAGCCCAATGAGAGGCTCCATCCCAAGACCCTGAGATCATGACCTGAACTGAAGGCAGACAATTGCCTGAGCCACTGAGGCACCCCTTCCTCATTTTTCCCCCCAAATTTTTAATTTTAAAGAAATAACAGCTTTTTTTTCTCTCAAAGATAATGCTTTTTGGTGATCCATCTATAAAAGTCATCTACCAAATCTAAGGTCATCTTGATTTTCTGCTATGTTCTCTTCTCAGAGTTTTATAGTTTTGTATTTTACATTTAGTTCTGTGATCTATTTTGAACTAGTTTTTGTGAGAAGTAGAAGGTCTAAGTCTAGACTGATTATTTGCATGTGGATCCCCAGTAGTTCAAACACCATTTGTTTAAGAGTTTTCTTTTTCCATTGAATTGCCTTTGCTCCCTCATCAATATTTATTTATGGACTTTCTCTTCAGTTCCACATATCTAGATTTACAGTTCTGCCATATTGTTTTGGTTCCTGTAGTTATATCATATGTCTGATAAGTTTCAAGTACTGTAAGTCCTCAAACATTGTTTTTCTTTTTCAAAATTATTTTGGCCATTCTAGGTCCTTTGCCTTTCTGTATAAATTTTAGAATAAGCCTGTCAATGTCTAAAATAATTAGATTTTGAATGAGATTGTATTGAAATATCAATTTGGGGGAACAATTAACATTTTAATAATACTGAGTGTTTCAATCTGGAAACATGGTATCTTTGCATTTTTTACATCCTTTATTTTACTTAACAATATTTGATAGCATTCAGTGAAAAGATCTTGCATATTTTACTAAATCCTTTCTTATTCGATTATACATGGTATTTTTTTAAAATCTAAATTTCCAAGTGTTGGGGTACCTGGCTGGCTTGGTCCATAGAGCATGTGACTCTTAGTCTTGGGGCCATGAGTTTGAGTCCCACATTGGGTGTAGAGATTACTTATAAAAATAATAATTGAAAAATTGAGGTGCCTGGGTGGTTCAGTGGGTTGGGCGTTTGACTCTTATTTTTGGCTCAAGATTTCAGGGTTGTGAGTTTGAGCCCTGCGCTGGGCTCTGTGCTCAGTGGAGAGTCTGCTTTAGGTTCTCTCTCCCTCTGCCATTGCCCTTCCTCCCAGTGCACATGTGCTCACTCTCTCTGAGTAAATAAATAAATCTTTAAAAAAAATAATAACAATAAAACAAAAATTCCCAATTGTCGGTAGCTAATTACTTAAAGACAATGGCTCTATACTGACCTTGTATTTTGCAACCTTGCTAAGCTCACACATTATTTCTAGTAGATTTTATATAGATGTCTTATACTTTTCTATGTATGCTATCATGTTATCTGTGAATAAAGGCAATTTTATTTCTTTCTTTCTAATCAGTATGCTTTTTTGTTTAATTTTCTAGCCATTTCATTGTCTAGGACCACCAATAAAATGTTGAATAGAAATGTGATAGTATATAGCCTCTCTTTGTTCCTGATCTTATGGGGAAAACATTCTGTTTTCCACTTAGATATGATACTTGCTGTAGGTTTTTTTTATAGATGCTCTTTATGAGACTGAGGAAATTTCCTTCTATTTCTAGTTTTATGACAGTTTTTTTTTTAAATCATGAATGGTTATCAAATTATATCAAATAGTTTGCATGTATGAGATGATCAGATGATTTTCCTCTCTGTTAATATGGTGAATTATATTTTTTGATAATTGAATATTAATTCAATCCATTTGGTCATGATGTAGTACTCTTTCCATATTGCTGCATTCAGTTTGCTGAAGAAACTGGTTTGTAGTTTTCTCTTTTTGTTTTTTCTTGATTTTTGGAATCAAAGTAATGATGATCATAAGATAATTTTGGATATAATTCCTTCCCTTCTATTTTTAAGGAAGAGTCTGTGTAGAATTAGAATTATCTCTAAGTTACATGTTTGGTAGAATTCTCCAGTGAAGCCATCTGGGCCTGGGGTTTGCTGGAGCCATCTGGAATTTTCATTGTGGGAAGATTGTTATCTAAAATTTTAATTTCTTTAATAGAGATCATGCTGTTCAGGTTACCTAAATCTTCTGGAGGGGTTTTGGTAGTTTGTGTTTTTGAAGAAATTTGTCATTTCATCTAGTTGATTAATTTGTTGCTTCAAAGTTGGTCTTAATATTCCCTTATAAATTATTTTAATCTTCTCTCATTTTTTTCTTGATCAGTCTGGATACAAGTTTATCAATTTTATTAATATTTTCAAAGAACCATATTTTGGCTTCATTGATGTTTAACATATCCCTGTCTTATATTTCACTGATTTCTGCTCTGGTCTCATGATTTCCTTCCTCTGGCTTTCATTATGTTTAATTTCTTTTTTTTTTTATAGTATCTTTTTTACTGAAGGTAGAAGTTTAGATTACTGAATTGAGACCACTTTTTAAATATAGATTTTCTTCATCTGTATTAAGATTATTTATTACTATCAATTTACTTTCATTTATTTACTTTTGAAATATTTACTTATTTAAGTAATCTCAAGGTGAGACTAAAATATGCAACCCTGAGATAAAGGGCCCCACACTCTTCTGACTGAGCCAGCCAGATGCCCCAACTATCGATTCACTTTTAAAAATTGCTTTAGCTTCATCTGTAACTTTTTTTTTTTAATTTTTATTTATTTATGATAGTCACACACACGCAGAGAGAGAGAGAGAGAGGCAGAGACACAGGCAGAGGGAGAAGCAGGCTCCGTGCACCGGGAGCCCGACGTGGGATTCGATCCCAGTTCTCCAGGATCACGCCCTGGGCCAAAGGCAGGCGCCAAACTGCTGCGCCACCCAGGGATCCCTCATCTGTAACTTTTGATACATTTTCAGTTTCACTCAGTTCAAAATATTTTTTTATTTGCCTTGTGATTTCTTCTTTGATTCATGTTATTTAGAAGTGTGCTGTTTAATTTTCAATTATTTGAGGATTTCCAGGCCTTTATTTTTTTTTCAGGCCTTTAAAAACTAATTGTCAAAAACCATACTTTGTATGATGTTAATCCTATTATATTTTCTGAGATTTTTTTAAAAAGATTTTACCTATCCATTCATGAGAGACATAGGCAGAGGGAGAAGTAGGCTCCCTCTGAAGGAGCCTGATGCAGGACTTGATCCCAGGATCCCTCAAGAACTGAGCCGAAGGCAGATACTCAACCACCGAGCGACCGAGATGCCCCCATTTTCTGAGATTTTTAAAAAAGATTTTATTTTTAAGGAATCTCTATACCCAGTGTGGGGCTAAAACTTACAATCCTGAGACCAAGAATCATATGCTTCACTGACAGAACCAGCCAGGTGCTCCACATTTACTAAGAATTTAAAACCAGAATAGGGTTTGTTCTGGTGAATGTTCCAAGTACACTTGAAAAGTATGTTTATTATATTTTTGTTGGATGTAGTGTTCCATTAGTGTCAATGAGGTCAAGTTGGCAGAAAGTGTAGTTCAAGGCTTCTATATCCCTACAGTGGTTTTCTGTTTACTTGTTCTATCAATTGCTGAGAGAGGAATGTTTAAGTGTCTAATTAAAATTGTGGATTTGTCTATTTCTTCTTTTAACAGTATAAGTGTGTGACTTCATGTATTTTGAACTTCTGTTTTAGTTGCCTGTGTATTTAGGATTGGCATGCTTTCTTAATTAATTCCTTTACCTATGAAATGTCCATCTTTATCCCTTGTTTATTCCTTGTTTTGAAGTCTTTGTTATCTGATGTTACGATAGCCACTTCAGCTTTATTTTGATTAAGGTTTCTGTGGAATCTCTTTCCATCCTTTTACCTTTTAAGCTATTTGTATTTAAAGTTATCTCTTATAGACAGTATATAACTGGGTCTTGATTTTTATATGATTTCACAAATATTGCCTTTTATTTGGAGCATTAAGACAATTTATATTTATATTTATATTTACATGGCTGGGCAGAAAGCTACTATTTTACTATTTTTTTTATCTCATGTTTGTCATTCCCTTTCTCCCCTTTTATTTGTTCTTTTTGAATATTTTTATGATTCTGTTTTGTCTCCACTCCTAGCTTACTAGCTATACTGTTTTTCTTTCTTCCTTCTTTTTTTTTTCTTTTACTTTTTTTGCAGTTGTCTTAGGGTTTAAAATATATGACTTTAATTTATCATAGTCTACTGTCAAACCTTATAAAAAATATGCCCCTATTTCCCCCTCTGTCTTTTGTACTATTATTATAATACATTTTACTTATACATATGGCCTGAGTCCTGCAATGCATTGATATTATTTTTGCTTAAAATAGCCAGTTGTCTTTTAGAAAATTTGACAAAGCGAACAAATATTCTATATTTACCTAAATTTATGCCTCATTACTTTTCATTTCTTTGTGCAGATCCAAGTCTCCATCTGGATTCATTTTCCTTTTTGATAAACTTCCTTTAATGCTTCTTATAGTGTAGGTCTGCTGATGAATTCTCTCAACTTTTGTTTGCCTGAGAAAATATTTATTTTGAATTAAAATTTGAATGATATTTTCAGTGGGTATATTCTAGATTTTCTAGAATTCCAAAGTATCAAGTTTTTTCTTTTAGGACTTTAATACTTTTAAATCTCATTTGTATGGTTTCTTATTTTAAAATCTCTGATAATTCTCATTTTTGCTCCTCTGTACAGATTGCATATTTTCTTTCCGGCTATAGTTAAGATTTCAACACTGATTTCAGTAGTTTGATTCTTGTGTGATGTTATACTTATGTGTGTGTGTATTTATTATGGTTGGACATCATTAAGCTCCTTGGATCTGTGGGTTTATTTTTTTTTTTAATTTTTATTTATTTATGATAGTCACAGAGAGAGAGAGAGAGAGAGAGGCAGAGACACACACAGGCAGAGGGAGAAGCAGGCTCCATGCACCGAGAGCCCGACGTGGGATTCGATCTCAGGTCTCCAGGATCACGCCCTGGGCCAAAGGCAGGCGCCAAACCGCTGCGCCACCCAGGGATCCCTGATCTGTGGGTTTATATTCTCATCACATTTAGAAAAATTTTGGTCATCATTTAGCAAAATTTTTTTGTTCTTCCTCCCTTCCTTTTGGAACTCTAATTTGATGTATTTTAGATTGCTTGGTATTATCCCACAGATCATTGATTTTTTTCAGTCATTTTTTTCTCTCTCTGCCTCTTTTTGTTTTTATTTTATTTTTCAAATTTTTGTTTAATTTCCAGTTAGTTAACATACAGTATAATATTAGTTTCAGTTTAGAATTTATTGATTCATCACTTACATACAACAAAGTACTCATCACAAGTGCCCTCTTTATTTATTTATTTATTTTTCAACGTACAAGTGCCCTCTTTAATACCATCTCCTATTTTCTCTGCCCATTTTAGGTAAGTCTTATTCCTGTATTTTCAAGTTCCTGATTGTTTCTTTTACAGTGTCTAGTCTGTTAATCCCACTTAGTACATTTTCATTTCTAATATTATGTTTTTCATGTCTAGAAGCTTAATTTGGGGCTTTTAAAACTTATCTATGCTAGTTAATCATCTCTGCCCTTTCTGGATCTGTTTTTTTTTTTTTTAATTTTTATTTATTTATGATAGTCACACAGAGAGAGAGAGAGAGAGGCAGAGATACAGGCAGAGGGAGAAGCAGGCTCCATGCACCGGGAGCCTGACGTGGGATTCGATCCCGGGCCTCCAGGATCGCGCCCTGGGCCAAAGGCAGGCGCCAAACCACTGCGCCACTCAGGGATCCCTGTTTTTTTTTTTCTTAAAAGATTTTTTACCTGATTATGGGTCATATTTTTTGCATACCAAATAGTTTTTGATTGAAAGCTAAATCACTGTGAAGTTTAAGTTGCTGAGTACTGTAAGACATTTGATTCTTTAAAAAGATTTTACTTATTTGACAGAGAGAAAGAGCACAAGCAGGGGGATAGCAGAAAGACAGGGAGAAGCAGGCTCTCTGCTAAGCAGGGATGGAGCCTCGAGGCAGAGCTCCATCCTAGGACCCTGGAATCATGACCTGAGCTGAAGGCAGATGCTTAACTGACTGAGTCACCCAGGCACCCCTTGAAACACATTTGAATGAGTGTTGGACAAAATTTATTTATTTGAGTCGATCTGATTCTTCTGAACCTGGATTTTAAGCTTTATGATGGTTGGTTCAGAGCAGTTTTACTCGGGCTATTTTAGTCTCACTGCTAAGTGTGACCCTTCAGAGAACTCTACCTGATACCCTATGTGTCCACTTTGCTTGGTGAAAAGGAGACTATTCCTAACTCTGTGTAAACCCCAGTTATCTTTCTGCTTACTGCTTTCCAGTAGTTTCTCCCCTGACCTCATGGATAGACCTGTACTCAGCTAACGACTCCAGGTGCTCTTCTGTAGATCTCCAGTAATCTAGCCTGCAAAGTTTAGATACCTAATCCTTCTCAAACTCCAGTTTCTATCACCTTAGTCAATGACACTGCTGAACTTTGTTTAGATTCTTCCTCCTGGTGCTGGCCTAGAAACTACTAGCTGGTGAGCTGGGGTAATCATGGAGAGTCCCTCATTTGTTTTCTATTGGTGAGAAACCATAGTCCTCCTCTGCCTGAAATATTTATTTATTTACTTACTTACTTATTTTTAAAGTTTTATTTATTTAAGTAATCTCTACACCCCACATGGGGCTTAAACTTACAACCACGAGGTCAGGAATTTCATGTTCTTCCAACTGGGCTGGCCAGGAGCCTCTGAAACCACTTTTAAATGCATCGTGCATGGCTATCTAGTTGTTTAGAGTGGGAAGGCAATTCGCACAGCAGTTGATTTTTCAACTGCTAGAAATAAAATTTATTGTGAAAGAGTTTTACTAAATAGACTATTCCCTTTTCTAGTAAGTTAATTAACAGGTTGTGCTTTTCCCAGTTTTAGATGTCATAACATTTCTTTAAGTTTAAGACAACCTGAAAGTCTCTAATTTTCAACATTCATGCACTAACAGGAAGAAGATTAGTGCTTTATTTTTCTTATCTTTCTCATTTGTTGTGATACAAATCATATTTTAAAAATCAGGCTTTTTACATACAAAAATATTGTAAGAAAATATATAATATTGGGATACTTGAGATTATCTTTGCTAGAAAATGCATGACCTTCCTGCTCACTTTCCCTTTCTAAATTTTTTTATTCTTCCTAGCTTTCAGTTGGTCTTTAAGAAGTGACAATTTAGGGGCACCTGGGTGGCTCAATTCATTAAACATCTGACTTTTGACTTTGGCTCAGGTCATGATCTCAAGAGTTGTGAGATCACGCCCTGTATCAGGCTCCCTGCTTAGTGGAGAGTCTGCTTGAGATTCTCTATCTTCCTCTCTCTCTCTGCCCCTCCCCTCCTCTGCTTGCACTCTCTCTTTCTCCCTCTCTGTCTCTCAAATAAATAAATAAATCTTTTTTTTTAAAGGAAGTGAAAATTTATATGGCATTCTCGGTATTTGATCTCTTAAAAATTTAAAAATAATAAACCATTAGTGACTTCATATAAGGTATGGATAAATTCTTTATCAACTAACTAACAAATTTACTAACTTTGTATTTACAAAGTTTTGTATTTACTACTTTGTATATACTTTTACTAAGTATTTACAATACTAACAAAATTTAGTATACAACAAGAAATATCTGTAAATGGCTGGTATCAGAATGTGCACTTTCCCACTTCAATAGAGAACATTCAGTACCTCTTATGAATAAACTTCTACTCTTTTAAGCTCTGTAAACAGGTTGTAAACATTTGTGGTCTTCTTTTTTTGAATTAGTCTAATCCTTTTTAATAAACTGAGTTTCTGTGTTTTGCAGAGCTTTTGAAAACTAGCCTAAGAGGCAAGAGTTTGAGGAATTAGAAATATATTAAATTAACTGTGTTCAAATATTTCCTTCCTATTATGTGTTAAGTACTTTGCAAAAATAATTACTTTTATTCGCATTTGCCAGAGAGAAAAATTTTTCTTATGTATTTCATTATCTCTGAATAGAAATAAATTTTCCTAAAATACCTATCATATCTTTTGTCATATTATCTTTACCTTTATTTATTTTTTATTTTTTTATCTTTACCTTTAAAAATAGATACTTTTGGACACATTATAACTTGGTAATTCTGTTATGTTGTATTTCTTTTTTAGATTTTATTTTTTTATTTGACAGAGAGAGAGAGCACAAGCATGGTGAGCAGCAGGTAGAGGGAGAGGGAGAAGCAGACACCCCACAGAGCAGGGAGCCTGATGTGGGGCTCCATCCTAGGACCCTGGGATCATGACCTGAACAGAAGGCAGATGCTTGCTTAACTGACTGAGCCACCCAGCCACCCCTATTATGTTGTATTTTTAATATCCTGATAATTAAGCATGGTATCATCTAATAGAGATTACGACCATGATTATGAAATCATGATCACAGTGATCGAAGCACCCACAGGAAGGGATGGTTAGATTTCTAATAATACTATATTTGTCTTTTACATATGAAAATTTTTTTTAAATTTTGCCAGTTGCTACCATGTTTTGTGCTGTTGAAATGCTCATGCCTTTCTGGCCCCATTTTTGCTTCAAAATAATATAATTAAATATCTATACAAAGGGCTGAACTTTAAAAAATTAATAGATTTTTTATTTTCATTTTGTTTATAGTGTGTTTATGTTCTATGAAAATTCATTCCAGGGTTTATATATTATTTAGAGGAATAACTACAGAGTCTTCATCCTTTACATAATTGTATATTTAACAATAAAAAGAAAATCATGATGTCATAATGCCTGTGGTTTCTCTGCTGTACTTCGATATCAATTAAAAAATAAACTAGATTTTCTAATACCCCAGTTCCTTGGGGATTCATTTAAAAAGCAACCTAAATTTTTACCTTCATGCAAAACATTGCATTGTTTACAAGATGAATATTAAAATAATACAATTAGAATGAAAAGTGTTATCCTTTAGGGTTCTCTAGAGAAAGAGAGTAAGACAGACACCTTGGGATATATCTGGGAACATGTTATCTGCAAAACTGATTTGATATTAATGCATTCTGCTAATCAAGTTTATTTCCTGAATTGACTGAAGTTAACATTAATCCTTTAATTTGGAAATACTACAGTTCTAAAAATTACATTTTCGAGTTGATCGCTGGTGGTTATGCTACATGGTGTCACTGTAAGCTTGCTGCTGAACAGATTATTTACACTCACGCTAGATGAAATTATCCTCAAAATATATCTTTCTTGCAAAATTAGTAGAAATGCTGGTTGCTATTAAACCTGATCAGCTGGTATCACAGCAGGATACTTGTGAAAAAACTACTTAATATCTCTTTGTTTACAGTCTTCACTGAAGTGAATGTAATTATTCAACTACTAATCAGCTACTGATGTTAACTATTTCTGCTTTAAAAGTTGCTTTTTGTTTAAGAAAAGGGAGGGTTTTATTTTTAAGCATCTAAGGATTTTCAAATGAGGTGTTTCAAGAAGTTGCATTTTTAACAAAACCAAAGGTTTTTATTTTCCTAAGATTTTTATTTGGCATGTATATCTAGAAAAGGAGTCTAATGAAGAGATCATGTGCTGTTTAAGCCCACAGGTGTTATTACACAAAGGAAATTTGATCACCCTTGCATCTTCAGTTCGAGTAGCATTGTATAGAATTTAAAAATTTGGATTTCTTAATTAGCCACAGATTTGTAAGACAATTTGGGGGCCATTTATTTTGTGACTACCTCAATTTCCCTTTTTAAGGAGCAGTTAAACCTTAATGAGACTACTGTGGATTTAGTAAAATAGATTGGAACAGACTATACAAAAGCAGTGACTAATCTATAAACTTCTATTATTGTTATAGAAAAAAATTACCCCAAATTGGGAATGGGCAAAATATGTAAATATAATGCCCTTAGACATACATGTAGTGCCTGTTGATTTCAAAGGGGGAACTTTGCAAATGTATATGACTAGAATTTGATTCTCAGTCTCTTCAGTTGGCTCAACAATATAGTTTTTTAGTTATATTTATGTTTCACTATATTCTTCAAATAGCTCCCAGAATGAATGTGTTTCATGTCTTGAATCATTAGACCAGTCTTAAAACTGCTTTCTCTTTCTTTACATAAACATTCTTATGTAGCTGGTTGGTTAACAAGATCACTTGTTAAACCTCTAATCCAAGGCCTGTTAATTTTTCTCAGCTCTGATATATGACTTTAAACTGGAAAAGAATCTTTTTAAAAATACATTACTCCCCAAGCATCACTGAGGAGCCGAAGGTAACTGGATTGGCTATTATTTTGGGGTTTGGAAAAGCAGCTTAATGATACTCATATTAGAAATTATAAACCTGGAGAATTATAACTTGTCTCTCCAGTATATTATTAGGCTGAACCTCAGCTCAGTTCTTACCTCGATGGAAGAAGTTGTGATGATTTTCTTGGGTTTGAGTTACCAGAATTCTTGAATTTTAAAAAAAATTCATAATTAGGGCAATTCACTAGTATATGATAATTTTATAGTTATTTGTATTATTATTTGTTGGTGGTTAGAAGTGGTCTAAATTTTTGTTCATACCAAATTCCTATACCCAGCACAATTTTCAACACAGAGCGGGTGTTTGAGAGCTATTTGTTGGGCTAGTGAATGTCAGCTGCCTCTGCATCCTTTTCTTGCCATGCTCTTCTTATACTTAAAAAACTGTGTGAGCTCTAGATGTGTCCTATTCTCTACCCTGAAAAATATCACTTAAGGTCCAAATAGGAGAAAGAAAATTCTCTAAGTCAGAGAGAATTGAGTATAAGGAATTGGTTACTCAGATGCCAGAGAAACTGAGAAGAAAAAAAGAAGGGGAGGCAACCCAAAAGTTTGCAGTAGCAAAAAGTTACCCCCTAGACTGGAGAACCAAAAGGAGGAAGTGAAGTTACCACAGCTTAGGGTCTGGGGGCATCTGTTAGAACCTGAAACCACAGAGGCCCTATCTGATGGACGCTGACACCAAGGAGGTGATGCAGTCATTGCCAAGGAGGTAATACTCTCATCTCCAGAGAGACACTGGAGGCAAAGAAGGGAGAAATACTCTAGCTTCTTTGCTCCTGCCCTTTAATCTCTCATTAGGAAGAGAATGCCCACTGCATTTGGAGCCTAGAGAAAGCTGCCTATACTACCCCAAGAAGAGCAGAGAAGGGCAAGAAATTAATTTGAGAACCAACGAACCACCACAGTATGATCCACTACCAAAGGAAGATGCTTTAGGAATAAGGCCAGTTTTGTGCTTTGTCTTCTGCTGATATGTCCCTCCCTGACAGTTACTTTACCTAGTTAACTCCTACCCCAGTCAGACTTTACCAGTGACCCTCCACAAACATTGTTTGATCTTATGAGACCTCTTCATGGGGCCCCTGACAAGTCAGTATCAAGCAGCTGGCCCATTCTGCTTGCCCAGAGTAGTACCGGTAAATCCTGCCCAGTGGACCTTGCTCCAAAGTTCATCTATCAGTCTCCCAGCTGATCTTACACCAAAAGCCAGGGGATGAGTCACACAGGCTCAGGGTAGAGAAAGCATTGTAATCTTGGTGACCCAGGCCTATGTCTGAGTTTTTAGTGATGTGATTAGGGTAGCCTCTGCATCACTGAAATTCTCAGCTTACACTTCTCAGTGTCAGTGTTTTCCTTCAGCAATCATTGGTCCTTTACACAAGTTTTGTGATGCACCAATAAGAGTTTAATTTATTTCGTGGAAAAAGGAGAAGCTACAAATTAAAATTTATTATTATTATTACCATTAATAAAATCTTTTACTAACCACCTACTTTGATCTCTATGATAACCTCATTATATTAAGGCAGAGTTTCTTACCCTTGTCACTAATGATATTTTGGACTGGACAGTTCTTTGTGGGGGGCTCCCTGTGCATTGAGAATATTTAGTAGCCTCTACCTACTAGATGCCATTAGCAATCACCTCCCCCAAATTGTGACACCAAAAATGTCTCCAGATATTGCTGCATGTACTCTGGGAGGTGGAAATCACCCCTGGTTGAGAACCACTGTGTTAAAGGGAGGACAGTTATTGTGATCCCATTTTATAGATGAAGAAAATGAAAATCAGAGATGTTAAGGGAACATGTCAGGTCTTATACATCAATTTATTTTTTAAGTTTTTGTGTGGAATGTAAGTCAGATATCAATAGGAAATTCTTGGGGTGAAAATTTGCCTTTCTGGGGCAAAGGCAAAATTGGCAGCCAAAATGCAAGAAGAAAAGGTACTACTTGTATTTTGAAATTCATTTCGAGGCCCTAGAAACTGAAGTGAGAATCTTGGTTTTTGACAACTGAATGATTGTGGAATATTATCCTAACAGTTTTATGTTGTAAGAAATTGAGTGTTAGGATTATCAAGGGCAGCCCTACAATTTGCTTAGCAGGGAAAATAGCAGTAGTGACTTTCCATCTGGCTTTAACTTAATGACTAAATTATTTTAATTTTTTCCTACATTTGAAATGTTTGGTTTCTTCAAGATAAGAACACCTTAATTTCCCTCATTGCATCTGTCTGCTCATTGATGTGCATGTTTTCCTCTTTGTCAGCACTTGACTACCATATAAAGTTTAGATAAATAGTCATCAGCTTACCTCACAGTTGTTTTGTTAGGGGGTTTGGATGGAAGAGTTATAGCAGATACTCCCAATGAAAAGAGGCTGCACTCTCTGTGGTTCATTGAACCCATATGGATCAGAACAGCTGGAAGGATGGATTTGCTACCTGAGGCCAGCAATTGTGTCGCCAACCATGACTCCCACTTGCTGACCCTTGTATAATGCATTGCAGTTGAGGGAATGTTGATCACTCCTTTCCATTTTGTGATGGATGGTGTTGTTTAAAACTGATGGTCTTATAAACCATTGGTGAGTTTCCATGTCTCACAAATGCGAGTGAGGCAGATAGTCAATAAATAATGCCATGTTCTGAAAGAACATGCACTGTTCTCCACTGTGTGGGCTACACCACCCTGCCAACAAGCTGCTGTGGAGGTAGCTTAGACCTGAAATGGAAAGGCTTCTTGAAAAAATGGTTTCTTGCTTGTATCATTATTAGCAAATATGCTTTTTTCCAGGCCTGTGGTTTAAAATTGCTTTATATGAGATAGTTGACTCCTACGTCAGCTCCTAAAAGCACCTGTGTTACCTAGAATGTTAATCCATTGTGAGCAGAGCTGTAGCAAAGCTTGAGAAGACAAAGCTTTACTAATTTAGATATACCCACTCAGGCTGGAATGATGGGTGCTAATTCATACAAGGTGATTCTCTTGAATTGTGTCAGGTCAGGTGAACCATCCATAGAGTTTGGAAAGACTGTCATAGTTGACACCATTAAACTTTTACATCATCCACATAACACCTGGCACTGAGTCCATTGCTCCCAAGCAACCTTTCAGTTAGCATTTGGCTTTCCATATAATTCTGTCTCAAAGTGGAGTATAGGGCAGAAAACCAATGGGAGCAGCCTAATCATGTCTTAGTCAATATACATGACAGGTATATTTTTCATTATGCAAAGTAATAAATTGGCATCAAATTGAAAAATGAATAAAATCAGTTAAGGAGTCTTCACATTTGTAAAAAAGTTGAATGTAGTCCTTGGACTCTAGCTACGTTCATTTCAACAGGAAGAAGTGAAATGAAGCACCAGAATAGTCTTAGCACCTCAGCAAGTATTGTTGAACATAGTTCTCCAGTTGTTGTGTAGAGTCTTCTTTTTCCAAGCAGGTAATGTTTCCTCTGACTAGGAGCCATTTTTTTCTACATTTTTTTCCTACAAAATATACTATAGTACATAGTACAATGCTGGGACATGCTAAAAATTTGCTTAAAAATTATCACTTAAAAATGATCACTTGTTTTCTGGCTCCTCTAATACATTGAATGAATTAATTAAAGAGGTATTTGTAAAGATGGAGAATAGTCTATTACAAGTACAGTGGTGTTCTATGAAATGATGATTTGGTTGACTTACAGTATTTATACACAGTGGGGCCACCTGTGCTAACTTCCCATTACCATGTAATCCATGATGTCTTTTTCTAAAGGAGCGTTTGTTATGAATTCCAGTATATGTGTGTGACTTAAAAGGCAATAGTATAGGCTGCTGCTGTACTGAATTTATATAAAAGAAGGAAAATTCCAAATGTATCAGGAGAGAGGATGTTTGAATATACTGGTAATACATTTATGATCCTAACTCCTGTTGTGATATTTGGTTACTGCACGACTTTACTAAACACCAAGCCTGGGACAGTGAAGAGTTCCACAAAAAGGAGTTTTTGGAATCATTCTGTCCCAGGTGCCAGTATGGATCTTATGTAGCTTTAAAATACTGGGACAGAGGAGGCTGATTCAAATAGGAAATGCTCAAGTAAAAAAATACTGTTGGTTAAAATCTATATTTATCCCCAGTTTTACTGGTTATTAATATATGTTAATAATTTAATATTGGAATCAGGTTACTTTGAATCTTGTGATGCTTTATGTCTTTCCTTGGCTTTGAAATACTATCTTAGTCTTTCTGGTAATCTTAGCTCATTTGTGTGTCCTGCACTTAAAATTTTCATTGTACTACTCAGATAATAACTCACTGTATCAGTCAGTCTCTTATAGCTGCTCTAACAAAATAACCCAAACTTGGTGTCTTAAAACAACGGAAACTTGTTGTCTCACAGTTCTAGAGGCCAAAAGTCTGAAATCTGTATCAATGGACTGAAATCAAGGTATCAGCTTGGCATTGCTCCCTCCAGAAGCTCCAGGGAAGCATCTATTCATTGCCTCTTAAGCATCTCGTGGATGTTGTTTTCCTTGGCTTGTGGCCGTGGTTTTGTCAACCCGTTCTTTCCCTTCAGAGCCCCATTGCCTCCTCTTCTGTCAAATTTCCCTCTGCCTTCTCTTTTAAGGATACATGTGATTGCATTTAGGTCCCACCTGTATAATCTAGGATAGTTTCTTCATCTCAAGATCTTTAATTTAATCATATCAATGAAGTCTTTTTTTTGCCATATAAGGAAATACTTATAGGTTCCAGGATTAGGATATGGATATTTTTAGGAGGCATTTTTTCTGTCTAGTTGAATTGTTTATCAATTGGTATAGAAATTTAGTTCAAAATTCTTTTTTCTCTGACTTTTCTTTTAAGGATAGAGACTTTTTCCCCATTGTTTTCTCGCATTATGTGTTTCATATTAGAAGTCCAATGTCAGTTTAATTACCATTCTTTAGTAAGTAATCTTCTTGCATCCCCTGCCCCCGAAATACTAGAAGCTTTATAGGTTTTCCTTTTATTCTCAAGTGTCACAAATTTCCTCAATATTTGTCTATATGTTATAGGTACACCCACCTCCAGCATTTATATAAAACTTTTAGCATGTGTTCTCTATCTAACCACTTAAATATTCCTTCATTTCAGGAAAATTTTCTCTCTAGTATTTATTTAATTCTCTCCATCTTCTCTCATATCTCCTTTTATTTTATTTTTTAAAAGATTTTATTTATTCATGACAGACACACACATACACACACACACACAGAGGCAGAGACACAGGCAGAGGGAGAAGCAGGCTCCATGCAGGGAGCCCAATGTGGGACTGGATTCCGGGTCTCCAGGACCACACCCTAGGCTGAAGGTGGCGCTAAACTGCTGGGCCACCGGGGCTGCCCTCATATCTCCTTTTACAACTCTTATTAGATAGATTTTGGATCTCAGACTATCATCCATGGTTCTTAATTTTCCTTTAAACTCTTTATCCTTTTGTTATTTTTGCACTGTATTTTGCAAAAATTCATCAGCTTAATCTTCTAGCTTTACATGTTGAACTTTAGTCCTGTCACTTCTGATATTCAGCTCTTCTGTTTGAATTACTTTTTATTTTGGCTCTCCTAATTTTTAATTTCTAGGAACTCTGGATACTTCTTTTTAATAGTAGCCTGTAATAGTTTTATGGCTCTGATGTTTCAATCTCTCTGAGGGTTTTAACTGTGCTTTTAAAAATTATTTTCTTTTTCCTGCATCAATCTGTTTCCTTTCATTGAAGTATTGTAGCAAGGTAAGTTGGATTTATTCTGCACTATCATAAAGCCATATGATAAGAACCTCTCTGTGACTCCCACACTTAACTACACTAAGCTCTGCCCTTGGGAGAGACATGGTAAGCCTCAGGTGAATGTAGTTGTCCAAATGCTCCAAAATATAATGACTCTAAGATTACTCACAAAAAGAATGCATTGAAATGGACAATTTTCAACTTTCTGAGAGCTAATTTCTCCTCTAGACTATGAGCCTTTCAAAAGCCAGTAATCACATTTTATCTAGTGCTGTATTTGTGGCACTTAGCACAATTCTAGCCCATAATTATTTCTTAATCAAATTTATTAAAGAATGAATAAATATATGTTAGTCCAAGTTTGGCACAGATTATCACTTTATTTATATTGCAGGCAGACTCTAAAGAAAACAGTCTTTTGGGAAGAACATTTTATTCCATACTTCATACTTCATTGCCTCATACACAGTTGGACTGAAGTAATAATATAACTAGAGGGCATATCTTATAGAGGGTTTTCTGGACACTTGAGAATGGCCAGTCAGTAAAGAGCACTTTCTCTTCCAATCCATTCTCTTTGAGATAAGAGGGAGGACAGGCTGCTTTAATGCCCATCACGTTTCCATGCCTATGTTGGAGCTGTTCCTTCTTCCACAAGGACCCCTTCACCTTAACCTCTTTCCACCTACTCCCCACTCCTTTCAACTTTCCATGACTACTTCAGACCACATTGATCTCTCCATTCTGAGCTGCAATGGGGCTTTTTATGTGTATCACACTATTTAGTACTTCAGTTTGTTGAACAAATATTTATTTTCTCTGTACTTGTCTCTGAGCTATGTTGCAAAGGTGATGCAAAGATTAAAAAAAAACAAAAACAAAAACCTCAAAGTCCTGCTTTTAAGAAACCTTAAGCCTTCTGGGGAATTGAGTATATGATAAATAGCTGTCATAACACTCATCAGGACAAGTAACATGTGACTAATGAAATCATGTACATGGGGAGTTCAGGGTGTGGAGAAACAATATCTGCCTATCTTGGAATATCTGCCTACCTTTCCAAGGTATGTGGCTTTGGCAATGGCCTTGGAAGTTGGATAGAATTTTGTCAGAAGATAATGGAGGGCCAAGGAGGAAAAAAGAAGATAGAAAGAAGCAGTCATGCATAAAGTGCTCAATTTAAGCCACAAAAGGCAAAGCATGGAAGACAAAAATAGAAACAACGAACAAAGGTAACAAATAGGAAACAGTAACAAATATGGTAGCTATTTCCAACTATATCAATAATCACTTTGAATATCAATGGTCTAAATGTACCAATTAAAAGACAGAGATTGCCAGAATGATCAAAAAACAAAACCCAACTATCTGTTATCTATTTAAAAAATCCACCATATATTAGACATTTATAGATTAAAGGGATGGAAAAAGATGTACCATGCTAACACTATTCCAAGGAAATCAGGAGTAGTTACATTAATTTCAGAAAGAGTAGACTTCAAAGGGGGCATTACAAACTGTCACTTCTCCAAGAAGACATAACAACTTTTAAATGTGCATTCATCTAACAACAGAACAACAATGTATGTGAGCAAAGACTGACAGAACTGCAAGGAAAAATAGATGAATCCACTATTGTAGCTGATACTTTAACACTCTTCTATCATAAATGGACAGATTCAACGGGCAGAAAATAATTAACTCAACAACATCATCAATCAACTACATGTAATTGACAACTGTAGACTACTTCATCCACCAACAACAGAATATATAGTCTTTTCAAGCTCACATGGAATATTCACTAAGGTAGACCACACTCTGAGCCATAAAACACAGTTTAAACATTTTAAAAGAATATAAATCATACAGTGTTTGCAGAATTAAACTACATATCAATAACAAAAATAACTGGAAAAATCCAAAATACATAGAGACTAAACAACATATTTCTAATTAACACATAGATCAAAGAAGATCAAATTATCTTGAGATAATTTTTTTTCTTAAGTAAGCTCCATGTTTTGAGCTCACAACCCTGAGATCAGGAGTCAGATGCTTAACCAACTGAGCCACTTATGCTTGAAATAAAAGGTAAAATATCTTGAGATAGTTTAAAAAATATTTTGGACTAAATGAAAATATAAAAAACTTGTTAAAATTTGTGGGATGCAGTGAAGCAATGATTAGAAGAAAATTTATAGCATTGAATGCATATATTAAAAAAGAAGAAAGATCCAAACACCTAGGCTTCCACCTTAGAAAACTAGAAAAAGAGAGTCAATCTCATTCCTCTATACCAGCAATGAACAAGTGGAATTTGAAATTAAAAGTACTCTACTATTTATGTTTGCATCCCAAATACATATATTTAGATATAAATCTAACAAAATATAAATAAGATCTAGATGAAGACAATTACAAAAATCTGATGAATGAAATCAAAGATGAACTCTATAAATGGAGAGATATTACATGTTCTTGGTTGGAAAGATTCAACAATGTCAAGATGCCAGTTCTTCCCAGCTTAATTTACAAATTCAATGTAATCCCAATCAAAATACCAGCAAGTTATTTTTATGGATATTGACAAACTGTTTCTAAAGTTTATGTGGAGAGGCAAAAGACTCAGAATAAGCAACACAATATTTAAGGAGAAGAGCATTTAGAGGACTGGCATACCCTACTTCAAGGCTTACTATAAAGCTACTCTAATTAAGGCATTGTGGTGCTGTTGAAAGAATAGACAAATAGACAAATGGAATGGAAGAGAGAGCACACCCACAGACACATGAATGTGGTCAACTGATACTTGATGAAGGAGCAAAGACAATACAATGGAGAAAAGATAATTTTTTCAACAAATGGTGCTGGAATAACTAGACTTCCACATGCAAAAAATAAAATATCTAGACACAGACTTCCCACTATCCACAAAAATTAAGTCAAAATGGATCACAGAGCCAAATGAAAAATGCAAAAAATTTAAACTCCTAGAAGATACCATGAGAAACAACCTAGATGACTTTTGAATTTGGTGATGACTTTTTCGATACAACACCAAGGACATGATCCATGAAAGAAAGAATTGCTCTGTGAAAAACAATTTCAAGAGAATAAAAATATAAGCCACAGACTTGGAGAAAATATTTTCAAAAGACTGGTCTGTTAAAGAGCTGTTACTCAAGATATACAGAGAACTCCTAACACTGAACAATAAGAAAACAAACAACCAAGTGAAAATGGACCAAGACCTTATAAGCTCTCATCAAAGAAGATACATATTTATTAGAATAGCCAAAACCCAGAACACTGACAGCATCAATTGAAGGTGAGGATGCAGAACAACAGGAACTCTCATTCATTGCTGGTGGGAATGCAAAATGGTATAGCCAGTGCAGAAGACAGTTTGACATTCTTTTTTTTTTTTCTCTTTTTTAAAAAGAGTTTATTTATTTGTTCATGAGACAGAGAGAGAGAGAGAGAGAGAGAGAGAGAGAGAGAGAGAGAGAGAGGCAGAGAGAGAAAAAGGCTCCATGCAGGAAGCCCGACGCGGGACTCAATCCTGGGTCTCCAGGGTCACACCCTGGATTGAAGATGGTGCTAAACCACTGAGCCGCTGGGGCTGCCCTGACATTCTTTTTTTTTTTTTTTTTTTAAACTAAACATACCTTTACCATACAATCTAGTAATTATACTCCTTGGTATTTACACAAAGGAATTGAAAACATGTCCACACAAAAACCTGCACACAGATGTTTATAACTACTTTATTCATAATTGTCAAAATTTAGAAGCAAAGATGTCCTTTAGTAGGTGAATAGATAAACTGTAATACATCCAGAATAGTACAAGAATACTTTGATCCAATTACCCCCTTTCAACTGACGTAATATTGTTCTCAGAAGTATGGATGCTTCTTAAAATGCATTAGAAATTATTATTTTTATACAGATAAATGATTATACAGTTTATCAATTTCTTTCATCATTTTTCCTTCTTACATGTCAGACTTTCCTTCTGACATTATTTACCTTCTTTCTAAAGAGAATATTTCAGAACTTCCTATTAGCAAAAGTTTGTTGATGATAAGCTCTCTCCATTTCTCTTTTTGTTTAAAATCAGAAAATATGCTTAGTTCTCATTCTTATAATAGTTTTAAAACTTAGAAATATAGCTTTGCTGGGTGCATGATTGCAGACTGACATTTATTTTTTGCTCAGTTCTTTGAAGAGATAATAATTCACCATCTCCTGGCTTCCATTGTTGCTCTTTATCTAATTGTTATTCTGTGGAGATGCTCTGTCCTTTCTCTGTTGCTGCTTATAAGATTTATTTTTTGTCTTCAGTACTTGGTAGTTTCACCACAATGTGTCCAGGATTTATTTAATATTATTCATTGTTTGGTAATAGCTATGCTTCTTGTACCTATAGATTTATATCTTTCATCCATTCTGTGAAATTCTCAGCCATTTTCTCAATTGTGTTTTTTCCATTCTAATTTTTCCTTTTGCAACATTTTTTAGACATGTATCAGACTTCTTCTTTTCATTTTTCATTTCTCTTTAATTCTATTAATACTGTATATCTCTTTGTCCCTATTTGCATTCTGAGTAATTCCCACTGTTCTGTATTCTAGTACACTAATCCTCTGTTAATCTATGTTCAATACACTGTTTAATCCTGGATCCATTTTTTTCTCTAGATGTTTATTTTTAAAATCAGCTTTATTAAGGATTAATTTGCATAAAAATAAGTATACAGCTTTGTTTTGACAAATATATTCACCTGCACAGTCATAACAAAAATAAGAATATTAAGCATTTTCAGAACGAAAAAATTCCCTTTCTCATTTGTTCTATTTTCTTCCTCCTTCAATCTTGACACCTGGCAACTGCTGGTCTGTTTTCTATATAGTTTAGCTTTTCTATTTTACATAAATAGAATCATATAGTATGTATAGTATATTTTCTTTCAGCAAAATGCTTTGAGACTCATGCATGTTGTTGTATGTAACAGTAGTTGTATTTTATTTCTGAGTAGTAGTCCATTCAATATATATACCACAAATTGGTAGTCCATTTTCCTACTGATGGACATTTGGGATGCTTACAAATTTTTGGCTTTTATGAATGAAGCAATTACAAATATTTGTGTACAAATCTTTGTGTGGACATGTTTTTATTTCCTTTGGGTAAATACCTAGAAGTAGGATTGTGGGATTATATGATAAATGCATGTTTAACTTCAAAAGAAAATGCCAAACACTTTTCTGATGTAGCTGTACATGTTAATTTCCATTAGCAATGTATAAGAATTCTAGTTGTACTATGTCCTTACCAACACTTTAGTGTAGTTAGTCTCTTTCATTTGTAACAACCATATGGTATATCTTGTTGTTTTAATTTGCATTTCCCTAATGAATAATAATCTTGATCATATTTACATGGGTTTAATAACTTTACATATCTTCTTTGGTGAAATGTCTTTTCAAATCTTTTGACCATTTTTAAAATTGGGTTATTTATATTTTTATTGTTAAATTGTAGGGAGCGCTCTATATATTCTGGAGTGAATTTCTTTCTTTTTTTAAAACATTTTGTGTAGCCATCTATTAGTTGTTTTTTCAAGATTTTATTTATTCATGAGAAACACACAGGAAGAGATAGAGACATAGGCAGAGGGAGAGGCAGTCTCCTTGCCCTGAGCCAGATATGGGACTCGATCCCAGAACTCGATCTCAGGACTCCAGGGATCATGACCTGAGCCAACGGCAGATGCTCAACCACTGAGCCACCAAGGCATCCCTGGAGTGAATTTCTTTATTAGATGTGTATAGCATATGGTTTGAGATTAGGATTCAGGTTCAGAATCTTATTTTTCACGTAGATATCCAGTTGTTCCAGCTCTGTTTTTTGATGAGACTGTCTTTTCCACATTGATATCTTCGTTGAAAATCAGCTTATCTTATATATCTAGGTTTATCTATAAACTCTCTTCAGCTATATAACCATCTTTGTGGAAGTGCCATACTATTTTGTTCTTTATTTCTTTAACTAGATAGAAATTTTTAAAACTTTAAATTCTAGTTAACATAAATGGTAAAATTGGTTTCAGGTGTAGAATTTAGTGATTCATCACTTACGTATAACACCCAGTGCTCATCACAAATGCCCATCTTAATTCCCATCACAGATCTAGCCCATTTCCCACCCTCTTCCCCACACTATTTTGATTAATGTATTTTTCTAATAAGTTTCGAAATCAAGTAGTGTAAATCTTTAACTTTCACCTTTTTTTTCTTCAAAATTGTTTTGGCTATTTTAGGTCCTTTGAATTTCCATAGAAATTTTAGAATAAGTTGTCAGTCTATACAAAATTGCCTGCTCAGATTTAGTTTGAAATTGCATTAATTCCATAGGTCAACTTGGGGATAATGAATATCTTATCAATAGTGGGCCTTCCTATTCATGAACATAATATGTCTCTCCTTTTCTTTAGGGCTTCTTTAATTTCTATTAGAAATATTTTATAGTTTTCAACAAACAAGTCTTGTATGTATTTTGCTAAATTTATCTTTGTGTGTTTTTTTAAAGATTTTATTTATTTATTCATTCATGAGAGATACAGAGAGAGGGAGAGAGAGGCAGAGACACAGGCAGAGGAAGAAGCAGGCTCCATGCAGGAAGCCTGACGTGGGACTTGATCCCAGGTCTCCAGGGTCAGGCCCTTGGCTAAAGGCGGCGCTAAACCACTGAGCCACCCAAGCTGCCCTCTTTTGTGTTTAATGGATTTTTTTCATGCCAAAGTAAATGGCATATTTAAAATTTTTTCAATTTCCAATTGTTTACAGCTAGGGTAAGGAAGTAACCATTTTTCCCATATTGACCTTTTACCCTATGAACTTGAAAAACTCAGCTGTTTTAATAACTATTTTTAGTTCTAGTATTATGTGACTAATGCCGCATAACAAATTAGACCCAGACTTAAATGGCTTAACAAAATGATATCCATTATCTTACAGTTTTTGTAGGCCAAGAGTCTGGATGTGGTTTGACTAGACTCCTCCAGCTCAAAGACTCTCACAAGGCTCAAATGAAAGTGTTAGCCATGGCCATCATCATCTCAATGATTGAACAGAGGAGAATCTGCTAGTACAATATTGAACAGAGTGGTGAGAATACACATTGTTGAATTCTCTCTGATTTTAAGTTTAAGTATGATGTTAGTAGTAGGATTTTTGGTAGATCCCCTTATCAGTTTGAGGTTTGTTTAAATATGTTGGGAAGGTAAATATTAAGAGTAAAATTTTTATTTTTATCTTTTTAAAGATTTTATGTATTTATTTTAGAGAGAGAGAAAGCAAGCGGGAAGGGAGATGGAGAGGCAGAAGCAGACTCCCTGCCGAGTGCAGAGCCTGACACCCGGCTCTATCCCAGGACCCTGAGGTCATGAAGCCAAAATCAGATACTTAACTGACTGAGCCACCCAGTAAAATTTACTAACTGACCCCCCCCAGTAAAATTTTTAAAAGACATCTTTTTATACAAAACTAAAATAAAGGCTCACTACTCTTTTCTAAAACCTATGAGGTCCATTGTATTTAGGAATTGAGAATTTTCCATTTTAAATGATAATTTATTGTATATATTTATTACCTTAAAAATCCTTGAAGAATGGGCAATGCCTTATAATCAAGGGCGTAATTATGTCTACAGCAAAACATGAATCGTTTACTCTGTGATAAATAGAATCTTTCAGAGTATCTTAGCAGTTCAAGTCAGGTTTTCCCATTAACTAAGCTCTAATCGGATAAAGTTTTGCTACTAAAGTATTACAAAACTGTTCAAAGCTTTTTAAAAAAATTTTTAGAATTGTAGATAAGAGATTGAGGGCCTGTAATAGACAATAATAAGAAAACAGATGGGGGGGACATTTGAATAGAAGTCAAAGCATTCTAAAAGCTTTGCCTGAGAGGAATACTTCGGTACAAAAATCACTCTAAAGCACCTAATATGAGAGGAAGAGTTTACATTTGATATGATCATTCTGTATAATCTTCAAATCTGATGTGATATCAGATACAGATGTTATCTGTAATGATACTTTTTGTTTTGTTTTGCATTTCTTTTATCATTAATGAGATTGAGCATACTTATTTAATAGCCATTTCCTCTTTCATTATTTGTTTTGTCTAAATGTTTTGTTTTCCAATTCTAATATAGAGGTACTTATCATTTTTATTGATTTATAAAAGACTTTGTTATTGCTATTGATATTTTTATTTTGTCTTGTATTTTGCACAGATTTCCCCCAGTTTGTTGATTCCCTTGTGACTTTAGATAGAGCTGGCAACAAGATTTGCCTCTACCATCCTAGCTGTGGGATTCTGGTGAAACAATTTAAGCCTTAATTTCCAAACAATTTAAGCCTTAGTTTCCCCACATACTATAAGGGGACAGTATCTGCATGATGGTTAGTTTTGTGTGTCAACTTGACTGGGCCATACAGTGCCCAGACATTTGGTCAAATATTATTCTGGGTGTGTCTGTGAGAGTATTTCTGGGTGAGATTAAATTTGAATGGACAGGCTGAGTAAAGCTGATTGCCTTCCCTACTGTGGGTGGACCTCATCCAATTAATTGAAGACTTAAATAGAACAAAAAGTTTGAATAAGACCTCCCTGCCTTACTGTTGAGCTGGCATCTTGGTCTTTTCTGGCTCTCAGACCTGGGCTGAAATAGCAGCTCTTCTTGCATCTCTGTGGCCTTTGGACTGCAACTTCCATCATTGACTCTCCTGGTTCTCAGGCCTTCAGACTAGGACTGGTACTATACATCAGTTCTCCTGGGTCTTCAGCTTACATAATAACTTGTGCCAATTCCTTATCATAAATCCCTTTATTATACATACCTCTTAGTTTTTGTCACATAGTATTGAATAAAGGTTAGGTTAACTTTGTTTGCATTATTTTTTGCTATTTATAAATTTTACATAGTCAAATACATTACTCCTTTCCTTTATGACTTTATTAAAATTTTTAAAAATTTTCCTAGTATTTGTAAAATGCCTTTACTTTCTGTATTTAAAAAGTTAAACCATCCGGGAATCTATATTTATATGTGTCTATCTTGAGATCTAATATTTTCTCCCAAATGGAAAGCCAGTCCATGCTATTTATTGAATAATCCATTCTTTCAGTGTTCTCTAAAAGCACCATTGTCAAGAGTCTTTTAAAGGAGAAAACATTTTTCTGTTATCAAGATTATAAATTGTGTATCTGTATATCCACATACTCCAAATAAGCTGTTTCATGTTTCTTGTCCTGACAACCTAGAGGGAAAGAAAACAAAGAGAAGTATTTTTCTTGTTCACACACTTGCTTATGTAACACACAAGATGTTAAACCTGATTGGTGTCTTAAAAGCCACTCAGTAGTTGAACATAATACAGGCGAACAACAGGAGTGTAAAGATATTGATTTTGTGTCATATAAATGCAGGTGGAACATCAAAGCCTTAAATAATGCTCCCAGTGCACTTTTCAGTGTAATCAGGCAAAGCCAGAGAACACATTGTATTTAATGTGAGAACTCATTTCTCTGAGGTCAATGGTATGTGCTTAACCTTTAGGCTCTTGCAGGGCCAGCTGCCCCAGTGGTTTTTGGAGTGGAGGCCTGCATGATTGGGGATTTAGGGCCGTGATGACTTTGTCTCTCCATGCTCACTGCTCTCATCCAGAAATAGTGAGCAGATCCAAGGCAGTAGTTGCCCTCTGTGCTCTTCTGAGCTGCCCACTCCCATCTCTCATTTCAGACTTAACCTCTTGAGGTAGAAGAAACACCTGTCTTTGGAAAACAGGACTTCACTGTGAGAAAAAAAATTGTAAAGACCTAAACAGCCTCTAAAAGGCAAACATAGAGTCTAGATAACTCAGAGCAAAACTACTTTTATTTTTATTTCTCATTTTGCATAAGTTTCCACCTTGTGCATTTAGTGTTTTCCAGAGCCCTTCTGAAAAATGCTAGTCCTTTGAGACTGCTAAGAAGGAAGGAATGAAAGAAGGAAGGAGGGTGCCTGGGTGGCACAGCAAGTTATGCATCTGCCTTTGGCTCAGGTCATGATCCCAGAGTCCTGGAATTAAGCCCCACATCAAACCCCACATTGGGCTCCCTGCTCAGTAGGGAGTCTGCTTCTCCATCTCCCTCTGTCCCCACTCATGCTATCTCTGTCAAATAAATAAAATCTTAAAAAAAGAAGAAGAAGGAAGAAGGAGGGAGGGGAGAGAGAAGGGAAAGGAGAGAGAAGGGAAAGGAGAGAGGAAGGGAGGTAAGCTAGCTGAGGTTAATCATGTTTGGGACATATGATACCCAAGCTTAGAGCTTGCTTAGAGCTCTTAGAGCTTGCTGTGCTCATTAGCAATTAAAGTTTAGCTCCATCAATTGAGAAATGTGTTCTTTTTTTTTTTATGATAGTCACAGAGAGAGAGGGAGAGAGAGAGGCAGAGACATAGGCAGAGGGAGAAGCAGGCTCCATGCACTGGGAGCCCGGCGTGGGACTCGATCCCGGGTCTCCAGGATCGCACCCTGGGCCAAAGGCAGGCGCTAAACCGCTGCACCACCCAGGGATCCCGAGAAATGTGTTCTATTTAAAACCTGGAAAGTCATATTTGACTCTGCAATCCATTTTTTAAAAACCTGTCATATCTATTCTCCTATTTGGTAAATGCTACCTTAAAATTGTGTATAAAATAAAACTTTCCCTGTTGAATGCTGTTTACTATTAATTTTTTCTAAAGATTTTATTTTTAAGTAATCTCTATCCCCAATGTGGTGCTTGAATACATTACCCCTGAGAACAAGGGTCCCACTCTACTCACTGAGCCAGCCAGGCACCCCTTCCATTGATTTCTAAAAGCCCGCAGGTGACTTCTTATGGGAGGAAAACATCAACCATAAGACATAATCGAAATATCAGGGAGGAATTCCTACCTTCATGTCAAAGGTTGATATTCCACTATGTCAATGTGCAGTTAATGCTGCCCTGTGTCTCTTTAAAAGAAGTTGGTCAAGCAGAAGAAATGTTAACTATGGAGTAGACTGGAACCTAACTAAGGCATAGAGTAGCTCTTCCTTTCTCGAAGGAGCAGACCGAGGCCTAGAAAGGCTGAGGAGCTGGACAAAAACACACAAACGGACTTGTGTTGGTGTCTGGACCCTGGCTCAGTTTTCCTGCATTTCACTCCAGCTTTGTCCTCCTCTTTATTATAGTATAATTCTTATACTGGAGTCTTCCACAGGTATGGGCCACACCACTCACAGCAGTGTTTCCCACAGGTGTCACTTTGAGAGGCTTTCCCTGAAAAGTGAGGAAGAACAAATGCCCCATCTCCTGAAGCCATAAGATCTGACAGACAGAGATGAAAACTTCCAACCTCCCCAGGTTAGCATTACCTGACAGACAGAGTGGCTCATTCCCAGGGAGGGAAGGCTTCCTGAGCCCAAATGGACCATATCTGATGAATGCAACTATTTCAGAAAAAAAAAAAAAAAAGGCTTTTTAACATCTAATGATATGATCATGTAATGTTTCTCCTTTAATTTGTTGATATCATGAATTATGTTGAAAAACTTCTTGATTCTGAATTATCTTTGCATTTCTGAAGCCAGCCTTACTTGGTCATAGACCAGAGTTATTTTGATAAACTGCTTGCTTCTCTTTGCTAATACTCAATTTAAAATTTTGCATTGAAATTTCTAAAGGCTATTGTTTCCTATTTTTTATACCATTTTTTATCAGGTCTTGGTATTAAGGTTGTGTCGGAATCATAAAATGAATTGAGGCACTTTCCAACTTTTTATTACGGTCTGTAATATTTTGAATTATAAAGGAATTATCTGTTTCTTAAAGGTGAGACAGAACTCAGCTGTGAAACTCTTTAGTTCTGGTTCTTTAAAAATGATAGATCTTCAATCATTTTTACAGTGTCTTCTGTGATAACTAGTCTGTTCAAGTTTTGTCCTTTTTTGTAGATCAATTTCTTTTACAAACTTTTTAAAAACAGTTTTATTGAGGTATAATTTACATGTCACAAAATTCAATTACTTTTAGTAATGTGCCATTTTATAAGTGACAATTCTATGACATTTAGTAATATAGATCAATTTTAGTCATTCATATTTTTCTGGAAAATATCCATTTCCTCCTGGTTTTTAACTACTTGCATTGAATTGCTCATAATATTTTCTTATAATTATATACTTCTGGAAATGTTGGCTTTTTAGATGAACATGCCAGCATGAGAAAAAAGCGAAGGACATGGGGATGATGCCAGAGGCAGTAAATGAACCGGTGGGAGCACATTTATTGAAACAGGTAACCAGTATGTAAGTCGGGAACTACAAAGTGCTATCTTTTATGTCCCTGATTGGGAAGGGCTTTCTATCTGCTAGTTTAGCCTAGATGCTCAGAGTTCCCCAGATCGGGGCTAGGACTGAGAAGTTTCAGACCTGGTAGGCAGAACCACAACATCTGGCACTTTCCGTTTCTTTGTGGTTTTTCGTTGGCCACTTCCGTCAATTAAGAATTCTCATAATAACACCAATGTGTTTTACCACTTGTGTGGGGAAATTGCACTGTGGTTGTGACCATATGTCAAACAATTTTGAATCTCTAAGAATCCACCAATGTGAATCCTCCACATTAAAATTAAAGTTGTTTATAAAATGCTTAATACTACTAAGTTGTAGAACGATAATTTGGATATATTAGATAAAATGTAAGATAAGCCAAAGCAGGTGTGAATTTATGACCTATTTTATTTTTTTAAGACTTTATTTGTTCATGAGAGACACAGAGAGAGAGAGAGACAGAGACATAGGCAGAGGGAAAAGCTCCCTGTGGGGAGCCTGATGTGGGACTCAATCCCAGGATCATGATCCCAGGATCATGACCCAAGTCAAAGGCAGATGCTCAACTGCTGAGCCATCCAGGTGTCCTGTGATCTATTTTAAAAATCAGTTTTATTGAGGTACAACTTACATATAGAAGAATCTACTCTTTGAGTTTTCATACAGTTAATTTAAAAAACTCACTCAGTGAGTTTTCATAAATGTCTTAGTCCTATTACCATCAAAATCAAGATACAGAATATTTCTGTCATCTCTAAACTTTACCCTGTACCCCTTTCTGGTCAATCCTCTCTCATAACTCACAGTCTCTGGAAATCACTGATCTGATTTCTGTACCTATAGTTTTGCCTTTTCAAGATGATTATATAAACAGAATCATACAGTATGAACTATTTTGTGTCTGGCACCTTTCAGTGAGAGTACTTCTGAGATTTGTTCATGTTGCATCTATCAGCACCTCTTCAGGGCTGAATACCATTCTCTTGTATTGATGTACCATAATTTATTTATCCGTTGACCTTTTTAAAAGATATTTGAGGCATTTCACTTTGTGGAAATTATGTATAAAGCTGCTATAAACATTAACATACGGTTTTTTGTGTGGGCATATGTTTGCATTTCTCTTAGGTAAATACCTGGGAATGGGATTGCTGAGTTGCTTGGTCATGGTTTCTTTATAAGAAACCTCCAGCTGATTTCCAAAGTGACTGTACCATTTTGCATTCCAAACAGTAATGTAATAGAGTTAGAGCTGCTCCATCTCAGCAACCCCTCATGTTTTCAGACTTGTTAATGCTCAGCCATTCTGGTATGCATGTAGTGGCACCTCATTGTGCTTTTAATATGTATTTTCTAATGACTTATGTGTTTATTTGCCATCATATTTTGGTGAGGTATCTGTCCACATTTTTGCCCATCTAAAAAGTTGATTCATTTATTTTATTATTATTGATTTACAAGAGTTCTGTATATATTCTGAATACAAATCCCTTATCAGGTATTTCTTTTGCAAATATTTTTCTTAGTCTGTAGCTTTCCATTTCATTTTCATAACTGTTTAGGAGAACAAATGTTTTTAATATTGATCATCTAATTTACTGATTTTTTTTTCTTACGATTTGCACTTTTTGTGTCCTAAGAAATGTTTACCTAACCTAAGGTCATATATTTCTTCTAGAAGTTCTGTAGTTTTAGGTTTCACATGTATGTCTATGATTCATCTCAAGTTAATTTTTTAAAGATTTTATTTATTTATTTGAGAGGGAAAGAGAGAGCCAGGGAGAGATCACAAGCAGGAGTAACAGCAGAGGGAGGAGAGAAGCAGGCTCCCTGCTTTGCTTGATCCCAGAACCCTTAGGCAGATGCTTAACCAACTGAGCCGCCCAGGTGACCCATCTCAAGTTAATTTTTATACATAGTAAGAAAAAAGATCAAGGTTCGCTTTTTGACACCTACTTGCATCTAATCATCCCAGCACCATTATTGAAAAGACTTTCTTTATTGCATTACCTTAGCACCTCTGTTGATTATCAATTGACCATATCTCTATGAGCTGATTTCTGGATTTTCCATTCATTTACATGTCTATCCTTATGTCAGTACTACACTGACTTGATTCTTGTAGCTTTGGAGTAAGTCTTGAGATCAATTAGTGAATGTCTTCCAATTTTATTTTTCTTTTCAAAATCATTTTGGCCATTCTAGATCTTCTGCTTTTCCATATAAATTTTGGTATCAGCTTGTTGATTTCTAGCAAAATACTTGTTGATGTTTTGACTGGGATTTTGATGATCATAAAGATCAATTTGGGGAGAATTAAGATCTTAATCTTGCATTTTATGAACATAATACAACTTTTTCTTTATTTTGGCCTTTTTATCACCTCTCTCGTTGACATTTGGTACTTCCTGGCTTGCAAGTTGTACTTATTTTGTTAGATTTATCTCCACTTTTTTAAAAAGATTTATTTATTTATTCATTCATGAGAGACACAGAGAGAGAGAGAGAGACAGGCAGAGACACAGGCAGAGGGAGAAGCAGGCTCCATGTAGGAGCCCGATGTGGGACTTGATTCTGGGTCTCCAGGATCAGACCCAGGGCTAAAGGCAGCGCTAAACCACTGAGCCACCTGGGCTGCCCTATCTCCACTTTTTAATGCTACTGTGAATAGTACTGTTTTAAAATATTTCCGGTTGTTCATCATTAGTGTGGAGAAATACAATTGGTGTCCTAATATTTTCTCATCTTCTGTGACCTTATTAAGCTTACTTAACTATTAGTGTTTTAGTAACATCCCAATGCTTTTTTTAATGAGTCATATCCTGGTGCCAAAATACAACAGTAATCTTAGGGGTGGCACAGACTATTTATTTTTTGTCTGATACCCATGGGTGCCTGATTAAAGAGTGATAGAGATTGTTGTAACCTTTACAATGACCATGAAATATTTACACACCCTTTCAGGCCTATTGCTCTGAGAGTATCCCCGTGTATAAAATAAAACATAATGTACATCTTCTGTACTGTATTAAAAATTGTTACTTCTCCCAAGCTGACTAATAGGTATTTACAGGAATTCCTGGGTTAGAAGTTAAGATACTGGTGATAGAAGATTGTATGTGTGTGCGCTAAGGTAGATGGGTATGGATTTTGATGCTGACTGTAAAGTTCCTGAAGTGGAGAGGGGGGTGGGCTTCTCTTGATACATAGCAGAAAGAGGTGATGAGGACAGAATTTGGAAACCCTCCAGGAAAGATTTAAGATCCAGTGGTATATGTCCTAATTATCAGTGTGAATCATAAGCCTTCAATTTTAGATTGGTGTCTCCTTTTCCTTCCCAGTAAAAATTCCACAATCAAGTAGATTTGGGAAACACTTCAAACCATATCCTCCTTTTGGATTTTTACAGTGTCCCTTAGTGTATTAAAGGCTGTGAGAAAACCTAAAGTGAAGATACATGTTTACACAGCTTTATTTAATCCAGCATACCCCAAACTCATTTGACCATGGAACCTTTCTTTAATATAAGCCCTCCTAATAACCAGAAGCTCTTGAGCTTATGCTCTGCAAAATACTTTCAGGAACCTTGGGCCATGGATAGTTCTATGATCTCTTTCTTACCTTCAGTATGAAAACAATACTCATATAAGGTTATTATGTAAGACTAGCTGATTGCTACAAAATAATCTGAGCAATAGAATGTGGGTAGAATTCTAGAATGGATAAAGGATTATCTTTTAGGCGTCTTTATTTTTTTGTTTCTATTTAGAAGTGATGAGCAAATATTCTCCCAACATATGCTACTGGGATAAGTCAAGGAAATGATTCTCCCACACACTTGAGTTGTTTCTTGGTCTTCCCTGATGTTCTCCTTTGCTTGTACTTCAAAATCTCTTTCTTGCCTTGCTCTGATTTGTTGCAAAACTGAGCCATCAAACTGCAAAAAAGGTTTTCTCCAAGAGGCAGTATGCCACCTGCTTATATGCTTTGTGTAGTGATCAGAGCGATGGGAGAAAAACCAAGTAGATACTCTTCATTTTTCAGAGAAAATCATTTTCTAATGATTGACAGCATGCAATTAAAGCAGCAATAAAATAAACAACAGTGCAGTTTTTAGTACGAAGCAGCCTGTGTTGTAATTGATCATATTTGACACAACAGCTGATGACAGGATTTGTGTTGATCCTTGATGTGAAGTTGTAGCTTTTAAGGAAAGTACAGCTGGAAACCTGCTCCAAATTGCCTTCCTTTGTAATTAAAAGTATAAATGTTTCAAGTCGAATACATCCTATTAGTAAGATTTTAGGAAACAAAAAGTTAATTTATTCACATTCGATATGGTCTGTAAATGCCACCATTATATGCCTTCCACTGGCCTTTGATTAGCTATGGATTAATAAAACTTTTATACCTCCTTTGTCAGCCTCATTTTGAACTCTGTTTTTGCATACTGTTACTATTAAATAAATGAATTAGTGTCCAGAAATGTGTCATGCATATTACCTAGCAGCAGGAAGCATAATACAGTGGTCAGCTCCCCAGGAGCGTTATAAATCCTAATGCGCTCGGTAACCTGCTCACGTGGACCTATTAAAAGCATGATGATTTAGTGGAGCAGTATTTGTGCTTAACAATGGAATTTTAGTTAATTCAAAACAATGTAAATCATCTCCAATTACAGTATTTGAATATTCACAGTTGCTTCACAAGTACATGTACTGTTGCTAAGCCAAAAAAAAAATTTTTTTTAAAGCATTATACTGAGTTACTTGCCTGGAGTACCATTCAGACAGATTTTTGGTGGCTTATGTTAAAAGTAACCAACCCTAGAGAACAATGTTTATCTGGAGCAGCTTGCTAATTCTCAGACAAAGCAATTTAGGGTGTCCAAAACACAGAAAGCAGGGAGGCGGGAGTAGAGCCCTCAGTGTTGTTGCACCTGGAGAGCTCAGGTGAGCCCCATAATTGTGCTAGTGAGGTGAGGTGGCTGCTTGCATTCCTAGAGACAGCTGAGGGCTTTTTTTGTTACTGCTGTTATCAAAGTCATCTCAGACCTGTGTCAGTAGCGTCTTGATATTGCAACTGCTGCAATGTCCCTGTGGGCATAGCACAGACCAGAGAGGATCCTCTGGTTGGAAATGGGCTCTTTTATGCTCAAGGTCTCAAGGGGCCTTTCCAGGAAATAATGATGAGTTGCTGTCCGGCTGGCAGTGACTGCTTCCAGCACTGTAGGTCCTTGGCGCCCTGTCGGGACCAGCTTGGACCTCCACATTAGAGACGGCCCACTAGTCTACCAGGCCCCAGTCTTTCCCACGAGGTGAAATCGAAGGCGAATTAATGAGGAACACGGCGAGCTTTACTGAAGGAATTATTTCATGTGTTGTGGATCTGGCCATTTAGGGACCAAGCACAACTGTCCTGGCCTTCCAAATAAAGTCGGGATGAAGCAAATACTTTTACTTGGTTAAAAAAAAAACTTTGAGAGAATGCTGTCAGACACATTTGCCCGCAGTTTGCCGATGGGCAAAGTCCACTTTGTACGAAGTGCACACATCATGTGCAATGTCATCATCAGTTTTGGTCAGTGATAGAGTTAGTGGCTTTGTAATCAGCAAGCCTAGATTCAAAACTTGATGCTGTCTGTTTTTAGCTCGGTGTCCTTGAGTGAGTTCTCCCTCTCTGAACCTCAGTGTCTCCATCTATGAGGGAGGTATAGGTTTATGTGCAAGAACGTGTTGCTCTGTGGTAATGAAGTGTAGATTAATTGAAGTGATGTACATAAAACACTCACAGGGTAGTTACTGCTCTTTTTACTGCTGATTTTTAAGGCATGTGGTTGTGCCAAGTAAATGCAGTCTTAGCTAGAGGTTGAACATATAGTCTGAGCAAGTTGTTTTTGCTCTGATTTCATGTAATAGCCATAGTTCTCTGTTGGCTTTGTTTTATCTCTTCCTCTATGCATTTGTCTGCTCATCCAGCCATCCAAGCATCCATCCTCCACACATCCAATTAGCAATACATATGCATGGTCTGTATAAATACACACATACATACATACACACATACACAAACAAAACACTCCCAAACAGGAAGTCTGTCTCTCACCTCCTCAGTCCTCCCTCAGTTCCTGTTTCCAGAGCTGACTGTGGTTACTGTGGTTACTATGTCCTTCCAGAGGTATTCCATGTACATGCAAGCACATATGGCACACCCCATAAGTAGAAGAATACTGTCCACACTGTTCAGTATCTGAAAAGTTAGCAATATATCTTGTAAGCTTTCCACATTAGATTATACCATCTGATTCACTTTTCTTAATAGCTGCCATAGTATTATGTACTATGGGTCTATCTTAATTTATTTAACCAGTCCTCTATTAGTGGACACTTCAGTTGCTTTTAATCCTTTGCAGTCATATAAAGTGCTACAGAGAAACTCTTTCTTTGTGCATGGGTGAAAATGGCCACAGGGTATTTTTATAGCTGTAGGATGAATTCCCAGAGATGGATTATCTGGGTCAGATTTTTATAGAAATTGCCAAGATTGGGGCACCTGGGTAGCTCAGTGATTGAGCGTCTGCCTTTGGCTCAGGTTGTGATCCCGGGGTCATGGGATCGAGTTCTGCATCGGGCTCCCTGCAGGGAGCCTGCTTCTCCCTCTACCTATGTCTCTGCCTCTCTCTGTGTGTCTCTCATGAAGAAATAAATAAAATCTTAAAAAAAGACATTGTCAAGATTGCCCCACCCCCAAAGGTACCAATCTACCTACCCTCCAGTAATAGAATACCAATCTTCCCACACATATGCCATTTGGTGTTGACTTTTAATAGAGACTCAATAGAAAACTTCATATATAATATCCTGACCGAGTTAATCTGCCTTTTTCCAAATTACTCTTCTCAGAACCTACAGGTCTATACAATAAAGCATAGTAGCTAAATGTTAAAATTAAACAAATGAACAGAACCATACAGCTTTAGAAATTCACAGGCCTTTGAGATGGTTTAGTCCAGCAGAAGAAAACAAGGCTTTCGGTGCTTATGTGCCACATATTTAATGGCATTTGATGGCAGGTAGAATGGGGTCTGGTTCTATTGATCCTCTTTTTAGCACATCAGACTGTTCCCAGTGTGTGAATATCCTATGCAAGATGGATCCGACTGTTCCCCCACATCAGTGACACTAATTGTGGTCACATTCAAAAGGCAGTTGTGATAAAATGAAATGAATATTAAATTCAGAGTCAACTGATCCAAGTTCAAATAGCCTGTCCCTTTTGGAATGTGTCTTTGGGCAACAAAGTGTTGCCTAACCTTTCAGAGTGTCAGAATTCTCATCTATAAAACACTGGCGGCAACATATAGTCCACGATACCTTCAAAGGGTGCTTTGCAAATGGTCTGGCAGTATAAATGTTCAGTGTTTTATTTTCTAATTGTTTGTTAGCACAAGTAATTGGCGGTGTTTTTGTACTTCTTCAATATTATTTCTAAGCCATTGTCTATAGGATTTGTTTTTTTTTAATTCTAAAATATGTCCTTGTTTCATCAAATATAGATTAAGAAGCAAAGGCAAATGACAAGCCCTCCCTCTTTTATTAATGGCAGTGAGAGATACGGAAGAAATTATACCTTATTTTCAGTAATAGGAGCAACCTATTTCTAGGATACTCTTTTTTTTTAAGATTTTATTTATTTATTCATGAGAGACAGAGACAGAGAGAGGCAGAGACACAGGCAGAGGGAGGAGCAGGCTCCATGCAGGGAGCCCCATGTGGGACTCGATCCCGGGACCCCAGGATCACACCCGGGCTGAAGGCGCCACTAAACCGCTGAGCCACCAGGGCTGCCCTAGGATACTCATTTTGCTTGAGAATGACCAATAGCCAGTACCCATCATCAGCATTTCAGGGAAGGAAAATCTAGTGAATTCCCCCTTGCCCCTTTATTGAGAGGTGGAGTGAGAAGGGAAGAATCTCAAGTGTTACCAGTTTTGACTTTGGCGGGGGAGATATTTGAATCAATTGGAGAGTTAACCACAATCTCACCAAGTATTTGTTCAGAACTCACATGTGGGCATGTTACATAGCTCTGGGCCTGGGAACAGGAAGGGACAGGTCAGCATAAGACACGAGGATTCTTCTGAGACTGCTACCAATCGTTAGCCATGTGATCACTCAATAAGTCATTTAACCTTTTAGCATTTCAGTGTCTCCACCAATAAAATAGTAAGAAGATGCTGCCGTGTTAATAACTTATGCATATTCAAGGTACTACGGATGAAGCAGAGTGATACTTATTTACCAGTCACTTGCTCTAAGTTAGGCATAGGCCATCTTTTCTCTTTGAGGCCGGTACTGTTAGTATCATTATCCTCGAAATAACCCCTTCTTTATTGGTAAAAGAACTGGGAACTTCGGAGGTGTTGTACTTTGCTTGTCCTCATGTGTGAGAGCTGGGGCTCAGACCCTAAGTCTCTTTTACTTCAAGGACCACTATACTGCCCTCTTTGGTGGCCACTTTGTGGGGTAGATATAGCATCATCCCCATTTTGTAATCAGTGGAGCTCAGAAAGATGGTGAGTCAGCATTACAGATTGGCTCACAGGCTTTGGAAAGGATTGAATGAAAGAACATCTGGGAAGATGTTATGTAGACTCAACCCCTTTACAGATGTGAACTTATTAATTGGGCTGTCACAGATGAGTCATGCTGATGGGTAGAAACCCACACACTGTAAGTGAGATCAGTTGGATAAGAAGGAGGGGCATTTGCTAGTCATTTGCTTTGCTTGAACAATGCCTAGCAATAATTTTTGTTGTGTTTTTATATAAATTTACTGGATTTTGTGACATGGTATAAACATGGCCATAAATCTTTACTATAAACATTGTAAAGTACTATTTTGCATTTCAGATAGCAAGTGACTATGCAGAAACTAATATATTTATATATATTATTTACACATACACATTAATATACATATACATGTATCTGTATACATATACATATGTCAGTGTACATGTATGTGTAAACAGACATACACAAAACCTCCATGGTGTTTTCTTTCTAAAACCTTCTTATAATTCCTCGGGAAGAAAGAATAAGAATGTGTGCTAGTGCTTAAAAACAAAGTAGTGGGAAGTTATTAATGCAGCAATTTACTACTACAAAATCAATCAATCAATCAGGCAATCTCAAGCTGCCATTTCTTTATGAAACAACTCATTCATTCAACAAATATGCTGCTAAATGTAATAGTTCCAGATTCTAATTAGTGTTTCTAATAATTCTGTGTTTTATTTTCGAGTCAGAACATAAACTAGATAAATGCACAGCACCTCAAGGCAATATCATACAATTAATAATTTTTTTTCAAATGAAACACATGGAAATTTAAAAAATGAACCTAAAAGCCATTCATTATCTGACCATCTACTGATAACTGTTGTTAATGTTGCTGCATTTTTTCCAGTTTTCTTCTGTCTCTATATTGTGAGCATCTCAATACTAGAAACTTGGTGGAGATCCAAGGAGAATAAATTGTGCATCGAATGCCACTCAGGGGAAAATAAAGGAGATAGTGGTTAATTATTCACATTTAAAGGATTCACATTATAAGTGAGAGTGCTGGAAATCGTTGACTGAGCCTTGCTGTAGTCATCAAACAATATGAAGTCAAAACATTTTTTAATAAATTTATTTTTTATTGGTGTTCAATTTGCCAACATACAGAATAATACCCAGTGCTCATCCCATCAAGTGCCCCCCTCAGTGCCCGTCACCCATTCACCCCCACCCCTCGCCCTCCTCCCCTTCCACCACCCCTAGTTTAGCGTTTCCCAGAGTTAGGAGTCTTTTTTTTTTTTTTTAGTTAGGAGTCTTTATGTTCTGTCTCCCTTTCTGATATTTCCCACACATTTCTTCTGCCTTCCCTTATATTCCCTTTCACTATTATTTATATTCCCCAAATGAATGAGAACATAAGTCAATCGGAGAAGTCAAACCATTTTTAAAAATCTACATGCAGTTATTTCCATTCTTGGTTGTTAGAAACCTAGTACATTTCAGAATTCTCATAAAAGCCGATAAATAATTATAATAAGCGTGAAACTGCCGCAAGAATCCTGGTGGGTGAATTTGCTCACTTTCCTTTCCTTGGTATTTAACTGTAGTCTCAACCCAACTTCATGAGACATCCCAACTTGTCATTTTGCACTTAGTATATCCAAACTGAGCCCTGGCTAATCCTTAACCTGCTAATCCCCTTGTCTCCCCATCTCAGTTACTGACACCTCCAACCTCCTACTACTTGACCCAGAAATCTAAGGAGTCATCCTTACATTCTTCCTCTTCTTCATTTCCATATCCAGTCAGTCTTGTCATTTCTGTACTTCACCGTGTCCCAAACATGTCCACTGTATCTCCTTGGCCTCAGTTCAAGTCCTAGCCATGGGCATGTTTTGAACTATGGAGACCGTTCACTCACTGACCTCCCCACTTCCTCTCCAGCTAGCTTTCAAGATAAGCAGCCGGTCAAGGGCATTGCACTTCTCCGCTCACACTTCCTCAGTGGCTTCTCACTACTTTTAGGGCAAACTCAAGGTCTTTAGCAGTCCCCAAGGCCACCCACTCACTTCCCTGGTTTTATGTTTTGCACTCTTTCACTTACTATGTTCCAGCCACACTGGTCCTCTTTGAATTCACCGAGTTTGGCAATTCCTTCCCCCATCAGGATCTCTGCATATGTTCTCCTTGAGACTTAATCCCCTTCCCTGTGGCCTAGTCACTCCTGTTCATGTTTTAGATCTCTTTGTAAATGTCCCTTCTGCAGTGACCTACCCTGAACCCCATGCAAAAATGTCTCTTTTCATCCTTTCTTTTTTTTTTTTTTAATTTTTATTTATTTATGATAGTCACAGAGAGAGAGAGAGAGAGGCAGAGACACAGGCGGAGGGAGAAGCAGGCTCCATGCACCGGGAGCCTGATGTGGGATTCGATCCCGGGTCTCCAGGATCGCGCCCTGGGCCAAAGGCAGGCGCCAAACCGCTGCGCCACCCAGGGATCCCTCTTTTCATCCTTTCTTATAAAATCTTGTAATTGCCTTTGCGGCCACCATGACAGTGTATTATTACATACTGATTTACATGAATATTTAATGTTTATTTCCACACCAGACTATAAGTTCCCTGAGGACAGAGATTGTGTCTGTTTTGCTCATTGTTGCACCCTCAGAAGCATAATGCCTGCTACATAGCAGGACTCAATGCTCATTGATTAAGTGAATGAATAAACAAACACATGGATATTTTCTTCTATTACTGTTTCTCTCTGGGATAAAAATATTTTGCACAAACATAGGAAGCAGAGAGTTGCTTTTGGAAGTTTTTTCCAACATTTTCTTCTTAATGGACTCCAATAATCTTTAAGAGTGAATCATGGCTATATGTATTTTGTGACTGAGAAATTTCCTGTGAAAACTCCCACTTTCCCATCCACTTGTCTACATGATCACTTAAGTCCAATGTTACTTCCCTGCTGTCCAGAAACTTAGTATTCTCTTTTATGGTGCTTATGATCTACCTGACTCAAATGATGTGCAATGTTCATAAAGCTCAGGCCTTAAAAATGTGTACCTGAAATAATGATGTGGCACAAATGACCAGCTAACTCCAAATCTCTTAAAAATAATACATAGTGCCCGTCATACTTCTTTTAAAATTCTTACTACTGTTTAATCCATTCAACAGATATTTTATCAATGTGTACTATGTGTTAGGATCTGTGTTCTGCAATGGGACATACCAGTGAGCCAAACGTAGCAGTTCCTGCCCTTATAAATCTTGTGGGCCAGTACTGTTTGAACAACTCAAAAAGTGCACAGTCATACATGCTCATGAGTATACCTCCCAATATTTACTGTGGAATCTGAAGCAGGCCAGGGAGACACTACACCTGGCCTTTATAAGGCCTTTCAATCTCCTAATGTCCTTTTTTCCAAGAATACCACCCATAATGCCATATAACTTTCTAGGTATCTCAACTCCAAATTTTATTAGGAATATTGACTGTTTAGAGCTGCTGCATGATCACCATGCCATTTTCCTCAGCTTGTCTGGTTTCATCACAGCTGTGGTGGACTGTTCCTTAGAGCTCTGCAGTGGAGCTGAGCCCACTTGCCTCAGCGTTCACTAGCCACATGAGCCTACCCTTTGTCGGGCTTTCCCCCTTTCTACTTTCTCCTCCCAGACATACTGCCTGCACCCAAGTCCTTGTTTCAGGGATTGCTTTCAGAGGAACCCGATCTAGGACATTCCCCCAAATTCTGAACCACCCTCACATGGAGAGAACTCAGTAAAAGTAAATAGAGTTATTGTAGTTAATTGTCACATCATTCTTTCATCTGTTAGAAGTAAAACCAACTCAGCCAAATTTCTGAGTATCCACCAGGTTTTGGGAGAACTACAAAACACAAAATATGGTTCCTGTTCACAGAGAGCACACAGTCCATCAGAAGGATCACTTTTCCTAAGCCTGGGTTACAGAACAAGAAAATTTGGTTAAGGACCTCCATTATTCCCCTTCTCTGAGCTGCATGTGACTTCTGTAGGAATATATGACCCACTGGATTATATAACTATACAGATTGGGCCTAATACAGTATCTGGCATGGATCCCATTCTCCCTTTGCTTTAAACCTAGACTCTCAGTGTTATAAGTGACATAACCGCAAACTAACCTGAGCCAAACAGCAACGTATCGTACACTGGTTTCAGGCATAGTCTCTGTGAGATTATCAGGATTTTGTCTGTCTTCATTTCTCCCATCTAATTCTTTTGGGTTTGCTTTATTTATCCATAGACAGGTCTTTTCATATGAGAGAAAAAAAATCGCTCCCAATGGATCTGGGCTTATCCCATGCTTTTGTCTCATGACCCCAGCAATGAAGATACTGTCTCTTTCCCAATACTCATATTTAAAAGTCTCATGGAGACAATTTGGGCTTGCTAAGATTGTGTTCTTAACCCTGAAACAATCATGCAACCAAGGGGATAGGAAACCCTAGACAACTGAATCACATGCTTATCCCTAGCTCTTTGGGGTAAACCCCATCCCCAGTGAAATAGGGCCACTGTCACTAGAAGCAAAATAGCCCAGTATCCTGGGACACTAGAACTAAGTACAGACCTATAGAGATCCCAAGGCTACAGCAAGAAGTACTTGCCTTTTTTTTTCTAGGAGTAGGGAAGTTATCTCTGAGCAAAATAAGATTCTTAAGTGGAGGGCAGATGTTTGTTTATTTGGATTTACCAAAGATAAGACTGTCTCAAGGTCATAGTTACTGAAGCTCTGGGTATAATTCTAGAGGCTTCTATAGATGTCCCAATTAGCTGGGTCTTGCACCTTCTCTGGCTGGTAGGCACCACAGGGTTGAATGTGATGTCCAGGATTTTCCTAATAAGGCCACCCATGTCTGGAGTAATTGGAGTTTTTCCCAAGCCAGGGAAGGAAGAAGAGGGAGCAATAAGATTTTCATTCTTGGGCACATTCCCAAGCGCAGAAATTGCCTTCTTTTGTCTGCTGCTGAGTCAGGTGCAAGGACACCTTTCCAACTCTATAAAATTCTGGACACATCAAAGGATGAATTGGAAGTTGGTCCCCTGCCTTGGCCGTCAAAAGACAACAAACCAATAGAAGCCTAGACCAAGGCTATCTGCGTATACCATGTGCATCTTTATCTGGAGGCTGCTGGGTAGGGAAACTTCAGATCTCCCTCCTCTGAGCATGTGTTGGCTGCTGTAGGAGGCTGGTGGCCCCCTTGACCTAGCCCATAGCAAGAAATATGGGGGCCTCTTCAAGTCTAGGATGGGCAAAGCAAAGCCTCTTTCTGTATCCCTTGCTGTATGCTGTCAATGCCTTTTAGGTCAGTGACTGCCATAAAACCTGGCACCTGTCCATTTTCAGACCACAGCCTCTTCTATGATTGGTGAACAGCAGATAGAGTCTGTCAACCTCGCATTGGCCCTTTTGCCCCATTCCTATTCTGTGTGTGGCTCTCCCAGCTGTATGTGATTGCACATCCTCCTGGCGATCCCAGGTTTGAAGAAAACACCACTTGAATCCTATAGATTCAGCTTCTTTTTTCCCCCACCTTCTTTTCCCTCTTAGCCTATAATTAGCCATTTTTCTTCTTAGTTTTGAAGTCTGCTTATTTGAAATTCATCAGTGAGTTAGTCCTCTGGGAGTTACTCTCAATTACAAATTGAAGACTAATTGTGCCACAATCACTGTTGCTCTAAGACGCCTCCACTGTAATCGCTTCCTAAATTAACTCTCGCCTCTTATTTAACACAAAGTTAAGTCTTTTAAGATGAGCTGTGATTTGTAGTAGGAAACACAGCAGTTGGTTAACTGTGGAGTCACAATTACATTGTTTTAAAAATTCCTTTTCTTTTACATTTAAATTCTGAATTATTTTTTAAAATCTGAAAGTAAAATTTAGCTCAATGGAAACAGCATATGTTTTGCTTTTACTGTAAATGGCTTATCATATAAAATTAAAATTTTTCCTGACTGTTGCCAATCTTGTTCTGAAAAATAGTTTCTGAAAAACTTAAATCACACACTACACACACACTATTATTTATTTTGCCTTCATATATTTTCTCACTAATATGACTTTTTTTATTCTGGGGGCAGGGTGGAGGAAGGAGCAGTTCAACTACTTATCAGGGTGGGTTGTATGATCTCCTATACTTTGAGCTTCTATCCGACCATTGCCCATCTGACAATCAGGTGACATGCAGCAAGCTGGAGAGAGCTCACTGTAAATGCATCTGAGAGAAGGGAGCTATAAAGGTAGTGAACACAAGAGGAGATGAGGCAGTGGCTATAATCAAGAGGCCACGATGGAATGAAAAAGAGCTGTTAGTGTAGACAGCCTCCCAAATGGTGGAGCAAGGATCTGGCTCCTTGCAGATGTTATCTTTAGGACACTTCCACCAAGGAGTCAAAGAGGTGACTTATTTAAGTTTGACCCAAGCTTGAGCTGAAATTCAGACTTTGAGTTAAGAGTATGCTTTTTATTTTATCGCAAAATATGGCCATGTGATTTTAAATATAAATTAAAGGGATCCCTGGGTGGCGCAGCGGTTTGGCGCCTGCCTTTGGCCCAGGGCGCGATCCTGGAGACCCGGGATCGAATCCCACGTCGGGCTCCCGGTGCATGGAGCCTGCTTCTCCCTCTGCCTGTGTCTCTGCCTCTCTCTCTCTCTCTCTCTCTGTGACTATTATAAATGAATAAATTTAAAAAAAAAATAAATAAATTAAAAAGTTATCCATAGACTTCTTCAAAAGGTCTTTTGGCCTTAACCAAGTGATGATGATATAACAAGCTTCCTGTTGGCTTTCTCCAGGACAGGCAGGGGCTAAGCTCACTTGGTTTGCTGTTTCTGCCAGTGTACTTCACATGTAATAATTATATATAAATATATAAATAAGTATTTGTAAATATATTTAAAGGGGATCCCTGGGTGGCTCAGTGGTTTAGCGCCTGCCTTTGGCCCAGGGCGCGATCCTGGAGTCCCGGAATCGAGTCCCACATTGGGCTCCCTGCATGGAGCCTGCTTATCCCTCTGCCTGTCTCTCTCTCTCTCTCTCTCTCTCTCTCTCTCTCTATGTCTATCATAAATAAATAAAAATTAAAAAATAAACATATTTGTAAATATATTTACAAATATAACTTTGTAAATATACTTAATGTATTTGTAAATACATTTAATGAATGCATGATAATTCATCAGATATATGATAGTTTACTTAACCTAAATGAGTCAAAATAAGGGACTCTATTTCCAGTTTCCCCTGTTATTATTAATACTGTACCTAACACCTTTGGACATAAACACTTTCTAGGTATTTAGGCTAATTCCTTTGCAGTAGGCTCCAATAAAGGGGGATAACTGGGTCAAAGGTTATAAATAAACCTTTTAAAGACTTCTTGATGCCGTTGTCAAAGTTCCCTGGACTTTTTAAAGGAACATTAGGAAAATGTTTTGTGACAGTTATAGAGGCTCTCACTGATTCAAGGGAAAGGATTTGCCACTTAGCTGATTTAAAACAAAAGAAAATTAAAATTTTTTTACGTGCTAAAAAATGGCTTACTAGTGAGTGACCTGCATTCAGAAGTGCAGCCTGCTTCCTTCATTCCTAAAGGCAAATTAACATCTAACCAATCTACCAAAGACGTGCTTGTATGATTTCAAGATTTCCCCAGAGCTATCTTCCAAATGTTAAAAACAGTGATTTTTAAAATTTATGTCAGTGTACATTAATGACACTTTTTTTGTTAGCTCACCTAGATAACTGGAGGACAGACCTTTTGTGAAAAACAGTCCTTTTAATATATATATGCATATATACATACTTATATAATATACATAACTTAAAACGTATGTATATTGTAATGTATGCATACTCAGACTCAAATGAACTGAATGAAAATGCTTATCATATGTCTTTGATGAAGCAGACTTAATTTCTCCCTTTTCAACACACACACATGCATTTCCTTTAGACAGGATAGGTGATGTTGCCTGCTGTTACTGGAGAAATAAAGGCTCTTCTCCCCTTTGTAATGTTATGCACTGATGAATGGAAGCATCGGAATTTGCTAACAAATGACTGTACCTGCTGCTTGGTGGTATTTCCCCCTCCCTCTGCCTCCCAGACAGACCTTTCTTCCTACGCAAAGCCATTTGAATTCCCAGTTCAAAGAATCTTTGTTAGATGGCCAATTTGTTCCCAAGAGCATCGGAAACAGCCATAAAAAGAGGCTCATACTTCATTTGCGGTGGCTTCGTGCCAGTCTGATACCGCAAACATTGCTTTTGAGAATGCTTGCCAGCATGCTCACCCAGGGAACAGTAGGGCTGTGGAGGTAAAGACCATGGTTTAATGCCTATTCACAAGGTGTCCTAATCTTCTGTGAGGTGTACTGAGTGCCCACTGGGTAGTTTGTGTCTCTGTTAAGAACAGACTGGTGGAAACTCCAAGGGAAGCAAACATACTAAAATATTGTAATCAGCCACCTAGGGCACGTTTTTTTTTTTCCTGGCTCAGCAATTAGAGATTTCCCCCTGGAAAGGTTATTAATATGAAAGTCTTCACATCAAAAATACTGTACTAGAAGAGGAAGGAGCTACATATAGATCTATAGTCAGTCCAGAAATGTGTGTATATATCTGTGTGTGGATGTTTTTACGCATACTCACATATATCGTAAATCGCATGTATACCTCAAACATATGCATTAGAGCACAATGCTATTTGTTCACCCATCTGTGCATGCAAGCACAGGAAATGGCCTGTTCCCAGGTTAGAAATCTCAGAAGGCTCTTTTAGCTTGGGTCCTGATCATATGCAGGAATAGGCTTTTCACCAAGTGGATGACTAATTCATTCATCTTGATTGATAATTAGAACCGACAAAGAACAGATCAACACAAATCACGAGGGCAAAAACATCTGGGACTCAGTTTAATGAGAATACCCCAAAACCTCTTTAGTGGTAATTGCATTGCAAGCACCAAATAGCTTTCACAGTTGTTTTTGTGAGTGATACAAATTAGCACCCAAGATCTGAAAAGTATACTGACTGTAAAAACAATGGAGAATTTAGCAGGGCCCTGGGTAGCTTGGCCAAACATATGTATTAACCTGGATGTACTCTGGCATATAATTTTGGGACTTTTTTGCATCAAAAAAAAGTTAAGACTCTGGAATCCTACTGCTCTTTGCACTTGGAACTCCCAGGTGGGCAGTTTCATCTAGGAGGCAGTTTTCTTCTTTCCCCACAGAATCCTTTACCAATTTCACACAAATACCCTGAGAATGTTTTAATATCCAAGTTGCTTAAAGTCTGCAGTTTACATCTTTTCCTTTATTAGGAAATATAGATAGCACACAAACAATCTGAAGGTTTTATGGGTACTTAGTTATAACTAAAAACTTTAGGAAAGCTGTAATAAGATATAACAATTGCACATCTTAATAGATCTAAACACGCCTGGTGAAGCAATAAGAGATTTTCAAAGCATTCAGCTCGGTTTTGGTTTATTTCCTTCTTCAGGTAGCCCTGCCAAGCCCAACAAGAAGTTGGGCTTTCTACTCCTAGTGAAAAAAAAAAAGAAGAAGAAGAAGAAGTCAGGAGTGAGTGCGTATTGTACAAATCCTGCAGAAATTTCAGACAAATATCCCAAGCTGTAGCAGGAAGACTTCATTAAAAAAGAAGGGGAAGGAGAAGGAGGGGAAGGGGGAGAAGAGGAAGGGGAAGAGGAAGAGGAAGCAGAAGGTTGTCATCAGATGTCAAGTGATGAAAGAACACTGCCTTTCTCACCCCATAAATGTTTTTCCCTTCTTCTGTGTAGTTCTTTCCTCTTTCAAGACTGTCCTGGCCGCTGCACACCAGGAAATGTGGGTGTTCCAACTTACACAGCGTTTACTTGCACTGCTTTTTTAGCCCTAAGCCTCCTCTGCCTCCGCTTACTTCTGCCTCCTAAGCTTAGAAGAAGATCAGCACATGTGTTGTAATGGAACCTCTTTAATGGAATCACTGTCCCCTTTACAAAGCACTTCCACATGCAGTTTTCCTATGTGAGAATGCTCCAAGGTCATCAGTGCAATGTCCCAAATTCAGCAAGGCACATTCTGTGAACCCACTTTACAGAAAAGATGTTGCAACTCAGAGGGATTGAATGACCTCCCCAGAGTCATGCACCCACTGAGATGCAGTAAGAATTTCCAAGCAAACTTCCCTGGCTGCTGAAATGGTATAGGTTAAATCAGACTCATTTTTTTTTTAATGCTCTTTTTTGTCTTTTGGAATTCTCTAGCAATATTAGTGGAACAATTTGAAATGAATACATTTCAGGCTCCTCATCTTTTACCTATGGGGAATATGTAGAAAATTAAGTGCTTATTGAAACATAGTTATCAAACCCCGTTGGTGACGGTTCCAGCTGCCTTGCCAGGGATAATAGGAAATGAGTAATAATACCCAACTGTGTATCTGCAAAACCTTCCGGAAGAGATTTGGGGCCCAGAGTCATTCTACAGAAGAATACGAATAGAAGAATTACACTTTGGTTTTCAATCAATTCCCCTTCCCACAACTACGGTATTTTTGCTTCAAATGAAACCAAGTAAAAGTAAAAATAATTTAGAACAATATTCAATAGGGAAAATGTCACCAAAAGGGTTTAAGTGAACATAAGGCAGCCGGAGGTGGAGGGGTCCCAACTCTGCCCTGAAGACTCTTAAAGATGCACTAAGTACCTCATGGTTGTATATAAGTCTCTGATCTTTTTTCTTTTCCTTTAACACCAGCTGAGTCCCCACATTTAATTCCTTGTTGCTCCTGTGCCTTTTGAATCTAGTATGTGAAGTGACTCTGTAAGCAAGGAGCAATCATTAGGAAACTGATAAGAAATTGTAAATGACAGGTTCTAAAATGGACTTTGAAGTGGCTGAGTTGGAAATGTGTCTCTACTAACTCTCAGTAGCCGCCTGTCCCATAATAACTGGAGTAGGCGTGGGGAAACCATGGCCCAATGTGGTTGCCACCTGTTTTTGGACAACCTGTGAATTAAAAATTATTTTAACCTTCATAAGTGTTTGAAAAAAATCAAAAGAATATTTCATGACATAAAAATTATATGAAATTCAATTTTTTTTGTAGATTTTATTTATTCATGAGAGACACACAGAGAGAGGCAGAGACACAGGCAGAGGGAGAAGCAGGCTCCCTGCAAGAAGCCTGATGCGGGACTCCATCCCAGGACCCTGGGATCACGCCCTGAGCCGAAGGCAGATGCTCAACCACTGAGCCACCCAGGTGTCCCTAAAATTCAAATTTTAGAGGCCATAAAAAGTTTTATTGGAATATAGCCGTACCCATTCATTCATTTCCATATTGACTCTGACTGATTTCCTACAAAGCGTAAAATATTTACTGTCTGACTCATTACAGAAAAAGCTTGAGCTGGAAGAAAGCATTGCTGAAGTAATATGAAGGGTATAGGCCCAATAAATATACGCTTTACAGATAAATTCAACACTGTGTTTGAAACAAACAAACAAAAAAGACCATATCCTTTTTCTAAACTGATACACAGATTTTTTTAAAGTGTAAATGACAGTTAATAGGACATATACTCACAGGCTGCTTCCCTGCCCCTGGTCCCAGTCTCTGTCTCAGCATTCAGTGCACTGTAAAAATTGTAACTAGGTAGCCCTGTTCATTATCTTTTGTATCCTTAACAATTTGATCAATTATTTATAACACCACTTTTCCCTGAATGGTTGTTAATCCAGTTTAAACATGTCAGTTAGTAGCATAACTAACTGAATCCCAAAGTGTTCACATAATACTAATTAAATTTTTTAAAAAATCAAGCAAAGGTGTGGGAAATTCCAAAGAGGTAGCATTGACAGTGGCTCAGTAATGAGAAACAATCTGGGAAAATAGTCTATAAACAATTACCTTTGTACCTAATCCCTTCCTCATTTAAAATATACTAGGCAGAAATTTTAAATGGAAAGATGGTCTTACTCTATAGGGAATCTACCGAGTTTAGCACTAAAAATGAATTCACTTGGGGTGTTTTTAAGGGAATTTTTATGTTGCCAAATTTGTATGAAAAAACTACTAAAAAGTGAAGAAGTATTTTGTATCACACGATGTGTGCTACGTCTTTTGAATTCCATATTGTTAAAATAAGTAGACATGTTTGCTTTAAAAACTTAATTACTGTATTAAAATTTGTTTCAGGGAAGGTTTAAAATATCCTTAATGGGCAAGGCTTGACATATTAAAAGTAACATGAAATTCAACTGTGAGCAACCCTCTGAACATTAGAGTTATTTGAGCCAGCTCATTTACAAAGAGATATGGAAAGAATTCATCTTATAATCTTTAAAACACAATCACTGTATGGTAATTGTGATATCTATTAGAATTAGCTGGGGGGGAGGTACCTCATAGTTTAGTCAATACTGTAATTACAATAGCACATTTCCCAAACATGCAACAGAACCTCCAAGGGCCTCTGTCTTGAAAACTTGCAAGTGCTGTATTCCATGACAAATCCTGTATGTGTGGGTTTTGTTATTAACTCTAGGTTTGAATTAGAATTCCCTATCTTACAGCTTGGAGCTAAACTCTGTTTACAAAACAGTATTTACACTTGACTAATTTTGCAGATCAAACTAATTAAATCAATTAAACTGGTGATTAACCAAATGAAGGCTGATTGCAAAAATTAGTGGGTTTATTTTGGAGGACTGGAAGTAAGCTAATTACTGCAGTGATTACTTGAACCTGGAGTACTCTAAATGTGGTATAAATTGAAACCTCATAGTGAATTAGACTGGGAATTCATTACAGTTTAAAGCACTGTTAATACTATTCAGTCTGTTCCTCCTTGGGGAAAATTTCCTCTCTCTGTGTTTTGTATACTGATAAACAATCACTTGGGTTATGTGCTTTTTGTGGTGGAACCTAGTAAAATGGGGGACACTAAAGAAGTTATTTACTTTTACAGTGATATACAACAGTGCCTGTCAAACTTTAACATGCATTTGAATCCCTTGAGGATCTTCTAAAAGGAAGATTATGATTCAATATGTTGGGAGTGGAAGTGGTGACTGGGGCAGAGGCATGAGGTGTGTTCGTGTGCATTGGTGTGCTCGGCCATGAGTACGAACAAGAGCTGAGATCCTGCCTATCAGGCTCCCAGGTAGTGTTGATCCTGTTGGTTCTTGGACCGCACTCTGAGCAATAAGCACATACACTGAAGTAGACCTATAAACTGTCAGAATTAGATATGATGCTTCAGGATGGGCTGTAGAGAGCAAGCTATCTTGGTGATGAAAACTCACCCACTATTGCTAGAGATGTCTGAGCATCAGCTGATTTCAGTAATGGCTGCTACTCATGAGTTCTCATCAAGTGGTTTTTCTCCTGGTCTTCTCATGCAGGCGTGTTAGTAACAGTATTTATGTCCATACATAATGCACTCTACTAATTGGTTCTTAAAGCATATCATTTTAACAAAACATGAACACAGCTGAGTGTGTGGTCTACATTTTGCTGATTTAAATATCACTGAGCTTTCGGTTCTCTGTTTTGCCTTAGTTTCAGATTTATGAGATGGTATTTACAATAATAAAAGAAAGACTTCAGGTTCTGTTCGAGGACACAATTAAATCTAGGAGAGAGATGTTGGTTTTATGCAAAATTTTAAAGGGAAACAAGCAGCTTCACTTTGCAGCCAAACTGGAGGACAGACATCTTTATTTTCTTGTCGCATCCACTTTCGATATTGGGAAAAAGTTAATTTTCCATGTTAATCAATGAACCTGTCTTGACATTGGGTTTCCTGCGTGTTGCAGTTCATGGCAAGAAACACCTTATCCCTACAGGAAACCCCACAACCTTTAGCAACAACTGTTCATTGCCACTTGATAAGTAGTGCCCCCTGTGTGCCAGGGGCTAGAGAGTGCAAATTTGAATAAATTAAGACCACAGACTGTATTTTAATAAGGACAGATCTTACAAAAAGTGGAAAGCACAGCTGAAGAGTTTCAATCTGGTGAAAGAGGAACAACTGAATGATTATAAAAAACAGCTTTATGTCAGAAACAGATTACTCAGGGCTTTGATTAGTTGCTGGGAAGTTAATAAGAACCACTTTTCGTTGCAATTCTTGTTGAAATGCTTCTTAGATTATTTTTCCATAGTATAGTCCTGTGAAAGTACTTGTATTTTTCCTTGATGCTCGAGACATTTGCAACCTGCTGGCTCCCTGGTCCCAGTGTGAACTAGCATCTCTGAGCCTGTGGGTGGAGATGGAGGAGGTGCAGGAGGTTGAGCTGAAGCTTTATAGATCCCAGAAAAAGGGTTTTCAAAAACTAAACACTTGTGTTTAAAAAACTAAACACAGATATATACTTATCTGACTAGTTCCTTTTTTAAAAAAAAACTTAGTAAACAAAAATTATACACTGGAATTTTTAGCCAAGTGAGGTTTAATGATGTGAAGTAGATTCTGTCAAATTGAATTAGTTGAAAACATTTGACACAAAAGTTGAACTGTTGTCTTGCCTTATTAAACAAAACTCAGAATATTTTCATTAATTACCGATTAGAAGTCTGGAGAATTCCTAATTATAGAGGGTATCAAAACCAAATGACTGAATAATCAGTTGAGAGGCTGTGCAGGTAACACGTGTCTCAGTAAACTCACCACCATTCAGATCCACATGCTTGATTTTATTCACTGCTGTACAGCTGATCTATCTCTTGGGGAGAAAAGACAACAACTGAAAAACATAGATATCAACTGGCATTTGGGTGTGTCTGTATAGACCTCTTCCAAATACACACAGAAATCCTAATTATCTGCTACATTATCAGGAAGTCGGTTCATTGTTTTACAATGAGAAGCATCAGTCCTTTTGGGCTGCTGTAACAGAATAACATAGACAGGTGGTTCATAAACCATAGGCATTTATTTATCATAGTTCCAGAAGCTGGGAATCCTAAGATCAAGGTGGCAGCAGAGTCAGTGTTTGATAAGAGCTGGCTTCCTCTTTGACAGCCATCTTTCTGTAGTGACCTCACATGGTGGAAAGGGCCAGGGAGCTTTCTTGGCCTTCTTTTATAAGGGCACTAAGGGCAGGGCCCTTGTGATCTAATCACTTCCAAAAGGACCCTACTTTCCTAATATCATCATCTTGGGTGTTAGGATTTTATATGAATTTGTGTAGTACACAAATATTGATACCACAGCAAGAGGTTTATCTGTCTAGAAGTCAGATTGCTTTCATAGACCTGCCCAGTACATTCATTCTCTGTAGAAAAGGTTAAAAGAGGCCCCTTATCAGAAGATGGTTGATATTAGGGAGACCTTTCAGTTAAGATAATATGAGACACTCTATAACCTTGCCAAGGAAGGCTACCCCAGAGCATTCCACGGATAGGCACTGACAATGATTGCCTCTAGGATTCTTTAAAAAAATATTTTAGGATTCTTCTGAGTCCTCTGTACATAGCTCTTGCTTTTAACAAGATGCAATATATATATATATATTTTTTTTTTGGCTGGGTACAGTATACTTTATTGATGGTACATGACAAGGTAGGGCTTCCCAAGCTCCTCCTCTTCCTCGGGGTCTGGGATGTAAATTGGAGGTCAGGAGATTCTCAGTGTGTTGGGGGATTAAGTTGGGGCAGGGACTCCCCAGCAGCTGAGTGCCTCTCTCTTCCTCTTGTTCTCGCTGGGGCTGGTGGTCCAGGAGACTTACTCCTTGGAGGCCATGTGGACCATGAGGTCCACCACCTAGTTGCTGTAGCCAAATTCATTGTTATACCAGGAAATGAGCTTGACGAAGTGGTCATTAAGGGCAATGCCAACCTCGGCGTCAAAGGTGGAAGAGTGAGTGTCACTGTTGAAGTCGCAGGAGACAACCTGGTCCTCAGTGTAGCCCAGGATGCCCTTGAGGGGGCCCTCTGATGCCTGCTTCACCACCTTCTTGATGTTGTCATATTTGGCAGCTTTCTCCAGGCGGCCGGTCAGATCAACAACTGACATGTTGAGGGTGGGGACACGGAAGGCCATACAGTGAGCTTCAAGGATGATCTTGCCCATAGCCTTAGCAGTGCCAGTGGAAGCAGGGATGATGTTCTGGGCATCCCCTCGGCCGTCATGCCACAGCTTCCCAGAGGGGCCGTCCACGGTCTTCTGGGTGGCAGTGATGGCATGGACAGTGGTCATGAGGCCCTCCATGATGCCAAAGTAGTCATGGATGACTTTGGCCAGAGGAGCCAAGCAATTGATGGTGCAGGAAGCATTGTGACAATCTTGAGGGAGTTGTCATACTTCTTGTGGTTCACGCCCATCACAAACATGGGGGCATCAGCAGAAGGAGCAGAGATGATGACCCTCTTGGCCCCACCCTTCAAGTGAGCCCCAGCCTTCTCCATGGTGGTGAAGACCCCAGTGGACTCCACAACATACTCAGCACCAGCATCATCCCATTTGATGTTGGCAGGATCTTGCTCCTGGAAGATCGAGATGGACTTCCCATTGATGACAAGTTTCCCATTCTCAGCCTTGACTGTGCTGTGGAATTTGCCATGGGTAGAATCATACTGGAACATGTATACCATGTAGTTGAGGTCAATGAAGGGGTCATTGATGGTGACAATATCCATTTTGCCAGAATTAAAAGCAGCCCTGGTGACCAGGCGCCCAATACGGCCAAATCCGTTCACTCCGACCTTCACCATCATGTCTCGGGGACGCAGCTGGCACTGCACCAGAAGCAGCGGCTGTCTGTTTAACGGGGCGGAGCAGAGAGCCCAGGATGCAATATTGTTGATTAGATTATGTCTTATTGACTATGAACCCTTCCCTGGTCCATCTTTAAGGAATGCAACCCAAGTCACCTTGACTGAATTTTGGATCTTCTTATGCCCAATCTCCTTGTTTTCTCCCACAATTAGTCATACATAGTATAGACTTTGTTTCTAAGCTCTCAGAGAAGTAGCTACCTAATTGTCATCTCTATGTACAATCCCTGAGTGAAAAAACTTCTGATGATTCCCATGTAAAGTCAGAGTTTGGAGAACTTTTACTAATATGAATTCATTTCTCCCTTTCTATCTCTAATTAATAAGATATCTTGTAAAATGTTAGGATCACTGATTTCTCTGCAACTGCAGAAATGTCAAGGAAGAAGAGTTGCATCCTAGAGCTATGATTCCTATGCCATTCTACTGAGTGAGTGCTCCACCGTGGGCTACTTACCAAAGTCTGGTCCTCCTCCTTTCTTGCAGACAGAAACTTAAGTTTGTTTAGTGTCTACTCTTCAAGAAATGTGACCACAGCTCAAGGGCAAATCCTTTATTAGTCTAACTCAAGCCTGATAATCTCCTTTCCATTGCCAGTGATTAGTTTAGAAGAAGGCATGTGTCTGAATTTCAGCCAATGCATCTGGAGTGGAAATCTGCTTTGGCTCCTAGAAGTGATGTCCTGTCTTACAAATAGACATAAGAAGAAACGACTCACTTCTTCCAGTGAAAATGAACCTATATTTGTTGGCCTATGAAGGGAACCAGTCTGAAGGCAAAGATGATGTGCTGACATGGGCAAAGGGAAAAGATAGGAAGGACCAGGGCTCTTCATGACCGCCCCAAGCTACTGAGGGGCCAGCCAACTCAAGACTTCTTTAGCATGCAGTACATTTCCTTTTTTTTTTTTTTAAGATTTTTAAAATGTATTTATTTATGGAAGAGATAGAGAGAGAGGCGGAGATGCAGGCTCCGTGCAGGGAGCCTGATGTGGGATTCGATCCCGGGATTCCAGGATCACGCCCTGGGCTGAAGGCAGCGCCAAACCACTGAGCCACCCAGGCTGCCCGATACATTTCCTTTTTTATTATGTGATTTGACATAGGTCCCTGTTAAGTGTAGCTAAAAGCAACAGAAACTTTTTTTCCTTGACGAAGAGAGCTACATTTTTTTTTCCTTATGCAACCTGAAACTTTGGTTCCTTCTGTTGTCTTGGACAAGAACTGGGACTTCCACTTTGTTGATTCCATCTCTCTACTTTTCAGATAAATCGCTTGAATAAGTGAATCCAGGAGTTAATGGATACACAAAACAGTACCGGAATTCTCTCAATTATTTTTTTATTTATGATAGTCACAGAGAGAGAGAGAGAGGCAGAGACACAGGCAGAGGGAGAAGCAGGCTCCATGCACCGGGAGCCCGACGTGAGATTCGATCCTGGGTCTCCAGGATCACGCCCTGGGCCAAAGGCAGGCGCCAAACCGCTGCGCCACCCAGGGATCCCCAATTCTCTCAATTATTGTCAGCCACTTCCCTGAAGCTTTCCTTTGTTGGTTCATAGATCCTGAGAAAACTTTCTCTTGAAAATCTGAGTAGAGTGAACTGCTGTTCCCATGTCAGTTCTTTGCTGCAGAGGTCAGGTGAAGGATGCACTTATTTTGGCCAGATGCAAACTCCTCAAGTGCGTTGCCAACATTCGGAATTAAGAAAGCCTACTTAACATTTTAACCAAGTTACTTTTCCATATCTCTGCACCTTTGCCGGGTATGGCATTCAAAATGTTAAGCTGATTTGCATATCATTATTTGATTATTTCAAAAAGTACACATTCATGGACTGAATTACCAATATGAGATGTTAACACAAATAAGGGAAATAGCACAAGGTAAATCACAGTATGGTGATAAATAGATCCACAGATTAGAATGCAAATATGCTAATGAAATTTCTAGTAATCTACAGTGAAAACATTTAATATTGAGAGTGTGGTCTCCTATAACCTGGCAGCTGAGCAGATTCTTTTCGGAGGATTGTTTTGAGATCTGATTTCCTCAGGATAGTCTATCCATTAGCTCATCTTGCAGTGAAGTAGCTTAATTTGTCTTTTAATGTTGCATGATTTCAAGTGTGAAATCCTTTCCTTGGGACCTCAGGGAAGCCTGATGTGAGCTTTTGAAAGGTTTCACAAGAGGTTTTGTATAGACACATTCGTGCAACAGTTTTGAACACCTGATGGGTAAGAGGCATCAGGCATCCTGTGAGGTGCTGGGGAGTTTATGAAGATGAGTCTGACTTACATTCTACTCCCAAGAGGATCCCAGATAAGATATTAACTTAAGATAGTGACAGAAAAAGAAAAAAAAAAAGACTCCTGAAAGAGAAAAATGACCTGGAGAACTGTGGGGAAGTGATGCTGTGGGGTAAATGGAGAAACTGGGAAGGGTTTCTGGTTTTAAACAAGCTTAGATTTCAGGGTGTTTAATCTTAGTTGTAGGATAGGTTCTATGCTGCTTGGTATCATCAGGCTGATTGAACTTCCATTTCTGTGCAGTTACTCTGATTGCTTTTATTTTAACAAATTTTCTCTGCATTGATAACTAGACCATCCTTCACAGGAAAGCCCTTTGGTTTGGAAATTCATTGTGCTTACACAATAATAAAATATTAGAAGGGGAGGAATGTTTTTCCAATCAAAACTGGAAAGGAGGGATCCCTGGGTGGCGCAGCGGTTTGGCGCCTGTCTTTGGCCCAGGGCGCGATCCTGGAGACCCGGGATCGAATCCCACATCGGGCTCCCGGTACATGGAGCCTGCTTCTCCCTCTGCCTGTGTCTCTGCCTCTCTCTCTCTCTCTCTCTCTCTCTCTCTGTGACTATCATAAATAAAATAAAAAAATTAAAAAAGAAAAAAAAATCATTTAAAAAAAAAAAAAACTGGAAAGGAGACACCCAGCAGATCATTTTGCTTGACCTTTGGCAAGGGCCAGTCCTGAACACATTGAGAAATATCACATCCCGGTGGAAAGAGCACTGGCCAGGGAATTAGGAGTATGAATTCTATTTCCAACTATCACCCTTGGACAAGTCACTTTCTGCACTTTGGGATTCTCATCTGTAAAAGTAGATTGGTCTAATGAGCTCCAAAAACTCTTTTAGTAATTTCTATAACATCTTAAGGTATTGTTCATATGCCAGTTTGCCCTTGACACTCACCTCCATCAGAGGTGTTAATTACAATCTGTACAGCTTTTTAGCTTCCTAAAGCATAGTCATTTTTGTACATTTGTTCCTTTCTGAGGCATAATGGAGGCATTATGGGTGATATCTTCAGTCAGATGAGGAAATTAGAGTACAGAGAGATCAAGAGGCTTATCCAAGGTCCCTAGCTGGTGAACGCCAGAGCCAGGACTTGAGACCAGGCTCCCTTCCCTTTCCTCCTCCCTCTACAAATCTCTCCTTCTGACACATTCCAGTCATAGGTTGGTCTGATCTTGAGTGGACTTTAATAGAACTCATAAAGATAGTTCTAGTTTTGAGGATTGTAGATAGATAGATTTTTTTAACCTTTATTTTGAATTTTATATAGGTAAAAAAGTTGCAAAGATAGTACAGAGGGTTCCTAGATACCCCTCACTCAGCTTTTCCTAATTTTTAAAAAGATTTTATTTATTTATTCATAGAGACAGAGACAGAGAGAGACACAGAGAGAGAGAGAGAGGCAGAGACACAGGCAGAGGAAGAAGCAGGCTCCATGCAGGGAGCCAGATGTGGGACTCCATCCCCTGTCTCCAGGATCACACCCCGGCCTGCAGGTGGCGCTAAACCGCTTCGTCACTGGGGCTATCCCCTAATCTTTTTTTTTTTTTTTTTTAGATTTTATTTATTTATTTGAGAGAGAGTGAATGAGAGAGAGAAGGAGAGAGAATCTGAAGCAGACTCCACACTTAAGCACAGAGCCTGACATGGGGCTTGATCCATATCCACGAGATCATGACCTGAGCCAAAACCAAGAGTTGGATGCCCAACTGACTGAGCCACCCAGGCACCCCAGCTTTTCCTAATCTAATGTCTAATATAACCATGGTACCTTTGTCAAAACTAAGAAATTAACATTGATATAATAATACTATGAACTATACTAGAGACTTAATTTGGATTTCACCAGTTCAGATTTTTAATGGACAACATAAATTGGGAGAGTGAAAATTGAGTTAGGGAGATAAATCCTTCTGGCCCCCATCAGAGAACACCATGTACTACATGTGTGCCACAAGGGCTGACCTTACAGCAGGCATGGATTTCTAACACTGAAGCATCCCACCCTTGATAAAAGAGGCAATGGATATTGTCAGTGGTTAAGATGAGAAAAACGATGGCCACAGGGAGCATTGATATCCCAACGTTCCAAATGCTTAGGTTTGTGAACTGTACACCAGTTAACAGACCAAAGACACATCTCAGATCCGGTCTTTTATGGACAAGATGCTCTCAATCACCATCTATCACTTTCTAAGTACAGTCCTTTCCTGGAAGATATTGCAGTATTATTCAAAACGTGCCAAAGTGGGCAGGAGATCCCAAGAGTAATTGTGAGTTATGAGGTCATGGGGACCTCATTGCAAACTATTTGCAAAACTTAATTGGGGTAATAAATAAACTAAGCATGTAAATGAGATTGAAGACTACAGTGTGAATTAGAAGGAGACTATTAGCCTGCATAGTCAAAATGCCTTCTTCCTGTTTGTAATATTTGCTGAGTTGAACTATTAATCAAAGAAGCATTAAATTCAAATATCCTAAAATTTCACAACTAAAATAACTTGGAAATAAAACCATTTAATGAGATTCTATCTGGACAAGACGTGAACTTTATTTTTTATGATTAGGTACTTCAGCACTTTTCAAATAGAGGATGGCCTGGCATTCATATTAGGATCCACCTGCCCGCCCCCGCCCCCAACCCCATGTGAATTCATCTTGACCAGGGTACTTAGAAGCAAATGCAGAAGAAAAAAAAATACAGCTCAAAAGGAATGAAATAAAGATGCTATTCCCAATTGTGGAAAACAAACAGATCTGTAAGCTAAAATGGGACTATCCCTCTCTCCCTTTCCTTGTTTTCTTTTTTAAACTAGGTGGTCAAAAATAACTTCAGGCCTGACATTTCTTTTTTCACATATCTGAAGAAGGAGTAGAGGGGCCTCTTGCAAATAAATATAAATATAAAAAAAAATAAGAGAAACAAAGCGCCCATACACCGCATCTAATCATCCAGCCCAAGTCAAGTCTTAACAGCAGCTTTTTTTTTTTAAAGCAGTTGATTGAATGAATACAAATGCCTCTCTGTTGTCACTTGGGATGCCACTTGATATATCCCATTTTCTAGACTCTAATTATTCCATTTGTAGACATGAATGCCATTTAGATGTGAGCTAATTCAGCATGGTAACTCAATTAGATTTGTACCGACTTGGATTTATGAAACATCAATGGGTTCTTGGTGAGACCAATGGGACTGCAGGCGATTCATCCGAAGTCTCACCGACGCAACCTCTCAGGAGCTCAATTAAACATGCCAGCCACGAGGATGTTTTTTAACTGGAATGTTTCACAATTAAAATAAAAAAGATTTCTGTGTTCCTCAGCGCGCACGACCTAGCAGAAAAGAAAGACCTGTAATGACAAGGGCTGAAGTTTTCCTTTAGGTTACATGTTATCTCCATCAAAGAAGACTCCCTGGCTGGCTGAGCTCAGAGCATCTGTCTGACTGCCCTTGGCATGGCTGGCCTCAGTTGCTGACCTATGTGGTGAAGATTGTGGGGCTTTCAGAGGGCCTCCCATTCAAGGGCACTCAATAAGTGTTGGTTGAACTAAATTGCCAAGTTCATCTTGGAGCCTCTGCCTGTACCTTGGTTCTGAGAGCCAAAAGGCAGATGCTGAATGCCAAATTAAATTTGTAAAAAGATAAGAAATCTCAAAGTGCCAAGAATTATGATAACTATATTCTTGGCATAACATTTTTTTAATTAAAAAAAAAATGTGGCCCATGGTCAGAAAATGAGGGAAAAGATTTTAAACCAGGACTGTCCCCCTAATGGATACCATGTAAAAAAAGGACTCTTTTTTTTTTAAGATTTTATTTTATTATTTATTCATGAGAGACACAGGGGGGCGGGGCAGTGACCCAGGCAGAGGGAGAAGCAGGCTCCAGGCAGGGAGCCTGATGTGGGACTCGATCCCAGGATTCCAGGATCATGTCCTGAGCTGAAGGCAGGCACTAAACCACTGAGCCACCCAGGGATCCCCCCAAAAAGGACTCTCTTTGAAGAAATTGTGTTACTGTGTGATTCTGCATGGGGCTTAGGAAGGCAGGCAAGCGCCTGTGTGCGGAATGCCATTGCCTGGCAGAGACTTGCCTCACCTGGGTCCTCTTCATGTGGGCGTGGGTGATGACCGAAAGGCTTCACTGGTTCTCAGCACTGGGCCTGATACAGAGAGTGTACTTGGAAATCTCGTGGAATTAATGAAACAACATCATAGGTGTGAGCTCATTTTGTCAATGAGGAGCAACTTTGACAGTGTCTGCCATCATTTTCCTAAATCAAGTCATAGATAATAGAGACAAGTGTGTTTGTGTTTCTAACACCTGGATGAGGTTCAATGTCAAGGGGGAAGAGTCTCAATTTTATTGTATCTTCATCTTTCCAATTCTAATACTCTCATATCTATTTCTGTTATGACCTTATTATTAGTTGTAGAATGGTAGTAGAGGTATAAATAAAGAACATTGCCATGGGGATCCCTGGGTGGCGCAGCGGTTTAGCGCCTGCCTTTGGCCCAGGGCGCGATCCTGGAGACCTGGGATCAAGTCCCACGTCAGGCTCCCGGTGCATGGAGCCTGCTTCTCCCTCTGCCTATATCTCTCCCTCTCCCTCTCTCTCTCTCTCTCTCTCTCTCTGTGTGTGTGACTATAATAAATAAATAAATAATTAAAAAAAAAGAACATTGCCATGCCATGATTTTCAAACTGCAGTTTCACATAACTTGTGTCATGTATGCCCACAATGCTCCTATCAAACAGACATTATTTCCTCGGTTCAATGGCTGATTAAACTGGTCCAGAGAGGTTGTGTGTCTTGCCCAAGGCCACACAGCTAAATCTCAGTGAAGCTGGTATTTCAACCTTATCCTTTCCTGTTAAATCCTTCTCATATGGAGTAGTGAAAAGACTGTGGGTTTTAAATCAGAAGACCCCATTTTACTTTCTAGTTTTGTCATTTGGGATCTTTTAAGCATTGATAGAAAGATGGATTTTGACCCAGCACATGATCAATCTGGGGGCATTCTTGAGTTTGATTTGGATAAAAGTTCCAAAATTTAATCCTTAAAACTAATCCCTTGGACTGTATGATTGTACTGGCACAGCATCAGCGGGATTAATGTTATCCAGCTAGAAGAGATGCTCCAAGCCTGTACAATGCCCTTTTTTAATCTCATGGGAACCTTGATTTAAATTGGAAAGACGAGCTAGGACTTCCTTTTATTTTTCCTGTAGCAACTTCCTTTCTGGCTTCTGATTTCCTAGGGTAATGGTCTCTGCAAAGATTTTCTGAAGAGCCACCTGAAAAAGAAAGGCCAGGAGTTTATTTGTATTACGTTTGCATCTATTAACATGTGTATAATTTGCTGTAATCTTGCTATATCTACACAGACCAACCAACTCTCCTTGGCTCATCTTTATTCTAGGAAATGCCACCTCAGGTAGCAGAGAACACTGGAAAGACCACAGTTCAGGCAATCAGGGCGGGGGGGGCGGCGGTGCCTCACCCCCACCATCGCACTCTGTGGTTGAGCCCTGTGGGGCGAGGTCAGCCATGGTAGGGGATGGGGGCAGGATGGTGTGTGCTGGCAGCCTTGGGCAATCCACCTAAAATCTCTGGCCTTAATTTTCATCACCTATACCAACAGTGATACCCTCCAAAAACATTGGAAGGATTAAATAAAATACGTGTAAGAACATTTTGTAAACCATTAACCTGTGCTTTTTTCAAGAAACACTGTACCATAAGATGCTATATGACTTTTTAAATCCATGTTTGTAAAACACACCTTGGAAACTTACAGTGTGCTTTGTCATGTTAAAGAATCTAAGAAGTCCTTAGAAGTGAATTCTGTGGAAATTTGTTTAGTGTGCTATTTCACAATCTATTTGGCGACAGAATCCATTTTTCATTTAATACCTAAAATCAAGATGTGCTCTGGTCAGCTCTGAATTAACGCGATAGGTTCTCAGGGCTCTGTGATGGGCAGGTGTTCCACGTTGCTACCTCTCCGGACCTCCATCTGCCTCAGCTTTCTTCTGTGTTGGCAGGCTTCCACAAACATTAGCAAAGACTGCCAGCAGCCCAAGACTCACATGCAACAGCTTAGGAAGCCAGGAGAAGACTGCCTCTTCCCCAGTAGTTCTAGAAATGGACTAATTTTGAGTCATGTGCCCAACCTTGAAGCAATCACGGTGGGCAGGAGGAAGTCATCTCGCCAATCAGGCTCAGTGAATGTGCCTACTTCTAGAAGAGCCACTCATATCTAAGCCACATGCACTAAAAATAGGAGAGAATGATTCTTCAAAAGAGTAATATTACAAAATGTCAGTTTGTCTTTAGTGAAGGAACTGAAGACAGGTTAAAAAAGACAAAACAAAAAAAAATAGGAGCACCTGTTGTTCGTTCTCCACCATTTCTTTTCCTAGGGCAGAGGTTCAGAAACTTTGGTATACATAAGATTCTCCTGGGAAATTTATTGAAACTATGATTTCAGGGCCTAACCAAGATTCTGATTCCATATTCTCAAGTATTACTCAGAAATCTGTCTTTTCTGCAAATAGCAGGTGCAGGTGATCCAAGTATGGTATTCTGAGAAACATAGGAAATGGGATAAAGACACTTCTAGCAGTTCTCAATCTTTGCTAGGTATGAAAATTCCTACCAAATCAAAATGTGCAGGCGTTAGGCTGGTGAAGTCTATGTTGACATTGATCCTCAGGCATTTCTGATCTGCCATGAAGTAGTGCTTCTCAACCTTTACTGTGTATATGAATCAGCTGGGGATCTTCTGAAGACATAGATTCTGATTCAGTGGGTTTAGGGGAAGGCCTAAAATTCTGCATTTCTAACAAGGCTTAAGATGTGCTGCTGCTTGCGGACCACATCCCACACTTTAGGCAGCAAGATCCTAAAGACTGAGAACCACCTGTGTATCTGGTTTGCATTTTGAAGGCTGTGTCCTTCAGGTTACCAGCCTGCTGGGTAAGCATGAAAAGAACTTCTGTTTCTCGTAGCATTTGTTCATACTGATATTTCTCACTTTGTTCTGAGCTGTAGAGATCATCTTCAAGAGGCTCAAAGAGAACTCTGCCTAGCCCCTAAAAACAGGAATGTCCATCTACAAGCTTTCTACTTCGATGCTCCAGATCTCATTTAGACTCTGGAAAGACAAAAAAAAAAAAAAAAAAAGCGATACAGGATTCCTTAGGGTGCTCACACTTAGGGTGACCAGTTGTCCTGGTTTGCCGGGCCTGTCCTGGTTATGGCACTGAAGGTGTGATCCTAGCAGTCATACTTTATCAAGGAAGAATAAAGAATATTATAGACCAATATGACACAAGGTAGTGAGTACAGATAGGGAACCAGCAAATTCAGCTTGAGGGTCAGGAAAATCCAGGTTAGAAGTAGCTTTAAAGGCTGATCAGGAGTTCCCTGGGCTAGGGGCTACAGATGAAGAGGGGAGGGGCATTGAAGGTTGAGGGATAAGCATGGGCAGAAGTACAGAGATACATGCATATGATAATACGTAGAACTGTTCTGAGCCTCATCCGTATTGAATACAGTCTTGTCTTAATTTGACAGGGTTCAGCAATCTACACATGAATTCCTCCCACTGAGTAAACCGAGGCAAACTTTGGGGAATGAGTATAGCCCCACCCTGGGGCTCTGCAAACCGCCTGTTTTCTGATAGCCAGTTCCTTTACTTAGCTTGGCAAATGGATTATTTTCACTTGTTCTCCAACATTTCTCAGGTGGTATTTCTCAAGGCCTGTTTTGGTTCATTCATCTGTTCAACAAATATTTATCCTGCACTTACTGTGTACCAGAACAGTTCTAAGCACTTGCAACATGTCACCCAACATCCCTGCCCTCAGAGAGCATACATTCTAGAAGAAGAAAGAGACAATAAACAGTAAGCATTTTAAAAGTAGATGATATATACTGGCAGGTCATAAGTACTATGCGGAAAATAATACTAGAAGGTACAGGTTATCAGGAACATACCTTTTTACAGGTGTTCAGGAAAGGCTTTTCTGATTCGGTGGTATTTGAGCAGAGGTCTGGAGGAAATAAAAGAATGATGAATGCTTAGATATCTGTGGAGGCCATTTCGGATCAAGGGAGCTGCAGTGCAAAGGTCCTGGGGGTGCCTGACATGTGCAAAGACCAATAAGAAAACTAATGAGTTTGGAATGGAGTGAATGAGGCAGTTATGTGTGGGAGGAGAGGGGTTCACACAGGTGGACAGCTGGGCCTGGGGCCAGTGTAAGGATTGATACTAAGTGGGATGAGACCCCGTGGAGGGGGTCTGAGCAGAGGAGGAATCTGCTCTGACATATTTTTAGAGCAGCACTCTGGCCTGCAGTTCAGAAACAACTGTTTGTGGGGAAGGGTACAAGTAGGGAGTCTGGTTATGCAGCTATTATAAATTATAATACCCCTGGCAAGAGATGACACTGGCTCTGACAAATGTGGATACAGTGCAGTGGTGACAGGTGGCTCTCTGGGCCCATCAGTTCCCTGCACAATCAGTGGTCTTCCAGAGTCCAGAGAACTTCTCAAAGTACCTAGTGATCTAGGCGGATCTCTCCATTCCCCCAGAGACTTCATTTTAACCATCTGCAAAATGATGCCAGACAGTAATACCTGCCTAACCAAACTCACCAGATTCTTATGAGAATGAAATGAGATCATACCTTGGAAAGCATGGAGCAAAGCAGGAAGAAAAACACAGAAGAATCAGAACCCACCAGCTAGATTATCTGCCAGTACAGAAAAAGAAGTGCTGTTGTCTCGTCATAGGTTCAGCTAATTCACAAAGGGGTGCTACCAAATTCAAAGGTTAAACCCCAAATCACAGATTGAGAAGAGACATTTATGATCAGCTGCTCAAACCCCATATCTCTGAGATAAGAAAATGGAGATGCAGAGATAAAGATGGCTTTCCCAAGACAACTCAGTGAGTGGTGGAGGCACGAAAGAGTCCTAGTTTTGAGTCTCCTTCTACCAAGCGGCCCATTCAAAAGGGGTAACAAAGGTCCATATCTTGAAAGCTAATCAAAGCATAATTACCATCAAAGGACAAGAAAGAGAAGGCTCTCAGTTGGGAGGCCTAAGGCAGCTTTGCTGCTTTCAAAATAGTCCTTGCATTCAGTCCTCCGGATGACTGCTTGAAGTTCCAAATATCCCCCTTTTAGAGGAGGCTCTGAAAGATCAGCCAAGTTACCCCAACTCACACAGCCAGCAAGTGGCCAGACAAGGACTTCTGCTCATGTCTTTGGCACCTAACCTGGTACTTTTTCCGTCTCATTTAATGAAGACCCTTGGAAAGAGCAGAAATTGGTTTAATTGGAGCAATAGTATCTCTGTTGTTCTAATTCTTTCCCCCAAATCCTTCAGCAGAGAATTCAGAAGAATGTTTTTATTTGTGAGTGTAGTCTAGTGCTTATTAGAATTTCTGAGCTTTTACATTAGAAGTTTCAACAGGCTTACTGTGATACGTTTGAAGTGCTGAGTGTAAACATAAGCCTAAAAAAATCACCAAGCCCAGTGCAGTGACATTTTTAGATAATGGTTGGAAGAGTTATATAAGTGGTTGCTTTACAGAGATACATGCACTGAGGTTCACATACTGCAGTTTTCTGAACTGTAACAGCAAAGAGGGAGAGAGTGAGACTGAGCGAATGAAAGATCAGGAAAGTACAGGAATTGGTGCAGAGAGACAGACAAAGCGACCATAGAAATGTAGACCTAAAAGACTTGTCCTTGCTGTTCACCTGCAATATGTGACATGTCGTTTGGTTTTAACTTTAAATCGAGACATTCTTTTGAATCAGGAGGAAGATTTTAAGAGACAGAATCTTCTGCTAGAACACAAAACACAGGGTATAGAAACCGAAGTTTGAGATGTCAGTATATTCCCTGGAATCCTGGCTAAGGTCGATGTAGACTTTGAATCCACCAAATGAATACAGGTTCCTTCCATTCCCAATTTCCCTTGGTAGTAGATGTGGATGCCCAGGAGCTATTGGCTTAGCTATACCAAATCTCTTGGCGGGATATTGGGCCCCTCAGGCTGTGAATCTGTGGGGTGAGCCCCTAAGGCACTGTGGCCCCAGACCTATGGTCCCTCTGTGACCCCTCGCCATGACCGTGTCATCACCACTGAGCTATCGTGCAGTCCCCTCATGAGCACAGTAAACCTTCCCAAACCCCTCTCCTCTGTGACTGAGCCATCTTACTGACCCCAGCTAGTGGCTCCAGTGTGCTTCTGGTCAGTCAGGACGCTCCAGGCACCACCACACTGCCACCTTCTGGCACGTCATGTTCACAGTCAGGCTCTGGCCCCCTCCCCCTCCACTCTGTGGCTAGCCGGAGGAGGGGTATGATGCTTACCTAGGCTATTCTAGCCTGTTGGGATGTGGGTGCTGGTTACAGCCTAAAATGGGGCTGGGCCCTTCGCTCACTCATTCTTCCAGTGGACACCCTGAGGTTTCATTAAGTCTCATGGCTGAAGCTATGTGAATTAAGGCAATCAACAAGATTAATTATGATCATTGCTATTCACTCAGTGAAGGCTTTATAGTCAGACTGGGTTCCAGTCCCTATTCTAACTTACTAGCTGTGTGACCTTAGAGTACTTACTTTACCTCTCTGATTCTCTTTTCTCATTTATAAAATAGAGGTCATAACACTACCTACCATATTCTGAAATTAATTGAGTGGCTACCTGTGTGAGTTACAGCTTTAGGTTTAAGATAATTCATGCAAGGTGCTTTGCAAAGTACCTAGCACACAGGCATTCAATTAATGCTACCTCTGACTATCTGTAGTGGTAGTACGTGCATTTATTAACCAACCAGTAGTAGTATGTGCCAAGTATTCTTCCAGAGGCTTTACATACAGGTTATTAATTCTGAAAACTGGCAAGTAAACCATTATACCCATTTTACAGATGAAGAAGCTGAAACATAGAACTTCTAAGTAATGCCTCAAGGCCACGCACTTGGTACATGGGTAAATGGCTGGAATTTGAGCTCTGGTGGGTTTGACTCCAAGCCTGAGTTCTTTGGTCTTGAAGATGCTGATGGCAATGAAAGTCTTGAATGACAGCTCATTATTACAATAGAAGGGTTGGTGGTCATGTCCTTTGTGATTAATTACCTCAGGAGAGGAACAAATAGTGAGTGTTGCAAATAGTAAATACTTCAGGAGTGCAGAGAAAGAAACAATTATTGAGGCAGGCTTATTAACAAAAAGATTTAAGAATTTTTCACTGGTTTTTTTAAACCTCTTTTTCCAGCTTATCAAAGCAATGCATGTACATTATGTGAAAATTCAAAGACTTCTCTTACTCTCCTACTTTTTTCTTAATTTGTTTCTATAACTGCATATACACCCTCTGGCCTACCACTGTTGCTTTTGACTTTATTTTTTCAAAATAAAACACCAATATGTGAGGATATATATACACAAGTACATTTTTTGTAACATTGCTTACAGAGGCCAAACAAATGAGAAACAAGACAAATGTCTTTATTTCTGTCTGTAAGGGGATACTAAATAAACTGTGACTCATTAATTCTAGAGACCATGATGTGGCTATTACAAAGGCTGAATTAGATTTCTCTACAATGACCTGAATGAAACTGTCTGAGAATCTTAGCAGCTTACGGATTCATGAGCCAAACCTACTTCAACACAAAATAAAGTAAAACAGGGAAAGTGAGAGTTTATGTTTGCATGTGATACGGAGAAGACATATGCACAAGCACTAGGGATATATAACTCATTAGTGTCTCGTGTGACATGAGTATAAGGGTTTATGTAGTCTGTGAACTCAGTATGACCTAGCAGAATGGGGACAAGGAAGCTAGTCGGTATGTTTGGCAGATTTAGAGTATTTAGAAGAGGGGAGGACATAATACTGTTCTTCTCTGGGCTGACCACATCTAAAGAATCATGTTTAGTTTAAAACACATGTGTTCATCAGAATAGGTTGAAATCATGTCATTGGAGAAATAGCTGAAGGAACTGTAGTTTTTTATTCTGAAGAAGAGCAGACTCAAAGGGTGTACTATGCTTACATGAAATATTAGATTTTCTCTCTGGAGCCTCAAAGCTAAAATAGAATCCATGGGTGGAAGCCAGCAGGAGCCAAGGTTTAGCCCAATATGAGCGAGAGACATTTTCAACCATCAGAGCTGGTCAAAAGTAGTAAAATGGCTTGTCCTGGAGGTTCCAGGCACCTATCCTGTCTCTGTTGGTGTTGAAGAGACCTGGTAGGAATAGTGAGAAAGGAGCCAGGTACCTGATGGGAGCAATGTGGTACCTAATCCCATCTCCCAACCCATCCACAACCTTAGAGAATATTCAAGTTAGGCATTTGATCCCGAGATCTGATTTTCCATCATGAGAGATTGGGAGAAGCAATGTGTAACCATGTCTATGAACCCCAGCAGGTATAAATCCTGCCTCCGCCATGTCTGCTGTGTGACTCAGGCAAATTACTAACCTCTCCAAATCTGTTTGCTTATCTGTAAAATAGGAAGAGTACTGGCTCCTTTCTCAAAGAGCTGTTATATAAGGACTGATTGAGATAATAATTCATATATAATCTGTTTAACAGTGGTAGCACATAGTGAATTCTCAATAGGTATTTTAAAGTTAAATTCTGTACGTTATTATCTTTCTTATTATATAGGTTCGTGTTTAACAGAGTATAGTGAGGCTGCTTTCTAATTGATCTTGGAAAGAACCATAGATTTCTCCAAATTAAAATATCTTCTTAAGATTTCTGATGTTTATAAATGCAGGTTTATCTGGTTCATTTAGTGTATTTGGTTGCTTTCCAGGTAGCTGTATGCCAGCAACAGAACACTGAATCTGCAGTCATTGGATCCAAGTTTGAGGGGTCTGGCTGTCACGTCTTAGGCAGGTAACTCTAAAATTTGTTTCCTCCTTCACAGGGTAAGGATGGGCACTCATAGATTTGTGGAAGAGTAAGTGGTATAACATGTAGAAGTGCTTTTCAAATTATAAAATATGAGGCAATTGGGAATTATTTTTATGGTTATGAGGTGCAAAATGGGAAAGGGGAATGATTCCTCTGGCCCTGAACAACTAAGACTGCCACAGGCAGAAGCATCCTGAGAATTTAATCCTAAACTTTTAGGGGTATAGGGAGTACATTTGCAAAATAAAAGGAGATGCCATGTCCTATAAAAGTAGGCATTGTCAACTTTCCAGAAAATCTTATGGAACCTTAATTTAGGTGGGATAAGGAGAAAAGAAACTTGGGTATAATGAAGCACTTACCCATATTTATTTGGTTAGTTACTTACTTACTCAGTTACAAGGGATTGAACCTTTTCAATTGCTGATTATGAAAGCAGAGAGGCAGGTGTGCACCTGAAGGAGCGCTGGGTCTAAGCAGAGTAAGTGGAGGTTTAGGGATTCAAAGATCTTTTTGCACTGGATGGGATCTTGAGACAGTTTTACCAAAAGAGAGGATCCGGTAAAGATGCAAATTGACTCACCCGGAACTATAGTGCTGAAGCAGCAGCACTGGCATTGTTCTCCTAAGGTTTGTACTTTGGTGTTTGTGGTTTGATTTCTAAGTAGATTCTGAGGGAAAATAAGATAAGGGAGACAAAGAAGGGAAAAGTAGAGAAAATACCCTTTAAGAAGATGCTGTTTCTATCACTCACCCCTCATGATAAGAAAATCTAATACATTCAGGAATGTGTGTGAGATGCTTGAGTTTTAATGGAAGATAAAGCTTTTTTCTCAGGGAAATAAAATATCAAAATCTCTACTATTTGGACTCTATTCTAAGGGAAAAAATAGTAAAAGTTTAAAAAGGTTTCATGCTCCAAAATTTTTTTATTATAGTACCATTCCTAACAGTGAAGAATTAGAACAACCCAACTGTTCAACCAATGACAGGATATTTAAGTAAACTATGATAGTCCATACATCATACAATCATTACAAATGGTATTACCAAAATTATAAAATAAAAGGAGCAAATACTTCTGTTATAGTGAGTAAAGGAAGGAGGACAGCACTGGGTGGACAGGATTGATCAGAGAGAGGATGCAAAGTAGGAATCTTTGTGGGGGGGCGGCGGAGATAGAAGTAGGTTATATATAAATGAATTAAATCAGTAAATTTCATAAAAGGTGTGAATTTCAACAAGGCTTTACAGGGAGACAGACAAATCAAGGAGAGGTGAACCAAGCTGAAATAATACCACATGTAAATGTATTGAAGGAGGAAGGATGTCAACATTATAGACTGCATTATAGCCTTTTGGGTTCAGGCAATTCTCAACATCATGACAGACAATTTTATAACTGTGAACAAAAAATTATACACATGTGCCAACTGACTTGGGATACTTAGTGGTTCTTTTAATTAAAATTCAGACAGGAATTTTTTATTTGTTACCAAATAACCATTGATAAAGCCAATGAATAGTTCATTCTGAATTTATCCTATCCTGTAGGAAATTGCCATTTGTAACTGAGCACTTTCCTCCCCACCTCTTCCCATCCCTATTTCTACTCTCATCTATTCTCATCTTAGCATGGACTTTCCACCTATTAATTTAAAAAAAAGAAAAAGAACAGGAAAAAAAAAAAGCTTTGTTCACTAAATACTCCATTATTGTGAAAAGTGTATTGAAGGTTTATAAATATTATCATGGAATAGCTGTTTGTCACATAAATTCAATGTGATTCAACGAATAATCTGAGGAGTGCCAACATGTGCCTTGTAGTGTACTAGGAACTAGAGGTACAAAGATCATGCACAGTCCTTCTCCGGTAGGAGAAGTGCAAACAGGTTATCTGTAATATGGTGTGCAAAGTATAACAGAAGTGTGGCACATAGAGAAGTGACAAGAGAGAAGGAGCTACGAGGGAAGCCTTTGTGGAAGAAGTAAGTGTTTAGCTAGGTTTTGAGGTATGAATAAGAGTTTGATAGGTGGTCAAGTAGAAACAGAAAGTCATTAAAGCAAAGGAAATAGCACTTACAAAGGTATAGCAGTAGGAAATTGCATGCATCTGCCATTTAGTGATAATGAAGTGTATTGAGCAGGTGGAAAGGGTACAAATGAGAATGGATAGGTTTTTAGGGGTTACACTGTTAGAGCGTGGTTTCAAAATGTTTATTTATTTATACTCACTATATACCAGACACTGTTGTTTCTCAAATATAAACTCTTTTTTTTTTTAAAGATTGATTGATTGATAGATTGACTTTAGAGAGAGAGCCTGCACAAGTGAGGGGAGGGGCAAAAGGAGAGGGAGAGAGCAGACTCCCAGCTGAGCACAGAGCCCAGTATGGAACTCCATCCCTGGGATCATGACCTGAGCCAAAATCAAGAATCAGATGCTCAACAGACTGAGCCACCCCGGTGCCCCCAAATAAAAACTCTTTAATCTTCATAACAATTTAGGCCAACTGTTGGACTGCAGAAATGGACCTCTAAGATCACGGGATGATTGATCAAGGGCGGCGGGGGGGAAGTCCATGGTAAATGTCATATTACAGAACCAGACTCAAGAACTTTAAAATTCATATATAAACCTCCCTCAGCAATGAGTCGTCATGCCCCATAAGGAAATTTTTGGCTTAATTCTGGGATAGGGAAGAGGGATCGTATGAACAGCTACTGTGCACCTGAGCTTTTTCATACATATGTTACTTAACCATCAACATCATCCTGAGGGGTACCTGGTGCTCTCCTCATGTTACACTCAAGGCTTGGAAAGGCCAGCCAAGTTAGCCAGATCCCATGGCTAGTAAAGGGAAGGAGCTAGGATTTATCTAACTCAGAATGTGAGGTTTCTCCATTCCATGCCTTCCTAGAAAAGGACCAGAGAGAGCCAGACACCAGAAATTTTTCTCCAGCTACTATACCTGGTATGGCTACAGGTAAACATCTGTGTGGTCCTTTCTTGGACATTTATTATAGAAGCATGAAAAAAAGTGGGAGAAAAGGCTTTATCCTTCAGGCACTTGGTTTTTAAGACAGGTAGCTGATGATGCTCATTAAATATTTTCTGAGAAGTGTGCTCCTTTTTTTCTGGAATTCCATCACAAAATGGACCTTTAGGTAGGGACACTTTTTTAACATAGACTACCTCTTCCCTCTTCCCACAACCAACTGAGTCTTGATAGGCATGAGACAAATTATTCCAAAGGAGTGACTCTCTAATGATAAAATCTTTGACAATCTTGCTTGGAAGAAATAACAATGATAATGATCACTGGCATTTTGTGCAGTCTTTCATGAGCCTGGCACAGTGCTAAGCACTTGTATGTGTGACTAATTCTCCCAAAAACATGTCAAGGGGACATGATCATCCCCATTCAGAAAAGAAAACAATGATTTGGCTAGGTGAGGTTATAAAGCTATTCACTAAGGCCTACGGAGATTAGAATCTAGGGGTGTCTGGCTTCCAAGTCCTAACCTTTTCTGGCATTCTGGCTCCTTCCCTGTAAGGAGATGATAAGGTCCTTCTGGTCAGCTGGTCTCTTTAATGCTGGATGGTTTCTTCAACCTACCACACCTGGGAGATAGGTACATTATGGGCTTAGCAATGAAAGGAGAAAGAGGCAGGACTCTGCAGGTTCTTCCCCAACAAGTACCCCAGAGTTTTGCCAGCAAGCCTAGTCACTTCTGTGATCTTTACCCAGTTTGGAGGACTTTCTGCCACTCAAGTAGGGTTTCTTACATAGAAGGCTTTCCTCAAATGAAGGAGTCAAAAAGCAGGACCAGGGACCCAGGACTTGCTGTGACATCTTTACGCTGACCCGCGCCAGTAAACTATTTCATGGTGAGTGGTCTTTTCAAATTGCCTTCAGGTGTTGGTTTAAGAGAGCAGATTAAAAAAAAAGTTAAAAAGATTTTTAAGATTTAGTAAAAGGGAGCGATTGATACACATCAGGCCCAGTAATAATGCCCTACAAACCTGTCAGTTTGTAGTAAAGTGACAAGAGTAGCTGAGGGGAATCCTTGCCCCATGGTTTATGGTCATAGACTTGTTTCACTTTGATGAATCAACTAGTTTGAATTATTAGAAAAATGAAATGAAATGTTTGCCCTGGCTCAGAATTTCCAAATGCCCCTGCAGGATATAAAGGTCCCTTTTCTGTGTCTATTTAATTTTATAATATGCATAATGGTCTCCATGAAGCATCTTGTCCGGAATCTATCAGAGCTTGAAACAAATGCCATGATCTGTTTTAATCTAATGATTAATGTTATCCATTTAAATATTGTAAATCTTTTCTCATCCTTGCTAAACTTGCCCATGGATGGGGACTTCTTTGTTGTTAATGCAGACACCTAAATACCATTTAGAAAATGGAAGGAAAAAAATAAGCATGTCTACAATAAATATTGCAGCCCATTAGGCTTCATCATAGCAATTTCTCTGGTTTTGTAATGTTTGTTTACTGGGTTTTGTAGGGAAACTGCTGCCATTTCTGACATCCAGGATCAGCAAACCTCCATCCTCGTGTTCTCCTGCGATGGAAAGTTGTACATATGGGAAATATCTTCTTCCTTAGCAGACCCCATCTCAGTTATGAATTAGACATTCAAACATCCAGACCCAAACATGTAAATCTGTTTGTGCACACTCAAAGAAAGCACTCATACATTTCCTAAAAACCCACACATTAATATTGCTTACTTTTCAGCGGGGGTAAATGGGGGTCTCAGAGACCTCCTCAGAACAGGCTGGAGTTAAATAATATTGCATGTTTTTCATTTTACTGTGATGAATGCAAAGCTATTAAATAACCTTTTAAAGAGTTGGTGTAATTATCTGTAAACAGTAATGTTACGAAAAAAAAGGTCAAGTTGTCCTGCCATTAGATGTTTATGGATATAAACTGGATTTATGTTTCCATAAAACAGGCACCGACTAACTAGATTAATTCTCCACAAACTAAACCAACTGTAGTAATATTTAGACACAATAAAATGATACCAATTAAAACAATTTTATTTTTTGTGTCATATTGATTAATGGCGCACTAAAATTAACCAGAGACCTTAAACTCCGAATGGTTGGCAAAAGGCGTCCACATCTCAATATTATTACCAACAAGAAGAGCAGTTAAGTGAGATGGCTGTGCAATAGTATGAATATTTAATTAATAATTAGTCATGTAATTTCTCCTCAGGAATTATTATCCCTCAAACTGGTTTGTGAATTTAATTATTAGCAGCCTTTTTGTTTCCATGTCCCCTCATTACTGTCAGGATTGATGTAACATAAACTTCATTAAAAATTAAAGCAAGAGTCTTAATTACAAGGCTACCCTGACTGAAGTTAGAATTAGCCAAGTCAGTGATGTGCAAATGAGTGCATTATTTAAGAAACATGCTGGAAGTAGTTATGCTAATGTAGAAGGTTCGCAGTAGCAGACCTTTTCACTTGCAGCTGCATATTCATTAAATGCACTATGCAAATTTAATGTAGCAGTCTTAGTAATGCGTTGTTAATTTATTCAGATTTATTGAGTACGACTTGTAAAAAAAAAGTACAAATTTAATTACTCTATCTAGTAGGGATGATATTAGGAGATAGCAGAGGTTTAAAATGTGTTGATCTGGATTACTGCAGTTTGATGGAAGACGTGGTATCAAAGGACACAATTTTGATAACTGGGCTTGAAAGAATATTTGATTTACTTATGGAATGATCTAAGAAATCACTAAAATTGCACATGTTCCTTCCCAATAGGAAAGTAAAAAAGTCTCGGTTGTATTAACTTAAGAGCTAAAGCAGTGCTGAGTCCACAGCCTAATGGTCGTAATGACTCTACAGAGACCAGTAAAGGTTATGGATTGGGATCCGGGTGAAGCAAACTGTCTTTGTGGGAAGTTCATTGGTGGCGGGGCCGCGCCTCTGCTGCGCGCTGCCGCCTGGCGGCTGGAACCGCGGGGACGCCGGCGCCCGCCCGCCCGGGGCTGGCTCGGGGCTGGGCGGCTGCTTGCGCCCGACCTTGACCTTGACCTTCGAGGGAGGCCAGGCGCGAGTTGCAGCAGAGAAACTGTGTTCTTTGAAAAAGGCACGCAACCCCCCCCCCCACCCCAGATACCCCGGCGTGCACACTTACTGAATTTGACACGGGCGCGCTCGGGTAATTCTCCCGAAACCCTGTGATGTGGGCTTTTTCATCCCATTTTACAGATGAGGAAGCCAAGGCTAAGGTTGGAAGAGTAACTTGTGCAGGTGGCAGCGCTGCGATTCAACTCCAGGCCGAGGCTGGTGTTCCTCCCCAACCTGGTCCACGGCTGTCTCCATCCTGGCTTCTCCCTCTGCCGCCTCCCTCCTCCCCGCCCTCCCTGCCCTCCTGCCTCTTTTTCTGGCCTCCCTCTGTCCTCTCTTCTTTCCCTTTCCTCCCTCCTTTTCCGCCTTTTCACCTGTCCCTTCGTATCATTTGCCTTCACTCCCTGACTCACGCGTATATGGACACATGGGTTTGTACATAAAATTAAAACCCTGAAAATGGCAGACCTTTTTCTCTTAAACAAGTGCTACAAACAGGTTAAATTGGAATAAAACTGTTTAAAGTTCAACAAAGCAACCCTGACAACCCCATTACAAATGTGCTGGGGGAGCAAAACATAGCATCCTCTCCTCCACTAGCAGCTTGGTTGGCTCAGAACTCCTCACTCCTCTTTTAAATTGTTTAAGTTTCTTGGCCTTTATAATCACACAAATGAGTCCAGTGTATTTTTAATACTCTTCATATTTTATCTTGCTTTTGGGGGTTACTGCCTCCAATTGGTAAATCTTTGGCAGAAAAATCAATACACACTTTACTGAGCTCCAGGAATGAACAGGACAAATTACTACTAACCATGGTGACTGCCTGGTTCTCAGCACCCATCTTTGGAGGCATTCCCAGCCTCTGATGTATTCAAACAGGCTGACCTGTACATATTGATCTTCTGACAAGGGAGAAAGCTAAGCACCTCGCCTTAAGGGAAGCATATAAATTGATCACAGGCTGAAACTTGGTGCCTACATAAAAATCTTCCTGAAGAATTAATAAGGATGAAAAAAAAATTAGGTGGCAAAACAGATGTTCTGGGTCTCCTGTGTGAATCTTTTCATCTTATGTCCCACATTCAAAGGCAAATCAATCAGATCCTAGCCACCCCCTTCCTGGCTGCTGTCCATTGCTCCATTTAATGCATGCCATTCTGCCTTGGATCACACTTAACTGTGTGACAGCGTGTGTGAACGCTTGTGCACCACTGGATTGCAAACTTCTGGAAATCAGAACTTTGTTCATCTTTGGTTAGTGGCAGTCATGTGCTGGTAAATGCTTAAAAACAGGCTCCCTAAAAAAATTAATAAGCCTTCTTTTGTATGATTTGCTGATTTCCTTGGTAAATGCTTCCACCATGTTGATTTCAAGCTACCAATGTGACGTCACTAAATGCAGAGTCAGGAAAGGAGAAGTAGGTGCACACCATTCATTATATAGTATGTTCACCTATCACACAGATACGATATAAATAACCTCAAGACTTAATAGATAGCAGTAAAATGTCTTTAAATAAATAGGGAGTGATGCGTTTTGCATGTTTATTACCTTTGCTTTTAATATAATTTACTTAAGTTTACATTTATATATTTTTTAATAATGTCTGAGTCTAACAATCAGCTCACAAAATTCCCCGAAATTCAGCAGCCATCTCCAGCTCACCAGCAGGTAATGGGGAAAAAAAGATTTGCTGTTAAAAACTTTGCCACAACCAGAGCGCCTGGGTGACTTAGTCTGTTAAGCATCCCAATCTTGATTTTGGCTCAGGGCATGATCTCAGGGTCATGGGGGGTTGGGGGGGAATCTGCTTGGGATTCTCTCCCCCTCTGGCCCTCCCTACTGCTCGCACGCACATTTTCTCTTCTCTCAAATAAATAATTTTTTTTAAATGTCCACCACAACCAATAATATAAAAACGGCTGGATATGTTTCTCCTATTAAAGTAGTGCTTTATTATTTCTATTAGAGAAGGCCCAAACACAAATATAAGAATTTGAATTGGCTCGTGCTAAAAGAACATCTGTAATTTCATAGGATCTACTCAGATTTTTGTTGTAAAAGAATGGCATCTTGAAGCAGATAGAAAAGTTCTTTAAGTGATGGCAGAGGTGTGGATACATCTGTTGCCTGGACATATGGCACAAGAGAGAGAAGAGAATCAATGATGTATTATTCAATATTTAGCCAAAATATGTGTGTTTCTGGCAGATGCTAGGGATACAGAGATAAATGTGACTGGAAGTCTTCTGGTCTGGGGATTGAGGGTAGTTTCCCTGCAGAAGGGACAGTTAGGGAGTCTAGACAATAGGAGGAGTTGGGTGGGGACAAAGTGTGGTCTGAAACCTGATAAGAATTTGGTCTGTTCACCGAATGGCTAAGAAGCCTAGTAGTTGGCAAGTGGGAGAGGGGTGTGAAATGGGGCTGGTGGGTTTGGCCAGGACTCAAGTGGCCCAGTCCTTTGTGGGCTGTGTTGAGGATTTGAGACAGAACTGGAAAGAATTTTCTGAGCACTCTCAGATAATCTCTTGTCACACTCACCACCCACTCTTTGTGACCCTTGCTTATTTGTCTGTGTTACCTGTAAGATAGTAAACTCCTGAGGGGCAGGACCAGGTACCCAGAGGGCTAGCACAAGGTCTGATCCATTGCAGGGACTGAATAAAAAAAAAATATGGAAGTGAATGAATGGATAAGTCCCTACCCTCACCCCACTTACAGGTCTAGGTCTGGGGTTAGGCTTGAACTGACTTAGAGGTGGTGCTTCTGACCAAGCCAGACCTGAGAGCTGCTAGAGAGGCTCAGACTCAGGGCTTCCCCACTCTTGAGGTTAACAGGACAGGCCAGCCACAAGTGAACACTCCTTCCCAGCTCTCTGCTTTCTGGGACCTGTGGGAGCTCTTTAAAGTCAATGGACTTGACCCGAGTCCTCATAGGAGCTATGGTCACTGTGACAGGCTCAGATAGGACCTGGAGCTGCAGAGGTGAGCCCTGCGCCCCAGGGAGAAGTGAGAGTCCATGCAGCTTGGAGTTTGGGTGCACTCTTCATTGCTTTATCTGCTCCTAAAGGAGTGTATGGTATGATTTTAGGGGTACCTAAATCTTCCTGATCCCTTCCCCACCAGTTGGTTCTTGTACTTACTGCCAAAGGCTGAAATTGCTCTCTGAGAATTGAAGATACTGAATCATCTGGAATGTAAGTTCCTAGACTACTAGAAATAATAATAAAAGACACCCCGCAATTATTGATCCCTGCCTCTGTGACAGGCACTGTGCTAGGTACTTTATATGCTTTATCTCATTTATTCCTTGGAACAATGCTATGAGGTAGATACCATTATTATTTCCATTTTACAGAGAAGAACACTGAGGTATCAAAAGGTTAAATAACTTATTTGAGAATGTATAGTTGGTAAGTAACAGAGCAGTGACCAAATCAAGTGTTTTTTTGTATAAAGCCCATATATTCCAGGCCAGGTCTCTCTGACATTGTGCTGCCATTTAATTTGGGGGCTGAAGGAGGTAGCAAAAGGTAATTTTTATCCAGCATTCCCCAATTTCCCTGAGGGAACAGAATCATATGGGGGTACTTGTTAATGGTGCTTTCTAGGCTGGTTCCATAGGGTTTAGAAATGCTTGAGTATGAGCTGGAGTTCCAGAGTTTGTACTTGTGATTGTGTTTGAGGAAGTATGGGAAATGAGGAGTGACCCATAGGTCTTTTCCTCAGGACTAAATTATACAAAGATGTTGGCCCCCACACCTGTTCTCTCCACAATGGAAGAACTGGATTAATCTACCCAGAATATGAATTCAGAAACTAATTCAGGAAATCAGTTTGTCAAAGTCACATGTGCAGTCAGTGGGAAGATGGGATGGTGAAGACCATCAGGAGAGAGAGTGTTGGAAAGCTCTGTAGCAGTAATATCTGGGGACAGGTTGCCCACAAAAGAACTGAGGCGTTGATCTTGGGCCAGTTCTTCAACTTTGCTGAGCCTTAGTTTGAATAATGGTGAGAATAATATCACAATGATAAGTATCACGATTCAGTGGGGACTGCTCTCCTCACATTGCCCAGGTTCATGCCTTAGCTCTGCCGTTTATTCTCTGTGTGCCTTTGGATAAGCTGTTTAACTTCTCTGTCCCTCAGTTTCCTCTGTGTGAAGAGGGAGTAAGAATAGGACCCTACTCAGAGGGTTGTTGTAAAGGCTTATTGTAAAGTACTTAGCACAGTGCTAGGTGAGTAGTGAGTGTTCTAATACACGTGGCTAGATGGTTGTCAGACTGCTTGGTGCATGGGAGGTGCCATGAGTGTGATTTTTCCCTTCACCTGAAGACACTGGAACTGAAAGCCAGGCTCCACACATCATCCTTCTACCCACTGACTCCAGTCAAAAGTGAAAAGTGCACATTGGCTTTTTGGTAATGATTTTAAAAAACAAAGCAGAGGCCACCCGGAGGTAGTTGTTTCAACTCTTGACTCATTTTGCTCTTGAGGCTGAAGTGGAGAGGAAGCTGGTCAAAGAGCATGCTTGGTTGTTGTCACTGTTGAACAAGTCATTTCTCTGCTCTGAACTTAGCCTCCCTCATTTATAAAAGGTTTATTCTAACTTTGAAATCCTATGAGTCAATGAAAAATACTCCTTGAACCTAACCTTCAAATGTCGGTTGCCTTACTGGAAATTCGGGGCCTGGGGAGAAATCACCAGGGAGGTTGGATCATTATGACTTTCTTCTCACAAGTAACCTTCTTATTTAAGACCCCTCACTCATACAGATTTTCAAATGTGCGTGGCTTTGCTTAGCTTGTCCCCTGAAATGATGGTCTTAATCATAAATTCTAATTGGAACAGGATCTACCTCAATTTATTCCTAATGCCTCAGAAAAGCAGAACTGTTTCTAGGAATAAATTGAGATGGATCCTGTTCCAATTAACAGTTTGACTCAGTTAAAGGGTTGTTAACCCACTGCTGTCCTCTGATAACCATCCAATTTATGATTGGCCAGTTGCTGGCCTCACTGGAACTAGCAAGGAGATGAAAGCTGCTTAAACATGCTCACCACTTTACGTGGTGTGGACTTGGTTCTCTTCTCTCCACCCGACTCCTCCTTAGTGACTTAAAGGGCACTCTCAATGAGCTCACTTTGAGCTGTGATTGGATTGGGCTGCTTTCTCTAATCTGTAATTATGTTCTTCTCATCTTATTCAGATGGATTCTATATCAGTCAGGGTTTTTCCAGACAAATAGAACCAATAGGATGCATATATATATAAAGAGAGATTTATTTTAAGGACTTGGCTCAGGCAGCTGTTGGGGCTGGCAAGTCTGAGAAGCATAGGGTAGGCCAGCTTAAAATCTGGTCAGTAGAATTCCTTCTTCTCCAGGAAACCTCAATTTTTTGCTCCTAAGGTCTTCACTTGATTGGATGAGGCCCACCCACATTATGGAGGGTAATTTCTTCTACTTAAAGCCAATTGATCATAAATGTTAGTGACAATTATAGAATATCTCCACAGCAACATCTAGACTAGCATTTGACCAATTAGGCGCTGTAGCCTAGCCAAACCCAACACATAAAATTAATCATCATAGCTTCCATGGATCATATTCCCAAATCCAGAAAGAATTTGCCTAAACTGGAGACTAGGTATAAAGAAAGGCAGCAGGCTTGGGATACCGTTACTCTGAGGTCATCTAGTGCCACACAGAGGGCTCAGTGTTGCCCCTTCTCACACCACACCCTTTACCTTATGTCTTCTGGGTATGTTTTTTTCCAAGGCAGGAATCAAGATGTCTTGTTAGGCAAAGGTAGAGCTGTTTCTCTTCAATGGTTCATTTATGTCAGGTTCATAGCAGTTCCTAAGCCTGCCCAAAAAAGGGAGAGTAGACATTAGCTGCAGATTTCTGTAAACAAGTAGGTAAATATGCATGATTGAATGCGCAGCCAGGCAGGCACACTTGGGAGATTTTGACCAAAATAGAGCCTCAGAATTCCCATTTCCACTGGGCAAACAGGAAAATGAGATGATGCAAAATTGATGTGTGTGGAAAGCAGAGAGATTGGGCATTTACATCTATTTAATTAAGGAACACGTTGTAACCTCTATTTACTTCTGTTTAATTAAGGGATTGCTCATTTCGGAAGAGATATCATGCTGGGCCTTCTACTACTTTTGTGATTCAAAGCTCAACTAAGGATGGATGGGAAATAGTTTGGTGATCTTAGCTCAGACCCTAATGGCAAGAACTTCATGTTACAAAGCCAATAAACTATGCTGCCAGACTTGCAAAAAGAGAGTCAGGGGGCTTATCAAGAAAATGATCTCTTCAAAGCACAGGAGGTCATTTGCGAAAATGTGTATTATTCTAGAATAATTCTGATCAAAAGTTAGAACCCCAGTGGATCCCTTGTGGAATAACCAACCATATTTGAGTAGGAAAAGAAAAAGGCAAGGAAACTTACTGTATAGGCTCCTAACTTATATGAAGTTTATTTAGCATGTTGACCAAACAATTAGCTGTTTCTGGGCAGAGGCAGAAAGAGTAAGATGTATCCACATCCACCTCCAAAGCTTCTGACCTCTGGCTCCTCTGTCTTGAGTCATGTCCCAGCTGTGCTTAGAATCCTTAGTCTCTCTCCTTCCACTCCTGTGCACTTCTCCATGCCCCACCCACATGTGCCAGTTTTTACTAAATAAAGTATGAAACAGGAAGAAAGGAAGGGAGAGGAGGATGGAAGATTCAAGGTGAAGGGATGTGCTTTTCTGTATACATGATAGGTTTCAGCTTACTGTAGTGTCGATTACATTTTTCTCCTAGGAGAGGGCATTTCAGAACTAAGGTGACTCATGATTTCATCTGACATTTTATTATCCTTTCTGGCATTGCCCTAAGAAATGCCCCTTGAGTAACTCTCTTCCTTTTTAGGTCCCGTGAGTCATGGTTAAGCAGAAAAGGAGAAGGGAAAGAGAACTATTCGATACGGAAGGACGGGAAGAGATGGCAAGTAATTCTAGAGAGTATAGAGTGGGGAGACTATCTGTCTGCCTTGCCAGGCCCTGATTATCTAGCTAGATATACTATCTCCGTGGAACATCACCATTTAATGTCTACCAAGGTATTAGTTGGTTAATGAAGAGAGTAATCAGCCTCCCCAGTGTCCTCCTTCCATCACCAGGGCAGCAAAGGTGGTTCCTAATAGTGGTCTCCTAGAGACAATACTCTTCACCTTGTTGAAGTCAAAGCAGAGAATGAGATGACTTTAGGAGATGCAGTGCTGCTTTGATTACTCCTTTTTTGCACATGTTTAGATTGTAACTCCTCTGGAGCGGGGAGGGGGGGGTTGGGGAGGCACCCACGTGATGAGCTTCCAGCGCCATGCCAGTGCTTTGCACATTGTGAATGCTAAATTAATATAAAAAGATTGGGAGAAGGCTTTGCTCCTATAAAATTGATTTGCTTTTTCTTAAGCTCACTATACATTCTTCTTTCACTTCCTGCAATGCCACCCTTCTCCCTCCTTTCCATTTACCCAAGCCTCACCATTTGCCAAGGCCCAGAACCAGTCCCTCTATTTTGACAACGTGTTTCAGACCTACCTGGCCTTAGTAATAAGCAAACCCGACTCCAAAGACCTGCAACCCCTGATGACTGCTTTTCTGGTTGGTGAGGAGCATGATAGTTTGATTAACATATATTGTGAAATTATTACCACAATAGGTTGGAATAACATCCATCTTCTCATATAGATACAGTAAAAAAAAAAAAAAAAGAAGGAAGGAAAGAAAGAAAGAAGGAAGGAAGGAAAAAAAAAACCCCTTCTTCTTGTGATGAGCACTCTTAAGATTTACTCTCTTAGCAACTTTCTTGTACCTCACACAGCAGGGTTGGCTCTAGTCATCACATCATGTCAGACATTACATCCCTAGTACTTACTTATCTTATAATTGGAAGTTTGTATCTTTTAAACACCTTCCTTCAATTCTGCTTCCTACCACCCTCCTCTGGTAACCACAAATCTGAGTTAAACAATAAATTCAGAACACCAAAAAGTCTGAGAATGACTGATCTAATTTGGATTATTTGAAAAGTTCTTATTTTTGTTTCTAAGTTCATATGAATGGCTTTGGATGGCTTATAGTCTGTGAAGCAGGGTAAGAAAGAGCTGTTTCTCCAAACAAGCTGGGTGTTGTCATACCACCTTATCTTTACTCAAGCCCACTCCTCAGTCCAATGTGTCCTTCCAGTTCCCTTCTTTCTTCTCTAGTGAAATTCTGCTCATCTTTAAAGCTTAGCTCAAGGGTGACCTCCTAGGAGAAGACTTCCTTGGTCCCCTCCCACTCCCACTCTCTTCCTCTCCTCTGTCCCCACGGCATTTGGTTCAAAGCACTGGGAAAGCATCTGTCATAGCATATTTCAGTTAGTTGCTGTTCCATGCTAGATCAACCATGAACTACTTAAAAGAAGGATAAGATCTCCATCCTTTGTTTTTGGTCCATACCTGACATGAAGCAAGTTGCCCATAAATAGTTGTTGAATTAAAATGAGTGGCCATTTCCAAGTCTGACCCACTCCCTGTACCCAGAGGAGTAGAGCCATGTGGGTGAGGGGAGGGGCAGCCCTGATGGCAGGCTACTCTGTGTAATTATCCTCTTCTGGTGAATAATGGGGCTTCAGCTCTGTGTCTGATTCTTTGATGAAGATGAAACTATTTAATCAGATTTGGTTGCTCATCTCATCATCTTCCCGTATCACACCCTTCCTGACGAGTTCATTAGCTGGAAGAAAAATTGATGACCTCGTTAGTTCTGCACATTGGTTCACTTAGGACAAATTGGAGCTTTAGAATGTTGCTCAACTCTGACCCATGGTGGGACAAAGTCTCACTCTCAGGACTGTTTGGATACACTGTGCCCTTGATGCCTTTGTGTGACAGGTTGCCCAGGAAATTTCTGTTTGAAATAGTGTCTTTTCCAATATAGATATCCCTCTCTTAGGTTTCTTCTCATCCTGCTCAGTGAGAAATATACCACTCGGGGATCCCTGGGTGGCTCAGCGGTTTAGCGCCTGCCTTTGGCCCAGGGTGCGGTCCTGGAGTCCCGCTGGAGTCCCGCGTCGGGCTCCCGGCATGGAGCCTGCTTCTCCCTCTGCCTGTGTCTCTGCCTCTCTCTCTCTCTCTCATTCTCTGTCATGAACAAATAAATAAATAAAATCTTAAAAAAAAAAAAAAAGAAATATACCACTCTCTCTCAGAGCACACCTTTTCTCTACCTCCCACCTCAAATATTTTTTCTCTGCCACCCATTGAAATTTTATCACTCTCCAAGGCCTGGTTTGCTTCCTGGTCATGCCCCCAAGCAGGAAACATTCACTTCATCCTCAGGGTCATGACTTAGGTGGACTTAGAAGCAGAACATGTTGGGATCTCAACTGAAGGACCATAGGCAAGGCCTGGAGAAAGGCACACACCAGCAAGGACTCTTAGCCAAGGATCTGAAACACTGAGTGCACAGATGGAAGGTGTGGTCGGTTTCTGGTGCTGTCCAGGGGAACTATTTTGGCAAGTAGAGCATAGCAGCCAGAGCAGACTGGGTGGTGGGTGATCCTGAGGGACAGGGGCAGAGATTGAAGGATTATGGCCCTGAGTGGTGCTCTATTCGTCTTTTTCAAGTGGTTTTCTTTCTCCCCTTCTAACTTTACCCTATTTTCCTGACGAATTCACATTTGGTTTTCAAAAGCGAATTTTTTCTAGAAAACCTTTCCATTCATCCTCCCTGATGCTGTAGGTTTCTCCCATCTCTGTGTTAGCTCTCCATCTTGAACATATTTTAAAAGCTGCATTTGTCACATAATGTGATGACTCATTAAAGGGTAGGTTTCTTTTGTTTTCCAGAGAACTCTTGAAAGTAGAGATTTTGTTTCTTCTCCCTTGACTCTTCATGCCAACCATGGGTCTGCCATCTAGCAGCCATTAAATAATTACCTGTTAAATAAAATAATGAGTGAATGAGTTGTGGGACACCATCTTGCAGCTGGGAGCTATATCCATGGAAAAGGGGGTGAGCATGGGCCCAATGGAGCCTCTTGCCAAAGTTCAATACTCAGTTTTGGTGATACTGTCAGAGTATAGTATAATATGGGAAACTGAGGCAGAAGGCCAGTTTCATGGCCTGGAACGGCACTCTGCCTTCTAAAACTGTTGACTTGGGTTTAATGTTTTTGACAGATGATAACATTGTTGACACTGGTTCAGCTTCTTTATACCAGGTGACTGTTTATACTGGATTAGCTCTATTATTAGCTTATTCTTTTACATGTTTTCCATTTTTAAAAATGGCTACAGCTATATACACTGCATTACAGACACATAGGTCATTGTTGGGCTAAACCTAGACATCTGGGACATTGCAGGTTAGACTGAGGCCAGTGCCCAAGAGCCATGCTTGTCTGGGAGAGGATGTCAGACAGATCATTTTCTCACAAGGAACAGAATCTTACTCATACTAAATGTAAATAAAGGGATCCCTGGGTGGCGCAGCGGTTTGGCGCCTGCCTTTGGCCCAGGGCGCGATCCTGGAGACCCGGGATTGGGTCCCACATCGGGCTCCCAGTGAATGGAGCCTGCTTCTCCCTCTGCCTGTGTCTCTGCCTCTCTCTCTCTCTCTGTGACTATCATAAATAAATTAAAAAAAAATTAAAAAAAAAAAAGTAAATAAAACAGACAGGGCCAGGAGGTCTCCCAGACAATCAAGGGGAGGGGGGGGAAGCTCTGGGGACACACCTGTTGAAGTGATAGATCCTGATTCTGGAGCTTGTTATTCACAGGCCACCCCAGCATATGTTTGCTTCTTTCTATCATTGGATTAAGTTTCACACTCTTGATTTTGGCTCAGGTCATGATCTCAGGGTTGTGAGACTGAGGCCTGAATCAGGCTCCAAGCTGGGCACACTGGGTGTGGAACCTGCTTGAGATTCTTCTCCTTTTCCCTCACCTTCTGCTCCTCTCCTCCACTAGCTCTCTCTCTCTCTTTCAAAAACAAAAAACAGCACATACAAAACAAAACAAAATCCAAATTCCCATTTGGGGCACCTGGATGGTACAGTTGGTTGACTCTGACTCTTTGTTTCAGCTCGGGTCATGGCTCCAGGGGTCCATGAGATTTAGCCCACATCAGGCTCTGCGCTCAGCAGAGGTGTGCTTGAGTTGCTCTCTCTCTCTCTCTCTGCCCATCCTGCTCATTCTCTCTCTCTCTCTCAAATAAATAAATCTAAAAAAAAAATTGGGGAATGTGAGAGAGAACTGTTTGGGAGTGTGTGGGGGGGGTGGGGGGTAATTTTGATGGAATTACTGTTCTGACAAGATGCCATTTAAACTCACCTCAACCCTTATGTGATACTCCTAGAAATTAAATTGTAAATTTTTATATTAAGTACCTTGTCTTTTTTTCTGGGCAAAGGTGTCCTCAAATGTCTGTAAAGTGAAGGTGGAAGCTTAGTTTCATTAAAACAAATCTGCTACCCACCTTTCAATGGGCTTGTTACAAAGACACCTCTTTAACACTTAGTGCCAGAGAGTGACATCTGCTTACATAGCTTTCTAGGGAATTTCAAGGATTTTGTTCAGAGCCAATTAAGCCCACCTGTTCTATCTCCCCCGTAGGAGATGGAACAGGCAAAAGGGTTAATGTGCCTCTCTAAAGAAGTGTTCCCCTAGCTCTTATCAAATGATACACTCACCTCTCCCCTGTCTACACCTATAAATGTTAACTAGGCAGGAAAGGTTTGACGTTGACAGAGAGGGATCAAGATTCCATTTTTGACAAGCTGACAAGTTGGGAAAATTCGTATTCATACAACTGGGAGCCATGTCTTTCTAATATATGATACTGATTCTTACCCAGAACTTTCTCTCTTTTTTCTTTCTCTGAAGCATACCTAGCTCCCAGGGCAAAGGTAGATGGTGTGACACACCTTTCCATCCTGCTTCAGCTGCAACATGTTTAACAAGCCACTGTCTCAGAATAAGGGCTGTGTGCTGTTGGATGTCCTGACCTTCTTCCCCTTCCACTCTCCTTGGTATTCTAGTCCATTTTCCTGACCTGGAGAGAGTTTGAAGTTCGCATAGTTGCCTTGGATAGTGTCAAAGCCTGCCTCTGTGTATGCGTCATGTTGTCTGCTGCTGCAAGCATCCATGTGTCCCAAAAACAACATGGAGAATTTACTATTGTGGTTCCCCCTCTGGACTGCTCTGTGACTTAGCCTGTCACCAGAGAGGACTTGGGGCAACCAAAGCTGCTGCTTCTAGGGTGTGGTGAATTTTGTGGCTCTGTGTTAGAGATTTACATTGAAATGACAAACTTCTTAAGAACCTCTTAAGAACGGGATCCCTGGGTGGCGTAGTGGTTTGGCACCTGCCTTTGGCCCAGGGCGCGATCCTGGAGACCTGGGATCGAATCCCACGTCGGGCTCCCAGTGCATGGAGCCTGCTTCTCCCTCTGCCTGTGTCTCTGCCTCTCTCTCTCTCTCTCTCTCTCTCTCTCTCTGTGACTATCATAAATAAATAAATAAATAAATAAAATTTAAAAAAGAAAAGAACCTCTTAAGAAAAAAGGGGGTGGTGGTTGATGTGAGGAGTCATATAGACTAGAACTAGAACCAGAAGCAGACAGCCACCAAGAATAGAGACTACCACAGGAGCAGGGTACTTACCCAGCTTCACAGTAGGATTGGTTTGGTTAATTACTGTTGCCTCCAAGACACCTCAGAGAGTCACCTGCTAGCCTGTAGATGAACAACTCTGGTGTCATGTGCCCATCTATTCTCCAGTTGATGGCTACCCCTGGGCAGGGAAGAGTCTAGTAGTGTTCCCTCTTGGTTAAGGGAGCTGAGAACAGGACACTCCTAGCTATATATGATATTGGCCATGGAAGATACCCTGATTGTCATGATCAGAGCAGACAGCCCAGGACTCATGCAGACAGCCAGTGAGGACAGAGAGGAGGTTGGGACAGAGAGGAGGTTGAAGAAGAAAGTGGCTTTGTTTGCCAGTGGAGGCCATAAAAGACCTGAGACTAGAGTGAACATCACTGCCCCATACTATCACTCTTTTTTGCTGCCACCAAATAGCTGTGGAATGCCCTTCTCTCTTTCATACATCCATGGTATTTTTGGTAACTCATGTCTCCTTCAAACCTGCCCTTTCTGATCATTTAAAATATATCTTTTGTGCATAACAATTATGATGCATGTCTGTTTTGCCTGTCCAGCTTTTCTTCTCTCGTATTGTGATAACACTTCCCAGTTTTCCTTTAGAGAATCACCCCACTTTCAGTTCATGTGCTTCAGGTGGAGCTGGTCTCGTTACTGTTTCCAACTGATCAATCCCATCCTCTGGGATATGGTGATTGGTTCAGGAATGGCCACATGATCATTGAGAAGCCACTTGCTACTTTTGCTTGCATTTTGGAAAAAGGAGTCTGTCTTTTTCAGAGATTGCAGGCTCAAAGGTCCACATAAATATGGAACTCCTAGAGCCATTTTCACTACCATGTGGGCCCAACAGAAGAGAGCCACCAGAGTTAGAGACAAACAGAATCATTTGAGCCCCTTTGTTTAACCAAGCCTAGAGATAAATAATGATATCTCAATGAGATGAGATAGTCTCCTCTCTCCCCCTCCCCAATTTTTGTGGCTAATGTCAGTTTCAGCGAGTTTCTGACATTTGCAACTGTAAGAGCCTTGACTGATACAACAGTGTTCCAAGGCGCTGGAGGTTGGGGGACAGAAGGAAGAGACTTGTCCTTCGACCAGCCCCAGTGTTACCCCAAGGGGGTCTGCCTGACTCCACAGACCCACTGGAAATCCCAGTCCTGGAGAATGAGTTCTAAGGTTTTGGTGAACATCTGGGATACAAGGGCTCAAGAAGCTCTTTTCCCCTCTCTCCACTTCCCACCAAGGTTAGGGGTTAAGTCAAAAACACTGAGGTTGGATTTTTCTGCATAGACTCCTGGAATCTCCCTCTTAAAATTTATCTCTGGATTCTCTGTATTTAGGCTCTGGGAGTCCTCACCCATTGTCTCACACTACTGGATTGTTCCCTATGCTGTAACCAATGTGATGAGATGGCTCTGGGCTGCCCTCTTCTCAGAGTGACTGCATAGGCAGTTTTAAGCATGGGAGAAACACTGCCTCTTGTCTTCTTTTCCTTGGGGATCTCATTTCTCCTGGTCTTATGAATGGTAAGATCGAGTTAGGGTGTGGGTCAAGGGGAATAAGACCAAAGAGATGACAAGGCCGGCTTGGCATCTAGCTCATGCGTCTGCCTACCAGCTCAATTACCTCAGGGCCTCTTTCCCATCCTATTTCACTGATCTAACTTTTCCTTGTCAGTATTCTCCCTGCACAGCTACTTTTGAGGGCCACTCTGCTGACAGCACCCTAGGAAAATACACTGATGCTCCTGAGCCAGCTGTATTTCTCCTCTCCTCACCTCAGCACTGCTGGTGCTCAGAGCCTCACAGCACCTTTCCTGGAGAGAGCTCCTTCCACTTCTGGCCCCACACCTTGCCTCTAGGGCTGCAAGCCAGGCCAGGGGAGTGGGGCCAGGTGGCACATCATCTCACAGAAGCCCCATCTGTCTTTATACATAATAGCCTACATACACAAACTCACGGAAATAAACCAGTGAAAACCAGGTACAACAGCCTGCTCCATGTTACCAAGAACACCTGGACCACAAGAAGCTTAGGAGCTGGAGGGCAGTATTTCCCTTGACTTAAATACAGAATCTTCTTTTCAGATGTCAAAATGCTTACATAAGAAAGTTGCTTATTCATTTGGTAGCAAAGGGGCCTCTTCTATAACAAGGGAAGTTTTATTTTTCAGCTGTGATCTAATTTCTCTCTCCCCTAAACAATGATTCCCTTCTCTCTCTCTCTCTCTCTCTCTCTCTCTTTCTCCTGCTTTAGACACTATTAACATCCCACAGGAAGCAGTGTTTGTACAGTGCTCCTTGATTAACGAATCCCCAGGGAATGAACCTTCTTTATAGGATGTGGGGCTGAGCTCAAAATCACTTCATAAATCATGCAGCCTTGTTACCGTGCTGGCGACCCCCGGTGCACAGCTCCTGTTTGGTACCACTGCGCTGAGGGTAAGGGGACAAGACTTGTTCCCTGTTCCCAGGCTTTTCTTGTCTGTATCCTTCTATCTCCCCCAAGTAGGGATGGTCCTCACTCTCCATCCTCCTCTCTGCCCTGTCTTCTACTTCCCTTCTCCTCCCTCAGATCCTCTTGTCTACCCAGCTCCCCATCACCCCCCACACACCTTACATACAGTGAGAAATGAAACTCATTTACACTGAAGATTTAATTAAAGCAAACATTTGCATTTTTAGCTGAATTGTAGAAAAATAGGTTTCTCTAATCCCAGGCACCTGGTGGTTTCAGCAAGCAGGTAGAAAGATGTAGGAAGGAGGAAATCTCGGGAATAAACACAAAATCTACTCCACTGGGTGTGAATACCAATACCAAAAATTTAGACCTTTGCCATGATTCCTGGGTGGGACCAAGGGGGCTCATTGAAAGACTTCTTCCCCTCTAACCTTTATCTCTTGTCCTGCAGAGGAAATCCAACCCCAGAAACAGGTTTTGTGGGGCATGATTTTTATATAGTATGGGGGATGAGGTGGGGTCCTTAACAAAAAATACAAAATTACAGATACAAAATTAAGTATGAATAGGTGTATCTGTTTAGATTGATAATAGAAGTCAAAATAAATGATAAAATTTAAAATATCACAATCATCTCATAATCTAGCAAGATTAATTAGACCCGTCATTAATTATTTGCATGGCATATTTCTCCAATACTTTCTCCACAATATTTTCTAACTGCAAATACTTTGCCTTCTCAAATGACAATTCTGCAAAGTTTTCTATAGAGGAAAATAATTTCCTCAAAGATAATTCCCTGTAATATGGCTGACAGAAAGTTTTCACTTATTGACCATTTAGAGAAACTTTTTTTTGAGCTTCACAAATTATTATTGGTAATGTCACATATGTTTTTAGGATTGTTTTTAAATTTTGGAGGAACTTTACACAGTATCTTTCACTGAAGACCTGAAAGACTTCAGAACATTCAAAATTTTCTTGTGCAAGGGCTAGTCTTATATTTTCTTTGAAATAATATCCTGCATTAACCATTTTGTTGTGAAAGCTCTCTTTACAGTATATGAATTTTGTGGTATTCTCATTCATATTGCATTTTATAGGTGCACAAAATGATTCAGTATTTTTGTGAAAATGTATATAGCATACAACTTGTCACATAGAAAGTCCCAGCTATTTGTAGTACTACTAAAGGTTTATGCCTATAAACACAAGGAGTCTTATATCTTCTAAATCACGTGATTCTTACCAGAATTCCAGAAAATATGTAGTAATTGTGTACCTTGTATTACTGAGTTTATTGTTGATAGGAGATGCAAATTCTGTTTGACTAGGTGGTGATGAGAGCTGGATCTTCATAATTTTCTATATCTGATGATTGGAAGGATATCCCATGTAACTACTTTCTGGCTCTATTTCAGAATTTATTTCTTCTCCTGTACCAACATATGTCTGGTATCAGTTGGCAAAGGACACATTCCTGTAGCTCTTGCACCTCTTGCTCTGCACCTTTATGAGCCAGCAAAGTGGGTGATAGAAGTATTCCTGGAAGACATTCTTATACCAGGATGATAAGTTGTTCTGGCATAACCGTACATGGAAGAGATCTGGAGCAACATAAATATAATACATTAAATGTATCAAAATGGATCCCCAACTCAACTTCCTCTTAGCTGGATCTCCAAGAAGCTCATGACCACTTTAACACCACAAAACAAGGGGCAATATGAAAGAGGCAAAATCAGATTAGAAAGAGACAGCATCATAAACTTAGTAACCAACTATGTATGGCTAATGTATCTCAGTTTTGCAAATTTTACAAACACCTATGACCATGTAAGCAAGTTATAAGATCCCCTCATGAAGTCTTTAAAGGGCTTTTTCATGTGGGGGGCACTGAAGCTTAATATCTGTTAGCTTCACAGCTAATCTGACCCTTATGAGTTGCAGGATATGGGTAAAACAGTGAGCCTCTCCCCTCAACACCTGCTTCCTTCTTGACATGAAAGGCCCCTCCACTAACATGAGTCTGACGGCCCCTTCCTTCAGACTGCCTGCCTGGACCTGAGTGCTCTCCACCGCCATCAGCCTTCTCAGCCTGAGTCCCCAGGTCAGGTCTCCCTCTTCCATCTTTCCTGCCCTCAACTCAACACTTTTTTCCTCCACTCCCAGAATACTAGGTGAAATTTTTATTGTCCCATTTATTTCATGGGTCATCAGTGATTTTTTTTACACTGCAAACCGCATTTTATTTCTGCCGATATTTTATTCTATATTCTGCCTAAAGTAGTATGCCTTTTAGGTTTGAGCTTTTCACCAAGAGCTTTCTCAGAATGAATCCTCTCTTTTTCATTTTGCATTTCTTTTCTCAGATTTGGTAGAGCTCTTGGCTTCTGATGCTAGAGACCTCTACTTTGCTGTTATGATCCTAATTGTCATTTAGTTTTATTTTAATGTGTCTTGGGATGATTAATGTAATGAATTAAGACTCCATTAGTTGCAAGTGATGGACATTCCCACTCAACACAGCTAACGAAATGAAGGGGAATATTTTTGGCTTATATAACTGGGTTGTTCAAGGTTCTGACTTCAGGCACTGTTGAATCTAAGGGCATAGACAGTATTGTCCTCTTTATCTCTTCATCTCTTGGCTCTGTTTCTCTTTTTGTGTTGGCCTTATTCTCTTCTACTGTAAGTGGGAGTGGCCACTAGCAGCTCCAGACTTACATTATCATAGCTTATTATATAAGAAGAAGGAGCTTATCTTTTTTGATGTGTACCACTGAATCTCGTGGAATGACTGCTTGGCTCTGCCTTGGTCACATGCCCTTCTCTTGGACTAATCATTTTGGATGTTAGATCAGACCAGGGTTACTTGCCTACTCTTGCCTCCAGGGACTTGGGTACCACAGTTGGCACCTGCTCCTCAAGTCTCATGGAGTGGAAAGAAGTCCTCTAAGTGAACAAAGAGGCGTCCTAGATAAACAGAAACAACATATATTTTTTACTGATATTATTGACAAATGGAAATATTTTTAAATAAAATTTATATATCGTTTTTGCTTCCCTAAATTTTCAATTTTGTTCCATCAATATGAAAGCCATTTAAAAGTTGCCTGGCATACAGTATATTTGATATTTTCTTATTCTATGTATATTTCAACTTGATCCATGTTGTATATCAGTTTCTAGGAAACAGATTCTGTGACTTAGGTGCAGAATGGAGAGTGAAGGAGGTAGGATAGGGCAGAGGAAGTATTGAACTGTGAGGTGGTTAGAACGGAGGCTTCAGGTGATCTTATGGGGGCTCTGGAACTACGATGGCCCTTCTAAGTTGTACCAATTGAAACAAGGGAGGTCAAGACTTTTTATCCTCCTTTGATGAGCCATTGAATGGAAGGTGCCCCCAGGAGCAGTTCTGTGGCTTAAGCTAGGTCCTGGAGAGGACTCAGCTGTGAGCCATCAGTAGCCACCACTCTCAGCAGCTGGAGAGAGAATTGCTAGGTCCTGGAGGGGAATGTGAGTAGTGCACTGCTGTGTCCACTTCAGTGGATTTCCGAAGAATAAATAAGAGTCACCTAATTCTAGTATTTAAATGTTAAGGGCCAGGTATGGGGCAGATATATCTTTATATGTGGTATCACTCAATGTTTTGCTTTCTAATCACAGGTACTGAGTTGTTTGATTTAGAATCTATATTTTTAACTCTTCTTTCCAATGTGATAAATGTTCATTATTGTTTCAGAATGCATGATGCAAGTCCAAATTCTGATGTATTCTATAGAATTTCTATACACATGACTTAAAGATACAAGGCAAGGTACTTCTGAGGGCCCATGGTTTTATTGTAGAACGGCAACCCCTGCCCACCCATGTAAGAACTAATTGGTAAATCCTCAAATCTTAGGCTTTTTCCTTTTTTAAAAAGATTTTATTTATTTGAGAAAGAGCAAACTAGAGAGAGAGAAATCATGAGCCAGGGGGAGGGGCAGAGGAAAAAGCAGACTCCTCACTGAGCAGGGAACTCGACTCTATATGGGGCTTGATCCTAGGACCCCAAGATCACGACCTGACCTGAGAGCAGACAATAACTGAGCTGCCCAGGTGCCTCCAATCTTGGGATCTTCTGGACCAGGGATAGTGAAATCACTGCACTCAAAGTACCACTATCCTTAGCACACTTCCTCTTAGCTTCTCAGCCACCTCAGCAGCCTTTTGGCCGTCTGGAATTGGCCAGTGTGATAAATCCTGCTTAGTGCATGTCTTAACTGGTTTGGGCTGCTATAACAGAATATCATAGACTGGGTGGCTTAAACAATAAACATTTATTTCTCATAGTTTTGAGGCTGGAGGTTTGAGATTAGGGTGACAGCATGGTCAGTTCTTAGTGAGGGCCCTTTTCCTAGTTTACAGGTGTTTGCTTTCTTGTTGCATCCTCACATGGTGGGGAGGTGGGGGAGACACAGGAAGAGGGAGGATGAGCAAGCACGTGCATGCATCCATACCAGCCAATCCCAGGGGGACTCCACCCCCATGAACTCATCCAAGCCCAATTAACCCTCAAAAGCCATACCTTCAGATACCATCACATTAGGGATTAGGGCTTCAACACATGAATTTTGAGGGGACACAAACATTCAGTCCATAAAAGCATCCTCATTTGGACCTTGGACTATATGAACTTACAACTCACCTTTCTTAACCTCTTTAGCTATGTCTCTTAGTTTTGACCTCTTTTGGCACTAACTACCCCCATATTCCTACTTTTAGAATAAGAGGCTTTTGAACCCATTCCCCTATGTAGAATCCTGGGATTTGCTCAATCTGCAGGCTTGTGTGGACATGCAGGTTGAATTTTGCCCCAACTGGTCCAATTATAGGCAGTTCGCATGCTGGCTCTCCACCATTCTTGAACTCCCTAAAAGTACTTCAGACGACTCCCCATTTGAGCTGAGCTGTAAATAGATTTAAAGCAGAAATCACAAATGGCATCCAAAGGGTTAGATTTGGTAGGGGGCTGAATTTTGTTTGCCCGTACCATGTTTTTAAAAATTTAGCCAATATTTAACCATCTGGAAATTTCACTCCCAATTAAATCCATATTTCTCTTCTCTTAAAAAAAAAATCAGACAGTCCAGCAATGCAAGGAAACATTTCTATATGGCAACACCTGGCTCAAGGTGAATATGTCACCAGAGGTCCCACCACTCACTACTGTATTATACCTGCTTCCTTTTCTCATTAATGATACCTGCCTGCATTCTGTAGTTTACACCCTGGGTTTAAGCTAGCCTTCCTCCCAGGTGGTACTTGATATCCAGTGCAAGTTATTGGCAGAAAAGAAGGGCCAAAAGCATGATGTATTTAGGAATGATATGAAGAAAATCAAACTCAGGGTTTTCAGTAACATCATGTTTCCTGATGCAGAGACATTAGGCTTGTCTCCTTTATTGATTTCACAGAACAAATGATATTTCATCTGTGGATGACAGTGGTTTTAGACAAGGACAGTTCCGAGTGATTTGGGGGTGATCTCTGCCACTTGTTACTTTTGCTAAGGAGAGACTCAGGAAAATTACGTGACATGTTCTCTCATCATAGATCATGGATGCTGTCAAGTGAAATGTGAGATGCTCTGCCAAAAAGAAGAGTCTGTTGGGGTGCCTGGGTGGCTCAGTCAGTTAAGCATCCAACTCTTGATTTCAGCCCAGATTGTGATCTCAGGGTTATGGGATGAAGCCTGTGTTGGGCTCTGCACTCAGCGTGAAGCCTGCTTAAACTTCTCTCTCTCTCTTTGTTTCCCCCTGCCTCTCCCCAGTGTTGTTCTCTCTCTCTAAAAAAAAGAAGAAGAGTCTTTTGTTTAGCATAAGGAGCAACATAACTGTTTTCCTCCATAGACAGGCAAGGCATGCCAAAAGGAACTCATGGCAACCTGTCCCAGGTATACATTTGGTTATTTTAAGGCTAACAAAGGTTAAAGAGAACAGAAAGAAATTAAAAATAGATTATTCCAGGGTAGCAGAAAGACTAATGGTGGCAGATGAATACAGTTTTTCTCAGTAAGATGTGACACTATTACCAGCTTTACATTCAGCCTTGCCAATTTTAAAGAGTAAAATACTTCCGTGTGAGTCTTACCAATTTTAAAAAGCAAAATACCTTCATCCAGATCCAGGGTAAGTATGCTTTCGAATCAGTTACAGTGTTTTCCTGCTTTAGAAAAAAAAAGGTTTAAACTAAAGAGGTGTATTGTGGGGGCAGGAGTGTGTCTCTTTGCAGGGCTGGGGTGGAGGGAGTTGATACATTTGCAGACTTCATTATACTGAGTACTCCTTCAGAGGGTGGTTCCATCTCTACTCCCCTGCCCCCACCGCATACCTTCCCTTGGTACATTACTTCCTGTAACATACACACTTCTTAATTTAATGGTTTCATTAGTCTATTATAGCTTTTCCATGGCTAGAACAGGCCAGAGCAGTGATGAATGGTTTATCAGGAAAGCAGCTCAAGGGTAGGACTTCATAGATACAGTGGCAGCACCTTAATCAGGAAATCCAAAAGAATGTTGGTGGGAGGGGAGAGGGAAGGACATTTGGATCACCAGAGAATTTCTTCCCCTGGGTCTCCTGACTGAGAAACATTAAAAAATCTAATGCAGCTTTATTCTCCATCCTCCTCTAAGCCTTAAATGTCTGCCTTTTGGGCATGGACTGTAATAGACTAGGGCTTTAGGACCAGTTTCTCTGAGAAGCAGCCGGTGTTCAAGAAGGGCCCTTGACACCATTCTGACTTAATGCTAGACACATCTGCAGCTACTTGGACAAAATTGACATTGTCTGGAGTGCAAAGCAATCGCCTAGCGCAGCATTAGGGAGCATTTACTCTTGAGCCGTGCTACCAGACAGCAAATCTTGACCTTTAGGAGTTCAGAGATTAGATTTCCTTGCTGCAGGCGTTGAAGATATTGTTAGGAATTTGTTGCTATTCAAAGCAGATTTCAGGGGTTACCTACGGGTTTAATTCATCGCATCAATCATTTTTTGGAAGGTTCTTTTAAAGCCAAGATAGCTTCAAATAAAAACTAGGATTACTTTTACATTGATTGTCAGTAGTTGGTGAGGAGCAAAGGGGGAACACTCTTGAGATGCTGTTAAAGTTTTCATATTTGTTCCTTCTCTGGCAGGTGTTCTGTGGTATTGGAGAGAAAAGGCATGTTTCTTCAATAGGCATGTAAGGCAGTTGCTGCAACAACAGACAGGAAATGAGAATAAGGATTTGACTCCCTCTGGTGTAGATTTCTCAAGCCCTTTAACACATTAGGAGCACAGATCTCCTCCAGGTGATCTCAAAGTGCACCGTTTAAAAAAAGACCTGTTTAAGCCAACAGGGGTTAAATGGGGCTTATTTCTTTGAGCTAGCCAGCATAGGAACCCAATTTCCTCCTCCATTTGTGTATAGGTGTGTATGTGTGCACTTATGGGTGTGTTTGTGTGTGTATGCATACAGGCAGCTCTCTTATCTGGAGGTCAGTTTCCCAGTTCCCTCAGCCCTCTTGATCTGAGGCTGTATAGAAAAGATTTCTGAGGGTCTCTGGAAAGGAAGTACCACACAGTGGCTGGACTCAAGCCGTGTACTTTCTTTCTTTGAGCAGACTTTTATTTTATCCTTATTGATTCTTATTTGCCATGCAAGTCCTATTAAGCACTTTAACTCAGCTCACCAATCCATAGTCAATTAAACACCATGAAGAAAACTTATCTCCACTGCTTCTCTTCACCTCTCCAAACATGCTTCTTATTTCTCCAAGAGGGAGTTTGTACTGGATAATCCTATAGCCCTGATTTTATTACAACTGGAAAGTACTAAGTTTGCTTTGCAAGACAGGTACAATAGCAGTGAAAGAAACAAGAGCTAGAACCAAGGAAGGGAGGGGATAGACACATATTAACTCAGGGAAGAGCTGTCATCCCAGAGCATAATAATGGGGACCTGAGACGTCAATGAAAGCTTACACACAGATCACTATATTCAGTTTAAAAAGCCAGGATAATGGATAATTACTGTAAAATATGATTTAGAAAAGTTTTTAACATTGTCAACATTTGACAATTCCATTGTGGAAAGAGGAAGCTTCATTATCAAGATAAAGCACATATTTAGAATAAATTGTTGCTTCACGCTGCGGAAGATGTGAGACCCTTTTATGGCAGGTGCATCTCAAGTGAGCCTTGCTCTGATGGTGGGCCTTGCTGCTGATGCTCAACATTGTATGTGTGTATGTGCATGTGTGTGTGCGTGTGAGTGTGTGGCACGCTACAGAACTTCAGTGGTGAAATAAAAAGGAACCCAACAACTCTTCTCTTCTATTCAAGTGAAAGGTGCAATTGCCAGGTCATTCTATCACTTGCAGAAGAGTTCCTGCGTGCCAGACATAACACCCCATGAGGAAGGCGTTATTGCCCGTTGGGTAGGGTGAAAAACTGAGGCTCATGAAGTGAAAGTATTTGCCTGAGGTAACACAACCACCAAAGCACATCCCTGGAATTCACACTCAGCTTTGTCTATTTAAAAGTTTGTGCTGGCTCCCACACAAATGAGTAAACAGGCACACACAGCGAAATGGTCTCGAACAAGTTGCAGAAGACAACCAAAAGAAATATTTCCTTCTCAGTGCACTGGCCTTCTACTAAACCATACTTTCATCTCTCCCTGTGAGTTACATATGTATTAATGGCCACCGTGAATTCATAACTTGCCAGGTATAAACACACATGCACATACAAACGTGCATTACAAAGAATAATTACTAATTGCGTTTGCTCTCATGGAAATATATCCATATATGCATTATAAAATAAAGCTGAGCCTCCCTCCCTGGCTTCAAAACCAGCCTGGTGTGAATAGGTTGGTTTAGACTTGTTTATTTACTTAAAAAATCTTTTATTGCAAAGGCAACTTATTTTTATTGCAGAAAATTGAAGTACTAGCAAGCAAAATGAAGTAATAAAATTCACCCTCAGTTCTACCAACTAGAGATAACCAAAGCAAAGCAGGGACACCTGGGTGGCTCAGCGACTGAGTGCTTGCCTTCATCCCAGGGCGTGATCCTGGAGTCCTGGGATTGAGTCCCAATCGGGCTTCCTGTGAGGAACCTGCTTCTCCCTCTGCCTATATCTCTGCCTGTCTCTCATGAATAGATAAATAAAATCTTAAAAAAAAAAAAAAAAAAGCAAACACGTTGGGGTATATTCCCTATGTAAACCTGTAGTGCTTATGGAAAGATCAGTGTATATTCTGTTTTGTGACCTATTTCACTTAAAAATGTTGTAGCCATGTCATCAAATATTCTAACAATGCTATTTTCTTTGGCTGCATAACTTATTGAATGGATGTCTCATTGGCTATGTTTATTTAATAACTTGCCTAATGTGCCGCTATTGAAACCACAGCCAGATAAATGGAAGTCTTTAGATACTACTGCCCAAAACAATGTCCTCAGGCACTGTCCTCTCCCCAGTTATTACTAAGTGGTAAATGAAAGCTGCAGGCCACATACCTTCAGGTCCTAACACCACCTGAGATGATACACGATGACACGTGCAGAACCTCTGCAGTAAGCCCTGGGCTGTGGCCAGCACCATCACTGGGAATTCCCACCCCCACAGTTTGTGGTACACAGCCCTTGTGGTTTGTAGCATTTACAGTTCTACAGTGCCTCCTCCTCTCATGTAACTGAAATCTACTGGGTGTGGGTCATTCTAATTCTCCTTATAGAAGCGATGCATCTGAAACCCAAGCTGTGATGACTTGCCACAGGGCACCTGAGCACTGAGGCTCAAAGCCAGATTCTGAACCCTAACTTTTGGATTCTCAATTCACTGGGATTTCTACGGTAATGTGATGCTATCAGGAGAAAAAGAAAGGGGGAGAGGCAGGAAGAAAGAGAAGAACAATAACAAAAAATTTTAAAAAAGAAGAGGCTAAAGGGACACCTGGGTAGCTCAGTGGTTGAGGAGTAATGCTTCTCTCTCTGTTTCTCATGAATAAATAAATAAAATCTTTAAAAAAAAAAGAGGCTAAAAAGATAGGCCCTGGTATTCTAGGGGCAGGTGGGAGAGGGCATGAGACATCCCCAGTGCATCCTGCATGCACCTGTCTGCTTATCTCCCACCAAGAGGATGGAGGAACAGAGATGGGCAGCTTTCTTGGCATGGGCTTCAGACTCAGAGGTCTCAAAAGACAAAGCCATTTCTCCTTGTGATCTTACAGTCGCCGAATAATCAACCACATTTACTCATGACTCTGCCCACGCCTCCCTCTAATACCCTCATCTTGCAGGCAAGGAAGCAACCACTATGGGCCTGGCCCTGGGATAACAACTGAAGGCCCTCAGCCTGAGAAGGAGAGTGGACCTGAGATCTGTCTTCACGCATCAGAGGGGATGGCCTGAGCAAAAGTCATTAGACCTGAGCTCTGAGGCCTCTAAGGGCAGACACAGGGCCACAGGTGAAAGCTCAAGGACAGTGATTTCTGCCCATGCCCAGGAGGAATTAGAATCAGCCCGTTGGCAAGAGGTGGGGCCCACAGACAGTGGGAAATGTGTTTAGATCTGACTCTGTATATCACTGTCATATTAGCTGCGAGCCCTGTGAGAGCCTCACGCTGTAGCTGACTTCAGTTTCCTGTCTATAGAAAGGAGAAGGACTTGGAGGTAAGTAGTTCGAAGGGTATGAAAGGATATAAACAGCATATGTGTGTGAACAGAGTGCCGGGCATATGAGAAACTGCATAAACGCTGGCTTCTATGCTCCCTGCACCTGGAGGTTACATCAGAGGGTGTATGAAAACCACACATGCTATTTGTTCACCTGAAACTGAGAGTCTGTGATTTTGTCTGTGATGGAACTGTTTGCATGTGTGGGGTGGGGAAACATGGTAATAACGTAAACAAAGGTCCAAGGGAAAAGCTGCTGCTTTGAATAATGATTTTTCTAATCTCTTTGATAGGGTTGGCTTTGTTTCTCTAAAGCAGCGGCCACCCATTGGCTAGGGAAGCCTTACCAGCCCCTCCAGAGTCCCTGCTGTGTCTCCCAAGACAACCCAAAGAAATCCACAGCCTAAGCACAAATTGCTTACTTGTGGTGGAAGTTCAGCATGAACACAGGCACTCCCCTGCCCCTCACCCCAGTCCCTAAGCTGCTCTCTGGGAGAAAAGTGAGAGCTGCTTTGCCCTCCAACTCGGTGAACTTTTCCAATACGGTATCACCCTGAAGATAAAAATGCATGCTCCGTTCTAGTCTTGCCAGTGGTTAATGATTCCTTGGATGAGAGTCACAGAGTAAGGGGGTATATTAGGTTTTTAGGACACTAGGGTACCATTCCACATATCCCCAGAATCGGCTCACTTCTCATATTGCCTAATGTTGGCTACCCACAAGGCGAAGCATGTACTTAGAAGAACACACATCATTTGGGGTAGCATGAGGAGAACCCAAAGGAAAGCATCCTTCCCGTGAAATAATTTTTGATCCTAGGGCAAGGGTTGGTAGTCTGCAAAATGGCAACTATCAAACTACTTTTATTTGGTATTCAACTTATTTGTTCTTTCACCCATTCAGTTAACCAACGTGTATTTATTGAAGCTTGCTAGGCCCCAATATAACATTGATTCACAAGGTTCCTGCCATTAAGAAGTTTGGAGTATAGTGAAAGAGTTGCTCTGTAGTTCAAGGTAATAGGCTGTGGTTTGCCCATAGTCTGTAATAGTCTGGCTGTCTGGGGCATGGCGCCATATCCCCCTGGGCCCCCTGCTGAGCCAGAGTCCCACTGAGGAGGTAGAAAGTTAGGGTCACTCACACAGTGCATCAAAGGTTAGAGAGGAGAGGTAGCAAATCTTTGGCAAGGCTTTATAAACTTCTGCAGGGTAATTCTGAAATATATATAGAGAAGCCAGATAAATGATCCTGAACTTACTAATGACCTCAAGTGTTCATTTTTCTGCTGCCTGTGCTAGAGTGCTAGTTTTTTAAGGATATACCCATTTTCCTGAGTTAAAACATTTTGATCCTTTCTTTTCTCCCCACTCCATCCTGAACAGTATTTCTCCCTTAAATTTCCCATTTTACCCTATTCTCTTTCAGTTTCTCAGTCTCATCTAAGCTCAGTAGTGGCAAAGCAAAAAATTCCTGTCCGTCTCCAAGCTTGGTTCACAACGTCAGGGTCTCTTTGGGAGAGACAGTCCCTGGGGATGAGACATGGGGAAAAGGGAGACAGAAGTAACAATCACTAAAGCGACTGAAACATCAAAGGCCAGATCATGATGACTGTGATGACAAAATACCCACAACCCCAAATCTCTGTTCCTAATACTCCCAAAGTCTGACAAACCAAGATTTTTCTGAAGTTTGTAGCAAACTCCCTGGGTGGCAAAACTGAGCCTGAACTGACATGAGTCTATTTATAGTCCTGTATTTATCTTTTAGTATGAATATTCATACATTTCATTAAAGAAATATTAATGTGTTTAATTATGAGATGCTGCCACATACCCTGTTGGGGGTGTTATGTAATTTATGGAAAATGCCCCATATTACCTTTCTAAAATTCAAAAGATTCTGAATTCTTAAACACATTGGTCTCATGAATTTCTTTTAAGAGGTTGTGGAGCTATATGTTTTCTTCAGTCTGCCTTATGATCTAATTTTTATCTCTCATAGAGACAATTTTGCTTTAATTTTCTTGAGAGTACAAAGCAGAATCTTTTCTGAAACTCTTTGCTACTTAACCACATATACTTTCTCTGCAACACCCCAAATTAGGTTTTATTTCATGTGTACTATGCTTAGCACCTTGGGCTTTTTCCATAATAAAAAAAAAAAGTCCCTATGTATTTTTTTTATCTTGTCTTTAACAGCTTTATTGAGGCATACTTTACATATTATAGAATTTACTTATTTTGAGTCTACAATTCAATACCTTTAGTCAATTTACATAATCTAATTGTAGAACGTTCTCCTCCCCCCCAAAAGAAATGGCCCTCTCATTTGTAGTTCCTCCCATTCCCACCCCCAGGCAAATACTAACCTACTTTCTATCTACATTTTGAGACCATGCTATATGCCAGCCATAGTGCAATCTTTTTGAGGAAACTGAGGCTCAAGTAACTAGTAATGGATGAAGTTAGGATTTGATGCAGATCCTTCTGACTCTAGAGTCCATGATCTTTCCAAAGGCGGCCAGAGGAGGTCAAGAGTGTCCGCTTGCTGGACAGGATCAGAAACCATGGTGGCCCAAACATAGATGTTGGAGACAGGAGTGATCACCAGCAGGGTGGTGAACTGGATGACCTTTAGGCTCCGGCTAGTTCTGAGCTTCTGTGATTCTATAAATCCATAAAATGACTCCAACTAAGCCAGGGACTTATTTTAATGAATAGATAAGAATGATGTGTCATGAACAGACTAATTGCATATAAAAGGAACGCTTCTGAAGTGCGCAGTGTGTTCCCTTAAGCACTTTAAATGCCCCCCAGAGATGCTGTTTGCAAGTCACAATTTGCATTATCAATGAAGAGGCAGTTTGCCAAGCGAAGAGAAGCCATCAGCCTCACCATGATTCAAGTTACCATACATTCCAACATATTGATGGCCAAATTAATGAAACCTTTTGATAGATTTATTTTCTCAGCTTTTAAAATTTTAAGATGGTACTTTGAATGTAATCATAGTGATATGCTGGTGTTGGAGCTACGTAAGACTAGTTGATAGATGAAGTACTTGGTACTGTAATTGAGGAAAATTTTATGTTGTTGTTATTATGATTATTAAGAATTAACATCTTCTCTGTCCATTAAGAGAAGTCCATTCTCAAAGTCAGCTAGCCTCCAGCCCTCTCCGCCCTCCTTTCTGCCTCAAACTCACTCTGTGATTCAGATATTACTTGCTCCTCCCATTTCCCTACACATTTCAGAGACCATGTGTTCTTTCTGTACCCTCTGCCTGAGCAAAGCCTAGATCTAGGAAAAGACTTATGACCCATTACTTATGCCTTGGTATGATATTTGGATCACTAAAATCTCTAAATAAAGATTAAAGGCCCATGCGTTTTAAACCATGTGGCAATTTTGGAATAAATATAATTTGTTCCCTGGTAAAGATATTTCAGGACACAGACAAGAATTCTGTAATCCATCAACTTTTCTGGGTGCTTCTAAAATTTTATTGCACATTGTTAAAAGATAAACGTGAGGCATATTAAAATTGTTAAGGGTTTATTTGAGGAAAAAAATCAATTTGGATTGGCCAGCATCCAATCTAATGGAAGAAGCTCTGAGGAGCTATACAAAATGAAAGCAGAAGGGAGTGGGAATAAGGAAGTAATAATGGACAAAAAAGCAGGCTGGTTATTGTGAAGTTACTTTCCTTTAGGGGATGCCAGAGGTCTATCAGGCAGTTTACCTCACTAGTGCTGATCAGGTGTTTCCTGATTGACTGGTCTCAGATTTCATTTCTGGGAGAGCTGGAACTGTAATTATGTTAAGTCTTGGTTTGGTGACATGGGGCTTAGCATAGACAACAGGCCCCAAATGGAGTTGCTTTTTTTTTTTTTTTAACATTTTATTTATTTACTGGAGAGAAAGTGAGAGAGAGCATGGGGGGGGGGGGGCGGTGGAGTGGCAGAGGGAGAGGGAATAGCAGACTCTCCACTGAGCAGGGAGCTCCATGCTCTATGCAGGACTCAGTCTCAGGACCCTGGGATCATGACCTGAGCCCAAGGCATATGCTTAACTGACTGAGCCTTCCAGGTGCCCCTGTTATCTTATTTTTAACAATTCCCTGTTTGATTAGACTTTTAGCCTGAAAGACATGATCAAAATTTAAGGCATTAGCACTACTCCCAGTCACCACTCTGGAGTTTTTATAGTTTTTTGCTTAATCTCTGTGTGGTATTCATAGGACATGATGTCTTTTTTGGTGAATCTCTTTGTGGCACTCACAGATTACAACACCAGGTTCACAGGCTTTAACTTGGTCATACTCCTTGTTCCTTTTCTGATATTCTAGTATTAGAGAGATCATTTGCTTTGTGATTAGTGATTGCAAACCTGCATTTAAAGCTTTTGAGAGAATACAGTGTCCCAGGGAGACTACTATGATTATTATAAACAGGATAATTCCCAATATCTGAAGAGCACTTCAGAGCCATGGCGCCCAAGACCCAATCCAATCAGAATCAAATAAGTCAAAAGAAGACCTCATTGAAGGAGTCACTTTGTTAAGTCAACTGGCTTATTCAGTGATCTAAGTGGAGTCAACTTCCTCAGAAATGTCAGTCTAAATGCAGCAAATGGTATTAGCCATAGCACAAACATCAATCTGCTTAAAAAGTAATCAAGCATTATCCTATTATCAAGAACAGCTTTACCCAGAGTCAGGATTGTTGTTGGGCAGCTATTGCTTTAGCAGGAGATTCTACAATACCTTCAGGAGTTAAGAGGTTCCTGACCATAGCTTCACATGTACATACTCCTATCCAGGGCAGTAGGGATTTGCCAAAGAAAGCATATTTTGCATCATGAATGATTCCTGGTAATTCCCAGTTGAGTTTGTGGCTCAGGAATGGAAAGGTGATAGCCATGGAGGCCACTAAAATTCAAGGGTCTATAGACTGCACAGGTGGTTTTATTCTGGTTACCCTTGCCCTGTGTCCCTTTCTTTGTGCAGAGTCTGGATACAAGGTTGTTAACCACAGATAGGAAAGTTGATCGTCATGGTTTTGGATCCTGACCCAAGAAAAAGGGCTGAGTTTTATTTATTTATTTATTTATTTATTTATTTATTTATTTATTCATTCATTCATTCATTTATTTATTTATGATAGACACAGGAGGAGGGAGAAGCAGGCGCCATGCCAGGAGCCTGACGTGGGACTCCATCCCGGAACTCCAGGATCGCGCCCTTGGCCAAAGGCAGGCGCTAAACCCCTGAGCCACCCAGGGACCCCCCAAGGGCTGAGTTTCTTCCAGAGACACTGAAGTATTAGAAATCAGGGAGAAGTTTAAAAAAGGAATAACTACAGAATCACCAGCATTATGACAAATACAACAGTTGTTTGTAGGTTGGATTACTAACTTCCTTGCCACGGGCTGAAATATATGAATATTGGCATTATCTCTCTAGGCCAGAGCAAGACAAAAGGTAAACAAAAGAATCCTAAAGACCTTCATAGTATAAGAATTAGGAAAAGGATGATCAGAGAGAGAAGGAGGAATGGAAACAAATGTTCTAAATCTGACATCTTGGGAAGAAGTAGTCTAGTGCCTTGTAATTTGGGAGCAGCGTCAGTGGTCAGGAGTACTTAGTAGGATCCTTTCCATAAATCTCACTTTTGCAAAAACTTCAGACTAAGATAGTAACAATCTGTAAATGACAAAGGGCTTAAAAAATGCCTATGGTTAAAGATCTGATGAGAGTATATTATAAGGAATTGACAAGGAAATCTGGTTCTTTCTGTGACCTACAAAATTTTAAGATACTAACTGGAATTATGACTGATAACATTATACCAAGACATTAGATTCTTAGGAATTTCATGAAATGTTTAGGATTTTTAGGATTAATAACATGCATTCATACAAATATAACCTAAGAAGGGTTATCATCCCTTCTTTGAAAATGCTTCTCATGTAATTTTACATACCAAATAAACCTAATTAGTTTAACCTCAATCTTTTACAAGGTGAGAGACAAATCCTTTGATATTTTCCAAGGACCCTCTGGGAAATCTCCAAGTTAGGTGCATTCCTTTAGAATTTGTGGAGAAAAAGTCAAAAGGTGGGCACCTGGGTGGCACAGTCAGTTGAGCATCCAGCTCTTGGTTTTGTCTCAGGTTGCGATCTCAGGATTGTGAGATCAAGCCCTGTCTCAGGCTCTGTGTTCAGCATAGAGTCTACTTAAGCTTCTCTCTCCCTCTCCCTTTCCCCAACCATGTGTTTTCTCTCAAATAAAGAAATCTTAAAAAAAGGAAATGTCAAAATGTTTGAACATTTGACAAATAGGATCACAGATCATTATGAAATAATACCTAGTTATCTATTTAACCAAGGTGACAATAGAAGTTGTTAAAGGCAAATACAGAAAGTTACAAAGTTGTGAACAAAATTTAGCTCTTTTAAGATTGAGAAGACTGGGTTTTCATAAGTAGTGAAAGACCTGATAAAGACAACATGAAGAACACTTAATTATTTTAGAAAAGCATGAAATCTTTGCTGCCCAGGCAGATTACTTAAAAGATGAAGAAAAACCTTTGGTTAAAATTTCATATTAAGAGAAGACCAATAATCTAAGAAAATTTTGTCCTTTAAATAGAAAACCAAGTTCTAATTTTGCATCAGTGTACTTCTGATATTAAACTCATCCTTTTAAAGTATAAATAAATTTTTTTTCCAATCTTAGCCTGACCACACAAAAAATTCCTTTCCCAAGATTTCTTTTCCACAAATATTCTACAACTATTTTACATTCATTCAGATTTTGTCCTAAGTTTTCTTTTTCTTTCCCATTCTGGAACAAGCAATCATTTTACTTTTCTTACCTACTTTTCATACAATTGTTTCCTTTCACTAATATTTTTTCTAAGTGGTTTGATTACACATATTGATTAGAATTTTTGGCCCTTAGATTCTTTAATTTCTAGTGAAAACTAAGAAGTAAGCAATGGTGGACTGTTTGTTACACTAGCATTCTGTGGATTGGCAAATTTATAAAAATATTTTATAATCAATATTTTATAATCAATATTTTTAATCAAAATATGTGTGTTTTAATTAAAAGTAACAAACTTAAACTTTCTTTTATTTATCAAAGATTTGGGATCCCTGGGTGGCGCAGCGGTTTGGTGCCTGCCTTTGGCCCAGGGCGCGATCCTGGAGACCCGGGATCGAATCCCACGTCGGGCTCCCGGTGCATGGAGCCTGCTTCTCCCTCTGCCTGTGTCTCTGCCTGTCTCTCTCTCTCTCTCTGTGACTATCATAAATTAAAAAAAGAAAAAAAAAAAGATTATCCTAAATCATATGAACCTGAAAAACATTTGGGTTAGTTTCTATATTTCTGAGAGTATACTTACTATAAACACTTGTTTATTTTTAAGTCAATTAAATAGAGTTCTTTACAAATTAATTTTGACAATACTGAGCAGGGATAGAAAAATCACACATTTATAACATACATACATAGACATATATAAATATACAGACAGATACAAAGAGAGATCTTATAGCTTTCATTTAAAAATTGTAACCACACTGGGGGGCTTCGGTGGCTCAGTCGGTCAAGCATCTTACTCTTAGGTCATGATCTCAGGGTCATGAGATCAAGCCCTGCATGGAGCCTGCTTGACATTCTCTCTCTGCCTCTCCCTCTGCACCTAAGCACTCTCACCACTTGTGCTCTCTCTCTCTCCTGCTCTTAAAAAACAAACAAACAAAACAGTAGCTACAAGACAGACATTATAAAAGTCACTAGTTTATAAAGAATAGTTGGATCCAAATTGTGTTTCTGGCAGATGGCATAAGTTAAAGTTACCTGTTTAAATTTTTTACCTGTATTTGTGAAAGAAACTTAAGATTTTTTATAGGCTGAGTTTTCAAATAGCCTTTTTTTCCCTCCTTCTGATAAGAATCACCTTGTTTCCTGGAGAAGACCACATAGAATACTTCTATCTCCAAAGGCACAGAGAAATGCAAATTCCCAAGACGGAGTTCCCTAAATCCAGATCTTTTACAATATCTGCAAACTTTTTGAGATGAATTGGGAAGTTTGGAGATTGCTAAAAAGGATAGTGGGCTCTGAATTATTTCTAGCACCACATTTCTGTTCTCAAAGAGACTAAAGTTGTAAGACAAGTACAATTGTCTTTAATTCCTCAAAGAATTGGGTTGCAACCTGAAAGCTATCAAGAGGCTGACACAGCCATCCAATTACATTATCCTCAATTTTTTTTATATCAGAAATTTTTTTAATCAAAAGTTTGCTATGGTCTAGATTCAAAGCTGTATTTCTTCGGAGTGTTTTAGTAAATCATTCCACTAAAGGCTTCAGCTATTTTTATTTCCTTCTGTGTACATAGTTTCATTTTAGCTTAGGGGAGAAGGCCTGAAACAAAAGTTCCTATCAGACTCTTAATATCAGCTTCTAATTTGGCCAACTTTAGACCATAGAGCTATTTCTAAAAAATACTAATCCTTTCAAATATCTTGTCAGGTCAAAAAAACCACAACACAAAAGAAAACAAAAATATCTTGTCAGGTTCTAGCCAGTACAAATAGTAAGTAGTCCTGTCAGTATTGAATGAACTTGTGGATTGAAGAGGTATCCCCAAAGAGGGGGTAAAAGATACTACCCTCCCAGGATCCAAAGCCACTCCCAAAGAGAGCCAAAAGAAACACTTAGACAATTTCCCTGAGAGTTGACCAAAGTCAGTAGGACGTCAGCTGCAAATGGAGTGCAACCTGCTTTTCTGTCCAGCCATATTTTGGGTGCCCCAAACCTGACAATTGCGAAACCAAGTTCTCAGGACACATAGACCAACAATAAAGCAATAGCTATCCCTGGGAGAGAAAGGATCAACCCAATGGGCACCTAAAGGTAAATTTATGGGTCACAATTCAAAGATCTAATTGTGGGATCCCTGGGTGGTGCAGCGGTTTGGCGCCTGCCTTTGGCCCAGGGTGCGATCCTGGAGAACCAGGATCGAATCCCATGTCGGACTCCTGGTGCATGGAGCCTGCTTCTCCCTCTGCCTGTGTCTCTGCCTCTCTCTCTCTCTCTCTCTCTGTGTGTGTGTGACTATCATAAATAAATAAAAATTAAAAAAAAAACAAAGATCTAATTGTTTTTGGAGGGTTGCTTTTTTAATTTAAATTCTAGTTAGTTAACATACTGTGTAATATTAGTTTCAGGTGAACGATATAGTGATTCAGCAATTCTGTGCATCCCCCAGTGCTCATCACAAGTGCACTCCCTAATCCCCACCACTTGTTTCACTCATCCCCCACACCCACCTCCCCTCAGGTAACTATCAGTTCTCTGTAGTTGAGTCCGTTTCTTGGTTTGTCTCTTTTTTTCTCTTTGCTCAATTGTTTCTTAAATTCCATATAAGAGTGAAATCACATTTGTCTTCTCTCTCACTGACTTATTTCAATTGGCCTTATGCTCTCCAGCTCCATCCACATTGTCACAAATGGCAAGATTTCATTCTTTTTATGGCCAAATAATATTCCACATCTTCTTTACCCATTCATCGATCTATGGACACTTGGACTGCTTCCATATCTTGGCTAATGTAAATAATGTTGCTGTAAACATACAGATGCATGTATCTCTTTGAATTAGTGTTCTTGTATCCTTTGGGTGAATACCCAGTAGTGTGATTGTTAGATCATAATGTAGTTCTATTTTTAACTTTTTGAGGAGCCTTCATACTGATTTCCAGAGTGGCTGCACCAGTTTGCATTCCTACCAACAGTGCAGGAGAGTTCTCTTTTCTCCATAGTCTCATCAACACCTGTTGTCTTGTGTTCATTTTAGCCATTCTGACAGGTGTGAGGTGATATCTCATTGTAGTTTTGATTTGCATTTCCCTGATGGTCAGTGATGTTGAGTATTCAAAGATCTTATTCTTACGGATGTTTGGGGTTTTTTTTGTTTGTTTTTGTTTTTTTGCCTGCCAATCTGAATTTGGAAAGAAAGAGACAACATAAAGTTTTACCTTTCTCTCTCAACCAGGCACTACAGATAAGATCTGGGAGAACTGATTTTGGTAAGAATTCTTACCCTTTGTTGGCTCTTGCGAGCTTTCCCAGGATCCTATCTGTAAGTTCTGGAACAAGTGTTGTATCCCAGTAATCTCATCCTGGTCACCAGAAACTGTAGTGGAGGAAAAAGAATTCTTCCTCTAACTTTTATGAGAGTGCTTGGCTGAAACCCCTTTTTCTCTAGGATACCTAATAAATGGATAAGCTTATTTAGGTTAAAAGTTCTCCACTGTGGCCACTTTTTTCAAGATTTTCTCTGGTTAATCTGCTTATTCAGCCTTAAGACAATATTTTATTCACCTGAGGCCTCACATTGGACTCAAGCTTAAGTCAAACCCATTTGGACCCCAGACTTGGTTAGGTTTCTAAGTCAGAAGCAATCTGACCCTGGATCTACTCCTACTCCAGCCAGTTTCTGGACCCAGTCTGGAAAAAGGTACGTGGAGATAAAGCCTGAAAGCTCATAATACAAAAGCTGTGGAGCTAGCATCCTAGAGCAACTTGCTCTTGACCTCCAGAGACAGCAGGAAAGCAGTGGGCTGAGGGGAGTGCTCTCTGTGCCTGGGGACCCCGGAGGTTCCCTTTGGTTCCCTCTTCTGATACTAGAACTGTTGAAAGATAAACTGAATCATATTGAAAACTTTAAGTTTATTTGAGCAAAAATTGAGTTGAATTCAGGCAACATCCAATCTAGCAGATAGAAAGGAGCCCCCAAGGAGCTATACAACATAAAAGAGCGTTAGAGGGAGATGGGAATGGGAACAAGGAAATTATACTAGGGCCAAAAAGCAGGTTGGCAAAATTCCTTTAAGGGATGGCAGAGGTCTATGGAGCAGTTTACCTCACTAGTGCTGATCAGGTGATTTCTGCTTAAGATTTCATTCTTAGGAGAGCTGAAACCATGATGAAATCTCAATGTGGTGACATGGGGCTGGGCTTAGAATAAGTGACTTCATACGGGGCCTATTATTGTTACTAACAATTTGTTATAATTAACATCTATGTATATCTTTTTGATTGACAAAGAGCTTTAAACTATTTTTCTATCATTTAATCATGATGATCCTATGAAGATGGTTGGTATTATTGTCCATTGTTATTAACTTTTAAGTTATGTTATCATTAGTAGTTAACAATAATAAGTGAGACAAGGTATGTAATGCATTTAGTATTGAGCTTTTGACTTAGGGTGTCCATTGAATAAGTTTGCTATTGTGATTTTTTAAATCTTCACCCTCACTTTTAGAGACAAGAAAAATGAGGCTCAGATATATTAAGGAACTTGTTCAAGGTTCACATAGCTAGTAAGAGTGGGGAGGGGATTGAAATTTCATGTCAGCTTTCTCTGGGACACACCCTCCATGTGTGTGTCCATGTCTGGGACTTACATACACTCCATAGCAGTGTAAGTAGTATGGCCTTGCCCAAAGTGACCAGTGAAATCCCAGACCTCAGAATCAAGGACCTGAACTGAAGCTTGGACTTGATACCAAATTTCTCAGATCATGGAGCTCTTCTCTTCCTGGTGAACTAGGGAGAAGACACAGCTTCCCTTTCACAAATGGCAGCAGAGTGTTTTTATTTTGACTTAGAAATTTATACATTTGAGCTATTTTACTGCTAGAATTAATTTATTATAAGTAGTGCCCAGGTGAGGAGATATTTAAAAATATTAGCAACAGACTAGTAACATAGGATTTTCCCAAATGTTCTCTTCTATCTGTGATCTCATTACAGTCCATCCCTTCCACCTCTCAACACAGCACTGTGAGATGTCCCCACATCTGTCTGTGTAAGCCAAAAAAAAAAAAAAAAAAGCATTCTGATGCTTCCGTCTGAGCATATTTTTGTATGAGAGTACTCATCTTGCTAGATGGTAAGGTTGTCTGAAGACATACTTTGGGGTTCATGAGCCAATGTGGCTAGGAGCACCAGATTATGTTTCACTTTGAATTTCCTCATTTGCAAGAAGAAGATTTCAGTAATAAAATGCAGCTGAAATTGGTCTATGTCTGAATCAGTATCCTGAGAAACCAGATGGTAATGAGGTGGAAAGGAAAAAGGTAAGGGATGTGTGGTGAAAATGTGCTCCCTCTGAGAAACATCGTGTGCCAGGAAATCCTGTGATGAGTGTCTTGTGGGTAGTTGGAATGCAACTCCTGTTAAGCATTTGCTTAATACTGATAGATGCCCTTTTTTTCTTCCACTAATTTTTCTGTTTTGCTAAACTGTAAAATCCCTCTCACCTCTTGCCCACTTCCTTGATCATTGGTTTTGAAATTTTTACATATTTTGACGGAAAATTTGTGATAATTGTTTCCTTTTTACGAATAATAATGTTAGAATGAGAAACCCTGCCTCAAATGAACAAGATGTTTCCCCACTGACTGTGTGGTGGGAACAATTAAGCTAAGTCTGTTACTTGTGTGAGAGCTGCCCTGAGGTCCTTCATACCTTATCACCTCTAGCATGGGTATATTATCTAGACCAGAAGTTGCAAAGCAAAGAGCCAAGACCAATAGACATGTTTTATTTGGCCCACATAATTGAAAAAAAAAATGTTTTCTTAATAGTTGCCAACTCTTGGGCAGCCCCGGTGGCGCAGCGGTTTAGCGCCGCCTGCAGCCCAGGGCGTGATCCTGGAGACCCTGGATCGAGTCCCATGTCAGGCTCTCTGCATGGAGCCTGCTTTTCCCTCTGCCTGTGTCTCTGCGTCTCTCTCTCTTTCTGCATTTCTATGAATAAATAAAATCTTAAAAAAAAAATAGTTGCCAACTCTTAAATCCAGATTGCTCACTTGTAAAAATCTTTATTTCTGGCATCTTTTGAAAAATTCAGAGCTCAACACACTAGGCCAACAATTGCCTATGATAAAATTAGGTACTGGTCATGCAGCTCCTTCTTTTTAGAAGTGACTTATTCCTTCCAGGATGCCATGGTCCTCACCTCTTCCTGATGTCTTGATAAAAGCTTGGCCCTGTAGGCATTTGAGATTACAATTGTAGGTCAGTGACTGCCACCTCCTTACCCCCAAAATTTCAATCCCCAAACATGATCAATTTTTAATATTTGTTACAAGAACAATGATATATTGATATTTGGGCTAAGGTGTTACACGGTCAGCCCACACTTGAACAAGTGCATATTAATTTCTTTCTGTGACGGGTATCCACAGTGTGCTGTGTGGCCATTCACTCTATCCCCTCATCCTGTCCCAGCAAATCCAGAGAGGACAGAGCACAGGCTCTGACGGGAGGCAGACCTACCTTTGGATTCTGGTTGTGCCACTCTCTAATTGTATGATGTTGGACAAATCAGTTGACCTGTTTTAGTCCCAGTATCCTCTATAAATGAGGATACTGTGAGGGTAAAATGAATAAATGCCTATTTGCTCAGACCTGACCCACTTTAATATCAAACACATGTTTCCTGTTTTTGTTCTCCCCCTTAGAACCAGTCACTAGATTGATTTGGCAAGCTCACTCACTGAAATGGCAGCCAAATGGGTCAAAACAGTTGCTGGAAAACACAGAACCCTTCATTTGGAGAAGTGGTGTGATGAGGGTTGCCATTTATGCAGAAAGCCCCTTCTGGAGCAGCCAGGGCACCTGAAGGTTCAGGTGCCCCCAAGTCAGGAGGGTGTCTCAAGGTCGAATCTTCTGTCAGGATGGACTAGACATGTCCTTTGTCATAGTCTTTGCCGAACTACAATTACTTCAAAAGGAAGTATGGAGATGGTGAATTTGAGATCAGATTTCAGAGTGGAGCCCAAAGGCTTCCAGTTAAGTGTGAACACTGTATGAGAAAGAACAAAAGGGAGTGAGATATGCTAAGAGTGTGATTCATGAATTTACATTCAATAAAAAACCCTTCCAGCTATAATTATCACATTTTTGCTAATATTGAGATTCTAGATGTCAGACTTAATATTTGAGTAAACTAATTAAAGAATATTTTTTTCCCTTGCCTTGACAAACCATCTCTTTTATTGAAAGTTTTCAACTGCACTTTTCCCTTCCTGAAACTGACTGAGCTACAGAACCAGCAAGCACTTTCCGGTAGAACCCCCATGTCACCTCTGCTTTCCCTTTTCTCCATCCCTCCCCCTCCCCCATTCCCAGCTCTGTTTTGTGTTCTTTTGTTAAGGGCACTATTTTCCAAAGACACTGTTAATGTGTCTTTTTTATGCATTTGCCAAATAGTTCTAGGTGGAATTGCCTCTTAAGATTTCCTCTTTGGCTGTGGCACATTCAAACTCAAATTGTTGTGCTCAGTAGGGCCATTGTCACATTATAACAGGGAAAATGCTTCATCATGTGTTATAGAGCAAGATGGAATCTCTGCTAAGGAGCTCAGGGATCAAAGCAGAGAGAAAAGATTAATTTTTATGCATCAAGTCATTATAGACGGAGAAGGAGACATTAAGATTGCCAGAGAGGAGATTTTCTCATCTAATATCGACGTAGAGAATATGTTGGGAGGACCGCTGGCTCTGTTCTCAGATTTGTTTTTACTTTTAAAGTGCTCAGATCTAGGTCATAAGCTTGTTTACACATATTTCAGGCTTTATAAAGAGCCCCTGTTAAAAAAAAAAAGATATCATTTTCCCAGGATTTAGATACATCTAAAAATATTTTGATTGTTTTTACTCTATTAAAATGCATAGCTACATTTCAGACAATTTTGAAAATAAAAGACAGGGAAAAAAAGACAAAGAAATAACTCTTTACCCTACTGTCCTAATCTGGCAACTCTGGTGTATGTCATGTTCTTCTTTTAAATGATGCTACTGTTTAACATGCTTGGAGACATACACGCATGATTTTATGCCCTGTTTCTTTTGTTCACCTAACATCCTCTACATGATTTTCCACACCCTCACGGAGATTCTCTCAAGCACAAGGGCCCAGTTTATTAAGCTCTTCTATTATTAGACATTTGAATAACTTCTTGTTTCTACTCTAAAAAATATATTTGCACACCAGGATTTTGCCATATTTTGATTTGTATTCTTGAAATGAATTCTCAAAGTGGAATTTCTGGATCAAAGGTTATAAATATTAAGATTTTGATGCAAACTGCAAAGTTGCTTCCTAAAAGAATTTTACCGTGGAATGCCCTTTCACCACATCAAATAGACCTTTTGAACTTTTAGGAAAAGATTATTGTTTTCATATTTTGCTTTAATCTTTTTGATAAATCGCAGAGCATCATATATAGTGGCAGTTAACGTTAATAATTATCCTTGGTGAGTAAACACTGCAACATTTAATGACAAAACATTAGAACGGTAGCATGTTTTAAGAGCAGTACAGACTGATGAGGAGTGTGGACTTGGGTCAGGCTGCTTGGGCTCAAAGCTGGGATCTAACTTACCAGCTGAGTGATCTTAGCTCAGGATTTTCTCAGCCTCAGCACTGTTGACATTTGGGACTGGTAGTTTTTTGCTATCGGTGCTGTCCTGTGCAGCATAGGATGTTTAACAATGTCCCTCACCTCTACTTCCCCCTCATCTCTACATTCCCCTGTCCTCAGAGTGACAACCAAAAACGTCTCACAACATTGCCAAATGTTCCTTGGGGACAATGCCTTCCCCACTTAAGAATCCTTGCCTGAGGCAAATTACCCAACCTCACAGTGCTTGGTTTCTGTGTATGTAAAATGGGGATAAAAATAATACCTCGAGAGGTTATTGGAAGGGCTAAGCAGACTTGCCCCTGGAGAGCATGGGGGTGGGGGCTTCACATGCCAGGTGCACAGCCAATGCTAGCCATTATTATCATCAAATTCCTGATGCCTACTATTCAGCAAAGTGCTCGCTTGTTATTTTTACTATAAAAATGATTGTATGTAGGGACGCCTGGGTGGCTCAGAGGTTGAGTGTCTGCCTCATGGCTCAGGCCATGATCGAGTCCCACATCAGGCTCCCCATGAGGAGCCTGCTTCTCTCTCTGCCTATGTCTCTACCTCTCTCTGTGAGTGTCTTCATGAATAAATAAAATCTTTAAAAAATTATTGTATGTAATTTGAAAATTTTCAAAAAGTATTAGAAGCTAAGAAGAATTTCCTATAGACTGGGATGCCTGGGTAGCTTAGCAATTGAGTGTCTGTCTTGGGCTCAGGGTGTGATCCTGGGGTCCAGGATCGAGTCCCACATGGGGCTCCCTGTGGGGAGCCTGCTTCTCCCTCTGCTTATATCTCTGCCTCTCTGTGTCTCATGAATGGATAAATAAAATCTTTTTAAAAAAATTTCCTATACCTCTAATAGCCAGGAACAACTCTGTTAACATTCAGGTGTATCTTCTTATGCAGCTAGAAGAGTCTGTGGCACATTATAATTGCTCAATAAATGTGTTGAACGCCTATAAAAAGTGAGATCAAGCCATATATACCATATATAAAGCCTTGCATCCTATCTCCCTTACTACTGCATTGTGAGTATTTGCCCACATGTTTAGAGATTCCTTGAAAAGGTGTTTAATTGGGGTACATGGGTAGCTCAGTTGGTTAAGCATCTGACTCTTGATCTTAGGGTCATGAGTTCAAGCCCAAGTTGGGTTCCAGGCCCACATGGAGCCTACTTAAATTAAAAAAAAAGAAAGAAAGAAAAAAGAAAAGGTGTTTTAATAAGTGCATAAAATCAACTCCATGAATGTACCCTATTTTAATTAAGCATCATATAATTGTGAGTTAATTTGTACATGTCAGTTTTTAAAAATATTTTTCTAATTTTTTATTATGAAAAATTTCAAACATATAAAGTAGAAAGAATAGTACAAAGCATACCCATATTTTAAGTGATTTTTGTTTTATTTATTTTTTTAAAGATTTTTTTTTTTTTAGATTTATATATTCATGAGAGAAAGAGAGAGAGAGAGGCAGAGACACAGGCAGAGGGAGAGGCAGGCTCCTTGTGGAGAGCCTGATGTGGGACTCGATCCAGGTACTCCAGGATCATGCCCTGAGCCAAAGGCAGATGCTCAACCGATGAGCCACTCAGGTGTCCCTTAAGTGATTTTTAAACATTGTGTCATATTTTCTGTGTGTGTCTTCCTACATGATACAGATATGAGTATTGAGTTATTTTCATTGTTTTGCGGGACCACTTAAAAGTAAGTTGCAAATATCATAGGATTTTATTCTTAGAAACTTAAGCTTGCCTCTACTAAAAAGAAAGACATTCTCCTACTTAATCACAATACACTTCTCACACCTAAGAAAATTAGCAATAGTTCTCTAATACCATGTAATATCTAGTCTATATTCAAATTTTCCCAGTTGTCACTGAAATATTTTTATAGTTATCTTTTTTCCTGCCAGAATTCCATGAAGGATTCCATGCTTCATTTGGTTATGATTCTTTAATCTCTTTTTGTATAGAATAAGGCACTCAGCTTTTTAAAAATTTTATTAATGATTTTTTTAAAATACCAGGCCAGCTGTTTTATAGAACATTCTGCATTCTGAATTTGTCTGATTGTTCCCTTGTAATGTCATTCGACTTGTTCTTCCAGCCTCTTGGTTTCCTGTAAACTGAAAGTTAGGTCTAAAATCTTAGTTAGATTTTAGGTAAACAGTTTTGGCAAGGATGCTTCTTAGGTGACTGCCTCATCAGGGGAAGTGAAGTGAAGTTTGATTACTTGGTTAAAGTGGTAAACACTAGATTTCTTAGAGTCATGTTTTTCCTTTTGCAATTATTACATAGTCTATGGGCTGTTGCTTTGGTATCATGACTACTATTCCCCAACAGTTTTTCACCTGACAGTCTTCTTCATCCTTGGTTCAGTTATTTATTATTTTTATTAATTTTATTATTTATCATTATTTATTTATTATTTTATTTATTAACTGTAACCAAACCAGTTATTTTATTGGAAGCTTCAAATGGTGATTTATCTAATTCTTTTATTTCACTTACATTTAATAGTGATTAGTCTTCTGGAAAGCAGAGTTTTCTCTCTCTGAAGGCAGGATAAATGCTTCTCATGTTCTAAGTCTTAATTTAATGAGTGAGATAAATGAGTTATGTTGGTTTATCTCTCTATTTTACTATATTTTTTTTAGTATTGCCATGGACTCATAGATTTGTCTTGGTGTTTTGCAATCATCTATGATAACTTTCTGATGTTCAAGTTCATCTAAATGGCACGCCTCCATGCTGACTTCATATGTTTTGGCCTCTCTCCATTAGTCTTTTGGTTTCCTTGCTTTTTGGCTCAGTGTATTCCACACTTACTTTTACGTTTCCTGCCCCTTTGCTCTGGAGCCAGACCTTTCTCCAAGCCTTGACTCCTTTTAGTCATGAACAATATAAATAATCTGTTGGTGAATACCTTGTACATAAGATTTTCACCAGAATTGGTAGATTTGAAACTATTTTTTTTTTAATATTTATTTTTAATTTTTATTTATGATAGTCACACAGAGAGAGAGAGAGAGAGAGAGAGAGAGAGAGAGAGGCAGAGACACAGGTAGAGGGAGAAGCAGGCTCCATGCACCGGGAGCCCGACGTGGGATTCGATCCCGGGTCTCCAGGATCGCGCCCTGGGCCAAAGGCAGGCGCTAAACCGCTGCGCCACCCAGGGATCCCCTGAAACTATTTTTATGAAAAACTTTTTTATACTTTTAAAATACTTGACAAATTGCTGTATAAAAAGGTGGTAATAATAATAATATACATTTCTGATGATGTTTGAGAATGCCTATCTCACTAAATTTATACTGACAACTTTTTTACATAAGTAACTCTCCTTATTACAAATAAGATTGAAGAGTTTTGTGCATATTTATAAGGTTATTTTTCTCTTATACTTTGCTTTCTTCTATTGTGATATTTATTTGAAAGCTTAAAAATATATAAATACTTTAATACTCTACTGTATTTGCAAACAATTTTTCTAGAGTGCTTTTGGTGTTTTTTTGACTGTTAAATGTCTATTTTTAATTTTTAAGTGGTTCAATGTATTTACCTTTCCTTGGTGATTTCATACATTTTTCTTTGGTTAAGCATTCCTTGCCCAACCTAAGAAAAATGAAATATTTCTCTATATTTTCTTCCCATTTAAAAAATTAGACTCAGTTTTCAATATTTACACTTAATTTTCAAACAACATAGGATATATTTATACCATAGTTTGAGATGAGGAACTAACTTAATGTTTTTCCCAAAAGCCAACTTTCCTCGTACCAAGGGAGGGATAACTCATCACTTTTTCACTATTAAGTGACTGTTCTTTCATCATGTATGTAGTTCAATATAGATACAGATATATTGATATATATATATGTATATATCAATTCATACTTAATCTGTCCATTTTTGCACCAGTACCATACTGTTTTTACTATGAAAGCTATTAAGTACATTTTAAAATACAAGGCCTTCTTTTTCTCTTTGTTCAGTTTTTTGGGTTTTTTTACATTTTTTTTCTCCAAGGTGAACTTTATTTTTAAAAAAAGTTTTTTTTTCAAGGTGAACTCTAGAACAATTTTGTCATTTTCAGAAAAGTGTTTATTGCACTTCAGAAAATTTGTTTTTTTAAATAGAACTTTGGGATTTTTGCAATAACTTTAAAAACTGCTTTGGGCTGAGTTAATATACAGTAACATGAAAACATTTGAAGTGATGAGCCTCTGAGATGGAGAATGGTCAATGTCAGTTGAGCTTTATAGCATTTAGGTCTGAAAAGATTTTCAAGATAAAAATAAATGTCCCCTTTTGTGGCTTAAGAAGATCAGTGTGGTTATCTCAACCTGGTTTTCTAATCCAACAATTGAGACATGTGGTCTGATAAGTGGAATGATATTTATGGGAATAGAGGGAAATATTGTTATGAATTTGAGCTGTCCTGGAAACTTTGAGATCCATATGACTATTGGTCATGGAGCCACTACCACTAGACTGAGACACTTTATTTAGGATTATGTGTTTCAGTCCAAGTAGTGTTTCTTTTTGATATAGATGAAACTGCCCAAGATATAACTTAAATGGAGAAAGCTATCATGAGTTAAATCTATGAATATCAAGCTATGTAATAGCTCACATCCTTACAGTACAATATACAGTGGTGAAAAGTATGTTCTTTGGCATCAGACCTTGATTTGGATCTTCACTCTGTTTCTTCCCAGCAGAGCAGCCTTGGATAATAGTGGTATATGTGTTTGTAGAATTGAGAAGATTCAAGAGATGCAGTATGTAGAGTACTCAGCAGTGCCTGGCACATAGTGAATGCTTAATCACATCAGCTGTATTATCCCTGTGGCTGGAGCAATTACTCCTACTGCTGCTGCTGTTATGACAGTTGTTTTGGTTATCATTCAGGATGGAGATGAGAGAAAGCTACTTTTAGACCTTTGCTCTGTTGTATTTCCATACAGAATCTCGGTGATAGTCAGATCAAAGATTCTACTGACTGCCTCATCCCCCCAAACAGGTGGTGAGTTGATACCAACTACCAGTGCCCTTTATGGGAAAAAGTACAATGCCAGTGTAATACCCATAAAAAAGCCAAAGAAGGAAAAATGGCATCATGTCAGAGTTCTAAGGCCAAAGAAACTAAAAAAATCAAAGCAAGAATCACCATTTGTTCAATCCAGGTACTTTCAATCTGGGACTAAGAAGGTACTTTCAATCTGGGACTAAGCATAACTGGAGTCAAGGCATTAACTTACATGTTTGCCTGTTTTAAGTAGTGCTCTTTTCTTGGCATTAAAAGATATTATTTCTATTCTTTCTCCTGAAAGAAAATTAGGTCTAATTACCATCCTTACAATATAGCCTTTACAACAGAGAACAGCTTTTTAAAGATTCAGCCTCTAATTTAAATGTGACATTATAGAGCTGTCTGGGCATTTGGATAATTCCTTCAGACATCTCAGAGTGGAGTGTATATGGTCATTAATCAGCCACTCAATATTTTATTCATATACTGGCCAGGAAAAAGCAGGAGCAAGATTGGGATCCTAGATGAGGAAGGAAAGATTAGTAACACAGTGTGTCAAAATAATCAGGTTTTTAAGTGGACAAGGAAAGTTAAACAAAGAGTTAGCATGGCCAAGACCTCAGACTTCCTGAGAAAAAGTAATTATAGATCTAATTAGTGAAAACCACTAAGCTACCATCCAAGTTTTAGTTGGAGAGTCTCCTGTTTCTGGATCAGGTTAAATCTACAAACTGATCATAAGAAGGTGGTTGGAGTCACTATAAGGCACCACAGGTAGCCCAAGATACCAGGTGGACTGTCTTGAATCTCTGTTCCCTCTTTACTCCACCCATTGCCAATACCTTAGTTCAGGTCTTATTTATTTCTCATCTCACACCTGACAAACACCTCAATACCGGACTCCCTCCATGTTGGCTTCCTCATACCGCTTCCCTTCCCTCTAGCTGCAGGAACTATCTTTCTAAAACTCAAGAAGACTCTGTCAAGGTCTTCTGTGCCTTTTTATTGCTTAGGATTTGTTAGCTTTTTCTTAAAAGATTTTATTTATTTATCTATGAGAGACAGAGAATCAGAGACACAGGCAGAGGGAGAAGCAGGCTGCCCGCGGGGAGCCTGGTGCGGGACTCGATCTCAGGATCCTGGGATCACGACCTGAGGTGAAGGCAGATGCTCAACTGCTGAGCCATCCAGGAGCTCCCTTTGTTAGCTTTTCTTATACCTATATTCTACCTCCATAAAAAATGATGGCAAGGAAGTAGCCATGTTGAGAGGGTCTGGGGAGCATCCAAGCGGTAGGTACTGCAAGCTCTAAGATCCCAAGTGAGAACTTGTGTGATTATGTTAAGGGGCAGAAGAAGGCCATGTGGCTGAGTCTAGCAAACAACAAAAAGGACACACAGAAAAGAGCACAGAGGTAGGCAGGGTACATGACAGAGAGCTTGTACTTTATTCTCAGTGAAATTGAACCCCGCTGGAGGTTTTTAAGGCAGGGGGATGAACTATAGGGAGCAGAAACGGGACAGGAAGACAGGTTAGGAGGCCGGATTCCACGTGAGACGTGATGGCACCCTGGACTAGTATTGGATCTGTGGAAATTGCACACATTCACCACAGTGTGTTTCTCCACTGACCTGTTGATGGCCATTAGGTTATTCCCAGTTGGGAGTTATTGAAAGTCCTGTTCCTAGGCATATTCCTGTACCTGCCATTTGGGGTACAGATAGATGCATTTCTGTCGAATATATACCTCGGAGTGGAATTACTGGTTCAAAGGCTGTAGCAGACACTGACACTAACATTAACTTTATACCCCTGTTCCCTTGACACACTGGAAGGGGCTTACTGAAAACATATGCTTCTCTCTACTGGGGAACTTCTATTTAGCCATGTTTGCCTATTTGGCCCACATGAACTTGAAGTGACAGAAAATTAATGCCCCTCTGCTGTGGACTGAATGTTTGCATTTCCCCAAAATCGTATGTCAAAACCCTACTCATCTAAGTGATGGTATTTGGAGGTGGGGCCTTTGGGAGGTTATTTGGTCTGAGGGTAAAGCTCCTTTACCCTTTAGAGAAAATTAATGCCTTTAGAGAAAAAATACAGGATAGATGAGCTCTCTTTTCTCCTAGCTATGTTCGGATAGAGTGAGAAGATGACTGTTATAAACCAAGAAGAGAGTCTTCATCAGAAGCCAGCCATGCTGGCACCCTGGCCTCAGACTTCCAGCCTCCAGCACTGTGAGAAATAAATGTCTGTGGTTTGTTTGTTTGTTTATTTATTTAAAATATTTTATTTATTCATGAGAGACACAGAGAGGCAGAGACACAGGCAGAGGGAGAAGCAGGCTCCCTGTGGGGAGCCTGATACGGAACTCCATTCCAGGACCCCGGCATCACAATCTGAGCCAAAGGCAGATACTCAACCACTGAGCCACCCAGGTGCCCCTAAATGTCTGTGGTTTAAGTCACCCAGGCTGGGTACCTCTTCACAGCAGACCAACTGAAACACTCCCAAAAGCAATTCTCAATAAACAGATGGTGGATTCCTTACTCTTATTTGGGAAAACCCTAAGCTTGTTCTACACAGTCTCTCAGAGTTCCCCAGCAAAACTGATATCTGTAATCACTGTAGTAGCTGACATAAGTCACCTTATTGACTTTATTACCTTCCCTGTTGTCCCTTTCAAATTCCCTACTGGCATTTTTATGTGCCTTCTAGTCCTGGCCACCTTGGTTGCTCTTGATACTTTAAAATAATTGGTTTTGTTTGTTTCTAATTTTATTCACCCTTTCTAAGGGATAAGGGCTAATCTGGTATATACTACTCAGACATACTCCTAACAGTAGGACCTCTGAACATTTCATGCGAACTATTTCTATTATATGATTCAGTTTGCTTGGGGGACTCTTTAGTCAACAAACTGGATTAGCTATTCCATCTAGAATTGTCCACAGTGAAGGGTGGAGCCAAACTAGAAATGTAAGATGAGAAATTGTCATGGTGTACCACCAAAGGAGTATTGGTGAAGGTCAGCCACTCAAAATTCTATTTACTCTTAAATGTGTGGCAATACGGCTATAATGGCAAGCAGTTAGACAGCTTTTGTCATCAGATTTTCTGTAAAGTATTGATACATTTTTTTATACCTAGTGTCTTGCATAAGAAAAAATCCTCTATATCAACATGCTAAAACTAATTGGTTTACAGACATTTCTTACCTGGACTACACCATTTTTTTAAAAGAACACACTTCCAGATCCAAGTGTTTTTCCCCATAATTTATTTTTCTTTCCATTGATCTTTAAAAAAAAACTACATCTAATACACTGGCATGCTTTCTTTAAATATGTCTTATTTTCTCTACTTTTGCCTTCCTCTTCTCTCTCCTGAAATATTAGAAGGTAAAACCTGGGTGATTTATATTTAAATTAGAAATTTAGCCAAAAAACAGACTATACTATAAAAAGAGGACCTTTAGAAGATGGTGATATTTCTTCACTTCCTTGGTTCTTCAAAATAATTTTAAAAAGACATTTTAAAAATTAAAAAGATATTTTAAGCATATACTATATATTGGCAACTGAGGGTACAGTAAAGAACAAAGCAAACAAACAAACAAAAAAAATCCTACCCTCACAAGATTTATATTTCAGTAGGAGGAGACAGAAAAGTAAATAAGTAAAATATATAGTATGTCAAATGAGGGTAAGTGCTGTGAAAAGGAGGGAGGAAGGAGATTCTTTCCACTAATCAGGCCATATCCTGCTTGAAGAGGTAGATAATCCCAGTAGGGTCCATTCCAGAGTAGAAGAGTTCTGATATCCAATCCAGGAGAGGTGTTTCTCCAGGGACCTTTAGTTACAGAGCTGAAGACACCTAGAATGATCTTTGGGAGGAGTTACTGTGCTCTGTGTCAGGTCCAAAGAGTAAAGAGAGAATAAAACCAGGAAAGGAGGAGCCAAGTTTGGAACTGAAGAGCTGGAGATGGGACTGAGTGAGGTGTAAGGATTATGTCTTAAGAGCAGATCAGGGGCAGCCTGGGTGGCTCAGCGGTTTAGCTCCACGTTCAGCCCAGGGCCTGATCCTGGAGACCCAGGATCGAGTCCCATGTCAGGCTTCCTGCATGGAGCCTGCTTCTCCCTCTGCCTGTGTCTCTGCTTCGCTTTCTCTCTGTCTCTGTCTCTCATGAATAAATAATCTTAAAAAAAAAAAAAGGATGAGATCAGAACCGAGTTCAGGAAAGATGGAAACAGTGAGTTCCATGGTGCAAGCATAGGGCTCTCCCAGCAGCCTAAAGAAGGCATGCAGGCCTAGCAAAAGGCCAACACTTGCTTCTAGACCGTCGACTAAGACAGATACTTGCCAGGACTCCTCTTCATGGCACACATTTCATCCCATGACCTCATTCGCTACTATTTCTTCTCATGGGAGAATGCCACAGAAGTTATTTTAAAATATATTTTTGCTTTACATTAGAACATAGAGTGGGTCTACAGCCTCAGAAGCACAAGGACTATAGCAGGATGAGGATGCCATAAATTTGAAGTCCTGGTTGAGCACCCGTTCAGTCTCCTGAGCCCCCTGCACCTGTTTGGGTCTTTCTCCTCCCCTCCTCCATGTGGGGACAGACAACAAATTCTGCCAATTTAGAGGAACTCCATCTTCCTTCAGGCAAGCAGAGGAAGCCAAAGGAGGGTGTAATCTCAGAAGCCTGCAGAGGGCAGCTTCTGGCTGATTCTGCCAGAGACGTCTGCAGTCTGTCCCAGTCTGAGGCTGGGGAAATGAGGCTTTCAACTTCTATCAGCTGTTGGCTAAGAGCTGCCAGAAGGGCCTAAATGGGCCTAGATAACTAGACAGTGCTGGCTGTCAGATGTGAAGCAGAGAAGGCTGAGGGCAGTCTCCCCAGACCAGCCGAAGATGCTGGCTGTTGGAAGTGGAAACCTAACACTCAGGAAAGGGCTGGCACACACTCGCTTTCTCTTACTTACTCTCAGACTCACAGTAAATAAGAATCTGAGGCATTCTGGTCAGAGCACCAGCACTTTCTACTACCATTAAGCTTCTGCCTAATAATTGGATTCAGGACATTCTGCTAAAACAAACACACAAGTTGTTTTGATTTGAATACTTCCCTATCATCCTCTGCAAGGGACATAGCATGTCTTTTAGCAGCAGTAGTGATCCCATTAACAGATAATTCAGATAAATAGGTTGGTACTGGACAAGGAAAAGTCACTCTAGATCATATCCCCTGGCAATGGTGAGGAGTTGGCAATATAAATTAACAGGTGATCCTGTAGAAATTACCCCATTGTTACCGCCCCGTCTTTTTTTCTACTGGAGAGGCCCCAGTATGATTATTTCTAGTGGTACTTTTCACATGTGCCTCTTTCCTATCTCTCTGTGTTGGATTGAGGAAACAGAAGGAATGGGCAGAAATAAAGTTATTTATTCATAGACTTAGGCAGGCCTTACCTTGGTGATAAACCCCTTGAATGTGAGGATAACTGAATATCCCTAGTTCATTCTTGTCCCCATTATCCACTTCATTAGATAGCTTCTACTAGCCATGAGCGTACGAGCAAAAACAGAAACAACCCTATAGCTTATGAACATTCATTCAACAAATGCACATAGTGAAGTCCAGCACAGGCACAGCCAAGAGTTTGCCCTGCAGCCATTGGCTCTGACAAATTCTGCCCAGAGACATGTGTGTCTAAACAGCATCTGCTCTAGTTTCTTTGGTATTTGGATTTCATTTTGGACAGTGCCTGTAAGTGCCACTGCATTAGGTACTTTATGATGGATACAGAGCAAGCATCCAGAGAGGGACAGGGCCAATTCTCCAGGCTTGAATAATTGTCTCCATTCTTAGAATCATAGTTTAGCTCTCACAGACCTTTCCCTTTGTTTCCATTTCCAACCAAGCTGATTTTTTCTTTTCTTCACATCTGTAGAGTGATTACCCTACTACACAGACCTGTCCTAACAAAAATGCACTATGAGATATTGAATATCCTTTTTATTTACAGATTTCCTGCTGAAATATCTCTGTGGGCCAGGTGGTTTAGCTGGCTAACATATTTTAGATCCTTGCTAGAAGTGATTAGCAAACAGATCTTTGCCTTCACTGAGATTTCTCTCACTAATAATTTGATGTAAGAGTCCATTTTTATTTCCAATTCCTGGGCAAATTGAGCCTGATTTTGTAAAGTTGACTGGATACATCTGGGTATGATGAGTTTAACCAGGAAGATAAAATCATTTTATACATGGATGTCAAAGTTTCCAAAAACAAGGGGAGAGGGAGATTAATTGAGATTTGCATCTTGGAATGACAAAATGCAGCTGTTGTTGACATCTGCAGAGCCAGCTGTTGGTGTTCAACTAGACAACCTCCCTTACTATGCATGGAGAGCCTTGTCTGCTCGCTTCTGATGAAATAAGGGCACAGTCAGCATATGTGCTCAGTGAGCACCAAAGCATTGATTTGAGAGAAAAGTGGTTTAGCTATTATGCAAGTCCTCTTTTCTCTCAAAATAACAGCCAACTTAATCTGTACTATGGGCTGAAATACATACAAAAGTATTTTGGAATCCTGCCTCATTTGCTCTTAACATTATCCCATATATGAAGCTACGTCGCCTTCCTTCCTGCTTCCCCATCACTCTGTTGAAACTCAGAGAGCATTCAATCCTTCACGAATTTTGTAACACCAACCATTGTGACCAGAATGCTTTCTCATTCATGATGCGCCTTCACAGGGATTTTCACATTGGACTCACACGGTACTTTATGGGGCTCCTTGGGTTAGCATTTCTTCACACATCTGAGGAAACAGACTCAGGGTGGGTACAAGTGAGGTGACTTGCCCTCCATCCAGGAGGAAGTGTGGAGCTGAGGCGATGACTCCCCTTCCCCCTAACACATAGGTCTTGTGTGTTACTTACTTTGTAATTCTCCCATGGACCTGTATGAATACATAGGAGCAGTGAAATAAAAATAGGGTATTTTGAGACTTTATTTACTCAGCACCACCTTATCTTGTGGAGGATTGGTCTTTCAGTTCTGCACAGAAATGACAGCATTAATGTGGCAGAAGAAGAGACAGTTGCTTACATGGAAAGGTTTTACATGGGCATTGGAAGGACACCCCCAACACACTGCTCAAAACTACCCCCCATCCACCACCCATTGCTTGAAAGTTCACCATTCTTCTGGGTACCTCACTCTTTCGGATCTCTTTTTAAAATGCACATGTCCCTGGGTGAGGGTACATGTTGGTTTAATTTGTGCTGCGGTGTTACTGATTCACCTGATTCCTAGACAGAGAGACCTAGAACAGCCTGGGGAGAGACCTGAGCACTAAAAAGGGGAAGGGGGACAGTGAAGAAGAGTAAACACAACTATTTCTGGAAAGATCCCAGTTGGCAGTTCTTGAGATTGAGAACCCAAGAGCCTACACTCCAGCACCTCTCTATGCTGGGAGTTGTGAAAACCTGGTCCCACCTCTGAGGCTCCTAGGAAGTGGGAGAGGATGAGGCCACTGGCAGAAGGTGACGTGGGATCCTTTGGATTTTAGTTCAGCAGTCTCCTAGAGGCTCACCTTGGCCTGCATGGCACAGAGCTAGGAACATAGGGGAAACGGACCAAAACAGGTCCGTTCCTGCTAACCAGCACATGGACGGTGACTTCCAGAGTTTTTGGCTGGAAGCCAGAGGTGGTAACCTCCTTTTGGTGTCTGGCAAATCCCCAGGCTGCTCTTAGCACAATAACTGATAGGATCACTCTGACAACTGAGTATAAAAACAGAAACTTTCAGGGAAGTTATTTTTCTTGTGCTAGGAAAGAACAGGTCTTAATAATAAGGAAGTATCCAAATTAAGTTTTAAATTGGGAACTAAGTCCTACCTTGTCTTTTTTGTAGACTGCTCTCCTGAGATGAGGGAATCTGGAATTCCTTGCTTTATGATTAAAGCTATGAAGCCTGGCAGTGCAATGGTCTCACTGCCTGGTTACTCTACAAAAGAAATTACATGTTCTGCATCTTCCAATTTTCCTTTAATTTTTTTTTGCACTGGCCAATCCAGTAATGTTGTCTTGGGACATTTTCAGTTTCAAAACAGAGTAATTTTATAGCAGGGCAGCATGTGTTCGATGCAAGTAGCTCCAAAATAAAAGGTGAGAACCTGGGGAATTTGCCTTCCATACTTTACCTCCCCAAGTGAGAGGGTTTCTAGTCTCTCATCACCTGCAGTCAGGCTTGTCTAGGCGAGTTCAGTTGACCTAGACTGCAGAATTTAAGTAGTCCAGTGGGTGGCCCCGACATTTCTGGCTGCCTTCATTCTCTGCTGTGAGTTTTGCTGAGAGCCCTAGCTGTGCCTTCTTGGTGTGGATTCAGAAATTTTGGTCTCTGGAGTTTACATTCATTATAGAGGGAGGGAAGAAAGTAGGGGAGGGAAAGAGGGAAGGAAATATTGCATAAGTAACTGCAGACACTCTAGAAACACGCAGCATCATTGTAGAGATACCAAATCTTCCTCTTCAAAAGAGTAATTGCCCCTGACTGACCTACTTATCTCTGATTTCCAAGTTAGAGAATGCCAAGGATTGCAAGTCAATCCCCTCAATTCCCCAGAACTAGCCTGTTTTTGAGAAAGCTGATCGTCCAGACAAACCATGTTTTCTATACCAGTAGTTGGGACTCACTGTCATGCGATATTTGAAACTGTATGTCTTCTGAAAATCTAGGAAGCATGGGCCATAACTGTAGAATGTGACTCAGTATACACACACACACACACACACACACACACACACACACAATACATATTCAGTATACACAGAGACTTCTATGTACTAATCATCTTTCAAAATGCATCCGACAAGTCTAATTCTATCTATGATGATAGAACTTTACACAAAAAGCAAATATATTTTATTCTGAGTTTGCAATTTTGAACTCTTTCATATAAGCCGCCATGTCTACTCCAGTAAAGGGGAGAAGTTGGATGATAATGAAGGTTAATAATAATAAACAGCTACAATTGAGTAGTTTCTGTGTGCTGGGGACTGTGCTCTGAGTTTTTCATGTAGTTCTCATTTAGTCTTCAGAATAACCCTGTATGGTGTCCTCTTTTCTTCATCCTTTTTTGTAATTGTGAAAGATACTGAAGTAGGTTCTGAGTGAGGAAAATGAAGCTCAAGGACAGTAAAGAACTTGCCCATAGTGCCACAGTTAGTACATGACAGCACCGGGATTCACTTGGGTCTCTCTGGATTGAGTCAGTCCATCTAACCACTAAACTCAGCTCTCTCAAAAATGGCTTCTGGTACAGTAAATAGGAGAGAAGAAGTATATTTATTCCTCATGGAATGAGGCCCAAGGAGGATGATGGTCTCCCAGTAGAATTTGACCAAGAATTTCATGGCCAATATTGAAACAATGACTGTGAAATTTGTTCGGTATTCTAACAGCAGGACTCCCAGTGAAGTCATTGTTCAAATATCTTCTTCCAAATTAATTGAAAGCTCTCATGAAAGAAATCCCTTTTGCTCCCACTGTTTTTCCTGGCAGCCCCAAGCACATTGGCCAAGTGTATAGCTCGTTGAGGAAACAGCATAGGACTGAGAACAGAATGTTTGTAGGATTCCCAAAGATACCTACTCCTCTTGAATTAGACAAAAATTATTATTGTTTCATAGCTCAGCTTTAAAAATGGCAAGTCTGAGGAAAGGTGGCCCTCCCTGGATTGAATGGAGCTCAAGGTTGGGCTCCCTGGAGTCTGCTGAGTAATGATATCTTCATTAATCCTCAACCCCTATGGCCACATCCCATGTCTTTTATTTTAGAAAGTATCATGAGCAAAACAGTGGGTGAATTAATTTATCTTAGGGCTGTCGATTATGCTGTCTAATTATGGACTTGAGTGATGGGGGGCTGAGAGGAGTCTCCTTGGGTAGATTCCTGGATTTCTGCCTCCCTTCATTCTCACAGAGGTCTAACCATGTCTCTCTCCTTTCTAGTTTCCCCCTACCACTTTCCCCACATACTCATTGTGCTCATTGTTTTTACTGAATGAGAGAAAAATTTAGATTTGAAATGTGCAAAGAAGAGGATTTTACAGTTGATGTAAAGCTCAATACCCAAAAGTGACTTGGATGAAACCAATGTGTGTTCCAGCCAGAGATATTTGAATTCCTATTTCAAGTGTCTTTACAGACCACTGGGGCACCCATGTGGGGTTTTTTCAGAGCTGTGTGTGAGTTGATTTGAAAGAAAGAATCCCTGTTTAACTCATGGGCTCATTGTGAAGATCAAGTGACCTAATGCAAGTACAGATGAGGACAGTGCCATCCACACTGCATTTTCTTATGCAGTCACATAAGAAGTGATCAGTCAGTGATAATGTCAACCACCCTATCATCTTCGGTTTACTGATAGGGAAACTGAGGCCCAGAAATATAAAGTGACCTTCTCAAAATCACATAGAAAGCCAGTGGTGGGGTTGGAACTAGAATCCAAGACTTATGGTTCTGTTTGCATGTTATTCATAAATTCAACAACGGTTTATTAAGTTATTTTTCTGTGCCAGACGCTGGCTGAGGATACAAAAGTAGAAAAGAAACAAAAAGATGGTAGAAAAACCCAGCAGGAGCTTCTTGTTTATGCAAAGAGAAAATATGACCCACGTATGTCATATGGGTGACAGCCAGCTGGGGTCTAAAAGTGACTTTCAAGTTATCTAGGTAGTTTTGAAATTTCCACTGAGTAAAGTCAATAGTAGTGGCTCCTGATACCAACTTTTTAAAATTTATTTTTAAATATTAAATATTTTAAATTATTTACACATTCTTTGAGTATTTACATAATTCTCATATTCAAGTATTGCTTATTTTAAAGGAGATTGCACATACTGGCAACATTCTGACCATCCACTCCTCCCTGCAGTATTCCTTGTGGAAAATTCCCCTACATTCATCAGTGTTCCTCCCATATGATCCATTTTGTTTCTCAAAATGCCCCCTGAGGGGATACTGGGGGCCAGCTCTGTGTTCTTGAATAAGCATCCTTTCCCCCATTCCTTCCTCCCTTGTCCCTCCTTTCTTCCTGCCCTGCTTTACTTACCTTTCCTCACCCCCTCCTCCCTTCTTCCCTTCCTCCCTCCTCCCTCCTTCCCTTCCTCCCTTCCTTTATTTCCTTCCTTCATTTCCTTCCTTTCTAGGATTAAAAGCCCCATATAATGAGCCTGGAATTTGATTAATCAGGATCACCTTTGAAACAGGATTATACATTCCATTAAGAAGGACTAGCCAAACACAGATCTGGAAACCTAAATTTCCTTAAAATAGTAACAAGGAAACTTGGTGAGATACTGGAGAGGCTGAGGCATTTGAATTGCACTGTCCATTCTTTGGAAAGATCCATAAGCTTTCCTGGCATGGGTCTCCCCTGGGGTACCTTGTAGACAACTAGGAAAGATGTCATCTTGACATTGAGAATCTGAAATCAAGGTCATGAGGAAAACATTCTGGCCATAGATGGGAGAGGGAGGATTGAATTTATAGAGAGGGAAGCAGTTGCTAGGAGAGGTTGTGCATGGCTGAGGTGAACATGTTCCTCTGGCTTCCTTCATTCTCTGCTGCAAGCTTGCACATGGCTATAGCTCTGCTTGGGTTTAGAAATCCTTTTCTCCAGAGTTTGTCTCCATCAGGCTGAGCTAATAGAACTAGTTTAATGAGAAGGTATTTAAAGAGAGACCAGTCTTCATTCACTCATTCATTTCTTCATTGAGTACTCACTGGATGTCATGAGTCAGCAGTGTTAGGAACAGCCTGTGGCTCTATTAAAGGGATTCCCCTGAGAGGTGACACAGGGGGAGGGGAGGCTGCAACCCCACCGCAGCTCATCCCACTAAATTCTGCCTCTGCAAAATGGCTGTATGATTACTTTGCTTACCTGTCACATCACCAGGACATCCGCTCACCCTCAGCCCTTGCTCCTAACAACCCTAGCCATCCTCCTGAATCTTGTTTATTCATATGGTGTTGTGTCATATGAGCTGACACATGCAGAAAGTGGTCTGTAACTTGGGAAGAGGCCTGTGAGTACAGGAAAGCATGCTCCATTGTGTGAGTGATGGTGTCTCCAGTGTGGGAAATTGAGGGTATGATAATGACAGCCCAAGGCATCCAAGCTCATTTCAGCTTCACCTGTTTATATATTTTAGGTGAAAGTGATAGATGGGTAACTATTTGCATGTGTGGGCAGGGTTCCTGAAAGTGCAAGGAACAGGAACTTTTAATGCGGCTATGAAGACAGCACTCGCTCATTCTCCCGAGCCCTCAACCATGGCAGGTTGAACCCGTAAAAAGCACCTACAGTTCTCAGAAGGAATGGCATTTGCTTCTTTCTATTCCTCTTGTATTTTTTAAATGGAAATGTGTGTTTTAGGTGTCAGTGTGTCCATTGCAGATCTGCCTGCCTGTCACTTAGTGAGAACAGCTTGATGAGGAAGTGAAGGAGCTAGCAAGAACCGGAATGTGAGACTTCTTCCTCTGGTTCCTCTGGTCCAGGGTTCTCCTTCCAACGGAGGCACTTCACATCAGGGCATGTGTGGCAGGAAAGGACTAGCAACTCAGGGCATGGAGACACTTTAGTTCCAGACACAGGCATTGAATGCCCACTCTGTCCCAACCATCATGCTAAATGCCGAGGATGCTAAGAAGGAGCCCTGAGGACAGACCTTGGGAGATAAGGTACCTAAACAGACAATTCCAAAATAATGCAGAATGCACTATGTGACGGTGCCTCACAGGATCCTTCATAGGAGGTGGTTTCCTGGACAGTGACACGTGACACTGGGTCTTAAAGGACTAACAGGGTTGCTGGTTGAAAGGAGCTTTGGAAGGTCAGTTTGGGTGGAGGACAGGCATGAACACAGACACTAGGAAGGAAGTGTGGGGGAGGGTCAGGCCAGAGGAAACCTCCATAGTTTGATATTTCTGCGAGCTTCAATTCAAAGTCTGGGGAGGTTGATGAGAGCCAAGGAAAGCTACCCAGAAGGAGAGGAGGAAAGATGCAAAATCTAAGGATTTTTAGCCTAAGCAAAGAAAAGCAAACAGGTTGTGAAGCTCTAGATAAGCAGGTCCCCCAAGACAGTAGACTGTTTACAAGGGCATCAGTATGGTAGATGCTGGTTCTAGCCCAGGAGCTGTGGCTTTGCACCCTTTGTATGTTCCATGTAGATTGTGGGATATAGGACAAGCAGCCGGAGGGTGAATCCTCTTACAGATTATGGGAGGGTCAGGGATTCTGGGCTAATCAAACTGAAGACTGCTTGGCATGTCCTCAAAAACACTGTCCTTTAGAGATCCCTGATTATCCCTAAGCCCCTTTCAACCTTATAGCTTTATTTGCTTAATCATGACTTTCATGTTTACTAACAGAATTCAGTAAAACTGTAAGGAATGAGAATCTTTTAAGGTAATTGTTTCACTAGCTAAAAATAGATATATGATTACTTACAGAACATTCACATAGTACAGGCAAGTCTGAGAAATAAATTTTAATTGTGTTATCAAATGGTAATCATTGGTAATATCTTATATATAACATGCAGTTTTATTTCGCATTTTTAAACTTATCACAATAAAGTGAATGTTTCCCACACAGAGAAGGTGGGTGTGCCAGTTACTGACTTTTTACCTCTCAGCTTTGAATTTACCTTTCTTTTCCTTGCTTGGTGATACTGGAGCTGGATCCTGTGGACATTTTTCCTTTGCCAGCTGGCTGGGTGTTAGGCTCTGTTAATAGAAGGTGCTGGTATGCCATTTAAAGCCAAACAGGAGGTGGCATTTCCCTTCCTGTTGCTGGCCCTGGCGCCCGCGGATCAGTGTTGGGCTGGTGGTGTTAGTCTCAGCATCCTGCATGGACCAGCTCCACTAGCCTGCACTGTCCAGTAAGTTTTCCCACTACCCAGAGACCATTGCTATGGACCAGCTCCCCTTTGCAACCTCTGGCCTGTCTCTCCACCAACTGGCAGGCTGCTCCTACATTTCTGGCCCACACTTCTGGCAAATGTCTTTGCCACAAACAGGCTGATTCTTACCCCTACACAGAACAAATCCTTAATTCCTTCCTCTCACTGCTCTCTAGATGTATTACTTCTGAACTCCTTTAGGTTTTCTTTTCCCTCTTTTAGTAATTAATCATGCTTACTAGTCTGGACATCTTTATATTAAATGTTTCTGTCCAAGCTCTTGGCATTGTTTTTACTCCCTGACTGGCCCCTAAATGATGCAGTGGGAGAAGAGAAGCGTTGTAGATAATATGGGACAAAAGAATGGCTCCCCCCAACCTCACCGCCTTTTCCCTGCAAAATTAAATACATACACACACACACACACACACACACACACACACACACACACACACTCCTATCCAAAGGCCATTGAGAATCACTAATTTTAAAAATTCTTTTTTTGTGGGCTAGGTTTTCCAGAAAGCAGACTTGGGACAGGCCCTTGTGCTATACTTTATTATTTATTAGTAAGTGCAATCACCAGGAGCAAAAATAAAAGGAAGAGTTGTTAAAGTAGGGAAGAAGAGAAACCTGATATGAAGACATATTAGCAAACTGGCTGCCCCTAGGTGTGGCTGATGGCTCAGCTTGCCAAAATTGAGAGAAGTGGCATAAACTGCTTTCTGCTCCCCACTGGTCCCAGGTGCATCCAAGGGGCTTGATACACATTCCAGTTATTCACTGTGCAGATATGTCTTCACAATGATACATAATGCTGCAGTTTCTGTGTACCTCTGATTATTTTTCTTAGAGCAAATCATTTGAAACCTATTTATGGTATCAAGATACAGGGAATGAGCATTTTTAACCAGAATTCTACTGGAAATTTCAGAAAACTAGAATTCCTTACTTCTGAATATTCTGGTTAATAGAAATTTTGTGTTTACTATGTTTTCCCTAGACAGATGTCTTCATTGTGACATAGATGTGCCATTCACATAATAGCATGGTTTTGTGTGAACATGCATACATATACGTATGCATGTGGTAGGGAGGGATGAGAGAAGGAGGAACCACCAAGTTATATATTCAAACAGAATTTTTTGTAAATTGACATACATTTAATCACAAAATTATTTTTCAATATCATAAAGTAAACATCTATTTACCTTCAAATTCTTAAGATTCTTCTGAATAACTTTTGGCTACTGAAATTATGCATACTGTGCCCCCTGGGCACCCCAACCTCACCAGATGGAAGAGCCTGAAAAGAGCAGCTAGAGGAGAAGCACAATACCACTGTCCTTAAGAAAGTGCACACACTAGAAATTGGCTAAAACTGGACTCACCTAATTAGTCATCCTCACTAAGGCAAGAGGAGAACTGGGAATGGGACATGAAGCCAAAAAATTCAGATCCAGGTAGGCCCAGGAAGTAAGGTATGAAGAAATGAAGAAACAACCAGGCAGGGGGGCTGGGGCTTTTCAGAGAAGAGAGCCACAACACCCCAATCTCTTACCAGTATTTACAACTAGCATGGGTAAAAGACCCTGAATTAAGGGCCTGGGCCAACCAGCTGACTGTGAACAATGCCTGTATTTATTGCCTACCAATTCTACTCCCACCGTGGCATCCAGATTTACCTTCCGGAGGGTTCTCCTAACCCTTAAGAGAAAGATAGACTGCCCTTTGGTTGAGGGGATATCAGTGTCTGAAACTTTTCCTCAAAATATCACTATGAATTTCTTTCCCTGATACATAATTTACAAAAGACGAGAGGTGAATGCACTACTACTTGCATGATTCTGATGACAGTGGGAATTCTGATGGGGCAGCGCAGCACAAAATGCAGGAGTTGTGACCGCCTAGAGTCCTCTGCACGTATGTGCTTGTGGGTCAAGCATGCATGACCACCCTACACAGATCTTCCGGCCTTCATGCTCTAATTGCAGATTTCTTGCCTCCATTTCACTTGCCCAAGATTGGATTCAACAGTTTGGATTCAGTATCTACTTCAACTTCAGCCATCTATGGGACTGGCCCAGGTTTTTCATCCATGGTACTTCACCCAAATCAATCATAAAACTTGGTAAGAAGGAGTTCTGGGCATTCCAATTTTATTCCCAATAAAAAGTCCTTTTTCCCTGCAGTATTTGAATGAGTATGAGAAATTGGCATTTGCCAGCTTTCTTGGCTTTTCAGCTCACTTGGTGAATTTGAATTTTTGTACATTCAGCTTGACTGCTCTGTTGGAGAAGTCAATGGAGATTCATGGGACTATCCTCCCCAATAAAGATGTCTTCTTGGAATCAAAGTGATTCTTCCCAGGGCTTGTAACATCTGATGGGTGGCGTGTACTTTCCACATATTGGAGTCACAGATCCCTTTGGAAATCTGTTGAAAGTTATGAACTCTCTCTCAGAAAAATGCTCAGATACATAAAACTTTACACACAATCCTTAGTACTCATGGCCCCCTTTTGGAAACCTGTCTCTGGGCCCAGGTTTTAAAAATCTCCAACTTAAGTAAGACAAATAGAAAAATAGCCCAAGGCAATATTATGATCAGGAGATAAAATTGAATGGTCTGTATGTGACATACAAACTGAATGTGAGAAGGACTTCCAGGAAAGTGGTAGACACTGCAAATAGGATTAAAAAGTAGGATCAATTGAGGAGTTGTGTGATCCAATGGACATGTCCCAGATCTTTGACTATCAAGGGCTCCAAGAGATAGCTCTCTTGGTACTTGCTTCCTACCCAAATGAAAATTACACATTTGGTGTCTCAGCAGGCATCCAGTAAACACTTATTTTGAGATGAATTGAAACTTGAATTCTCCATATGGGCACCATTTCTTTGTTGCTATAGAAAGCCTTACCGCCCGTGTGGCAATCATCTGGTTTGGTGAGAAACAGACCATGAAGCCAGTGAATCAACTTAGGGATAGATGTGGAGTTTTATTTGTAAAATGACTCAAAAGCTTCCAAAGTTGTGGAATACAAGAAATCTGAGTTGTGGGTAGAAGAAAATTTGAAAAACCTAAAACAATAGGAAACAGTCTTGTCTGTAACAGCAAATATAAGTTTAAAGTATAATTTAACAATACCATCAATTTAAAACCTACAATTACAACATTCTTAATTTTTTTCCTTCGGCAAATATTCAGAGGGAGGCTGCTGTATTCTAGATATGTTGTAAATCCTGCAGATCTAGATCTTTGCAAAAGTGAGCATGACAGATCTAGACCCTGTCCTTTTAGAACTTAATCTAGAAGCCTGCAGAGACCACCACCCTGGTCATTCTGTAGATGAAGAGAGCAAGGCCCAATAAGAGGGGAAATGATCTGTCCAGGATCACACAGCGAATTAGGGACTGAATTATGACCAGAGCCCAGGGCTTCTGACGTTCCAAGAGCACAGTCATATAAGAATTTGACCTGAAATTGAGGGGATTGTAAAATTTTACAATCAAACATTTATTGAGTTTTCTACTATATTCTGTACCAGTCCTTGGTTAAGGCCCAGATATACTGAAATATATAATTAACAGTTTCACCTTCTAAGATATGGTGGCTAATATAAATTTGCTTGTAAAAGCCAATGATTTTAGTAGGGTGGCTTTTTATATTGACAAGATGCAAACAAACGAGCTTAATTTCGGGGATCACAGTCAATTCTTGGAAAAATAGCAAAAAAAGGAAAACAAAAGAGGGAGGAGACAATGGCAGCAATAATAATGTCAAGCAGAAATTGAGTCATGTTTTGGTGGGGGAAGTATTTTACTCAAGAGGAGATCGAGTTCTCCTCTGTTACCTCATAAACCACACTGGCAAAAGAGCACCTACAGCCCTGAGGACCTCCACATTTGCACAGCTTGGTCCTCATTGGAAGAGGTGATGGAGATAGCATCAGGAAGTGCAGCTACCTGAGGGGGGACCCCTGGCCATAAATACTTGGGTGAGATAGAATTTCTAACACACTCTGCACCCGGGGCATGCAGGTGGGCCTTTGAAATCCTTCCTGTGCTTTGGCAGCAGTGTGGTGCCTCTCTGGCACCTTTATTGATGTATCCATTAGAAAGTGACATGATTTGCTTACTAAGTTTCTGTTTAATTTGCATCCTAATGTTCTATCATTAGGATATAAGTAGAGGCAAAGGGAATTGAGCAATGTAGAAATTCCCTCTGGGGATCTGGTCACTCAGCCTCGTGAACTGAGAGGGCTGCAGAAGCAGGTACCCCAGCAGATCCACCCCGTGGAACCCACTGCCGCATTGGATGGGAAAGCCTGAGGTGTGGGAACATGGCCTTCGTGGCATGTGTTCCGTCTGAATCCAGTCAGTGCTCACTGAGGTTGGTTCTCAGTATCTCCAGGAGGTCCTTGGTGCTTCAGGTTTGGCGTTTTTCCTCCCTGGGGTTTGGATCAGCTGAGGTTGGCGTCACAGCTATTGCCTCCTGGCATATGTGTACTGCTTCAGAATCTTCTGTCTTGGGCTTGGCGCCTTAGGAGTGGAATCTTATAAGGAACACCTGGGAGCCAGACATTCCTTAGTTTCCTTAAATCCTGTCATGAGTTAGATAACATGTGTGAATCTCGGGGAGCTTTTATCTGGAGTATGGGTGAATTGTTAATGTGAAAAATTGTTGAGAGCCCTAAATGAGATAATATACTTAGAGTGTCTGACACAGTGCGTGAGTCAGCAAGTGCCTAAAAACAACACAGTTCCATTCTTTTCTTTGAGTGCCTTGTTTGGTTTCTGAAGTTCTCCAACTCCCAAATGAAGGTTCTGTGGGGACCAAGCACCAGACTCCTGAGTATCCAAACTGCATTTTTCTCTGGCCCACTCTCTAGAATGAAACTTGCCCAGATTGGCTGCTGCTTGAAAATGGGCAAAAGTATTAAATGATTTGTTCAGGAAAAAAATTCTGTTCAGGAAAGAATGTGATCCAGCCCTCCTCTTCCCTCTTGCCAGAGCTGAGAGCCCCAGCTGTGTGTACATAACATGAGGGCTGTGAGCACACTAGAGAGCAGCTAGTCCAACCTTCTCAGTTTTAAGATGAAGAAATCAAGGGTGAGGATGTACCCAAAGCTGTAGAGCCACTTAGTTGCAGAATTAAAGAGAAGAACTACTGTCTCCTGTTTTTGTGGAGATTTCATCATCTTCAAAGTACTTTCATGTGTTTTATCTTATTCTATCCTCTTTACAATTTTGAGAAGACAAGGTATTAGCATCCCCATTTTACAGATGAGCAAACTGAGATGCAAAGAGGAAACAGTTCAAAGTCTCAAACCCAGGTTTCTGAATTCTGAGTCTAGTTATCTTTTCTAGGCCCCAACTCAGGTGCCAGTACTCTTCTGATTAGTTCTGAAAACCATGTCCATGGTCCAAAGCTGGGATACCTTCTGTATCACTGGTCTGCTCTTTGTCAGGGAGGAAATATTCGCATCACTTTTGTCTGAGAGCTCCAGACAGTCTACCAGAAATACTTAAGTGTGAATGCTTCCTGTTGGGACCCTGGCTTCCCCTTCCCTCCTAGGACCCTCTGTAACTCTCCTCGCTGTGCTGCTGAGAGGCCTCGATGTCTGAAATTTGAGGGCTTCACACTTAATCTGCCCCTACTGGTGTGTGTGTATGCTGGCTGGGGAGAAAGCCTTCAAGGACTGGTGGGAAAGCTGCTGCTAGCTGTGCTCACCAGTTCAGGGACCATGGAGTTGCTTGTCTTGTATTCCTGAAGACCAAAATTGGGCCCAAGGGAGAAACTGCAGCAAAGTGAATTTGGGCAGATGTCTAAGAACTCCCACAGGGGCACTTGGGTGGCTCAGTCAGTTGGGCATCTGCCTTTGCCTTGGGCCATGATCCCAGGGTCCTGAGATCAAGCCTCTCAGTGGGGGGTCTGCTGCTTCTTCTCCCTCTGCCCCTCTTCCCATGCTATGTCTCTCACTGTCTCTCTGTCTCTCAAGATGAATAAATAAAATCTCAAAAAAAAAAAAGTACTCCCACAAGCAGAGCTGTTCAACCATGGAATTAGCTTTCTGGCCACAGGAAGAAGAAGAGCAGAAACAGAGTCATTTGCTTTCAAGTCCTGTAGACTAGATTCCTTCATCAGGGGGTAGAGTTTGGTCTGGAATTTGAACTCTAAAGTTCTTCAGACTTCCAGGTTCGTGTCATTCCATTGTGATCATCTGTTCTTTCTGCCTGCCCATTTTCGTTTATCCTTCTTTTCTGGACCCCCTTCTACCATCAGCCAATGTGGTTTGCAACCTTGTGGACTCATGCTGGACTCCTCTCCTGCTCCAGGATAGATATATGTTCTCATTCTGGCCACTGTAACTAATCCAAGGAGGGGCATGACTCAAGTTCGTGTGATGAGAGAAGCCTCAGAATTTTGGTGGTTCCATTAGGAATAGAAGAGCTCTCTTCTGGCCAGAGTTGCCGAGCCAGAAGATGTAGACCTGAGACTTTCAGGGGCCATCTTGCCCTCTTGAGAGAGAAGCCTGAAGAGGAAGCAGAGCAGAGAGATGGTGACTTGCATGTTTGCTGGCAGTGATTGGGAACCTGAACTGAGCCATACCCAAAGCTAGACACCGCCCCCCCACCACTGGACTTTGAGCCAGGGCATTCCTACTTTTCTCAGGCTGGTTTGAATTGGACATGACTCAGTAATTCATTAAGACTAAAATCCATCCCAGAGACCCAACGTCCCTAACTTTTTTGAATAAACACCTCCTAGTGCCTTTTTCCAAGGAGATTATGGCTAGTTTCACTTATACTATTTACATTAAGTGTTTAAAAGTGTTAGCTTTGCACAGTGGCAGTATCATAGCCAATGAAGTTTATCCAAGGTGCAATTATTGCTAAGTTAAAAGTGTTGTTTTATGTGGTTTGTTTTGTTAGCATTTTGAATTTTTAGGCAATTTTTGGCATCACAGTGCTGTTATAAATTAAGGTTCTGGTTTGCAGTTTTCACTCACATGACATCCATAATAGAGTTTTCATATTTTGGGATGTAGGTAATCACACTTTCCCACCTAGACGACTAAGGTGATATATATGTTTACCTTTGGAAAGTACGTAGAGAATTTTGCTATGGCAAGTATTCCAAGTCTTTTTCATCTTGATCACTAATACAAGATTTATGTTTGCACTCACAGAATATGACAAGCTAATAAATTAGACTTGCTGACAACCCTTCAATAAAGGAACTATTTTTCTACAGTTAACAGTCCTTTTTAGATCTTAATAAGCTTATTTAGTGTTAATCATCTTGTCATTGGCAAAACTGTCTCCTAAAGAATAGAAACTCTAATGAAGATTACCCATATTAAAAATGCCTTTCTTCTTAGGCATAATTCTTTAAGTGAAACACATACACGAAATCAACATACTATACAGGCAGTGCTTACTTTTTATGGCAGCAAAGAAGTGTAAAATTAACTGAGCAAGTCATTCTTAATAACCATGAGAAAAAATTACAATTGTTTTTGTGACCTTTAAAAATTTGTGTCAAAACAGTAAAATCTGTCTTACTGTTGCTTGCAAATGTATAAAGAGAGTTTAAAAATGTAAAACTAATACTTAGTGTATTATAATTTAAAACATTAGAAACATAGGGAATTAAACTGTTTCCTTGCAAAAAACTGATCAAAAGTAGTTGAAACAGTGCTTGCCTTCTTTTTATCACATACCTTATGAGGTGGAGCAAACATCTTTTCTATGCATTGGTGAATTGTTAAACTTCTTTCTGAGTTTGGGTCAGCTTCCAGCATTTTCTCCTTCGTACTTTTAATGATATAAAATATCTCCAAGAGTTCCTTATGTGTGAGTTTTTGTTGGTGTCACTTCCTCTGGGACTTCATCTTTTTCATCATAAACAAAATGGAAGGGGGGTGTCTGCCGAAATCCTGCCTATAAATGAAGTCTAGGACTCTGCCAGCATTGAATAAATAGACCTACTTAAGCTACATAGACAGTCATTTTGAAACCTAGCATCAGGATCCAGCTCAGTGTTAGAAATTATAGTGCTTTCCTGCATTTTCAGTATTTCTTATTTAGATCATGTTTTATTTTATTGTATGCTCACATGTTCCTCATTATTCTCTGAGTTAGGCTTGGCAGAAACAATTATCCCCACTTTAGAAATAAAGCAAATGAAGCCCCAAATAATGAAATTGTGGCAGCAATTAACAGGATGTTAACCAGCCCTATTTTCTCTTCTTGGGCTCAGAGCTAAACTACATTTCCCAGCCCCTTATAAGTAAGTAGAGCCATGTGACTAGTTCTTACCAAATGAATGTGAGAGAAGGAATGTGTCATTTATGGGCCAGGACAATTAAGTGGGGGTGAGGCTTCTCCATTCATTCCTTCCTTCCCCTCCTACAGTGACCTGTGAGGATAGTGGAACCACAGTGGAAAGAGCCTGGGTCTCCGCCTGGGTCACTTTTTGGAGGAAATCCATCCAACCTACTTTGTACTGTGATATAAGTGACAAATCCTCGTTTGTCATGTTAAGCCCCTGAGATGGTAGCTAGAGCCTTTTGTCATGAGGTCTACCCTAACTAATTCAGAAGTAGTTAAGTGATCTGTTCAAAGTCACACAGCTTGTCAGTAACAAAGGCAGATCATGAAAACAAGCCTCTCAAATCCTGTGGTATGTATAAAGGCCTGACTGTTCTAGTGGTCTAAGGAGTTGACAGATCTTGTGAAGAGGTGGTTGTAAGTTAGCAAAATAAATACAGGCCCTGCTTTTCTAAACCTACCCATCTAGAGCTCCTCATGGTGACTATTCTTGGTAGGTGGTGAATGCATCCTTTGTATTTGGTCCACATCAAATACATCAAGAGATTACAACTATAACTGTATTGTAAATTAGCAAAGATACTTAGGGTCTGTTGGATTTCCTCTGTCCATCGGAAGGAAGTGAAGTGTTTTGTTTTTTTTTTTAACCAGAAAATGCAATTCAAAGGCCAACAAATGAGAGTAAACTTTGTCATTGTAGCCATCCTGTCTTCAAGATCTTCAAGTCTCCAAGATCACATCTCAAGGCTGCTTTTAGGAAGCACTTCTATGTGGATCTTGTTACATTTCATAGGGATGAGGCATAGGTTCTCTATCCTTTAGGACAGTAGAGGAAGGAAAGGAAAAAATGCCATTTCAGAAAGGAAGGGTCTGGTCATAATAATACTGCCCTTCATTATTTTTATTTTTCAAAATCAGCTCTTGGTTTACACTGGAACTTATAACAATATGGAATTGGGAGAACTGATTTCAACCAGGATATTAACTTCTCACTGAAAAAAATTAGAAAAAAAATAGAAATTTGGAGAAGCTACATTATTTAACATGACACCAATGGCATTAAATAAATTATCGGTTCAGTGTAGTCAGAAGTAGCTTTGGGAAAATATTTATCCTAGTCTTGTGAAGACTATGGCAGGCTGCACAATGGGAAAGCTGGTCTTTGAAAATATATTTATTGCTTGGCACTTGACTTGCTCACAATCAGCATGATCCAGCATAAGACAGGGCACACACAATCTCAAGTGGTTGTGATTGAAGTGTTAACAGGTCAATAACAATTGTTTGAAAAGTCTAAAGGTGTTTTCCCAAATGCCATTTGTCAGAATGTTACAGAGTTCTTCTCCCCACTCCCCTGCAAACTCTCCTTTTTCATAATTTCTACCCTAGAGGCAAACTTGTTGGTCATCAATAGTAACATTTTAAAGAGTTGTCAAAAGCACTTTCAGAAGCATTAATTCGAAGTTTGCTAAGTAAGCAATCAACTTTTAACCACTATCTCTTCAACCACTTTTTCCCCTTGTTTAAAAAATATGTACTATATATTGAATACTTACATATATTTGTATCAACAACACACAACAACAGTGGAGTGAACACCCATTTATAAACATTACTAGTATCCCCCAAAGTCCCTACTGCCATCCACCTTCCTCCCCACATAAGAAACCTTTATCCTAAATTGGTTTTTATTATTCCCTATGGATGTAGCCCTGAATTTTATATGTATTTATCCCTAAATAATATAATTATATAGTTTGAATTTGCACTTTTTTGCATTTAGTATCAATGTAATTATATTGTATATATTCGTTTGCTTCCTCTCCTCCACTATGTTATTTTATGTACCTGAGATTCAACCTATGGATGCATGTAGCTCCTATATTGGTTTGAACTGTATGAATTTGCCACAATTTATTTATCCGTTGCTATTGATGTATAATTGGGTAGTCTCTGTTCTTTCTTAAAGCAGTATATAGCTATAAACTCTGCTGTGTGCATCTCACACTACACACATGCAAGAGATAACTTGGAGCAATAGATCTTATACTTCAGTGTGTGTTTGCATTGACTGGAGCACCTACAAAAATCCCCAGACTTGATCGCCAAGGATTCTGGCAAAAAATCCTGAGGTGGAGTCCAGGCTTCTGCATCTTTTCAATCTCGCCATTGATTCTGAGACATGTGGTCCACTGACTTTCCCTTTGAGAACCACTGCTTGATGTACATACCTAGAGATAGACGGCTGTATTGTAGAGTATGCATATGTGTAACTACTTTGAAATTCAAAATTAGGTTCTAAAGTGGTTATGCCTCTGATCACCAAAAAAAGTGTAACAGTTTTCACTGTTTCACATCCTTGCCAGCATCTCAGCATTGTTCATGTTTGCTAATCCTGTGGGGTTTCGTTGTGGTTTTCATTTATTTCTAATTATTCATGAGATTAGGCATCTATTCATGTTGTTTTACTTGACATCCTTGTTTCTTCTTTTCCTAAGTACTGTCCAAAACTTTTTCCTCGTTTTCTGTTGAGTTATCCTTTTCTTATTGATGTATAGGACAGATTTCTCCTCTTAGTCAGAAATGTGATGGAAGAAGGCAGAAGAGATGAGATATGAGGAAGACTCCACCACCATTGCTGGCTTTGAAGATGAAGGGGCCCACAATCCAGAGAATGTGGAGTGACTGGCCTTTCGAAGCTGAGGACAACTCTAGCCCAACAGCCAGCAAAGAAATGGGAACCTCACTCCTGTAACTGCATGGAACTATATGCTGCCAATAACATGCATGAGCCAGGGATCACATTCTCCCTGAGAGCTTCATAATAAGAATAGCAATCCTGCCACCTTGGTTTTAGCCTGGTAAGACCCATATAGACTTCTGACCTATAAAACTGTAAGATAATAAATTGTGTTTGGGGTAAGCTGCTAAGTTGGTGTTAATTTGTTATGGCAGCAATAGGAAACTAATACAAAAAGAATGTGAGCTTTCCAGTTGAGTGCAGTGTTTCATATTTATCCACCAGATGAAGTTTCTTAATTATGTTTAGATCTACTATACTCTTACTAATTATCTGTCTTATGAATAATTGAGAAAGATACAGGTGGATTTTTCTGTTTCTCTTTGTAGCTCTGTCAATTTATACTTTATGTGTTTGAAAGCCATTTTATTAAGAATATAGTTATTAAAATTGTTGTAGTTAGTAACTTCCATATTTTAATCCACCCAGAAAATCTTTGTAATTTAACTGGACAGTTTAGTCTTTTAAATTTATCAAGATTTGTGAGATGTTTGAGTTCATATATTGCTCCCTCATTTTGTGTTTTTCTTTGTCCTTCCTATTGTGTTTATCTTTTTTCTCCTTTCCTGCCTTTCTTTCAGGTTTGATTGTATTTGTTTTTCCCTAATTCTCTTTTCCCTCTCTCCAAGTTGGAAGTTTTATACTTGCTATGTTTTTACTGACTTCCTTAAACATATAAGTAATTAATGTTTTTAAATAAAAAGTAAGTACATTTATACTTTATAGAGTACATTTTCACCTACTTTTACCTATATATTTATCATTTTCTGTGCTCACATTTTTTCCTGGAACATCCAACTTTCATTTGTGTTCATTTTTCCTCTGTCTGCCTGAAGAATATCACTTAGAATTTCCTTTAATGCTGGTATTTTGATGGAAAACTCTGATTTTGCTCATCTGAAAGTATCTTTGCTCCTGGAAGATAATTTTATTGGGTATAAAATTCTATTTTAAAAATCATCTTTTTCCTCTCAGGACAGTAGGTTGTTTCCTTGTCTTCTGGATTGTATTGTGGCTGTAGAAAAATCAGCTGTCAGCCCCAGTGACATTCCTTTACAGATGAATCATCTTTTTTCTGTAGCTGCTTTTAGTATCATCTTTTCCTCAGTGTTTTGAGGTGTTTTGGGGTCTTGGAATTGAAGATTAGTGTCATTTGTCAGTTCTGAAATTTCTCATCCGTTATCTTCAGAATCTCTCTTACGTTTTCTTTCACCTCTTTCTGTAATCCTGGTGACACATAAGTAAGACATCTTCACTCCATATTCCATATAACTTCTCTGTAATATTTTCATCACTTCTCAATTGTTTTTGATCTGTGTGGCATTGTGAATAATTTCTTCAGCTCTGTCACTGCTAGTTCTCTCTTGAGCTGTGTTTTTTCCATTGAGTTTTTATTCCAGTTATTTGATATCTTATTTGTAGATATTCCATTTGGTTCTTTTTTCAAATCTATTTATCATTTTTAAGATTCCAGGTCCTTTATTCGAATTAAATAGTTTAAAACATAATTATTTTTATTTTGCATCTGAAATTCCAGTATTCTCATGATTGATATTTCAATAGCTATCTGTAACATCTTGTTTCTTTACTGATGATAATGATATTATCATTTTACTATGAACTTCAATTTCATAGATATTTCGAAAGCCTTGGTTTTGAGTATGTTCTTCTCTAGAGGGTTTAGCATTTGCTCATCCAAATTCCTTACACCATGTTAAACTAAATTTTTGGACTGACTTTTTCAGAATATTCTGAAACTGTGATTTGTGGTGAAAATCTGTATGTGGGCCTATCTGTGGTTATAAAAAGTTTTGTTTCCCCCCTTCCCATTGCCAAGGTCAGGAAAGGCAATTTTCTTTTAGTCCTCCTCTGTCCCCCTCTGCAGGTGTTTAGTTCACTGTTCCTCTTACGATATAACTCTTAAGAATCCCAGATATATGCAGGGATCTCCTACTCAACTGTTGACCTTGCATGGGCTGTAAGTTTTATCTTCTGTCTCCCTTCACCTGTACAATTGTTAAAATGGAAGCTCAAAGTCACCAGAATTCATCAGAAGCTCTCCAGAATGAAAGTTGACCTCGTTGCTCTGCAGATTCCTACTTCCACTATATTTTTGTCATCTGAGGATTCCTTATTTTATTTCCAGCTCAATAATGGATTTCTAAAGGAGTTTTTTATAGTTTATCCAAGGAGTTCTATTTGGGGTTTCTAGTCCACCATATTGTTGGAAGGAAATTTCCTCAAAAAACCTATTATATTCATTTACCCTCTTAAGATTTATTGCTAAGCACCCAGCATTTAAAGAATAATAAAACCCAGTCTCTGCTTTGAAAAAGATGGCAGTGTTGGGGGCTGGGTTCTCTGGGATTTCTTATCTGAATTAATAATGTTTCCTGCATTTACTTTATGTGAGAACATATAGCCAGTATATTCTCAAAGAATATAGTAGTTCTGTAATATGAATGCATAAGTGTTTGTTGAATGAATGCACAAATTAAATATTAATTGACTAATGAAACAAGTTAGCCTTAGTTGTGTTTCACTAAAGTCTTTTTTTTCCTGAGCCTAGTGCAGTTCAGGAAATACAGAAGAGAAGCCTTACCCACGAGACTGAATGGTAGCCATGCTCACAACCCCTGCAGCATTTCCGCTTTGTTTTGTTTTTCTCAGATAGGTTTTGTTAGTTGTCTGTGGCACAGTCCTAATGAGAACTGAGAGGCATCAGTACATAACATATGTTGAACTATTCCAGTTGGATCTAATACATCACGTTCAGTAACAACTCCTTCAGTCTCCTAATCGCTTCCTGATTCTGTCATAGACTTCTCTGCCAAGTGAAGATAACGTCTCATGACAGGCAGACATGCTGTGGCAGGGGGGCTGAGGGGAAGACAAACCTAGCATTTCTAACTCATGCTTGGAAACACAGGTAATCATTCATTTCCATGCAATTGCTTATCGTGTAGAAACATTTTAAATTTAGTCTTGATGATTCTGATGGACAGGAGCTGTTGGAAGGACCTGAGGAATAATTAATCTAATACAATGGTACCAGCAAAATGAATATTTTATATCACTGTCAAGCCACATAGAACCATTCTGTAGCTGATGGGTAATTTGGGTTGGGCACAAGTTGAAACCCTTCTTCACTGAAACAAGAGATTCTTCCTTTATCTCAAATATAATTATCCATTTAAATGTCATGGGTCAATTTATTAACACTTTATTCATTGGGGTATAACCTTTATTAGGCTTTATTGCTACCAGAAATTATATCCTACACAAATACAATAGAGATTTAAATGTTCTGGAGAATGAGCTGATGGTTCCTGCCTTTATGGTGTCGCTCAGTAATGGACCTTGACCAGCAGAAGATTTGATAAGTATAAAATATTACTGCTTGATGCTAATTTGGTTCCTTTTTAATGACTGATAATCCTTGTCGATTTAGTGTGATCGTCACAATCCAGTACTGTTTCCCACCCTGGATGTGACTGTAACAGGAGCCATTAAGTGTGTGTCTGCATAATAAAATTAGTCAGGGAAGCTATGTACATTGTTTCCAGGCCTTTGGATTTCCATTATAGTAGTGAGGCTTGTTGAAGTGAAAAGTCTGCCATCAGCTCAACCAAGTCCCTGGCTCCTTGGATGATATGCAAAGGACTGATGATGACTATGTTAAGAAATCAGTTCTTAGAGTCCTCATAAATTCATCATGTATAAATAGGAGCTGTAGATTTTGAGCTAGCAGAGATGGTTTGGTTGCTGATTTGCCTAACAAAGCTTTACACAGCTCCAAAGCTTAAATACATAATCAGTCTTTCACAGCTAAAATTTTAAAGGGAGAAGCCTCTCTTCAGTTTGGAGATTTATCACTCCTTTGGAAGGTTGCTGTATTATAAAGAAGTTGGAATTGCTTGACATCTTTGAAAATAATTTAAATGTATGATCTGATCCCACTGCGCCCTTGTAGGGATTTCTGAGACTTGAGAGGAAGGCAGAGATAAGGACCTCATCACTATGTAAAGGCACTGAAATAAATAAGTGCATCTGCCCTGTTCCCCTTCCCGGTCCCCCAGCTTATATGGGATCAAGTTCAGATTCCTTTCTTCTAAAGCTGCTCTCACGTGAGTGCCCGGGAACTACCTCCCTACAGCCTGGAGCCTGCCAGGAGAAAAGTGGAGACTGTATCAAAGAAGGACCTGTTTTGCTTCTGAATTAAGTAGCCCTCCTTTTAACAGGCCAGAAATTTATGTTCTAAATGTTCAGAAAGTCTGGATGGAGAGCGAGAAGGTAATCAAATGTAAAGGCAACATTGGGACCTTCCTAACAGAGGACTTGTTGATGATATTATTGTGTGGCATTAGCGAAAGGTTTTTTTGTTTGCTAAGCCCTCTGGAGTCATTAAAACTTGGGTTATTAGAAATGAGAATGCTTGTTCAGCATTAGAGTATAGAGCAAGCAACCCTTCATTTTTTAACACTAAGTGTTATAGTAAACCAACAGTTCATGGTTTAAAAAATAAAAAAATAAATTAAAAACAAATAGAAAACATAATGTCTGTATAGTAAGTGTCTATTATCATCTCTCCTCTGCAGGGTTGCTTTTTGATTACAGAATATTAAGCAAATCAGAACACGAGGTTTGTTCCATGGTAGAGATGTGGACTTGGCACCCTTTGTCCATCGGGAAGCTCCATTCTTCCTGGCTGTATTCCAGCCTCTTTCTTCCTACCTTGACCAGCATTGTCTCCCTAGACAGAGCCAAGAGCTTGCACCCCTGCCAGCAGCCTCTAGAAAGTAGTAGTGTTGATGGTCTTTGGAAAAGTATTGTAGAAGGTAACCCAAGAGCAGCCTGCCTCTTCTCTATCCCACCCAGAAATGGGCAGTGGCAGACCCGAGGGGATGATGGGCACTTCTGTGAGGCTTGAAGAGGACACATTTTCCCCAAGCCAGAGTAACCCCTACAAGGGTGACCTTAATTTCTGAACACTGTGTCTTGTAGACTTCTCATGAATATAACAAAGGCTAGACTTTTTAAAAAAATCAAATAAAAATGATGGCTCATCATTTGCCATCTTAATGCCTACAGCTGTTCTTTTCTGTTTGTCCATTTCTAGATTATAAACTCCATTAGAGGGATGTCTTGTTCTCTTTTGTGTCTTTAGCCCCTGATTGTGATTAAGCATGCAATATTTGTTGACTGATCAGTTGCTTTCTCCAGCCTATCTGAAATCTGCCCATCCTTAAAATCCCTGATCAGGTCCTCCATAAAGACTTCTCAAATAATGTCACAGTGTAGCAGTGCCTCAGAATGCATAACACTTATAGTGTACATCACTGATTAGGCAATTGGTCAGGAAATTACATATAGCATCTTTACTATTTGTGTTTGTGTTTTATTTTGCCACTTATAGTTTTGTGGAGGTAGGCATCTCGTCTAACTAGATTGCAAAATTCTTGAGAAGGCCGTTATCATTTTGTGGTGCCCCATAGTTATAGTGCTCTCTTAGATCAGTGCTTGGAGCATTATAAATATCTAATAAATGTTAACTATCAGCTAATAGTGCCTAGCCCAACACCTCTCATATAATAAGCATGCACTGATTGTATACTGATTGATGAATGAGCTGATGACGGGAAATCTTATGAAGACATCACTCAGTATATGCCAACCATTGCCTGTTATATGCACACACACACACCCTTCCTTCTAGGGTATCTGCCCCACCTCCTGTCCTTAATGTTTCATTAGTCATTTCTCAAAGTGATCCTACCCTTCTGGTCATAGTTGACCCGACCAGAGTTGGTCATCTAACTCTAGGTTAGCCCATTATTGGGCAAGTCCATGATCAAAATGATGAGTCACGGGATCCCTGGGTGGCGCAGCGGTTTGGCGCCTGCCTTTGGCCCAGGGCGCGATCCTGGAGACCCGGGATCGAATCCCACATCGGGCTTCCGGTGCATGGAGCCTGCTTCTCCCTCTGCCTGTGTCTCTGCCTCTCTCTCTCTCTGTATGACTATCATAAATAAATAATAATAATAAAAAAAAATTTTAAAAAAAAATGATGAGTCAGGATAATCAGTTCCCTGTCATTTAGATAGGGAAAAAAGAGTCCTAAGTGGGTGTCAGTGGGTATTAAAGCTGAAGAAATGTTTGAGAAGTGACAGCATTTGGGTGGACTAGAGTAGCCATGAGCCATGTGGCTCAAAGTGATAAGAGGGCAAAGAAAGCCAGTCAGTACAATAAGGAAAACTAAGCAAGGCTGAGAAAGAAGCAGATGCCAAGGCAGCCAGAAACTGATCCTTTAGAATCCTGTTGTTTCTAGTCCCAGTTCCAATTTAATTCCAGAACTCACACTTATTAGTATGGCTGCTATGTTTTTTTTATAAAAAAGAAAGAAAACAACAGATGTTGGGGAGGATATAGGAATATTGGGATGCCGATGTGAATTTAAAATGATAGAACCACTGGGTCACCTGTCTGGCTCTATTGGTAGAGTACATGACTCTTAATCTCAGGGTCATGAGTTCAAGCCCCACATTGGGTATAGAGCCTAATTAAAGAAAGAAAGAAAGAAAGAAAGAAAGAAAGAAAGAAAGAAAGAAAGAAAGAAAGAAAGAAAGAAAGAAAGAAAGAAAGAGAAAGAAAGAAAGAAAGAAAGAGAAAGAAAGAAAGAAAGAAAAGAAAAGAAAAAAAGAAAGAAAGAAAGAAAAGAAAACACTAAAAAATAAAAATAAAATGGTACAACTAGCATGAAAAATAGTATGTCAGTTTCTCCAAAAATTAAACATAGAATTACTGTATGATCCATCAATTCCACTTCTGAATTTATACACAAAAGAGGTGAAAGCAGAGAAAAGATACTCATACACCCTGTTCATAGCATTATTGACAATAGCCAAAGGTGGAAACAATCCAGGTGTCCTTCTGCAGATAAATGGATCAAGAAAATGTGTTCTACACATACATGGAACATTATTACTCAGCTAAAAAGGAAGGAAACTCTGACATATGCTACAACCTTGAAGACGTTTTCTAGTTGAAATAGGCCAGTCACAAAGAGACGAATATTATCTGATTCCACCTCTGTGAAGTACCTAGGGGAGTCAAATTTATAGAGATGGAAAGTAGATTGGTTGTTAGGGCCAGGGGAGTTATTGCTGTAATGGATATAGAGTCTTAGTTAGACTAAGATGAGAGCATTGTGGAGATGGATGGTGGTGATGGTTGTACAACAGTGACAATGTGCTTAATGCCACTGAACTGCATACTTAAGAAGGGGTTAAGGTGATAAACTTTATGGTATGTGTATTTTACCACAGGTTTTTTTTTAAACTTTGGTTTTGGGTAACTTGAGTTGGAATCATAAAATTGTGCCAATTTTGTGGATGTGAAGCATCCATTTTCCTGAAGATAAGAACAGAGATTCCCTCAAGCAAGTAACATCAATGGGATGAGGGGATGGAGGGAGATGTAATGAGTATCTGAGAGGAGGAGACCAGGACAGAAATGGTGGAGACAGGAAGTGAACCCAAGATGGCCTTAGCAGTGAGAGGTCGAGGATATTCCCCTCTGGTGCCTTACTGTTATCTTCCTTCTCCTCTCCTTTGGTCTCCATCTTGGTGTGCTTGCTTGCCTCTTTTCTATTAGTTTTTTATTCCATCTCAGAGCTTCTGCTCATTCATGGCTTTAGTTTCCTTGTAACTTTGGACCTTCATGGTCCAGAATGACCACTGGCTCTTCTGACCTCTAGACTGGAGAAGTAGAGCATTTTAATCACCAAATTCTTTAATTCCACCTTGGTTAAAATGATAGTAGAATCCATTTGCCATTGCTTATAATGATCTTTAACAGAGTACTTTAAGTGAGGAACTGGTTGACACAAGAGATTTTCAGAATGCAAAGTGCTGCAATAGCCATTATCTTTTGTTTAAAAAATAAGAAGACGGGTCAATATTTACATATCAATTCTCATAAAATTTAAGCTAAATCCATACTGATTTTCTATATTTTGTAATTTTAGAAGTTTTGATCTATATTTTTAAACTGTGAAGACCAAAGGACTTAGTTGTAATATTCAGAGGTTTGCTTTAGTAGTTCTGAGGAACACCAACTTATAACCTTGAGGCTATAAATATTTGTTAGGAAAAACCACATTTATTAGAATGTTTGTTGTACAGAATTGAATTGTCCACTTGAAGTTACAAACTATGTTTACTCACCAAACCTGTGTAATTAACCAATGAACAAGACCTCATTCATTTAACTATAATTAAGTCAAAAACTACAAGTGGCTTTGCAAATTTCTCGAGAGTTAGGAACATTTTTAAAGGCATTTGCCCTTGCAAAAAGTTATTTTGTGAGAAGATTGAAAAGCAACTCTAGTAGATAGCCTTGTAAAATGGTTCCCAGTGACCTCAGCTTCCCCTGTGTAATACCCTTCCTTTGAGTATCGTCTAGACCCAGTGACCTACTTGTAATGAATACAATGTGGCAAAAGTGAAAAGATGTTGTAATGGGATTTTTGCTGTGTGGACTTGGGTTAGCTACAGTCCCCAATTATTGAATCAGATACTAATCTAGCTGTTGCAGTGAAAGTATTAAATGTGATTAAAGTCCACAACCAGTTGATTTTAAGTAGAAGAGATTACCCTACATAAGCTGGAGAGATGAGCTTCAATCTGTTGAAAGGCCTTCAGCAGAGCTGAGGCTTCCTGAAGAAGAAGTTCAGCCTGTGGATTGCAGCTCAGCCCATACCCAAGAGTCCAGCCTGTCCATCATGATGCCCTGCCCTATACCTCTTGCATTTCCAGCTCCCACAACCCCATAAGCACTTCCTTGTGATGAGTCTCTTAATATATGTCTTCTACTGGTTCTGCTTCCCTGGTGGAACCCTGACTGACACAGATCCCACTTCAGAGACTAATTTAAGAAAACTGACTTTCCTCTTGCTCGCCCTCTGTCCCTGACCCTTCTCACATACTTTTTCTGATGGAAGGGGCCAACTGCAAGGAACTGAGAGTGGTCTCTAGCCGAGAGCCAGCAAGGAGCTGAGGTCCACAGTCCAACAGTCCATAAGAACTGAATCCTGCAAACATGAGTGAGCTGAGAAGCGGATCCTGCCCCAGATGAGCCTTGGGATGACTATGGCCTCCACCAATACCTAGACTGCAATCTCACGAGAGGACCCAGTGAAGTCATGCCTGGAACTATAAGAAAAAGTATTATTTGTTGTTGTTTAAAGCCACTGAGTTTGGGGATAACTTGTTATGCTACAATGAATAACTAAGACATATAGACTCTAACAAATTAATTTTAAAGCATAGAGACAAATGTCATTCTAGATGAACTTTTAGCCACTGAGAGCATCTGATTTATTCCACGTTTCCTAATTCATTAGTCTACAATAGAAAAATTTAATTAGTCCAATGCCTCTAAAGAGGGACCTAATAACAGGCTACCTAGTAGACCCAAATATAGCCATTAGCTGTCTTTGGTTCAAGTGCCCATTCATGGTCCAATCAGCTGTGGCTGATTGTGGGGAGAGGGTGGTTGGGATGTGGGGCTTTGTAATTCAACCAAAAGTTGATGTTCTGGCAAAGCTGTGGGGGCGACAATTTCCCTGAGAATTGATGAGCAGATCCAAAATCATAATTTACATGCCTAACTAAGAGCCAAGTCACAGAACTATAAATATATCCAGTCACTGGTGATATTCAAAATATTTAACTGTTTGGTAAGGGCACCAACCTTTCCAAATGATCACTCAGCCACTTAGAACGGAGGCCAGCTGTATGCCTTCCTGGTGTGTGCAAAGGTATATCAAGCCTGATATAAACCCCAAGTACCTTTACACGTATTTATTTTCTTTAAGTATTTAGATGCCAGAATTGCTAAAAGAGCAGAATATAGGTCTGTTGAGCAAATGAAGTATACAATATCAAAAGAAGAGACAAATATTAAATGACAGTATCTCAGCCAGGGCCTCCCTTCCTTTCTCCTTACAGGTGAACTTTCACACCATGAAATATTTCACTAAGACTTGCAGAGTCAGAACCAAGCTCTCAAAATCCTCTAGTGAGTCTTTGTGACAGGTCATAGAGGTCACTTCTTTATCATGGTCAAGATTATGTGGTTACTCATCTTTTCATGGTGTTCTTGGCGTCTTTCAAAAATGGAACCAACACTGATGGACTCAGTAATCCCACTATCTAGCAAATAGCTGTCCTTTCTTCATTTTATAGACAGGGACAGGGTTGTAGATTAGACTATTATTTGGCAAATATTTACTTCCTCCTTCACTTTCAGTTTCCTGGAAAGAATATATTATGCTGCCCCTTTGATCCTGAGCTTGACTCTATGACTTGCTATGGTCTCATGATAAGCAGAGTGTACCACTCTGTCTCTTGACTTGGGTTTAGCCATCCATGTGATTTGCCAATGGGAAATTGGATGAAGATACAAGACTTGAAACAAGTTGCATTTCACCATAGAAAGAAGGTGCCTTGAGTAACCTCTTGTTTAAGGACAATGAGACACATGGAGCAGAACTTGATCCATCCTACGGCTTTTGATTGTTCATTTTATGTAACTTGGCTAAGGGATGCCCAGGTGCTGGTAAAATGTTATTTCTGGGTGCATCTTTGAGGGTGTTTCTGGAAGAAATTAGCATTTGAACCAGTAAGCTAAGTAAAGAATATGGGCCCCCACCAATGTGGGTGGATAGCCTTCGATCCATTGAGAACCCAAAAAGAACAAAAAGGTGAAGGAAGGATGCATTCAAACTCTCTCTTCTGGATCCAGGATGTCTACCTTTCCTGCCCTCAGTCATCAGAGATCCAGATCCTTGGGCCTTAAGACTTGAAGTGAATTATACCACTGGCTTTCCTGCTTCTCCAGCTTGCAAAACAGACCGTCTATCATGGAACTTCTCAGCCTCCATAAATGGATGAGCCAATTTCCATCGTAATTCTTCTCTCCTGTATCTATTCTATCGGTTCTGTTTCTCTGGAGGACCCTAATAGAGACTTAGAGACAAATCAGCTGAAGCCCAAATGACCCACAGACATAGGAGAAATAAATGTTTTTTAAAAGTTGGGCTTTTTTTTCCATTTGTTTTTTAATCAGTGCTTCTCCAGACAAGATTTTTGTTCAGCCTTTGCTAAGTATGTTCCTTCTGGCTGTCACAAGGTTATTATTATCTTTTTTGGCCAAGATGATGTATTTAACTATGGCCTTGCAGCATAACAGAGAAACTCCTCACAGATAAACAGGAGGCAATCACAAAGAAACCCCACGCCAGGCCCACAACGCACAGCAAGCTTCAAGTAACTGCTCCACAGATGTGCCCACAGAAGTTTAAGAGGGAGCTTAACAGATGTACAAAGCTGCAGATCAGAGGGGATATAAAACAGTTAAACTTGCTTAAAGGCACAGTGTGTCACCATCTAACACTTACATGCATCCTAAGCCTTACCGAGGAGGAACATGCGCTGGCCTGTGCTCCTGGCTGTCGGCATGCCAGGAAGATTATAAAAATGCCACGCTGTGATATGTTGCCCTCCTGCCTGAGAAGCTACTATTAAGCTGAGTATTTACTGCACCTATTCAGACAGGAGCGGCAGTGCAGAGTGCTACCTGTCTTCTGGTTGGATAAATTAGTCGTGGATGTCACAAGATGATAGCTGCCTATTGTTCTGGCTGCTGAAGGTGGGAAGAGATGAAAGCCCCTGGTCTGCCCTTGTAATGTTTCGTGTGAAATGCAGGAGGCAGCCTCTTTTCTTCCCAAGTTAATGGCCGAACAAGATCTGGGCTGACTATATTAGAGTTTGGGGCATAATTAAAAAGACGACACATGGCAAAGAGCAGGAGGGGGGAAAGGCGTTTATTTATAGCAGGAGCGCATATATGAAAGGAAAGGGAGGGCAAAGCAAAGGGACCTGGGAAAATCAAATGTGTGTGCCACGAAATGTGAGCTTCCTGCACTGTTGTCGAAATTGGTGCTGTAATCAGAACAGAAATGCTCAGTAGTCCGTGCAGAAATGGTCTTCAATTTGTTCAACTCCTCTCAAAATATTTTTTATACAAATTGTTTTGCCCTCACGTTTCCATGATATATGGAGCTATGAACTCTAAATTAGTGTTAACAGAAATTGACAAGCTCTGCATTAAAAAATATCAGCCAGCCAGCCCTACAGGCTTAATTATGGAAGGAGAGTATGGTGGGTGCAAAAATCCTGCTTCAAAATTTTACCACATGCAATATAAATAAAAGATTATCTCATCCACTAGTAACCTTACAGATCAAAAGGAAAACAGGAAAGTGACTTTGCTGGCACTTGTAATTATTTATCTTGCCGGAACACTTCCGTTGTATTTTGACAAATCCAAAATTTGTAAATTTTTGTTGTGGCGCAGAAGGGGTAGTAACACTACTTTGTGCATCTTAGACATACGTTTAGGAAATCACTTGATTTAAAATGACACATATTTTAAATAGAAACAGTTTCTTCATGTGTCAGATCAGACCGTGTAGATTTATTCTTCAGTGGACATCTGTTGAGTACCTACTATGCACAAGCATTGTATATAACTGCTTTTCTTATAAGTGTCCTTTATAATGCCTCTAGCAGGATTTTTATCCTTTTGTCCTGGGTTTTATGCTTATTTTTTCCTTTCTAAAACCAAACCCTATTATAGTGGTGATGGTTTCACACTGGCCTTTTTAATGTCATGGTCTCCTCAACACATAAAGGAGGGATGATCTTAGACCGCAGCCTTGATGCCTAGTTCCAGGGCCCAAACACCATTCTCATTAGCTGTCATTAGAAATTCCTCCATGTCTTATTTATTATTTTGGATATTGCATACAGCCATAAAATTAAGGTGACCACATGATCTGATTTACCCAGAACATTCTTGATTTACTCCTATTGTCCAGTGTAATTATTAACAAACCTCAATAGTGTCTGAGTTTGGACAATAAATTATTTTTTTACCCTACATATGATATGCTTTTAATTCTATTAAAGCTAGGAAGTGTTGAGTGATGTGTGAATAAATGAATATATGTAGCCATGGTGATGGAGACTTAGAGAATTGAAGCCAGCTCTTTGAAATTTGCCAGCTCAGTTTACCTCCTGAAGGATGCTGCCAAAGGGAAAATTGCCTTGAACAAAAAATGACATCTCTTTCAGATTAGAACAAAATTTCTTAATCTCAAAATTATTGACATTTTGACTGAGATAATTCTTTGCTTTTATTTTTGAGTAGGCTCCATGCCCAGGCTCAAATTCATGACCTTGAGATCAAGACCTGAGCCAAAATCAAGAGTTTGGACACACTTAATGGACTGAGCCACCCAGGTGCCCTGACAATTCTTTGTTTTGAAAGGCTGTCCATGCACCATAGGATGTTAACAAGTATCCCCATCCTCCACCAACTACATGCCAGTGGCACTCCCACCCTCTCTGTGACAGCCAAAAATATCCCCAGACATTGCCAAATGCCCTTCAGGGGATGACAAAATTATCCCCAGTTGAGAACCATCAAGTTAGAGATGGCTATAAAAGATTTTCTAAAATTACTAGAGACAACGGAAAAAAGATACATGAAAGTATACGAAGCAGCGTGGCATTCTACATACACCCAGTGTCATGCACTTTCAAAGCCTAAAATGCAAGTTCTTATTTAAATTTTTAAATGCACAAACTGTATGGTACCAGTGAGAATTCAAAGACAATTCAAATTCTGGATTTAATATCTACTCATTTATTTTGCTTTGGGGGTTCATATTTAGTAATTACTTCATTTGCTTATATGCTAATAGACATGATATAAGTCAAATCATGTTGTTTTGCTGCCTTTTATATGTATTGCCAACCTTATGATAGGGCATAATTTAGGTGTCTTCTAGACTGGACTGAAATGAGAATGGATGAACGTTTGGAAACCATCCTCTTTCCCACCCATTCCTCTCTCCTTTTTGCCTTTTAATCTTCTTTCCTTCCTTCCTTTCTTCTTATTTTTTTGAAGTTTATACTTTTTGTTTATTGAAATCATATTTTCCATAAAAAAAGAAGTTATGAAAAAGGTAAAGCATATATCTTCCAAATGAGAAGAATGTTAAATTTATGTTATCAAGTTGGATGTGTCTACTTTATTTCAACTGATATAAAATACTGAAATTAGAAATAGGTTGTATACCTTAAAGAATTTTATGTGTTGGGGCAGTGAGATAGGTAGCTCAGTCTGTTGAGCTTCTGACTCTTGATCTCAGCTCAAGTCTCGATCTTATGATCATGACTTTGGGCCCATGTTGGGCTCTGTGCTGGACATGGAGCCTACATTAAAAAAAAAAAAAGAAGAAGAATTTTATCTGTTTTAAAAAGAAAACAAATTCTGTTCTTTCAAATAATACTGCAGATACGGCCTTATCCATTAATTTCTTAGAAGTTCATATTAACCCAAGACAGATGTATATGAAAGTTTAAGTAGATTTCTCCTTTTTAATCTTGAAAATATTTTCAGATTTACATGGGGCTTTAAATTTATAGCTGTCAGAGTTATCTTTAATCAAATCACATATGGTAACAATGATTCATATCGAGAATGGCCAGATACTCCTCCCTAATTTCTATATAGGAATCCCTAAAGTGATTTTGAAAACATTTAATTATAGTGCATAGAGTCAGCCTAATCTTTTTTATTTAGAGCAAAAAAAATGTATTTATTTATTTTAATTTTTAAAATTTTTTTATTGGAATTCAATTTGTCAGCATATAGCATAACACCCAGTGCTCATCCCACCAAGTGCCCCCCTCAGTGCCCATCATCCAGTCACCCCAACCCCTGCCCACCTCCCTTTCCACTACCCCTTATTCATTTCCCAGAGTTAGGTGTCTCTCATGTTGTCACCCTCACTGATATTTTCACTCATTTTCTCTCCTTTCCCTTTTTCCCTTTAACTAATTTTTATATTCCTCAAATGAATGAGACCATATAATGTTTGTCGTTTTCCGATTGACTTATTTCACTCAGCATAATACCCTCCAATTTCATCCATGTCGAAGCAAATGGTGGGTAGTTGTCGTTTCTAATGGCTGAGTAATATTCCATTGTATACATAAACCACATCTTCTTTATCCATTCATCTCTTGATGGACACTGATGCTCCTTCCACAGTTTGGCTACTGTGGACATTGCTGCTATAAACATTGGGGTGCAGGTGTCCCGGCGTTTCACTGCATCTGTATTTTTGTGGTAAATCCCCAGCAGTGCAATTGCTGGGTCGTAGGGCAGGTCTATTTTTAAGTCTTTGAGGAACCTCCACACAGTATTCCAGAGTGGCTGCACTAGTTCACCTTCCCACCAACAGTGCAAGAGGGTTCCCCTTTCTCCACATCCTCTCCAACATTTGTTGTTTCCTGTCTTGTTAATTTTCCCCATTCTCACTGGTGTGAGGTGGTATCTCATTGTGGTTTTGATTTGTATTTCCCTGATGGCCAGTGATGTGGAGCATTTTCTCATGTGCTTGTTGGCCATGTCTGTGTCTTCCTCTGTGAGATTTCTGTTCATGTATTTTGCCCATTTCATGATTGGATTGTCTGTTTCTTTGGTGTTGAGTTTAATAAGTTCTTTATAGATCTTGGATACTAGCCCTTTATCTGATAGGTCATTTGCAAATATCTTCTCCCATTCTGTAGGTTGTCTTTGAGTTTTGTTGACTGTTTCTTTTGCTGTGCAGAAGCTTCTCATCTTCATTAAGTCCCAATAATTCATTTTTGCTTTTGTTTCCCTTGCCTTCATAGATGTATCTTGCAAGAAGTTGCTGTGGCCAAGTTCAAAAAGGGTGTTGCCTGTGTTCTCCTCTAGGATTTTGATGGAATATTGTCTCACATTTAGATCTTTCATCCATTTTGAGTTTATCTTTGTGTATGGTGTAAGAGAATGGTCTGGTTTCATTCTTCTGCATGTGGATGTCCAATTTTCCCAGCACCATTTATTGAAGAGACTGTCTCTTTTCCAGTGGATAGTCTTTCCTGCTTTGTTGAATATTAGTTGAACATACAGTTGAGGGTCCACTTCTGGATTCTCTATTCTGTTCCATTGATCTGTGTCTGTTTTTGTGTCAGTACCACACTGTTTTGATGACCACAGCTTTGTAGTACAACCTGACAATACCACAACCTGGCATTGTGATGCCCCTGGCTCTGGTTTTCTTTTTCAATATTCCTCTGGCTATTTGGGGTCTTTTCTGATTCCACACAAATCTTAAGATGATTTGTTCCAACTCTGTGAAGAAGGTCCATGGTATTTTGATAGGGATTGCATTAAATGTGTAAATTGCCCTGGGTAATATTGACATTTTCACAATATTAATTCTTCTAATCCATGAGCATGGAATATTTTTCCATCCCTTTGTGTCTTCCTCAATTTATTTCAGAAGTGTTCTGTAGTTTTTAGGGTGTAGATCCTAAAGGATCCCTGTAGATCCTTACCTCTTTGGTTAGGTTTATTCCTAGGTATCTTACGCTTTTGGGTGCAATTGTAAATGGGATTGACTCCTTAATTTCTCTTTCTTCAGTCTCATTGTTAGTGTATAGAAATGCCACTCATTTCTGGACTTTGATTTTGTATCCTGCCACACTGCCAAATTGCTGTATGAGTTCTAGCAACTTGGGGTGTAGTCTTTTGGGTTTTCTATGTACAGTATCATGTCATCTGCGAAGAGGGAGAGTTTGACTTCTTCTTTGCCAATTTGAATGCCTTTTATTTCTTTTTGTTGTCTGATTGCTGAGGCTAGCACTTCTAGTACTATATTGAATAGCAGGGGTGAGAGTGGACATCCCTGTCTTGTTCCTGATCTTAGGGGAAAGGCTCCCAGTGTTTCCCCATTGAGAATGATATTTGCTGTGGGCTTTTCGTAGATGGCTTTTAAGATGCTGAGGAATGTTCCCTCTATTCCTACACTCTGAAGAGTTTTGATCAGGAATGGCTGCTGTATTTTGTCAAATGCTTTTTCTCTACATCTATTGAGAGAATCATATGGTTCTTGTTTTTTCTCTTGTTAATATGATCAATCACATTGATTGCTTTACGAGTGTTGAAGCAGCCTTGCATCCCAGGGATAAATCCCACTTGGTGGGGGTGAATAATCTTCTTAATGTACTGTTGGATCCTATTGGCTAGGATCTTGTTGAGAATTTTTGCATCCATGTTCATCAGGGATATTAGTCTATAATTCTCCTTTTTTGGTGGGGTCTTTGTCTGGTTTTGGAATTAAGGTGATGCTGGCCTCATAGAACGAATTTGGAAGTACTCCATCTCTTTCTATCTTTCCGAACAGCTTTAGTAGAATAGGTAAGGTTTCTTCTTTAAATGTTTGATAGAATTCCCCGGGGAAGCCATCTGGACCTGGACCTTTGTGTCTTGGGAGGTTTTTTTTTTTTTTTTAAAAAAAAAAAAAAAGATTTATTTATTCATGAGAGAGAGAGAGAGAGTGAGAGAGTGAGAGAGATGCAGAGACACAGGCTCCATGCTGGGAGCGACGCGGGACTGGATCCCGGGATTCCAGGATCGCGCCCTGGGCCAAAGGCAGGCGCCAAACCGCTGATCCACCCAGGGATCCCCTCTTGGGAGGTTTTTGATGACTGCTTCAGTTTCCTCCCTGGTTATTGGCCTGTTCAGGTTTTCTGTCTCTTCCTGTTCCCGTTTTGGTAGTTTGTGGTTTTCCAGAAATGCGTCCATTTCTTCTAGATTGTCTAATTTATTGGCGTATAGCTGCTCATAATAAGTTTTTAAAACCGTTTGTATTTTCTTGGTATTGGTGGTGATCTCTTTTTTCTCATTCCTGATTTTATTAATTTGAGTCTTTTTTTTTTAAGATTTTATTTATTTATTCATGAGACAAAGAGAGAGAGAGAGAGGCAGAAACACAGGCAGAGGGAGAAGCAGGCTCCACGCAGGAAGCCCGACGTGGGACTCGATCCTGGGTCTCCAGGATCAGGCCCTGGGCCAAAGGCAGTGCTGAACCCCTGAGCCACCCGGGCTGCCCGAGTCTTTTGTTTTTTAATAAGGCTGGCTAACGGTTTATCTATCTTATTAATTCTTTCAAAGAACCAACTCCTGGTTTTGTTGATCACAGTTCTTTGTTGACCACAGTTCTTCAGGTCTCTATTTCATTGAGTTCTTCTCGAATCTTTATTGTCTTCTTCTGCTGGGTGAAGGTTTCATTTGCTGTTCCTTCTACAGCTCCTTTAGGTGCACGGTTAGCTTTTGTATTTGGTTCTTTCCAGTTTTTGGATGGATGCTTGTATTGCTATGTATTTTCCCCTCAGGACTGCTTTTGCTGTATCCCAAAGATTTTGAATGGTTGTATCTTCAATCTTGTTAGTTTCCATGAATCTTTATAATTCTTCTCTAATTTCCTGGTAGACCCTTTCATCTTTTAGCAGGATGGTCCTTAACCTCCACGTGTTTGAAATCCTTCCAAACTTCTTCTTGTGGTTTAGTTCTAGTTTCAAAGCATTATGGTCTGAAAATATGCAGGGTACGATCCCAGTCTTTTAGAATCGGTTAAGACCTGATTTGTGACCCAGTATGTGGTCTATTCTGGAGAAAGTTCCATGTGCACTTGAGAAGAATGTGTATTCAGTTGCGTTTGGATGTAAAGTTCTGTAAATATCTGTGAAATCCATCTGGTCCGGTGTATCATTTAAAGCTCTTGTTTGTTTGGAGATGTTGTGCTTAGAAGATCTAACGATTGTAGAAAGTGCTGTCTTCAAGTCTCCAAGTATAAGTGTATTATTATCTAAGTATGTCTTAACTTTGGTTATTAATTGATTGATATACTTGGCAGCTCCCACATTCGGGGCATAAATATTCATGATTGTTAGGTTCTCTTGTTGGATAGATCCTTTAAGTATGATACAGTGTCCCTCTTCATCTCTTACTAAAATCTTTGGGATAAACTTTAATTTATCTGACAAGGATGGCTACCCCTGCTTTCTTTTGAGGACCATTTGAATGGTAAATGGTTCTCCAACCTTATATTTTCAGGCTGTAGGTGTCCCTGCATCTAAAATGAGTCTCTTGTAGACAGCAAATAGATGGGTCTTGCTTTTTTATCCAGTCTGAAACCCTGCATCTTTTGATGGGATCATTAAGCCCATTCATGTTAAGAGTTACTATTGAAAAATATGAATTTAGTGTCATCGTGATACCTATTCAGTACCTGTTTCCTTGGACTTCCTTTTTCTTTTACAGAGTCCCCCTTAATATTTCTTGCAGAGCTGGTTTGGTGGTCACATATTCTTTCAGTTTCTGCCTATCTTGGAAGCTCTTTATTTCTCCTTCTATTCTGAATGAGAGCCTTGCTGGATAAAGTATTCTTGGAGTCAGACTAATCTTTGAGTACAGTGTTGAGTAAAGAAACTCACAGTGAATGTTTTCATTCTATTTCCTTTTGTGACTTTGCTGAAAAATATCTTAAGCAATATCTTTACCCATGTACTGTGCCCACTCAATGCCTAATGATTTGAAAGAATTAGTAACTTACTTCTTAACAAAATGTATTTAGCATCTGCAAAATTTTATTGAGTTCTGCTATTGTAGCTTGTTATAGACACAGATGTGTATAGAGCATGACCTCTGCTCTCCCTAAGTTCGTTTGCCCAACAAAAATGTCAAGCATTCCATCTATGTCATTTTAAATTTTCTAGTAGCTACATTTAAAGAGTAAAAATAAATAAATAAGTGAATCTTAAGCAGACTCTGCAATGAGCATGGAGACTGCCATGGAGCTCAATCTCAAAACCCTGAGATCACGACCTAAGCTGAAACCAAGAGTCAGTCGTACACTTAGCCCACTGTGCCACCCAGGTGCCCCATTGAGCTTTCTGATCTTTCCCAAATTATAGGAAAAAATATTTCAATGTAATTTTGTTTTACATAGCTCTCAAGAGTAATGTCTTACACCTTTTCAAGTATTTATTATTTTCTTTTCTGTTATCCATTCATATCCTTTGTCTATTTTTCTGTTGAGTTGTTGGCCTTCTTACTGATTTGTAGTAAGTCATTTTATACAAGGGAAATCAGTCTTTTGTAATTTGAGTTACAAATACTATTTTACCAGTTTGTCCTTTGACCTTGCTTATGGTAAATTTTAACTTTCAGAAGCTTGTTGGTGGTGTTCTTTTTTTTTTTTTTATTTTTATGTTGTCTAATCTAGTATCTTTTATGGCTTTCTGAGTTTGGTATCATAGTTATAAAGATCTTCCTTGCTGTTAAATTACAAAATAATTTTCTTGTTCTAGAACTCTTAAACCTTTATTTTTTATATTTACATATTTGATCAATTTTGAGTTTATTCTAATATAAGGTGTAAGGTATAGATCTAACTTTGCTTCCATATGACAACCTAGTTATTCCTCTATTTACTGAGGAAGCTCTCTTTTCCACACGGATTGGAGGTAGCATTTTTATCATATGCTAGATTTGATTCTATAATGTATGCAAACCTGAATGCATGCAAACCTGAATGTATGTCAGTTTCTGGACCTTCAATTCTGTGCCATTTCTCTTTATTTATGTGATACACTGTTTAAGTCATTAGAGTATTATGAGACATTTCCTTATTTCTTTGGGCTAGTTCCTCCTTACTCTTACTTAATAGATTTTTCCTAGCTAAACTTGCTAATTAATTTCTACAACAGTGTGGCAGTTTGTCTCATGGCAAGATAAATTCAATTGGTATTTTTACTGGGTTCAGTTTAAATTTTAGGCTAACAAAATAAAAAACCCATTTTTGACTCATTTAATATTCTTCATCCTATATCCGGTCTTGTCTGACATTAAGATGATTAACTTGTTTGTGTGTGCGCGTTCACCTGGTATATTTTACTCATCCTTTGTTTTCAAACTTTCTGAATCCCTTTCATTAAGGGTGTCTCTCATGTATGACATAAAATTTAGATTTCCTTTGTGATCTATTCTCAAAGTTGTCTTCTTTGTGAAGTGAGTCCATTTATATTTACTGGTGTGATAGATAAATTTCACTTTACTTCTATCTTATTTTTTATATTGTGTTTTCTATCTTATAGGTCTGTGAAAAATCTTTGAACCTATCTTTTGTTTTCTTACCTATTTCTGCTTTTTTGCATGATAAATAGTAAGTTTTCTATTTTTTTACAAGTTGTTACCCCTAAATTTTAAGTGTTTTCCCAAAAGTTTTATTTATTTATTTTAGAAAGAGTTTAATTAGTCAATATTAAAATAATACTCTTTAACCACATCGCAACTTTTTGTGTATGAATCTGCATAGCCTTTATTTTCCAGCTTCTTCTGCCCTTACCCTCCCAACATGTATTACTTGTGTCTGCATTTTTGGGGGCAAAGAATTTTTACATTCTGCTCTGTAATCTGAACCACATACTTATTTTGGTGCTAATACATTTGGTGCTTGTGTTGGTCCCTTTTCTGTTCCATCTTGATTGGCTAAAGTTTGTCCACTAAGCTATTCTTCCAAAGGGACTAATGGGAATAATAGTCTCTGAATCCTTGCGTGTTCAGAAGTATTTGCCTGTTGTCCTTAGATCCAAATAACATCCTTAAGTTATAGATTCTTTCCTTTTTTTTTTTAAGATTTTATTTATTTATTCATGACAGACACAGAGAGAGAAAGAGAGGCAGAGACACAGGCAGAGGGAGAAGCAGGCTCCATGCAGGGAGCCTGATGTGGGACTCAATTCCAGGTCTCCAGGATCAAACCCCGGGCTGAAGGTGGTGCCAAATTGCTGGGCCATCGGGGCTGCCCTACAGATTCTTTCCTTGAGGCTACCACAGGGTTTACTCCTCTGACTTAGAAGTCAGTCTAGCACTGGCTGCTGCTGGGGAGGAGGTGGAGGCCAGCACATTCTTTTTCCTTTTATAAATGACCTTTGCCTGGCTGTCCAAGGGATGTTGTTGTGTTGAAGCCCAGTTATGTCTGAGTCCATTTCCCCTTGAATATGATGTGGCCTTTCTTATGTATATACAAACTTATTTTATCTCAGGTAAATGTTCTCAAATTATATTTTAAAGGTTTGTTATAATTCAGGGCTTTCTTCTTCAGCAGCCCTGATTATGCATATGTTGACTCCCATTCCCCATTCCCCTTTCCTACCCTCTGTATCTCTTTTTATCTTTCAACTCTTTCCTCAGTTGTTACTCATTTATCTTCCTTTCTTCCTTCCTCCACCCCCACCCTCTTTTTCTGTCCTCTGTCCCCCACTGTGTCCTTAGCAGTGTCTATCTAGCCTCCCTGGTGCTTCTTCCAATTTCACTTTCATTTCTGTGATGGGTTTTTTTTTCCCCCTTCAACCTTTATCCTAAGCTCTGTCAGATCAGATTTCACCTTCCTCTCTGTTGCCTCTTGATGTCTTCTCTGAGCTCTTGCATCTCTGATTTGTGTTCTTCCTTCATAGAACAATTGCTCCACCAAGCTTTTTAAATTTGGGGGAGAGGAAGTTTGCTCATACTTTTCATCTATCCTGTGGCAATATTTTCTGCTGCTTGTTTCATTCTCTTCCTGGGCTTCTGTTAACCCTCTGATTGTTTCTTTTTGACTTTGCAATTATGGGTGTTTTCCTCTACCAGATGTTTGCAAAAGTTCACACTGGGGAAGAAGGGCCAAAGCCAAGTGGAACTTTTTTTTATGTTACAGAGTCTTGTGTAAGTTTGTTTTTCTTAAATCAGTGGAATTTAGCAGCTATGAGGTTTTTCCAAAGCAAAGTTACTTTTCTCTCCCTCTGGCAGAGAGAGACCACTTTCTACAAATACGGCATGTTTCTGTGATTTCGCTCTTAGCCTCACTTTGTTCTTCTTGGAATAAGACCAGGTAAGAAGGTGCTCCTCTTGCCAGCATATGCACTGTTTCTGTGCTTGCCTATAAGATATTGAGTTTTGCACTTCAGGGTAAACCTCCATCTTTCAAGTGTGTTTTTTTCTTTTTTCAAGATCTGTGCTGCAGTGTCCTCTCTCTTAATGTATTCCTAAATAATCTCCACTCCTTTCAGCGCCCCTTCCACTTATTTTATAGTTTGGTTATTTCTAGCTATTTCTTAGTTTTGTTAGAAATGGAATATATCTAGCTATTTCTTAGTTTTGTTAGATATGGAGTATATCTTTTTCTACTGAATAGTTTCCATATACACACACAAAGTCTCTTCCATCCTTTAAAAATTACTGTTATTTGGATATGTTTTCTTAAGGTCCCTATTGTAATAAATCATACAAGACATCCAAATATATTAGGTTGCATACTTCCTCCATATTTTTATCTATGAGATAACTGACCAAAAAAGCTTAGAGAATACTGAAGTCAAGAAAATCATGTGTATCAAATGATATTATAAAGGTAAATATGTAAAGCTGTTGGTCCAGAGAGAAGTAATATGTTTCTTTTCTATAAGCCTAATTAGATATCACACACTATGTGGGCAGTAATCTTGTGTTCAGGAATAATATCTGATCAAAGCATAATAACAATGACATAATTTTGATAGTTGTGCAGTTTAATAGTATAATATTTTGCAAAGCATCTTCACATACATTATTTCATTGGATCCTCCAAATAACCCATGAATGGGATATTATTACTTCCTATTTACAAATATGGAAAATGAGGCCCCTAGAGGTCAAGTAACTGGTTTATGGTCACATAGTAGAATGTCAAACCCTGGTTGCAGGAGTCCTCAACCACTCCCTGAGATTTAGGAAGTGATAATTTCCCTTGGTAGGATATGGACCCATATAAAAAACAAGACCCAGTGTTTAAGAAGCTACCATGTCACAAGACTTTCCTAATCAAAACACATTAATCCTGAATTCCCCCTTTTTTTAAAGATTTATTTATTTTAGAGAGAGAGAAGGAGGAGGGAGGGGCCAAGGGAGATGGAGGAAGAATCTCAAGCAGACTTCCTGCTGAGTGCAGAGTCCAACACAGGGCTGGATCTTAGGACCGTGAGATCATGACCTGAGCTGAAATCAACAGTCAGATACTTAATCAACTGAGCCACCCAGGCACCCATTGTTTATTTTTTTTAATGAGATAAAGCAGAAAGAAATGTCCATTTGTTCAAATACTCAAAATAACCTTTTCAAAATCTGTTATATTGGCTCCACAGAACAAAAAGAAGAGGAGCTTTATTCATTCTTCAGTTTATTAGATCAATGTATGCATTCAAGTCAGGTAACTGAAACCAACAAGGATTTCAGAATGAGAGTTGGAAAATAGTCTAATAATCTTTGTTACCTTCCACATTTTATTTTCAACTTATTCAGGGTTCAGATGACCAGTGACTTGGTATCAAGTCAATTACAATTTGAGAGTACATCAAATAATCATCAGTTAAAATGTCAGAATAGCTTCATTCTTTTGAAATAAACTGCCTCTTCCATAATTTATTCTGATGCTTCATGGCCAGATGAATGCAATCAAATAATAGAAACTTCTATCAATTCTGAATGTTGCTTAGGCACAGCCAAGTGTGTGGTATTTTATTGATTTACTAGTATAGTCAGACTATGTGTGTGTGAATAGATTAGCATGCTCAAGGATTTCAAAAAATGTGTAAACATTTTGAATTTGTCATCCTCTGACAATCACACCAGTTGTTGTCACAAATTTATGAACTTATAACTATTTGAATAAGTTTGTTTTTTATTTTTATTTTTTATTTTTTTAAGATTGTTTTTAATGTAAGTAAAAGAACTCAAATCACAGGTAGCAGAGAGATTTTTCCAATAAATATTTAAAAATAATATTGAGAATTTGGGAATGGTAAAATTTAGGCTTTGGAATAGCTGGCAATCTCTCCTTAACAAATATTTTTGTGTAGAAGTGTTCACTTTTTACCTATTAAAACATAAGTTACAAAGATACAAAAAAGAAAGAAAGTAATACATATTTGTGTATTTAGAATCTCATGTGAACCTGAAAGTTGAGAAGAGACTTTTTTATATGAAATTATCACCCAGCTTTCTGTACCTAATTCTATGGGTCTTAAAATGGCTAATTAAAACATAACTGTATTTCTTAGTTAATTCAGTTGACAGTTAACCTTAGGGAATATTTTGGCAATTAATTATATACATTGACAATTTTTATATGGTGGATATAAATTTATAGTGATACAGCTATAAAATCCCACCCCAGCAACCAAATTTTTGTTCATACAAAGGTCCAGATTAATCTTAATCAATAGTAAGAAATATAATTGAGCTAGTTTGATAACTGATTATTTCCATAGTGCTTCAAAAAGCTTGTCATTCTTATGAATTATTTTTCTGCTGCGGTGTAATCTGCAAAAGGGTGTATATTTCTTTTTTTTAAGATTTTATTTATTTATTCGACAGAGAAAGAGCACAAGCAGGGGGAGCAGCAGGGAGAGGGAGAAGCAGACTCCCCACTGTGTAGGGAGCCCATGCAGGGAGCCCATGTGGGCCTAAAGGATCATGACCTGAGCTAAAGGCAGATGCTTAACTGATTGAGCCATCCAGCCACCCCAGGATGTATATTTCTAAGTGGCACACATTAGTGAATAAGTAAGAATCTCTCACTCTCCCTCTTTCATACACACACATATATACACACACATAAACATGACAAGTTAAATTTGTACTCACTTGCAAGTTTTACTCTATTTCAGGCTCTTAATAAACAACTATTCTGAGCCTAAGAACTTTCTAGGTTAAAAATATGATATAAACTCATACCAAAGGAATTTATAGTCTAATTAGGAGACAAGGCTTTGAAGATATAAACTGATTAGAGGAGTAAGAACTAAATCAGGAACCAAAATATTAGAGGTTTGGGGGCAGAGCACTATTGAGTTATTGCATTTCAAGGAGGAGGTGGCTCTGTGTGGTTAGAGATGCATGAGTGATGGCCTGGTGGTGTGATGAAAGCTGCAGTGGCTCTAGGTGTCTTGTGAAAGCCAGGGGAAGATTATAGTAGAGACAGGGAGATGACTTCAGAGGTGTCACCCACAGTAGGACCTGAACTGAAGAAATTGTGGGGGAGGTGAAGATTAGCAGATCACCTTGATGCTACCAATATGAAGACTAAAGAATTTTTTTTACTGGTATTGAAAATTGTATTTGGAAGGCAGATTTAGAGATTCTAAGTGGTTGCTTTCTTCAAAGTCCTAGTTACTCCATGCCACCATCTACTTTGTGGGGTCTGTGGTTTCCAAGCCAAATTGACAAATGTTTGTGGAGTGAAGATTCCATGCTCAGCCCTGGGAAGATTCCATTTCTGTGCCTCCCACACTCTACTCCAGCCATTTGGAATGGGTATCAGAAGCCGCCTGCACCAGTAAGCACCCTGCTATATGCAAAAACAGTCATTTATGCAGACAGTGTGGGAGAGAAGAAAAAATTACTGCGTTTTCCATTACCCAGTAAATTCCCATCCATCCACCCCTTACCAGTGAATTAAGTGTAAATAAATAAATACAACCAAGTTCACTGGTAACCTTTAGTGCCTTCCATTAATCAGAGTAATAAGGGTCTTTACTAGGGTCTTCACTGATGCTGTAGAAAGAAAAATGGTGACATGAGGTCAGTTTAACCCCAGCCCTGTGACACTTTGTCAATACAATATTGGCAATTCAGTTATGGTGAAAAATAAGTGCATTATTTAGTTGTTAGGAGTTAGTAAATAGATTATTTATTATGTTGTCTGTCATCAATCAGAAGCCCAAGCCAATAAGATACCAGCTGCCTGAGTAATTTTCCTGCAAAGGCCTGAAACAGTTCTCTTGGGCTCCCTCCCTCCCTTCCCACTCTCTCCCTCCCTCCCTCCCTCCCTCCCTTCCTCCCTCTCTCTCCCTCCCCTCTGTGTGTGTGTGTTAGAAAATGTTATGTGAAGTTGATGAATGTGGGAATTTATTAACAGGAAATGAAAACTGATAGGTATTTAACATTTAATGTGAAATAATCTACTATAACATAAAAAATTCAAAATAATACTAACTGTTTTAATTGTCCATGGTAATTAAACTGTCACTTGTGGTAATTAAAAAGATAGGTGGATAGTAAGGTATTGACACAAGCTCTTCAAATAAAGCAGGCTAATATTAAAACTAAATTTAACTTAAATTGAATGATTGCCTGGTTCTCTTCGCTGTGTGTGTGTGTGTGTGTGTGTGCATGTAGCAGCATCAAAATCTATTTTTATCAGTGTTTACCTGGGATAAACCCCAAGTAACTGAGTCAGCATGTGTTAAAAGTACCTGGTAATAAAAATTCCTGGTAGTAAAATCTTTTACTAAAGGGAAGAGATTATTTACTATATAGTGAGAGAACTATAGGTTGGCTCTTTGGGAAATGTGTGTACCTGTGTGTGTGTGTGTTCATCTCATATCACATACCTAAATAAATTCTGGATGAATTCAAGTTAAAATTTTTAAATTAAACAGACAACTTAAAAATATTAAAGTAAATATATGTCAAATCTCTTGAAGACAAGGAAAATGTCTGGACTTGAAATTCCATAAAAATCTTATGAATCTTCTATTCTTAGTCTGTCCTTGTCTGGTTTTGGTATAAAGAAGTACAAGCTTTATAAAATATGTTGGGGAGTGTTTCCTCTTTCTGTATTTTCTAGAACAGTTTGTTGAATATTAGTTTGGCCTATTAGAACTTAACTAGTGTTTTCTTTATGGGAAGATTTTTAACTAATGTTTTTCTTTCTTTTATAATTAAGGGACAATGCAAGCTATTTCTTATTGAATCAGTTTTGCAAAGTTGTATTTTCCCAGGAATTCGTCCATTACATCTACTCGTTTAATCCAGTTGGCATAATCTTGTTTGTAGTATTCCTTAATTACATTTTTAGATTCCAACTCCATATATAGTTATGTTTCCCTTTTCTTCTTTATGGTGATCATTTCCATTTTCTTTTCTTGATCAGCATTACAAAAAAATTTCTCTATTTGATTTGTCTTTTAAGACAAACAACTTTCATTTCTTTTATTCTATTGTTTACTTTTTCATTGATTACTGTTTTGATCTTTGTTATATTCTTCCCTTTACATTTTTTTAAAAAATTTATTTATTTATTTGTGAGAGACACAGAAAGAGAGACAGAAACAGAGGCAGAGGGAGAAGCAGGCTCCCTACAAGGAGCTCGATACAGAATTTGATCCTGGGACTCTGGGATCACACCCTGAGCCAAAGGTAGATGCCCAACCACTGAGCCATCCAGGCGTCCCTCCCTTTACATTTTTAAATTTATTCTGTTCTACCTTTTAAAGCATTTTAGTTGGATACCATTCGTTAATTTTTATCTTTTATTATTTTCTAATTTAAGCACTTAATTGTGTAAAATACTACTTTTGCTATATCCTAGTGAAAGTTTTGACATGTATAATTTTCACAATTCATGCAACAGACATTTTTAAAAAACCTAATAGAATTTAATCTTTGACCCAGGAGATGCCACTAACCTGACCATTTCAGATTTCTTGAAAATTTAGGCAAATCTGCCCCTAACATGTTTGGTGGCTGGGGCAAGAGTAAAAATGAAATGTCTACATATCTACATCTAAATGCTTAGAAATTGGGGCAGTCCCGGTGGCGCAGCAGTTTAGCGCCGCCTGCAACCCACAGCGTGATCCTGGAGACTCTGGATCAAGTCCCACGTCAGGCTCTCTGCATGGAGCCTGTTTCTCTCTCTGCCTGTGTCTCTGCTTCTCTTTCTGTGTGTGTCTCTATGAATAAATAAATAAAATCTTTAAAAAAAATAAATAAATAAATAAATGCTTAGAAATTATAAATCAAGCCTACAAACTTTACTTGTATTTCAATCCTCTCACTTTAAAAAATATACCTTCATACAACCAACTAGAAAATTTGGTGTAAAACCAAATGGTTTTTATGTCACTGAAAGTTGGCAAAATTGTAATAACAACTGAAGTTAATATTGCACCTGTCTGGGTATTCTTTTGATAGGTGAGTTTTTTGAGAAAAGTAAGGACTTACATAATTCATAAATTATTATATGCTTATTTCATTGAATGTATTTTTCTTGCCTTCACTTCAGAAAAATCACTTATTTTTTTAAATTTCTTGATGAATTTTTTAAAGTTTTTATTTAGGGATCCCTGGGTGGCGCAGCGGTTTGGCGCCTGCCTTTGGCCCAGGGCGCGATCCTGGAGGCCCGGGATTGAATCCCACGTCGGGCTCCCGGTGCATGGAGCCTGCTTCTCCCTCTGCCTGTCTCTCTGCCTCTCTCTCTCTCTCTGTGTGTGACTATCATAAATAAATAAAAATTAAAAAATAAGTAAATAAATAAAGTTTTTATTTAAATTCCAGTTAGTTAACATACAATGTAATGACAGTTTTGGGTATACAGTATAGTGATTCAACACTTCCATACAACACCCTGTGCTCATCGCAAGTGCACTCCTTAATCCTCATCACCTATTTCACCCATCTCCCCTCCCACCTACCCTCTGGTAACCATCATTTTGTTCTCTAGAGTTAAGAATTTGTTTCTTGGTTTGCTTCTCTCTCTCTCTCTCTCTCTCTCTCTCTTTTTATTCCCCTTTGCTCATTTGTGTTGTTTCTTAAGTTTCACATATGAGTGAAATCAGATCATATTTGTCTTTCAGAAAAATCACTTAATCACTTATTGTGATTGAGACACTTTTACATAGTTTGTTTTCTACTAACGTTAATGATCTAAAAGATCAAAAAATAAATTGCAGTTTCACTCAAAGCATACATGTAAATATTTGCCCATCAAAATACACAGTTCAAATTATTTCAAGAAACTGAAGCTTTCTGATGTAATTTTAGAATTTTTAATTACTGTTATATATTTGTATAACATAAAATCATTTGTAATTCTAGTTCTGATGTCTCTCTAGTTTTTAATATATTGAATCAGTAAGTATCACACCTCATATATGGTATATTAAACCTGCAAATCTGTGAACACAAGAGTAATATGAGTTATGTAATACTGGAAAATTTTCTCTACTGTCATGTGCATCTGTCACAAATACTGTGTTAACTTGTGAGACCATCTAGAACCACAAGCTGGACACAAAAAGAAGCCCCCAAAATGGACACTTGAGACTACTGAGCTATATTTATTGCGTGAGGATCTATTGCATTTACTCAGGAGGAGAGGCTTTCATAAATTCATTATTTTTTCTTTTACCTAAAGGTTTCCACTGCTCAAATCCTCCCTGCTTACTAAAGCAGTATCCATCTCCAACAACCCAAACCTCACCACAGTTAGACTTTATCACTCCGTGTTTAGATGCTATCCTGTACAAGTGTTTGCTTCTCTGGACTCTTAATGGAGTTAGTCATGAGAGCGGTTGTATAGGGTATGGTCATGCTGTGTCAGCACTTATGTATGGGCGTTGTATGTGTGTGTTTAGATATGAGAGTCTTCTCCAAAACATGGGCCCACAGCAGATCCTGTCTTGCCCAGCTCTAAGGGTAGTGCCAGTTCAGCTTTCCCATCCCAGCTGGCCCATCCCACTGTAATATATAGATATATAGACATATAGACATATATCACAGTAGTTGTCAGGTAATCACCCTTCTTGCTGCTAGCTACTCTGGCCCTATCCTGCCATTTTTCCATTTGAAAGGGAGGGATCTTTTATTTTTTCTTTTTTTTTTTTTTTTGAGGGCAGGGAGGGGAGGCTTGGGGTCCAGCCCCGGGGTGGGGGGCGCAGGGAGGGAAGGGGAGGCTGGGGCCCAGCTCCGGGAGGGGGGATAGGGGAGGGAGCGAAAGGGAGGGATCTTTAGAAACTATCTCTATCTCTAGCAATATCTCCAAAAGTGTGTCCTTTCTAGGGTTTAATTCTAGAATTCTTGTACTGTTCTATAGCCAAAGGTTCCCTTTAAGTACCCAGCAAGCTATCATTCTAGAAGTGGAAGCCCCCCCCAATCCAAAATGGTGAGATTTTCGATGCCATTGTCTCCTCATAAAATGATTGCAAGTTCTTGGAGACCAGGGCATACATGATACCTGGCACACTGTATGTGCTTAATAAATATTTATTGAAATACAATTGCCAAGGAAGTCAGAAAAGAAAGGACAGGCTTTATTTCATAAAAGCAAAAGCTCTGTATGTCCAGAAAATTTCCAATAGCCTTAAGGCAATATCTGCAGCAAATATCGCAGAGAGATATCATCTTTAGTGTATATAGAGTTCATACAAATAGATGAGATAAAAACTAAAACTAATATGGTAAATGGGAAAAATAACCTAAAAGACGATTCTCAAAGAAGAATATAAAACTAGCAATAAACTCCATAACTGACATAATACTTTGGAACCAATCTGGCTCTCAAAAGCTTCAAAATATTCACTTTATTTGACCTAATAATTCCACTGCTAAAAATCTAAGAGAGTCATAAATTTGGGGGGAAGAAAGTTTTATTTACCTAACTCAAGCACAGTAGGGCCTTTCTTGTTCTCCCACAGGATGTTCTTCAGCAACTTTGCTAAGGACTATAGTGGGAGGATAGTCAGGACCCAGAATCCAGTCATTCAGATTCAACAAGATTACTGGAGCATTATAGAACCCTAGATGTTTGCCCACTATTGAGTTTCATGCTGCCCATTGGCTGTGAGTAACCCTGCATCCCTGTAACACCATCAACACAGGGGCCTGATGGAAACACAGAAAGAGATTTTCAGATGGTCACACAGGTTGGGATGCAAAAATCACTCTAATCATAAGCAAATTGCAAGTTTTGCTCACATTTTTAACAGTAGCATTACAATTTAGAAATAGTCCTGTAGCATGTTAGCTCCAAGTGGCATTGAGCCCCTTGGAATTGTGGGGCTTCAATTCAAGAGGAATGCCTTCAAAAGCTTATTAACAGAAGGGTCAGAACATCTCAGTTTACCCAGCCAGCTTCCCAGGCCACTTTATGGACCAGAAGCTCTCTGCCTAGGTAGCCCCTCCTTGGTGATAGTTAATACAAATGATTTTCTTTGGAACCATGGCAACACAGAACTTAGAAACTGACAGCGGGTCCCTAGCTGTCCGTCAGAAAGCACTAAAGCACCATGCTGCTGCCTGCTGTTAGGAGAGCTTTTTACCACCACCAGGCTCCTTGTCATTTCTCTGCAGAATGTACTCAGCCGGATCAGCCTGTAATACACTAACGTGATTTCAACTAAACGACAGAGCAAAATACCAGAGGAGTAGGGTACTTGGAACAGAAAAGAAAGGGAATGAAATAACTATCATTACCTCCCTAAACTTCAACAACTATGAAAGAGCCCTCTTCCTGAGAAGTCCAGATCCCTAATTTCAGACAGTGTAATGGCAGCCAGCTTTGCAGAATGGAAGGAGAAACACTTGTCTGCTGATAAGATGTCTTTCCTCTCCCATTAAGCAGGTGGAGATGAGCCTCTGGATCAGTCCCAGCCCAAGGTTTGGGCCCCTGACCTCATAGTCTGTTTGATCCTGAAACAGTGGTTTGTAGACTCCATTTAGAATCTTACTGAAAATTCATAACTCTGGATGCCCATTCTGGAGAAATGTGCACATGCTACTTTGTACACAGTATTGGTGGAGTACAGACCCCAGAAACCCAGACATGGAGCCCCTTATACCATGAGCTGGTCCCCTCTGCACTCTTGCCCCCACTCCCCATATCTGTGTCTGTAGCATGCCTCCTTGATGGACCATGGGGCTCTATTCTGACCTAACAAGCAGCATTGCAACCTTTCCCAGCACAGAGTTCCAGGAGATCCATGGATAGACTGTCCTCACTGCTTTGTCCTTAATCGTTTGTGGTAAAGAATCAGCTCCCCAGAGACCCTTCCCAATAGACTTCCCTCTCAGGGGAGTTATGAGCAGTTCTCTAATAATGTCAAAAACCAGTTTGGTGCTAAGGAAAAACAAAAACAATTATGGTAAGACATTAAGAGCAAAATTACTTAAGGCTTTTTTTTTTAAAAAAAAAATGGTATTCTAGCTGCATTTTTCAACTTAGAGTCATAAAATCATTTCCCAAGCCAGAAGTATCATTATCCTCATTTCACAGGTGGAAAACCGAGAATTACAGAGAGGTTAATGACTGTGTCTAAAAGCACACAGCACGCCCTCATCAGAAAGAGCTGGAATTACAGGTATAGTCAAGGGCTCATACTGTTCTGTGATAACCCAAACTTTATGAACAAGTTTGGCTTGGCCCTAATTGGCATTCAATTTTAAAAAATGTCTTTCATTAAAAAATATAATTTGAAGAACTGGGTAATTGACTCACATTTGATTAAGGCAGAGTCTATTGGATTAACATGATTAATAGATAAAATTATAATCAAACAGAAAGCAGTACAAAAGGTGACTAAGTCATGGATCACATTAAGATACTAAATTTTTAAAAGATGGATATGCTGGGTTTTTTTTACATTAGTAATATTCATTTCACAGTGGATCTCACACTGTTCAGCTTTTGCTGGTAGTGTAATTAGAATGAAGTTTGTGTTCAGGATTAAAAGAAGAAGTACTTGGGAGGTGTTTTGATTTCACAGTAAGGGAAACCCCAGCTGTCCTCTTTCTGATTCTCCCCAAATCGTTTGGTTTTGATGGTAATTTCTCAAACTGATAGTGAAGTAGACCACTCTGGTGGTTATCTGCTCAGAACTAAATATAGTTAATGCCACACCAAACTCCAAAGTTCTTTTTAAGAACAGTAATATTCACCAGCCTGTATTGGGATAACATATTCTACAGTTTTCTTCTATGAATGCAAAATTTTATTTCCCATAGAAACTAAGTTCACTGATATGAAAGTATTCCAGCTTAGCCACCTCCAGGCAGCCAAGCTAGGAAGTAAAATGAAGAACAGGATGCGTGGGCATTTTATTTGTCAGTCTTAAATTCTTTTTACCCAAGAAATGGAAATTGCTGGGTATAAATGTAAGTCAATGTGAATATAACATTGTTTTCACCACCAAGAATTTCTGTTTCACCCTGGGTTGGTGGGTGACAGGCTCCTTCCCAAAACTTCCATGTCTGCATAAACTGGGAGGACAGAGAGAATTGGGGGAAATTTCAACCATTCCATAATCTTCATCAGTGTCCCAGGAGCCAAGTCACATAGCATATAACATAAAGAGAAACTGGCTTCCAAGGCATAGACAGCTCCAGTGCAGTCTCCTAGCCATCACCCCACTGGCTTCAGGGTTTTCCTAGATAAAAAAAATCTGGAACCACCACTGCTCTCCCTGTTCTTACCATGTTGTTACTTCTAGGAGCATGCTCTCGTCAGGCAAATGTCTAAAAATAAGGGACCAAAAGGTGGCATTTGAACAATGAGTTTTCTTTGCCTTTAAGAATGACAAAATGTTTAAGGACCGATCATATTTCCTATTGGTAAGGATTTGAGAAACAAATAATCTCTTATATAACTTGTTAGAGTATAGATTGGAAGGTAGTTTAGTATAAACCTATAAAATATTAATGTACAGCCCACCTGGCCAAGCCATTCTGCTATAAGTCAAATCACAGTGATATGGATCTAAAACTGTTTATTATAGCATTTTCTGTATAGCAAAACATTGGAAACAACCTAATTGTTTGCAGGTAGGAAAATGGTTAAATAAATCATGGTATAGCTATAACTTGGAATATATCTCTTTTTTATTTTTTTTTATTTTTTAATTTTTTTTATTTTATTATTTATGATAGTCAGAGAGAGAGAGAGAGAGAGAGAGAGAGAGAGGCAGAAACATAGGCAGAGGGAGAGGGAGAAGCAGGCTCCATGCACCGGGAGCCCGACGTGGGATTCGATCCTGGGTCTCCAGGATCGCGCCCTGGGCCAAAGGCAGGCGCTAAACCACTAGCGCCACCCAGGGATCCCTATATCTCTTTTTTAAAAAGTAGATCTAACCCATAACATCAAGGAAAGATTTCCATGATATATTTTTCAATGAAAAAAGCAAGTTGTAGAAGTATATACTTATGTAATATGATCCTATTTATATATTTATAAACAGTATGTGTGTATTCTATGATTTTAACTGGATAGAAAAAGATCAAAATGGACACATCTTCAACTGTTAACAGGTGCTGGAGGGGGAGAGAAATGAGATGAAGGAGGAATTTCACTTTCTACTCAGTATACTTCATTAATTTGTCTTAATAAAAATATATTTTTATCATGACAAAATAAAAGAAGGATGTCGTTGGCAACTCCCCATAAGGCACTAGGTACCCATCCACCTCAGAGGACCACAATGAAGCTCCCTGGCTCAGATGCATGGAAGATCTGCTTCCAACTTCTGGCTGGGTTCTGTGTCAGACTGCTTTCATTGTCTCAGTACAGTCTGTCAAGGTGTGTGCTGTCTAACTGGACACAAGTAGCCTTTTGATGATCTTTTATCTTTTATCGATTCTGCCTACACCACAGTGGTGTTAATTATCTCTAAGGACCAGAACCCCAAGAATGGTGGCAGATCCAATGAGAGATTTTGCAGTATGCAGACTGCTTCACTGAGGGCCAGACGTTTAGAGACACATGTATTAGCTTAAGTAGAAGATGCCATGCAGGGCATATTTATGAGCAGAACCCGGTAGGGCTGAATGATAAGATATGGGAAAAGTTTAGGGAGAATGTTCTCCGTATTTTTATTCTGGAGCCCAGTATCATAGGTAATATCACAGACTCTTTGGCATTATTTTCATAAACTGCTTTAAAAAAAAAGATTTATTTGTTCATTATAGACAAAGAGAGGAGAGAGAGAGAGAGAGAGACAGGAGGAGGGAGAAGGAGGCTCCATGCCGGGAGCCAGACTCGGGACTTGATCCCAGGATTCCAGGATCATGCCATGGGCTAAAGGCAGGTGCTAAACCGCTGAGCCACCCAGGGATCCCCTCATAAACTGCTTTTAATCCTCCCCAGAACCACGGTAGGGACATATACAAATGAATGAACAAACAAACAAATAGCATTTATCGAGTACTTACTATGTGCCAAGTAACATGGTCACTGTTTTTTCATAAAACTATTTCCTTTAATCCACAGGAAGACTTATTCATTATAAACTCTACCTCTAATGATTTATCATATATTTGCCAGATAGGAGCCATGTGGGTCTTTTTGTTGGGCCTCTGCAGCAGGGAAGACAAAGGGAAGTAGCAGGAGAGAAGGAATAACCCTCGAAGAACCCCTAAAATAAGGTGAAAGATGTGCTTACAAGTGCTCAGGACACTCCAGTTTGAGAGTTAAGGCTTGACTTTCTCAACTGCCAGAAATACTAAAGAAATGGCTCTGCTCCTACTTTCTTTCCAGTGGTTTCTGTTCATACTGTAATTGGAAGACATTACTGGAAGGGTAGCTGGTTAAACAGGGCAAATAGAGAACAAAAGAATCACTTTTCTTTTTGCTTGTAGACCACATCCTTATTGGGTATCGTTTTCTTTAATTCCCCTACAAGCTTTGAAGAATTTTTTTTTAAATGTTGTGCTTTTAGGATGCAACAGATCTTTCACTGCTATGGGAAGCCCATCTTCATGTGTGGGTATGTGACACAAGTCTAAAATACATTCCAGATGTCTGATCTTTCCCACTGTTCACATGGGAGGTGAGGTTGGGGCTCTGATTTGGTCAGGGGTTCTGAGACTGTGAGCTGCTGGTAGTGGTTGAGAAGTGACCTTCTGAGAGACAACATCCAAATATAAGTGTTGGTCCTGTGCCAAACAGATATTGCAAACAAAGTACAGGTCTTAAGGAGGTGGTTGGAAAGGTAGCAAGAGAGAGACTCAGAACCAGCCCAAAGAGACTTGAGAGCAAATTCATCTGCCCTCTGGACAAACACAGATCCATACGGTTCTGAAGGTGGGTCTTGCGGGCTTTTTTATAGAGCCTGTAGGGTGGGATGGAAGTTGTTAGAAGCACGAAAAACTGTTTCAGGCATGGAGAACCAGGTCTTACTTTGCACAAGGAAAGAACTTCATAAATATTTAGGCAAATGATTTAACTTTTGTTCAAGAAAAGTGGCCTATCTTAAGGGTTATTAAAGCAATTTGCAGCTGACTGTTCAGATACAAGCTCTCAGGAAGGCTAGATGTCAGGCTGCTTCTGTCTGTCATGTAAGCGGAGAGAAAGCTTACCTTGCCTGTACATGTGCACACAAGCACCTTGTTCTAATAAGAAACACACAGTAGGCAAACAAGAAATGAATCTGCATTGTCCCAAAACAACCAGTTCTCTCTGATCATTGAATTCACTGGACAAAAATAGTAATATGTTTGTGGTGCCCTAACTCCCAGACAGCCTGGGAGTTGTCCCAGTTGAGCCTCTCTGACTCTTGATTTCACCTTGGGTCCTGATCTTGGGGCCATGGAATCGTGCTACACTCAGCAGAATCTGTTTGTTCTTCTCCCTCTCCCACTGTCACGCTCCCTCCTTCCCTCTCTCTCAAACTCTCAAATAAATAAAGTCCTTAAAAAGATAATATGGAATAAATGATTTTCAACCTAACAATTTATGAGCATTTATGTTGTGTCCTACACAGTCTTGGCGCTATAGTATGTACAGCAGGAATGCATAACTCATCTTTAATGTTGGGAGATTTACAATCTTTTGTGAAAGGCAGTATTTATTTTTTTTTTTTTTGAAGGGCAATATTTAGACATATCAATCAGGTAACTTCTCAAGACAGGAATAAACTTTCCTAAATACCAAATTCCATTGCCCTAACATTCTACTTCCATTGTTTCATCAAGTGGTCAATTTCATGGCCTAAGAGAGGTCAGGGATTTTAACTGCTACTCTGTGGCAGAGTTTGGCATCCATTATCAAGCCCTGCATAACTCAATCAGTAAAGTTCTAGACAACCAGGGCCCACTAGGGCTTGTGTGGAAAAAGGGATGGAATAGATAAGAAGATTCTATGTAGATGCAAGGATCTTCACAACATGAGGAGAAGCCTGATGTGAGAAGCTGGTTATAAGAAGGAGATTTATTCCACAAAAGGTGCTTATCCTCATTTTATGTGACTGCCCAGGAGATATGGTTGCCCTCACACCTGCTCTAGGATATAAAAGGAAAGACATTTCTATGTATTAGGTTTGGGGAGATTTTAGGGGACTGGGCAGGAGGGTTATTGTTTTAAAGGAATGAAGTCAAGTGTAGACAACTTTAAAACATTGCTGCTACATCCATGCGTCTAATTGAGACACTTGTAGGTCGTCAGGCTCTAGAGTATAACAATTTGTCAGCATAGGACACAGAGTGGACCAATTTAATAATTGCTGCAGGGGTTAGAATTTCTACAGCCTTTGATCAGATTTTTTTTAGGTCAGTAACATTTAGAGGTAGATAAAAATATCAAGTAATTGGTGAGAAACTAGATGGTTTGTGGCTAATTTGCAAAAGCACAGATTACATTATTTGAATTTTATCCACTTAATGAAAAAGTCTTGAGATTTTTAGGAAGAACGCATTAATGTTGGTAGCATGGTGTGCAGCCCACTCTCTAGTGTGCAGACATCTGCCATCTTTCCTCTTTGACACACCCTCTTGCTTGCTCACTGGGGCCTCTGAGTCTGCTATGACTTCCGTTTTCTGCCAGATAATAAGATTATGTGTGACACCGTTGCTCCTTTACTGCCTCCTTTTACAAAAATGGAAAATGAAACCCTCTGTTCTTTCTATAACTTAGAATGGGGAAGAATAAAGAAAATTGAAGTCTGATGTATAATCACTAAGATGCCTATCTGTTATTTTACGAGAGTTGCTATGCAACTCTGAGAGGTAGAAGGGAAGGGCAAAGGTGTTGGGGTGTTACTACTTGAAGGCACTATACCCTCTCTACCCCACCAGCCTAGACATTGTTTCTGGAAGAGTCTTCACTGATCTAGTTAATCTCTTCTGAATGGGTTTCTGGGCCAATGACCTTCTTTTAAAATCAGGCACCAACACTGAAGGCAATAGTTCAGGAGTTAGGGGGATCCCTGGGTGGCTCAGCAGTTTAGCGCCTGCCTTCAGCTCAAGGTGTGATCCGGGAGTCCTGGGATCGAGTCCCGCATCAGGCTCCCTGCATGGAGCCTGCTTCTCCCTCTGCCTGTGTCTCTGCGTGTCTCTCTCTCTCTCTCTCTCTCCCTGTCTCTCATGAATAAATAAATAAAATCTTTAAAAAAAAAATAGTTCAGGAGTTAGGCAGCCACACCCTGGTGGACCACCTTGAGTTTGTGCTCTGCTAGGAGCAGTTAGGACTTGTGCCTCTGACCCACAGTTCATCACCAGAAAACTCACTATCTTCCTTTTGTGTTTAGAAACAGGAGAGGGAGGTATTCCAGCAGAAACCACTGTCTGGAGTTTCCTTCCGCTTTAGAAAGACTGATTTTTTTTTTTTTTTTTTGACCCAGTATATGAGTCTGCTCAGGCTGCTCTAGCAAAAGACCAAAGCCTGGGTGGCTTAAACAACAGAGGTTTATTTCTCACAATTCTTGAAACTAGATGTCCAAGATCAAGATTCTGATTGATTTTGTTTCTGGCGAAGCCTCTTTTCCTGGCTGCCTTCTTGTCATGTCCTTTCCTCACCATGTGCTCAGGGAAAGAGAGAGAACAAGATCTCTGGGGTCTTTTCTTGTAAGGACGCTAATCCTATCAGATGAAGCCCCCACTTCTATGACCTCATTTAGCTTAATTCCTCCCAGAGAGACTCCAAATACAACCATACTGGGGGTTAGGGCATCGCAAGCATACAGTCCAGAACATGGAAGTTACCTCTAATTTTGTCTTCTTTTTCCATTCATCACACATAATCTTTATGTTACAGAACAGACCTCATAGCCATCTTTTCACCTTTCCCAGCTGTATCATTTTCATATATTCTTCCGTCTGAAAGTTTGGATAAATCCAGGGAAGTCTAGTGAAGAAAATTTAAAATCATCAAGGTATAATCACTGTTAAATTTTAGTGCATTCTCTTTCAGTATTTTTCAGTGCATTTCTATATATTATTTATAGAATATTTATAAGACGGATTATGATAGGGAAGTAACATGTTATTTTACATTTAATAAGTGGAAAATCAGTTGAATATCTATATTTAGATGTAAGGTAGAATATTTTTCATCTGTTTATTAGCCAGTTTTACTTTTTTATTAATTACCTGTTAGTTTTCTCTGACCATTTTTCTTTTGGAAATATCTGTTATTCTCTTGTTGATTTGTAGGATCTTCCTATATATTCAAGCAGCATTTCTTAAACTATGTTCCACAGAGAATTAATGTCCCGTGAAATGATAATAAATGTTCTACTGATGTTGAAAAAATTTTATACTGGAGGTATTGTTTATGAAACTATATTTTTTAAATTTAAATTAAAGAATCATTTTTTAAAGAATTAAGTGTATATGCGAGAAAAATAAATATAAGTAGTGATTATTATTTGATATCTGTTTTTGAGATATAATCAATTATACCTGAGAATGTCAAGAAATGGTATGAGAAAATACATAATGTAAATACATTCAGGGTTGCACTGATCATTCATCAAGCATCACCTTCATGTCACCTACTCAGTGGTCATGATAACATCATGTGTCTTATAATATCTGTATATTTGTGATATACTTAATGTTATATAGAAGTTATGAATCAGATTTTAACTTTTTATGTTAATTTGCCTTTGAGACTACCTATTCTTATATACTTCTTATTGTCATTTGTTGGTCTCATTTATACTTGCAGCTGAGCTTTAGAATGAGACTGTTGAGATTGCCTTCCAAAATTCTCGTAGGATTTTTACTGTAATTGCAATAATTATATTGATTTATTTGGAAAGAACTTACCTTTGTACAAGGTGAAACTTTCCCATTCAGCAACCTGGTACTTCTCTCTATAATCTTTCAAGTCTTATTTTAGCTCATTTTAAAAGTCTTAATTTTTAAAATAAAGTTGTTACAATTTTTATACCTATATGAGTTTTTTTATAAGTAGGAGGTTGTCAACTAATATGTTGGGCTTTCTTCTACTGTCTTGTGTTATTCTTTTTGTTTTTTTTTATTTTCCTTGATGTTTTTTCAATAAGTGGTGTTTTTTCTGTATGCTTGTTTCTGTAACTACGTTGTTAAATTTTCTAAAAATTATTTGAGCCTGTTTCTTTGTCAATATTAGTCATTAAAATATCTGTTAACTTCTTCCTATAAAACTTGTGAAATTTGCTATCATATTACCTCCTTTCTCTCCTTCCATCTTACTTATTTTCTTGATATAAACAGAGATTTTAGATCTAGATTCTAAGTATTACTACATTTACATTGTGATCCTTTTAAAGAATGCTTTTTGACATTTGTTTTGTCTGTTTTCTACAATTTCTTTTATTCCAAGTCTTATTTATTCTTGAGTTCTTTATTTTGATTCACTTATTTCATCAAAATATTTTTATTTTTCAGGATACTTGGGTGACTCAGTCAGTTAAGCTTTCGGCTCAGGTTATGATCTCAGGATTGTGGGGTCAGGACCTGCTTAGGACTCTGCGCTGAGTACCTGAGTACATATAGCCTGCTTGGGATTCTCTCTCTCCCTCGCCCTCTGCCCCTCCCCCCCACTCACATGCTCATGCTCTCTCTCTCTCTCAAATAAATCTTTAAAATATATATTTTTATTTTTAAAAGAGAGATATATCTTTGTTAGTTTCAAAATATCTGCATTTCTGATCATTTTTTTCTGAGGCTTTACACTAGAGATCAGATTCTAAGTTCCCATTCCCTTCCTTTCAACCCTCTGGTAGCTATTACTCTATTGTCTTCTTAAATTTAGTAAAGAAATTTGATCTTTAAAAAAAAATTTGATCTTTCATGTTGCTTTGTAAATACAGGATTCTTTTTTTTTTTTTTTCCAAAAATACAACAAAACCTGTCTAGAGGTGAGTTTCCTCACTAACTTTGCCAGCCACTCAGTTAACCCTTTTGCTCTGAATATTCAAGCTTTCATTAGCTGGTGGAAGTTGTTTTATTTTATATTTTTGATTATTACTTCTCTTCTGTTTGCTTGGTCTTCTCTTTCTAGAATTCTTAGCATATGTATTTCAAATTTCTGGTAGTTCTCTTCAAAGTCCATCTCCTCTCATAAATATTCTCTAAGTGAGATAACATCTATAATTCTTAATTTCCCACAACAATCTGTAGTTTGCTGCTTTTGTTTCAGGCACCTCTCTTATATCTCTATAACATCTTTCTTGGGCTGCATTTTCTGCACAGTGCTCTCTTCATGTCCTCTCTAGCTTTATAGATTACAATTCTTCCTGCATCTTGATGAGAACATTTATTTGAAATCTTCTGTAGTTTTATCCTGTTAACTTCAGTAATAAGAAACAATTGATGCTAAGATTTTCCCCCTTCTCTTGAACTGCTCTGTATTTTTCGTAGTTTTCTACAAGGTATGTACTGGTCTGCTTGTATGAGTTCAGAGGAGTCTGAAAATTGTTGAGATCTCCATTCAAACATTTTAGCCCACAGAAATAGAAAAAGGAAAGTTTAAATGTGCTGTAGTTTTCTTATGTGTAGAAGCCAATGGAAAATAATGAACAAGCTATAGCAGGTGTAGTTACAGCAGGGAGTGTCACCTCTGTGCCTGTGAGTTTTGACCACATCTTTGTTATGAGAGCCCAAATGACTCCAGGCAGTGTCCCAAGTCCAAGGTTGCCCTCATAAACAGCAGCCACAGCAGTGCCGTACATTTACTTAGCTTGTCTAGTCACATCAAATGTAATAATAACAATGATAATAGCTAGCATTTTTGAGTACTTACAATATGCCAGCCACTGTTTTGACCTATCTAAGTGTAAATTGGGTATAAATACTGCAGAAAGACTCCTATTGTGATCTCTTCTTCTAGGATGATTCCCAGAAAAATTACTGAGAATGAAATTTGATCCTCTAGTCAACCAAGGATAGCTAAGGTGACCATATAATTTATCGTCTACACTGAGATACTTTTGAAAGCAAAAAAGGAGATTAATAACAAGACAACAAGGTCACACTGGGACTGTCCTAGGTGAACTGAAGTATATGGTCACTGAAATCATAGCATACACTTGCTTTCAGGTTTTGTTGCTCTCAGATTCAATGCGTGCTGAAATTGCCTTCTTAACCAGGGGGTCTTCAACCACCATTTGTAGTCACTGCTTAATAATCTGTGTGTTTACCATTGTTTACTCATTTCCTTTTTTTTAAGATTATATGTATTTATTCATGAGAGACACACACAGAAAGAGGGGGCGGGCAGAGACACAGACAGAGGCGAGATTCGATCCTGGATCTCCAGAATCACACCCTGGGCTGAAGGCAGTGCTAAACTGCTGAGCCACCTGGGCTGCCCTATTCATTTCCTTATTGATGGGCAATTAGACTGCTTCCAATTTACATCTATTAAATGTAATACTGAAATGGGGGAGGGATCCCTGGGTGCCTCAGCAGTTTGGCACCTGCCTTTGGCCCAGGGCGTGATCCTGGAGTCCCGGGTTTGAGTCCTGTGTCGGGCTCCCGGTATGGAGCCTGCTTCTCCCTCCTCCTGTGTCTCTGCCTTTCTCTCTCTCTCTCTCTCTCTCTCTCTCGGTCTATCATAAATAAATAAATAAATAAATAAATAAATAAATAAATAAATCTTTTTAAAAATACTGAAATGAATATCTTTATGCAAAAACTATATTTTTAATTTAAATTTTTCCTTTGGGTTACAGGTCAGAATTAAAATTACATAGTAAGTGCTTTTTCTTTCTCTTTTTCTATAGCTTTCTCTTTTTCTCTTTTTCTTCCTTTCCTATTCCTATTTTCTCTATTGGATGAAAGAACAGAAAATCTAGATTGTTAGTCTTTGTGTTTATCATTTTGAGCTCAAATCAGTTGGAATTTCATACTCATCAGGAGAATGAACAGCTCTATGATGTCTGGACCTATGAGTTTCTGTGCTGCTATTTTACTATTACCCTTTTAATAAAGTTGTCGAACTGGAAATATATACTCTCTGTATATATGTGTGTCTATGTGTCTGTGATTCACAAAGTCCTTTACCTTTCAGAGTGTGAATGCAAAATGCTTTCCCAACTTTATAATAACTTAGATTATAAAGTCTCTTAAAAGGAACTCTGTTCTGATTGGCTTATAGAGATAAATAAGAGCCTATAAATCAAATATTCCTAAATGTCTTGAAAAATAAGGAAATTTAACTCCAAATATATTAAGTATGATAAAGATAAAAGCTACTGCATGGAGCAAAGCAGTCAGTGTTGTGAGGGAGGTTCTGGAGGCTGAGGGAAGGACAATAAGGTGTCCCCGTGGGGATGAAGGGTAGCAGCAGGGACTGGAGATTACTTACACACAAGTGAACTAATCAGATAAGTAAATATACTAACAATAATGGACGTCGGATTTCTCATTGTCAAAGAAGGAAATTACTGAAAAGAAAACTACAAGAAACCAAGTGGTGTCAGATTCAAATTGAAAGTTTGTGTTCATAGTTGAATATGTAATATAAACAGCTCTATGCATATCCTACTTGTCTACAGATATATAGAGATATTCATTCTCTAGCTCTGGCCACTGAAGAGCCCTGGGACTCAAGACTCCCAGTGTCACTGTGCAATGAGCACATCTAGTGTCCAGATTTTGGCTTCTAAATATCATTCTCCACTAATGGACACTAAGGCTCCCTGGAGAAATAGAAAATTCCAGTTCTGATACAGGGAAAATACAGGATGAGCCTGAAACATCCTGTGCCAGAAAGAGAAAAAGCACTCAAAGAATAAGAGAAGCATGTCAAAACAATGCAAAAATCAACCTGAAGGAGTTCCCACTAGAGAAATCTTGGATAGTGGGAGCAGCAAAATAATGAGCTAACACACTAAAAGTCACTGAATAAAACAAGAATAGGGGCACCTGTGTGGCTCAGATGGTTACGTATCTGCCTTCAGCTCAGGTCATGATCCTAGAGTCCTGGGATTGAGCTCCGCATTGGGTTACCCGCTTAGTGAGGAGTCTGCTTCTTTCTCTGCCCTCTCTCCTATTCCTGTTCTCTTTCTCAAATAAATAAATAAAATCTTAAAAAAAAAACAAGAATAAAGGAGTTCATACTCATCTAATTAAACAAATGATAGAAATAAATAAATAGTTTAGTGAGATATAAGATGTTTATATCATCTCAAAGTTAATTCTTACCTAATAGATAATAATTGCAAAGGGAAAAAGAATAACTTTACAGTAGAGAAACTGGGTAGATGACACCTAAATGAAGTGATTACAGTTAATATAACCAGTAATGAGACTAATCAAAATTATGTGTCACCTGAGAGGATTCAATGAGAACACACCATCACTTCTGTGATATTCTTACCAAAGTCAAGTAATATGAATCAAATGGTAAGGGAACATCTAATAACTGGCCTGTGACCTTCAAAAGTGGCATGACCATAAAAAACAGGGGTAGAAGGAGAACATGTTCCTCATTGAAGGAAACTAAAGGGCCATGACAACTAAAAGCAATGTGTAATTCTGAATTGGATCCTTTACTAAAGACATTATTAAAACAATTGGCAAAAGTTGAATAGAGTGTGAAGACATGATGATAGTGATGTATCAAGGTTAATTTCCTAATTTTTATGTCGTATTGTGGTCATGGAGGAGAACCTATTCATTTGTAGGACATTCACTTGGAAATACTCAAGGATGATAAGGGTATTTTATTAGCAACTTACTCTCAAATGGTATGGGAAAAGTTCTTTTTGCTCCACTTCCAATTTTTGAAAGCTTGATATTGTTGTGAACTAATAGAAAAAGAAAAAAAATTTTTATGTGATAAAAAGGTGTGAATGTTTTCTTGATTCTTGATGCAAATTGCTAAGTTGCTTTCCAAAAGGGATGTACCTCATCTTATAACCATGCCATTCCATTTTTTCCTATTAAATTTTTGTCAGGTAAGCCAGGCACTAACGGCATTCAAAGACCTTATTTTCAGTTCTACCTGTCACACTTTATAACAGAAGTGCTGATTTTCATGAACTCACTTATTATCTCCATGTGGGAGTAATCACTCATTGTATCATTAGCTGATAATGACTAGATGAGTTGATTGAGCTGTAAATGACTATGGTTAGAGATTGCAGCTCTAGCTGATTAGATAAATATGCCACATATTTCATTTTGATCATATCAATTTCACTATCATTTGACTGAAATGTCTTCCTTCAACCTAAAGTTCTCATTAAGGCATGGTAATTTCTCTGAAATATGACTGTATGCATGACTTCTATCAGCCAAAACCAATAGTTACAAAAAAGGAAGGTTATTTTACATTTTAGCAGCTGTCTAGCTATCTGATTTTATGCAACTCCCAAAATCTGAAGATCCTTGTTAGAAAGTGAATAATATCTTTATTGCACTCAAAGTAGTATATGTGTGTGGTAGGGCAGAGAGTTGAGGGCTTCTTTAATTGAATATCTTGTCTAGTATAAGAATTTTGGTGAAGAGATTTGGGGGTTTTTTCCCCTATAAGTCCTAAATAATGTCTCTCTTTGGTACCTGGTGTCAGGCATCATTTAGACTTTGTAGCCAAGTGCTTTACACACTGTAAAGTGCACATGAATCTTGTTAATATGTGGATTGGTATAGTAGGTCTGGGGTTGGGCCTGAAAATCTGCATTTCTAACAAGATCCCAGGAGATGCTGCTGCTGCTGCTGCATACAGATCACACAGTGAGAGCAGGAGCCTGGCAGACAGCTTACTTACACTGTTTTGTCAAGAACAGACCTCGGAGGTTGTGTGTGAGGAGAGGTTTGGCACGCTGGCAGATCTACTTCCCTCTGGAGACCTGGCTCATCTACTTGCTCTAAAGCAGCTTGCCTCTAGCCACCAGCTGGGTAGACCATGACAGATGACCAGAGTGAGCAATTCTATTGGGCCCAGATTGTGTACTTTAGAAAACAGACAACAGTTGCACTGTCGTGCCCACATGATGCTATGGTCTTTATTGGAGTGTGGCCCAGGTCTCTTTTTTACACCTCGAATTCCTTGGATAACCCTGTGGAAAACAAGTCCTTGTCAACCATTAGAAAGGAAGGAGAAAGGAAAGATGAGCTCGTATGAGCTGCCTTGCTTTCCTCCAGGTAAATGGGAATCTTGTCTGGTCTGGTGAGTTACCCACTGACCAGAGGTCTAAGTTTAAGTTCATTCAGTCATTTTCCCTGTGTTGAGATAAGAGAAGAGGCCCCTGTGCAAGTTGTTGAGTCTCAGTGAGACTTTTCTGTGAATAGGATGAATTCAGAATTTTTAGTGATGAAGCTTGCTCTGTGGTAAACAGACACTTTGACATTTCAAAGGCATGACATTTCAGTACTTTCTACTTCAAGTAGTCTCTTAACCTTGGGAAGCTAGGTGATACTGCCCCCATTGTATTGATCTGGAAGTTGAGACTCTGGTCGGTTAATTAACTTACCCCAGGTCATATGTCTAATAAGTAATGGAGACAGGATTTGAATTCTACCTGTATGATTTCAAAGCTCAGTGACCTTCTAGAATGCCAGGCTTCTCTAAGAATACTTGGATAAAAAAAGTATTCAAGTTTAAATCAGTGGGAAATTGGTGATATGCTGGGATTTTGTTGCTCAACTAAGAGTATCCAACTGTTAATTGATTAATTCAGCCCCAATCTAATCAACTGCACAGGCTTTGCATGACACCCCCTTCCTCTAATGCTAACAGCAGGAACGTGAGTGTCACATCATGTTGTATAGCGCTCAGAGTTATTTGGATTCCCTGACATTCCCAAGAGGTGAGTAGGGCAGACTTTCCTTGCAGTTCACAAGTTAAGAAACCAACCAGATGGAAGTTAAACCCAAGGGCTCAAAAAAAGGATGGGTAGCCTGAAATCTCAGTCTTAGGCAGCAAATTTCCTAAGTCCACAGCCTTCACTGTCATCAAAAAACCTCAGCATGTTTCTGGAGCATTTTTATTTTATTTTTTTTTTATTTTTTTTTTTTTCTGGAGCATTTTTAAATGGATATATCCCCAGCTGTGCACAGAGTTTTCATTGTAAAGCCGCGATTCAGAGGCTATTCAGGGCTATGGTCTGCATTTAGACTCCTAAAATAGCGGTAGCTGTCTTAATAGGAATTTATGGACTACCCACAATGCAAAATGCAATACCATACAACTAAAATGAAAATGATATGGACTCTGCCTTCAAGGAGCTTACAGTCTAATAGATATGCATAGAAATGGGTGTAACTGACCTTAATAAGATGAAAAACTCATTTGAGTTTATATGTAAAAAAATAACTACAAAGTCAGGTGAGAATATAAGTGAGTAAGGAATATAAATACCCCTTCTGAAAAGGAAGGTGATTTTGCAGGTGAATTTTCCATAAAGGACAAGCACCATTATTTTGGTCCATAGCAATTCAGTTCTTCATTTTTCCTTTCTGTGTCCAAGAGCCCAAATAAACCAGTCAGAAATCCTTTGGAATCATATCCTTATTAAGCAATTATTGTTACCTCTATTTAGAGTAATATCCAATAGCTCTATTGGACTGCTCCATTCTAATTATTTAAAAAACAAACAAAAACCACTCTCCCCAAAACATGCTGAATTCTCATCCTGCTCCAAGCCTTTGCATGTACTTTTACTTCTGAAACTGTGTTCCCTTCGATTCTTTACCCGGACAACTCTTATTCATTCTTTAGGCCTCAGCTTAGCTTTGTACACACTGGGAAACTTGTAATTCTCCAAGTCTGGAGTAAATTAAAGCATGTACTAGTAGTCTGTTGAGGTTAGCATGTGCTACAATAACAAACATCCTCCAAATCTCAGTGGCTTAAAAAAATTGAAAACAGAAAAATGTATTTCTTATGCATACTTTATGCCCATTGCAGGTTAAGTGGGGGCTCTACTCCATATCATCCTCCCTTGGGGTTCAAGCCCAGTGGAGCCTCTACTATCTATAGTGTACTGCCAGACATCATGAAGGAAAAAGGCTTCCCACCTAGATGTGGCTTATGTTACTTCCACTCATATTTCATTAGCCAAAATAAGTCATGCCTAAGTTTAAAGAAGAGAAGAGATGCAATGCTAGCATGTGTCAAGAAGACCCAGGATATCATGAATGGTCAAAACAGAGCTCTTCCTACGTGTACTCAGAATCCCAGTACTGACCACAATTGCAGTATTTTATTACACTACACTGCAATTGGGTGCCTGAGTGGCTCAGTGGTTGAGTGTCTGCCTTCAGCTCAGGTTGTCATCCTGGGGTCCTGAGATCGAGTCCCACATCAGGCTCCCTGGAGGGAGCCTGCTTCTCCCTCTCCCTGTCTCTGCTTCTCTCTCTGTGTCTTTCATGAATAAATAAATAAAATCTTAAAAACAACAACACCACCACTACACTGCAATTAGCAGATTATAGTTGGTGATCCCCTCACTAGACTCCAAGCTTCTTTTTTTTTTTTTTTTTTTTATTTATTTATTTTTTTTATTTTTTTAGACTCCAAGCTTCTTAAGGACAGGCACCCAACCTTATTTTTGTATCCAATACCTGCCACAGTGTATGGCACATACATACAATCAGTGCAAAAGTTTGAATGAAGAAAACAATGTCTTCTTTCTTTAAAAATGCATGTCTGTATCTTTAAATTTGTGATTTCAAAACAATTACAATTCAGACTGCTATTTATGTCTTATGTTCCTTAGGAAAGATATACATATAGCCTTGAGCTACAATTCTGGCTTTGCTTTTGAATGCAAATATTTTAACAAGTATAACACACAGAAGCTTGAACTATCAATTATTCCTAGCAGCGTATGTAAAATATCTTGTTTATCCCAGAGATCCTAAATTAGACTGAAGAAAAAAACTCTACCTTTAAAAATACATCTCTGAGAGTTTGTATTTGTCTTCAACTCATCTTGAATCAGAAGATAGAGCTGCTTAATATTTAAGAAAAGTAATATTTATTTAATTTTCTTAGTTATGAGTGGATTTTGATGAACAAAAACAAGTAAATGCAAAAGATAAATTATCTACCATTAGTTTATATGCTTATAGTTAGATACTAATTTTCCTATGTGCTTCAGGGCTTTAAAAAAGATCTATTGAATTTCTGCCCAAATTGGTTTAGGAAACAACCTACCAATTTGTTGTTGAATTCAACCAAAGTGGTAAAATCTTTAACATTTGGCTACTAATAAGTAGCTTGAAAAAATTAAATGGCATGTTCCCAGAAAGCTGGTGTGTGTATCAATATAAGCATAAAGTACTTTTGGAGAAAACAGTGTATGTTTGTGATAAGAACTGCAGTCCATGGAAATGTCACATTTCCTTGACTACACCCTTGTTTGCAGAGGAATCGTATTGTTTCTTAACTGCAAGGATTCAATTTAGCATGAAGATGATGCTTATCAGTTGTAGCTTCTTTAATTCTGAAAACTTTCTATGAGATTAGCCCTAAGGAAAAAATCTATTGGATATTTTACATTTGTATGGTATGTTTATGTCATTAGAACACTTGTATTTTGATCATTGTACTTTCCTGAGGTAGATGAATCTCAGGTACTCTTCGCCCCACATAATGGGGCTATTTTCCCACTGCAATTCCTCCCTCTGCGATTTTCCTTGTTCTCAGTTCACTTTCCAGAAGTCACATTTTACTAGGGAATTTTCATGAATCCTCTCAGCCACCAGCATTGAGTCCGCCCTCCTCTGATTTGAGTAAGGAAATCCATCTTCTCCAACAAGACCTTCTATCTATAGAATTTTGTCCTTTTCTGGATTAAAAAAAAAAACAAACTTGATAACCTGAATACTTGATAACATGAATTACTCTAATTTCATGAAATATATCTGGATGTCTATTTAAGAGAAATATAACTTGATAAACCTGAAACTTGATAACATGAATTACTCTAATTTCATGAAATATATCTGGATGTCTATTTAAGAGAAATATGAGTTTCAATATATAGATGTTTATTTTTCATATGTTGTATCACCTTGCTTTTTACATTAAAAATAACTATGGGACTTGCTTGATGATATTAAAAAGTAACCAAATTGGATGTTATTCTTCAAGACCCGCAAGGTATGATATAGATAATACTATTCTGAAAAATCTGTAGTGTAATGGGAACTAGGTGAAATAATGAAATAGATACTGATCTTGCTATTCCTTTCTCAATATTCAATCTCTTAACAAATATTTACTGAGCACTGATTATATGCCAGGCTCTATCCTTCTAGTTAGTATTAGAATAGTGAGCAAAAACCAAGCCTAGACTATAATAGGAATGATATACTTTAATCAAATAATCCTGTCAAGGAATGCATAGTGACAAACTGAGATGAGCACCTTTGTCAGGTAGTAGCCATTCTTTGAAAGTGGGTAATAACAAAGAAACTTGACTTGACTTAGGAGGGAGAAAGGAGGCGGTCAGGGGAGCTCGCCCTAAGATAACCCTTGATCTGGGATCTGATTGATGAAAAGATGGTGACCTGGGAGCAAGAGACAATGAATACAGTTGAAATACATAGGGCAGGGGCCCCTGGGTGGCTCATTTGGTTAAGCATCTGCCTTCGGCTCAGGTGGTGATCCCCGGGTCCTGGGATCAAGCCCCACATCAGGCTCCCTGCTCAGTGAGGAGCCTGCTTCTCCCTCTCCCTCTGCCTACAGCTCTGCTTGGTTGTGCTCTTTCAAATATATAAATAAGGTCCAGAAAGAAAGAAAGAAAGAAAGAAAGAAAGAAAGAAAGAAAGAAAGAAAGAAAGAAAGAAAGAAAGAAAGAAAAGGAATACATAAGGTAAGTTTAAGTTGGGGATAGGGACTGAAGGTGTAAGATGAAGCTAGAGGGCTCAAACCACTCAGTACCCTGCAAAACATGCTAAGGATTTTTGTCCTCATCACAAGGCGAGTAGAAAGCCACTGCCATGTTTTTAAGCAAGCAATGACCAGATTCATGTTCTGAAAAACAATTACTCTAATTTCATGTTGGAGATTAATTAGAAACTTGGGTGCATAGGGAGAACGGTGGGAAGTGTGGACAAGAGGTGGTAGTGGGTTAGTATAGCAGCAGTGGCAAAGATGGAAAGTGGGCATGTTTGAGAGAGATTTAGATAAAACTGAGAAGACTTGGTGGTGGATGGCTATAGCAAAGAGGAAAAGAAGAGGGTCCAGGACGAATCTGAGATCTCTGGCTTCACAACATTTCAGATGCTGGCACTATTCACCTAGTTAGGAAACATGAGAGGACCCAGTTTGAGTCTGGGAGGACACACTGAATTTGAGGGGCCTTTGAGATAGCCAGCAAAGATGTTGTCAAGTAGGTCTGGAGCTCACTGGTGAGGTCAAGGCTGCAGATTTCAATTTGCAAGTCCCTAGCAAGTACGGCAATGGAGGTGTATGGAGTGAAGTAAGGGGAAAGGACAGACGAACTAGAAGAGACCAGGAGGAGCTTGTCCGTATGATGATTGGGTAAGAGGCAAATAAGCCTGCATGGGAGACTTGAAATGGGCTGGCCAGAAGCTAGGAGGAAAACCAGGGAAGTATCTCAGCATTAGGGGGGGGGGAAGTGTTTTAAGAAGAGAATGATCAATAGCGATAGCTTCTGCTTCGAGATCAAGAGAATTGAGACTTGAAACATGGACGTTGGATTTCACAGCAGAGCAAGGGATGGCAGCGGTTTCAGTATGTTTAAATATCAATGAGAAGCACCTGCCTGGGAGGGAAACACCACATACACAAGGGAGAAGAGGTGACTCTCATTCTGACTCTCTCCAACATCATCCCAGTGGCCTAACTGCTTTGGGTTATTCTGCATGATGTTTGACCATTCAGAGCGTCTCCCAGACCTGCATTTGGTATAGATAGGGACTGGTGCCATGGCTGCCTCATGCATTATTGTTAAAAAGAGTGAAATAAGATAATAGGTGAACAGAAGATCTAACCTATAAAATCAAATAATGAGGTTATCAATGATTATTTCCCCTTGATCTTTCGTTCTGCTAGTTTATCTTTTCTGCATCCTCTTCCTTCAGGTCCCTGCTAGATAATTAACACTCCCCCCACTTTCTTATCTGTGTCTGATAATGACTTTCTGTGCTGCCTACCACTCCTGATGTCAACCGGGGGGGCCTCCTTAGGACCTCAGTGATAATATGTAGAAAGAGGGTCTCAAAATCCCGTTGCATGCAGCATGGCTGGCCAGCAGGCAGAAATCATTGTGAACAAGGAGCTTTTTTTATAGCATACCTAAAATCATATCCAGTAGGCAACTGCCTTTTCGACCCACTCAACACTGATTATTAAATAATAGAATGTCACTTCTTCCTCCCCCCTCCCAAATCTAGTCACCCAACTTGGTGAGGATTTCAGAGGGTTTTGTTTTGTTTTTTAACCAAAGGAGTCATTTAGAAAAATAAGGCAAGAATGCCATCTTGGGGTTTCCACTGACAGCACAGGTTACCTAAGCAGCAGATGGGGAAAAGTGTGTTCCTAGGTGTTGTTCAGTGTCATTACAGCAACATACTTAGATCCTTAAGGGCTTTTTCTGGTGAACTAAATTTAGCTGTTGGAACCCTATTATTAAACAATGTAAAATTTTAAAGTCAGACTAATTTATGACCTTTAAGTTTAGGGCTTCTCCTATTTGGCTTCTAGCTAGACCACACTCAGCTTTTGCCTACCTGTCGGTGGTCTTACCTAATTATGATCTGTTTGACAGGATGACTTGGAGTTTTGGGGCATCATTTGATAGCTTTCATTCTCATTCATCTTTTCTCCTTATCTCAGGATATATTAAAAAGAAGTGGTAACAGAATTTCTCCGGTTTTTATTTATTTTATTTGGGGAGGCAGAGGGCCAATGGCTTATGGAACTGGCTCCTAAGGTTCAATATGTGTGACTGTAAAGTAATAGGATTCCTTGGTGGGGATGAAACTTTATTCCTTCATAGACACCTTTATAATCTTTTATTGCATGATATTGCCTTCATAGTATTATTTTTATAAAGATAGTGGAAAAGGCAATATACTTTGATTGTCTTCCTTCATTAATCTTTCTACATCTCACCCTGATTTCCTAAAGAGAAGTAAATGCAGTCAGAGTTGCAAAGAATCCACCAGCAATTAATTTGCAACCCAATTTTGTATGTTTCCTTTCTTCACAAGTTCTTCCTTTTTAAAGGGAAATCTTTGAATACGGTTGTCTATGGAATTCTATGCGTAAGAGACACAACACAGGGCAGCAAAAAGAGCTTTGTGAGATGTAAACACTTGTTTTCATTGTGCCTTCTGTCATAGTCACTTAAATGACTATTTCCCCCCAACCCCAGTAGGTTTTTAAAAATTTCTTAAAATCAGGATGCATGCAATTATTTTTCTGGCGTGGGGCTAGAGATCGGTAGACATTTGTTGAATCCAGCAACATGCGTCTGAAAGGTACAACTTACTCTTTGATCTTCCTTTGCCTTCAGGTTTCAGCATGTACTCTATGTCCCCACAAATTTGGAAGTGGATTTTGTGATTGAGCCCTGTGAGACATTGTGGTGAGGATGTGAAAGAGAAAGTGGAGCATCCATCAAGGCAAATGTTGGTTGCTTCTTCCTTTGTCTCTCCTACTACAAAGAACAGTATGGTAGTTACTTAAAAACAAAGGAATAAAGAGAAATTATGAGGGTTTTTTTTTTTTTTTTTTTTTTAGCCAAATGTGGAAGGGACATAGGATATTGAGAAAGTGAGGGGGTAAGAAACTTCTGATGCGTGTTCAAAGTTTCCTCTTGAGTCCCCAGTGGGGTGGAGTAGGACCGGATGTTGAGTTTGGGCTCCATGTGCGCTGTGACCTTAGGTAAATAACTTAAACTTTGTAAGCCTCTGATTCCCCATCTGTAAAATAGGATTAATAACAATACCTTCTTCGTGAGATTATTATCAGGATTAAATGAGCTAATGAACGTGAAGTGCATGGCAAATGACCATTGCTCTACAAAAGTAGCAGCTGCTGCTAGTAAATTCCAAAGTCCAAAAGACTAGTCACCCCAATTAGCTCTGTGGGGCTCCTGTCCTTGAGCATCAACCACTACAAGCCCATACCGCCTTAGAAAGAGCAAACCCCCTCTGAACATGGATGTATATTATTCCTTGTTGCAGAAAGAATGACCACATGTAAATATGGCTGTTGAGATATACAGTTGACCCTTGAAGAACATGGGAGTTAGGGAACTGACCCCCTGTGCAGTTGAAAATATATATAGCTTTTGACTCCCCCAAAACTTAACTACTAAAAGCCTACTGTTGACCAGAAACCTTACTGATAATGTAAACAGATGATTAGCATCTATTTTGTATGTTATAGGTATATACACTGTGTTCTTACAACAAATTAAACTTTTAAAAGTTACCAAGAAAATCATAAGGAAGACAAAATCTATCTACAGTACTATACTGTTCATCAAAAAAAAATCCATCCCACATGATGGACCCCCATGGTTCAAACCCACATGGTTCAAGGGTCAACTGTACTAAAATCTGTATTAAGCAAGGACTGCTAGGTTGAACTTTTGCAAAATTCAACATCAAATAAATGACATGAACAAAGGTTAGAACTCTTTAGGGGAATAGGGTATGCAGGTTGAAGCAGCTTCAAGAGTCTATTAATTATGAGAAGAAAATGAGGAAGAATTGGCAAAGGGACCGGTTACTGATAGGAATGTGCCCAGGCAGAGACTAAGTCCCAGGAGAAAGAAATCAGTTCACAGACCATACTTGGAGAGAGAGAGAACAGGGCTCGTTACATATGATGTCATTGTGATGTGAAACAGAGAGAACCTCCCTTCTAGGCAGTCAGGGGAGCTGAGAAACTCACTTCACTGATCCACAAAGGAAGAAAAAAAAAAGATATCAGAAGCCTGAGGATTCAGTCTTTGGAAAAGAAACCTCTGAACTCACAGGTGATGGGAATAGAAATTAAACCTCAGGGCTCATGTCATAAAATGTTCTCTGTAGAACTGTTTTGGAGTAACACTGATTCCAATTTTTCTTTCTTGAAAATATGTTTCAAGTAGATAAAGGTTAATATCACTTAACTTTGTTTAAAAACATTCATTTGTTAATTTTTAGAAAGTAAAAAAATTATTTTAGTGCCTAAACAGGCACTCCAATACATTGTGGTTGGTGCTCCAAGGCCAGTGGAGGGCAAAATGTCAATGTACATCAAAACTACAAATGCATGTGACTTTTGATGCAGCATTTCCTCTTCTCAAAAATTTATTCTACAGATATACTTGCCCACATATATGTGACATTTGTATAAAATTGCTTGTTGCAATATACATACAATGGAATTCTATGTTGGAATGAAAAGATCTCCAACACATATTAAGAGTAAAAAAGCAAGATGCATAAAACGTACAAGGTATGCTATCACGTAAAAACACTATTAAAACAGATAGAAAAATAGTGCGTGCACATTGGGTTGCATATGCATAAAAATCCTCTGGAAGGGATCCCTGGGTGGCGCAGCGGTTTGGCGCCTGCCTTTGGCCCAGGGCGCGATCCTGGAGACCTGGGATCGAATCCCACATCAGGCTCCTGGTGCACGGAGCCTGCTTCTCCCTCTGCCTATGTCTCTGCCTCTCTCTCTCTGTGACTATCATAAATAAATAAAAATTTTTTAAAAATCCTCTGGAAGAGTAAATAAGAAACTAGTAGTTGTTTACATCATGAGGAGATTGTGAGCTGTGGGGGAGGGGAGGGAAGCTTGAATTGTGTGATCATATTACATAACAAAAAATCAAATTACAAAAAGTTATATTTATGAGAAACTTAATAACCCTGCATTTGATGCCAAAGGAAAACTTCCAAACCAACAAATTAGTATCAAATAACCATATATTGGGGGTGCCTGGGTGGCTCAGTTGGTTGAACATCTGACTCTTGATCTCAGCTCAGGTCTTGATCTCAGTATCATGAGTTCAAGCCCTGTGTTGGGCTCCATGCCCAGCTGGGCTTGGAGCCTACTTAAAAACAAAACAAAACCCAACATACTGGAAAATACCCCTCAAAAAAGCATATGAAAGAAAGGACTTAAAACAATTCACAAAGCTCACATCAGACTCTTTGAGCTGAAAAGGACTCTAGAAAACATAATTCTCAATTTCTTAAATCAAATTCCATACCAAATAAATACAGGCTTCAACAAGCTGGTTTGCTTCTCTGTGGCTCGGGGTCTCTGATGATGACCTCTAAGTGACAATGCTAGTTTGTAATGTAAAATCTCAACTGAGATTGGCTGATAGAGGTATCTCTAGGGGACTTCATGAATAGCAAATACCCTACAGCAGTCTGGGAACCTGGCCACCCAAGCTGTGGTCACAGGAGGGGTGAGTCTGAGGATGCCCGACGTGAAGCACAGGAGGTGTTCAGTACACAGGACATCACACCATAGGAGCTCAGCAAACTTTTGTTCAATGAGAAGCCCCAGGTGACCAGATCACAGCCTCGGAGATGTAGAAGAACGCTTGCAAGTGAAGTCAGCCCATCCAACCTCCCACCTGGTGCGGGCTTTCTTTTCCAAAGGAGCCTGAGAGATACTTCCTGAAAAGGGGACTGAGCGCACCGCCTGTAGGGAGTCCTTCTCATGTCTAAGTGTTTCCACCTACTGGGACGTTTTCCTCACAAGAACAGAAATCTGTCCTGTGGGGACTTTACCATCAGTTCAGCTTGGCCCTCAGCTTGGCCCTCAGCCACTGCCTTTGCCACATAGCACCTGTGCAAAAGGGAAACTGATTCACACCTTATACACATTTGCTCATGTTAAACAGGGAGGAGAAATCCTACATTTGGTTAATTTTGGAAAACTAGAAAGAAGGAAATAAATTGTAGACAGAAACAAACAAATATGTTATTAATACAAACAAGTTCTTTAAAAAAAATAAGTGTGTTAGCATTTAAATAAAAAGGAAGGAAACAAACAACAACAACAACAAAAAAAAAAAAACACGGTCTTACATCCTGGAGATTAAGGTTTTTTTTCTTACAATGCATCCTCAGATTTCCCTGGTTGGGGAAAGACACTCAAACTGCTCAGTGGCTGCCCTGCAAGTTGACGACCACTCCCCTAGAGGGATGCTTAATTCACTGGAAGCCCTACCAGTCCTTTCACCCTCCTGATCGCCTCTTCAACTGTTTCCCATATCCTACAATCTATCTTTTCTCCAACTTCCCAGACTGTCTCCCCATGCCCACTCTCAGCTGATTCCTTGCTTACCACTTCAATAAAAACATAGAAGTGCTCAGAAAAGAACCTCTGCCAATTCCCCCTCAGCACATCTGTGCCCGCATCTGCTGACTTCCTTCCTGTTACTATATGTGGTGATTTAAATATATATCCACAAATTCTTTGACATTTAAAGAATTTTCAGAAAGTGGAATCTAAATTCCCTCCCCTTGACTAGGACTTACTGACTCATTTCTAATAAACAGAATGTGGAGACACTGAGGGTATGCGACTTCCAAACTAGATTATAAAATCCTTAAGGCTTCTGCGTGTCCTTGCTCAGATCACTGCCATGTTGTGAGTACACTCGAGCAACCCTATGGGGAGGTCCATCTGGTGAAGAACTGAGGCTTCCTGTCAACAGCCAACATGAACTTGCCAGTCATGTGAATGAATCATCTTGGAAGCAGTCTTCAGCCCCCAGTCAAACCTTCCTATGACTACAGCCTTGGTCAATATCTTGACCACAACCTCATGAGGCACCTTGAGCCAAAACCACCCAGCTTAGGTACTGTTAAATTCCTAACCTAAGGAAATTGTGTGAGATATAAATGTGGGTTTTCATGTTGTCTTAAGCCACTGAATTTTGGGACAATTTTTTACACAGCAAAAGATAACTGACAAACTATGAATGAACTCTCCATGCTCCCATCTTTGGCCAACTGTGTGCACTAACATCCATCCCTCCTCACTCACTCAAAAATATTGTTCAAGCAAAGGGTCCCCTCTCACTCCTGCATCACTGATACTTTCCTCTGTAGTGGAGCATTCCCATCAGCCTGCCACCGTGTCACAGTATCTTCCATCTCAATGCAAACACACGTACCTCTTGATCGCACAATCCCCATCCAACTATAGCCCAATTTCTGTTTCCCTTTATAGCAGAATTCCTCAAAAGAGAGTGTATACCCTATGTCTCTGTTTTCTTTCCTTTCATCTATTGACTCCCCTCAAATCACTTGTTCCTCCAATCCACAGAACAAGCTCTTGTCCGTATCTCCAGTGATCTCAATACTAAAATCCACTGTTTTTGTTTGGTTGACCTCTTGGCACAGGTTGACCTGCTGGCACATTAGACACCATCGAAATCCTTGTTTTACTTTCTTTTAGGGCTCCTCTCCCTCTCAGTGTCCCTTCTAGTCTTTGGGTCTAACCATTCCTCCTCAGGTTTCTTTGCTGGTTCTTCCTTATCTTCCTGGCTTCCCATGTCCAGGGCTCTAGGGCTCAGTCCTTGGGGCAGTTTCCTTCTTCAAGAAGTCCATCATTATTATCCCCATGACCTCTGAAGATTGCTTGCCTCTGTGGTGACCCCTGCTTGGTATAAGGCTCAGAATTCTGGGAACACACAACACCTGCTTTAACCAACTGGCAACACTTTATGCTGTGCCTCTACCAATTCGTGTCAGAGTAATTCACTAATTTAAAAAATCAGTGAAACCAGTTATTTTGATATACTAAGACCAAAGTCACAATAGATGTGGAAATTTACTTTATTACTCTTCAACTAGTTGTGTTGAAGTTAGATAGACTACCTTAGACCAGGATTTCTGGGGTGGGGAGGAGTCTGGGCTGTGCATCATGAGATGTGTAGCAGCATCCCAGGCCTCTAGCGTACCGGCATCCCAGATGCCAGTAGCTACCCCCACTTCAGCTGTGATAGTCAGATGTTTCCAGACACTGCAAATATCCCCTCGGATACAAAACCCACTGCCTTGGACACATGCTATGTGCATATATAAGCAGAGAGGTTGGGGGATTTATTCAACATTGATGTAGGGAGGAAAAGGTTAACAGGGACAGACCCTTCTTAGGGCTATGGTGAATTAAGACTTGTAGTTTCCATGCTTCTATTGGGGAGGAGGCACTGCTTCAAAGACCTATCAACTGGCAGGTATTCGGGAAGGCTGCTGGAAATGGAGAACTAAAATCAGACAAAGCCAGTAAAGCCCCACCCAGATGAGCAGCACCTTATATGTACCTGCATTATTATACTATGACACTGTTGTGAATTGATTCATTCCCACTTCCCTAGAATGCTATGAGCAAACTGCAAGTGAAGGCTGGCCTCTAGCGCAGTCCCCAGTGCCTCATTGGTGTTCAGTAATTTTTAATTGAAACTACCCGAGGCCCAACGCCCAGGGTTAAGATCACCCACTCTTCCTTCCACTCACAGCTCTCTGATTGCATGGGGCCCGACTCTTTATATTTGCCTTCTGCTTTCATTTTAGCCAGATTCATGCCTTAAGTATGTCCTAGGTATGTGACCAAGTTAGCTGGACAAGGGGCATCTATAGCCTTCCAAGGAACTTGGCCACTGAGACAGTGACATTCTATAGAGGGAGATAGTAGCAAGCCCTTTCACCCAACGTCGGCACTCAGAATACCCTGGAGGCTGACAGAGAAACCTGACACCGTACAGTTTCTTTTTATTTTATTTTTTACTTTTGACTTTTTAAGTTTTTATTTTAATTCTAATTAGTTAACATACAGTGTTATATTAGTTTTAGGTGTGCAATATAGTGATTCAACAATTCCATACATTATCTGGTGCTCATCATGACAAACACACTCCTTAATCCCCATCACCTATTTAATCCATCCTCCCCATCCACCCCTCTCTGGTTCTTCCTTATCTTCCTGAATCCCCATGTCCAGGGCTCTAGGCCTCAGTCCTTGGGGCAATTTCTTTCTTCAGGAAGTACATCATTATTATCCCCATGCCCTCTGAAAACTGCTCGCCTCTGTGGTGACCCCTGCTTGGTATGAGGCTCAGGATTGATATACTAAACATACCAAACATCAGTTTGTTTGTTTTTTTTAATTTTTTTATTGGAGTTCAATTTGCCAACATATGTCATAACACCCAGTGCTCATCTCGCCAAGTGCCCCCCTCAGTGCCCATCACCCAGTCACCCCAACCCCCTGCCCACCTCCTCTTCCACTACCCCCTGTTCGTTTCCCAGAGTTAGGTGTCTCTCATGCTTTGTCACCCTCACTGATATTTTCACTCATCCTCTCTCCTTTCCCTTTATTCCCTTTCACTAATTTCTAAAGGATACCTGAGGGGTGAGCAGGGGTGCTGTTGCTGAGCAGGAGAGGGGCGGCTAACACGTTTCTCCAACAGCTTACCAAGAAGAGTCCTAGAAAATCAGGGCTAGAAGGAACCATGAACAGTGTGTTGTCTAGCCCTTCTTCCTACAGAGGACAGCAGCCTCCAGTGCCCACGAAGAAGTGACTGGTCCAAGGCCAACCAGAATCTCAGCAACACGTCTCACCCCAGCGCTAGCTTTCCTGATTCCCAGTTCAGGGCTGTTGCCACCTCACTGTGCTGTTCTGGTGCCAAAAGCAGAAGCTTTAAGAGACAACCCCCCAAGCCCACTGCCCTCTCACAGAAGGACAAGCTCAACACTGCAGTTGAACTCTGCCCCACCTCAACCACCCCAGCCCCGCTCCCCAACCTTGACGCACAGCGTGGAAGCTCTTTGCATCCTTGGACAGTTTCTACTTGCATCCGCATCAATTAAACCTTGATCTCATTTATTATCTCAGGAAATGGTCTCAAGGTCACAGGGCTGGAAATTTAATTATGGTAGCAGTATATTAAGTGGCACATTTAAAGATGCTGAATTGTAGTAATTAATTTTTTGGATGGTGGTCTCAGAGGAATGGGTTTTCTCCACACTGGGTGTTCGGCATCCATCATGGCCATTGAGCTTGGCAGCTGTCTTTTAGCTTTAAACTGCCTCGTTATTCATCTTTTATGACTAGCCTTTAAAAACACTAGGCGCCGATATCCCCTTTTATTGTAATATATGTGTGCAGTGGGAACGGAGCCATACTTCACCTTTGCTATAAAACATGAACCAAGGGTGCCAGCAGCTACCTGAGCTGGCCTCTAAATTGAGACAACAATTACCCTTCGCTGACATCTAGTGTCAAGGCATGAGATATAGCCAGAGCGCTGAATCCATTGGCCTGGAAAACTTACGCTTCCCCAGTGATAAAGGCTGTCTCGCCTCCAAGGCTCCGGGCCCAGCTGTAGACGGAAGCAGAGGGATGAACTTGGCTCCGGCTGTTGACTTTGCCAGGGCGCTAGGTTATCGAGTGGGGCACCTGCCTGCCAAGGCCTTAAAGAGCTGTAACGTTTAATGAAGGGACGGTCATTAAATGTGTTTGGTTCAAATATTAGGCTCGATGAGCCTGGGTGGTACTTAAAAGAGAGGTGGGGAAATATGAATTAAATTAGAGAGATTCATTAAAGAAATTGGCCTGGAGCCCAAGAATGACTGATTGTCAGATGGAATTGCCAGTAGCTAGGTGCTCATCCAGTGAGGAAAACTCAAACTAGTCTTAGGTTTTAAATTCCAGAACACCAACTGTAAAATGTTTAAACATCGGTCTGCTGGTGCTTGTGGAGAAGGAGATAACCACAAAATAAAATGTTTCATAGAACAGAACATGGATAGGATGCTTATAGATGGATATATTTTTTGCCTCTGGAAGATCAGTGGCCTTTGCCTCCTACAGTGAAAGAACACAGTTACTCCTACACATTTAAAGCTGAGATCCCAGGAGATCCCTGGGTGGCTCAGTGGTTTGGCGCCTGCCTTTGGCCCAGGGCATGATCCTGGAGTCCCGGGATCATGTCCCACTCGGGCTCCCTGCATGGAGCCTGCTTCTCCCTCTGCCTGTGTCTCTGCCTCCCTCTCTCTCTGTGTCTCTCATGAATAAATGAATAAAATCTTAAAAAAAAAAAAAAAAAGCTGAGATCCCAATTTCTCCCCACTTCAGATAGAGTCTGCCCTAATCCAGTGTTTCTCAGCTTGGGAACTATTGATATTTTGGCCTGGATAATTCTTTGTTGTGGGTGAAGGGTGGGGCTGTCTAGTGTAGCGTATGATGTTCAGCAGCATCCCTGGCCTCTACTCCCTCTGTGCCAGTAGTCCTCCTCCCTTTCATTGTGACAATTAAAAATGTCTCCTGACATTGCCAGAGATCACCCAAGCAGAATCGCCCTGGTTGAGAACCATATCTATTCTCACCTCTCGGGAAGTTGGCTCACACCCCTAAGCTGATCTGCCTGGCAGCTATTTATAGACTGGAATATGCACTGTTGGGGCCAGCACCTCTGAGTTGCCCTTGTAGCTGGCCTGATGACCACTTATGCCAGCTTTTGGAACATGACTTCGTTTTCTGGTTGGAGATTGGATCTTGGTCTGATGAACTCTAACCTGACTTTGGCCATAGTCCTGAGTCTTTACCATGAGCATCATTTGATCTTCTGACCTTATTTTGGTAACACTCATCCTATAACAGAACAGACTCCTAATATCACCTTATGTATTGCTACCTCAGTCAGTCAAACAATATATATTTCCTGCTTGGGGAGTCCACAAAGAAACAAGATAATCGAAAGCACTGCCATCACGGGATCCATATTCCAGTGGTGAGAAATAGCCAATAAGTACATTAATAAATAAGCTATATCCAGACAATAATAAGTGCAATGAAGAAAATTAACCAGGTAATTGGATAGAGTGGGGGGGGGAGGGTGGGCTGCTCTGGCTATGGGCAGTGCTCTGGCTTCTTCTTTGCTGAAGAAGTGAAGACAGCCAAGATGTAAACAATGAGAGGAAGATGGCCTGAATACAGTGTTCTTTCCATTAGAGCAGCCTGTATTTTAATAAGAGATTTAATAAGCTTGTAGCATATGCAGAGTAAAGTGCATAAATCTTAGGTGTACATCTCAATGAATTCTCTCTTTCTCTTGTGTGCGTGCACACACACACACACACATCCCTATACATACTTGTGTAACCACCACCCAGATCAAGAACTAAAATCTTTCCATCATTCCCATTTTATTCCTGACTTTCCCTATTAATACACATCTCCAGAGAAAACTGTTCTTTGATCACCATTAATTTCGTTTTGCCAGCAGGCTGCACTATATTTTATTTTGGTTTTTTTTTGTTTGTTTGTTTCTAAGAGAGCCAGTCAGTAACTTTTCATAAATTCTTGCAAGCCTCCAGTTACTTATAAAACTGAAGGAGGCTAATTTCCTCTCGGAAACTACAGGAACCAGTGGTAATGGGACCCACGTCCTCAAGCCCCTGTCACATTAATCCAGCCCTGGCTAATTCTGTGATATCCAGAAGGAAGAAGAGACATGAGGGGAAGCAGAGTCCCTGAGTTTTCATCCCTCCCCCAATCCTTCTTGTTTGCTGAACAAACATTCCTGCCAGAGAGAACAGCAGGAAAACACTGGGCTTTGTCAGCCCCCCGTTAATCAATGAAGCCATAACAAATCACAGGATGAAGTCTGTGACACATCAATTACACTAAAAACGGAGGGCATCTACGGGAATTGGTAATCAGGTGCAGGACTTTTGGGGTCACCTCCATCCAGCCTGATGAGGCTTGGATGCTCTGATATTTATTGATCCAGCTATGGAGTGCCATGGCTTGGAGGTGGCCAAGTGGTTACAGTGTAAGATATGCTTCATATGGGCAGTGGTCTGAATGGAGATTCTAAGGTCTAGATGGGCTATGCCTGGTGTATGCTTCTTCAAGCCAGTCCTGGATGATGGTTTTTCACAGAACTTAGTTACAATGAAGAGAAATGGTCCAGTAATTAGAGACTTGCTTCTATCTCTGCCACTGACTAATGAGAAATTTAGGCAACTGAGTTGACTGTTAGATGTCTCAATATCTTCTGCAGCATGTATTGAACCACTTCATCAAAACATTGTCCTTTAAGGGAGTGTGTGTGTGTGTGTGTGTGTGTGTGTAGTCAAGAAAGGTGTATATTCATGGGTGAATATATTTGTATACGTTGGTATTTACTCATTGTCCACTCCATGACATTAAATGTGTCCACTATGCATCAGTGCTTCATCTCTCTCAAGGAGATTAACAGTGACAAGAGAAGACAGGTTGAGTTGGAAATGAGCAATGCACATGGAGGCATCCAAAAAAAGCTACCTACATTACAGCCCACCAAGCTGTGAGTGCTCCAAAGAGGAGGCTGGCATTGCATTGTTCTTTGAGTCCTGTGAGGCAGCTGGCACCCGCAAACTGGAGCAGTGATTTCTGAGGATTGCCTGGGCCAGCCTGGTGGGAGGGTGTAGTGAAATTCCTCTGCCCTTACCCCAGCTTAGCCCCTTTGCCCTTTCCCATTGCCCTGGTGCTCCCTGAATATGGAGGAGAGAAAAAGCACATAAATGGAAAGAGTCATGGAACATGGTGGGGAGAAGTTAAAAATTGGCTGGATTCAGAATAGCACACTGGGTCTGGCTTTATCAGAGCCACACTTGCTTGGTCCTTTATCAGGACCAAGCACTTGCTCAAAGTGACGCTGCGCAGTAGTGAGCTGATACTAGCTCTCTGGTCTTCCAGTTCCATGCTGTTTCTTACTAATAGGAGGTGGCTTACTAAGTCAGAGTTCTTAGTTGTAAGTAGCAGAGGCTAATTTTGTCTGATAAAGGAGAAAAAGAGTTTTTAAGAGTGGTGCCTGGGCACCTAAGTGGCTCAGTCGGTTGAGCGACCAACTCTTGATTTTGGACCAACTCTTCAGGTTGTAATCTCAGGGTCCTGAGATAGAGCCCCACATCCAGCTCCGTGCTCAGCAGGGAGTCTGCTTCTCTCCCTCCCCCCACACAACACACGCAAATGGTCAAGCTTTCTCTCTCTCTCTCTCTCTCTCTCACACACACACACACACACACACACACACAAATCTTTTTAAAAAAGTTTTTAAGAAAAATATTGCCAGGCAAGAATTATCAATAGATACTAAATCATTAATGTGAAAGTTTTCAAGAAGATATTCTCGAGAGGTAATTACAATGGAGCAATCTGGCAGTGATCATCCTAACCCAAGTGATCACATTTAGTATCACAGAGAGTGGAACACTCTATCAGTGATACACACAGCCCTACTGATGAAATACTCTTCCCAAAAATGTAAACATCAACATAGGGGTGGCTGGGTTGCTCAGTTGCTTCAGCATTGGACTCTTAATTTTGACTCAGGTCATGATCTCAAAGTTTTGAGATCTAACCCCATGTCAGGCTCTGTGCTGGACCTGGAGTCTGCTTAGGATTCTCTCTCTCCCCCTCTTCCTTTGCCCCTCCCCCCACTCTGTTAAAAAAAAAAGTCATCCTCATGGGCTTAAAAGTTAGAAATACTCTACACTAAAAGAGACTAAAGAGACATAACCACCAATTAAAATAATGAACCTAGATGGGATCCTGTTTTGGAAAAAAATAGTTATAAAAGATTTTCTCAGGCTGGATGAATTTAAATATAGACTATATTCCAGATAGTATTATGAAATTAATATTGATTTTCTTAGGTTTGATAACAGTGTTGTGGTTCTATGGGAGATTATACTTATGCTTAGGAGATGTGTTCTGAAAGTGTTTAGGAGTAAAGCGTCAGGAGGTGGACAACTTTCAACCGGACAACTTTCAAGTGGTATCACAAAAATAAGAACCATACATACACGGAGAAGGGGATAAAGCAAATGTAGTAAAAGGTGACTGGCTGTTGAAGCTAGGTGGAGGTAATAAAGGCATTCTTCAGAGAGGGCTGGAGGAGGATACCAGTGACGAGAGAGAGGACAAGAGCATGAGGCTGGGCTTCCTGGAGCAAGGCCTAAACCACCTGAGGCAGGTGGCCAGGTGAGAACTCACCATTGCTGATGATGCCTCCCTAACCACCCAAGGACAGCACTTACGTCTGCTCCCATCGCCACTTCTACATCAGGAATTTACCTTCAAAAGAACCACTAGAGTAAATCTCCCATTGCCTCTGCTGCACTAGAACCTGAGGACTCGGCCACCCATACCCACCATACAAGCAACTATGGAAACGCTACACGCAGGAGTTTTTTCAGGTGGCTCAGATGAGTCAGTCCTCAGGTGCATCTGACTGGTGGAGCCTGGTTCTAAGGCCTGCATCCTTGTGAGGTAAGCTGGGAATGGGCATATTGATGCCTGTCGTGGTGAGACTAGCAAAAGATGATAGGCAGCCTTTGATCTGATGGGTGTTGGCCACATAGGACGATAATGTACATAAGAGAGCTGAGGGTTCAGGCTCTGTCCAAGGACTTCGCCCGCATGCCTGCAGCGCACTTCCAGGTGAGAAGAATCATTCTGAACAACCTTCGCCAATTTCATATATAGCATTTCTTTAGTGTTGAGTCCTGAGTAGAGGAGTTTATGAACCAAATCTGGGATTTATTTATTTGGGCACATTGCCTTGTTTGATTATCAAGTTCCCCTCTTTGTTGTTTCCTGTTAAAATACCGAGAGGCCTTCAGCCATGGATTGTTCTTAAATTATAATGTGTTATGATTATTGTTCACAATGTTTCAAAAATGTATTCTCTCTCACCAGAATGCATAATCAAGACGTTGCATTCAGGAAATTTTTTAAGGCCTTTATGTTTTGTCCATTGCAAATCTAAGAGAACGGTAGTGAGGTTCTTCGGGCAGTTGGGGACAGATTCAGATACAACTGAATTCATATTTATTATGACCTAATATTAATATCCATTTACACATTTTATATTGATAAATTCAGATAGGGAACTCACGGTGCTCTCTCAGAGACTGCTGGGAAGCAGCTTCCACCCCTTCATTTGTCATCATTACAGGGAGGAGCTATGGTCCACAGCTTATCACTCGTTTATAGTAGTGAGTGCAGCAAAGAAGGCACACGGGGCGGCACGGTGAGGCTGCCAGCCTTCCTTCCCAGTTCCTGGCTCAGGGTTTGGCAATGTCACACATCCAGATCCTCAAGCAGCACACCTAGAAGGTATTACTGATACCTTCCTCTCCCTTACCACACCCCACCACACAATCCCTCCCTAACCCTGTTGACTTCAACTTTGAAATATCTCTCAAATCCATTCACTTCTCTCTGTTCCCCTTCCTGAGCTACCAATATGTCCCCCCAAATGCAACTGCAAACGGACCTCCCAACTCTGCTCTTCATCTGCGACCTGAGGGATCTTTTAAAATCCCAGATTATATATTTCTCTGCTCTCTTCTCTCCACCTCCCAAAACCTAAAAATTGTTTCAGTGGCTTCTGAATACAACCCAATCCAAAATCCTTGATGCTTTGTTGACTCTGCCCTCCTCCCCACCTCCTCAGAGTCCCAGCCTCATCTGGCACACTGGCTCCAGTGACACCAACCTCGTCCCAGTATCTCTTATGCTCCAAGCTCCTTCTCTCCTCCAAACCTCCACATGGCGTGTTCTCTCTGCTTGATATTTGTTCCTTTCCACCCATTTTCCCTCCTGAGTAATGCTGTTCACAAGCCAACTCTATTCTGCATTCCCACAGCACCCTGTCTTTCCCTTTTTGCATCCATCATTGAAATTACACATATGTTGGGATGATTGTTCGATGACTTCTATTATCCCCACCACACTGGCAGCCCCTTAAAGTCTGAGACAGTGTTTCAGTCTCCTTGCATCCATAGCTCATAGCACAAAGCCTAGACACAGAAGCCACTAAGTATATATTTTTGAGTAAGAGAATCTATGAACAAATGAATGAGTGGAAGTGACCACATTCTGGTCAGAGAGTGATGAGAAAGCCCAGACAACACTGAGGTGGCACTGTGTTTGAACATGGTCTCTGAACCAGGATTTAGAAATAAAGGCCATGTAGAAATAAAGGCCATGTAGGCTGACTGGTCTCAAGTCTCCTCCACAGGTGAGAGGCTGAACTGGTCAGTTCAGATATGGACAACTCCAGAGATCTGGCAGTATTTGAAGGCAATAAAAGCTGATTCGCAGACCTTGGTAAGATCTCGATCCAACCTTAGGTTCCTGTGATTGAAATTCCCATAGCCACCTCCCCTGAATTGCATTCAACTTTCCTAAATGAGATTTTATGGGAACTGATTGTGATTAGATAAATGGGTGACTCCACTAATGTATAATACAATTTTCCATTACAGCGTATGTACAATAATTTACATTTCTTGTTTCATGGTGTGATATTTATGTGACATATTCTGGATGAGACCCGGCTGCTGTTTACATAATGATCTTGCTTTTTCTCTTAGAGAAGATCTGGCTTTCAATTTTCTTTTTGTGCTGCAAGGTATTATCTTTCCAAGATAAACATTGTATATTATAGGATGTGCAGGTGAGAAACATCAATAAAGTAATAATCTAGATGGGCTTTAATAATTCTTATTTATGCTGCTGGATTAGGTAATAGAATGGTTCACCTTTCACAAAAGGTTGGAATAAAAACGTCCCTAAAATTACAGTAAATTTTTTGTGACCAGCTTACTGTGATCAGTTCTGTGGCCAAGTGCCACTGAATAGCAAAAATGAATGTTTCACTCAATATATTTGACCATTAATAACATAATGTTCATCACCAGAACACTGTTTCTTTTTTTTTTAATTTCTTTTTATTGGAGTTCAATTTGCCAACATATACCACAACACCCAGTGCTCATCCCATCAAGTGCCCCCCTCAGTGCCCGTCACCCAGTCACCACAACCCCCCGCCCACCTCCCTTTCCACCATCCCTTGTTCGTTTCCCAGAGTTAGGAGTCTCTCATGCAGAACATTATTTCGAAGTTGAAACTGTATCAAGGGAAAATATCTTTCTTTTTGAACTTTAAGTCTGCTTGAAATAAATGCTTTTATGCATTTAACCCCAAATATGTTTCTTCCCCTCCTAGTTGACATGGTTGACAGACAAGGGAGAAAGTAAGTCTCCGTCAAATGCCTCTCAGATAGAAAACTCTTCTTAACATAGGGAAGGACAGCATAAAGGAGAGACATGTTAAGATTCAAGACACAAGAAAGTTCCAAGATATATAGTCTTGAACCTCGGAGGCCATATCTGGGGACAAAGAGAAGGCCTACTAGGTACCTCCACCCCTCCACCCTGCTTCAGCCAGAGCAGTTCTCCTTTTACCCATGTTATGTATTGGTGTTCCCAGTAAGAGCTTATTCAAACAAACAGGAGAACTGGCTGTGTTTGAAACTTAATAGTGAAAAGAACAAAGACACTTAATAGTTAAAAGGGTGCTGCTCTAGAAGTCAGCTCTCTAAGCTCCATTTTCTAATTTACAAAATGAAGAATTTGTAGGTAACAGTTTCTAGCATTCCCCTATTCCACGGTATGTACTGTTTTATATTCTAGGCCAAAACGCTAGTGTAGATGTGGCTATTATTTGGTATAACAATCTAATTATCCCATGTTATCAAACAGCATGCTTGCCTCCCTTTTAACATAACAAGGGAAGTAAAACATTCAGGCGTGGAATGAGCAATATATCAACAGTACTGGTCTCAGATATAAAATGCTCACTTTAACATGGGTCACTGGAAAGTAGTCAAATAGCCCTCCGAGATTCTGGACTACAGGGTAAAATACTGTACATTCCTCAAGACTCGTCTGCATTCAGATGAGCCCAACATTAGAGTAGGTTGCAAATAGATCTATAATTTTACTCTAATTAAAAAATCTTTATAATTTTGGATAGTGCTTTTTTAGCTGTAACCTACTCTAGCACTAAGCGATTTGTTGAGTTTCTCCTCCTTTCTGCCAAAAGAAAAAAGCTAAATGAGTATGGCAAAACTATAAAATCAAATACTATGCAGCCATTAAAAGGATGATATGAATATGTTTGTTGGCATAAAAAAGTGTTCAAAAAAATATTAAGTAAAAAAGGCATAAAACAAAGCAATACATATATTATTATTTCATTGTGGGAAAAAATTATATGTGTTCATATACACTTAGGAAAAAGTTCTGAAGGATGGCCATAGTTATCTCTGGATAACAAGATTATAAGTCATCATTACTTTCTGCTTTATTATCTTCTTGCATTCTGAAATTTCTTTTTATATTGAAATGCAGGGGAAGCAAATTTGGAAAAAAGAAAACCTCACTAATTTCTTGCTCCATATTTTATTTGGAAAATGTACAAATGACAGCTCCTTAGACACAGTGGACGATCAAGAATCAGCCAACTTTCTCTGTAAAGAGCCAGATAGTGAATATTTTAGGCTCAGGGGCCATGCAGAGATTTTGTAACCATTCGATTTCATCACATTAGCACAAAAGTATCCATAGGCAACAGGTAAATGAATGCACATGGCTGTGTTCCAATGAAACTTTACAGAAACTGGGGCTCCTGTGTGGCTCAGTCAGTTAAGGTTCCAACTCTTCTTGGTTTTGGCTCAGGTCACCATCTTGGGGTTGTGAGATTGAGCCCTCGGTGTGGAGTCTGCTTGAGATTCTCATTCCCTCTCCTTCTGCTCCTCCGTTCATGCTTTCTCTCTCTCAAGTAAATAAATAAGTCTTTAAAAAATAGTTGACAGAAAGAGAAGGTAGGCCATGAGTCGTAGTGTGCCACTGCCTGGTCTAGTGGGAGGGTTGGTGAAGTAGACAGACAAGGGTTTAAACTCTCACTCCCCCACCGAGGGCTGTCTAACCACAGCAAAATTTGCTTTCCCTGTACGTAAAAAGGAAAGAACAACGACCTCCCTCGAAGATTTTCATCAGAAAGGGCATCTCACAAAACAGTGCACACAGTTAAGTAATTGTTTCCTACCTTCTTCCTTTTTATAGTACAACTGGGAAAAAAAAATAAGTATGTTACAGTAAGATTTTTTTTATTTCATTTTTTTATTCATGATAGACCTAGAGAGAGAGAGAGAGAGAGGCAGAGAGGCAGAGACACGGACAGAGGGAGAAGCAGGCTCCATGCCGGGAGCCTGACGCAGGACTTGATCCCGGGACTCCAGGACTCACACCCTAGGCCAAAGGCAGGCGCTGAACAGCTGAGCCACCCGGGGATCCCAGATATTTTATTAAACTAATTCTAACACCAATATTTATCCACAACAGGACCATTTTATAGCAGGGAACCTGGGTGGTGCAGTTGGTTGAGCATCTGACTCTTGATTTCTGCTCGGGTCATGATCTCGGGGACCTGAATCTGCTTGAGATTCTCTCTCTTCCTCCTTCTGCCCCTCCCCAATCTCTTAAAAAAAGAAACACAACAAACCTATTTTATAGCTAAAAGCAGAATTTGTAGGGCAAGCTATGAAATAGGGTAAAGAGAGGCAAAATGACCTGGTTGGAGGCCTTCAGTTTCCACTCACTGCTCCAGGGTGGCAATGACACAGAATGCTTTGAGCACACACTCTACCTTTAATTTAAAATAAACACATTTAATAAGGTTTATGTTGGATATGCCCTAAGATAAAAATCATTCAGAACTAGAGGTATTGAGCACTTGGATGGCTCAGTCAGTTAAGCATCTGCCTTTGCCTCAGGTCATGATCTCTGGGTCCTAAGATTGAGGCCCACATCAGGCTCCCTGCTCAACAGAGAGTCTGCCTTTCTCCATCTGCATTTTACAAATGGTCAGAGTGTATCAACCCTTTATGTATTTACCTTCCAAAGAAATAGTTCTTACTTGTGAGTTCAAAACCCTTTGACCACCCACAGTACTTCATTAGTTTTGGTCTCCATGTCCAAGGAACATGTTTTCTAATTTTTTTTTTTTTTATTTTGCTACTCAGGGTGTCTGCTGAGTGAAGATAGTTGGCTTTATTCAGAGATTCAAAATTCAAAAAAGGAAAGCCTTACTGGTACTTTACACTCTTGTGACCCCACAGGACCAAAATCATGTTTCATGAAAGCCAGAGAAATAGAAATATGGAACTGAAAATCTCCCTTAAGAACTGGATTCTGTTCACAGCAAGGTGGTCATGATTAGCAATTTCCCCCTAGAAAACCCTTTAAAACATGAAAAAAATGAGATGTTGATAACAAAACGCATATGCCAAACAGCATAACACAATGGCAGCTGGTTAGCAGTCTGAAAGAAAAGCCCACAATGGCTCTGGTGCTTAGTGATTAAGCACGTGAACACCAGAATTGTAGTGCTGGTTATATCACTAACCTCACATAGAGCTGTGGTGAAGGAGAAACTTTTACAGCACTTGCCTCCAAGCCTTCCCTTTCCGTAAGACAAAGAGAAGGAATTAAAAGTAGTGATTAATATAAGTGTCAGGGACAACTCTTTCGTTTTGTATTTAGATGCATTGCTTAAATATAATATTCAAATCCAAAACTCAGTCATTTGTGCTTATCCTGTTCATTTCCAGAGAAATGAAGCCTGTAATAAGCAGCTAGCCATTGTCCGATGAGAAGTGCTTACAGGGAATGCCTGGGTGGCTCACTGGTTGAGCGTCTGCCTTTGGCTCAGGGCCTGGTCCCGAGGACCCAAAATTGAGTCTCACATCGGGCTCCCTGCATGGAGCCTGCTTCTCCGTCTGCCTATGTCTCTGCCTCTCTCTCTTTCTCTGTGTGTCTCTCATGAATAAATAAATGAAATCTTTAAAAAAAAAAAAAAAAAAAAGAAGTGCTTGCAGGAGCATGAAGTATAGTGGTCTGTAGACTGTGTAAGTGCCAGGCCGGGAGAGATTCAGCTGGAATCCAGCGCAAGTTCCTAAAAGGAGTTGTGAGAGCTGTGGGAGCTTGGGCAAATTCATGTGATCCCAGATAGAGACCTCACTAGAAAACCTGGGTTTCTCCAAGCAATCAAAACCCAGGATAGGAATAGTTCAAGATGAAAGGTGTGGCTGCATTGAAAGGCAATACTGTATAGTAATCTGCCATATGATAGATATCTACCAGATGTTTGGGGAACCAGATGATCTCTAGAAAGGTATACTCTAGTGCAATGTGACATCTAATATAATGACAGAACAGCTTCAATGAGAGGATGGAGGTTACTGAGAATAGCTCATTGGGGGGGTGATGGTAGGAGAGGAGGGACAGGCAAAGAGGAATGGTTAGGGAAGGCTTTTTAAAGGGAGAAATGTTTGATCTAGACCTTGACATAGTTGGCCAACTAGACAAAGGGAAAAGAGTATTTTCTGTAGAAGGACCAGCATGAGCAAAGTTTGGAGGTACAGAACTTGCCAAATTTAGGGTAGAGCAAATAGTTTTGTGTATCTGGAATGTAGGGGCTGACTGGAGACAAGATTCAGGAACTGGATTAGTAGAGAGAAGGCATAGAATTTCTCCGTAGTTGGCCAAGCAGTTCGAATGCAACCCAACAGGCAGTGAGGTTGACTGAAGCTCACTTGTAGTTTTAAAAGATAACTTCACACATGTAGAGTCAGGAGGTGCACTTCATTGCACACAGGCTTTCAGGGAATTGGAGAAGACTCAGATAAACCTATTTTTCTTAGTTTTTTAAATAAATAAATTGTACCAAATACTATTCAAAGAATTTTTGCATCATCTCATTTAATCCTTGCAATAACCCTCTGAGCTAGGTACTAATATTCTCCCTATTTTACGGAGAAGGGAACTGAGGCATGGAGAGGTCAAGTGACCTGTCTGAGGTCACACAGCAAATAAGTAGGTAGAGGCAAGATAAAAGCTCAAGAAGAAGGCTGGCTCCAGTGTTTGCACTCAAAACCAGTCCACTAAGTTACTGTCTTGGGCACAGTCCCAGTATGCAGCTCAAGGAAAGTCGTCACAGATATTGGCACAGACATTGGCATAGACATCACCTTCCACTGCTCTCTCCTCTCTCGATAATGGGCTGCCTTTTTAGTATCATCCCATCATCCCTCTGCCTCGAAGTACCTACTGGGGGTCTTAGAGGAAGACAGGGAGTGCCCATTTTTAACTTATTCTCTTTCGTGGGTATTCACCTCCGGTTTACACTGTGAGAAATGGTCTCAACAATGCAGGTCCAGTGGCTTAGTCAAGAAATTTAAATATACCCATTTTTATATTTATATATAGGTTTTGGTCACAGATTTTTTTTTTTTAATTTTGTGAGCTATCCTCTGAAAAAATCCCTTTCAACTACTATTAACACTTTTGACATGAGTCTGTAAAATTGATTCAGACAGTTTGCCAAAGCTGCCAGTCTTAATTAATGACTTGCTATAACCTCCTGTTTTATTAGATCTATATTTCTAGTATATTGGCACATATATTAATGACTGACCCGTGAATAAACTGACAGTTTTAAAATGACATAAGATAACTTGTTTTCTTATGGAGAATTCACTTTTGCCTTGAACTTACAGTAAAATGATTATTAGTTCAGTAAATTATGACTCCAATGTTCTCATGATCACCTTAGCAGTAGAAAGACTGTCTGGATTTCATTTCTTGATGAAATTCTACTTTGGATGAGTCTCTGATTAATCTCATGCTCTAGCAAATAGAACTGCTAGCTTCAGAGTCATAAACTTTTCAAGCAGAAAAACATTCACTGAGGGTCTGCTAGTTTCCCATATTAGTAATATGTAAACCTGGTTTAACAATACTTTACAGTATGTTCCAATATCTTAAAGGATATGTGTATTATATACATATATATGTATTATATATACACATATATATGCAAAATTAATTGGAATTTTCTTAAACATTCAATAAAATACATAAAGAACATTTTAGAGTGAGATAGGATATTGATAAAATAAACAATGTGACTCTCACAACAACAAAAGGAGCTTGATATCTACTGTCTAATGTGAAACAATTTGCATTATCTGCACAAAAGGGACACCAGATATGCCAGTCTTTATATTTGTGTATTTCACGGACAAAGTTTGGTTGAGATGTGGTAGTAGAAGCAAAAAGTACTAAGTCGCTGCTGAATTACAATACATTCCAGCCCTTTCTTCCTGAACGTACTGCCTTTTTGAAAGGTAAACTTTGAAATGAATGTCACAACTCAAATGACAAATGACAAATACAGAGCTGAGATTTTTCATTTAAAATTAACCCACAGTGTGAACCAGGCCTACAGTAAGTTAGTCAAATTCATAGGAGTTACATTGTATTTGAGGTTTATTCCCAAAGGCCTAGCACAATTCAAGACTGATTTTCTCTAGAGCTGACAAAGGAGAGCAGATTGTTTCCTAGTTGGAGTGGCGCCACCACGTGGCAATAACATAAACATGGTTTTACAAGTCAACAGGGAGGCTTCAAAATTATGAGATATTTGACCCTCTTTTTTTCATCCAGGAATATCACATGATTTAAAACTTTCTGCATATGAAAAGCGTCAACTTGCATTTTCATATTATGTGATTTCAAATTAGCATATTCCGAATGCACATAAAATGTGGACATGTTGTGTTTTTGTGCAGTCCTATGCAGGGCGATGAAGAGAATGCACTTTGGAGCTAATTGGTCTGGATTGAATTCCATTTCTGCTACTTACTCTCTGCACACCTTGGGCAAATTACTCAGCCCTTCCAAATCTCAGTTTTCTCAGCTATAAAATAGGGACAGTACTAGTACCTATCTTAATGGATTGTTACAAGTATTGAGTTACCGTAAAACCCTAAGAACAGCCTGACAAAGACTAAGTCATCTAGAAGTTTTTTGTTATTGCTTTCCTATTAGTATCATTAAGCTTGAAGAGACTTTGATAAGTCATCAGATTCACCTTTCTAAATCCTTTTAGGGTGTAGCCTTAACCAACTCATGAGAGATCAGATCAACATGAGTGACCAAGCTAAGTTAAGTGACTACCATGAGTAACATGGACCACAGCTACTTTTTGCAGTTTAAAAATTAGTATCATACCGGGAGCTGATTGTTTTAAAACAAATCAAAATAACATCAGTGTCTTTGTGTCAGAGTACATAATTTAAATGCACAATTATAAATGACCAAGCTTCAACATTTTAACAAAATTTATTCTTCTAGACAAAAGCCTCTCAAACTTTAATATATGTGCTAATAACCTGAAACTTATCAAAATGCAAATTCCAGTTTCATAGATCTGACTGGTTTCTGAGATTTTTGCATTTTTTTACAAGCTCCCAAATGATGTTGATGCTGCTGCCTTGCAGAGCACACTTTGAGTAACAACGGCCTAAATCACTGAAATTCATTTCCATTTCCACTTTATTATTGTCTTGCCTTGTCACTCAGAAAAACATGGTGATTTAATAAGTCAGAGAAAAGCCATAAAAACCAAGATACCATCCTGTGTAGTCTTCACTTTCTCTGAGCAACTAACCTTCATCTTTCGTGGTGGCAAATATACGGGAAGGGTAAGTGCCTGACAGGAACCGAGTAAGTGTGTAAGGACTGAGGTTCATCACGGTTGTTGACTTCTCCAGGCCAGAATTTCCAGAGAACTGGGACTGGAGTAGCTCACATTTACACAGAACCACCTCCTATGTGAAAAGCAGAGGGGTTAGTCCAGAACCCGATGAAGGCTGAAGCAGGGACCCCACCATCCCAGAGACGACCCAGGGTGTGAGAATCACGAGACATATATAATCAGCCTTTCTAACCTACTCAAAAGGAAGTTAAGGGCTTTATTACTTGTGAAGCAGTGGCCAAAATAGTGTAACTTTAAAAATTCTTTGGAAATGTGCATAAAGCATACGTAAAATAAATTAGTTATGACTGAGGCAAACTGGAAATACTGTTATTGTCACAACCAGAGATTAGAAAATGATAGTTCAGGTGTGCCCAGATGGCTTGGCTCAGTCTCTTAAGCATCAGACTCTTGGTTTCAGCTCAGATCATGATCTCAGGGTTGAGATCGAGCCTTGCATCAGGCTCTGCTGGTGGGCATGGAGCCTGCTTGGGATTCTCTCTCTCCCTCTCTCCCTCTGCCCCCCCTTTCTCTCCCCCTCTCTCTCTCTCTCTCTCTCTCTCTCTATCCCTCCCCCCCAAAAAAAGAGGAAAAGAAAAGAAAATTACAGTTCAAAGAACAGGAGATCATGAAAAAGATCTGAGAAATTGAGAGCTTCGTCGGGAACCTATTGTAAGGTTTTGGCAGCATCAACTCACACCAACTATGAATAATTTCCAGAAGCTCAAAAAATATCTGTAACAGCATCTATGTGCTTATCCTTTTTACAGATGCAACATTTTATGTTCTGTAAAAATTACATCTTAGCAAAAGAAAATATTATCAATATATGTACATGGAAAAGGACTAGGAAGATATACCATAAAATGCCAAAAATAATTAACTGATGGGTGATTTTTATTTTCTTTTTGTTTACCTGTACCTTATTCATAGTCCATAATCAGAATGTATTATTTTTGTAAAATGGGAGAAAAAACAAAATTTACTTTACAAGAGAAAATCACCTCCTGGATGTGAATACTTTATTTTTTTTTTAATTTTTATTTTTTAGAGAGAGAGCATGAGCAAGGGAGAGGGGGAGAGAAAGAGGGAGAGAATCTTTTTTTATTATTATTTTAGGTAGTTAATATATAGTGCAATATTGGTTTCAGGAATAGAATTCAGTGATCTGTCACTTACATACAACACCCAAAGTTCATCATAACAAGTGCCTTCTTTACTACCCATCACCCATCCAGCCTCTCCCCCACCCATCTCCCTCCATCACCCTTCAGTTTGTTCTCTATCGTTAGAGTCTCTTATGACTTGTTTCCCTCTCCTTTTTTTTCTTTTCTCCTTTCCCATATGTTCATCTATTTGCTTTCTTAAATTCCACATATGAATGAGATCAAATGATATTCATCTTTCTCTGACTTATTTCACTTAGCATAATACACTCTAACTCCATCCACATCACTGCACATGGCAAGATTTCATCCTTCTTGATGGCTGAGTGATATTCCTATGTATATATATATTCCCATATATATTCATATTCATATATATACATATATATGCCACATTTTTTTAAATCCATTCATCATTCAATGGACATTTGGGCTCTCTCCATAGTTTGACCATTGTAGGTAATACTGCTGTAGCATCAGGTTGCATATATCCCTTCAAGTCTGTATTTTTGTATCCTTTGGGTGAATACTTATTTAGTAGTACCTAGTTGTACAATTAGCAGATAGTTCTATTCTTAACATTTTGAGGAACGTCCATAGCGAGGGAGAGAGAGAATCTTAAGCAGACTCCATGCTCAGTACTGAGCCCACTGCAGGGCTTCATCTCACCTGAGACTATGACCTGAGCTGAAGAATCCCACACTCAACCCACTGAACCACCCAGGCGCCCTGAATAAAATACTGTAAAAGTTTACTATTTAGCAGTTGACAACTTTGTATGATACAGATATCCCCTGCTCTTTGAAAGTTCATGTCACACACCACATTTTAGGAAGACCAACAATACCTGTATTCACTAATCAAAAGAAATCCAAAGAGGATTTTGCTTTTTCAAAACTAGGAGAAAAGCAAAAATAGCATTCTGTGCTTGTTTTGCAGCCAGCCCTTACCTCTGAGGCAGGGCACACCCCAAGCAGTGAGACTGGCCACTCAGTAGGCGTCTTCCCTGGGAACTACACTGAGTGTCGCAGCATTAAGCTGTCATAGCTTTCAACTGTGCCAAAACTCGTGCACTTTATCTTGATTTATTTTGTGCATCTGTGAGCAAGATATGTCCTAAGGTATCAGAATAATCTAAAAGAGGTTATTTTTTTGATCTGGAAATGCTGAAGATTTCCGTATAAACTAATGGTAATTGCTTCTTCACTTTATACCAATTTGGCTTGCAAAAGATTTCGTAGGAATGTTCTACTTTCAGACAGCAAGGTCTGAAAGTGCTATATAACTACAGCATGTGATACACCTTCCTGCACTTATTGCTAATGGCTGAATTCCTGAAATATAATTTGATTCATTTCTAAGAAACAAATACCCACATCCGAAGTAGTGCCTAGCTTATTGAGAATTTCCCCTGCTAATAATTAATTCTGCATGCTCTCTGGGTTCTACATTTCTCTGAGGCAAATCTGAAGTTGGGAAAAAAAAATCCCATTTTTGTTCATGTCAGGGTTCTTGTGGCTCCTGACTGTGGTTCCATTTCAAGTGCACCTGGGCCCTCAAAACTGAATTTCTTAACTTTCTTGACTATGGATACATTTCCAAGGAGCACTTGCAAGAAAACTGCTTCAAATTGGAATCCTTCCGCTCGGGTACAATCATGCAAACAGCCAGCAGAATTTATTTAACCTTCAGCCAACTGCTCAACCAACTTGAAATTATTGATAGCCCATCAGCAATGATCAAGATGGAGAGGCTAAATGAAGAGGTGCTTTTTTTTTTTTTTTTTACAAGAGAACCATTGAGCTGGTAACAGGACTTGAAATGCCGTGTCAGCTCAGCTCGCATGGTCAGGGAGCTCAGCTGCTGGAGGGAAATAAAACTGTTCAGTTACGGCCGCCCTCCAATCAGTCACAGGGGTAATGGTGTTTGGCTTCAGTCAGGTTGTATGTCAGCAAATATACATCTCTTAGACAGCCCCTAAGAGTGCCTTAAGATCATGCTTATTGTTTTATATAGATAGGGGTCGGATGCTGATAGATGGTGGTCATAGGCCACCGAAATAAATTTTACCATGTTTAGCAGGTAAAGTTAATCTCAATACTAGAGAATGAGAGAGCCATTTTGATAAAATATTCATTCCATTGACAGTGATGGGACATTTTTCCTCTGTTAATGCATGGTGCAGATCATATGAAAGTAGATATCCTCTACTCCATGCTCCTCAGCCCCCACTGCCTGAAGTCCAGGTACAGAAAAGGGACCTCAGGTATAATTCAGGAGATTTACTAAGGTTGAACTTTAAAGACTAAGTTTGTTTGAAGGAGTTCTCCAGGGAACTAAACATACTATAGCACCACCCTGCTGTGGTCAGAGTGACACAGGAATCAGATATAGAATTAAAGAAACACTAGCTGTTATAGTGAATTATTTATGCCCCACCTTTAGTCCAAAAAAAGGATTGGAAACAGCATTATATAGCACAAGGATAGCCATCCCCTTCCCAATCTACTGAACATTAGCAATCAGCCCCAGTACCCTTTTACCACTGAGCCAGGATGAAACTCAGAATCTCAATCCAGTGTTTTAGGTTAAAACGAGTTTGCTCCCATCTAAGTCTTTAAAATCCAGAAATCTGCCTTCAAATATGCCTTGAAAGAAGTGAGTCTTCTAAGAGCTTCCTGCAGGGTAGTTAGAGAACAGCTCCCATATGAGAGCCTGTGAAAAGCAGAATATGATAGGGTCCTCAAAAACAATCTGTCCATCTGCAAAAGTTTTTTCTTGGGAATGATAAATAAGGCCAAGCAGAAGCAGGACACTGTGCTCTTCTTTGGAGAAATGAGGAAATTTTTTTCAAGAGATTGAATCCTCTTACCCCAGGCCGAGAGTCAGTGAGACTCACAGATCTGAGTCAAGGTGCCTATAAGAGCCCCGCACAGCCAATCTTCATTAGAAACTCTTACAAAGTTTGAAGGCAGAGAAGTGAAAGATGAGGTATTAGCATGTTAACCTTGGACTGGCTTCATGTGTATGTTGTGGTGGATATCCTTAAAGAAACCAACCCTCTGGCAGTGACCTCAGCCCTTATATGAAGTGCTGTAGACGTGAGTCTTGCCTCATCTCCCCAGCCTATTGGTTTATTAGACTGAGTTCTTCAGATCTTATGACTTAGAACTTGCTTGGAAATGAAAAAAAGTAAACTAAATTCCCATTTTCTTAAATTTAGTAAGAGTAGGTCTTTGTTTTATTGGCTTGTTCACCTTTTTGCTCTCCGCTTTCTTAAGGGTAGAGTGTTGCTCACATAGCTCAGGGTCTTGGGTAGTGGGCATCCAGTTTAGTAAAATCACTGAATTCATCCTTTAGTACCTCCCTTTCAGAAAGAAGCCCTACATTAGGGTGCTGTCTGGATTTTTAAGCATAGCCTGTCTTTACAAAGGCCAATTTCTGCATCTAGGCCAAAGTATGTATTTATTTATTTTTAAAGATTTTATTTATTTATTTATGAGCAACACAGAAAGTGAGGCAGAGACACAAGCAGAGGGAGAGGCAGGCTCCCCTCAGGATGCTCAATGTGGGACTTAATCCCCAGGCCCCAAGATCACAACCTGAGCCGAAGGCAGATACTCAACTGCTGAGCCCAGGCATCAGTTCATGTTTCCTAAAAAACAACAACAACAACAAAAAATAAGTGACTAGACTGTTACTAGAATTTGGGGGAAAAAATCCATTTTTAATCTTTTGATCCACAATTATTCTGTAAGCACAAGTCCTTTTTTATAATAAAAATGTGCTATATGGTGTTCCAGTAAGAAAATGTACCACAGGATATAAAGGAAAGGCCATTCTGAATTAGTCTCAACTGTAGGCTTTTTTAAAATACCCTTTAAAAAATATTTTTTAAATAATGAAAATTAATCCTTAATGAGTCCTGCCAAATAGAAGTCCTAGAGGGCCTTCCTTTGATGAATAAATTAAAGATTTTTAATTCACTAATTTAATGGCTTCCTTGAGGAAGGAACTGGCATCTAATGCAACCTTATGTCACCTGTAGTACTTAGCAAGCTGTCTTGAACAAAGGTGGCACTCAGGAATTAGCTGCTGCATAGATGAATGTGCTTGTAAGGACTTGGACAACCATTCGCTCTCTTAAGTAAATATTTCTTTCATACATTTCATTTTACAGTGTAATTGCCACTTCAGCCAGTACAAAGTTCAGTTTTAGTCCAATTCATGAAAGAGTGATTATAAATCCCATATAAGTGGGATCCAAATTCATATAGTTTTACTTGACTTTAAAATGTGGCACAATAGGGGCACCTGGGTGGCTCAGTGGTTGAGCATCTGGTTTGGCTCAGGTCATGATCTTGGGGTCCTGGGATTGGGTCCTGCATCAGGCTCCCCACAGGGAGCCTTCTTCTCCCTCTGCCTATGTCTCTGCTTCTCTCTGTGTGTCTCTCAGGAACAAATAAAATATAAATAAATAAACAAACAAACAAACAAACAAACAAGCAAGAAAATGTGGCACTATAAATTAAGAGTCTTAAAAATATGCTTGCCTTTCCCCCAGTAATTTCCCTTCTAGGAATAGTAAATAATAACGGATCATGTAAACATTCTGATAAAAGAATGTCCATCACTTGGAAGCAACCTAAATGTCCACATATACATCCTATGGAATAATAATGAGCCTTTAAAAATAGTCTTGTAGATAATTATGTAGTGACTTTTAAAGATAATAATTATATATTACTTGGGTGTTTTGGTTTTTTTTTAATCAACTTAAAAGTGACCTGGCAGGTATTGGGAGATTGGCTACATAGAAGCAGCTTAAGTAGTGGATTAAGAGAACCAGGTTTCTTGCTGTCAGAGAAAAGAGTTACAAATATTAAAAGAGAAAAGAGGGCAGCCCTGGTGGCTTAGCAGTTTAGCGCCACCTTCAGCCCAGGGTGTGATCCTGGAGACCTGGGATCCAGTCCCATGTCAGGCTCCCTGCAAGGAGCCTCTGCCCCTCTCTGTGTGTCTCTCATGAATAAATAAATAAAATCTTTTTAAAAAAAAAAAAAAAGAGAAAAGATTAGAATTAACCCTGCAGTGCTGTACTAAAATTGGAAATATCTGGTGTGAACTCATAGTATTTGGTATGCATAAACATAAAACCAAATATAAATGTATAGGTATTATATATGAATATTTCCTGATTTTGTCCACTCTTAAGTATCTGGGCACATCAACATTCCAGGAAAAGAGCATCAGCACTTGAGTAGCAATAAGCACACCACTGTTGACGTCTTGGTACCTATACCACTCTCCATTAAAAAGAACTAGGGCTCCTTCAAGAAATGGCTGATTCCAGGGCTAAGGCAAGGAAAATACACAATGAGCCTGTAACATCTTGTTCCAGAAAGGAAGACAGTGCTCAGAGAACAATGAGAGTATGTCAGAAGGACTTGTGTAAACTGGCTTGTAGGGGCTCCCACTGGCCAAGTTTGGGATAATTTAATTGTCAGAATAATTAACAATAGTAATAGATTATACCCCCATTGAAAACAGTAGAAATCCATGGATCCACTCTGGTATAAATAAATGAATGAACACATGAAAAAAGAGTCTCTTCCTTACAGTAGAATGTCAACTAACAAATGTAGAAAAAATAATAGACTTAGAAAATTGCCATTTTGTAACTATCATAGTAATAATTAATTTAATTATGAAATATCCAGGAATGCTAGAACTAGTAGAAGAGAGTTCAAGAATGGGGTATATACACAGTCTCAGAGTATCTGCACCCAAAATACTTATGAATTACAAAGGAAAAATAAGAATTTTATAGTGAGGGGATCCCTCGGTGGCTCAGTGGTTTAGCGCCTGCCTTTGGCCCAGGGCGCGATCCTGGAGTCCCGGGATCAAGTCCCACGTCAGGCTCCCGGCATGGAGCCTGCTTCTCCCTCCTCCTGTGTCTCTGCCTCTCTCTCTCTCTCTATGTCTATCATAAATAATAAATAAATAAATATTTTTTAAAAAAAGAATTTTATAGTGGAAAAACCTGTCAGACACCATCTTACTCAAGTAACAAGAGTCAACACCAGCACTAGTCAGCCAATCATGTGCCATCTTATGAGATGCAGTAAAGACCCCAAGAGCCCTTTGAGATCTGCCTGCCAAAGATGCATCAGCTGAATCTAAATCATGAGGAAACATCAAAATTGAGGAGCAGTTGACAAAACAACTAACAGTCATAATCATAATTCATCATAAGATTAACAACTGTAACCTTCAAATGCATCAAGGTCATAAAAATCAGGTTCAGAATGGGGAACTGTCCCAGACCGAAGACTAAAAAGACATGACAAGAGCAACATCTATTTCTGGATTGGATCTTTTTGTATAAAGAACATTGATAGTTAAGTAGGATCTTTGGATTATGAGTTTAGGGAGTTCTTTGTTCTGTACTTCCAAAATTTCTGTAAGGTTTAAAACATTTCAAAGTAAAAAAAAAAAAAATTGGGTATAAAACAACATACAACTATGATTCCATTTTGTAGAAGTTGTACACCATAATATGTGTGATACATAGAGGTCAAAAAATATACATCAAAATATGGTTAACTCTTGAGTAATGGGACTATGTTTGCTTACATTTTTAAAAATATTTTATTTATTTATTCATAAGAGACACAGAGAGAGAGAAAGAGAGAGGCAGAGACACAGGCAGAGGGAGAAGCAGGCTCCATACAAGGAGCCCGATGTGGGATTGGAACCCAGGAATCCAGGATCACATCCTGAACCAAAGGCAGGCACTCAATGGCTGAGCCACTCAGGCATCCCACATTTTAATTTTCATTTATGTTTTTGTTCATCTAAATTTTCTAATTGTCAAAGAATTAATATGTATTCTCTTTGCAGTGCAAAAATTTTTTTTGTTTTTTAATGCATATTCATGCACTTTGGTAATTTCCAGCCTTAAACGGGTAAGATTGTATTACAAGGCATAATTGCTTCATCTATAATTCAATTAGCCTCAACAATATATAATGTACTTTCAAGATACTGCAAGATTGCCTTCCATTTCTAAAATGTGGAAAATAATCATATTTGGGAAACAGTATTTATCTTTTCTCTTTATTATGTTACCTGTTGCTCATTGATCATATTCCTGAAAAATAATCTTACTATAGTTGAATCACTGCCTTTCACACTTTTATGATAGAAACTTTAAATTAGATTAGAAATTCTAATTACTATTCATCTGGATATAAAAAATACTAAAATAACTATCTTTTGCTATTGTGAGTTTTCAACATCTTTACTACTTTTCTTAACTCACTCAGGATCATATTATGATTATAAACTTCACTTTAAAGAATAATTAGAAATACTAATTAACAAGATTGATTAATTAATAATGTTGCCGGGCAGCCCGGGTGGCTCAGTGGTTTGGCGCCATCGTCAGCCCAGGACCTGATCCTGGAGACCTGGGATCGAGTCCCGTGTCAGGCTCCCTGCATGGAGCCTGCTTCTCTCTCTGCTTGTGTCTCTGCCTCTCTTTCTCTCTCTGTGTCTCTCATGAATTAATAAATAAGTAAGTAAATAAATATAAATATTAATTAATAATGTTGCCAGAGTACACAGTACCTCTTGTTTAGCAAAGTCATGCTAAAAGAATTTGTGATTCTTGTTAAAGCATATACATTGAAATGAAATGTATTCAACATTCTTATCTTTTGCAAAGGCTAAACACTTCTACATTGGCCTTGACTTTCAGAACAAGAACCTTGAAAATGAATTTCAAATCATATCTATAAAATGAGATTCTTCGTCAGATTCCAAAGAGGAAGTTCGCACTTATGGACATTATTCACTTAATGTACAGAACACAACACTGGAAATGTACACTAAGTGCACTGTTTTTGCTGAAAAACATCTCCTGGGTCAGGTTAGCTGAAAAGAAAATGAATAGTGGGACTTTGTGATCTATTCATACCTGGATGCACACGTGTATCTCCAATTAACTGAAACAGAAATTCCCAGCATGTTTCCAGTGAAAAGGACATTTTTAATCATGTCATGGTATGTTGGCAGGTATTTTTAACCATGCCAAGTCAGAATGTTATACTGTGAATCTAGAAATTTTAACAGCAAAACCGAATCAGACACACAGCATTCTAATATTAACTTAGCCCTCCATGGATAGGTCTCTACACATGGTAGTCCGGGTGGCTCAGGGGTTTAGTGCTGCCTTCAGCCCAGGGTGTGATCCTGGGGACCCGGGATCAAGTCCCACATTGGGCTCCCTGCGTGGAGCCTGCTTCTCCCTCTGCCTGTGTCTCTGCCTCTCTCTCTGTGTCTCTCATGAATAAATAAATAAAATCTTTTAAAAAATTAAATTATATAACATACATAAGCTCATACCCCAGCAACACTTCTATTAAGAGCTATTCCTCAAGCCAAAATCTCAATCAGAGGAAGATGCGAGGTGAATTAAATCAGTCTCTTACAAATATCCAGGGCAGTAACGAATTAAGATGGTTAATTTAAAGAGAGTGTTTAAATTTAGGATTTAGGATTAAATTTAAATTTAGGATTATTTTAGTTACAAAAGCCTAACTGTAAATGGCTCAAAGATCACTTACTAGAGGCAGCAGCTTCCAGGAGGCTGCAAGCAAGGTCAATTCAGTACCTCAACAGTGACTTGAATGACCCAAACTCTTTCTGTCTTAAGGGTCAATGATCTTCAACATATTGTCTGTCATCCTCAGACTTGTCCCTTTGTTACAGCAAGGTGGCTGCTACTACCCCAGACATCAAGTTAGCAACTATGTCTGACGGCAGAAAGGGCAATGTTTTTCTTTTCATCAGGGAGAAACATTTCACAGAATGTCACCAGCAGACTTCCCCTCAGGTCCATTGGCCAAGGATGATTGTATCACATGCCAATGCCTTCATTGCAAAGAAGCTGGAAAAATACCTTTCTGACATTGCAGCCTCTGAAATGAGGAGCAGCTTTGCCAGCAGGAAAAAAAACAAACAAACAAACAAACAAACAAACAAGAAAATAGAATGGTTGTTGAGTAGATAACCCATAGTGTCTACTATACTATGTGTTTTCTGGGAAAAAAAAGTCTTCTTTTTCTTTACTTTAAAAAAATATTTAGACTTTTTATATATCTTCAAGTAAGCATCAAATAAATCTCTCAGTTCCAATTCATATGCTTCTCAATATGGTGTGTTTATGAGACCATGTTTCTATTTAACTTTTCAGCCATGAAGAGGATGTTTGTTAGTGTTCAGTTTTCAATGCGCCGACCACAGATAACTGTATTCCAATCTCACTGTGCTGATAATGCCCTGCATTTACTAAAGGTAGTAGTAAATTCTGAGATGAATGAGTGAATTTTGATGAATGAATAAGATACCAGACTTATAGCAGAGAGAATTTGTTTTGTTTTGTTTTGTTTTAAAGATTTCATTTATTTATTCATGAGAGACACAGAGAGAGAGAGAGGCAGAGACATAGGCAGAGGGAGAAGCAGGCTCCGTGTAGAAAGCCCAATGTGGAACTCGACCCTGGGACTCCAGAATAACGCCCTGAGCCAAGGTCAGACGCTTAACCACTGAGCCACCCAGGCATCCCTAGCAGAGAGGATTTGATACTAAGTCGTTGCATGTCCTATTTTTTATGATAATAACTAGCACTTGTATAACACTTTATAGTTAGAAAAGCCACTTATGCATATCTTTCAAACATTACTACCCACATAAAGGTTATATCCATTTACTTAAAGGAGTGAGGACAATGAGGAGGCTCTAGAAAGCCAGAAAGCCAGAGACTAGACAGGTCAGCCCTCAGCCTCTGGAAACATCGTCAACAAAGAGCAGGCCCCAGCCACTGGCCTACAGCTCAGAATAGAGCTCCAGCCCCTGAGGAGAAGAAGAGCAAGGACAGGATGAGACTTTAGTCCAAAGGAAAACTTCTCTAATTGGGGGTGAACAGATGAGGACTTGGGAATCAGGACCAAGGGAGAAATCTACAATGAGACCTAAGACTCAGGAGTATACAATAAACCCAACAGATTCTAAGTAATAAATTTTGAGATGAATGGATAAATGAATAAAGATACCAGCCTTGTAGCATAGATGATTTGATACTAAGTCATTGCATGTTGATCTAGAACCTAGTATTATTCTTAGGAACTGGGAGCTGACTACATCTATAATTAGGGATCAAGGGGACCATTTGGGAATGAAAGGAGGAATGACGCCAATTTGGGCTTTCATTAATTCAAAGTTTGTTGAGAATATAAGTTATCTGAGGAGCTTCATAACTATGCAGATCTTCAGCCACCTCCTTAGAAACTCTGATTCAGGAGGTCTTGTGTCAGGCACTGACATTTTTAAGGAAAATCCTAAAGTGGTGCTACTGCTGTGGTCAATGGAATCATCTTATAATCCTAAGTAAGCATTAAGCTTCTTAGGAACCAACAGCATGCCTTATATTTCTTCTGTGTCCCCCATAGATTTTTAACTGTGTGATTTAACTGGTCAATATGCCTGTCGATTGAAATCTCTGCCAGTTTAAATTAGGTCACTGGAATTGACCACTTAGGTTGATCATAGAATCACCTGCTGAAGAAGTTAAAAGTACTCACAACTTAATGCTAATTGGTTAACTCCCATCTTCAAGGTACTAGACATTGTAGGGGAACCAGAACTGAGCATAACACAGTCTGCATTCCAGGTAGTTACAAAGCAGTGGGGGTACAGATACAATGCAATACAAAGTAGAATTTGTTGCATGTTATGATATGAATAAAAATGCTGGGAGAGAGGAACAGTCAGGGAAGGTCAGCTATGCCTTGAAGAACAAGTAAGACTTCAGTAGGTGGTGGGAAAAGGAATGGTCATTCCACACAAAGGTCTTCATGAATTCATTCATTCAACACATGTTTACTGAGTCCCTATCGTGTGCCAAGCACTATTCTAGGGGTTAGAAGTACAGAAATGTACACCACCAAGTCCCTGCTAATATTCTAGGAAGGATGGGAGATAGCCAATAAACTAATTAGTAAGGACATATTGTGCTATACTTGATAAATACTGACATTCTATCTCTTGTGTATGACAGCTATGTGAAAACTGAATTGAAGAGGAGGAGACATAGAAGCAGGAAGACCAGCTAGGAGACCAGGGTAAGAAGAGAGGAAGACATGACAAGAATCCGACATATCACATGTGAGTAGAAATGGAAAAAAATCAGTTTAGTGAAAAAACTGTAACACTACAAGGATAACAAGAAAAATATGAGAAAGTTACAGTTTTGATGACCTAAAGATCCATATCCTCACACCCTCTGCTGTCATTTTCACCATCCCTAAAATGGTGTCCCCAAGATATCCCTGTCTTCCACATGGCCCTTGAGATGATATGAAAGGATAACAGTGGATACTCCCTTCTCTCCAGTGGGCAGTCTGCTTCTGTGGGGCCAGTCCCCTTTGAGGGACACTTCTTTATCATTTCCCAATTATTTGTCTGTAAGGGAACCTATAGAGTTTAGCCCCAGGTCATTTCAAGAACTCATGTTGTATTAGGAAAATCAATTATAAAACACAATGGCAGGGCACTGTGGAAGCTAAGCGACTGATTAAATTTTTCAGTTTTCAATCCCCAGAATAGGTTTTTGGAAGAAGTATTGAGTCAAGTTGTTTTAATTGAACTATAAATAACTATCACCTTTGTTTTCACTTTTATGCCCTAGATACTAACCATATATGAATGGAAAAAATGGAAGGAAAGAGAGAAAAGAGTTTTTAGTAATTTAAGTAATTAATTAAGCTGAATTTTTATAAATGGAATCAACTTGAATACTCTAAGGGTGTTTGATATAAACATGTCAGGTGTAAAATAATGAACAAGCTCTAAAAAGACCAGAAATTCTGATTTCCTGCAATTATAAAATCAATGCTATTCAACATTTTACAGATTATAACAGACTTTCACAGATACCTCATATGTCCTGAATTTTAGACTCCCAGCAGCAACCTTATGATGTAGGCATTGTTATTATCCCAATTTTACAAATCAAGAAGTAATTCCATGAGGCTAAGTGACTTGCCCAGGGTGACAGAGCTAGGAGGTGATGGGCACCAACTCTAGGCTCTGTATTTCACTTCTGATGAGCCCCTCTTCCCTCCCTATTTATATGAATAATAGATCTGAATTTGTATATATTGAGTATTTGCTTAAAGCTAGATATGACTAATTTTATATAAGTAATTATCACTTCGTGGGCAGCCCTGGTGGCACAGCGGTTTAGTGCTGCCTGCAGCCTGGGGTATGATCCTGGAGACCTGGGATCGAGTCCCACGTCGGGCTCCCTGCATGGAGCCTGCTTCTCCCTCTGCCTGTGTCTCTGCCTCTCTCTCTCTCTCTCTCTCTCTCTCTCTCTCCCTTCTCTGTGTCCCTCATGAATAAATAAATAAAATCTTAAAAAAATAATTATCACTTTGCAAGTATTAAAGGGCTTTCTTTATAAATATACAGCTTTCTGTGTTAATGAGATGTGATAAGATTATTGACAAGGTAGCCAATAAGCAATTTTTAAATTTTTCAAGTGTATCTTACTTTGTCTATGGTTTTCTAAAATGCATGAGAGAATTCTATTATGTAAAGAAATCCTCTTTTCCCTTCTTTCATAAATAATTTCTTTACCTAAAAAAAATCATGGACCAGGCTTACAATTACCATTGCAATCATGAGGATTTTCAGTTGTAAGCAATCAAGACCAATGCTGGCTGTCTCAAGCAAAGAGAGACTGTATTGGAAGAATCTTGAGGATCCACCAAATCAACAGAAGGCTAAGGAATCATTCTTGAAAGCTAGGCTACAAAAGATCTAGATAAGCCAAGGCCACCCCACAGGAACAGGGGCCCTTCACCAGCACACCCCTAAGAATGATCTTGGCCTCCAAAGTTCCCTTTGCCTCTGCCTCCACTCTGTCAGGATCCAAAGTCCTGGGAGCAAATGTCTGATTGACACTACCAGAAAGTGACTTGAGGAAGAACCGGGTCCCCTTCACTTCTGTTCATGCTCAGAATTGAGGGGGATATGGAGGAAACACTGGAAATTGCCCCCTCACTAATACTAGCTACAATGTTGAATTCCCCCCAAAGGAAAATCCAGACAGGTAGTGAAGGGGGAGGGTGGAGTGATGTGTAATGAACTGAAAAAGAAAAATAAATCCAATCCAAAAATGTTCATCACAGTATTGTGTATCATACTGAAAGTGGGGAGAGGCATGAGAACAATCTTTTCTGACAATAAGAGATTTAAATTGTAGTTTGATTTATATAGTAGAAACCCTTGAAGCTATAAAAATGATGTTAAGAAAAAATATTTAGTGATCTGAGAAGATAGTTATTAAATAGTATTAAGAGAAAAATAGATTATAAAGCAATATTTATAATGGGATCCTATTTTGTAAATAAGAACAATGGAAGGATATATACCCCAAAATTAATAGTAGTTATCTCTGGGTAATAGAATTAGGAATGTTCATTTTCTTTTCAATGCTTATCCCTGTAATACCTCTATATTATAACGTGCATATTTTTCATTAAACATATATATTTTTCATATTAATATTTCATTAAACATATATCTTTTTCATTAAATAGATAAGTGAGTTTCTTTTGTTTAAATATTCATATCCATTATTTGTCTTTAAATTATGTATGTGTATAAATAGATGCATTTATACATATATACATATATATAGTATGAGGATAGGGGCATATATATACACATATATTCTTTTTATTTTAAGATTTTTTTATTTATTTGTTCATGAGAGACACACACACAGAGGCAGAAACATAGGCAGAGGGAGAAGCAGGCTCCCTGCAGGGATCCTGATGTGAGACTCGATCCCAGGACCCCAGGATCACGACCTGACCTGAAGGCAGATGCTCAACCACTGGGCCACCAAGGCATCCGTATATATACACATATTCCATTGCTACATCCACTTTCTTCCTTTCAATGTTTTACTAAAACTGCTCAATTGTAAACTTCCTGAGGACAGTGGCCATGTCCTCCACTCCTTGAATCCTATAAAGCACTCACCACGCACATTATACATATTAAGTACTCAGTTATTTCTTATTGAGAAAAAAAGTTTATTGGCTCATAAAAGAGCAATGTGGAGATTTTTTAAAAAGCACTAGTTATGTTTAAATCCTGACTTCAGTGTTTAAAAACTGTGTGTCCTTGAATCACTCAACTCCTCAGCCATTGTGTGTGAAACAGTGCTGTGGTCAGAAATAACCTAGAGGTACCTATACTGTACTCTTTGACCCAGTTACTCCACTTCTCAGAATTTATCCTCCAGGTAAATTTGCATTCTTAAGAAATAATGTTTGTATAGGTTTATTAATTGTAGCATTGTTTGTAATTACCAAAGTTTTTATTTTTATTTTTTTAAGATTTTATTTATTTGAGAGAGAGAGAGCACAAGGGGGGGTGGCGCAGAAGGAGAGGGAGAAGCAGGCTCCCCAGTGAGTAGGGAGCCTGACTTGGGGTTGATCCCAGGACCTTGAGCTTAAGGCAGACACTCAACCGATTGAGCCCTCCAGGCGCCCATCACAAAAGTTTTTAAATAACATAAATATCCATTAATAAGGAACCGATAGGATAAATTACAGTACATGTGTATAATGACATCATAAAAAGGATCAGAGAAGGTCTCTTTGTATTGAAAAATCTCTAAAATCTCTAAGATCGTGATCTCAGGGTCATGAGATGGAGCCCACGTCATGTTCTGTGCCTGGTCCTGAGCCTGCTTAAGATCCTCTCTCTCCCTCACCCCCTCCACTCTCCCCTTCTCTCACTAAAATAAATAAAACAAATAAATGAATAAACAAAATTAAAGGGCAGGAAAGAATATATTCATTTACATTTATATGCATAAATTCGCTCTAAAGAAACTGATAACATTAAGTACCTGTGAAATGACATGTCACAAAAAAGCTGGTAACAGTTGCATGTGGGATGGTAGCTAAGAGGCTAAAGGACAAATGTGGCAAGCAGAGTTTTCACTCTATACTCTTTCGTACTTTAAAATTTTTGAAACTTTTATATTTTTTTATTAGAAATAAATAATGTAATTTAGACTGAAGGGATTCAAAATAACAAAATAATGTTATAAAATGCCTTGCATGTGGCGGGCACTTAGGTTCAGCCTCTGATAGATAAGCCGCCTACCACCACCCTGTGAGTAGTAGTGATGTAAGACTACTTGCTTTTTTTTTTTTTTCTCCAAACATTAACCTTGCTCTCTCTGGTGGAGACGCCAGGAATTGCAATAAATTGGAGAACAAAAATTGAAACTTCAAGGGGCACCTGGGTGGCTCAGTCAGTTAAGCTCTGCCTTTGGCTCAGGTCATGATCCGGGGGTGCTGGGATGGAGCCCCATGTGAGGCTCCCTGCTCAGTGGGGAGTCTGCTTCTCCCACTTCTTCTCCCTCTCCCCCAACTCATGCTCTCACTTTCTTTCTCTCAAATTTTAAATAAAATATTTAAAAAATAAATAATAAAAATAAAAATGGAAATCTTAAACTCATGATTAACTAAGAAGTAGACTGTATACCTACCTCCATCTCCTTGAACCACTCCAATCTGTACCTTCTGTACCTTTTCAAGGTAGCTGTCAACTTGAGGAGACCCGAGCTGGAGTGCTTCCCGTGACACACAAAGAGTGAATAATATAGGTGGTCACAAAGGCCATGGGATGTAGCTCAGTTTACACAGACTTGTGAATGTATCTTATAAAACTTTAAGGGACACCTGGGTGGCTAAGTCAGTTTAGCATCTGCCTTTGTCTCAGGTCATGATCTCAGGGTCCTGGGATCAAGTTCCACATTGGGCTCCCTGCTCAGCGAGGAGTCTGCTTCTCCCTCTCCCTCCCTACCACTCCTACTGCTTCTACTCTCTCTGTGTGTCAAATAAATAAAATCTTATTTTAAAAAATGTAGCATAGTATATTTTTAAATAAATAACCTAGAAATAAATATTTCTAATGATATTCCAAATATTGTCCAATGATCAAGATAACTCAACTGCTGCTATTTGGCCATAAGCATGATTTTTAATGAAAAATTCTAATTCTAACAGCATCCACAATGTGAGATGTCAGAGACAGTTGTACGCTTCTCTGTTGGTTGATATTTATGTTGCTGATATTCCATCTACGTCAGGATTTTTCCTAATGTGGGCCCTAGTGAAACCTCAGGAACGTTTAAATCCCATTAGCACTATCCCCACTGGAGGGGGAACTGATTTAATTGGGAATCAACACACATTTTACACCTCTTTGGGAGGAAAAACATCTCAGGACTTGGGTATGATTAACAGAAAATGCTCTGTATGGTACTATGAGGAATAATTAAGCTATAAATTTTATCTTTGCTTGCCCAAATAAGAAACGCCTTTTCTTAAAAAAAAAAAAAAATCTACTCTTTCCCCCACAACCTTATCTGTCTAGGTAAATATAATTAGGTAATGGATGATGATTTGTTAGCATTTTATTTTCTCTGTTTGCAAGAGCATTAACAGTGATCAGAAAGCACACAACAAATATGGTCAGTTTCTGGTTTTCAGAGGCAAGAACGTGACTTTTGAGAATCAGACAGGCCAGAAACAGGCATTCTTGCAAATTAACTCTTCCTGTATTCTGAACAGCATCAGAGAGACTTTTGTCTTAGCTGATTTGCATGCACTAATTGCTAGTGCTGAGTAAATGTGGAGTGATCACCTACACAATTACATTCATAAATTAATATTTTTACTTCACAGTTATTTACACACAGGAAGAAACAGTACAAATAATTTTAAGGCTGTGTCTACACTTACATAATGAAGTGGTTAATTAAAGTAATGAGCTAGTTAATGGCAGGCCTAGAAATTTTTCATGAAATATCCATATAAGGGAGGAAGAAATGTCTTTGCCTGAATAATTCTCTTAATTGCCTCAACATTGATTTCACTTTCTACGCACAGAAACATGCCCTAAATGACACTTTGGTTATGAATCTGAATTATCCTTTGATTTCTTATGGGTGGTGTGGATGCCAAGGCTAACCGCCAAGGTAACAGGATTAAATCAGAGGTGTCACAGAGAAAAGGGCTGCACCCTAGATACACTGGACACAGGCTGATGCAGGCAAGCACATGGCCTTGAATGTTCAGAAAGAAACACTTAGGCTGGGTCTAGAGTACATCAGTCCTCAACTATCAATACCCAGGGGTCACTTTATCACTCCCAATCCAGGTTAATCCACTCCAATTTTAGAGAAGCCCATCCTTTTTTGGGAGCTCTGATCCTTTGCTCCAGTAGACCTCTAACCTTATGTTGGAGGCCAAATTACAACTAAATGCTTGCTTTACACCTGTAGTCAGGTGCCCATAACAAACCCTAATCACCTGGGGTTGGGCAACCACCTTACTCATTGGGAAAGAGATGTAGCTTTTCCCCAGTTTTAGTGACTAGCATCCCACCCACCTAGCTGTTCAGAGAACTCTAGCAGTCATCTTTGATTCTTTGCTTTTCCTCCTATTGGTCTAAGCCACCATCATCTCTGACTTGGATCAGTACAGTGGCCTCCTCACTGGTCTCCTTGCCTCCACTCTGGTTTCCTCAACTGCACCACTGATCACCAAAGTCTATTCTCAAGGCAACAGCTAGAATAATTCTCTAGAATGTACATCAAATCATGTCCATCCTCTTCTCAAAACCTTGCAATGACTAGAGCTAAAACTATGGGGTGCACTCTGGGTCTGGAAGCATATAGAAGAGGTCTGTAGTTTGGCTTCTATGGAATACCAGAGAAAGGACCCAAGAAGAGATGGAGGACTAGTGCCCTTCTCACCCTTTGAGGACATGACTGGGGTGGAGCTCCTCCACTCAAGTTCAAAGATGCTTTGGTCTAGGGATACAATTTATGGAAAAATAAGAAAGGACATAGACATAATTTCTTGACCTAGATCTAACCCAATATTGTAATTTATTAGTATTCCCCTTCCCTGAGATATACACCTTGTCTAATTCCTGCACTTGAGTGTTAACGAGATATCACAATCATAATTAGTTTATGTTTGGGACACCTGGGTGGCTCAACTGGTTAAGCGTCTGCCTTCAGTTCAGGTCATGATCCCAGGGTCCTGGTATCAAGCCCCACATTGGGCTCCCTGCTCAGCAGGGTGTCTGCTTCTCCGTTTCCACCTGCCACTCCCTTTGGTTATGTTCTCAATCTCTCTCTCTTGCTCTCTTTCTCAAATAAATAAATAAATAAATAAAATCTTTTTAAAACTTTTGGTATGTTTTATGGAATAGTTCAATCTAAGAAAAGTAGATTATCCTGGGTGGACATGACCTAATCTGCTAAACACTTAAATAGGATTGAGCTCTGCTTAGAAAGAAAGATTTGAGGCATGAGAAGGATTTAATTAAGGGAGACTTTCCATTGCTATGTTTGAAGATAAAAAGGCCACCTGTCAAGGAAAATGAAAGTGACTTCAAGGAACCGAGAACATCTCCCAGTTGACAGCCAGTAGGAAATGGGAACCTGAGTCCTACAACCACAAGGAATTGAACACTGACACATAAGCTCAGAAGAAGGCCCCAGATGGGAAAGCAGCTCAACCTTGGTTTTAGCAAGCAGCCAACACCTTGGCTTTAGCTTTGTGAGACTCTAAGCAGAGAGCCCAATCACACTGTGTCTAGACTTCTCACCTCCAGAACTGTGGACTAATAATTAAAGAGTGTTGGTTTAAGTCACTAAGTGTGTGGTGATTTGTTATGAAGCAACAGAATACTGTTTTAGGTAGATTAGTTTAGTGGATATAATTAGGTCTGATTGTAGTAAAAAGAATCCAGAGGACACAAAACCAGTTAGAATTTGCTATAGTAATCTAGGATGAGAGGATAAAGGCCTGTAGTGATGTGTTAACAGTCAAAATCGGGAGGGAAAAACTAGTAACAGATTGTGAAGGAAGAGTCCATTAGACCTGGCATTCACAAAAACATTCAGGGATGGTAAACTGCTATAGGGATGATTAACTGAACAATTCATTGGAAGTCAGTCATGAACTTCCTTCTGCTATCTTTCTTACAATTCTTTTGGACTACTATTGAACTATTCCATTTGATTTTTGTATGATTTTGTGTTCGGTTCTGACCTGGAAAACAAGCTCCTTGTGGACAGAATCATTTAAACTTCACTGACTTGATCCATAGAATCAAATGTTGTAAATATGAGATGATTTAATTCAATTACAAGGTACTTCACTATACACCTGTTAAACTGGCTCAAATCAGGACAAACTGACAATATCAAGAAGGATGAAGAGTAGTTATAACTGGCATGCATCGCAGGGGGCATGAGAGGTTGTGTAGCTACTTTGGGAAACATTTGGCAGTTTATCATAAAGTTAAAAATCAACTTACCAGACAACTCAGAAACCATTCTTGGGTATTTAGTGCCCCCCACCCCGCAAAATAAAGACATATAAGACACAAAGCCTGTACTTAAATGTTTATAGCAGCTTTATTCAAAATCATCAAAAAATGGAAGTAACTCAAGGACCTATCAATTAATGGATAAATTATTGTATACAATGGAATACTACTTAGCAGTAAAACAAAACCAACTCCTAATATATGCAACAACACAGGTAAGTCTCAAAAAGCGTTATGCTAAAAGGCGCCAAACTCAAAAGACTACATGCTGTCTGATTTCATTTGTATGACATTATCAAATGGCAAAACTATGGGGACACGGCGTAGATCAATGGTTTCCAGGGACTAGGGTAAGGGCAGGTAAAAGGGAACTTCTCAGGATAATACAAATACATTGTATCTTGTTTGTGGTGGTATTTTCTTTTTCTTTTTTTAAAGATTTATTTGTTTATCTTAATGAAGAGGAGGAGGGAACCCTGGGTGGCGCAGCGGTTTAGCGCCTGCCTTTGGCCCAGGGCACGATCCTGGAGACCCAGGATCGAGTCCCACGTCGGGCTCCCGGTGCATGGAGCCTGCTTCTCTCTCTGCCTGTGTCTCTGCCTCTCTCTCTCTCTCTGTGTGACTATCATAAATAAAAAATAATAATAATTAAAAAATTTTTTTTTTAAAAATGAAGAGGAGGAGCAGAGGGAGAGGACGTGGGAGGGAGAGAATCCCAAGCAGACTTCCAGCTAAATGTGGAGCCCAGTGTGGGGCTAATCTCACAACCCTGAGATCATGACCTGAGCAGAAACTAAGAGTCACACACTCAACCAACTGCATCACCCAGGTGCCCCTGTGGTGGTATTCTCAAGTCTATATACATTTTTGAAATTTTCTAGATCTATACATCTAAATGGGGTAAATTTTAATATATGTAAATTATACCTTGATAAGTCAGACTTAAGGGGAAATAAAGCAAGCAAAAATTACAATATACTAACAAGCACTCTATTATAGCTTCATTATCCGTCCCATGAAATAGGCTCCTGCCCAGATCTTTAGAGCTTTTTAAGGCTGGAGGCAAAACACAATAATGTTATCCTCTTTCTCCAAATTCTTACCTCCAAATTCATCAAGAAATACGTATGTATTAAATTAAGTAAAATAATTGATTTGTACACGAAAATCTGATGGCAACAACAGCAATGGTTGTTCTACAGAGGAAAATAAGAGAAGAAAATACTTTAACAGCTCATGTTCAAGACAGTAAAGAGGCCTGAAAGCAAGGAGGGCCTGCCAAACCCAGACAGCATATTTATGCAGGTGTATGCCAGGGCCTCCAATCTGTTTTTAGCACCAACTGGTAACATTCCTTCCTCCTCTACTCTCCCTGGTGCCACGTAGGAATTCCTGCTTAAACCCAGAAAGAGTTTAGAACCACTCCAAACACAGTACCCTGGACAATGTTACCCCTTCTTTCCATATCTTGGAGGGGTCTCTACCTATGGGTATACATACACAGGTATCTACGACAGGTCAAGTCTTAGGAAAGCCCATGCAGTATTCCCATATTCATATTTCTACTGATGTAAATGCAGACACAACTAATTTCTATATGAGCAGAGAGAGTGGACTATTCTAAGGCTCATCTCTGATCTTAGGGAGAAAAAGAGGAGGAGGGCAGCCCCAGTGGCGCAGTGGTTTAGCGCCACCAGCAGCCTGGGGTGTGATCCTGGAGACCTGGGATCGAGTCCCACGTCCAGCTTCCTGTATGGAGCCTGCTTCTCCCTCTGCCTGTGTCTCTGCCTCTCTGTGTGTGTGTGTCTCTATGAATAAATAAAATCTTAAAAAAAGAAATAAAGAGAAAGAAAGAAAGAAAGAAAGAAAGAAAGAAAGAAAGAAAGAAAGAAAGAAATGAAAGAAAGAAAGAAGAAAGAGAGAGAGAGAAAGAAAGAAAGAAGAAAGAAAGAAAAAGAAAGAAAGAAAGAAAGAAAGAAAGAAAGAAAGAAAGAAAGAAAGAGAAAGAAAGAAAGAGAAAGAAAAAGAGGAGGATTTACCCTATTCTCTCCTTAAAATTTCATACGTAAGCACACAAAACTTCTCCAGGCACCCAAACGCACAGTGTAGGAAAGCATGTCAAATGAGAAATTGGTGTCATGGTGGGTCAGGAAGGAGCAATAGTACTAGCATTAGCAAAAGCATTAATGCTAAGAGGATGTTAGAAATAAAAGCAGGAGTGTTTGTTGGCTCAATCGGTAGAGCATGTGACTCTTGATCTTGGGGTTGAGTTGGGGCTCCACGTTGGATGTAGAGACTACTTAAAAATAAAATCTTTTAAAAAAATGAAACAAAAGAGTTGTATTTTAGCATGATGGCGTTTTATATGTTCAGAGAGAGGCAGGCATTTCTGTTCTGCTATGTTGGTTGTCTTGAGTTTTGTCTTTAAATTTAAGACAGGGGTATAAATTTTTTAAAATGATTATGCACTGTTCCCTTTGAGAATAAGGAATTTGAATTTAAAATTAACAATATTTCCAATATGTTAAAAATTAACTACATCCCATGTTCAATATTTTCTTAAATAACGATTGTATATAACAGACCATTCTAAAGTATAATAAATGATGTCTTCTAAACTCTACTAATGGCTGGCATTACTTATGACCCTTTCTGTAGCAATAGCCAATAAAAAAGATCATATTTTCAGTATATACATATCATTTTGAAGACTCTAACGTTCAGAAGTGAGTCAATTTATTTAATTTATAGGAAGATGAAAACCATTCTAGGAATAACATTTTATGATTCTACTCTCATCAATATCCGATACTCTAAATTTTCTTTTTAAACATCTCCATTTTCCATTGTCATGTTTGAATTACTTTTATTATTGTATTTTACCTATTTCAATGTCTACTTCTTTTCTTTTATAAATGAATTCACCAGGTGAAGACAAATGAGCCTAGAAACTCTTAGGATTTAGAATACCTTTAATTACTATACATCATGCCATTAAGAAAAATCAGATACAGCTCTCTCTGATAAGAATTATATTTACATCTTTCTCATCACTAAATCTGACTTATTAAAAATAATCTTTTAACAGCAATAAAAATGGAAGTAACATACTAAAAATGGGCTCTTTCTATTTTATCATTTTAAAATGTTTAAACAATGTCAATGCTGGTGCAACTGTATGTCCATAATACCTTCTGCTTGTTTTATTTGAGAAGAAAAATAAGCTCATTGGAAATGTACATGTAACAGAACTTATACATAAATATATATAAAATGAAAATCTATACATATGCATAGCATATCAGCAGACAAAATTTTAAAATAACTCTGTAAGACCTATAGCACTACAGATGCTTCAAATACTAGTGATTAGAAATTTATTAGAGATCTTTTAAATTTAGAGAACTGCATAATTAATTTCAGATAAGTCTTGTCTGATCAATTAGTCCATGAAAATTTCTGTTTTTTCACTCACTCATCATTTATGCTGCCCCATTTGGCATTTTATAACAAATTAGAAGAATAAATCCAATTTGTTATGATCCAAGAATTGTGTTTACAGTGTCTTACTTAATCCCCAAACTGAAAGACCTACATAGTTGCCTTTTTAGTGGATATTGAGAAAAATGAGAGAGAAAAGAGAAATATGGCTTTGTTTCATAAAAACTAAATATCACCTAAAATGTTAGTTTATTATCCATGGTTAAATATTTGACCCTCATAAAGAAATTGCATGATATGCTTTTGAATCACTTTCTATTATTAATTGCATCAAACCTTCAAGCTTTCACCCTCATAATTCTTTTCAATCCTCACCCATCCCTTCAATGACTTTTTTCCCTTTGACTAGTTTAGCTTAATTATCATGTTCAATTTTCCCAAATTAAATCATGTACTCTTCGTTATAAATTTTGTGTTTCCATAGAACAAATAAAATTTTTCTTGTCCTAATAACCTATATATGTTACAGGAGTAGATCTTAAATGTGTTGCAGAATTTTAGAATTAGATATCAAAGACAGGAATTGATACCAAGTTTTAAGAATTTTACTGGGCAGTTTTGTGACACTATATTCTGGTCCCAATTCATGGCTAAGAAACTTAGAGCAAAATAACCCGACATTCAGATCAATAATTAAGTAACCAAGCCTAACATAAATGCCTTATTTCTCATGAACATGTCTCATCTCCCCTCTAAGGTGATCAGCTTTTCTGGGACAGAGCCAAACACCCCTAAGCATATGCTTAGTGAATATTAGGGAGCAAATGTTTAAGTTAGTTTTTTAAAACCAATGGATCTTTGCCATGTGTATTTATTTAGCCCAGAATGAAATGTTCTGTCATTTAAGATGTACAGTTACTAAGTTATGGACACATCTTATGACTTCTGCATAAGTCTCACCAATCAACTAACTTCAGGGGTGCCTGGCTGACTTAGTTGTTAGGGCATGTGACTCTTGATCTTGGGGTTGTGAGTTTGAGCCCCACAGTAGGTATGGAGATTACTTTTAAAAATTAAAAAATAAAATATTTAAAAATAAATCAATTAACTTCATTTTCTATTGAGCTCCTGAGTTTATTTCTTCAATATACCTATCATGGGGGACTGGGAATGCTTTTGCTACTCTTTCCTTAGATTTTTATGTCAATCTTCACAATATTGTACAAAATAGAACATTTCCTTTAGAAAATTCTTGTTCCTGACTTACTCTTTTTGCTCTTGAGATTGTTTCACGTTTTACGCTAGTAGAAAAAAATAAAAATTATTTTAAATGTGCGAATGAAATAAAGACAAACAAAAAACTGTTCTCTGCATTGGATAATAGAGTTTTAATGTATTTCCGCTGTCGGGTTGGTGTATTTGTGTGATAATTTTATGTGACAGTGTAATTAAATTGTAAAACAATTCCCATTTCCTATGTATTTTATCTATTTATCATCATTTATTTCTTTACCTTCTTTTCTGCAATAAATATTATTGTAAGGAGAGTTAAATAAGTTAAACCAATGCAATTACTTTTACAGATTGAAATTAACTTCATATATCAATTTGTACACATTTATACAAAGTACCTACAACTTGCCCGATATAAATAAATGTGTTTATTGCAGTATATTTATGATGTCACTGTGGTTTCCATGTTTGCCTTCCTTTTGAGTGATGATCTATATGTTTAAACTTGACATTTTAACAGTATTTTCAAACAATTTCATTCATTATCAAATAACCATTTATTACACTATGGCAATTTCATACAATTTACTGAACCCTTTAGACACTCCTAAACAATGATTTATCAACCAATATACAGATTTTAATGCTTATCACAGCAAATATAGAAAGTAACATTAAATAGTGACTTGACAAGAGATAACTAAATTATCTTTTTAAAAAATCTTGATGAGTCATGTTTAGTAATAGCCTGTATGCTTTTATAGCTGTACTAGAAATCAAGAAAAGTATATTAGATTGTTATATTCTTCATGTGTTAAGATAGTTAATTATAAAACCTATGTAGATGTCAATCATATAACCTCAAATGTTGATTTTAGAGGCAAGAGAGAAGGAAGGGTATTTTAGATGTTTTGGATGATGATGGGCTTGGTAGCTTATTGTATTTGGGCTTCCCCATAGGGACAACATTCCTGCTTAGAAAAGGCATCTCTGGGTGACAAATCCGGGGTGATCCAGATGGATCATGCTGTGTGAAACCAATGGTTATTTACCATAATCCCATCCCCTTGCTGCACACAACAGTATCCAGATCATTCTCATGATGCCTGACCATATCATCCTCTCTGGAGCATCCCACATAAGTTATGCTGTTGTAAAACGTATTAGGGGAAAAACTTAATTTCTCCACCCAAAGGAGCCAAATCAGTGGCAGAATGTTATCTTTGTAGGATCACGCAGTTGATTCAGTGAAGGCTATAGTCCTCAGAGAAGCCAAGAGAAAGTTTAGGTTTCAAAACAAACAATTAACAAGGAAACAAGGACAGAAAGGGAGGAGAGAGAAACAAAACAAGCTTCCTTTCAAGTAGGATCATTTACATGAAACATTAAACCTGATAAAGGTTTCTGTCAGTGTGTGGGAGGGTCTGTATTTCTTTAGTTATCCACATCCAGAATGAATTAATTTGGCACTAATTGCAGAAGGATTAAATTTATTCAATCTCTATAGACTACTCCTTGACTATTAAAATTAAATGAAGATAAAAATGAATTAGTCTTTCCTGGATCAAAAATTAAATACCAAATCCATTTATGAGGATGTGGGGGATGATGGGCAGTGAAGACCACAACCTGTGACTTTTTGTTCTGAAGTAAATTAAAATGAGATTATTTTTTGATAGATTTATTAATTTAACAAAAAGATTCCTTATCTCCAAGGCTCCTGGGACACCTTTAGAAAACATACTCTAGCTATAAGAACCTAAAAATATATCCGTTTCTATTAATACTTTTAAAAAATATATAGCTGTGCCAAGAAATCGGCTTGCTAGAAAATGTCTTTTTTTTAATAGTCAAAACACACACACAAAAAAATATTAAAATGAAAAAGAGGAACAAGTTTCAAGCGATTTCATTTCAGCAGGGGTCCTCTGTCCCTCCGTGTCAGGTAAGAATTGAAGCAAATTCTTTATAAAGAGACAGTCTCATAAACTAAATGTGGAAGGAATTCCTCATTTTCAGGCTGGTCCTTAAACAAAAATGATCACTTCAAGGCCATGCCCAAGACTCTCTGAGATTACCATCTCTTTCTTCATTCGCCCTTGCCTTTTCCCAGTCTTAGGGAGTGCATAGTGCATACGGGGTGTGGGGGAGATCCTCCACAGTCAGAGTGGAATTGGAAAGGAAATTTGCTGATTCTGAGTTCAGGGCACTACCTATTGTAGTGTGCAAACCTGCAAACTGTCGATACCCATATCCCTGGGAAATATTCTGATTATTTAAAGTATATTTCCTATTACATGGCATGGATTTGATGCATGCATTTGATTGGATTTTTTATTCTATTTTTTTAAGTCAAGACAATAATATGAAAGTTGTGTCATTTTCAGGTGTTTGTACTTAAATATCCATGTAACGTTTCTAAAATGTAAGGAAATGATAAGTCCAGCTTTTGGCAAAATGGGGTAAAATGAGTCTTTGGTACTGTATGGATTACTGACAAGGAAGTTGAAAATCTGAGAAAGACCCGGAACTTGCCCAAGGTCACAGAGACTGTAGCCCACCGTAGACTTCCTCCTCAGTTGTACTGACATTCATGAAAAAGAATCATTAGTACCTCTTACCTGCATTGTTACCTATTTTAAAATGTAAATAATCATCTAGATTCTCTTACTTGTAGTTAACTTTTAGGAAGTATTTTTGGAAATACGTTTATAGAACATTTAGCCTCTTGCAATAGTGATTTAGGTGATATCACTTTCTAATTTTTACACTTGTATTAAAGAAAAGTGTACACACAGTGCCTCGTTAGCTCTTGTAAAAGAAAAACGCCTTACGCGTAGAGCCATGTTAACACTTTGTTAAATAGAATGTAGTTCCCAATCCATCCAACAATTGTTTCTGCACTTTGAAATAGATCTGTTTTCTTGAAACAAATAAGATTGTACTTTGACTCTAAAGATGCAGATAAGGGGATCCCTGGGTGGCTCAGCGGTTTAGCACCACCTTCAGCCCAGGGTGTGATCCTGGAGACCCGGGATTGAGTCCCATGTTGGGCTCCCTGATAGAGCCTGCCTCTCTCTCTCTCTGCCTATGTCTCTGCCTTTCTCTCTCTCTGTGTCTCTCATGAATAAATAAATAAAATCTTTAAAAAAAATAAAATAAAGATGCTGATAAATGATAACTGCTTTGGTGAATGACAGTGTTATATCTAATTTTGTATTAATCTGGATGCAGTTACTGTAACTGACTACAGAACAGTTTGCCTTACTATATTCTCATTTTTATTTACCCAGCTCAGAAAGAATTTAAAAAGCACTATCACTGGAAAAAATCATCATCGTCATCGTCAATCAGTCAATCAAACTGCTTTTCTCTAATGGAGGCTATCACTTATTTGCATGTTTCTAAATATCGATGTCATTCTGAGAGAAAAATCTACTTCCTTCTTTAAAAATTAGCCTTTACTCGGTAATAAATCAAGCATGGGATACTATCTCTCAGTACTTTTGCAAGAGCATTAATTAATAAGGGGAGTGGTTTTTCATAATGACCCTTTCAGAGTAGATGGACTCTGTCCACCTTCTTTCCAAATCTCAGCCATGATCTCCAATTTATTGTTGCTCTGATATGGCCAAATTTTGTTTTTTTATATTATAAAATGCATGCCTTCAGATACTTCTAAACTCATATTTGTTATTTCTTTTGTGACATTGCAGAAATAGCTTCACCGAGGACTTGAATATGGACTCGAAGATTATTAGTTTTAGTGAGTAATCTAAGGTAACTCTAGACTTTTTAAATTTATGTTGAATGAAATACACATCCTCTCTCATCTTCAACAAACACGGCTCACTCCAGATCTGAGCTCTTGCTCTCACATGACTTCAACCATAACCTATTTCCCTGAATGAGATGAATACTTAAAGTCCCATGGACTAAAATTCTCTGGCAAATTAGCCTAGTTTTCCTCTTGAATGGCCATAATCTAATTTTGCGTATGGAAATATTTCTTTAAAATGTGTGCTGCTGCTTCCGTCTATGTGCTCTGTGAAATGTGGAAGCATCTTGTAACAGTGATGTGTAATATATGTGTGCAATCCAATTTGATTTTTTGAAATAGGGAAGCACAAATTCTCTCTGGAATAATTTCTTTTACTGGTTCATTGTCGACAAGAAACTTGTCACCATGCTAAAGATAAAACTGCTGCTGGGTTTAGTTTAGAATTTTATAAAGTGAATAAGTGAAAAATATATATACATACATTTCAGACTCAAGTTATGAATAATTAAATGAATATATAATTGTATCCAGTTTTACCCTCAAGCTCAACTAGCAAAGACATCTTCAGCCCATGTAAAAAGGATATTTCACATTTTTTTCAAAAACTATGAGTGAGCTGCCCAACATCACTGAATTTATTTGCTCGTAAGCCAGAAGAACAATCTGTCTATAAAATTATACAGTGGGGAGTGCAGCATTATTCAAGAGTTTTGTTTAATGTACATTCTGCCTTCTAAAATTTGAATTTACACAAGCATTTTCTTAGTGTTGTCTGGTATACCTTCTTCTTTTTTTTAATTTTTATTTATGATAGTCATAGAGTCATACATAGGCAGAGGGAGAAGCAGGCTCCATGCACCAGGAGCCTGACGTGGGATTCGATCCTGGGTCTCCAGGATCGCGCCCTGGGCCAAAGGCAGGCGCTAAACCGCTGCACCACCCAGGGATCCCTGGTATACCTTCTTCATCATCTCTCATCCTATCTCTCGGATCCAAGGAGGCAGTAGAGATGAGGAGATAAAGACTCAGCACTCTCTAAGTCTATTTTGGCTAAGTACTTTTGTTTTGATGTATGAAGTATGGCAAAGTAATGTGAATGAATTAACACACATACTAAAATATATGCTCAAAAGAGGGGTGCCTTTTTCAAAGTGGTTCTCTCAGAACTTATACTAATAATGCTGTTATTGTGAGGAACATGTTTCAATCTCTTCTTTTGGAGCACAGTTATAATAATTGGTTGCTTTTCCATGTTGTTCATCATATTGGCTGTGAGTAAACCCTTAGCACTAAAAAAAAAGCTCCCCCTTTCATCTGGCCTTGAATGACTTATTTTTGATACCGGCCATTCACACTCATTTATCCTCCAACTGCTTGGGCTCCAGTCATGAAGAAAAAGGGGCAGTTTCTTGAAGTCTCTGCACATTTGCATAAGCCATTCCCTCAGTTTGGAAGATCTTCCTTTTATTACTAAGCTCGAGTTGACCCCCTTCAGAAAGTCTTCCTTGACTGGCCCCAACTCCCCCACTCCCCCGCCATTTGTTTAGCTCCTGTCTATTTAGCTGCACTTTGGAAGTACCAACGTCACCTCAATTCACCAAATTGTTTTGCTGCATTTCTTTGCAGGCTCCATGCCAGGAGCCCAACACGGGACTTGATCCCGGGACTCCAGGATCGCGCCCTGGGCCAAAGGCAGGCGTCAAACCGCTAAGCCACCCAGGGATCCCTAGATGATATGTTCTAAAGCCACACTTTTTTTCTTCTAAATTATTTTCCAATTTTAATATTCCAAGTATCTGCCTATTCAAGGAGACACATAGAAGAAATCAAGTGATCATAAAAATATACTAAAAATTATCCAAAAAATCTGTAAATACATGGAAAACTGTGGGGTTTTTTTAAAAAATTTTAATTTATTCATGAGAGACACAGAGAGAAGCAGAGACAAAGGCAGAGGGAGAAGCAGGCTCCCTGCAGGGAGGCTGATGCAGGATTCTATCCCAGGACCCTGGGATTATAACCTGAGCCCAAGACAGATGCTCAACCGCTGAGCCACCCAGGCATCCTGAAAACTGTGTTTTTATTATACTTTTTTCAGGCTAACAATTTGACCCATGGCTTAGAGGTATTTCACCTAAAAGCTGAAAAAATATATATTGAGCATATTATTTGAAAATATACCTAGTGTGTTGTTTGAAAAATCAGTTAGTCTTATGTTTTGAACTTTTTTGGACATTCTATAGTGTGGTTTTCAACTATTAAAAAAATGGAGCAACTAAATTTGTTCAATAAAGAATTGTTAATACAAATTTATCCATAATAAAAATGATGGCATTGAGGAGTTCAGTATGTATTTTTATTTTTTATATTTTATTTAATTTTATCTTGTCTTATTTTATTTATTTTAAGTAGGCTCCCCAGCATAGAGCCCAATGCAGGACTTGAATTCATGACCCTGAGATCAAGACCTGGGCTGAGATCAAGAGTTGGAGACTGAGTGACCCAGACACTCCACTTTTCATTTTTAAATGAAAAAAAAAAAAAAGATTATAAACTGGGGCACTGGGGTGGCTCAGTGGTTGAGCGTCCGCCTTCAGCTCAGGTCATCATCCCAGGGTCCTGGGATCCAGTCTGCCATCAGGCTCCCTGCAATGCCTCTGCCAATGCCTCTGCCTCTGCCTATGTCTCTCATGAATAAATAAAATCTTTTTAAAAATATTATCAACTACTAGGTACTTATTTCATTTTTATAGAAACATGTGTGCTATTTATATAGTTATATGTATACAAAAATCTGAAAGGATATACCTAAATGTATACCTTCTCTATAGTTTCCTATGTTTCAACAATAAGTATAGCTAATTCATGAGATGAGGATAAGAAGATAAATTGTAGAGTGGACTACTCAAGACCAAAGCAAACACCGACCAAACTAACTGGACAATCAAGTCATAGAAATGAAAAAGAAAGATGGCAAAAACAAAAAAACACAAAAAAACAAAAAAACAAAAACCAACCCCACATAACTGTATATAATTTCAAATGACTTGCTGCCACCTTGTGAGGAATGCTCCTCATTGCAGGGCTGAAAAAAGCAAAATAGGAAACTACGGGGGGGAAAAAAATCTGAAACTTAAGATAAAATCGCTGACGTAAGCACGATCCAAGAAATTGTTTAGCTAAGGCTCTGCTTATCAGCTGATCCGTCTTGTTTTCTCCGCCAGCTAACTTCACAAAACTGCTTGGAGGAAAATATTATCAAACACGTATGATGATAGTACGCCGTCATATGTCTAATAAACAGCACTTTATCTCACAAAAGCCCTAGGAAGTAGGTATTACTGTTCCCTGTTTTCAGAGATGAGACAGAGTGTCGACCCCCCCTCCGCCCCCCTTACCAAGAATGGGTGCATGTTGCCAAAACCCTGTAAACCGGGGAGCCGCATTTCGGGTCAGTGATGGACATTTTTCGGTTGCCCCCAAGCTCCCTCTTCCCGTTCCCAGATGCACCGTCCAATCGGCGGACGGCTGCGCCTCCGTGGGGACTCCCGCCGCACGTCTGCACACCTGCGCCGCTGCGCCGGGCGCGAGGGGGCCGCCGGCCTGCGCCCTTCCGCCCCCTGCGCACGGCCGGACGGGAACAGCAACAGCGTCTGGAAAACGTGACGGTAATCTTACAGCACCTTTACGGCGGCTGAGTCCACTGATAAAATACCTGTACTCTGGTTGTTTCACCTTCCCAGAGCACGGGCCACACCCGGCTGTTCACTCAAAACAACCAGCCCGGCGGCTCCCCGCACAGAGCCCGGCAGCCCCGGTTGTCTTCACGGTAAGGACTCTTCCGAGGTCTGGCTTCCCCTAGATGAGGCCTCGGAGATTCTTCCTCCCCTGCTTTCACCCATTCTATGCTATAAAATTATTCTAAGGATCAATAAAGCCCACAGAAGGGATGTAGAAACGTCCCTTTGAGAGTCAAGGGCCGGGTCTCAGCGGGAGGAGAGGAAGCGCGGCCAGCCCGGGCGGAATGCGCATGCGTCAGTCCGCGCGGCCGAGGGGGCGGGGCAAGGGCCGAAGACGCCCCCTCCCCCTCCGTCTCCGCGGGCCCCCGCGCCCGAAGGAGGTCGGGGTTCCGTCACTTCCGCCCCGGCGGCTGTCTGCGTCCGGGTCAGCTGCTGTCGCTGCAGCTGTAGCCAGGGCACTGGGCCCGGGTCTCCGCTGCAGTCCGAGGGGAGCGGGCTCCTCTCGGCGCTACCTCCTGCGCCCTGGCCGTCAGCCCCACGTCGCCGGCCTGGAGGGGCGAGGAAGACGAGGGGGCCAAGGCTTCCTCCGGGGTGAGTGCGGCCCGGGAGGGCTGGGCACGGCGGGGCTGGGCTGAGAGCAGGCCTGCGGCGGACGTCTGAGGGGTGCGTGCCCCCCGGACAGCCCGAGAGGGGAAGCGCGGAGGGCCACGGGTGGAGCGGGCCGCCAGGGAGCTTGCCCGGGACGCGCTTCCCGGATCCCCGCCCAGCTTAGGCCCCCGCCCTTGGCTCGGCTCCTGTTTGCCTTCCCTAGGCTTACCCGCCACCCGGCCACCCCTTTTCCGTTTGTGCTGTTGTGTTCGGGGTGGGAGTTGTCCCCCCCTCCCCCGCTGGGCCCCCCTGCACACGCCCTGGTCTGGGTGCGGTGACCGGGCCGCTTCGGTCGCGTATTTAAGACCAGCGTCAGTCCCGGTGCAGAACAAAGAAACTCGGACGTCTGATGTGCCCAGTACCCTCGGGGAATAGACGCGGAAGCGGCACTTGGTAATGAGGGCTTTAGAGGACCTTCCTACGTATAAAAGCCCAGTTCCTGCGTGGATTCAGACATCACCTTTTGCTTAATGGTTTGCGTTTCCTGGGCGTCTCTCATGCAGCTGGAAATCTCCTAGATCAGCTCCAGTTAAATCAGGAATCTGTTCGGATCTGTTAACGTTGCTTTGAAACTTCCCTCGTCTGCCAGTTGGCGGGAGCCCTCTGAGAGCACAGCTTTTGCCCAGTTCCTCCTGGTTGACATAGTGCCTGCCTTAGAGTTTAGTTGACTGAAGTGTGTGATTGCACTTTACAGTTGCCTTTTTTTTTCCCCTCCTCCTCACCATTTTAAATTAGGATCTCTATTTATCTTAATGCCTAGTTACGTTTTCAGCGAAACATATTCCTTCTCTAAAATTTTATAAGAGTTTCTGCAACTTGTAAATGGATAACTTCAGTTACCCCGTTTAGTTAGCTTGTATACTATCATCTTGATCTTGGACACCTTTTACTTAGTTCTCGTCATTTTACATTTCTTCTAGACTATTCTTATTTTCATAATCTCCTCTATTGCCGCCTAACATTGTTGGGGTAATACAGGAAGTATGACAGGTCCACTTCTGCAAACATGGATCTTGAGCTAGATGGTCATTAGTCAGTGCTGTTGTAGTCTTTAAGCATTAGAGGACCTTTGAAGTTAAATGTAACCAAGTCTGGCATTACAGGCTTATGCTGTATAAAGTTGCCAGTGAACTGGAGACAGTGTGCTGTATTAGAAACAGGCTGCATTTAATCTGGGACCCAAAATGTAGGGTCATTTGCCTCATATGTAAGCTAAAACGGGGATAAATAACACCCATATTTCGTACCTCACAAAAGCTGTTGATTGGAACATACTGGATGATGAATGTACAAGTGGTTAGTAAATGCCAAAAGGAAAGTGGTTCTTTTCATTGCCTCTGGAGTAACGCCAGTAGGAGCTGTGATGGAGGAAGGCATCTGAAAAAGGAAGGCCAGACAGAGCTGGCAGAGGGAGAAGCAGGCTCCCTGCAGGGAGCCCGATGCAGGACTCGATCCTGGGACTCTGGGATCACACCCTGAGCCCAAGGCTGACGCTCAACCAATGAGCTACCCAGACGCCCCTGTGATACAGTATTATTAACTATAATCAACACGACACGCTATACATTACATCCTTAGGATTTATTTTATAACTGGAAGTTTGACCCCCTTCACCCATTCCTCCAACCCCTCTCTCCTCTGGCATCCACCAGTCTGTTCTTTACATCTTTGAACTTGGTGTGTGTGTGTGTGTGTGTGTGTGTGTGTTTTAAGATTCCACAAGTAAGTGAGACCTTATAGTATTTGTCTTTCTCTAACTTACTTTATATAGCATAATGCCCCCAAGGTGTATCCATGTTGTCCCAACTGGCAAGATTTCATTCTTTTTATGGTTGAATAATATTCCATTGTATATGTATACCACAATTTTTTTTTTTAGATTTTATTTATATATTCATGAGAGACAGAGAGAGAGAGAGAGGCAGAGACACAGGCAGAGGGAGAAGCAGGCTCCATGCAGGAGCCTGATGTGGGACTCGATCCCGGGTCTCCAGGATCAGGCCCTGGGCTGAAGATGGTGCTAAACTGCTGAGCCACCCGGGCTGCCCGGTATACCACAATTTTTTAATCCATTCATTTATCGGTGGAAACAGGTTGCCTCCATATCTTGGCGATTGTAAATAATGCTGCTATGAACATGGGGCTGCATATACCTTATTGAGATAATGATTTTGTTTCCTTCAGATAAATACCCAAAATTGCTGGATCAAATGGTAGTTCCTTTTAATTTTTCAGGGAACCTCCATACTGTTTTCCATAGTGGCTGTACCAATTTACATGCCTATCAACAGTGCACAGGCACTCCTTTTTCTGCACATCCTTGCCAACACTTGCTATTTCTTGTCTATTCAAGAACGGCCATTCTGACAGGTGTAAGGTGACATCTCACTGTCATTTCGGTCTTAGAAACTAGTATGACCCTGCTTTCAAGGAAGCAGTGACAAGCGTATAAGATTTTTCTGGAGGTGTTTTGGTGATCTTTGTAAACATAAATATAGGCTGGCCTAAAGTATTTTCCAGGAACGCTACCAGTGCTGCCAGCCTCCTAGGGAAAAGTGAACACAAATACTTAGAATGAAGCCCTTCTGTTTAAATGCAGAAGTAAAAGACTTGCCTGGACATTTCCTTCTGCCAACTATAATTGATTTCAGCATAGATGGTAGTTACTAGCACCTATTCTAGCAGCACTGTTAAACTACATAATAGTAAAGTGGCATGTAAGATTATAATTTATAATTCAGACAGTTGTAAATGTGATTTTAATATTTAATTTTTGCTTATATTGCTGAGTTTATAGGGAAATCCCCTTCTTTATCTTGGTTGAATTTACTGCCACACCTCCCTTCTGGAAGTTGTCTCAGGAGGTAATCCATTCTCCTTGATTTTTAACCTCACTGATGTGAGCCGGTGTTTTGAATTTATCTGTATGCCTTCTGCTGGTAACTGGCATAAGCAATCATGTGCTCCCGGTACCACCAGTATGCTGAGAAATCAAGTTATTCTTGTTGCATTTGGTTATTTTAACAAATGGCATCTTAAAGTGTAATTTCCTCCATTCTAATTTACCAAATCTATGAACAAAAAATGGGAAACAGCCACAGTTAACTTGTGAGTCAGCGGTGTCCTGATTTCCTTCAAAGTGGTTGTGCTTATATTGCTCCTTTCTTGTTTGTTTCCTGTTCTTACAGCTGCTGATGATTAAGTGCTTCCAAGAACAATACTCTCTCAATTGTTTGAACTTTTTGTCTACCTAGTGTACTTTTCTCTCTACAATTTATGGTGAAATAGGCAAGATTGAGTCTGTCTGCTGTCTCCTACTGGTTCTGTTTAGCTTAAATAATTATCCCCAAACTAAATATCCATGTCCATGTGCTGTATTAACATGACATGCTTCAGTATGATTTTGAAATAAAAATGGAATGAATTGGCTGAAACACTTGAAGGAGTTATTTTCAAGTGATAAACTTCTTCAAGTAGTAGGGGAACTAAAGGACATCATTTGTCTTATAGAATTTCACAAGTTACATATTTCTCTTAGAAATAAGGAATAAGGGCAGCCCTGGTGGCGCAGCGGTTTAGCACCACCTGCAGCCCGGGGTGTGATCCTGGAGACCCGGGATCGAGTCCCATATCAGGTTCCCTGCATGGAGCCTGCTTCTCCCTCTGCCTGTTTCTCTGCCTCTCTCTCTGTGTCTTTATGAATAAATAAATAAAATCTTAAAAAAAAAAAGAAATAAGGAATAATTTTACCAACAGAAATTGATAATTGCATGTATGTGGGTTGCTCTAAATATTTTCATTACACTTTTTGAGAGTAAAACAACAGGAAGCCTATTTATATAGTTTAATAAGAAAAATAAGCCTAAGAGGTAGAGCAAAACATTGGCTTGCTATCCAGTGTCTTACCTTATAATAGTCTTACTTGTAACTAACATTTACAGGCTTATGTGCCATGCACTGTGCTAGGTGTTGGGAATATAGTGATAGCAACTTTCAGTCTCTGCTTTTATTTATGAGATATTAAATATTTTTCTAAGTATGTGGGATATTTGAAAAAGGCAACAAGAACATCCTGATATTTTTCCAATACGTACAAAAAGGTGAAACAAAATAATGGAAACTTTTTCTGATTATTGAATTTCGGAAGTATATTCACTTTTAAGTGATTACACAAGACTTCTGAAAAAAATTGAGTACAGTGAATTAAAAACTTCTGAAAGAGATAGTTTTAAACCTTTAGTGATAGTGTTTCAGTCTCACTTGAGAATTAGTTTCTAAGTTAATAGGCGTTAAGTATTTGGGCTTTATGGCCATCATCTTTTGGTCTTTTATACTAGTTCTGTGTTCTAAATAGAAGAGATTGGTAAGATAGGTATCCTTTTTTTATTTTTTCTTTACAGAGAGAGTTACCATCAGAGAACAATCTATAAGGTGATCATTGAAGACCTGTGTTAAGGTGTAGTCTATGTATGTATTAGAAACAGAGAACGTGGTAAAGAACTCAAGATTGCTATATTTTAGGTGTGTTTTCCATTAATTTCTCAACATTGCCTGGCTCAGTGTTTTCCCAGAGAATTAAAAATGACTTACATATGCAAATACTGAGTTTTCCAAGCAAATATGTTGGTGAAGAAAAGAGCGTTTGCCATTTTTTTCTGTGCTTCACAGTGGGTCCTTGAAAATTTAAAACTTTTAAGAATGTGTGAAACCCTTCCTTGAGCATAAGTAAGAATTCAAACTGAGAAGAGAGCCTCCCAGATATAGTTTACCGTGTGAAATCTAACACTTTAAAAGATTGCCAGTGTGATTTTGTTGTTGTGCTAGAACATAATACTTTTTTGTACAGCTTTGTACATCTTTTGAGTGTTGTAATGACAGCAAATAAAGCAGCTATAAACCACGACCACATCTTTGTTTAATTTTTTAATTTTTTTTAATTTTTATTTTTTTTATTCCAGTATAATTAACAGTGTTATACTAGTTATATTAGTTTCAGGTGTACAATATTCAGCAATTCTGTAGGTTACTCAGTGCTCATGATGATAAGTATACTCTTAATCCTCTTCACCTCTTTCACTCACTTCCCACTCACCTCCTTACCAGTTCTATATACTTGAGTCTTGTTTTTTTTTGTCTTTTTATTTTGTTCATTTGTTTCTTAAATGCCACATATGAGTGAAATCATACGATATTTGTCTTTCTCTGATTTTTTTCACTTAGCATTATATCCTTGATCCACCCATATTGTTGCAAATGGCAAAATTTCCCTTCTTTATGGCTGCGTATTACACTAGTGTGTGGAGATATTGTGTCTTTGTTTTAGAAAACTAATTGAAGTGAATGGGTGTCACCATTTGTTTTAATTGAAAGTTTTTAAAAGTCAATATACATGATTTTAAAAGTCAAATAGAAAAAAAAAATAAAAGTCAAATAGTTTAGGATTTACTATGAAAAGCATCAGTCATTCTTGCCATCTCCCCCTCTTTCTTTTTCCACTGGAGCCAACCACTTTTTGCTTAGTTTTTAATACTTGTAGTGATACTTTCTATCTCTTAAGAAATACATGTTTTACTGCTTTTTTAAGACAATAACTTTAGGGACGCCTTGAGCATCTGCCTTTGGCTCAGGGCCATGATCCTGTTCCGGGATGGAGTCCCACATCGGGCTCCCCACGGGGAGCTTGCTTCTCCGTCTGTCTATTTCTCTGCCTCTCTGTGTGTGTCTCTCATGAATAAATAAATAAAATCTTTAAAAATTAAAAAAGAAAACCAATAACTATAGTCATCTAGTGACTTGCTCTAATGCAGTTGAACTAAATATTAGCTTATTATCTTATCCCCTAAAGTATCACAGTTTTTGTTGCACTCATTAACCAGTTGATCTTTATGACTTCTTAAATAATCTTAAACCTCTAGTTCTTATTCCATCAACCAAACCAATCCCTGCATTCTTCACTTTGTAAAGTGAGGATGTAGGCACCCACACCCTTCCTTGGACAGACTAAAACTAAAACTGAATGGCCTAGGTTAGCACATATAGTTGCATGAGTAGAAATATTCACTAAGTTCAGTGTCTGAAAACTTATGCTGAACTACATGAGAAAAGTTTAGTATAGATACGTCGCATTCATTTACTGGATAGTTACTGAGTAGCCTTCCTTACGTGGCTCTGGAATTATGGTGTTGAAGCTACACAGATGGAAGTATAGAAAACAGCACACATGTTAATTATACTTCAATTTAAAAATGTTAATTATACCTCAGTTTAAAAAAAATACAGGATACATACCACTTGGCTTTACTGAATCGTGGATGTAAATGTGATTTATTAGTGTTCAGTTTCTAGGATCAACTTCTATCCAGAGGACAGAAAATTTAATTATGGGTCTAGAATAGAGAATATATTTACTTCCGCTCACCACCACCCCCCGCCAGTTGTTTTTACGTAATTCACAAAATTTAATAAAATTTAAATCACAACCTACGACACACATGCATATATGTAACTGAAAACATATTTTCACTGCGTAATACCCTTACAACAAATAGTACTTACTTCACTAGTGTGTGTGTATATATATATATACATATATATATATATATATATATATATATACTCTGAGTTTCATTCTTTTTCTTTCTTTCTTTCTTTCTTTCTTTTTTTTTTTAATGGTAGTTGCAGCTCAATAAATTGATTTCATAACCAGGGTGGAAGTGTGAACTAAGGTATAACTTTGTTGTACCTTTTCAGCAGATAAAAAGTAACATGGTAAATACATTGTTATAAATTTTTCTCTTTTCACAGAACATTGGCTCTCTGGATTATCAAGAGTTTGTAGTTGATATTGAATCTAAGCTGAGGATGGAAGGTGTGGAACTTAAAGAAGAATGGCAAGATGAAGATTTTCCAATGTGAGCAGTACTTTCAAATGAAGACAAATTTAAAACAAAACTTCAAAATGTCTTTATTGAGATACCACTTATTTAATTAAATGAGTATTAAACTTCTTACAGAAACCCAGTATCAAAAGGTGTTCATTTGATGCTAGAAAATGAAAATTCCAACAGTTAGAGGAATTATCTTATACCTTATCTTTCACTAAATATGTATGTGATGTTTCATAATCTTTTATTTTTGTTTCAACATTTAAATTTCAGAATGTTGACTGTTACAAAAAATGCTTAAATATGGTATTTCTTAAGCTGGAGTCTGAGAGGTTCCTGGAAGAAGGGAGTCTTTGGATGTAAGGATTGTTTAATTTTGTGCTTCCATTTTAAGGAAAAACTTATTAAATAAAAAGGATTTTTTAGATCATCTGGCCAACTACTTTGGTTTGCATTTGTATTTACAATTGTATTGGTGCCAGCTGGGTTAAGAGAAAAAGGGCAAAGGCAGACCTTATATTTAAATGGTGCTTCCATACCATCTTGGTCAGAAGACCATCCCAGTGCATAAGAAGGTGAAGGTCCATTAACAGAATATGGACAGCTGGTGGGAGTACTAAGTCATTGCATAGCACATGGTGATAATAGTAGTAATATAGAAATGCTGAGCTCAAAAGAATTGTAGCCATCGTTACCATACTCCCATGTGAGGGACAGTTTACCACACATTGTATTATATATCACATTAAACTCGTGCATTTGAGTTCTATGCTTTTTAGGTTGTTTATAATTTTTAGATTTGTCTTGTAGTTGTATTTAACAGCAGTTACATAAGGAATTTATATCTACTTTTATGTGCTACTTATGTAAATATGTAAATCATCTCTGATAGTTTGAAAATTTTTTCTTTAAAAGTCATTTGTTGACGGGATGAGCACTGGGTGTTTTTCTGTATGTTGGTAAATTGAACACCAATAAAAATTAATTTAAAAAAAAAAAAGTCATTTGTAAATTACCGAAGCTTTAGAAACTATTTTATTCAGTGTTCCACATAATTGGTTCTCTAAGATATTTTTAATAGCTCTTTGAACTTCAAAAAAAATTTTAATTTGTGAATTAAAAATTATGTCTGTATCTTCTAGACCTTTACCAGAGGATGATGGTATGGAAGCAGATATTTTAGCTGTAACTGGACCAGAGAGCCAGCCTGGTAAGAACTTGGCACTTTGGTTTCAATGAAATGGTAGACTTTGTGCTATTTTTGAACACATTAATTTGTCAAGGAAAAAAAAAAGAATACTTTTTGTTCTATTATACAGAGCCAAAGGAGAAGTTGAATGTTTTAAGAAAGCATTTTTTAATGCTTTGGAAATTTAACTTTCCAAAAGCATACCCTTAGGTTTTGGAAATTTCTATAATAAAAGGTTGAGAGGAGATCATTTTTAGCAGTAAAAACTCACTATAATGTCTGCCTCTGTTACTTAAAAAGATATATCCTTGCTGGGATATGTCGTCTTGCCATGATATAGAAGCAATAATGATCAAAATCCAAGGTTTGTAAATTAATACTTTGGGATTGTGTTTGCTTAATGTTACTTTTCTTAAGAATGAAATGGTTAGAATTTTTCCCTTATTTGGGGAGCCTGGGTGGCTCAGTCAGTTAAGCTTCTAACTCTTGATTTCAGCTCAGGTCATGATCCCAAGATTGTGAGATCGAACCTTGTGCTGGGTTCTGCACTGGGCATGGAGCCTGCCTATAATTCTCCCTCTTCTTCTGCCCCTTTCCCCACTCACATGCTTACACTCTTACTCTTTCTAAAAAATATATAAACATTTTTTAAAGATATTTATTTATTTGAGAGAGAGACGGCGTGAGAAAGAGAAAGAGCACAAGCCAGTGGGAGAGGGAGAAGCAGAAGCAGATTCTTCACTGAGCAGAGAGCCTGACATGGGGCTTGCTTCCAGGACTGTGAGGTCATGAGCAGAGGCTTAACCAACTGAGCCACCCTAAAAAATAAATACTTAAAAACGTTTTTTTTCCTCTTACTCAAGTTGAGCATGTAAACATTTCTTCTAATCTATTCACTTTTTTTTTTTTTAACCCATTCCATACTCTCTAGAAGTTAATGGAAATAAAGTCAGAAAGAAACTCATGGCTCCAGACATTAGCCTGACCCTGGATCCTAGCGATGGCTCTGTGCTGTCAGATGATTTGGATGAAAGTGGGGAGATTGACTTAGATGGCTTAGACACACCATCGGAGAACAGTAATGAATTTGAGTGGGAAGGTAAATGTTTCATTGTTTTTATCTGACCTGCATTAATAAATGTTTGTGTCTGTATATATATGTGTTTTTTTGAATAGTGGTCTCCTATTAGGATAATTGAAAATTTAAAAGTTGATCATGAAGCTAAAATCAATGGTTAAGGGATTGTGTTGAAACATGAAGTTACTCATTTTAAAGTTCCTACTATATTATTGTTACTAAGATAGGAAATTCTGCTAGCACTCAATATTCTCATGACTTTCAAAACTATTTTTAGTAGATGACACAAGTGGCTTTATTTTCTTTCCTAATTGCCCAGTGTTGTAAAGTTACTTTTTTCATGTTGTTTCTAAAATATTCCTTGTAACTATGGCATGTTCTTTTATTCCATCAGTCAGCTAAGAAAAAAGCTTCGAAGAGACATGTACTATAGGGAATATGCTAAAAGTAGTTAAGGGTTTACAGAGAGAGCTCTGAAGGGTGATTTTTTTAAACTAGGTTTACCTGGTAGTGCTGTACCATGTAAGCAGCCAGCATGATTCATGTATCCTCTTGGTCCCCAGACTTTACATTCCTTCTCATCAGTTAGTTTGAATTCAAAAGAATTGGCATGTGTTTTGCTTTGATGCTTTCTTTAGTTAGATAATTGCTGGGTACAGTGTCTTTGTATAGTTGTTTGTATATTCCATCTTTAAAATGATTTTTATTTCAAAACAGTGTTTAGCACTATGTGTCTTATCTGCAGTAAAGAGTAAGATCCTTGGTATGCTGTATCTTTGTTCCTTTTTTCTTCCCTGTTTTACTGGTTCAGTAAGCACTCCAGTAATAAGCAATATTTTAAAAAGATACTGAAATAGTTTTCTGCCTATGTGTTTTGTCTCTTCTTTCTTTAATGCTGCTGTAGTCATTTCCTGGAAGGATATTTTCCGTTAACAGCTTTATCTTGGAAACAAAACAACTAACATGCCGTAGGTTCCCCCTTTCCCCATCTTTTGGTAAGGACTATAATACTAAAATTTCAAAAATCATTACTTCATTTAAAATCCACTAAAATGCAATCTTGAAATATAAATTACACCTAATCATTGGTGCTTCTGCTTTGGCTAATGTCAATTTAAAATAGACTTTTGCATGTACACTTCAGAGTATTCTCAGTAAATTTCTGCTCAATAAAACTGATCAATGATAAATAATCACCAACTGGTTAACCACTTTCTATCTGATATTATAGTGTTTGGGGAATAATTTACATACTTAGTAACAAACAATTAGCTCTCGATTGCTTTAAATAACCTATAGTAGTAACTACCAAGAACAATGTTGTAAATAGAATCTGGAATGGCATTATAAGACTGATGTACTAAGATTTTAATGGCTTATGAATTATCTTTTTTGAGTTCATGAATATACATTGCACTGTGATTAGGTACTTTCTGAATTAGGCAATACAAAAAAAGTTAACCACGATTTCCAAAAATGTAAAATGGCCTCATATCAATAACAAGCCTTTTTCTCTATTATAGAAGAAATACTTAAAATTCCAAAGAAGGTATAATGAAAAATTCTCTGAACAATCTAATTAGATAGTAAAGTGGTTAACATGTTAATTTGATTTTTATTGTATAAAAATTTGTGATTCAAAAACTTTTTATTTTGACAGATGATCTTCCAAAACCCAAAACTACTGAAATTATTAGGAAAGGCTCAATTACTGAATACACAGCAGCAGAGGAAAAAGAAGATGGACGACGCTGGCGTATGTTCAGAATTGGAGAACAGGACCACAGGGTTGATATGAAGGCAATTGAACCCTATAAAAAAGTTATCAGCCATGGAGGTAAGAGCTATCAAAATTGTCCTTACTTTTTAGTGCTGTATCAGAAATGTAAATGCATAAAGAAACTCTCCCTTGAGTTAAGAAAAATATGTAATAAACATTTATCATTCATTTTATTTTTTTAAATTTTTATCATTCATTTTAGAAACGACAGATTTGAAGTAAAAGGATAAAACCAAATTTAAAAATCATTAGTACAGGGATCCCTGGGTGGCGCAGCGGTTTGGCGCCTGCCTTTGGCCTGGGGCGCGATCCTGGAGACCCGGGATCGAATCCCACATCGGGCTCCCGGTGCGTGGAGCCTGCTTCTCCCTCCGTCTGTGTCTCTGCCTCTCTCTCTCTCTGTGACTATCATAAATAAATAAATAAAAAAAATTAAAAAAAAATCATTAGTACAATAACACAGTATATTCAAAAGAGTATATAGTGAAAACTATCTTTTGCCCTATCTCTAGACGTCTCCCCTTTCAAAACTGGGACTTTCTCCCCTTTTTATCCATGCATTCTCCTCTGTATTTCTGTAGTCTTTATTCATCTAAAAGCAAATCACTTGAATATTTGCAGTTACATTATTCCGCCTAATTTAATCCTATTCAGATGAAGAAAACAGGATAATCTGGATCAGGAAGTCCACCGATTTGCATTAATTCAGCTAGTTCTTAAGAAGCAAGTTGTAAGGGCTGCCTCATGGTTTAAACCTAGTGTCTTTCAGAAATAGTGCTTTGTTTGGATTAGTGGGAAATAATTAGGACCATTTTATCCTATTGAATTATCACAGTGTTTTCTGACTAAGAAGTTGAGAAAGGTATTGAAGATGCTAATGTTCTTGAAATGTTTAAACCTTTTCAGTGCACGTTTATAAACAATAGAAATGAAAGTTAAAACAATCTGTTACTGGATACAGCTTATTATCTAGAGATTATAATAAACATACACATTTTAACACTTTTTCTTCAGTTAAATAGAGATATGATCTTAGTTTTTAATACTTTACAAGTAATCTACAAAATGGTAGACATTGTTGAGTGTAAAACTATTTTTTAAAAAGCACCCACTTTGGGACTCCTGGGTGGCTCAGCAGTTGAGCAGCTGCTTTTGGCTTAGGGCGTGATCCTGGGATCTGGGGTCGAGTCCTGCATCAGGCTCCCTTCATGGAGCCTGCTTCTTCTCCTTCTGCCTGTGTCTCTGCTTCTCTCTGTGTCTCTCATGAATAAATAAATAAAATCTTTTTTAAAAATAAAAATAAAAACCACCCACTTAAACCATTACTTGCATAAGATTCTTTTATTGCAGACCTTTTTGTATTAGGCTTGCCTGGATTACATCACTTCATTTGTCTATTTGCTAAAAATAAGGCTGCCTTTCTGATTGTGCCACTTTAAGGGGCTTTCTGGTTTTTATGCCCACTGTTTCCTCTTCAGGGGTTAAAGATCTTTATAAAACTATATAAGGTTAAAAAAGAAACCATGCTTTTTTGATCAAAAAAATTTGTGGATCATGAACCACTATAGTCTATCAACTGTACAGATTTCCTCTGAAAAAGTAAAATCATGCTGGTGATTTTAAATTTCTTTTTCAGGATATTATGGGGATGGATTAAATGCCATTGTTGTGTTTGCTGTCTGTTTTATGCCTGAAAGTGGTCAACCTAACTATAGATACCTGATGGACAATCTCTTTAAGTAAGTATATCTTCACAAAAAAATTTGGACAGAATTCTGGTTAATTAATCTCCAATTTAAGGAAGTGAATTTAACTGGGAAAAGATTATAATTATCCCCATTCTGCTTCTTTAAGTCCTTATTCTTTGGCATTATGAAACTATTCATTTTCCAACTCAACAGAAAAATTGTCAGTTTAAAACTGGAAGGAATATTTTAGTTTATCTTTTCCAACTTTTTTTTTTTTTTTTAGTTTTTATTTATTTATGATAGTCACACAGAGAGAGAGGGAGAGAGAGAGAGGCAGAGACACAGGCAGAGGGAGAAGCAGGCTCCATGCACCGGGAGCCCAACGTGGGATTCGATCCCGGGTCTCCAGGATCCTGCCCTGGGCCAAAGGCAGGCACTAAACTGCTGCGCCACCCAGGGATCCCTGTTCCAATTTCTTTATGTTACATTTGAGGACACATTAAGTGTAAAGAAATTACTTTTATCACCAAATCATATGGCTAAACTGTATTTACTCCCAAAAAGCCAAATGTAACTGAACTGATTTAGTTCTATTCCCACGGAGTCATTCTATTTCTTAAGTTAGTGGTGTTTTTAAAAATCTTACTGAGGAAAATTTCAAACATAAATAAAGGTAAAGAGAAGTATATTGAATTTTTGTGTATGAATCATCTTCCATAATTAATCAGTTTATACTTCATTCTCAGAAGTGCATGTTCTTCCCATTGTAACTTTGAAGCAAGTCCCAGAAATCATGTCGTTTCCATCTATAAACTTTTAAATATGTATTTCTAAAAAAAATTACTCTCTTTTATATATAATCATAGTACTAACTAAGGCAGTTCTGAAGTTTTAGTTGGCTTTGCTGTCATTAAAGGGGAAGGAAGGGCATTATATAATTTGGATAATTTTGTTTGGTTTTGCAAAGCAATATTTAAGGATTAAACTTATTTGTTTCTACAGGTATGTTATTGGCACTTTGGAGCTGTTAGTAGCAGAAAACTACATGATAGTTTATTTAAACGGTGCTACAACTCGAAGAAAAATGCCCAGCCTGGGATGGCTGAGGAAGTGCTATCAGCAAATTGATAGAAGGTATTGTAAATACACATTGAGAACTAGTCTGAATAATTTTTATAATAGCTTTATTAAATTTTATTTCCAGTTGCCACTTAAAGACACCATAATTGTATTTGTTAATTTCATAACACATTTCTGTTTTTTCAATTCAGTATTTTAGAATATCGTGAGGGAAATTAGTTTTGATCTGTTTTATAAAGAATAATTCCTGGGATGCCTGGGTGGCTCAGCTCAGGGCCTGATCCGGGATTCCCAGGATCGAGTCCCACATCAGGCTTCCTGCATGGAGCTTGCTTCTCCCTCTGCCTGTGTCTCTGCTTCTCTTTCTGTATCTCTCATGAATAAATAAATAAAGTCTTTTTAAAAAAATAATAATAATTCCTTAAAACAAACCTATAGTATAGTTCTTTATTTCTCCTATTTATACCACGTTTTCCTATAATTTACATTTTGGAAAAGGGTGGAAAACATTTCCTGTTTTAATACATTCTGTTTTGCCTAACTCATAGTGCTTAGCATATTTTATGGTTTTTAAGATGCTTAGCTTTAATCTTACTTTGGAATGAGCTCCAGGGGAGTATATTCTCCTGGGAATTAGTCATCCTTACTGATGGAAGGAACTTTGAATCTCCAATTGGTTTGATTTGATTATAGCTAATTTGAACTTATTTAATGAACTCTGACTCATTAGTAGTTTTCTCTAAATACCTAGACATGGCATGGGCTAGTTCTTACGATTTAAAACAAAACAAAACAAAACAAAACACGTAATGACCACTTTATTTGTGGAGTATGCATGATAAAACAGCAGTGTTATTTGGTCTTTTTAACCATCCAGAGTAATCCTTTAATTTTTATTCAGAATTTTAGACCCCCTAAGAATGTGTTAGATCTGATTTACATTTCCTGTTCCTGTGGTGATCTGGACTCCCAGCTTTCTGCCTGCACAGTGCTTTTTGTGGTGATTGAAGAAATCAATACCAGTTCCGCTCTTGTCCAGAAGAATGAAAACAGCTTACTTCTGTATTCAGTATTGACAGAATCCTAAAAACAAGTGAATGTATCTAGGAGACATTTAACAACAGGCTGTACCGTGGACAAAAATTTAACCAGATGAAATAAAGTTCATCTCGTAGCAGTAGGAGAGACCGTCAGAATTGAAAAGTGTATTTTCTCGTCTTTAGGCATATCACATCTAAATGAACTTAAGGATGAGGGGGTTTTGTGTAAAGTTGCGCATACTTAGTAATGCCTTACCTTTTCTTCTAGCATTAGACTTTATAGAGCTTTTAAATTTTTATTTCTTTTTCTTTTTTCTTTTAACTCCAGGTTACGGAAAAACCTAAAATCACTAATCATTGTACATCCCTCATGGTTTATCAGAACACTTCTAGCTGTTACAAGACCCTTTATTAGGTAATTTTCTGAGAGCATTTTAAAAAAGAAAACCATAAACAAAAACACAAAGTCCTTATATGAATTTCTTGTCACTTTTGTTGATCAGAATATTGAGGTAATTATTTTTATTTTCTTCCATAGCTCAAAATTCAGCCAAAAAATTAGATACGTCTTTAATTTGGCAGAACTAGCGGAACTTGTCCCCATGGAATATGTTGGCATACCAGAATGCATAAAACAGTATGTTTTGTTTTATTTCTTTAATTGTATTGGATCTTTATATTTTGATGTGCAAGAGGTAAATATTTTTCAATATTCATTCTTTTTCACTTCCTACATGATAAATATTTTGTAACTGCTCTTGTTTTTATAAACTAAGGAAAAGGGAAAGAAGTGTTTTCTAGCACCTTCCACATAAGTCACCATTTTCTTCAGTGTATCAACTGAAGAAGCAGGAAGGATTATTTCTGGTTGTGATTAATTTTTATTTTTAAAGACTATTTACAGTCTAAGGTGATTTCCTGGTTGGTCATTAGTAAAGAACATTCTCCAAACTTAAACATGCTGCTCTCCAAATTTGAATAAACCCATCCTAGCATTGAATAATCCCATTACTGAAGAAATACAGTATTATTTATATCAGCCTAACTTTGGTTCATTCCATTGGAATTTGGTAGAAGGCTATTAACATAAATCCTTCGGTATCACACTGCTATGATGTAGAAAAAGTTTTTTGGTCTACTAATCTAAGGTTTAGTCTGTTTAATGTGTCAAAGCCAGATTTCTTTGGTCAGTTTTCACTTTCTACATAGTGTGCTAAATATTTTTGGTTTTGCCTGCAGACTTCTATGAGCTTATTGTTGGTGCTTTTTTTTTTTTCAAATTTTGTTCATCTTTATAACATGTATATTTACTGAAATAACTCTTCCCTACCAAGGTATGAAGAAGAAAAGTTAAAAAAGAAACAAAAAAGGTATATGCACACCTTGACTGGGTTGCATCTAGACTAGTCCATTTGCATTGCACAGACTAACTCTTCCTTATTGGTTGGTTAGCTTGTAGACAAAGATAATAGCATTTGTAAATATAAACATACCCCAGAATCCAAATACAGAGTGAATCCAAAGTTCCTGATGCTGAATATGGCTTGGATTCACCCTGTTCTAACACCATTTTAATGCCAATTAGGAATAAAGGCCATAACCCCTCCTCACTCCTTCATGTTATATATGCTGATGACAAAACCAGAGCAATTTTGCTAAGAATGTTATTTGGAAACCCAATTCCCTCTAAGGCTGTATCTGTTTCACCATATTGTTTAAATGTCTATCTAGTGCTTTTGATAAATACATATGTACTTTTTTAAAGAATTGGTGTATTTCCCTGGGGTTTATGATTATATTTGCAATGCACATATTCTTTGGCTAACCAACATTGATTTCCCTATGTGCTTAAATGGCCTGCTAACCAGTCAAATTCTACATATGATAAAATACCTAAAATTCAACATACCATTAAATAGTTAAACACTCTGCTTTCCATCTTTGATTTTGAATACTGCTTTGAGCATAACAAACTATTAGCTATTAATATCTCGGCTTAGAAGATGAAAGGCAAGGTATAAAATAGTTACCATTTTATATAGTACTTTAGAACTATAGGATTTGGAGTTGACTTGTTAATGGATTTTTTTTTTTTAATAATGACAAATTAGCAAAACAGCTTTGAAACAGCCTCTCTTAAGAGTTAAGGTGAAAGATTTGTTATGTAGTTATTAACACTAGCTATTCTAAGGAAGTAATTATAAGGAACTGAAACATTATTTGAACACATTTTGACTCTGTTGATGAGCAAGAATTCAGCTGACCATGTGATGGAATCATAGCTTTACATTTTTTATGACACTTAGTGTAACAAACACTTTAACATAGAGATGTGGACAGTAATTTTAGATACTGTTAATTTTTTTTCCTTTCTAGGTACTAGTGTATACTTGCCAAAGAGATAACTGAAATAAAAAATATAGTCTGTAATTGTATATTGAAGCCAGCTGCTTCATGGATTTCAAAATGAATTGCCTTTGTTGATAAAATCTGCTGTATTTGTGCCTTTTTTATGAAGTTCTTAGTATTTAATTACCTGGAATTTAGGTATCAGAAAACAGTGGAACAATACTTTTTATTTAAATATATTGCTCGATACCTACCAATACTGTTATATCTTTATTTTTTCTTTTCTTTTTTTTTTTTTTACTTTTGTTTAACCTTAATAGAATCATTACGTATATGTTTCAGGTACTTCTTAATTTTTGCACAGTTTTTTTGTCTTAAAAAAATAAATCCTTGTCAGCTTGAAAATGGTAACAGTCAAGTTTTAAAAATAAAGGAACACGTTTTTAAAAATTTAACAGAGGCTGTATGTGGAGGAGTGTACTTAAGGTGAAATCTCTATGATGAGTACTTAATAAGGAGGCTTCAAAACTGAGCGTGGAAGTATAGTAGTTCTAAATGTTGTAGATATTTCTTTCAAACAGCTTAGCGCAAGTGTAGCCAGAGAGATCGCAATTGTTAAAATGTTTGTTTAAATATAGTAGTTTAAAAATAAAGCAACTGTGAAATTAGTTCATAAATTTATTTCAGATGTCGAAAAGACTAGATGTACATTGCATGTCTTATCAAGACTATATACCTTTCAAATTTCTGGTACCAGCATAAAAAATGTTTTTAGATGTTATTAATCTGGTTTTACCACAGACCAAGACTTTTAGGCCTCATTTACTAAATGTTCAGGTGATCCTAGTAATGGGTGGTGGTGATCATAGTAATGGAAACAAGTATGAAAAGTATCTTCGTATATTATACCAAATTGTTTTAAACTCCCCTCTATCAGTAATTCAAACAAGTACAAATATAGTAGTAATAGACTATTGTACATTATCTTTAAAATGTTGTTTGTAATTGTGTTGTAATTAACATAATTCTTCTAATCCCCACTTGCCTAAATTTTGATGTGATCTCTATACAACCCACTACTAATCCAGTCTGATTTTTAACCACTTCTAGATATTTCCAATTATTAAATTTGATGGCTTCTTACTATCAACATAAGTGAAAGGCATTTATATTCTAAGTATACCAGTAAATTTTGGAGAATAACTATGGTTTCTATAAATAGCATTTTTATCACTGAATTTAAAAACATTGATCAATTGGTGGCATTAGTGGCATTTTAATATTTCAGTTAAGAAAATCATTTTTGAGGGAGTTGTTTTTCCTGCCACTCTCATCACTTAGATTTATGCCCCACCCATGCTGCAGTGCAAGATTTTAATTACCTGTTGTAATTTGAACTTTTAATAAAGTTAATTTGGGTATTTGTATGTAAAATATTTTATAGCCTTTAGGCAAACCAAGGGTCACATTTCTTGCCAGTGTCCTCTTGTCTTTAAAAATTATCTTTCCTGGTTGGGGAAATGTTTGGTAACCTTTTTACTATGTCTGCTTCTTTGCAAAGCTTTGTTTTTAACAGAATAATATTCTATGCTAAAAGTAGTCACAATTATCAGAAAATTGTCTAGTTCCTGGTGTCTTATTATCTATATTCTTTTTCATTAAACAGAGTTGATCAAGAGCTTAATGGAAAACAAGATGAACCGAAAAGTGAACAGTAAGTTTGGCGTCTAGTCCAAACAAGACTGAAGAATGTGCTGATGAAGCAGTGCTCTTTTTTGCATTTATAATGCATTTATTGGCCCTGATCTTTATGTAACCTGTTACAAAATTGACTTGACTCTTCCTTAATGGACTTTTGTATAAGGGACTGTTCACTGCTGTATTGGTTTGCAAATCTCTTGAATTTAGCTCTTTTCTAGCTAATTATATTGTAATCATTTATATTTTATATTGCTAAATAGCAGAGAACCACACTTTATATAAAGCAGTTTTTGCATTTGTTTGTTGAATGATGCATCATCTTCTGTAAAATATTTATATGCCTAAATGGTAAAGGAAAGAGATAATATATATTTTTATGTTTCTGAGCAATATTTTTTAATGTGTACCTGTCTTATGGAAGAATATGCAGGTAAATAAGACCATGATTTGTAAAGTGCATGTTTGAAGTTTTGTTTTTGTAAATGGTTAGATACATTTCCTGGGTGACTTAGAAAACAGAGTTGCTCATAAAGTGAGGGACAGTTAAACTGGTTCTCATGAATACCCAAAGGTCATGTACATAATCTAAGTAGATTAATACTATCCTAAGCCTTTTTTCTCATTTAATAGTGTTTCTTAATTCAGAAGGGCAAATACAAATGTATTGCACACTTTTTCCTTTTTAAACTTTCAAGACAAGTCAAAAAGCCATTTTTAGAACTAGAGAATTTAAGAGGCTAAGAAGTGGGGTTTGTGTATATATATATATATGTATATATGGGACATTTTATCTTCTGGCCAAAAGTCAGAACTTTATAAAACTTTTAGGTCTGTTCTGTTCACTAATGTGAAATAAGCTGTGTCCAGGGTATCACTCTCCAGAATTTGTGAGTGCAGTGTAGTATTCAGAGAATGTGATGAGTTATTCACTGTCACTATTTTTCTGTAGAAAATAGGGGCTGCTTTTTCAACTGCTCTCAATGTGGGCACTTTACCAAAATACTTGTGTTTCTCGGTTACTTAAACTTGATAGTAGGTAGTTGTTTGACCTAATCAGATATGTGTGTATTCACATTTTCTGTTGAATCATTTTGACAGTACTGTAAGTTATTTTGTAAGTCTTAGCGCATCATTATGCTAACAACATTATGCTGTCTTGGACGACATTTAATACAAGCATATAAAGTTTTTGTTTAATTCATTAAGTACCTTGACTTATATTGAAGTACATTGTACTGAGGTGCCCAATTAGAACTTAATTACCCACACAGTCATCCTGAAACAACAGATTGGTCTGTCATGTTTTGTGACTCATACACACGTGAAGAAATTAGTTTTCCAACAAATGTGAGGGTGCTATCACACCCCAGCCCTTCCTATAAGATAATTTACAAAAGAATGTCCTAGGCTAGAAAATTGAAGCAGATGAGAGCTAAGCTTTTAGGATTTATTCTGTCCCAGACTGAACACACATGTGGCATTTACCATTGCCATTTTTCATATAAAGCTTCTATTAAAAAAGAGAATTTTCCTTTACTTTTTTGTCCTCTTCAGTTATAAACTTGGCATGTTAACCTAAGTCCAGTTATGGGAGCTGGAGGATTCCCAGGATGAGATGTTCCTCAACAGCCTTCTGACTTTCACATGGATCCTAGCAGCCATAGGCAGATTCTAAATTAATGTCATTATAGCAAATAAAGCCAAAACTATTATTGCTTGCTCGTTCCTTAAAAACAGTTTGTGTTGAAAAAGCGAACTAATAATAACAATTTAGGTATTCCTTCTGAATTTACCATATGAGAATTATGAATAAAGAATCATGGAATTTAATTGTTATTAGAGTCTATATCTATAAACTTCTTTAAGTAGTCTTTCACCTGTAGGTCTTTATCCTGTTCAAAATTTGCTGAGCTTTTTACATAGGTAGTTTTCCTCCACATAAAGTGCACAGTTCTTCAGGTTCAACAGTTTGTTTATTCACTTTTGCTTTTGCAAGCATTGTTCCTAACTATAGATACAACTTGTTGCAAAAGTGGTGCATTTTCCTAAATAGTTTTTTTTAAGTACAAGTAGCCTTTAATCTATTAGAACATTAAAATTCAGAAGGAACAGTGTTAACGCCTGGGATATAACAAAAGGAATGTGCTGTGAATCGTTTGATTAAAAGACCACCTGCTCTAACCTACACCTTAATGGAATCTGATATAGGGACATGCCCTGTAATAAATGCTTCATTACTATAAGGCTTAAAATCATAACTGGTAGGTTAGAGGAAAAGCGCACTTAATGAAGTTTGTTATTTATAATGTGTTACTATGTGACATTTCCCCCGTATCATTCAATTTTAATTTTCAATTGCTGATTGAAGGGAAAGTACATAAAATTGTATTATTTTTATCTTTCTGTTGGGATCATGGATCTAACTTAACTGGTTTAATTTTATTTTTGTCACTATAGTTTGTTATACTTGGGCTCTGAGTGCCTGTTTTTAATCAAAAGTTTCTCTATATAAAGTAATTTGCTTGTGTTCTGCTTGGTTATATTCCTAAGAAGCATCACGGAAAATGCTATATTGGCCTTACACTTGAAGCTTAATAGCCATTAACTGGGGTGAGGGGGTGAGGATAGGATTTTAAGGAGGGCCTAGGGGGTAGTTTGAAAGGAAGATAACAAAGCAAGGATATAGGAGAAAGAACTTTAAAGGGGTAAAGAGTAGCTCTAACTTCAGATGTCACTGAATGTGTCCCTGTTAAGGGAAGTACTGTGTATGGCAGCTCTGTACACCATGTAACAAGCTTTCTTGTATCCAACTGGAAAACCTGCAGGCTTCACACAATATGAGTTACGACTGGAGTGAAGGGGGCAAAGGCTGAGAATATATTTAGATAATGAGAATTTATATTTTCCCCTGCTTTGTCTCTTCATAGAAGCAAGCTTGAACAGAAAGAGTCAATAATTACAGTGCTCAGATTAAAGTTTAAGACTAGGTTATTTTTCATATTTTATGGTTGGTAAACATTAATGTAGTTTTCCAAAATGGACAGCACAATTTTAATAACTGCACGGGATACTGAAATTTGCTGATTAACAGGTATATATCAGTGGCTAGAATTTCCTCAACTGCAAATTCAGGATTTAAAAAGGTAAGGATCTGCTTCTTCATAAGATATTTGTAGATGACTGTAGCATTACTCTTTGGCTGTTTTTATGTGAGTGCTCAAGGAATTTGCAAGTGTTTGATTTAGTGCAGAAGGGGCTTTTTTAGATTTCTTCAATTGAGAGGTAAATTAGTATTAGGATATTACTGGATTGAATAGGCCAGTTTTCTGATATCAGTAAAGGTGTATATAAGGTGACAGTAGCTTCGTCCTTTTTTCCGTGTTATATGTGGAAAATTACTAACATTGCTCCATCAGAAGGAAGAAGATAGGCTGAAAATAGGGTGCTCACACCCCAGCCCTGGGGATTAATCCCTGGACTTGTTAATCCATTGCATCTTGTTTTCTTGCTTATTTTTTCTCATCCTATTTAGATATTTGAGAAATGGGTAACCTCAAAAGGAAGGAATAGAGGAGTTTATGTGCATATTAGTTAGACCAACTATTCTTTTAGAGTTTATCCTTGTCACAGGGAACAGGAATTTGTGATTTGAGTTGCTGGGGGAAAGCATGAAGAAGTTAGACTTGCCTGAGAAGGTCAGCTAGTAAGGGAAGTGGGAGATTATCTACTCAGTGTTCTAAATGTACAGAAGAATTATCTAGGGAGCCCTTCACTCCTCTCTTCCCCATCCCAGAATTGTGAATGAATTAGATCAGTGGTGAGTCCCAGTGATGTAACTTTCCTTTAAAGGTCTAAATGGTGTTTGAAAACAAGTAATGTGTTGAGCATGAGAAGTGACACTAAAATTTGAACATAGCTGTTACTTTCTTGCAACTATGTATGATAAAGATCTACTCACTTATGTTTTGAGAATTACTTTTAAGAATACTTTGAAAAGGTCACATGAAGCACTTAAACATCCAATAAAAATCAAGGGTTTAATTAAGCTTTCAGATTGATAAGCAAGTATCCTGAGCTGTTTGCTTCATATAGCTGATTCTATCTCGCAAGACATTCTACAAGAGTTTAAAATATTTACATTTTGAAATCTTTCTGTTTTCACAATCACTATGGCTAAGGAGGAACTTGGAAAATAATACTAATTAGCTATTCCACTGCACTTTTTGTATGCGAACTTTCTAAAGTTATACCCCTTAAACTGTTTATTTACATAAACCTCGCTAAGTAAATATTGGAGGTGTTCAGAACACTATTCACATAGAACACAATTCAGAGTATGTTAGACACCTACACACTTTGATACAGATTTCAAAAATTCAAATATTTATCTTAATGTAAGTTCACATGCTGCCATTTAGACACAGTGTGCTGTGACCATTTCACTACTATTCAGTTGATGTTGCCTAGCTTGGTGCTTTCATTTTACAGTGTGAGAAATTCAGTTCTGATGAGGTGTGCAAGATGTTGATATGGTCCCTGTAAGAAATAATAGGGTTGGTCTTGATTTACAAAGGAGATGTGATCTTTTATTTTCCTTTGACTTGTTAGGAATACAGTGTCCTGATTTGTTGCACATCATATTTTTGCAACGTTAATGAACTTAAATAAATTAATTGGAAAGTTTGTTTTTGACTCATTACATTTTTTTTGTCTCCCATTATGCGACTGAGTTTTTACAGTGAATTATCTCATAAGCCTTTCAAATAGCTTTCGACCATTTTCTGTAGTCTGGGTGCTACTTCCTATTTTTCAAGGAAGTTGAGGTGTCCATCCTGCTTGAGTTTTAAACATTACCTTAACTATCACACTTTGTACTTCACAGTTTAGAATCATTTTCGTAGTGGGGAATCCAACAGTAAAATCAGTTCAATAAGTGGCTGAAAACATGGCATAAATGAGACTGTTTAGCTTATAGATCTGCTCGGGAGATTCCACTTAGTAACACTTGTTTATGTCTTTTCTCCGTAATCACTGTTCAGCTGTTTAATGGCAAACGGCTGTCCACATATTGCTGCCTTTAATCCACATTTAGGATGCCATTTGGATTTTTGTAAACTCAATGTATATTGAAATGCTTATCTTCCATTAGGTACAAATTTTAAATATGGATTTTTCCCACATTAAAATTCTTCAGGAATCACAGGAGCTTGCTAGGCTAAGTGAATATCAGCCCTATTTTGAATGGTAAAGAAATCCTGCTCTAATCTTCGCAATTTGTCTTCAATTTAGTATTGCAGGGTCTTCAACAGTACTGCCCCGAACGCACTTCAGGCCTGAGATGTGGCTGCCCTAGCATCCCTAATCGCGTACCTACCCGTGGATAAGATGAGTCTCTAAACCATAATTCCCTGACGATTTAGTAAACCTGGTGAATCACCCGGAAGGGACGGGAGCCAGTCCGCGGGCCCGGGGCTGGAGAGCCGCCGCCCCTCGCCGCGCCCCTCGCCGCGCCCCTCGCCGCGCCCCTCGCCGCGCCCCTCGCCGCGCCCCTCGCCGCGCCCCTCGCCGCGCCCCTCGCCGCGCCCCTCGCCGCGCCCCTCGCCGCGCCCGCCCTTCCTTCCCGGGCCGGCCGGAGTGGCGTGTGGGAGCAGCTGCGGGCGCGGCGGGGCGGGGCGGGGCGGGGCGGGCGGTCACTTCCAGGTTCGGCGAGCACTTCCGGGTCGCCGGCGCAGCTCTGCGGCTCCCGCGGCGGCCGAAGAGGCGGTCGGGAAGTGGCTGCTTCCTGCTGGGCCGCTGGCCGCTCCGCTTCGGTCCGCTCCGCGGCGGGAAGCGCCTTCCCCACAGGTACTGGCTGAGCCGGGCCCGCGCTCCCTGCCGCCCCGCGGGGGCCGGGGGCCGGGGGCCGGGGGCCGGGGTGGGCCGGTCGGCGACCTCGCTGCCGGGAGAGCCCCGCGGCGGGTCCCCGCGAGTGTCAGGTGCGGGAGGCGGGGGGAGGCTTGGGTCCCCGGCGCCAGCGCCTCGGGCCTGGGGAAGCCCTCCGCCCCGCACGGAGGGTGTAGCCGGGCGCACGTCGTTACGCGCCCAGCCGGACGGGGGGACGCGTTCCCCGGGCGCCCCTTCCCGTGCGGCCTTGCTGCCTGAGGCCGGCCTCGCGGGTGGTGACGAGTGTCCGCTCGGTGGCCCGCCCGGCGGGCACTGGCGCTCCGGAGCCGCTCGCGAACGTGGGACCCTCGTCGTTTTCCACCCTGAGCCGCGGGGTGGAGGAGCCCGAAACTGACGCGGCGCCTCCGGGTCCATAGATCGGAACATCCCGCGAGGAATTTTTAAGAATCTAAGATCATTAAAACAAGTAACTTTAGCAAATGTTTGAGTAACGTAGAGCTGGTTTTCGAACTAGTATTTATGTACTGAGGTATTATTGACACATGACATTAGCTTCGGGTTAGTGTTTTCGGTTTCTTCGCGTAGATACCAGGAGCGGAATTGCCGGATCATTCGGTGGTTCTGTGTTCATTTATTCATTTTATTTATTTGGAGGAGCCTCCACCCTGCCCCCCCCCCGTGTCTGCAGCAGTCCACAGCCCCGCCAACCGTGCGCAAGGGTCCCGTTTTCTCTTCCTTCTCGCCAGCGCTTCTCTCGTCTTCGTGATAACGGCCGTTATAACAGGTGCGAGGTGATCTCTCAACGTGGTTTTAATTTGCGTTTCTCTGACGATCCGTGGTGTTAAGCATCTTTTCCCGTGTGCCTTGCCGATGTGTATGTGTTCTTTGGGAAAAATGTCTATTCAGATCTGCCCCGTTTTTGATCAGGCTGGTTGTTTGCTTTCGAGCTGACTGAATTCTTTATATATTTTGGATCTTAATTTCTTATCAGATACATGACTTGCAGACAGTCTCTCCCGTTCGGTGGGTTGCCTTTTGTTTTTTACGTACAGCTCTTGTTTGTGTATTACTACTTCGATCCTCTTTACTTTGGCTCTATGCCTTGTGCTCAACCTTCCAGTTCACTCGTCCTCTCAACTTTAATATTTAACTCTTACATTGTGTATTCAGCAAATATATAAACATATAAAAGTCGGCATTTTTTTTTTTTTGAATGAATCAAACCTGTGTGCCCCGGCCCCTGCAACCACCCATTTGTTCTCTGAATCTACTCGCTTATTTTTTCTTTTTGGTTTTAGATTCCACACATATCCAGTATCTTAGGATATTTGCCTTTCCCTCTCTCACGTAACTTCATTTAATGATAGCGCGCATGATGTCTGTCCCTGTTGCTATAAATGGCAAGATTTCGTTCTTTTTATGGCTGAATACTATTCCATTGTAATATATCCACAGTTTCTTTATCTCTCGCCTTTACCCCTTGATGGACCCCTTAGCTCCTGTAGCTTGGCTGTTGTAAATAATGCTGCAGTGAACATGGAGTGCAGATAGCTTTTGGAGTTAGTGTTTTTATTTTGGGGGGCTAAACACTCAGAAATGGGATTGCTGTATCATACCGGGGTTATGTTTTTAACTTTTTGAAGACCCTCCATACTTTTTTTCCAAGTGGCTGCACCAATTTACATTCCCACCAGTAGTGCACTAGGGTTCCCTTTTCTCCACATCCTCACCAACGCTTGTTATTTCTTGTCTTCTTGATACCAGCCATTTCGGCAGGTATGAGATGATGTATCACTGATTTTGATTTCCATTTCCCTGATGATTAGTGATGTTGAGCATCTTTCCGTATGTCTGCTGGCGGCTGGTATGTCTTCTTTGGGAAAATGTCTATTCAGATCTTCTGCCAATTTTTTTTCCCCTAGGCAAAGAACTTTATTACCTTGTTTCAAATTTTATAGCCAGGCTTCTTCAGCTTAATTGGCTGCAAAGAATGAATTGTGTATAAGCAAAAACTGAAAAGAGCTGCAGTGTCCAAGGGGCTTGGGCTTAAAAATATTAGAGATCTAGATGTTATCAGATCCATGAACAAAATTTTAAAAAGCAGTTGTAATAATATAAAATAGCAGCTCCCAGTAACTTCTTCAGGTTTCAGCTTCTTCAGAAGTTGACTCAATTCAGTCTCTTTCATTCTTGGAAGCTTCATCAAAGTTCTCCACAGGATCTGGAACTTCATCGTCATCATCCTCTCCGGTAGCAAGTGGTGCTGTCCCATCCACAGATTGTTTGGGCAGAGCTTCAGCCAGTCTTCTTAAACTAGGCAGACTGTGTGCACCAAGCTGGTTTAAGATCCTGGGGTAGCAGCATTTCTGTCCACTGCTTTGTCTCAGCATGGCCTGTAATGGTGAAAGGGTTCACTGCAAGCGATGCCTGAACTTTAGGGCTGCTAAAGTGGATCACCGTTCCTTGGTTTGTGAACATACTCACTTCTTCAATACCAGAGATATTGTTTACCCCTAAATTCTTTAAGGAGAACTGAAGTTTTTTTATCATCTGCTGTAGTTGTTCTATGAACCACCTTCTGCTTTTGGCGAGCAGTTCCTTTCCCACCAATGCACACTTGTGCTTGCAGTTTGGCGAGTTTCTCTTGGTTCATGATAGTTTCTTTCATCTTGTTGGAGCGGAAATGGGACCGCGCAGGGGAATAGGGGTGGCGCTCAGGGGGTCTCAGGTGGACCAGCTGAGCTCTTCTGCCAATTTTTAAATTGAGTTATTTGTTCTTTTGCTATTGAGTTGTATGAAATCTTTATGTATTTTTTATAATATTTTTATATGTGATTTGGAAATATTTTCTTCCATTCAGTGGGTTGCCTTTTTGTTTTATTGGTTTCCTTTGCTGTGCAGAAGCTTTTTAGTATGATGTAGACACACTTAAATATTTTTTGCTTTTTCTGATTTTACTTTTCATATCAGATTCAAAAAATAGCACCAGTGTCAAGGAACTTACTGTAGTCTGTGTTTTCTCCTAGGAGTTTTATAGTTTCAGTCTTACATTCAACCGTTTAATCCATTTTGAGTTGATTATTGTGTATAGTGTGTAAGTTGTCCAGTTTCATTCTTTTGCATGTATTTGTGCAGTTTTCTGTTTTCTCAACACCACTTACTGAAGATACAGTCCTTTCCCCTATTAGATAGCCTTGGCTTCTTTCTTGTAAATTCATCGAGCATATATGCATGGGTTCATTTCTTTCTTTTTTTTTTTTTAATTTTTTATTTATTTATGATAGTCACACAGAGAGAGAGAGAGAGAGAGGCAGAGACACAGGCAGAGGGAGAAGCAGGCTCCATGCATCGGGAGCCCGACGTGGGATTCGATCCCGGGTCTCCAGGATCGGGTCCTGGGCCAAAGGCAGGCACCAAACTGCTGCACCACCCAGGGATCCCCCATGGGTTCATTTCTGAGCGGTTATGTTCTATTGATGTATCTGTTTTATCCCAGTACTATACTGTTTTGATTACGATAGCTTTGTTATATTGTGGGATCAGGGAGGATGATTCCTCCAGCTTTGTTCTTCTTTCTCAAGGTTGCTTTGGCTATTTGGGGGTTTGGTGTTTCCATACAAATTTTAAGATTGTTCTGTGTCTTTGAAAAATGCCATTGGAATTTTGATATAGGGATTGCATTGAATCTGTACATTGTTTTGACTAGTAAGGACATATTAATAATACTGATTCTTCTAATCCATGAGCCTAGAATGCTTTTCCATTTATTTGTGTCTTAAGTTTCTCTTATTATTCCCCCCCCCCCAAGTTTCTCTTATTAATGTAGTTTTCAACATACATGTCTTTCACCTCCTTGGTTAAATTTATTTCTAGGTATGTTGTTCCTTTTGATGCAGTTGCAAATGTAATTGTTTTATTTTTCTGATAGTTTGTTCTTAGTTTGACTTTTTCCTTTCCAGTTTGGATGGCTTTTATTTCTATCTCTTGTCTAATTGTTCTGAAAAGACTTCCAGGACTTTGTTGAGCATTAGGGTCTTGTTTGTGACCTCAGAGGAAAGGCTTTCAGCTTATCACTGCTGACTGTGATGTTAGCTTTGGGCTTGTCCTGTATGGCCTTTATTATGTTGTGGTATGTTCTCTCTAAATCTACTTTGTTGAGAGTTATTATCATAAATGGATGTTGAATTCTGTCAAATGCTTTTTCCGCATGTATTGGAATGATCGTATGATTTTTATCCTTCATTTTGTTAATATGGTGTCTCACATTGGCAGATTTGAGGCTCTCGAACCATTCTTACATCCCTTGAATACATCCCCCCTTGATCGTGGTGTATTATCCTTTTAATGTATCATTGAATTCAGTTTGCTAATATTAATTGAGAATTTTTGCATGTATATTCATCAGGGATGTTGATCTGCAATTTATTTTCTTGTGGCATCCTTGTCTGGTTTTGGTTTCAGGGTAATGCTGGACTCTAAAAAATAAGTTTGAAAGAGTTTATTGCTCTTCTGGGTTGTTTTTTATGATTTATTTATTTATTAGAGAGAGAGAGTGCGCAAGCACACAAGCACATGCCCAAGTTGAGAGAGAGGCAGAGGGAGAGACTCTTCAAGCTGACTCCCTGCTGAGTGGGGAGCCCAGTGAGGGCACAGTCCCATGACCCTCCTCTTCTATTTTTGAAAGAGTTTGAGAAGGATAGGTATTAATTCTTCTTTGAATGTTAGGTAGAATTTATCAGTGAAACTATCTGGTCCTGGACTTCTGTTGGAAGTTGTTTGTTTACTGGTTAAATCTCCTTATGAGTAATTGGTGTGTTCAGATTTTCTATTTCATCATTATTCGGTTCTGTGTTTTAAGGAATTAATTTCTTCTAGGTTGTCCAGTTTGTTGGCATATAATTGTTCATAGCAGTCTCTTAAGATCCTTTCTATTTTTGTGATGTCAGTTGTAACATGTCTTTCGTTTCTGGTTTTATTTGCATTTTTTTTCTAGGTGAGTTTAACTATAGGCTTGTCAATATTGTTTATCTTTCCAAAGAGCCAGCTCTTTGTTTCATTGATAATTGTTAAGTCTTTTAAATCTCTATTTCATTTCAATCTTTTTTCTTCCTTCTGCTAATTTTGTGCTTCATTTATTTTGTGTGTGTGTGTGTGTGTGTGTTTGGGTGTCCAATTTCTTGAGGTGTAAAGTCAGGTTATTTGTGAAACTTATTTCTCAAAGTAGACATTTATCAATATGAACTTCCCTCTTACAACTGCTTTTGATGTATCCAACAAACTTTGGTATGTTATATGTTCATTTTCATTTATCTCAAGGCATTTTTTACTTCTCTTTGATTTCTCCTTTGACCCATTGGTTATTCAGTAACATATTGTATAATCTCCACACAATGTGAGTTTTCTAGTTTCTTTATGTAATTAATTTCTAGTTTCATAGCATGGTCATATAAGGTGCTTGATATGATTTCAGTCCACCTAAATTCATTGGCTTGTTTTGTGGCCTAACCTATGATCGATCTATGCTGGAGAATGTTGCCTATGCATGTGAGAAGAATGTATATTCTATTGCTTTTGGACAGAATGCTCTGTATATATGTATATATGTTAAGTCCATCTGGTCTAACATGTTGTTCTAAGACCAATGTTTCCTTACTAATTTTCTTTCTATCTGGATGATGTATGCATTGATGTAAATGAAATATTGAAATCTCCTATTATTGCTATTTCTCCCTTTAGGTCTATTTTTTAATATTTTCTTTCTATGTCTAGGTATTCCTATGCTGAGTGCACAAGCATTTCCAAATGTTCTGTACTGTGTTGGATAGACCCCTTTATCATTATGTGACACCCATCTTTTATTACAGTCTTTGTGTTTTAAAGTCTATTCTTATATATAACTATAGCTACACTAGCTTTCTTTTGGTTTCCATTTGCATGGAATATCTTTTTCTGTCTCTACTTTCCATCTGTTTATGTCTTACATCTAAAGTGAATCTCTTGTAGGCAGCATATAGATGGGCCTTTTTTTTTTTAACTCTGCCACTGTGTGTCTTTTGATTGAAGAGTGTAGTGCATTTACAGTTAAAGTTATTATTGATAGGTATGTACTTACTGCCATTTAATTGTTTGCTAGCTGTTTTTGTACTTCCTTCATTTCTTGCTCTCTTATGGTTTGATGACTTTCTTTAGTGGTATCCTTTACCTTTTGTGTTTTTACTATAGGTTTTTGCTCTGTAATTACCATAAGCTTATATATAACAACTTATGTCTGTAATCTATTCTTTTTAAGTATAAGTAACATATAGTGTTAATTTCAGGCATACCAATTTGACAATTTTATACTCAGTACTCACCATGATAAGTATAGTTACTATCTGTCACCATATGATGTTATTACAATATTATTAATTGGATTCTCTGTGTTGTACTTTTCATTTCTGTGACTTATTTTATAACTGGAAGTTTGTACTGCTTAATCCCCTTTATCTATTTTGCCCGTTCCCTCCACCTGCCTTCCTTCTGGCAACCACCAGTTCCCTGTATTTAAGAGCCTGGTTTTGGTTTGGTTTGGTTTGGTTTGGTTTGGTTTGGTTTTTCCCTAATCCACCTGTAGGTGAAAGAAATCATAAGATATTGTCTTTATCTGAGGCTGTCAAACCATTCTTCCATCCCTCTGGGTTCATCAGTGTCACAAATGGCAAGATACTCTTTTCTATGGCTGAGTAATATTTCTTTGTATATATACATCACAGTTTTGTGGGGGGTTTTGAGTCTAGTTGACACACAATGTTACATTAGTTTCAGTTGTACAATTTAGTAATCTGACAAGTTTATACACATTATGCTCTGTTCCCAAGTGTAGGTACCATCTATCCTGTTACATTGCTTTTACAGTATCATTGACTGTATTCCTTATGCTGTACCTTTTATTCCTGTGACTTAGTCATTCCATAACCGGAAGCCTGTATCTCCCTCTCCTTCACCCATTTTATCCAGCTCCTCACCCCTCTTCCCTCTGGCAACCATTAGTCTCTACTTATACTTATTGACCTGATTTTGCTTCTTGTTTATCCATTTGGTTGTTTTTTTTTTTTTTTCTGGTTCCACTTATGAGTAGAATCATGGTATTTATCTTTCTCAGTCTGACTTATTTCACATAGCATAATATACTCTAGCTCCATCCATGTTGTCTCAAGTGGCATAATATCATCCTTTTCTGTGGCTCAGTAATAATCCATTGTGTATATATATACCACATTTTCCTTATCCATTTGTCTACAGATGGACACATGGACTGCTTCCATATCTTGGCTATTGTAAATAATGCTGCAATAAACATAATTTATTGACCATATCAGCGTGGGTTTCTTTCTGGCCTCTCTATTCTGTTCCACTGAGTTGTCTGTTTTTATGCCAATATCATAATGTTTTAATTACTATAACTTTGTAGTGTAATTTGCAATCAGGAAGCCTGGTGCCTCAAGCTTTGTTGTTCTTTGTCAGGATTGCTTTGGCTATATGGGTTTTTATTGTTTTGTATAAGTTTTAGGATTGTTTGTGGTTTGTTGGAGTTGTGTGAAAAATGGCATTGGAATTTTGATATGGATTGCATTGAACGTGTAGATTGCTTTAGGTAGTGTGGGGATTTTAACAATATTCTTCCAGCCTGTGAGCATGGAATATCTTTCCATTTATTTTTGATGTCTTTCATTTCTTTCATCAGTATCTTATAGTTTTCAGTGTATAGGACTTTCACCTTGGTTAAATTTTTAGGTATTTTATTCTTTTTGATGCAATTGTAAATGGGATTGTTTTCTTAATTTCTCTGATAGTTCATTGTTAACTTATAGCAATTATCTAGATGATTCTTAGACTGTTGTCAAATGAATGTGGCACAGATTTGGTCCTCCTCCTTTGTCAAGTTTATATCTCCATTGGGACCTCTCCTAGCCCTTTTTAACCCTCCCTGATTTGATTAGGGATAGCAATATCTCTAATCACATACTTTGATTTATTGCTCTCATTAATTTACTGAACAAGTATTTATTTGGCTTCCATTACAAGTTAGTTACTGTTTGTTTTAGATACTTGCTTTACTTCAGTGAACAAAACAGACAAAAGTCCCTGTTAGAAGATGCAGAAAATACATAATGTGTTAGAAGGGGATAGTGCCATCAAAAGTACATAGCAGGGAAAGGGAGATTGGGAAGTTCTAGAGTGGAGGTGGAAGTTGGTATTTTAAGTATGGCCATCAGTTTAAGCCTTATTAAGTACATCCTATACTTTAAAGGAGTTAAAACAACCAAGTGGACATCTAGGGGAAGAGTATTCCAGGTGGAAAGAGGAGTCTTTACAAAGGCTTACATAGGGAGGTACGTGTCTGCCATGTTTTAAGAATAACATGGAAGGCAGTGTGTCTGTAGAAAGGTGAGAGCAAGGGAGAGATAGTAGATATGGTTGGAGAGATCATAGATAGCCGGATTTTTTTAAGGATTGAGTGAAATGGAAGCCATGGGAGGTTTGGAACAGAAAAGAGATATGGGCTGCTGGGTTGGGATTAAAGTATAGCAACAGTGTGGAAGCAGGAAAGCCAATTAGGAAGCTATTTCAGTAATCCGATGGCAGGTGACTATAGCACAGACCAGGGTGGTAACAGTGGAAATGGTGAGAAATGGATAGATTCTGCATGCATTTTGAAGATAGAGTTTATAGGGTTTGCTAGGGATTGAATGTAAAGGTGAGATGAGAGGAATGGAGGAGAATTTCAAAGGTTTTTGCATTAGCCTATAGAATTATGGAGTTATATCAACTAAAATGGGAAAGACAAAAAATAAAGATGTTGAATAGACTGTTGGATCCAGGAGTGAGTTCAAGGTCAAGGTATATGCTAGTGTGTCTGTAGAATTTGGGAATGAGCAGAAGTGATCATTAAAATCATGAGACTGAGACTGAATGTTATCCTAACAAATGAGTGTAGATGGCAGAAGACCAAGGACAGTAATTTGTGACGCAGAGTTCAGGGATAGGATAACTAACAAGCGATATAGGAAAAGGATGAACAAGTGAGTTTAAGAGAACAACCCAAAAAGTGTGATGTCCCAGAAGCTAAGCCAAGATCCTGTATCAGAGAAAAGTAAGTAGCTGTCTCAAATGATTAAGTCTGGTGAGAACTAACAGTTTTGGATTAGCTTTACCAATGCCATTGGTGACCTTCATCATCTGTTTCATTTGAGTGTTGGAGGCAAAAGCCTATGAGAAAGTGAGAGGAAAGAAATGAGAGACAGTGAGTACAGACAACTCTAAGGAGTGTTGCTGCCCAGAGGAACAGAGAAATAGAATGTAGCTAGTGAGAAAAAGGAGTTGAGACTTTTTTTTTTTTAAGGTGGGAGAAATAGCCACCTGTTTGCAGATGGCAGTAATCCATAGAGATGGGAAGTCTGATGGTGAGGGAAAGAACTAATTCAGTTGTTGGAACAATATTCTTGTGTGTACTAGAGAGAACAGGCTTGATGAAGAGGTGGAATGATTGTATTTGGGTAACAGCATGGATAATTTGGCTATAGTGACAGGTAGGGAGACAGAGTTTGTGCTTATAGATCCTGGTAGGTGGTCTGATGCCATTTTGAGAGTCTGGAAGTTTTCATTGCTTCGTTTTCCTCAGTAAAGTAGAAAACTTTCTATCACACGTAGACAAATTTATAATATTTGATATTAGCATTTAGACATACCAAGTTACTTATTCACTAACTAATATTTATTGAATACATACTGTACACTAGGCATTGTTTTAGATAGCAAATATATAACTGAACAAAAGTTCCCAGCTTTATGGAACGTCCATTTTAGTGGATGGAAACAATAAGCATGTATTTGTCAACTTCAATTAATGGTATGAATGAAACAATAGTGTAAGGGGGAAGGGAGATAGTTCCTTTTTATAGGTTGGTCACAGAAGTTCTTTCTAATGAAGTGACATTTGAGCAGATATCTAAATTAAATCAGGTAGTGACCTATGCAAGGCTGTGGGAAGAACATTTGAAGCAAAAAGGACTGACAGTGCAAAGGCCCTAAAGCAAGACTATCTTGCCATATTGAAAACCAGCAAGGAACCAGTATGGCTGCAACAGAGGGGAATGAAGGAGTAAGTGGAAGGTAAATTGAGAGAAGTAGCAGCCTTGCAAACCACTAAAAGGACTTTATTCTGAAGTAAGATGCTGCTATTAGAGGTTTTGAATAAATGAGTGATGTGGTTTGTTTTAAAAGGCTCAATGTGGCTGCTGTAGGGGCAGGGGTATTATAGGCAATTATAGAAACAGGGAGACCTCTTACGGGGCTATCACAGTGATCTTAGTGGTAGATGATGGGGACTTAGTGGTATTAACTGGAAATGGTAAAAGTTGTCAGCTTCTGGCTATACTTAGAAGAGTTGAGAAGACTAATGGATTGGATGCAGAGTGAGAGAGAAGCTAATGTGGAATGTAAAATTTGGGGAGTGTCTTACACTGGACTAGATTTACTGTTCAGTAAGGTGGGCAAGGTGAGGGCAGAAAAGATTTGAAGGGGACAGCATCAGGAATTTGGTTTTTGACGCATTTCATTTGAGCTACCTACTTGGTATTTCCATTCAATGGCAAGGAGGCAATTTTATATAGGGCAACAAGGGGAGAAGGACTGGGGATATATATTTGGGAGTCGTCAGCAGATAGCCTAATACTAAGGAAGTAAACCATATAGAGAAGACCTAAGAAGCCTTAGGGTACTCAAGTAGAAGCCAGGTACCTGCAGAAGGACCAGCCAAAGAAAACAGTTATTGTTGTATCCAGTGAGTTGGGAGGAGAGAACAGATCGTGGGGTCCCAAAAGCCAAAGAAAAGGTTTCAAGAAAGCAGAAGTGACCCACTGTGTCAAGTGTCCACAGATATATAATGTGAGGACTGATAACTAGCCATTGTTTTTGCTGAGTTTTACCTGATAACTCCCTGAAAAGATCTCCTATCCATCTCTAAGCCAAAAGTGCTATGAGGTTAGAGAACTTGTGTATGACTTGTAGCTCAGTATTTGTTGAATCTGTACTACTAGCACCTTCTTCAAGCCCTCCTCTCCTTCTCATCTTCCAGTACACTCACTCTGGCATCCCTCCTGTTGGAATAAATACACCCATGCCATCTTTTGCAGCTCCATCTCCTACCACTTCCTAGTCATACACCTTAATACTATGGAACAATTCATAGCTGTCTCTACAGACTCTGTCATTTCATAGATCTGTGGCTTTACTCATTCTCTTCTTTCAGCCTAAGATGGTCTTCCGCCATTGCTTGGCTGAAGTCTAGCTTGAAGGATCAGGAAGCCTTCATTAACGAGTTCACTCAGTCCACAGATAACCTCCATCATACACTGTGTAGATCTATCATGGTGCTTATTTTCTATTGAGTTAAATACTGTTTTGTACATCTGATACCCTCTGTAGAGTATAAGTTTTTTAGAGTCCAGGAGCATATCCTTATTCATCTTCCTCTCCCTCCTGCCATCTTCTTGGTAGGCACTCTATAAAATACCAGTGTTAAGGAAAAAAAAATGAAGCAGAAGGCATGCAAGTGTAAGCAGAAGATTGTGTGGATCAGTGACTTGACAGTAAAGAGAAAGGAATGATAGTACATAGTAAATTCACTCTAGACTAGGTCAAAAGGCAGACTTTTAAAAGAAATGGTAGGGGGATCCCTGGGTGGCTCAGCGGTTTAGCGCCTGCTTTTGGCCCAGGGCACTATCCTGGAGTCTGGGGATCGAGTCCCACATCGGGCTCCTTGCATGGAGCCTGCTTCTCCTTCTGCCTGTGTCTCTGCCTCTCTCTCTCTCTGTGTGTGTGTCTTTCATGAATAAATAAAATCTTTAAAAAAAATAAAAGAAATGGTAAAGATGTACCTTTTAATAAATATATCTATGCTTTGTATAAAAGTATAAATGCCTATGTCAAAATAGAAAAATCATTTTTAACTGTTCTAAGTCTTAATTAGATAGCAATTTGCAATTATTAAGCATTCTGCTAGCATACATTAGAAGGTATAAAGTAGGGTGCCTGGGTGGCTCCATCGATTAAACGTCTGCCTTCAGCTTAGGTCATGATCCCAGGGTCCTGCTCAGAGGGGAATCTGCTTTCTCAGAAGGGTGCTCTCTCTCTCAAATAAATAAAATCTTTACCAAAAAAAAAAAAAAAAAGACTATGAAGTAGACTATTCATTAGAATGAAGTAGACTATGTTACATATGGGATTTATAATGTTTAATACTTTAATACTTTCATATTAAATTTTTAGGACATCAATGCAAGCCTGAATAAGAAAAACAATTTCTTCCTCCTAAGCCATGGCATATCAGTTATATAGAAATACCACTTTGGGAAACAGTCTCCAGGAGAGCCTTGATGAGCTCATACAGGTGAGAAACTGAAAACCAATTTTTATTTGAGTCTGTAATAAATTTTGTTATATCCCTTCTCTCAGGCATAGAGATATGAGGTTAAGTACCTTAGAATCTTTGACCTAGCAAATCAAATTATTTAGATGAATAAGTGCAAATTCCTCTGCATTATACCATCCTGACTGTGGGGCATATGATACAATGAAGATCAAATGACGATTTTAACATGTCTAAATTTTCAAAGATTTTTTGTTAAACATAAAAATTGAGATGATTGGTTTTCTCTTATTTATAAGGCATGGTCTGTAGCTTTAAGATAATCTTGGGCAATTTGATAAAGTCTTTTGAGATTTAAATTTGAATTTATATTTCAGTTTTAGGGAATTGACCTTTTAAAAGAAACTCATCTAAGAACATATTAAGTATTTCCATTTGTTTTAATATGTTTTGTGAGCTCTGGTGAGATTAGATTTCTTTTAAAATACATTACCTGGCCTGCATTTTTTATTTAAAAGAAACTTTATTCCTTCAGTTTATCAAACGCCTCTTTCCAGACACTGTAAAGGAATGATAGAGTTTGTCCTTGCAATGTAACATCACTGTGTGTGTTTTCTTTTCAAAATTATGTTTATATCAAGACAGTACAAGAAAATGCTGTCAGGCTTTTATTGTCAGTATGGCAAAGAAGAATAAGGGAGTCTAGTTTAAGAGCCTCTGGTTAACCTCAGTTAAATTTTAGATTATAATTTGTATATATTTTGTCTTTAATGTCCTTAAGAGGACTTATGACCTTTATTTTTTCAGTCTCAACAGATCACCCCCCAACTTGCCCTTCAAGTTCTACTTCAGTTTGATAAAGCTATAAATTCAGCATTGGCGCAGAGGGTTAGGAACAGAGTCAATTTCAGGGTAAGAATATTTTCCTACATCTAGAAGGTTGCACTGTGGTTGTTAAAATGGTGCTTTTTAGGACCTCTACATATTTGTGAATCATAAAAGGAAGCAATGATTTAATCAAATTTTGGAATTTGTTTTATAATAATTATACTTTACTTTTAAATGACCTGTGTACCAAGTTTATCCACTTAATGTGAGATAGAGTTGTTTTTAGATTTTTATTCCATTGTTTCACAAATCAGCCTATATATGTTTGGTTGCCTCCCCTGAAGAGTTACTATTTCAAGTGCCCAAACCATTCCCTACAGGATTGAAGGTAAGTGACAGACTAGTCCCTGAGGCTCACTTAATGTTTTTCAAACTCTGATCTTCACACATTCCAGACAAGTACATTTGTGTTGCCTCCCACCTACTCTTAATGAAGATCTGAACTCATGGTAGATAATGATCTGTTTTGGTAATCCCAAACTGAACAAAATTGTCTTTCTTAACTTGATGGTAAATTCAAACTAAGGCCTATTGAAAGTATCATGATGAATAGAAAAAATTTTACCACATTGATATTGATGGAGTCAAATAAATATAACCAAATATAATTGTACACTGTTCTATTTATGCTTGCATTGTTATAAGGGATACCATAAGGTAAAAATTAAGAGATTACAGTATATGAAAAGAATATAGAGGTTAATTTGTTTTTAAGAGAACCATAGTGTTTGGGGGTTTCCTTAAATTTAAAAAAAAATGTTTTTAAATTTATTTAACAAACATTTCAGTGCCCATTACATACCAGGCATTGTTGTGGATATTGGGTTGACAGAGAACGAGTTTAGTGAAGGGATAAAGTCTGGGTGGAAGTTTTAAGTCTCTTACCAGTTTCATATACCTAAATGTTATCTAGAGTAAAATGTATCTATAAAATTTTACCAGTAGTTTCTTATATTTTCAACAGTAATGATTCTGGCAAAATTAGTTTGCTATTTTGTACAGATCTGCCAGGTTTGTCATTCAAAACCTGATGCTTTAATTTGAAATTGACCCATGTTGATACCTAATAGCCTTCATGTTGTATTACTGTAGGTTTCCAGTTTGGATCTATTTAGCTGAAATTCAACATGATTTACATTACTGTTGCTTGCATAGTGTTTCATAAGTTTGTCTATTTTCCAAAAGCTAGAAATAATTAGTTTTTGAACAGATCTGACTACCATTCCTGTTTTTTCTTTTCCTACTGTTCTAGCTCAGGCTTTCATTACCTTTCTCTCCGTTAAAACAAACTTGATCAATTCTGAGATCACACATTGATCATTTCTAATTTTCAAAGTTATTTTGCTCAATCACATTTAAATCTATATTGCTTGTAATAATTTTTACTGGCCTAAGGGCCCATTGAAACAATCTTATGCTAAATTTTTGTTTTAAATCCTCATGAATTTCATATAACTGAGATCATTTAAAAGAATGTTATGAGGGGGGAAATTTCCTTGAGTATGAGAATTTTAAAACTAGCAAAGAAAAGTCAAACATATATGTTTATCAAGAACCTTGAACTAATTTTTAGGGAGAAAATCTATATTGAACTAGCCTTTAAAGAGGCAATGTATGCTTTTGATAGAATGTATCCTGGCAGGTAAGAGTAACAATTACTTAGTGTTAAAATACTAAACTTCAAATAGTAATCAAGCATTAAAAGATTAATGGTCAAGAAAAATCATTCTTAAAAATTGACAGTTTCCTTTTCTCTATCTGTTCCATTTTGTATCTTTTTTTTTTGATGCCTTCTAGTTTTATTTTTTTTAATAAATTTATTTTTTATTGGTGTTCAATTTACCAACATACAGAATAACACCCAATGCTCATCCTGTCGAGTGGCCCCCTCAGTACCCGTCACCCATTCACCCTCACCTCCCACCCTCCTCCCCTTCCACCACCCCTAGTTTGTTTCCCAGAGTTAGGAGTCTTTATGTTCTGTCTCCCTTTCTGATATTTCCCACACATTTCTTCTCCCTTCCCTTATATTCCCTTTCACTATTATTTATATTCCCCAAATGAATGAGAACATAAATGTTTGTCCTTCTCCGATTGACTTACTTCACTCAGCTCCACTTTGTATCTTAACACGTTTAGTGTAAAACACACACACACACACACGTATTTATTAGAAGTCCATTGAAGATAGTTTGGCCAGATCAGTTACTGTTAAAATCAGTTACTTGACCAAAGCCAAATATCATAATTATTTTTTAATATTCAAAAGTTCCTTCTATGTTCTTTGAAATAAAATTTTTTATCAAGTCCCTATTCTTGAGATATTCGAGTATGACTTTCGTGAAGACAGTGAAAAAGATATTTAAATAACTAAAAATAGAGTAATAAAGGTTTTATATTTATTAGGGATTCTAGCTCACTAAATTATATTATCCAATCTTGTGTTCACATTTTATTAAGCTTTTGTTGACCAAAAGTCACGTAGCCAATGAGCTCTCTTATTTATGTTGTCTATTTTAATCTAAATATTTAAGAAAGCATTTAATACAGCAATTTTACAATAAAGTAAGTGAAGCATATATATTTATATAACAGCTAACAGAATTTCAACATATATATTTGAATGTTACAGAATGTGTTAATTGACTATGTATTGGTAAAGTTTCTGGTCAACAGTAGGCTATTAAAGTTGGGCAGAATCAATAGCTGTATGTGGGTTTTCTACTGCAAGAGGTTTAGTGTCTACAGAACAATTCAAGTGAACTTCCGTCATGGTGCCACAAGAGAGCAGTAGAAGTACAAATTTCCTTTCACCTTTTTTCAGGTCAGTACTTTGTGAATCTTCATCTTAACAATGCTGAAAATAGTCTGCTAACTACAGACTATTAGTTCTTAGAGAATTTAGGGGTTGTTTTTTTTTAAGTGATAGGATGAAAATTAAGGAAAATCTTAAGGTAAGCATTAAATAGTCCTACTGTTTTAAGAATTAGGTGGTTGGTAGCTGAGTTCTCAAAGTGCTTTGAGGAAAAAAATGCATTCATGGTATATCTAAATGTTTTGTTTTAAAGGGCTCTCTAAATACATACAGATTCTGCGATAACGTGTGGACTTTTGTATTGAATGATGTTGAATTCAGAGAGGTGACAGAACTTATTAAAGTGGATAAAGTGAAAATTGTAGCCTGTGATGGTAAAAGTAAGTGTTTATCTAATTACTGTGAAAGCAAAGCTACTTAAAATCTTGTTTTTGTGAGTCTCCAGAAAGTCTCCTCGGAAATTAAGGGAGGAAATGGCTGGAGATCTGGCTTCTATCTCAGCTGGATTCTGAATTCCAGATCTCAGTCCTCTCAAGGACTTTAGGTGTGAACAATTCATATGACATGTAGACTACATCCACAGGTTGAATTTATGTGGGTTAAAAATAAGCAAATTAGGGAATCCCCCCCCTCCCATTTCAGGTACAAATTTGAAGTATTTAAGTTTAATTTTGACAGTTTATCCTAGTTCTGGTGTTGTTGGATGCCTATACATTTTATATTTTAAAAGTAATCATTTGAAAGGTTTTTAAATAACCATAAGAACCTTACCAGGTCTATTGGTAAAAATCCATTCCCTAATCTGTGCAGATATATTTTCCATGTCAGACCTAGGACCTTGTTTAAGTCATATGTTTTTCTTCCATGGTTATCTCCTTTCTGCTAATTATGTCTAAAACAGCTGTTCCTGAAATTAAATAGAGGACTATACTATAAAAGAAAAGGAAAAGAAAATGTAGAAATACCTTAAATTTCTCAGGTTATTTTGTTTTATAGATTTTGCGTTTCAAAAGAAATAAGCTAATCACTGAAAAAATGTAGAGAAGACAAAAAAACACACACTTTGTACCACCGTCTGGGGATAACATCACTTAAATATTTTATTATGTAATTATATATCTGTTAAATACATCATTTTTCAGAGCTGCATAAAGTTATACCTTTGGCTCTTTTTTCCGGATATCAGAAAGTCTCTGAAACTAGCAATACTACACTGACTTGTACTAGCAAAGATGACTTTTTAATATGGTTATCAAATACTTTGTCTTCTTGCTGTAGTGACAGAAAAGATATATGTAATTTCCCAGATCACACGATAACATTTCTGTATGTCAGATAATGTATACTTTTTTCATATTTTTCTTAACCCTGAGATTAATATCCAAATTCCACAGTCAAGTAAAACTCATTTTGATAGAGCTACAGAAGCTATAAATTATTGATGTAGACCAGTACTACTATTGAGTAAAAACTTTTGTACCTATGGAAACATTCTCCATCTGTACTCTCCAATAGCCACATATAACTATGAAGCATTCAAAATGTGTTAGAGCAATTAAGAAATTTAGTGTTTTGTTTTTTATTTAATTTTATCAGCTAACTAATTTAAATAACCACAACTAGCTAGCCAATGGCTACCATGTTGGACAGCACAGATGAAGACTAGTATGTCCATTTCAGTCATATGAGCCATAGTTATGTAAAGCCAAAAAGTCAGTAAAGGAGGCCCCTGAGCAAATTATTAATATCAAAGAGTCCATGTAAATATATTTTACTTACAGGAGCTCCTGTCTGGTAGTTCTTCGAGTGTCATACTCTTGCCTAAAGATGTAAGATTAGCTTTTTTTTTTTCAAAAATCAGTAGATGCAAAGTAGTAAATTAGTGTTAACCTATTAGCTTCTAAGAAGTTTGCCCCACTTCCAGCACACTGTGGTAACTGATCATCGAAGAAAAAACTGTTGAGATTTCAAAGAAAGCTTTGATTATGTTCCATGTATTCGGTCAGCAGAAAAGAATACAACCTTAGCATGTTTTCTCTCCAAAATTAAAATACAAAAAGTTTGACATTTAAAAGGAGAAGTTTCAGTAATTGAGAAACTACTGAAATTCCTTAGTGACCAGATAAATGGAGTGCTGCTCTGAAGCCCATTTTTCCTATAAGTCAGCTTTCTGAAATAGGAAGAGTGATAGTGGCTAGAATTTAGGTCTGTTTCTCACCAGTAATTAAAGTACAATTTTCTTCTGATATGTATGTTACGGTCCTTTGTGGTTTAAAATTTTGTGACAGTAGAGGACCTGAGGGAAAAAATGGTCATGTAACAGCTGTATGAACCAAACCAGGTTAACTTACATAATGAACCAAGTAATATAATTTGGTTTTTCTCCAGCATAAATATGAAGAGCTAAGAATTATCTCTTATAAAGGAAAGTTAAGTTCTTGGGGCAGTTCCTTGATCAGCTTCCCTCAGCCTTACCTTCTCTTCTTCCCCACTCTTACATCAGCACCACCATTAGTTCCTGTTTTAGTCGTTAAAGATATCGTCAAAATATTTAAATTTTAATTTACTCTTTCTCTCCTCTGTTTCCTAGATACTGGCTCCAATACTACAGAATGAATAGAAAAAAAATTGCTTTTTTTATGCCATCTTCTGTTATAATTCATCGAGTTTTTGAAGAGAAGCATAGAAGAGACTTTTTTTTATTTATTCTAGCATCGCAGAAATGACTACACTGTGCTATATATACTACCAGAATTCCAATAGAAAGAAGCTTATAACTGTAGCCTCTTACATTACCTTTTCAGCATGAAGAAACAGTTTTTTTTAATGACAAACATTGTTGCCTTCCTAAGAACATTCTTGAATAAACTCATTTTAAAACTGCATGTGATTAATGAGTAGTAGAGCTATTAGCAATGTGAAGAGATTAGCTAGGCATTTTAGAAGAGCACCATCTGCCATACAAAGGAAATTAGGAAATGCATTCATGTCAGTAGAGGGTAGTTTCATCGGTAGGGCAAAACCATATTCTGGATTGGAATATATATCTCTTTTAAGAGTACAAAACCAATCATTGTTGTGAAAACCCTAAGTACAACTCAATTAGGAAAAGTTAGACAATCTTTACACAGCTCCCATAACCAAAACAAAACTAAAAAACCTAGCAACATAAACTAGTCTCTATATGACGTGTAAATTATTTAAGCTGGCCATATTTCATACATTTTAAAATTATCTACACCTTTTATAGGCTTCCATTAAAAAGTCCTACTGAATATATGCCATATCTTTGTGTACTTGAAGGAGAAAAATTTTCCTTGTTTTGTCAATCTAGGTATACATAATGAAGAATATGGCCTTTTTAAAATATCAGAGGGAGAATAGCAAGCACCAGAGAGAGTTAAGTAACAAATTCAGCAGCTGACTCTAGATGGCTCAAGACCAACTATTATTAACAAGGATCTGACACTGTTTATCATTTAGAGAGGGTAGGCAGTCAACAATCCCATCCTGTGGTCAATGGCAGTTCCACCTTACTGCACTGGGAGGAAAAATGTCTCTCTCTCTCAGAGAGTAGAGTTCACAGTGGGCTTAAGCAAAATAGCTTTCTTATAAACCTATTAAAATGTTAAGTAGGTCTTTATATTACACAGAGTCCCCCTTTTTTCATTTGTAGAAGCACCTTATATAACAAGTGTCATTTTTAGGCAACTAGTGCTCAAGTGTGATCTACTTAGCACAGACTTACAAATATAGCAAGCAATAACTGACTTTATGAGTGAGACCAAGTGCTATATGTGTTGCATAGATTCTCCTGGATAATCTTCATAACAACCTCAGAACAACTTTGTTCCCTTTTTACAGATTAAGAAACAAAGTCAACCTTTATTACCAAAGGTTACAGAATTAGGATTTTTCTTAATTGCAATTAATCCAAACCAATTTTTTTTTTTTTTTTTTTTGGAGGTCCAACATAATGGTTAGGAGAGAAGTGCATTGATAGTAAACAGGAGTTGTAGAAATTTCTGGTTCTTAAAGAGTAAGTCATAATTTAAATTTTTTCTTCTGCTAGTAATAGTCACTGAGATCTTAGAGAAAGAAGAATAGGGCTGAAGTTATATACTTGTTTGGGAATTTAAGATCCTGTAAATGGTATCAGTAGATTGTGTTTCCAAGAAATGCAGAAGCATTTCTCCTCACTGGGTGAGGAATTTGTTATAATTGACTGGCCTGACCTACTAACTGGATAATAATGACCTATGCCATTCTCTGAGTGCTTCTATAGTCTTACCTCTGCATATTAGTGTAATTCTTAACTTTCACATTAACACTGAACTTTTATCTTTGCAGTCTATTCTAGTAATCTGTTCCAGGGTTCTCTTCCTAACATTCCCTACCAGCCATCACATAATCTGCTCCAGTCAAGTTAGGTTATGTTTTCTTCCATTTCTCAGGGCTTTCCTTTTATTTTATTATTATTATTTTAAGATTTATTTTTTCATGAGAGACAGAGAGAGGCAGAGACACAGGCAGAGAGAGAAGCAGGCTCCCTGCAGGGAGCCCAATGTGGGACTCATCCCAGGACTCCAGGATCACGGCCTGAGCCCGAGGCAGATGCTCAACCGCTGAGCTACCCAGGCATCCCAGGACTTTCCTTTTAAAAATCAAAATCCTACCCAGCCTTCAAAACTTAACCCCAGTTTTGTCTCTGCATGTAACTAATATTGATAAACTCTTACAAAGGAGTCCTTTAAGTACATGAAAGACAGCTCAAGAGACTGGAAGAACATGGTCTATTTCATTACTCAGGTACTCAATCCAGGTAACTTCATTGGAACTTCATTCCATCGGTTGAAGTCCATTCTCGTACTTACTAGGTTAGTTACCGTATACACTTCTGCTTTTGCTTGGGCAAGACTGCAGTAATCCTAGCTAACATTTCCTCCTGTCGGTTCTACTTACTTGCTTAAACATCACACAGCTGACACTTTATTGCAGTAGGTGTTCTAATAGTCCCATAATAGTACTCATACTTTACTGGAATTACAGAAGGGTCACAGCAAGAACTCACGCCACTTTGTGTTTTCCCAACTGGCCATAGGCTCCAATGATAGTTTACTTGCCTGTTAATGTGGAAGAAGAACAAATCCCATTAGTTTTTCTACTTTTAGGACTAAGAGTAAAAGCTGGACTTTTGTAATAATATAGAATCAATCGACTATTGATGCATTACTAATGCTATTTTAACACTCAAGTAGTAGGCAAACAGTTCTCTCTTTGAGTTTGGTGGATTGGTCATTGTCCAACTTTATTTTGATCTTCAGCTAATTTTGAAAAAAAATGAATAATTTATCTTTTGGTAGGCATAATTACAATGTGAAGGTAGATTGCCTTCAGTTTTGAGTTGGTTGTAATTAAATTCTTAAGAGTAAAATTTTCAAAGTTTTATATTTTATATTTATACACACACACATATATCAACTGGAGAAACCATTATTTGTAGCCTAGTAATGAAATTTGGACTCAATAAAATTGAGCACATGGTAAGGGAAACTGGACATGAAAGAATGAGAGCAGATTACCAGAGGTCTTAAAGCTGGGCAGGGAAATTTTTAGCCTTTAATGGTCTTTGGGGAGAGAAGACACATGAAACAAAGCTGAAATATGCAGGAACGATAGAATATCCATGCAGGAGTTAACATTTGGCCTAGAGGAATAACTGTGGGATGGCAAGACCCCCAAATCAGGGAAATTTCACAAAAAAAAGTCAACAGAACTGGCAATTCAGGCCGTCAACAAATATATGGACATCTGTCCAGACCTGCTGGCCATGATGCTTGTTCTTGGTCATGTGATGAGGTTCACAGAAAAGCTTCAAAGCTGATGAAACTTTGAAGATCAACCAATAAATCCAACCTCATTCAGTGCACAAGAATGTTAAGATCCAGCTTAACTTAATTTCAGCTTTTCCAAGCTGAAAAAGCCAGTCAGGAGAGTTAAGTGTAAAACCCCAAAAGCTGTAAAGTTAGAGTACATAAAATTTCAAGCTGTCCTTCATAGCATCACTAATAAGTTCTTGGTTCTATTCATGTAGAAGCATACTACATGGAGTTGTCCAATTGAGAACCTTGCCAATCAAAATCTTTGCTTGCTACTGAATATTTTTTGAATGAAATTATATGATGCCTGACACTTATATCAAAAACAAAATAGTGAAGTGATGGAGGGTGGATATTAATAAAATTAACCATGGATTGATAAAGTTTAGTAATAAATGAGACTCCTTATACTCATCTATTTGAATATGTGTTAGAAAATTTCTTAAATAAAAGGGGTTATTTTTCCCTTAAATCAATGCCCATAATATGCAACATTTGGCCTAAGATATTATATATAGGACTTTTTTAAACTATCGTTTTCTCTGTCCACATTATCTTACCATCATGGCATATGGGACCTACATAGCAATCTCATAACTCACTTCCAGCTATTCTAGACAATAACTGCCATCTCTCTATGGAGCCTTCCAGGACCCTCCAGTAGATTTTAAAGCCTTTGTCAATCCATTCTAAAAATGCCCTCTAATTTGGTGAAAATTCACCCAGCTTTTTTTTTTTTTTTTTTAACATGCTGTGGTAATAGAATCTTAATTTCCAAGTATAGATAGGTAGAATTTTCATGGGGTTTGGGACAAGGCATTTCACTTTATAACAGGTACAGGAACGTGGCAATATGCAGCAAAGAATTTAATGCAATCAGCTCAAGAACACTATGCAGAAAGACTGTCAATAGTATTCTATCTGGAATGTCCCAACTCTTATTTTCTGATTGTGAACCTCTCAAAGTTCTATTCTAGGAGAAACTGGCTTCAAACAGATTGGAGATTCTTTCCACTTCTGGAAATACATAGACAAGTACCAAACCTTTGCCTAAGTTAAGGGGATGGACATACATGTCGTATGTTTTTCTCCCTATGATTTTATTCATTCTGTTTTCCAAGATGAAGGACCATAGACACCTCAGATACCCAAAACAATCTTAAGAACGAAGCTACAGACAGCATGTTCCCTAATTTCAAATTATATTAACAAAGCTATAGTAGTCAAACCAATATGGTATCAAAATACACACCTGGATCAGTGGAACAGAGAGCCCAGAAATAAACCCCCTGCAGATAACGTTTAATTTATGACCAAAAAGCCAAGAATATACTCATGGGGAAATGGTAGTCTCTTTAATACATCATGTTGAGAAAACTGAACAGCCACTTGCAAAACAAGAAACTCAACCACTAAAAAAAAAAAAAAAAAAAAAAGAAACTCAACCACTGTCTTCTACAATACACAAAAATAAGCTCAGGGGCACCTGGCTGGCTCAGTCAGTAGAACATACAACTCTTGATCTCAAGACTGAATTCAAGCCCCACATTGGGTATAGGGATTACTTAAAAACAAAACAAGAAACCTCAAAATGAATTAAAGACTTAAATATAAGACCTAAAACCATGAAATTCCTAGAAGAAAACAGGTGGTAAGCTCCTTGACATCAGTCTTGGCAGTGATTGTTTTGGATCTAACTCAAAGAGCAAAGGCCCAGTTGATTAAGAGTCTGTCTCTTGGTTTCAGCTCCAGTCATGATCTCAAGGTCCTGAGATCAAGCTCCTGTTCAGTCTGCACTTAACGCAGAGTCTGTTTAAGATGGGGGTTTCTCCCTCTGCTTCTCCCCTGCTCATTCATTCTCTTTCTCTAATAAATAAAATTTTTAAAAATTAAAGGCAAAAACAGGTATCCAACTAAATGACAAGGCAATTTAGTAAATGGAAGAAAAATATTTGCAAATCTTATCTGATAAGGTGTTAATACTCAAAATATATAAGAACTCCTACAACTCAATAGAAAGTAGACCAATTAAAAAATGAGGATTTAGAATAGACCTGAAAGAAGACATACAAATGGTTAACAGGTATGTGAAAGGGTCCTCATTACTAATATCAGGGAAATGCAAATCAAAACCACAATGAAAAAAAAAATGAAAAAAAAAAAAAAACCACAATGAGATATTATTATACCATTAGAATGGCTTGTATAAAAAAAAAAAGCGTTAGGATATGAAGAACTCTTGTGCACTATTGGTGATAATGTAGATTGGTATAGCCATTATGGAAAACCATATGGAAATTCCTCAAAACATTTAAAATAGAATTCCCATATGACCCAGCAGTTCAACTTTTGGGCATTTACCCGATGTTCATTGCCACATTATTTACAATAACCAAGACATAGAGCTAGCCTAAGTGTCTGTCAACAGATGAAAAAAGAAAATGTGATATATGTGTATATACATATATACACAATGTATATGTATACATACATACATACACAATGGAATCTTCAGGCATAAAAAGGAAATCCTGCCATTTATAACAAGATGGACAGATGGATCTTGAGAGTTATACTAAGTGGGGGGAAAAAGACAAATTCTGTATGATTTCACTTGTAAGTGGAATCTTAAAAAAAAAAATTCATAAATAATAGATCAATGGTTGCCAAAGGCAGGAAGTAGGGGTGGGTAGGCAAAATGTACAAAGATGGTCAAAAGGTACAAATTTTGGTTATAACTAAATCCTAGGGATGTAATGTACAACATGGTGACCATAATTAACAATACTGTAAAAAAATACTGTATTGCATATTTGAAAATTACTAAAAGAAAAATCATAAAAGTTCTAATCACAACAACAAATGTGCAACTGCAGTGATGGATACTAGAGATCTGAGTTTAGGGACACTCAGGTAATTGAAGTTAGCAGAATTCCAGAAAGGAATCAATACAGTGGTCCCCTAGAGTCTTCACTGAGTACTCTCTATATAAGTAGAGTGACACTCTAAAAGATCAGGAAGTGACTGGGGGCCGAGGGGCAGGGGTGGGTATTAGTTGTAAACCGCAATTCCTAGAGCTCACATAGGACAAGGAGCCAGAGTGAAGAGTCTTCAGTAATCACCCAGAGTATTAGAGACCCCAGAGTGGTCATGCCTTAGTAGTAGCCATAAAATATCCCTGGAGTGAAGGCTACTTTAGCTTAGACCCACCCTAGCAAAGAGGCTTTAAATACAAGATTCAAAGGCATGAAACTGGTCTACAGATACCTGCTAAAACAAAGCCCGACACTTAAGTAAACAAAATCCATATTCTCAATGATGTAAGTCATAATGCCCTGTACCTAATTACTAGACTTGTCAAGAAGCAGAAAAATGTAACTCCTAACTAGAAGAAACAGTAGTCTATAGGAAAAGACCCAGAAATGGCAGGGATGACGGATGACATCAGACAAGGATGTTAAAACAGTGGATTTTATACAAGCATTGAAAACAGAAAAATTAAAAATATGTTTTAAGTCAAATGGAATAGAAGTGTATGGAATAAAATATTGGACAAATTAATTGATTAGACACTATAGGAGAAAAGGTCAGTGAAATTGACCTAGCAATAAAACCTATCCAGAATTTTCTTTTTGTCATAAAGGGAGAAAAATAAATAATGGCCAATTTTTTTTTTCAAATTTGATGAAAACCATAAACTGTTGTGACAGTAAAGAAGCTTGATCAACTTCAAATGAGATAACCAAGCACAGCATAATCTAATTGCTGAAAACCAGTGACAGACATTTTTTTAAAGTAATAGGAATAAAAGACACATTACCACAGAAACAGATAATTTCTACAGACTTTTTCAAAAACCACGTAGCTAGATACAAAATCTTAAAAGTGATGAAGACCACTTTACACCCATTAGGACGGCTACTATCAAAACAATACAAGTGCTGAAATTGCTAATAAGTGCAAATCTTATGCACTTGTTGGTGTGATGAAAAATGGTATGGCTACTATGGAAAACAGTATGGCAGTTCCTCAAACATTTTAAAATAGAATTAGCATAGGAGCCAGCAGTTCTGCTTCTTGGTATCCACCAAATTAACTGAAAGCCGAGACTGAAGAAATATTTATAGACCAGTATCATGACAGCATTATTCATTAGAGTCAAAAGATGGAAGCAACCCAAGGGCTTATCAGTGAATGGGTGGATAAACAAAAGGTTATACATACATACAATACAGTATCACTCAGCCTTCACTCAGCCTTCATAAAAATTCTCACACATGCCACAGCATGGATGCCCTTGAGGACTTTATACTAAGTGAAGTATAAGAACAAATACTGTGTGGTCCCACCTAGATGAGGTACCTAGAACAGTCAAATTTGAATGGTGGTTACCAGAGGTTTGGGCTGGGAGGATTTAGTTGTTGTTTGATGGGTGCAGAGTTTTGTTTTGCAAGATGAAAAATGTTCTGGGAGAACAGTTAATGTGAACCACGATGAACTATACACTTTAAAATAGCTAAGGTGGTAAATTTAATGTGATGTAGGGGCACCTGGGTGGTATAGTCAGTTAAGCTTCCGCGACTCTTGATTTTGGTTCAGGCCATGATCTCAGGGTGGTGAGATCAAGCCCTGTATTGGGCTCTGTGCTCAGTAGAGTCTGCTTAAGACTCTCTCTCCCCCTGTACTCCCACATCACCCGTGTGCAAGTGGACACGGTCTTTGTTCTCCAATCTTTTTTAAAAATTTATGTAATGTATATTTTGCCGCAATTATTTTAACCTTTTTTTTTTTTTTAAGATTTTAATAATTTGACACAGCACAAGCAGGGGGAGCAGCAGGCAGAGGGAGAGGGAGAAACAGGCTCCCTGCAGCAGAGAGCCAGATGCGGGGCTCCATCCTAGAACCCAGGAACACAACCTGAGCAAGAAGCAGACTTTTAACCAACTGAGCTACCCAGGTGCCCTCCCCCTTTTATTAACCTTTTAAAAAATAATGCTTAGGGGGAAACCTGCTGTTTCTTCTCCCTGCTTTTCCCAGCTCTGTTCTACTTGAGCCCCACCACTTAAAAAAAAAAAAGATTTTATTTATTCATGAGAGACGCAGAGAAAGAAGCAGGTTCCTTCCATGTAGGAAGTCCGATGCAGGACTTGATCCCAGGACTCCGAGATCATGCCCTAAGCCAAAGGCAGATGCTCAACCGCTGAGCCACCCAGGTGTCCCAAGCCCTATCACTTCTAAGAGGCTTTCCCTCACCTTTTTATTTCCCATGTTTCTCAACTTTCCCTGAATTCCTGTACCACTGTATTTAGTATTGAATTATCTACTTGTTTTGACAATCTCTAGGACCCCTGAAGAAAAATACTATGTCTTCAGCTGGTTTGGAGGTCCCAAGAGCACCTTAGAGGAAGTGTATCAGTCAGTCTCCAATCCATGAAATAGAAAGCACATTAAGTATTCCAAACAGAAGGAACATAATACAGAGAGTTTGTTACAAAGACGTTCAAAGGGCTAGAGGATCAAAAGAGGAAAGGTAAGTGTATCTAAAGAAGACTAAGGAACAGCATACCATCCCCACTGCTGGAAGGAGCAAAAGGGGAAACAGGAAGACCCATAGTCACTCCACCAAAGCTGCTGCTGTGACACCAACTGCCTCACCAGCAGCCAGCAGGCCTACCCTGTCAGCCACAGCTGCCACCATGCTGATGCTGCATCCCAGCTCCCACAGCTGCCATGACCATGGCTTGTGACACTACTGAAGGGTTAGACTAAACAGAAATCCAGCTGCAGGGAGTCTGGAGAAATGTGGCTTGTGGATCTCCTACCACAAAGTAAAGAGGAAAATACAGAAGAGTTGATGCAGAACTGAAGGAACAGACCGTATCCAGCACCCTCCTTGAACTACTCAGCATATACACCCATCCTTTTGCCTCTTTTGTGATTTACACACACAAAAATGTTCTTGTACAACATATACTTAATCTGTCCCCCAAAATAAAGTTGAAAAGTCCCAAAAGTCACTATGAACATCTGGGTGATGATAATTCTAGTTAAGTCAACCCCCCTGGATATGTTGAAATCTTAAGACTCTTTGTAAATCAGTCACCATCAAAATTTTTACACTTGACAGAAGAGAGGGGGATGGTGATTAACATGTAAAAATGTGAGAAACAGCTGGCATAATCTTCCTTTTTATAAATCAAATGGTTATCTCTGGCCTTTTTTTTTTTTACAGCCCATATCATTTTCCTATTGCCCTCAGTCAGTTAGCTGGCTGGGGTTTCTTTCCTGGGTGGAGAGACCCTACACCTCATTCCTGCAGTGTCTAAGTCCTTATTCATTCTGCTGTTGGTGAGGTACTGTAGCCTTGTTAACTACTGAACATGGAAGCACTACAGGGGCATCCAGAGAGCCCAGCCCCCTCCATTGTTTAGCAACAGCCATATTTCCCTTGATAACTGAGATCAAGCACCCTAGTCCATACAATAAACCCCCTTTCCCATTGGTTCAGTGGCACAAGAACCCTAGATGCCCAAATGGGAATCTCAATTTCCAGTTGTTTGAGAGTACTGTTCATTTCCTTGTGGACATATTTCTTCCTTTGGGACCCAACCAGCAGATCCTGAAGTTGTAGGTACAGAAGTCAAAATTCTGTGAGTAGGTTATTAGGTGTAACATTGAGAAGAATCATTCTCACTCTCTACCATCCCCTGATTCCTGGCCCTTTGATTCAGTGGACAACTCACTAGCAAAGAGCATTCCTAATGCTCAAATTGTGGTTTATAAAAACCATTCACACTTTAAAAAAAAAATCTCCTTGGAGAGTGGCTGATTAAAGGTAAGAGATGAGGAATATATAAAGAACCTGGAAAGGCTTCTTGTATCAGGAAATAGGGCAGTTACCAAAAATCACTGGAGTCATGTCAAAAAGACAGCTTTGGGGATTTTAAAGCCCAACTTTAAAAGGCTCTCACTAACTTTAGTAGGCTGTATAATGGCCTCCAGTGATATCAAATATTAAACATTGGAATATGTGTTTCCTTATACAGAGAAGATTTCACAAATGTGATTAAGGATTTTGAGATGGGGAGAATATAGGATAGAGTATGTCCTAAATGCAATACTATATACTCTTCTAAGAGAAATGTCTAAGATTTGACAGAAGAGAAAGCCATGTGACCATGGAGGTTGAGATTCGTGTGATGTGGCTATAAGCCGAGGACTGCTGGCAGCTACCAGAATGTAGAAGAGGCAAGGGACAGGCTCTCCCCTATGGCCTTCAAAGGGAGCATAGCCTTCCCAACCCCTTGATTTTTAGCCCAGCGAAACTGATTTTGGGTTTCTGGCCTCCAGGACTGTGAAACAATAAATTTTCTGTTGTTTTAAGCTACCAAATTTGTGATATTTTGGTACAGTAACCATATTAAAATAATGGCCAAAGATGGAACATTTTGAGCATCATCAAAATAATTGCAGTAAATCACAGTATATAAGTTACATTTTTAAGCCATGAATTCAAAATAATACCAATACCCTCTGGGGTACTGGGGTGGTTCAGTCAGTTAAGCATCTGACTCTTGATTTCAGCTCAAGTCATGATCTCGGGATCATGAGGCAGAGCCCCCTTCATCAGGCTCCCCATTCAGCGGGGAAGTCTACTTGAGGTTCTCCCTCTCCTTCTGCCCCTACCCACCCCTGCAGTGTGCTCTATCTCTCATAAATAAATAAATAAATAAATAAATAAATAAATAAATAAATAAATATTTTTTTTAAAGTGATACCAATACCCTCTCTATGTACACAAATTTGTCACTAGGTAAATTACTCAGTGTCCTAAAAGCTGATAATGGGTAATAACTCTACTGAAGTGGAATGATAGGAAAAGTTTTGCTTTACAGAAAAATGTAAGAAGGATTTGTGGAATTAAAAGGTCTCCAAAAAATAAAAATAAAATAAAATAAAAGGTCTCAAAAAAAAAATAAAAATAAAAAATAAAAAAAATAAATAAAAAAAAGGTCTCCATTTTGCAACCTGTTATGAAATAATAGCAGTGATCTTCAGTGGCTACTGAAATGATTAGGTGAGGGAAGGTAATGGGCAATTCATAATCAGGCTGACAATTTTCAAAACCCACAGGTCAATCCCATCATTTAAAAAAAGGGGGTGTAAGTGTCTTGATGGGATGCAACAGGAAATACAAAGTACCAACTATGACTTTTTTTTTGACAAAATTTCAATCCTGAATCTGCTGAAGCCTTCTAGATCTAAGTACCAGTTTACAAGAAATATTTGGGACAAGAATATGTTCAATGACAAAAACTGATGGAATCCTATCAGCAGAATCCAAAATATAGGGAACTATAGAGGAAAAGACCTAACTTGTTCAACAAATTGCCAAAAATACAAAAAAAAAAAAAAGTGGAAGAAGAAATCTCTAAAGATTTAAGAGTTCAAGTCACCATTTCTGTAGACCTTAAGAGACTCCTTGAAGTAGAATCCATCACACTTCAAAGTGGTCCCAACACATGAAGAACATGACATTCCACTATACCCCTTAAATCATTCCAGCACTGTCCCTTCCCCTCCCACCTTATTCAGATAAATTTCATGGTCCATTATTATAATCACTCCCTTGCACATAACATCAACTCCTTTGGCCCTCTCTCATACTTGCTTGGGTAAGTCGCAAACCTGGGTAAATCCTGCTCTATATGCCTGTACTCTTGCAGCTGAATGTGGATGAATGGCCGATTTCTTTTTAGACTTGCTCACCTTAATGTCATTGGATGACATTAATCCTTAATGCTCCCAGCATCATTTATTCCCCCATGGTCTAGCTTCTTTTCCAGTTTCCAATTTGATACAATTGGACCTTCTCCTCTTCCCAACACTTTGATTATCTCCTCCATCTTCATTTGATAAAATCATTTTGCTTTTTATTTCACTGAACAAAGATAATAATTAGAAGAAAACTTATAAGACTACCAAATGGCTAATAAACATATGAAAGGCTACTTAACATCATTAGTCATCAAATGCAAATTAAAACCACAATCTGATACCACTACCACTCACCAGAATGGTTAAAATGACAAAGCCAGATAATAATATAGTGACTCCTCAGAGATACTGTGGGTTGGGTTCCAGACCACTGCCATGTAGCAAATATCACAATAAAGCAAGTCAAATTAATTTTTTGGTTTCCCTGTGCATATAAAAGTTACCATTATGCTACACTGTGGTCTCTTGAGTGTGCATTATGTCAAAAAAAAAAAAAAAAAAGTTTGTACCTTAATTTGAAAATACCTTATTGCTTAAAAAAAAAAAAAAAGTGCCAATCATCTTCTGAGCTTTCAGGAAATTGTGATTAATTTGCCGGCAAAGGGTCTTTGTTTTGATGATGGCTGCTGACTGATCAGGGTGGTGGTTGCTGAGGTTGGGGTGTCTGTGGCAGTTTCTTAAAACTAAGACAATGATGAAGTTACCTCATCAATTGATTCTGTCACAAACAATCTCTCTGTAGCATGCGATGCAGTTTGACAGCACTTTACTCACAGAACCTCTTTCAAAATTGAAGTCAGTCCTCTGCTGCTTTATCAACTAAGTTTATGTAATATTCTAAACCCTTTGTTGTCATTTCAACAATCTTAGCAGCATCCTCACCAGTAGATTCCATCTCAAGAAACCACTGATCAGCAAAACAAATATAATAATGAAAATTTTGAAGTACTGCAAGAATTACCAAAATGTGACACAGACATAAAGTAAGCAAATGCTGTTGGAAAAATGGCACCAAAAGATTCCCTCAACATAGGATTGCCACAAACCTTCAATTTGCGGGGGAAAAAAAAAAGACGTGCAATTCAGCAAAATGCAATAAAGCAATGTATGCCTATAATAATGAGGAAGCACGTGGAACTTTCACAGCTTGCTAGTGGAATTCAAATTGGTAGGCCATGTTGTAAAATTACATGACATTATTCACTAAACTCAAACATGTATACTTGAGTACATACAACAAACTTAAAGACAGACCAAATCATCTGTGGTGTCAGGGCTGTAGTTATTTTTGCAGCAGCAGGGGTAGTAACTGGAAAGGGATACAGGGGCACTCTGGGTTGCTGGTAATGTTCTGTTTCTGACCTAGGTTCTAGTTACACAGGTGTGTTCACTTTGTAAAAATTATTGGGCTATAGATTTGGGATTTTTGTACTTTCTTGTGTATTATACCTCAGATAAAATGTTAATGAAAGAGAAAGACATTCCACAAACTCACAGTACCACATGGACCCATCCATGTGCATCTGACAACCTGTCAGCAAATCCTCAAACAACCTTCAAAGCATTTCTAGAATTTGACCACTCTCACCATATCTACTTCTGTAACCCTGGTCTAACTCACTTTCACTAGTGCCAGGATTATTTCCATAACCTCCTAACTGGCCTCCTGCTCCCTACCACCCCGCCCCCATCCCTCTCCCAACCAGTCTGTTCTCAGTGGAGCACTAAAATGTTAACCAGATCAGGCCAGTCCTCTATTCAAAAACCTTCCAGTCGCCTGTCTCACACAAAGACAAATTCCATGTAACAGGTTACAAGGGCCTTCACGGTATACCCTTCTCCCCTGTCCTGGTACCTCTGCTCCATTTACGCTAGCCTCCTTGCTGTCCTCAAATGTGGCAGATGAGCTCCTGCTTTGGGACCTTGCAAGTCTCCTCTTGGCCTAGAATGCTCTTTCCTCATTTATCCTCATGGATCATGCCCTTTAGTTTCTTCAGATCTTGACTCAAATGTTGCTTTTTCATCAAGGGCCTCCCTGCCCACAGTATTTACAATGTTAATCACTCTCCCTCTCTACCCCACTCTCTTAAGGTCTCTATCACTTACTTCAATTTCTCTCTAGCACCATCTCCTTCCAATATACATATATTTTACTTATCTGTTTACAGTAGTTTCCTGCTAGTATGTGAACAACAGGAGCATGAGGATTTCTGTTGACTGCTATATCCCCAGTGTCAAGAACAATGCCTAGTAAATAGTAAGAGCTTAGTTAATGTTTGTGGAATAAACACAGGAGTTATGTCAGTCCTCGTCATACACTCAAGCTTCATAGAGACGGGAACGATATCTTAATCATCTTTGTAATAAATGACTGAATGGAAGAAAGAACAGATCTTTGGTCCAATTAAGGTACTTAATTAAGGCAGTGTGTATAATTGTTCTATTTTTAATGCAAATACTTGACCTCTCCAAATAAGTCAGGCCATCTGTTCCAAACAGTATTATCAACTGCCTTTTCTTCCTTAATGAAATTTTCACTCAATCAAGAGCAAAGATACGATAGGCAGGGCATACAACAGAAATATAGTTGTTAAAGCAACGCTTACCAAATCAAAAAGAGGAAACACTCAAACCTTGAGAGGTAATACAAACATCATTGCTCAACTCACAATTTTTCTTGATCAGAGGAAGGTTAAAGAAACAGGTATGACTCAGAGGAAAGGAAAAATCAACAGATATGATGGTTTAATTGTATGAATTCTAAAATACACTAAACAAATGGGGGAATAATTTGACCCTTCTGATATGAAGACCTCGTGTTATTAAATAGAGAGCACCTCCTATTCACCTGACTATACTTCTAGAGAAAATTTCAGTGCTTGGAAAATTCCAACAACTTATCCCCCCAAAATGACAAGTCCACATTTTTATCTTTAAGAATTATAATTTATTTCACATGATAACTTACAGAGGAAGTTGACCATGAGACCAAAGACCCGAGTTCTTTTTCATATGCACTAAGGGGGGCTTTTCTGCCCACATCCCACAGCCCCCTCAGAGGAGGAACAAGGACAGTCACAAAGGCTAATAGAGAGGTACATGATCAGCACTGCTGGGAACAGACCTCACAGGGCTCATCTGCTGGGCACATGGCTACTCATCGGTCATCTCTGGTGGGGCTGGGAGTAAGGTGAAGAGGACTCAATATTGCAATGTAGGTAAGGTGGGGTGGTCAAGGCCCATTACCAAAGGAGTACAACCCTACAAAAAGTAACTTATAATTAGAAAATTCACTGTGTCAGTGAGTTGCAGGAAAAGTTGATTGTGAGAGAGAACTTAAATGAATCAGAGATGGACACATTAGTGACATCATGACATCACAGGATCATTCAAGTTACATCAACTTGTGTATAAATCCCTTTTCCACAGCATACCATACGCAGAAGAATAGCTGCACTATGTATAAGATATGCCTCTCTTTTTATATAACATCCCTTGCCCATCACAGAGGAGTACGACGAATAGCCGACTGCCTTCCAATTGTTTAACATTCATCTCTGGATCTTCAGAAAGAAATCTTTCACTGGGCAACATCTATTGGGGTGGGAGGGAATACACACACACAATTGTCTCCCCACAAGGAAATGTATAAATCACAGAACTACAAATAGCGACCCTTCCATTCATATACTTAAATAAGAGTTTTGACTAACAAGGTCTAACCTGGAATACCCAGACTTCCTGATTTTGCTAGGCAGTCCTAGTTCATGCTTGTTTCCCAACATAATTATTAATAGTGTGGTACCCCTCCTCCCCATTAAAATGTGTTCCAGTTTGGACAATAAATTCTATGATGGCCTTGCCTAAATTGCTATTATCTTTCTAATGTGACATTAATCTTTGGCTGTGAAGATGGCAAAATTAATGCCGTAACTGACCCATGAGGATATGGGTGGTCAAATTGGTTAAATTGTCCTGCTTTTTCCCTTATGGGGAAGTCATGAATCTGTCAGTGTAAACAAATGAGGAGGGCTTTTAATAATGAAAGATTCAATTCTGTTCCTCTATATTTTGAATATGCTATTTGCATACCCTGCCCTGATCACTTTGGAATAATGGAGATTCTCTTGCCAGCCACCAGGGATTTTAAATGTCACAAATATTTACTTTTATCTTATTTCTGGCTTGCTAGACAAAAAATAGAAGTAAGGGCTTTGAATCAAGAGCTATTTATTTTTAAGTTAATAGTACAAAAAGGCCCTCTTTCCACTAAAGTCCCACCCCATCCCCACTACCAAAGCCTAGAATTATTAGAACCAGCGTTCACACAGAGTAGAAAAGCAGACACCAAGCATTCAACTTAAATCCAGGGTGCCCTGCCACACTACCCTCCCCTTACTCTCCCAAATCGCTGTTTTGATTCTGACTCTCACTCTGTGAGAACATCAGTGGGAGAGCTATTAGGAGTGAGGTGAGTGCACACCCAGTGTTCACCCAGGACAGCAAGTAATAAGGCAGGAGGTCTGCTTACCCGCACTCCCATAGCAGCCCCCTGACTTGGGGATCCCAAAGATTTTAGAGCCCCACCCCACCCTACTGTCCCAGCACCCCCTGGGCATGTCTGCATATGTTCCTGCCCCACAGGTAGCAATATTATGATGGGATATCTCAGAGTTCAGTCCCATAGATGGCCTTATAACGTAAGTACTCTTCTAAGCACTGAAGAACATTGTCATCCACCTTTGGGTCAAACTTGTTGGCCAACAGGTGATGGTTTTGAAGAATCCAGTGCAGGTCCCCAATCCCATAAATACAGATAGACCGCTGGTGGATTCCAGAGCAAGGGGCATAAGGTGCCCCCATACTGATGTCTCCCTCATGGCCTTGCCACTTGACCAGCCTGGCAATGGCTATCATGTCTGAGATATGAAACTTGGGATGGTAAGGAATGGAACCGGGCATCCATGGTGCACGCTGAAGGGTGGCCCATAGATGCTCATCGGGGCTATAGGTGTCCTTTACCCATTCAATCAGTCTTCGAGACTTGGGGTTCTCTAAGACATGTCGGACGAAGTCTCGAGAAGCCACAATATAGGCATTCCCTGTGAATATAGGTATATTCTCAGGAGGAGGATCCTTCATCTTGCTGGTTATGTACAATGTGTCTGTCACCTCATAGTGATATTTCCAGCGAGACTTTTTGTACTCAGTAGGTTTTTCTGACTCCATACTATTCTTCCCATTCAACATCTTGAGGGCCAGGACTATCTCCGCATTGGTCTTTATAGGAAAGTCTGTCCCACATGTATTTAGTAAGTATTTCCATGGCACTGAGCTCCGGAGCAAGTCTTCCATACAGTTCAGGTCAGCCTGCACCCTGGACCAGGAGGCATAAACCACCCGAACCAACTTACTGGCTATGAAGACATTTGGGAAGCATGAAATAATCGCCTTGACTGCCTCTTTGAAAGTTTCTGGGGATTTCTCATCCACATGGACACAGTATATGTTCTGAGGAGCATACAAAGCTCGCAGCAGTCTTTCAAAGTTTTCTATCTTCTCATGGACCACCATAGAGTATGCAATTGGGAAGTCTAACTCTTCTTTGCTCAGAGGGAACCGTATGAACTTCCTTTTGGCCTTAAAGTGCTCACAGTCTCGGGTCATGTTAAGGTAGTCCATGTCTGTTAAAGGCTTCCGCTTCTTCTTGACCTCCAGGTTGTCCAGGAGAGCCTCCGACACTGCTTGCCAGTCCCCTCGGATGATCCTAGAACAGTTGATGGATCTCTTTGCTGGCAGCTTCAGCGACTGGTACAAGATGTCCCTACAGTGCTGGCTTCGAAAATCTCTGGACTCCAGATCCAGGGAGTCAAAGTCACATTTCAATCTAAGAGAAAATCTCAGAGCAACAACAGCCAGCAGCACATAGCAGCCCAGGGCCCACAGGTAATGCTGCCGGCAGGGCTTCTTCCACCAAATCATCTTCATGGAATGAGAAACCAGTGGAGTTTGGGCACAGGAAAGCAAGTAGAGGATGGAAGCCTTGGACAGAACAAAATGCCTTCAATTACAAACTAACCCTGAATGTATTCACAGGAACAGCAAGTTCAACTCCAAAGTGATAGCAAAGAGGTATTTCTTCTCTAGACAGGTATCCTTGGTCAAGACCTGCCTAGGAACCTCTTCCTCCCAGCTTGTCCATGGAGGTCTATAACTTGACCCTACAAACTAGTTGTTCATGCTGGGCTCCAGATCTGGCTCCACCTCCACCCCAAGAGAAAAAGACAGGGAAGCAGAACTGAGTACCGCTGACGTTGAGTAAGAGGAAGTCCCTGCCCACCTTTCATTCCTCCGTCTTCACCTCCACCCTTTACCACTCGGTTTCTAACACAGCTCTTATCTGAGGCCTGGAATTTTTAATCATTGTAGGGAGACAATCCAGGAAATTCAGACTCTCAGCATCCATTCTAGAAATGCAAAGATTTAAATCCTTTTAAAAGAAAAAGTACAGGGGCTCTTGGCTGGCTCAGTTGGGAGAGCATGCAACTTTTGATTTCAAGGTTGTAAGTTCGAGTCCCACATTGGGCGTGGAGATTATTTACAAATAAAGACACTTGAAAAAAATAAGTAAAATCAAAAGTACATTGCTAGCTCTTGTTTGGCAATTTGTTATTAGGCTGCTTTCACCACATGTAATTCATTGGTTAGGTGTGGTATCTAGCCACCCTTAAAAAAAATGTTCTTAGGGATGCCTGGGTGGCTCAGCGGTTGGGTGCCTCCCTTCAGCCCAGGGCATGGTCCTGGAGTCCTGGGATCGAGTCCCACATCGGGCTTCCTGCATGGAGCCTGTGTCTCACTCTGCCTGTCTCTCTGTCTCCCTCTCTCTGTGTGTCTCTCATGAATAAATAAATAAAATCTTTTTTTTTTCTTTTTTTTTTTTTTTAATTTTTATTTATTTATGATAGTCACACAGAGAGAGAGAGAGAGAGATGCAGAGACACAGGCAGAGGGAGAAGCAGGCTCCATGCACCGGGAGCCCGATGTGGGATTCGATCCCGGGTCTCCAGGATCGCGCCCTGGGCCAAAGGCAGGCGCCAAACCGCTGCGCCACCCAGGGATCCCAATAAAATCTTTTTTAAAAAAAAAAAAGTTCTTGAAGTACAAAAAAATTGGATATAATCAAAAAATGCATGGTAATCATTCATATAATTAACTCAGTCTATCCAAATTTAAAATATATCTATACTCAGAGACATACAGAGCTATGCATACACAACATTTAATGAGTGCTTTTTATGGGCCAGAAATATTTCTTTACATTGTCCAATTTAATTTTCACAACACACCTGAAGTGCAGTGTTATTAGGCCTCTTTCACAGATAGGAAAACAAAAGCTAAATAACTTGCCAAATACCGTGTATATTTTAAGAAGGAAATATGGGACTCATCCCCACACCCCTTATCCCCAGGTTTTTTTTGTCCACAAGCCTAATATTTCTTCCTCCAAACCACAGCCACCTTTTAAATAATACAAAACAGGGTACTGGGTACCATCAAAGAAAACCACATGATATGGGGGGGGGGGGGGGATCCCTAACAGGAGCAAAACAAAATGTGACAAATCTTCCCAACAAAGACTATTTTCCTTTGTTGTATTCTCTTTCTAAGCATAAGATGATGCCCTTCTTGGTCATAACTTTTATGGGAATCTAAAAGGAAGAAAAAAATGAATCATTAAGAAAATTCTCACCTTTTTAACACCTTTGTTCTTGCTTAGGAAAGGTCACTTGCCAGGGTATGATTGTTTCCAAGAGAAGATGGACTAGAATCCATGGAAGCACACATGTGAATGCCACATCCCCTTCTTCTAACCCCTCCAAAATGTTTCCTGATATTCACAAGATGTCCACCAACAGTCTCAGGCTCCTCCTCAGTCTCTGCAAAGTAGAGAGCAGCAGGTGGCTCTATCACCTTCCAGTTTCCTGCTCCTAGATAAGAGCACAAGCTCACATAATGTCATTCAAGAGCATATGCTCAAGTATGCGTCATTCGGGGAGGTGAATACGGCAGGAAGAAAATGCTGGCAGTATCTGAGAACACAAGCAGGTATTTTGGCCAGAACAGCCGTCTGTAACCATGCTCTCCTGCCACAAAATCATTCATAAAAACCTGTCAATGCTCACACAAGAACCTGAAAGCTTTCCCACCTCCCTTAGCAAGGAACCATAGAAACACAGATACACCCATGCCTCAAACCTTTCTTATTTTTCTTTTTACTTTAGAAAAAGTCCGTACAACCAGAGTTTGTTCTCCAAATGGCAACTGCTAAAAAAAAAAAAAAAAAAATCCATTTACCTGTCATTCATTGTTGTTAATAATCTGTGAGTTGTAGAAAATACCCACAGGGTTCCGAATTGTAGACCTCACTCACTAATGTCTGGGAGTCTAGGGTCTTGGTGGTGGAGGGAATGGATTAATGTTTTGGGCTGTTGAGACTTCAGCAAGAGCCCCAGGGGTGGCTTGGGCAATACAGGGGGGGCGGAAATGGCTTCTTCAAAACTGCTTATACCGTTTGCCACTATTTCTCTCCTGAACCCAACCCTCCCCACCCCCACCACCTGCCCCGAACAAAGCAGCCTTCCTGGCTAAATATTTGAGAGGGCAAATTTAATATAAAGAACTTAAATAGATATAAAGTTAAACAGATAACTGCAGGAGAGAGGGAGGGGTGTTAGGACACCCTAAATTAGGGAAGTAGCAATTGCTGTCACTAGCCGGAGGAGGAATGAAGACAAGTTTTGGGAATTTTTTAATTTAAATTTTAGGAAGAAGGATGCCAAACAAGCTGAAACTCAAGACCTCTGAGATAGGGACACCAGCAGCTCCTCCTGGGGTCTGGGGTCTCTGACCTCGGAGGAGGGCCTCCGGGCTGAGATCCCACCCTGACGTCTGCCCACGGTTACTGTTACTGGATTCAGCGCAGTTACACAAAGACGCCGCCCCTGCGAGGTAAACAGGCGTTGACATGGTGATGCTCACAGAAGCAGGAAGTAGACTGGAAGTAAACAGGAAGTAGGCAGGAGGTAAACAGGAAGTAGGCAGGAGGTAAACAGGAAGTAGGCAGGAGGTAGACAGGAAGTAGGAAGTAGACAGAAAATAAGAAGTAGACAGGAAATAGGAAGTAGACAGGAAGCAAGAAATCCCGCCTCCAGTCCCTCCAGCGCCCCATTGGCCGAGCCCAACTGGGGGCGGAGCCGACAAAGCAGAAATCCCAGCTGATTCCAAAATGTGGGCTTCATCTGAAGACAATGGCACAGTAATGGAGGTGGGTCGCAGTTACCTCCTCCCTGCAAGAACTGGTTATGCAGCCACAGTATAGTCTAGGGAACTTGGGTCTTTTCTTTTTTGGGGCCTCTTCTGCCTGTTTCTGACTGTGGAGATGGAGACAGGCCAATGGCCAGGGAGCCATATAGGGTCATCTGTTCTCCCACTTTTATGGACCCCACTCCACTGGCCCCGTCTTCTGTCGGCTTCCATCATTCAGAGTCTGTGTGGCTCTCTCCTCTGAGCTGTGACATTTCTGAGGCAAACACAAGGAAATGGCAAACGCCCATTCAAGTATCTGAATCTGCAAAAATCTCTCCAATTTCTTTATGTATGACTTTTCTTTGATGGCCTCCTCCAAGTCCCACCTTCTTACCCCTAAAAATCATACCACAGAATCTCTCGATTAAAGGAAAATTATAAACATTTGATTTTTAAGGTAACCGAAATAGGTATCCACTCTTATTTGCTAAATATATGCTAACATAACTTCAATGGGTTGTAAAATAAGATGAAATCAGAGAGGGAGACAAACCATAAGAGACTCTTAACTCTAGGAGACAAACAGGGTTGCTGGGGGGAACGCGGGTTGGGGGATGGGGTACCTGGATGATGGGCGTTAAGGAGGGCACTTGATGTAGTGAGCAATGGGTATTACACAAGACTGATGAGCCACTAAACTACTTCTGAAACTAATAATACATTATGTTAATTGAATTTAAATTTTAAAAAATCAACTAATTGTAGATATAGTTGGTTGAGATAATCTACATAGTAGGAACACCAAGTAGGTAGTACTTAAAGGCACACCTGGGTTTGGGTAAGACAGTGAGGGCTGAATCCCGGCTCTGTCACCTTCGAGCTGTGTGATGATGGGCAAATTCTATAATCCATCTATGCTTCAGTGACTTCCTTTGTATCATTGGGACTAATACCAATACCTATTTTATAGGATGGCTGTGAGGGTTAAACATGATAACACATGTGAGAGACTTGGCCTAATACCTGCCATATGCAGGTCCTTGATGAAGCTCACATAGGCTCCAGTGCCAGCCCACAAAGGCCTGTTTTACAAACAGAACAGCTCAAGGAGGGTATAAGTAGCACTCTTGAACTCTGGATCAAGCAAAGGTGTTGATGCTGGTAACGTGGCCAGATGGGTAGACCTAGACCAACAAAAGGCCTGAAAATGTCCCCCTCTCTGTGCCCTGAAAGAGATTCAGTTTAAGTGGTCAGCGTGAGCCCTGCAGGGATGAAGGGCTGAGCTGCAGCTGAGTCCAGGGAAGTGCAGGAGAAGGAATGGAATGGTTGGAGGTGCAGGAGAATCAGGAGCCAGGCAACCTGCAGAGGTCACTCAGACGGACATTCAGGATGGTCGCAGCTTCCACACTTGCAGTCCATGCTGGCCTTGAAGAAAAGATAGGGGTAGGCGAGAGGGAGGCAGCGGTCCCACGGTGCCTGGGAACCAGGCTGTTTCAAGGCAGGACACCAGACCCAGAGCCCAAGGCCCTTCATTAGAGTTTCTTCTACCCCTGCTGAACCTGGAGGCAAATGTGTCCTAGAGTTCAGGATGACAGGAAGTTATTTACGGTCCCGAGCACTGAAAATGATGAGGGCACTCACCTCCCTCGACGATCAAAAATAAAAGCAACACGAAACCAGATAATAAGTATAAGAACACAGCTATCTTTGCTCCCTCAGGGACCAGTAAGATTCATGAGTTCAGCCTCCCCACTGGGGAAATAGCTTTGCTCTCATCCCCAGAGTTTTGAATTATAAATCCTTATATGATTGTGGGAAGACCTAGGAGTTCTACCAAGAGGGAACCTGGACACTCAGCCGGGTTCCTCAGGGTACATCCAGAAGAATCCAGTGGAGTTCAGCATTCATTTGGATGAAGGTTTGGGAGACCCTACAGTCCTAACAATAGAGTCAGAGGAAGGCCCAGGGCACCAGAATCTAAGCATTTTAAGCTGAATTAACAGATTGGCAAATGCCCCCTTTCATCACCTTTTTTTTTTTTTTTTTTTTTTTTTTAATGATAGTCACACAGAGAGAGAGAGAGAGAGGGAGGCAGAGACACAGGCAGAGGGAGAAGCAGGCTCCATGCATCGGGAGCCCCACGTGGGATTCGATCCCGGGTCTCCAGGATCGCGCCCTGGGCCAAAGGCAGGTGCTAAACTGCTGCGCCACCCCGGGATCCCCTCATCACTTATTTTATATGGTGATGTTTACCTCTGGGAGGCATCAAGCTTCATCTCCTCATCAGGCCAGTAGCTCCTGGAAATCCTGTTCTTTCTGACTCAGCACCCGGCATTGTAGACATTAGAATTCTAAGGCTTCCGGGGAAAGAAATGCTACACTGTGATAGCAGACAGCAAGGGCAACCCCATGCACTGACAAAGAAGGGAATGTGACTCAGCGAGGCAGAAAGTAAGAATAGATAAGCAGGCACTAAGCCAGGTTAATGTGTTACTAGTGGAAGAGCGGGAGCTGGGATTTGAAAGGAACCATAGGTACTAAGGATATGCTCTAGGTCGGTGGGCTCTTGGGGAAAAGGGGGCTTTGACATCTGGCCATACAGCAGTGGTTAAAAGACCCAATATGATCAACTCTGTCTCGAATCAGGGCTGGACGACGAAGCCCACGCTCAGCCGCGGGGTGCTGGCTGGCCAGGTGCTCACCAGGCCCTACCCCTCCACACCCCACAACCTGGAGTATAAAAGGAAAAGAGATTCAAGAAAGAAAAAAAGACACCTCCCCCCCACCCCCCGAATTCAGTATGTACTTATTTGCTAGATGCAGGAAAGACTTCCCAAACTAGGAGAGAAAGCCTTCATCTCTTCAGGTGGATACAATCCCACCTGCTCCCTCCTACTCACCATCCCAAGGCAGATCATCCACTCTGTGAAGGAGGCCTTATGTGCTCCCTTCATCCCCCCAGATCCCCAGCTTTGGGTGGCACCCCTTTTCTACCAAAGCCAGGCTCGGGACCACAGACCCAGAGGGCAGCCACAGCCATGTTCTCCATCTGCTGGCCTCATAAACCTGTCAAAATGCACTGGATCTCACTGTGGCATGGTGGGGTCAGCGTGAGGACCCACAGGCGGTAGGTTCCCCAGAAAGGTTCCCCAGAATGAACAGAAGCCTCAGTGTCCCTGGGAGGGTCTATCTAAGTACTAGAGTCTTAGAACTATGACTTAACGGGTATAGGGGACCCTTGAACAAGACAGTTTTAAACTATGCTGGTCCACTTAAATATGGATTTTTTTTTCACAGTGCAAGACTGTATATGTGCTTTCTCTTCCTTATGATTTTCTTAGTAACATTTTCTTCTCTCTAGCTTACTTTACTGTAAGAATACAGTATATAATACATATAATATACAAAATATGTGTTAATCGACTGTTGATGTTATCCGTAAGGCTTCTGGTCAACAGTAGACTATTAAGTTTTTGGGGAGTCAGTACTTAGACATGGATTTTTGACTGTGCAGTAGTAGGGAGAGCAACTCTCAACTCCATATTGTTCGAGGGTCAACTGTAGCTACTGGAATTAATGGGTAGAGACTCCTGGAAGTAAGCTATGCACCGAGCTGAAGCTAACTGAAATCCAAACAGGGATTAATTAAAATTAAAAGGATTAATTTTGCTTAGGAAACTTTCTCAAAAATAACCTGCCATAAAAGAGATTTGGAAGCATGGTAATAATGAGATTAAGGTGGCTCCCATTGTGTCATTTAAAAAAAATTTATTTATTTATCATGAGAGACACACAGAAAGAGGCAGAGACATAGGCAGAGGGAGAAGCAGGCTTCCTGCGGGTAGCCCGACGTGGGACTGGATCCCAGGACCCTGGGATGATGACCTGAGCCAAAGGTAGACACTCAACCACTGAGCCACCCAGGTGCCTCCATTGTGTCATTGAGAAGTAACCTAAATGGAACAATAAATGTCATGCGACATGGCAGTGCTTCATTCATTCACCCCAGTTAACGACTGTTGATTGAGGATATTGCTAAATTTTAATGCTGGAGATAGAGTTGATTGAGATGGTCTCTACGTTCAAGGTGCTGATAGTCTGAAAATAGATCACAGTGCCATGTGTGAGTGCAAACAGAGATGTGCACTGGATATAACAGAAGCTCAGAGGTTAAAACTAAAAAGGGAATGGTTAGAAATACAAGTGCAAACAAATAAGTACGAGTGATAATGAAATCTAGGGGGAAAAAAGAATGTATGTTGCTGCCTCCTGCATTGTCTAGGGAAAGGTCTTGGCTAGTGGCTATAGTATAAACAAATATATGGGTTAAAGAAAATGTTCCCTGAGAGAAGTCATTTGGGAAAAGAAAGTTAGATCCCTACCCTATACTGTAAACATAAATTTCAGATTTAAATCTAAAAAAGAAAAAAACAGTTCTAAAATTTCAAGATAGTGTATAGAATATCTTTATGATACTCAAGAAATTCTTTTTAGTATTACACCAAGACCAGAATATCATAAACAAAAACAAGATAGATTTGACTATATGGAAACCATAAACTAAAATATCATTGGAACTGAGAAATGGGACTTCTGGGAAAGTTCTCCTTTAAAAAGGAGAAGCTAAGTCCTTCTCTACCTTCTTTGGGAATTCATGAATGCAGATGTAATGGCTGGAGCTTCAGCAGCTATATAGGACCTTGAGGCAACATTGAAAATGGAAGCCATGAGTTGAAAGTCCATTTTTGGACGCCTACTTCATTTATAGAAAAGAGCAATAAACTTATTTAGCCACTACTTTTTCAGGTCTCTGATAGCAGTCATTCACATATTCCTAACTCATAGTGAAGCGGTTTCTTAATTCAGGAACATTTAGAATCCTAGGTATGAAAAAGGCACATGTTTCAGGGGACTAAGGAGAAGGTAGACAGAACAGGAGCTCTAATTCCCATTCTCTCTACCACCAGCATCATCTCTTGTTTCTTATGAAAAACACAGAGCAGGGGGTGCCTGGGTGCCTCAGTTGGTAAGCATCTGATTCTTGATTTAGACTCAGGTCAGGTCATGATCTCGTGGGTCATAGGATTGAGCCCCTCATTGGGCTCCCTGCTCAGCAGGGGTTCTGCTTCTCACCCTGCCCCTCCTCCCACTCATGCATAATCTCCCTCTCTCTCAAATAAATAAAATCTTTAAAAAATAAAAACGATATGGGTATCCTCTGCTTTCCTCATCCTACATTGACTTCACTTTACAAAAGACCTATATTAGTATGTGTTAAATCTGAAGAGGATTTTCACTTTTACCAAGAAAAAAAAAGAAAGAAAGAAAAGAAAAAAATGTTATCATAATAATATAAGTCTTTCAAAAAAGCAAAGTGGCTTAACAGAAACGTTCAGAAAGCAGGATGCTCTTCCTTTTACACCTGTGCCTTATGAAAGTTTTCCCAGGCACACTCTACTTTCAGACAGTGGGGGAAACCCGGGCTTTAGTCAAGTTCCCATTCACGATGCCACGCATCCCATCCTCTGTGCAATCTTGCAGAGATAAAGGGCATCTCACACCAAGCTGACCCAATTACACTTGTGGGAATATTTTTTTAAGTTAAGGGACTAACTCACTTATTGGTTCTGTGAAAGCCAAAAACCAGGAGAGGTTAGAAGATGGTGCTTGTGAAGGGAGACAGAAGTGCCACTGGGCAGCCCGAGGGCAGGCAGAAAGCAGAAACACACAGTGAGGAGCAAACAGAAGTAATTGGGGGAGAATCAGGAAAAACCTGTTATGTCACCAAATGAGTAGCAGAATAAGGAAGCCAGGCCTTGGTGGGGTTAAAGCAGGCAGGATCCTAACGCCGAGGGAAAGACACACATACAAATAGGACACCACTCTGGAAGGTGTTGGCTGAGGCCAGAAAAGCTCGGATGAACTGGCACCCCATTCTCCAAACCCATGGACGGAAAGTTTTCTGCTCTGTCCTTTGCAACAGAAGCAAATGGGGAACAGGATGATATCTGGGATTTAGGCACAAAATCAATTTCCAGGGACTGCCCAGGGCACAAACTGATCACCAACCTGTGTAAAAATCTTCCTCTCCCTTGCCATGTGACTTCAATTAGCTCCTGGCTTCTCCAGGTCTCAGTTTACTCCCTGTGTTGAAACTCTAGCCCTAAGCCTTGGCCCTAAAGCCCTAACCTCTGAATTGGAAAAACCAGCTCTTTCAATTCAGAAATTCTCTGATCCTGCTGCCTGGCATCTTTGTCCTGGGAGCAGCATGTCTGAGCCAAGGTTCAAGAATCCTTATTTGGCAGCAGAGCTCACCAAGGAAGGAAGGAAGGAAGGAAGGAAGGAAGGAAGGAAGGAAGACAGAAGTGAGGGGCTAGCTAGGAAGATTCTGGAAATGGAAGTCCATGTGGAAATGAGGAGGGCCCAGCCAGGTCAGTGACAATGGGGATAAGAAGATCAAATAGAGAGAGACAGGAAGAATTTATTTTTTTAAAGGATTTTATTTATTTGAGAGAGAGAGAGAGAGAAAACACAAGCAGGGAGGAGAGGGAGAAGCAGACTTCCCGCTGAGCAGGGAGCCCGATGCAGGGCTTGATCCCAGGACCCTGCGATCAGGACCTGAGCGGAAGGCAAGTGCCCTGAGACAGGAAGAATTTAAAAGCACCCCAAAGATAGATCTGCAGAGACTTGAAAACCAAATCTGAAAGCTCAGAGCCTTCTGACCCAAAGTTCACGATGGTGACCACAGGTCAACAGGTCACACGAGCTTGGAAAGGAAAAGTCAGTCATGCTAAAGTATGATTTTCACAAAAGTTAAAACTATGAGTCTCCACACATATGCACCAGAAGCTCATTCAATTCACTCATTAAAGGGAGAGGAGAAGGAAGGAGGTACATCTGGCCCAAAGAACATCCTAAGAAACCGGCTATTTGTACACATTTATAAGGGAATGTTAAAATAAAGTTCTTAGTTTAGATACAAAACTGGTCAATACCCTCCGAGATGATACAACATCATCACATCCGGGATCTTCTACTGAGCACAAATTATTTGCATCTCTACAGAACAAGACCTGAAATTACCAGGTAAGTTCACTGAGTCTGAGACGTTAACTAATAGGAAAGCCAAACAAATGCTTGTTCTTCCAAATTAGTGGTTCTCAAGCAGGAGAGGTTTTGTCTCCCAGGGGACACTTGATATTATGGAGAGACATTTTGGATCACAACTCAACAACTCTGGGAGCTGGGGCGGTAGAGAGGGATTGGCATCTAGTGGGCGGAGGCCAGGGGTGCTGGGGAACGCCCTACAGTGCACAGGATAGCCCCCATGACAAGGGATTATCCTGCCCCAAATGTCAACAGTGTCAAGGGTGAGAAGCCCTGCCCTAGATAATTACCCCTGGAAGGGCTTAGGAAAGAATGCCCCAGAGCACAGCATCATTGAGAAAATATGCTGCCCATCTTTTTTCTTATTTATATGTTAGAAATAATTTTTAGTGATAGTAACCATCAACCATCTGCCTTAAAAGGAAAATCAGGTTTTTAAATTTTTTTTTTTTTTTAAAGAGAGAGTGTACAAGCTGTGGGGAAGGAGCAGAGGTAGAGAATCCCCAAGCAGACTCCCCACTGAGCACAGAGCCCACATGGGGCTCAATCCCACACCCCCCAGATCATGACTGGAGCTGAAACCAAGAGCCAGAGGCTCAATCAACTGAGCCTCCCAGGCTCAAAAGAGAAAAGTAGACTTCTTTTTACAAACATTTCACCCGAGTCTTTTTTTTTTTTTTTTAAGTTTTTCTACTTAACCTTAAGGACAAGAGAAAAATTCACTTAAAACAGAATGTCCCTCCCTGTTTACTGGGCATATGGTCTGATTAAGCTCTCATAGCAGGTGCTGTCCAAATTTTTGGATTTTTCTAGGGATTTTTCTAGGGAGCATTAAAGTACCTGTAGATTTCTCAAAAACAAGAATATTTAACTGAAAAGAAAGCAAGAACAAAAAGATGCCCTGATGTAATTGGAGGAAGCTGAGAGAAGTGACAGAGGTATAGGTCACAGGAAGGACAGACACAGGAGGAGACAGGCGCTGATGACCACGCCAGCTGATCCAGTCTGGACACGTCATCTTCCCTCTTGTCCCTGCTTCTGCCCTGTTATTTCCAAATCTCTGCCATCAGCACCAAGGTCATGCTTTTCAATCACATCTTAGGCTCTTCTTTCCCTCCCATCTACGTGCACGCACTCAGTAAAGCATGTGTGGAGCAATCATTGCTAGGCTCTGAGCAGAGAAAGAGCAATAAGCAGAACAGTGTTTCTGCAGACTGCCAAGGTCCTTGGATGCCTTCTTGATTAGCTCTCCACTCCCGTTCCTCTCCTTTCTCTCCCTGGTTCAGGCTCTGCAGCCATAGCCTTTTATTCCCTTCCTCCCAGGGTAGCTTCTCCTGCCTTCAGATCATCACCCTAAAGCATAGCTCTGCCCGTGAAACTCCCTGCTAATAACAAATCCCAGGAACTTCCCTTTGCTGGGGCTCAGAGAATAAAATCCAGTCACCTACACTCAGCAATCAGACTCCTTCACACTTAACTCCCAGGCTTCCTTGCTCACCCATACTGCCTCATAAATCACCATTCCTGGCTCGCAGGACAAATGGCAGCTCATTTTTGGCAGCTCCCTCATCTGCAGGTATCATAAGGCACCAACCGATACTCTGTCATGCTAGAGTAATGTTTTTTGGCTCCAAAATAAATATTCCTAGTGTGAGAAAACAAATTATGATAATCTACAGCATGTCTTCAGGAGACACTTTTAATATATTTTTCATTTTAAAAATAAATTCTGATACTTCTAAACATTTAAAGGTATAGTTTTAAAAACATAAATTTTAAATAATAAGTTATTTGGGGGAAAAAGATATTCTTCAAGGGAGCAAGTGCTAAATTTTTAAAAAATGATATCTTCACAAAGAATATTTATCATTCTTTCGACCTGTGCTGGATACAAGGATATTCATGGTGGACCAAATATAGGCCCTTACCTCAAGAACTTTAACGGATAACTGGAGAACCAAGGCAGGCATTAGATATGTGTAAGGTGTTTTGGTAGTAAATATGTGGCTCAGAAAAGACCCCTGAAAGTAGTTACATCTAGGCTGAGACCTGATATTTTTATCTATTTATTTTTCTCATTTTGTTTGATAAGCAGAAAGCTTAAAACCTGAACAGACCAATTACTAGTAAGGAGATTGAATCAGTAATTAAAACCTTCCCAACAAATATAAGTCCAGGACCAGATGGCTTCCCTGATGAATTCTGCCAAACACAAAGAAGAATACTTACTCTCCTCATGCTATTCTAAAGTTAGAAGAGGAGGAAACACTTCCAAACTCATTTACAAGTCCAGCATTACCCTGACATCAAAATCAGACAAGGGCACTACCAGAAAAGAAAATTATAGGCCAATATCCTTGATGAACATAAATGCAAGAACCCTCAACAAAGTATTGGCAAACCAAATTCAACAATATTTTAAGAGGATCATATACCATGATCAAGTGGGATATATTCCAGTGATGCAAAAATGGTTCAATATCTGCAAGTCAATCACTGTGATACCCTAAATTAACAAATGAAGGATAAATATCATATGATCATAGAGACAGCAAAAGTATTTGATAAAATTCAGCAAACTTTTCGGATAAAAACTCTTAACAAAGTGGGTTTAGAGGGAACATACTGCAACATAATAAAGGCCTTTTATGACAAACGCACAGTTAACATTTTGCTCAATAGTGAAAAGCTGAGAGCTTTTCTTCTGAGATCAGGAACAAGACAAGAATTTACACTCTTGCCACTTTTATTCAACATAGAATGGAAAATCCTGCCCAGAGCAATTAAGCAAGAAAACAAAAAAGGTATCCAAATCGGTAGGGAAGCAAAACTCCCTCTATTTGCAGATGACATGATACTATATACAGAAATTCCTAAAGATTCCACCAAAAAACTCTTAAAACTAATAAATGAATTCAGTAAAGTTTCAGGATTTATATAGAGAAATCTGTTGCATTTCCATACACTAATAAAGTAGCAGAGAGATTTAAAAAATAATCCCATTTATAATTGCATCAAAAAGAATACCTAGGGATAAATTTAATGAAGGAGGTGAAAGAACTGTATTCTAAAAATTATAAGACTTTGGGGATCCCTGGATGGCTCAGTGGTTTAGCGTCTGCCTTTGGCCCAGGGCGCGATCCTAGAATCCTGGGATCGAGTCCCGTGTCGGGCTCCTGGCATGGAGTCTGCTTCTCCCTCTGCCTGTGTCTCTGCCTCTCTCTCTCTCTCTCTCATGAATAAAAAATAAATCTTTTAAAAAAATAAATAAAAAATAAAAATTATAAGACTTTGATGAAAGAACTTGAAAATAACACAAATAAATGGGAATATATACCATGCTCATGGATTGGAAAGATATTGTTAAAATGTACACACTACCCAAAGAAATCTACGTATTTAATGCTATCCCTATTGAAATACCAATAGTATTTTTAACAGAACTAGACCAAATAGTCCTGAAATTTGTATGGAACCATGATAGTTTGATGGAACCCAAATAGCCAAAGTAATCTTGAGAAATAAGAACAAAGTACCATAATTCCAGATTTTGAGTCATACTACAAAGCCATAGTAATCAAAATAGTATGGTAACAGCACAAAAATAGACACATAGGTCAATGGAACTGAAAGAGAGCACCCAGTAATAAACCCACAGTCAGTTAATCTATGACAAGGCAGATAAGAATATATAGTCTCTTCAAAAATATGATGCTGAGCAAATTGGACAGTTACATGCAAAAGAATGAAACTGGACCATTTTGTCACAGTATCCACAAAAAAAAAAAAAAAAAAAGAAGAAAATGGATTAAAGACCTAAATGTGCGACCTGAAATCACATAACTCTTAGGAAAAAAACATATGCAGGGTTTGATTCTAGATTTTAGTTCAGATCAATAGATCTCTATTGAGACTACACCAAAATAAAAGCTTTTGCACAGTGAAAGAAACCAACAAAACAAAAAGGCAACCTAACTGAATGGGAAAAGATATTTGCAAATGATGTATCTCATAAGGGGTTCATATCCAGAATATATAAAGAAGTCATACAATTCCACACCGAAAAACAATCTGATTTTTAAAAATAGACAAGGGTGCCTGGGTGGCTCAATCAGTTGGGCATCCAACTCTTGATTTCAGCTCAGGTCATGGGATCAAGCCTGGCAATGGGCTCCATGCTCAGCAGTCTGCTTGATATTCTCTTTCTCCCTCTCCTTTTGTCCCTCCTTCTACTCATGCTCTCTAAAATAAATAAAATATTTTCTTAAAAATGGCCAGAGGATCTGAATAGGCATTTTTAAGAAAAGATTTTAGAAAGACAGGGAGTGACTGAGAAAGGGATGGGCAGAGGGAGAGAATTTTCAAGCAGACTCCTCACTGAGCACAGAAAACACAGAGCTTGATCTTGTTACCCATGAGATCATGATCTGAGTCAAAACCCAGAATGGGATACTTAACAGACTGAGCCACCCAGGTGCCCTCTTAATAGACATTTTTGTATAGAAGACATATAGATGGCCAACAGACACATGAAAAGATTCTCAAATCACTAATCATCAGGGAATGCTAATCAAAGCCACAGTGAGATATCATCTGACACTTGGTCAGAATGGCTAACATCAAAAAGACGAGAAATTACAAGTGCTGACAAGGATGCGGTAAAAAAGGAAACCTTCATGCACTGTTGGTAGGAATGTAAATCGCTGTAGCCACTCTGGAAAACAGTATGGAGGTTCCTCAAAAAATCAAAACAGAAATGTTATATGATCCAGCAATTCCACTGCTGGGTATTTACCCAAAGAAAACACAAACATTAACTCAAAAAGATACATGTAACCCTATGTTTATTGCAGCATTATTTACAATAGCCAAGATATGGTAGCCACTTAAATGTCCATTGATAGATGAACGAGTGAGGAGGATGTGGTGTATATACACACAATGGAATATAACTCAGCCATAAAAAGAATGAGCTCTTGCCACTTGTGACAACATGGATGGACTAGTGGGTATTATACTAAGTGAAATAAGTCAGACAGAAAAAGACAAATGATTTCATTTATAAACCCAACACACACACACTCTCCCTCTTATTTTCTCTCCCTCTCTCCCAAAATAGGCCTAAGTACAGAGAACAAACTGGTGGTTTCCAGAGGGGAGGGAGATATGGGGATGGGCAAATTAGGTGAGGGGGATTAAGAGGTACAAGCCTCCAGTAATAAAATAAGTCAGTCATGGGACGTAAAGTACAGCACGGGGAATACAGTTAATAATATTGTAATAACTTTGTATATTGACAGGTGGTAGCTACAGTTATCATGGTGAACACTATGTAGTATATAGAATTATCAAATCACCATGTCATACACCTGAAATTAACATTGGATGTCAACTGTACTTCAATTTCAAATAGAAAAAGAAAAATGTGGTATAGATCTACAATGTAAGATCATTCAGCCATAAAAAAAGAAGAAAATCTTGTCATTTGTAAAAACATGGATGAAACCTGAAGGCGTTATGTTTAGTGAAATAACTCAGAGAAAGACAAATACTGTATGATCTCCGTTATATATGGAATTTAAACAAAACAGAACTGAACTCATGAATACAAAGAATAGATTGGTGGTTGCCAGGGGCAAGATTTATGGGGTAGGAGACATGGGTGAAGGTGATCAACAGCTAAAACTTCCAGTTGTAAGTCCTGGGGATAAAACATAGAGCATGAGAACTATAGTTAATAATATTGTATATTTGAAAGTTGCCAAGAGAGGAGTTCTTAAAGGTTCTTACCACAGGGTGGGGAAAAATTGTTAACTATGTAAGGGGACAGTTTACTAGGACAGTTATTGTAGTGAAAATTTCACAATGTATGCAAATTTCAATCATCATGTTGTATACCTGATACTAATGTCATGTCAGTTGTATGACAATAAAACCATCACCGCCGCCACCCAATCCCCACTTGACAGCTGTGAGATCCTGAGTAAGTTCCTTAACTCCTCCAAGGCCCAGTTTCCTGTCTCCAGAGTGGTGTTGTCAGGGAGAAGTGGGTGGACAGAGGCAAAATAGAACCACTTCATAGAGTTTTGAATATTAATGAGGCCCAATGAGTCATAGAGGCTCAATCAATAAAATGCAAGGTTGATTATTTTCAAAGTTTACTATTTGATAAGTTCAATTAATAATACCTTTTCCTTCCCTGAACTGCTCTGACCAAGACAATCTTTCTATAGATAATTGGCTACTTAACACTCCCTGCAGCACAGCTGCCACAGAATGGAGAAGGGTTAAATGCAGTTATATATCTACCTTCCTACTCAAGCTCTATGTGTAAAACCCAGCAATGAACAGGGAGGCAGTAAATATTTATTGGAGTGTGAGAGACTGAGCTCTCTAACGCAGTAGTTGAAAGGCATGAAGGGCTAGGTGTTTAACCTTGCTCCTCTCACTTCAGGGAAAACCACAAAACATTCCAAAGCCATTTCTCCAACAATGTTGATTTGTATTTGTGCAAAATAAACACAGAAGTCTCTGCCACAAACGCCCTCATCATTTCTGGTGAACCACCATTTTTTTCTGCCTAGATGAGGCAGGCAAGAAAGTCCCATGAAAGGGAAGGGATTAAGACAAAGGGAAATTTAAGTAAAGCCTGAGGTGATCATTTAAATGTATTCAAACAGATCAGCTTGGACTGGTAGCAATATGTAAATAGGGCTGTCTAGGTGTGGCTGACCAGTTGGATCTTCTGACCAGGTCCAGGTCCGATGCCATCATCCTGTGTTGGCTGTGGTCTCCTGAGATCCAGAGTGAAGGAGACAAATGCCTCTCAAGAAGATGACAATCAGAAACGTCTCAGAAGCTTGAGACTACTTTTCATGTTCTTTTCCTAATTACCACATTTCTTTGAATCAAAGATGCTATTGATCATAGGATATATCATTATTTGATGAGCCATTGAGGAAGAACAAAGGCCACCACTAAATCCAGAAACAGAGCTTTCCGGTCATTTAGAATGTTTACTTTGTGCTTAAAGAGCTCCTTCAGACTCATTTAGGCTCAAATAACCTCAAATAACCTACCACCTGTGCTCAGAATCTTGCTCTCTCTGGAATGGTGAACATTGACAGTAGAATTTTGAGGCTGTTGAAGAACCTTGGAGTTTACTTGGCTGCATTTGTAGTTTTGTTTTGGGCTCAACTGAATCACTAGTCTCTGGAAATTGAGCAGCTTCTATTCAAACTCAATAGAAATCTCCTAACAGATGACTGACCAACTCCTTAATGATAGTTCTGTCACATTGGTCACTTTTTTTTTTCTTTTTAAAGATTTTATTTATTTATTCATAGAGACACGGAGAGAGAGAGAGGCAGAGACACAGGCAGAGGGAGAAGCAGGCTCCATGCAGGGAGCCCAACGTGGGACTCGATCCAGGGTCTCCAGGATCACGCCCGGGGCTGCAGGCGGCGCTAAACTCCTGCGCCACCAGGGCTGCCCTTCGTCACTGCTTTGAAATCTGTTCTGAAGAACCTGGGAATTCTTTCTTTGTGCAGTGGTAGGCCTGGGAAACTAGCAGTAAAAAAGGTTGTGTTTTTGTTGTTTTTTGATTCATGAGGGACATAGGCAGAGGGAGAAGCAGGCTCCCTTCGGAGAGTCTGATACAGGACTCGATCCCAGGACCCAAGGATTATGACCTAAACCAAAGGCAGACACTCAGTCACCAAGTCACCCAAGCATCCCAGTTTTTATGGCCTTATAGCTAACCCTCTTTATAATCTCTCATAAAATACTCTGTTGGTTCCTTGTAAGAAAACGTAAGATTTTGGTTACTCCTCCAAAAATGAACATTTGCTTTTCTAATATGTAAATCTATGATTTTGTTCTTTTTTTGTAATGTTATATAATGGTGATGGCTTCATGGGTGTGTGTGTGTGTGTGTGTGTGTGTGTGTAGAAGAGGAGAAAGAATTGAATATGTTTAGTTCAACTAATCACCTGAAATATATTTAGCTTACTGTATATCTATTCTATCTCAGTCAAGCTGCTTTTTAAAAAAGCATTGTAAATCACTGATGGATGGATAAACAAAACATGGTATTTACATACAACGAAGTCTTATTCAGCCTGTAGAAGGGGGGATCTGATACATGCTACAATATTGATGAATCTTGAGGACATTATGCTAAGTGAAATCAGTCACAAAAGGACAAATAGTGTATGAATCCACTTATATGAGTTACCTAGATTAGTCAAAATTCAGAGAGCAAGTAGACAGAGGTAACCAGGGCTGGAGGGAGGGGTGAATGGGGACTCAGTGCTGCATGGATAGAATTTCAGTTTGGGATGATAACAAAGTTCTGGAGGTGGACAATGGTGAGGGTTATACAACATTGCGAATGTACCTAATGCCGCTCACCTGTACATTGAAAAGTGATTAAAATGGGGGGGGGGAGTGATTAAAAATGGTAAATTTATTAAACTCAACATATATCATTCCAACAATTGCACTATCTCTGTTAAAGAGACAATTTGAATAGCGATGACCATGTTTTCCTGCACATAATTTCCATGACAACTACACCAGGACTGTGGCAGGCCAACAGCACTCAGATACTGTTGATGGTGAGAGATCTTAAACTGGGAACGAATGTCTCTGAGAATCAACAAGGTATGATTTTTAAAGGTACAACAGTTACATCTTCTGTGAAAGAGCTGTTGACCCCGTCTGTTCCAAATACTCCTGCGAGACCTGGCCCGGCCCCTTGCAACCAGGGTGCATTTATTTCGTGTTGATCAAATAAAAAACAAAAATTTGTTAACACTGCCACAAGAAAATCTTCCACTACCAGCTTCTTTCTACTTAAAATTTTGATCAGTTTCCCAATTCGGTACCACAGATATAGACAGCTTCCAGATGTGCACAGAAGGCAACATGTTCCTGCCTTTAATCTGCTGCTTCATACTAGATGATGTACATTCTATTATCTTTTCATAAACATCCTCAAATTAATAAATACGATTCCTCACAGTGTCCCTGCTACCTGTACTTAGGCTTGTCTAGGAGCTATAGAAAGAGCTTGCTCCTTGAGAGGAAGAAATCAGCCGCCCCCTCTAAAATAACACAGAAGTCTGAACAGATAAGAGTAATGAGTGGTTAGAGAAAGCGAGATAAACTGTTAAAAACATAATTGATCCTTAGTGACTTACTAACGGTGGAATATTTTTCAAATGCATGTTAACTGCTTTTTCAAAGAGCCCCTTTAAGTTTGCTAACTTAGAATTACAGGGACTACCTTCTCCCTATGGTGTAGCACCCAGTCTGTTTGCCTTACCTCGATGTTACTCCTCTGCTGATCCAAGGTGACACTTCGAAGGGATCTCAGATCATAATCAACGAGAAAGTTCTATCATTCTGATATGGTAGGAGACTGGTCTGTGGGAGCCACTCAACTGGCCAATCACCCCTCTCCATCCTTTCCACGGGGCAGTTCTCTTAGGTAATCCTACAGTCCTATAACATTCTGGGTCTGAGAACTTTTAATCCCCCAGCAAAAGACAGCATAGGCAGACCTACTCTTTGTCATATGAAAATCGTGCAGAGTAGTATAGTCAATGTTTCCGTTCTTTTGCCCACAAGGGCTCACCCCGTGGAGACCATTCCTGATGGTCTCCAGACTGGGTTCTCTTGTTCCCTGGTAAATACCAGGAAGTCAGAGCTTCTATCTGGTCTCTCTCATGACCCGTCCCCCTGTGAATAGTTCTTCAGCCCTGCTCTCAGCTGTGCTGGGGCATCCCTCCTTACCCACGGGCCACTGCCTCCTAGGAGAAGAGGGTATGCCTTCTCCTCAGGCACCAAGGGTAGTTTGGCCTTGTCCACCAAGAAACTACCCTACGATATTGTCCAGGTAGGTCAGACTATACTGAATATTTGGAAGAAACTCAAGGAAATATTCATTGTAGAAGGGGTATAATTAAAACTATGTGTCCAGGAAATTAAACTCCTCACAAAGCCCCAACCCCAACTCCTAATTTAGATTCCCAGCTCACTTCATATCCCCTCTGCCTTTCATCTGAAATACCAAGGCCCTCTACTCATAGGAATTGATCTTACTCCAGGATCCCCTGCCCTCTACTTGCTGTACATTTCCCACGGTCTGGATCTGGAATCATATCTCAGAGTGTGTGAGGTGAGAATGCTGGGGTTTGTGGCTGGGCAGGATATTCAGAGATTCTGCCTTTCACCCCCAACCCTTCAGGGAAGACCCCGCAGCTCTAATATTCATATGCTCCACTCTCTTCCCTCAACAGTCCAGCACAGAACATGCAGAGAAATAATAGTTCTGAGACAATATAGTATAAATCTCAAGGGAGGGAGAGAATGTGTCTCCCAATTGTCTCAAGCATTGCAAGGCACCTCCCTCTCACAATACAGCCAATAGCCCTATTACACAAGGCAGCTCCAATTCTTTCTCTTTGTTCTCTGCTCTCCAAAGGGGGCATAATTTGATTACGATAATGCCCTAAGTCTGGCAAATTTGAAAGTCAAAGCTTTTAGGATGCCTGGGTGGTTCAGCGGTTGAGCTTCTGCCTTTGATTCAGGTCAGGTCATGATCCCGATCCCGTAGTCCCAGGACCCATCCCCCCCACCCCCACCCCCATCCTGCCATGGACTCCCTGCGTGAAGCCTGCTTCTCCTTCAGCCTGTGTCTCTGCCTCTGTGTGTCTCTCATGAATAAATAAAATCTAAAAAAAAAAAAGAAAGTCAAAGCTTTCAGATTTATAATGCAAAAAATGTGACTACATTTTCAGTCCAACATTTTCTCTATATTTCCTGAGAGTGTGTTTGGGAGGAGTGTTGAAAGCAGATGACTGTACCCTTCTAGTTACAGGTTGAGTAGTGAGACCATGTCATTGGCCTATTAAAAGTTTCTGATACTATTCTGTTAGGATTCGAAGAGAACAGAAGAAAGGGGATGTTTGTAAAATTTCTATAAAGATGTCATTCATGGGGCACCTGGATGGCTCAGTGGTTGAGCATCTGCCTTCAGCTCATGATCCCGGGGTCCTGGGATCGAGTCCCAAATCAGGCTCCTCATGGGAAGCCTGCTTCTCCCTCTGCCTGTGTCTCTCTCTACTCCTCTCTGTGTGTCTCTCATGAATAAATAAAACCTTTTCCAAAAATGTCGTTCTATATTGTATATGGAGTATTTTCTATACAATTCTGTAAATTATACACATGAATTACGTGTATAACAATTACATATACATTTGTGTGTACATATCAGTAGAAGTGTTTGTATAAGTATACATGTGTATAGTATTATATAGCTGTTCAAGAACATAAGCCCTTTGTAATTCAAAGTATACCAGCCTGGGGGCAGATCCCTAATTTGGCCTAACTGCACTGATTCCTGAATCATGTAGGAACCCTAATTTCTAGGAAACAGCAGATTCTCTGAACTTTTCTGCAAATTCTGTAAGAGGGTAGCATCCTTCCATTCAGTAACTGAGCTCTCTAAGCAAAGGGTTCCATGAATGGTGCAACGTGGCCTCTTCATTTGGGGACTCTATGAGCTTGCATTGTGTTTAGTCTGGCGTGCTGACCCATCTGGACTTGTCTGGAGGATGGAGTGGAGGGCTTGGGGGTGGTGAGATTAGTCAGGAGTCTGTTTGAATCACTGAAGAGCCTGGGGAAGGAAGATAATTATCCTCATGGCAGTTGGAGAGAGGGACAAGAGGGAAAGAAAGTCAGAGTGAAAAGACATTGCCTCCAGGCCCTACCGCACAGGCAATATTAAATACAGAAAAGAATCAGGGGGCAGCCTGGGTGGCTCAGTGGTTTAGCACCACCTTCAGCACAGGATGTGGTCCTGGAGACCCGGGATTGAGTCCCATGTCGGGCTCCCTGCTTCTCCCTCTGCCTGTGTCTGTGCCTCTCTATGTCTCTATGTCTCTGATGAATAAATAAATAAAATCTCTCTTAAAAAAAAAAAAAAAGAATCAGGTACTGGATTCCAGTAACCTCAGAGGCTGTATGTAGCTGCAGACACTAAAACAGGTTGGGGCATGCAAGGCAATTACTGAGGGACGTGCCTGTAAAGGATAAAGGCAGAGTGACCAGAAGTAGAGCAGTGCTTCCAGATGGCAATTTAGGTCCATCATTTTTTGTTTGATTTGTTTGTTTTGTCTTGTTTTTAAAGATTTATTTATTCATAAGAGACACACAGAGAGAGGCAGAGACACAGGAAGAGAAAGAAGCAGGCTCCCTGCGGGGATCCTGATGTGGGACTCGATCCCAGGACCCCGGGGTCATGACCTGAGCCAAAGGCAGACACTCAACCACTGAGCACCCAGGTGCCCTACACCCATGACTTGTCAATGGGTCATGTAGGAGGAGCACCGGACCTCAGCGCAGTTCCCAGGACCTTCTGGCTGGGATGGTAACAAGGGGCCAAGTCGCAGTTGCCTAGCGGAGGAGTCCCACGCTGGGCAGGAACGGGCAGGCGGTCAGATGAGCTCACGTTGACTGGGAGCAGCCATGGGCAAGGGTAGCCTCACCGTTCACGAGGTTGTCAGTCAAACCTGTGCCCTGCAGCTTCACTTAAAAAGGTGACATGACTGGGGCACTCCACAGCTAGTACATAACCCTTCCTGAACTTGTTCATGGAGCAGCCTTGCATGTTTCCTATGGGCCTTTCTTGCTGTGGGGAAACTTAAAAAAGGAAGATTGGCCGGAGGAATTACTGTTTGGTCCCAGGATGGACCTGGCACTCATGGTGTCCTTCATTTGCTGTCTACTCTACATTGCCTTCACCGTCCTCGTCCTCTCTCACCTCATAGGCTTGGGTTGGCTTATTGGTGGTTTGATCCAAACCTTCGATTTGGAGGATCTATGCCCTTGGTAATCAGACCCTTCGGATTGCTGCACATGTTGGTTCGGTTACAATGAGGCAAAAGTGTACCAAGAGGATCCACATATATTCCCCTGCCCCTATTTTGTGAAAGCAGCTCTAAGACTTTCTGACAATAGGGTCAATACTGCTGAGATGAGGACTCCTCACCTACTGTCCTTGGATGTGAGCAATTCAGAGGGTCCCCGTGACAGATATAGATTATAGGCTTGTTGCCCTGGCAAGAGTACATCCCCGTTGAGAATAGGACTTCCAGCTCTGCAGAACCTAGAGTTGAGAGGATAGAAGTGAGAAGTCCCACCACGGGACACTGGCCCACCTCTGTTTCCACACTCTACTTTGTTACCACCTGTGTCAGTTTGAGTCCTCCAAAAAAACAGAAACAAAATTAGACATTCAAGAATTTTACCATGGGAAATGCTTGTAAAGCGGAAAGGGTAGCTGTAGGTAGGGAGAGACTTTAGATCACAAAACAAGTCTGCTATTTTTGAAAGAAGAGAGGGTGATCAACTGTTCTGTGCCTTGATATGCATTCATCAAAGCCGATAGAATGACACACTTCAGAATGGAGCAGTTTGCTGTATATAAATTATACCTCATTAAAAATATTTTTTAAATATGAGATCTATTTGGAATGAAACTATACAATAGTAGAAGACAACATGGGTGAATTCCTATATAATTTGGTGATATCTAAGAAAACTACATATACATTTATCCTTTGATCCAGCAACTCTTGTAGGAATTTGCACTGAAATTCTATATTCAACAATTCCAAAAAGTGTACAGTTTATTCAGTGCAGTATTATTTATAACTGCAACATACTTTTTAAAATGGCCAACAGGGCAGCCCAGGGGGCTCTGCGGTTTAGCGCTGCCTTCAGCCCAGGGCGTGATCCTAGAGTCCCAGGATTGGGTCGCGCATCGGGCTCCCTGCATGGAGTCTGCTTCTCCCTCTTTCTGTCTCTCTCTCTCTCTGTCTCTCATGAATAAATAAATAAAATCTTTAAAAAAAAATGGCCAAACAGGAGAGGCTTGAACTATGGTACAGCAACAAAGCAGATACCCTGCAGCTGTCACAAGGAATGAGGAAGACCTCCCTAAGCTGAGATGGAATGAATCCCAGGATATGTAGTCAAGTGAAAAAAAAGCACACTACCTCTTCTTCATAAGAAAGGAAAAAGAACTGAGGGATAGAGAAAAGAGGGCAGAGTAGGAGGATCCTGAGTACACCACTTCCCACACAGTATCTTTATTTCCATTATTTTGAGGCAACACCTACATGTGTTACAACTCACTCTGAAAATGACCTGAAGGTAGGCAGAGCAAGTTTTCCACAGCTAAAGTCATACAGAGAAGGCCACGTCCCAAAAGGTAGGAGGGAAACCAAACCACAGGTATGGCTACTAACAAGGGGCAACCAAAGGAGAGCAAGAGGACCAAGCGGCACACTGAGCATCCCATATACACTCTGTGCCTGATGATTAGAAGCAGGGGAGCTGAAGGTCAGGAGGGCAGAGGCCCATGGGAAACTGAGTCCCTGCTTTTAAAGAGCCAGCACACTCTCACATGGTGGGAGGCGCAGCACAGAAGTAGCAGTTTGAAAAGCACCAGAGTTATAGGTGAAGGAGATTTATTGGCCATTTCAGAATGTGTGACAGAGGGGAAAGGATCTACAGAAGATTTCCCCAGGAATGGAAGTGCTGGCAGGTGCCATTTTTCTTGGCCTCCTTCAGCCTAGATAGCCAGGTGCTTAGAAGCCACTTCCAACGCTCTCCATCTACCTTGCTAGCACTACTTTTCCCATCCCAGCATTCCCCTGCAAGCCCACCCCAGACAATCTCCCCACCTCAGCAAGTTCCTGTCCTGCCATAACTGGCGGGCAACCTCAGTTGGGACTGGCATCCCCTCAAAGTGACTATCGCCCCCACAAGACCCAGTGGGCAGCCCTGGCCAGGACTGGTACCCCTCCAAAGCAACTCCTGCCCTAAGGAGGTGGGAAGCTAACCTCACCACCAATGTTCCCACAGTAGCTACAGCCAGGCCTCTCAACTAGCCATGGCTGGAGCACACCCTTCCTACCAGTACATCTGCAGTAATTGTGACCAATCATTGCATATAGCCAGGTTGAGGGCTGGCCCCATCCACCAGGGGAGCTGCAGTGGCTGCAGTAGGGCTTCTCAGCCAGCCATGCAGGAGATAAGCCCTGTCCACAAGAGTGCCAGCCACAGTTGTGGCTCACGCATAACAGGAAGGCACAACAGAAATGCAGCCAACACAGGGGACATGCCTAGAGTGCCTGGTTCTAGTGACCAGGGAAGATTTCACTACAAACCACCACAGGGTGCCTTCTACATAAGGCTACTACTTTTAAGACCTAGAGATATAAATGACAAACCTAATACACAGAGATAAAGAGAATCAGACAAAATGAGGAGACAGGGGGATATTTTCTAAGTGAAATAAGAATAAAAACTACTAAAAGAACTAAACAAAATAGAAGAAATCTACCTGATAAAGAGTTCAAAGTAAAGGAAATATATTCATTGGACTTGAGTGAATGAACTCAGTAAGAATTTCAACAAAGATAGGAAATATAAGAAGTTACCAGTCAGAACTGAAGAACACATAACAGAAATGAAAGATACAATAGAGGGAGTCCATAGAGGATTACAGGATGCAGAAGAATGAATCACTAAGCTGGAAGATAGAGTAAAGCTGAACAGCAAAAAGGAAAAAGAACTTTAAAAAATGAGGATAGGGTAAGTGACCTCTGTGACAACATCAAGTGTACTAACATTTGCAAAATAGGAGTCACAGAAGGAGAGAGAGAAGGGGGCAAAAAACTGTATTTGAAGAAATAATAGCTGGGCGGCCCTGGTGGCACAGCGGTTTAGCGCTGCCTACAGCCTGGGGTGTGATCCTGGAGACTCAGGATTGAGTCCCGCGTGGGGCTTCTGCATGGAGCCCACTTCTCCCTCTGCCTGTGTCTCTGCCTCTATCTCTCTATGAATAAATAAATAAATAAATAAATAAATCTTTTTAAAAAATGAAGAAATAATAGCTAAAACCTTTCCTAATTTGGGAAAGGAAAGAGACCTCAAAGTCCAGGAAGCATATGGAGTGCCAAGCAAGATGAATTCCAAAGAAGTCCACAACAAGATTTAGATAATTAAAAAGGCAAAAATAAATAAAAATAAAATCTTAAAATGCAGCAAGATAAATCAAACAGTTATGTATAAGGAAAACCTCATAAGATTATAGAATGATTTTTCACTAGAAATTCACAGGCCAGAAAGGTATGTTATATTTATATATATATATATATATATATATATATATATATATATATATATATATATATATATATATATATATATATATATTATTCACAGGCCAGAAAGGTATGTTATATTTATATATATATATATATATATATATATATTTTCATATATATTGAGTATGATATATTCAAAGTGTTGAAAGAAAAAAACCTAAAGTAAGAGTACTCTATCCAGCAAGATTATCATTCAGGATTGAAGAAGAAATCAAGAGTTTCCCCACCCCCACACACACACACACAAAGAGTTTCCCACACAAAAATTAAAGGAGTTTATCACCACTAAACCAGCCTTATAAGAAATGTTAAAGGGAATTCAAGTGGAAAGAAAAAGCCATGACTAGAAGAAAATCATAAAAGGAAAAAATACATCAGTAAAAGCAGACACTAAGTTAAAGAAGTAGATTACTTAGAAAACTAATATGGAGGCTAAACATAAAAGTAATATAATCAGTTACAACTAGTAATCCTTAGTCAAAGGATGTACAAAATAAGAAAATATAAAATACGACATCATATACATAAAATGTGGGAGAGTTTAAAAAGTAGTTCTTTTAGAATGTGTTTGAACTTAACTGATCACCAACTTAGCATCAACTACAGCATATAATGGATGTTATGTATGAACACCATGGCAACCACAAACCAAAGACTTATAATAGATGCACAAAAAATAAAGAGAAAGAAAGCCAAGCAAAACACTAAAGAAAGGAAATCATAAGGTAAGAGAACAAGAAGAAAGGAACAGAGAAGAACTACAAGAACAGCTAGAAAACAATGAACAAAATGGCAGGAAGTCTAATACCTATCAATAATTACTTTAAATATAAATAGTCTAATTGCACAAATCAAAAGATATAGGGTATAAGAATGAATTTTTTAAAAACCTATCTATATGCTGTATACAAGAGACTCATATCAGACCTAAAGACACATACAAATGGAAATCGAAGGAATGGAAAAAGATACTCCACACAGATGGAAGGGGGAAAAATAAAGCTTAGGTAACAATACTTCTATCAGGTAAAATAGACATTAAAACAAAAACTGGGGACACCTCGTGGCTCAGCAGTTTCAGCATCTGCCTTCGGCTCAGGGCATGATCCCGGAGTCCTGGGGTCGAGTTCTGCATTGGGCTTCCTGCAGGAGCCTGCTTTTCCCTCTGCCTAGGTCTCTGCCTCTATCTGTGTGTGTGTCATGAATAAATAAACAAAATCTTAAAAAAAAAAAAAACCTGTATAAGTAACAAAGAAGGGCATTACATAATGATAAAGGGATTAATTCAACAAGAGTACATAACAATTATAAATATCTATGCACTCCACAAAAGAGCGCCTAAAAATATAAAGCAAATACTAAGACACAAATGGAGAAGTTGACAGTAATGCAATAATTGTAGGGGACTTGAATATCCCATTTGCATCAATGGATAGATCATCCAGACAGAAAAATTTATAAACAGTGTCTTTGAATGGCATAGATCAGATGGACTTAGCAGATATATTTAGAAAACTCCATCCCCAAACAGCAAAATACAAATTCTTTTCAAGTGGAAAGAATGGAAGATTCTTCAAGATAGATCACATTAGGCCACAAAACAAATTTAAATAAATTTAAGAAAACTGACATCCTATCAAGCATCTTTTCTGACCACAATGGTTTGAAACTAGGAACTCATTCCTAGAAAAGAACTGGTGCTACTAAACAGTGAATGGGTCAACAAAGAAATGAAAGATGAAACTACAAAATACCTGGAGACAAATGAAAATGGAAACACTACATCTCAAAATATTTGGGATGCAGCAAAAGCAGTTCTAAGGGGAAAATTTATAGATCCAGGCATACCTCAAGAAACAGTAAAAATCTCAAATAGTCTAGCCTTACACTTAAAGGAATAAGAAAAAGAAAAACAAATATATCCCAAAATTCATAGAAGAAAGGAAATAATAAAGATTACACGCAACAGAGACTTTAAACAATTAGGAAAGATCAGAGAAGCCAAGAACTGGTTCTTTGAATGGATACACAAAAATTGGTAAACCTTTAGCCAGACTAATCAAGAAAAAAAAAAAAAGAGGACGCAAATAAATAAAATCAGTAATGAAAGAGGTTGGGTGGTTGAGCGTCTGCCTTTGCCTCAGGGCATGATCCAGGAATCCCCAGGATCAAGTCCCACATCAGGCTTCCTGCATGGAGCCTGCTTCTCCCTCTGCCTATGTCTCTGCCTCTCTCTGTGTCTCTCATGAATAAATAAATTAAAAATCTTTTTAAAAAAGAAGGAATATTCCTCAATATAATAAAGGCCATATATAACACACAGCTAACATTATACTCAGTGGTGAAAACTTGAAAGCTTTTCCTCTAGGATCAGGAACAAGACAATCTTACCACTGTTATGCAACATAGTACTGGAAGTTCTAGCCACAGTAATCAGACAAGAAAAATAAGTAAAAGTCCTCTGAATTGGTAAGAAATAAAACTGTCAATGTTTGTAGATGACATGATGTTATCTATAGAAAACCCTAAAGACTCTACCAAAAAACTATTAGAATAAGTGAATTCAGTAAAGTTGCAGAATACAAATATATAGAAATCTGTTGCATTTCTGTACACTAATAGCAAAATAGCAGAAAGAGAAATGTAGAAAGTTATTCTATTTACAACTGCAAGAAAATGAGCAAAATACCTAGGAATAAATTTAATTAAGGAGATGAAAACCTATACTCTAAAAACTAAGACAGTGATGAAAAAATTGAAGAAAACACAAATTAAAGGATATTCTATGCTCATGGTTTGGAAGAATATTGTTAAAATGTCCATACACCCAAAGCCATCTACAGATTTAGTGTAATCCCTATTAAAATACTATTTTTCACAGACCTAGAACAAATAATCCTAAAACTTGTAAGGAATCACAAAAGACCCTGAATAGCCAAAGCAATCATGAAAAAGAACAAAGCTAGAAGTATCACAATCCCAGATTTTAAACTATAACACAAAGTTATAGTAATCAAAACATTAGAGTATGGGCACAAAAATAGATACATAGATTAATGCCACAGAAGAGTCCAGAAATAAACACATGCTTATATGGCCAATTAACGTATAACAAAGGAGGCAAGAATATACAGTGAGGAAAAAGACAGTCTCTTCAATATATGGTGCTGGGGAAACTGGATAGTTACATGAAAAAGAATGAAACTGGACCACTGTCTTACACTATACATATACTAAAAGTCAATTAAAGACCAAATGTAAGACTTCAAATCATAAAACTCCTTAAAAAATCATAGATAGGAAACCCATGGACATTGGCCTTGGTGCAGTAACAATCTGCACCAAGAGAAAAAAAAGCAAAAACAAGGACTACAGCAAACTAAAAACTTTTACACAGCAAAGGAAAACATACAAAAGGAACAGGCAACCTACTGAATCAGAGAAGACAATTGCAAATGATAAATCTCATTAGGGGTTAATACAGCTCAATGTCAAACAACAAACAATCCAAGTAAAATATGGACAGAGGAATTGAATAGACATTTTGCCAAAGACAACATACAGTTGGCCAACAGACACAGGAAAACATGCTCTATATTACTAATTATCAGGGAATATAAATCAAAAACACATCTTTCAGAATGGCTAAGATCTAAAGGACAAGAAATAACAAGTGTTTGTGAGAATGTGAAGGAAAAGGAACCCTTGGGCACAGGTGGTGGGAATATTAATTGGTGTAGTCACTCTAAAAAACAATAGGGAATTTCTTAAAAAAAAAAAACAAACTAAGAATAGAAGTACCATAGAATCCAAAAATTCTACTTGTGGGTATTTACAAAGAAAACAAAACCACTAATTCAAAAAGGTTTATGCAGTACTATGTTTATTGCAGCACTATTTATAATTTATAAAGTATCCAAGATATGGAAGCAACTTAAGTGTCGATCAATAGATGAATAAAGAAGTTGTGATATGCACAATGGAACATTACTCAGTCATAGAAAAGAATGAAATCTTATGATTCATAACACAGATGGACCTAGAGGGTATCATACTAAGTGAAATAAGTCAGACTAAGAGGTATAAATATCATGTGATTTCATTTATATGTACAATCTAAAAAAATAAACAGACTCATAATTATAGAGAAAAGAGTGGTAGGTGCCATATGGGTAAAGCATTAGGGGATGGATGGAATAAGGGCATTACAAGGTGCAAACTTCCAGTTACAAAATAAATAAGTCAGGGATTAAAAGTACAAAATAGAGAATATAGTCATTAATATTGTAATAACTTTGTATTGTGACCAACAGTGACTACACTTATGGTGAGCATTTCATGTTAGTAACTATTGAATCACTATACTTTACACTTGAAACTAATATGTCAGGTAGACTTCAGTTCAAAAAAGCAAAGGAAAATAAGAAAATATACATGTATATGATTTTCTTTTTTGCTGAGAAATACAGAAAAGACAAACCATAAAAATAAAGTGGTTAACTTAGAAAGGAATGGAGAGGAGGAAAACAATGAAAATTATATGGAAGGCACACAACTCTGAGTATATCTTTGTGGAATGGTTTTGATTATTAGAAATATTGGGCAGCCCAGGTGGCTCAGTGGTTTAGCACCTGCCTTCAGCCCAAGGCGTGATCCTGGAGACCCAGGATCGAGTCCCAGCTTGGGCTCCCTGCATGGAGCCTGCTTCTCCCTCTGCCTGTGTTTCTGCCTCTCTCTCTCTCTCTCTCTCTCTCTCTCTCTCTGTGTGTGTGTGTGTGTGTCTCATGAATAAAATCTTTAAAAAAAATAAAAAATATGGTAATACACCCATGTCAAAAAAATAAAATTAAATAGCAAGGGATAGGGGAATAAAACTAAACACAAATAGGAATAGGTGGATTTACTTTAATAGACTAACATTGCCACACTGAAGGTGGTAGTTGGAAGATCTAACCCAAGTGACTGAATGCAGCACTTGGACTAGGTACATGTAGGCTAAAGACAATAGAACTACAAACAAATCTTGAATTGTTTTTAGTAAGTTTGCTTTTTTGCAGTGGCTAAGCATGCAAATGAAAATTCTTTTATGCAAAATTATAGGTCTTAGGAAATGAAAAAAATATAAAAAACATGTTTATGTTCTTAGGAACTGGGTTGGGTTTCTCACTGTGGTTCTAGGAAATATAAATGTAGGATGAGAAAAGCCAAAGAACTCTGTAGGGTAGGGGCATCTGGGTGGCTCAGTCAGATAAGTGTCCAGCTCTCGATTTCAGCTCAGGGCGTCATCTTGGGATCTTGAGATTGAGCCCCATGTCAGGCTCTGTGCTCAGCAGGGAGTGTGCCTCTCTCTCTGTCTCTCTCTCTCCTCTACTCCCTCTCCCCTTGCTCACAATTCCTCTAAAATAAATTAAATAACTCTTAAAAAAAAAAAAAAAAAGAACCCTGGGGTAAAATTGGAATTGAAATCATTAAAGTGAAATCATGGCTTCTAAAAAATCATATAGATAGCATATATATTATATAATAGTAAATATATGTATAAAATAGTATATATATAATAGTAAATATATATATAAATTTTAGAAACCATTGTCAAACATTATATACATACATTTCCTCTAGATCAATCCACTGAAAGAGCCTAGAAATAACAATACCCCAAGAACTATTAGCACACCTAGTCCCTACATTTTGCTTTCTAAATATCATTCTTCCCTAAAAAGAATCGTGGCAACTTGGAGCCGTGGATGATTCCAGGGCTGGGTTAAGAAAGGTATAAGATGAGACTGAAATATCCTGCTGTGCCGGAAAGTAAGAAAAATGCTCCAGAAAATGATGAAAGTGTGTTAAAAACACAAGAGCCAGCTAGAAGGGACTGATCTGAAACAACTGGAGTGTTAAAATATATTAGGACAGTAATAGATTATAATAAGTGTTTTTAAGATTGTATTTATTTATTCATGACACAGGCAGAGGCTCCATGCAGGGAACCTGATGTGGGACTTGATTCCTGGACACAGAATCACGACCTGAGCCAAAAGTAAACGTTCAACCACTGAGCCACCCAGGTGTCCCAGGTTATAACAGATTGACTAAATTAGGAATTCATGGGTTCATACTAATAAATAGATATGATAGTTTGAGAGATGATGGATGGATGAATGGATGGACGGACAGATGGGCAGATGGAAGGACGGACAAGCAAATGAGAGGACAGAGACCCTTTCTTTACAGTTGAAGACTAATTGATAAATATGAAGGGGATGATAGAATCAGAAAATCATCATTTTGCAACCACCCCAGTAAAAGATTGGTTCGTGCACGGATCATCAATGGATTCTAAACATAGAGTGGAAGTTTAAAAAAAAAACAAGGTATCTGCCTGACCTTACGGTGCCCGCCCCAGATTATTTATTAACAGCAAAGGTTAAAATATTAATAATACAGTGGAAAAACTAGACAACACCTTGACTTGGATGATTAACACCAGTAAGGAACAGATATTGTATGCCTCCAGATGCCCCACCTTGAGAAGGACACATACTTTCTTATACAATGTCCCAGCCAGACTTGAACCCAATATGAGGAAACATCAGGCTGCTTCAGGTTGAGACAACATTCTATAAAATAAATATCCTGTGTTCTTTAAAAATCTCTTCAAAGCTGGGGTGCCTGGCTGGCTTAGTTGGTAAAGTGTAGGACTTTTTTTTTTTTTAGTTGTGTGACTCTTGATCTCAGGGTCATGAGTTCAAGCCCCAAAATGGGCATAGAGCCCACTTTTAATTAATTAATAATTATAAAATTAAAAAATAAAAAAATCTCTCCAAAGCCCAAGGCTGAACAAGTGCTCCAGGTAAAGCAGGGTAAAGAGATTTGACAACTAAATGCAACACATGATCTTGCACCAGGACAAGAAAGGTACTAGGTAGAAAATGTTCTACAAATTAAAAATATTCTATAAAGAAACACTATATAATATATATAAAATGGGACAATTGACAAAATTAAAATATGGACTATGTTAGATGAAAGTATAGTATCAAGGTAAAATTTCCTTCATTTGGTACAAAATACACACTGAAGTCTTAAGGGGTAGGGAGAAAGAGGTAGGAGTATGAAACCTACTTTCAAATGATACAGCGAAAATATTTGTGTACAGCAGGGTGGAGAGAGAGAAGGAGAGAGAGAAAATGAGAAAGCATAAATGGCAAAATGTTAACATTTAGGGAATCTGAATGAAATGTATGTGGGATTTTTTGCATTAATTTTGCAGCTTTTCTGTTAGTGTGAACATACCTTTTTATTAAAAGATAAAAGCAGTCTGAATGTATTTTTTGTTAAAAATAAAAAGGCTTTAAAATCTAGTAAGGGGCAGCCTGGGTGGCTCAGTGGTTTAGTGCCGCCTTCAGCCCAGGGCCTGATCCTGGAGACCCCGGATTGAGTCCCACATCAGGCTCCCTGTATGGAACCTGCCTCTCCCTCTATGTGTCTCTGCCTCTCTCTCTCTCTCTGTATATCTCATGAATAAATAAAATCTTTTAAAAAAAAATCTAGTAAGTATTGGTGCACCTGGGTGGCTCAGTCAGTTAAGCGTCCGACTCTTGGTTTCAGCTCAGTTTGTGATCTTGAGGTCATGAGATCAAGGCCCACATTGGGTTCCATGCTCAGTGTGGAATCTGCTTAAGCCTCTTTCTTCTTCTCGCTCTGCCCCTCCCCCCTGTGCTCTTTCTCAAGTAATAAAATATTTTTAAAAGAATCTAGTAAGTATTATACAAAGAGAAGAGAGAAACAGGAGGAGGGAAATGACACAGAATATGGAGAGAGCCCCTCTACTCTGTTCTACCCACCTTCCCATGCCTCATTCACTGAGGCACAGGGGGATGTAGTGTGCAGTAGTCGGCCAGGGAATAAATGAAGCAAATGTTAGTGTGATTTGATGAGACCAGGGTTACATTATACAGAAAGAGAAAACAAATTATGGAGTTCAAAGGAACTATGCATGAATTTTTATAAAAACCCTTCACTTCTTAAACAAATATAGTACTCAGTGAGGGTTTCCTTTGCCTGGGCTTTAGATACCCTAATATGAGAATATATGAAGAATGTGGCCAAGGCCAATACATAGAACAGAGGACTAGAATCAAAGATTTTGGAACAGATATTTGCCAAATATAGAGTTTATGTCAAAGGCAATTTTGTACATGGAGCTAGACTACCAGGTCCTGGCCATCCTCAGGCAAAACTATAGAGCTTGGCTTCTAGAGATAAAGGGTCAGAGCAGCCAACTATTTGCCTTGCGGCTTCAATTCTAGATTCTTCCATGGGTTTCACAAGCTCTCTCTCCTCTCTCCTTCTACTTCTCCTGGGAATGGTAGAATTTTTCCTGAGCAAATTTATCAACCCCACCTCTGTGGCAGTTTAGGCAAACAGAACAACTCCTTCCACGTGGTTAGTGTTTGCTCTCCAAATTCCATAGTTCCACAAGACAAGCTGGGACCCATGGGCTCTGGCCAAGCCACCAAGGTGCAGAGTGCTAAATGCCACAATACTGATGAGCTGGGTGTCCATACTCAGAGCATTTTGGATTCCAGGTTCAGTGGCTTCAACATCTGTTCCTATTAAAGGAGCACCTACTTTTTGTTTAATTGGGGCAGTGTGGGGAGCTCACATGTTCTTTTACCACATTCCCCACCCTCAATCACTCCCCCTTCTTCCCTTTGGCTCCCTGACAACACTTCTGGAACTTCTCACTTTCTTTGGTCACTTCTACATAAGATGTAGCCTCTCTACAATAGCAAAACACTGGAAATAACCTAAATATCTGCACTAGAGGAAGAGGTGAATAAAGTAGCCTATTATGAAATATTAAACAATGTAAAATCAATGTGAGACTCATAGAGAAGTGAATATGAGAGCAATTAGAAGATAAAGACTAATTACAGGTAAAAAATACAAATTACAAAATTGCACACTATTATTATGAGAATGTAAATTGCATGCATCTGGGTAAGGTCTGAAAGAAAACCTGAAAAACAAAATCATTCCCTTTTGTTATTCATTAATATTTACTTGGTGCTTGCCATGTGCTGAGCCCTGTTTTAGGGGCTTTAGAAACGTTATTTACTACCTACCTTAAAGGCCTATTATAAGGATTAGCATTTTCCCGGTTTTCTGGATGAGGACAGAGAAGTTGAAGATTACACAGCTAGTTAACACTAGAACCACGACTTGACCCCATCCAAGTGGGACTCTACCAAAACAAAAACTTTTGCACAGTGAAGGAAACCATCAACAAAATGAAAAGGCAACCTACTGAATGGGAGAAGATATTTGCAAATGACATATCTGATAAGGGGCTAGTATCCAAAATATACATATTAAAAAAAAACTTGTACAATTTAACACACACACACACACACACACACACACACACACACACACAGAAACTCCCTCAAAATCTAATTGGGTGCCTGGGTGGCTCAGTCAGTTAAGCATTCAACTCTTGATTTCTGCTCAGGTCATGAGATCGAGCCCCACATTGGGCTCGTACTCAGCAGAGTCTGCTTGGGATTCTCTCTCTGCCCCTCCACCTACTTGTATGCCCACAATCTATCAATCAATCAATAAATAAAATCTTTTTAAAAAACAATCTGATTATAAATGGGCAGAGGACCTGAACACACCTTTTGCTAAAGAAGATCTACAGATGGCCAACAAACACATGGAAAGATGCTCAACATCACTCATAATCAGGGAAATACAAATCAAAACTACAATGAGTTATCACACTTGTTACTTCAGTCTTTTTTATTTTAGCCATCTGACAAGTGTCAGCAAGAATGTGGAGAAAAGGGAACCCTTGAACATAGTTGGTGGGACTGTAAATTGGTACAGCCGTTCTGGAAGACAGTACAGAGGTTCCTCAAAAATTAAAATAAAAATACCATATAATCCAATAGTTCCACTACTGGGTATTTGCCTGAAGGAAACAAAAGCACTAATTTGAAAAGATATATGCATCTCTATGTTTGCTACAGTATTATTTACAGTAGCCAAGATATAGAAGCAACCTAAGTGTCCATCAATAGATGAATGAAGAAGGAAGACATGGAATGTAGATATAATGAAATTTTAGCCATAAAAAAGAATGAGATCTTGGCTTTTGTGACAATACAGATGGACCTAGAGAGTATTATGCTAAGTAAAATAAGTCAGAGAAAGACAAATCCCGTATGATTTCACTTATATGTGGAACCTAAAAAAAATAATAATAATAAGCAGAAACGGACCCATAAATGCAGAGAACAAACTGATGATTGCCAGAGGGGAAGGACATAGAGGGATGAGTAAAGAGGAGAGGGAGATACAGACTTCCAGTTATTGAATGAATAAGTCATGAGAATACAAGGTACAGTGCAGGGAATATAGCCAATGGTATTATAATAGGGTAGTATGGTGATAGATTGTAGCTACATGGGTAGAGAGCATAGCATAATGTGTAGAGTTGTCAAATCACTATGTTGTACACCTGAAATGAATGTAACAGTGTATCAAGTATATTTCAATTTCAAATAATTTTTACTGAGATACCTGGGTGGCTCAGTTGGTTAACCATCTGACTCTTGATCTCAGCTCGGGTCTTGATCTCAAGGTTGTGAGTTCAAGCTCCATGTTGGGCTCCACACTGGGTGTATAGCCTACTTAAAAATAACTAAAAATAAATTTTAAATGAATTTTTAAAAATAAATGTTTACAAAAAGAACTTAGTGATTTGCTTATGTGTCTTAAGAACATATTTATAGATAAGATGATAGAATTTCTGGGAATACTTCAAATTAACAGTGAGTGGAGGTATGGGTAGAGCAGGACTGGCCAATGGATTGATAATTATTGAAGGTGTATAAGGGTTCATGGAGATTCATTTTACTGTTCTACTTTTGTATATACTCAAAATCCTTCATAATGAAGGTTTTTAAAAGTACATTTACTATGAAAAATGATACTCAAGGTTATTGATGCAATACAAATATGATTACAAGCCTTGAAGACTCTTTCTTGGGAATAATCATATATACCATAGAATATAATAGTAATGAACAGATTTGATTTTTATGGTACTTTTTTAACCCAAAACATACACTATTTCAAGTGAAATTTTAGTGATATTGGTTCAAACTATCAAACTATAAATTTCAAGAGTTTAAAATAGTTCTCATAAACTTATAGCAAGCATGTTTTAAAGATGTACTTAACATCACTAAGGAAATCAGCAGGATAGAGCTGGTTCCAAAGAGAATAGGCAAATACACAACCAATGGCAAGAGTAATACAGAAACAAACTTCCTGGCTCACATTTTACAAGATAAATAAATTGTTAAACTTTCAGACTATCTTTTCTAATAGAAGTTTAGAATCTGTTTGCATCTATTTTGCATCTATTCAGAACAAAAATCTACAGAAAGTTTGCATCTATTCAGAACAAAAATCTACAGAAAGTTTGCATCTATTCAGAACAAAAATCTACAAAGAGCATTAATTTTATGGTCTGGGCCCCAATCAATGGTAAATAATAAGCTAAGATTACGTGTCTTTGAATCAGATGACTTAGCAGATATTAGACAACGCTGTAAGTGTCTGATATGATTTTCAGAGGACATGTTGCTCTCTCATTGTCTCATTTGTAGTTGTGGATGATTTTCCTTAATAGGATCTTGCCCCCCAGCAACCATGAAGCATTACAGTTTTCTGTATTGTGAAGTCTCAACCCAAAAATAACATACTGGATTCTGCATGTTATCTCACTTTGGGTTTGGTGAAATTGGTAAGGATTTTAAATGCATTCTTTGTGGGGCACCTGGGTGGTGCAGTCAGTTAAGCATCTGACTTCAGCTCCAGTCATGATCTCAGGGTCCTGGGATCAAGCCCCACATCAGGCTCTCTGTCCCTCTGTCCCCTCCCGCTCAAGCTTGCTCTCTCTCCCTCTCTCTCTTAAATAAATAAATATTTAAAAAATAATAATAATAATAATAAAGAAAGCACTTCCATAACTGGTCTAGAGAGGCCAGAACACAAACCAACCTGCATTCTACCTGCAACATTCCAGAATACAGGTCAGCTGACAACTTCAGTTTGTTTTTTCATCTGTAAAGTGGAGATAATTCCCACCTGACCTATCTCATAGGTTAGCTCTCCTGCTCAATTAAGTCAAAATACGTGAAGTATTTTGAAGCAAGAATGGCAGGTTAACATAAACTGACATCATTATTGTCATTACTCATTACTAGTTTAGGCCCAGAGTCTAGACCTATGTTTACCCCTACTACAAATATAGGAACTAGGCCTTAGGGTTCTTTTTTTTTTTTTTTTTTTTTTTTTTTGCTTTACCTCAGTCAGAATCAGAATTTGGTGAACAGATCTGTATTGCATCTACACTGTTCTTGTACAACCCATGAACCCATGTTTCCTTGGGCTGCACCAGCTGAGATAAAAGTGAAAATTTCAGAAGTCTACCTCCAATACTTACAAACTTTGTGGACCAGGACCACCTCCCTGTCCTTTAAAGACATCACCAGAAGGGCGCCTGGCTGGCTTGGTCAGAAGAGCATGCGACTCTTGATCTCTGGTTGTGAGTTCGAGCCCCACATTGGGTGTAAAGATTGCTTAAAAATAAAATCTAAAAAAAAAATAATAATAATAAATCATCAGAATGTTCCTGTGCTTACTAGGATGCCATATTCCCCTTTCCTCAATTGCTCTTTTGAACCCTCCACTGGCTAGTCAAGAGCTTCCTGAAACAAACTCCAGCTGCCATTGTACCTGGTGTTTGCTGTTCATGGCCTTGTTGACCATATCAAAGACCCTGGCACCCACTTTCCCTAAAGTTACTTATGCTTATTAAAATCACCCATGCTTCAGTGGTGCTGAGCTAGACCATGCTGAACCAGCCCTGCTAGGGGACCCTGTGGTGACACCAGCAGCCAGAGCCTCCAATGTTCCACCAAGACAGCTCATTTTAGCTACTGCTGGCAAATGAAGTGGCAACGAGTACTGGCACCATCTCTTATGATCTCTTATCAATGCCCAGGTCTGCCTTAATAATTTGTAGGGTCTGGTGAAAATTAAAACACACAGCTCTTTGTCAAAAACTTAAGAATTTCGAGATGGTAATGGAGAGCATTAAACCAAGTGCAGGGCCCTGTGTGTCGGTGAAGGTCACAGGCCCACATAGCTGGTTCGCTGACAATGCTGAGACCACTTTGAAGATACTTCCCAGGGGGAAAAAAATGCTTTCTTTACTTTTTCGCCCCATGGTGTAACTAGGCTCAACACTACTAGTCCAACCTCTTTAAGACTGTGTGTCTAACTAAAATAATCAGCTCTTTTGGTTTGGTTGTTACTGTTTACTCCAGTTGCTGCTGCTCACTTCCATCACCTTCCCCCACTGGACACAGGCACAATGCAGCAGTGCCGTACTCTGCATCTCCACTTCCTATCTCCCCATGGGCCAACGGCCCTGGCACCTGAACATCTTGTTCCTTGGAAGGAGTTCAGCGAAATTCCTCAACCTCATGCAAGTGGACTTACAGTGATGCTTGCACCCCACTCCAGACAAATCAAGCCTCCGGGGCAGCCACCCAAAATGATTGATGCACCAATTCTGACTGCTTGGTTGCCAGAAGCCAGGGAAACCACTATGTCAAAACTGCCAGCAGTTTCATGTTTAAAGGAGAGGCAAAATTAAACATTGGTGAATTTTTATTCTGGAATACTTCAGGGCAATTTTGGAGATGCAAAGCAAACAGCCAGATCGTGCTCCAGGATAAGGTGGCTGAGTCTGAAGCAACGTCAGCCTGCAAGATGCAACTACATATTAGCAGGGATGAGAAGGGAAAAGGGGAGGATTCCTTACTTCTTGGGTGTGATACTGTGATTTATAATAAAAATTTATTTATTTGGCCTTCATCCCCATTTCTGCCACCAAGCTCCTAACACCTTTGGCATTTTCTAAGTGATAAAATTGACCCGGTGTCTTGTATTATGTGAATGAGGTGACTTTAGAAATGTGCCTGCCAACCAGGAGAACCTGCCTTCTGATTAGAGTCGGAGCTCTAAGTCCCATATGACTTTCAGGGAGAGGAGAAGAGAGGGGGAATTAATCACCCACAGCCAATGATTTAATCAATTGTTCCTATGTAATGAAGCCTCCATTAAAACTCAAGAGGAGGGGGCGCCTGGGTGGCTCAGTCGGTTCAGTGGCTGACTCTTGACTATGGCTGAGGTCACCACCTCAGATTCTTGGGATGGAGCCCCATATGTTGGGGCCACCACTCCAGTGAGGAGTCTGCTCAAGGATTGTCTCGCTCTTTCTCTCTCTTTCTGTCTCTGCTCCTCTCCCACATGCACATACTCTTTCTCTTTAAAAAAACAAAATCAAAACCAAAACAAACCCTCAAGATGATAGGTTCAGAGAGTTTACAAATTGGTGAACACGGGGATTGGGGGGACATGGCACACTTGGAGAAAGCATAGAAACTGTGTCCTTTCTCCATATGTTGCCCCATGCATCAATTCCAGCTGGCTGTTATACAGCCTTTTATATATAGGCTTTTGTAACAAATTGATCTAGTGATATAGCCTTTTATAACAAACTTATAATGTAGTAAATAAAATGTTTCTCTGAGTTCTGTGAGCTGCTCTAGCAAATGAATTGAGCCCAAGGAGGGGATCCTTGGAACCTCCAATCTATCGGTGGTAGGTCAGAAGCACAGATGACAAACTTGGACTTGCAGTTGGTTTCTGAAGTAAGTGGGGGATAGTCTTGTAGGACTAAGCCCTTAACCTATGGAATTTAATACAATCTCCAGATAGATAGTGTCAACATTGAATTCAACTGTAGGACGCCCATTTAGTGTCCAAGAATTGCTTGATGGTATGGGGAAAAAAAACCCACACATTGGGCATCAGTGTCAGAAACATTAGCGGGTAAAGACAAAGGCAAGGATTAAAGAAAGCAAGTTGGCCTCAATAGGAGGCAGGAGAGAATGTGAGCCTTGAAGTGACCCCTCCTGTCATCCCCAGGGTTTTATTAGGGAAAGAACTCATCTCCTTGTTTAAGGCAGGGATGGCAACTACTTGCAAAAGCTGTTGAGTGACCACTAAAGCAGCCTTCCAGAGACTGTCTGGAGCAAGAAGCATAGGTGAGGCAAGCACAACCCCCAGGTAGATAGGGAGACTGATTTACATCACACGGGTAGTCTCTGAAATACTTACAGAGGAAAACCCAGTGAAAGACTGTATCTCCCCTATGGAGAGGAGAACTGTGCATTCGGGGGGTAAAAATGGAAGGTGCCCACTGCCAGCTGACACAGTTGGGGACCTCTGGATCACATGCTTTTTATCCAGAACTCAGACACGCCTCTTTCAAACTGGTGCCTGCATCCTCTCCTAAGACTCTGGCTCTTGTGCTCTTGATTTTCTTATCATATTTGTCCAAGAAAATTAGGGGGGGGGGATCTCTCAGAGTTCGTGATGACTCTAGATTTGTTTTTCTTTCCCAAGACTTCTTGGGCTATGTGGGGTCTTTTGTGATTCCACATAAACTTTAGAATTCTTTGTTCTATGTCTGTGAAAAATACCATTTGGAATTTTGATGTAGAGTAGATTGAATCTGTGATTGCTTTAGGTAATTTGAACAATTCCAATTTTTCCAATCCATGAGCATGGAATATCTTTTATTTGTGCCTTCTTCAATTTTTTCATCAGTGCCTTAATATTTTTCAGTATATAGGTCTTTCACATCCTGGCTAAATTTATTCCTAGGTATTTAATTCTTTTGTATGCAGTGGTAAATGGGATTGTCTTTTTAATATTTCTTTCTGGATAGCTTGTTATTGTATAGAATTGCAACTGACTTTTGTATATTGATTTTGTATCCTGAAACTACTGAATTTGTTAATTCTGACAGTTTTTTGGTGGAGTCTTTAGGGTTTTATATAGAGTCATCACGAACTCTGATTTCTGTGTTACAAAACTACAGCAAGAAAGCAGTATGGTGTAGGCATGAAAAACAGGCACACAGATTACAATGGAAAAGAGTAGAGAACCCAAAAATAAGCCCATACATATACAGTTAATTAATTTATGACAAGGAGCCAAGAATATAAAATAGGGTAAGGACAGTCTCTTCAATAAATGATGTTGCTAAAGCTGGACAGCCACATGCAAAAAGAATGAAACTGGAACACTACTTTGCACCATACACACATTAACTCAAAATGCACTAAAGACTTGAATGTAGGGCACCTGGGTGGCTCAGTGGTTGAGCCTCTGCCTTTGGCTCAGGTCGTGATCACGGGGTCCTAGGATCGAGTCCTGTGTCAGGCTCTCCACAGGGACCCTGCTTCTCCCTAGGTCTCTGCCTCTCTCTGTGTGTCTCTCATGAATAAATAAATAAAATATTTTAAAAAATGACTTGAATTTAAAACCTGAGGCCATAAAACCCCTAGAGGAAAACATAGGCAGTAAGCTCCTTGCCCTAAGTCTGGGCAATGATTTTAATTTGAAACCAAAAGTAGAAATACCAAAAGCAAAAGCATGTAAGTGTGACTACATCAAAATAAAAAGATTCTGCACAGCAAAGGAAACCATCTACTAAGTGAGAAAGCAATGTACTGAATGGGATGAAATGTTTACAAGTTACATATTTGAGATATATTGTCCCTGATAAGGGACTAAGATCCCAAACATATTAAGAACTCATACAACTCAGGGCACCTTGGTAGCTCAATCAGTTAAGCATCTACCTTTGGCTCAGGTCACAATCCCAGGGTCCTGGGATCAAGCCCCAAGTTGGGCTCCCTGCTCAGCAACAGTCTGCTTCTGTCCCTCCCTCTGCTCCTCCCCTCCCTGCTCATGTGTTCTTTCTCTTCTCAAATAAATAAGTAAAATCTTAAAAAAAAAAATAAAAAAATAACTCATGCAACTCAATGGCAAAGACCAAATAATCTGATTTAAAAATGGGCAGAAAATATGAATAAATATTTTTTTCCAAAAAGACACACAGATGACCAATAGGTACATGAAAAAATGCTTGACATCACTGAGAATGAGGGAAATGGATATCAAACCATAATGAGATATCACCTCACACCTGTCAGAATAACTAAAATCAAAAAGAAAAGAAATGAGTATTGACAAGGATGTGGAGAAAAGGGAAACCTCATGCACTATTGGTGGGAATGTAAATTGGTTTTTACCACTGTGGAAAATATATGGAGATTCTTCAAAAAAAAAAAAATTAAAAATACAACTACTATATGATCCAGGAATTTCACTTCTGGGTATTTCCAAAGAAAACAAAAACAGCAATTTGAAAAGGTTTATGCACCCTCGTGTTCATTGCTGCATTATTTACAATAGCCCAGATGTGGAAACAACTTAAGTGTCCATCAATGGATGAATGGATAAAGAAAGTGTGATGTATATACATAAGGGAATATTGTTCAGCCATAAAAAAGAATGGAATCTTGCTATTTGTGACAGCTTGGATGGACTTCAAGGGTATTATGCTAAGTGAAATAAATCAGACAGAGAAAGGTGAATACTATAAGATCTCTATTATATGTGAGAACAAAACCAAACTCACAGATATAGATAACAGATTGGTCGTTGCCAGAAGCAACGAGTCCAGAGTGGGTAAAATGAGTAAAGGCAGTCAGAAGGTACAAACATCCAGTTATAAAATAAATCTTGGGAATGTAATGTTCAGTGACTATAGTCAATAATACAGTCTTGTATTTTTGAAAGTTGCTAAGAGAGTAAGTCTTAAAAATTCTCAATCAAGAGAAAAAAAATTTGTAGCTATGTGTGGTGATTGATGTCAACTAGATTGATTATAGTGATCATTTTCCAGTATTACATATACTGAATCAATATTGTATACCTGCAACTAACATGATGCTACAGGTCAGTTATCTCAATTTTTAAAAGATTTCTGTGTGTCATCAGATCTGGTAAGAGCATATAAAATGTTCAGCTCAATAGCACAAAATTAAGAAGTCTACCAATAGCTGACCTAAGTTTGGAAGGAGGAAAACAATATTAAAACTGTTTGCCCTCCCTCTTCTTCCTATTACAAAGAAAAGAGCATATTCAGAAATATTAATAACCAAGTAGTTCCCTGATAAATCAAGTAACTTACAGTCAAACTTTGAAATTGTAATACACTATATGGAAATATAATAAAAATGACACCATTCTACAAAGCAATTACATTTTTACCTAATTTAGCCACTTAAATAAAAATTTTTTAAAAGATTAATTTATTTTGGAAAGAGAGGGTATGTGCAGGCATGAGTGGGAGGTGCAGAAGACAGTATCTCAAGCAGACTCCACACTGAGCGCTGAGCTCAACACAGGGCTCAGTCCCATGACCCTGAGATCACTAATGTGAGTTGAAACCAAGAGTCAGACGATTAACCAACTGTGCCACCCAGGTGCCCCCTAATTTAGCCACTTAATGGAGGATGTGGATGGCAGTGAGAGGGACAGAGAGTAAGGCTGGGCCCTCATTTTAGTTTCTTTTCCTACCTAGAAAACACCCCTGAGACCCCTGAGTGCTTATACATCCAGTACAAAGCTAAGTAGGTGCTGGCCAATTTCAGGAGACATAGGCCAGGAGATGTACTTGCCCACCCTCTTTCTGCATCAACAGATTATGGGTTAGTCCTGTTTACTGCAATGATGATGAATAAAAGTGCCCATACTGACCTCAGAGTGCTGCCTTCAGAAATAAGCAGGGACATACCCAGTGCCTAACATCTGCCCTCTCAAATGGGTAAGTCAAGGACTGAGCACCAGATCTAGCCACGTGATCCTGGGGTACCCAGGGAGTGGCAAGGGCCCCATTACAGCTCTTGGGCTTGATATGCACAGCTCTTGGGCTTGATATGCACATTCCTCTCTCTGCCTGGCCTCCATCAACTGACCTAATGCCCACAAACTCTAATTTAGGAATAGGAGAAGAGAATCTACTTCAGATGGCCACATCTGCTCCCATACTGGGAAGGGCTAGAATAGAACAACTTGAGACCAAGCTGAGTTTTTTCTCAAGTAAGTGACAGAAAGAAGACCAAGAAATGTGCTTAGCCACTATGTTTCTATCTGGGAGGGAACCCTAAATAGCCTCCCATACATAAAAAAGAGGGTCTTCAAGGAGTATCCAGTTAGTTACAAAGAAATAATCTGGCCCTGTTGAGAGGTCCTACAAGAAAAGAACAAAGAAGGAACAATAAGGTTAAAACCATCCCTAAATTAGCTTTCCAGGGCATACCTGTTCAATTGTCACCCTCTCAGGTACAACATGGGTAGGGTTGGGAGGGGAGCGTTCCCCTGGACAGACAAGGAGCCTTTGTTCCCTGCACAAGTTTTATAGGCTCACTGGCTTTTGCTTGGAAGAAAGAGGAGGCCTGGCAAGACTTCCCAGAGGAAATGACTGAAGCTGAGACCTGAAGCACTGATTAGAGAAAGGAGGAAATGGGGAGAGTTTTCTAGATAGAGGGATAGCACATAAAAAGCTCTAAAGGCAAGAAGAGAGAGGGGATTTTTCAATAGGGCAGATCACAGGAGATCGAAGATCTCAAATTGGAACAGCAACAGCTGAGGCTGAATAGGTGGCTAGTTTATGAAAAACCTTTCTAAGCCAAGACAAGGAGTTCAAAATTTGTCCCCACTGCCGAGTGCAGTTATGAGCAGAGCAAGGCAATATAAGCTTTGCAGTGCCCACCCTTTGGCTGGTATAGATGGAGGTAAGACTAGAAGCAGAGAGAAAGTCTTAGACGAACTCACAGTGAAAAAAATAACCCGGAGAGCAACATGATCACACTTGCCTAACAGCCAGCCATGGTTCCAAGTATTTTACACATACTGACCATTTACCCTGATTAGGCACAGGGACAGACTGCCTCAAAGTATGCCACTTTGGCATATTGATTTTTAAAAAGTTAACGGAAGAAACTGGTGAAAAAAGAACACACTGACCCTTCTTGCCTTGGTCTCCAGAAAGTAGGAAATAAATCTCCCATGTGACAGGTGACCTCCTTGTACCAGGAAATTACGGAGAAATTCTTATTACTGGGGATAGAGAATTCAGAGCCAAGAAGGCTGTTGCTTTTTACTGATTACTATTCCTACCCAAATTCTGTTTAGAATTCCTTATTAACTGAAGTTCATGAATAAGTGTTCTTTATCCTGTCAATTCCTGAGATTTATTGCTTCTTTGTCCAAAAGTATAGAAACTGTTTGCCTTGGTCATTTCTTTGAGTCTCGGTTTCATTATTGGGCCTCCGTACAAACATAATAAAACTTTGGTGTTGGGGGTACCTGGGTGGCTCAGTCAGTTAAGCATCTGTCTTTGGCTTAGGTCATGATCTTGGGGTCCTAGGATCGAGCCCCAGGTTGGACTCCCTGCTCAGCAAGGAATCTTTTTCTCCCTTTCTTATGTCCCTACTCCCTACTTGTTCTCTTTCTCCTAAACAAATAAAATCTTTAAAAACAAAAAACACCAAAACATTGTGAGTTTTCTTCTCCTATTAAACTTTCTTGTGTTGATTTAATTCTTAGACCTGGAAGTGTCTTGACGGGTAAAGGAAAATTTTTCCTCCCCAACAGCTGGCCTAGTTTGCAGGATAAACTTCCACTGGATACTTGTTCTGAAAATTCTGCAGTTTTGAGATCCTGGGAGTCTGGTAGACGTGGGCAGAGGTAAGATTTTTTACCATAATAGGCTCCTGGGATCTCTGTCTGTGGAATCCAATGGAGCAAGAATGGTGAGAATCTTTTTCTCTGTTTAGATTAGCAGCACAATATATTGTGGAAGTAGTTGTTTAGTGACTCTTGGTAAATTTGGTAGAGTACTCTTGATTTTACTGACTTATTTCCTCCTAGAGATTGTCTTTGTCTCTTGTGTCATTTGTCATACAAAGAAATTGCCATAGAGCAGGACACAGGCATAGGCCCTAGGAGGTTGCTGCTCAAACCAGCTCACAGATGGATGAGTTAATTTTTCTCATCAGACTGGCTCTCCTTTTAGACAAACTTTGCCATGGATCTCCTGTGTAAAAAACAAATAAGGTTGTTCCTTTTGTCTTGTTGTATGTTCTAAGAGTTTGGCTTTGTGGCCAGTGACGATATTCTCTCTAGCCTCTGCCTCCCAGAGGGTACACTTACCAGGGTGCATCTTGACAGCTAGTTGAATAGACTGGGGTTCCAAGACATGCAGTTACAAGCATCACTCGATTTGTGCAGCTGCACCGGCTATCAGGGGGAGTTTATCCTAGGAGGTGTCAGCGCATGAGGGACCTTTTGTTGTCCTGGCCCTCGTTGCTTGTTAGTGATGAAAAATCCCATTTCAGCAGTACCTGCCCAGTGTCATAGATTAGTATTCGTATAGATGACTACAGGCATCTCACATTTCTGGAGAACCAGAGACACCATATATACCTGTGCAATAAAGGTCTTTGCTTTCATAGGCTATTTTGGGAAGTGAATTTTGGATCATGGAGGCTACATCATTTATGCCTTCTCCAGGGATGCCTCCTGCATCTATATTCTAAACCTGGAAAGTCACTGACCCTCAGGTATTTCCACAAAAAGGCTTACTGGTTTGAGTCACTATTAAAATTAATCAAACCCTACTCATCAACAACCAGACAATGGACCCTTTAGGGTGGCTATAATTAAAAGAAAAAATTATAGAAAGCTCTCAAATGTCTTAATGGTATAATAGCTAGCCTTTGGGTGTCCCTTGACAATAAAAAAGACAGAGATAAGGCTTAGGACAAAAATTAACATCTACATCCAACAAAAATTCCCCATCTTTAAAATGCAACCATCTTCCTGTTTTAAATTACCTTTTCCTACAAGATTTTCAGAAAGCACTTGGGCCAAATCTGTAGGTTCATAATGTACAAAGCTGCTCATCTAAATGCTGAAAGCTGAGGAATTAGTTGAGCAGCTCCTGGGCGGGCCATAGGTCTTGCTCTGCTGTAATCAGCTTCTGCCAGCTTTAGGCATTCCTATGCAATGTCCTTCGCAGGGGTAGCCTAGACCATCTCCAAAACTGCAAAGAATTCATGTTCTTGGACAGCATATATTTTAAGTTCTAAAGCTCTACTTTCCAAAGATCCTACCAAGTTTAGAGAAATAAGGAAGATTAATGGCTATTTACAATCCCATTCACAGAGACCTTGACTGGATGCTAAAGTGAGTTCTTTCAGCCCATGGTTATACTGTGTGGCTACTTAGCAAGATCACCCCTCCCCTGCAAGAATCCCCCCTTCTCTCTCTCTCTCTCTCTCTCTCTCACACACACACACACACACACACACACACACAACCTAGGCCTTTCTACAAACGATCTATAAAAAGCCAAAATTCAGGGGCTAACAGAAGCCAAGGTTGAATTAAGTACTCAGGGAAAAAAAAAAAAAAACTTTTGTTAAAATGTTTTATACAGGGATCCCTGGGTGGCGCAGTGGTTTGGCGCTTGCCTTTGGCCCAGGGCGCGATCCTGGAGACCCGGGATCGAATCCCACATCAGGCTCCCGGTGCATGGAGCCTGCTTCTCCCTCTGCCTATGTCTCTGCCTCTCTCTCTCTCTCTGTGACTATCATAAATAAATAAAAATTAAAAAATAAATAAATAAAATAAAATGTTTTATACAGACTTTACAAAGGCATAAATCTTTTTATTCCCACCTTAGAAATCTCCCTGATATAAAGAAGCAAGTTTAGTTTAAAAGGTGAGTCAGTCCCTTGATATTCAGGGTATAGTCCAGTTCTTCTGGGAAAATTAAAAACAACAGTCTTCCTTTTATAAATCTCTACAAAACCAGAAATGCAACTCTAAAACAAGTCAAAGCTTACCTATCTTTATCAATCCCCAAACCAGACTCTCGGTTTCAGCTCAGATCTTGGTCTCAGGGTCAGGAGATTGAGCCCTGGGTTGGGCTCTGGACTCAGGGTGGAGTCTGCGTAAGACTCTCACAGCCTCTCCCTCTGTCCCTCCCCACTCATTCCCTGCATTCTCTAAAATAAATAAATAAATCTTGAAAAAAAGAAAAAAATTCAAACTTTAGGCAGAAGTTTCTTCTTAAAAGGAAACAAAAGTTGCTGGTGGGGGCTGGGGGTGACAAGGAAGGAGGCACTTAGGAATCAGGCCTATAATGTCCTCTCCACAAATATAAGATCTTTATTTTCAACGGTCTGTATGGGATATTTCTATGTGTGTCTATATAGACAGATTGATGGATCGATATATATATATAGTAAATATATATAATTTATATAAATATAAATATATATATATATATACATATATATATATATATATGTATATATATATATAGTAAATGTGAGGTACTCTTCTACCTCTGGATGGTATTGCTAACATGCGCACAAGAGCTCTATTTAGTTGGTTTGAAGGCAAGTACTTGTAAAGACTGGGCATTCTAAAACTTTAAGACAGAAACTAGCCCAAATATATTTCAAGTTTGTGTGACGTGGGGAAAATATTTGGTATTAAAGCTGATTTAAGGTTCTTGGCTTAATTAAAATAGATGTGTCCTTAGACTTATCAGTATTAAATTAAAGCTTTTATTCTTCCTGGGTTTATTTAAATCCAAGTAAGTTGATGCTATTACAATTATAAAATGTTAAAACACACACACACATACACACACACCTTCAGAGAATGATTGATTTTGAGGTCTCAAGAACTTTTCTGGGTAACCTAAGCATAAATGTTATAAACAAGCAAACTGAATAAATATAAATAAGAGAGAGGTTGTAGGTAAACTTAGTTTTCCTAAATCTTTTTGGCAACCTAAAATTTTTAAAGTTTTAGGAAGTTAGGTTAAATGAGAAAAATTCATTGAATAGCTAGATAATTTCAAAACAAGATAAAATATTATTAAACATAGGTTTATTTGCTTTTGTTTCCCTTTCAGAAAAACTAAAGATAAATTGGGGTCTGCTAGTAAACATTATCTGCGCCTTACTAAAAGATTGCACTACAAAGAGGCATGTTTCTAGAAATTCTGAAATGTATTCATAAATTTCCCAATCTAAAGAATATTGGTGGAACAGACAGTTCACAGTTGTTTACTTTTGGTTTTCACTGAAAATTAAAGTTCCTAAGGGCTAAAATATACATGTGGTTAAAGCTACTTAAAATAAGGAAAACTTCTCCATATGCCAAAAAAAAAAAAGGTAGAACATGTGCTTTCAGTAAACGAAAGGATGAATAAACTTACACTTTTATTGGGAAAAAAAAAAGCAATTTTGTCCTCAAGTGAGGCTGATTACTTAAAAAAGGAAAACAAAGGGCAAAATCTGAATGCAAAAAGAGAAGCTGTTGGTTTATGAACAAGGAATTGGGAAAAGAAATTTTAGGTGTGGTCAAACCAGATAAGACTCAATAAATTTATTACAAGCATTTTTAAAATAAGCTCTTTTATATAATTGTTTCCCAAGCAAACTAAAGGCTCCATATCTCTCTGGCCTGTGTCCTCTAGTTTATACCTTAACCAAATATAATTTCTTTGGGATTTCAACAGAACAGGGACCCTGGGGAAACAAGGAACCGGATGTCCCTAGAGGATTGAGCTTCACCATGATAGAGACTAGCCTGGCCTACCAGCAAGTCGGCTTGAGATCACATTAAGAATGCTTCCCCTGCCATGATCCCGGGGTCCCAAAGGGTCCCAGGATGGAGTCCCACATCGGGCTTCCTGCAGGGAGCCTGCTTCTCCCTCTGCTTCTGTCTCTGCCTCTTTCTGTCTCTCATGAATAAATAAATAAAATCTTAAAATAAAAAAACCTCCCTGCTGGGCTCAGGGTTTGGGAGATGGTTTTCGAACATTTGTCCTCTATCTTCCCAGCTTGAGGCTTTCTGAATAAGGCAAATTTCCTTTCCAACTAACACTTGTCTCTCAAGTGTTGACTTTAGAGCGTAGAGCAGCTAAACTTGGGTTTTGGTAACAATATTAATAGCATACTTACATAAAATTAGAACTTAAATTCCCTTCATCTATTAAAAAGAAAGTTTTTTAAACTACTAGCCTACTCTTTTTTCTTTTTTTAGCCTATTCTTGAAAAGAGATTGTAAAAGGTTTTTTCCTCCGTCTTTCTTTTAAATTTTCTACCTAGAAAGTAAGGATTTTATGTTTTATCAAAATAATTTCCTGGGCTTCATGATATCTTTATCATCAGGTCTTTGATCGCTTAAAAAAATAAAGTCTCCTAATGTTAAAATAACTATGGTTTTGGGGTTTTTTAAAAAAGATTTTATTTATTTATTCTTGAGACATAGAGAGGCAGAGACACAGGCAGAGGGAGAAGCAGCTCCTTGTGGGGAACCCCATGTGGGACTTGATCTTGGGACCCCAGGATCATGACCTGAGCCAAAGGCAGAGACTCAACCACTGAGCCACCCAGGCGTTCCTAAAAGAGCTAAGGTTTTGCTCAGAACTATGTAACTTTCTATATTTGCCTGGGAAGTCTTTAATGGTCACTTTGGTTAAACAGATAGCTGTTTCACAGTGAACTGTGATCCTTTTTTTTTTTTTTTTTTTTTTTTTTATTTATTTATGATAGCCACAGAGAGAGACAGAGAGAGAGAGAGAGGCAGAGACACAGGCAGAGGGAGAAGCAGGCTCCATGCACCGGGAGCCCGACGTGGGATTCGATCCTGGGTCTTCAGGATCGCGCCCTGGGCCAAAGGCAGGCGCCAAACCGCTGCGCCACCCAGGGATCCCGTGAACTGTGATCCTATTGGATTAAGTGTTTACAAAAACTTTTTTTTTTTTTTTACATAATTCCCAAAATCAAATTCTAAAATGAAGGCTTCGACCACAATATAATTAAAGTTTTCCAGAGGCTCCCTAGAATATTTCAAAGGATACTTTCTCATGGTAAAAGAAAGATACTAAATCAATTAGGCTTATGTGGTATGTTAAATTATATGTGAGGCATTGTCAGATAAGTGATGCTAAACTTTCTTAAATTATATTTGTATAGATATGTTATTAAAATAAGTGTTCTACATATTGTATAAAACTCCTAAAAATCTGGTATGCTCTGGCATGTGATTATCTTGAAGTGCTATGGGTCACAGAAGTGACTGAACTTCCTTGTTAACTATATTATAAAGAATTCTCATCAGCTCTTTAACCACAGCCATTTTTAAGTCTTTTGTCTTCTACAGTCCTTTTTATACTCAGATGCTTTTGCAAATGTGTTTCGCCTTCAGAGAGATTCTCAGAAAGGACTCTTGACAAATACAGGTTTCTGATAACCTTAAGATCATAAAACTCAACACTGGTAAGAATTTCCAGAATGAATCAAAAAATTATTTCAAGCATAACAAGAACTAATAACATGGGACTGAATAAATATCATTTTTAGTACTTTTTTTGTTTAAAACATTGATTTTTTTTTTTTTAGAAGGCTTTGTGGATTTTTTTTTTTTCAGATTTAAGAAAACTTTATGTTAGGCTAACTATGACCTACAGCAGTGTGACAAACTATACCTTTGTAAGCAGAATTGAAACACTTAATCCTTTTCTTCCTACCTGATCCCTCCGAAATATGGAAACTCTCAGTGAGTATTCTTATATTTTCATGGCAATACATTTACTTGCCTACATTCAGTAAGAATCTGTTTTTTCTTGTAACAGGACACAGTTGGAAACAATTGATTGGCTTATACCACCAAGACTGACTGGAATGTCATTATTTGAGAATGTACATAGATATGACCAGACGACTTTAAGAAACTAAGGTCGACTTTATAGAGCCAATAAATCACCCAGAAAACACAACCTGATACCTTGGTTACAGGGTTTCTAGCAGCCTTACTGGGTGAGTAATCTTCCTGGCAGATGTAGGAGCCTCAGGACATTTGGGGGATTTTGAGAAAAGAGGAATTAACCCAAATCTATAGGTATTGCAGCAAAGTCTGATGGCAAGTGTTTGGCTTAGCCCTGCAGGGCTGTGAAAATTTCAATCTGGAAATTTCTTATGAAAAGTTCTGACAAATCTATTTAAAAGAGCCTATATTATCAATAGATATTCTTACTGCGCTTACGTAAATAATCAGGCCAAACTTACTGAAATTGGTCTTCATTTGGCTCTCTTTGGAGGAAATGCAGGTGATTTTAGAGAAAGTATGTAACACAAGTTTGTGGATATCAGATTCTAGTTCTGATGGTCATTGAAGGTTTGTGGTCTGCCTATAAACTGAACTGGATTTTGAATTCATCAGGGTTCCTCAAATATTTGGCTACGGCTTCCCAAACTAACATTTCCAATTTTCTCTCATCCTTTTGGCTTGGGGTCATTGAGAACTAGGCTGCCCCTTTCCCTGAAGCCCTACAAACTGAATATGAGTGACTTTAGGTAAACTTTAGAGAAACCATCACAACAGTTCACATATAACCAATCTCCATGCCTGCTGCTCTGTGAGCCACTCAAAAAGATCACCAGAGACATTCGAACTACAAACCAGGGAAATCTGTCAGATTGCCTCTTGCTTGCCCTCACTCTCTCTGAAGATGCCTCCACCCTGGCATCTAGAAGTCTTTAAGGGCTGCCCTCAGAACTCAGAAACTGATTTATAATTTGCTCCAATCATTAGCCATCGCTTTTCTTGTGTTTCCATAGAAGCTCCTCAACAGACCAGAGGTTTAGTTGGCTCAGAGGTTTAGTGCCATCTTCAGCCCAGGGTGTGATCCTGGAGACCCACGTCAGGCTCCCTGCATGGAGCCTGCTACTCCCTCTGCCTGTGTCTCTGCCCTTCCCTCTCTCTCTCTCTCTCATAAATAAAATATTAAAAAAGAAAAGAAAAGAAAAGAAATGCCTCTCATTTAATACCTGATTAGTTAAGAAGGTAAGTTAACTTCGAACATACCTGCACCACCACCTCCTAAAATAAATTTAATTGAACGGACATATTGTCAGGACTAAGACCAGATCAGCAAGACAAAATAGTCTCCTAGCTCAACTCTTAAAGTGTGACACTTCCAGGGATGTTTCAGAAGAGGGGCCAAGGGCAGGCTGCTCCAAAATGTGCCACTTTGGCATATTATTTTAAACAAAAGTTACTTAAGAAACCAATGCAAAAAAGAGCATGCTGACAGCCCCACCCCACTCTGCCTCTAGAAAGCAGGAAATAAATCTCCCATGTGAAAGGGGCCCTTCTGTACCAGGAGATGAGGAGACATCTTTATCACCAGGGATAGGAAATTAAGAGCCAAGAAGCCTATATAAACAATCTTGCTGCTTTTTACTAATTTACTACCCCAGGCCAAATTCTGCTTGGAATTCCTAACTGAAGCTCATTAACATAAGCGTTCTTTATCCTGTCAATGTCTCAGAGACTTATTGCCTCTGTCTAAAAGGCATAAAAACTGCTTGCCTTGGTTATTATTGGGCCTCCATCCACACGTAACTCTTTTTTTTTTTTTTTCTGCTAGTAGTCTGGCTTATATCATTTTAATTCTTGGGCCACCTGGAAGAACCTTGATGGATAGAGAAAACTGTTTCCTCTCCACCACCCAGAGCATGAGAAAAGCCTTACTACTATTTTCATTTACTTTTGAGGCAGAGGGCCACGTATCAGTGACAACAGAGCCGGGTTTTACCCATGTGCTCTTCACCATCCATGTTTCCTCTCCTGAAGGTGGGGGGAAAATGGACAACAAATTCTAGAGATAGAGGCAGAATTGACAGGACCTTGTCATCAACTGTGTATGAGGAAGGGAAGAGTCAAAAATGACTCCCACGTTTCTAGTTTGGGTAACTGGATGGATGGCAATGCCTTTCACTGAGAAAGTTGCATGGAAAATGGTCAACATCTGTTGGAGAGATGGTGAGCACAGTTTTGGACATACGGAGTCTGAGATGACTGTGGAAAATCCAGTGGAGATGTTCAGTAAGTGGCTGAACATACAGTTTTGGAGTTCAGGAGACAGACCTGGAAAGGAATTCTAGACACAAGAGTCACTGAGTAAGAATGCCCAGGGAGAATATGAGTGAGAGGAAATGGCATTAGAACCTTGAGGAGCTAACATTTGAAGAAGGGCCAGGAACAAAAACTCCAAGGCGACCTTTGGAAGAAACCTCTGAGAAAATAAGTCAACAGAATGTGATGTGCTGGAAACCCAGAGAAGGCATTCAAGGAGGAGGGGATGGTCAACACTGGCAAGTACTGCTGGAAAGTTACAAAAGAAAAAGTCTGAAAGGTTTATAGGTGACCTTAAGAGCAGATGTGGTGGGTTAATTGAGAATAGGTTAAGGGGCCGAAGCAAGGTAGAGAAGTAGAGGATGTGTGCAAGCAACTCCAAAGAAAGTTCAGTTGTGAAGTGGGGAAGGAGAGGGGATGTCCTATCAGGAAGTGCTTTGGTTTTGTTTTTTGTTTTTTTTTTTAATTTTATTTATTTATGATAGGCACACAGTGAGAGAGAGAGAGAGGCAGAGACATAGGCAGAGGGAGAAGCAGGCTCCATGCACCGGAGCCCGACGTGGGATTCGATCCCGGGTCTCCAGGATCGTGCCCTGGGCCAAAGGCAGGCGCCAAACCGCTGCGCTACCCAGGGATCCCCTGGTTTTGGTTTTATATGAATATGGCAGAGTCCTGAGCAGCTCCTGGGTCATGCAAGAGTGAATATGAAGAGTGAAGACTTAGGGGGATTCCCTGGGTGACTCAGCGCTTTAGCACCTGCCTTTGGCCCAGGGCGCAATCCTGGAGTCCCGGGATAGAGTCCCCCGTCGGGCTCCTGGCATGGAGCCTGTTTCTCCCTCTGCCTGTGTCTCTGCCTCTCTCTCTCAATATCATGAAAAAATAAAATCTTTAAAAAAAAAAAAAAGATTGAAGACTTGTCTATGAGTAACTCAGGTGGAGTACAGTACAGAATTAAAGTATTTGCTATCTGGTGGTTCCAGATTTTATGAATGGGGTGACTCACAAATTTGTTAGATGGCCCACCTAAGCTTTTACAGGCTTTTGTTGACTGAGTCAGGTCTAGGATCCAGATCACCCAGCTTCTACTTCTGGATTCCTTCTGTTACACAACTTAAAATTTTCTTTTGCTTTTACTCAAGCAAATAGTTTTGGAATGTCACTTTTCTTAAAAGTGAAATTATATTTAGCATTTAAGTAATCTTGTTTAATAAACTGCTTTGTCTTTCAAGAGAAGACTTTACTTGATATAGATTTGTGGAGAAAGGAGGATGTACTACATAATATTTGAAATTAATTTTATATTCTTGAGGTCTGGAAGCTCACTTATTGAGAGGGAGAAGAAATCATGAATTTCAGAGTGCAATATAGCCTTTAGAATTTCACTTATAAGCTATATACCCAAAAACTCTAGAAAAATGAGTGGTTTTCTCCATTTTGTTTTGTAATAAAAAGAGAAAAAACTCTAAGGAGTCAAATTTAAGATCATGGATGATGTTTTTAACCTTTTATAGTAAGATTGGAGAGAAACTCAATGTCCAAGAACTACAGTCTGGGTGGCAATATATCTAAATACAGATAGGTGAGAGGGAGAGAGAGGAAAAGAGAGGCTTGTAAAAACTTAGGACAATTAAGGACAAATTTCATTCATCTTCTCATAAAGCATAATCTTGTTGGTCTACTTCCAGTCTTTTTTTTAGTAAATAAAACTTCTCAGTAATGCTCTTTTCACTTTGTAAACATCACGTGAACGGCAGCATGAGATCCCAGGCCAAAGATGTCCTATAGTCCATATTCCTCATTCATAGACTTGCTCTTCAGCAGTATTTTTTTTCTCACCTGCTTGTTTGCATAGTCAGGTGGGGACCAGGGGTGTGGAGCTAATAGAAATGGAGACCTTGTCCTCTGGATAATTTCTTTGATTGGTTGGTCTTAAATTTTACTGTTTTAGAGCAGTAAAATCCACCACCAGGAAAATGCTTATGTTTGATCATTCAGGGATTACAATTTCCCCATTCATTCTATTTTCCAGGTTTCTGAGACAATATTTATTTAAAGCTCCCATGGGAACTGGGCCCTGGCTGAGAGTTTTGGACAAACTAGGATGTTGCAGTTCACAGCCTTGAGCAAATAAGTTAATATGTTTAATGTGCTTTTGTTGTCCAAGAGGAAAGAGTCTGACAGATGGGAATCTCCAGGTCAAATAATAAATTATAACACCTACTCATTGCCACTTGCCACAATGCTTCAGGAACCTTTCCCCATCCGTATCCCCAAAGCATAAACTATGACCTTCCTAAAGTATTCCAGCTAATGATCCAGGCACTGGTCCTTGAGCGTACTGGGCTTCCTCTCCATGTCGCAGCCTTCCCGTCAGTCTAGTCCTAGCCCTGCCAGTGCAATTTCTCCAGGCCAAAATGTCATCTGATTTAATCAATTGCTGGAGAATAACTGATTTAAACTCCAGCTTCTTAATCTATAAAAGGGATAAAATATTACTTACATGGTTCTAGAAACTTCTGAAATATTTCTGCCAAAAGGAGAAGTAAAGGTCATGAGAAAGTAGTCAATGTTCCAACACAGAGGTGACCCTGATACTTTGAGGTGAAGAAAGTTGGTATTACTTGTCATACATTAATTTCAGTAAATGCTACCTCATAAAGCTGATTTAAATGCACTGGGCCACTAAGAAGCCATTCTGCATCATCTAAAGGGTTAGTACTGGGTGTGATTAAATTTAGTGAGGAAGGAGCCACCACTTCTGATGGAGCCACTACAGGAGTTTCAGAGCCCTAGCCTCAGAGGGGCCACCTCAGTGCATGCCCTCCTTGCTCAGCACAATGCAGTGGTACAGGCACCAGGGCAGGAGCAGAATGCCGGTTCAAATCCCAACTCTGCTACTTCTGAGCAGTAGGTCTTAACTGGATGAGCTATTTAACCTCTGTGTGCCTTAGTTTCTCATCAAGGAGTTCATATGTCATAGAGTTATAATAAAAGATAGAAGTGAAGCCATTAGAGCAGTTCAAGTACCTGGACAAAAATAAATTCAGGATGCAAAATTAATATAGGGAAATCTGTTACATTTCTATATATTAATAACAAAGTAGCAGAAAGACAAATCAAGAACAATTTGATTTACAATTGCAACATAAAGAATAAAATACCTAGGAATAAACTTAATGAAGGAGGTGAAAGATCTGTACTCTGAAAACTATAAAACACTGATGAAAAACATTGAAGAGGACACAAACAAATGGAAAGATATACCATGCTCATGAATTGGAAGAATATGGTCAAAATGACCATACTGAAAAAAAAAATGACTATACTACCCAAAGCAATCTACAGACTCAATGCAATCTTTATCAATATACTGATAACATTTTCCACAAAACTAGAACGACAAAAGACCCCAAATAGCCAAGGGAATCTTGCAAAAGAAAAACAAAGCTTGAGGTATCACAATCCCAGATTTCAAGCTATACTGCAAAGCTATAATAACCAAAACATTATGGTCCTGGCACAAAAGTAGACATATAGATCAACAGAGCAGAATAGAGACCCTAGAAATAAACCCATGCTAATATGGTCAATTGATCTATGACAAAGGAGGCAAGAATATACAATGGGAAAGAGATAATCTCTTCAATATATGGTGTGGGAAAAACTGGACAGTTACACACACACAAAAAAAGAAACTAGACCATTATTTTACACCACATATGAAAATAAACTCAAAATTATTAAAGACCTAAACCATAAAACTCCTAGAAGAAAACCTAAACAGTAAGTTCATATATATATATATATATATATATATATATATATATATATATATATATATATATATCTGACACCGTAAGTAAAAGCAACAAAAAACAAAAATAGGGATGCCTGGGTAGCTCAGGAGTTGACCATCTGCCTTTGGCTCAGGGCACAATCCCAGGTCTGAGGATTGAGTCCCACATGGGGCTCCCTGTGAGGAGCCTGCTTCTCCCTCTGCCTACATCCTTAGTGCCTGGAGCTGTGCCCTGCCCATACTAGGAACTCAAATAAAATTATATTGAATCATATTATTACTGAAGTTGATTTTTCATCATGAAGAGATCTGTTTATCCAGGATATTTACATTTCTTGATTTGAACACAATGCCTGCCTGTTGTATTTTTTTTAACGTTCCTCCATTCGGCTCAACACATTTGCCTCCCTCACACATTTAAAAGTTCATTTATTCTAAACATGCTGTGAATTATCCCCACTACAGAGATTCCTCTAAGCAACTATTGCCATAGGACTCATTCTCGCTTCTTCTGATTGATGATGAAAAGCAGTCAGTATAGAAACTTGAGCAATTTGACAACTGCTACCAAGTCGCAGCTGTTCCCCCACCCCTCACCCCCACCCCACAGCATTCCTGTCCTGTGAGGGTTCTAGGTTGAAGGACACTTGGTTTCCTTTCCCTGCGGTAATTTGCACCAAGATGTGATGCTGTCCTGTCACCATCCCCACGTTCACCGGTGGTCTCAAGACCAACCTCAGTAGGTTCCAGCAGGGCACAGCAATTCATGATTCACAGAGAAAGATAAATACTGCTTCCACCATCTAGTCTGGGGGGGGGGGCAATAAACAAAATATACAAAACTGATCCAAAATCTCTGTACTTGAAAGGTTAAAAGAGGAGATTCAAGCCACAAGAACAGATTCTAACAAGTCAGAATGAAATAAATGCTTAATGGAAGCACCAGCAATGTTCTGTGAACAGGCATGCTGAGGGGCAGAGGAAAGAACCAGAGGTTTGATTTGTGTTTGGGGACGGGGATAGGGATGCTTGGGTTAGACTGTGGCAGATTTGAGGGGATTGGGAAGAATTTAAGACACAAGAGAGAACAGAGGTCACAGGCCTCTTGGCAAAGAGGACCACAAGTACTTGAGTGGACAGGGGACATCACGGTCTTCTCCAGGGAAGTGGAAGGCACAGTCACCAAGGGAGCACAGGATGAAGTTGCAAGGGCCAATTCCTAATGCTGGGGAGACCGTGAGAGCAACTAGGGGCAAAGAAAAGCAGGAGACATGCAGGGTCTGGCCACAGATGGATCATATAAGCTTGTGATGAAGTCGAGCAACACGGCTCCAGGTTTTGTTGGGCCATGTCTATTTCAACAGCTCATGTGCCCACATGCAGGACATTACAGGTGCCTTAACCTGTGCTGGGAAATCGACAAGGCCCCTGACAGGAAAATCAAGGGGGAGAAGAAAGGAGGGTGATCATGAGAGCAGAGAAATGGTGGAACAGGATGCCCACGCTGGGTAGGCCAGCAAGACAGGCTCTGGGCAGATAAGGAATTGAGGAACAAGAAGTTGCAATGCTATCGTAGAGCAGGTGGAGAGGGGGAGAGGAGACACAGAGAAGGTAAAAGGTCACCCTTGCAGCAAGGAACTTCCGTGTAATTTCGTGTTCTGTGAGGGGACCTGCCCAAGAGGACTGCTAATAAGGTGGAAAGGAAGATGACACAGGGAGGCCAGGTATCAGATTAGTCACTTCTCTGGATTCTGGGGATGCCCCAGATGACAATCAGGAAATGAATGCCAGGCTAGTCTGATAGCCAAGGGTCAAGGGGATCAAGGCACCTGGAAGAGACTTGGAGGTACAGGCAGTAAGCAACATGGCCGGCTGGAAGTGCTTCCAAGGGGGTCATCAAGTCCCGGTCTGAAAGCCATCCTTCCAGCTCCAGCATGCAAGGACTGTGAGGCTGTGGTGGGGAGGGCTGTGGGGGGGTGGGGGCGGGGAAGCACCCTGCATGCACAGGGAAGAATGAGCAATGCCAATAGCAGGGCTTCCCAGGGCAAGGGTGGGAGGGGCAGGCTGGGCCAGGGAGCCAGCGCATTTCACCAAGGCCCTTGCCTAGAATTCCTCTGTGCTCCCAGGGCTTCCCTCCTGCCAGCACTCCTTTAACCAGCTCACTGTAACTTCTTTTGCACCATGGGATTTCTTCAAGCTTTCCTCAGGTTAGGGAATCTGAGTTAGCCAGCTCCCTGCCCAAAGAACCCCCTGGCACTCACTTTCTGGGTCAAGGTAACCGATTGGAAAGAATTCTTAAATTACAGCTCCCCACCGTGCTGGCAAGAATTCTTCAGTTAACCAGGAACAAGGAACTGTTGGTGAGGAAGAAGCCTATCCAGGAAAGAATCTAAGACCCAACTGTTCTTAACACTTCAGTCCTCTTTTCTCCCTCCCCCTGCCTCTCTGCGTGGCCATAGGCAAGGGCTGGAGTCTATCCCAGTTAAGCTACTAGCAGGCTGGAAGGAGGCTATGCTGAATAGCATTAATCAGCACCAGTTTGGGTCTCAGATGCAATTGTGTTCCAGTTCTATCTCTGCCTCCCCCCACTCTTGAGCAAATTTTGTCATTTCTATCAGCTTAGAGGTACAGTAGCTGCACCTCTAAGATACTGGTCATAAAATCCTATATGAAATAAATCGTATTAAGTACAGTTCCAGAATCTCTGGCATATGGTAGATGTTAGCATTACTAATACTAGTCATGTTAAAGTCAACACCGTTAATAGTATATTTATCATACATGTCCCTATATATATCACACAGGTCCTCGGAGAATGTCTGTTGAACAAGTGAATGCTCATTCTCTTCTCCAGGGGTTGCATAAATCTATTCATGGACATTAAAGATACAGAGAAATTTTTCATATGTAAGAAGCAGAAAACCAAAAATAGTTTCTCTATAGATATATTTCTCCATTGGATGGAAGAGTCAGAAAGGTCACCCCTGTTTGTCCTTACAACTAAGATCTATAAGGTCTACCATGGTTAACTGCATTTCCTCATCTTTGGATCAACCACCGCTTAGCAGTTAGTTCGCTGTCCATGCTGCTCAGGCACCAGAGCTCCTTTCTGAAAGGGCACTAGCCCCAGTAGCCCTCTCTAGTACAAAATCAAGTAAAACCAGTAAGAGCACATACTCTTGACTTATTCCTAACCTTGGGAGGAAAGCATTCGATCTTCCACCATGAATACAATGTTAGCTATAGGTTTGGTTGGTTTTTTTGTTTGTTTTTCTAAGATGTCATTTGTCAGAGGGCACCAGGGTGGCTCAGTCAGTTAATCATTCAACTCTTGATTTCAGCTCAGGTCATGATTTCAGGGTCCTGGGATAGAGCCCTACATCAGGCTCTGTGCTGGGCATGGAGCCTGCGTGAGATTCTCTCTCCTTTTCTTTCTGCCCCTCTCTACCCCCCACTGGTGCTTGCTTATATTCTATCACTCTCTTAAAAAAAAAAATCATTTGTCAGATTGAGGATTCCTAGTATGGGGAGAGTTGTTTTTTAAAGATTTATCTATTGGGGTGCCTGGGTGGCTCAGTTGGTTAAGTGTCTACCTTCAGCTCAGATCATGATCCCAGGGTCCTGGGATCAAGCCCCACAACAGGCTTCCTGCTTAGCCTGCTTCTTTCTCTCCCTCTGCTGCTCTCCCGGCTTGAGCTCTTTGGCCTTCTTTCTCAGTTAAATAAAATCTTTTGAACATTTTAAATAAAGATTTATCTATTAGAGAGAAAGAGAAAGAACACACACACACAGGAGCACAAGGGGGAGAGGGAGAGAGAATCCCGAGCAGATTCCATTTTGAGCACCAAACCCAATACAAGGCCCTGACAACCCTGAGATCATGACCTGAGGAGAAACCAAGCGTCAGCCGTTTTACAGACTGCACCACCCAGGCACCCTGCAGAGTTTTTTTTTTAAAGTAGGAATGGACCTCGGACCTTGTCAAATGCATTATCTGTATCTAACTGAGATGATCGTGTGTTTTCCCTGGGGTCTTTTAATATGGTGAAATGCATTGATATTTTAACATTAACCTTGAATTCCTAGACAAAGTCTCATGTGGTTTTATTTTATTTTTTTAATTTTTTATTTATTTATGATAGTCACAGAGAGAGAGAGAGAGAGAGGCAGAGACACAGGCAGAGGGAGAAGCAGGCTCCATGCACCAGGAGCCCGATGTGGGATTCGATCCCGGGTCTCCAGGATCGCGCCCTGGGCCAAAGGCAGGCGCCAAACCGCTGCGCCACCCAGGGATCCCTCTCATGTGGTTTTAATGTAGTATCCTTGTTATATACTCTTGGATTTGATTTGCTAACCTTTTAGGAATTTTTGCCTCTATGTTCATGTGAGAGATTTGTGGTATAGTTTTTCTTGCAAGGTCCTTGCCTTGCTTTGGCGGCTCAGAAACGCTAGCCTTATAGAAATGGCAAGTATTGCCTCCTTTTCAATTTCTGAAAGTTTGTGTAGGGATGATATTCCTTAAATGTCTAGAATTCACCAGTGAAATCACCTGGGCTTCGAGACTGCTTTTGTGTGTGTTTTAAACTACTAATTTGTTTTAATAGATTTAGGGATATACAGGTTATCAGTCTTCTCGTGTGAGCTTTAATTTGTTTCTCTTGAGACGTCGTATTCATTTAGTCTAAGTTGTCAAACTCCCTGACTTCAGGTTGTTTGTGATAGTCCTTTAGTGTATTTTTACTAGCTGTAGAATCTGTACTGATGCTGCCTTTTCCATTTCCAGTACTGGTAATTTAGGTCTTTTTCTCTGGATCAGTCTATAGGCTTATCAATTTTACCTTCTCAAAGAACCAGGTTTTGGCTTTTGATTTTCTGTTTTTTTTATAATAAATTTATTTTTTATTGGTGTTCAATTTGTCAACATACAGAATAACAACACCCAGTGCTCATCCCATCAAGTGCCCCCCTCAGTGCCCCCCACCCAGTCACCCCCACCCCTTTTCTCCTCCCCTTCCACCACCCCTAGTTCGTTTCCCAGAGTTAGGAGTCTTTCATGTTCTGTCTCCCTTTATGATATTTCCCACTTATTTTTTCTCCTTTCCCCTTTGTTCCCTTTCACTATTTTTTATACTCCCCAAATGAATGTTTCTCTTTTCTATAATTGACTTTTGTTCTGATATTACTTCCATCTTTAGGCATACTTTGAGTTTCATTCCCTGCTCCTCATCTAGCCTAATGTGGAAGCTGAATTGACTTGAGACCTTTCTTTTTGCTAATAGAGGTTTGGTGCTACAAATTTTCTCCAAGTATGGTTTAAGTTATGTTCCAGATACATCAATTTACTGTGATTTCATTTATTTCAAAAGTTGCTCATTTTACTTTTGACTTCCTCTTTGGTGTAAGGGTTATTTAGGAGCGTTAAAGTATTTGCAGATGTTTGTTAACTTTCCATTATTTTTTAATGTTTATTTAAGTAAGCTCTACACCCCTCGTGGGGCTAGAACACACAACCCCAAGATCAAAAGCTACATGCTCCACCACCTGAGCCAGCCAGGCACCGCACTGTTATGGATTTCTAATTTCAGTGTGATAAGATGTACCTTAACATTTGAATTCCTTTAAATTAAGAATCCTTTTATGGTCCAGAATTTGGCCTACCTTGGTATTTTAAGTACACTTTGTGTTTATTGGGGCACCTGGGTGGCTCAGTGGGTTGAGCATCCAACTCTTGGTTTTGGCTCAGGTAGTGATCTAATGGGTCAGGGGATGGAGCCCTCGCATTGGATTCTGTGCTCAGCAGGGAGTCTGCTTGGAGAGTCTCTCCCTAGGCCTTCTGTGCTACTCATGTGCACACTCATCACATGCTGTCAAATAGATCTTAAAAAGAAAAAAGATGTATATTTTGCTGTTACAAAGGGTATTCTATGATCAGAGAAATTTGGTTGATACTTCTGTGGCAGAGAAGGGAGAGCTGTAGGATCCCTCAACAGTTCTTAAGTACTTAAGCCACTAAGATTTCATTGGCCAGAATGGGTCACACAGCCTACCTAGCCTTGTAGGTTTCTTAGAATAGAGGCAGAAGTGACTTCTCTGAACACTCCCCTAGTAGAGGAGATCTGAAATCTTAAAAAAAAAAAAAAAAAAAAAAGTTTCAAGAGCTCACTTAAGATTTTATTTATCTAGTCATGAGAGACACACAGAGAGAGGAGAGGCAGAGACATAGACAGAGGGTGAAATAGGCTCCTTCCAGGGAGTCCGATGTGGGACTCAATCCCCAGACTGGGATCATGCCCTAAGCCAAAGGCAGATGCTCAACTGCTGAGCCACCCATGTGTCCCTAAACTTTTTTTTTTTTTTTTTTTTTTTTTTAAGAATTGAGGGAGAGACTATTTGCAGGTGGAGGCGGGGGGTGGGGGGTGGAGGGGCGGAGAGGACTACTCACTGAGCAGAGAGCCTAACATGGGACTCAATCCCAGGTCCCAGGACCCTGGAATCAGGACCTGAGCTGAAGGAGACCCTTAATGGACTTAGGAGCTCGGGGCATCTGGGTGGCTCAAACATTTTACAACTTTTTATCTGCAAGTGAATAGAAAGCTCTTTCAGATTTAGTTCTCACTCTAGTCATTTCTAGTGAGGGGATATTTAGTCTAGATTAAGTAAAAATATATAATATTTTAGTAGGTTGTGTTTTTTTGGTGTGTGTGCATGCTTTATAGTCCATCTGTCCCTGGGAATTAGAGGTATTATCAAATAGATTGACTTGAAATTAATTGGAAGCAGCAAGAATATGACAAGAGCAAAGGTCATGGTCATTTATTAGCTTTACTTTTGAGATGAATAGAAATTATTATATAGAGTCCTTTATAATCCCTTCTGGGAAGTCAACACTGCGTATGTGCAGGCTGGGACAATATTCAGTGACTTTCATGACTAATATGGATTGAGTTCCTGCCCTCTATCACAAGGTCAGCTTTCAAAAATCCACATCTGCAATAACTGCCAGAAACCTGCTGAGCAGCCTCGCTCCTGTGACCCTTTCCCTTCAGGCCTCCCACAGCACATCCTAGGCTTTAGTACAGAGCCAAGGATGAGGTCACCCACAGAACCTCAGATCTAGTACTGAATCCCTGGAAACCCACCTGATGTGGAAAAAAATGGATATTTACTGGCATTTCCACTCTTTGTTTCATAACACACACACATACAGCTACCCCCAGTATTCTGTGACTGCGTGATGAACACATGTCTTCAAGTCCTCTCCTCTGGAGTTTAGATCTGTACATTCCTTGCTCTTTAGATGTCTTGTACACTCAGACTTACAATGTCACAGTTGGGACACCTGGGTGGCTCAGTGGTTGAGCATCTGCCTTCGGCTCAGGTTGTGATCCGAGGGTCCTATAGTTGAGTCCCACATCAGACTCCCTGCAGGGAGCCTGCTTCTCTCTCTGCCTGTGTCCCTGCCTCTCTGGGTCTCTCATGAATAAACAAAATCTTGTCTAAAAAATGTCTACATTTAGGCTTTTGATATACCCTCCATTCACTAGCACCTCCTCCTCCAACCAAATCCATTTCTCTTCCAGTGTCTCTCCAGTAAATGGCACTGATGGCTTTTATGAGAAACCTAGGAGTGCTTTTTGAAAATTTTTTCCTCCTGTCATTGTATCATCAGGTTCTATCACTATCAATGCCCTATTTCCTTAATTCTAAAACACTTAGATATTCCACAAAGCAGAATTTTTTTTTAAGAAGTGTTTTGAACAGAGAAATGGTTAATGTAAAGTGGGTGTTCAACATTTAGGATTTTCTTTTTACAAGCCACATTAAGTGGCCATTAGGCAGAAAGGTGGGTTGTGGCACGGATGGCTGGGCTGTCACTGTTCTGCATGTGCGAACTTAGCTGGACGGCACAGGTATTCCTATATCTGCCACCCAATTGTAGGACTCCTCAGAGGCATTTTTGTTCAATTTGGGTTTGTCATGCTTTCCTAACAATAGCTTCAAAGAGATTGCAAGATAATGCAGTTTTCCTTTTAATTTTACCTAATTCAACTTACAGAAAAGTTGCAAAAAAAAAAAAATTTACAAGTATTTCCTCTATACCTTTCAGAGATTCCCCAAATATTCCCCAAATATTGCTTGCTTTGGGGGCACCTGGGTGGCTCAGTGGTTGAGCATCTGCCTTCCACTCAGGTTGTAATCCTGGGGTCCTGGAATCAAGTCCCGCATCAGGCTCCCCAAAGGGAACCTGCCTCTCCTTCCGCCTGTGTCTGTACCTCTCTGTCTCTCACGAATAAATATTTTTAAAATATATTGTTTGCTTTCTGAACCATTAAAGGTCAGTTACAGACATGGTACCTTATACACCTAAAAAACTTTGGTTTATATATTTTTTTATTTATTAAAGATTTTATTTATTGATTCATGAGACACCCAGAGAGAGAAAGAGGCAGAAACACAGGCAGAGGGAGAAGCAGGCCCCATGCAGGGAGCCTGACACAGGACTGGATCCCAGGTCTCCAGGATCCGGCCCTGGGCTGAAGGTAGTGCCATACCGCTGAGCCACCGGGCTGCCCTGGTTTATATTTTCTAAAAATAAGAACATTCTCTTAAGTTACCATAGTATAATTACACAATTACTAAAATCTAAAGACTAAATTATACAATGCTAATTTTTTTAATGCAGAACTTTGCACTGCCCCCCGCCCCCCGACTCTACCCTGGGGAAGAGAGGCAGAGGTTTATAGCTGGCCTCCCTTCCTGTAGTTCCTTCATCATGTTTTGACAGTAGCTGCAATGCTGTTAGTTTGAGGCTAAGCAGAATGTTATGCTATTGACAGCCACTGTGGAGAGGAGACTACTGTGACACGGGTATGAGGGCACAAAGCTTGGGATTAGACATATTATCACATGTCTAACGCTGGCTGTGGCCTGGTCCAGCTCCTCCCAGCACAGGGTCTGAAGTGGCTGAGGCCTGACATGAAGACAGGCTCAGTGAGGAGGGAGGGGCTGGGTCTGACTATGCCTAGGGAAAAAGTCTCCCCCACTGCTCCCAGCCAATCTGAAAATAGAATTGCCAATTCTCAGCTGAAAAAGTATGGCAATGTTTAGATTTTTTTTATTATCTTAGATTTTTATATTATTATTATTATACAGACCTTTATTTATTTGCTAATTGTATTAAGTCCTTAGCAAAAGAAAATTCCGGATCATGCATGGCATTTAGTTGTCACAGCTCTTGCCTTTTATCTTAAATGCAAAACCTGGGAAAATGCTTAATGACCTATGTTGGAATAGGGCAGGCCAGTTACTTTGTAGAAGGTCCCTCACCTTGAATTTGTCTGAGGCTTCCTCCTGATTGCATTCACTGTAGGCACTCTTGGTAATGATCGTTTTAAAATGCAAGTTTATTGAATACATATAAGCTCATCTAGTAATGCAAATAGAAGTTACCTGTTCTTTTCAGACTGGAGAGGTTAGAAAGATCTTGAAGGACTGTCACTCAAGGCTGAACATCTAAAGGATCCAGGTAACTTTCAAGAGAAGCCGTTTAATTTGTAACACAGAGGGATACCTGAGTGGCTCAGCAGCTGAGAGTTTTCCTTTGGCTCAGGTTGTGATCCCAGAATCTTGGGATGGAGTCCAGCAATGGGCTCCCTCCAGAGAGCCTGCTTCTCCCTCTGCCTATGTCTCTGCCTCTCTTTCTGTGTCTCTCATGAATAAGTAAATAGAATCTTTAAAAATAATAATAATAATTTTTAACACAGAATTCAATTAAGGATAAAAACTAGATCTAGGAGTTAGGTCAAATAGGAAATGGAGATCCACTTTCTCTTCCTTAAAATTATACTTTTCATAAAAGTGGTAAAGACATCGAGATTGCAAGCACAGGTATTTAGGAGTAGAGGGTTTTTTGGGAGGGACACCTTGAGCTGTTAATGGCTGAAAGGGATTCATAGGTAGCTTTAGGCTCAAAGCTTCAAGATCGCAAACTCAGACTCTGTAATACTTAATAGTTATAATTATATGAATGGATGTATGCTACTGCCAGTTAATGTAGAACTGGTACATTTAGGAGGAAAAAAAAATGATACATTTAATGTCAAGCCCCTGTGCAAGTAAGTATCTGTATTGTAAGATTTTATTTACTCATGAGAGACACAGAGAGGCAGAGACATAGGCAGAGGGATCCCAGGACCCTGGGATCACGACCTGTGCTGAAGGCAGATGCTCAGCCACTGAGCCACTCAGGTAACCCAAGTGTCTGTATTCTTATGCACAATGCACATTCATGCATATACCTAATCAGGAGAAACAAAATATTACTGTAGAATGGCAGGTACATGAGTAATCTTTAACAAATAGTAATATTAGATGAAGTTGGCACTCTTGCCAATTAAGTGTCATACAAGTAAGAGTCCTTAGAAAACAAAGAAAAAAGAGGCAGAGAAAACATCCATGGCTGTCTTCATGGAACCAGGAAGGTTACTCCCTAAGATACTCATTTAAAATGTTTCCAATGTAGGGGGAAATCTAAAAAAAAGTGGTTTATTTTTCAACTTCCAGGAAATCGCCAAACTCAAGTTCTTTTGGCGTCAGTGATATCAGTAGCATGGTAATACTTAGATTTCTATTATCAGCTCAGAATATTGACTTTTAAGCTGGCATGTTATTTATCTACAACAAAAGGAAACATTTCTCTCCTCTCACCACTGCCATTGCCAGACCATGTTCTCTAGTCTTTTAAGATACAAATGAGAAGGTGAAATAGGAAAACTTCTATGAATTAAAAATAAAAATCAGGCCTGTTATTAGATCAGAACTTATTCAACCCAATCTCCTACACCATTTTAGCTACAGCTTGTACAATTATAGGTGATATTAATCATCAAGATTGTGATGTATAATCAAGCTCAAGTAAGGAAGTTATATGCTATGTAATTTTAGTGTAATGCCATTCGGTAGTCATGGATTCATTCTTTAAATTAAATTGCCCATATGTAGTAAACCTAGAAGATCTCCACTGGTTAGAATTTTCAGTAAACCAGGCCATATCTGGTTTCCTAACCTTTTTGGATAAACAGGCCAATGTATTGAAAGTGCTATGCTAGTAAATAGAAATTAACAGAATCCTTACATTTATAGTGTTTGCCAGTTTCTATGGTATAAAAACTTGAGATGAGACATGATAAGTGTCACTAATAGTTTACCAACCAGCTCACAAAATTTCCTAAATACGAAATTTAACAATAAGCTCTGGAAAGCTGATACAAGCGGACTCCAGACCACCACCAATTCTGAAGAAAACCTTCAAATAGAAGCACAGAGTCAAAAGATGAAAAACAGACAAGAGTTAAGAGAAAAGATACAGTGAAACGGTCTTATATTTGGTTTTAGACCCAGAATAAAAGGAAAGAAAAAGGGATAGGAGCCACCTTTGACAAGATATTACCAGAGAATTTCCCAGAACTGGTAAGAGACATCTATGCATACTGGAAGCCTTACAAACCCCAAGCAAAATTAAACATAACCCTTTTCTAAACACAGGATAGGAAAACTGCAGAGAAACCTGGGTAGCTCAGTGGTTGAGCGTCTTGCTTTCAGCTCAAGGTGTGATCCTGGGGTCCTAGTCTTGCATCAGGTTCCCTGGATGGAGCTTGCTTCTCCCTCTGCCTATGTCTCTGCCTCTCTGTCTCTCACAGATAAATAAATAATATCTTTAAAAAATAAATAAACCCAGGATAGGAAAACTGTAGACAACCAGATCCAAAGAGAAAAATCCTAAAATCTGGAAGCAACCAGATAGGAAAAAGGCTTACTGCTTCCAAACAATTAGACTAAGAACTAACATTGGACCCTATATGACAGAATACAAAAGATATCAAACTTCAGACAGAATAACTGCCACAGTAAAATTCTATAACTAATGAAGTTACCCTTGAAGAATAAAAATAAAGGGGGGAAGAATTAAGATGGCAGAGAAGTAGGGGAACTCCGGGCTTTCCTCAATCCTCAAACACAAGGTTAGATCACTTGAAACACCCAAGAAATTGATCTGAAGACTGGGAGAAGGATCTCCATAGATGGAGAGCCACAGTGGCAGGTGTGAGGTACATGGAAATGAATTGGAGAGAGAAAACTGTGGTGCCATGAAGGAGAGGGAGAGAGGAGTAGAGAGAGTGTGGGGATTGGGTTCAGCAAGGGACTTGCTCAAAAATCAATATAAGCAATGTATCTGATCAAGAATTTAGAAAAAGAGTCATAAGAATACTAGCTGGACTTGAAAAAATGCTTCCTATAAGACACCAGAGAAACCCTTGCTGCAGAGATAAAGACCTAAAATTAGGCTGAAATAAAAAATGCTATAATTGAGATGCAAAAATCAACTGGATATAATCACAATGAGGACTGAAGAAGCAAAAGAGAGAATAGATGATATAAAAGATAAAATTATGGAAAATAATGAAGCTGAAAAAGAGAAAAAGAGAACAATCATGAAGGTAGTCTTAGGGGCCTCAGTGATTCCACATAATGAAATAGTATCTTATCATAAGATCATAGGAAGCCCAGAAGACAACAGTGGGGGTGGGAGGGTGGAAGATTTGAACAAATTATAGCTGAGAACTTCCCTAATCTGGGAAGGGAAATAGGCATTCAAGTCCAAGAGGCACATATAATGCTCTTCCAAAAAAAAAAAAAAATCAACAAAAACAGGTCAATACCATGACATATCATAGTGAAACTTGCAAAATACAAAGATGAAGAAAGAATTCTGAAAGCAGCTAGAGACAAAAAGGTCCTCAACCCGCAAGGGTAGACACAAAGTAAATAGTAAATCTGTCCACTAAAACTTGGCAGGCCAGAAGAAAGTGGCAGGAAATATTTAAACTGTTACATGGGAAAATTATGCAGCCATGAATACTTTACCCAGTGAAGCAGTCATTCATAATAGGAAAGAGAAAGAGTTTCCAAGATTAAAAAAAAAAAACAAAAACAAAATTAAACTAAAGGGGTTTGTGACCACTAAATCAGCTCTGCAAGAATAACAGTAAAGAAAATTTTTAGACAAACAGGAAGAATGCTACAAGCCAGCTATACTAAAGGAGCCATTGAAGAAAAATTTCAGGCTGGAAAATTTGATCAGATGGAAGCATAAAAGTGAAGGAACAAAGCAGAATAAAAAGAAATGAATCTAAATATAAAAATAGCAATGACTTATGCAGTTCAAAATAATACATATAGAACAAAAATATTTGCCAATAAGCATGTAAGTCAGGTGAGGTATAAATGGACTCAAAGTATGTTAAGGTCCTAAGATTGTCAGCAAAAAGGTAAAGCATCAATTAACATTAGCTTTCCAAATAATAATTGGATTCAATGCAGTCCATCCCAATCTAAGTCTCAGCTGCCTTTTTTTTTTTTGTGGAAATCAATCAAGCTGAGTCTAAAATTCAAGCAAAAGACCCAGATTAGGGACTCCTGGGTGGGTCAATGGTTGAGCATCTGCCTTTGGCTCAAGGCATGATCCTGGGATCAAGTCCCACATCAAGCTCCCTGCAGTGAGCCTGCTTCTCCCTCTGCCTAGGTCTCTGCTTCTCTGTGTCCCTTAAGAATAACTATATGAAATCTTTTAAAAAATGACTCAGATTAGCCAAAACAACTTTGAAAAAAGAACAAATTCAAGGGCTAATCTATCTGATTGAGACTATCATGAAGGGACAGCGATCAACACAAAACATTGACATAGAGATAGAAAATATCAATGGAAAAAAAGATCAATGGAATAGAGTCCAGAAAAGCTCACATACATATGAACAGAATTTTTAAAACACAGTGTGCCAAATTAATGCACTGGAGAAAAGATGATCTTTTCAATAAATAATCCTGAAACTGCTGGATATCCATATGAACAAAATACCTACATACTTTAAAAAAAATAATAAATAAATAAATAAATAAATAAAATAAAAAATAAAAAAAATCATAAAACCAAATGTTAAATCTAAAACTATCATGTCTAGAGGAAATCCTAAAAAGAAAATATAAGGTTAGGTTAGGCAAAAAGGTTTTAAATAGGGCATGAAAAGAACATAAGAAAAAAATCAATATATTTAATTTCAAAATTAAATACTCCTGCTCTCTCTTAAGAAATGAAAAGACAGGCAGCCTGGTGGCTCAGCAGGTTAGCACCACCTTCAGCCCAGGGCCTGATCTTGGAGACCTGAGATCAAGTCGCACATCGGTCTCCCTGCATGGAGTTGGCTTCTCCCTCTGCCTGTGTCTCTTTCTCTCTCTCCCTCTCATGAATAAAATATAAATTCTTTAAAAAAGAAAAATGAAATTACAAGCCACAGACTGAAGGGAGAGCTTTACAAAGACTATCTGAAAAGAACCTGTAGTCAGGAAATGTGAAGAACCCTCAGAACAAAGCAATAAGAAAACTTAATTTTTAAGATGTACTAAAGGGTTCAGACAGATACTTCAGCAATGAAGATCTACAAGTGGCAAAAGAAAATAGATGAAAGACCTATATGTGAGACAGGAATCCATCAAAATCCTAGAGGAGAACCAGGCAGCAACCTTTGTGACCTCAGCTGCAGCAACCTCTTGCTAGACAGGTCTCCAAAGGCAAGGGAAACAAAAGTAAAAATGAACTATTGAGACTTCAACAAGACAAAAAGCTTTTGCACAGCAAAGGAAACCGTCAACAAAACCAAAAGACAACCTACAGAATGGGATGAGATATTTGCAAATGTCTTATCAGATAAAGGGCTAGTATCCAAGATCTGTAAAGAACTTATCAAACACCCAAAAAAAGAAAAAAAAATAAAAGTCCAGTCAAGAAGTGGCCAAAAGACATGAACGGATATTTTTCCAAAAAAGACATACAAATGGCCAATAGACACAAAAAAATGCTCAACATCATTCAGCATCAGGGAAATATAAATCAAAACCACAATGAGATACCACCTCCTAACAATCAGAATAGCTTAAATTACCACTCAGGAAACAACAGATGTTGATGAGGATGCAGAGAAAGGGGAACCCTCTCCCTGTTGGAGGGACTGCAAACTGATACAGCCATTCTGGAAAACAGTATGGAGTTTTCTCAAGAAGTTAAAAATAGAGCTACCCTACGACGCAGCAATTGCACTCCTGGGTGTCTATCCAGAGGATACAAGCATAGTGATTCAAAGGGGCACCTGCACTCCAGCGTTTATAGCAGCAATGTCCACAATAACCAAACTACAGAAAGACCCTAAATATCCATGGACAGATGAATGGATAGCAAACATGTGATACACAAACACACACACACACACACACACACACACACGAATATTACTCAGCCATTAAAAGAATGAAATCTTGCCATTTGCAACAATGAAGATAGAACTAGAAGGAATTGTGCTAAGTGAAGTAAGTCCATCAATAGGACAAATACTACATGATTTCACTCATTAGAATTTAAGAGGAAAAAACAACAGTCGAAAAGAGGGGAGGGTAAGGAAAATAAGATAAAAACAGAGGGAGACAAACCATATGAGACTCTTAACCATAGGAAACAAACTGAGGGTTGCTGGAGGTGGGGGGGATGGGGTAATTGGGTGATGGGCATTACGGAGGGCACTTGAGGGGCACCTGGGTGGCTCAGTCAGTTAAGTGTCTGACTTAGGCTCAGGTCATGAACCTAGGACCCTGGGATTGAGCCCCATATCAAGCTCCCCAAGCAGAGAGTCTGCTTCTCCCTCTCTCTCTCCTTCTTCCCCATCTTCTGTTCACAGTCTCACGCTCTCACATGTGTACATGCTCACTCTCTCAAGTAAGTAAAATCTTAAAGGGGAGGCACTTCAAGTAATGAGCATTGATATTGTATGCAACCAATGAATCACTAAATTCTACCTCTGAAAATAATATGTTAAATTGAATTTAAATTTAAAAAGTAAAATAAGAGGCAGGTACAGGGGTGCCTGGGTGGCTCAGTCACTTAAGCCTCTGACTCTTGGTTTCAGCTCAGGTCCCGATCTCAGGGTTGTGGGATCAAGCCCCACATTGAGCTCCGTGCTCAGCACGGAGTCTGTGGGGGATTCTTTTTCTACCCTCTTCCTCCCTCTCTGCTCCTTTCCTGTTCCATACACACACTCTAAAATAAAAAAAAAAAATCTTTAAGAAAAACTCAAAAAAAAAAAAAAAAGCAGGTGTAGAAGAGCATGCATAATATGCTACTAGGTAAAGGGAGTGACAGTGAGAAAGGAGGACAATGAAGACTACTCACAGAGGTGAAGAGGATATCTGTAGTAGAACAAAACATTCCTTTCTGTGGAGGGGGAAAAAAAGAAGTTAAAAGGGGAAAAGTAGTAAGGGATGTTTACAAGAGAGGATATCCAAATGGCCAATAAACATGAAAATATGTTCAGCCTTATTAGTAATCAGGAAAGCACAAATTAAAACCAACATGAAAGGGGACACCTGGGTGGCTCAGTGGTTGAGCATCTGTCATGATCCTGAGGTCCTGGGATCGAGTCCCACATCGGACTCCCCACAGGGGGCCTGCTTCTCCCTCTGCCTATGTCTCTGCCTCTCTGTGCCTCTCATTAATAAATGAATAAAATCTCTTTTATTAAAAAAAATAAAACCAGCATGAGATACCATGACAGACTTCCTGAATGGCTCATGTTTGAAAGACTGATAATACCAAGTGTCGGTGAAGATGCAAAGTAACAAGCTCTCCTACACCACTGGTTGGACTATAAATTGCTGTGGCCCCTTTGAAAACAGTTTGGCAGTATCCACAGAAATTCGAGATATTCCTGCTCTGACTCACCAATTCCACTCCCAGGTATATAAGCAAGAGAAATGTGTTACATATTCACCAAGATACATGCATGAAATGGTTTCCAGGAGCCTTATCTTTCACAGTCCCTCTAAGTTCTGCACACCCAGTTTTAACATGCGCGGAAGGGCTGTCCCACACCACCAAACAATCCTCCAGCAGCACCAGCTGGGTGTCATACAATTCAACTCAAATCTGATGTGGAGCAAGAGAGCTCCCTAACTACAGACTCTAACAGCCAAGACCAGAAATAGGGAAGACTGTTTAACCCATGATCTAACTAAAACTCATTGTGCTTATTTCTTATCACACTTTGAGGCACTGATGAACATATTTTACAAGGACTGGAATATCCCAACCACCAGACCGGAAAAGCCCTGATAGCAACAGAAAGCCTAGAAGGCCACACCCCCCACACTGCCTTCCCTGCCCAGGATCATGGGCTGGGTACACACCAGTCCCCACCCATGCTCCTTTACTGCTCTCTTGCAGGTACCCCCCTCAACCCCCCTATAAAATTCTAGGTGTCCATCCTGTGGGCACACTGGTGGGTTGTTAAGACTTGAAGCCTGCCACCTCCCCCTGGCTGCTGCCACCTGAAATTTCTCCCTTTCACTTTTCCAAACCCATTGAGTTATTGGCTTCTCTTATGAAGCATTTATCTGAGTTTGCCGAGCAACACTGTTGGCAAACCCAGCCAGGAGCCATGCTCTCAATTTGTCCAGTCACCTCAGGACTTCTCCATGGGAACTGGTAGCCACGGCAGCGCTGAACTCACCTGTTCATTTCCTGCATGAGCAGATCATTCAGCAACACCAACACTATCTTCCCAGAGTCAGTGTCTGATTCCACAGGTCAAAGGCCCAGTCCCACAAGATTGCCCCCTGCTTCAGATGCAACTGCAAGCCCAGGCTACAGATGGGAGGTTCCCACAACCTCATCTTTGGGTGTGATTAATTGGCTAGAGTGGCTCACAGAATTCTGGAAACTCACCTACTCACTGGATTCCTGGTTCATTACACAGGGTACTAAAAGGGTGCAAATCAACAGGCACCTGAACAGGCACATGCAGTGAGGCTCCAAACAAAGTAGCTTCTGTCCTTATAGAGTTTGGGGCCCAATGTGGTGGCATATGAAGTATTCCATTTCCCCAACCCAGGAATTTGCTGAACCCACACTTCCTTTTTTTTTTTTTTTTAAAGATTTTATTTATTTATTCATGAGAGACAAAGAGAGAAGCAGAGACAAAGGCAGAGGGAGAAGCAGGCTCCCTGTGGGGGAGCCAATGCAGGACTAGATCCTGGAACCCCAGGATCATGCCCTGAGCCAAAGGCAGATGCTCAACCCCTGAGCCACCAGGTATGTCTCCCTCTGCCCCCATCCTTTTTTTTTTTTTTATTTAAACAAAGTTTTCATTACATAAGCCTGACTGGCAAATCATTGTTCATCAAGGATTAATTCAACTTTACTTCCCTCCCTGGCAATTAAGGGAGTGGGAATGAAAGTTCCAACCCTCTATTCACTACTGGTTCTCCTGTCAACAGCTCCCATCCTTCAGTGCATTGCAAAAGCCACCTTGTTAACAAACCCTACTGTGATAGAAAGGGGCTCATTTCACCTAAATGAGGGAGTCTAAAGGGATTTCAAGAATGGGGCACAAAAAAAACCAAAACAAATATAGTAACAAAAGATACTCCTATCACTCAGCAAATACCAAGTATTTTAGGAATTATGTACCAGAATGTGAGACAAAGACCAAATATTTAGAAGAATTAGATGTTTTGACATCTGAACAACCAAATACTAGTTCTCATAAATCACATTATCACGGGCCCAAATGGAAAACTGCTCAAGTGTTCACCAACAGTAGAATGGATATGTAAATTATGGCATCTTTACAAAAGGGAATCACACACTCAACAATAAAAGTTAATCACAGGGCAGCCCTGGGTGGCTCAGCGATTTAGCACCACCTTCAGCCCAAGGCCTGATCCTGGAGACCTGGGATCAAGTCCCACGTCGGGCTCCCTGCGCGGAAATTGCTTCTCTCTCTGCTTCTGTCTCTGCCTCTGTGTGTGTGTGTCTCTCATGAATAAATAAAATCTTAAAAAAAAAAAAAGTTAATCACAGCTCTACACAAGTGTATGAATCTAAGCAAAGAAGTACAATACAAGAGTGTTTGTAAACTGTGAATCCAGGAACACAACAAGCACCAACATTTAGAGATGCACATGTAGGTGATCAAACTCTACAGCAAGATGGGGATCATCCTAATAATCAGGTTAGTGGGTACCTTTCCAGGAGAAGTTGTGATGAACAGAGGGCTTATGGGTGGTGGAGCATTCTAGGTCTTGACCTGGAGGATGGGTTCCGTGTACACTTTAGGATTTACTTAAGCAGAGCGTTATGTGGTCTGTTCTTTTCTATATGTGCCATGTTTCAACATAGAAATATTTAGGATATACAGTGAGAAATCCTGCTACCACCCATCCTTTTCCTCTGCCACCCCCTTCCCACAACCTCAGATGCAAAACCACTTTTATTAGTTTTCTATGTATCCTTCCATAAGTTTTTTAATTCATATAGGAGGACAGAGATATATACATCCTGCCTATCTCTCTTTTACACAAGATGTAAGTATATAGCTGTTTTCCACCTTGATATTTGTGGAATTTTGTTTGCTTGGTCTTTTAGTTACAAATTCATCTTTCCACATTAATCTACGACTGCATAGCTTTCCACTGTATCTATGCACATGGCTAATCCTCTACTGAGGGACATTTGGGTCATTTCTAATTCTATGAAAAGAATACTACAACTAATAAATTCTCATATACATAATTTCATACAAGCACACATACAATGTAGGATTAAGCCCCAGAAACTGAATTGCTGTAACAAAGAATGTGTGCATTTGTAACTTTGACATTTTCAATAGGGAACCAATTTGCACTTACACCAGCCATGTATGAAAATGCTTATTTCCCCACCGTCCTGCCAGCAAGTACTCAACCTGGCATTTTTTGCCAATCTGACAACTCTGCAAAGGGGAGTCTGCTTCTTCCTCTGCCCCTCCCCCCTGCTCATGCTTGTTCTCTTAAAATCTTTATTTTTAAAAAAGATTTTATTTACTTATTTGACAGAGCACAAGCACAGGGAGCAGTAGGAAGAGAGGAATGGAGAAGTAGGCTTCCTGCTGGGCAGGGAGCCCAATGTGGGACTCATTCCCAGGACCCTAGGATCATGACCCAAGCCAAGGCAGACACTTAACCAACTGAGCCACCCAGGAGTCCCTCAAATAAAATCTTAAAAACAAAACAAGGCAACCTGAAGAAAAGAGCTATAACATCTATCACAGAATAAGGGTAAAAGGCTAATGTCCCAATATGTAAAGAACTAGAAACTGAGAAGTAAAACAAACTCAAAAGAAAGATATGTGAAGAACATGAAGAGTTCATAGAAAGGAAACAAAAATGGCTCTTAAACATATGGGAAGTTGGGACTCAACTTTACACATAATAAAGGTAAACTTGGGGCACCTGGGTGGCTCAGTGGTTGAAGGTCCGCTTTTGGCTCAGGTCGTGATCCCCGGGGTCCTGGGATCAAGAACCACATCAGGCTCCCCAGCCTGATTCTCCCTCTATATCTCTGCCTCTCTGTGTAGGTCTCGCATGAATAAAATCTCTTAAAAAAATGCAGGCATTAACCAAGGTTGTGATGACATGGTGAATACATATTCCCATTGAATTTAGTGGACAAAAATCAGAGCAACAAAGACCTGTGGATAGGATCAGATGTACAGTTTGGAAAGGAATGAAAGAACAACGTGAATTGTAGAGGTGCCAGAGAACCAGGTGTTTTATTTTCTCCAAAAAAGGTATTTTCTCCTCGATTTATCTTTCTCTCATTTGATCCACAATGTTGAGTACCTCCTGGGGGCAAACCCATGTGAACCCCTACTGAGCTGTGGGTGAATATAATTTGGAGGAAATCTGAACAAACATAACTAAAGAGAAATTATTTCTTTCAGTGGTGTGGTTTAGTGGAAAGGACACAAAAGAATATGAAACTTGGGTTTTGCACTTTATTCATTGAATAACCTAGGACAAACGCCTTAATCCTTGTCGAAACCCTAATTTCTTCATCTGTAATATCAAGGAACAGTTGTTCTTCCATCTACACCCATGATTGGGTTAAGAATTCAATGAGCTAGTTGATGCAAAAAGGCTTTTTTAAGACAGAGAAGTAGGATTCAGACTCTTGGGGTCGGGGGAAGAGCCATAGGCTCTAATCCAGCATCTTCGTTTTACTATATGGAAACTGCCAACATGGGAGGGTCTGAAAGCCTTAGCAAAGGGCAGAGTTGGAATTGGAACACTAACTTCCTGATGCCAAACTCAGTGCTTTTTCCAAGCTGCATCGGCAAACTTGGCAGGACATTATAAGTCATCAGCAAGTTGACAGGACAGTGAGGCTAGAGCATCACTCCATCACATGGTCCGGTGTGTGTCATCAACTGTGTACTTTGGATCAAGGCCCTTCTTCCCTCCAGGTTTATCAAACCAAAGTAGTTGGGCTGAACTGATTCTATGTGGCCTTCCAGCAATTATATTCCAGAGTGTTCAGTCAATGCAAATATTCTCATTCTCCCCACACACCCCTTTTACTTATCGCATAAACCACAAGCCACAGAATGGGCACATTGGTTATAGGAATTCCCAACCCCACCCTCATCTTCCAGGGCTTCTTCTTGCCTTTGGATCAAGTCTAAATTCCTTTTCTGGACACATTCAAGATCCTACCAAACTGCCTTTCGGATTTCATCACTAACTCACTGTAACTTCTTAGTCCACTGTGCTTCTCACCATCTCCAAATTCTCCCACCACCTTTCCACTTCCATGCATTAATGCTATTCCTGAATTGCCATCCTTAATGAAGAAATAAGAATGGAGTCAAAGGACCTGGATCTAGTATTTACCGCTGTACTCTCTCTGGAGTTCTCATTTATAAATCTCCCTATCTTCCAAGATTCAGATCTTATTTAAAATAGGATAGAACCAGGGGCGCCTGGCTGGCTCTTGATCTAGGGGGTTGTGAGTTCAAGCCCCATGTTGGGTGTAGAGATTAAAGATAAATTTTTTTTTAAATAAGCGGGACACATCCATACCTTGGAATTAATGTAGACAATAAAAAGACTGGGGATAGACCCTATGTAGGAGTATGGAAAGGGCACCAAGAATCCATCAGTTAGTGAAAGAAAATAGTCAAAGAACAAAATGTGTTGTGTTGATCCTGCTTGGGTAGAGGATAGGAATTCTATGCTCTTATGTGCTAGGGGCCTTACGCATGGACTCAGAGACAAGGCAGAGAAGAGCAAGAGCCTTGTCTTGCCTTTTCATACCATGTGGTTCAGCCTGATTTGTAGCTTATCTTGTGTGTTACTTTACTTAAAATGTAACTTAAAATGGATAATGGTATCTAACTGATGAGTTAGTTGAAAATTAAGTAGTAAAAAAAAAAGAAAAAAAAGTCCGTATAAGACACTTCTGCAGAATAGAACACAATTCACTGATAGTCCTTTTATCATTCTGAATAGCACCATTTATTGAACTTTTTTTTATTGAACTCTATTCTAAAATTAAATGAGAACAGCCCAATTTAGAACTTTCATCTTTCATATTTTTGATAGTTTGAAACAGCAGACTAGCCGCAGTCCAAGGATGCCATGCAGGCCACAGAGAGCTTGGCTGACTCCTCTGTAGGATCATCCTAAGACCACACCACCATCTAATGGGGCTCCTTCTTCTAATCTTGACCCTGGCTGTTCTCTCTACAGCAGTTACAGGGAACAGGCAAAAATGTAAACCAGATACGTCCCTCATGACTTTCTAACAGCTGCCAACTCAGCCAAAGCCAAATTCCTTACAAGGCCCAATAAGGCCTTATGGAACCTGCCTCTGCCAACAGCCCTCAGCACACTTCTTTGCCCTCCTTGGTAGCCACACATGGGACACTAACACCTGGCGCCCCCAGGGCCTCTGTACATGCTCATTCCATGACCTGAACCTCATTCTCACTTACCTGAGTGGCTCACTGCTTCAGGGCATTATTGAAAAGTCACCTTCTCAGGGGAAACTTTGCTGGTCACCCACTTTTTTTTTTAAAAAAAGATTTTATTTATTTATTCATGAGAGACACAGAGAGAGGGGCAGAGACACAGGCAGAGGGAGAAGCAGGTTCCGTGCAGGGAGCCCGATGTGGGACTTGATCCCGGGACTCCAGGATCACACCCTGGGTGGAAGGCAGGCACTAAACCGCTGAGCCACCCAGGGATTCCCCCCACTCCACTTTCATATTATACACACACACACACACACACACACACACACACACACTATTCCCCTTTCTTGGTTTATTTATCTCCATAGTCCTCTTCACTATAGATCTTATTTATTCCTCCGTGGGAACAGAGAAACTTCATTTTGTTCACTGCTGTATCCCCAGGCCCTACAACAGTATGTGGCACCTAGAAGGTGCTAGATAAATATTTATAGAATTCTGGCCCCCAGGAGATGGGATACTGAGTTAAACTAGTTCACTTAGATACCTGCCCAAAGAAAAGGTAGGGAGGTGTGATGGTAGAAAAAGAAACAAAGACTAGACTTTGTTGTGGGTTATAGTCTTCAAGGATTCCTGTAGGATTCTTGAGGTATCCAGATTCTAACACTTACAGCTCCCACAGGACGCCCTTTCATGTTCACCACCATGCTTTGCTCTGGTTAGTTACTTCCCTCTGACAACTGTGAACACCCTCACCCAAGATATAAGCGAGCCATCATCTTTCAAACATATGTTGATTATCGTAACAGCAGCTAGCCCCTCAAGGTCCTGGAAGCCTTGCTTCCAAATTCCTTAAAGATTCACACTATCCTTAACTCCCACTCATAAAAAGTATATACAGTTGCAGTCACTCCTCACAATCCTAGTGCAGCTCTTTCTGCTCACAGGTCCTATCCCCATGTTATATAAGAGAAGCACCTTTCTGCGCTGAAAAAGTCCCAAGCTTGCTTTCTTGACCATTTGTTCTCAGCCCCACAGCAGGTGGGCCACCCACTTTTGGAAGATACTTTTTAGTATTGGAGGAGTGTGCATGTAATGAAAGCAGGAAGAGAACCAGCCAGAAGGGACAATCACTTAAACAAGAGTTTAGGCTTTTCTGCCCCTGGATGCCACCGAGTAAGCATCGTTAAAGTCTCCTCTCCCACCAACGTCATGTCTAAGGCAGAGTCTCCCGGAGAGCCCGAGCAGCTGCGGCAGCTCTTCGTCGGAGGTTTGAGCTTCGAAACAACCCATGAGAGTCTGAGGAGCCATTCTGAGCACTGGGGGACACTTACAGACTGTGTGGTAATGAGAGACCCCAACACCAAGCGCTCCAGAGGCTTTGGGTTCATCACGTCCACCACCGTGGAGGAGGTGGACGTGGCCATGGACGCTGGGCCGCACAAGGTGGACGGGAGAGTCGTGGAACCAAACAGGGCTGTCTCCCCAGAAGATTCTCAAAGACCCGGTGCCCACTTAACTGTGAAAAAGATTTTTGTCGGTGGCATCAAAGAAGACACTGAAGAACATCATCTAAGAGATTATTTTGAACAGTATGGGGAACATTGAAGTGATTGAGATCATGACTGACCGAGGCAGTGGCAAAAAGAGAGGTTTTGCTTTTGTGACCTTTGATGACCACGACTCTGTAGACAAGATTGTCATTCAAAAATCCCATCCTGTGAATGGCCTCAACTGTGAAGTAAGGAAAGCCCTATCGAAGCAAGAGATGGCTAGTGCTTCGTCCAGCCAAAGAGGCCGGAGTGGTTCTGGAAACTTCGGTGGTGGTCGTGGAGGTGGTGTTGGTGGGAATGACACCTTTGGTCGTGGAGGGAACTTCAGTGGTCGAGGTGGCTTCAGTGGCAGTCAAGGTGGTGGTGGATACGGGGGCAGTGGGGATGGCTATCACGGATTTGGTAATGACGGTGGTTATGGAGGAGGCGGCCCTGGTTACTCTGGAGGAAGCAGAGGCTATGGAAGTGGTGGACAGGGTTATGGAAACCAGGGCAGTGGCTATGGCGGGAGTGGCAGCTATGACAGCTATGACAGCTATAACAACGGAGGAGGCGGAGGCGGCTATGGTGGTGGTAGTGGAAGCAACTTTGGAGGTGGCGGAAGCTATAACGATTTTGGCAATTACAACAATCAATCCTCAAATTTTGGACCCATGAAAGGAGGAAATTTTGTAGGCAGAAGCTCTGGCCCCTATGGTGGTGGAGACCAATACTTTGCCAAACCACGAAACCAAGGTGGCTATGGCGGTTCCAGCAGCAGCAGCAGCTATGGCAGTGGCAGAAGGTTTTAATTACTGCAGGAAACAAAGCTTAGCAGGAGAGGAGAGCCAGAGAAGTGAAGGGAAGCTACAGGTTACAACAGATTTGTGAACTCAGCCAAGCACAGTGGTGGCAGGGCCTAGCTGCTACAAAGAAGACAGGTTTTAGACAATTCTCATGTGTATGGGCAAAAAACTCAAGGACTGTATTTGTGACTAATTGTATAACAGGTTATTTTAGTTTCTGTTCTGTGGAAAGTGTAAAGCATTCCAACAAAGGGTTTTAATGTAGTTTTTTTTTTTTGGCACCCATGCTGTTGATTGCTAAATGTAATAGTCTGATCATGATGCTGAATAAATGGGTCTTTAAAAGTTTAGGCATGAGTCATACCTTCACTAATTGTCATAAAGAGCTTCCAACAGTCATACAAGGTCTTACAAGGTTTAGCATTATAGCTCTCCCAGAGGGAGACGAGGGAGCATTCTTGCAACGCGTGAACACAGAATGGATACAAGCGGTAGGATAGATAGTAGGATAAAGCAAGTGAAGTTCAACATTACTCTGGGTGTAGTCATTTTTCCAGGGTGGGAAACAGGATGCATTCCCTGAGTAGATGGAATCAGATTAGACATAGATTTCACCTCTCCTCTGAGGATGCCACTGGGGTTCCAGCCCTAGTGCCAGGGTTGCTGGGAGCTTCACAGCTCTGCTCACCCAGCTCGTGGCTCAGGACTCTGCTTCTATCTGTCCAGACGACAAATAGGAAGCCCCTGAGAAGGGGACAGTGGGAGGACCAATAAGTCAATGAGTGACTGTCTTGCTGGTGTAGTAGAGTTGGTCACTGCGGGGCAGGACCCCCACCCTTGTGAGAGTCATGAGCACACCGTGAGCAGGAGAAAGGACCCTTAGACACCTCTGACACCCAAGTAGGAGAAGCTGCACTTCCTTTAACATACCTGTACACAGTGCTTGTGTTTGGCCAGGTCAGTGCGGGATGCTCTTTGTATTGCTTGAGGCCTGATCTTCTAGAGCTGGATGAAATCACTCCTGAAGAATTAAATTCCAAATCTTACTATTCTAGAAGATCAGACCTCCTCTGTAACCTCTAATTTCCCCTCCCCTGTTAGATCTCAAATGTAGTCCTCTCCCAGTCTCCAGTTGGAAGGTGTTGGTTGGGGTGGGGGTGCAGGGGGAAACTCTTCTATTTCTTCTGGAGGTGTTAAATTTCGGGAAGCCTAAGTTAGTGTTCATTTATTTACCTCCACCCATGCTTTTCCTAAAAAGAATTAGTATATAAAATATACTAAAGTAACAAAAACTAGGGATGAGTAAGAAAGCATCAGCAAAGGAATAGGAAGGACAAGACAAATGATGGAATCCAGAATGCATACCAGGAAGTCTTAGGCCTTTAATAAAATGGTTACAAATCCAATTCTAAATCTTCTAACTGGAGATCCCTGGGTGGCTCAGCGGTTTAGCGCCTACCTTTGGCCCAGGGCATGGTCCTGGAGTCCCGGGATCGAGTCCCACATCAGGCTCCCTGCATGGAGCCTGCTTCTCCCTCTGCCTGTGTCTCTGCCTCTGTGTGTGTGTGTGTGTCTCTCATGAATAAACAAAATCTTAAAAAAAAAATCTTCTAACTGGAAGAAAAAAAAAGAAACCCCCACAGAGTAACATGAATCCCAGGGTCTGATTCAAAAAATAAAATGCCTTGGGAAACATACCCGACAGGAGAAAATTTTCTACAGGTATGTAATGAATGAATGAAGTCTCAACAAGCTTTTGTTTTGTTCTTAAGATTTTACCTATTGGAGGTAGGGGAACCCGAGGGGTTGTTGGGGGGGGGGGGGGGAGGGGAGCTGAGGGGGAGAGGGAGAGTCGAGCAGACTCCTCACTGAGCATGGAGCCTGACATGGGGCTCCATCTCAAGACCCTGAGCCCATGACCTGAGCTCAAACCTAGAGTCACTAACTCAACCAGCTAAGCCCCGAGGCACCCCTCAGCAAGGTCTTTAGAATGGACAAAATGACAGTTTCACAGAAATACCCAGAAGATAACTCAAGGAAAACCATGGCCATCTCTCCATGCTGTTAACCGCAATTCTAGCAAGTCTGGGCTCCAGAGCACCTCCTAGTCTGGCCACCAAGCCTTAAGCCCAGAGAGGGGTTCAGTTGGGGTGGGGGTGGGGGTGCAGGGAGGACTATTTTGATTGTCATCACTGTGGTTTTAAAGTTAAAGCCTTTAGGAGGGGGCCTGGGGCTTCAATTCCCCACCCTCTATTGACTTCTCCTCCAGTGGCTTCATATATTTATTTTGCCTAACTGGCCCCAAAGGCATTGCCTTAGAGACTCGGTCATTCATCTACTCATCCAGTAGATATTTTCGAGCACTTTTAGTTTGGCACTCTTCTCTACAAGTAAGCAAATAACCTGCCTCAGGAAGCTTAAATCCTCGTGGAAATCAATAGGCAACAGATAACAAGTGATCCATCAGAAGGGTCAGGGATACGGAAAATAAAAAAGGGAGGAAGGGCCAGAGAGAGGAAAAATGTATGGAATTGCCAGGAAAGTGCCTAAGGAAGATCACATTTGAATAAGCACCAGAAAAAGAGAAAGCTGTGGCTCTCTAGGGGAAAAGCAAGTACAAAGGCCCTGAGGTAGGGAGGGGATTGCCTCAGAGGACCAGCACACAACCAAACGTGAGCAGAGGAAAAGGCACAGGTGAGCTCTAAAGAGAGAAGAAACAGTAAAAGGGCAGGGCACAAAACACAGGATCTGCTAGATCATTGCAGGTATTTCAGAGGAAGCCACTGGAGGGATTTGAGGGGTAACAGGACATCACGTAAGGATGTTGCCTGCTCGGACTCACTGGAGATCAGCTAACAGACCATTACAATCACCCCCTGATTTAGAAAAACAGTAGTTGTAGCTTCTTCAAGAAGTTTCCTATAAATATGGTGGCTTCCAGACTTTGTGGTGGTATCACTGGCCTATTAGTAGTAGGTGCGCTCAGGGCGAGCCTGTGGGATTTAGTGGTCAGCAGAGCTGAGAGCGTGAACCGAAGAACCAGGCCAAAAAATGATCCCGGTGGAGACAGGGACTCCGCCCCTTCAGAGGGGAAGGGGGAAAGCCCTCACCCCTCCAACCACAAACTGTTGGCTGGAAAATGTTCAAGTGGCAGGCACAAGGCAACTTTCATCTCTTAAAAAAAAAAAAAAATGGAGGGGTGCATCTTTGGAATACTTGGAGCAAAATTACTTCCTGGTGAGCCCTCCAAGACAAAGGAGCCATAAAACAAACTGGAAGGTAACTTAAAGCAAAGACCGGCTTCCTAGGATTAAAAGAACCAGTTAAAAAAAAAAAAAAAAATTGGAGTAAAAGCCAGAGAGCCTGAGTTGGTCATGGGCCTGAGAGAACAATAGCCCCTTTGTCTTACCTGAAAGGGAACAGTTCCCTGTGTAACTGCTACCTGAGCCACCTGAACACAAGTAAACCACCCCCCCCCACCCCTCCACCCCCCCCCCCCTGCTGCAGAGGGCCCGAGGAGCTGTGAGGGCACCCAGGTGAGGTGGAAGAGGGCTCCCAGGACCCCACCTCCCCCTCTCCCTGGGTGCCTAACCTAGGGCCACTCACATCTCTGGGAGTCAGTTTCTCTCCTCTAAAAATTTCACATTTTAGGAGGATTAGTGAAATTATAACTGTGAGGGACATAGCACGTTTCACAACAGGGAGTCCATTTATGTTGGTTGCCTTGCCCCCCCCCCCAGCTCCTCCCAAGCAGGAAACCACGGCCAGTCCCCAGGCACACGCCCCTCCATTGCTCCTGCACGTATGACTGCTTCTCCGCCTGACTTGCCTTGGGTGCTGGCTAATGGGGTCTGAAGCAGCCCTGTCCCAGGTAAGGCCCAAGAAACCTGCCCCCCACAGCCCTCCATGCACTGCCCTTCCCCCAAAGCACAGGAGGCAAGAAGGCCCCTGAGGCCCAGCCCAGCTCACTGCTCCCAAATTTCAGCTCCTGGAAACCCCACACAACTGTCTCTCTGAATGTCGCACTCTACCAAATAAGAAAGAATACTACTAAATAATAAAGAAATAAAATAAAAATAATAAAGAACTCTACTAAATAATAAAGAAAATACAAGGTTGCCTGAGAGGACTGTGTGCTTCCAGAAAGATCAAGGAAAAAAAAAAAAGTTTTCCCAGGTGTTTGATATGGAAGCCAAGTCTGTTCGGGTTGAAAGGACGTGACCTGCCAAAGGTCTCCATCTGGTCTAGGGGAGCTAGGAATGAGGCCACGGTCCCTGGACTCTGAGGGTCGGGACATGCCGCAGCATGGTGGAAGCTGGAGAGTCTGGAGAGCCAACTGGCACAAAAGACAGACATACAGACACAGAGGGGAACAGAGCTGTGCAAAAGGAAGCCCAAGCAGGAAGCTCTAACAAGTCATGCTCCACCTGCAGAGCACCTGGGCCCAGACCTCCTCACGTCAGCACACGCCCTGGGTGGGGTCCCTCAGCTCCTCTGAAATCCAGAGGCATGCGTCCTCACAGTGAGCCCTCGTGCTTGAAAGAATTGGACCCTAGTCCTTCCACACAAGATAGTCAAGAGGCTACTGTTGCCCCTGCCCTTTCCAGAATTGCTTCTGTCTAAAGGGCCAGCACCAGGCAATCCGGAGCTGAGGCCCTCTTCTCTGGCTGGCACAGGCTAAACCCCCTCCTGCAACCCTCCCCCCGGTTCTCAGCCTCAGCACTGGTTTTTCAGCTCCTCATTGCCCACCTGTCTCCTGCCCACACCTGACTACCTCATATCCAATCACGGCAGGACATACAAGGAAGCTTTGGGCCTGAGAACTTCGGGGTTGCCACTGCTGGATTTGGGGGCTTCCAAAAATCTCCCATGCACCCTTGCACAAGATGCAAGTCTCCCTTTTGTGGGCATCTCCCCATATTAGGTTAGTTTTTGTCAGCTTTGATCCAAGACCATATACTTGTACCTCAAAACATGTCTCAACTCCACAGGTGCTGACTAGGCCCCCCCGGTGACCCGATGGTCCTGCCACTTCAACTGGAGAACTCCGAATTTCAGGGTCACAAAGGAACTTATGAGCCATCGGCTCTACAACACTTGAATCCTGCATAATTCAGGGAAGCGCATCCTCGACAAGACTAGAAGCATCGCCCAGAGGGACCAGCCATCACGATGGACAGACATGAGTCCTCCTGAGCCACTAGCTTATCCTTTGGGACACAGAAAGCCAGTCCCCACCCCCACCCCTTCCTTGGGGTTGCCCTCCCAAGGTCTAAGGCACTCACCTGCCTCTTTCTTTTTCTTATCCCAGCTAAACATCTCCAATCCCTCCATGCTGCTCAGATGCTTCAGCTTTGAGTCCCCTTACCGGCCTACCTGCACTCCTTTAAATCTGCACTGGGCTCACAGTGCTTTTCACACCGTAATGTGCACGAACATCACCTGGGCTCTCATCTTTCCCACTCAGGTCTGGGCAGGGCCCAGGAGTCCAAGTTTCTAACAAGCTCCAGATGATGCTGGCCACCACGTTGACTAGTAAGACTTCCACTTGGGAAGGACTCTCTACTCGGAATCACCTCCAGCTTATTAGAAACGTGACTCCTGGGCCCCATCCAGACAGCCCGAATCAGAATCTGCATTTTAACAGCATCCATGGGTTTAGAATATGCCTCTTTATTTTATTTTTTTTAAGATTGTATTTATTTCAGAGAGAGAGTGTGCATGAGCAGAGTGGAGGGGCAGAGGGAGCTGCAGACTCCCCGCTGCGCAGGGAGTTTGCGGAGCTCAATCCCAGCACTCCAGGGTCATGAGCCAAAGGCAGATGCTTAACCGACTGAACCATCGAGGCGCCCCAGTATCCCCCCACTAAAGTTAGAAAAACAAGCTGGCAACCATGGCTGCATATTAGGAACACCTGAGAGATTAGAAAACCCATGACCCAGCAGCACCCCCAGACCAAAATTATATCAGAGGATGGGATCCAGGCATCAACAGTGTTTGGTTTTATTTTTGTTTTTCCTAAAGATATACTTATTATGAGAGAGAGAGAGAGGGAGAGAGAGAGAGGGAGAGCAGGGGTAGGGAGAGGGGCAGAGGGAAAGAATCTGAAGCAGACTCCCTGCTGAGCACAGAGCCCTGGGCAGGGCTCAGTCTCCTGAACCTGAGATCTTGACCTGAGCTGAAACCAAGAGTTGGAGGCTTAAAGGACTGAGCCACCCAGGTGCCCCCAGGCATCAGTAGTTTTAAAGCTCCTCAGGTGATGGCATTATGCAGCCAGGGTCAAGAGCCCTGCCACAGAGCATTTAAAGTGTAGGCTTAGGGACGCCTGGGTGGCTCAGTGGTTGAGCATGTGATCCTGGTGACCCAGGATCGAGTCCCACACCGGGCTCCCTGCATGGAGCCTGCTTCTCCCTCTGCCTGTGTCTCTCATGAATAAACAAATATAATCTTTAAATAAATAAATAAAGTGTAGGCTTACCCTTGAGATCGCTGCCAGAGAAAGGCAAGGATGTGTCATCATCTTCAGCTCCTCGGGTCATGGCTGGAGCTCCCCTTTTGCTCTGGGCAACCACCCACAATGCTGGCTCCTTTGGACGCACTACAGAGCAGTGGTTAGCAGCTCTATTTTGGAGTCAGGTGAATCCAGATTCAAATCCTGATTCTCATGCTTATTAGCTAGAGGGCCTCAGAAATTTACCTAATTTCTCTTCCTTATTCCCTCTTGTGTAGAATGGAGCCGAGATAGTATCTACCTCCTAAAGTCATGGTGAGGGTTGAGTTAAATGAGAGAAAGCAGATCTAGTTCTCAGCATGGCACCAGCCCCATGGAAGCGCTCAGCACCGGTTAGTTGCTGTTACTAACATTGATGCTAAAAGTTCTGGATATTTGGAAGGAGCCACTGCTAAGCCACATTGACTCATTGTATCAGCCACATTGACCCTTTGTTAGTGACTCCTGTTTAACCCATTCTGGCTTAACCCAGGCAGAAGAGAAGCCTGTTAGGAGGCAGTGCCCAAAACTAAGCACAGGAATGGGGCCAGTTCCAGGGACGTCAGCTGGAAACTCTCAAGTGACACAGTCCTTAGAGCTTCGTGCACCGTTAGATTCAGGGTTAGGATTTCCAGGCCACAATCTGAACTGGGGTTGTTTGCCCCTTCGTGGGAGGAGAGGCCTTGTAACTACCACTCCCAACATGACCACTGGGAAGAGGCTAGTTCTCCAGAGAAACCGGACGTTGTCACCTAAAAGAAAGAGGAGGTTGGCCAGATGTCTACCCCAGCCCACTTGTATTTTGAACCCAATGGCCAGACTACACATGCATTATTACATTTTTAAATGGGAGCTTTTTATTTCTTTGAGTGTCTTTTTTCTATTTATTTATTCATGAGAGACAGGGAGAGAGAGAGGCAGAGACACAGGCAGAGGGAGAAGCAGGCTCCGTGAAGGAAATCTGATGTGGGACTCGATCCCAGGACCCCAGGATTACAACCTGAGCCAAAGATGCTCAACCACTGAGCAACCCAGATGTCCCTCTTTGAGTGTTTTGTTTTGTTTTGTTTTGTTTTGTTTTTAATGACAACTTTATTGAGATGGGAGTTCCTGGTCAGATTCTAGAAGGCCCGACTGAGGGCCTGGGAGGTGCTGATGGACCAGCGGGGGCCTGGGGCAAGAACAAAGGGGCTGCCCCATCTGAGACTTCTTGGTGACTATGGGGATCGGTGCCTAGCACAATGTGGGGCATATTCAAAAAACATCAGTAGGGGTGGTGTTGGTTTATGGGAGAGCCCAAGCCAGGAAGTTCCAAAGAGCCCCACAGCACCAGAGGAAGAGCATGAGGTGTGGACGAAGCATGACAATCACAGGCGCAGTCCACTCTCCTGAAGCATTACGCTAGTCAGGGTCCTTTCAGGAAAGCAGAAACCTCACTGGGTGTTTCAAACAGGGACTTGAATCCAGGGAATTGGTCACCCAGGGTGTGGGAATGAGGAGCCAAGTGACGTTCACTTGAGACGTTCAGAGTTTCTCATGGCAGGAGGCAGGAGGCCCTTACTAACTGTGCAGCTGGAAGGACAAAGCACTGGCAGCTAGATGGACCCTGAACACCTAAATTAGCTTTATTTTCTAGAAATGACAAGATGTAGGTAAATTCTTCTGCAAGTATCTGCCTGGCCCTCTCTTATTTCTACCAGGTCTCTGCTTCTCAGCAAGCAAGGCCTTTTCTGGCCATCCTGTTTGGGTCTGCACCTCCCCTCCTGGGGCTCCCCACCCTTGCTTTTGCTGTGTCTTCCTCCAAAGCCGTCATCGGACACAGTTGGTATCTGACCTTCTTACTGTCATCTGACATACTTGGTATTTTCTTCCTTGCCTACCTTCTCTCCCCATCCCCACCTCAAGCTGGATTTAAAATCCCATAAAGGCGGAAACCTTGGCCTGTTTTCCTTCTGCCAAGGGCCAGCCAGTGCAGAGTTGGTATTAAATCACTGTTATGGTTACAGCCTGTCATACTACCATACTCACTCCCCTGCCCACCCCACTTCTAACTTCTCTGGCACTCTGTTTTCTGTTCCAGAAAATAAGAGAATTGAGGTCCGTGACCTGCAAGGGTTTCCACTGAGGCGCTCCTTGGCGGTGGGTTCTTCCTACACAAACGGATTCCCCGGGAGTTTCTATTCCGTCCACGCGAGGGCGGCAGAGGCCAGCGCATCCCTGAGAGTTGCGCTCCCCGGAGGCCCTTCCTCGGGTCTCAGAGAGGAGTCAGGTATTGGCTTTATTTGGGTCCCAACCTAGTTCTAGGGAGAATGAAGTCATGAGTCGGAAAATTAAACGAAGCGTGGCAATTAGGGACAAAAAGTGAGGAGAGACCATCCGAGGCAATCAGAGATGCTGGAGATAAGCTAACGACAGTAACTGAGCTCTGACTTCAGCTCCAACTTTCTAGACATCTGGGCAGAGCAACAATCAGGATGAGATGAGTGGGGCACGCTCTTCAAATGCTAAATGTAAGGAGGGAAGCAGCCAAAATCCGGTCATCGAGACAATATGTTAATGAAATATTGCTAAATCTATATTAAAGACAACAAAAATCCACAATGCACAAAATGTCAAACATTTAAAATTACGTGCAACATGTACTTAGAAGCAGTTTTCTTTCCGTGTGGCCTCGGTTCCAAAAATGGCTCTGCACAATATAGTTGAATCTGGTCCTTAAGGTTTGAAATTTTTTTGCATTGATTTTGATCTTAAAAATATTGTGTTAAAAAAAATATTGTGTTAAAAAAATATATTGTGTTAACACTTCTTAATTACAGCGTTCTTAGTGTCCCTTTTAATTTTCCAACATGAATGTCACTTTGCCTCCCCCTAATCCCAGCCTGAAGAGTCTCACTGGAGAGCCTGAGGATCACCCAAGAGTTCCCCTGGCCGACAACTCTTTGCTCCTGGTGTGAACCTGGCAGACATGCAACACACAGCCTTGCCACTTGGCTGGCACACTGTGGCCCTTCCCCTGCAGTCTGGCACCAGCCTCCCCATCCTTCTCAAAACAGTGCTCCCAGGAGCAGTATCTACTCATCAGAACCAGCAGGTATGACAAAACCTTATAAATGAAGACCTGCGAAGTTCTAATAGGGACAACTGACACAAGATTGTAGAGATAAGACAGAAGGAAAGTTCCAGGTCCAAATCTCATTCTAGGCTGACAGATAAAGGTACAGAGTTTGATCAGAGCTGTCAGTTGAAAGAGCAAGGGCTGTCAGAACTTTCTGCAAAGGAAATGTTCTACACTTGAATGGGACAATATCATAACCGCTAATCGCATGTGGCTCTTAAGCCACGTGATATGTGGCTAATGCAACCAAGGAATTTATTTAATTGTGATTATATTTAAATTTAAATGGGTGAAGGGCTACTGTATTACAGTCACTTCTATATCAGCAAGTCTCAAATTTAACTTGCACTAGAATCAACAGCAGGAGTTGTCAAAGTCCTGAGGCTGAGCCCATCTTAGTTGGGGATTCAGGAAGTCTGGCATGGGGCTGATAGCTGACATTTCTAACAAGTCCCCAGGTAACGGTGAGGCTTCTGGTCTGGGGACACTTTGAGAAGCACTAAGCTAAACAGTATTCTGACTCCGAACAATTGTTAGATATTGAAATCACCTTATGTGTAGGTGTTGGCTTTCTTGAAGCAAAATGGCAGCTTAGACTTTGAAGACAGATAGATATGGATTCAAATCCCTGCTCCTCCCTTAATTAGCTATATGATCTTTGTTTCACGTTCAACTTCTATATACAGCTGGCCCTTGAACAATGCATGGGATTAGGGATACCAACAACTATCCCCCACACCCCTACAGAGTCGGAAGTCTGGGTATAACTTTTGACCTCCCCAAAACTTAACTACTAATAGCCTACTGTTGACCAGAAGCCTTCCTGATAACATAGTCAATTAACACGTATTTTGTAAATTATATGCATTATATATTTTTACAACAAAGCGGGATCCCTGGTGGCTCAGCGGTTTGGTGCCTGCCTTTGGCCAGGGTCATGGTCCTGGAATCCCGGGATTGAGTCCCACATTCCGGCTCCCTGCATGGAACCTGCTTCTCCCTCTGCCTGTGTCTCTGCCTCTCTCTCTCTCTCTCTCTCTCTCTGTATGTCTCTCATGAATAAATAAATAAAACCTTAAAAAAAAAACAAAGTAAGCTAGAAAAAAATTTTATTAAGAAAACCATAAGAGAAAATACATTTACAGTACTGTATTTATAAAAAAAAAAAAAATCCACATGTAAGTGGGCCTTAGCAGTTCAAATCTGTGTTGGTCAAGAGTCAACTGTAATATTAGTCAACATTCAACTGTTCCCTCTTTGCTCCATCCACAAAATGGAAATAATAGTACACACCAAATAGGGTAATTACAAAGATTAAATGAGATAATGTATATATGCCATTCAGTATAAGTTGTTAAGATCATGTCCTGCTCAGAAAATGTATTAAATGAGATTATATATGTGAACATGTCATTTGTAGCACAAGAAATACGCATTTCCACAAAACAGTTGTGTCAAAATTACCCAGTGCCAGTGCATCAGTTTTCTATTGCTACATAAAACAGATTACCCCAAAATGTAGCAATTTCAAACAACAAATACTTATCATCTCACAGTTTCTTTGGGTCAGACATGTGGGCATGGCTTAGCTGGGCACCTCTAGTTTAACATCTCTCAGGAGGGTGCAGTAAAGCTGCCAGGGCTGCAGTCTCATCTGAAGGGTCAACTGGAAGGCTAAGAAATCCATTTCTTTTGTTTTGTTGTTTGTAAGACATATGTACATTTTGGGGTGCCTGGGTGGCTCAGTCCATTGAGCATCTGACTCTTGATTTTGGCTCAGGTCGTGATCTCAGGGCCGTGGGATTGAGCCCTGTGTCAGGCTCCGCGCTCAGCAGGAGTCTGCCTCTCTCTCTCTCTCTCTCCCCCTCTCCTTTTTCCCCTCCCCCCACTCACACATGTGCTCTCTCTCTCTAAAATGGTCTTTAAAATTTTTTTAAATAAAAATGGTTAACTAGTAAAATGTACATATATCTTTTTTTTAAAGATTTATTTGGAGGGGAGGGGCAGAGGGAGAGGGAAGGGAGAGAGAGTCTTAAGCAGACTCCCTGCTGAGTACGGAGCCTGTCTCAAGGGGCTCAATCCCTGGACCCTGAGATCACGACCTGAGCCGAAACCAAGAGTCAGATGTTTAACCGACTGAGCTACCCAGGCACCCCTAGTTTAACCATTTTTTAAAAGATTTATTTATTTTAGAGAGAGAGAGAGCACACAGAGGGGAAGGGCAGAGGGAGAGGGAGAGAGAGTCTTAAGCAGACTCCCCACTGAGCACAGAGCCCAATACGGGGCTAGGTCTCACAACCCTGAGATTACAACCTGGGCTGAACCCAAGAGTTGGACACTTAACCAACTGCACTGCCCAGGCATCCTTAATCCTTTTTAAACGTATGGTTCTGTGTCATTAAGTACATTAAGGTACATTGTGTCATTAAGTAGATTAAGTGCATTAAGTTCATTCACATTGTTTGCAACCATCACCACCATCCATCTTCAGAACTTTTTCCTTTTCTCCAGCTGAAACTCTACCCATTTGATACTAGCTCCCCATTCCCCACCTCGCCCCCAAGCTTCTGGCAACTATCATACTACTCTGTTTCTATGAATTTGACTCTTCTATGTTCTTCATATAAGTGGTATCATACAACATTTGTCCTTCGGTGACTTGCTTATTTCACTAAACAAAATGCCCTCGAGAGTCATCCATGCTATAACGCGTGTCAGGATTTCCTTGCTATAGTATTCCATAGTATTCCATTGTATGTATATACCACATTTGCTTATTCATTGCTTCTACCTTCTGGGTCTGATCCCACCCACTGCAGCCCTCTCAACACTGGCCCTCAGTGGATGCACCTCATCCTAGGCTCAGTCCTGGGGAAGCCACGCCTGCTCGAGATAAGCCTGACTAGCCTGAGGATCTGCCCAGAGCTCCCCAACTTTCAAGGACTATCCTGATTCTGGTCCTGGCTACTTATCTCTTCATCCAGGCTCTACTGCTCTTCTGTGTTTCAGGCTGAGATACCTTCTTGGAGGTTAGAGTCACTTCCCATAAATGATCCCAGCAGGTAATAGGATGCTTTGAACCAAAACATGGACCCCTCCCATTTACTTGCTATGTTATACCACCAGGATCTTCCCTTCCATACCCTATATTTGACCATTTAATACCCAATATTACATTAACTACTTCAGCATTTCAAAAATTATAACCTACCTGCCTCTTTTAAACAATTATAATTTCCATTCTGCAGATGAGAAAACAGAGATTCAGAAAGGTTAAGGGAACACAGCTAGAAGAGGGCAGTGACAGAAGAACTCCATATAGTTACCACTGAGTTTCCAGGATGTCATAGGTGGTTTATGGGTTTTTTTCAGACTGAGAGCCAAGTGGGATAACCAGAGTTTAGAAGGAATCATTCATCTGTTCTGCTCTGTAGTCACCCAACATGACTCACCTCCCAATACACAGAACCACAGTCCACTGCCTAGGACAGCCCAAGCACAGGGCATGAAATGCCTGGGACCCTACAGTCCTGTGGCACCAACTGGCCCCACCTCTCTTGCCTCTGGATAAACCAGAGGAAGACATCTGACCCAAGCGAAGCTACTAAGGTGCCTCTCTTAGGTGTTTGGAACTGGGACATTAAAAAGCAAAAGGACTCAGATGGTAGAGCTGTAAGGTCATGTAGAGAGGGGGCTGCAGTTGGTGGCCTGATGAGTCAGTTACATGGGAAGCAAGGATGCCTCTTTAGAGGTAGGACAGTGGCATACTGGTTGCCCAGACTGGGGAAGTAGGCTGCCTGGTGTGAATCATGGATCCCACTTATTAGCTGCAGGATTTGAGGGCAAGTTGCCCAACCTTTAGGTGACCCATTTTTCTCATCTGTAAAATGGAGAAGCGAGTACTTGTTGCTACAATGAAACAAGGGAACACACACCAGGTTAGCAGCAGCACAGGTGCACAGCGCACACACTGGCAACTGCTCGCTGGCATTATTCCAGAGGTGAAAAGGCACCGCAGCCCGGGAAACCCACAGAAGGAGCAGCTCCTCATGACTTTCCAGTTCCCAGGCGGTTGCCTCACACTAAAATACTTTTAAGTTTAAAAATTATGTGCCACATTTATTTGGGAATTCTATTCTTTTTATTGCAAATTTCTGGTAAAGGAAAGAACGTGGAAGCTGATCCTCTTTTAAACTTTGGTCATAAGAGTACTCTGTAGGCTCAGTGGCTTACAACCTCGGCAGCCTCTGACATCCCCCTGGGGCCTCTGGTACCTACTGATGCCTGTCCTGTGTCCCACCTCCCAGAGGTTCTGGCTTCGTTGGTCAAGGGGACAGCCTGGGCACTGGTAGCTTTCTGAACTCCCCAGGTGACTCCAACATGTTGCCAGAGTGGAGAACCCCTGCTGGAGCTCATGACAGAAGGTTGGCAGCATCAGAAGCACCTGAGCAATTTCAGTGGACAGCCAACCGCCACCTGTTCCTGTCACCCCCTGACCTGAGTCCAGCTGTCCCGCTCTCCCCAGGAGTCCCATATGCTGGTTCTTCCTCCTCATGAGACCACAGAGAAGGACACTGGAGGGGGCATAACTCTCTGTGCTGTGGCTTGTGCTTCAACAGGGGAAACTGGGTTAAATGCGGTTGCTCCACCATAAAAAAAAATTCACTTTCTGATTGGAAAAGAGCATGAACCTTTGTTTTTTCATTGTTAAGTGGAAATGGTTTTCCTATATAGAGATGCAAAGATTTATGACAAAATAAGGAAATATATGTTGGATGACACATTCCTTATATGATTTCTCAGGTCCAAATTAAAAAAAAAAATGTGTCCAGCCATTGAAGGTAAAATATTATATACTTTAGCAGCATATTTTAAATGGGTAAACAGTAATAGCCAGTTATATATCTCATTTATGATTTATCCTAAAAATAGAAAATGCTTTAATTTTCCTGAGTCCTTGGCAAACAAAAAACAATTTTTTTTTTAATTTTTAAAGAATTGTTTTCCTTTTCTTGGGCACCCTCACAGTTTAGAACAGTGTGTCTCACCATTGGTTTGTACATACACAGGTGAACAATTTCACTGGTGCCAATTTTCAATGATTAATCAAATATGGCGATTGAAAAGAAAACACCCATCATCTACAAAGCTGCTCAAAATGAAAGTTTCTTGACAATGTTATAAATGCAATATCAATTTGATTCTCTGTCCATACAAAAGTATGAATTTCTATTTCATTAATAATACTGAATGATCAATGTCTTAACAGTGATAAAATTTTTAGAACATTTAAAAATTACATAGGATCCCATTTTTACATCATAATTCTGATGTATTATCATGCCTTCTATTTTGTCTGTAAAACTTTTATAGGATACAGTGCATTGACGTGGTAAAACCAAGGCACAAGAATACAGTTACAATAAGTGTATATAAACCTTAGTTAGCACTTTGTGCCAATTTTGGAAACATTTAGAGAAGAGATCATAAAGCCTGAAAAATTCTCACATCCTATTATGATTAACAAACAATTAATTGTGCAATAAACAGACTATTAACCACCATTCCATTATTAAATATATGGCTATCACTATACAGGCTGTGGATAATTGAAAAAAGTTTTCAATATTAAAACCTGGTATAACTAGGTGGTTTGATGTAGACATTGTGCCTTGCATTATCTAGATAATTGTCTTAAGTTTCCATTTTAATTTGCAATGTATATGGCAGTTTTATCAATTTTGAAGCTATTTTCATTACATAAATGGTATGTGCGTGGGTGGGGGGTTCCAAAAGTTAAATCCCTTCTCCCTACAAAAGACAGAAGATTTACAAGAAGATAACCATATAAGAAATGCACAGATTAACAGTAATAAAATCCAAATATGGACTAAAAGGTTGAATTCTAATCTACCAGGACATTCTCTTAATTTAGGGTGAGGAGCAACACATTCCTGTGACAATTCATTTGTTTCTTAATTAAAAAAAAAATCACCATGACATTTTTCAAAATAGTAAAGTCTTGGCTAGAGCGTCAAGCATTGAAGGAAAGTTGTTAAGTCTTTTCATTCATAAAATGAAGGGAATAGAAGCCTTTCCCAATCTAGGGGCAGGGAGGATATTCCATTGAATTTAGAGAAATGGAATACAGTAGTAAAAATTGTACTTAATACTTTTAAAGAAAGTGTTTTCGGGACTCAAGGTAAACATTTAGACCCATGAAAAAACATTGCTTGGCACATGCACGCCATGAGTAGAACAATCCTGAATGCGGTGACAGCCTGGCTACAGAGGTATCCAGCTCTAGCCCCACTGGCAAAACCCCTTCTGAGGTCCTGGTCCTGGCTCCCTTCACAGGGGAGCTTCTGGCTTCTGCATCTGCTGGATTTGCTTCAGTAGCTGGTCCTTGTCCAACTTCATCTTGGCTTCAAGAACTTGCCTGAGGGATCCTATGCTTTCATAGATGGCTGTAAACCCTTTAGGAAGAGGTAAATTTCACCAGAGTTAATATGAAAAACAAAAACAAAAACAAAAACAATGCTGTGTCAAATTCTACTGCATAGAAGAATAGTTGACTTGGGCAAAGGTTACCACTAGATGCTGAAACTTCACTGGAGTAAAAGTTTGAGAGGGAACAGGATAGTTAACACAGTTTTGGATTATCTCCCTGCAGATTACTATTTGATTACAAAGGGGGAAGGGAACTCTTACAGTGGGGAAATCTGGCAGCTACCACTTTAACCAAGGGGTCACCAATACCTGGAAACCAACATCACATACCCCTGAGAAAGGATCCCCGATAAGTGAGGGACATGCCGCTTCTGTGGCATTTCTGTCCAAAATGCACAACCTGAATCTAGTAAGAGGAAGCAGACAGACACAAACTGACACAACATTCCACAGAACTCTGGCCTATGTTCTTTAATGATGGAACAGCATCAAGGAACTGATCCATATTAAAAGACACTAAATAGGGACGCCTGGGTGGCTTAGCAGTTGAGCATGTACCTTCTGCTCAGGGCATGATCCCCCGGGGCTCTGGAATCAAGTCCTATATCAGGCTCTCCACAGGGAGACACACAGAGAGAGGCAGAGACACAGGAAGAGGGAGAAGCAGGCTCCCTGTGGAGAGCCTGATCGATCCCAGACCTGGGATCACACCCTGAGCTGAAGGCAGACCTCAACCACTGAGCCACCCAGGCATCCCTAATAAAAATCTCAAAAAAAAAAAAAAAAAAAAAGATACTAAATAAAGAAACATGATAACTAACTATGATGTATGGTTTGGGGATAGAACCTAGACCAGGAAAGGTCTGCATTAAGGAAACAGTAGTGCAAGTTGAAAATTGAGTACTAAAAAAATATTCCTCAATATTGCACTGGACTACAGTTATTTAAGAGAATCTCACTGTCCCTAGGGTATATAGATTGAAATAATAAGGGAGTAAAAAAGCATCATGACTTCAACTTTCTGTCAAATGATTTAGGAAAATAAATTATATTTACACACACATACACTCCTATCACATAATGAGATTAAGCAAATTTCCAAAATGTTAACAATTGGTTAATCTCTATGAAAGATGTATAGAGTTTCTGGACTGTTATACTTTTTCTAAATTTAAAATATTTTCAAGATAAAAAGCAAAACAAAAGGAAAAAATTCCCGGGACACCTGGGTGGCTCAGTGGTTGAGCGTCTGCCTTTGGCCCAGGGCGTGATCCCGAGTCATGGGATCGAGTCCCACATCAGGTTCCCTGCATGGAGTCTGCTTCTCCCTCTGCCTCTGTCTCTGCCTCTCTCTCTCTCTCTCTCTCTCTCTCTCTCTCTCTCTGTGTGTGTGTGTGTGTGTGTGTCTCACTAATAAATAAATAAAATCTTTAAAAAAAAAAAAGGAAAAAATTCCCCATCAAAAAAGCATTTCATATTATTCTGTATTTCTATGGGTTTTATTTTTTTTAAGATTTTATTTATTTATTCATGAGAGACACACAGAGAGAGAGAGAGAGAGAGAGAGAGGCAGAGACACAGACAGAGGGAGAAGCAGGCTCCATGCAAGGAGTCTGATGTGGGACTCGGTCCTGGGATTCCGGGATCACGTCCTGAGCCAAAGGCAGACGCTCAACCGCTGAGCCACCCAGGCAACCCCTCTATGGGTTTTTAATATACAAGTTTAAACGGTCTTGTCTGCACTAGCAAGTTTAGAATTCTCTCTCAGGGGTGCCTGGGTAGCTCATTTGGTTCAATGTCCAACTCTGGATTTCGGCTCAGGACATGATCTCAAGGTCATGGGATCAAGCTGAGTCGGGCTCCACGCTCAGGACAGAGTCTGCTCCAGATTTCCTCCCTCTGCCCCTCCCACTCACTCTCTTTCTCTCTCTAAAAGTAAACAAATCTTTAGAGGAAAAAAATAATTTTCTCTCAGAAAATTTTCTCAACTGACAATTCATGTCATCTAAGTAATAAATATTATTTGTGAAAAATAATGTTCTTATTGAATAGAAAGATACAACATATAAAAGAATAGATGACAAATCATCACATATGGCATGAGCTTTCACTTGAAAAAGCACATATATATCATATATGTATAAAGTAATATATATAAAGATGACCTCTGGGTGAGAGGAGTTATGAGTATTTTAAAAAATATTTTGTGCTTTCTTATTTTCCATTAATAAATATATTGGTTTTGGAATAAGAAAAAGTAAATATTTTTATTTTTAAGAGGCTCATACGCCCTTCTTTTGAGGGACTGAATATTTACCACCTCAATGGCACGTTGAATAGGATGGGAACAAACCCACCCAGGGAATTAAATGATACAGAGTTAAACACTGATGAAATATTCACATACCATATTCTAACAGCCCCAAGAAAAAAAGAAAGAAAATTCATTTTTATCTTCCGATGTTCTTCAATGCGTAAATTTAATCGTGACTTCGTAGTGTCTATGTAAATAAAATAAAAAACTTTTTGGTGATAACAACAGTACTTTTCTTGGGATAACTGACTACTCTTATTTCCACGTGGCCAAAGTAGAATGATTTTGCAGAAGAAAATGATGGAATTCTAGAACTGGAGGGAGCTAGGAGATAAGGCGGTCCCCCTCATCACACTTGAAGACTGTCTTGTCTTTCCCGACCATAACCAACCAGCCTCCACTTGAAATAAGCCTCAGGAGCCCCTCAAAGATAGAGGTTCATTTCTGAGACCTGCCAATCATGGCTATGAACAGAAACGAACCCACAGGTGGCACCAGAGAAAGTGCACATCCCGTGCAAGCTGAGCAGTTTTCGTCTGTGTGCCTGTCCCTTGGGTGGCTTTCTGTGTACTTGGAATTGAAACGACACTTCAGTTCACTACAGCACAGCTACTTAGAAAATCACCTAAGGACATTTCTCCGTGATTCTCATCAGCCAGGCTCACAGGGAGTGGCAGGGGGTGGGCTCATCAACTGGTTTTCGGATCACACTGAAAATGACCCACGAGGGTGGTTTGCTTTGTGGCCTACCAGCGTCAACTTCTGCCTTCATCTCCTTCATATCCTCATTCATCTGTAACTCCAGCTTGCTGATGCGCCCGTGCACCCTTTCCTCTTCTTGTTTTGTTCTCTGCACTTCCATGTTCTTCTTCTGACTCTCTTCTATTTTGTCCAGCCTGGCTGACATCTGGCTGAGCTTCTTCTCCATGTCCCTTTCACTGGCTCCCTGCGATCGGTGAGAAGAATTGTACCTGGTTACTCCAAAAGGAAAGTCTGTCCTGCACCCGCATCAGTCATAGTATCATTTAACAACCATCTGCAGGGGACAGAACCACGAAGGTGGCTTGTTGCTCGCTCTAACATCCACTCTCCCGTTTCCTTAACAGACCCCCGATCTCCAGGTGGGGGTAAGCTCACCCAGAGTTAAGACTACATTTTCGGCTGTCTCCTAGTTTAGTGTGGCCATAAAGATGAAGTTCTGGCCAATGAGATGTAAGTAGAAGGGTATGTGGCTTCTCTGCTAGGAGAAGCTAAAAAGGTATCTGAGGCATATCCTCACCCCTTGTGTCTTCCTTCTGTTCTTGGAATTCAGACGTAATGACTGGAGCGCTAGTGGTCATCCTGAACTATGAGAACAAGGATCAATCTAGAATTGGCAGGGAATTAAGCCAGAAGAATCGTGGGTTGCTGAGGACTGAGAACTTACCACATCAGCCCTGCATTCCCTACCCCCCCCACCCCCCCGACAGCTTTTATGTGAAAGAGAAGATGCTATCTAATGAAAGCTACTATTATCTTGGGGCTTCCTATCACTTATTCACCAATCCACAGAGAAAATAAACAGCGATCCAAAGACACAGAAGCCTACAAATGTAGTAGTATGAATCTAAGTAAATCAATCAGTAGATCTGATAATATATGAAAGAACACTTAAATATTTGAAACATTAAATATTGTCTTTCCTTTTCTTTCCAACATGCCTGGTTTTTATGGGAATCTGCATCTGCGGGTGAGCTTTGGAGGCCAAGACTATGAACACTGAGCTGTAAGTGGGCTATTGCATGATCTAGCTCTCGATGTTGTACAGTGCAGTCTGCATTGAGAGCTGCTCTGCACTGCGACACAGCAGAATCAGAGATGCAAACTGCACCAGATACTTCTGCTCCATCAAAGCCCAATAGGAGGAAGCAGTGAAAAGAGAAGAGAGAGGAAGATGGTCAGGCTAACTTACCAAACCAAAAAAAAAATATATATATATATATTTGCTTGCCAAATACCAATTTCAGAATCTACTGGTTCAGAATACTCTACATGCAAGGCTTTCTTGATGGCTTTTGAGCAGTGCTGCAAACTGTAGTCCCCTGGGAGAGGGGGGTAAAAAGAGAAGGAAACAGGAAAAAAAAAAAAAAAACGGTAGATGTTGACGTGCTGCCCCGTGACTCCACATCCTGTGGTTCTAGCATAGCAGAGGGGCCCAGCGGGAAGAACCTAGTCCACACTGTGTATTCCAGATGATGAAATTCAACCAAACTGGGATGACATTTGTAGTTAGTTTTATTTAGAAATGCAAGCGGACAATTTGGTTCATGAAGGCCTTGGTTTAAATGCATCTTAGCTGAAAGTGCTGAAATTTTCTGCTTAGCCTTTTGTTAACTAAAAGAAGTCCAAGTGCTCTCCTTATAAACGAATACAGAGAAAGGAGGGATTCTAAGGCAAGAAACAGCTTAAGATGGTGCTAAATGAATCAATGCTGAGTTACTAGGGATTATTCATAAACATCGCAGCCGCACTACCTACCCCCCACCCCCGCCTCCGCCGAACACCTTCACTGGAACACACTATACATCGATACCTACGCTGTTTTCCTTCACAACCAAGGAAAGCTGATCAATTTTCTGTAAGAGTTCTTTCTCTATCCGTTCTTGTTCCTGTTGCAACCAATTCCGTGCAGATAAAATCTCATTACTGAGTTCCTCAATCGTCCCTTTAAATCTAAAATCAGAAAATTAGCAAGTTAGATGTAAAACAACTATAAAGTTATATCATACAACCTCAGTCTCCAGCTATCAAATTTCTCATAAACGTGTCATCAAGAACCTTGGCTCCCTTATAATTACAAGCTTATCTTCCCTTAGAATTGCCCTTAGCACTAAACTGGGGGTGGGGTTAGGGGGCAGGGAAGGAGTATACAATGGACAGGCACCTGATGACACTTCCTACCAGTGAAGAGCTGATGGGGTGGGTGTTGAGGTGTTAACGGTGACACATGGCCACCCAGGTGCTCATCTTTGCCTTCACGGGGTCCCCAGTGCTCCTACCTCAGAGGACACCCTTCTAGCCTCCTCCCTTTCCCCAGGCTCTTCCTCATTTTCCCTGTTATCTCCCAGGCCCGGAGCCTGACTACCTTTCTCTTGAATGTTCTCAAAATTGCTCTTGCCCCATGCAGATATTTCCTAAATTAAACCAAAAAGAAAATTGAAAGAAAACTACCCTCCATTCCGCTGGTCCTCACCCTTTCCAAATACCTTGAAATAACACTCCACACTGCTACTTCCCCTTCATTTCTTTCATATTAATTTTATTATGAAATGGAAAAAAAGTAGGAAAGAACATATGACTTAAATAATAATAGTAATAATAAAATGGACACCGTGGTATAAGATCCTAATTATCTGCTATATCTGTTTTTCTCTTCTTTCCTATTAAGAAATCCTCAGATGTGAGCTGTGTCCATGGCTGGCTGACCAGAGACTACATCCCCAGCCTCTCTTGCAGGTAGGTGTGGCCATATGACTAACTCAGGCAATGGGACACATGCAAGAGTAGCAGGTACAACTTCCTGGGTCATGCTACTATAAAAGAAGCTTCTGGGCCTTACCTGGGCTGGAAGCCAAGCAAGCCTGCAGCTCAACCCAACTGTGGAGCTCAGCCTGCAGCCCCTGCCTGACCAGGAAGACTGTCCACAGAGCACCACAACTCTAATGCATTCACTTATTCTAACAGTGTTTTGATATAGTCTTTAGAGTTTCTCTCTATAAGATCATAGCATCTGTAAACGGATAATTTTCCTTCTCTTTTTCAGATTTGGATGCCTTTTATTCCTTTTTTTTTTCTTTTGCCTAAGTGCCCTGGCTAGGACCTCCAGTACTATGTTCAAGAGAAGTGGGGAGAATGAGCACCCTCCACCTTGTTCCTGATTTTAGAGAAGCTTTCAGCTTTTCACTGATGAGTAGATATTATCTGTGGGCTTGTCATATATGGCCTATATTATGTCAAAATACATTCTTCCTATACACAACTTGTTGGGAGTCTCAATCCCAAAAAGGATATCAATTTTGTCAAATGCTTTTTCCACATTATTGAGATAATCGTATGATTTTTTAAATCATTCATTTTGTTAATGTGGTGTCTCACATTTATTAATTTGCATATATTGAACCATCCTTGCATCCCAAGGATAAATCCCATTTGATCATGGTGTATGATCCTTTTAATTTGCTGTTGAATTTGGTTTGCTAGCATTTTGTGGAGAATGTTTACATCTATGTTCATCTATTGGCCTGTCTTTGGTATCAGGGTAATGCTGGATTTGTAAAATGGGTTTGGAAGTGTTTCCTCCTCTTTAATTTTTTAGAAAAGTTTGAGAATGATTGGCATTAATTCTCCTTTAAATTTTGGTGGTATTCATCCATGAAGCCATCTAGTCCTGGGCTTTTCTTTGTTGGGAGGTTTTTGATTAGTTATTCAGTCTCCTCACTTGTTATTGGTCTATTCACATTTTCTGTTTCTTCCTGATTCTGTCTGGATAGGTTCTATATTTCCAGGAATTTATCCATTCCTTCTAGTTATTCAATTTGTTGGCATATGACTCTTCATAGTAGTCTCTTATGCTCCTTTGTATTTCTCTGGTATCAGTTATAATGCCGCTTCTTTCATTTATAATTTTATTTATTTGAGTCTTCTTTTTTTTCTGGATTAGTCTGCCTAAAATTTTGTCAATGTCGTTTATCTTTCAAAAAGAGAAAAAAACAAACCCCAACAATTAGTTTAATTAATTTTTCCCATTGTTTTTATATTGTTTACTATGTTCTATTTCATTTAGTTTTAGCCTAATCTTAATTATTTCCTTCCTTCTTCTACCTTTGTGCTTAGTTTATCCTTTGTTTTCTAATTCCTTGAGGTATAAATTTGGTTGCTTATTCAAGGTCTTTCTTTTTTATTAATGTAGACATTTATTACTGCAAACTTTCCTCATAAAAGTGCTTTGGCTGCATCCCCTAAGTTTTGGTACATCTGTTTCTATTTGCATTTATTTCAAGATTTTCTAAATTTATCCCTTTTGATTTTCTTCGACCCATCTGTTGTTCAAGAGTGTGTTAATTTCCACATATTTGTGTATTTTCCAATTTTCCTCCTTTATTGATTCCCAGTTTCATGCCACTGTGATCAGAAAAGGTACTTGATATGATTTTGATCTTTTTAAATTTTTAAGCCTTGTTTTGTGACCTAACATATGAGCTATCCTAGAGAATATCCTGTGTGCACTTAAGAGTATTGTATTCTGTTACAGTTGGATGGGAAGTTCTATATATGCTTGTTAGGTTTCTGGCTGGACAGGGCTTCTTCTTATGCTCTGAAATCAAGGAGTGGGAGGAAACTCTAGTTGGTCTCCCAGTCAGATGGGCCTACTTGCTGGGCTCTGCATTCAAGCAGGGCTGCTGGCTGGGGTCCCTGACCAGGTGGGGGTGCTGGGCTAGGCTACATGATCAAACAGAGCCACTAACTGCACTGGGCAATTATCTCTAGTTGGCTGAGGTCTCAAACTGTGTTCCCTGGCTTAGGCAGTGCTGCTATTTGGCCTCCATGATTAAGGGCTGCCAGGGGACCTCCACAATTGCACCCAATTGAGTGGGATCCCAAGCTGTGCTTCCCAGACAGATGTTGCTACTGGCCAACTTCCAAGCTCAGCTGGCTTCACAATCAGGCCTCAGGCTATGCTCTATGGTTGGGCGGGCTCGGAGTAGCGCTGTACTACTGAGGGGGGTACTGGCCAGGCTCCCTGGTCAGGTGGGGCCAGCAGCTGGACCTCACAGCTGGGTGGGGCTGGGAGCTGTGTTCTGTGATTAGGGAGCATCATGGCATGGACTTCACGGTTAGATAGGGCCTTAGGCTATGTTCTGTTTTTGGGAGGGGTTATTGGCTGAGTTCCCTGCTTGAGTGAGGCTGTAGGCAGTGCTCAACAAATAGGTGGGAGCAGTCTGGGCTCCGCTTGCCAGACGGGGCTGTCAGCTGGGCTCTGCAGCTGTGAAGTACTGTGGGGTGTGCCCCAAGGCTGCCTGGGGTCACTATTCCAGCTCCCTAGTCAGGTGTGGCCAGAGGCTACAGCTTTTATCTTCAATTATTATATTTTCTAGAAGTTCTCTTTGGTTGTTTTCAACTCCAGCTAATCATTTTTTATAATCTCTCATTCTTTAGTCATACTTTCAAAATGTGTGTGTGTGTGTGTGTGTGTACCCACAATACATGTACATCCCATACAAACGTATGTACACACACATACGTATTGTATAAAATTATTATTTTATACAATAATTCCCATATATGGAGTATTTAGACGTCTGATTCCACTTTTTCCTGTTTCTTTTGACTCTATCGCTTATGTAGCTTTTCTTCCTTGTTTTGTTTTACAATTTCTGATTCTTTTCCTTGTTTTGTTTTACAATTTCTGATTCTATGCTCGTGTTCCTTGGAACTTCATCTGCCTGTGGGAAGCCTTGAAGACTATTTGCATTTGTTTATACCATGCATCTCAGGCCACCACCAAACAGGATCATTCTAAGATTAAATTATCCACTGTGGTTTTCAATTTGCTTGAGTAATGTGAATTCTACCTCTGAAGCGATATAAAGGCTGTTTTGTGGGGGCAGCTGCCTGGCTCAGTAGGTAGAGCATATGACTCTTGATCTCGGGGTTGTGAATTCAAGCCCTGTAGGGTGTAGAGCTTATTTTTTTAAATGAATGAATGAATGAATGAATGAATGAATGAATGAATAAATAAATAAATAAATAAATAAATAAATGCTGGATTGTCGTCCTGGATTTTCAAGGAATGTCTTTTACGCCTTTACTTAGAGCCAAGATTTAGACAGGTGAGTTTTCCTAGGCTCTCTTTGTGGAATGGGCTTTTTCCCTAGCTCACCAACCAGGGTTTTACCTACTGGGTCTCCAATCTGACCTTCTGCTCCAGGCTTTGCCGCCTCTTCCCTGTGAACTGCCTTTGTGTCTAGACTTCTAGACTTTAAATTTTGTAGGAAGAAAAATAAAGATGTTCATGTCTGCTGACTAGTAATATCTCCTAAGGAAGTAATTTACAGAGGAAAAAATACCAAGATGTTTATTTTTTTTTCCTCTGTGATAGAAAGAAGAGTATTGAAGAGATTTTTCAGTACTTGGCAAGTTTGTAGGATCTATGAGAAGTGGTGACATAACGATTACATAAATACAGATAATTAGAGGAAAAGAAACATGCTTTCCATAAGAGAATTCCTGTTAACTCAGCAACCACCCTAAAACAGCATTAAATTATGGTACAATGAGATGTAAGAACCAGGAGAATGATTAATTTAAAATTTCCACAAATCTCTAACACAGATCTGCACTGAAATCATCTTTAAAAAATATATTAAGTCAAATATATACATATATACACAAATGTATATGTGTATGTATATATACACACTCATCCATATACATGTACACACACATACACGTATATAGTGACTACTGGCTCTGCTTTGGCAGGAAAACGCAAAGCTCATAAAGATTCATGATAGGAAAAGATGCATGGTTTTGTGACTGAGCAGAAGGGCAGATGATGTGTTTTACTGTGGGCAAGTACAGTTTAAAGCATCACTATAACAAAATGGGAAAATATAACAATCATAGGGTGCCCACTGGATAGCTCCCAATCACACTAGTGCACACCTCTCCCACCTACACTGCTGCAGCATTGCCCCCAACTGATGTTCCCACCTCTGCTTCAGCTCCTTGTGATCCATTTTCCAATTGTATCAAGTCCATTTAAAAATAATATACAAATCTTATTCTATCACCCCATATGCCTCAAACCCTCCAGTGGCTCCTCACTGAGCTAAGGCCAGAGACAGAAGCCCCGCCCATGGTCTACAAGGCCCTGCTGCAAGCCCGCCTCCTCTCCGGCCCTCGCTTCCCCTCCATTTCTGTTCTAGCCACCTTGGCCATCTTGCAGCTTCTGGGATGCCACACTCCTCCATCCCAGATGTTCTTACCCAACTCTTTACCTAGGAAATTCCATTCATTCTTCAGCTCTTACGTCAAGCATTGCCTCCTGAGGAAGGAGGCCCTACATCCAGGCCTCACTCTCAGAGTGCCACTATATTAGCTTCCTGTGGCTGTGGGGACAATTTACCCCCAAATTTGATGGCTTAAAACAACACATTTATTCTTGTTCTGGAGGTCAGACGTCTAAAATCAGTTTGATTGGACTAAAATAGAGGTGCGAGAAGAGGTGGTTCCTTCTGGAAGCTCTCTGGGGAGAATCATTGCCTTGCTGTTTTCCACGGCTCATGGCCACCTGTGTTTCATGGCTTGTGTCCTCTTCCCTTCCTCATCTTCAAAGAGCATCACTCTTTTTTCTTCCTCCATCATCACATGCTCTTCTCTCATGACTCTGCCTATCCTGCCTCCCTCTTGGAGACACTCCAGGGATTACATCGGATCTCCCTGGTAACCCAGAGTAATCTACCTATCTTAAAATCCCTAATCATGGGGCACCTGGGTGGCTCAGTGGATGAGCGTCTGCCTTCAGCTCAGGTCGTGATCCTGGGATCCAGTCCCACATTGGGCTCCCTGCATGGAGCCTGCTTCTCCCTCTGCCTATGTCTCTGCCTCTCTCTCTGTGTCTCTCATGAATAAATAAATAAAATCTTTTAAAAAATCCTTAATCACATCTGCAAAGTCCCTTTTTGCATCTAAGGTAATATATTCACAGAGACTAGGATGTGGTGATATTTGGGGGACCATTATTCAGCCTACCACAACCATGTACCTTTCCTTCAAAGCAGTAATCACCATTAGCAGTAATAGAGCTGACACTCGAGTCAGTATTTGATTAATGCTCATCAACTCCCTAGACTATAAACTTCACAAGGATAGGAACAGAGCCTGTTTTTCTTAATTTCTGGATCCTCAGCACTCAACATATATTTACTGATGAATAGATAATTATCTAACAACTAAAAACAACAATAAGGGGGATCCCTGGGTGGCGCAGTGGTTTAGCGCCTGCCTTTGGCCCAGGGCGCGATCCTGGAGGCCTGGGATCGAATCCCACATCGGGCTCCCGGTGCATGGAGCCTGCTTCTCCCTCTGCCTGTGTCTCTGCCTCTCTCTCTCTCTCACTGTGTGCCTATCATAAATAAATAAAAATTAAAAAAAAATAAAATCAACAATAAGGAATGTAAAGTGGCAATAGGCAACAAGGAAATTTTTTCCTCTTAACTTCCATTACTGTTTTCACTTTGTTTTGTGCAATAAATAAAAATGAAGAGGCAGAAAGCTGTACTATTGAATAGGCTTCTTCAGAACTTTAACCAAAAAAAGAAGTTTGTAAGTTGACTACTTACTTCGTATCCAAAAGCTGAAGCTGGTGGTTACTGTCTCTGTGGGACATCTTCAGTTTGGTGCTTTGCTCTGATATTGACAAGTCCACTCTGTTCAAAAGCTGAGAAATCTGTGAAAGAAGCTTTGCTTGTAATATCACATCTCATTTTCTCAGAGGTAATCTCAGATAACATTTAGTAAGCTATATTCTAGTTCATGACATTAAGGTTCAATATAATTTAATCAATTCATTTAGGAGCTTACTTTGTCTTTCCACTTCCATTTCCTATCATACACACTCATCAAAAATCAGGACCAGGAACACTGCCAAAATATTCATTACACTCTGAGTACTTAACTTTATAGTTCTCTGCTGAGCAAGCCTACTTCCTGCCCGGGACCACTATGTCCACCTACTGGCACAAGATACAGTTTGTTTGGTATTTTTTACCTTGGAATTTCTACCACAAATGTGCTGGCTAGTCACAGAGAATGGAACCCTCATCATTTACAAATACCATTAAGGTCCCAAATTTACCTCCCTATCAAGTTGAGTCACCAGAAAATAGAATTTGTAAATTATATCCCTCCTACTCCTTTTTTTCACTATCTACCCCCTTGCATTATCTTTCTACTAAAACTTAATATAAAACTAGTCCTATATGAAATGTGTTTATTTGTGAAAAATTATGATGTTCAATGTTCCTTATATAGAAACTCATGGGGACGCCTGGGTAGCTCAGTGGTTGGGTGCCTGCCTGGGTCGTGATCCCAGGATCCGGGATTGAGTCCCACATGAGGCTCCCTGCGAGGAGTTTACTTCTCCCTCTGCCTATGTCCCTGTCTCTCTCTCTCAGTCTGTGTCTCTCATGAATAAATAAATAAATCTTAAAAAAAAAAAAAAAGAAATTCATGGAACACAATCCAGAACAAAGAAAAAGTATGTCTTTTTTTTATAGATTTCTATATGTATTTTACTTGGTGTGGCTACTGGGAAGCTTAATATTTCCTAAGCATTTATTTTCTGATGTGATCACTCTATCCTCATTCTTTGAAAAAAAATTACTAGACTTGTTGTTTTGTTGTTTTCTTTTGCATGGCTTTATAGTATCTGTGTTTTTCACGTAAGTAGATTTAGATTTTTATTGAATCTATTTTGGACACAAGTACTTTTAATCCAATAGATTGACCAGATGCCCTATTTTACTGGAATGGTCTCTCTTTACATGAATAATGGCAAGTAGGGCAGATACTGGCAAATCTTAGGAGACAGGCCCCTTTATGGCAAAGGGAAACTTTAAAGTGACCAAAAGCAAACTGTGAAATGCCAAGAATTTTGCTTTATGAAATTGATCTGTGAATTTCAAGGTGGAATACTCTAAAATTCACCAGCCAGCCTACCTTCTGGCTTTGTCTGAGTTCTTTCCCACAACAGACTGTGATGAAGTAGCATGAGGTCCAGTACAGTGACTATTTTCTGAACCAAAAATTGGGACAAGGAGCATATAAAAGAAAGTCTGATCACTTACCCTACGCCAGGAGTAGTTTTGGAGCTATAATTTAGAATTTCTGAAATATATTAATTGTTTTAGGAATGAGGGAAAAGAATCTTTAAAATTAGGACTGTGGGCAGCCCAGATACCTCAATGGTTTAGCTGCCTTTAGCCCAGGGCGTGATCCTGGAGACCCGGGATCAAGTCCCACATCGGGCTCCCTGCATGGAGCCTGCTTCTCCCTCTGCCTGTATCTCTGCCTCTCTCTCTCTCTCTCTCTCTCTCTCTCTCTCTCTCTCTGTCTCTCATTAATAAGCAAGTAAAAAAAAAATCTAAAAAAAATAAAATTAGGATTGTACCAAAAATCTTGGTGCTTTGCTTGCCATACTCCTGTAGGGCCACTGCAGGGAAACAGAGGAAAGGAAGAAGCAAGGAAAAGAATGGCACATACTGGGTGCCCACGCTGGTTTCTCCCAACCACGTTATTCTTAGCTAACACAAATTAACTACTTTAAAAAGGCTACCGGAAATAGGCCATACCTGTCCCTCTGCGTCTTTGATTTTCGTCTCCAAGATAAGTTTGGCCGCCTGCTGTTCTTTGTTCAAGTGCTGGAGCCCCTCGTAAGTTGTTTTGTGCTCTGCAGAGAGTCTGGCTATGCTGGCATCACATCTGAAAATAACAAAGCTAACTCTTATTAAAGTTTAAAAACAAGCACTGAGGCCTCTTGACATACTGTAAAATGCATGACCCCACTCAACAAAACTGTACTATGATGACTGATTATTTTACACGGAAGATCAAATGAATACAGAGAGCTACCTTCATTATGGTTTTTAAGTTAAACCACAGGGGTGTTGCTTAATAAGAGTAGGAATGTGACCATCAAAGTAGGAAAGGCTTTGCAAAGCCTTTCATAAGTACAAAACTGAACGTGCAGTGAGAGCCCAATGACGAAAGGCTTACATGATGTGCTGGATGTGGCCTGTCACTCTTTGGTACCACCTCCATCCTTTCAAGTGCTTTGGGTCTTCTTTGGATCTCAGAGGCAACGTCTACCACATTTCAAAGAACTACTCCAAACCTTTTACTGCATTGCCTATGAGGTTGTATGCTTTGAGTGGGGTCCAGAACAGGAGAAGGCTGTGTAGGTTGTCTAAGCTGCAGTGAGGCTGCTCTGCTCCTTGGGCCTTAAAACTTGGCAGTTCCAATGGTGCTCTAAGTATCTGTGGCTGTGTGGGAGATTTCTGTCAAACCCTAATAGGTGAGTCACAGAACAGTCCCCTAGGAATATGGAGCAAAGTCATGTCCCATTTCAACCCAAACATTCTGCTCTGAGAAGTAGCTATTGGCTTGCTACTGGGTTCTGGTAAAAACTACAGCCTAGGGATCCCTGGGTGGCGCAGCGGTTTAGCGCCTGTCTTTGGCCCAGGGTGCGATCCTCGAGACCCAGGATCGAATCCCACGTCGGGCTCCCGGTGCATGGAGCCTGCTTCTCCCTCTTCCTGTGTCTCTGCCTCTCTCTCTCTCTGTGTGTGACTATCATAAAAAAAAAAAAAAAAAAAAAGAAACTACAGCCTAAGCATGGGATTCGGTAACCATACAATCTGGCCAATCTATCATGAGCACCAAGCTATTAAGGCGGCATATGAGCAGCATGCCATCTTCAAGAGGGAGGGATACATAGATGGCAGGCTTAAATAGGTCCCAAAGGCATAAGTAAATTGCACGAGCCCAGACTCCCATGGTACAAACTCTTGCTACTGTCAACCTTCCTTCAACTCATACATATGGGCTCCTGAGGAGTTCCTGATGACCAGGTGGACTGAAGGAGGAAGAATCAGGCCTGGTTTACAGAAGGTACTGGTACCCTGACCCCTTCCAGAAGAAGACTTAAAAGCCCACTCAGGAGTGGCCCTCAAGGTTATCAAGGAAGGGAAACCCTCACAGTTGGCAGAAGTTCAAACAATGCATCTGAGGATTTGTTTTGCCTAGAATAAAAAATGGCTGGGTACTCATGGCCATTGGCTAATGCAAGAGACATAGAAGAAAGATATTGGAGGACTGATGAAAAGGGGAAAGGTTTATAAAATGGCTCGCTCAGAATTGACAGAGCAGAGCATTTTTGTTTCTTGCGAATGCTCTCGGTATCAAAGGGGTAGAAGCCTAAAAACTACTTCCCAGACAACCTTGTCAGCTGGGTTCTGATTTATATCCCACCAATGAGAGGCACTTATCTAGAGAGGTGGAGAATCCCTTATGTTCCCCTGGCAGGGACGAGCAGATAAGTAGTAAACTTGCACAAGTGAGGTTTATAGCCACCTCCAGGTACTCTCCTGGAAATCACTTACTTCCATGTTACACGCAGCTAATATCATCAATGGCTCCTTTCTGTGACTCTTCTACGTCCTACTGTCCTGGGAGCCACTAGAAGTTTCCTTCCCTTTGCTTCCTTAAATCTAAATGGTTTTGTAAACTCTAATTTCCTAGACTAAACCCCTTCCTGTTAAAATACTTAGAGTGGTTTCTGTTTTCTCGACTGAATCTTGATGCATATATAGTTATTAAAATTTTACAAGGAAGTGAATAAAATATTAACCAACTATCTCTAGATAATGTGTGATTTTTTAAAATTCTTCATTCTTTTATAAATTGTACAACTTTTCTGCAATATATATATAATGTTCTGATCAGAAAAACAATCATATGAAGAAAATATTTCAATCAACAGCCGTGTATAAAGAATGCATGACAACTTCATTGAATATGTACCATCATACCATCTTTCCCTGGGCTCCTCATGAAGCAGAAATGAGGCTGGAGCAGAAGAAACCCAGAGCTAGAGAAATGTGGATAGAGTCACTGACATGAAAGTGAGGCCAGGGTCAAGGCAATATACAGCAGAAGTAGAGAGGCTGGAGTTGGAACCCCACATCATAATTCAGGCATTCAGTCAATCAGTATTTGTAGAATGACTACTATGTGTCACACACTAGTTACACAAAATGAGGGCATAGTGGGAACATTTTTCTTCTTCAAGATACATACCACACAATCTAGAAGTTAAAAAAAAAATTCTCATGCCACTACTGTAATACTGTTATTCAGCTTACATGTGTATTTTTTCTATTGTTGTTGGAGATCTAACATTTTGTTTTTGTTCATTATCCCCCCCAACTCAGACAAAGAAGCTCAGAAGACTGGGAACTTGCTGAACAAGTCATTATAAACGCACTTGAAGAACAAGATTGAAGAAATACAGGTTGAAGAACAAGCCTGTGACCGCTCATGGTTTCAGTAAGTCAGCAATCTATGATCTTCCTAAAAGCACTGGGAATGTGTTCTTTAAGATGTATATCTGCGGGGATCCCTGGGTGGCGCAGCAGTTTGGCGCCTGCCTTTGGCCCAGGGCGCGATACTGGAGACCCGGGATCGAATCCCACATCGGGCTCCCGGTGCATGGAGCCTGCTTCTCCCTCTGCCTGTGTCTCTGCCTCTCTCTCTCTCTCTCTGTATGTGACTATCATAAATAATAAAAAAATTTAAAAAAATTTTTTAAAAAAAAAGATGTATATCTGCACTGGGGCCTCAAAAAGGTTCCCTAAATGACTAAGCATACTGAAAAGGATCTCACTCACTAAAATATATCGAGTATTTGCAACCAACTATCAAAAACAGCATATTAATTGATAAAGGTTAAAGTATAAATCCCTCTAGAAGTTTGAAAAAATGAAATATTGATCTATAGTTTATAAGCCATGAATAAAAATGAGAGGGCATGCCAGTGCTTGGTAGGCTTTCTAATAAGGTAGAAGATTTAACCAATTTACTAATTATTTTGTACTAAAATGTTGTGAATTAAAACTACTACCTGCTTGGGGATTCCTGGGTGGCTCAGCGGTTTGGTGCCTGCCTTTGGCCCAGGGCATGATCCTGGAGTCCCAGGATCGAGTCCCACATCAGGCTTCCCGCAGGGAGCCTGCTTCTCCCTCTGCCCGTGTCTCTGCCTCTCTCTGTGTGTCTCTCACGAATAAATAAAATCTTTAAAAAAAAAAAAAAAAAAACCTACTACCTGCTCATGTCAGTTGAACATGGTAGACTCAACACATGCCCTCATTTTGGCTCCCTCCTGAAAACCTTCAAGATGACTCCAGATGAATAAAAAAGGTATAAATCCAAAAGGACAAAAAAGAATGGGGGGAAAAAAAGTATGGGAGAAAGTAGAAAACAGACAGATGGTGCAGAAGATGGAGCAAAGCATATGTTTTGCTACAGCTGGTGCTGTAAGCTTGAAGGACTCTATATCTGAAAACCAACAGAAGTAAGAAGTTTTAGTTTCCACGGGGCAAGATGGGTGAAAACCTGCTCCACTTGTGACAGAACATAGGAACCAGGGTAACAAAACCAGAGACCTGAATGGGGCTACACCATCTATAGAGAGCTCAAAAAAAACCAAAAGCAAAAACAAAAACAAAAACAAACAAACAAAAAAAAAAAACAAATGAAAAACCTGGATCTACAGAGTTTAAAAGAAATATGTTTAAGATGCCAAAAAAAATCAAAGACAGATTAATATATATCAAGAGTTATTAAACAAAAATAGGCAGAGAGGAAAGAACAGGTGGACAAAAGAAAAATGAGAAATCCTAGAAGTAAATCACAGCATCTTCACAAGCTTGACTAACTCTAGACCGGACATGACTGAAGACAGAGTCAGTGAGTTAGAAGACAACAGCAAAGAGCTCACTTGAAAGGCAGCAAAGACAGAGATTCAAAACATGGAAAAATAGCTAGGAGACAAGGAGGATGCTAACATAAGTGAAAGAGGAGTTGAGAAGACCCCAAAGACGGAAACGGAGAGAATTGCCTCTCTTAGGCATGAGTGCTGCCAGTTTTCTAAAATTGAAGAGAAACATGAGTTTTTGAGTGTTCGGCGACTACAAAGTGGGATAAGTAAAAGTAAAGAGAAAATAGGGCTTGGTGATAACAAATGATACAGATAACATTTTAAAAAGTACCAGAGACCAAAGACAGGTAACCTACCTACTGTAAGACTGACAGCCCACAGTAGGTGTCAGAAGATACCATAATGGTGGAAGTGGAAAAACACCTTCTTAGGATGGAGGAAAAATAACATCTCATCTAAGAATAAATGCAAAATAAAGACAGAGATAGTTTTAGACATGCAAACATTAAGAAATGTATCACCTACAAAGCCCATACTAAAAGAGTCACTAGATCATGTACTTCAGTAAAAGGAAACAGTACCCAGGGACACCCTACTGGCTCAACTGGTAGAGCATGCAACTCTGGATCTTCAGCCTGTAAATTCGAGGCCCACATTGGCTGTAGAGATTACTCAAAAATAAAATCTTAAAAAAAGAGCCCCCAGCGAAAGGAGTGGGATGCAAGAAACAATAGTGAACAAACTGAGATCACTGGTAAGTTTAATGTTTTGGAGACTGAATAAAGTAAGTTACCAGCTCAATTATTCCAAACTTAAAAATCTTTTCTTAGTCCTGACATTTACCTTAAACTGAACAACCTAACTCAGTCATTTTGTTAAAATGCTATAATCTTTATTGGAAGTAACAGGAAAAAAATTAATGGGACAGATATTTTGGTAAATATTGACTTAAATGCCTAAAATTTTTTTAAAAGATTTTAAACAATCTGACAAAACTGCATATATGCATTTAAATTTTTTTCAGTATCCATAGACTCAATGTATACAATTAAGCAATAGTTATGCTATTCTTCTGTATTGGAATTCTTTTTTTTTTTTAAGATTTGTTTATATATCTGAGAAAAAGAGAGAAAAAATCTCAAGCAGACCACCTACTGAGCACAGAGCCTGATGTGGGGCTCAGTCCCACAACCCTGGATCACAACCTGAGCCGAAATCAAGAGTTGAACAGTTAACTGACTGAGCCACCCAGGCACCCCAGAAATCTTTTTTTAATATGAATTGAATGCCCAGTGTTGGAGAAAGTTTGTAGATTCAAGCTACATCACACACTACTGTTGGAAAAATAAATTTTACAAGCTTTCTAGAGGGTAACTTGGCAGGATATACCCCAAATCTTGAAACATAAATATATTTCTATGTGCCTTTCAATCTAGGTATTAACCCCAAAGAAACAAAGCTGTGAGAAAAAAAGGCAAACTAAACACAATTCTGTACATGTATAAATTTCTGCTATTTAATTTGCTGTTATTATCTATCTATCTACTTATTTATTTTTAACAGAGAGAGAGAGAGATAACACAGGCAGAGGGAGTGCAGGCAGAGGGAGAGGGAGAAGCAGATTCCCTGCTGAGTAGACAGCCTAATGTGAGGCTCGATCCCAGGACCCTGAGATAGTGACCTGAACTGAAGGTAGATGCCTAACCGACTGAGCCACCCAGGTGCTCCAACTTGTTGCTGTTTTAGAATATAGACCAAAATCTATTAAAATCCCCAAAAAGGGTTGCTCCTTACCCTCTAACTTCCAGCATCATCTCACACATTTCTGTCCCCTTCCCTCTTCAACCAGCCACACTGGTTGTATGCCAGAGCTGTGAACTTACCTCACTCTTTCCTATTTTGTTCTTTGTCTGGAATGTTCTTCTCTGACCCGCTCCTTGGTTAGTTACTATTCATCCCTCAGAGCTAAGCAAACAAGTCTCTTCCTTAAGGAAGCCTTTCCAGAGCCCCTAGAGATTAGGCACACCAAGTATACACTCTAAGAATGCCCCTCATATCTCTTTTGCTGAATTTCTTATAATTAAGACTTTTTGTTATTGTTATTATTTTGGATCTCTTACTCATTTTTTCATAATATACTCTCTTCATTGGCTTGTGCATGGCTCACTTTATTTAGTTAATTATTTTTAATAACTGCTCCCATGAAAGTAAGCATTTTGAATCTTGTGTCATCATTCCCTTGTTTTCCCATTAAGAAAACTAACTGTAAGCCAAGAAACAGACTCTTAACCACAGAGAACCATCTGAGGGTTACCAGAAGGGAGGTGTTAGGGTGGAAGAGTGAAAGAAGTGATGGGGATTAAGGAATGCACTTGTGGTGATACAATACTCCCACTAGCAATATATAAGATCTCCTAAGAAGCTACATCCTCTTTAACGCTTGCCATCTTCAGATATTTCAGATGCCAATAAACTGGGTGAAAAAAACCACAGTATTTTGCTGTGTTTTTGAATTTTCATTTCCACATCAACTACAGATGTTAAATCTCTTCACACATTTATTGACCATATGTTTCTGCTTTGGTAAAAGGTCACTGACTTCTCTTACCCATTGTTATATTGGATTGTTTGCATTATTCTTATTAATTTGCAGGAAGTCTTTATATGTTCTTAAACTAACCCTTTACCAGCCAAGATCTTCCTCAGTTTGTAACATCTCATTTTCATTTTCAAAGGGTCTTTTGAAGAGTCATGTTTTAAATTTTAAGGTAAGCAAACCCACCAATGCTTTTCATGCCAAGAAGAAATCCTCCCCTACCTAAAGGTCTAAAAGATGTTCATCTATATTTTTCTGTTAAAACTCTTTAAGTCTTATTTTTAGCATTTGGGCCCTTTACCTATCCAGGGTTGATTTTGTATCTGGTATGAGATACGAAAATTTTTTCTCTTTTTTGACAAGGCTAATGTATTTTTCAGTTCCATTTATTAAGCAACCCCTCCACTGATCTGCTATGCCATCTATAACATATATCAGAATCCCACACACCTGTGGTTCAATTTGTGCACTCTCTATTCTATTCCATCGTTCACTTTCTCTATCCCTAAGCCAAGAGCATATAGTTTTGTAACAAGTCTTGCTATCAAGTAGGGGCAATTCTCCTTTCCTCAGTCATCTTTGGAAGTGTCCTGGATATTTTTGACTCTTAACCCCTAGGTATAAACATTAGGGTCATCTTAACAAGCTCAGTGTAACACTCTGTTGGGATATTAGCTAGAATTTCACTGATTCTGAAAATCAATTTGAAAGAATTGATATCTTTAAAAATTTTAAGACTTCCTACCCTTGCATATAATATCTATCTCCATTTACTTATGTTTTCTTATTATTTCTTAATCAAATTTAAAAATATTTTCCCCAGGGATCCCTGGGTGGCACAGCGGTTTAGCGCCTGCCTTTGGCCCAGGGCGCGATCCTGGAGACCTGGGATCGAATTCCACGTTGGGCTCCCAGTGCATGGAGCCTGCTTCTCCCTCTCCCTGTGTCTCTGCCTCTCTCTCTCTCTCTCTCTCTGTGACTATCATAAATAAAAATTTAAAAAAAATAAAAAAAATATTTTCCCCACAGAGGTCTTGAACAATTTTTGTTAGATTTCTGCCTAGTTATTATATATTCTCTGATTTTAAACATGCTTTCTAGTTATTTGCTATTGTTTTATAGTAAGAAAACTGACTTTTGTATATTAATATATCTACCCACCTTAATAAGTACACATTAACAAATCAAAAGAGAAGAATACCTGACCTGAATGGATACAAAACACACTTGGGAAACACCAATACAAATTTATGAATTCTTAGTGAATTAGGAATGTAAGAAAGCTTATTTAATCTGATAAACCTATGTTTAAAAAAAAAATTAGACCAGGAGTGCCCTCATGGCTCAGTAAGTTGAGTGAGCAACTCTTGGTTTCAAGTTGAATCATGAAACTCAGGGTCCGGATCGAGCTTCATGTCAGGCTTCATGCTCAGTGTAGAGTCTGCTTTGGGATTCTCTCTCTCCCTCTGCCCCTAACCTTGCTTGTGCACTTTCTCTCTTTAAAATAAATAAACCTTAAAAAAAGAAACACTGGAGCAATTCAAAATGGAAAACCACTGGAAGAATTTCATTAAAGTAAAAAGAAAGATAAAGATGCCCACAATCACATCTATCTTGGAGGGTTTAGCCATTGCAAAATGACAAGAAAAAGAGACTAAGGATTCAAGGATCAGAAAAGAAGAAATAAAGTTGTCATTATTTATAAATGATATAATTTCTATAGAAAACTCCAAATATCTACAAATAAATTATTCAAATCATAAATGAAATAAAATAATTGTTTTGCCATAAGTTGTTTGATGTCTGTCTTCCCTACTAGAAACAATACAAACTGCAAGCAAGAGGGATGATATCTGCCCTCTTCATCACAAAAACCCTAATGTCCAGTTCATGGCTATACATGTAGCAGAGGCTCAATAAATATTTGTGAATGAATAAATATAAAGAATATTTACTATGTATCACACACTGTGCTAGATCCTTGATACATATTACTTCATCTTCACAAATCATCCCCATTTCACAAATGATGGTTAAAAACACCACCAAATACAGACCCTTCTTTTTTGAGTTCATAATTTTTTACAAAATATTATTTAAATCATATGTGGGGACATCTAGGTTTGAACATATTATGAAATTAAAAAAATTATAAAAAGGCTTTATTTTCCAATCCAAACACAGCTTACTGGGTAGAAACTGCCAGGTATCACTAAATCAGACCAGTTCTGTTATCTTTGCAAAGCTGTTTGAGGGACAGGCTAAGTTTGAAAAAGTTATTCGGAAAGGTCTCCAAATTATCATGTCATTAATGGCTTACTGATTTTCACTAGCTATAGTCTGGCTTCAATATTATTTCTCAGTTGGAAACAAAAATACTACAATGTAAATTTCCATTAACACCAAGGAGTAGTTACATACATTAAATTATGGCACCCACATGTAGCAGAACACTCCATATCCAAGCAAGTAGTATGCTAGATCTATGTGTATACCTGAAGAAAACCCACAATATATTGTTATGTGGGAGCACTTAAGTTGCAGAATAACATATATAATACTTTGCAAAATTAAAATCACATTGTTAAGTAATTGTTTTGATGCAAATCATATTACTGTCATAATAAATTATTACCTTATGACTATGTATGAGAAAATTCTAAAAGGATAGCCAGCAAGCTGCTAACATTAATTATCTGTAAGGGGTAAAATAAAGCAAGGGCTTGGTGAGTTTTCTTTCTTTTTTTTTTTTACATTATATATTTCATAGTGTTTCTGAACTGTTTATTACTAGCACATTTCACTTCTGTACCTTTATAAATAAGAGAACAACCAGCAGGGGTAGGGGGAGTGGCAGGGTAGGATACCAAAGCCTGCCATCAGAAAACATACACAAGTGAATCAATTCTGGTTTTCTTATGTTAAAAACAAAGTTATCCTTACTCCCAAATATTTCAGAAAAAAACTTACATAAGAAAGGGAAATAGAGTAAATGGAACAAAATGTTAACAATTGTGAATCTTGCAAATTTTCTGTAGGTTTCAAATTCTTTCAGAATCAATAAATAAGAAAAAAAGAGGGAAGGCTACCTAGCTATCTCAGCTAATATTGAATTAAAGACATCATTCCTGTCTTTTCAAAAACACACTCATAAAAGACAGCCTCAGGCTTCTAAATATAGCTGTGTGCATGGCTCAAGAGCTTTAATTAGACAAGAATTCACAATAAATCTGACCAGTTGCTCTGTTTTATCTCAATGTTATATTATAGATGAACTGATAATGTAGTCATTCTAAAATTTCCCTTTTCAGATCTTTGGATAGCTATCTCCTAGGTGCAGTTCTTGGTTGTGGTCATTGTGTGTCAGAGTAACTTTTCACCTGGTTCAGATCAATGGTGGGGAGGTGGTCAGAAGTTCATCAACAGAGTTCCAAAGGTCTAGCCACAAACCTGAGCAAGCAACATGCTTAAGCAGAATATCTCTTACAGCTTGTGACATGGTAGCTTAGCACACCAAAGGCAGTGACATTTAAAACATTAAGTTGTTCATATTCCATCTTATAATTACCTACATATATAATAATTCATATATAATACTTTGCAAAATTAAATCACATTGTTAAGTAATTGTTTTGATGCAAATCCTATTACTATCATAATAAATTATTACCTTAAGACTATGTATGAGAAAATTCTAAAAGGATAGCAAGCAAGCTGCTAACATTAATTATCTGTAAGGGGTAAAAAAAATATACACACACACACACACACACACACACACACACAATTAAGCCCTTAGAGGCTGGCAATAATTTAACTGAATCAGAGAATCAGATTGTGGTGCAATTTATGTTACAGGGCATTGTCCAAAACAGTAGAGGGGCACCTGGGTGGTGTAGTCAGTTAAGCATTCAACTCTTGGCTCAGCTTAGGTCATGATCTCATTGTTGTGACTTCATAGTCGTGAAGTCAAGCCCTGTGTCAGGCTCTGTGCTTAGCAGAGATTCTCTCTCCCTCTCCCTCTGCCCCTCCTGCTCATTCTCTCTCAAATCAATCAATCAATCAATCAATCAATCAATCAACCAATCTTTAAAAATAAAAAACAGTAGAGCAATCTACCAGCAACTAGTGGAGCCTAAGAGCTGGGTGTGATACCTACAAGAGGCAGACAGCTTAATAAAAGTTCAGGGAAAAGGGCACCTGGGTGGCTCAGTTGGTTAAGCATCTGATTTTGGCTCAGGTCATGATCTTGGGGCCCTGGGACAGAGCCCCACTTGGGGGGGGGGGGTGTCCATGCTCAGCAGGGAGTCTACTTGTCCCTCTCCTTTTCCCTCTGCCCCTCTCCCTGCTCATGCATGCTCTCCCTGTCTCAAATAAATAAATAAAATATTTTTTAAAAAAGACCAGGGAAAGAGACAGTCAAAAAGAGTCTTGTTACAGCCACTGTCTTCACAGGGTGAATGTGCACCAGACACTTTCTATTGCAGGGGAAACAGACATCACTAAAATAATCCAGCCAAGTCACTAAACAAACAAATAACAATAAAAGCAAGCAGCAAGTAGGGATGGTCAATATCCAGTATCCAGAGATGCCTGGGTGGCTCAGTAGTTGAGTATCTGCCTTTGGCTCAGGTCGTGATCCTGGAGTCCTGGGATCGAGTCCCACATTGGGCTTCCCATATGAAGCCTGCTTTTCCCTCTACCTATGCTCTGCCTCTCTCTGTGTATCTCTCATGAATAAATAAATAAAACCTTTTTAAAAAAATATCCAGTACCCAGGATTGCTATATTATCTAAAATGTCCAGTTTTTAATAAAAATTATGAGAGATGCAAAGACACCAGAAAATGTGAACTGAACACTGAAAAAAAGCAGGCAAAAGAAACTGCCAGTGAGAGGGAACAGGTGTCTGATTTAAAAGACACAGACTTCAACGCAGCCATTATGAATGCAGGATGATAAAAGAAATAGAGAAAACATGCTTTAAGAAGTAAAGGAAGGTATAATGATAACATCTCATCAAATAGAGAATATCAAAAAAGAGAAAGAAATAATTTTTGAGAAGGATCAAATGGACCCAATCAAGAAAATGAAAAGAAAACCCTTAGAATGGGGGAAACTTTTTCAGCTCAGATATCTGATAAGAGAACTGAAGCTAGAATATATAAAGAACTCCTATAGCTCAATAATAGAAAGGCAATTAATCCACTTTAAAAATGGGCAAAAGATCTGACTAAAACAGTTCTCCAAGGAAGATGTACGAATGACCAATAAACATGCTGAATGATGTTCAGCACTATTAGTCACTAGAGAAATGCAAATCAAAACCACTAGATGCTACTTCACACCCACTAGATTGGCTCTCATCAAAGAGACAGACAAGTGTTGGTGAGGAAGGGGAGTGATCAGAGCCCTTGCACAGGGCTGCTGGCACCATAAAATGGTGCAGCCACTTTGGAAAACAGCCTGGCTGTTCTGTTCCTCAAAAGGTTAAATATAGAGTCACCACATTACTCAACAATTACACTCCTAGGTATATATATCCAAGAGAAATGAAAACATATGGCCACACAGAAACTTGTCTGTGAATGTTCGTACAGCTTATAAGAGCCAAAGATCTTTAATCTGCTAATGTCCAATTTCTCTATTTTCTCCTGTACACCTGGACTTGCTTACCTTGAGGGAACTTGTGCACCTGCCTCAGTATATGCAGCTATTTCTCCTCTAAGGCTCTGACACCATGAACACAGACCTCGTAGAGGAAATTGGAAGTGGCCTCTGAGCACTGGACCAACTGTTCCAGTAGAATAGGAAACCTGAACTCCCTTAGCTCTGCTTCAGGGGAAAGGGGAAACCCTATGAGGAAATCCTGTTCAGAGTGTGCCACTCTTAAGGGGGTAAGGATGTCTCTCACCTCAATGGAGAATTATAGGGGAAGCAGCAGGGCCTGTTTCCCATCAATGGCATCACCAATGAAACCATAAACACTAGAAAAATAAAACCTGAAATAAAAGAGCAGCCTTGTAATTTTTTTTAAAGATTGTATTTATTTATTTGGCAGACAGAGAGAGCACGAGCAGGGGGAGCAGCAGGCAGAGGGAGAGGGAGAAGCAGCCTCTTCATTAAGCAGGGAGCCCTCCATGTGGGGCTCAATCACAGGACCCTGGGATTATGACCTGAACTGAAGGCAGACACCCAACTGACTGAGCCACCCAGGTGCCCCAGCAACCTAGTAATGTAATACTATCACTTAAAAAGTTCATACTCTTGGGGCACCTGGGTGGCTCAGTCACTTAAGCATCCAACTCCTGATTTCAGCTCAGGTCATGATCTCAGGGTTGTGAGATCAAGCCCTGTGTTGGACTCCACACTCAGTGGGGAGTCTGCTTAACATTCTCTTTCCCTCTCCCTCTTCCCCTACCCCCACTTGCATGTTCTCTCTCTCTTTTAAAGTAAATAAGTAAATCTTTAAAAAAAAAAAAAAAAAGTCTATACTCCTCCAATTCAATGCAAGAAAGCCAAAACTTTGCTAAATATTTTTTTCACCTAAGTTGATTTCAACAATCAGTCTCATTAGCATTCCAGGGGAAAGACACAAAATAAAGCAAAAATGGGGGGGGGGGGTGCTCACAACCAATGTTTGTGATTGTTTCAGAGTAAAGTACTTGTTACTGAGAAGGAACCTGGCTGGGTAGGGAAGTTAATAAGAAAATGCACAGGAGGGATGCCTGGGTGGCTCAGCGGTTTAGCGCCTGCCTTCAGCCCAGAGCGTGATCCTGGAGTCCTGGGATCGAGTCCCATATCAGGCTCCCTGCGTGGAGCCTGCTTCTCCCTCTGCCTGTGTCTCTGCCTCTCTCTCTGTGTCTCTCATGAATAAATAAATAAAATTTAAAAAAAATATATAAAGAAAGAAAATGCACAGGAAAAATGCGCAATACCTGGAAATATTTCAAGGTCATCTCTCCAGTTTCCTGAGGATAATTTCACTGCTGCTTCCCTTGTGTAATAAGTGCTCTCTCATGCTATGAGCTCTTTACATGCCATGCCCTGTGCTAGGCCTCATACATACTCTCCCCCACCAAATCTTCATCTGCAACTAAAGTATACAGGCAGATCTTCAAAGGTTTCCAAAAGTCTCTCCTCTGCCCTCTAGTCTGAAGCCCTTCTAACTCCTCACTCTTCTGAGAGGTATTACACAATGGGGTTGCTTTTAAGCCAACCACCACAAAAAGGATTTGAGTTTTTCAGTCCCGTTACAGTGATTTCCTAGATCATTAATTCACCCAAACAAACATTTATCGAGTATCTACTGTTTTCCAGATATTTTTCTATGCACACACATTACAAAGATAAAAGATAACATACTCAGCCCCAAGACGGTGAAGACAACAGAGAGGTTCAATAGAACAGAATAACAGGGGAGCTTAGGAGAGTGGGGTACCAGGAAAGACTTCCTGGAGGAGGTGACATTTGAACTGAACTTGAAAAGCTGACTAGAAGTCAGAAAAAAAGGGAAGACGAAAGTCATGCTGCGCGTGTAAGAACAGCATGTGCAAAGATACAAATAGGAGAGCACGGCCCATTCAGGGAATAACAAGTCGCTGATCACTGTTGGAAGTTATAGCACCAGAGTTGAGAGAGATAAGGAGGTCAGTGGGGGAGAGGGGTGTGGTTCCTCACCTAGGGTGGTACTAAAAAGACTGGAGTCGACCCAAATGAGAATAGAAAACCACACAAGAGTGGCAACTAGGCCTACATTTAATTCATGGAGCCCTCTGCTATGAGACTAATGTTCATCCACCAGATCCAAACACACATGCCTCGCATCCAAGGTCCTTCATGTGTTATCTGCACAAATATACCCCCAACACTACCTTCCTCTGCTCCATTGAGGCCTTGGACCATGTGGGTCCTGTTCTTTTTTCCATCCAACCTCATTTTCACCTCAGTCTGATTCTAATTGCTTATTGGCTCCGCTGCTCCTGTGTAGACTTGTGCTTGACTCTTAACAGCAGCAGAGGGCAGAAGAGGCTCATAAATATTTTAGAGATAGTGCATTTCCAACAAGTTCTTGGGTGATTCCTAAGCTGCTGGTCCACAGAGCACACTTTCAGTGGTAAAGGGCTGGAACAGCGCCTTTTATACTATCTGAGATCTCTTTTCTAAATTTCTAATCTATCATAGACCAGTATTTTCAGAAAACAAAATAAAAATAAATTACAAGGAAATGAAAATTTTAAGAGACACACTTTGTATCATTGGAGTCAATGAACATAATACTTCCCTGCCAACTTACACAGGTCAGTTCCACTCTCTCAACACTTCCCTCCAAGAACACAACTCCAACTGTGGCAACATAAGAAATCATGGCATGCTCATAATCAGGTGTAACTTCTACCTTAGAGTTTACAGGCAAAGGAGGGGAATGTACTAGAAGGATGCGAAGAATCTGCTTCGGGGCTTTGTGAATATATACTTTGTGTAATGGAGTTGATGAAAAACAGCCTTTGATGGGTATAGTCCCATACATCCCACCACGTACCTTGCCACTCTTCCCCGAAGGTCTCCCAAACCAGAGAGCTGACGCATCTCCAAAGTCTTTAAGGCAGAATTAGTTCCATAGCTGATGTTGTCCCGGGCCCGGATCTGCTCCTGGAGTACCTGGGAAAAACAAAAAAAAACCACCAAGGGGGTCATCTGAGAATTTACATGCTGCCACAAAAGCATTTTATACTTTTGGCAAAAATAAGAACATTTAACTCCATTAATAAGAGATTCCTTTTTAGGGGCACTTGGTTAGCTCAGTCATTTAAGCATCTGCCTTCAGCTCAGGTCATGATCCTAGGGTTCTGGGATTGAGCCACACATTGGGCTCCCTGCTCAGTGGAGACCCTGCTTCTCCCTCTGCTTCTCCCCCTGCTTGTGCTCTCTTTCTGTCAGATAAACTAATTAAATTAAATTAAGAAAAAAAATTCTAAAAAAAAAAAAGATTCCTAAGAGTCACCTGATATACATGTGTACAGAGTACCAGGGGCTTAGAGACCTCAGAGACCTCACACAGACCCAGTCCCTTAACCTACCAGTAAAAACCCTGAGACTTGGATGTCACTTGGAGACCCCACTCCCACCATCACCCTCCAACTACTGCTGCAGGACAGGGCAAAGCTCAGACTTGGACTAGTGCCCTGGACATTTGCTATTACAGGTCAGAGCTCTTTCCACCACTCCAGGCTGTTTTTTGATAGCCACTGCTTTAGGTGAACTTTCCTAAATCTATCAGGAAGCAATAAATCAAGAGCAAGCAGGGACAAGGATGGCCAGGAGTTGTCAAACAGGTCCAAATTCAGTTCTTCCTGCTGTGTGATCCTGGGCAAGTGTGTACAAAGTTCTCTTAGCTTCCTTATCTTCATCTGTTAATAGTAATGGTCACTGTACTTTTTTTTTTTTTTAAGATTTGATTTATTTATTCATGAGAGACACAGAGAGAGGCAGAGTAATAGACGGAGAAGTAGGCTCCTCATGGGGAGCCCAATGTGGGACTCGATCCCAGACTCAGGGATCACGACCTGAGCCAAAAGCAGATGCTCAACCGCTGAGCCACCCAGGCGTCCCGGTCACTGTACTTTTAAGGGAATTGTGAATGTTACACAAGGCAATGCATAGAAAGCACTTAACAATGCCTAGCATGCAGCAAAGACAACAAATACCAATCTCCTTCTAGTACTGATCTGATAAGAGCATTCATGCTGGAATGGCAGCCAGAATGGTGTCCCTTAGAAAGGCATTCAATGACAGCAGAACTGCTTGAAGATCGGGTGGCCCAACAGCAGCATGGCCTCATAGAGCATCCATCCTGGGAAATCTTCTATGGAATGATGGAGATGGAGATGGCGAGGACACCCCTGGTGTTTACCGAGCGCGTGCCAGACAGCGAGCCTGGGGCTGCACTGCACACTGCCGTTCACCAAATCAAACCCACACTCTCGGGGCCCCTGTGTTATGGGCCGGGATTGGGATTGAGGGTCAAGCAGCCGATAGGATACACCCAAAGTCGCATGGATGGCAAGTGACTAGCCAGGACTGACCCAGCAGCCTGGCTCCAGAACATATGCTGTAACCGCTCTGCCATGCTGCCTGCCAAAAACAGGAAAGAGGTTGCACAGAAGCATGACAGACAGACGGACAAACAGACTGGAGAACCTGAGGCCTAGGTCACAGGAGGCCACTCAAAAGCAAAAGGTTACATCGATGTTTCTTCTAGTTCCTCATTCTTTTGTACATGCCTTCTTTTTGTGCTCCTCTTCTCCACCTTTATTGTCCTTCACACTGCCCTCACCACCACCACCTTCCCTCCCCTTTGCAAAGACAAAGCTCTTGATTTCTTACATCCTTTCCCTTTCAACCATTTAAACATTTTCATCTTTTTGATTAATGTCAGCTTCATATTTTTAAATTTTTCTTGCTTCCTTTTTGGTTTTATTCACTTTTTGTAACTGTAAAAGATGAGCATTGAGCTCCTTTATTTATATTATGTCTTCTTTAATAATGAAGACTTTAGGTTTTGGGTTTTTTTTTTTTTAAGATTTTATTTACTTATTCATGAGAGACACAGAAAGAGGCAGAGACACAGGCACAGGGAAAGCAAGTTCCCTGGGAGGAGCCTGATGTGGAAATTGATCCCAGGACCCCAGGATTACTGAAGCTGAAGGCAGATGCTCAACCACTGAACCACCCAGGTGTCCCTCCAGACTTTATTTAGAACAGTATTTGCTGTGTCCACAGGTTGGGGGTGAAGTGCTTTCCTTTTAACAGTTTTCAGCTTTGAATTTCTCATTGATCTAAGGATATTTAGTAACTAAGGATTAGAGTTGTGCTTTTTCATTTTCAAGCAATTAAGTTTTTTGGTCATTTTTCTTACTTATTTCTACTTTACTAGCTTAGGATCAAAAATATGGTCTGTGGAATAAGAAATTTTTTTAATGAATTAGAGTTTGATTTGTGGCACATATTTATTAAATGTTCCATGCAAAAAAACTATTCAAGGAACAAAAGGTTTAATATTGTCTGTTAGATTGAGTTTGCTGATTCCATGATTTACTTCTAGATCTTATTTATTTTTGTCTAGTAGATCTCTCCACCTCTGAAAGACATTTTATGAATTCTCCTCTTATAAAATATTTTCATCAAGTTCTTCTTACATTTTTAACCCTTTTCATTTTACATATTTAGCTGCCATTTTTTTCTGGCACATACGGATTTGTGATAAAAGTGGCCATCACCATTTCACAATAACCTTCTCTTTTGATTTCGTGGTTGTTTTTTTTTTTAAGATTTATTTATTCATGAAAGACATAGAGAGAGGCAGAGACATAGGCAGAGGGAGAAGCAGGATCCTCGGGGGGAGTCTTATAGGGGACTCGATGCCAGGACCCCAGGATCATGCCCTGAGCCAAAGGCAGACACTCAACCACTGAGCCATCGAGGCGTGCCTGATTTAGTGCTTTTAATGTTGTTTCTTCTTACCTAATATTAACATTGTAATGGCTACGCCTTGTAAATAATAAAGCAAACACTTGCTTGGTCTAACTCTCTACCAGGCACTATTCTGCGTGCTATTCGTATGTTGACCCATTTAATCTTCACATTGTACCCTCTGAAGTAGGTACTATTATGATCTCCATTTCACAGGAGGTGAAATCTCTAAGATATTTAGTATCTTGCCCAAAGCCACAAGTAATAAGTAACTGGGCTGGGATTTGAACTAGGGACTCTAGTTCCACAGACTGTGCTGTCAATCATGGCACACCCTGTTTGTGTTTTCATTTGACCGTTCATCTCACCTTATGTATACAATTTATGTTGCTTATTTTCTCACTCCCTTTCCTTATTTAGACTGGTTTAATCAGGTTGCCATCCATTGTCCTCCCTCTTGCTATGAATGTTTCTGGACACTACTATTCCATGAATGGCTTCCTTCCCTTGCCCATGTCCATAACCACACATGTCTACTCCAGGCTCTGTTCCTGCATGGCTCCCCCCCTCCTCTGCACAAGACGCTCAGCACACCTCGCGTCCACCCTCCTTTACCCTCCAACCTAAAGGGAAGGATTTTACTTTTCTTCCCTCCTCCCAAGTAGGCTTTGCTAACTCCATACTTCTAGTTGGGCTATAATTAGAATTTTGCTTGTAAAATGTATCTTCTATTTCAATAATTTTTTTCTCCTTTTCTCAGTGCTCCTGTTGCCCAGTCCCAGGCATCCTTCAATATCCATTTACATGAAATAATATAGATCTTGTTTTATGGATCATTGACTACCTTTGTGCTTCTCCTTTTCATTCTCCCCTATCTTAGGGTCTTTCCCCAGATCAAGTGCTTAGATGAAGACTCTGAATCCCTGCCACGTTGATAATCCTCCTTTCCTCAATCCAAAGGGTAGGGACAAATCAAAAGGGTATGGAATTCTTGACTTGAAGGTCTTTCCTCCCAGTGAACTTTGAGGCTGACAAGTCTAGTGCTTCTTGCTCTGTACGTTTCTTGGATCCTTATAACCTAGAAGCTTTTAAGATTTTGTCCTATTTTGGAGTTCAGTTTTATAAGAATGTACCTAACTGGATTTTTAAAATTTTTTAATTTATTTTTTATTTTTTAATTTTTTAAAAGATTTTTATTTATTCATTCATGAGAGAGAGAGAGAGAGAGAGAGAGAGAGAGAGAGGCAGAGACACAGGCGGAGAGAGAAGCAGGCTCCATGCAGGGAGCCCAACGTGGGACTCGATCCTGGGTCTCCAGGGTCACGCCCTGGGCGGAAGGTGGCGCTAAACCGCTGAGCCACCCGGGCTGCCCTGGATTTTTTTTTTAATTTTCAATTCTACCTGGAACTCAGTGAAATTTTCAATCTTAGACTCAGATTACTCTTCTATGTAGCTATTGTTTCTTCTCCCATCTGTTTCCTTGTCTCCTTCTGGAACTCCAATTATTCACACGCCCTAGATCTATCCCCCAAGTCTTCATCTTTCCCCACATGGTTTCTCTCGCTTTGTATTTGGCTCTGATGTTCCAGCATCTCTTCTACTTTGCCTTGTGGGCAACTAATTCATGAAAGAAATCATCCTGGCCTCGTGCTCATCTACTGACTTTTGGGTTTTGTTTTTGTTTTTTTGTTTTTTTTTTTTTGAAGATTTTATGTATTTATTCATAGGAGACCCTATGAGACAGAGGCAGAGGGAGAAGCAGGCTCCCTGTATGGAGCCTGATGTGGGACTCAATTCCAGGACCTCAAGATCACAACCTGAGTCAAAGGAAGACATACGATCATGGAGCCACCCAGATGCCCCCCATCTACTAACTTAAAAATTTAAGCTCAAGGGAGAAGTTTTATGTTGTACCGAGATCACCTAAGTGTCCTGTCTTATTCAGTTGGGGCTGCGAGAACAAAATGCCACAGACTGGCTTCTGAACAAGAAACATCTATTTCTCGAAGTTCTTAGGCTGGGAAGTCAGAGATCAGGTGCCAGCATGGCCTGTCCCAGGGGGGTCCTTTCCCTGGTTTGTAGATGGCTCTCTCCCTTCTCACTGTGTCCTCACATTGGAAAACCAAAGCAAATGAGCAAATAAACAAATAAAAAGCAGAAATAGACCCATAAATAAAGAACAAACTGGTGGTTGCCACAGGGGAGGTGTGGGGGATGGGCAAAAAGGGATGAAGGGGAGTGGGAGATCCAGGCTTTCTGTTATGGAATGAGTACGTCATAAGAATAAAAGGCACAGCATTGGGAACACAGTCAACGATACTATAATAGCACTGCAGGTGACAGAGGGTAGCCACGCTTGCAGTGCACATAGCACAACATACAGACTTGTGCACAGATGTACATAAATTGTTTTTGTGCTGCCTTTTCTCAACTATTCTTTTTTAAGTATGCAGACAACTGCACTTACATGCATTTTTTTAGGATTTTCAAACTTACTGACAAAGAAAAGCAGAAATTAGCAATGTGAAGCTTTTGTGTTTTCCTTATTGGAAACCTGGTTGGAGCCAGTATAGATGAGAGTAACAGTGACAGTAAAACGAATATTTCATTGAAAGGAATCTGGAACTGCTAGACCTATCTGTTATTTGCTATAGTTTCTAGCTTTTTCTGAATGAATCCACTCTATTAAGAAGAATGCAAACCAGCTACAATACCTGTGAATGACAAAACGTTAGTCATCTGAACACATTCTTGTAAGAAAACTTCAGATCTGACTAATCTGGTTCTGACACTCTCCCACTGATGAAAAAGCGCTGGTGTTCTCTTTTCATAGGAAGTAACACTTATTTGTTATAGTTTATAGAAAGTAGTACATATTTTTTATATGTAATGCTTCAAACCTTTGTTTATTATAAGGCCTAAGACCAGGGATTCTTAAGCATCTTTAGGGAACATAAGAATCCCCAAGTGGTTTGTTAAATACAGAAATCCCTGAGCCCCACCCCCACAGAGCCAAAGCTAGGGTATAGGCACAGAAGGGCAGAAGTTCAAGGCCCACAGACTCCTGGAGGAACATTGCATCAGATGCTGCAGAAATGGCAAAGACCATAACCAATCTTATTTCATCTGGGTTGTGTCTCAGTCAAGAAATCACGAAGCAAATAAAATAAACAGCAACACACAAAAGAGGTGCTAAAAATAATTAAACAACAAAGTTTTTAAAAGGTTTGATCTTGGGTGCCTGGGTGGCTCAGTCAGTTGAGCATCTACCCTGGACTTGTGTCTCGGTCCCCTGGGTCCTGGGATGGAGCCTCCCATAGGGCTCCCTGCTCTGTGGGGGGCCAACTTCTCCCTCTCCCTCTGCCTGTCACCTCCCTTGCTTGCGCTCTCTCTCTCACTCTTTCTCTGTTAAATGAATAAAATCTTTAAAATAAATAAATGGTTAAATTTTTCTAGCAAGCAAAGAAACAAAATAAAAGTCATGCCATAATAATGCACCACTGTGGTGTGTTGACAATGGGGAATGCTGTGCAAGTGTGGGGACAGGAAGTATATGGGAATGCTGTGCTTTCTGCTCAATTTTGCTGTGATCTTAAACTTGCTCTACTAAAGTTTACTGAAAATTAAAAATTAAAAAATCATACCATTTTCATTTACTAAAAAAGCAAATATTTTTAATGTATAATACTAAAATGTATGTCGAAATTAAAAATGCACAGTTGGCCCTTCCTGATACATCTTTCTGGGACATGATCCATCAAAATATATTGATAATGTTCATAACCTTTGATCCAGTAACTCTAGCTCTTGAAATTAATCCTAAGGGAAATAATAACAAAAATGACAAAAACGTATACCCAAAAATATCTTCCTAGTAAGATATACCAAGTATTTTCCAAGGTATCTGTACATTATTATGCAACCATGAGAAGTTCATGGAGAGCTTTTTAAAATAAGAGAAAATATGGGACGCCTGGTGGTTCAGGGGTTGAGCGTCTGCCTTTGGCTCAGGGCATGATCCCACATCTGGGGATCGAGTCCCACATCAGGGTCCCTGCAAAGAGCCTGCTTCTCCCTCTGTCTATGCCTCTTCCTCTCTCTCTGTGTCTCTCGTGAATAAATAAATAAAATCTTTTTTAAAAAAAGAGAGAGAAAACGTGTACAATTTAATATCATGCAAAAAGAAAGGGTAAAAATAAATATTCAGCATGATTCCAGCTATGTATAAGATACACATAAATACTAGAATATTAACATTTTGTTACTCTTTGGAGTGGGATTATGTTTGCTTTCTCTTTTTGTATATTTTCCACAAAGGCCTTATTTTTATAACCAGGAAATAGTGTGTGTGTTTTAATGCTTACAAATAAGAAAAGTCTATTGAACTTTCAAAATTCTTAAGCAGATGAATAAGATATTGTATTAGAAGTGCTTTCTTTGAATAATACAGAAAAGAATTACATCAACACTTAATGCAATATTCATGTTACTGAAAAGTTATGTGAAAACAAAAGGTATTAGAGAATTCTATGGTGAAGCCTTGGAAAAACAAACCCTCTATACAGTCAGTGATGTTCCCTAATTTGTCATTTGAAACAATGTATCAAAGTGATGTGCTTACTGTAAAAAGGTTACATCCCTACTCTATCACTGACACTCCATTATTGTCAATTCCACAAACTATTTTCTGCATGTCCACCATGTGTTATGCCCCAGGCCTGCCTTCTTTTTCTTTTCTTTTTTTTTTAGATTTTATTTATTTATTCATGAGAGACACAGAGAGAGAGGCAGAGACATAGGCAGAGGGAGAAGCAGGCACCCTGTGGGGAGCCTGATGCAGGACTCCATCCCAGGACCCTGGGATAACGACCTGAGCCAAAGGCAGACACTCAACCACTGAGCCACCCAGGTGTCCCCCAGGCCTGCCTTCAAAGAGGCAACTTGGCTGCGGCAGCAAAGACTACAGAGTGGTAAGTAAGTCCATGGCCTAAAACCATACAATAATGTTTCACAGAGCACAGACACTTGGAAAAAGTGATATCCCTAGTCTTCATTTATTTTTTTCTAAGATAGGCCTATCTTTACAAAATCTCCCTTCCCAAGGACAGTAGGAAACGGCGCTCCCATAGGAGCCCCACAGCACTACATCATGCTGTGTACAGAAAGGTGATGTGGACCCATGCCTCCCCACCCACAACCTCGCCTACCCAGACAAGCTAGTATCACCTAGGAATGACCAGAAAAGAAACAGCTCTGCTTGTTTCTCCTTCTCTAACTCTTCCCAGATTTGTGAGGACTTGGAAAAGAAAGTGTAACTCCGGTATCACCTGGAGAAAGGCCCAACTACAATGGAGCAGGGCCTCATAAGGTAGTAGTTCCCTATATGGCTTTTTCATCTTCACAGTAGGTCTTAAAACTTCCCAGAGTTCCAGCCTTATATCAAACTGCCTTCTTGGCATTTCCATATGGACATTCAAGGGGTCCCTAAAATTTGTCAAGTCCTCGACGAAGTGTCTGCCTCCAACGTGCCAGATGTCCTGCCCAGCCTACTTCCAAAACAGACCCAGAACCCATCCGCTTCTCCCCATGTCCACCGTGACTTCCCTTATCCTAATCACCTTGCCCCTGTATTGCCATGGCAGCCCCAACCCATCTCCCTGCTTCCATTCTTGCTCCCCTACAACCCCTTCCCCATGTAGTAGCCAGGGTGATCTTTTTGAAACACAAATCAGTCTGTAAGCAACAGGAGGGCCAAGGGTTTTATCTGTTTCATTCACTAATGTATTCCCAGCACCAAGGTTTGAATTAAGTTCCTCTGCTTAAAATTAAATAATGCTTCCCATTTCCAAACTCCAAACTTCCCATCATAACTTTCAAGGCTTAAAGATCAGGTCCTATTCCCACACATCCCACTCACTTGCCCCACTCATTCCATGACTCTCTAATCCCATTGGTTCTTTTTCTGCTCCTCAAATATGCCAAGCTTCTTTCTGTTTATGGCCTTGGAACCTGCAGCTTCCTCTCTCTGGAATGTTCTCTGCCCTGTGTGTCTCCCCCAATACACACACTACCACCGTGGCTTGGCTGGCCCCTTCTGTCACTCAAGTCTCAGTTCACATGTTACCTAACCCACTCTCTTCCTGAAATAGCCCCACAATCACGTTCCTTCATCCTATCTTACCAGAGCACAGGACTGAGGCTGAAATTATCTTGGTTATTTAGTGTTTATTGGCTATAAACCCTACTAGACCGTGCAGCAGGCCTAAGAGCAGGGGCCTTGCATGTCTGGGTCCCTACGGTAGCCCGGGTGCTGCTAACAATGCCTGGGTCCCAAAAGAGATCAATGAACTTAGCTCCATGTTCTAGGACTTGGTCTTCCATATTCAAGTCTCAGAGATTATATTTAGCCAGGCCCCAGAGAGAGGTGATCAGGTCCTCAAAGGTGGACTTGGACAAGCTAAAATATATTAGAGACAAGGGCAGATAACAGAACACCAATTTATTAATTCACACTGAAAAACCTCTATCAACAGAACTGAACAAATACTCAAATTGCATTCAATTCACTGTCTTCTCTCCCTAGAGTCAAGGCATGACAAGCCACATCTAGTGGGTAGACTTAACACAAAATGAATTTTGATAATGTGATGTTTAATTATATGTCAACTTGACCAGGCCGTGGGATGCCCAGATAACTGGTTAAACATTATTTCTGGGTGTGTTTGTGAGGGTATTTCCAGAAGTAATTAGCACTTGAACTAGTACATGTCCTTCCCAAAGCAGGTAGTTATCATTCAATCCTTTGAGAGCCATGGTGGAAAGAAAGGGGGAAGGTGGCATTCCCATTCTTCCTGAGCTGGGACATCCATATTCTCCTGCCTTCAGCACTTCTGGTGCTCAGGTCTTCAGATATGGACTAAAGTCTACACTATCAGCTTTCTGGATCCTAGGCCTGAAGGCTATACCACTGGCTTTCCTGGGTTTCCAGCTTGCAGATGGCATATGATAGGACACCTCAGTCTCCATAATCATGTGAGCCAATACCTTATAAGTAATAAATAAATAACCTATTGGTTCTGTTCTCTGGAGTATCCTGACTAATACAGATGATAATCACCAAAGTCCCTCTGCTGATAAACCTGTTCCAATGGGACAAGATCATAGCTGCAGGCTGAAATTCCCTGTTTAGGTAAAATATATGAAGTCTGGCCACCTAGACTCTCTTTGCTTACAGTGCTAGATGCACACTGAACCAAGTTCCCATATGTTTATCGAACTGTACATTAACTTGATTGTCCACACCTCTGCTGTGACATGCTAATAAGGCCCAACTCCGCATTACCACTTGAGTTCAGAAAACTCTCCAGAAGTGGCCCATTTGCAAATTATTAAACTAGCAATATGTACAATCAAGTTAATAGGTGAAGGATTGAGACAGTTTCCCATAACCTAACTAGGTCGAAGCCACCCCAAGCCTGAGAGACATTATGAAGCCTGAGCACGTGAAAACCAGGAGCAGATCTGCCAATTCCAACCAGCAAGGTAGCAAACTCCATCGCCTGGCTCCCCAAAGTCTAAAGACACAGGGAAAAACCCTCAGGGGACATGGGGGTCTCAACCCCTTGCCAAGTCATCAAAGTGTCATGGAAGGGGAAGCTTACCACCAACAAAAAAACCATGGACTGATTATCAGGAGTTGGCGTCCAGGGATTGATAAAAAACAGTACAGATAATCTAGACATGTATAATTCATAGTTGACCACATTACCTCTTCTAAATTTATAATGATGACGATTATTTGTGGAATGTTTCCGAGGAATAAATAATTGATAACATACACCACATCATTAGGCAAACTGCCAAAGGAGACAATGGGTGGAGATGCATTAAAAACAATAGATTCTTTCGTTCAACATTTATCAAGCACCTACTGTGTACTAGCACACAAGAGTCATTTGTTTTGACATTGGAATCTGCTGGGCAGATAATCACAGTTTTGGAAGGGCCATGGTCCTCAGGGCATTTGATTATAAAACATTTTTTGAGTTCCTACTACGTGCTAGACAGTGTGGTAGGTGCTAAAAATAGAAAAATTAAGATTCAGTTCTGGCTCTTAAGGATCACATAGGCTAGTGGTCAGACAATATATTTTACTTTTCTTCCTGTGTACTATGGTCAGAGCCACATGACAGAGAATCATAAAGACTTATCAAGGGATGCCCAGGTGGCTCAGTGGTTGAGTATCTGCCTTCGGCACAGGGCGTTGATCCCAGGGCCCCAGGATCAAGTCTCATATTGAGTCCCACATCAGGCTCCCTGCAGGGACCCTGTTTCTCCCTCTGCCTATGTCTCTCTGTATATCTCTCTCTATATATATATGTATTTCATGAATAAATAAATAAAACTCTTTTAAAAAAAGACTTATCAAGGTAAATTTGCCAAATTATAGTATTAACATACCTTAATTCAAATAGCTCTATTAGGAGCCAAGAGTGAACTTTACATCTTGATATGGCTACAGCTTTAGTTTGATGATACAAAATCATCTACAGGGACAGATTTTAACAAAACAAATACCCAATAAAATTTTATTTATTGAACTGAAAAACAAATGTAAACCAGCAATAAGAATAATTTTAAACAGGCAGTTCACTAAAGAAATTCATTAAGAATCTAAAGACAAGGGGCACCAGGGTGGCTCAGTGGGTGAGCATCTGCCTTTGGCTCAGGGTGTGATCCCAGGGTCTTGGGATGGAGTCCCACATCAGGCTCCCTTCAGGGAGCCTGCTTCTCCCTCTGCCTGTGTCTCTGCCTCTCTCTGTGTCTATCATGAATAAATAAATAAAACATTAAAAAAAAAAAAGAAAGAATCTAAAGACAAGAGGGCACCTGGGTGGCCCAGTCTGAATCTTGATTTCAGCTCAGGTTATGATCTCACAGTCCTGGGATCAAGCCCTGCATTGGGCATCACACTCAGTAGGGAGTCTGCCTGAGATTCTTTCTCTCCCTCTTCCTCTGCTCCTCCTCCTCATGCTCGCTCTCTCTCTCTCAAACAAATAAATCTTAAAAAAAAAAAAAAAAGAGTTTAAAGACAAGGGGCACATGGCTGGCTTAGTTGGCAAAGCATGATACTCTTGATCTTGGGGTCGTGAGTTCAAACCCCACATTAGGCATAGAGCCTACTTTTTTAAAAAAAAAGAATCTACAGACAAAAATACATCTCTCACATCATTTAAATACAGTTTGAATATCTTCACACCTCTTTTCTTTAAATATGCAAATATTGCCTTTGCATAATACCCACATCCCAATTTTATACTACTTATAAATAAAGACTTCCTTTTAGTACTTTTAAAATTTTAATCTACACCATGATTTTACTTTAACAAATTCTGGCTACAATGTGGCAATTCTGATATGTCATCAAGCATCCTAATTTTAGTTATGTGTGGGTAAACATACTTAGGCTCATAATATATGTAAAGCCATATAATTAGTGTTTCATACTGGAATCTATTAAATTTCCAAATTTCCTTCTGTTACTTTATAATGATATATAGTTATTACCAGTTATAAAAAGTAAGTGCTCATACATGCAAAGTATGTTTTTATCAGAATCAGATTTTACTGTTTTTCCTCTCTATAACGGAAATTGTTTCATTTGCAAAACCACAAATCCAAAAATATATGTAAATGGAAAAGAGTGCTGTCTGATTCAGGCAAGAATAATCATTCCATACAACGTGTTTCAGATGGATAAACAGCAGAATTGCAATTACTTTAAAACTCACTACATAATAAATAGCCCAAAAATCACATTTTAAAAACACACCTTAAGAAAAAGAATTAGCAGGCAGCCCGGGTGGCACAGCGGTTTAGTGCTGCCTGCAGCCCGGGGTGTGATCCTGGAGACCCGGGTTTGAGTCCCACATCAGGCTCGCTGCATGGAGCCTGCTTTCCCTCTGCCTGTGTCTCTGCCTGCCCTCTCTCTCTCTCTCTCTCTCTCTCTCTCTCTCTGTGTGTGTGTCTCTACGAATAAATAAATAAAATCTTTAAAAAAAAAAGAAAATAAAAGAAAAAGAATTAGCAAAAACCAACATGACTGATGACTGGATTCGCAGGAATGTTTGCTAATAACGGTAATGAAGCAGTTTAATGACCTTGCATCAAAGGAATGAAGAGGCAGGAGAGAACTCAGTGAGAACTAAAGCCAGAATTCCCTATTTTCATGAAGAAATTCTTCCTGAAGGGGTAGAAATACTAAGAAAGCAAAGAATAGTTGAAAACCACTCCTGATCATGATTGAGAGTTGGCTATGTAAGATGAGATTTCTAGAAGAGCTTCCAAGAAGCAAAGTAGAAAAGAAAAGGAAAACATTTTTGGATTTTAACAATCTGGGTTTAGTCTTAGCACTGCCACTTACTGGTCTTGAGATCTCAGACAAGTCCCTTCACTTCCCTGGGCTTTGGCTGCCTCATCTGAGAAGGTTGCAGTCTGTACAGATGACCTTAGGGTTTCTTCTTCTCTTTCTGCTACCAGCAAATCGGCAACTGGCTTCACTATGAATTGGGCATTTATTCACTTAATAAGCATTCATGGCATTTTGCTCCAAACGCTGTGCTGGACAATGCATAGATGAGTCGGACAAGGTTTCTTTCTTTTTGAGGAGTTCACAATCTATTGGGGAAACTGACTTGTAAAGAAACAATGCCAGTCCTATTCATTAAATGCTGTGGTAACAGTGGCAAGTGCTGGGTGCACAGGATACCTTCAGGGAAAGGGAATTGGAAGCAAAGGAGGAGCTGGCAGGGAGGTCTTCCTAAATTAAAAAAACTATTAAATAGCATTAAATAGTGGGCTCCACTGAGCTTGGAAATGATATGTTTTAAAATGGTTCTGATCATTGGATTAGTACATAGCAGCTACTGAAGAGGAAATTATTCCCTGGACCTCACAGTTGCAGCAAGACACTATTACTTTTTATGATGACAGCAAAAATTAAGTCCAGGGTTTTCTTGTTTTCCCTTTTTAAAAAAATTTTTTAAATTTTACTTATTATTTTAAGTGAGCTCTACACCCAACATGGGGCTTAAACTCATGACCATGAGATCAAAAGTCACATGCTCCACCGACTGACCCAGCCAGATGCCCCAAGTCCAGAATTTTCTAAGGACGCGGTTACATTCTATGCTTTTACCTGAGAACAGTACTGCCAGAATAGGTTGGCTCCAGTCTACAGTCTGTCCTCCACCCACATGAGCAGAGGGAGCCTAGCTGAGTACCTCCAGGGAAATGCTGGGCGTGGAAAGAAAGAAAAGGTCACACTATTTTCTAGCATGAAACAGAAGGATGTTTGTTATTTTTTTATGAAACACTTCTTTGCCATTGGTTAAAGGGATGGGAATGTGAGAATCATGATTTATCCCCAACAGCTTTGATTTTATCCATCTCCTTCTCTAGATTTGGGTACAGCAGGGATATCAGCCCCCTAATATATCTCTGCCCCTTTCCAAAATTGAAATCTTTAAATTGGGGTTCCTCAGTTTGGTAAAGGTGCCAACTTGGGGTTGGCAAGTTATTCACCCTCTTTTTTCACACAAAAAGAAAATTGGAAAGATCATTCTAAATACCAATACCACCTTTCAAAAACATGTATAGTATCTATAGCAATCTTTTAAACTTCCTATGCCCTTCTGATATCATTTGAGTTCTCTTGTTACAGGCAATGGAAAACTGACTTTGGGGGAAAAATGGGATTTAGTGAAAGGATTAGGGAAGAGAGGCACACAACCAAAAGGGAAGCTGGGGATCCAGACTGAAAAGGACATAAAGGATGTTTCCTAGAGTCTAGGCAGCAGGAACACTGGCCAGTGTCCGCAGGCACAGCTGCTGCAGGGAAGATGCTCCAAGCATTTCCACTCTTTGGATCAGTCTGCTCAGGTTTCAAGTTCCAGGGAATGAGAGTCTCAATTCTCTGGCCTAATTTATGGGTTCCAATTCTCTCTAGCTAAAAAGGTGATACAGCACCTGATGAACAGCCATCCAATCTGTAACCAATGGAAGAAAGGTAAACACCAAAAGGAAATCAAGTTTCTTTTTTTTTTTTTTTTAAGATTTTATTTATTTATTCATGAGAGACAGAGAGAAGGCAAAGACATAGGCAGAGGGAGAAGCAGGCTCCCCATAGGGAGCCTGATGTGGGACTCGGTCCTGGAACTCCGGGATCATACCCTGGGCCACCCAGGCATCCCGGAAATCAAGTTTCTAACCAAAAGAAGTTGGAGGGGTGCCTAGGTGGCTCAGTCAGTTAAAGGCCTGACTCTTAGCTTCAGCTCAGGTCATGATCTCATGGTCATGAGATCCATGCCAGGTGTGGAACCTGCTTAAGATTTTCTCTTTCCCTCTCCTTCTGTCCCTCCCCCTTCTCTTCCCTTCTAAAAAAAAAAAAGAAGAAAGAAAGAAAGAAAGAAAGAAAGAAAGAAAGAAAGAAAGAAAGAAAGAAAGAAAAAAAGAAATTGGAGTGGATGTCCTCAGACACCAAAACAACAAAGATTCACTACATCTCCTGAATAACAAACATAATACTTTTCTTTAAACAACGTAAGAAGTACAGACATTTTAGAACCCTGAAGACCAATGTATTTTAACTAGGGTACAATTACAAGTGAAGCCCTGTTCTTAGTAAAGGTACATGAGAATCTCAATGAACAGTGAAAGCTGGTAACCCCATGTGGTTCATCAGGACCTCATTTAGGTATAAACTAAGTGAGAATTATCACAAAAGTAAATTAACTATGCACACAGTAGCCATGAAAGTGTTGGGATAGCTATATTAATATCAGATAAAATCAGGGGGATCCTGGGTGGCTCAGCAGTTTAGCGCCGCCTTCTGCCCAGAGCCTGACCTGGAGACCCGGGATCGAGTCCCACGTCGGGCTCCCTGTGTGGAGCCTGCTTCTCCCTCTGCCTGTGTCTCTGCCTCTTTCTCTGTCTCTCGGAATAAATAAATAAAATCTTTAAAAAAAAATAAGATAAAATCAAATTTAAGATAAGAAATATTAGAAAGAGACAACTTATTTTTTAAGATTTTATATATTTATTTGAAAGAGAGAGAGAGAACACTAGCAGGAGGAGCAGCAGAGGAGAGGGAGAAGCAGATTCCCCACTGAGCAGGGAGCCTGACACAGGGCTCAATCCCAGGGCTCTAGGATCATGACCTGAGCCAAAGGCAGACACTTAACTGACTGAGCCACCCAGGTGCCCGGAAAGAGACACATTTTATAATGATTAAGAGGTCAGTATGTCATTATGAATGTATATGCACCAAATAAAAGAACCCCAAAACACTTGAAGCAAAAACTAACAGAATTGAAAGGAAAAAAAGATAATTCAACAGTAAGAGTTAGAGACTTAAATAATTGATAGAACAAAAGTTTCAATAAATTTAAAGAGATCAAAAATATAAAAAGTATGTTCTCAGCCCTCATGGAATTAAACTAGAGCTCCACAAAAGAAATAAATTTTGATAAATCCCAAACTTCTGGAAATTAAACAACACACTTATAAATAACACATAAACCAAACAGGAGAAAATTTAAAATATTTTCAACTAAATAAAAACTCAAACACAACATACCAAAATTCATGGGAAGCAGCTAAAGCAGTGCTTAGAGAACACTATAGGACTTTAAACACCATTATCAGAAATGACTAAAAATCTCAAACCAATTACCTAAGTTTCAACCTTAAGAAACTAGAAAAAGAAAAGCAAACTAAATAAAAACAAGTAGGAAAAAAAAAAAAAGAAATCATATGGAGTTGAAACCAGTGAACTAGAAAACAGGAAAGCAATAGAAAAAGATGAATAAAATCAGGAGTTGGTTCTCTGCAATGATTAACAACTCAGTGTGGTGAAGATAGCAATTCTCCCCAAATTCATCTATACATTCAAATCAATTTCTGTCAAAATTTCAGTAGGCCTGCAACTAAGAGATTTACTTTCATCAGTCTGTATCACATAATTCTTCCATGCTTAAATTTTTTCATAATTAATATAATTATATAATTACCAAAAAAATTTCAGTTGGCTGTTCTACAGAAAACGATAAGCTGATCCTAAAATTTGTATGAAAATGCAAACAACCTAGAAAAGGCAAAACAATTTTGAAAAGGAAAACAAAATTGGAGGACTTCAGAGTACCTGATTTAAAAATGTACTGTTAAGCTAGAAATTAAGGCAATGGTATAGGAAAACCATGCAGATCAATAGAATCCAGAAAGAAACCGTTATATTTTATGGTCAGTTGATTTTTGACAAAGGGACAACTGAGAAGATTTTCCTTGAGCACTCATACAGGCGAAAAAATAACTTAGACCTTTATTTCACTTTTTATAGGAAGATAAAATAGATCTATAGACCTAAATGTAAGAACTAAAACTAAAACTTTGCTGTTTTAGGAACACATAGGTGAAAATCTTTGTGACATGGGTTAATCAAACAGCTCTTAAGACACAATACTAAAAGTACAAACCATAAAAGAAAAAACTGGTAAGCTGAACTTCATTAAAATAAAAAAAAATGTTGTACTTCAAAAGATACCATTAGGAAAATGAAAATATAAGCCACAGAAAGGGAGAAAATATTTGCAAATCACATAGATGACATGGGATTGGTATCTAGCCTATCTTAAGAACTTTTACAAATCAGTAATAAGACAAACAACCCAATTGAAAATAGGTTCTGGTATATGCTACATTAAGCTAAGTGAATAATCCAGACACTAAAGGACAAATATTGTATAACATACCTAGGATAGGTGAATTCAGAGACAGAAAGTAAAGTAGAGGTTATCAGGAGCTGAGAGAGGTGTGGAATGGGGAATTATTGTTTAATGCAAACACTGTTTCTGTTTGGGATGATTAAAAAGCTTTGGAAGTGGCAAATGGTGTTGGTTGCATACAACACAGTGAACATACTCAATGTCACTGAATTGTATACTTAGTGGCTAAAATGGTAAATATCTTGCCATAATTTAAAAACTAATTTTTAAAAAATGGGCAGAAGATGTAAGTAGACATTTCACCAAAGCAGACATACAAATGACCAATGAGCACATGAAAAGGTGCTCAGCATCATTAGTCATCAGGGAAATGCAAATTAAACTACAGTGAAATATGACTACACATCCACTGTAACGACTATAATCAAAGAGAGAGATAATACCAAGTGTTGACAAGGATGTGGAGAAACAAGAAGTCTCGCACACTGCTGATGAAATTGTAGAATCTGTATAGCCACTTTGGAAAATTATTTGGCTATGTCTTAAAAAGTTAAACATAAGCTACTTTAAGACCCAGCAATTCCACTCCTAGTAATTTACCCAAGAGAAATGAAAACATGTCCACACAGGCTTGTACACAAGTTTCATAGCAGCTTTACTCATAATAGCTAAAGCCTGGAGACAATCCAAATGCCCATCAATAAATGAACAGATAAGCAAGATGAGGTATATCCAAACAACAGGATACTACTCAAAAATAAAAGGAAATGAACTACAGGTATACCTTGCTTTATTGTGTTTTGCTTTATGGAGCTTCCCAGATACTGCATTTTCTACAAATTGAAGGTCTGTGGCAACCCTGCACTAAGCAGGTCTGCCACTGCCATTTTGCTAACAGCATTTGTTCACTTCATGTTTCTACGTCGCATTTGGGTAATCCTCACAATATTTCAAACTTTATTGTTATTAATATTATTATTATTATTATATTTGTTCTGGAGATCTGTGATCAGTGACCTTTGATGTTACTGCCATGCTTGTTTTGGCACACCACAAACTGCACCCATATAAGACAGTGAACTTAATAAACGCGCATATATTCTGACTGCTTCACCTACTAGCCATTCCTCCATCTTTCTCCCTTTCCTTGGGACACAATATTGAAATCAGGCCAGCGAATGACCCTGCAATGGCCTCTAAATGTTCAAGGGAAAGGAAGAGTTGCACATCTTTCACTTTTTAAAATTTTTTTAAATTTATTTATTTGAGAGAGAGCACGCATGAGTGGGAGGGGCAGAGGGAGAGGGAGAGAGGATCTCAAGCAGACTCCATGCTGAGTTCAGAGCCTGACATGGGGCTCGATCCCACAACCCTGAGATCATGACCTGAGGCAAAACCAAGAGTCGGACGCTTAACTGAATGTGCCACCCAGGTACCCCAAATATCTCTCACTTTATTTATTTTTTTTAAGATTTTATTTATTTATTCATGACAGACACACAGAGAGAAAGAGAGAGAGAGAGGCAGAGACACAGGCAGAGGGAGAAGCAGGCTCCATGCAGGGAGCCCGACATGGGACTCAATCCCGGGACTCCAGGATCACATCCTGGGTTGAAGGCGGCGCTAAACCGCTGAGCCACCCGGGCTGCCCTCTATCTCTCACTTTAAATCAAAAGCTAGAAATGATAAAGCTTAATGAGAAAGGCATGTTCAGAGCCAAGATGGACTAAAGGCTAGGTCTCTTGTGTCAAAGAGTTAACCAAGTTGTGAACATAAAGGAAAAGTTTTTGAAGGAAATTATAAGTGCTGCTCCAGGGAACACACAAATGATAAGAAAGCCAAACAGACTTGTTGCTGATCCAGAGAAAGCTTTAGTAATCTGGACAGAAGATCAAAACAGCGACAGCATTCCCATAAGCCAAAGAAAGCCGAATTCAGAGCAAGGCCCTGACTCTCTTTAATTCTATGAAAGCTGAGAGGTGAGGAAGCTGCAGAAGAAAAATCTGAAGCTAGCAGAGATTGGTTCATGAGGTTTAAGGAAGAAAGCCATCTTCATAATATAAAAGTGCAACATGAAGCAGCATGTGCTGATGTAGAGACTGCAGCAAGTTATCTAGAAGATCTATGTGAGATAACAAATGAAGGTGGCTACACTAAACAACAGATTTCCAATGTAGATGGAACAGCCTTATATTGGAAGAAGACGCCATCTAGGACTTTCATAGCTGGACAGGAGAAGTCAATGCCTGGCTTCAAATCTTCAGTGGACAGGCTGACTGTCTTGTTAGGGGCTAATGCAGCTGGTGACTTGAAGTTGAAGCCAATGCTCACTTACCATGATGAAAATCCTGGGGCCCTTAAGAATTATAAGCCTACTCTTCCTGTGCTGTCCATTAGTGGAACAAAGCCTGGATGACAGCACATCTGTTTACAACATGGTTTACTGAATATTTTGAACCTACTGTTAAGATCTGCTGCTCAGAAAAAAAAGATTCCTTTCAAAATATCACTGCTCAGTGACAGCATACCTGGTCACTCAAGAACTCTGACGGGGAGGTACAATGAGATAAATGTTGTTTTCATGCCTGCTCACCACCACATCCATTCTGCAGCCATGGATCAAGGAGTACTTTCAAGTCTTTCAAGTTTCAAGTCTTACTATCTAAGGAGTACATTTCACAAGGCTACAGCTACCAGGGATCAGGATTCCTTCTGGAAATCCCCCTGGAAAGGATTCACCATTCTACATGCTGTAAAGAACATTCATGATTCATGGGAAGAAGTCAAAATATCAACATTAGCAGGAACTTGAAAGAAGTTGATTATAACCCTAATGGATGACTTTGAGGGGTTCAAGACCTCAGGGAAGGAAGAGTAACCGCAGATGTGGTGGGAATAGCAAGAGAACTGGAATTAGAAGTGGAGCATGCAGATGGGACTGAATTGCTGTAATCTCATGATAAAACATGAAGAGCTGCTTCTTATGGATGAGCAAAGAAAGTGGTTTCTTGAAATGCGGTCTACTCCTAGTAAAGATGCTGTGAAGACTATTGAAATGACAACAAAAAATTCAGAATAGGTAGTTGGTAAGACTTTTAAAAGAAGTTCTACTATGGGTAAAATAGTATCAACACCATCGTATGCTATGGAGAAATTGTTCACAAAACAAGAACCAATTAATGGAGCAGACTTTTATTGATTGATTGATTGATCTTATTGTCTTATTTTTAGGAAATTGCCCCAGTCGCCCCAACTTCACCAACCACCACCCTGACCAGTCAGCAGCCATCAACATAGAGGCAAGACCCTCCATCAGCAAAATGATTACGATTCACTGGAGACTCAGATGATGGTTAGCACTTTCAAGCAATAAGGTATTTTTATTTATTTATTTTAATTTTTTATTTTTTCTAAGTAAGCTCCATGCCCAGCATGGAGCCCAACAGTGGTTTTTGTTGTTGCCATTGTTTTAAAATTTTTATGTATTTATTTGAGAGAGAGAGAGAGAGAGAGAGAGAACGAGCATGAGTGGAGGGGAAGAGAGGGGAGAGGGACAAGCAGACTCCACGTTGAACAGGGAGCCTGATGTGAGATTCAACCCCAAGACCCTGGGATCATGGCCTGAGCCAAAGGCAGATGCTTAACTGACTGAGCCACCCAGGCACCTCCAATAAAGTGTTTTTAAATTAAGGTATGTACATTCTCTTGATATAATGCTACTGTATGCTTAATAGATTACAGCATAGTATAAACATAACTTTTATATGCACTGGGAAGCCAAAACATTCATTTGACTTGCTGTATTGCAATATTTGCTTTATTGTGGTGATCTGGAACCAAACCTGTAATATCTCTGAGGTATGCCTGCACTGACACGTGCTAGAGCATAGCTAAACCTCAAAAAGACTATCCGAGGTGAAAAAAGTCAGTTGCAAAAGACTTCATATTATAAAACTGGAACGCCCAGAAAAGACACATTTAGAGACAGAAAGCAGATCAGTGGTTACCTGGGCCCTGCTTGGGTAGAAGTTCTGACTGCAGACAGAACTATACAAATTTCAGGGGTGATGGAAATGTTCTACAATTAAATTATGTTGATGGTTGCACAATTCTATACATTTTCTAAAAATACTGAATTATATACTTACACTGGGTAGATTTTTGTGCCTTATAAATCATACCTCAATAAAGCTGTTAAAAAAATGAATAAACACACTTTGACACTGAAAAAAAATGAGGCTTAATTTCAGGAAGCATAATTCAGATACAATCTCTATAAGTTGGAACAAAGGTTTTCCTTAATCTATCCAGATTCCTTTTATTTATATATATTTAAAAATTACATGTGAAGGATATTACCACTGTTCAGTAATGAAAGCCCAAGCCCTAAATGATCTTATTACGCTTCTGAACTAAACTGTGTGGTCTCTGTGATTATTCAATAAATAGCAGATTTACAAACTTTAAAAATTAGACAATATTGGCTTTTTATTGGGCTCATTTCAGAGAAAAAAAATAAAGCAATAAAAGGAAAGTCTGAGAAGCAATTCAAATCCCTAAATTGTTTGAGTAATAAACTGTATTATATATATAATCATCATGGCCTAGAAACATTTCATCTGAAGCAGCAAAGGCTGACCTAGTAATTGACTTAATAGCTATCTTCGACGATACGAAGGGTTTTACAGAGAAACTATTTGACTAGTTCTTCTCTTTCTCCATTGAGAGCCAAACACAACAAAGTGATTTAATAGTCAGCAAGGTAAATTTAGATTAAACATAAATAACACTGACAGTAACTGCTATCAAATACTGAAATAAATTTAATTAGGATATTTGCTCAAGCTTGTTTCCTTGGTGATCACTAGAATACACAAGACTGGAAAGCTCTGATGTGAATGCATTACTGCCTAGGAGGCAGGAACTTGACTTGCTGACCCCATGTGGGGAAGAGGAGCAGGTGTGCGAGGAGGAGGAGGAAGAACGCGGCCACCCTAACTCTCACACACCTAACTCACCTCAATATCCCGATTGAGTTGCTTCACGATGGCAGTTATGTTTCTGATGTGCTCCTCCAAGAAAAGCCTGGCCAAGCGGTCACCTCCGCCTTTGTTTTGCATTTTCTGCAAACTGCTGACGATGTCGTCTTTAATCCGGAAGGCGTGCTCCACAAGGGCCGCGGTTGTTTTCTCGTGGCAGAGGATCCTATCTTCCAGTTGTTCCACTAGGCTTACAGAGGAGTATGGTGCCATGGTCAGGGACTGGCTATGTCGGGGCATGGTTCTAACTCGCCTGTGGAAGGGAGCCACATTATTAGGGTTGTCAATTGGGAAAAGGTAATTTTCAAAGTCAGATTCAAAACTTCCTTCCCAAAGAAGGAAATGCAAATTATCTATCCCTACAAGCTACATGGGGTTTGAGGTCGGGTTTCTGCCACAAAGAGTTTTCTCCCGGAGCCAGTTATCTTTAAACAGTGATACCCAGAGACTTAACTGTGCTGATAACAAGGCTCCATGGTCTCCAAAAGCAAGAGGCTGGTGGAACTGGACATACAGAGATATGCCCAATTCCAATATAAGCTTCTTAAGACCAAGCTTATTGGGGCACCTGCATAGCTCAGTTGGTTGTGTCCCAACTCTTGGGCAGCCCCAGTGGCTCAGCGGTTTAGTGCCGCCTTCAGCCCAGGGCCTGATCCTGGAGACCCGGGATTGAGTCCACATCGAGTCCCGCATCGGGCTCCCTGCATGGAGCTTGCTTCTCCCTCTGCCTGTGTCTTTGCCTCTCTCTGTGTCTCTCTCATGAATAAATAAATAAAATCTTAAAAAAAAAGAAAAAAAGTGTCCCAACTCTTGATTTCGGCTCAGGTCATGATCTCAGGGCTGTGAAACGGAGCCCTAGTTTGGGTTCCACACTCAGTGGGGAGTCTGCTTCTTTCTCTCTCCCTCCTCCTGCCCCTCCCCCTACTCACACATGCACAGGCTCTCTCTCTAAAATAAATAAATCTTTAAAAAAAAAAAAAAACCTATTCACAAAGTCTCCTGACACGCCCTCCCCTCCATTCCCCTAGAGCTGTTTTTTAACATAACAACAAATTCAAATGCCTACCAGGGTCAAGCAGATGACATAAACAAATGATGCATATCATATTTGATAGGACAGGGAGGGGACCTTGGAGACCTGGAAAGGGCATTCCTCCTCTACAGCAGCCACAGTTTTGCTCCATCCATGAATGACCAATGGGGAATGCAGGTCTATTTTTCCAGATTATCTCTTATTTCAAGAATAGTGGGAAATTCAGACTTGTATGTGAAATCACCTGATTTTTAAATGTTAACAAGTCATTTAAAAAGTATTTATGAGTCAGCAAATTGAACTCCAAAAAATATATATACAAAAAAAGAAGTATTTATGATATTGCAGGCCAAACAACATGCTTCCATGAGCCAGTTCTGGTCTATGGATCCCCAGTCTGCAACTTCTGATTTAAGAGGGTTAGTGGGACATTAGCCCCCAAGCGTCCAGAGTTGCATTTTCCTAGTGACCAGAGGTACAGCTGTACTGTAGGGCTATTACGAAGTCTCCACTTATCACTGAGCAGATCCTACAAATTGGATGCTGGAGAGGGAGGCAACTGTACTTCTCTTGCCCTTGAATAAAATCATCCTTGGGTAATGTAACAGCCACAAGGCTTCATTTATAATAACCATCACACCCACTAGCAGCCCTCATGGGATTGGTGGAAAGGAAAAGTATACCTTAGATGCATATTTTCCATATATTATACCTTTCCTCGGTGACGAGAGAAGGAAATACAGTGCTCCGTTGGGCCATTTTCTTTTTAATAATTCACATCTGTGGGGAAAAAAAAGCATTAAATTATTTAACAGTTTATATCTGGAATTTAAATGACAACTAAAGTTTATTATTAAATTACTAAGTGGATCGTATATTAATGCTGACATACTGATCAGTTATATTATTAAAGGTCTTATATCCTATACATGAAATAAACAGCAAATAAGGAGAAAAGGATCAAGAAAAATCAAAATTAATACTGCTAAGCCTTGGGGCACCTGGGTGGCTCAGCGGTTTAGAGCCTGCCTTCGGCCCAGGGCGTGATCCTAGAGTCCTGGAATCAAGTCCCACATCGGGCTCCCTGCATGGAGCCTGCTTCTCCCTCTGCCTGTGTGTCTGCCTCTCTCTCTCTCTCTCTCTCTGTGTGTGTGTGTGTGTCTCTCATAAATAAATAAATAAATAAATAAATAAATAAATAATCTTAAAAAAAAATACTGCTAAGCCTTGTTAGACAGATCAACGAGGACTCTTAAACAGATTTTTTTGAAGTTTCCTCCTCCCATAACTGCATTTCAAGCTTGAGAAACCACTTTTACAGAAACAAGATAGTTTAACAGGCTTATTCAATCATGTAAGGTAGAAAACTACCTTAGTAAATATGATCTCAGCAAATTTAGTTCAAATTTAATTCATAGCAAATTAAGAGCACTTATTTCTAAATACATCTTAAATCAATACGTAATCAACCGGATCTGATTCAGGAGAACCTATCTATCCACAAATAGAATAAGATTGATATTCATTAAAACTTTATTAAAAGATATCATCATTGCCATTTTATCTCGCCTATAAAGAGCATTTGGTCATCCTAACACATTAGAAATTGGAGCAAAACTGGAGAGTTTTTAAAATATTTCATCACTTAGGTTTCTCAATAGTGATGTTAATTGCCTTAAAATAATGAATGCCTAGTAACCGTGATCTGATTCAGTAATTAGGTCTCATTTAGATGCTAGATTCACAGAGCATTTCTGATTGAAACCATTGTTTTGGCACCAACTCTTCCAGTGTGTTATTTTTAGAGTTTCAAAATGTGAACATTTCATTTTCCTAGACAAAAAACTTTGAATTTAAACAAATTACATTTAAGAAAAAAAAGTGATTCATGCCAAACAAGTGATGATGCCAAAGGAGTTCTTTAATTCTTAAGATAATAATCTCTGTCATTTAGACTACATGAAATTAGGCCAGTGTGGAAGGCATTAAGATTAAGAATCATAGAATCTTTACCATTTTAAAGTTGGAATATACCTTAGTTGAGATATTAATCTATGGAATAGCCCAGTCTAAGAAACATTTATCTGGCATCTATTATGCAGCTGAGTAACCTAAATATATAAGACAAAATCCCAACCCCTCAGGGGCTTCACAGCCTACAGAGAAAGATAGATATATATCTCAGCCAAGCATGAAGCAATCGGATAAGCAGCTATGAACAAAAACACATGGGGAGGAAAGAAGGAGAGGCCTTACTTTTTCCCAGGTAGCAGCTAGGTCAGGAAGAAACTAATGAAAATGAGTAAGATTTCCACAAGTAGAAAACAGAAAGATTGTTCCACACCTTCTTTCCTCAACACTCCAACATCACCTCTACTTTCTACGCTCTCAGCACACTCTGGCCTAGTTCATTCCTCCAGTTCCATACGGTACCACTCCAGCCAATGCTAATCCTCCCCACTGCCACTCCATCCGCCACCGTCCTTGAATATGTCATGCACTCTTTTGCCTTCACACCTCTGTCGGTGAGCTCTATGAGAAACACGCTTCTCATCCCTCCTGACTAGAAAACTCCTATTCATCCTTTAAGGCCTCACCTGCCCTTCAATTCAATAAAATAGCTCCTTCATTTGTATTTCTTCAGCACTTTATTCTATATGTTTTTATACTACCTATTATACTGTTATTTTTAGCTGTTTAATAGTCTGTCTTCTCTATTAAACTACATGTTCCATAAGAGCACATTTCAAATCTTAATAGACATAGAGCTGACCTAGAACAGTCCATACATGTCTGCTAATGGGAGCATGACCTGCATTCCAGTATCAGAAATTGCAGCAATGAAGGCATTAGAGAATGTTTTGGTTAAAAAGTATAGTTCTTTACTAAGACTGTATCCCAAACAGCCACTTAATATAAGATTTATAAATGAATGGACACTTTTGGAATCCCTTTTTTTTTTTTAAGATTTTATTTACTTATTAATGAGAGACATAGGCAAAGGAAGAAGCAGGCTCCCTGTGAGAAGCCTGATGTGGGACTCCATCCCAGACCCCGGGATCACCACCTGAGCTGAAGGCAGATACTCAACTACTGAGTCACCCAGGTGCCCAGAATCCCCTTTTCTGAAGGTCATTTCACCCTTCTAGAATTTTCCTGCTGGAGGTACAGAAGCCCAGCCACATCAACCTCCTGAAAAAGGATTCTATCCACTATGCATTGTCTGAGATTGCCTTTCAATAACAAACCTATTACCAAGCACTATGCACTCTCTATGACAGGAAATGTCACGTGGCATGAGCTCACAACACACACTGAGGTCTGTTCAGAACTGGTGCCCTCTTCATGAAATGTGGTGGGAACTTGTTTATTAGCTTGCTTGGTTGGCTAGTATCCTGAGTCTGCTAGAACAATGGGGCTTATGTCACAAAGGAATAAGGCTTAAAAATATTAAAAATAAATAAGTCACTGGGTTAAATAACTTCTCAAAGACCATTTCCAGATCTTCCCATTGTCAATTCTGGCTTACCTTGCCTGTGGTCATCAGTTCCTATACATTTATAAATCTGAGCTCTAGCACTGCAAGTGGGTCTGCGACATTATTAGGCAGATCTGGGTTGTATGCTGGTCTGCTTGTGCTGTATTTTGCTGTTATAACATTCATCTCCAGTTTATGAGTTTAAAAAACTTGGGGAAATCAGGGGAAGGGACAGGTAGGTAAAGCAAGGAGAGAAGAGTTGAAAGAAATAAGAAAAAGTAAGTATCACAATGCCTACAGTGTGCAATATATCAATACAGTTTGGGAGTTCACAAAAGATTAAAGGGATATGCTATTCCCTAAACCAAAATAACTTTTTGTGATTGTGAGAATTCTTATCATATTTTTATAAGTAAAATGACACTGGGGACGCCTGGATGGCTCAGTCTGTTAGGTCTCCAACTCTTGACTGCAGCTTAGGCATGATTTTCAGGAGGTGAGATCAGAGCCCCACTTTGGGTTCCCAGCCCGTGGGAAGTCAGCTTGAATTCTCACTCCCTCTCTTCCTCCACCCCTCCCCTGCCTCTAAAATAAATAAATAAATCTTTAAAGAAAATCACTAAGATGACACTGGGTAGAAATAACTACAGTATCATTTCATGGAAAATGATACATCATTTTGATAATGATAGTTTTTACTGAAAAATTAAATACCAATTATATAAAAATTAAGTTAATTTTTCAGTTTACTATCAAAATACAGCACCGATGTGTTCTGCTGAGTGTCAGAACTTTTTTTAAAAATAGGCAAAGCATTCATGAATAAAGTGGTTGTAATCTGGCAGTAGGGGAATAAAGTCTATTTTCTTATAGTTAAAAATAGAGGGAAAGGATAGAGAGCAGAGAACAGCTGAAGGTGTGTCTAGAAAGATTAGGTAGGAGGGAGTCGTGCTTTAACTTACAGCTCTAACCCACGCTCAGGGATTGGGACTTTGTCCTTGGGGCAGTGCTGGGGCAGTGAGGGTGGGGCCAGAGCTGGAACTGGGAAAAGCAAACTGCCTTAGGCAAAGAAGAGGGAAGAAGTCCCAGGACCAAGAACTAACCAGAAACTCGCCAGGAACTCGCGGGGGGGGGGGGGGGGGGGGGGGGGTGGGGGGGGGGCTTCTGCTTTCCTCTCTCCTTCCTCTCGCTCTCCCCACTCTTTCACTCCCTGGCTGGCCTCTTGGCTTCCCTTTCCTAACCCTCATGGCTCTCCCTGCATTTTCCTTTGCCTCTTCCTTTTTCTTAACTTCCCATTCTCACTGTCCATTTATCTTCCCCCTAATGTCTGTACTCTCCCTCCTCTCCCACTCGCGCTTTGTGCAATCTCAGGCACATTTCTCCAGCATGGAAACCATGGGCGGTGAAGTCAGAAAGACCCTTCTTTGAATCCTAGCTTCCCCGTTAACAATGTGATCTTAGCAGGCTGGCCCTAGCTTGTTGGGCTGGGGACCACATAAATAATAGCTGTTCAGGGATCCCTGGGTGGCGCAGCGGTTTGGCGCCTGCCTTTGGCCCAGGGCGCGATCCTGGAGATCCGGGATCGAATCCCACGTCGGGCTCCCGGTGCATGGAGCCTGCTTCTCCCTCTGCCTGTGTCTCTGCCTCTCTCTCTCACTGTGTTCCTATCATAAATAATAATAATAATAATAATAATAATAATAATAATAATAATAATAGCTGTTCACTCTCACCAAGTGTTTACCAGTGTCAGATGCTCCCGGAGCACACTCATGTGCACCAGTTGAATTCATCCTCACTATCGGTGAAGGAATGCTCTTATCATCACCATTTACCCAGAGGAAAGAGATTTAAAAATGTTCAGCAACTGGCCCAACCACACGTGGCCAGGAAAGGAGGGAGGACAGATTTGAACCTTGGGTCTCTTCTTCACCAGGCATAACCCACAGGAGGACCATGGGGAATCCAGAACACTGTCTGGCCTTAGGGCACTCCATATGCTCCCAGGAAGGGCTGGCTCCTTTCCTTTCTCTGGCTAATGCACATCTGATAGAAAATACACCAATTTTAAAAAATAAAATTTTATATAAATAGTTCAGCAAGTAGCATTTATTGGTTTAAGGAGATATATTGTTTCCTGGGTGGGACTAGTGGGGAAATTATTGGGTACCTGCTTTAACCCTTTCATTTGGCCAATGCTATTCCTCTTGGCATCAGCATGTGCTGCTGATGTTACCGCTCGCTACACTGAAGCAATGCTGTCACTTGTGTTTTTGATTCAGGGCACATCATGTGAAAAGAGCAATTTGTAACGTACATATTTTGTATGAAGATATTTGAAACATGTTAAGAAACACCTTTTCTTAAACTGAAAAGTGCTTTCAATGATTAATATAATATTAAAATTTAAGTTCTACATAAAGGTGTAAAGAATACAGTGAAAACCACTGGAAATTGATGATGTTAATATATCAATTTACATTTTTTAAAGATCTCTCTCCAGGGATACATTTTCCTTTTTGAAAAACCATGAGATCATACGCTATACCATGTGTATCCTGCACTCCCTAATTGGCACTGTATCACGAACATCTTTCCATCTAAATATATAAAGACACATCATGATTTTTAATGCCTGCATAATATTACACTGACTGAATGGATACACTAAATTTTTAGGCAGCCTCTCACTGATGAACATTTACACTGAAATGTTATTTTAAATCATGAGTCAGTTCAACTTTTTGGTCTCTTACTTTCCTTTCCTTTCCTTTGTTTTATGAAATGATGCAGGTAGGGGGCGCCTGGGTGGCTCAGTTGGTTCAGCATCCGTCTTTAGCTCACATCATGATCACAGGGTCTTAGGATGGAGCCCTACATCAGGCTCCCCACTGATCGGGGAGCCTGCTTCTTCTGCCTGCTGCTCCCCTGCTCTCTCTCACTCTCTCTCTCTAGCTCTGTCTCTGTCAAAAAGATGAATGGAATCTTTAAAAAAATGATGTAGATAGTATAAAAGTTTGTGGGACAGAATGCAAGCTACTTTCAAAATTAAGGTTAAAGTGAGACTCTGACAATGAAATCTAAAGAATCAAGATGGGATTAAAATCATTGGATCATGAAGAACAATTCAAGATACTGCTGACACAACTAAAACAGGGCAAACAGGGGACCCCTGGGTGGCGCAGCGGTTTGGCGCCTGCCTTTGGCCCAGGGAGCGATCATGGAGACCCGGGATCGAATCCCACGTCGGGCTCCCGGTGCATGGAGCCTGCTTCTCCCTCTGCCTGTGTCTCTGCCTCCCTCTCTCTCTCTCTCTCTCTCTCTGTGACTATCACAAATAAATAAAAATTTAAAAAAATAATAAAAATAAAACAGGGCAAACGGTTGTCACACTTGTGATTACTGGCTCAATGTCAGTCTTTGGCTCTATACTGAGGGCTCCATGAAGAGCTGTATTGTACACAGCTTTATTCCAAGCATCTGGCACAGTAATGATCAATGAGTGTTTGCTGGATAAATGAATCTCAAGGATAGATGACAGAAATGAAGACATTTCATAATGTCAACTTCAATCAAATGAATTATATTCTGACTAGAGAATGAATGTGCACCAGAAAGGGGGATGGTATACACAGCATGTCTAGTAAGAGCAGAGTTTGCAGAGGCAAAATATTTCAGTGTTTCCAACAATCTAAGAACCTGCAGCAGCAGAAAGAGTTCTCTGATGGAGAGGAACGCATTAAGTTCTCATGGTCCAGGGCACCTGGGTGGCTCAGTGGTTGAGCATCTATCTGCCTTTGGCTCAGGTCGTGATCCCAGGATCGAGTCCCACATCGGGCTCCCCACGGGGAGCCTGCTTCTCCCTCTGCCTGTGTCTCTGCCTCTCTCTGTCTGTCTCATGAATAAACAAATAAAATCTTTAAAAACAAAAAGTTATGCGTTAAAAAAAAAAGTTCTCATGGTCCAATGACATTAGCCACTAAGATATTCCTGCTCACTCCTCTTGCCCTGAGCCCACACTCACCAAGCACTTCATTTAGCTTCCCATTTGGATGTGTATAAAAGGAGATCATGCAGGAATTAGCACAAGTCCTAGTCTGCCAGCTACTTTTCTCACTGTGATGGAAACCAGACTTGCACGAGTCTGTTTCCTGAAATCTGACTGTCTCTGACTGCAGTAGCAGTGCTAAACATCCAAACCTATGACATTGAAATATGATGATCACAACATGGTAACTATTGTGGGGGACAGCCTAGTATGTAAGGTGGCCCCCATGATCCCTGCCTCCTGGAGTCTATATTTGTATGATCCCCGCCCCTTGAGTATGGTGGGATCTGTGACATGCTCCTAACCAACAGAATAAACCAGAGACCAGTCACATGGCAGTCACTTGTACACAGCTGGCAGCTGTAATCACCTAGGATTCTGATACCAAATCACACAAGGTGTAGTTCTGCTCACTGGGAAGAGATTATTTATTTTATAGTCCAACTTTCATGTCATTTAATAAATTTCCAAATGGTTGTTATGTTTTTCTAAAAAATCTCAAAAAAATACTGAAGAAAGATAAGAACTTTATTTTTTTAAAAGATTTTATTTATTTATTCATGAGACACACACACACACACACACACGGGGCGGGGGGCGGCAAAGACACAGGCAGAGGGAGAAGCAGGCTCTATGCAGGGAGCCTGATGTTAGACTCGATCCCGGGTCTCCAGGATCAGGCCCTGGGCTGAAGGCAGTACTAAACCGCTTGAGCCCAGAATAAGGCTGCCCAGAATAAGAACTTTAACAAGGCTGCCCAGAATAAGCATAAAAACTTGTTAAAGTTTTTTCATAACACTGGCTCTGTGCTGGCCAGTGAAAACAAATTATAACATAAATCTAATTTGCCACAAGAGATAAAGTCGCAGGGATACCGTTTCACCCCATCAGACTGGCAAAAATCAAGTGCAGCAAGATCAAGTATTGACAGGAATATATATGGAACCACAGGAACACCAGATGGGAATGTGAATCAGTACCACTACTTTGGAAAGCTATCTTCAATATCTAGTAAAGCTGAAGATGCACAAGAGACAGAGGGGATTAGACATATGGATACAGAGGGTTTCAACTAAATGAATGATGTTTTACTTCTTAATTTTTCATTGTACCATTAAAAAAGAAAGAAAATTACTTACTCCCACGCCTACACAAACAATCATGTAAAGACCATGAGGAGGAAGGAAGTCAAAGTGTTAGTCTCTCCAGCACACACACCCAGAACTCAGTCTTGCCCTAGACGTTCCAAGGACCATGAAATTAGAACAGTAACTAATCTTCATCAAATCTCTAGCCATAAAGCATTTTATCCATACTTAATATGTGATCTTATCTAAATGTTAATATTCCTATAAATGGCTATTGGTTAAATGTCCAACAATAAAAGAGTACTTAATTAAAATATGGCACATCCACTTAAGAGAATATCAATAGCTATTTAAAATCATAGTTACAAAGACTATGAAGTAACATAGAAAATATTTATATGCTAGCTATAATGTTAAGGTTTTTTTTTAAAAGAACACGATTTGAAAAAGGATTTATAGTGCTATATAAAACCATAATCAGGACCTGGAAACCAGGGCTTTGCTTTATGGCACCACAATTTAAATGGTACAAAACATTTTAACTTGAGTTTAAAGAACTTGTCAATTTTTAAGGTCTACCTCTGCCATCCTCTCCTTTTTCTTCCTCCTCCCCAAAGCGAGGAGCTCAGCTGACCCTAGGCCCATGGAGATGGATGGAGTGGTCAAGGACAAGACAACCACCACCGCTTTGTGTGCACAGGCCACTCTTACCTGCCTCCCTCCCCTCTCCTATCTGACCCACCACAGGGCTCTGCCTCCATGAATGGACACTTCCTTGACTTGTGGCTACCTGTGATGCCACTCCCCCAACCTACCTTGTGCCACACGGCTAGCATTGCTTTGTGATGTGAATAGCTGGCATCAGGGTAAATCATTTGTTTTCAGTACAAGTAGGATGAAGAGGGCTGTGCAACTGAGGCCAGGGATGACTTATTCCAAGCCCAAAGTATTAGATTGATAAAGACGGCCAAAGAAAGACCATGGATAACAGCAGGTGAAGACTGAGGGTTAAGATTTGTGCCTCCAAACTATGTGCAAAGAAAATAAAACCGTTCAAAGAAGCACATCTGTCTCCTTAATAGACAGCTCCCTCTCCCTAAAGCTAGACAGAATTTTGGTGATTAAATGAGCCATGCTTGCAAGAAATGTACAGGACTAGCACATTTGGGGATGGAAATGGCATTAGGGTTATGAGGTGGATCTGGGAGAAATTTGGGTAAGTCACCAAAAGAAGGAATGTTATAAGGCCTTACAGAGTCTCTAAGTCATTGGGCATCGTCACACCAAAATGTCCTTCTCTGACACCTTAAATCAATGGCAGGTGAATCTCATCTGACACACCTTGACATTTCTTTCCAATTCTTTTTTTTTTTTTTCTTTCCAATTCTATATTACCCCAGCAATGCACAAATCATTCAACTGTCCTGAGGGGAGTGTGAGAGGGGTTCAAGAACTAAAAGTACTATTATAATTTGTTTTAAGATTTTATTTACTTATTCATGAGAGACACAGAGAAAGGCAGAGACATAGGCAGAGCGAGCAGTAGGGGCCCGATGTGAGACTTGATCCCAGGACCTCAGGATCACGACTTGAGCTGAAGGCAGAAGCTCAACCACTAAGCCACCCAGGTGCCCCTATGATAATATTTTTTTATAACAATATAAAGAAATATATCAAAATATAAATAGTGGCATTGGGTACATTTATACTCCACTTTTCCTTATTTTCAAAATACCTGAATGTTATTTTCACAATGACAAAAATCTAAATAAAAACTCCTTGAATAAAAGAATAAACCAATGAGCAAAAACAAAGCAAAAAAAAAGAAAGAAAGAAAGAAATTCCCCACTTACAGTTATCAAAACCCAAGAGACAAGTCTGATTCTGGGTTTAAAAGATACGCTATGTTAAAGATATGCTCAGTTAAAATAAGTTTGCTGGGCTCTTTTTTTTTTTTACTGTGGTTAAAAACAGGTAACACAAGATTTATCATCCTTGGAATGCCTGGGTGGCTCAGCAGTTGAGCATCTGCCTTAGGCTCGCGGTGTGATCCTGGGGTCCGGGATCCAGTCCCACATCGGGCTCCTTGCGTGGATGGAGCCTGCTTCTCCCTCTGCCTATGTCTCTGCCTTTCTCTGTGTGTCTCTTATGAATAAATAAATAAAATCTTAAAAAAAAAAAAAAAAAGACTGGGCCACTAAGACTGTGTCTTAGTGGTTCAGCGCCGCCTTCAGCCCAGGGCGTGATCCTGGAGACCCAGGATTCAGTCCCACATTGGGCTCCCTGCATGAAGCCTGCTTCTCCCTCTGCCTGTGTCTCTGCCTCTGTGTGTGTGTGTGTGTGTGTGTGTGTGTGTGTGTCTCATAAATAAATAAAATCCATAAATAAATAAATAAATAAATAAATAAATAAATAAATAAATATTTATCATCATTAAAAAATGTAAATGTGCAGTACGGTAGTGTTAACTGTATACACACTGGTGTGTAAAGATCTCCAGAACTTTTTCATCTTCCAAAACCGAAACTCTATACTCACCAAACAACTCCCATTTTCCTATGAATTGTTCCCCAAACCCCATTCCCTTGTGGGCACATAAGGAGGCTTGAGCCCAGTCCCCCTGCTGAAACCCTCATCAGAGCCCTGGATTGCCCTTATGTAGGGAATCAGGCACTGTATACAGGTCCAGTGGCTGCCATCAGTGGGAACGGCCAGGACAGCATTCCAAAAGTCTTAGATTCCAGAGACAGTGTGTGAGTCTCTCCACAGGGTCCCAAGGCAACTATTTCTTCTGCCTTTTGTGAAAATGGCCTTGATTCCACTTTGCAAGCCTTGTTTTCTTTCCCCTCTGCAAATGTGAAGAGGGGCTGTATTTCTGACCCATTTAAAACAAACAAACAAATAAACAACAAAAAAAAAACCTTCAAAATGCTCAAAACATTTATGGTGGCTGCCAGCAAGTGCAAGGATTACCAGTAAATCTGTAACATACACGTGGCCTTTGTCAGGTCCAGATGAATTCACAAATGGTCTGGAATTATCTGAACCCCTAAAACCCACGGAACGGCCACTGATGTGGCTTTAATCCACTCTCCATATCTTAGAACAATATTAATGTTTTCAGGAGAACTTTTGCAAAAACACATCCAATTTTTGTTCCCATCTATTAATAATAGCTATTTTGAAATACTATTTAAATCTTCTATTGTTATTTGAATTTTCATGGATTATGTCTCCCCAGCTAAGCTACTTTGGGGCAGCAGGGACATGCTACCACATGCATCTGTAACACCCATGAAGCCCAGCACAGCACCTCTTCACAGACACTCATAAACATTTGTTTATTTGCTTATTTTTCTAATTTGGTAAGACCCATCATTTTAATTACTGAGTTGCTCTGCCCAGATGACATACTGATTGCTGATTCAAGATCCCTTCCAGCCGTGAGCTTGGCAGATTCCTTCAGGTTGCCCTGCAGTGTGCACGGGCACTCACACATCCGTGCACCCACACCAAAAAGAAGTGTCTTAATATTACTTTCAGGGTGTTTTATTATGCTCAACAGCTATATTTGGCAACTTTCTTTCTAGCATTAGAGAAGACACATTACCAAATGTTAAAAAGGGAATCTGCCAAATGCAACAGAACAGAAAAAATATTTCTAAAAGCTGGTGTAAACTTTCTACCTACTAAATTACCTACACCCCCAGATGCACCAAGGACCATCGAAAGGAAGGCATGACTTTGTACATTCGTGTAGAGATAACTCTAGTTGCGACTCCCGGGTTCTACCGTATATGCGTCTGTGATTGAAAAGCAACGGATTTGGCCCTGGAAGAAATATCCAGCCTCCAGCTTCTGCCCTTTTTCTCATACGCAGCAGGAGGGGGCTGGACTTCTCCGCTGAACACAAGAGTCTATGAGAGACTCTTTTATTTGGAGTAACAACTTGACATCAGTGCATTAATTTTATAACTATTTTAGAGAGAGCAGGGGAGGACTCCTGAGCTCTTCCAGAGATAATTAAAAATGGGGAAAAAAAAGAAATCTGAAATCAACAAAAAACAAGCTGAAGGCACCAGGGGTTTCTGAATAACATCTTCCCGGTTAAACAATTTTAAGAATTCCATAATGTGAAAGCAACCCCCACACATTCTCTCCCACATAAACACGCTTTGTATGTAAGCCCCACTCAGCCAAGCAGCAGAATCTCTTGCCTTCACTTCGGTAGCTACTTTATCCAGAGAAGATGTCATCTGCACAAAAGCATTCTCTTAAGAATGAGAAAAAAAGCTGACCACCAGCCAGCAAGCGCAGGCACGCCTTAAGCAAAAATACTGTCATTCCAACAAGCTCAACAAGTCACCACCCTAAAATCTGATTACTGACTTCAAATGCCAATTTTGCTTTCACAGAGACTGAAAAACTCAGGCCTTCTGAGGTCTGTCAACCAACACATTCCCAGTCATTTCCTGGTGGACCAGAAAGGTACCCCAATAAACCATTTTATTATCACTGCTAACCATGTTCTTAAAATACCAAGAACCACTTAACCAATGGGGGTGGAGGGGAGGAACAACAGAAGATCACCGAGTAGTAACACAAAAATCAAAAGTGTCTTATCTTTTTTCACCTGCTTTTATATTAAAAATGCATGGAACATAAAATCACATCCAAAAGTCAAAAAGTAAAATCATGCATGCAGAGAGGGATGAAAGCAGAAGAGTTATTAAGAGAAAGGAACAGGCAGGAGAATCAAAGGAGCAGAGGGAAAGAGTGAAGGCAGAAAGGCAGTGCTGATGGGTGACAGGAGGGAGAGGCGGCTAGACAATGAAGAGAGAAACAGGTGGTCCGAGGGCTCCCAGGGAGGATGCAAGCCTGAGAAAACTGCTCCTCACACATGCAGCTGCTCATTTGGGGTGTGAAGAAATAGATGGGCCATTTTTAATATGCTATGTTAGGTTTCTTCACTCTTTTTTTTAAATTGAATATGCCATTTCTTTGTCTTGACACATATACCCAAGGCTTAGGTGTCATTGGGGGAAAATCACTTACTGCACTTATAACAGGTTAGTACCTTTTCGAATTATCCACGGTTTTGCTCTATTTTGAACCCACATCTACCTGACTCCTGGAGTATGGCATGGGTTTCACACCCACTATCACATACCGGATGCTTGCTGACAATTCTAAGATCATCCTGCACATTTCACTACATGATTAATCAAGTAAATGAGTCCAGTCAGCAAATACTCATTGAGCCTCTACAGTGCCTGAACAAGACACAGCCCCCACACTTCAGAGCTTCAATTCAACAGGGAAATAAAACAGGCAGGCCACCATGCAAGAGCAGAGAGGCTGGTAATCTGCCCCGTGAGTGGTACAAATCAGGCATTGCCTCTGGGCAGAAGGCAGGACCAGTGTGAACTGGGCCATCCAGAAAAGCATTTGAGTTGGACACTCAAAAGGATGGGTTAAAGAAACACAGGGCAGCATGAGAAATGGTGAAGGGAGGGCAAAGCAGAGGAAGCACTGACTGGTGAAATTTCCCAGCACAGGGGTTCCTATTGAAAGCAGTGAAAGTAAAGGCTGGGAGGGTCGCTGGATTGTTTGCAGAGGACCTCTGTGTGTGTGTGTGTGTGTGTGTGTGTGTGTGTCTCATAAATAAATAAAATCCATAAATAAATAAATAAATAAATAAATAAATAAATATTTATCATCATTAAAAAATGTAAATGTGCAGTACGGTAGTGTTAACTGTATACACACTGGTGTGTAAAGATCTCCAGAACTTTTTCATCTTCCAAAACCGAAACTCTATACTCACCAAACAACTCCCATTTTCCTATGAATTGTTCCCCAAACCCCATTCCCTTGTGGGCACATAAGGAGGCTTGAGCCCAGTCCCCCTGCTGAAACCCTCATCAGAGCCCTGGATTGCCCTTATGTAGGGAATCAGGCACTGTATACAGGTCCAGTGGCTGCCATCAGTGGGAACGGCCAGGACAGCATTCCAAAAGTCTTAGATTCCAGAGACAGTGTGTGAGTCTCTCCACAGGGTCCCAAGGCAACTATTTCTTCTGCCTTTTGTGAAAATGGCCTTGATTCCACTTTGCAAGCCTTGTTTTCTTTCCCCTCTGCAAATGTGAAGAGGGGCTGTATTTCTGACCCATTTAAAACAAACAAACAAATAAACAACAAAAAAAAACCTTCAAAATGCTCAAAACATTTATGGTGGCTGCCAGCAAGTGCAAGGATTACCAGTAAATCTGTAACATACACGTGGCCTTTGTCAGGTCCAGATGAATTCACAAATGGTCTGGAATTATCTGAACCCCTAAAACCCACGGAACGGCCACTGATGTGGCTTTAATCCACTCTCCATATCTTAGAACAATATTAATGTTTTCAGGAGAACTTTTGCAAAAACACATCCAATTTTTGTTCCCATCTATTAATAATAGCTATTTTGAAATACTATTTAAATCTTCTATTGTTATTTGAATTTTCATGGATTATGTCTCCCCAGCTAAGCTACTTTGGGGCAGCAGGGACATGCTACCACATGCATCTGTAACACCCATGAAGCCCAGCACAGCACCTCTTCACAGACACTCATAAACATTTGTTTATTTGCTTATTTTTCTAATTTGGTAAGACCCATCATTTTAATTACTGAGTTGCTCTGCCCAGATGACATACTGATTGCTGATTCAAGATCCCTTCCAGCCGTGAGCTTGGCAGATTCCTTCAGGTTGCCCTGCAGTGTGCACGGGCACTCACACATCCGTGCACCCACACCAAAAAGAAGTGTCTTAATATTACTTTCAGGGTGTTTTATTATGCTCAACAGCTATATTTGGCAACTTTCTTTCTAGCATTAGAGAAGACACATTACCAAATGTTAAAAAGGGAATCTGCCAAATGCAACAGAACAGAAAAAATATTTCTAAAAGCTGGTGTAAACTTTCTACCTACTAAATTACCTACACCCCCAGATGCACCAAGGACCATCGAAAGGAAGGCATGACTTTGTACATTCGTGTGGAGATAACTCTAGTTGCGACTCCCGGGTTCTACCGTATATGCGTCTGTGATTGAAAAGCTACGGATTTGGCCCTGGAAGAAATATCCAGCCTCCAGCTTCTGCCCTTTTTCTCATACGCAGCAGGAGGGGGCTGGACTTCTCCGCTGAACACAAGAGTCTATGAGAGACTCTTTTATTTGGAGTAACAACTTGACATCAGTGCATTAATTTTATAACTATTTTAGAGAGAGCAGGGGAGGACTCCTGAGCTCTTCCAGAGATAATTAAAAATGGGGAAAAAAAAGAAATCTGAAATCAACAAAAAACAAGCTGAAGGCACCAGGGGTTTCTGAATAACATCTTCCCGGTTAAACAATTTTAAGAATTCCATAATGTGAAAGCAACCCCCACACATTCTCTCCCACATAAACACGCTTTGTATGTAAGCCCCACTCAGCCAAGCAGCAGAATCTCTTGCCTTCACTTCGGTAGCTACTTTATCCAGAGAAGATGTCATCTGCACAAAAGCATTCTCTTAAGAATGAGAAAAAAAGCTGACCACCAGCCAGCAAGCGCAGGCACGCCTTAAGCAAAAATACTGTCATTCCAACAAGCTCAACAAGTCACCACCCTAAAATCTGATTACTGACTTCAAATGCCAATTTTGCTTTCACAGAGACTGAAAAACTCAGGCCTTCTGAGGTCTGTCAACCAACACATTCCCAGTCATTTCCTGGTGGACCAGAAAGGTACCCCAATAAACCATTTTATTATCACTGCTAACCATGTTCTTAAAATACCAAGAACCACTTAACCAATGGGGGTGGAGGGGAGGAACAACAGAAGATCACAGAGTAGTAACACAAAAATCAAAAGTGTCTTATCTTTTTTCACCTGCTTTTATATTAAAAATGCATGGAACATAAAATCACATCCAAAAGTCAAAAAGTAAAATCATGCATGCAGAGAGGGATTAAAGCAGAAGAGTTATTAAGAGAAAGGAACAGGCAGGAGAATCAAAGGAGCAGAGGGAAAGAGTGAAGGCAGAAAGGCAGTGCTGATGGGTGACAGGAGGGAGAGGCGGCTAGACAATGAAGAGAGAAACAGGTGGTCCGAGGGCTCCCAGGGAGGATGCAAGCCTGAGAAAACTGCTCCTCACACATGCAGCTGCTCATTTGGGGTGTGAAGAAATAGATGGGCCATTTTTAATATGCTATGTTAGGTTTCTTCACTCTTTTTTTTAAATTGAATATGCCATTTCTTTGTCTTGACACATATACCCAAGGCTTAGGTGTCATTGGGGGAAAATCACTTACTGCACTTATAACAGGTTAGTACCTTTTCGAATTATCCACGGTTTTGCTCTATTTTGAACCCACATCTACCTGACTCCTGGAGTATGGCATGGGTTTCACACCCACTATCACATACCGGATGCTTGCTGACAATTCTAAGATCATCCTGCACATTTCACTACATGATTAATCAAGTAAATGAGTCCAGTCAGCAAATACTCATTGAGCCTCTACAGTGCTGAACAAGACACAGCCCCCACACTTCAGAGCTTCAATTCAACAGGGAAATAAAACAGGCAGGCCACCATGCAAGAGCAGAGAGGCTGGTAATCTGCCCCGTGAGTGGTACAAATCAGGCATTGCCTCTGGGCAGAAGGCAGGACCAGTGTGAACTGGGCCATCCAGAAAAGCATTTGAGTTGGACACTCAAAAGGATGGGTTAAAGAAACACAGGGCAGCATGAGAAATGGTGAAGGGAGGGCAAAGCAGAGGAAGCACTGACTGGTGAAATTTCCCAGCACAGGGGTTCCTATTGGAAAGCAGTGAAAGTAAAGGCTGGGAGGGTCGCTGGGATTGTTTGCAGAGGCATGGGCCCCTGAGACAGGAGAGAAGCAGTAGGAACAGAAAGGAAGAGAGTAATCGAGAGACACCGTGCAGGGAGCACCTCCATGCTCAGTGACCAACTGCCTGTGGGAGTGCAGAGAAGAGAAGTTGGAATAACCCTGGCGACCAAGAGCAGGTTACAGAGGATGGCGACAGGCACAGAAATCATTAGGGAACACAGCGAGAGGGGCATACTGTCCCCCCATGGGGTGCCTCCTTAAATCCACCATGAGAAACACAGGCAAAACCAAGTTAAAGGATATGGAACAAAATCTCAGCCTATACTCTTCCAAAGCATCAAGGCCGTGAGAGACAAAGAACGAAGGAACCATCCAGACAAAAGGAGATTAAAGAGGGGTGAGAACTAACAGAGCAAAAGATTTAAAGATTTTTTTCCTTCTCTTCTACTATAAAGGACATTATTAGGGGCGCCTGGGTAGCTCAGTTAAGCACCTGCCTTTGGCTCAGATCATGATCTCAAGGTCCTGGGATAGAGGCCCCTGGGTAGAGAGCCTGCTTCTCCCTCTCCCTCTGCCCCTCCCCCCACTCGTGTGTGTGTGTGTGTGTGTGTGTGTGTGTGTGTGTCAAATAAATAAATAACTCTCAAAAAAAAAAAGCAGACATTATTAGGGCCACTGGTGACATGTGAGTAAGGTCTGTAGATTAGACAACAGTACAGATTCAATGACAATGTCTCAATTTTGGATGCTTGTTATACGAAAAAATGCCCTGGTTTTTTGGAAAATAACACGGAAGTACTGGAGGAGGTAAGTAAAGGGGCATCATGTCTACAACTTACCTCTGAAATGGTTCTGAAGAACCACAACAACATATGTGTGTGTGTGTGTGTGTGTGTGTGTGTGTAGAGAGAGAGAGAGCATATAGAGAAAGAAGGATAAAGCAAGCAGGGCAAATAGTTAATATTTATAGAATTTGGATTAAAGAGGAGAATTATTTAAATTATTTTTGCAACTTTTCTGTAAATCTGAATTATTTCAAAATAAGTTAAAAAAGGGAAAGTGATTAAGGAAGCCAGGATGAAGAGCTGTTTAGAGACCAAATAGTTGGGGTTCTGGGTAACAGATTCCAAATGGAATCTGGGAGAAGGCAGGCTCCAAATGCAGATTTGAAGGCATCTGGAGGCTTCAGGAAAGCCTCGTTAGGCTAACCTAAAGCAGGCTGTAAGGTCACATTGCTCCAATTCCTTTCACAGGTCTGCTCCTTCACAACCACTTACCTAGGTTATTCTCATTTCTCTCTGCTTCAAGTTCTTCACCTACATAATAGGACTGATGGGAGTATCTGCCTCACAAAGGCAGCGCAAGGACAGAAGGACAGGATACAAGTGAATCGTGGTGAGTGAGGCCCCGGGCAACCACGCATTGACAGCTAATGTTAGCTCCAAGGTGAGCTGACAGCTGGGAGGGAGAGGAGACAGGAGGCTGGCAGAGGAAGAGAGGCCAAGGACGGGACCCCACTGAATCCCACGTTCAGAAGTCAGGAGGAAAAACGAGATGAATGAGGTTCAAGTTGCACGTGGACAACCAGTGACACAGTGACAAGGAAAGAGAGAGATCTGGGCAGTAGGCGGCGGGGCAGATCAAGGAGGGAGGGAGAGTAAAGGCCTCAGCTCTGCAACCAGGACACCTCTGCAGGAGCCCTACAAGAAAGCAGTTTCAGCACAAAGGTAAGGGTGGGGCCAGACAAGTGAGTGGGCGGTCAGAGGAGGGAACCCCGAGGACAGTGTAACACAGCAGCGGGTACCCAGTGGCGCCGCCAGACACCGCAGCCATCGCCCTGTGTGCTCTTGAAATTAATTTAAAATGAACAAAAATTAGGGACGCCTGGGTGGCTCAGTGGTTGAGCATCTACTTCAGTTCAGGTAGTGATCCCTGGGTCCTGGGATCGAGTCCCACATCAGGTTCCCTGCAGGGCGCCTGTTTCTCCTTCTGCCTGTGTCTCTGCCTCTCTGTGTGTCTCTCATGAATAAATAAATAAAATCTTTAAAATTAACAAAAACTAGAAATTGAGTTCCTCAGTCACACTAGCCACATTTCATGTGCTCAGTAATCACAAGTGGCTAGTGACGATCATACTGGACAGCACAGGTACAAAATATTCCCATAATCGCAAAAAGTTCTGGTGGACAGAGCTGGGACTCTAACACAGTGTTTTTTATTATGAGAAAGATGACTGGCGTATATGGTGGGGAGAGAGCTGGGCAGAGTAAGGAGGGACCAAAGAAACCAAAGAAAGGGACTAACAGAGCAAATTCCCATGTGAGGCAAGAAGGATAGGAAAAAGTCCAGAGAACAGAGAGTGTGCAGTGTATGTGAGTTAATTATGGGGAGGGGACTTGTAGACATTCTTTTTTCCCTTGGAGAAAGAGGAAATAAAGAAGAACGAAGATAGGTAAAGAAAAATGTTTGGGGTGGCGAGGTGGGTAGGATGACAGCTCATCTTGAGGCAGAGGGCAGTAAACCAGGACATGGACATCCTTCATCTCTTCAATGCAAAAAAGGCTATCTGCTGATAGGAAATTGAAGGAAGTGGAAGGAATGGGAAAATCTGGCACAATCCCTAAAGGAATGCAGTAGAGAGTTAATAAAAGATGGATTTTTTTTTTTTTCACAGAAAAGCAAGACCTCGGTGAAATTAGAGCCAGCATAAATTTGCAATGGAACCAGTCCACAGGTCTTTGTGACTTTCTCCTGGATAACTTGGCAAGCTGGGAGAAGAAAAAGTAGATAATGAGGGTGATTTTGGATTGAGGACTGGAATATGAGAAGCCCGATATGTTAAGAATAAAGATTCCAGACAGAACCGAAATGGCTGGCAACATATAGACTCCAAGTGAAGAAATGGAGCCATTAAGGGATTGGAACAGCAAGCAACGAAGGGACCAGAGTCCTCAATAATGGTTAAAATCAAATGCCGTAAATGGAGACAACCAGCTGAGCAGGCCAAAGTCCTGATCAGATCTTGAAGGTGAAAAAAATTCTCAAGCCTTAACAAATCCAAAATGTGAGGGGTTGAAAAGTAAAGTGGACGTTGAGGCCACAGGAGTTGATGTTGAAGACCTTGAGGAACTTCAAGGTCAATGAGTTAATAGAGCCTCAACATAAACCCCAAAGTCATGGGCAAAGGACAAGGTAGAGAAGAGAACCAAGCTAGTTGCCCATGTTTATCTGTCTGTTACTTTTTTGTAGCATCCAGTGAAGTGCTTGCCAAACCTGGGTGTACATCAGAATCACCCACAGAACTCTGTTTTCTCTCCCCATCCTCCTTCCTCCTCCTCCTTCTTGTTGGGTTTGTTTTTAAAATAAGGATTTGTAGGTCTTGCCCATCTTGACGATTCTCATTTTGTGTATTTGAGAGAGTCTAAAGAGCCACATTTTTCGTAATACTCCGGGTGATTCTCAGGAGCCCCCCCGCCCCCAGGTTTGGTAAGCACTGATCCAGAACAGAAGGAGGAGGGGATGGGGCATGAACAGACTGCATGACCTTGTAAACTGGAGATCTTGTTATTGGCAGGGTTAATGCTTTGGAAGCAGCATCGAGAAGCAGGAAATCCAATCCCTGCTCCCGGTGAGGGAAATTGTTCACTCAGGCTCTGGTGCTAGGGGAGGGACAGAAGATGGGCTGAGCTTCAGAAAAGGAAAAATTCAGGAGTATGGCTGCAGGATGTGAGAAACGAGAGACTGGAGAGACAGAAGGTGGAATAGTTTGTCAACGAGGTTTCCGAGTGTAATGAAGTGTGATTCATTAAAGATTTGTAGGGCTTCAGTGGGCTGAATTCCTGCAGGAAATATTCCTCGGTCTGAATGCTATCAGATTTCTAACACGTAAACCATTAAAGATTATTAAAGCGTCAGGTAAACAAGCTTACAGAAGCTTATTCATTAACACCGAAAATGTTTTCTTCCCAACCCACATTTTTGTACAGAGGAAAGCAGACTGGGATGAACATTTAAGGGTGGCTTTGGAGCAGGAAGCCTGAAGAGGCAAGCCCAAGGGCCCATGAGAGGGACAGGGCATTTCCTCCCTTCCCTCTCCTTGGAAGAGGGAAGTTTAAGTATTGAGAATACAGAAAGGGGCCTGAGTGTCTTTTTAGTACCAGCTGGTACTAAAAATAGAAGAGGTGTCACAACAGCCTACCGGGTCTGGGGGTGCCTTCCTCCCATACACACACTCCTCCACAAGGCCCCCACGATGGGCAAACCCGAGGGATGGTTCTGGGGGGACGGGGGCGGGGTGGGGGGTGGGGTGGGGGGTGGGAAGAACATATTTACTTTCACAAACCCAACTCCTATTTAAAGAGCAAGCTGCAAATGTTTGCCCCTGCTTCCCGGGGAGAGCTGCACTTCTGTGGATCCAGATCCCTTTAGCATTATTTCTGGTTACTCCTATGAGATTCTAACAGCGACATACACGGACTTTAAGATGAGAGCGTGAGCGCAGCCGGGCACGCGCACACACACACACACACACACACACACACACAACCTCGTGCATGCTGAAGACATGACTCACTTAATTTGCTGCGGCTGCTGCCACTACTGGGTCTCGATCTTACCTGTTCAGATACAAAGTTTCCTATGAGATTAACTACAGGAGGGAACAACTCGGGACTATGAACCCTGGCTTTGTTCCTGACTTTTGAGAGCACCCAAGAGGTTTTAACTGGGGCATCGACCGTGGGAAGCCGCTCTCTGGACCTCCCACTGCTTTCTGCCCATAATCTCCCCTAAAACGGCACCATTTCTTGCCACTCTGCGGGCCAATTAGTGGAAATCGCTTGCACAACCCACACGGTTAGGTCCTGTGCACCCTGTCCCTGCGGAATCATACTTTAGGGCCCTTTCTCAGCTCCCGTACAAAGGCACACAGCCCTGGGCAACTGCGAAGAGCCCGGGCTCCGCGTTTTAATGAGGAAGGGGTGGGGGTGGGGGGTGGGGGGGCAGAGAGGTTATCCGGTCCAAGGTCACTCAGCCCCGAGTCCTGGGACGGCTGGCTTCACCTTCACCCCCCCACCCCGCACCCCGGCAATCTGTGCACCACCCCGGCTCCGCAGACAGTCCCTCCCGGCTCCTGGGGTAGCCAGCACGCAACTGCCCCCTCGCCGGCCCCCGCAGAAACGCGATGCCAGTTGCGTGCTGCGCCCAACTTCACCCCTGGCGTCAGCGTGCAGCTGCCCCCTCGCCCGCCGCACGTCACGGGGTCTGGCGCGGCGCCCCCGCCCCCGCCCCCGCCCCCGCCCGGCCGCCCGCCCAAGGTCACGGGCCGTCCCGGGGAGCCGAGCACGCCGGCCGGGGCGGGGGGCGCCCGGGGCGCGGCACTCACCGGCGCGGGGGGCGGGCGCGGCGCGGCTGCCCATGTCCTCGCCGGCGCGGCTGGGTGCGGCGGCCCTGGCGCGGGCTGTGCGGGGCGCCCGGCTGCGGGCCCGCGCCGCGGGGAGCGCCGTCCAATCAGCGCGCGCCTGCCGCCCGGCCCCGCGCGCGGCCCGGCCGGGTTCGCGGCTCCCGGGGGGCGCGAGCCGCCGCGCGCCGCCCGAGCGGCTTCCGGGCGCGTTGCCTGGACGCGGTTGCCGTGGCAGCCCGAGCTGGAGGCTTTCCCCGCGCGCCGCGCCCGCGCCCGCGCCCAGCCCGGCGGCGCCGCCCCTCCTCCCTCCGCGTTCCCACACCCGAAATAGCCTCTCGGCGTCGCGCCCCCCCGCCGCGCCGCCAGCCCAGCCGCGCGGAGTTGGCGGGCGGGGATTTCGCTTATCGGGAGACAAATCCCGCTGCGGGGCTGGACGACCCGGGGGGGGGGGGGGGTGGCGACACGGCGCCTGCGGAGGACCCGCCGCGGGGCTCGCCCTGCGACTGTCTCCGGGGCCCCCGCGCCCCTCGCTCCCCGCCTCCCCCCTGCAGACGGGGAGCAGCTCTCGGATGGGGCCACCGTCTGGGCACGCCCCACCTGCGCAGGTGAACCTGGCCTCGCGGCTGCCCTCGCCCACAGCCCCGCTGGGCCCCCGGGTCGCGCAGCGCCGCAGCGGACACGACGCGGGGAGGACCGGCTGCGCCCCGCTTCCAGACACCCCCCCCCCCCCCGCTCCTCTCCCAGGGCGTCCTAACTCTTTCCACCTTCCTCTCAATTTGGATTCTGAGCTGGAGGCACAAGCCGATCCGCTCAATTTTGCTTCCTCTGAGTGGGCGGGATTTAAACACAGTGGGGGACCCCCTGCTCCCCCGCCTCAACGCCCCGGTCCCCATCTCTCTGGGGTCGCGAGCACGTCCTGTCTGCCTGCCCAGCATGGGGCCCCCCCAGCCCGGACGGGGTGCGGCCTAAAGGCCCCCGGGGTCGCGGAGTCAGCCTGAACTGTTCTGGAAGCCTCCATCAGTTTCTTCTGTGTGGTCTGGGGTATTTTATGGCTGTTTCCCCACTTATAAAAAGGATAATAACACCCCCCCACGCACACACACACAAAGGGTTAATACATGGTAACACTCAATCAATATTTACTGGATGCCTGTCAAATTCTAGAATCTACGCTTAGCTCCAAGACACAACGGTAAAGAAGAGAGAGACACGGCTCTGCACTCCCAGAGCTTACAGCTTGACACGCAGTAAGGAAACAACCACAGACATGTGTGAAACTGCCATTGTGATAAGGAGACTGCGTGGCCTTGGGATCTCGGATATGGAGATTTGACTAACAGCATCCTTTTATGGCTGCAAAGGCCCAATGATCATTGTTCGGTTTCCTCCCTTAGATTCCCACTGCCTGGCACATGGTATGCATTCAGCAGATGTATACTGAATCGGATCCTATGTCATGGTGGTCGCAGTATCACTCAGTTTCCCAGTGGACTTTCACATATAACTTGCCACTGGGTCTGGAAGGGTGTGCAGGTATAACTGGAGAGTGCCCGTTCGAACCCAGAGCCCACCATCCAGAGTCCCGAGAAAGGCTCAAAATGTTTCTTGCCCGTCCCCATTGGGTTGCCCCAGCGTGTAAGGCGCGCAGCGCATCTCAGATGGGCACATGAAAAGTTCTCATTTCCCGCGTCTCGTTTCCCCGCTCTGCTTACTATTCTACTCTGTTCCTTGGTTCCAGCTCCAACCTGCCACTGCTCCTTGAAGCAAAGCCTCAGGGCACCCATCCCTGACTTCCTAGGAGGGGGGCAGTGGACCCTTCTATTCCTCAGAGTAGAGCACCTATACAGTAGAGGGGGAAACCCCACAGCTACTTCTGCTGGCCTACCAAAGCATAATTTTGAAGCTCTTTTGCTGCAAGACTCCCTCATTCTCAAGGGTAAAGAAGTGAAGGGGCTGGAACGGAAGGGCCCTGGCTATATATATATATATGTATATATATATATATACCCTTTTATTTAGCCTGACTTTAACTTCCTTCTTTAAAATCACACCAGGAGGGACACCTGGGTGGCTCAAGTAGTTGAGCATCTGCCTTTGGCTCAGGTCATGATTCAGGGGTCCTGGGATTGAGTTCCACAGCCAACTCCCTGCAGGGAGCCTGCTTCTCCCTCTGCCTATGTCTCTGCTTCTCTGTGTGTGTGTGTGTGTCTCATAGATAAATAAATAAAATCTTTAAGAAAAAATCACACCAAGGGGCACCTGGGTGATGCAATCGGTTAGGTGTCCGACTCTTGGTTTTGGCTTGGGTCTGATCTTGGGGTCGTGGGATTGAGCCCCTATAGGCTCCATGCTCAGTTTCTCTCTCCCTCTGCCCCTCCCCCTTAAAATAAAATCTTTTAAAAAAATCATATCAATTAATATAAGTAAAATCCAAAATTTTAGGATTAATTATGGAGAAAACAAATAATTGTAGCTCTTTCAAACTCTGAATCTCTCAGTAGGAATCCCGAAGTTTCACAGTAACCTTGAATCAGACCCAGAACTTCCCACTTAATGACTTTTATTTTTTCCTTTTCAGATTATTTGTTTTGAATCCTGAGAAGACAAAATTTAGTTCACAATGATTTGAGTCTTTCCTCGTTTTTTCCACTATTTCTGTAGGCTAAATTTCAAAATCTATCCAGAATCATCGATCGTGACTTATTACAGGAAATGGATTTTTTTTGTATTACTTTAACTAAAAAGCTATTATGTATCACAAATTACTTTATACTGGCAAAGATTACTAAAAATAGTTTCATCAAAGAGAACAATTTTATAAAGTAGGTGGCTGTCATATTATTCACCAACCAGTCATTAAATACAAAAATCTTGTGCTGTATATTGTGATAGACACTATGGAGATTTTTTTTTATTTTTAGTGATTTATTGCACAGCTGAATCTGGTCCTACCTGTGTCTCAGCACCACTACAAATCACAAAGATATGATGTACAAGGACATCTGTGAGGCCAGCAGGCATGCATATCTACCTAAAGGTCAAGGGCTTGTATTTGTAAAAAGGTCAAAAGTGGTCTTTGTAAATAGTCTAGAGTGCGGTTAGTCCAACAATGTGGTGAGCCCTGCAGGATAGAGTTAGCATTTATCTTGGAGTCAGCAATTTCTCAACTGAAGCTTGAAATTCAGTGAGGTGTCAAGATCCATTGTGAGGTGTGTCACATCGCATCACACAGAGTTCTAATGAGGAAAAACCAGAGGAAGGATGGGGACAATGTCAGAGAAGCTGCATGTGGAAAAGTTTAAGGCGACAAGTCCTACAGAAAGCAAAGGAAATTTAGTGAATGGAAGGTCACTGGTGATCTCTGTAATTTTCTTTTAGTTATGAGCTTGCTGTGGGTTAAGAAAAGATGAATTCCTGGAGAAATGCAAGAGCAAGCATTGGTCACTTTTTAGAGAAGTCGGCAGTATAGGGAAGATGAGAAATACAATCGATAGGTTTCTAGTGCCAAGTGAACATTTTCAAAATAGGAGAAAAAAAGTCTCTGCACTTATATGTTGTTGCAATCGTGAAGAAATGGAGAACATGATATATCATTTTGTATTAACTCGATCAATTCTACCATTAGGTTCATCACCACCATATCTATTTCCTTCTTTTTCTTTAAGATTTTATTTTTTTTTAAGATTTATTTATTTATTTGAGAGAGAGAGAGAGCACACACAGAGCAAGGGGCAGAGGGAAAAAGAATCCTCAAGCAGACTCCCCAATGGGAGCCTGACAGGGGCCTCAATCCCAGCACCCTGAAATCATGACCAGGGTGGAAACCAAGAATCGGAGGCTTAACTGACAGGCCACCCAGGTGCCCCCTAAGATTTTATTTCTAAGTAATCTCTACACTCAACATGGAGCTCGAACTCAGAACCAAGGTCGAGAGTCTCACGCTCTATCAGCTGAGCCAGCTAGGCATCCCATTCCCTTTTTTTCTTTCTAATGTTTCACCAATAAGAGAAATCTGACATAGAGTAAAGGTGGGGTTCAGACCTTGGGTCGTTATTTTCTTAATAACCAACTAGAGGAAAAATAAATAAATAACCAACTAGAGGGAAGTGAAGGCTCAGTGGTTGAAGGTCTGCCTTTGGCTCAGGTCGTGATACCAGGTCCTGGGATCAAGTACCACCTAGGGCTCCCTGCATGGAGCCTGCTTCTCCCTCTGCCTGTGTCTCTGCCTCTCTGTCTCTCTGTGTCTCTCATGAATAAATAAATAAAAATTTTAAAAAATAACCAACTAAAAATTTAGGTTAACCATCAGTTAACACAATGTATATTATTCTTTATGGCTTTTCTTTGTTGATAATAGTAACACCTTAGAATTAAAGAAATCCCTTGGGGCACCTGGGTGGCTCAGTTGGTTGGGTGTCTGTCTTCCGCTCAGGTCATGATGCCAGGGTCCTGGGATCAAGCCTCAGGTAGGGCTCCTGCCTCAGCAGGGAGTCTGCTTCTCCTTCTCCCTCTGCCCTCCTACCCAGCTCCCCACCCCGACCGGCACTTGCATACTCTCTCATTCTTTCTCTTTCAAATAAACAAAAATCTTTAAAAAAATAAATAACAGCCTCTAAGTTAACACTTCTAAGAAGAATCGTCCAAAATTTTATGCCTTCTCTGCTGGTTGTATCTTAATTATAGTTACTTCTAAAAATCCTTGTGAGATGGGGATTCCTGGGTGGCTCAGCGGTTTAGCGCCTGCCTTTGGCCCAGGGTATGGCCCCAAGTCCCAGGATCCCAGGATCCCAAGATCGAGTACTGCTTCGGGCTCCCTGCGTGGAGCCTGCTTCTCCCTCTGCCTGTCTCTGCCTTTCTCTGTGTCTCTCATGAGTAAATAAATAAAATCTTTTTAAATCCTTGTGAGATTAATTCACCAACAACTTGATAAGGAAAACAAAAAAATTTTTTAAAAGATTTATTTATTTATTTATTTATTTATTTATTTATTTATTTATGATAGACATAGAGAGGGAGAGAGAAAGGCAGAGACATAGGAGGAGGGAGAAGCAGGCTCCATGCCGGGAGCCCAACATGGGCCAAAGGCAGGCGCTAAACTGCTAAGCCACCTAGGGATCCCCTGAGCCACCCAGGGCTCCCCAGAAAACAAAATTTTTGAGAGAATTAGCCAACACAGAAAAGGAAACTATTAGCAAAAACAAGTAAGTCAATTCCAGTTTACTTAAGACATATGAAGGGATCCCTGGGTGGCGCAGCGGTTTAGCGCCTGCCTTTGGCCCAGGGCGCGATCCTGGAGACCCGGGATCGAATCCCACGTCGGGCTCCCTGCATGGAGCCTGCTTCTCCCTCTGCCTATGTCTCTGCCTCTCTCTCTCACTGTGTGCCTATCATAAATAAATAAAAAAAATAAAGTTGTTAAAAAAAAAGACATATGAAAAGTCCATTGTTTTTACATATAAAAGAATAAAAATGGGATTTCCTTCTTTTTTAAGATTTTATTTATTTGAGAGAGAGAGCATGAGCAGGGGGAGAGAGAGAAGCAGGCTCTCTGCTGAGCCAGGAGCCCAGTAGGACATTATTGTATGGGACAGTGATTCTCATAGGTAGAAGAATTAATTACCAGACAACCTTCACTTCTGTTCAATGGCAAGAAAGAAACAATACAAACTACATGACAATATGTACAACATACATGTTATAATATCCAACGCCACACCAAACCACAGTGAAGCTAAGTGAAGGAAAAATCAAGATTATCAATCCTGTCCTTTTTTTTTTCTTTAAAAAGATTTATTTATTTATTTTGGAGAGAGAGAGACACAGAGAATAAGCGAGTGTGGCAGGGAGGGGCAGAGAGAGGGAGAGAGAGTCTCCAGCCCACTCAGCAAACTCCGGCTTAGCTGAGGTCCGTCTCATGATCCTGAAATCACAACCCGAGCCGAAACGAAGAGGTGGACACTTAACCTATTGCACCACCCAGGCGCCGCAGGATGATCAATCCTGTCCTTACTGGCCCTGGCCCCGGTGGTACAAATAGCCAATGTTTGTATGTCAGGCCCCATGCTAAAGGCTTTACCTACAGCATTTCATTTCTACCTTGCAACAATCTATGAGTAAAACTGAGGTTTGGAGGCATTCTATGGCTTGTCCAATATCCCAAAGCTATTAAGTACTGAAACTGGAATTTGAATATGGGCACTCAGATGCCACCCTGTGCCTTAACCAGGTGCTAGGTGGCCTCTTCGTGACTACATGAGGCTAGAGAGGGAAAATGGAACACAAACTCCAGTATGTAAAATGTATGGCACAGGGAGGCCTGTGTCACACATTCAAAAAAATTCTTATAGCTGAAAATAAGCATTTTTCCTTTTCTCTTTTCTTTCCCCCAAGGATAGCACGTATCAAAGAATATGAATAGTAACATATTAAAAAACGATTTTTGAGAGAGTAATTTAATTTTAACATTCTATCTGATTTCTTACACCTTCATCCCAGGTCTGTACTAGTAAAAAAGTCAAGATTTAGTGTAATTTTCCAAATGAATCTGATAAAAGAATCTTTATTTTAAAACATACAGAGCCAAAAATGATTTGAGATTTGAGCATCTTCTTAAATAATGAAACTGAAACAAATTACTTATGAGCACATGCTTGCCAGTAAAAGGTATATAGAGCCATATCCTTTCCAAAAGTCTTAATTAGTAGACATACATATTCTGCACTTAAAATAAAATTAATATTATGCAATTGCTCTTAAAAAAGAAATATCAAGTATAATCTTGTTTCCCCTCCAATATCTGGTCACATTTCAATTATTTTCATGCACATGTGACAGATTTCCCAAGGCAATATAAATGGATTGTAGGATTTTTCTAACAGGAGCTGGAGGCCCACATAGTCAGGTAATTAAGTTATCATCACTATGGACTCAGGAAATAGCTTTCTCTTCCCCTTTAGAATCATAAATCATAAATCTGTCACATTCTTATTTTCATTAAGAGGTTCCATGCTAGGAGGTTGCTGGAAACTGTTGGTATGTGCTTAGGCAAGTTACTTAGCCTCTCCTTGACACAGTTTCATCATCTGTAAAATGAAGGTAATGTCGTGCCTACCTGGGTTCTAATTAAGATCAAAGGCATTGATTCATGTAAAAACTTCAAATAATATTTTTAGTATTTGTTGTTTTTAATATTTGTTACATCTAATGTCACCTAAGTTTTTTTTTTTGTTTTTTTTTAGTATTTTCTCCCAAGACTCGATTAGAAGAGTGGAGATCTAATTAATATTGGATTAACTATTTTATCTTACATATGGAGACAGAATTTGGTTATTAATCTGATTGATTCATTCCTTACACTATTACTCATGTTGCTTCTCTCAGAACAATTCTATTTATCCTTCTGGTGTCAGCCACACCCCAAAACCATCCCTTTCTTTTGCATGCAGTTATCAATATCGTAGTCAAACGTACATACAACTCCTAGTGGCCTGGATCATTTTTGGCTGCACCTAACACAAATTCCAATGCCTCTCCTCACTAAGAACAATGAGTGAGATTGTCACAGTATGTCTTCTGTCCTATTTATCTGACTCCTTCCTGCCCCACCTATATGATTCAACCAAATTATGTATCCACCCAGGCCCTTAAAAAGGGAAAGAGGCTTATATATTTGGTTCCATGGGAGAGGTGGAAATAGCATCACTGGTCCATCCTCCTTCTTCCCCCTGCCAGTTGAAGTCACTCTCTTCACAATGGACATCTCTGAAGATTAACATAGGCAGCAATGTCTACAGTCAATGGCCACCACCACTGCCACCAACACCAGACAATTATCTGGTCCCTGCCATTCCCATGCACTATATAAAGTAAGATTTCAAAGGAGCATCATCAGAACAAGAAAGACTTTCACCTCCCTGGTCCAACCATCTGACCCAGGCTTTGCCTTCTATGATCCTTTTCCTTCACCTGCTACCCTGTTCTTGGTGTCAGGAGTGGATGTAGTCCTGCTCCTGACCAGTATCTCTGCCCACATCTCTTATATCAGAGGTTAGGGCTTAGCCTTTCCAGGCTTATTTTCTCCCAAATCCAATTACTAGAATGACTAATTAATATTGGTTCAATTATTTTATGTTATACATGGAGAGAGAATTTGGTAATTCCAGTGCTTAACCATCAGCAGATCTTTTTTGGACAGGTTTCAATGACAAACACAAAATTATTGCTAATTCATTGAATTTAAAACTCAAGCAGGGACGCCTGGGTGGTTCAGTGGTTAAGAGTCTGCCTTCCGGCTCAGGGCATGATGAGGGAGTCCTGGGGATCGAGTCCCACATCAGACTCCCTGCATGGAGCCTGTTTCTCACTCTGCCTATGTCTCTGCCTCTCTCTCTGTGTCTCTCATGAATAAATAAATAAACTCTTAAAAAAAAATAAAAGAATAAAACTTAAGCACACCCAGTATCTGACCTTACCATAATCAGTTTGACATTGCTTTTTCCAAGGAAGAGTCTACTTTTTTCGTGGGGGAGAAAATAATAATATTTGCAGGAAAACCTCCACAAGAGATACCAGCTTTTCTTTTATTTGGTTTAAAAAGAGAAAATTATCAAGTCTTTAAAAATCCTTAACACAGGCATTTTTTATGAGAAATTATGAAGGATGGGACAACCAATAAGACTACCAATAGTAAGCCCCCTAAAGTTGTAGAAATTATTCAGAAAAAATTCTTATGGCTTAAAGACATGAGTATCTAGATTGAATAAAATCACCAAGTATCTGGCCAAGGGAATAAAAAAAGATCATACTAAGGCAGCTCACTTTGAAATTTCATAACACCTGGGGCACCTGCGTGGCTCAGAAGATTAAGCATCTGACTCTTGGTTTCAGCTCAGGTCATGATCTCAGGGTTGTGGGATCGAGCCCTGCATTGGGCTCCATGCGGGCATGAAGCCTGCTTAAAATTCTCTCTGTCTCCTACTGGCCCTTCTCTGTCTTTCCCTTTCTCCCTCTCAAAAGGAAAGAAAGAAAGAAATTTCAAAGCCCTAAAGATAAAGAGAGGATCCTAAAATCTTCCAGACTCTAAGAATATCACATATGAAGAATCAGGAGTCAGAATGACATCACACTTCTCAACAGTAACAGTGAAATAAGCATTAGTACCTCTCAAATTCTGAGAAACTTATTTTCACTGTAGAATTCTACACTCAGCTAAACTATTCATCAAGTCTGAGGGCAAAATAAAGACATTTTTATACATGCTAATTCCCAAAACTGTACCTACCCCATATACACCCTTTCTGAGTACTCTACTGAGAAATGTAAACCATTTGAGAAAGTAAACCAAAAAGAAAGAAACATCTACCTCAAAATAATACCAAAAAGAATTCTTAAGAACATGATAAAAGGAATCACAGAACTTATGTCCAGCAGGTCCTGTAAGGAGCAACCATGGGCGCCTGGGTGGCTGTCAGTTGAGCATCTGCCTTGGGCTTGGGTCATGATCCCAAGGTCCTGGCATGGAGCACCACATCAGCCTACCAGCTCAGCAGGGAGTCTGCTTCTCCCTCTCCTTTTGCCCCTCCCCCCACTCACACGTACACAATCTCCACTCCCCCTCAAATAAATAAAATCTTTTTAAAAAAAAGGGCAGACTGAAGCAAAAAGTAGAGTACCACAGGGAGAATACACCCAAGAAAATGAAGGAAAGAGTGAGAAGAGAGACAGATTACTTAACATGTTTGACCACAGTGAGAGGAATTCTAGTTCTATCATAGACGAACTAGTGGGTGGTACAAAAAGAACAAAACTAATGGCCAAAGAGGCAATTATTAATGCTAGGGATAAAAACCAAAGAGTTGTATAATCATACTTGGCTCAGCTTGCAAACACTACACATAATGTAAACATTGACTATTAGTTTAATCCAAAATTGTTATATCACCATATTGAGAAGTTTGGGGGAGAAGAAGTGTATGTGACAGAAGATCGTTTGAGGCATCTAGGAAAACTAAATCTTCCAAACAAAACAGGATACCTGGGTCACTTAGCGGTTAAGCTGCTGCCTTTGGCTCAGGTCGTGATCCCAGGGTCCTGGGATCAAGTCCCACATTGAGCTCCCTGCATGGAGCCTGCTTCTCCCTCTGCCTGTGTCTCTGCCTCTCTGTGTCTCTCATGAATAAATAAATAAAATCTTAAAAAAAAAATAAACTAAGTACTGTATTCCTTAGATGGTAAATAAAAAATAAAAGAAAATCCAGATATCTGAGAAAAGATCTTGAGAGTGTTTTAAAAATACATGTACCTTTTATTTTAAAAGTCCTTAGGTTATTTATTTAAGAGTCTTATTACTGCCTTTCTTCCTACGACATAATTTTCTGTATTTTTATTTAGGGCACATTCAAATGTGTGGTTAGCAAACCATAATTCTTCCATTTGAGAAGATGTTATGAAACCTTTTTAAGGGGACTTAAGATACTAATTTAAAGACAAATTTTATTCAAAAAAGCCCCACATAAACCCATTGACTGCATAGTAAAATGTTCCAAATATATTTTAATACCTCCTTGACCAAAAAAAAAAATCAGTATATGGCTTTTTCCTGTTAGGCTTAACTCGTTAAAAATAAAATAGTCAAGGTGAAGCCTATTTTATTCATATGAAAATATTTTTCAGATACATAGAATATTCATTTAAGGTATGGTGTGTATGTATGTGTGTGTGTGTGTGTGTGTGTGTGTGTATGCATGCACGTTTGAACTATAATAATGTTTCACAGCAAGGGAAAAGAAAAGAAAAAGATTCATTTTACTTAGCTTTTTATAAGCGTTACAAACAAACAAAAAAGCCAGGGGATCTTTTTCCATAACTCAGATAATAGAAATAATTTACCTGCTGAACATAAATGATATGAACTATCATGTAACAGAAGGGTTTAAGTTTTGACTTCATCTCTTCTCTTACTAACTGGATGATTTGGGGAAATCTGTTTAATATTTTTTTTTGCCTCAATTTGCTCATCTGTTGAACTGTAGACTGTGTTAGGCAACATTTTAGGCAAAGGGAATGCAGTAGTCACCATGTAGTCTATGCCCTCACAGAGCTTATATTTTAAGTGGGCAAGACAACAAATACTCAAGCAAAGTAGTTTTATTTTTAAATATTTTTAAAGATTTATTCATTATTTAAGAGAGAGCACATATGCTCAAGTGGAGGGGCAGAAGGAGAGAATCTTCAGCAGATTCTCTACTAAACACAGAGCCCCACCAGGTGCTGAACTCAAGACCTTGAGATCATGACCTGAGCTGGAATCAAGACTCAGACACTTAACAGACTGAGCCACCCAGGTGCCCCATGAGCAAAGCAATTTTAGATAGAGATGAGGATCGCGGAGAAAAGAAAAAAAGCCATAAGACAGTGAACGTCATGGGGCATGGCTAGATTAGAAAAGATGGTTAGCATGGACTTCTCTCAGAAGGTGGTGTTTGACAGGCAGGTGATCTAAAGTCAGTTATGTGAAGATTTAGGAGGAGAGAATTGCAGGCAGAAGGAATACCCAGGAAAGAAGGGTCTTGGCAATATGGGGAGTAGGAGGAGGGCCGGTGTGGTCAGAGCTTAGAGAAGAAAGGAGCAAAGGAGTAGATGAATTCAGAAGGCAGTGTGTGTAGGAGCTTGAAAGCCACTGTAAAGAGCTTTGGTTTTATTTGAGATGAGAACCAAAGGACAGTGTTAAGCAGAGTAGTAACCTGACCTAATTTGCTCTGGTGGCTGTTTTAAGAATGAATTCTATGAGGGCACAAGAGAAAGCAGAGAAACTGGTCTCAAGGCTACTGTGGCAACAAAGTAGGATGATGGCTTGGATTGCAGTGGTTGTAGGGGAGATAGAGACCATTGGAGGTGGACCGATGTTGGATATAATGTAAAGGTAGAGGTAAGCCAACTTGTCATGAAAGAGAAGTCAAGGTTGTTGCTGTTTTTAATCTGAGCCACTGGGTAAATTATGATGCTGTTGATGAAATGAAGAACTCTGTGGGAGGAGCAGGGGTAGGGGCAGAAATCAAGAGCTCAGTTTCCGACATATTAAGTATGGGGTGCCTGTTAAATTTCTAAGAAGAAATATCAAGGTAGTAGCTGCAAGTATGAGTCTGAAGTTTGGGGGAGAGTTTGATATCATTTGATAGCATTAAGCACATAGAAGGTACTTAAAGTCACGGGAATGGATGAGATCATCTAGGGAAGACATACAGATGGGGAATTATGTGGCTCCTGGAACTAAGCCCTGGAGCAGAGCAGAAGGAACCAGATGCCCAGACTCAAGAACCAAGAACCAGGAAAGAAGATTGAGAAGAAGGAGCTCATGTAGTTAGAAGAGGACCAAGAAAATCTGGTGACACCAAAGGCAAAAGAAGAGTTTCCAGGAGGGTATTGGCCCAGTGGACAGCTGAGTCAAAGGCTGCTGAAAAGTTTCAGAAGTTAAGGCCCAAGAGGTAAGTGATGGATTTGGCAACATGGAAGCCACTGGTGACCTTCACGGAGGCAGTGTTGGAAGTGGTGCAGACACAGTATCCGAGCAAGTTGAGGAAAAAATGGGAGATGAATACAAGAAGCAGCGACCATAAACAGTGTTTTCTGGGAGTTGTGTAGCAAAGGGGAGCAGAAAAATGGTAGCAAAGAAAAACAAAAAGGTAGCCAGAAGGCATGAGGTGAGGTTAAGGGGAGGTTTTTGGTTTTGTTTTTTGTTTTTAAAATAAAAGTTATTAAGGCAGTTTTCCTTTCAGATACTAGTGATTCAGTAAAGGGAGAGTAACCAATGATACAAGAGAAAAGGATAAAAGTTATAAATCAGGACTTTAAAATCCTAATAGGTGAATAATTAAATACAAGTCCCTTAAATTGTATGAAAAATTTCCAGCAAAAACTCCATATTTTTTAACAATTTCGTGAAGATTTCTGCTGTTTGGTTAGCTGCTTCTCTTTCCTGGTTTCAAAGTATTTAATCTGGAGTCTGAATGTATCCAATTTTATGCTTGCTAAGAGTTTAACTTTCTCCATAATTCACACTTGTCACAAATAAGAAGTTTGTATACACACGAGGTATTATTTTTTTGTAACTAAGAGATCCAGTCCTGGAGTCAGACTGGCTTGGATTATGCCTTGCCTTGGATTATGGCTCTGCCACTTGATACCTTTGTGGCCTTGGGCAAGTTAATTAAAATCTCTGAGCTTCACAATTCTTTTCTTCAAAAGTTAATATCTTTTTCATTAGGTTCTGAGTCTTAAAGAAGAAAATATATGTGAAGCATCTGGTACGTAGCAGGCATTCCATAAATAATAGCTGATAGTATCATTACCAAATAATGGCAAATAAAAAAACAAAGAGAAAAGATATTCATGTAGTTATAACATTTATGGGGATCCCTGGGTGGCTCAGCGGTTTAGTGCCTGCCTTCGGCCCAGGGCATGGTCCTGGAGTCCTGGGATCGAGTCCCACATCAGGCTCCCTGCGTGGAGCCTGCTTCTCCCTCTGCCTGTGTCTCTCCCTCTCTCTCTCTGTGTGTCTCTCATGAATAAATAAATAAAATCTTTAAAAAAAATTCACAACTGTAAAAGCCAGTAAATTGCCTCATGAATTCAATAAGCAACAGAAATGTCTTAAATTACCCACATAATCTTTGCTTTCATATAGCTTCCAAAGGCATGCATTAAATATTTTATGAAATTAGATAGAGATGATGGCTGCACAACAGTGTGAATGTACTAAATGCTACTACATTGTATACTTTTAAATGATTAATTTTATTTTATTTGAACTTTACCTTTAAAAAACAAGTATACATTGAATACATACTACGTGCCTCTACCTCAATTTGTTTATGAAGATACGGCCACAATAAGCTTTCTTCTCCTTTTCCGGTACAAACATGAAGTTAAAGCAGAGACATGTAGGTAGATAGATAATTAGGAAAATAGACAGATAGAAAAGGTTTGCTGGGTTAGACAATCTTTCCCTAAAGACAAAGTTTAAAGACTTCAATCCTTTTTCCCAGGCAGAGCCAAAAGCTCCAGGTATAGGCCAGCAATCAATATAAGACACATTCCAGCATCAAAGACCAAGGAGGGTACATTTACAAATGAGGATTTAGACTGATGTTTTAGACAAAAGAGCAACAATTCAGGACAGGATCCTTTTAGAAAGGCAAATGGGAAAAGTAGGATATGGGAGGAGGTAGAGCTCCCAGCCAGTAGTGGTTCCCCACTATGCCCCCAAGAAGCAGCTACCCATTTTCCTTCAGAAATCCAGGTGTTCCCCAGCTTGTCTTGTTTTAAGCTGGGCCATCTAGGACTTAAGGATCTTTCTGATCTCCAGTGATAGGGACTGCATTCGCTCCCCCCAAAGAAATCTTTGGCCAAGCTCTCAGGGGCCTGCCATACACTGATTCCCGGTTCTCCCTAGAACATTCCTACCCACAGTGTGGTCTGTGGAACAGGACCCTGGACACCACTTCTGTGTTAAAATGCAGATTTACAAGTCCTGCACCAGATCTAGGAAACAGAATCTATATTTTAACAAGATCCTTGGGACGCCTGGGTGGCTCAGCAGTTGGGCGTCTGCCTTTGGCTCTGGGCCTGATCCTGGGACCCCGGGATCGAGTCCCACGTTGGGCTCTCTGCTTGGAGCCTGCTTCTCCCTCTGCCTGTGTCTCTACCGTTCTCTGTGTCTCTCATGAACAAATAAATAAAAAATCTTAAAAAACAAAACAAGATCCTGTGTTGATTTGTATGCATATTAAAGAAAAAGAAGCATTCACCTGGAGTACATGACCACACCAGAACTTGGCAAAGAGCCGTGTATTCTTCACCGGATAAGAAAGTGGCTCGGGAGATATAAAACTTCATCATTGGAATCACTGGAAAAATTCTGGAACTTTGTGTTCTAAAAGAACCCCGGTAATGCCATGCCACTTGGAATTTGTAAGGAATATCTATTTGATTATATAACAAATCATATAAACAAACAGGAAGAAATATAATTAAAAGGAAGAAACAAAAGGGAAAATTCTCTCTAAGCTGGTACTCAGGATGCAACAATATTACAACAAATATTCAGTATGAAACATGTTTATTTTTCCATTAAAGTCAGCTGTCCTAATTCAAGAGAGCCTCCAAAAATATCAGCTGCTATTTAGCTTTCCTCAGTTTAGAGTTATTTAATTTTTTTGAGACAATATGAAGTTAATTTTCATCATTGCAGGAAGGAGAATAGCATGCCATAAAGCCACAGAAGGATGTCCCCACCTACTCACGGTCACAGTGATATGACCAGCGGACACTGGGACAAGGCATGTCCTGGGCACAGAAACTTACAGGGGTATGATGGAGATTGCCAGAATCAGCACTAGAAACTGCAGATAAGCAATGTGCTTATATTTGCTTTTTGCAATTCAATTTCTCAACAGGAACATTTTTGTCCTGCTTCTTAGATGGCAGTCCCTAAGGAGTGAGTCTCCAATTTTATCCTGCCATGGATTTTCTAGGCCATCGCTTTAGGTAAACTTCCGTGAATCAATCAAGGATACACCAGGTACTTGCTCCAAGTCCAGCTCTGCCCTGGGAAGTGTGAAGGGGAAAAGGGTCTGGGTAGTGAGACCCAAAATATATTTAAGTTGCATGATCCCTGGCCTTGAGAGGTTTCTTGGCTTACTGGGTAGAGTTTAACAAACAAACAGGAAGTCATTGGGAAGAAATGAAAAACAGTAAAAAACTGGTAAATTATACAGTTCAAACTCCTAGTACTTGAGAAGATCAGAAAAGAGTGAGTTCTTTTCCTCTGAAAAGAGGAGAGGAAAGCTTACAATGGGCCCTGGTGAATGTGTGGTATCTCAACACAGGGTAAAAGGATTAGGGGCAGTTCCTAGAAAGAAAAAAAGGGAGAGTAAAGGCACAAAGGTGAGAGTTATTTAATCTCTCTTTTTTTTAAAGGTTTTATTTATTTATTCATGAGAGACACAGAGAGAGAAAGAGGCAGAGGGAGAAGCAGGCTCCATGCAGTGAGCCCCACGTGGGACTCGATCCCAGGTCTCCAGGATCACACCCTGGGCCAAAGGCAGTGCTAAACTGCTGAGCCACCAGGGCTGCCCCAGTTATTTAATCTCTTAATCTCACTGTCCACTTCCCTAAATGGGAAGAGGAATAATAGTATTTGTTCTGGTTAACTGATAGGTTTTTAAGAGAATGAAATAAGATGGTGTTTGCAACTGTTTTCCCATCTGAAGAGTTAAACTGATGAAAGGCTTTTAGGAAGGAAACCTACTAGCACTGATTTAAAATCAGAGTATCAGCTTCCGATTTTGCATCTGAAGATAAAACCATGAGGCATCCCCTGTGCCTCAGTTAGTTAAGAAGCTGGCTCTTGGGGCAGCCTGGGTGGCTCAGCAGTTTAGTGCCACCTTTAGCCCAGGCCCTGATCCTGGAGACCCAGGATCGAGTCCCATGTCAGGCTCCCTGCATGGAGCCTGCTTCTCCCTCTGCCTGTGTCTCTGCCTCCCTCTCTCTCTGTGTCTCTCATGAATAAATAGATAAAATATTTTTTAAAAAAGAAGCTGGCTCTTGGTTTTGGCTCAGGTCATGATCTCAGGTTCCTGGGATCTCAGGGTCTCTGTGTGTAGAGAGGAGTCTGCTTGGTATTCTCTCTCCCTCTATCTCCCCTCTACTGGCATGCACACGTACGCATGCTCTCTTTCTCTCTCTCAAATAAATAAATCTAAAAACAACAACAACAACAACAACAACAACAGCCAGAAGATTTATATCCACCTTCTGCAGCATAAGATTTTCCCTGAATCTATTCTAAAACCAAATTTCAGGTCAAAAGGATAATGATGATCATTATAACACTGGCCACCATCTATTGTACGCCAGTGTTCTGGTACACAGGCCTTGTTCTGTTTTTTGCACACATGGCCTCATTGGTTCTTCACAGCAGTCCTGTGAGAAGGAAACATCACCCCCACTGTGCACGAGCCAGGCTTCACACCTAATAAGTGATAGAGCCGTATTTAAACTCATGCATGCCATGCAAGAGGTTTCAAAGACCAACCTCTTGTCCTTATGTTACCAGGTTTCAAAAAGGTGTCAGAGCAAGAAAAGGTATTCACTAAGGGTTTTCCTGCCATGCCTAGTGTTCACATGAACAACACTTGGAGGGAAAAAATAGCTGAATAGGTGAACAGAAGTGAACATTGTACCAGCCTTGATAAGCACTTTTGCAACTTTGGTTGAAATAATTCTAACCTCCTCTAATCCCTTCTAAGCTTTCTTAACTCACCATCGAGAGAAGAGATTCAAGAAAGACCACAAAACCAACCCACTCATCCCTGAAAGTTTTTGAGTATTGTTTTCTGAAAGGGGAAAGGTAGGGTTACAGGTAATCAATTTGATTGGCTGTAAAAGTCAGTTCAGATAAATTACATCCAAGGCATCTTTTTTCTATATAAGGTAGGTTTCCTGTTGCCACTGATCACTGCCTCACCTCTGCAGCTCATCTGTCAGCACAATCTTAGAAGTACCTCATAGCTTGAGGTGCTTGTGCCATGAAGCTTATGCTATGATGTTCATTTGGTTCCCTAGAAGAGAAGAAATGGGTCCCCTTGCTTGATGCATTCCTGGTAAAATAGAATGAGCCTTTTGCATTTTTTTTTTTTTACATTGCTATATTAACCACAGAGTAAGTTTACCACGTAGAGCGTGAGAAAGCAACATTAAGACAATCAAGTTAATATAAAAGGGGAGATGACAGGTTGGGATGGTATTCAAGCCACTGACTCAGCATCCACAGACTCTGGGAAGGAGCAAATCGGGATGCTGGAGAGCACAGCCTGGTTATTCAGCGCTCATCCATCTGGACCTTCAGCAAGCTGAACTCATTTTCTATCTATAGAGTCTTTCGTTTTGATTTTCCTTTATTTCCCAGGATTCTTTCTGGGTAACGGATGGAAGCTCCCCTGCTTCATCACACACTCCCCCCTCCCCCACCAATCTCTTTAGTGATTCTGAGCACACATCACCTGGGGAAGACACATCTGCAGAAGTCTGGGATGGTGCTTTCCAAACTCTTCAGCTGCTTACCTGCAGAAAGAATTTGGGAAAACTATAGACCCCCATGTACATTTTGAAGTTGTTATCTAAAATGTTTCACCAGACGTGCAAATAATTGCACAAGATATGATTTCTGGCATATCAGTATTGTAGAATTGAACTGTTCCAACACACTCTGAAATGATTCCAGTATCTTCTAAGCAGTACTGCTATTTGAAATGTACCCGATAAGGTCATCATGAAGACTCAAGGACTTAACAGATGCACAGTGTCCTGCCCATGATACGTACATGTATTTGTTGTGCGTATGGGTGTACGGAGTGAGAGGATGGCAAGGGTGGCAAGGTGCTGGCTGGGAATCGTAGAAGGATTGTAGCAGATGACATGCCGCATTCCCTCAGCTCAGGTTTGAGTCTGCTCACAGCTGTGGGTCACAGAGTTGGCCACACTGAAGACTTTACACCTCACAGGACGTGTCTCTCTGCTTCCAGCCAGAGGGCCTTCTCTGGCACAAAGGGATTTGCTAAGCCCTGTTGCTCAGGAACAACCCGGAACTGAGGCAGTTGACCCCCTCAGGGACAACCCTCAACCCAAGGGGGATAAGAAGCAGTGGGAAAAAGAGCCCCAGGCCCCCATCCTCTGGTGAGCCAACTGTGGAGCTCCTATTACTTCCCAGACCATCTCCACTAGAACCTACCCCCGTGGGCTGCTCATTAATGCACACATTATGGCTTTGTTTCCTTTTCTTGTCTTTTTCAAAGTAAATAAATACTTTAAAAAATTATTTATTTATTCATGAGAAACAAAGAGAGAGAGAGGGGGAGAGACACAGGCAGAGGGAGAAGCAGGCTCCATGTAGGAGCCCGATGTGGGACCCGATCCTGGGACTCCAGGATCACACCCTGGGCTGAAGGCAGCACTAATCCGCTGAGCCACCCAGGCTGCCCCCACCCTTTTTTTGAATGTCTCAGAAAAGCAGTCCCAGGGTACGGCTGGGCATTGTTCCTGGCTGTGTGTTCCAGAGCCTGGTCTCTGGTCCTCCCAGGAATCCAATAAGCTACTGAAGGTCCTTTAGTAAATCCATTTCTGCTTGAAAACAAATCTTTGTGGGGGCAACTGTGTCCAGTTAAGCATCTGACTCTTGATTTCAGCTCAGGCTGTGATCTGAGGATTGTGAGATCGAGACCCAGGTCAGGCTCAGCAGGATTCTCTCTTGCTTGAGATCCCCTCTCCCTCTTCCTCCGCTCCTCCCGGTACTTGTGCTCACACATTCTCTCTCTCTAAATTAAATAAATAAGTCTTTGAAAAAATAAATCTTTCGTATTGAATGTGTTTAGTATAAGAGATACAGAAGAGAGGTTCTGAATGGGGACAAACTGCCACTCAAGGACGCCTAAGTACTTCTCAGTCTACTTTTCCTGGTGCTGCCATAAAACAAATTACCATGTATTTGGTGGCTTATAATGGCACAGATTTAGTATCTTACAGTTCTGCGGTTCAGAGGTCCAATATTGGTCTCCCGGGGCTAAATTGATGGTGTTGGCAGGACTGCTTTTCTTTTTGGGGGGCCTCCAGAAAAGACTCCTTTTCTTTTCTTCTCCAGCTTTTTAGAGGCTGCCTGCAGTCTGTGGCTTGGGGTCCCTCCCTCCTTCTTCAAAGCCAGCAACAAGGACGCCTGGGTGGCTCAGCGGTTGAGCATCTGCCTTCGGCTCAGGACATAATCCCAGAGTTCCCAGATCAAGTCCCATGTTGGGCTCCTGCATGGAGCCTGCTTCTCCCTCTGCCTATATCTCTGCCACACACACCCCTATATCTCTCATGAATAAATAAATAATCTTAAAAAAAAAAAACAAAGCCAGCAACAGTGGGTCCAGTCCTATTGAGATGGCATCTCTCTGATCCTCTCTGCCTTCCTCTGCCACCCCGAAGGACATCCTGTGATTAGATGGGCCCCCTCTCAAGATCACCTGTTTGGCAAACCTAATTGCTTCTGCACCTGTAGCCCCCCCCCTTTTTTTGTAGCCCCCTTTTGCCATGTGAGTTCACATAGTCACAAGGTCCAGGGTCAGGATATGGACAGCTTTGGGAAAGCCATTATTCTCCCTGTCAGAGCCTTGTAAGTGTTGTCCCCCATCTCTCCCTTTTCTCCATAATAGAAACCCCTGGAAAGTTGTTTGCTGGCCGTTTCCTAATGAATAGAGATAAATGTCTACCAATGGCTTAAATAGGAATGCTTGCATGCAAATAAAGGACAGCTAGCAATGGCTTAGAACTCTGCCAATTTAGGCTTCAGTGGAGAGATTTCATCTGTTCCTACATTTATGTCCCCTAAAATAAGGAAATGAGGTATTCATTCCCAGGTTCAGAAGGTGTAATATAGGTCTTTATTTTTTTATTTTTTTGTAATATAGGTCTTTAAAATGCCATCTTGGGATCCCTGAGTAGCTCAGTGGTTGAGCATCTGCCTTTGGCCCAGGGCGTGATCCTGGAGTCCCGGGATCGAGTCCCACGTCGGGCTCCCTGCATAGAGCCTGCTTCTCCCTCTGCCTGTGTCTCTGCCTCTCTCTCTCTCTCTCTTTGTGTGTTTGTGTGTGTGTCTCTCGTGAATAAACAAATAAAATCTTTCAATAAAATGAAATAAAATGCCATCTTGACTCAGTTTTGAGTGCCTGGCTAGAAGCAAGTTCCCCTTCTTGAGCAATGATGTCCACACCCCAACTACGTCCCTTACCCGACTCTCATCCTCCAGGCAGCTGTCTAGCCTCCCTAATGGCCCCAAGGCCAGGTGCCAGATGAGAAGGGACACCCCCGATACCTCAGAGCCACCAGAAATGATCCAATCAACCAGTCCTAACCTCCTCACCTGTCCCTTCCTGCGGAAACCGCAACAAGGTGCCTGCCTACCCTTCCCCTCTCTCCCTCTGCCTCGTGACCTACCCGGTGCTTCTTCCCCTGAGTGGCCCTGGGAGGCGGGCTGTTTCTCTCTTGGGAGCTGTGGGTGTAACACTCTTTCCAGTTGCTCTCTCTTGGTCTGAGTCTGACCTTACCCAAGGTAAGATGGTTCAAACCCAGGATAAGGGGGTTTAATTGGGTTTTCTTACTTTTACACTTTTGATTGATTTTTCTCTCTGCAAAGGACCTTCTCAACAGGTTCAAGGCTAATTTTAATGCCAACAGAAGAAAGACTAGAAAGGTCTGAGACAGTCCTGCTGAGGGCATCCGGTGGATGCCCAGACACCACCTCCCCCTCCCTGGCCATTGTGGGACAGATGGCAACAGAGAAAGTTCAGGGAAGGGTAACCACAACACTGTCTTTGAAACTGTCTCTTGATTGGTTGGGAAACCAGCCTCAGGGATGGGAACCTGAATTCAAACTGGAATTCTGAATTACTTAACTGCTTCTCAGATCCACGATGTTCCAGCAAATCTTTTCTGTTTCCCACAAAACTTCTGACTCTCCTTGACTATCATAAATGCTACACCATCTGCTCTGAACTTCCAACCTTATCTCTTCATCCTACAAATTGCAGTCCTCTTTCCGCTGGGTCCTGACTCTCTCCAGCACAGTCCCCCATACTCAGGGGGGAGCAGAGAAGCTGGATCTGGGTGCAATCCTAGGCAGTCAGCCCACAGATTGGAAGTCCTCTTCCCTTTGGCTCCCCTCTAACCCTCCTGTCTCACTCTGCACCACCACCCCCTTTCTTATCATCAGGATGGTCTCTCTTCCTCCATTTGCCTCCTACTTACTCCCTGGAGGGCTGTAGTAGATGCCACCCAGAGGCTAGACAGGCAGACAAAGCACTGAATTCCTCTGGTGGAGGGAGGTGATCTCCCTTCTGTGAAGGACAGACTTGACCTGCACCTGTGTCTGTCCCCTGCACCAAAGGAGAACTGTAGCTGGGGCACAGAGCACCTGGCTCTGGGGGGCCCACACAGACCGGGTTTGGCCACTGGCTGCTGACAAAATCCAGACGCAGAGACATAAGCAGTGGCGAAACCAGAAAGGAATTTCTTTCAGTGAGGCCAGCGTGGGGAAGACAGTGGACTAGATCCCAAAGACAGTCTCCAAAGTTCTGAAAACACTTCCGGGGCAGCTCTGGTGGCTCAGCGGTTTAGCACGTGCTTCAGCCCAGGGCATGATCCTGGAGACCCAGGATCGAGTCCCACATTGGGCTCCCTGCATGGAGCCTGCTTCTTCCTCTGCCTGTGTCTCTGCCTCTCGCTCTGTGTCTCTCATGAATAAATAAATAAAATCTTTAAAAAAAAAAAAAAAAACACTTCCAGGGTCATGTAAGGAGAACGTGGGACAGAAGTTGGTGGGCAGTCCAGGTCAGGTCCATCCTGGTCTTGGCGTCAATTTTTTGGGCTCTTGCTGGCTCAGGGGAGTCCTTATCACATGAGGGGGGAGTTTTGGTTCCCCTCAGGGGATGCTTTGCCTGCCACAGGGTCTTTTGCCTGAATTAAGAGATAAGCTGGAAAGGCTGCCTGGCTGGCTGAGTCAGTAGAGCACGAGACGCTTGTTCTTGGGAGCTTGAGTTCAAGCCTCACGTTGGGCCTAGAGCTTACCTTAAAAAAAAAAAAAAAAAAAAAAGCAGGAAAGAACTCTTGTCAATTAGAAATTACCAGCTGAGGTCAAATGGAGCAGTTGAAGTGCTCTCCCAAAGTGGTGCGGTTGTGCTGAGTCTGTTGAGTTTGAGGACTGCTAGAGAAACTCTCATCAATACTTTCTGCATTTGTGCTCCCAGCTGAATTGTTTGCACACTTTTTTTAGTGCTCCCTCCCCTCGGTCTCTGCTGGAAGATGCATACATGCCACTTTGTTTCTGCTGGGGATCAAGATCCATCCTGCTTCTCCTTGCAGTCCTTCGAATCCGGTTCTAGGCTCCCACAGCCTCACTTGGAAAGAACCTCCCTCCTATAATATGTCTGCAATCCCAGCAACTGTGCCCAAAGCAAATCTCAGCCTGTGCCCTGTCCACGCTCCTCCCTGACCTATGGACTGAGCTCATTCGTTGAACAAAACCCAAGAATAAAGTAACTATAAAGCGAATATAATTCACATAGCTGTCAAAAGCAAAATGAATATGTATGAATTGGACATGAATATTTGTAGCTTTTCTCTTTTTTTAAAGATTTTACTTATTTATTTGAGAAAGAGAGAGAGCATGAGCAGTGGGGAGGGGCAAAGGGAGAAGGAGAAACAGACTCCCCATAGAGCAGAGAGCTGGATGGGGGGCTTGATCCCAGGGTCCTGAGATCGTGTAAGCCTAAGGCAGACACTTAACCAACTGAACTACCCAGGCATCCCTGGATTACATTTTTTTCAATTAGATTTGTAGGACTTCATTTTGTTCTCTGTATTTTACTTAGAATGAAACCATTCCAATAAGTCACAGCGATGAAAATTAATTAGTTAATTAATTAATTAATTAATTAATTTAAAAAGAAAAGTCTTTCTGGGGTGGCTGGATGGCTCAGTTGATTAAGCAGCCGACTTTTGATTCTGGGTCAGGTCATAATCTCAGGGTCCTGGGATCAAGCCCCATGTCAAGCTCTGTGCTCAGAGGGGAGTCTGCTTGAGGACTCTGTCTTCCTCTCCCTCTGCTCCTTCCCCTGCTCTCTCTTGCTATCTCTCTCAAATAAATCTAAAAAGGGGGGAAGGGGATCCCTGGGTGGCTCAGGGCATGATCCTGGGGTCCCTGGATCGAGTCCCGCATCGGGCTTCCTGTGTGGGGCCTGCTTCTCCCTCTGCCTGTGTCTCTGCCTCTCTTTCTCTCTCTGTGTCTCTCATGAATAAATAAATAAAATCTTTAAAAAAAACGGTTCCCTTCCTGCAACTATTTAGACTAGAAGCCCATGAATCAAGTTGAACTATTTCATATGTTTTAAGAAATAAAGGAACAGACAAATCAACATGTATGACTCCTTGACCTTGATTCTTCATTTCCAGAGCAGCAGTCTTCAGAAGCCTGGAATAGTGAACTCATAGACAAACAATTTTCCCTCCAGGCCTCTTGCAGAAGTGGAGGTATAATGCCTTCAGTCTTGTCTTATGTTCTTCTAGACACCTGCTAACTGAATGTTGAGCATTGAGCCAGTCTTCACCAAACAAAAGCATTTTTTCATAAAATAAAAGATAATGCAGGATGATTTCATTTATAGAGGCAGAAAATAGATTAGTGCTTGTCTAGGACTAGGGGTAGGAGTGGGGATTAATTGCATGAGGAAACATTTTGGGATAGTGGAAATGTTCTAAAACTGGATTGTGGTCATGGCTGCACTACTTACTCTCCAAGTTCACTAAAATCACTGCATACACACTTAGAATGGGTGAATTTTATGGTATGTAAATTATGCCTCGATAAGGCTATTTTAAAAAGAAAGGTAGTGTAGGTGACTGGTTCAAACTAGTGTGCCAAACAACACCGCAGTTAGTACCTACATCATAGTCCTGGCCACTTGCAAACCATGTGAATTGGAGAAATTCACTTCACTTTCCTCATCCTCAATCACCCCTTTATCAAGTGAGAGATAATAATGCATATCTCTAAAGCAAAATGCCAGTTAAATGAGACAACTGGCACAAAGCCATTGCTCCCTCAGGTATTATACTTCATCCCCAAGCTAGGAATGGGGGGATGCCCTGCAGGGAAGTGTGAGTGTTGATCATTCTTGACTTGGGGAGGAAAGTTCATTCTGGGTTTTTCAATGAAGATAAATATGCTGAATCTCTCAGGCTCACCAATGATCCTGCGTCCAATGGTCCCACAGTTCTACCCTCCGTTGCCAGGGGTCTCTGGACACTGACTTTCACCTCCTCATGGGTCAAGTTTGTGAGAATACAAGGAGTGAAATTTGTTACCAAGCACATGAAAAGAGCAGATGGCTGCAGGGACTCCAGGCCCCTTGGTGACTATCCCAGGCTGGCTGCCCTAGGGGATGCTTTAAGGCAGATATGATCTGGGCAACTAGATGTGCACACAGATTCCTATCTCCTGAGAGATGCCCAGAGGAGCCCAGAAAAGTCAAATCTGACTATGAGAGCAAAATGAGACAACTGGAGTTTCCTCTGGAAAGAGATCCTATAGGATGAAGGGGCTGGTCCCAAAACCCATTCAGAGGGCTTATTCTCTCCTTGTGTGTGTGAAGTTTTTAGAAACCAGGGATAGACAGAATGAAATAGAAATCATCCTGGGAGGAAAGAGACATACAGCTGCATACTTCATACTCTCATGAACCCCATTTCCATCCTGTCCTTGGCAGGCCGGCCTGCTCATTCATTCACCCAACATACATCTATGGAACTCCTGCTATATGCCAGGGCTATTCTAGACAAGGTGTCTGCTCTCAGAGAGCTTATATTCTAATGGGAGACACAGACAATGAGCAAGGAAAGAAATGAATCTATATTTAGATGCTAATGAGGGTAGAGTATGCAGGCGGTGGGGTGGCACCTTTTAGATCGGGTGGTCGGTGGTCAGGGAAGACTTCTCTGAGGAAGTGACAATTTAGCAGTCTTGAGGGATCAAAAGAAACAAAGGTCTATTCCTGGCAAAGGGAAGAGAATGTGTGAAGGTCCTATGCTGGGTGTGAGATCTGTGTGTTCAAGGAGCAGAAAGAAACCAGTATGGCTGGAGCACTGACTAACATTTCTTTGCTACATTTGACATCACAGACCTTAATCAAAACTTGGGGCCAGAGACCTGCCAGAGAACAAGGGGCCCTGATATCTGGACCCACCCCCAGGAATAGTGTTTCATTGGCTCACAAGACCTAGTGCAGAAGCCTTCATCATCTGGCTAAGGTTGGGGTGGAGATGTGTCTTTCTTTAAAAAAGGAGACTTCTTTAGGTTTTTGAGGTCCATCTCTTTCAAATATTCAATTCCCGCAAGTATTTCCATTTTTCATTACGGGTGCAAATCATGATATAAGATATATATATATATATATATATATATATATATATATATATATTTTTTTTTTTTAAGATTTTGTTTATTCACGAGAGACACACACACAGAGAGAGAGGCAGAGACGCAGAGAGAGGGATAAGCAGACTCCATGCAGGGAGCCCAATGTGGGACTCGATCCTGGGTCTCCAGGATCAGGCCCTGGGCTGAAGGCAGTGCTAAATCACTGAGCCACCAGGCTGCCTAATATAAGATACTTTTTTTTTTTTTTAAAGATTTTATTTATTTATTCATGAGAGACACACAGAGAGAGAAGCAGAGACAGGCAGAGGGAGATGCAGGCTCCCTGCAAGGAGTCCAATGTGGGACTCGATCCCAGGTCTCCAGGATCAGGCCCTGAGTTGAAACTGGCGCTAAACCGCTGAGCCACCTGGGCTGCCCCTCTAATCCCAATTTATCCAATGTCCTTCCCACATGTTAATTCCTATGAGAACACACCCTGCATTATCACTGTAGTCACTTAACTGAGTGAAACAAAATCTGCTCTGCCAGAGTTTATACTTTTCTTATGCAGAGGGCTCTAAAGTTACCCCCACCTAACATAACCAATCATTCACACAACTGCCAGTGTAACTGGAAAGCCAGCCTGTTACCCAAAGACAATGCTGTGGAATCACTCCAAACACTGCCTTACAGTCTCAGGATTTATTTATTTTTATTTATTTTTATAAAGATTTTATTTATTTATTCATGACACACACACACACAGATGCAGAGACAGAAGCAGGCTGCATGCAGGGAACCTGACAGGGGACTCGATCCCAGGTCTCCAGGATCACGCCCTGGGCTGAAGGCGGCACTAAACCGCTGAGCCACCTGGGCTTCCCTTATTTTTATTTTTTAAAGATTTTATGTATTTATTCATGAGAGACACAAAGAGAGGCAGAGACACAGGCAGAGGGAGAAGCAGGCTCCCTCCGGGGAGCTTGATGTGTGACTCCATCTCAGGACCCCAGGACCTAAGCCAAAGGCAGAAGCTCAACCACTGAGCCACCCAGGTGCCCCAGTCTCAGGGTTTATAGCCTCTAGGTGATGCCACTGTTAAGACTGTGTCCCTTTCTCTTCCAGTGCAATATTACCACCAACAAACCCACAGAAAACAACAGGGCAAAAAAAGCACACACCCAGAATGTCTTATGACTGGCATTCTCCTAGTCTACATGTCCTGATGTTGTGGTATTTGGCGAATCAAAAGTAATTTTTAAAACTCTGACAGTTTGGCATTTGGAATATTGAAAGCAATCTGGAAAATCCCGATAGCCAGCATCTGTGTCACCATCGCTAACTGCAGAAACAGATTGTCAGGGTGGATGTTAGTAGGATCCAAGGAAGGAGTGTATCCGGGCAGATCAGTTCCTTTGTAGCAGCATTCATGGGTTTTGGTGATACACTCTTTAACAGACTTAGCACTGAGTCTGTGCTGATTAATTCACCTTCTTTTCCCTCAGAGACTTTCTGAGGTCAAAAACTTGTGTGATGGGGATCCCTGGGTGGCGCAGCGGTTTGGCGCCTGCCTTTGGCCCGGGGCGCGATCCTGGAGACCCGGGATCGAATCCCACGTCGGGCTCCCGGTGCATGGAGCCTGCTTCTCCCTCTGCCTGTGTCTCTGCCTCTCTCTCTCTCTGTATGACTATCATAAATAAATAATAAAAAAAAAAAAAAAGAAACTTTCTAAACTTGATCTTCTATCTCTTAAAATTTCCCCTTTAAAAAAAAAAAAAAAAAAAAAAAAAAAAAAAAAAAAAAACTTGTGTGATGGTGTTTTATACCTTTACACCAACGGTTTCTGCTCTAGTTGGCTCACCTGTAAGTAACAAAGGCTTCAAAGTATAAGCAAAAGGAATAGTGGCCAAGAGAGATAGAGGCACAAAACCCAGGCAATATCTTAGAAATCTGAAAGAATAAAAAAAAAAAAAGAAAGAAAGAAAGAAAGAAAGAAAAGGAAAGAAAAAGAAAAAGAAATCTGAAAGAAAAATACTTATACATTTTCCATAGAATGATGTTCAAATGTCTGGATAGATCTGAAAATCTTACAGGGTTAAGCTCCCAAGTATGCTGGATTTTTGGACTTTCACAGTCTTAAACCAACAGAAGCTGCAATAACTCTTACTGGAGGAACAATGTTTAATAATTAAGATGCCTGGTTAAGTCACCATGTAATATTTCATCTGATTCTCCATTTCCAGCTCTAAGCAAGCCCACAGTCACATGCCACAGCTTGAAACAAGAAAGAATCCCTTGTCCAGAGCTCCTGCCAAAGGATTCTGCAAAGTAGCCTCACTCCCCAGAGTATGTCCATGACGGTTTGCGCCAATTAGCCTCTACCACAGAGGTCAGAGAATCCAACTTGGCAATATCTACTCATGTCTGGTCATCAGAGAATTCGTGTAAATAAATGAAAGCCAAAATAACAATGCTGCGGGAGCCCGAATAAAATGACTACTTTCCCTTTATGTTACACAAGGGCTTCTCTTCCTCTTACCACTGATGGTGCACCTGTTACTCAGCTCGACAGCCTTCTACCCACCTGGCTCCTGGAATCACACTGTGACCAATGGGGCAGGGCTCTCCCTTACACATAGACTCCAGCCAGGGAAGAGCGATACTTAAAGGACGATCCCAGCAAGGACTCATGTCACTCAAGGTCCTCACACAGTCACTTAATGTTGATCAAATATTTCGGGATGGGGGCGGGGGAGGTACTTACTACATGCCAGGCATTATGGTACCTCCTAGGGATACAGTGTGATAAGAAAATGGGGTCCCTGCTCTCAGAGAATGGAAGCCCACTACATGATGATGGCTAGTGCCTACTGAGCAGTGCTGTATGCTTGCTATGCATTACCTCACTTAATCTTCAACACTATAAGGCAGAAGGCTATTCTCATCTCCATTTATGGATGAGGAAGTCGAGGCAGAGAGGGGGTTGAGTGCCAAAGTTTATATGCGAGCGTGTGCCAGAGCTGGGTTTGATCCCAGGCAGCCTGAGCCTGCACCTCTGACTATCATCCTCAGCCTCATCTCCACTGTCTCTTGATGTGTCGACTCTGGAAGCAGAGGGAGAGGGTGCCCAGGCAGTGAATCCACTAGACAGTTCCAGCAAAGCAGAACTACCTTTTGAAGACAGAGACAAGAATGAGGTGAGAGAAATGTTGCTCAAAGAGAAGTTAACAGAAGCCAATGGGCTTTTGAGAGGTTGGGAATGTTATTTCCTTCCTTTGAAGGAAATTGTATTGCATAGGCTGATAAGGAAAAAATGGGAGGGTGGAAATTTTGTGCTCCTTCCTTCACTTGTCTCTCCAACCTTGAACTTGCATCTGAGGCAATGGGGCAGGCACATACTTAAAAAAGGATCTGTAGCATCAGCACCATTGGACAGAGACAAGATTTGTCATATTGGTGTGAGACCAGACTTGCTTATTTGACTGGCTGGAAGTTTCTCTAAGCTTGTGGTCAGCAAAAGCTGGAAGCTTCTCTAAGCTTGTGCTTCCTGGAGGTTAAGATTGGGAAAGTTTAAAAAAAAAAAAAAAAGATTGGGAAAGTTTTTGCTGAGGCTGTTTTTCTGGCTATGCGTCAGCTCTTGAGAGTAATTTGCATGAAACTTGTAAGAAGTGTATTTTCAAGTCCTGAAAAGGCAAAATTTGCCAGATTTAAGGTAAGGGCTCTCATCAACCAGACATCTTCCTGCTAAGGCTTTGCCATCTTCCAAGAATCCATCTTTCCATCTTTTTCATCTTCCAAGAATCAATAAGCCAGCTCCAAGGTGAACATTTTAGAAGCAGCTGGATCTGCAAATGCATTCAGCAACATGCAATAGGAGGAGTGGGAGTGGAATGTCAGCACCTAGTGGGCAGAGAGGCAAGACCAAAAGGAGCAACAGCTACCAGTAGAGTCAGTGTTTTGGAATCAGCAGACCAAGAACAAATGAGTTTCCTCATCTTTGAAATGGAGTTAGTGAGAATACCAGTCAGAAGAGGCAACTGAGGGATGGATTGAGTGACTGACTTTTGATTTCAGCTCAGGTCATGATCTCAAGGTCTCGGGATTTACCCTTGCATCAGGCTCCCTGCTCAGCAGGGTGTCTGCTTAAGGATTTTCTCCCTCTCCTTCTGCCCCTCCCCTCTCCCTGCTCATGCTCTCTCTCAAGTAAACAAATAAAAAAAAGGGATGCCTGGGTGGCTCAGTGTTTGAGCACCTGCCTTTGGCTCAGGGCCTGATCCCGGATTCCTGGATTTGAGTCCCACATCGGGCTCTGTGCATGGAGCCTGCTTCTCCCTCTGCCGGTGTCTCTGCCTCTCTCTGTATCTCTCATGAATAAATAAATAAAGTCTTTAAAAAACAAACAATTAAAAACAAGAAAAAGAAGAGGTAATTGTGATAATTGAATGACTTAACAAATATAGCACACTCTGTGCATTGGCTAGCACATAATATATTCTTAACAAATGTTAGCTGTTTTCATCATCACCACCGTTATCATCATGGTCATCACCAGAATCTTGGCTTTTCCACTTACCATGTATGTGACCTGAAACACATTTTTTTTTTAACATCTCTAGGTTTCAGATTCCTCAGTTTTATACTGAAGATAAAAAACAATTATCTTCAAGGGTATGGTAAGGATGAAACAAGATGATACACATGAAGGGATGCCTGGGTGGCTCAGCGGTTGGGCGCCTGCCTTCGGATCAGGTTGTGATCCCAGGATCTGGGATCGAGTCCCACATCAGGCTCCCTGCGAGGAGCCTACTTCTCCCTCTGCCTATGTCTCTGCCTCTTTCTCTCAGTCTGTGTCTCTCATGAATAAATAAATAAATCTTTTTTTTAAAAAAAAGATGATGCACATTAAGCACCTAACACAATGCTTAGCAAATACAATGCTCACTGAATGGGTGTTATCTCCTATTGGTTTTAAGAGCTTTCCTTTTTTGACTGGTAGTCAAAATAGGTATTCTGACATAGATGTGTATGACTATGAAGGCAGACACCAAAGTCTACTCAACAGGAAGTCTTCTGGAAGAGATACTCTGGTTTTCAACAGGAGATTTTCTTTTCATTTTCTGTATGGCCCCATATGATATCTAAGACCTCAGATGCCCATGTAGTTTCAGTCCCACACATTAAAGAACATTTGCTATCGACAAAATCAGAGAAGATTGAAGATTTAGAGACTCATGGATGGAGGGTAGCCAGATTTAGCAAATAAAAACAAAGGTGTCCTCTTATCTAGCAATTCTACATGGATGTCAATGTATCTTCTTGTACAACCCAAGCTAGGGGTCGACTTGTGTTTTGTGGCTTTCTGTGAGATCACAAAATCCATGCTCCAGATTTTCTCAGAGAGAGAGAGAGAGAGAGATGCTACAGAACTTGCATATGACTTCTCAGAGTTGATTGCTATCAGGGAGATCTTTTACCATGAATCATGTTGGGCATATGTAGAAGCAAAATGGATCTTGGAGGTTAGGACTCCAGTACAAAAATCCCTGAGATAACTTTCTCAAGGCTCCTGTTTGCTATTATTTCCTTTTTAAAGATTTACTTATTTAACAGAGATTAAGAAAGAGAGAGAGAAAGAGGGAGAAAGAGGGAGTGGACAACAGGCAGAGGGAGAGGGAGAAGCAGGGTCCCTGCTAAGAGAGCCCGATGGGGCCTCGATGCCAGGACCCTGGGATCATGACCTGAGCTGAAGGCAGATGCCCACCCAACTGAGCCATCCAAGTGCCCCTCACTATTATTTCCTATCACTATCAGTAGCCCCTCCCCCTTACCCTTTCTTACCCTACAATGTTTTCTCTCTCACTAATGGAAACACTGAGGCTCTCCACAGTGTAAAGGTTAGAGTGAACTGGCTTCCTAACGATGATATTGTGACAACCCAATGCAAACCTGGCCTCTTGGGCTCCAATCTGTTCAACCCATAGTATTCAAAGAGTTATATCATTTCTCTTTGTAAACCCCAATGGTGTTTCCCAATGACTTTACTTTTGAAATGAAAATGCAAGTGGCAGAGCCAGTATCAAGTTATTGACATTTAGCTCAAAATCAGTGCATTGTACTTATTTCTAAGTGTTTTGTTTTTTGTTTTTGTTTTTGTTTTTGGTGCGGATAAGAGGAGTAGACTTCAGAGAAAGGTCAGGTGTATGGACTCTCCATGACATCTTGCCAACTACCCTGCCCTACCCTTTCTTCTGCAAGGTAGGGCTTGATCTAAGGATCAAGGTATGTGTGCATAAACCCCTCTGTGGAATTTTCATGTCCAGTCCGTACTCCATTCCTGGCTGAGATCACATGGAGTACACATCTGAGTTGGGGGATAGAATTGACTGTAGCAGCACATGTAGCTCCAGGGTATCACATTCAGCTTCTAGACCCCTCCTACATCTTTTCCCATTCTGATGTTCTGAACTCATGGTCTTCAGGGCTGCCCTGCTTTATGGTTGAGCCCACCATACAATTCGACAAGGGTCAGAAAGCTTTGGGGCTAATACTGTTTTTCTCCCTGACTCCCAGCAGACCTGACTGTACCTGAACCACAGGTGCAGAGATGGAATGCCCAGTGGTCCTTCACTCCTTCACCATCTTTAACTATCTCTTCATATTCCTCCTCTGCCTTCCAGCCTCCGTATCTGAAAAGACTATGTATGACCGATTCAGGGAAACTAACAATTCCTGCTGATATGCTCTGTCTTTAGAGATCTTCCCCCTTGATCCTCATCCTCAACAGAGCAGAGAGCTTTAAGGGAACAGAGGGGCACTTTGCTTCCCAGAAGCTGGTCAAAGGACACTGAGGATTCAGAGGGTAGACCAAGATTTCCTGAGCTCCCCCAATACTCTGTTCAGTAGAGGAGTCTAAGGTGGCAAAATAACCTTCAGAAGCCATGAAATTGACCCTCCTGCCTCCTAGCAGCACTGGCAGTTAATAAAAAACGACCTCAACTTTGAGCTTCCCCAAGTATCTAGAAGAGGACCTACAGAGGTTAGGAGTTAGGAGTGGACTGTTTTGCATGGCATCACTTCTTCTTTTTTTTTTTTTTTTAATAATGCATGGGACCCCAGAACCTTCTGTCCAAACATTGCCAAGCTTGCCTCTAAGCCCAGAGAAGACATTTTCCAAGTCAGTCCTTCTAAGGGTGACCCCGATTTTGGCATGTGCACCACAGGCTTAAGGAATCACCTAAGAGTGAATGTTGAGGGGTGTGAAAGGAATTTGGATACTTGCCTGGGGAGTTCATATGCATATGCAAGGGATCTCTGCTGATGTCGGAAAGGCTGGAGTCAAGAGTGGGAAGAGAAAGGGGATGCAGGATGAGGGCCAATGCATGGACTAGCTCTCCTCAAGGAGTCCCAGAATTCTAAATTAAAGCCTGGACTTCCAGGTTGTCCTGAAGGTATTTCTGTCAAAGTAAGAGGCCAAAACATATTTTCTTTCATGATTAGCCAGCTTGATTATACCTTTATGATACTCAGACATATCGGTTGCAGGCTTCCATTCACACTCTCGTCTTGGGGCCTATGACACCCTATGCCTCCCTCTGGTCCCTTCTGAGAGAGAAGCCTTCACAGTCCACATAGCTCAGTGGTCCAGCTAAACCCACATGCTGAATATAGTGTTGTATTTGTGTCATTCTCCAAACTTGGAGACATGACTTCTAAGAGTGGTGAGATCTTACAGGGCATGAAGTTAAGGATTCATATTTTGGCCATATGTTTTGCACAAACCCTGTACTACTTCCCACGTCCATTTGCTTCAGGCATTAAATAGAATGTAAGCTTTATCTAGTTTCCAGGGACCATTACACTTAATTCAATGGAACTCTGGACCTTGGAGACATGCCTGAAAGAGATTACATGTTTCAAAGTTAGCTGACAACCCAACTACCTTTTTACTGAGTGGCATGTGCCAGCCAAGGAAGGAGGGAACAGTGTCAGGCACAAGAAGCCCCAGGAGGCAATTTGGGTAGAAGAGGGGATAAAGTAGTTAGGAGAAGGGGAACTCTGAAGAAAGAGCAGAAGTGTACAGAAGTATTTTTAGGAAAATTTTGCTACTCATTACAAGGAACTGGCCTACTCTTCCAAAAGAAAGGTCTATGAACTCCATTGATTACTGGAGACTGCTTATGGATTTGTTTGTTGTGGAGGAGGGTGATGGAGGGATGGGACCAAGTGCTGAGTCTGGCCTGAGGAGGATCATGGAGAGATAGCAGGAGGGACCAAGGGCCATGGCACTTTGGGTGAACTAAGTAGAAGGAATAGTGGGCATCTATTTCTCTTTCTCCAGAGCTGCCTGTGTGAAGGCTTCAGGGAAGATGACCAAAGAGCTGAGAATGAAGCAAGGAGTAGCCACAGCAGACTCGCTCACGGCTTCCTGCAGGATGAACGAAGAGATAAACTGCATGCTTGGCCTAGGTCCACTAAACTCTCTGCTTTTAAATATGTGCTTTGGTTGTTTTTCTTTTCTGTTTTTACTATAAAAGTAATTTATGCTCATTAAATCAAATTTGGGAAATACAGAATAAGTTAAATGAAAAGAGAAACTATCCATGGTTGTACCATCTGAATCCCATCCATGTTAACATTTGTTGTATTTTCTTCAAGGCTTTTTTTGTTTGCTGCATAAATGATGTGTGTGTGTCTGTGTGAGAGAGAGAGAGAGAGATTGATTTTAACATAATTAGATCCACTTCCCCAAAGTGTTGTTTTCAAGGCAACAGGATTAATGTGATTTTAAAGTACTAAAATGAGTCATTTTAGGATTATTGAGCAACTTCATGAGGTTTGGTCAAAACAAAGTTGACTTTCCATTATCCTGTCATCAGGAATCACCTACTCTGATATTCAACTGCTTTTCTCACAGCCCATGTTCAATGGAAAGGCTAACAAGATACAAATGGAGAGATGCAAAGATAAGAAATACAAAGAAGGCACATGCTTTTATGACTTCAGCATTCAAGGAAATCACTACACAATCTTGAGTCCCTTAGTCACAACAGACCAATTTTTTTCTTTTTTCTTTCTTTCTTTTTCTTTCTTTCTTTCTTTCTTTCTTTCTTTCTTTCTTTCTTTCTTTCTTCTTTCTTTCTTTCTTTCTTTCTTTCTTTCTTTCTTTCTTTCTTTTTTTTTTTTTTTACAACAGACCACTTTCTGACCAAGGTTAAAGAGGTTAAAAATCAGGTTTAAGGGACACCTGGGTGGCTCAGTGGTTGAGCGTCTGCCGTTGACTCAGGGCCTGATCCCAGGATCTGGGATTGAGTCCCACATCGGGCTCCCTGCGAGGAGCCTGCTTCTCCCTCTGCCTGTGTCTCTGCCTCTCTCTCTGTGACTCTCATGAATAAATAAATCTTAAAAAAGAAAATCAGGTTTAATTATTTGACTTCTCTGTTAAGTGCTGTCCTAAAAAGGATTAGGACTCAATTTCCATAGCCTAAGTAACTTCACATTTACCTGATGACTTTACTTTTTTTTTTTTTTTTTTTTAAAGATTTTACTTACTAATTCATGAGAAACACACAGAGAGAGGCAGAGACATAGGCAGAGGGAGAAGCAGTCTCCCTGCAGGGAGCCCTATACAGGACTCCATCCCTGGACCCCAGGATCACGCCCTGAGCCAAAGGCTGGGGCTCAACCACTGAGCCACCCAGGTGTCCCTACCTGATGACTCTTCTTAAAGATGAGCAATGGAGATCTGACATGTCTGAAGATGGGATATCAACAGTATATAAGCAGCATCGTAAATTATATTTTTCATGGAGCAAAGACTGAAAAACCAGACGTGGGTAGCCCGGGTGGCTCAGCGGTTTGGCACCTGCCTTCGGCCCAGGGCGTGATCCTGGAGACCCGGGATCGAGTCCCATGTCGGGCTCCCGCATGGAGTCTGCTTCTCCCTCTGCCTGTGTCTCTGTCTCTCTCTATGTGTCTCTGTCATGAATAAATAAATAAAATCTTTATTAAAAAAAAAAAAAGACGTATTCTGCGACAGCCCCAAAGAGACAAAAGTGTACTCTCAGCTCATTCTTTTCTTTTTTGTTTTTTTTTTAAAGATTTTATTATTTATTCATGAGAGACACAGAGAGAGGCAGAGACACAGGAAGAGAGAGAAGCAGGCTCCATGCGAGAGCCCGATGTGGGACTCGATCCCAGACCCCAGGATCACGCCCTGAGCCAAAGGCAGACGGTCAATCAACCGCTGAGCCACCCAGGCATCCCTCAGCTCATTATTTTATCAGTGAGTTTGAGAAAAGTGTCCTGGGGAGAAACGTTTCCAACCACTCAATAATGTTTCATACCCCTGAGCTTTTGTGTATACAGATGTTAAAACCTAGAGGATCCTATGCTAATTCTCCACCTTTCTAGATTGATCTGTGAGAACAGCCAGCTCATATGGGACCACTCTGAGAAGCTCTTCTTATGCTTTCAAAATCTTTGCTTACAGGGATCCCTAATTGGTCTTTGTGTTATGCTGCCCTGTGTCACAATGTATTCAGTTTGTAAATCTTTCTTGATAACAATATTTACAAATGTTTCTAAGCAAAATGTTTACAAAGGTTGAAAAATCAAGCATTATAAAACATACCTAGTGTACAGTCTTACTCCTACCCCTGCTCCCGTGTCTCACACTTGTGTTTCTGTGTCTTTTCTAAAGTTTCCTCATGTAAACATAAATACAAACCTATTATTTCCCCATCCCTATGTTCTTACACAAAAGGTACCTTGATATACATATTATTCTTGAAATACATACTATTGTTTGATATACATACTATCCAGTATTTTGCTCTTTTCATTTTGACTTACTAATACATCCTAGAAATTTAGCTGAGATGTATTTCCAATTGGTTCATGAGAATGAATGAGAATGAGAAATTCTCATGAGAATGAGAAATTCCTCATTCTGTTTTAAAAGCTCTTTAAAAATGATTTTTAAAAACCTAGTATATGTTGTCCTCTAATATATTTAGCCAGTTCCACTAATGATGGACATTTGGGTTGTTTCCAATATTTTGCTATGCCAATGATGCTTTGTAGGCATATGTTAATTTGCATTGTGTGTGTACATCTTTGGATAAATTCCCAAAAGCAGAGTGGCTGGGTCAGAGATTGCACAATTCTGTGATGTTGCTAGATAGTGTCAAGTTGCCATTAGGGTTTCTACCTATTTATATTCCCATACAAAATATAGAAGTAATCTGTCTCCCCATAGCCTTGGCAACAGAGAGGTAAGGGGGGACAGAAAGTTTAGGAAGAGGGTGGTTGGGAGCACACCCAACAGGAGGATGACTGCATGCAGACTTACAGGGCCAGGACAGTGTCAGACCTGACAGTCCTGAGGTTCACCCAGTCTCTCTCACGGGTCCTCTGTTGGCTCCAACTGAACACATCTAATGTTTTGTTCACTGAACCTGAAGCCTCCTCTTGGTTTCTCATTTTCTACTAATGGAATCACAATTTTCTCACATTTAAAATCTTGTAGGAGAGAGTGTGGGCAGGTAGACATTCACTTTTCATTTTACAAACCCTAAATTCATAAGCTTTATAACAAGAAGCGTATATTTCTTTTGCAAGTTAAAACCAGTGATAATGTACTACAAAAAAAATTGGAAGTCTAGTCACTTTTCGGGGAGGGGGTTATTTATTCACTAAGGTACTTTTTATTCTGTTAACTATTATTTCTTTTTTTCTTTTTTTCTGCCAGATGCTCAGGGAAATGGTTTAAAAACACTCAGCTTTACAAGGAAGATTGTTAAGAAAAAAATATTAATTCTAGGACTTCACAAATTATTCCTAAGTATTGCTCCCTGCCACCAATCTCAGGTTTCTTTCTTTCTTTATTTTTTTAAAAATTATTTGTAAAAGATTTTATTTATTTATTTATTCATGAGAGACAGAGAGAGCGGCAGAGACACCGGCAGAGGGAGAAGCAGACTCCATGCAGAAAGCCCGATGTAGGACTCGATCCTGGGACTCTGGAATCACACCCTGAGCCAAAGGCAGATGCCCAACCGCTGAGCCACCCAGGTGTCCCTTAGGTTTCTTTTTTAAGTTTCATTTTTATTTAAGTAATCTCTATAATCAGTGTGGAGCTCAAACTGATAAACTTAAGATCAAGAATGACACATTTTTCCAACTGAGACAGCTAGGTGCCCCCCTATTCCCAGTTTTTAAAATGAAAAGAAATTAAGAAAAAGCTCTCTGGGGGCAGCCCCAGTGGCCCAGCGGTTTAGAGCCGCCTTCGGCGTGGGGTGTGATCTTGGAGACCTGGGATCGAGTCCCACGTCGGGCTTCCTGCATGGAGCCTGCTTCTTCCTCTGCCTGTGTCTCTGCCCCTCTCTCTCTGTGTCTGTCATGAATAAATAAATAAAATTAAGAAAAAAGAAAAAGCTCTCTCTCTTTTTAAAAAGAGTTTACAACAGATGAATTTTTTTTTTTTTTTAAGATTTGACTTCTTTGAGAGAAAGAGAGAGAGAGAGAGCACAAGCAGGGGGAGGGGCAGAGGTAGAGGGAGAGGGAGAAGCAGGCTTCCCGCCGAGCAGGGAACCCTGGTGTGGGGCTCTATCCCAGGACATGGGGATCATGACCTGAACCAAAGGCAGACGCTTAACGGACTGAGTCACCCAGGTGCCCAAGAAAAAACTCTTAATGAAATGTTTAATTAATAGTTATAGGAGCTGGAATACTATTTTATGCAAAATTTACATATTAAAGAGGCTCCTGAGTGGCTCAGGTGGTTAAGGAGCGGCTCTTGATTTAAGCTCAGGTCATGATCTCAGGGTCATGAGACAGAGCGCTGTGTGTCTCCCTCTTCTGTCCTTCCCCTGCCTCTAAAAAAATAAATAAACATTTACATAGTAAGGACTTATGATAGCTATGTTCTATTTCTTTGCTTTTTTTTTTAAGATTTTTAAAATTTATTTATGAGAGACAGAGAGAGAGAGAGGCAGAGACACAGGCAGAGGGAGAAGCAGGCTCCATGCAGGGAGCCCGACGTGGGACTCTCCCGGGACTCCAGGATCATGCCCTGGGCCAAAGGCAGGTGCTAAACTGCTGAGCCACCCAGGGATCCCCAGCTATGTTCTATTTCTGTGTGCTACAATACACTTTTCAATCCAGAAGTCTTCTGTAAAAGTGCACATTTATATCCATTTTATACCATTAGGAACAAAATTGTAGTAGAATTGTACTGCCTTAAATTATAGAAGCTTGAAAAAAATAATAGAAGCTTGTAACTGCCATAGCTGCCTTTAGAATCACATTCTTGGTCAAATATATAATTCATTTTCTATAATGCCTTATCAAGGCATCCTCTTATGGGAAACTATAATCAACTTTTCATGCTTGGCTTTATTTTGAGATTTCCAGGAATCTAATATAGTGAAGAGTAGGTACCAGTAAAGAGACCTGGTGCCCTTGGTCTTTGTACATTCACTTTCGTGCAGATAAGGACATTATACATGAATGCACCTGAGCCATCTTTCCATATGGCAGCCCGCAATCAGCCAGGTGACAAAGGAACATTTTGATCCATCTCATGAGGGTGCTGTTTGCCAACTCAGCTCACAGTTCAGTTCCACCTGGGTTGTCATCTCTATCAACTTAGGGGCATTCATTCAACTAGGTTTCTACTAAGTTGCATTTAGCCTTGTTGCTTTATCAAAATTAATGAGAATGCAAACACCAGTAAACAGTAGTGTAGTTCTCATAAACTCAGAACAATTGAGACAGAGGAAATCCTAGGGCATGTAGAAGGTAGTGAATCTTGAGGCTTAATAATGACAACTCACTCAGAGAATTCTCTATGCATTACTCACTATTCTAATCACATTATAAGACTTAATTCAGGGGATCCCTGGGTGGCTCAGCAGTTTGGCGCCTGCCTTGGGCCTAGGGCATGATCCTGGAGTCCTGGGATCGAATTCCACCTTGGGCTCCCAGCATAGAGTCTGCTTCTCCCTCTGCCTGTGTCTCTGCCTCTCTCTGTCTCTCGGGAAAAAAATAAATAAAATATTTTTTTAAAAAATAATAAAACAAATAACACAATACCTGCTAAAAAAGTAAGACTTAATTCATTGAATTTTCACAATACCATGTAAGAAATAAATGATGGAGGTACTATCATTATCTCTGTCTTTACAGATAAGGAAAATGATTCATGATTTGTAGAGATGTAAATAGACTAATCCAAATTGGAAAGTTGCCTTCCTTTTAGACTTTAGATGATCAGTCAACTCTACTCAGCCAGGATGAAGTCCAGAGTTAAAGAACATTTACTGGGACACCTGGCTAGCTCAGTTGGTAGAGCATGTGAATCTTTTTTTTTTTTTTAATTTATATTTATTTATGATAGTCACACAAGGAGAGAGAGAGAGAGGCAGAGACACAGGCAGAGGGAGAAGCAGGCTCCATGCACCGGGAGCCCGACGTGGGATTTGATCCCAGGTCTCCAGGATCACGCCCTGGGCCAAAGGCAGGTGCCAAACCGCTGCACCACCCAGGGATCCCAGCATGTGAATCTTGATCTCAGGGTCATGAGTTCAAGCCCCACATTGGACAGTAGAGCTTACTTTAAAAAAAAAATTTACTAAATTCTGGAATTATAGTTAAAGATTATATCTAAGAGACAAGGCACAATTAGTGATTTTACACTGTATTTTAGCCCTCTGAAAATAGAGCTCTTACCTTAAAAAATGCAAATCTGCTTTTGAATTTTACACATCTAACACTGGTGTGTATTTTCAGGAACATGTTGTATATATAACCAGGATGCCCTTGTGTTGTTGTATGTGGTTATTTTTTTAATAATTTTATTATTTATTTATTTATTTATTGAGATAGAGCTCAAGTGCATGCCTGCGTACACAAAAGGGGTGAGGATGGAGGGACAGAGGGGGAGGAAGAGGGACAAGCAGACTCCACGCTGAGCCCAATGTGGGACTCCATCTCATGACCCTGAGATCATGACCTGAGCCAAATCAAGAGCCTGATGCTCAACTGAGCCCCCAGGCATTTCTGTTGTATATGTTTTCAATGTCCATGGAAAGATGTGAATTCTTTTTTTTTTTTAAGATTTTATTTATTTATTCATGATAGACATAGAGAGAGAGAGAGAGGCAGAGACACAGGTAGAGGGAGAAGCAGGCTCCATGCAGGAAGCCCAACGTGGGACTCGATCCCGGGACTCCAGGATTGTGCCCTGGACCAAAGGCAGGCGCGAAACCACTGAGCCACCCAGGGATCCCCAAGATGTGAATTCTTTGGGGACAGGGCATTTGTCTTATACTTCTCCAGGGCCTACAATAGTGCTCAGCAAATGTTTTTTTGTGGCGAGTGAAAACAGTAGCGGTTTGGAAACCATGCTGCCAACCTGCAAACCACCAACACTAAGAAACACTCTATTCAAAGGAAATCCCCCTATTGATAATGGGAGAGGTGTGGGAATGGGAGGCAATTTTATTGTGAGCCTAAAACTGCTCTAAAAAATAGTCTATCAAGAAAAAAAGTAAATTCCCCTAAGTGTTTGTACCAATATCTTGAAAAATATGTTATCTTAAATACACATTCACACACACGTCTCTGTGTACACACAAATATTTATAGCCATATCTATAAACACATTTATAGGTGCATGATAATAAAGGCAAAACATATGCCACATCTTAAATATGTAAAAATATTTATAGGTGCACGATAAGTTGAAATGATGATGATTGTTGCAAAATGCGCACAATCTGTTCTGCTGAAGAGGTGAATGGAACTGCCCTCATGACCTCACCAAGATAATTGTGTATAAATGAAGGCAGCAGACAGATACAATAGGTAAACTGCTGCATTCCCCGAATTGGAGTATGTATCATGTCCCTTCCTCAGAGACTCTGTTTCCATTCACCATTTTACTTAATGGGGTAGTGGCTTTAGGCCACCACCCCTGTGACAACATGTGGTTGGAATGCAACTGTACAGACACCTGATCCAAGCAGAGCCTTGCGTAGGCTTGCCAATGACCTATGACCTGGGTGGCGTGGTTTAAAAGCTTGAGCTGTGTGAGTCAGATTCTCTTTCTCTCCCTCCTTTTCTCTCTCTGGAACTTGAATCAAGAGACCAAGAGGAAAGTTTCCGGTGAACTGTGGGCAGCATTGCTGAAAGATTGCTTGGGAGCCTGAGTCAGGCCTATGACAAACAAAGGACACTTTGCAAGCTGAAATTATGGGAGGATGAGCAGCTACAAGGGAGTTGCTCAAAGTGGGGGAAACCTGAAGTGACAGAGAGCACTCATCCACGTAGAGAGGCTGGGAAGCCAGAGGGCAGACAGCTGTACAGGACTACCTGCCTTGCCTCTCTGTTGTTCCCCCTGGGCTCCTGGGCATATATACCTTTAAAACATTTTTCTCATGAAACAACCTGTGTGCTTTTTTTCACCTCCTTGGTGTTAAAAGAGTCCAAATTAGAGCAGCAGATAGCAGGAGAAAAAAGTCTCTGATTTTGGAGGATATAAACTTACAATCAAAATCCAGAAACAACACAGGGGCACCTGGGTGGCTCAGTCAATTAAGCATCTGCCTTGGGCTCCAGTCATGAATACCAGGGTCCTGGGATAGAACCCTGCCTCAGACACTGGCTCAGCGGGGAGCCTGCTTCTCCCTCTGCCCCTCCCCACTGCTCACTCCCTCTCACTCTCATCAATCAATCAATCAATCAATCCATTAAATCAAGGCGGGGAGGGGGGCACCTGGGTGGCTCAGCCATTAAGAGTCTGTCTTCGGCTCAGATCATGATCTCAGGGTCTTGAGATTGTGCCCCAAACCAGGGCTCTCTGCTAAGCAGGGAGTCTGCTTTCCCTCTGACCCTCCTCCCTGCTTGTGCTCTCTCTCAAATAAATAAAATCTTTTTAAAAAGGAAGGAAGGAAGGAAGGAAGGAAGGAAGGAAGGAAGGAAGGAAGGAAGAAAGAAAGAAAGAAAAGAAAGAAAGAAAGAAAGAAAGAAAGAAAGAAAGAAAGAAAGAAAGAAAGAAAGAAAGAAAGAAAGAAAGAACGAACTACAGGTAAAGTGGTACAGGGTCATGAAGTCTAGCAGGAGTCATTCCATTCATTTGTCCCCAAGGGCCTCTGCTCAGTACAACCCTGTATGATAATCGATATTTATAGTGATGACCTTGAGTCTTCAGGCACAAGCTGCCTGACATTCAGCATATTTTCAGAAGGCAATGAAGCATGCAGCTTGCTACAGAAAAAATTTCCTTCAAGCTAAAAAAAGTTTTGGTTCCTTAAAAAGGCAAGGTTCATGCAGTCATTATTTTCTTAGTTTTAAAAATACATATATTTATTTATCCATGCCTTCCCTGTTCAAGCAAAGATTAAAGATGACTTATAAAAATACACAAAATCCAATAAGACCATATAATTGACAGGAAAGAGGAGGAAGAAAGAAAACCAGGGTGGATATGAAGTTGATTCAGGAGATTCAGTTATCTGCAAAGCTCACTTCTGTGAAATACACCTCACTCCTTGATAGATCATAGAGCATCATAACTGGTATTACTCATTATGGAATCAATTTTAAATCTGGAGGAAGGTCAGAGTTTATATTCTGAATGTAAAAGTCAAACTGAAACTAGAAGAAAGAAAAAAAAGAAAATATTGGCTTAAATCAAAGAAAACATAATAACAAAAATCCATTTAATAAGCTGTTAATTTTTTCTTTTTTTCCCATGGGGCTTGAACTCATAACCCTGAGCTGAAGACCCTGGGATCATGACCTGAGTCAAAGTCAAGAGTCAGATGCTTAATGGACTGAGCCACCCAGGTTCCTTTATTTTGGTAAAAATCACTCCTTTATTTCAGTAGAATAATAGCTGCATTATAGAAAACTTTTAAAAAAAAATGTTTTATTAATTTAAGTAATCTCAGGGGGGGATCCCTGGGTGGCTCAGCGGTTTGGTGCCTGCCTTTGGCCCAGGGCATGATCTTGGAGTCCCGGGATCGAGTCCCACGTCGGGCTCCCTGCATGGAGCCTGCTTCTCTCTCTGCCTGTGTCTCTGCCTCTCTCTCTGTGTCTCTCATGAATAAATAAATGAAATCTTTAAAAAAAAATTTAATCTCTACACTCAACATGCGGCTTCAACTCATGACTGTGAGATCAAGAGTTGTAAGCTCTACCAACTGGGACAGCCAGGTACCTCACAAAACTTTTCTTATATTAATCAGAAGTAGTATCACATGTTATCTAACTGTTGAAATTCTCTGCAATATCCTTTGTACAAATTGATATTAACATACTAGGAAAAGAACAAAGTTGTTTAAATTTGAGTTAAACTCTCTATACAAATGTAACTTAAAAAAATAAAAATAAAAATAAAAAAACAAATGTAATTTAAAATTTTTAATTTCTTTAGATTTATTTATTCATGAGAGACACACACAGAGAGAGAGAGGCAGAGACACAGGCAGAGGGAGAAGCAGGCTCCTCGCAGGGAGCCTGAGGTGGGAGTTGATCCCGGACCTCGGGATCCTGCTGAGCCACTCAGGCATCCCCAAATGTAATTTTTTAAATACAAATGTGATTTTTAGGTCACATAAGAAGAAGCAAGAATTTTTCCAGGAGTCCTGGTATGGAGAGGCTCCCAGGGTTTTAATAAATGTGTTTTTACTCATATTGGGCCTGCATCAGGGAAAATTTCTTCTGAAATTTGTAGTAGGACATTCCTACTATGGAGTCACTGCTTATAGGGTAAGAGCTGGGGCTTCAGACGTGGGCAAATATATAGATTTGATGCAGAAAAGCTGAGTAACAGCTTGGGCAAGTTACTTAAACTTGGTTTAGTATCTTTATTTTTCTTTCTTTTTCAGTTTTATAGCTTTATTTGGAGTCAGCAGTTAGTTCTCATCCACTTAATTGTCTCATCCACTTAATTGTAGATTTTTGCAAGTGGTGACAGGTATACAGGTAACCTGAAATTGTCTGGTGAACTATCATCCTTATTACATTTTCTGGACAACTGAATACAGATATGGTATGGGACATTCCTTATTCTGTTGGCCCTGATAGCTTTGTTGAGTCTAGTATCAATGGACACATCTCAAGTTCCCATTTCTCTCTTGCCACTCTTCTTTACAGGAGCTGGCCTGTCTGGTCCAGGTTGCAAAGTTTAGCTTAGTTTCTTAACTGCAAATGAAATTAATAGTGTTATATGGAGGATTAGTTATTATGCAGCAAGCACTTAGCACATAGCTGATACCTTTTGAACCTAATAAATGCCTGTTATGGTAGAAACAGTGATTGCCCAGAACATTCCACATTGATGTGATACAAATCTTTCTTTCACTTGTGCTTTGTTAAAGACTTCTTGCCTAATTTTCCCATTGACAAATTTTTCTTTAATTGTATTGTTGTGAATGCATTCTGATGTTCTCTTATGGTACTGACATGGAAACTAGTTTCATTGCCTTATATTGTCTTCTTACATTTGGAAAATGTATAAGCAGTAATTTTTTTCACTGCTAGATTTTTTTTTAAAGATTTTATTTATTTATTCATGAAAGACACAGAGAGAGGGGCAGAGACACAGGCAGAGGGAGAAGTAGGCTCCATGTAGGGAGCCCGATGTGGGACTCGATCCCGGGACTCCAGGACCATGCCCTGGGCCGAAGGCAGGTGCTAAACCGCTGAGCCACCTAGGGATTCCCTCACTGCTAGATTCATATGAAATTGTGGTTTGTATCCAATTGGATTTTTTTTCTTTGTTCCTTTTCATTCAAGCCGAGATAAAACCACATTTTAAATCATGCCCACGTATGTGTAAAGTCTCATCTGACTAGCTCCATCATGTGTCTATAATGAGTTTTACAATTTTACAAGTAATTTTCATTTCATTGCTACTATGAATTCAAATAACGAAGAATATTGGGTAATGTATTGATGAGTACTCTCAAAAATAGGTGTAAATCAAGAAAATTGGAAAAACTTTATAATGTGAGAATTTTGCGGGGAGTGCAATTTGGCCAAAAATTCAGAGTGACCATAACCTATTGTTCAAATTATCAGGCTGTTTTGGTAATGCAAGAGGGGTTCAATTAATAATTTCACTGAGATAAAGGCATAAACTAGGACTCTCCCAGGTACACCAGGACGTAAGACTGACAGGCCAAAACTGACAATGTATCTTAAGACGGGGATGGAGCAGGGCAGAGCTTGAAGGGGTTCTTTGTGAAATGATAGGCTCTATCATACACTCATACTCTATTCTCTACATTCAAAGTGTGAATTATGGGTTCTGCTTTGAGAATCCAAGCTCTGCCCTTATAGTATCAGATTCAGTTTTTTTTTTTTTTTTAAGATTTTATTTATTCATGAGAGACACAGAGAGAGAAGCAGGCTCCATGCAGGGAGCCTGACACGGGATTCGATCCCTGGTCTCCAGGATCAGGCCCTGGGCTGAAGGCAGGCGCCAAACCGCTGAGCCACCCAGGGATCCCTATCAGATTCAGTTCTAATCCCTATACCTCAAGAAAAACAAAAAGGCAAAGATCCAGGAAGGCATAACCAATGTGATCAAGAGCTGTGGGTCTTAATAATATTTTGGCAGTTATGACACCTTGGAGAATTTGATGGTAGCTATTAACTCTCCCTGAAGGAAAGGGCACACACAAAAGCCCCCACGACTTGGCATATAACTCAGAGGGCCTCAATCTGTCTGATCCTACCCAGGGACCCAGGTCTGAATCTCTAACCTAGAACACATGGCAGTTGGCAGGAGAAAGGAATCAATATTTCTTGGCCACTTTTACATGTATTTCATTTCAGATGCACATCAATCTATTTTATAGATAAGGGAATTGAAGCCCAAAGAAATTACAATCTCACAGCTAGTTAAGTGACAAAGCCAGACTTTAAATTCACTTTTATGTGCCACTAAATCTTACAATCTAAGTACTGCTTAGCCATACAATTTTTTTTTAAAGACTTTATTTATTCATGAGGACACACAGTGAGAGGCAGAGATGCAAGCAGAGGGAAAAGCAGGTTCCCTATGGGGAGCCTGATGCAGGACCTGATTCCGGGTCCCAGGATCACACCCTGAGCCAAAGGCAGACACTTAAGCGCTGAGCCACCCAAGTGCCCCAACAATTTTTTTTTAAGTAGGCTCCACGCTCAGCATGGAGCCCAACTTGGGGCTTGAATTCATGGCTCTGAGATCAAGACCTGAGCTGAGATCAAGACTTGGGTGCTTAACTGACTGAGCACCCAGGTACTCCATCATACCTATTAATATATATACATATATTTAGAGACCCCTGGGTGGCTCAGTGGTTGAGTGTCTGTCTTCCGCTTGGGTCGTGATCCCAGGGTCCTGGGATAGAGTCCCACATCGGGCTGCCTGCAGGGAGCCTGCTACTCCCTCTGCCTATGTCTCTGCCTCTCTCATGAATAAATAAATAAAATCTTAAAATATATATATATACACACAGATATATATATATTTATATTTCAATCTGGAAGAGAATTATATTACAAAATCAAGAAAAATGAATATGAGCATATATCTTCAAGAGTCCCACCTACTGGAACTACCTTTTGAAACTAGAGTTTATTAGGGCAAATAAAAGTAAGCATTTAGGGGTGCTTGGGTGGCTCAGTTGGTTAAGCATTCGACTCTTGATCTCAGCTCAGGTGTTGATCTCAGGGTTGTGAGTTCAAGTTCCATGCTGGGCTCCACATTGGGTGTGGAGTCCCCTAAAAAAAAGAAAGAAAAAAAAGTAAGCATTTAAGAAAAAAATCTCGCATGTTAATACAACAAACATTTGGGCAGCCTGGGTGGCTCAGTGGTTTAGTGCCGCCTTCAGCCCAGGGAGTGATCCTGGAGACCTGGGATCGAGTCCCATCCTCTGCCTGTGTCTCTGCCTCTCTCTCTCTCTGTGTCTCTCACGAATAAATAAATAAAATCTTAGAAAAAAATAATACAACCAACATTTAGTGTCATGACAGTTTTAGATCAATCCAAGATTGGTAAGTTGTTGATGGATTATTAAAAGATTTTTCAGTGTCTCATTGCAGGAAATAATACCAGGAAAAATAACCCTGGGGGAAACAACCAAATCTTTGCCTGTATACCTTGAAGCCCATATCAATCTGTCTACTAACCAGGGTTGACCCTGGATGGGATGGGGGCTTAGGCAACATGTCATTTCCACCACAAGCAGTGCTTCTTGTATAACTGGTAAGCTCCAATATTCCTCTTGGTAATCTCTGTTCATTGGTTCCTAAGACACCTGATCATACTCTGGTATGCCCCCTGAAACACAGAACCAGTTTACCTGAGAATTTGGCAGATCCTGTCTGTCTGTACCCCCTCAGTGCCTAGGACAGAGTGAGTGCTGACTCCTTTCCAGTTCATGCTACAGATTGCTGCCAGATGAATTCTCTAACCTAAACAGTAGTTCCAAATATGGCAGTTCCTTGCACAAAACGATTTCACTTCTCGTTATATTTGTACCTTTCCTATTATTATTGTTTTAAAATTATCTTCTGTTGGGGTGCCTAGGTGGCTCAGTCGGTTAAGCACCTGCCTTTGGCTCAGGTCATGATCCCAGGGTCCTGGGATGGAGCCCCACATTGGGCTCCCTGCTCAGCAGGGAGTCTGGTTCTCCCTTTCCCTCTGTGATATCCCTCGCTCTCTCTCAAATAAATAAAAATAAAATCTTAAAAAAAGTTATCTTCTGTCTTACTCTTTCTAAAACTGTAAGCTTGGTGAGGGAAGAAACCATTGTACTCACAGTCGCTGTGCTGACCTATAGTAGGCATTCAATTATACCTATTGCCTCACTGTGTGGATGATTACTACAAGAATTTAGTCAACATGATTTTCTTTCAATTTATAAAATGGAGATACAATGTTTTTTTAAAGATTTTACTTATTTATTCATGGGACACACACACAGAGAGGCAGAGGCATAGGCAGAGGGAGGAGCAGGCTCCGTGCAGGGAGCCCATTGCAGAACTCGATCCCAGGACCCTGGGATCACACCCTGGGCCAAAGGCAGATGCTCAACTACAGAGCCACCCAGGTGCCCCAATGGAGAAACAATTTCCATACCCTTCTAAAATGTATAATTCAGCGGCTTTCAGTATATTCACAAAGTTGTGCCACCATCATCACGATCTAATTCCAGAATATTTTCCTCACCCCCAGTAAGAAAATGCAAACCCACTAGCAATTACACCCATCGTCTTCTCCTCCCAGTCCCTGGCAATCACTAATTTAGTTTTCTCATAGATTTCCCTTCCCCTATAGATTTCCCTATTCTTTACTTTCTTGTAAATGGAGTCATGTAATATGTGTTTTTGTACCTGGGTTCCTCCACTTAACATAATGTTTCCAAGGTTTGTCCAGGCTGTGGCCCGTGTCAGTACTTCTTTCCTTTTTAAAGGCTGAATTGTATTCCGTTGTAAGGCTATAGCACCTTTTGTGTACCCGTTCCAGGCAAGATGACTTTTAACATCCATACCAACTCTAGAATCCAATACCAAGTCAAGGCCTACCACCAAAGTTCATAAAGTAAATCACAATAAATCATTCTGCTTCCTACTTTCTCTGGGCCTGAAGTTTTCAAATCTTACCTCCCATTGATCCTGGGAGGACAATCCTGTTGGAACCCACCACGGTCACCTTCTGAACTTTTAAAACCCTCTATACCTTATTTCAGGATTCTTCCCCCACCTCCAATCTCCTCCCCACTGCCCACCCGGTGTCTTGAAAACTCCACGCTCCTTAATCACACCCCTTCGCAGTTACCATTGTACTGCTGACCGTTCTCAACAGATTGGGTTGACTGAGGTTGGATGGTGCCTTCTTCCCACTTCTCTTTCCCTTGTGTCTCTGCTCACCGCAGTGCAACCTCTGCACCACTCAAAAGTCCAAAAGAGGGGGGGGGGGGGGCGGGGGGCGGGGGCGGGGAGAGCCTTTCTTTGTTTTCCAAGGAAATTCAGGTAAAAGGAGGGGTAGGGGAAATGATATTTTTGACTTTCCTCACAATCCAGACGTTGGAAAGAAAAAGGATTTCCTTTGGGCCGCTGCCACGACTCTGATCTTTTAGGCTGATAAAATATTTCCTTCTTAAAAAAAAAAAGAAAAAGTTATGGGAACATCATACGACTTGAGCTTGGGAGCCACACCTACTGTAATATTCGCGTTAGAGAGAGCGCGCGTGAATGGGGGGCTCACCTCTCCGTCTGGGAGGGCTTCTCCCCTCCTAGCAGGGTCGCCCGGGCCGGCCGGCTCCGCGCGCCCGCCGCAGGCTCGCGGGGAGGACTACAGCATCCAGAGGGCTTTGGAGACTCCGGCGGCTCCGAGCCCGTTGGCTGCCACGGGTTCCCCGAGGAGTGACGCTGCGAAAACAAACCCTGATTGGTCAGGCCCGAGCTGAATTCTCCATTTATGGACAGATTGCCCGGCCCGAGCCGAGGCTCCGCCGGAGGAGTGCGGAGTAAGTGGCCGAAGGAGGAAGGAGCGCGGCCGGGAGCCGGGGGCCGGGAGCCGGGGGCCGGGAGCCGGGAGCCGCGCCGGGGGCGAGGGGCGCACCGCGGCGGCGCGAGGGGCGGGCGCGAGGGGCGGGCGCGAGGGGCCTGCCCTGGGCAGCGCGGGCCCCGCCTGCTAGGTCGCCCCCGGTCGCCCTCACCTAGCGCCGCCGATCCCGCCTGCATGGAGTCCCCCCAGGGTTCCCATTGGCTCCCGTGAGTGCTTGGGTGTCCGGAGCCTGTTTTTGGCGAAGGGGACCAACTTTTGAAGTTCGCCCAGGAGCCTGCGCTGCAGCCCCGCGCCCGGCAGCCGGACCGGCCGCGGCGCCCGTCACCATGGTGAGTTGGCCGCGGCGCCCCGGACGCCGACCCCGGGAAGGGGCGGGAAGCGCGGCGCGGGGCGCCCGCCGAGGCCGGGTGGAGAAGGTGGACGCGGCCGTCGGCACGTCGCGAGCTCCGAGCGCCGCCGCGTGCCCCCTCCCCGGCGGGGCCCGGGGGGTCGGGGGGCTGGGGGCTGGGGGGCCGGGGGGGTCGGGGGCCGGGGGGCTCGGGGGCCGGGGGCCGGGGGGCCGGGGGCCGGGGGCCGGGGGCCGGGGGCCGGGGGCCGGGGGTTCGGGGGCCGGGGGCCAGGGCGCCGAGCAAAACTTTCTTCCGAGGCGCTCCGGGCGCCGCGAAACTTTTTCGTGGCCGGGTCGCCCTGGCCGCCGGCTGTCGGAAGGCAGCGTGGGGCAGCTCTGCGCCCGGGGGCGCGGCCCGCCGGGGGACCCCGCTCCGCCGGCCCCGACCGCGGCGCAGCGCCCGCGCCCCTGCCCCTGCGGTCCCGCCCGCGGCGGCGGGGAGCGCGGCTCGGCGGCGCGGGGACAGGCTGCTCCCCGCGCCCCTCCCCTGCGCGCCGCGCCCCCTCCCCTACTCTCCCCCTCCCCTGCGCGCCGCGCCCCCTCCCCTACTCTCCCCCTCCCCTGCGCGCCCCCTCCCCTACTCTCCCCCTTCCCTACTCTCCCCCTCCCCTACTCTCCCCCCCCTGCACGCCCCCCTCCCCTACTCTCCCCCTCCCCTGCGCGCCCCCCTCCCCTACTCTCCCCCCTCCCCTGCGCGCCCCCTCCCCTACTCTCCCCCCTCCCCTACGCGCCGCGCCCCCTCCCCTACTCTCCCCCTCCCCTACTCTCCCCCTCCCCTGCGCGCCCCCCCTGCACGCCGCGCCCCCTCCCCGCCCGCGCACGGGCGCCGGCTGCCTCCGCGCCTCCCCGCCCCGCCGCCCCCCTGCCCGCCCGCAGCCGGGCCGCCGCGCGCCGGCGGGGGCGGGGCGGGGCGGGCCGCACCGAGGCCGGCGGGGGCGCCAGGTAGGCTGAGCACCTGGCGCTGGGCGCGCGGCCGGGAGCGAAAGTGACCGCGCGCCGCCGGGGCGTCGGCGGCCGGGACCCCGCGGGGTCTCCGCGCCCGGGAGGCCGAGGAAACCCCCCCCCTTCCCGAGGGCGAGGTGCCTGGCGCTTTGCGGGTGTCCGGCGAATGGGTCGCCCGGGAGGAAGTCGATGTTTTGTTCTTTTTCCTTTGGCACTTTGGGAATACGTGGAAGTGGCCGACTGGGTCTCTGACTCGGGTCCGACGTTGCCTCCCGCCGCCCGCGGTAACCTGAGCCGCGCCCCCGGGTCCTGGGCGGGGGGTACGTTTCTCCCCGCAGCGCAGAAGCGAGGACTCTATTTTGAAAAGACTGACAGTCTATGGGGGGGGGGGGTTGTTCTACTGCAAGGCTTCAGAGTTTCCACACTTGCCTCTTTCCTTTTTTTTTTTTTTTTTAAAGATTTTTTAAAATTTATTTTTTCATGAAAGACAGAGAGAGAGAGACAGAGACACAGGCAGAGGGAGAAGCAGGCTCCATGCAGGGAGCCCGACGTGGGACTGGATCCTGGGACTGGATCCTGGGACTCGATCCTGGGCCGCTGAGCCACCCAGGGATCCCCACTTTCCTCTTTGCAAAGAACCCTGCTCGGGTGGAGGACCTGATCCTCTTCTGGTTTGTTTTAAGGACTGTGACTGTGGACCTAGGCCTAGAGGATAGCTGGTACCACCCCGATTTAAACATCAATGCCGCATGACCAGCCTGAGAAATGTGGCCAAGACCCATCTGAACGTACATACACAACACAAAAGCAGTTCCAGACCTAGTCTGTGTTGATTCAGAAGAATGCTTAAAAACAAAACCGTCTTTAAAAGGGCATCTTTGACAGAAGCTTGGTCGTTTTACATAGTCCAACATTGTGTCACCTCTGCTTCTCCCTAAGAGGACCTCTTTAAGTTTCAGGTTTTAAGAAGTCAGTCTAACCTACATTATTTTTGGAACCCCTGTAAGAGAACCATTTACTTATTACACTGAGTGTGTGGTTGGGTGGAGGAGCTACCTAATTGGGCCACTACCTAATTGGCCACTTTAAATTTAAGCAATGTGATAGTCCCAGTACTTTGGAATGGCCCTAAGTATTTTCCATGGTTCAATATTTCTAAAAAAAAAAAAAAAAAAAAAATCAATGTGTTTATGTCAAGAGCTTAAAGAAACTTAACTGAATTCAAATACTTGAGTGCTACCTTGAGAACATTAACTTTCCCTTAGTTAGCTCCTGTGTCTTGCAGGACACACTACAAAGTAGACTATGACAGGTCTTCTGGAGACCTCGAGATCTCCATGGTCAGTTCGGCGGCATTGCTTTTGAAGAAGATGGTTGATCAGGTGGGTTCAGAGCAGGCATGTTCTAAGGAAGAAAATTGTTTCCAGAGTTGTGTACTGTGTCTGTGGGAGGACAGGGTGTGACTTACCTATTGATGGGTTCCCTGCCAGTAGCACAGATGGCCCTGTTGTGGGCAGCCAGACTATCAGTGCATCAGAAAAAAGTTGAAACTGTTGCTGTCCTGAAATCGGAGATGTGCCATCGCTCAGTCTACTAGATGTAAAGTAACTTGGCAAAAATTAAATGAATCGTTTCTTGACCGGCTTGAGAAATTGTTCATTAGCTATGTGAAATTGTCTGAGAACAGAGCATCGCCCATCCTAAATAGTCGGAAGCCTCAGTTATAATGTGTACTGTTTATATAAGACGCCTTCGGGTCAAATGAGACTTCATTTTGTGTTTCACATCTGTCTGGGTCTGCCCAGCTGCATCCTTCAGCTGCTCAGAACAGGAAGAGAAAGGGCATTGCCTTCGGTGGGTGTGGCTGAGGGTTAGCATGGAGAATATAATTCATCGCCCTTGACTGGGTTGTAGGAGAGCACCTGTATTGCTGTTTGCATGTTTGTGTGTGTGTGTGTTTGTGTGTGTGTTCTTTTAGGAAGTCTGGTAGCATGTGAGAAAGACTCTCCACCCGTCCCCAAGGCCCTGCCGAGATTCATTCACTTGTGACTCATAAGGAGTATTGTCATTTTCTGATTCATGAGCACAATGTCCAGTTTATAGTTCATCCCGTATCTTTTTCCTGAAAGTTCACTTCGGAATACTTTTCTCCATTTTTGGAGAAGCAACAATGCTACCGGGCAATATTAATTTGTACCTTTTTCCATAGGAGACTTGGAAGAACTGGGAAAAAAAAAATCTCAGCCTGTCTTTATAATTTAGTGTATGTACCTTAGTTAGGAGGGTACAACAATCTCCTTGTCTTTTTTTTTTTTAATATTTATTCATGAAAGACACTGACAGAGAGAGAGAGAGGCAGAGACACAGGCAGAGGGAGAAGCAGGCTGCCCACAGGGAGCCCGATGTGGGACTCGATCCTGGATCCTGGGATCATGACCTGAGCCGAATGTAGGTGCCCAACCACTGAGCCACCCAGGCGTCCCTCCTTGTCTTTTTTTTTTTGCATTTATTCTATGCAGAATTTACTCCCGGGCCATAAGTTTTTGTTTCTTCAGTTTCTTCTGGGATATCTTTTTCTTCTGTGCAACCTCCTCTTCTGGTTTAGGAACAATCTGCTCTTTTTCAGTAAGAATCATCTCAATGTGGCAGGGAGAGCTCATGTATGGATTAATCCGGCCATGAGCCCTGTAGGTTCTACGTCGCATCTTGGGGGCTTTATTCACCTGGATGTGCTCAATGACCAGAGAATCTACATCTAAACCCTTAAGTTCGGCATTACTCTCCGCATTTTTAAGCATGTGCAGTAAAAATTCAGCACTCTTCTTGGGCCACCGACCTTGTGTCCAGCCCCACTGTTTGGCCTGCACACACCTACCAACTCCACCATTGTAGCGACGGAATGGCACACACTGCTTCTGCAAAGTGACATCCTTCAGATACTTGGTGGCTTTTCGAATATGCATACCCTTGATGGCCTGGGCAGTTTCACGTGTGTTCTTAAAGTGAACACGAAGATTCGAACCTCTCGACTTGCATGATTTTGTAGGGTTTTCTGGGTCCAGCGAGTAGTGAACCATCTCCGGAGGTCACCTCAGGCCGCTCGGGGGAAGAGGAAGAGCGGTGGTTCCTGGGAGAATTCATGAGAACTCCCCTCCTTGTCTTTTAATTAATCTTACCTTATAAGATTTCCTTTTGTCGAACCTGGCTTTATCATTTACAAAGGAGGTTGTGCTTTTGTGGTCATGACAGTTTGGACTGTCTAATGGGCTGGAACCCATGTCTGTAGCTCTAACATACTCTAGGTACAGCAGTTATTCATAGGGCTTCTCTGACTTCAATACACTAAGTTATTTGAGTGAATCTGAATTGGCCATCTGCTCAGACTGCGGTCAGGATACATCCTTTTTCCTCACTTCCATATTACTTGCGAATAAATTGCAGATGTTATTCATAAAAAATACACAGGAATACACTTATGAACTTAGAAATCTGTCAGCTGACTACAAGGTAGGTAAGTTCCTTTGGGTGAAAGCAGGGCATATATTCAGAAAGTCTGGAATCCATTTCAAATATGTTTTCTGGGAAGGTAACCTAGTCCATTCCCCTTGATTAGTTTATCAGATTTGCTAATAGTTTCCTGGCCCAAACGACATAATACAAAACCAAACCAAAACAACACACACAAAAAAATGGATTGAAGTACAAAAAAGGGTTTTTTTTAAGATTTTATTTTTAAGAAATCTCTACACCCAAAATAGAGCTCAGATTTATAATCCTGAGATCAAGAGTTGCATGCTCTATTGACTGAGCCAGCCAGGTACCCCCAAAAAAGTTATGATGGAGGCAAAGGGGTTAGGGGAAGATCTGGAGCTCACGATACTATCTAGGGGCCAGTGTGAGTTGGCTAGCCTCATGGGAAAAGTTTGATCTGTGCGGAGCACGAAGGGAAAGCCAGTGGATCAGTAGATGGATGGGGATGGAGAAATGGAGGAAGCAGACAGTTGTGGAAGGTAAAGCCCACCTCTTCCACACTCTTGCCGGAGATTTCAGCTTGATTATCAGTGGTTGCAAACTCAGGTATCTACAGGATGCAATTTTTGATGGGGTGAGGCTGGCCTCTAGAAAGTAAATATACTCCTCTACAGAGAGACACAATTACTTGACCTTAGACCATGGTTAGTTCTATCTACCATATTACCATGGTTACATTGACCATATTACACATTTCTTTCTTTCTTTCTTTTTTTTTTAGATTTTATTTATTTATTCATGAAAGACACACAGAAAGAGGCAGAGACATAAGCTGAGGGAGAAGCAGGCTCCCTACAGGGAGCCTGATGCAGGCCTCCGTCACAGGACCCCCAGATCATGCCCTGAACCGAAGGCAGATGCTCAACTGCTGAGCCACCCAGACATCCATATTTCAAGGGAAGGTGGAAATCCAAATTGTTCTGCCGGACCTGTACTTTTTGAAGTGTTTTGATCACTGCCGAGAGGCCAAACACCTGCAGGTCAGCTGTTTGTAGCCATTCTACTGTAAGTCTCAAAGTGGTATCCCTGAGAACCACATGCTTCCTTCTCTTCACTCACCAACAGGAATGTCTAAACTTTAGCCGTATACCAGTAAAGGTGTTTTGTTGATACATCCACACCTTCCCACAGCGTTTCCCTTAAGGGAGGGAATTGCCTGGTATTTTCAGCCCATGGAACCTCCAAACAATTAACAGGGAAAATCTGCATCCAGATTCGGAGCTATCTAAACACCAGTGTAGATGCGTAAGTTGTATGAGTGGTGAGGAGGTTAATTGTATTTTTCTTTCTTAACTTGTCACTCCATTCTTTTGATGAAAATGCCCCCCTGCTCTATACTGCACGCTAGACCTCTGTTACTTCTCCTTTCCCAGTTGAATCTCATGGATTTGAGGTCTGTCTCAGGGGTTATCCTTGGGGCTAGATAATGAGCATTTTGGTAACTATGACTCAGAATATGACTTTTTGATCCTGTACTCAAATGTTAATGTCATGAGCTTTTGTGAGATTAAATAAAAGAGAGAATGTGCAGTACTTTGCATTTCCTAATGAAAGGATCATCTCATTACTTGGTAAGAACTTGTGAAAGCTTTCTTCATCAGCTTCAAAAAGCAGAAATATTTTGAAACTAGTGTACAAATGCAAGATATTATGAGCTTCATTATGGAATATGTACAAATTATGTACTGTTATGATTTTCCAAGTATGAGTCATCTACTATTTTTTTTACAAAGATGCAGCAATTGTGTTTTCATCAATATGTGATTAAAATGGTGAGTTTTTAATATTTTTATTTTTTTAAACCTTGCTGGGACTCAATATTTACAGAGCAATAAGAGGTTAAAGGTTAAATGCCAAAGGTATTAAAAATAAACATTCTGGCCCTACAAGCACATTCTGTAATAATGGTAATAAGCAAATTGTGTTTTGAATTTCAACCTCACAATTTATATTGGCAGAGACAAAAGGGTTTTGGGCATCCTAGCAAAGTGTTGTTTCTTTGTTATTTTTTTTTTAACCTATCTTTATGACAGCCACACTTGAGAGAAATGGAACTAGTCAAGAGTGCTCCCTAAAATAGAGGTATTGGCTCTGACAAGCCGTGGAACCTGCAACTGTACATCCCAGTGAAGTCGGCCCTCCCCTCTGAGTTGCCACCAGGGAACAATGTCATTAATGTACAAAGCACTTCTCAATGGCCATTTAAGAAAATCTTTTTTTTTTTTTTAACTTCCTCTATGACCTAAAATGTTAGTGTTCACCTGATTACCCATCTTACTCACCAGATTTCATACCAAGTCCCTCTCAGCTGTTTCTGGAAATTACTTCTTTCCTGCAAAAAAGCCTACTTGGAGGTAGAAGGTCATTTATTTTTAATTCATTACTGTATCAACTTTAGAAGATTCTAAGAGGGACCCTGGGTGGCTCAGTGGTTGAGCATCTGCCTTTGGCTCAGGGCGTGTTCCCAGAGTCCCTGGATCAAGTCCCAAATAGGGTTCCCTGTGGGGAGGCAACTTCTCCCTCTGCCTATGTCTCTGACTCTCTCTGTGTGTCTCTCATGAATAAAATAAAATCTTTTTTAAAAATTAAAAAAAAAGAGATTATAAGAAATAAATTTAGGAGAATTCACCCAGGATACCACTACCTGAACAGTAATTATTTTCACGTCTCTGGGTTTCCTTCCAGCCTATCCAAATGCACATCATTTTTCTGTAGTTGTAATTATGGGGCAAATGTACAATTTGGGCTTGGTATTTTCCCACCTATTTTATAAATTCTTCTCCTTGATGAGCATATTTATCATATTTAGGTGGTGACATTATAATTCCCATGTAGCCTGATTGTCCAGCCTGTCATAACTGTACAGAGACTTTGCCTCCAGGGCAGGGAGACCCTCTCTGTACCCCCTGGAATCTCTTTGGTCAGTAATGAACTGCTCAGCCTCCTGTTGCTCCTAAGCCATGGTAGCCCCCCTCTTTGGTGCAGTCAGAAGCAGGACAGGCAGGCTTGGGGGACACTCCACACTCCCAAGCCCTGGTTCAAAGGTGGGTGCTATTGGTGTTCTTCATAGATTATGCTGTTGACACTCAAATGTGTGACATGACTGGATGCTCAGGCCTCTGGTTCCAACTTGATGAGTATGAGTTCTCTTATCAGAGAATGCAAGTAATTGGAGATGGAGAGCTTTGAACCCCAAAGTGGAAAAGACAACAGTAGTTGCAAAAAAGGTTATAGCAGACTTGCTTAATATGTAGGAATCCTTACCGAATATGGTGGCAACCACTGAGAAATCACTGATGAATTAGCATCACTTTATGAGGAGGTCATGGCCTAATGGACAAATGATGAGCGAAAATGAGTTCATTTCACTCTTAACACCAGTGATGGGTTTTGTTGCCATTTTGTAGGTAAGAAACCCAAATGTAGCAAGGTAAAGAAAGAGAACTGTTCAGGGACCTACACCCTATGTAAGTATTTAACCACATTTTAATTTTATGCTCTTTCACAAGCAAATGAATAAATTATTTCTAATTTGAAATTTCTCGGGATCCCTGGGTGGCGCAGCGGTCTTTTATCAGTCAAAGGCGCCTGCCTTTGGCCCAGGGCGCGATCCTGGAGATCTGGGATCGAATCCCACGTCGGGCTTCCGGTGCATGGAGCCTGCTTCTCCCTCTGCCTGTGTCTCTGCCTCTCTCTCTCTCTCTCTCTCTGTGACTATCATAAAAAAAAAAAAAAAAAAAAAAGAAATTTCTCAATCCAGGTATCTGTATAATGTTAATTATTTCACACACTTCTGAGGGAAGGCAAGGTTGATTAAAAAATAAACTTAGTTAATTTTACTCAGTAGTACCACAGTGGGATAATTTAGACCCAAGAACATTGCCTATTATGAGTAACAAGGGTCTGGGCTTTAATTTCCTTGTTTTGGGATTTTGCATATCATAAAGTTTGGATACTGGTTATCACACTGGGAATAAATGTAAAAGGAAAAGTCATGCTAGAAAGCCCTCTGACCTCAATTAGGTCAAAAAAGGAGAAAATAAGGGAAACAAGATAATCACAAGAAATATAGCCTGTTAGTCCTTGTACATGACAAAAAACAAAACCTAGGATACCGTATCATTAGTCTCTTAGTGATTTAATTGGCGTGACTAGCAATTGATGTTGATAGCAACCTAGCGTAACATTTCTTGGTAACAGAGTGATTTGGACAGTATCATTGTCTGATTGTAGGGATTTTCAGCAACAACAAAGAAATAAGGTTGTTTTTAGTGTCCCAAGTAGATGCAGACCTTTGGACTTAAATATAAAAGCATTGAGCTGTTTTAGAATGTAAATAAAGATAGCTTCCTCCAGAACTTGGGAACGCTCAAATGCAGAAATGTGTCTACAAAATGATAGCAACTCAACTTTCTCCCATCAGATTATCAGAGATTCCTAATATTTGAGGCTGTCCTGAGGTCCTCTGAAAATATGTTGGAAGATATTGACCTGTCCTGACAGCGTTTGTAATAGTAAAAGCAAAAACAAACAGCAACAATTTGAATATCTATTTGTAGAGGAATGCATAAGTATATGCATCTTACTGATAATTGGGTATCAATATGGATAGATCTCAGAAAAGCCATGTTTGGTGATGAAGCAAGTTGTAGAAAAATATGTATAATAAAAATCCATATAAGGAAAATTTAAAAACACGAACCTATATATATTGTTTGGGGATACATATTCATATATATATTAATGTATATATTATTTTAAAAATACAAACCAGTGGACTGGGAAGATACCAAATTCAAGCTGCTAAAGAGGGAAGGAGGGGACCCTTCCTGATTGGCTCATTTGGTAGAGGATCTGACTCTTGATCCCAGGGCTGTGAGTTTGAGCCTCAGCTTTAATGTAGAGATTACATGGAGCAAAGGAAGAATACCGGGTCAGTTGACTAACTTTAACACTATTGGTAATGTTTTGCTTTATATATTAGCAAATACAGTAAAATTGTATCATTAATTCTGGCCAGTGTGTGCATAAATATTTATATTATTCTCCATACTTTTCACATCTTTTTCCAATTAAGAAAAGACACATAAACATACAAATTCTTCATATAATTTTAGGAGGTTCATAAACTTCTGAAACCCATACTATTTCATTCCAAAAGTTGGAACAAACATTGAGTTGAGATGAATATTAGGGAGTATGGTCAATTTTGGATCTATATCAGATTATTTTAATGACAGTTGACATATAATCAAATCATTATTAAGTCCCATTGAGTGTTATATAAAGTGTCATTAGGGATTATATCCCAGGATGTTCACTTTTTTTGTCCTGTTGTGTCTGCTGGCTTTTGGTACAATAAACCACCTCAAACTTGGTAGTTTAAGTAATAAACATTATTTCTCATGATTTGTGCATTGGCTGGGCAGTTGTGGGCTGGACTGGTTCCTCAGAACCCTGTGGTCAGCTGATGGCTTGGCTAGGGATAGATGATCTAGGATGTGCTCACTCCCATCCGTGTCAGATAGCTGGCACGATTTCAGCTGGGGCAGTGGAGATGACTTGGCCATGTCCTGGCTTGTTTACATAGCAGTGGACAGAGGGTTCCCAAGAACTAGCGAAAGAGAAAGCAAGCCCCAGCACACACACATTTTTTTAAACCTCAGCTTGCATCATGCTTGTTGTTGCCCCATTGGCCAAAGCAAGTCACATGGCCAAGCCCAAAGTAGTGTGGGAGAAGAGTACCTGAGGGCTGAGCTACAGTTCTCCACCCTCATCCTTTCTTTCAGCTTGCCTTAATTGGCTGAATACATTGAGGCAGGAATGGTTTCCGTGGCAGCTTCAGCTTTACCCTGGCTGACCCTCTGTATGACAGAAGCCACCATGGCTCTTGATAGGTCCACTGCTCCTATTTTCCCAAAGCACAAGGAATTGGAACTGCAGTTCTTTTGTAGTATGGAGACTCAGTATGATCTTTACTTTTTTTATTGGAGGAAAAAAGTAAAAGCAGAAACTAACAACCAGAAGAAAAATAATTTTCTATCTGTTAAGGGGAGCTTTGTGAAAATAACAGATATTTTAGAAATAAGTCCAAATTGGGAGTGCAGTGAATCATGCCAAACCAGACTGGGCTGGATGGCCTGTTGGACATAAGGGTGGAATAATACTGTTTGGAACAGGTGGGGACAATACTGTTCCCTGCCTAATTTTCTGCCTTTTCAGCCAGCACTGAGCTGTCATGTGGACAAAGACTTACTTCACACACACAAAAATACTTTTTTGTCTTGGTTGAAAGTCATATCTTTCGGACAGTAAGATGGGGCCCCAAATAACCCCGTGTCAATTTCGTCTTCTGTGAGCCACAGACTGCTGTCTGTGAGCTCTGAACAAGATGTAAATTGAGGATTAACTTGGTTTTGAACACAGTCTCAAAAATCATGGATCTTTCACTTTGACTTTCTCTCCTTCTCCCTGTGTTTTTAAATGGAAAAATTTTAACTACACAAATGGAGAGAAAACTCATCCCTCAACTTCAACACTGGGCAACTCATGGCTGATCTTGTTTTCCTTTTGTTAATGGGGGTGTATCACAGTGATTGACTTGTGGATGTTGAGCCATTCCTGAATCCCTGGAATAAATCTTGATTTTGGTGTATGATCATTTTGATATATTATTGAATTTGGTTTGCTAGGATTTTGTTAAGGATTTTTGATCTCTGTTCATCAGGGACATTGGCCTGTAATTTTCTTGTGGTGTTCATGTCTGGTTTTGGTATCAGGGTAATGCTGGCTGGTCTTGTAAAATGAGTTTGGAAGTGTTCCTTTCTCCTTCATTTTTGAGTTTGAGAGGGGTATAAATACTTTTTTAAATATTTAGTAGAATTTACCAGGGAAGCCATTTGGCCCTGGCCTTTTCTTTGTTGGGATTTTTTTGATTACTGATTCGTTCTCCTTGCCAATAATTTAGATTTTCTATTTATTCATGATTTGGTGTTGATAAGTTGTATGTTTCTAGGAATTTATGCATTTCTTCTCAGTTGTCTAATTTATCAGCATGCAATTGTTCCAACCCCATTTTCTGTATTTTCACCTTTCCTTAGTCTGTTTTGGAGCAAATCTTAGATATCACTTTATATCTGTATTTAGGTTGGCTTTTAAATAAGCAAAACTCAGCTCTTGGCGCTAACTACTCTTTGGGCTTCCACTTGACTTTTAACAGTAGGAGCTCTGTTTTACAGAATAATGTAGACATCTCCAGTCACTGGGCAGTCTTCTTGATACTTGTCCCCGTTTCACCTGCAGGGGTATGGAGCAGTGATATCTTGGCATACATTGTCTTGGACTGCAGAACAGGGGTGGCTCCCTACCCTGCAGTCCTAGCTGTACTCAGGCATTACTTGCTTAGGTAGGATTGGTAGAACCAGTTCATGGTTATTGGTCTCTTCATTCCTTCTTCCACGTGCCTGCATCATGGTGATAGCTCTACAAATAATACTTGTTTCTTTCAATGATCAGAGGCATTTAAATGTATACTGTCAGGATAAGAAATATCCTGGAGACTCCTTGGGGGTCCTATGAAATTGTTTGCTCAAGTTTGTGTCTATGTTCCTTTGCACATTTTTTTCCCTGGGAAGAATATTCATAAATCCCCAAAGTGGTCTAAGGCCTCCCTAGATGACCCTCTAAAGTCCAAAGAATTTAAATAGCCTGACCAAGGTCACTTGGCAAATTAATAGAAGAGATGGACTTAGAATTATAAGTCTCTTGAGCCACAATCCAGGGATCTTGGTCCAAAACATGCTTTTACTGGAAAAGTTTGAAAATCAAACATAATAAAGCACTAGAGAGAAGGGAGGTGGAAGGTGGTAAGTCAAATTTTTTTGGTAAGATTTCCATAGACACTAAACCAATATAAGTTACCATGAAGTAATGGTAGGTATCATTTGTTGGCAACTAACTTGATTTTTCAGAATAAAAATAAGGCATAAAAACAGAGTCACAGCATTGGTCTTATATTTATTATGTTTTTAAATTCTCCAGTGATCACAGAGAAGAGTCTATACTTGCAATATAGACTTTCAAATATAAATCAAGGGCATAAGCTTTTGACTTTATGTAAATAATTGAAAGCTCATTATTTTCCTGGTAAGGATTTATTGTTACTAATTATAAAATTAATATTTATTAATTGAGGGCACATAATGAGAAGGAAATTGCTGGGCTTCAACAACTGGACTCTGGCACAGATTTCTGTGTCCTGTTTCTATTATCTAGGATTAGAGCTTGGAGTGTAGGAAAAAAAAAACTGGAGCTCGGATAACCTCTTCCATCTTTCTCCTGACCCAAGCCCCAACCACATCCTCTATCCATCTAGTGTCCTGTTCTTTCTTCACAAGGTCCTTGCCTTTCTAGATGCAGAAGGGTTGGAGAAGGCAGGAAACCAAGTTTGCACTTGCCCAGAAGTGAGACACATAATTAAGGCCTCCAAAAGAAAGGCAGCTTTCTCCTCCCACCTTGGTCACAGCCCTCTTTCTTGTCCTCGGTAGAAGCCTGCTTAGCACCTCTCCCGTGACTAGGGAGTGCCAGCCTGTCAATTGTTGTCTGGTCTACAGAGACAATAGACACTGTCATCTTTGTTTGGGGCGATGAAACAGTCTTCAGTTTTTGCAGCAGTTGTATGTAACTGTCAGGTGGCAAAGGTGTATTTTATGTACTGTAAGGTTGTAGCAAATGAAAAATTCCACCAGTTGCCGAATCCTATGGATGTGACCTCTGCTGTGTTGCTTCAGTTTACCTTATTCTTTTATGTCTTACCTGGATCACCTGGCCAAGTCCAACTACTTGGAGTGCCCCTTACAGGCTTAGATATTCTCACTTTGGCTGATGTTTAGCTACAATTAATTCCCCGTGCCAATGGTCTAATTCTCCTTTTAGGCGAGTCCCAATTCCACCTTATTGAGTCTTAGAGTTGAAAGTTATCTTCAAAATCCCATGGTTGTCTTAGCTGCAAAGATTTCATGACTGTTTATGCATGTTTTATCTTCTCTTCTGGTCAGTTACTTTTCAGGTAGAGCCCTTGTTCATCTTTGTATCCTACCTTGTTTTGTGATTTGTCCTACTAGATATACAGCGCTATCTTTTATTTTATTTTTTTTAGAAAGTTTGAAATAAACTTAGGTTTATTTCATTTGTTAAATAAACCTAAGTTTATTTCAACCACATTCCATATGACTTTCTCAATACTTGCATTTTTTTTTTAAGATTTTATTTATTTATTTGAGAGAGAGCGAGAGCAAGAGAGCATGAGCAGGGGGAGGGGCAAAGGAGAGGGAGAGCGACTGGGAGAAGCAGGCTCCCCACTCAGAAGGGAGAGCACAGGGGGCTTGATCCCAGGACTCTGAGATCATGATCTGAACCAAAGGTAGATGCTTAACGGACTGAGCCACCCAGGCATCCCCAGTGCTATTTTTAAACATATTGGGGGGAAATACTTGCTGTGTTTCCTTCTGCTGTGTGTGAGTATAGTCTTTAAAACCACCCACTTGGTCTCTATTTTGAGTAGCCAGTGGATAGAACACCCGACACAGTGTAATGCCACTTAAATCCCACCAGTAAACCGCTGCTCTTGGTTACTCGGCTAATGGAGTGACCCAGGGAAGGGGTGAAGCTGTGAAAGCACCCTGTGATTCAAATGTTACCAGAGCCTTTGATTTCATTGGAAACGATGAAGTTTTCTGATGTTGGCATCACTCTTCACTTCATTCAGCTTGCCTCTGGAGAGATGGACCGGTGAGGACAGAGAGGAGAAGATACTTAAAAGGGCACCAGAAAGCCGAGCCGCTCATTCACTAAAGGCAGGAGAATCAGTCTGCCCATCAGACCTGTCTTCACTCACCTGCCAGCTGTAATGCTGAAACCAGAGCAAACACCCCCGCCCGGCCCCCCAGCTGTTTCAGAATCTGTAAAAAGAGGTAGTTCTCCCAGATAATGGCATCTATTGTATCTGTTGCCAGTGATCTTCACAAGTGTGGATGTTTCGGGAACAGGCAGAGATACAGATGGAATAAGGGACTGACAGAATCGAAAGGGGATTCTGAAGCAGACAGTATGCTTTTTTTTTTTTTTTAAGTTGCTTGTGGATTTGGAGACAGGTTGAATTCAGATGTTTAAAACTCACAGGTAATCCGAATACTGGTACATTCAAACTGTCCTCATGAAATCTTTCTGTTGGAGCTCATCAACTATAGCAGAATGGGCAGACTTGCATTTTGTGAGCTTTTTGGAGTCTGTTTTCCACACTCTGCTCCAGGTGGATGGGGTGTGAGGAATTCTGAGCTCTCCAGGGTATAAAAGAAATGGCCTCCAAGGTGAGGCAGGAGGAAGGGGAGGATGTCTGAATAACTGGTGGGGTCTGGAAAGATACGAATGGTCACCAGCTAGAACATTCTTCTTCTTCTTCTTTCTTCTTTCTTCTTTCTTTTTTCTTCTTTCTTCCTTCTTCTTTCTTCTTCTTCTTCATGTATTTATTCATGAGAGACACACAGAGAGGCAGGGACATAGGCAGAGGCAGTTCCTGCAGGGAGCCTGCTGTGGGACTTGATCCCAGGACCCCGGGATCACACCCTGAGCTGAAGGCAGATGCTCAACCACTGAGCCACTCAGGCATTCTGAGTGAGATTTTAAGTGGCTTCTAGACCAAGAATGGCAGGGTTGAGACAGGCAAGGTTATTTGGGGTCCTCCTACCAATGGGAGGTTTTTGAGTGATATTAATTCATTAAATATTTGTTTATTGTCCTGTCCTACTGATGGAAGAAAGATGTTACATCTCAACACCAACCACCAAGAAGGAATTCTGGTACCGTCTTTGGTGCAAAAAGGTGGTTTTAATAAAGCACAGGGACAGGACCTGAGGGTAGAAAGGTGTATGAGGTCATGAGGAGTGGCCTGTGTATACTTCAAGTTGGGAGAGGGTTAGGGATAATGTAAGTCTCTACAGAATTTTGGAAGCAGGGTTTCCAGGACCTTGAGGGGCAACTTATTGTTGGGAAAAGTTTTTTTGTTACTGTCTATATGAAACCTTAGTCAGGAGACCCTTCAGATCTATATCGGTGGGCCATATGCTTGGGGAATGATTGCCAACATGTGTCTTGGGGGATAGAGATAAAGGAAGTTTCCAGAGGGCTTTTTACATGTTGAAGGAGACTTACAGGATCCTGGAGGGTCCAGCTGAGATTATCTTTTGACTTTAGCAAAGCATTAATGTGAAGGCAGCTGACTTCCTAGAGGAATGTCACTCTGCCTGTTTTGAGGACTTGTGAAAGGGCCATAAGTGGTAAGGAAATGAATTTTTCTTTTGCTTTTGCTTCCCACATCACAATTAGGGTGTAGACTCCTAAAGGGGACACTGTGTCACCCTCACTTTTGTGTTTCCATCACCTGGCAAAACGCCTGGCACAGTGGAAGCCGCAACTTTGCTGAATGGAGCCAAACTGTTGTTCCCAGTAGGCCAAAAATGCAGAGAGAGTGGAAAGCCTTCCACTGCAACTTGGTGGTGGTGTCGAAGCCTCCAACGAATGAGTGGTGAGAGCTGGTGGATTAAAGTACACAGTTAACTAATTGTAAACTGGAAATGTTTTCGAAGATAAAAATAGCCCCCTCCAATAAAACCAGTAGGGCTTCCTTTGGAGTTTTCTTTTAATAGAACAGGATATTAGCAACTTCAGTTCAGCTCCTGGAAGTCAGAGGCTGCAGAGGGAATCTGGTAGGCTGGAATGGCTTCTATAGCTGATTCTTCTTACTCTCTTCAGGATAACCCTCCTTCAGCTGAGACCCAGAGAGGTTACAGGATTGCCTGAGGCCACACAACCAGCCCCAACTGGCCCCTTTAAGGGGTAGTGCTGCCCCTTCCTAGCTGACAGGGAAACAAAATTCACCCAGGCCATTTGATGAAAAGTTTCCCAATTCCGAAGGGAGCCAGTTCCACATCAGGTGTGACTTGGGACCTCGCTTTTGGGCTTTTCTCTGTTGCAGGGTTATGGTTGGACCGTTTTTGGTGATATAAGAGATCACTACCAGAGAAGATAAGGTTTTCCTTGTTCAGCTATGTGAACCATCAACATGTAAAACTATTATTATTTTTTAAAAGATTTTATTTATTCATGAGAGACACAGAGAGAGGCAGAGACACAGGCAGAGGGAGAAGCAGGCTCCCTGCAGGGAGCCTGATGTAGGACTCGATCTCAGGACCCTGGGATCATGATAAGCCAAAGGCAGATGCTCAACCACTGGGCCACGCAGGCATCCCCAGATTGTAAAATTATTACCTGACCAACTTTACGTCTGTTCAGGCTTAAAGAGGAGAATTTACTGCCTTTGTTTCTTCTTAGTGGACTCACCACTCACCTGCCTGAGTGGGATCTGGTTTTGCCCTCTTCCAAAGGCCAGTTTGTCTCCAAGGAGACATGCTAATGGTTAATCATTTTGTTTATTCTGCTCCCCCCAAATTCCGGTGGCTTCATTTGCATTGAGACTAGGACCAATTTGTGTGTGTGTGTGTGTGTGTGTGTGTGTGTGTGTGTGTGTGTGTCTTGGCATTTCCTTTGGTTTTGAATGGCTCCTAACAGTTTGCTCCTAATGTGTTTTTTTTTTTTTTTTTGAAAGGTTGGTTTGCTCTTAGTGATAGGTGTGGCTTTCTCTAAATAGGAGTTTTTCTGGGTGTGGGATAGAGAGAGTGAAAGGGAGGGCTTTAAAAAAGAAATTGTGTGCTCTATATCTACACAACAAGCAGTAGATTATTTTGGAGCCTGATATTTATGCAGTTATGTTCACTTGGCTCACATACTTGAGTTTTTGGGGTTAAAAGATTAATGCATGCAAAGGAATGTTGATATTTAGCCTGACAAAAACCGTGCATTTACAGAGCTGTGGTTTGCTTTTCAAAATGTAGAAATGTAGAGAAGGTTTATTTCTTCACCTATGACAAAGAATTCCAAATATGAGACTAATCTGGTTCATGTAGTAAATGCATTTTTTGTAAGTTTCATGTGACACATTTTGGATCAAAAAACTTTGTAATTTGTTAGGACAATAATTCAGGGTGGAATCTGACTTTGGAGAAGGGAAGACTCTTATAAGGAAAGGTTGAAGAAGCTTAAATACACTGAGGTTGGTTAAATGCCTGCTTTGGGCTCAGGTCATGATCTCAGGGTCCTGGGATCCACCCCCCTCCAGCCCCTGGAGCTCAGCAAGCAAGCCCTACAGCGGGTTCCACACTTAGCAGGGAGTCTCTTCTCTCTGTCCCTCTGCCCTTTTGTTCCTTCCCTCAAATCAATATGTAAAATCTTGAAAAAAAAAGAAAAGAAATGCTTTCTTTCCTACAAACTGGAGTATGGATATATTTCAGAGCTAGGAAACCAGGTAGCAGATCTTGATATTATAAATCACTGCTAAATGTGGGCTCATGCTATTTTTGGCTGTGTTTGTAATCATGCAGGGTTACATGATGATCAAAGTTTTCAGCGGCTTATCTAGTTTCTGAAGGTATTCTGTGCTTTGCATTGTCAGTAACTCCCTCTGGAGACCTTACCTTTTGTTGTGGGAGTATGCAGCTATAAATTTAACAGTTTTTCACACCATCCAAGAGAAGAGAAGAGAAATCTGTTATTGGAATGAACAATTACTGAGGACCCACTCTGTGTTGTCCTGCATTTGTAGTACCTCCTTTGAGGTAGGTATTAGTTTTCCTCCTACAGACGGGAAACAAAATACATGGGTTAGGTAACCTGCTCACAGTCACTCATCTGAAAAGTGGCAGAGGACGGACTTAAATTCAGGGTCACCTAAATTGAAGGTCTACTGTGGAGGGGAGCTGTCTGTTCCTATACAAGGAACAAGTGTGGATCCCTGGGCCAGCAGCATAGATGCCCCCTGGGATGTCATGAGAACTGCAGACTCTCAGGCTCCATCCCAGACCTACTGATTCTGAATCTGCATTTCAACAAGCTCCCCAGGTGATGGAGAGCACTAGTGCACAGGAACCCTACAGGCCAAGCAAGGTAACATACTGTGAAACATGTCCTCAGAGGAAGTCTGGTGGTTGTCTTCCAGCACATCATCTGACAAGGATAGGGATGCAACCAATCAATCATCTCTAATTATCTTACTGAAGCAAAAATGACAGGGCAATGCTCAGGAGTGGGACTGAGGCAGTTCTGGAGTCAGATGTATGGAATCAATGGCCATTGACACCAAGCTTAGAAAGCCCTCCACCCAGAATGGCTCCTCGGTGGCTACTGTCAATGCCAAGCTTTACCATTACTAGTCCCTACTGCGTTGTTCTTGATAAAATGTTGGTCGGTTCATAGCACCTTACCGGGAACTGCTTTATCAAACATTCTAAAGCCACCCAAGAACAGCTTTTGTCAGGCTGGACACAGAGAAAGAGATCCAGAGTGGGAATTCAGTAGCAAAAATAGAGGAGGTCATTGAAAAGAGCCCGGCATCCAGAAATTCCCATCCTGGGGCTAGAGAAAGTCCTTTCTTTACTTTCTTTTCTTAGCTGGTTTTCCTTTTAGTATTTCCCCAGAATCTAGACTGGTGATGCCTGGGTTCTTGTTTGCCCTCCTCCCTTCTGGACTCTTGCTGGTCCCAAACCCTGTGAGTGTGTGATCCTTTTCCCAGCTGTCACCCTGGTTTGAATCTGCATTGTCTGACACTGGGACTGTCACAAAGTTTCCTAAGTGATCTTCACTGTCTTTCCCCCTGTAATTCACAGAAACAGCATTGCCAGAGCCATTTTCCTGCTAGTACAGCTTTGCACCTGTCACTCATACTCAAAAACTCTCAGCTCTTATAGAAAACAGGCCAAAGGCCAAAATTTGGTAGTCTCAAATCTCTTGCAGGCTGTTCCTGTCCAACTCTTATTTTCCAGTAGTCCTTCTGGAATATGTAAACAACTATGGGGCAGCCTGAATGCCTTGTCCTAGCTATAAGCTCCTAACATAGTGCCTGCACATAATAGGTTCTCAATAAATATTGGTTGATTGAACAAATGAATGAGTGAGCAGATTCTCCTGTCAATGTTTTATCGTCGGGCTAAAATTCACTCCTTGGTCAGGCCATTCTTCATGACTGGCCTCCCTTCCCTTTCTTGTCATTTATCAGAATCCTCAGAGGCCCACGTAAAGGCTCATTTCCTGGAAACTTTTGATTTAGCTCACTGAGTTCATTCCTTCTTCAAATCATAGCCATTGTCCTGGAGTTATTTATTTGGTACTTAATCATGTGTAATCTTGCAATGCTCTCTGTGTGTGTGAATCATGCTGCAGAGATAGACTATAACCCTCTAGGTCAGAAAAGATTTGCATTTCTTTATACTCTTCAGAATTGAGCATATTTCCTTTTGGCCTTTTCACATTTTCCTGCCTGCCCTTCTTGTTCTCAGGTCATTGGCAGCTCATTCACAGCACCTGGGTTGGGTATTAGGCTTGTTTGTGGGTCAGGAACCCCTCCTCTCAGGAATGCATGGGTCCCTGGGGCAGGTCCTGCATCATCTGGTTTCTCTTTGTGTCATCTACGGTTTGTTGAAATGATGGATGCTATAAGCTTTGTCCTTCTGAATTTTATGTCCCTCTTTTTCATTCTGCTGAGTCCATGGAACTCCCACTTCTCCACTAATCCAAGTACAATCATAGTTAATAAAAGTCAGTGCCATTGTGACTCCATGCATCTTCCTTATGTGAATGTACGTCAGGAGCCACTTGAGGCAGCAGTAGTGGACCTGTTCCACTCTGAGAGGGAGGCGGGAGCCTGTCTGGTGATGGGGAAAGAGATTTTTCTCCCCCTTATTTTTCCTGGAACTAAGTAAACAAAGTATTTGACTCTGTACTTGAATTTCATTAAAAAAAAAAAAAAAAGAAAAAGGAAGTAAGAATAGCCTACATTCTCTTTTCTAGTGGTGCTGCATTGAGTATTAATAAGAACATTATAAAATGCTTTGAATACAATCATTGTGACATGAAATGTACCACAACTCTATCACAGTTGAAGCTCTGTACTGTATGCCCCTCCTTTCTGGCTCTCCTGCCTCCCCTCAAAGCTTGCAGGCAACTCTTCCTAATACAGCTATTACAGAAGTATTTTTCCAACAACCTTGGGAGGCCTGGCTCACTATGCTTTATGGAGGTTATCTCCAGTCTTTAAACAGATTGTCTTTGAAAGAGTTTTGTGTTACCTGTTAGGGAAATGCATCAAAATTGGAATCAACTGAGTAAAGTTAGAAATGTTTCAAGAAAATAGGCACGTCTCTGCTTGACCTGCTCAGCCTCAAATTTTCACATCTTAGTAGTTTGGGGAGGAAGGAATGGCAGAGAAGAGAAATCACAGAATGAAATGAATTAGTAATGAATTCATTGAATTTGGGCAGGGTAGCTTGCCTATTTGAAAAATTCTTGGCAAAATTTCTCCATCACCCTCTTCCATAATTGGCTGGGTAATTTAAAGAAGGCTTATTGCATTTGAATTTTCTGAATAGAGCGAGTTCAGTTCAGCCTTTTATATATGGTAGATTGTTCGAAGTGTATTATTGGAAGTGCGGAAAGACAGCCTTTTCAGCCTTATTCCTGGGCTGGAGGAAGGACAGCCTTGCCTAGAAGCATGCTAAACCCATGATTATATCCTTTTCATAAATATGACAAAAATCACCTGTTAGAAAATTAAAATTACAAGTAGAAAAAATAAAAAGAGGCATATGTATACATACTTAGATGTTCATCACAGGAGTTACAGTAGGAAAATAAAAGAATTAATTGCTAACGAAAATGAAATTTCTAAAGATTTTATTTATTTATTTGAGAGAGCATGAATGGGGCAGGGAGGGGTTGAGGGAGAGGGAGAAGCAAAGCAGGCTCCCCGCTGAGCAGGGAGCCCAAGGTGGGACTCTATCCTAGGACCCTGAGATCATGACACCTGTTGAAAATGTCCTCATCTCATGCATCCTGGTCTACCTGGTATTAGAACACCCAGGATTCCATGTCTCACTAGGATGTGGACTTCTGGAGAGCAGGGCTTGTTTTGCACACTAGCCAGCGGTCTTAATCTAGTTTAGAAGCACTCTTGGACCTTTTAAAAACGTTAGTTTCTGGATTCCATCCTAGACCAGTTAAAATCAGAGCTCCCTGGGTGAACTGTATTACCTTTCAAAATTTCCTGGGTGATTCCTAAAAATAGTCAGGGTTGAGATTTGGTGTTAGTAGTAGAAATTTACGAATTGTCGGTTATGCCATCGTTCGGTGCAACATCAAAAGCAAATCAGTCAGTAAATATATATCAGGGTAGTGTTGGTGACTGCATCTGACTTCTGTAAAAGGGAAACTAGCTCCCAGGGGACCTTATAAAAGAAGAACCTCTGTACGAACAGCTCTTGGGCCCTTAGTGGTGGCCTGGCTTTAGCAGCCTTCCACCTCCTCCCCACTGTGGTGTTGTGCCCTACAACAGAGGCCTCCGAAACATGGCAGGGACTCCTTCCACCTGGGAAGGTGATTTTCACCTTTGCATGAGGTTCAGGTATCTGTTTTTCACAAGTGTTCTGGGTGACTCCTGAGAGCTTGAGAACCACTGCTCTGCCCGTCTGTGGAACTGAAAACAATGTGGGTGTTGTATCATAAGCATTGGGTTTTTTTGGGGGGCGTGGGCAGGGGTCTTTCCTAGATTGTTTTTCTTACCCCTAAATTATACAGTCATACACATATTTTCTCTAGAACTTTTTTTAAAAAAATATTTTTTAAATTTATTTATTCATGAGAGACAAAGAGAAAGAGGCAGAGACATAGGCAGAGGAAGAAGCAAGCTTCCAGTAGGGAGCCTGATGCAGGACTTGATCCCTGGACTCTGGGATCATGACGACCTGAGCCAAAGGTAGACGCTCAACCCCTGAGCCACCCAGGTGCCCTTAGAACTTCTGTGTAGTTTTAAAGTTTAGCTCCTTGTATCATCTAAAATTTACTTTTCTGGTGTGAGAGACCATACCCACTTGAACTTTTTCCAAATGGATATTTAAAAAATGATTCTAAAGATAATTTATTAAAGTATGCATTCTTCATCTTCTGTTCTGAAGTGCCACCTTTATCCTTTATTACATTCACATCTGTATTCTGTTTCTGGCCTCTTCTATTCTATTCCTTTTCTCTATTCTTGAGCCAGCCCCTGATACCATACTGTGTAATTCCTCTAGTTTTAGAATATGTTTCTTTTTTTTAAAGATTTTATTTATTTATTCATGAGAGATAGAGAGAGAAAGAGATGCAGAGACATGGGCAGAGGGAGAAGCCGGCTCCATGCAGGGAGCCAGATGTGGGACTCGATCCTGGGACTCCAGGATCATGCCCTGGGACGAAGGCAGGCGCTAAACCACTGAGCCACCCAAGGATCCCCTAGTTTTAGAATATGTTTTTATATTTGTTTGGGCAAGGCCTCCCTATTTATATTCCTTCCTTTTTTTTTTTCTTTATATTCCTTCTTAAATGAATTCTTGGCAGTTCATCTTCATTCATTCTTCCAGATAAAATTTAGGATCATCATGTCAAAGCTTCAAAACAAAATCTCTCTCTCTCTCTTTTTAAAAAAAAATATTTATTTATTCATGAGAGATACACAGAGAGAGGCAGAGACATAGGCAGAGGGAGAAGCAGCCATTAAATTACTCTTCTCATCTTCCTATTTTTACATTATATTCTGCTCTGTGAAATAAGTAGACGTGAGATTGTTTTTGAATGTTAAAATGGTCATGGGGTAGAGAGGATTAAGATTCCCTTACTCCCTTCTAGGTGGTCACCAGCCCCAGCCCTCCTGAGAGCCCGTAGAGACAGTCCTGGCTGGGAGTGGGGTACCACATGAGGAGCCGAGTTCGCTCAGCCTCTCATGGAGCAACCTTAGCGGGAGGTCTTCAGAAACCACAGAGGAAACAGCTCTTTGTGTACAACTTCCCACTTCATAATTCAGCAGAGGATGTGCCTTCATGGATTGATACTGTATTCCTCTCTGACCAGCAGGTTGAAACAGAAAGTTTGCTTGGCACAGATCTGGGAGTCAGAAATGTACTGTGTGCCGAGTAAGGCATCTCAACTCCTCTTTGAAGCAAGAGGGGAGTTTGAACACTAACTTAGTTTAGGTGGCTATTATTATGAAAGGAAGAAAAAGAAAGAAAAAGAAAGAAAGAAAGAAAGAAAGAAAGAAAGAAAGAAAGAAAGAAAGAAAGAAAGAAAGAAAGAAAGAAAGAAAAGAAAAAAGAAAAGGAAGGAAAGAAAGAAAGAAAAGAAAAGAAATAAAAGGAAGGAAGGAAGGAAGGAAAGAAAGAAAGAAAGAAAGAAAGAAAGAAAGAAAGAAAGAAATACCTGTTCATGAAAACAGAAATTTGGATGGAAATGAAAGAGGCTACCAAATTCCTAAGCCATCTATTACTTTTTTTTTTTTCAAGTTTAACTACATTTTCTTTGCCTCACAGTGCAATTGTTGCTATGGCCCCACTTTAGTTACATCTAGGAGCTGAATCTGCAAATACCACAAAGCTTTACTTCCTTCAGAAGGATTTAGTTTGATTAACTTACACTGTTGGGTGACATTTCTCAGTTGAGTAGGAGGAAAAAAACTAGTTTAATTTAACCACATTAGCCACATCAGGGATGGGGAAATGTAGGGAGTGTGTGTAAGTGATTTATTTGCCTTATTACTTAAGTGAAGATGTTTCTGGCTTAGGTTTTTACCTTGTCCTTTAAGAACTTTATGAGCAAGATATTTTAGGCCATGGTAGTTTGAATGTTCTTTTAACTCTGGTACTGCACGCTAAGGCTCTAATTTCTGCCAAATGTGAAACAGTGGAACAGAATAAAACCATGTGCTTTACATTATACAAGTTAAATCTGATGGATGTTCATGTTTAGAAAAATCATAATCAAGCTCACTATTTGTAGATATGGCTAACACAACGCTTTTGCCAAATGAAGTCGGTTTCATCCTAATTGCTTGCCTTTATGTGTTTTATTTTCATATCTGTAGTAAATTGGATTTAGTTGTACTTAAAAACTATCCAGTGGAAATTTGTAGTGTAGGGCTTGGTTTGAGTCCTGGCTCTTGTCATTTTAGAGCAGTATCTTTGGTTTGTTCATAATATTCCTATAATAAGTCACCTCCTAGAGTTGTTATAAGGTTCAAATAAAATAAAGTTATCTAGAAGTATGTTGTAAATCCTAAATAATTTAATAATTATAAGGAAGCATTATATAAGCATTGATTTGCTTTAAAACTAAAACTGGGGATTCTTAGGGGTGTGATGTATGAATTGCTGGAGGTACCAGAGAATTTTCCAGATGGTCCAACATGTTTCCAAAACTTAAGTCCTAATAAAAACATATTTTAAAAATAAAAAAACAGTTGTCATGGCATTCTGAGATCCAGATTTTACTTATTTATTTTAAAAGATTTTATTCATTGAGAGAAAGAGAGAGCATGAGCACAGAGGGAGATGGAGAGGCAGATTCCCCACTGAGGAGAGAACCTGACGAACCTCTTGATCCCAGGACCCTGAGACTACACATAACCTGAGCTGAAGGCAGATGCCCAACTGACTGAGCCTCCCAGGCACCCCTGAGATCAAGATTTTAAAGGACATAAATAAACATTGAATGATTTTTTTTTTTAATCCATGAGGAAGCTTCAAGATTTTCTTTTGCTTTGGTTTTTGCTGGGTATAGTTGGGAAGAGGAGTAGCAAATAGGGATCACCGAGGGACCCATCTTTTGACATCACCAGAGTGATACCCACATCACACCACCAGGAGATTGTCACATGGGAAGAATATCAGAAACACATGTGCAAATGGTACTCCATATATATCCTAAATGACACTTGTACCACCTTTATATAAACTCGGGCTAAAAAAATATAAAAATAAAATATAAACTCGGGCTATCACACTTTCAAGCGATAGCAGTTCTTTTGCACCATCCTCAAGGGGAGTCATTTGAATTTATTGACTTTTTTTTCTTTGTCGCCCCTCTCATGCCTGCCAAAGTTTATTGGTACATAAATACTCAGATTGCCCAGCAGTGGCTGTTCTCTGGAGCATGGAGTACAATATACTTTATGTGTTAGTCTGTCCTAGCCTCCAAGTAGCTGGGAAAAACAGGGGCTGGACTTCAGAGAGATCCGGAAGTGAGCCTGGTCAGGCCTCTTCTACCTTTCCAGCCCTGATGATCATCATGTGGCATGTGCATGGGATGACAGTGAAAAGCAGCCCGCTTGATGCCCAACCAAGCAAGTTTTTTTATTATTCATATTCAACACAGGTCTGTTGATGCAAAAAACACACACTCCTAATGTGGCCACTGAATCATCACTTGCTTCTTTCAAAATCCCTGAAATCTTGTATTCTGATGGTATTTGACGGATCACATGTCATCCTGCAGTAGCCTGTGCCTGCCAGCAAAGTGTCTGAAAGTGGTTTCAAGTAATTTTAACAAACTCTTTGATGAGAGTCCACCTTTCAGAACATACTGAGAATAGTACATATACCCACCAAGTCGTGCCAAGTCTTGTTCTTTTTAAAATTTTAACATTGAATTTATACTTTGTTTGATAATAAAAGTATAAGGCCATGAGCTATGCAGGGAATGAGTAAAGATTATTCCAGGCTGGCTCGAGTCCCCTGTGAATGCCCTTCTCTTTGATAGTCTTTGATTATGTTACATATTTCTGATAGGAGATGCTAAAGACTGTTAACACATTTATTTAAAACTTCTTCAGCAATATTCACAGCAAGGAGGGGTTAGTGGATGTGTCTTTTGTGAATAAGCTGCCTTTGTCTGCTTACTAATTTCCTTTCAGGTTTCTGAACCTGTACCCAAAAATGACACATACAGGTGAATGGAGCTGGCTAGCTCTGCCAAGCGATTTCTGTGTAGTCATCTTATGGAGACTTAACAGGCTTTGGAGAATATTTGGGTGAAGTTGGTGGCAGTTTTATTGCTACCATCTGATTCTGCTTTGGGCCTGTAGCAGTTTCTGCCAGTTTGTCACCAATGAGGAGAAAATGCTGTTACCAGAGTGGAAAAAGATGACATTCAGTAGCTGTTTCCTTGTATTCATCTCAGAATTTGTCCATAATGGCCGTGTGTCGAAGAGCAAAGCATTCAGCTGCTGTTGACTGGGTCTGAGACATTGATAACTTATTTTAATTTGAAATTATATTGTCCATCCTAAGAATGAGTAAGATGAACTAACAGAAGATCATGGGGATATGTTCGGGTCCCCTTGGCCTCGTCTTCCATTTGGTCTTGTAGTCTCACAAGACTTTGGGCCCCAGGGAAGCAGAAGCTGGCTTGTTCACTGCTGTTTCTCCCATACTTAGTGCAGTGCCTGGCATGGAGTTGGAGCTCAGTTTGTTGAATTGAGTGAGTAAATAAAAAATCAAGTAGAAAAGGAGTTCCTGGGAGCAGCTGCAAAAATAAGCAATTCCTATAGTTAATTACATTTTGTGTGTGAGTTTTTTGTTTGTTTGTTTGGTGGGTGGGTGGGTTTTTTGGTTGGATCATTGGTTTTCAAAGACCAAGAGTGGGGAAAATCCACTAGAATCCAGTCTTTATATGGTTGTTGTTTGTTGGTGACACAGTGGATGGAATGAAGTTGATCTTTACCCACTCTTAGCACACACCTCTAATATTGGATCTTGAGTGTCACCATCAACCACCACTTTGTCCCCCACTTGCTGCTGTTCTCTGCTACTCAGAAATATTCAATATTGGTGGACATTTAGGTTTAGGCTATTTCCATTTTTGTTAAACACTCTCCTAGTATTCTATTAGGTAGACTCTGTGCAACAGTATTGTTGATTCATAGGGTATATGCCTATGACATTTTGAGAGGAATCCCATATTTGGCTTCCAGAAAGGAGTTGTCTATTTACATAAACACCAAGGGCATTAATGAGTGGAGAGTTATGGAAATAGGGTGACATTTTGGAATTAATTGGAGGAGGATAGTTCCAAGTAGCTAAAAATTAACTGCCTGTAAGGTCACAGAAATTTTGAGGATAAGAGGTTCTTTATATCTCTTTTATATCCTCCACCACATAGTTAACCGATTAATGTAATCAGTCTATTCAGTGAAGAAGCGAAGAAGTCTCTTACCTTTCATGCTGTTCCCCATTACTTGGGCATATTTCCAGGGGGTTTCATAGGGAGAAAAAGTAACTCTTTCCTATGAAGATATGCTATTCCAAAGTTTTACTTAGACATGTGATAGAAGCTCAAAAGGTATTTATTGAACCATTCTTGTGGTTCAGGTTTCAACTATAAACATTATAGGGGGCACGTGAATGGCTCAGTTGGTTAAGCATCTGACTCTCAATCTCAGCTCAGGTCTTAATCTCAGGGTCATGAGGCTCACATTGATGCTGGGCATGGAGCCTACTTAGACAACACACACAAACATTATAGGAATAAAGAAAAAAAAACAGGCTGAAATCAAGGCAGGAAGAGAATAGATCTAGAAAGAAGTGGGGAATTAGTTTGTTCAGATGAAGGACACACCACCAATGGAAAATATGTCTACTGCAGTGGGGTATGGGTGGTAGCAGGAAGTCTTTTTTAAAGATTTTATTTTAAGTAATCTCTACACCCAACGTGGGACTTGAACTTCTTACCCTGAGATCGAGTCACATGCTCTACTGATTGAGCCAGCCAGGTGCCCTCCCCCTTACCCCCCAGGTGCCCCACTGGTGGCAGGAAGTCTTACAATGTGTACAGAAGGTTAAGTGGATGGACTATAGAAGTAGATGGCAATGAGGCTGGATAGTTATAGCAGAAACTTGGCAAGCAAGACATGGAGTAGGAATATAGAATTTTGGAATTTAGAGGAAATGTGACATTTCATAGTAGACTACGCTTAGGTTGTGTTTATTAAGCAACAGTCAGCTAGTGAGGTTACTATACATGCCAGTCCTGATAAAGAAGACCATTAATTCTTCATGAAAAGGAAAGAAGTTGGGACTCCTGTCTCTCTTCAGCTCAACACCTTTTTTTGAGGTATAGGGTATACAGGCCATGGAGGAGGATGCTATTAGGTTTGTCTACATAATGGGAAACACCTGATTAAAAGACAGTATGGAGCCAGTCTAATTGACTGCATCCAGTAGAAGACCAACAAAGTCAATTCCTGAAATCTCTGTCAAGTAGTAACATTCAGGTGACCTAAGTGATGAAGAAATTTAGTTTATGCGGCTTTAGCATTAGACAGGTCAATGACAATTCTCCTGTGGATTTATAGGATGGGGAATACTACAACTAGAAATACCCGTAACTGGGGATCCCTGGGTGGCTCAGCGGTTTGGCGCCTGCCCTTGGCCCAGGGCACGATCCTGGAGTCCCGGGATCGAATCCCACGTCGGGCTCCTGGCATGGAGCCTGCTTCTCCTTCCTCCTGTGTCTCTGCCTCTCTCTCTGTGTGACTATCATAAATAAATAGAGAAAAATATATATATATATAAAAAAAAGAAATACCTGTAACTATAAACTCCTGGTGTCACTTAGGGGAATCTACATTCTAGTGAGGATCAACGTCACCTACCTGGGATGCCTGGGTGGCTCAGTGGTTGAACGTCTGCCTTTGGTTCAGGACATGATCCTGGAGTCTTAGGAGTCCCGCATCGGGCTTCCCACCGGGAGCCTGTTTCTCCCTCTGCCTATGTCTCTGCCTCTTTCTGTGTGTCTCAGATAAATAAAAACTTTAAAAAAAAAAAAAAAGGTTAAAAAAAATCACCTTCCCTAGTGACGACCGAATAACGGAAGCCCTGGGTCAGTTATTCTGGTCTGTGAGTCATAACTTGGAAATATTGGGTTTACTTTTGATTTTGAGAAGGTAAATGTGTTTGTAAGGGCCATAGAAAGGCCCAGAATTCATTTCCATTAAATTACATTGTAATCCCATCAGGCACTTTTTCTCACGAGCAAAGTAGCAATAATTAGAGGACCTTTGAATACTTAACCCGTGGCTTTGAGCAGGTGATTTAACTTCTCTGAGAACACAGTTCCCCATCTGCAAAATGGAAATAATGTCTACTTCCAGTCACAGGGTGGCTTGAGGGCTCAAAATGGTAAAGAAGATAAAAGCTAAAGTACTGCAAAATTGTAGGGTACTTTTTGCTTTTAAATTGCTTTGTACTCATGCATCAATTTTTATCTAGCGCCAAGATTCTAGGCTAAGAAAGAGAGCTCTCAGCATTCATTTTCCTTGAATTAGCCCTACTTTATCCTTACTTTAAATTAGCCCATTTCTTCCATCTCTTTTGAACATCACCCTATCCTTCAATAATAAAATAGAACCGCAAGTAGTGAAATCAAACTGTGAAATTATAGAATTGGAAAGCCAGAACTCGCTATAGGTTAAAGAGAAAAGCAGTCTGATTAAAATTACTCTCATCGGGCAGCCCCAGTGGCTCAGTGGTTTAGCGCCGCCTTTAGCCCATGGTCTGATCCTGGAGATCCGGGATCGAGTCCCACATCAGGCTCCCTGCATGGAGCCTGCTCCTCCCTCTGCCTGTGTCTCTGCCTCTCTCTCTCTCTGTGTGTGTGTCTCTCGTGAATAAACAAAATCTTTAAAAATAAAATTACTCTCATCAAGGTGAAAATGACTGCTATAGCTCTAACAGGATTATTTACATTTTTTTTAGAGATGTGCTCCCAAATTGTGGAGCACAAATTACAGATGTAAATTTCAAATTGTGGGGGATATGTACTGATAATTTGGGACACAAATTTCTTTTTCCAGCTCAATATTTTTGGAGGTAGGAGATTGATGTGCCTATATAATTTCCCATTAAGAAACAATTTGGGTGGGCAGCCTGGGTGGCTCAGTGGTTTAGCGCAGCCTTCAGCCCAAGGCGTGATCCTAGGGACCTGGGATCGAGTCCCACATCAGGTTCCCTGCATGGAGCCTGCTTCTCCCTCTGCCTGTGTCTCTGCCTCTCTCTCTCTCTCTCTCTCTCTCTGTCATGAATAAATAAATAAAATCTTAAAAAAAAAAAAAAAGAGAAAGAAACAATTTGGAGCTGGGGCCTGGGCAGTTAAGCGTCTGACTCTTGATCTCAGCTCAGGTCTTGATCACAGGGTTGTGAGTTCAAGCTGCACGTTTAAAAAGGAAAAAAAAAATAGAAAAGAAAAAAAAAACAATTTGGGGCTGACGTTGATGATCAAATTGACCGCAATCCATAGGAGAGGGATCCTGTCCCATCTTGGTCTTGCCTTTTGTATATAGTGTTGTACCTCCTCCATCTCATTCTAAAATATGGAGCAATCACTCAGTTCTAAAGTGTTTCTCCTCTGACATCTTGCTGACTTCTAATTCCACGTATCAGTGCTCTTCCCTTAGTTCAAGATCTTGCTTCTTTTAATTGCAGAGTGCAGGGCAGCCCGGGTGGCTCAGTGGTTTAACACCTGCCTTCAGCCCAGGGTGTGATCCTGGAGACCCAGGATCGAGTACTACATCGGGCTCCCTGCACGGAGCCTGCTTGTGTCTCTGCCTCTCTCTCTCTCTCTCTCTCTCTCTCTCTCTCTCTCTCGTGTTTCTCATGAATGAATAAATAAATAAAATCTTAAAAAAAAATTGCATAGTACAGTTTGAAAAAGGCTTGTCACTTCTCTGGATGATTCAGTCTCCACATAGTGCTTTCACAATACCATGAGCACAACTATGAACTATGCAAGGCTGCTCTAATATCTTTTGTGATTTTCCTCAATTTTTTCTTCCACATCAAGTCAGCACACTTCTATAAAGGGTCACATGGGAAATATTTCAGTAGACCATATGGTCTCTGTTGCAACTCCTCAACGCTGCCATTGTATATGAAAATAACCTCAGAGAATGCACACATGAATGGGCATGGCTGTGTTCCAATAAAACTTTACTTAGAAAAACAAGCGGTGGGCCAGATTTTGGCCCACAGACTGTAATTTGCTGATCCCTGTTCTACATCATTTCCACACAGATATGACAGCTGTACTTAATGGTATTCAATGGAATACATTTAATTAATTTACGGTATTAATTTGTCAGTACCCTAAAGTTGAATCAAAGATGGATTTTTTTCAGTTTGCTAAGGAACTGACCTACAGAAGACTGTGTTGTCACAGTTTTCAGTTCTTCTTCACACTATGTACCTATAGATTGGATTAGGCTAAGGCCTGGCAAGACTTTAGGAATATTTCCTTTTCTCAAGTGTTTACTTTTCCTCAAATAGTTTCTCAAGTATTTACTTTTCTCCACACGTAGTCTGCCATTTTTCACATTGCACTGTCATTTTAAATTAATGCCACTGACCTAATGCCAACTCTATACGACTCTTAGAGCTGGAAGCTGAGAGAGAAAGAGAGCAAAGAAAGACTAGGAGAGGAAATTTACCTTAAATGATCCTTGAAGTCAACATCAGATACCTTGAGAAGCTGTTGCTGCTTGATTTTTAAGATCTTCAATTACAGTACTTTGATTCTTAACCTTAAGAAAATTCTCCCCCAGCCATTTCAAGCCATGTGGAATATCTATTACCGCTTAGGAATTTACTGTGGTTTTTCATTGATCATGGCCCCAGACTCTGGAATATGTATTAATTTATTTGGGCAGGGAGTACAGGAATCCACATGCGAATAAAGTGAACTTTATGTTGAAGCAGAATATTGAAGCTGGGAATGATTAATTCTTAAAAAATGAACCATCAGCATTAATAAATATTGAATTCTAAGAAGGTTATTTTGCAGTTTGCTTTTTAAAGTACTGAGGTAATCCGACTGTGACTTCCCATTTAAAAGTGAAGGTTTTTTTTCCCCCCACAAACGATATTTGTTTAGAGTCATTGGTAAATTATTAATCTGCGTTCCAGTGTTTCATGTTTGAAATACCAGTCCTCCCTATCCATGGGGGATTTGATCTCGCTGTAATCAGCAGAGGGTTCTGGGAAGTGGGAATGGCTGTGGTTTGCTCTTTGAAAGACCTTAAGAGAGAATAAAAAAGCTGAGGTTATACAGGAAGCAGCCCTGCCCAGTATTTGACAGCTGGCAGTTTCCATATCGAGTCATATGATGCCATGAACTTGGAAGGAACACTGAATTATTGGAACGTTTGGGTGGGCTCCCTGTTCCCCTATTTGCAGAGGTCCTGGGATATCCTTTAAAGTGTTCTTGCAGCTCTTTTGAACAGACGTCAAAATCTTTTGGTTTGGAGCTGCCCCAAATGTTTATATTCTGAGTCTTTGATCCATCTTTCTCCCAGCAGTGTACATTGAGGGTCGCTTTTGGGGTAGCTAATGAACTGGACCAGTCATATGATTCTAGGCAGTTCTGGTCCTGGCTTCACACCACTTCCTAGCTATGGCACATTAGACAAGTCACTTAACGCCTCTGATTCCTTCGCTGAATGGGGGTTATAATAGTATGTACAACATAGTTTTGCTTAGGGATTAGAAGGAATAACTCATGGGACCTAGCATGGGATCTCCTCCATGAAAATGTAAGCTCCATGGGGAAGCTGTATTCCCATCGTCTATAACAGTACACAGCACATAGTAGGAACTCAAGAAATATTTGATAAATTAATTATTACACAGCACTCAGTAAAAGTTATTATTATTAATATTACTCTCATATTTACTATTTCTCATGTTACCCTTAGACTCAAGTTCCATTTTGAGTCCCTCTCCTTACCTTTCCGCTGATGACAGTCATCTTTATGAAGCTGTGCTCTCCACAGAGTGCTAGGTTCAAATCCTGATCTGCCCTCGTTAGCCATGGGTAAAGTTCGGAGCTACTTTCCTCATCTGTAATTGGGATGGTAGTGTCCGCTCACAGAGGTTAAGTGGGTACTGTCTCTTTGCCTTGTTTTTCTCAAGAATATGTGGATATGAATGACCCTGGTACCTACTCTACTCCTTTTCCCAGCTCTTGGATTATCACATGCCCTTACAGCTTAACCCTGGGGGTGTGGTATGCTCCACACTGGAGCCCACTGCACATATGCTCAATACGTGGAGGTCTGGTGCAGTCCTCTCCCCAGGGAACAGCCATGTTGGAAGGTTTGTGACGAGTGGCCCCGTTTCCTTTCCACATTGCTCAAAACATCTGTTTTTTTTTTTTTTTTAAGATTTTATTTATTTATTCATGAAAGAGAGAAAGAGAGAGAGAGGCAGAGACACAGGCAGAGGGAGAAGCAGGCTCCATGCAGGAAGCCCCACGTGGGACTCGATCCCAGGTCTCCAGGATCAGACCCTGGGCTGAAGGAGGCGCTAAAGCACTGAGCCACCTGGGCTGCCCAACATCGGTGTTTTTGATGAGGCTCATTTATGAAAAGCATTGTATATGGCTTTGTATATGTCCTTTAAGTTTCCACGGTTTGTCTTTATAAAATACTACTAGTATTACTGTGTACCATATGAATTGGAGAGATACCACCATCAACAGCAACATATCTAAGGGTTCACAGACGCTGTAAAGTGCATGTTCTGATACTTTCCCTACACCCTTTTGGTTCAATGTATAGTTTGAGCCTAGAAATGGATCAAGTTCTCTCTCCTCCTGCAGAGTCTCTCTTGCAATCCACTCTGGAAGGTGGCACAGGTCCAAATAAAAGCCACTTCCCAGTGCAAGAAAGTATACTGGTCTGTTACCACCTCCTATTTTTGGCTTAAACAAGGGCCAAACCTTGCTAGGCCTTCTGCTGCCCAGTTAATCCCCAGGGGTCAGCTTTCTCTTTCTCTGACTCTTTCTGCTGATGACACTTGTCCCTATGTCCGTTGGGTACAGTGCAAAGGAATCAGGAACTGTCACCACCATAGCTGCTCCTGCTGGTAGCAGCCCCACCATCTCAGTCCCATCAGCCAGCTTCATTTCTTTGGAGGTAGGAACCTCTGTAGGGCTTTGTTTTTCCTCTGCCTCCTTTCAGCAAGAGGTGAGCCTCCACACCTCCTGCCTGTGCTCTTGAGCCCATTACCTTCTCTCTCAAGACAGCTCTCATAGTGCTGGGGAGGGAAGGGGAAGAGGAGGCCCATTTGGTTAACATTCCTTTGCCCCCTGATGGGGAGCCTCACCCTTGCCCAGGATGTGTCTGGAAATGGCAGCCCAACCTAGCCTTTCCTTGATTTCATTCTTTCCCTCACTCCCTACCTCAGTCAGAATGTCTTGTTATTTCTACTTATAAAAATAATGGAGGGGTGCCTGGGTGGCGCAGTCAGTTAAGTGTCTAACTCTTGATCTCAGCTCAGGGCTTGATCTCAGGGTCGTGAGTTCAAGCCCCATGTTGGGCACCATGCTGATCATGGAGCCTACTTAAAAAAAAAAAGAAAAAGATAACGGAATCTGACAGCTTTACATCACTCCATAGCTGCCATCCTAATTCAGTGACCACCATTTCTCACCTAGAATGGTGTAGGATATTCCCAGTGGTCTCTCTGTTTCCACACTTGCCCTCCTGCATTTTCCAGAGTGGTGCTGTTTTTAAAGTAAATAAATGCATGCATTTACATAATACTTACTATCTGCCAGCATATGAAGTAATAGTTCTAGATTTCTTGAAAATGTTTACAAAATGACATAGGTATAGGGAAAGGTAAGCGGGAATTGAGTCTTGGCAGTGCCCGGTAGTGACCTGGGGCAGCACTTGTGATGGATGCATGGAGACAAGAGGCAATGTCTTATTCTTCACAAAGTGGAAGACCAGATTGGAGACTCCTGCAGAGTAGTGTGATTAAAAAGTCTAGGAAAATACCTCCCCCATGAGAGACACTTTCCAGTGTCCTTTCTACTATATTGACCAAGGGAGGAATTTATGTAGCGATTACATCATCTTTAATTAAAGCAGAGCTATAAAATATGCAAGTTACAATGCATATTTTAACACAAAAGGAAGGTCCATAGACCAAAAAAACCAGTAAAATCATAAAAATGTATATCCATTGTGCAGGAGCCATTTAGTCTGAAATGACAGGTAGCGTCAGCTGATGTGACATTGAGAAACATCTTATGATTTTAAATTGGAAAGTAGGTTCAGGCTGACCACCCACCTAATTCTGGGCAATTTTCTAGAGGAAGTGAGAATTACTTGTGTATTGAGAGAAATAGATAACTGTCTGGGTTGTGTTTTTTTTTTTTTCCCCCTTGGAGGCACCTGATAATAAAAAATGTACCCAATGATGAGAAACTGGACCTTTGAGCTTGCCTCGAGTTTGGACACTAACATATTCAAAACCATGAAGAATGCGTAGTGGCTTTCCTTTTCCCATTTCTGTGGAAGCTTTAGTGTTACCTTTTGTGCTATGAGAAGATACATAATACCTCCACACTGTGCTTCCTTGGACAGCCCTGGTGGCAGGTCCCAGAGGTCAGCACTGGAAGGGGCTGCAGAGGCCAATTTGCGTCCCTCATTTGACAGGTGAGAAAACCAGGGCCACGTACTGAGAGTCCGAAGAACTTGCCTAAACTAACACAGGGTTCCGATAGGTGCCATGAACCTGCTTCCACACTCAGCAGCTTTCTTCTACTCTTGGTTGATCAGTTTAGGAAAAAAATGCTGGCTTGATTTTAATGAATCTAATTAATTTTAAAAATATAAGAAGGAAATGCTGGGTTAGTTTTTAAAAATAGCTGCTACTCTGCCTTCACAGAAAAAAAGCTTGCAAAGCGACTGGACGTTCATTTTTAGTACTTCTGGTTTTTTTTTTTTTTTAAGATTTTACTTATTTATTCATGAGAGACACAGAGATTGAGAGAGAGAGAGAGAGAGAGGCAGAGACACAGGCAGAGGAAGAAGCAGGCTCCATGCAGGGAGCCTGATGTGGGACTCGATCCTGGGATCATGCCCTGGGCCAAAGGCAGGTGCTAAACCGCTGACCCACCCAGGGATCCCCATGTACTTCTGTTTTAAAGGATATGTTACAGGATTGCACTAAACTCGAAAAGACCCTGAGTTGAAATATAAATCATCTCAACCAGCAGTTGATGTTGCTACTCAGCTGCTCACGCACCCTGCTGACTGGGACTCATATAGGAATTTAAGGCCTTCTGTTGTCAAGCTGTGACCATTTCTCCCAAATCCCTGGTTATGTAATTAGGCTTTTTTTTTTTTTTTTTGGTCCTAATAGGAAAGGAAAATTGAATTAGTTTAGATTGTGAAACCCTGCTGAAAGGGAATATAGTTCCCCAGACTAAAGTCAGTTCTTTCCAAAAAGCCTTAGAATGCCAAAAATAAAAACAAATCCAACAATTATTTTACATTTGCAATTTGCAATTGAAATAACCTGGGTTCCTCCCTGTGCTTCATGACTCCCTGTTAGAAGTAAGACTCTTAGGAGCCTCTTAACATCTTTAGGACACAAGACCCCATTTCACATCTAAAGTTCATTCAACTTTCCGGAGAAGTGGGTGCAACATGCGGACTTTCTTTCAGCCAGTAATTCTGAGGCTCCGCTGTTTGCTTTCTGGGCCAGGTGCTTGAGTAGGGATAAACACAGGCTTTCTCCTACCCACAGGCTTCAGGGACGAGAATGTTTTCCTTGAATTTGGGTTGCTCTGTCTTCTTCTTCTTCTGGGATGCTTCTTCTGGGATGCTTCTTCCCCACCTGTTCCCACCTTAAAGTAACCCAGATGCTCCAGCACCCCATCATTCCCCCAAACCTGGCCGATTCCCAAGACAGTCTGATATGCTAAAGTTCTTTTCTTTTTTTTTTTAAATTAAAAAGCAAACTATTCTGCTTTATGTAATTCAGGATTTCACTGATTTGATCAGCACTGGCACTTTTGTGTGCTAACAGACTGAGGATGCTGTCTAGCAGAGTTAACTCTGTTTTCTAGCACTTCAGGTGTCCTATACTTTGCCTTCTTGTCCACACAGGTGTATGACTTGTCTGACTTCATGCCATGCTCTTTGACCTCAGAAAATCTAGTTACCCTTCCTTCTGGCTGAGCTTCCTTTTCCTATTTATGGTTTGTGGCCAATGTGTGGGTCCTGCCACCTGGGACTGAGGGCATGTGGAAAGATGCCCCACTTCATTCAAATAAACAGCTGGGGCAAGGGGAGATTCCCGACCCCCACCCCCTCCTTAGGTCCTGAACTTCAGAAAACTCGGATTCTGTTTTCATTCTGCCTTTTTTTTTTTTTTTTTAGATTTTATTTATTTATTCATGAAAGACACACGGAGAGAGAGGCAGAGACACAGGCAGAGGGAGAAGCAGGCTCCCTGCAAGGAGCCTGATGTGGGACTTGATCCTGGATCCCAGGATCATGCTCTGAGCCGAAGGCAGAAGCTCAACCACTGAGCCACTCAGACGCCCCTCATTCTGCTTTTTGATGCTTCTTCTGTCTCCAGGTAGCCGGCTTGGCTTCTAGGACCAGAGGAGTCACAGAGGCCATGTGAAGGGTCTCTGTAGCTCTGAACTAAGAAATCCAGAGCCCCCAAAAGTTTTAGTAATAATAGAAGGTGACAGCTCCCCAGATGCTATTATGGGCCAGCCAGATCCCAAGCCTCTTGCTTTCTCTAAACCCTAAGGCACCCCCTCCTTTCAGTATGGTAGGACCCTGCAACACACACCAGTGACTGCCCATGCAGTCATCAGACAAGTGCACACATATGTTCTCCATAGCGTCCTTATTTCTTTTTTTAAAGATTTTATTTATTTATTTATTCATGAGAGACACAGAGAGAGAGGCAGAGACACAGGCAGAGGGAGAAGCAGGCTCCAGGCAGGGAGCCCGACATGGGACTCGATCCTGGGTCTCCAGGATCATGCCCTGGGCTGAAGGAGGCACTAAACTGCTGAGCCACCCGGGCTGCCCACATCCTTAATTCTTAACTCTGAATTTTATTTTACACATTGGATTTTATTTTTTAAGATTTTTATTTTTAAATAATCTCCACACCCAGTGTGGGGCTCGAACGTACAACCCTGAGATCCAGAGTCACATGCTTTACCGCTTAAGTCTGAAATGTAATTCTCATGTGGAAATTGTTTCTTTATGCAGCTAGTTCAGAAATTACTATATTTCATCAAGATTCAGACTCCATTGGCTTATTTGTTTCTATTTTTAAGACCCTGATGTTTACTTTCTGTCAACCTTATTTCCGGTTTCTATGGCCATTGATTTTTTAAGAAGCACCATTTTTTATATACTTGTAAGAAAGAAAAATGCCACTAGCAAAATTGGGACATGTGATGGGTGGTAATCGAGAGTCTGATTTCAGATGTGTTAAAATCCAAAAACAAAATGATGTGTCTCCCTCCTTCCCACCCCCAGTTGCTTCTTAGAATTGATAAAACCTGGATCAGGACTCAATTAGATTTCACTTTCCCTCTGACAGAGTTACTTATGTTTTTAGAATGGCGAGATAAACAGGACAGTTTCCTTCCAGCTAATCACTGTCGCTGGGTTTTCTTCCTACCCACGTTCAATGTTAGCTCTTTGAACCTGAAAAACACATGACCACTTGACTATATTCTCACATGATCTAGATTATTTAACCAGAAAAGGTTAGGGCTTTTCTATCTAAAAATATGCTGTGGACTTCTTTTTCCTTTTCATTTCACTTTTCAAAACTAAGAAATAGGGGCACCTGCGTGGTTGAGTTGGTTAAGCCTCTGCCTTTGGCTCAGGTCATGATCTCGGGGTCCTGGGATCGAGGCCCACATCAGGCTCCCTGCTTAGTGGGGAGTCTGCTTGCCCCTCTGCTCTCCTTCTCTCTCCCTTTCTCTCTCATAAATAAATAAAATTTAAAAATGTTTTTTAGAAATGAAAAAAAAAACTGAGAGATAGCTTAGAAGGTCAAAATTGTCAAAGCAATTTGTACGCATAGGTACTTCACTGTGGCAGGTTCTTTTATAGCTTAAGTTGTCAAAAAGGACACACTTTCTCTGTAGAGTCTGGTAACATCATCCTGTAAGAAGGGTGACATTGAGAAATGGCCAGTGAAGGAAATAAAAAAGGCAGGAAGGATCCTCCAGTTGAGAGATTTCTATCTCAGTGTTCTTGTGACAGCTTTGCCTTGTCCAGAAATCCTTCTGACAGTTTCTGACAGCATTCTTGAATATTTCCAGTGATTAAGAGCTCATGTCTCAGAAGGGAGCCTGTTTATTTTTCAACGGCTTAACTCATTAGAAATGTGAAGGCAACTGTGTTTTTTTCATCTTTCTTTTTAAAAAGAATTTTGTATAATCCATTTACTTTTGAAATTAGCATAAATACAGGTTACCACAGAAACTTCATGTTTGAGCAAAATTTATTTATTTTTGTGGCATTTATCCATTTATGCTGTTTCTGCTTCTCTGGAATTCCCCAGCCATGCAAATCTTTTAACCCATTATCGTGTCATCTGTTTCCTCTGAGACGTATAGGAAATGTCCAGCTTCTATAAGATGTGACGTTAAACATGTCTGTTCAGCTCAAATTCTGCTCCACGGTTTATTCACTATGCGATCTCAGGTAGCTTACTTAGTTGCCTGGTCTTTAAAATGTTGATAACGAAGAGTTTTGTGAGAAATAAGTTAATTAACCCTTAGCACAATGCCTGGCAAACAGTAAATGTTCAGTAAATGCTAGTACTCTTAGCATTCTGAGGCTGCTCCTACTACTTCTTGCCTCCCAAACTCAAGGCAAATAATTTCACAATCCTATGTCGTTTCTTTGGTCTTTGCCTCAGTCTTTCTTTCTTTTTTTTTTTTTTTTTTTTTAATTTTTTTATTTATTTATGATAGTCACAGAGAGAGAGAGAGAGAGAGGGGCAGAGACATAGGCAGAGGGAGAAGCAGGCTCCATGCACCGGGAGCCTGATGTGGGATTCGATCCCGGGTCTCCAGGATCGCGCCCTGGGCCAAAGGCAAGCGCCAAACAACTGCGCCACCCAGGGATCCCCTCTTTTTTTTTTTTTTTTTTTAAGATTTTATTCATTCATTCATGAGAGACACAGAGAGAGAGAGGGGCAGAAACACAGGCAGAAGGAGAAGCAGGCTCCATGCAGGGAGCCTGACGTGGGACTCGATCCCGGGTCCCCAGGATCACGCCCTGGACAGGAGGCAGGCACTAAACCGCTGAGCCACCAGGGCTGCCCCGCCTCAGTCTTTCCTTTGACTTCAGTGTCCAGTCAGTTATCAGGTCTCCCACCCACCCCTTCTTCTAATTCTCATGACCACTCACTTTGACAGTTTTAAAAATCCACCACCTGGTAGTACTTGCCTCCAGCATTTCTGGGACAGTGTGGTAGGAATAGCAGGGACTCTAACGGTAGCCTCCCTTGGGTTCAAAAATCTGATTCCACCACGTACAGGTGTGAATACACAAGTTACTGAACCATTCTGAGACTAAGTTCTGGTGTCAGTAAAATGGAAACCTGTCTCTTCCGGAGTGATCGTTGGGTACTGATGTAGAGTTATAAGATAATGTCTGAAGAGGTCCGGGCACACCTGAGGCATTCGTTAAATGCCAGTTGCCTTTCCCTTTCCCCTCCAGTTCATTCTGCCTTCAGTGACTACATGAATTCTGAAACCAGTGTTTAAATTACATGGTACCCTGCTTAAAAGTCCTCTGTGACTCTCATTTTCCACTAAGGCATGTCTAAAATCTTTGACACACATTCAGCATGAAACAAAGGCTCTAGAGCCAGGCTGGTTATGCTTGAATCCTGGCACCATGACTTGCTAACAAGCTTGGACACGTTTTGTACCCTTGTACCCTCTTTTCCTCAGCTTCTTCATTCATAGAACAGGGGTGATACTAACAGTACCCGCCTTGCAGGGTTATCCTACGGTTGAATTAGCCTGTGCACAGGACTTGGAAAAAGTATCCCACACCTTCCCTGATGCGCCACCAACTCTCTTTCCTGGCACTGCTCTCATTGTTTCTCTTAGGACCGCAGGCTCCCAGCAAGCCAGACAATCTGATCTCCAAAGTCTGTCCCTCATTTCTGCTTCCTCTTCCTTATGGAGGTCTCCGTCACTGTTCTCTTCTCAAGTTATTTTTTCTGTTGGTTTGCCTTGGTGATTGTGAGTTTAGAGTTTGCTCCCAGACTCTTCACTGTTTCCATGACTCACATCAGATTAAATTCTTGCAGTCCCATGTTCCAAGTTTCTTTGGGGAGGAGAAAGAGAAGGGCCTGTCTTGCCATACATGACTCTTCCCAACCGTTGGAGTTGCTTGTTAACCTGTCTCTTTGGCTCATTGGACTGTAAGCTCTACGAGGGCAGACAAAATACGTGTATTGTTCATCTCCATCACCCAACTCATAGCACTGTCTGGCACGTAATAGGCATTCAGTGGATATTTATTGAATGGATGGAGAAAGCAAGATTGGAAAGTATAATGGCCCCTTTGCATTACCAAATTGCAAAGCATCGGATTCACCTTCTTTCCTTCCTAGGGAGGAAACCACACCTCACAAGAATGAGACTTAATGTTCCAAAAATACTCCTGGGCTATAGGGGTTATTTGGGGGGCCCTGCTACTGCCAAAGCTGTGGGAAGTTAGCTGTTAGCATTTACGAGTGATATCTTAATAATATTATCTTTCACCAGTACTTGGACTGAATCCAGATTTATTTTCCTAATATAGTTTCAATTTTTAGTATGTATTATTTGCTTTATAAGATATCTTCCTGACATAGCACAGTGCTTTTATAGAAATAATGAAACAGAATTGCTAATGAACCCAGAAGACTCACATACATCTTCTGTGAGGTTGGCTGTGGAAAGCAACAGAACCAGTATCCAATCCACATGTGGTGAAATGATTTTGTTGTTGGAAGACCAGTTTACATTGGCAAAAGTGATCAGAAGTAAAGTAGGAAGGACAACTGTGAAAAAATACGTTATCATTTGGTCTTTTTTTTTTTTCCATTTGGTCTTAACATCAGAATTCTTTCTGGATTTTCTTCATTTTCATCCCATTTCTCTCTTTTCTCTCTATAATACTGCTGGAAGGAGAGAGTTCTATCCACATTTTTTTTTTGGCAGACTTGGGTATTAGTTAATTAGCATTTTGGCCTCCAGTCTGGAGAGCAGACCCTATTCTCTTTGTAACGGGTGTTGTGTCAAGGAAGCTTTTCAAAGGCAGAAGGAAAAAATGGCACCCACTCCACTGTCAAGGATTTTTATGAGGGTCAAGTAGCCTTGGCAAGAATTCAGGCCAGAATGGCTTGGCTGTAGTAAAGAATGCCACAGCCCTTGTGACAGGTTAGATTTGCCATAAACCTGAATTCACTAAATTCTTAAGATGGTGAGAGATTGTTGCACTTTGGCCCGAGAATTTCTTGTATACTTTTTTTTTCTTTTCTTGTGAGTGGTGGTTGGATGGCTTGACAGTTGCCTGCTCTCTGCTCGCTGTCTCTCCTGCCGTTCATGCCCCTTCTCAGAATCCCCATGAGCCAAGTCACCCTGGTACTTGTTGGTCTACCATACATCAACACAAAATATTCTTTGGCGTCTATAAAGGGTTCCAAGAATGTGTCTAAGTAACTGATGAGACATGGCTTATTTGTCCTGGGAAAGTGATTTAATGTTCAAGTTCCACCCTGTGTGAGTTTTTAGGCTAAGCCTCAAACAAATATTAACATTAATCTTCATCTAAGTGTGCTTGTTTTATTATTTTTATTAACAGCAGCAGTAGCATTGGAGCATTATTTTCCAAAGGCTAAGGATTCAAGAGGGAGGTTGAAGTGATGTATGAACTCATTCGATCTTCCCAACAGCCTGAAGAAGTATTATTATTATTATTATTACCTAAATTTTACAAATGAGGAAACTGAGGCTCAGAGGGGTTAAGTAAGATATCAAATATTTTTCCTGGCAGGTCGAGACTAGACTTTTTCCAGGGTCTCTTTCAATCCTGAATGATTGAATTCTTATTTGGGAGGAGATGGCACATCAGGTCCAAGATGTCGCTGAAGTGTAGTGAGTGTGAGAGAGAATGGTAAGGGTGTGTGCTAGAGAAGACTTTGGGGGCACAAGGGGACCTCCTGGGCTCCTTCACAAATCCAAGGTAGTGGAGGAAAGAGGTAGAAGCTTCTACCTCTTTTGTTCAAATGAAGGAGGCTTTGGGTCTTCTCTCTAGATCAGAGGTTATAAACTAGTGACAGACCTCAGCCTCCACAAGGCCTGGAGATGTACATATTTGGCCCATATGTTTAAAAAAATCTGAGCTGGCATTTAAAAATCAAATTTCAGGGCACTTGGCTGGCTCAGTTGGCAGAACACGCGACTCTTGATCTTGGGGTCACGAGTTCAGGCCCCAGGTTGGGCATAGAGCTTACTTAAAAAGAACAAATTTTTTAAAAAATCAGATTTCACATGAAAATCCAGTTTTCCAGCTTGTCTAGAAAACTGAGAAGTGACAAGTTTAAGTCTCGTTCCCTTGTGGTGACAATTGGCTGGGGAGCTGCAGGGTGATTGCTCTCTTATTCAGACCCTCCAATGCCAGTCAGCTCACTTCCTCACTGCCTGCCTCATCCCTTTTGTATTTGCCTGGCCCCAGAAGCTGTTGGCCTTGCAACCAGTTCTCTAGTGCGGGGTTTCTCAAGCTTGATTACTACTGACGTTTTGAGCCAGATTTGTTATTCCTGCGCATTGGAGGATGTTTAGCAGCATCCCCTGGTTCTTCCCATTGGATGCCAATAGCAGCCCCTCCTCATTGTGACAACCAAAAATTGACATCGCCAAATGCTCTCCACCCCCCACCCCCCAACCCCCCGGGGAGTAAAAGTGCCCCCTATAGGAACTACTAGTGTAATGAATCTAAGCCACCAGGAAATCAGCCTGCTAAGCTTCTCTGTTACAAATTCCTGGGAATGATAATCTGATTGGTCTGGCTTGGGTCAGGGGTCTTCTCCTGTGGCCAGGTGGTGAGGCCTTAGCCATCATGACCATGACGTTCTGCAGAAAGGGAAGCAGGGCAGGCAGCCCGGTAGGCATCCACTGTGAGAAGAGGGGTGCAAAAGATACCAGGTGAAAACGAGAGTCTAGGAATAATTCCCAATAGTCTAACAATCTTAATTTTCCAAAGGATGTTCTTTTTTTTTAAAATTTTTTTTAAATTTTATTTATTTATGATAGGCACACAGTGAGAGAGAGAGAAGCAGAGACATAGGCAGAGGGAGAAGCAGGCTCCATGCACCGGGAGCCCGACGTGGGATTCGATCCCGGGTCTCCAGGATCGCGCCCCGGGCCAAAGGCAGGCGCCAAACCGCTGCGCCACCCAGGGATCCCGGATGTTCTTTTTTTTAATATAAATTTATTTTTTATTGGTGTTCAGTTTGCCAACATATAGAATAACACCCAGTGCTCATCCCATCAAGTGCCCTCCTCAGTGCCTGTCACCCAGTCACCACCACCCCTAGTTCGTTTCCCAGTGTTAGGAGTCTCTCATGTTCTGTCTCCCTTTCTGGTATTTCCCACTCATCTTTTCTCCTTTCCCCTTTATTCCCTTTCACTATCCAAGGGATGTTCTTTATGTCTTTTTTCTTCTTCGTTCTTCCCACCATTCTGTGATATAGCCAAGGCACATACAGCATACCTTTCTCTTCCAGTAGATGACGAGACAGAGAAAAATAAAAATTGCTGCCTAAGTTCCTTTAGCCACTACATAGAGAAAAAGACTAGAACCTTGGCTTTCTGGAGCACACCCCTTGCCCTCTGCTTAGCCCCAAAATGGGAGCCATCTGTGACCTAGCACCTTGTCTACTCTGGGGAGATTGAGGAGGAAAAGCAAAGCTGGCCATCATCAGACTTGGCCTGGCCCTGAAAACACAACCAGGCAGCCAGTCTGTCATGTTTGCAGAGCAGGTTTGGTTGGCAGGAGGCCACTCTGTCTAACTCCTGCTCCAGTCCTGTCTGGGTGTAACCCAGCCATTATGGTCTCTCTCCGGTTTCGAATGCACAGGAACAATTAAGTCATTCTCATAATTTCATGTGGTACAGAAAGTCCCAAGCCAAAAATACCATCCTTGGTTCCTACTTTTAGACTTCCAGGGAACTTCCCCCTCCTTCCCTCCCTACAATTCACTTTGATTCCTTCTATTTTTCTCTTTTTCTCTTCTTGAATGCATTGGCCAGACGCGGAGTCCTAGTTTACTTAGCGAGGAGCTGTAGGCCCAACACAAATCAAAATAAACCCAACCTTCGTTTGGCAGGAGTGGTGAAAGTAGGGGATTGTCAGTCAGTGATCCTCAAATACAGAAGCTTCGAACACGAAGGAGTGTGCAGGTCTTATCTCTGGTGTGAGGAAATAGAACTAGTCATCAGATGATCACAGAAAGATGATGGGGTAACAAGGGAAGTAGTTCTATCTATACTATTATCGTTTCTGGGGCCTGGGTGGTAACCACATTAAATCACTGTCTTTATCTTTAGTCTATAAAATCTCTTAGCCTATAGGACTGTGACAGCAGACCAGTGCTGCTTCCTTAAATGGTTTTTCTAGATCTTTCTCAGATGTATAGTAACAGTTGCTTCCTGGCAGTCTGATAGCTGGTTTGGTCTTTGGGCACACACATCCTCATGTGTGCGCACAGCTGTCTCTGCCTTGTGCTTGGCACAAGTCGCTGTGCTGCCATTTAGGTTCTGTCAAAAACTAAATGAAATGAATTAGAGGTAGGAGAGGACTTAAAGGCTTCTTCTGTAGGAATAGATATTATAGGTTTGTTTATAACATGTCTTTTCCTGAGAATCACCTGGAGAATGTGTAGAAACACACACCCACACCCACACCCAGAGCATCTTATTCACTAGGTTGGGGGGTGCAGGGCCAAGACTTTGCCTAGTCTGTCGAGTTTCCAGGTATTGCAGGCACTGCTGATGTGGACCCCCCCTTTGTGAACTAGACAAATCAAGAATGGTGTTTTGAAAACCAAATTTCCCCAGTAGTAGTGATGTCTGCCTCTCCTGCTTCTGTGCACAGATGAAGATTTGTGTTGTCCCTGCAGTCTCCCTCTTCCCGTTGGCCAGCCAAGTACTCTGCATTTGCCAGGCCCCACCTCGGCCCCACCTCGGTTCCCGTTCCTCCACCTACTCTTTCCTGACTGCTCCAGTCCACTCAGGTCACTTCCCTTCTCTGAGCTCTACCAGTTCTTCAACAAAGCCCCAGAATTGAATCTCCTGCTTTGTGTCATACACACATCACGTGTTTGTCCTTTCCCCGACTAGACCAGACTGATTGGATTAGTGAGCTTGACACACCTCTTGTACTCTTCTGTGTGTCCTTGTGTTGAGCATGGCTCTAAGTACATGGTAGGTAACTCAATAATTTATTGACTGATGAAGGTCCAGAGTGAATTCAGAGAGGAAATAGAATGCTGCACATCCCATTATGTGGTATTGCCTGATACTTACGCACCAAATTATGCTTCTGATATGGTAATCCCCTGTGTCTTCCATGCCCAAAGCAGCAGATCTTTCTGTTTGATTCAGCATTACACAGCTTTTGGTCTTCTGGAGAAAGGGGATCATAGGCTTGCTCAGTATGGTGGATACCCAGGCCTACTCCCAGGGCCACACTGGCCAGTTTGCTTTCACCATGCCTGTGAATCAGTCACTGGATTCCAAAGCAGTGTGATGACTGGGGGTCAGCATGTAGGAGGGGGTTGGGGAGGAGGCAGAAAGATAGCACTTATTTTGGAAAGGCAGTTTGGGACCAGACTGTGAAGATGTTCTATGGCACATTGGGGACTTAGACTTTGTCTTGCACAAAATGGGAGGCTTTTTATAAAAGGGAATTACATAATCAAGTATGTTTTTTAGAACCATAGATCTGGAGGCCACTGGCTTCTTATGGAGTAGGTAAGTAGCAGAGACAAACTTAATGAAGGAGCTTTGACTTGAAGGGTTCTTTCTTGACGGTCAACTCTTCCCTCCTTTTTAAAGATCCTGTGTTCATTTCCTAGGGCTACCTTAACAAATGACCCAAACTAGGTGGCTTCAGACAAGAGAAATTGATTCACTTAACACTTCAGGAGGCTAGAATCTAGAATCAAGCTTTCAGCGGGACTATGCGCCCTCTGAAGGCTCTAGGGGAGAATCTCTTCCATGTCTTTCTTTTGGCTCATGGTATTGTGCAATTCTTGGTTTCTAGTTGCATCACTCCTATATCTCCACTGTCATCACATGGCCTCTGTGCATGCCTGTCTCTTTTTATAAGGACAGCAGTCATACTGGATGGAGGCCCACCCTAATGACCTCATCTTAACTTTATTATACCTACAAAGACCCCGTTTCCAAATAAGGTCACACTCACAAGTCCTGGAGGTTGGTAATTCAGCATATCTTTTTTTGGAGGAGGACACAGTTCAACCCATAACAGACACTTACTTTGCTACATCTTAAGTATGTTAGGGCTTAAGATAGTAATGGTTTTGCTGCTGTATCCAGCTCATCTACTGGCCTCAGGAATGTGCCCATTGGGAGTTAGGGAGCTTCCTCCATCTTGAGTGAAATGGCAGCTCACTTAAGTAATTAGGAAGGAAGGAAGCACAGGAGCAAAGCAGCAGGAGGTGGGACACTGACCCAAAGACCAGTTAGGATTGGAGATAAGAAGTTGCAGGTGTACCCTACTGTGGGTGAGAAATAACGAGACCCTGAGTGAGGCAGTGAGAATAGAAGAGGGGTAGCATGGAGGAACTGGTCCAAGGTAGAACTAGTAGGATTGGGTGTAGGGAGGAAGAGCTTAAGGCTAATTCTTAGCCTGTTGAAAAATGTGCATGTGTGTGTGTGTGTGTGTGTATATATATATATAGGTATATGATAACTATCTATATGTTATACATGTATATATGTTCGTGTTTTGAAGATAAACAAGGCTTTCTAGAGGAGGCTTTCTCTTCCTTTGTCCTTCCCGAGTTAACTGCAATTATGCTTCATTATCCTGAAAGGAGAGTAATAAAAAAGGAAATAATATGGGAGAAAGTAAGGAGCAATCTTAGAAATCTATGGATAATCTAAAGATTTTTAAAGGCAAAGGGGACAAAAGACTCAAATTTTGGCCCAAAACCAACCTGAGAAGGTTCTTGTAAACACAGTGTGATTGTCTAGGGCGTTGGCCACCACTAACCTGCCAAGGGCAGCCCAGTGGGCCCTTTGTGCAAGTCAGTTCCCAGCCATCATCCAGCCCTTATCCAGGCCTCATCCAGCCATCATGCAGCCTTCAGCCAGCCAGACTGGGCGATTGGTTGACCTCCAAGGAACCTCAGACCTTCTTGGAGAACAGAAGTTGCAGGGTCCTGGCATTACCATCATAATATTCTCTCACCCTACAGGAGCTAGTTTTTGCATCCACCATCTCATTTGGTTTTCCCAATTGTAGAACCATGGAAAATTCTTGCAGGGCAGAAATCCTGTTGTTTTTCAGAGGTGGTGGTTAGTGTTTGGACAAGACTCTAACTTCTCAAAGCTCCATTGTCTTTCCTTTCTTTTCTTTTCTTTCTTGCTCTTTCTTTCTTTCTTTTTTCTTTTTCTTTCTTGAAGATTTTCTTTATTTATTCATGAGAGACACACAGAGAGAGGCAGAGACACAGGCAGAGGGAGAAGCAGGCACTCAGGTGCCCCCCAAGCTCCATTTTTGCATCAGTAATGGACCAACAACACCATCCTTACGGGATTATTGTGAGGATAAATATCAATTGATGTGTGTTAGGTGACGACTCAGAGCTGGTGCCCCACACTATTCATTTTATTTCCCTTCCTCTTCAATCTTCCTCCTCTGTCTCCTTCCAGGATCTTAGGCCCAGAAATGGCCCAGAATGGACAATCTTTCTGCCGTTCTATCCCTCTGGAAGTAAAACACAGATAAATAAAGAGAAATACATTTATAAACAAAGTCCTGCAGAGAATTTGCTTTAAACTCCATGGAATCATTATTAATTGCACACTCACCCCGTGGGCTGGATCAGGGATCTGGCAATATTTGTAGCAAACTGTGAGAGTGAAGGTGAGAAGGAACTATCAGAATTATAATTGGGATTAGTGGAGATCAAGTTCGAGACGTTAGAATCTGGTGCTCGTTCTGTCCCTTGCCCACACCGGATGGTCCCAGCCACTCAGCTGCTGTTATCTATCAGCTGGAGCCCCTGGATCATCTTCTACAAGAGAGAACAACTCTGCAGAACCTCCTTCCTCTGGGATGTAGGTGTTGATGCAGCTGCTGGAGGGAATGCTTTCCCAGTGCCCTCTCTTCCTGCTCAATATCCCATCCTCATATCCTAGACCAGAGGTTCCACCTTAGACTTCGTCCCACAGAAATATTAGCCCAAGGGGCAAAGATACAGGTATGAGAAGGCTTACTGCAATATTGCTCATAATGAAGAAACCAGGAAAATAACCCAAAGGGCCATTGACAGGTTTGGGTTTTTTTTTTTTTTTTTTTTTTTAGATGAATGCTACCATGAGCAAGTGACTCACTGTCTCAGGATGCTTCTAGCTCCTGGTTTGTAACACAGAAATTACTAATATCCAGCCTGACTACAAGGACTATGAGATGATAAGTATGAAAGCACTTTGTAAATTGCAAATGATTTTACAAATGTAGGAGATATAATGACTCAACAGTGAAAAAAAAAACCTTTAAGGCCTTTTACAAATAAAGGCATTTTATGTATTTAAACTCTTGGCCCTCACAAATTTAACATTTGAGGTTTTGCCAACCTAGGGAGCAATCCCATAACCATTTGCAGTTTAGCTGAGGTATATGTTTTCATCCATCCATGAATGTGATGATCCCACAGGAAGATGAGAAGAGGTGAATAGATGAAGTAGTAGAAATTAAAATATGATTCCATTATAGAGTCTTTAAAGGCTCATTAAAACAGACATTTGCTCAGTTCTTTATGCCCCATCAGTGAGCCTGTGTTATTGGGAAAGAGTAAGACAAAGGTGAAAATTAGATATATATAATTAGATAAAACATAAATATACTCATGAAACAGTGAGCACGGCAATATACAGCAACGTTTTAAACAGGTTTTTACCTGTATCTTGCCTTACTGGAGAGAGCTGGGGTTAGCACAAAGCAAAAGAATTCAAGTAGGGAAGATCTGTGTAAGCCTGAAGCTATAGAGGAACTTCTGGTATTAAATTTAATTTTATCACATTTAAATGGAAAAAAAAAACTTCCACCTGAGAAGATGCAGCAACAATTATGAGTTAATATTTTTTATTTATTAATTTATTATGGAAGTATAATTGACTTGAGTGAATTTTCTTTTTTTAATTGTTACTGTGGTGTGTGGGTTTATTTTTCTCCCACATTCTATAACATTCTGGGTATAGGCTGTGCAAGGCTGGTATGGAGCACTATGGTTGGCCTGGAGTGCAGACTACTTTTTCCTGCTCTGCCACTCTGAGGGTGTGGCACTGGTCCTTATGGGCCCCTGTGGAGCTTTGGCTACCACCTGCCAAAATTCAGGAGGTCGTGTCCCCTCCCCACTTTGTGACATGCCTGAGAGCTTGCACATACTTCTTCCACTTACATCACTGGCCACACCTAGCTGCACAAGAATCTGGGAATGAATACATAATTCTGAGTGTCCATGTGCCCAACTAAAAGCCAGACACTGTGTTACCAAAGGAAAGGAAGCCTAGATATCGGGGTGCTGCCACAGTTCAACCCTCTCTTCCCGTGAACCAGTCGTTCAGACAGGAGGGAGTTTGAATGGAAGGAGAGACAAGACCGTGCAAGAAGACTGTGACTCTAGCGTTATTGCATCTATTAGGGAGTTCCTGCAGCAGTTTAATGCTGATTGTATTTTTGGTTTCACAATGTAAAGGTTTCATTTAAATTAAAAAATTTTTTTCATTTAAATTAAATTATTTGTGAATTATCTTCCTCGACTTTCTGTTAGATGTAAAGGTTGCTCAGAGGAAGTTGTTTGAGAAAGGAACAAAGCAAGCCCTGACATCCTCTGGCTTGACACAGCTAAGCTTCAGTGTTAGAAGGTGGACTGGCACTCACAGTTAGGCGATGTTGTCCTCCTGTTGGATGTGGGCAGGTGTATACAACACGAGCCTCAGACGAATTCCCTCTTAAAACCATGGTCAAATCAGACCAAGCAAGGCCATGGTGTAATTTCATCTAAACACAGACAAAACCAAGGCTCCTTTACAACCCATGATATACCTGTCAACCCCTCCCACCCTGACGTGGCTAATGGAGGAGTGGCCACTGCTGCTTTACCATTTTTCCGCCCTCTGTGCTCTGGGCAGCTCCCTGCAGATAACATTTATTGAGATACCCAATCATAGAATTGCCCTACTTTCTGACAGCACCCCATCTAGAGCAAACTCTTGCTTCCTTAGACGTCCACCCAAATCCACCACCAAAGTCCAAATCCTGTAAGAGATTCTAATACCCTCTTACAGAGGAGGTCCTTGGGGCCCCACTGTGCCGACTCTCCCTCACTGTGACGAATAATGAGTGAGGCTGTGCAGCTGTTAAGTGTGTTCCTGGTGGTCTTTGGCTGGAAGACATTGACGTGTTGTATAGTGGAAGGGGTAATCCTGCCCTATAGATTCAGAACCTCTGGGTTCACTTTGAGGAGACCTCACTGCCAGGATGGACCAGTCTCTTAAACCTCTAAAAGCTTTGGTTTCCTGATCTGTAAATCATAGATGGTGAGATCAACTTTACAAGATTGGGAAGATTATATGAAAGATATGAAAGTGGTTTTTAGAATTATGATGCACTTGGGGCACCAGGGTGGCTCATTGGTTAAACATCTAACTCTTGATTTCAGCTCAGGTCTTGATCTCAGGGTTGTGAGTTCTAGTCCTGCGTTTGGCTCCACTCTGGGCATGGAGCCTACTTAAAAAAAGAAAAGGTGAATTAAGTTGCACTTCATAAATCTGAGGTGCTCAGTTTTTATTATGACAGGGAAAATAATGGCAAATTCTGTGTTTCTAAGATTTTCTTTGAGCTGAGGTTAATGTATAGCTTAATTTATAGCCTAATTTACATCAGTAAGACATTTGCATTAATAATTCCTACTTCTCTGTACTTCGGAAGGAAATTTGAATCAAGAGCCTGACTCTTGGGCATTTCTACACAAACCAGGGCAGTTTCAACAGGGCCTTCTTGAAAGGAAAGTTCCATTTCATCTGAATGGAAAAAACAAAAAGCAAAAAGTCACATTTTGACTTATGTAGTGTCATACCTAAATAATGAGAGCATAGCACTCTTCCCCAACAGCCTCTGTGAAGTTTTCAGGGGCTTCCGAAGTCTAAAGGAAAATCCTAGAGCCAAGACCTATTTCAGCTCTAGTGATTTCCCAGGGTCACTGTCACCCCACTTTTGTGGAAAGAGGAAGAGAAGCTACCTGAAGCAGTGGAGTAAGAATCCAGCTCTGTTTTTTGCTTTATTTGGGATCTTGGCCATGTTCCTGACTACCAGTTTCCTCATTTCGAAAAAGCATATAGGGATGGCTGCCTTACGACTACGTTAGGCTTCACTCTGATAGGATATGTATGTGAGAACTTAAATGTGAAGTGCCATATGTTCAGGAAAGGAACCATTACATTCCTGGTGTTGCTGTTTTATTAGGAGAACACAGCTGGTTCAGGATAATCAGCAGCTTCTGAGCCCAGACTTTATTTCACTAACCACTCTTTTGAGTGACGTAGAAGGCCATGTTAGAGGAGATGTTTCTACCTTAGTGCTGCTGCTTGGAGACATGAACCTAGCTGTGGTGATGCAATTCATGCTCCAAGCAGAAACCCAGAAGGCACCATGGCCTCTTTTGTATTTCAGACAATAGATTTTTATCAAGTTGGCAACAGATAGTACCAGTCAGATTTAGATTTGACTGGGATCAGAAACTGAAGGCTTTATTTGCAGCATGGAGCTTCCCTGTCAAGCTGGATAGTTTCTAGAAAAACCAGCCAGGGCGTCACATTTTCTTTTATGTGGGAATCAGTTAATATGGTAGGTAGTTTGGAATGATGCTAAGGGGTAGTTTCCCCAGACAACACCTGAGAGAGTCTCCTTTCTCCACCCTACAGATGCCCTAGCCTAGCAGACAAAATTCATGGGTGCCCTGGTCATGATGTCACTGTCTCTTGGACAGAAGAGAGACCCTAACCAGTCTTTGCTTTCCAAATACCATTTTTATTTTTTAAATTGGCAAGGGTCTTTGGTTTGCCTTCAAGCCTTACCTTTACGTATTTATAGACCTTTATATTCAGTTCATAATGCACTTACACCTCACTGACTATAAATTTAATAAAGTTGATCAAGTTCCAAGGAGTGCCGAACACTGAGATGGGTAGACTGGGAATTAAAGAGAAAAAGAGACAGGTATCCTTGCCCGCGGGGCAGTCAAGGACTAGTTAGAGAATCAGTTGTGTTTACATCTAATTCACAACAAGACAGCATGTCAAACCCAGCAGTTGAGATGGGTCCCAGGTATAGCACATTTCTCTTACTGGCCCTGTGAGTTTGGTTGTGACAACTTCTTCATGGAGGAGGAAAGTGAAACAGATCAAGTGGCCGTAAGTGGCTGCTGTGGTCACCCAGCGAAGGGGGTCTGATTTATAAGCCCAGCCTTCTCCACCTGGGCATGCTGCTCCATCTCCCTTACCTTGTCAGCATTCCCTTATAGCATGTTGTCGTATCAAGATGACAGATTCATTTCTGTGGATTATATAGAAATTATATTTTGGGTTGACTGTTCCCTCCAGACATTTAGGAAGGTGCCTGAGGTATCTGGACATGTCCCCAAATCTTCCTTGGTAGCTAACTGGTCTCCTCATTGGCATGCCAGCTTCTTTTAGCTTTGAGGTGTACTGTTTTCACCTTTTCCCGTGTCTGACACTCATCCCACCCAGGATTTTACTGGAGTTTTTGCCAGACCCATCTTCTTTCAGTACCTGCAGTAGAGGCTTTACTTCTGGCAGGCAGTGCACAAGTTTACTTTCATTTAGGTGTTCTTGCATTTTTTTGGAAACAGGTTTGAGAATGGGGGAAGGTAGGCTCTACAAAGTGTATCACAAATGAGTGTAAGGGCATAAATTAGGAGAAACTAACAGATTATATAATGTCCTCATTCTCTCTTGGTGGTATCAACAGAACTCGTTGTTATGACACCACAAGGTTTACAAAGGACTTTCCTGCCCTCGATCTCATTGGTCTCTCACCAGTAACCCTGAGAGGTGGGGGAAAAAGGGAGTTTAAGTAAATCTCCCAGGCCACCCAGTCAGTGAGTGGCAGATGAAGAAATTGGAGTCTGTTCTTCAGTCTTGGGCCTTTGCTCTTTGCCAGACTGTGTCAGAACATGGACTTTGCCTTGATAAAGTTGACTCAAGTACTCCGAGTAGCTGTTACTTTATTTCTCCTAGTATCCAAGAGAAACTTCTCAATTATGAACTAAAACCTCTGGGATTAGCCCTGGGGACAATACTAAGTGCTTTCACCAATAGGTTCCTGTTGGAAAGTCTGTGAGGGGATGGAGTCCATCAGGAAGGAAGGCTAGCTTTCAGGATTGCAACAGATAGGTAAGACTTCCTAGGAATGCAGACAGTTCTGAGGAAGGAGAAGGGTGAACTCTGGTGACAAGTTGTCACAATCCAAATGGGGAAATTTATCTATTTTAAAGTGCTTAGATCTGTTTGGGAGTCCAGATTTTCTGCCAGAGGTCGCTTCCTGGGCTATGGGTACATTAACAAATGTAGGTCATTAACTAGGGAGACATTTTTTTAATAAATTAATTTTTATTGGTGTTCAATTTACCAACATACAGAATAACACCCAGTGCTCATCCCGTCAAGTGTCCCCCTCAGTGCCCATCACCCATTGCCCCCCACCCCCCGCCCTCCTCCCCTTCCACCACCCCTAGTTCGTTTCCCAGAGTTAGGAGTCTTTATGTTCTGTTTCCCTTCCTGATATTTCACACACATTTCTTCTCCTAGGGAGACATTTTAAACAGGTTTCAAGGTTTCATGTGCTTTTACTGATAAAATGAAAAAGAAAAAGAAAAGGTATAATATAAGTCCCCTCAAAGAGTTAATTTTTTCTATCACTCTTGTTATTATCATGTTTCTATCATTTAGATATCCTCTTAGAGCTAGTCCATGAGCCCTCTCAAGAAAGCCTGGCAAAATTCTTGATAACCATACCTCCAAACAGAGGAGGCATTTGGGGAATGTCTTTTTAAATTAGAACCCTGGAAGATTTATAACTCAAAGGCAATCACAGGTTTCTAGACAGGTGTAGGAACTCATGGTCTTCCACTAGCATTTAACTTCCTTTCATATCACGGGATCCACTTCCAGATTTCAAAAATTATGATGGCATAATTGGGTAGATTCGCTTCCTCTCTTGATTAAGTCTTGAGAGTGAGGGGGCAGGTGGGAAGGATGGGGGGCTGAGAATGGTGGTAGATTCTGTTAAATGGTTCTAAGTGCTTGATAGTATCTTTTGCCAATAAAGATGTCAGATAAGGGAGAGCCTTCAGCATGGGCTGGAGAGCCCTGGCAACAGGAAATCCCAGTCCACCCTCAGCCTTGCTCCAAGGACTGGTCTTGCTGGACCTACTGTCTGGGAGGAGCTGCCCTAGATTCTCCTCTAGAAGAGATTCGAGAGAACCCAAAGCCTGGCATGTAACACTTAGTGTTTTACCTGGTAATGAATTATGGAGTAGCTAACTGGTCTGTAGTAAACAGTTGCTCAAATGCCTTTTCAGCTTCTCAGTGGGAACAAAGTATATCTGACAAAGATCTTACATCACATTAAAGATTTAGGGATTCCAGTTAGGATATTTGAAACCTCTCGCCAGATGGGAGATGGAATAGCATGCCTCACACCAAATTTCTGAGTTTCATAGTTGGGCATTGAGATTTAAAAAAAAAAAAATGTTTGAAGCGGAAAAAACATACCCACAATTTTCAGGGGAAATCTAACCAACTTAATTTAAATGGAATAAATAATGGTTTGAGCTAATCTTTGTCTGACAGAGCGGGGCTGGTGTTTCTAAAATGAAATTATCATTTTTTTTTATTTTAAAGATTTTATTTATTCATGAGAAACAGAGAGAGAGAGAGAAGGGCAGAGACACAGGCAGAGGGAGAGGCAGAGACACAGGCAGAGGGAGAAGCAGGCTCCATGCAGGAAGCCCGATGTGGGTCTCGATCCCGGATCTCCAGGGTCACGCCCCGGGCTGAAGGCAGCGCTAAACCGTTGAGCCACCCGGGCTGCCCCCTAAAATGAAATTAACTACAGAGTTCTTAAAATGGGGTCATTCAGGTTAGAATTCACTTGTCACCAAAGATCAGGATCAATGATTTGTGTGCACCATGTCTCCTCAGCTCACCTGGCGGCCAGTGTAATATTTCACAACTAGGTGTCAACTGTGCTGGGCATTCCTCTTCCTGGTAGCCACCAGCTCATTTAGTATTTTTATGTGAACAAAGAACTGAATCTAACATCAATAGAATTCACTCTTCACACTTGAGTTGCAATTGCAGACTTGAGTAATTAATCTGTAAACCTTTATATCTCTTAAGAAAATTATTATGTCCCCAGGGCTGGTGCAGTACCCAACATAGGTATTGTTGCCTGGGTTAAGTGACTGAATCAATGAATGACTGAATCAGTGAAAAAAAAAAACATAGGATGTGGTTGAGGAAAAAGGCCACCGAGTACAGTCAGTATGAAAAGAATACCATCCCTGCAATGACTATTATTGTTGCCAATTCCTGTTTATAAATCCTTCAGAATTTTGGAGTACGCTACCAATACTTTATATCTCATTATTCTAGCTAGGAGAGGAAAAAATGAATCTTATATATAAACTTTTTATCTGGAAGGTGTAAGGTTTACTTTTCTGGTGTTGGTTCAGCAGTAGCTATTAAAATCACTAATCTACACATACTTTTCAGGAATGGGCTCCAGGCTTAGAACATGTGGCTGTAATTCTGACAGGGGAAGGAGAATCTTTGATCTCCAGATAAGCTCACTGATCTTCATTTCTGTGATAATTTGTTCTTCAGACTGTTCGTGCTTCTTCCCAAAGTTCTGTCGCAGCCACTCTGGTTGTGGAAGTGGCCATCTACTGGTGGCTCTTATATAATAAAGTCCTCTGAGGTAATATTTCCACACAAAAATAATCAACAAAAAGAAAATGTTTAAGGACTATCCCAGGTGGTGGCGGATTCCCTTGTGGGAACAAGAATGTCTGGAATCTAAGGTTGGACATAAAGGTCTCCAAAACAATTGTTGGCAGCGTCTTTGAACTGACTGGTTGGACTTCATCTTTTTCATTCACATCATTCTTTACCCCCAACCCACTTGTCCCTACCTGGTTTTAAGCTTTCTGGTCCAAAAGGACTTCCTCCAAGTCCACCATCTAAGTAGATATTCATTCAGCAGCACTGGCGCTATAGAGAAGAGGGGTGGGATTAAGGTGGGGTTGAGGTTTATAGGCACACTGATAAAGGAAATCAGAGATAAACCTCCCTCACGTAATAGCTTTACATATGGGCAGACCTGATTTCCTTGTACACTTCCTTCCATGGTGCTGTCTGGGCCATTAGGAATCACCTTGACTCATACTTCTGGTTTTCAGTTCAGCTTCTAGGAATGCATTATTTCATGCCCTGTGGAGGTGTAACTCGCTGTCACAGATGAGGAGCATGGCCACTCAAGGAACCTCAATCTATCTGGAACCCAGCAGGTGTGAGGAACCAGCTACCATGTCCTGGAGAAGCCCGCATAGATGCTCTATAGCCCTTGTCTGTCTGAAACATTCAGCGTCTGAGCGTAATGCATTCTCCCTGAATGCCAAATAACTGGGTTTAAAATTCTAATTCCATCAAAGTTGGTTGTCAAAGTTTGATAAGGAGCAGGATATTTACATAGTCTCAAAGTCTCTTCTCACAAATTGCTTAGCAGTTACAACAGGAAAAAATAGAAGTTACACAGTGGGGAAATGGGATAATATTTAACCAAGTGACAAAAATGAGTATCATCCACAAATATCAACAAACATTGTGTACCTCCAGACATGATACCCTGAGAAGGACACAAAATCACTTGACTAGAAGTCTAGCCAAAAAAAAAAAAAAAAGGCAAAAGCTATATCTAATTATGAGGAAACATCTGACAAACCCAAATTGAGGGAAATTCTATAAAATAACTGGCCCAAATTCTTTAAAATATCAACATTATAAAGGACGAAGGAAAGCTGAACAGCTGTTAGAAATTAAAGGTGAGGGATGCCTGGATAGCTCAGTGGTTGAGCATTTGCCTTTGACTCAGGTCGTAATCCCAGGGTCCTGGAATTGAGTCCTGCATCAGGCAGGGAGCCTGTTTCACCCTCTGCCTGTGTCTCCACCTCTCTGTGTGTCTCTCATGAATAAATAAATAAAATCTTAAAAAAAATTTAAAGGAGACTAAAGAAATATGAAAACTAAATGCAACACATGATGATCTGGCACGAAGCCAAAAAAATATTGTCAAAGGACATTATTGGGATAATTGATGAAATTGGATTATTGACTCGGATAAAAAGTATGGCATCTATGGTATCAATGTTCCATTTCCTGAGATTTTTTTACTCTGGTTATATAAGAAAAGTCCCTTCTTAGGAAATATATGCTGAAGTATAAAAGAACAAAAGGGCATGATGCATGCAACCGATTTTCGACAGGTTTATATTTAAAAAACTGCATATATACAGAGAGAAGGAGGGAAGCGAGTCTGGCAAAATGTTACAGATCAGTAACAAGTAGAAGAATCCTTTGTATATTTTTTGTAACTTTTCTGAAATGTTGAAATTATTTTTAAAAAATGGGTTTAAAAAACTATACTTTTCTAATTCTACCATTATCAACAAACAAAATGAACAGAAAAATCAGTTGTCTCAATCAGCCCAAAGGGCTGGAAAGAGATTTTTGTTCCCTTTCTGCCCCTCATGCTGACTCCTGCGTCATAACCTCCCAGGCAGTTGTGGATGATTCCTGCGGAGACACCAACCAGCAGGTCCCAACTCTGTCTCAAGGGCCACGGGCCTGGGGGACCGCTAGACAGGAGGGCTCTTCTCCCCGTCTCGGCCCCCAGAGCCACACATTTCAGCAGCAGTAGTGGTGGTCGCAAATTGAGGTCGCTAGGAAAACAGATCTGTTTTGGGTTGTCATGTTGCACATAATGCGATGAGTGAACAGAAAAGAATGTAGCCCAGTGAAGGGAGAGCCTGTGAACTCTGGGTCTGGTTCTGAATATCCTTACGATGCCCAGCATAGAAAACAGGAAACATCGGTTAAAACGGGAAATCACTGTGGGCTGAGTTACTGTAATTCCTCATTTGACTTAGAAGTTGGCATGGAGCAGGGCCTCCATCCACAGCCTGACGTCTCCTGCTTTTCTTTGCCTTGATACTCTTGCCCTCTCTTTGGTGAAGCGTATTACCCAGCTGAGAGGCTTTTAGGCTGGGATTGCTACCTTTCAGTAAGCTTAGGAATTGTGTTTTTAAAGAGCTGTTTGCTTTCACCCTGTCTCTAGATTTAAAAGCAGGCTAGCTCTGCTGCCGGTTCTGGTTCCTTCCTCCTGCCCCCTCTTTTATTTCGAAGTAGGCGAGACGCAGCACACAGAGAGGCTCACAGCCCAGCTTAATAATATCCCGCAATGAGTGGCATAGCCATTATCGTGCTAGACAGATAAACAGAGGGATGTCCCCTAAAGCTGATGAGCCCAACCGGAAATTTGCTCTTTGGTCCTCCCCAAATCCCCACCACTCCTCAGGGGTCCTCTAAAGTATCAGGGACATTTTGCCAGCCGATCCAGACTGTAAAATGTAGATCGTGATACCCGTTCCTGGCCTACCTCTTGGAGTCACTTGAGGTCTCCTGTGGGATGATCAGCAGCTAAGTAGCAAGACACTGGAGGCAATATACAGATTAGAGGTGACCTTATTTCTCTTATTGGATGGGGATCTGACTACGGGAGTTTGGGCTTGTTTCCTTTGGAAGGCAGACAGTGTTTCTGTGTGACCTGGGCTGCACCCTCTGATGGGGATTCCATCTTGCCTGCCTGTTTCCTGTCTCCAGTGCCAAGTACTCAGCCTTGGCCTTCTGGCCTTGCTTGGCTGCTTCTATTTTCCTATCTCTCTAGCTACCCTAACTATTTTCTGCCTCACCAGTGAAAGTATGCAGGATGAAAGCAGGAGCCTTGTCTGTATAGTGTGCAAGTGTTACCCCAGCACCTAGAGCAGTGGTTGGCTCCTCCTAGTAGGCATATAACTGTTGGAATGAATGAACAAGCGAATGAAGTGCATCCTATCCTTGGTTTTCTTATCTCCTGTTTTCTTCCTTGTTCCTCACAAGCTCATGCATGTCCATGGCAACAGCTTTTTAGTAGCCAGTGGTGGACTCTCTAATTGATATTCCTGGCCCATTTCTTGCTCCTAAGTTCCAGAGCTCCAGATCTGAACACCAAGTGCTTAACGTGGAAAAGTTCAAACAAGAAGAGATTATGAGTATAGATGCTGGAAGGAGAATACTTGTTCACTGGTGTTGGTCTGGGGCAAGTGATGTAACTTCTTTGTATTTGGGTTTTCTTATCCTCAAAATGGGGATTAATAATAATGTTGACTTTATAGGTTTGTTGGGACAGGTAAATGAGTTAATATATAAAATAACTTAGGATGTTGTTTGATACATAGTGAGCCATCTACAGAAGTCACTGGACAGGGGTTTCACTCTGGTTTAATGCCATCTGGTAAATTGGGATGATTGCTTTCTGCCTCTTTCTCTCTCTCTCTCTTTCTCTCTCTCTCTCTTTAAGATTTTATTTATTTATTCATGAGAGACAGAGAGAGGGGGGCAGAGACACACAGGCAGAGGGAGAAGAAGGCTCCCCATCAGGAACCAGATGTGTAATTCGATCCCAGGACCTTGGGATCATGCCCTCAGCTGAAGGCTGATGCTCAACCACTGAGCCACCCAGGCGTCCCCTTCTGTCTCTTTTTCATGGCAGAGTAAGAGGGGCACTGCTGAATCCTGAACTGTTTCTCCAAACAAAGTGCAGACTTATTCTTTGCTTGTGGCGTTTGGACCTTGGGTACCCATGCCTCTCTGCTCAGCAACAGAAAAGTGGCTTTCCTAACCCAGCAAACTCTATGGTTAAAGTAGTTCATGAACTGTGGGGTCCCTGCCTTGGTCTGCAAACGCCTGTTTTCCTACCACTTGCACACAAATCAGAGAGACCCTCCCTTATACTCTACAGATTCACTTCTCAAGCTCTGGCTTGAAATTCTATCCCTTCTTTGGCTATGTGGATGACTTGGGCAGCAGATAGTGGGTTATGTTCAGATAAGAAAAGACCCCCAAAATGGGCCCATGCTCATTTTGCAGTCTTGTTTGTAACTATAGTAATGTCACAATTCAGTTGAGATTTTCATCACACTGCTGAGGAAATTCATAGTGAAGGTTACTACAGCAACCTTAACTCTGCTGGGGGAAAGCATATCCCTTACAATGGGGCCTTTCAGAGGCTGGGTCCCAAAGCTGGGCAGTGATTCAGTCTATTCAAAACACAATGGGACAAAACAGAATAGAAAGGAACGACACATTGTTTTAGGCCTCCCATCACCATCTGTAGCATTGCGCATGCCTGTCCATCCTGGTGCCCAACTTTATACTTTCATTCCTCCCAAAAACACTTTTAATTTCCGACTCATATGCCTGCCAGTTGAAGTGCATTTGATGTAAGTTTAAATAATAATAATAACAACAGTTCTACAGCCAGAAAGTGTACAAAATCCTGTAGAAAAAAATACCTTTAGGAAAAGGTGGTACAGAGTCTTGATTTGGAGACCCGGGGGAGCACCAACTGAGTACGTTTAAAAATATTCAAAGCACTCTTCAAAGCTGAGCCCTCTAAAACCACTACAGATCTTTTTTTTAAGGGTGAAAATTTTAAATGACCAAAAAATAAATAAAATAATAAATAAATAAAATAAAATAAAATAAAATAAAATAAAATAAAATAAATAAATAAAATCTCTCTTGCCTTTATTCACAGCTGCTCAGAATAAACCCATCCACCAAACAAGATTTACCCACCAACAATGATTGGTTCACTTACATGTTTTTTAACTAGAGAATGTGGCATAGGTTTTTCAAAGCTGACCATAACCAGTTAGTGTGTAAACTGTAGCCGTACCAAGCAAAAGAATTGTGATTTCCTTAGAATGGAAGTCGGAAGGAAGCTTTTTTCTTAATTTAATTTTTTTCCTTGAGAGCATTTATAGTATTTTATTTTATCAGAGAGACATGCTTGCTCTATGATCAAACAACTTTTCTTATGTTGTATATTTAGGTCTCTAGGGTTGTTTTATGTCTTTCTCTCCTTTAATGTTTCCCGCATGTTTAATTTAAATCATTTTCCTTTTATCTTTCTCAGGATTTCAAACTATTTCTCTTTCCTAACCTTTGTACTCTTGCTCCATTGAATTAAAAAAAAATCAAAATGAGATTTTCTTGTAAATGTAAAACCAGTAGCTACTTCTGCATCTTAAAGCCAAATTCCACCAAACAAACAGTGAAACTTTTTGCTTTTGATTCCAGTGAGCCTTAATTGATATGTGGTCCCTTCCAGGTATCTAGGGGTGTTGGCTATTTGATTAGTAGGTAACACTGTGCTTTTGACGCAACTCCCAGGAAGAGAAGAGGTCACAGCCGGAGAGAGCATATTTTAAGACTTCTGGTGCTACTTGTCCTCATATTTTGGGTTTGGGACTCAGGGAAAAAGGGACTTTTGTGCCCTTGGAAGCAAAGTGTGGTCAAATTCTCTCAGCATTTTTGCAACCAGAAACCATGCAAATGCATTTACAAATCCACGTGTGGTCTTGCTGGCAGTTTTTGAGCACAACCCTCTTTGTGAGGTGGTGATGTTGATACCTGTTGTCCATTCATGGCCCTGCCCAAAATTGAGCAGTTTTCTCCATAACTAGGTAGGCACACTCTGCCTAACACAGAGAGCAGGTCTCACTTTGTCTTGATTCCTTGTCTACAGTGATTTCTCACTACTGCCTTGGGATCATTTGAGTGTCAGTCCCAGCCCCCTTGACTCCCATTCCTGTCCCTACTATAAGGAAGACCAGAGTTTCCTTCTTGCTCTTGACTTTGCAGGTCTGAAGGTAGCCATGCCATTACACCTGGCATGGCTATGTGGCAGGTTCCTGCAGCGGAACCCTAGCAGCAACAGTTTTGGCAATTCACATCTGTCTTGCCTATTTTGTCTGAGTGAGAATTTCTGTGAGGTTATTTGGAACATAAGTGTCTTCATTGTGGTAGGAGGCACCTTTGCCACAAAGGGAAACCATCATCTATTCCCAAAAGAACATTGAATGAGAAGCCTACACATACTGAAGACCAGAGGGTGGGGTTCTATCTTTGAAGCTGGCTGTGAGGAGTATTTTGAAGGAGACGGAGCAGAGGCAGAGGCACAATGTCTCAGAGTAGCTCTAACCCTCTGCCCTCTGAGCTCCAGTGAGGGGCCAGTCGCAGCACCCATTATCTCTCTATGAGTCAGTCCCAGCAGTGTGCCTGAAATGCTCCTCTGTGTAGAGTGGTGACCTCTGTTCCATAGCCAAAGTGATCCTTCATCCAACTTGCCACATAAGGACCTACAGGCAGCTTCCGGTGCTGTACATGAAACCTTGCTGTCAGAAGATGTGGCTCCCTTGGGGGAGTTTCCCAGAATGGAGAATCTACTTCTTTTGTCTTCCACCACAGCCTCAAAGGGAGCTGCTTTGGGTTTCTAAACCCACCAAACCCAAGTACAGATCTGGACTCTGTGACACTCTCTCTGGCCAACTTCTTCATCTGTTACCTAGGGATCAGTGCACCTCTTTGGTTCTACAATTCTTTTGAGACCAAGTGAAACAAAGCACCTAACATAGTGTTTGACTTGTGGTAGGTAGCTGTGCCCATTTCCTATTCCCCAAACATTGTGGTTCACACTTCTTGATGGCAGGGGTTGCCTGCTGTATCACATTTTGCAGGATACAGGGAGCAAGGGAATTCTTGGATTTTCTGTGGAGTTGTGAACTTTAAGTTGGTGTGACCCACCCATGGCCCATAATCACATCAGACATGGTTAGCTTGTGTTTTGTTTTCAATTTTAGTGATTATGGCAGCAGAAAGTTAGAACTAGAAGGAGCACCATGGAATCCTACAGCCAGAGATCTCTAGTTAGATTATGGCTTTCCAATTTCTTCTTACATTTCTCCCCATATTCTGAAGATTGCCTTTACCTACTTACTTCTAAGTTTTAAGCCAATGCCAGGATTTTCCTCCCTCCACCAGTCCCTACCCCCTCTGCCACCCATAAATGGAGGCCTATATCTTGGGTGGAAGGCAGAGGGTCCCAGGAAAGTGGCCCCCAAAGTGTGGGGTCTGTGCACTTTTGTATGCAAGATAACCCCCTGGAAGGCACATTTAAAACTTCTGTTTATCTTAATATTAAACACTAAGAAACTAAGCTCTTCAAATATTTAATATTTGGATGGATACCAGCACACTCATGTAGTCTGATTACCAGAGGGTCAAGGTTCACAAATGATAGTGTTTATTATTTGAGAAATTTAAAATATTTATATGCTTAGACTTAATTTGTTCTTTCCAGAACCTCTGTGGGTGATAAAAACCTTTGCTACCAAAAAAAAAAAAAAAAAAAAACCTTTGCTACAGGTCTGCTCAGGAGGGGTTGGCTGCAGAGAGCTGCAGAGTGCTGGGAAGGGGCTGGAAGACTGGAGTTCTAGTCCTGGTTCTACCACTAAGTAGCTGGCACCATGGACATGCATGCACCTCCCTTGGTCTGAGATTTCTCATCAGTACAGGAAAAGCTTGGAGGTTGATCTATAGGCGAGGCCCCTTCCAGCTCTAAAAATTTAGGATTCAGAATGTAAATATAGAAGCGTTCCGCCCTTAGCCTTTTTCCTTTGTAGTTGGTTTGAACACCTTTACTTTTTTCATGTAAGGAATTAATCTATTGCTCAAATGATCCTTACTGTATTTCATCCTTTTTAGTTAGCCTCTTCAGCTCTCTATGTGTCTTCTCTCGCAGTGACTGTCTTTTTTCTGCTCTGCTGCAGTACCTCCCAATTCTCAGAATCTGGGTTCAAATGTCTCACATGCCATACAAAATTATGTGTCACTTGAGCATCACAAAACTTTTTAAGTTCCATATTTCTTTATTGAGTCCTGTCTCTGCTGTTATCTTCTTATCAGCCCGATGAGACAGTTCCCCCGTTCTTTCTTGAAACATCAGATATCCAATCAGAGCACGATTCCTGGCTCCCAGCCTCCCCAGGTCACTTGCTATTATTGACAACTATTATTGACAACTTCGCACTAATGGTAGGCCAGGCAGTGTAATATGAACCCTCTATGCATTATCTTATTTAATTCCTACAAAAGCCCTGAGTGGTAGATATTGTTACTATCCTCATTTTATAGAAAAAGAAACCGAGGATAGAGATTAGAGTCCTTGCAATGCTGCTTTTACAAAATAACCCTGAAGCACTTAACTTCCTAAAAAAGTCTTTTTAGGCGTAGGGCTACTAAGATCTCTGTTCTGTTAGAAGCTCTTCCTCTTCCCCTCGGAGAGAGGGTTTTCTCTCTCTCTCTCCCTCTCCCTTTACCTCCCTTCCCAATTTCTATAGCTTTACAAATCGGTAATTGTTGACAATTGTTGACAGTTGAACCTTTACTAAGGATTTAAGCTGGTCAGAGGAAGGCAAAGTCTACTTGTGGGTGGCCTCCCCCAAACCTGGAAGGACACAGTAGCAGGGGTCTTTGGATAAGCTCAGAGTGAAGCTGTACTGACCACCCCCCCTCCCAATTGGTTTTATTACAAATTCATCCCCAAACTTTGCTTACTCAACTGGGGAGGGGGGCACACAGCAGTAGGTAGTAAGCCCCTTGGAAGTTCTGTAGGGATGGGACACATCAATACTTGATGAGATCTGTCTCTGGCTCCTCCTTGCTGCACAGACACCCACACCCTGCCACTGGCCCTGCATAGTCCAGGTGTGGCTTCTGAGGTGTGACTTGCTGAGAACAGGGCATCAGGAGACCACGCCTGCTTTGCTGTCTACTGTGGGGCTTTTAATGACATTATCAAGTGTACACAGGATTCTCCTTGCCCCCTTCAGCCCAGCCCCATTGGTCCTGAAGTTCAACATGTGAGTCCTGAGAAGAAATGGCAGGATGGGTTCTGTGTCCTCTGCAGGGTGATGAAAAGGAGTGAGAGGTTAGATTGAGTGTTTTGTCTCCACACCTGGAGCTATTCTGAGCCTTCACCATCTAGGGGAGGGGTCTTGGGATCTCTGGTGGGAAGTGCAGAGGATTTGGAACATGAACACAGTGTAATTTCTACCTGTAGAAGGTATTTCTCATTTCTGTACTTTGTTGTTCAGTGTTGGCTAGTGACTGTGGTGCTCAGGGGATGAGCACTCACCCCTGAGCTCTGCTTTTAGACTCTATTTCCATGGCTAATCCATGACAAAGGCTGTCCATGTCTCTGAGACAGCCCATCCCATCCATGATCCTTCTCTTAGCACATCCTGAAATGACACCCCTAAGTAGGAGATGATACATCAACACTGTACCTGGTGCATATCCACTGAAAATCCTACTCTTTATTCCTTTTTGGTATTTCTACACAGGCTTAAAAAAAAATTTGAGGTAACAAACGAATTGTCAACTTCTTTTTTAATATTCAATTTTCTCATTCAGATATGCCCAAACAGTTCATTTTCCCAAAAAATTAAATAATATTAAAACATAAAATCTGTTGATTATCTTGGGTTGTCATGCCTCCACCATTTTGCATGGTATAAATAATGCATATTTTGCAATCAGAATAGAAAGATGCTGTAAATGATACTGAGTCCTGGGAGACTATTTTTAATCAAGTTGATATCAACTCTGCTGCAGTCTCTTGGCAAGTCTCTGCATATTTATTTTTCTGCAGAACAGCATTTAAATTAGGATTTTTTTCTTTTTTGGTACAGAGCAATAGTTCATTTTGTGTGTCAAGAAATTGTTCTATTACCTCCCTATTTTTATTTCCTATTCAATTAATAATATGAACAAGAGACACTGGTGTTGGTAATGCTGGTCTGCCTGCATTATCACTTCGACTTCTGAATTCAGTTAAAGAAACTTACTGAACAGCTACCACTGTTTCAGGGACTATTATTTTCAAACTAAAAATTACAACACGTAGTCTGTTAAGATTTTGTTTGCTTGGTTTTTCTGTTAATGAAAGTCCTGTCAGTAGAGATACAAACCCTAAATCACATTTAAGTATATAGCATTTAATAGATTGCCTTAATTGTGGAGAATAAAATTCCATGAAACGCACCTTGCCCAAGGTCACAGAGGTAGATCCTGTCCTTGAACTCAAGTCTGTTGATACTAATCAAGGCTGAATTAGTAAGAAGAATGGTATTCCCCAACCTTTGTACTCGAAAAACAAGGAGTGTTGACCAGGAAGCCCCTGAAAGGACCGGTTAGTGTTTGAGGATGTTGTCAATCTAGCAGAGCCTCAGCTGCAAAGATAGAGACTGACATCTGTGTGACCCTTCATCATTTGTTCGATTAAAATATAAATAGAGGCAGAAGTAAAAGTAGCATTTGTCTTATAAGGGGATTTTATACAGTTGTTGATTTTATGCTGTAGCGTGCAATGTCCTCATCCATTGGTTGAGAATACCCTGTTTTCCTTACCTGGATGACAATGAACAATTAAGGTGAGTTGTCTTTAGGGGCAAAGTCTCTTCCCTTTGATCTCCCAATGTGGGGCAATAGGAGAGTTTTGGAAACTTGTGACAGTTTCTGGGCCCAGAAATCCCATTTTCCCCACCGACAGCTGCCTCAATGAGATGTATCTAATCCTGAGATGAGCGCAGTGGCCTGGAATTCATTCACCTGGCTAGTATTGGTTGAGCCCAGCCAGGTATCAGGCACTGCCCTGCATGCTGGGGACATAGCAGGGAACAGATGTTCTCCTAAGGTTGATTCCATGGCACTGAGCTTTCTCTGATTTGTACAGGGCCATGTTAGAGCTAGACTGCTTGCTCTGTGGGCTCCTTGGTGCTGGGCTTTGCACAACGTATCTTCCATACTAATTATAAAAGTGTCTGCTTCGTGGTGTCATGCAGATGAAAGAGGCTGATACAGGGTGGATAGTAAACATGCAATCACACAATTACTATTAACTTTAGAATGATTGCTATTTGCAGCAGCCACTCACCTTATTATGAGAGGCAATAGATATGATGGTTAAACTCGAAGATTCAAGAGCCGGATGGCCTGGGATTGAAAGAGCCAGACAAGTTACTTAACTTCTCTGTGCTTCACTTTCCCTGCCTGGTGAGGTGGTGAGGATCAAATAAATTATCGTGTAGAAAATACTCAAAACAGTGCTGGCATGTAATGGGAAGTAGCTGTTGTGCGAGAAGAAGAATATTCTCCCAAAGGGGAGAGGGCCACCATTCTAGATTTCCTAGAGACTAAGAGGGAAAAAGAACAGTGCTTACCAGCTCTCTAGAAAGAATAAATTCCAGGTGCCCAAGAGAGAATTACCTCCTTGGCCTCAAGACAAGCCCTTACCCTGGGATCCACTAAAATGTCCCACATGTGGCTCGGGGGGTTTTCTGACTGAGAGAAGACTAGAGGAGGGGTCTTGGGATCCCTGATGGAAAGAACAGAGGATTTGGCACATGAATCCAGAGTAGTTTCTACCTGTGAAAACAAAACCTACTCTCACCTACTATCCAAAAGGGAATCTGGTCCCCCCCCATGCAGGATTTTCCACAACAGACAACAATACACCTGAGAAATAGAATAGAGCCATTTCAATTCCCTGTGGCTAGGGGCACTTGCCTGGCTCAGTCAGTAGAGCAGATGATTTGGGGTCATTGGTTCAAGCCCCATGTTGGTGTGGAGTCTACCTAAAATAAAAATACATACATACATACATACCCAACAGTTAGACTTGAAATTAATGGGAGGGACCCAGGAGATAATGGCAGTGGGTCCCCACATATGAAACATGGCACCAGGACACCTGAGTAGCTCAGTGGTTGAGCATCTGCCTTTGGCTCAGGTCATGATCCCGGGGTTCTGGGATCGAGTCCCATATTGGGCTTTCCTCAGGGAGCCTGCTTCTCCCTCTGCGTATGTCTCTGCTTCTCTCATGAATAAATAATAAAATCTTTAAAAAAAAGAAAGAAAGAAACATGCACCAAGATGGATGGTGAGATCAGTATGGACAACCCCACAGTGTGTATTTTAAATTGAACGCCTTCATTATTATTTTAACATGTATGGAAGAAGTAAAGCTAACACACCAAACTGGTGATTTGATGGAGGTGATTGTTTACGATTTAGTTGAATTAAAAAGGACAGTTCATAGAAACAGTTAAAGCATAGAAACGGTATAGAAAAGTTGTGAAAATAGTTGAAGATGACTCTGGGTTTGGGAAACTCTGGAGGATGTTGTCTGTGAATAAAGGGCACAACTCATTTTAAATCGCCATGGTTGATGTATCTTGTGGGGGCAGAGACGGGGACCCTCCTGCTTCAAATAATCTTAACACTAAAGGAACTTTTAGGGTGAAAGATATACAAATCAAGAACACACCTTTACAAATCAGAGAGGAAATCACGTTGCTGCTGCAAACATTTTTCATAGCGAAGCTTCTAGAACTGGGCAGTCATCAACCCATCGGTAAAACTACTGTGTAATTCCTGAAGTGACGTTGATCCATGGTGTGATGCTTCCAGAATAATGCAAATCTTTATAATACTTTTATCTTTGATGATACTACACAGTGACTTAATATTTGTGAAGTGCATGGAATAGTGCCTGGCCCCTTCTAAGGGTTATGTGCCATGATTCATCAAGCCCAAAGATGCTACTAGTTGTAGGAGAGCCATAATTATTTTATTCTTCTGCTTTAAAAAGAAAAAAAAAAAACTCCAGAAAAAAGAAACCAGTGTCAGTTAAGCTGTGACATGACATTGATTATAAAGGTACATCCTGAGCAGCCCCGGTGGCGCAGGGGTTTAGTGCCGCCTGCAGCCTGGGGTGTGATCCTGGAGACCGAGGATCGAGTCCCACATCGGGCTTGGGCATGGAGTCTGCTTCTCCCTCTGCCTGTGTCTCTGCCTCTCTCTTCGCTCTCTATGAATGAATAAATAAATCTTTAATAAAAAAAATAAATAAAGGTACATCCTTGGCTGTCTGGCGGGCTCATTCCATGGAGCATGAGACACTTGGTCTTGGGGTCATGGGTTGGGGCACCATGTTGGAGGTAGAGATTGCTTTAAAAAAAAAGGCATCCTAATTTCAGAATATTAGAATGTGAAGAAAATGCATCTTGGAATTGATGAACTATGTTAACTGTTGATTTATAACATCTTAGATTTGAACTGTTCTTTGACACAGAAAATGGTGCTTTGGAAGCAACGTTCCAGGTTGAGTAAGTCATAAGTCAAAGAAAGCCTGCTTCTTTTCCTGCTGGGGATCCATTTGTGCTTAAAAGAGTTTACTTATAGCTGCAACCTGGAGTAAACAACAGGAATTGGAGACCTGAGCTGATGTGGACTATCAAAAAAATACAGAAAATAGTGTCATGTGTGTTTCATTTCACTTCACAGGATTCTTTCATGTCCCTTAATCTTATCTTTTTTCACTGAAAACCGGTATTTGTGTGTGTGCACATGTTACAAATATATGCTCAGGCGAAAAATAAAACCATACAGAAAGGACACTTAGAGATGCAACAACTGCAATGTTTTAAGAACCATATTTCCACATAGATATTTTATATAAAAATATCATACATGCAATTAAAACAAAATGTGGGCACTTTCCCATCTCTTGTTATTTTCTTACAAACTTCTTTTCCCTCCCTCACTCCATGTTACCTGCCTGGTATATACCATCCACATGTTGTCCTCTGATTATGTCATCACGTAAAACCAACTTTACCCTGAGAGACATTGGGGGCTAGGGTCATTGACAGTCTTATTTGATCCTTAGGCTCCTCATGGCAGCCCCCAGGGGTTAGTGTAATGTCAGGAACCTCCTTCTGTTGAGTGGGTAGGTCAGAGGGCTGAGAGACTGAGTGATTTGTGGGAGACCTGTGAGTCAGTAGCACAGGATCCTAGCTAGGAGGGCTGGTCTTTGAAAGCTGTCCATGATTTCTCTGAGATCAAGTTGGTCACAGATAGAGCCATGCAACCCAAGACAGCCCCAGTTAATGCATCATGTTCCAGCTTTATTATTAAAGCTATTAAGTCCTCCTGCACTCAGAGTGTCCCTGTTTAGATGATAAATTATGTCTGCGCTAGTCGCTTCCAGGAAGATTGCCTTGGGCCAACCCTGGCTAGGAGACTCTGGCCCTAGTGATCCTGGAGCCAGCATCTATCTACACTTGGCCTTGATGATCACATTGGAAGTAACTTGTAATGTGGCAGAAAGAACAAAGACAAGGAAGTCAGCCCCTGGCCCTTTGTCACAGGGATTAACTGAGATCATGTCAGTAGAAATGTTACACAAATATCAAACTTTTGGTCAGGTCACATGTACTTAACATGAATGATAGCTAGTGAGCACATATTCTGTATTCATTGAGGACTCCTTACACTTTATTGCCAAACACACAGTGTGCTTCTGTTCCCCAGCCCCTCTAAGCAGAGGCAGCTTGGTACATTACAATCCTAGGGTCACTTTACCATTTGTAAAATAGTGACAGAGAGATTATAATAATCATGTCTTGCAGAGCTGTGAGAATAAATGAGATCATGTAAAGTATATCAGCACATCTTTATGGGTTCGGTAAATGTTAGTTCCATTTACTTGAAGGATTAGGGGAATGAGGATATTTGTTGGTTACAGACTGCTTCATCCCCACCCCACCCTCCACTCTACCAGAAACACTTCTTTGTACTCTCTTCACTGCAGTTCAACATACCCATGTATGCTTGCTTCACACGTACATGTTCACATCATCAACATAGTGGAGGGGGGTGTCTAAATTCCATAAAGTTGAAAGACATTGCAAGTCCAGTGTGAGTTTACAGTGCCTGGCTCAGAGGAAACAAATATTTATGGTTGATTTTTTTTTTCCCCCATCATTTGCCATAGAAGTGTTTCATTCTGGTCAAATAGCAGAACTTCAAAAGGTAGAAATCCTAGACTGTCAACTAAACGATTAAAGTACAACAGATAGTTCTGTTCCTTTCCTGTTATGACTCACTAGGACAGAAAAATCCCATTAAAAAACAAGCCCCGTTCAACAGCAGGCTAGAGCATTACCCATTGTCCATTGTTCACAATCAGAATATGGTTTATCAGCTTTTTAGGGTGATACACTAGTTTTCTAGTCCCAGGTTTTTTTGGCAATCAGATCTGCCGTCCTATTGTGCTCATGGACCAGCTAAACATCCCAGACGTGATAATATCTTGTCATCCAGGCAACACCTCCCAATCCACTTTTCAAACCTGGAAGCGGCACAGAACCCAGGCTTACAATGATGATCCCAGCTTTGGGATAGTCCCGTCAATACCCAACACCACCCCCAGAAAATTCTCCAGTGTATCAGCATCATTTTCAACATTTCTATTTATTTGGTTATTTTACTAACACATGCACGTATAGTTAAAAAGAAAATAAATTGCAGAAAAGTTCAAAATGGAAAGTAGCAGTCACCCACCCTTGTCCCAAACCCCAGGCTTTCTTCCCAATGGAAACTTGTGTATTTTTCAAAAAAACAAACAGATGTCTCTTAAGAACTTGAGACAATTGCAGTCTGCAGTCATTCTGTGCTTCGATCCACATATTGATTGTGATTTTCATGAAACTGGGTATCTTTAAGATTTTTCTCTGTCAGATTCCTTTTAATGACCCACTGGAACTCCTTTGTAGGGTGTGCCATATTCTTGACCGGTGCCCCCGAATCACGTGTCCAGTTTTCCTCATCACAAACTCTGCAGTAGTGAGCAGGCTTGTACATACGTCATGGTGTACATACTTGGTATATCTTGAGGTAAATTCCTAAAAGTAATTGCTGGAACAAAGAGAGTGTGAGTTTTATTTTTATTTAAGTAACTATTTTTATATTGGTTGGCGTGGCTAGAATTTTGATAGCTATTTCCACATTACTCTCTAAAAATACTGTGCAGTTTCCTCTTCCTGGAAGGCTATAAGATATTTATGATCACCCCCTCCCAGCCAGGCCCTGCCCGACACTAGGCCTATTGTATTTAAACAGCACATTTCATGACCTCCCTTTTCTGGGTGTCCGAAGGGTGTTGAAGACTGTAGTCACCCAGTATATGGTCTCCTCCTCTCTCCTGGATGAACCAAAGAAGAACAGTGCTGCCTGAGACACTAGTAAGAGTGTCTGTAGCACCGAAGCTGTGGCAGGCAGGGGCTCCCCCCAAGGCTGAGCTAAGGTAGGGTTTCAGGGTAGAACAATCCCTGCCTTTGTGTGCTGACTCACCTTTGCTCTTCCTGGTCCCCACCCTGGTAAACACATGCAAGTTAGTGACACTCTGCCTTTTAAAATCAGAGAATCAGCAGGCGGGCTCCTTCCTTTGCACGAGGGACTCCTGTGTCTTGATGCCACCTCCTAAGTGTGAGGAACAAACCAGGCCATTATGTGGATATGGGTAAACTCACCTTTCTAGAACTTGTGTGTGAATCCATTGCTTTTAAATAAACAGAATCATCATTAGAAACCACATATGGAGGGGCGGTGGGGTGGCTCAGTCAGTTAGGCGTTGGACTCTTGACTTTTTCATCTCAGATCGTGTGATCTTAGGGTCCTGTGATAGAGCCCCATGTCAGGTTGTGTGCTCGGTACGGAGTATACTTGAGTTTCTCCCCCCATCCTCATCCCTACCCCCATGCTCACTCGTGCTCTTTCTCTCTCTCAAATAAATAAAATCTTAAAAAGGAAAAAAGAAAGAAAGAAACCAAATATAGGCCCAAGAAAGTCTGCACTCAATCCTTAATGGGAAATATTTCCCTCATAATTTATAATTGTCAGGGCTAAGAGTAACTTTTATCATCATCATTATTGTTATTTTCATTTTTATTTCTTAGCTGGCACATCAGTAGCTGTATTCTTTCCTTGGTACAAGAACCATGCTCTTTAAGGACTGTTGGATGCATAGTTGCTGAGTACCCCTACTTGTTTAAAATATTCCTATTTTTGGGCAGCCCCGGTGGCACAGCGGTTTAGCGCCGCCTGCAGCCTGGGGTGTGATCCTGGGACCCTGGATCGCGTCACACGTCGGGCTCCCTGCATGGAGCCTGCTTCTGCCTGTGCCTCTGCACCCCCCTCTCTCTGTGTCTCTATGAATAAATAAATAAAATCTTTAAAAATAAAATAAATAAATAAAATATTCCTATTTTTAGTGCAAAAAAGCAAAAAGTTTGAATTACCCATCCAAAAAAGAAGCCCACAGAAGAGAAGGAAGCTGACTCTTGCTGAGGGGAGAGCCTGGTAAGCCAGGCCTTTGCCAACTGAAGAAAGTGGCCCTCCTCAAGCAGATGGGGAAGTCCCTGTCACTGTCCTTCCTTCTCCCAGCGCGCATGTCAGCCAATCCTGTACCCCACCCTCCCAGTCAGGAGTGAGAGCAAGAAGCAAAGAGGTCAAGATTATTTGCCCCACAAATACAACTCATATTCTTGCAATTGTAACACAGTAGTTTGTGGTCTGAAGGTCACATTTGGCCTCTGCTCCCGGAAACATTGTCTAGGATTGTAAAATGTTAACCATTTTCCTGCTGGGTTCCCCACTTGTTGCCTGTCCTCAGCTGTGTTCCAAGGAACACCTCTAGAAAAGTCATGCTATGATCAAACTCTTTTGTCCCCTACAGAAAAACAGAAAACAGTTTTCTGTTTCACTGTGGGAAACTATCAAGCTTGTCTGGGCAACGATGAGAGCTTATGCATCTATGTTCGGTTCCTAGCTTCCCTGCCCAGGTTCTCACCCTGTGCTAGAATTGCCCAGCCCAGCCCTGGCCCAGCCCTGGCCCAGCTTTCATTTACCATGGGGTGGGCTCTGATCTTGTCCTTGGCAATCCAAACAGGTGAGTTTTCCCCTCAAAGACTCTGATTGTTCCCACCCTTTCTAGCTCTCTCTCCCTTTACCTCATCTGAATTGATTTTTTGGGGGAGGCAGGGCAGAGATATGAGGGAAGAGGAAGGAGAAAGTAATAGTAAGGTGGGGAACAGTAGAGATGTTACAATTAGAAGACTTTGGACAATTTACAGTTTTTTTCATTAGTAAGGGAGTGAATAATACACAGTATGGGGGATAATTGTGAAGGTTGAATGAGTTCTCATATATCATCACCTGGGAGAAGGAGGGACAGAGAGGTGAAAGAGGGGAAAAGGTATTTGTGACCAACTGGATATAGGAAATGTGTCAAATAAAAAATAACTCCAGTGTTTTAGTCTTTGATGCTAAGAGAAAGTGGTCATTAACAAAGATTATAGGTCTCTTTCATGATGAATTCGGTTTTGGAGACAGTCTATCATTCTGTGGCCATCTTAAACTTAACAGGTGGAAATATCCAGTAAAGTCTCCAGGGAGACAGTGTGAAGAAACAATGATGTTTGAATGAATTTATCATCATAGAGACTTGAGTTCACATCTTGTTTTTGCTGCTTGCTAGTTGGGAAGTCTGTTTCCTTCCACGTAGCATGGGAATGTTAACCCTCTATCATTGAGTTGATTGCAATAATAAAAGCCACCACAAATCAAATGGCTGATTGCTTTGCTTATAGTAACTACTCAGTCTCACTATTGGTTCCTCATTCTTTAATAGATAGAGGTCTGAAGGCCCCCAAGGGGGACTCTTTGGCATCGAGGGATATTTGAGATCATGAGAGTCAATGAACTCCACAAAGCCCTGTTTTAATGAGAAATAGTTACCATAAAAAGGACACTGCCTCTGAAACGGGACAGACAGTAATATATCATTCTGCAGCAAGACAGAATCAAGATAGTTAGGTTGGATACCAAGACCAACTGGGGTTACCTTGAGGAGGCAGTTTCTGTGGATCAGTACCAACACATACACTGTGACACAGAGCCCTTCCATTTCTTGTCCTTTGCAGGAGTTAAATAACAGCTTGTTAATACCCTTCTGTTTTATTAAACCGTGCTTACAGGGATCCCTGGGTGGCGCAGCGGTTTGGCGCCTGCCTTTGGCCCAGGGCGCGATCCTGGAGACTCGGGATCGAATCCCACATCAGGCTCCCGGTGCATGGAGCCTGCTTCTCCCTCTGCCTGTGTCTCTGCTTCTCTCTCTCTCTCACTGTGTGCCTATCATAAATAAATACAAATAAAATTTAAAAACCGTGCTTACATTTTTCAAAGAGAAAATAACATTTTTGGCCTCTTAAGTAGGTGGGTATTTATAGGGGTTAAAAGCAAACAAACATGCCTACTGGTTAGTTACTCTGTGGCCCTAATTTTCTAGGCAGAATAATTTCTGTGAGTGCCCAGAAAAATAATCAAGGAAAGAAGGGAGGACAGAGAAGGAGAGGAGTTGCCCGGAGTCTTTATCTGGTTGGAAGTAGACTGTGGACATTTGATTGAGATCCAGTGAGTCATGCTGGATGCTTTTTCTCTCTTTCTGCTGTGCCACAAGAGGAAGAAGGTGTGGTGAGGTCTGGGGTAGTTTTGTAGAACTGATGCTGCATGTGGTTCTGCAAAAGCCAAATATATCATATAAAGATGCCCTCTGCAAGGCAGCATGGGTGGCAAGCCTTCCAGAGCCCTTTTCTGGAGCTTCAGCCCATGGCACTGGTATGCCTTTCCTATGGTAACTCTTTCCTGGCTGGTTTTTAAAAACTGTTTTTCCTAGAGCCTCTTAGAATTGCTCTTATGAAGGACTCACATCTCCTACAGAGAAAACATTACACAATTTCTAAAAGTGGAATTTAAATGGTATTTATTTTGTTTCCTTCCACCTTCCCTTTATCTCAAAGAACTTCCTTATGACCTTTTCTCATCCTAGTTTTGATGTCTGAGCACGTGGCCTTTCTAGATACCCTTACTACCCTTATTCAGAATTTTTTTCTCCTTCATCTAAATCCCCCAAAGAAAGTGAACTCTTAGGATGGGGGCAGGAGCCGAATGTCACTCAGGTCAATGAACACCACACATGTGCAGCACATGACATGACATCTCCAGTAGGATGCTTGTAGGCTGTGAAGGCAAGGGAGGATCTTCTAATAACTTGTCATATATCATTTACCATTATCACATATATATTAGATTTTTGCCCTAGTGAGTGTAGACTATAAGGACTATCCTTCCTTGTCTCATCTTTTCTGGCAAATTCAAAATAATTTAGATCCACCTCAAATGGCACCTTCTTCAGGAAGTTGTTTCTGTCTTTCCTAAGACAAAGAAGTCTTCTGCACTGCTGGAACATCCATTTTATATGAGTTTTCATTTTGACTGTTGCTGATTAATGGATTACTCCTGTCAATATCTAGGGGTCCTTCAAAGGACATGAGCTCCCCAAGAGCAGCCACCATGGTGCTCCCATCTGCCTCTAACTCCAGGACTTGCACATAGCTGAACATACGGGCATTCCACTATAGAAAGGCCAAGTGAAAGGAATTCCTGCAGGTCACAGGGTGTTCAGAGGCCACCTCTGGTGTTAGGTTGTAAATCCAATAAGAAGAAAAGGGCTACCGCTTCATCTCTCCAAGGAGGCTGTGGGACTGGATGAGGTCCTCCTGTCCACAGCATGTTCTGTAATCACATTTAGGCTGTCTTGTCCATTTCCTCATTAATGTAGCAGTGATCAGCCATCAAAGTGTAGCTTATCTTTTGAATCTGGAAGGCCAATATTATGTTGATAGTGATAAATTTATGGAGGGAAAATAATTTAGATGGCTTGAGAAGTTAGGATGAGGTTACCTAGCTGTTGTGTGATACATACTGCTTCTGCTTCTGAGTTTTGTCATATAATTTGCAAAACAAGTCTAGAAAGTTTCTGTTTTATTGCTTATTTTGTTGCTAATTCTACAAAACAATAAGGTTGAAGGAATTACTGGATATCATTAATCATTTATTGTATTATACTCGAAATACTCTTTAGGACTTCATATGTTATTTTTCCTTAATCCTTACAGCAACTCTATGAAGTGGGTCTTAATTTCTCCCATTTTACAAATGAGAAAAGAGCAGCTTAAGTGACACAATGAACCTATATGACTCTTCTCCACTTTTCTTAGTTCGTAGATGGCAAAACTGAAATTTGAATTCAGATCTGTTGATAACAAAGTCTTTGTTGTGCTCATTCTGCAGCATTTGATATAAGGAATATTTGGGAACTTAGTGGCTTTGTTTTTTTTTTTTTTTCACCAGGAGAAAATAAACCATCCTAATAATTGTGCATTTTATGTTCACAGGGAAGCAAAGGTGCCTACCGGTACCACTGGCAGAGCCACAATGTTAAACACAGTGGCGTGGATGACATGGTCCTGCTCTCCAAGATCACAGAGAACGCCATCGTGGAGAACCTAAAGAAGAGATACATGGATGACTACATTTTTGTATCCTTTATTAGTTTCTTTGGACTTATTCTGAGATGACCATATCCATAGTAACGTGGCGTATTCCTAGCATGAGAAGATCCACTTGAAATTCTGAACTGACACTATGTGCTCAAATCATTTTCACCATTTCAGAACATGGTTTTGTACTTTTCTGTCCCTTGGTTGAGGTTGTGGGAAGGGCAAAGATGATGCTAAATTATTTGTCTGGAATTTCACGAAATCAGGATGCAGCCAATATTCATCTGTTTCAATCGATGGCACTGAACCTTTGACGTACTTTAGCCACGCACGTGGTTTCTAAAACCTCTGCTGTTCCTAGGGAAAGTCCTGGCCTGCAGAGAATTCTATCGATAGAGCTCCCCAATTACAAAGCAGACAGTTAAGTTCAGACTTAAAAGGTTTTAAAAAGATTGCCTCATGCAAAAAATATGCAATTTTGCCAGTTTTTCTGCATTCTGTGTTTACTAAAGGAAACATGAGAAGTGAAGATCAACTATTGAAAATGCCTGACATTCTTGAGTTGTTCTTTATGTTTCAATTTTAGCTTGCCAGATGCCATTTTTTATGGGGCTTTAAAAAATTCAGAATGGAAATTTGATTCAAATGTGTGTTGACTTCATTATAAACAGAGAACTGTGATATTTGCTTAAGTTCCTACAGGATTCAGTTTTGTTTGGTACAACTATATAAAGATCTCTTAGTGAAATTATTGTAGAATTTTAGATATGCGAAGGTCTGTGCAAATCTATATTGCTGTACCAGAAGGTTTAACTGTGATGCTCTTGTTAACTTCTGAAGGCAAGGTATTTCAGAGGACCATTAAAGGTGGTGTCTTTGCAACTGTCGTTACATACATTTTAGATTTTAACCCCCAAAGCTTGAAGAGGTATATATAGTTTTAACATCTGTAGCTTCTGTTCGTTATTATTTATGCCACTCATTTGACTATTAGTTAAAAGTGCCCATACATATGCAACGATACTTTTGCAGGGACTGCCTTTCTCATCATTCGTGAGTGGGGAGTTCAACACAACAGGATATACTAATACATATATTCAACACATCCAGCAATACTAATTAACAAAATTATTCCAAGACACTTGGATGGTTCTGACCAGTACTGTGCTGTTTCTTATTTGCCAGAGGAAATTTTTACCAAATCTCTGGGTAGTTCAATGCCTAAACCCCTCCTTTTAACTATTAATAGATATGTTTGGATTTGTTAGCTACATTAATAATAGCATCTTGATCTGAGAGGTGACCTACCACCTGCAAATGAAATCTGCCCACTGCCCATTATATAACAAATGTTTTATTGAAATATGGCCATATTCATTCTTTTACTTATTGTCTGTGCCTGCTTGCAAGCTATAAAGCCAGAGGTGAGTAGTTGCCACTGGACCGTAGGACCTAAAATCATTACCTTCAGGCCCTTTACAGAAAACATTTGCTGATTCCTAGTTATCTGTGCAGAGCTTCCTTTTAATTTAATTGTAGGGAAGCAGTTGTATTCAGTGGTAAATTTTCATTTTATTTGGTCAAAAAAATTAAAACATGCTCACTTTATCTGGGCTTATCACCATGAAAACATTTTAATCCCTTTGATGTGCAAGTCCCATGGCACAGGGGAACTGCCAGGTGATAAGGGTTGGGTGCAGGATATGGATTTGGACTCCCTGGCTTTGAACCCAACTCTACATGGGCTTGGTGACCTCCTGCAGCTTTTATGCCTTTTGTGATCTGTGTGCCTTGATTCCCTTGCCTGTAAGATGGGAATGATAATAAAATGTCCCACATGAAGCTATTGTAGGGTTAAATGAAATAATGAATGCAGTAAGTAACAGTAAACATTACTTATTATTAGCATATACTAAGGCAAGTGTATAAGTTCCTTCCACATTTCTGAGTTACGTTCCAAAAATTCAATTTTAAAGTTGCTTATTGAAAATTCAAATACATTTTACCATAGAAACTGTTTTAATTGGAGAATTGGTTTATTGACAAGCCCATAAAAGGTGAATTTCCACTGAATATAGTTGAACAAATTTATTGGAATGTTCTTAGAACATGGGTTCAGCTTATTATGTTTTTTACATAGAAACATGGGTTTTGAAAAAAACATGTTAGTGGTTATCATCAGCCAGTCCATCGTCCAGCTGGGCAGACTCACTTCTCCCCATAAAGAGGATTTACCCCTAAAACTAGGGACATTCTTTCATATATCTACTTAAAAAGTAAACGTGTTCATTTCACATGATTTATAAAACACAGTCAAGGAAGGAGAACACTAACATCATTTAAGATCCCACCATAACCTCTTGGTGTATGTTTTTCAATTTAAACACATACATATATGCATATGTGTGTATGTGTGCTTTTTTGTTAATTTTAACAAAAATGGCATCATCTTGCCTCATATATTTCTTAGTTTCATGCATAATTCTTGGCATGGTGCATTGTATTAAGCATTCATTGAAAATCTGTTGACTATCAAGACTTGCTTTTTATATTCAGACAGCAGAAGTTTCAAATGACTCACACAGAGGGGGCTGATTACGAGCCTTTGAATTAATGCCTTTGAATCAATGGCTGACTAATCGTGTGTTCTACCAAGGAAATGAGTTAGTTGACCACTAATGGCTTCATGTTTTAGAAATCTCTACCCACTCAATACACGAGAAACTCCGCATCCGTGTGCTTTCCATCAAGAGCACAGAGCACCTTTCAGCTTTGAGAAAGCTTGATGATTCTTTTGGATGTTTATGAAATAATACCAAGGGTCTAACTGCAGATCTTTCCCTCTTTTAAGTGATAAAATCCTCTTTAACCTTCAGTGCTATGGGACTATTATTACCATAGAATAACATTATCTTAAAGAGGATTTTCCCCCTTTCACTCCTAAGCTTAATAGTTAAAGCAAGAAAGAGATTCAATTTCATATTAAGTTATAACATTGCTTACTGCACCTCTTCTACATCTCATACCAGCACAGTTTCACATTGAAGGTCAGCATTTGGAACAATCAATTGTATGCATTCAGGCTGCATGTACATTTCTTTGTTCTACATTAGGAAAAAAAATCCTCTTAGAAAATGCTAACACTGTTTACCAATAAAACCCTGTAATTTTCAGCTATTTATCCTAAGACAAGGAAGGTTTAATTTACCATCCGTTTTTTTCTTGAATGTTGCCACACTTCTTAAAATTACATTCTAAAATACATGAGGAAAACATTGCAGTATTCGCTCTTGTGCGTGGCAAGACATCATTTATAGCCACTTCGCTGACGAAAATAGTTCCTGTGCAAAGCACTCCAACTTGTTTTTACTCAAAGACCACACTCAAGTGTGTTTGGCATTTTCAGCCCTTGAATTAGTTGAGACTCTTGTGCCCGACCAACCAGGGCCCAAGGCAGTGCAGCTATTTTGAGTGAGGTTTGGCCCCTGGCAGTCAGTACAAGTGGAGGGGGCAGCTTGCTGCAGTGACATGGGTGTTGGTCTGTGGCTGGAGTCAGGGGCTCAAGTTCCAGCTTGACCAGTTTGCCCATATGTGACTTCAGGCAAGTCACCTCACCTTCCCGCGCCTCCTAACTGATAAATCCAGGGAAGTCAACTAGATCAGTGTAGGTGGTTTTGGGGAATTCACTGATTATTAAAAAAAATTTTAAGTCAAACCCAACTTTGCTTGTAAGACCATTAAAAACAAACTTACAGAAGTTGTATTACCATCACATTTCATAAAAGGAAGAAACATTTAATACCCCAGAAGTAGAAAGGAGATAATCTAAGAATAAAGGACAGTCCTTTGTATTGAATACATTGAGCTTTATGAAAAATTCAGGGCATGTTTCTCTTTTTGTCATCCCTGCTGCAGAACAATGAAAACTCATAGATCCACCACAAGCGTACAAGAAACCATCAAAGATCTGTTGGGTCTTCTCCTCCGTTTCCTCCTCCAAATATTCTGTTAGACAAGATGACATGTATTTGTTTTTGTCTGTTTGGTATGCATGTGTATAATATCATAGTCTCATATCTCCATATATTTTGAAAATTAACCTTGGGCCACACCTTCACAGCCAAAGATTACGTGGGTAGAGACAGTTTACCTTCCGATCCTGCCCGAGCAGCTTTTTCCAAAGGCACACTTGAATTATGTAGTAGGGAGTGGGAGTGAGTTATCTGGGAAATAACCCAACCCAGTAGGGGACCTGTGCTTTGAAAAAAGTAGCTGAGGTCTCTGCAGACATAGCCTGGTGAAAAACAGGGCAGACTGTTAGAGAAACGATTAGGCCAAATTCACACCTGAAATAACTAAAATGTGTTTGTTTTCTTCAAATTCTAAATTAATTCTCTTCTCTCAGTTCTTCTGATCTAAGTAAGCGTGTAGTGATTTAGCATGGACAAGAGCTGCATTATTCATCTCAAACCAAACGTTATTTTTCAGGAATCCTCCCAAATAATAATTGACTTCGAGAACCCTACTGGGAGATTGAGGGAATAGTTAATAGTTTTCGCTCTTCTATGAGTCATTGATTCAAGATTGGCTTGGAATAATCTGAAAGAGATTTTTTTCCCCCTCTGTCTTATCAGGCCCTTAAATCCTTTAGAATTTATGTGGATGACTTAGTGAAAATCCAGACTTTCTAAGATTTTTTTTTATATAGCAGATTATTAATAGTTAAAATACTGCTTCCTATAAGAGCTCTCATGCAGTCTAGTCCATGTTTGTCCGATTGCCAAGGGCTTGGTGGGTAAGAAGCGGTTGGTGGGGAGCTGATAGCTTTGGCTCATGTCCTCCGGCAGCTCTTTCTTCTTTGAGTGCAGTGCTGCTTTGTCTAGGAGAGGTGGCATTCACTGCATTCCCTTTACAGCTAGGGGGAGGCACACCCTCCTCCATGGACAGATCATACTTGGCCAGGTTTATTTTAATCCCGAGGTACATGGAGACCTCAGCAGGGGAGCCTGCTTCTCCCTCTCCTGCCCTCTGGTCTGCTTGTGCTCTGTCAAATAAATAAATAAAATCTTAAAAAAAAAAAAAAAAGTGTAGACTCTAGAACCAGACTGCCCGGGTTTGAATCATAGGTCTGCCACTTACTAGCTTGTGATTTTGAGCAAGTTTTTTTTTTTTTTTTTTAATTTTGAGCAAGTTTTGTTTTCTTTTCAATTTTTTTTTCAAGCAAGTTTTAAAATTCCTCTCTGCCTTAGTTTCCTCATTGTAAAAAAAGAGTTAAAAGGGTAATAGGGTTATCATTAGGAGCTTAATTTGTACCCTGTAAGTGTGTGTGTGTATTCGATCAGTGTTCATATTACCAACACTTCCGGAGTCTTGGCTAAAACATCATGGACGTTTCTTATCTGCTTAATAATTTTAATTTCTTTTTTAAAAGATTTTATTTATTTATTTAACATAGAGTATGCCAGAGAGCACAAGCAGGGGGAACAGTAGAGGGAGAAGCAGACTCCCCTACTGAGCAGGGAGCCCAATGTGGGCTTGATCCCAGGACCCTGAGCCAAAGGCAGACGCTTAACCTACTGAGCCACCCAGATGCCCCTGCTTCATAATTTTAATGATAAATTTACCTATTCTAAATTTTGCCTCAAGAAACAAGACCACTACTAATCTGTCGTTGGCCTCACCTGACTATGGCACTTAGACTTGGCCATTCTTCTGATTCTTCAGTGATTTCCAGTTAGGATTCTGCAGGTCACATGCATTTGCTATTTCTGCCGTGAACTGCCCCCAGGTTAGCACTGGGTGCATCCTGGTGTGCTCTTACAATGGCCCTTTTCTCCTCTCCTGCTCTTTCATGTTCAGCCCTTTCAAGTCTGAAGATCATTCTAGTCAGTGAAAGGGGAAGCAAAATTGCAACCGAATCATTCCATGTTTTCACCTTGTCTACATATTAGTTTTCAAATATTAACTGGTCTATCCCATATTTCGCTCATCTGTGTTCAATAATAGTACCAAAGCCATGTCTCAAAGATGTTAACACGTGACAAGACAAGCATCTTGAAGTACATGAATTAAGGAAACTGCTGAGCCTTCTGTACTGTTGATTACATTCTCATGATAAGCCTATCAGGTGCTATTGGACCCCATCATCCATTAGCCACAGCTTAGAGATGTGACTTGCCCAAGGTCAGAGTCAAAGTGGGCTTTGGGCAACTAGGCAATCTGACTGGATTCCCTTTGCTGCTCTATTTGACACCCAGGTCTTTTATATAAATATATAAATATCCCCTCAGGGGAGGAAATATCACAGCTTTATGTCTTTAACTTCAAATTATCCAAACATTTTGAAATCATTGATTAAAAGAAACAATTTTGAGTATGTGAATTTTGTTGTGTTTGTTCTCTATTTTTTAAAAGATTATTTATTTATTTATTTATTTATTTATTTATTTATTTATTTATTTATGAGAGTGAGAGGGACTACAGAAGGAGAGGGAGAGGGAGAAACAGACTCTCCGCTGAGCAGGGAGCTCGACGTGGGGCTCAATCATGACCTGAGCGGAAGGCAGTTGTTTAACCGACTGAGCCACCCAGGTGCCCCCCTCTCTTTTTAAGTAATTGTTTTCTTCTATGAGAAGAGGGAGCTTAACGATTCTAATTTGTTCACAGCTGTATTCCCAGTATCCAGGACAGTGCCTGGCATGTTGTGGACACCCAATTCAAACTAGTTGATTATTGAATAAATGGAAATACTTTTTATGTTATAATAATACTTTACTCATTGGGGCACGTTAAAATGTGTTGTATAAAACAGTTAAGACTCAGTATGAATGCTTTCTCTTCTGGAAGGCCTTCCTGGATTCCCCATGCAGAAATAATACCTTCTTTCCCTAAATTTGATCTGTGTGGGTTTGTGATTTTCTGCTCCAAATAATGTCTTACAGATATAACTCAGTTCCTCATAGCTTCTAAGGAGTAGGACTATTTAGTTCATCTTGTATCCCTCTATTTGTTCAATGAGTAAGTGAATACATTTTTAGTATACCTAAGAGATATGCAAGTTTCCAGGAAAAAATATTATTTGAGAAAAGGAATGGTAACTGCACTTTTCAGTCCTAGGTCATTTCTATTTTGGGTTGTTTTGCTTTTTCCTACCCATACATGTCAGTTAAAAGGGTGTGCTTCAAATCACTTAAAATAATGATTTCTTTTTGTAGCACCTTGGTAATTAAGCTCATTACTCTTCCAGGAGAGGAACAAAACCTGAGCTATTTGGTAATTGCTTTTGTCTTTATTTATAATCTTTTAGAACACAAGTATCTGAGTTTTTGTTTGAACAGTCATTATGAATTCTTGATAACATCTGGTTACTTAATTTGAAAAATGTGTAGCTATGAAGATTAATGCTGGACCTTAACTGGATATAAATTCAGACATATATAGGATCCGTATTAATCTCAGTCAACCCTTTCAAGCAGATGCCATATTTTGGGGAAAAGGAAATTGAAATGTACCAAGGAGCGGTAAGTTATATGCCACATAAATTACTATAGTGTTTGGGGCTTTTATGATGCATGGGTAATTTTTCTTTAAGTTGGCAATACATTTGCATTTTCTTGTGAATTATTTATTGGGGAAGCTCAAGTAGGTGACATTGTTTGATTTTTAATGATGTGCTGCTCTTTAGAATGCAGCTCAGAAAAGCATAGGACAGAACATTATATGCAAAATTAGTATATGTACTATATATACAAAATATTATATACAAAATTAGGATGTAGGACCTACAGCTTGGTGGCCGGGAGCGATTCCTCCTTCCCCGCAAGCCACAAAATTCTAAAGACTGAAAAATCAGTAATGGGTAAAAAATAATAGGTCAATGAGAACCATTCCCTCCAAATCAGAACCTTAGTTAAGCTGTGGCTATGAATGGAACATGAAAAATGAATCTTTTCATTACTTCTTTATTAATGTAACTCTGGTCCCTATTCAGATCCAGTTCTGTAGCCACTTTAGTTGTATGATAAAAATAGAAACTGTAAATCTAATGAATATATTTCATTACATGGCTCAGCACTTCGCCAGGACTCCGCTCCTCTGCATCTTTTCCCTTCCTTCCTCTGCAGCAGAAGCACGAGAGCGTTCATTAATCCTGACCCCTGGAAAACAAACAAAAGGGAGCCCACACAAATTCATCAGTTGAAGTGGAAGGCAATTTACCCAGAGCAAGAGCCCACCCCATTGTTGCCAGATGAATGGTGCTGGTAGCTGGAGCCCAAGGAGGCTGCCACGCGAAAGACCTTTGATAATGCTGCCTTTATGGGAGCCCAGCACAAGGGAAACACTGTCAGCAGAGGCGAGGCCCTGCCCTGGCGCCCTGAGCAGTGGGGCCCCGGGGCAGCAGGCTCGGAGCTGGTTCCACATCCTCAATGACAGCCAAGGCCAAGACAGGGTGCTGGAAGTGCTGTGCATTCATATTGTTTCTCTCCAGTTCTCTGAAAATTGTCACTCGAGTCCCTCTTAGACCATTTATCTCTTAAAAAGTTCTCTTTAAAGAAATGGACTCGAGTTTTAAGAAACAGATTTATTCTTAACTGCTAGTGGAAGAGTCTTGTAAAATATAGATATTTACTGAGTGCTAGGTCCTGTGTTATGCTACAGCAAAAATAAAACGGCCCTGGTTGCTGACTGTGTCCGGCCCCATTTCACAGATAAGAAAAGTAAGGCTCAGAGAAGTGACTCCAGTTGATTGAGTGTGGGACAATATTATCCCAACTTTAGAGATGGGACCAGGGAAGGGTCAGACGATCTAAATGGCTTCTCACTGGATCTACCATGTTCTTCACTCTTTGATGTTAGGTAGTCTTAAGTGTAAGGCACATTTGTTCTTCAGCTTTATACCACACGAAGTCTTCTTAATTTTTGGTAATTTTTGAGGTAGTGCTATTAAACTTCAAGAAATTGAGAAAAGTAGGGCCGAAGTCGTCCTGACACAACGATTTTATTGGCGAATCTGTATTCAGACCAGACATAGCTAAGATAGCTCATGAGACTAAAGCACCAGGAGAATAGCTTGGCGTGGTAGGATTTCCACACCCCCCCCCCCTCCACCCCCACCTATGAAGATGAAACAAACTGGTCAAACCAGTTTATCCCTTTAAAGAACTACACCTCTTGCCCTCTTTTTAGGGAATATTTTTAAGTTTTCTCCTCATTTATAGACAGTTTCACTTCATTTCCTCTGGGGTTCCAACATGTCCAACTTACCTCTTAGAAACACATTATGTGGGAATTTAGAAGTCTAGTAAAAGTCAGATCTAGGTTTTTAGTAGGCCTCTCGTTAAGACCTGTTGCCCAGATGTCTTCAGAAACGTTTAGAAATGGAATGTCATGTGCAGAGGCGTGTTGGGTGGAAGGGTGTGGTGCTGGAGTATCTGAAGACATGGTTCACGTCTGAAGGCTGAATCACACACACTTGCCTACAGAGGAGTCCTTCCCAATCCCATCTTCATTTTGTTAGTCCTGATGACCTAGACAAGCTTATGAATTCTTGTGTTACACAACGCTTAAGATGGGAACGGCACAGAGGCAGATTCATTTCTAAGACCAACAAAAGAAATGTGATGTGTTGCTCTATCTGACCATGGTTTTACTTTTTTGTTGTTTTTTTTTTTTTTTTTGCTTCTCTAGGCACAGTATGAAAACCCACCACATATCTATGCTCTTGCAGATAATATGTACAGAAACATGATCATTGACAGAGAGAACCAGTGTGTCATCATCAGGTATGGGAAAGAGCCTTATTAGGAAGAGAGGGGGTGAGACCAGGCCGGAGTTAGCATTCATGGTCAAGGAACAGTGCTTTTTCTGTAGCTGCTGGTGTCAGAGGCTGGTTAACGTACCTGAGTAACAAGCAAGCCGTCTGCCTTGTCCTAGTTTATTTTATAATTCTGAATCATAAAAGCTTTGTGCTTCTATGGGGTTGTGGTTTATACTTCTGTTGCTTAAAGCATTAAGGCTCAAGGGCTCTAACCTGACCTCTCTCTGATGGGCCCTGAACTAATATAAAACATCTCCCCTCTCATTTTGACTGTACCATGGCTTCATTGAATTGAAGATCTTTTATGTCATAAGTAGAGTAAGTATGCTTCACTCTTGTGTCAGCTGGAGTCCTTTCCCCTGGGTTCCTCTTTTTCCTTTCCCTAATAATGTAGTACTTCATGTTTGAACTTTTTTAGTATACTTTGTCATTTGCTTTTAATCTCCTGAGGGCATCACTGGCAAACACCAGCCTTAGGTGTCTGTGGCTACATCTCAAAATCCTTTTAACCTGAGCCAACTCTTGAGTCTTTGCTGGGTTTAAGCACTTTTACAATTTTGTTTACTATTGTGAACATTTCAAGCATACAGAAAGTATAAGGATCCATATCTCCATGACTTTGAATTTGACAGTTGTTAATGTTCTATCATATTTGCATTCATCTTTTTCTTCCTTTTTTTTTTTTAATGGAAGCACTTTTGAAAAAAAATTTTTTTTCACTTTTGAAAATTTTTAAGTTCAGGATATTTACAAACAGGCAAAATGAGAAAGAGTCTTATAAGCTCCTGTGGGTCTGTCACTCAGCTTGTCCAAATATTACTATATGGCCAATCCTCTGTACCTGGTCCTTCCACCCGGCCCCTATTTGGTTATTTAAAACAAATCCTAGGTCTCGAATCATCTCACTAGTCACAGAATTAGGATGTGCCTTTCAATGATAATTTCTTACAATACCTGAACGATGAATCATGCTTTTAACATTATCTAGTAGTACCAGTATTCCAATTCCATGTCTGTCATATTCATCCTTTTTTGAAATTGGTTTGTTTTTACTCAGGTTCCAAATAAGGCTCACACATGGCACTTGGTTGTCTGTGTCTCAAGTCTCCTAATCATTAACAATTATCTCTGATTCTCTTTGTTTTCTTGGCACTTACTTGTTAGAGGAGAAGTTAGTTTGTCCTGCAGCATTTTCTGCAGTTTGAGATTAACTGGATGTACACCATAACACTGCACTGTTGCCTATATTTCCTGTAAAATTGTAGTTATTGGCTCTAAAATTTTGATCAGGTTCAGATTGATTATTTTGACAAAAATGTCTCATCCATGATGCTGTGCACTTAATGCCTGTTAGTCTCTCTTTGTGTGATGTTCAGATTGCCAGTGGGTCCATCCATTATAAATCCTCATTTCACATCATGGTTTAATTAGTGGTTAAAAAATAGTTATTTTCTAATTCTCTTATTCTTTCTACATTTATTACTCAAAATTATTTGGTTATCCTAAAATACTGTTTATATGGGAAAATTAGATACACAGCTTAACTTGTTATCTTTATTTACCAATTTTTGAAGCAATGAGTTGATGCCGTAGCAGCCTCCTGAGGTAAAATGTTATTTTCGATACCATTCCAAACTAATAGGTTTAAAATATCTTGTTTACTTACATGGCAATTTTTCTTTGGGGCTCAAATGGTCTTGTCTATGGCCATTGAGAGCCCTTGTATTAGCTCCTATGCCCCTTTGATGTGACCCTAGTAGTTTTTGGTAGTTTCCTTATTTAAAATGTCAGGCTCTGAGGGTGCCTGGCTGGCTGGCTCATGGAGCATGTGACTCCTGATCTCAGGGTTTTGAGTTCAAGCCTCACACTGGATGTAGGGATTACTTAAAAATAAAATCTTAAAAAAAAAATGTCAGGCTCTATTATACATTTTCTGCTGAGCCCTGGAATCAGCCATTTCACCAAAAAGTCCTGGTTCGTTTTACTGGGAAATGGCACTTAGAGACCACCAATCTAGTCACTAAGAGTGCTAAAAGGCAAAGAAAGTGAACTTCCTTTTAGAAAAACAATGAAACATGAGTTCATGCCAATAATTTCTAGTTCATTTTTAAGATTATAGGGTTTTTACTTTTTTGATTTTTGTTTGCACCCCATTTTTCTTGTTTTTCCTTTTTTTAAGATCTATCCATTTTTTGAGAGAGATAGAGAGCACAGGTGTGAATGGGGCGAGGGGCAGAGGGAGTCTTTTTTTTTCTTTTTAAGATTTTATTTATTTATTCATGAAAGACACAGAGAGAAAGAGGCAGAGACACAGGCAGAGGGAGAAGCAGGCTCCATGCAGGGAGCCTGATGTGGGACTCGATCCCCAGACCTGGGATCACCCTCTGAGCCAAAGGCAGATGCTCCAACCGCTGAGCACCCAGGCATCCCAGGAAAGAGTCTTTAAGCAGAAACTAGATTCCTTACTGAGCAAGAGGCCTACCCTGGGCTGGATCCATATTAGATCATGACCTGAGCCAAAACCAAGAGTCAGACAACCAACTGAACTACCCAGGTACTCCTGTACCTATTTTTCTAATGCTGAATATCTTGGTTCCTGATGATGTTATCACAATTATTTGCCTTGTACTCTGTGTATAAAAAGTATAAACATAAATAAATAAACTTATACAATGGATAAAGCAAATAGTCTTGTTAATGCTTTAAAGTAACTACCAATATTATTAATAGCAATACTGAGTTCACTTTAAAATTTGTTGTTCTTTTTTGCCCTTAGGTCTTAGAATGTACAGTCAAAATATCAGGTTTTATTTGTTTATTTTTTAAGATTTATTTATTTATTTATTCATGAAAGACACAGAGAGAGGCAGAGACACAGGTAGAGGGAGAAGCAGGCTCCCCATGGGGAGCCCGATGCGGGACTGGATTCCAGGACCCCGGGATCACACCCTGAGCCACAGGCAGACACTCGACCCTTGAGCCACTCAGGCATCCCAAAATATTGGGTTTTAAAAATCCACTTAAAATAATCCTTTTCTGTGTTATTTGTGCCAACCTAACCTAACAGATTCATTTATTTTATTTTGGATTTTAGGGGTTTAAAATTTTTAATTTTAATTTTGTTTTATAAATGTATAAAACATCTACATGATTCCAAGGTCAAAACTATAAAGCAAGAACACTGAAACCTTTCAAGGTAAATATAGACTTTGTGACATTTTGCCTCTAAATATTTCCATATATTTCTCTGGAAAATAAAAACATTTTCTTTCTGGGGCACCTGGGTGGCTCAGTTAGTTTAACATCCAACTCTTGGTTTCAGCTCAAGTCCTAATCTTACGATTGGGGATCAAGCCCCACACTGAGTTTGGCGTCCACTTCAGATTCTCCTTCCCTCTGCCCCTCCCCTGCTTTCCCTCTTTTTCTCTCTAAAATAAAGAAATAAAATCTTAAAAAAAAACACGCAAAAAACAAAAAAACATTTGCTTTCTTAACACCAGAATCATTATCTCGACTAAATAGTAATAATTTAATATCGTCTAAAAATAAGCAGTCCATGTTCAAATTTCTCTAGTTGTTACAAACATGTCCTTACCTGCAGGTTTATGTAAATCAAGGAACGCTGGTTGCACGTGGTCATGAATTTTTCTTTTTTTTTTTTTTCCTACCATAGTTACCCTATTCTCACTATTGTTTTTTCATGATGTTGATTTGGTGAAGAGAGCAACCCTGTTTCCCTATAAACACCTTCCAGATTTGTCTAATTGCTCCCTGATGGCCTGATTACACTAATTCCTTCAACTGGATTTTCTGTAAATTAAAAGTTAGATATAAATACTTAATTAGGGGGCACCTAGGTGGCTCGATTGGTTAAGCATCTGCCTTCAGCTCGGGTCATGGTCCCAGGGTCCTGGGATCCAGCCCCTTATTAGGCTCTCTGCTCAGTGGGCAGCCTGCTTCTCCCTCTCCCTCTGCTGCTGCCCCGGCTCATTCTCTCTCTCTCTCTCTCTCTCTCTCTGTCAAACAAATAAATAAATTCTTAAAAAAATTAATTAGACATAGGCTAAGCCCCGTCAGAAGGGATACTTGAGTGATGATGCATTGTTGCCTGAGCTCCACAAGTCTGGAAGCTGCTTTGGTGACTCGGCCCACATCTCTCCCACCTTACTATCATTGCAGGTTCATGGACACTGAAGTAGGAAATGTGCCTTTTCTAGAATCCTTTTTCAGCTATTCAGGTGGCAGTTTTAATGTTTTATTTATTGTTTTATGTTTTATTTATTTATTCATGAGAGACAGAGGCAGAGACATAGGCAGAGGGAGAAGCAGGCTCCATGCAGGGAGCCTGTTATGGGACTCGATCCCAGGGCCCCAGGATCATGACCTGAGCCAAAGGTAGATGCTCAACCACCCAGGCACCCAGATTTCTGTGGTGGTGGCTGTCCGATATAATTCAGGAGATGGAGGAACAAGGAGCTACTTTGGCTCCTGACACTAACCACCTGGAGTTAGGCCAAGCTTCTCAGGTTAAGGTACAGTCTCTGCACAAGGCTGCTTGCACTTCAGACACCAGCTGCAAGTTTGGGGGTTCCTAGGCCAAACCCTCACTTCTGACCAGCTAGATACAAGTTCAGTGGTTCCCACTACCCCCTTGGGTTCAGTAATTTACAAGAATGGCTCACAGAACTTATAAAGGTGCTGCACTTGCAATTACAGTTTTACTGTAGCAAAAGGCTACACATGAGAACCAGACAAAAGAAGGTGTGGGAGGGATCCAAATGTGAAGCTTCTGGTTGTCCTCTACCCCTGGAGTCATAGATAGTGTTACCTCCTTTATGATGTGTGAGTTGTTAATAGCATTGCCAACCAAACCTTTGTTGTTCAGAATTTTATTTATTTTTTATTTTTTAAAGATTTTATGTATTTATTTGACACACACACACATAGAACAAGCACAAACAGGGGAAGAGGCAGAGGGACAGGCACAAGCAGGGGAAGAGGCAGAGGGAGAGGCAGACTTCCCACTGAACAGGGAGCTCAAAGTGGGGCTTGATCCCAGAGTCCTGGGATCATGACTCGAGCCAAAACCAAACGCTAAACTGACTGAGCTACCCAGGCACCCCATTGTTCAGAATTTTTTTAAAAGATTTTATTTATTTATTTATTTATGAGAGACAGAGAGATAGAGGCAGAGACACAGGCAGAGGGAGAAGCAGGCTCCATGCAGGGAGCCTGACATGGGACTAGATCCCAGGACCCCAGGATCACGCCCTGGGCTGAAGACAGGCACTAAACCACTGAGCCACCCAGGGATCCCCTGTTGTCCAGAATTTTCATTTGGGCTCAGTCACGTACTGCCTGCACAGCTCACTTTGGTCTCCAGACCCTCATGAAGTTCCGGGCTAATACCTGTAGTTTCTAATTCCTCCAGGGGTCAGTACTTACAGTTTTTTAAAGCCCTTATCATAAATCATTGTCCAGTTCCCAAAGCCCCCAGGCAAACAGAGGCACTTTACTCCGGCAGGATATTCAAGGGCCCTAGAGATTCCCTCCTGAGGCAGGAGGCTAAAGCCTGACCTCTCTTTGTGTTAATCCTTGACTACCTAAGAGCTGTGGTTCATCTGCTTTGAAAAAGTAGTTTTGCTCTCTCTGAGCTGCTGTGGTTCACTCTCACCAGCCCCGTGATCCTGGGCAACACACCTAAACTTGTCTGGGTCTCAGTTTCTTCCTTTATGGGTCAACTGATTGACCAAATAGATGACCTCCAAGGCTTTTCTGGGTTTAGGAACTCTTTCTTCCAAATAATGCTGGAGGGAAGGGAAAGCAGGGAAATTTTTTTCCAGAGAGACCCGGGTTTGTAGCCACTGACACTGGGAGGGCTGGGCACTTGTTCAACTCGGGGCTGAGTGGAATGCTGCTTGCCTGAATGCCTTTGGGAACAGAAAACAAACCCATTTTCCTGGGGGCTGGAAGAGAAGCCTGCTCCTGCTATTAAGGGCTTCTGCCATAGGTGGTAAAGGTGGGAGTTTTTATTTTTTTATTTTTTTTAAAGATTTTATTAATAAACTCACAAGAGACACACAGGGAGAGGCAGAGACACAGGCAGAGGGAAAAGCATCCTCCTTGCAGGGAGCCTGATGTGGGACTGGATCCCAGGACCCCGGGATCACACCCTGGGCCACCCAGGTATCCCAAAGCTGGGAGTTTGTAGAATCATTTCATTAGGAAGTAAAAATGAACAACGACCTAATCTTTCCCATGTTCTTTTAGACCTTCAGCTTCCAATTTCCCAGGTGTGACTTGGTCTCCATGACGAAATGCACACTCTTTAGAGGGGCTGATGGCAGCACACAGAGGCAGTATTATCAGTTTCCTCCCAGACTGACGTTTTCCTAAGAGGTGGATATGGGCACAGGGTAGATTGGCGGCTGACTAGTCTGGGACTAGAAATCAGTGTAGCAATTGAATTTAAAAAGAAAGAACTCAAGGAAGGAGACAGGCTGCTTTCTCAAGTACCAGTCTCCCTCAAAGCTTTGGTCCTGATTTTGCAAATGTTCATAGACTTGATTTGCCAAAATAGCTCGAGTTGTGCAGCCTCAGAGAGATGGAGTCTGGCCAACAACACTCAACAAATATGTGAATTAGACTTCATATCATGATTTTATTTTGTATTTTTGTTAAGATTTTATTTATTTATTCATGAGAGACACAGAGAAAGAGAGAGAGGCAGAGGGAGAAGAAGGCTCCCTGCAGTGAGCCTGATGCGGAACTCGATCCCAGGACCCCGGGAACATGACCTAAGTCAAAGGCAGACGCTCAACCACTGAGCCACCCAGGTGCCCCATATCATGATTTTATAAGGAGGATTTGGCCCTGGATGGTTCAGTTAATTATTTCCCTGGATCATTTGAGGGGAGCCAGAGTCCCATCTTAGATGGAATTCAGAGCAGAGGGATGATCATATTGGCTCATGTCATTAGATCACGGCCCCTACCTCTATCTGGAGACAGTGAGGTAGGCTGTTCCTCTACTCCTCAGTAGACTATTTGCCTCGGGAAACCCCATCATTTCTGCTGTTTATCTTCCTGTCCCCACTCCCATATAAGTCAACCCCCTCTTAGTAACCTACACTCTCCTGCCAGCCCCAGCCTTCCTTCAGGGTAAATCCTAGTCAGGAGTAAACACCCAGGATTTGCCTTAGGCATTCCCGGAGTCTTCCCCAACAGCCCACCGGCAGACTGGCAGACAGACTGGGAGAGTGGCTGCCGTGGATGCTAATTTCGTCCCAGCCCTTGCATCCTCTCATTTAACTTTCCAGGGAAAAAAGATTTCCAATTCTCAAATTGTCTTATTAGTTGAGGGGCTATAAAGAGATCTTGGCTCTGCATCTAGAGATTCTGGGCCAACTGATTTCTGGTGGTAGGTCCAGAGCATCAGTGGCTTTTTTTTTTCAAGCTCCCCGATTTTTCTAGTTGAAAAGCAAGATGAAGGCAACCTGAATCCTAATTCCTAGTCACCTCTTGTCCTGAAGCACCATTAGAGCCAGCAATATACGCTTCCCGACCGCCTGCCCTCTGCTGGGCGCTCTCTGTGTGGGTTGTCTCGCCTTATCCTCACAGCTGCTCTGGCTGTTGGCATGATTGTTTCCCAAGGTTTCATCCAGAAAAGGAGGCGTAAGAGAATTCTAAGATCCTCAAACTAGTAAATAGCAGAGTCTCTATTTGAACTTAGCCCTGACTGACTTTAAACCCTGTGCACTTTCTCTACCCCCCACTGTAAGTGACACCTCTTTGTGCCTGAAATGTCCCACACTTCAGGGGAGGTGTTAGAGCTACCATATACTATGAGCTAAGGTTAGTTATCCTATGGTGAAAGTTTCCACCCCAAAACATAGCGCTTCTTTTGACCTAATCCCTTATAGGCTGTTGGCCATGATGTCTTCTGCAACCCAGGCGGCTGATGATCGTGCATTGTCATCAGTAGAAGACAGACAGGTAGAATTACTGAAAGAACACAACCTTATGGGGATCCCTGGGTGTCTCAGTGGTTTAGCACCTGCCTTCGGCCCAGGGTATGATCCTGGAATCCCGGGATCGAGTCCCGCATCGGGCTCCCTGCATGGAGCCTGCTTCTCCCTCTGCCTATCTCTCTGCCCCACCCCACCCCCCGTGTCTCTCATGAATAAATGTATAAAATCTTAAAAAAAAGAAGAACACAACCTTATGAATACATTAATTTCAGTTTCTTTCTGAGAAGTGAAGATGCATCTATACACTAGATGGCCATACCTGGGCCATTTCATTATCTTGATATTTATTTAGCCTTGGACACCAATGAGGGAATTATGGATGGGCATTGATCTGTGCATTTGGTGCATTCTGTTAAAGAGGCCTTCGTCTATAGAGGAAGTCAGCAGGGGTCGGTTTTACAGATAACCCTGCTTTTCACCTCATACTTTATTCATTGCAAGCCATGTAGTTTTAAATGTGTGCATTTATCAAAGATATCCTCATGTACTATAAAAATTATTCATATTTGGCACATAAAAATAAAATAACAGTGTATTTTAAAGTTGACCTATATGAAATAATAGAATTCCAGTAAGTGTTAAATAAACAATAGATATTCATTTTGTTAATCTTTTCAGAATTTAGGAAATCTCTTTATGATGTACGTGGTTAATATCTCTTTAAGAAGCTATCTTAAAAAGTTTCAGTGGATATGTTCTTTTAACAAATTTGTAAGGAGGCGTATTTAAGTTATTTGAGTTCTTCTCAACTAAAAGTTGGGATCATTCTTTATCAAACGAGTGTTAACACTATCATATTAAGTAAAGACAGGAGAAAGAACTCTAATCATGAGAAATGAGAGAGCCTGTATCTCCAGTGTAGGCCTTTCTCCTAACCTGCAGGTCCAAAGACTAAGGCCCATTGCATGTTTTTGTAAATAAAGTTTCACTGGAACAAAGCTACATCCATTTGTGTCCATATATTCTTTGACTGTTTCTGTGCTACAATGGCACAGTTGAATAGTGGCAGAGACCATATCCAGGCCTTTACAGGAAAAGTTAACCAACTCCTGCCTGAGGCACAAATTATCATTGTAATAATCCCATTTATATGGCATACCAGCATTTCCAACTTTGCAAATTCATAATGGTTCTTTTTATTTTACCCTAAAGCTTACTCCTTCACCAACTCTCTCTTCCAAACACAGTCGCTAGATGAATGCTCTTAACTATTATATATATATATATTTTTTTTAACTATTATATATTTAAACTGTGTTCACTTCTGCTAAAATATTTCAGTGGTTCTCCATTGCCTCATAGGGTCCAAAGTCCCTTGCTTGAGTAGAGACCAAAGTCCCTAGTTTGGGACACCTCCCACTCTGTTTTCTGCTACTCTAACCAAATGGCTCTACTCTTTTCCCTCCGATGGGTCAGGTTCATTTTTGCCTCCAAGTCCTTGACTGGTTTGTTCTCCCTATCTCCCACTCAAACCTTTCTCATCAATCTCAACCCAGTGATCTTTCCATTTCCTGAATTTCAGTAGCACCTGATATAGTAGTAGTATTGTTTAATTTGCATGTGCTTATTTTAAGTAGTTTTTCACTCTTTATTGTCTAGAAATGTGTTAGGGTTCTTGCTTTCTTTGATCTCCACAATAAACGTTTATTTAATGATACTTTTGAAACTGAAACACTTGAAATAAGCTATAAGTGCTATTTGCCTTTAGGTCAAGGGGCGATCACTTTGAATGAAAACAGTCAGCAAAGGTGTCATGGGTCTTGATTTGAGCCTTCCCCACTGGATGAGTAGGAGGAAGAAAACATGAATGGCTTGAGAGCCCCTGGAGCCCACACTGTGTGATGGGGAGTGAGGAGGATGTCTGTGTGGTTATTAAGGGTTTCTGTTGACAAATTGTCCTTGTAAATTCCTCGTGGACTAACACTGGGCCTTCCATTTCTGTTTCTATATTTCTGTATTTCCACATAGCATTTGTATATCAGTGGCAGATCGGTTTATTTGGAGGAGGTAACTGTGATTGGATAACAGGTCCCTCCTTGAATGACAGGCTGCGTGATCTGAAGTAAACCTGTGGGCTTGGCAGTGTCTTGTAGGTCTCTGAGCAGGGACATGATGCACAAAAGGCTGGTTCATAAAACTAAGTCTATTGGTAGAAAAGAGATGGGATCTTGAGAGAATACAGATAGCTGGTGAGGTTATGAGGGCCTGACCTGAACTGGAAAGGCAAAGAGGAAACTGATGTGTGACATTCAGTAAGCCTGAAGCACTAAAAGAACAGGACGGGAATGTGGACTCTGAACAATGCCAATAGATAAACACAACCGTTCTAGCCCCATTAGCAGCACTGACGATGGTGAGCTCCTGGAGACACAAGTAAACACCTGTGAGTCCAGTACATGAGCAACCCACATCTGCCCAGCTGATTTGTTTTCTGTGCTACAAAATCCAGAATTTGGACTCATGTTATAGAATTACATAGGTGATACCTTTGGATCTCTCTGAGACATCATTGCCAATCTATTTAATAAAATTATCATGTGGTTAAAGATAAATGGTGTGGTAAAAGGGGAAGGAGAACCAGCAAGTTTTTCTTGTATTCTGTGCCGGCTCTATATTACCAGACAAGATCTTGGCAGTGTGACCAGAGCCGTTTCTGGGGCCCTTGCCAGCTGACCTCTGTGGGGACATATGGGGCCGTGGAGAACATTTCTGTGGCAGTTTTATTGCTGCCAACAAAAGTGAATTCCTATCACTTTTGGCCCACATCAGCTCTTGCCATCCTGGCTGGTTTTAAAAATGTGTTGTCAACTTCAGAGCATTTGGTGCAGTTCCTAATTTTATTTTTGCTTAAAATATTCTGATGGAGTTGTTTTCTTAAAGACTGGGCATTCCTTCCTTAATGTATCCAACACCAGTTTGTAAAGTCTTGGTGGGTTGCATCCCAAATCTGTGCCAAATGAATATTGTTTTAGGAATAAAGACATGAGAGATATTTTGAAGGTATATCACTAGCATTTGGTGACTGTTTGAATATGAATATTTTCATAGAGGAAAAGGAGATACTTGTCACTATTGGGTCTAAGATTTCTGAATGATCTGCTTCAGAAGACGATTTGGATTTAGAAGCCCTAAGATTTGGAATAGTAAAGGTTAAAGATGAAAAGATTTTAAAAAATCAGAGCACCTCTAATATTTGGCTTGTGTCCCATCTCTGCTTTCTGCATCTGCACCATCAAGTGTCTCTTGGATTCTCAAGCTGTCTTCCTGTCTTTGATGTATTTCAGGAACCTTTTCTTATTAGCATTGGAAGACTTCTGTTTCTGTTGGTCCACCCAACTTCTTGTTTATCCCAGCAGCATTGGCCTTTGAGGCTCCCTGTCCTTCTGGCCTGGCTTTGGGAGGCCTTGTGTAGCTCACACCCCTGACTGGGGTCTACATGAGGGCCAACTTCAAATCTGCCCTCTCCCCCAAGCTCGCTGCAGGTCTTACCTTCCAGCCTGTGTGATTGTAGAAATTCTTTTATCATCAAAGGATGTTATTGAGGAAGGCTGATTCACTAGCTAATTATTATAGTATCCAAAATCAGAGTAGTGGCTCTTTGAGTACTTGCTTTAAGTCTCACCATCTTTCACTTATATCATTTACAACTTGGCAGACTAGGTGTTACTACCCACTTTTTGCACCTCAAGAAATGGAGTCTCAAAGGTAAGGAACTGTGTTAAACATCTCACATTTGCAATGTGGCAAAGCCGTGCTCCCAGCCACGGCTGCCTGGCTCTATTATTATACTCTTTCCATTGCTCCCTGTTGCGCTGAGCCAGCAGGTGTTAGGTTATCTGGGTAATGATCCGTTAGCACCCACGGTCACGTGCTGTAGTGGAAAGAAAGACCTCGGGGGTTGAGTCACAGGGTGGACTCTGTTTGGTTCTGTATCAAGTGTGTGACCTCTGCAAGCCTCAGTCACTTCATCGACAAAATGAGGATTAATGCCTTAAAGCAACATAGGGAAAGCCAAATAAAAAAATACACATAAAAATGTTTAAAAAAAAAAAAAGATTTTATTTGACCAAGGCCAAGCAGGGGAGTGGGAGGGGCAGAGTGAGAGAAAGACAGAGAGAGGAACAGATTCCCTGCTCACCAGGGATCCTGACACTGGGCTTGATCCCAGGACTCTGGGATCATGAGCCAAGCCGAAGGCAGACGCTTAACCGGGTAAGCCATGTAGGCACCCCAAAAATATTTTTTAACTGTTAAGGAGTGCTATAAAATATCTGCTAATAACATTGAAAAGAATTTCTAAGCTAATGAATAGTTGAACTGGGGCTCAAACTTGGTCTTCAGACTAAACATTGGGCTCTTCCTATTGCATCAGCCTGGGCTGAGGAGAGAGTTGCCATGGGGCCATTTTCTTGGCAGACTGTTAGGTGAAAATTTTGTCTGCTTGACAGTTCTCATTGATGGGGAAGAAATAAGAACTCTCTATGTTGTTCACACTTTCCTCATTATGTTAAAGAATGAATTTTTATCATTTACTCAGCTTCGACATGTCTGTCTGATTTTGTGTGTTACAAGCTTAGCTATTGCATGTACTTGAGGATTTATTTTTCAGTGTCATGACAGAGTCCAACAGATCACCCCTTTCTCTGCAGCCCTGGAATCCCCCCAGGTGGGCAACAGAGATGCTTCACCCCAGACTTCTTTTTTTCCCCCAGATCTTCTAGGACTGCCAGGAAGGGAATATGTGAATCTCCTTTGGAGAAGGGTGTCCAGAATCTTCTTTGATGTGTCTCTCCTTCTTGATCGCACATTGTCACGTGATCACAGTGGTGCAGGCTGTTATTTTTTAGTTCCCACTTTGTGTGAGATAATAAATGTTTTTGGCAGAAGCTTTAATTAAAGAGGTGTCTATCAGTAAAGACTCAGGTGTAGTTAAAAGTTTGATTATGCCACGAACCGTGCTATTCATGGAGTTATTTTACGAAACACTGTTGATTTTAATCGACTGGCTAACCCATATGAAGATTTTAAATATATATGCCCTACTCTGGAGCAATAGAGCCAGGCTTCTTTCCTAGCAATGCCACTCACTAGTGTGCCCCTTAGGGAGTTGTGTAGCATTTCTCGTCAAAGAATTGGGGATAAGAGCCCCTACCCCACAGGGCTATCACTGAGATCAAATGACTGATAGATGTGAAACCTATACAGCGGTCCATGACGTGCCTTAGCTAGCTGCTCACTCACTGGCCAGTGCTACAGTGATTACATCCACTAGTTTGCTCCTTTCAAATCTCCTTTGGAATTGATGTTATTTCTCACCTTCTGGACTATTTCTCAGACATAAGTATGTTCATCTTTTGAACTCTCAAGTTAGGCAAAAAAAAATTTTTTTAATTAACTCTTTTTTTTTTTTAATCCTGGGTTATACCTTTTGAAATAGTCAAATTCAATACTACTATGTCCCTGTATCAAAAAGTAAGGTTTGAGAGAATCAGTCCCAGCAGGAATATTTCAGAACTTCATTGTCTTCTCAGGCTCCCCACCAGGTTGACACAGTTGGCCTCCAGCTTCCTGGGCTCCCATGAATGCTACATTTGTCCCCATCCTTTTCCTCATGCCTCTCCAACCTTGCCAGCTTGTTCTCTATGGGGAGCATCCTCCTCAGCACTCCCAAAATGTCAGTGGTCCCCATTTCATTTGACACGCATTGAGCTTCCAGCAACAGAAAATCTAATTCAAACTGACTGAGAAATTAAGACAATTTATCATTCCCCATAAAAGAACATGCAGAGGCTGTGCAGCCCTTAGGGCTGGTTTCAGTCATCCATTGATGTCATCAAGGACCCAGGTTCTTTCCAGCTCTCTGCTTCACAGTCCTGACATTCTGAGATTTGTTCTGGCTCTCCTTGCAAGTGGCTACCAGTGGCAGTCAGAGTAATGTACTTCCTTACAGCCTCAAGGAGAGAGGAGCCTCTCTCCTGAGCCCTTCCCTTCAGTCTAGTTGGGTAGCTTTGTTAATATGGACTCTTGAGTTCCTGAGGGTGGTAGTCAGGTGCAGGTGGGCTCAGCTGAGCCTGGGACCAGCTTCTCTCTGCCTGGTGCACCAGGCAAGACACCTTAACCATATCAGGACATTGTCAGGGAAGGGGAGGCAGAGGTGGTAGATTGAGTAGGAACCAGTAATGGCCACTACAGTCCCCAGGGTCCCAGTATGGCTTGTATCCAGGCATGCTTCTTCTCAGTAGTCCCACTTACTCTCACTCACATGGTACTTTCATCCAGAACCTTTACCTGTGCTTCAGACTCCTCTTTTCAACTCTCTGCTGACCATCCCTGTTCTTCCCAGGAATACGTATCTCTTCAGACTCCATCATTTTGGAACAGTTCCTCAGATTGCAGGAGACACATTGCGGGGTTTACCCAGTGTGTGCATTTTCTGCTTTTTAGAGTTTTAAAGAGTTTGGGCACTAAATTCAGAAGGTCATCCTCAGCCTGGGTCTTTCTGGTGATGCCTTCGACCAGATTCGGGTCATTCCGGCTAAGTGGGACTTCCTTAGAAACAACACCGTGCTCTTGATCAGCTGGTTGGGCCTGTCCGTGTCTGCTCTGTTTCTTCTGATTAGGTTCACTATGTTTTCTTCTAGGGCGAGTTAGCATTTTGTGGGCATATTCTGAGATTATGGCAGCAATCCTGCTTCTCATCAAACCTCCACCCACCATAGCATCCATTGATAACTCTGGCCCAAATCAGTCACCTAGATGACAGTTGCCAAATGGTGATGATCTATTTCCATCACTTCTTCTACATTCATTATGTGGCATTCAACTATAAGGAAAAGTTTTCCCACCCCCCTTATTATTGATTTATCTTGTTTTCATGGCAGGATCATAATCCAATACTATCATTATCTTGATCAGTGGGAGCCCTTTCAAACTGGCTCTTGTGTGCTTGACATGCCCACATCAGATACTGTACTTTTGTACCTTTTATCACAGCTACATGTTCTAGGCTCAGGTTGCATTTTCCCTGGTCCAGCCCTGTAATTGGCCATCTCTCCAAGAAGCCTTGGCCCCTTTTATTTATTTATAAGATATATATACACCACACACACACACACACACACACACACACACACACACACACACTTTCTAACAGTTTGTGTGTGCATGTGTACTGATACCTTTCATTCTAACAGTTAAAATGGATGCCTTAAAACCAATCCAACCCCTCAGGGTTCTTTTTTTCTTTTCAAATTTGTTAATACTTTCTCTGACAATGAGAGTCTTATTTCACATTATTTTCAATGTATTTGTCTGTTTATTGCTCAGTCTAATATATGTGCTCAATCTAATCAGTCCCCCAATCACCAGCCGTCTCTTCCATTCATTACCTCCATGCCCCCCTCAGCCTCCTGATGGCTCTGAGACCTGGCCCACCATGCCCACTGGCCCCCACCCCTGGGTGGCCCTCAAATGCCCTTCACCTGCTTTGCATCCTTAGTTTCTGGGCTCCTACAAGCACATGATATAATCCCCAACCCTGCCCTGCAGCTTATGTAAACTCTTATCTTAGTGATACAGTATCCATCGGTTCCTGAGGCCCCAAACCAGGATGCCATTCTTGATTCCTTCTTATCCATCTTCTGTCAAGACCCATCCCTTGCCGAGTTCTACCAATTATACTTCCTAATAGGGCAAGAGTTTACCCTCTTACACATTTTACCACCAGCACTGCCCTAATGGAGGCCTTCATCCCCTTCACCAGGATCCTGCACTCTCTTTTAACCTGGCTGTCTCCTTCCAACATGGTGTCCATGCTCCATAAATGCTTCCCATTGATGACTGCAACACTTCCCACCTATGTAGGGTGTACATAATATTAAAGTATGCACAGAGGATGGTCCCATGTTTAGTTTTATTTCAATGTTCCCGCTTCTATCAGAGAGTAAGTCTGTTTTTGTGCTTTATGTTTTAAAACCTCTTGTTGATCTCTTTGTTAAAATGAGTGGGCTTCAGGCTCAAGGCTTTTGGCAGGCCAACTAGAATTCAACTACTTCCAGAGTGGTTCATGTTAGTTAATGAGGACATTAAAATTATTTCTATAAAACACAAGTACATTAAAGAGTAATGACCCAAAAATATCACCCACCACTTCACTTTTAAGTTAAAAGAACATCCCCTGAGGCCTGCCCAACTGGCTCAGTTGGTGGAGCATATATGACTCTTGATCTCAGGGTTGTGAGTTCAAGCCCCACATTGGATGTAGACATTATTTAAAATCTTAGGAATACCCGGGTGGCTCAGAGGTTGAGCATCTGCCTTAGGCTCAGTCTGTGATCCCGTGGTCCTGGGATTGACTCCTGCATCAGGCTCCCCACAGAGAGACTGTTTTTCCCTCTTCCCAGGTCTCTACCTCTCTGTGTCTCTCATTAATAAATAAGAATAAAATCTTTTTTAAAAATAAATCTTAAAAAAAAGAAAAGAAAAGGAATATCCTCTGAATTGACCCTCCTTTCTCCAATCCATCCTTTCCATCCCAATTCACAGGGAAATAACCATTGTCCTGAATTTTGAATATATACTTCCCTTTTCTTTATGGTATTACTACTTGCATTTGCTTCTCTAACCAACCTCTTGACTGTTTTTTTTGTGCTGTTGAACTTGATGTAAATGGAATCCTACTATATGCGTTTCATGTATTTTTCTTCAGCTAGTTTTTTTCTCCCACACAACATTAATATTGAAATTTACTGGGACTGAGTAGCTATGATTCTTTCCCCCCTACCCCAGAAAAGTATTCCACTTTTGAATATGTCACAGTTTATCTGTCTATTCTGTGTTGGTAGAAATTTTAATTATTTTCACAAATAACTATTTTTTGAAGTATTTATTTTTAAGGTTGCTAATTTGGGATAAGCGATAGTGGTTTTCTATTTATAGTAGTCATATAGATGCTCTTTTTAAAAATAATTTTAAGTAAAAAAATTAATTTTAAGTAAATTAAGTCAATTTAGAGAAAACTACTAGGTAAATGATAGATCAGCTGGTCTTTAGAGGAGATGTAAAGGCAAAATTCATGAATATGATGCGGAAAGGACTGGAGTCTGATCTGTATAAAATGTAAGACACTTACTGCTGCTGACCAGAGCATTTGGTCCTTGCTCAAAACTGATACCCAAGGCATTGTCATGGACTTTTCATCCCCTTCCAGCCCTCCTCCTTATCTTTCCAGCTCCTTTTTGACTGCTGGTAATTCCTTTCAGTTGCACCCAATAGGTTTTTGTCTCCAGCTAGGACTTAGGCTTTACCCTTTACCCTTGGTCTGTCTGCACAGGGACACACACACCTCACCTGGTTAACTTTACTTGTCTTGTTGGAACTTGAAATAGTTGTGACTTCCTTTAAGGATCTTTTCTTTACACATACTCCAATCAGGTATACATGTCCCCCAGGAGTCCCTAAAACCATACTCCATCTATACAGTTTTATTATAGCATGTGTGACTCACCTTCCCCAGCAGGCAGTGAGCTCCTTCAGGGCAGGAGCCACGTCTCATTCCAGCCTCCAGCCCAAGCTTGGCATGTGGAGGGGCCTACACAGCACATGTAGAGTAAACAAACACACAACAATATTTACGTGTTTATCCTTTGTAAAGTGCAAACAAATCTAAAGTTGGAAAAGCAACATTTCAATCACATTAACTTCATCTCATCAGTTATAAGGGAACAATAGTTACTATAGTAAGAGCTGTTAGGGGCAGCTGTGTGGCTCAGCTGTGGGCATCCGACTCTTGGTTTTAGCTCAGGTCATGATCTCGGTCCTGGGATTGAGCCCTGCCTAGGGGTCCATGCCCACCACAGAATCTACTTGAGTTTCTCTCCCTCTCCCCCCTCCCGTAGCTTGCACTAACATGCATGTATGCACGCTCTCTCAAATAAATAAATCTTTAAGAAGATTACAAAATAAAAAAGAACGGTTACAGATATTTTGTGACTAGGGGTGGGGAGAGAGTAGATTGTTGAGTCTTCGAGCAGTAGAAATGATCGAATCTCCTTATTCTATGGAAAATCCGCCCCAAAAATATGATGGAAATGTTTTTACGTTTCCTAGAGTAAGGTTGAAGTGAATTGAAAACACTATTGACTTTTAAGTGAGGAATAATTTCCAGACCTATAAAAGCAATTATGGTTCTTGAATCCAATTATTAATATACCATTGTAAATAGCTTTTACCCCCAGAACATTCTTTCTATTTCTTTGAAATTTTAGCATATGTTTCCATTTCTGTAGTTAATGTACACAGAACATTATTTCTTATTTGAATTGATATTTCCTATGAAGTCTGTCTTAATTTTGTTTTAAATTTGCTTGGCTTGGGGGGATCCCTGGGTGGCTCAGCGGTTTAGTGCCTGCCTTCGGCCCAGGGCTTGGTCCTGGGGTCCTGGGATGGAGTCCCACATTGGGCTCCCTGCATGGAGCCTGCTTCTCCCTCTGCCTGTGTCTCTGCCTCTCTCTCTCTCTCTCTGTGTGTGTGTCTCTCATGAATAAATAAATAAAATCTAAAAAAATAAAAATTTGCTTGACTGGTTCCCAGCCAGTTATATAAGAACTGGGATGTTAGTTAAAAATCTTATTTCTAGGTCCCGTCCTTGGAGACTGGGATTGGAGGCAGGTCAGAAGAGAGCCCAAACATGAGCATTTTAAAAGTGCTTTGAGGATTCTGGTAGGATGCTGGATTTAGGGACCAATGGGGCATTTTTCTAATTAAAAGCACATATATTTCTAGAGGGTTTTGTTGGGGTTTTTTCCACGTTAGAAGTTAAGTGAAGGCGGGGCACCTAGGTAGCTCAGCAATTGAGCGCCTGCCTTCAGCTCATGGCGTGATCCTGGAGTCCCAGGATCGAGTCCCATATCAGGCTCCCTGCATGGAGCCTGCTTCTCCCTCTGCCTGTCTCTCTCTCTCTCTCTCTCTCTCTCTCTCTCTCTCTCTAATGAATAAATAAATAAAATTTAAAAAGAAAAAAGAAGTTAAGTGAAGGCAACTGAATTAAGAAAGACTACCTATAATGGTAAGCAAAGCAAATTCCCTAACTGCTGTGAGATGCAAAGCAAATAATTTTGGGTGTGCTGTATAATGTCTGATACCTTCACATTCTTTTGACTTGTGTTTTGGTCCAGAGGAAGAAAAGATATTTTCCCATCCCAAAAGGGCCAGTATAGTTATGGTTGTATATACTTGTAAGCTTCAAATAATTATGTAACAGTCCATTATTGTACCATATTCTGAGCAAATTACCAGCCTCTGGATCAATAGAACTTTTTTTAAGTGTTTGTAAATGGAGACCAAGAAATGAAACTTCCAGTCAATGTTCAGTCAGAACTAATTATTTTAAAGCTTCTGAAAAACACCACAATTACTAGAATGTCGATGTTCTATTATTAGACCTGGCATACTTATTTTAATACATAAAATGAATTATGTTCCATTATTCTTCTGTTCTTTCACTTCCAACAAAAGATATAAAATAGTTCGTGTCTGATCACACTATTAACCAAAGACACAGTGGGGTATTGTTATACTTTTATTTTATAATTCTAGTGGGATTTGTTGCTTCTCTCTCTCTCTCTCTCTCTCTCTCTCACACACACACACACACACACACACACACACACACACACACAGCTTGCTCCAAGAAATTCTGAACATGAAAATATGTTTACTCATCCTGATAAAGGAAGTTGAAGAATAATCTAAAGAAATTGATCAGTGTTGATTATCACTATGATGTGTGGTTTCACGTTTTCTAGAAATGCTATTCTTAAAAATCTAAAATATATAGATAATTACCTGTTTCAAAAATTTAAGCATTAAGAGATACTACATCAAAAGAAAAAAGAATCATCTATATATCAGCCCTTCAATAAATCAGGAATATTTCTTTTTAAAAAATATTTATTTGTTTTTTTGTGTGTGTGAGAGAGAGCACATGCACAAGCATGGGTAGAGGGGAAGAGGGAGACAGAGAATCTCAAGCAGACTCATGATCAGCATGCAGCCCAATGTGGGGATCGATCCCATGACCCGAGATCATGACCTGAGCCAAAGTCAAGAATTAGATACTCAACTGACTTAGCGACCCAGGCACCCCAAGTCAAAAAATATTTTTCTTTGTTCCACTTCTATTCTTGTCCATACATTATTTTTACATAGTTGTGATCACATTATAGGTACATTGTCTTCTGCTTATGTTGCCATTAGCCTTAGCTGCAGTCTTTATGAATGTTGCCACATAGTTTTCTAATTACTTTAAAGGTCCTTGTGATTTAGATTGGGTGGTTGTACCTTTGCACTTTTAGACTTTACAATATTCTTGAATGTTCACATTATTTGCAACATAAAATGGACTTTCATTTGTTGACAAAACCTGTGCTTCAAATGAGCAAGAGTGCATGTTTTGACCTTGGATCTTGTATATAAATCATTTGATTACCTGGACTATTTAAACAGATCATTTCCTCATGGAGCTGAAATATTTACTATACCAGCTTGTTCCTGCCAGTAATCATGTCCTCTAAAAATAGTGTGATATTTCATCCCAGACTTGCTGATTTTCTTCTTGCCACCGCATCTTATGGAATTTCAGTTTAGTTTCCCTAGTTATGTGAGCTGGAAGTGGGGAGCTCTGAGTACTGGGATGGTGAATGAGTCAGTTGCAAAGAGGGTCATTCCTTTATTCTTCCCTCTAACCTCCCTAATTAAACATGTATTACGTCAAGGAAATCCAGCCGAGTTCTGAGTTTTGTTTTGATGGCTACATCATTCCTTTTTGTATTTGTTTTGTTTCAAAATATCAAATTATTTCCAAATTTATTTCAGTTTCCTTTTGAAGGTAAGGGGTCATCTGGCCTGGATGTACTCTATGCAGACGCTTCCTATTTTGTTGAATGACAAAGGCAACCAATAGAGAGCTGAGAAATCTGACTGACTTAGGCATGTTGTGAGTTGAGGTCATCATCAATTCAAGGGGATTTTGAAGGAAGAATGGGTATTTTGAAGAGCAGACTATACACTGTTAACAAAAGGGTTTCCCCATGTAGTAAGGCCATTAAAACGGAAGGTAGTCTTTGTTATGCAGGATGTGATTAATATTGCCTCATCATTTAATTTTAGAACTTCTAAAATAAAGTTGCTTGCATCAGTTCAAGGCACACAGTTTGAAACCTGAGAGTGCCTACGTTTTCCTTTTTTTGTTTTTCTAATTACAGAAGTAATACATGCATTACTTAAAGTTTGGGATATAATGAACCGAAAGGAGTCTTCCATGTTATTTTTGTCTTCATCAGAACCTCTGCTAGTATTTTGTGGTAGTTCTAGTCTGTTTTTTTTTTTAAATGTATTTTTTCTTTACGTTTTATAACCATATTTTCATATATAATTTTATCTGGTTTATTTCATTTAACATTATTTCATATGCTTTTCCCCTGAGTTTATAATCTTCCCATCAGTTGTCATTTCTGTATAATATTCCATCCTTCTGTTATCCCATATTGTTCTCTATTATTGGGCATTTAGAATGACTAATTGTCTATTCTGGACATTATCGTGACCAAGACCTTGGTCCACAACCCATGTTGACATTGCTCATACAAGTCCAGGAGGTGACCTCATCTTGCCATGATTTGTCTTTCTCAACTGGTGTTTTGCATTTATTGCTGAATTCTAATTTTCTTTTTGGTTTTTGTTTGTTTGTTTGTATGTTTGTCTTGTCAGGGGGAGGGAACTGGTTGTAATCCACTTCATGGGTGGGTATTTTTGTCTTTCTTTTCTTAGTGGTGAAAGTGGTGCTGGAAAGACAGTGGCTGCCAAATACATCATGAGTTACATCTCTAGAGTATCTGGAGGGGGTCCCAAAGTCCAGGTGAGTTAGTGATACGGCCCATTTTGAGGCTCTGTATTATGTGAGAGGTAAAAACCTCCATTTGCTGTTTTAAAAAAAGAATTTTTTTTCCACAGAAAAGACATTGGTTCTATAACTGAGAAGCTTGAAATATGCAAAGAAATAGCATGAGATGGAGATACCAAGTATATAATGAGCTCCTACAAATCAGTAAAAAAAGATCAATAATCCAAAAAGGAAATAAATAAAGGGTATGAGGGACGACTTACAAAACATGAAAATATGCTCACCCTCATGATAATAAGGGCGATGCAAATTAAAACCTGACCAAAAAAGTATTTCTTAACTGTCAGAATGGCAAAAATTTTGTAGTGTTTCAAACACTCTGTTGGTAAAAACATAGGAACATAGCTCCTCTCATACATTACTAGTAGGAGCATGAATCAGTATACTTTTATGGAGGACACTTCAGCAGAATTTATCAACTCTATGATGTAGATGTGCCTTTTGATTCATCAATTCTGCTTAAGAGAATGTATCCTTTAGATGTGCTGAAATGTATGCAAAATGAAACAGTTCTCTAATATGGCATTCTTTAGAAACGTAAAATACCGGAAACCACTTGAATGTTCATCAATCAGAGATTGATGATACAATTATGGTTCATAATAGAATAGCATATTAGCTGTAAAAATGAAGCTTCATTTTTGAGAATGATCTCCAAGATAATGATGAATTGCAAAAAAGCAAGGTTCAGAACATTGTGCATAATGTGTTGCCATTTGAGGAGAATAAGAGAAGGTATACCCGTGTTTGTTTGGATAGGTATAACATACCTCTGGAAGGATTTATAAGAAATGATGATGATGGGTTCTTCAGGGGTGGAAACTGGGAGACTGAGGGGAAGGGTACATTTTCCTCTATAACTTTTTGAAACTTTTATATATATTTGTAAAGATTTTATTTATTTATTCAGGAGAGACACACACAGAGAGAGAGAGAGAAGCAGAGACACAGGCAGAGGGAGAAGCAGGCTCCATGCAGGGAGCCCAATGTGGGGACTCGATCCCGGGTCTCCAGGATCATGCCCTGGGCTGAAGGCGGCACTAAACCACTGAGCCTCCCAGGCTGCCCGAAACTTTTCTCTTTTGACCTATGTGACTGCACTTCCAATTCAAGACATTTACAAAAATCTTAAAATAGAGTGGGGGAGGAGTAGGGGAGAGAAAGAAGAAGGAAACATTAGAGGGTAACATTAGGAAAGCAGGAACATCCAGAGAAATGAGGACACAGGAGAGATGAAAAGGGGGAAAAATATATGGGCCAAGAAGCAGCACGTTTGAGAGTGCAGCATGGAGAATGGTAGCTACAGCTTCATCTGTCTTTAGTTTTACCTGTCGTGGTAGCAGAATTGGCATCAGCAGGAATGGAGGAAGCCCCCTCCTGAAGAGCAATGGATGATGGCGAAGGGTCCATAGGGGGCCACCCAAACACATAGGGCTCATTTCTGGCACAGACTCCTGGGAACAGTTTCTTACTGGAACTCACGCTTTCAGGTAGATTTCACCATAAAGATGAATTTTTTAATCCAAATCATTGAATAAGTGATGTCACTACTGCAAGTCCTGTGTTGACTTTAAAAAGATACATCCAAATTCTCTTCACCATGTTCTGGCTGCTAATTAAATGGTGTTCTGTTATGTCCTGATGGGTCAGAAGACTTCAGGCAGCATCCAGAACTCTTTTCACAGTGAAAGGGTCTGAAAATGGTCTCTTTCGCTGAATGAAAGGAAGATCTCGAGTAGCACTGTCCAGTGGAAGGACAGCATTAGTCACATACATAATTTAACTCAACATATCCCAGACATGATTATTTCAGCATGTTATCAATATCAAAAAGCTAATGAGATATTTTACATTCTTTTTTGATATTAAGTCTTTGAAACCCAGTGTGTAATCTACACTTAATAGTACATCTCAATTGGGACTAGCCTTCTTGAAACTCAATGCAACATGTGGCTCATGGCTTTGGTATTGGACAGTGGGGATGATTCAAGAACTTAAGGTTGGTGTGGTGCCACTTGATTGTCTCTATTCATGTGATCCTGCCCTATCCCTAGAAGATTGACATGAAGACAAATTCAGAATACTGTTTTATGGGTGGGCTGCACCTTTGCCTTAATTTGTTTTTTATCATTTCCCCAAATGCTGATCATGTGCCACAAAATTCTGTTGGACATCTTGATAGTTGATGGATGGATGGACAGATGATGGATACATGCATAAGGATTCTCAGCTTAACAGTCAATAATTAAAGAAGGGAAGAGGCAAGAAGAGCCTTTCTTCTGTTCTTCCCGTCTGAGAAGCTGAGTGTTGATAAATGGTGTCAAACAACAGATATAAAGGATTGATGAAGAGCCACAAAGTCAAAATCAATTTTACAAAGCAAACCTTGTTTGTATAAATCCATGAGTTTTTAAAGGATGGTAGGCAGCTTGGAAGCCATTTCTAAGCTTTGAACTTGACCCCATGGAAGGACCACCCAGAATTTGCCTTTGGTGCTATTGTCCCAGTTAGTGAAATTCCTGTTCTCATTCCTCTTCTGAATGTTCAGGAGGGTGCCGAAGGAACACTTCGGCTGTTACATAGTTAATAAGTAGTTAGTGCCTTAACCTGGTCCTGTTTGCTACAGACCACGACCTAGTGGCCAGACTGCAGACGTTTATTGTTGACTTTTCTCTTCCTGTTTTTCTATGAGGACAATGATACAGAGCTCTTGGCTTGAAATTAGTCGGTAGCTGAAGAGCACAAACCAAAGACTTGTTATTTCTGGAACATGTTTAACCATAGCATGTGAATAATTAGAACTACAGGGAATGACTCACTTGTTGAAAGACCTCTCCAACATCAACTCCTATCTGTTGAGCTGTCTTGCCCATAGAGTGTTTTGCACACTTTCAGTCTGGCACTGAAGTGGGCTGTTTGAAAACCAAATTCTTCCTCCCTAGTAGGCCAGGAATTGTTCCATACAATCCTGTGTTGGCCCTTGCTGCTCAAAATGTGGCTCTACGCTGGCAAAACCAGTAGCACCAGGGAGCTGATTAGGAATGCCGACTCTCAGACCCAGCCTCAGACCTCCTGAATCTGTATCTACATTTAAACAAGATCCCTTGGTGATTCACAAACATGAAAGTTTGGGAAACACAAGACTATGTGCCCACAGCCTTGTCAGGGAGGAAAAACTACTTAATTTCCCTGAAGTTCCCTCTCCCTTGCAATGAAGAGGGCAGGTGTGGAGAAGTTGGGTAAAAAAAGGGGTGGGGATGATTGGTAGAAACTGATCAATGTGGCAATGAGATGCTCCTTCCTACCTCAAATCCTTCCTTCCTGCTATGACTCCTGGCATGCCTGTGACTGCGGGGTACAGCTACACCATCCAACTTGGACATCCAGTCCTGGAACATATATAGCTCCTGTTTTGCTGGTACCCTCGCTCCAGGGCATGATGCATCAAGTCAGAGGAGCTGGAAGGCACAAACACACAAGCAGTCTAGGTCTATTGGGAGAAAAGCATAAATCTTGCAGAAACCCCAGGACCATGTAGATTTGAGACCTTGCCTTCAGAAACCAGGTCCTTAGGGAAAGTTTGGCTTCATGGTCGGTGGTTGATGCTTGCACTGTCCTAACCTCTGGCCTGTTTGCTGTGACAGCACGTCAAGGACATCATCCTGCAGTCCAACCCGCTGCTGGAGGCCTTTGGGAACGCCAAGACCGTCCGGAACAACAACTCTAGCCGATTTGTAAGTCTCTTCCCCATTTCACAGACCGTCACCTGAAATGATGTTAATTTTCCTGGGTTAAGTATGGTATCCCCAAGGAAATGTGAGCTTTTTACCTATCATCAGGAGGCTGCCTTTTCAATCTTTTCTTCATTTTCAATAGCAGTTTGCTGTCAGGCTTCAATTTGCCCTTTCACTGAAGTTATTTTTGAGCCTTGGGATATAAGATAATTTTTGAAAACAGTTCACAACTTGAGTTGCCTTACTAGAGAAAATAAAAATCGATAGAAGTGTCAGCTTTTGTCCTGGAGGAGTCTGCGTTGTGCCCTGGGGGAAAGACCTCCTTTCCCAGACAAATAAATGAGTCAACTCGATTTTCTGGTCTTCTTGCCTTGCTTCCGTTTCATGGAACTTGGGCCACGGACGTGGAAGGGAGCAGATACTTCGATCCCATACATTGGAGAGAACCTTCCTCCTCACTGTCAGCCAGAGTGAGCCAATTGTCTACCCACCCCTCAGAGCTTTGTGTATTTGTTTTAGATATATTCATGTAACCTAATAACATCCCAAGGCAACTGGATGGCCTGTCAGATGGCCTCTTAACTGGTCCACTTACCCGAGGCAATGAAGATGTCAGCCAAATGCATGTCACAAATGCCCATTTAGACATTTTTCTGCCTGAGTGTCTCCTGAGGGGGTGAATTGGAAAGCTGGCAAGGATGCATGTGAATATATTCCCCTTGACAAAAAGCCACATTTACAAAGAAATGAGTATTTGGCCAGTAGCTTTGATTTATGTAGATTTTATATCTTATCTCAACCATAGATTATGTCTGGCAGTAAAGCATTCAGGGAGCCATCTGTGAGGCTGATTCCGGACCATTTTAAAATAAATAGTGGGAATTTTGGAGAAAAACAATTTCTTTTTCACCCTTCTATTTTGGAAGGAAGCTTCTATTTCCAAGAGAATTCTTACTAGGTTCTCATGCAGTGATTGTTAGATTCCCTGGTGAGTTATAATCTGTCCTTATTGCCCTCGTTTTCCTTGATGTTCAATACTATTCTATTTACTCATTAGTTCACCACTCATATTTTTCTGCTCAATGCCTGGGTTGTGTTATCTTGAAGAAGTTTCTAGGTAATGAAATACTAAAGAAAATGTGAGTGAATTTTCCACTTGACCTTTTTTCTCTAATTGTTGCAGCCTGCCCTGTAAAAATGCACTTGACCAAATTTAACTCTGTAGCTACCCATCCCCTCCTCTTTGCCTTCCTAAGGGAGCAAAAGAATAAATCAGTATTTCGGTTTTTCCAGTATAAATTATTCTTTTTCCTTGGAAAAGGAGGATACATCAGTCATTGTTTGTAAAACAAAACAAAGATGCTCAGTATTTATTATTTTTCTGATTATAAAATTTGGTATAATCCTGAAGGAAAGATGAGAAGGAGTATGGATGGGTAATTTGTGTGTGAGCTTGTGTGTGCGTACACACACACACACACACACACACACACACAGAATTATGTCTGATGGGGTATCCAAAGATATTTCCATTAATAATGAGAAAAATGTAAATTAAAACCATATATCTTTTTCTGTCTCTCAGAGCAAACATTAAGGATATTGATAATACCAGAGAAAAAAATGCTATTGGTTGAAGCCTAACACATTCCCCCAAGAAAGCAATTTGGCAATTTTTATCAACATCTAAAATGTTCAGAGACACCTGGATGATTCAGTCAGTTAAATGTCCGACTCTTGATCTCAGCTCAGGTCTCGATCTCAGGATTGTGAGTTCAAGCTCCATGTTGGGCTCCATGCCCAGCACAGGGTCTACTTTAAAAAAAAAAAAATTTTTTTTTTAATGTTCATTTTCTTTGGCCCAAGAGTACTTTTAAGGTGTTATATCTAAGTTCCCTGTTAATAATGACTTTTAAAAAAAGATATCCATAATATATTGTTAAATTTAAAAAACAGGTTATAGAACAATACAATATGGTCTCATTTTTATTTTAAAAGGTACACTATATAAAACTTAACTAAGGGGTCTCAAAATCAAAATTTGAATATACTATTAACTGGCATTATTTAGTAGGGGGCAATACAAGAGGTATCAGGGTGGGAATATAGGTAATTTCTTTTTTTAAAATGGACATGCAGGGGCACCTGGTAGGTTCGGTCTGTAGAACATGCAACTCTTGATCTCAGGGTTATGAGTTCAAACCCCATGTTAGGTATAGAGATTACATAAAAATAAAACCTTAAAAAAATGGACATGCAGTATGAATCATAAGAACTCACATATTTCCACTTACAAGTCTTGTCAAATTTTAAGAAATATATTATGAAATATTTCAAACACTATTTTTACAATACATGAACAATATATATAATACATTTACATAATACAATGAACACCAGTGTAGCTAGTATCTAGCTTTAAGAAATAAAACATTACCAAGAATCAACGTTGCTTTCCATTTAGTTATGAAAACACGACTTCCTTTCTTTATACAAGTTCCACTTTTTCCCCAGGCTGCTCTACAAAACTAAACTTTTGGTCTCTTGTTAGGGGTTTTACCTTTCATATAACAAATGTGAATTGTGTATTAGCACTTCTGTTCATTGAAACCGTGGCCCTCCACCTTGGCCACATATAAAAATCACCCAGGCTTTTTAGAAGTGCTCGAGTCTGTGTGCCAGTCCCTAGAGATGGATTTACTTCTCTGGGGTGGCCCTGGGCACCAGCATTCCTCAGTCTCCCCAGGTTTTTGCAACATGGTGGCCGAAGTATTGAACCACTTCTAGAAGGGCATGAAGAGTTTGCCATTTACTGCATCTGCCCTTCCTGGACTTATGTCCAGTTTGGTTTCATTCCCACCCCCAAATTGATGGGGAATGATTAAGAGATGTATGTGGACAGACACTGGTTTAATCCCTCCAAAATGTACCAAAGGGAAAAGATGGTGAAGGAATAGTTATAATAATAGGAAGCATGGGGACTCTTGTTCAGCAGTCGTTTCTCAGGAACCACTGTAATTTGGGAGAGCAGTGGTTTGTGGTCCTTCTCTCTGTCTGGTGCCTCTATGTGTTGTTTGCTTTTGTATTTTTTAGAGGGAACAGGGGAGGAGTCATCAGAAGATGATAGAGAGCAGCCTTCTTTTGTAGCCTTTCTGATACTTGGAATCTGCAACAGACTTAGCAGGGACACAGTAGGTAGTGGATCCTGTAGGCAGCAGGAAAAACACAAAATGTGCTTTTCTTATCCTTAATAAGTTTATGGTTCTAGTCCCAGACTTGCGGCCTGGCAGGAGTCGGCCCTGAAATGGGTGGATTTCATCAGCGTACACATTTTAAAAAGATTTAATGTTTTAAAATAAAAAAAAAAAAAAGAAATGCAGTTAGGCTGGGCATGCTCTCCAGTGTGACCTTAGGCCGTACCACTCCCTAACACCCACTGTCTCATCTTTTCCTTCAGTTACATTTACTCTCCCCTGGCCCTTTCCGAGGATGGGAGAGCAACCAGATTCTAGCGAGAAAAATAATGGCATTTCCTTATGATCTGGACACCTTTCCAGCTGAATTCCAGGGCTTTATTCTCCTTTGTTCCCTCTTAGCAGTAATTTAAAAGGAAATAATTAACAACAGTAACAAAAATCTCCACACCCACAACTAGCTGGAAAGAACATTGTTTATAATCAAGTGTTTTTATTTTATAGAAGAATGCTACATGATCCAGAGGTAAAAGGCATTCATTTTGCTCAAAGCCATCAAGATAAGTCTAGCAGAGGGGGGAATTTGCTCTCCCTGAGAGAAGCTGATAGAGTTTCTCTTGTTAGATCAAGGGAACCTTGAGGTTTTCTATCCCATTCTTTACAGCTTCCGGCTTAGCAGGCAAGCACCCACTTGAGGGGAAATGGGCAAGGAATACAGCATAGCCTTATTTAGTTGCGCTGGAAGGATAGATTCTCTCTCTCAATACAGAATCGTGTGACTGGACAAAAGCCCTGGTTATTGTGTGATAGGAAGAAGTAAGGAAGTCTTGATCAGAACTGGGAATAATTCAGAATGTATCTTTCATTAATGAATTTCCTTGAATTATATACTGTATTCAAAGCCTGTTTGGAACATCATGTTTCTGTTCACCAACCATTGAAGGAAATCCCTAACTTTCTTGCAGGGAAAATACTTTGAAATCCAGTTCAGTCCAGGTGGGGAACCAGATGGTGGAAAGATCTCCAACTTCCTTCTGGAAAAATCCAGGGTGGTGATGAGGAACCCCGGAGAGCGGAGTTTTCACATATTTTACCAGGTTTTCCTTTATGTTTTTTTCTTTTCTATTTCCTTATTCCTTCTCCACATTAAAAAAAAAAAAAAAGATTTTTTTTTTAACCTTTCAGCTCTCAGGTTTACACAATCTAGTCTGCCAAATCAAGGAGTATTCATTACTGTAGTATGTATAAGTCAATGTGCAAAATATTGGGAGGATGTCCCTACCTGCAAGGAGAGTAAGGTTTTGGGGACAGAAGGCAAACACTTCCCAAAAACTAAATAATCAAGAAAGTGTTAAAAAAAACAAGGGATCCCTGGGTGGTGCAGCGGTTTGGTGCCTGCCTTTGGCCCAGGGCGCGATCCTGGAGACCCGGAATCAAATCCCACGTCGGGCTCCCGGTACATGGAGCCTGCTTCTCCCTCTGCCTGTGTGTCTGCCTCTCTCTCTCTCTCTCTCACTGTGTGCCTATCATAAATAAATAAAAATTTGAAAACAAAACAAAAATATAAAATATATATATGTATAAAAAAACAAAAAACAAAAATAATCATAATATAGCAGTATTAATATATAGTAATATTACAAATAAATAATCATATTAAAAAGTAATAATAATACAACAAAAATAATAAACAAAAGTAGGAATGTTTGATTCTTTGCCAGGCAGGAATTCACATGGGGAGGGATGGCCAGGACAGTAAGGAGAGTTACCCAGGGTCCACAGAGGAACATGATGGGGAAGGCTGCTCTGGTGAGTCAGGTGGCCTGAACAATGCTGTGGAGGTGGCAGTCAGGCCTGGACCTGTTGGCAAGGGCGGAAATCTCCTGAAGGGGAGCTGTTGGAGGAAAGGCTAGAGATAGGCTAAGGATCTTTAATCCCTGGTCAGGAAATTCTGACTTGGATGTCCAGAAGCCACAGAAGGGGGCTGGAGCAGTGTGCAGGGTTGCTTTTTTGATTGTGTTCCAATGCTTCAGGAATCTTCAGATTCGACTACTTTTTTTTTAATGTTTTTAAGTATTTAAGAAATATAGTAATACCAAAACTATTTCTTTATATATGAGTTTATGTATTAGCATTTTATATTGGTGATCCATGTCAAATTTTTTTTCTTAAGAAAGCAGCTGTTTTTTGTGTTAGTTTTACTTTGTTATAGTTTGAAGATCATTGGATTAGAAGGAAGTTAAACTGTGTCAGGAGCTCATACATAGTCTTTTCAATTAGGTAGCTATCTCAGATGATGGCAAATCATTCTTCCAGGTGGCTTGCACATGATGAGGAAGTTTATTCTGCGGCTTGAAGAAGTTCACAGTCAAGGAAAAGCTTACAACCAAGAGCAGCATGTGTCTGTAGGCAGAAGAGGGTTGAGAAGGTAGAGACAGGGGGGTTGAAGGTGTAAATGAGGGGTTGTGTGATGTGGATGGGGAGGAAAAACAAGAGGGGAAAAATAGGAAGGCACAAAGATATTTTGAGGAGGTAGAAGAAAGCTAAGGGACCCTGTTGTCATGGGTGACCTAGAACTTCTCTGTAATGGCAATGATGTTCCCTCCTTGAGGGGTGTGGAGCTGAGATGCCATGAGGAACTGGACAGAGATGAAGAAGTGTAGCTAGGCCCTCTCTTTTCCTAAATCCCTCAGGTTGCTAGAACTGGCTTGCATGGGCTGCGTGCATCCCTTCCCACTTCCTCCTTCAGTGGTATTTTCTTGGTAGTTTGAAATCAGTCATGGTAGGAGTATTTACACCATGGCAGTCAGCAAACACTACAAATCCATTTTTGTTCCCAAGAATTGATTGTTGAAAATTTTTCTAGCACACCACTGGTGAGAGCCCTTGTAAGAAGGTCTTACTCAAAGGCAAATATCAGAGCTAGAACAGAAAGCCAGTGATAGTCCATTGGTTAGGAGGTCTCAGAATGCCAGAGCAGGGGACCCTGGGGCTGCTGTTCCGTATGCATCCAGAGGGAGAAGCATGGAGGGGCAGCTGCACTTTGTAAAGCCAGAAGCAAGCTGAGCAGAAATGAAGTAATTATTATCTGGCTTATTTTCCACTCTTCGGAGGGATCTCACCAACACAGCACCGTGATTCTCATTACTGGACAGAGGGGATATTCTCAGCTTTTGTAGGTCATACCAACATTAAGGACTAGAATTTGTGGAGGTGACCTGGGGCAGCTGTCCTGAAGCCCATATTTTGGAGTTGAGGACCACCCATCATTTTAGAAGTCAGGGTCAGAACATGCGCATCACCTGGGCCCGGGAGTGGTGCCTCTGCTCTGTGGGCCACACCACACACACCCTGCTTCCTTTTGCTCCAGCTCATCGAGGGCGCCTCTGCAGAGCAGAAGCACGGCCTCGGCATCACCAGCATGGACTATTATTACTACCTGAGCCTCTCTGGGTCCTACAAGGTGGATGACATTGACGATAGGCGGGAGTTTCAGGAAACACTGGTAAGTGCTGGCCCATGACCAGGCAGGATGGGCTCAGCAGACCTGGCATTGCCTGTGGTAGAAAGGGCAGGGAGGGGTAAAAGCAAAGAGAAGCGTGCAATTTCCACTGTGTTCTGCTGTAAGCACTTCATTTCCTTAAAAACATGCGTAAGCACTCTGCAATAGCCCTGGGCCAGCTGCCTGAGGACCACTGAATGAGTTGAAATGGGTAAAAAAGTGAATTTCTCGTCCCCCACCCACATCCCGCAGGTTCTCCAATTAACCGGTGAACATTATTGTAGGTAATCCATTTACCATCCCTATTTACCTATAGCTTATATAATTGCTCAGCATTTTCCCCAGACAGATGAAGCCGAGACTACCCATCTGATCTTTTCCAACACCTCTGTGTGCTTTTCCTTCACCTCCACACTAAATGAGCAGAGGGCAACCCTCTACCCCATGCCTTCACTCTGTGTGTGTGTTATGGTACAAAGGGTCAACCCAAGTACATGATTGGAGGGTCACATCTTCAGGGAAACGACTTAGGAAGTCAATCTAGAACTTTCTGGAGCTGGGCTGTGTACCCATTTAGCTTCAAAGAACTGCATCACCTCTGCTTTTGGAGGCAGCCGGGCCCATCCTTCGGCCCAGATGCAGGTGCGAGGCAGGTACCCTGACAGGGCAAGTCGGGATGCAGTTTGAGGGGAGCTGACCTCCTGCTTGAGGGGAGCAGGCTACTCAGGCAGACTCCATCCTGGGTGCAGGAGTGAAGACAGCATCAAGGGGCCTACATTAGTCCTAGCATATGGTTCTCGTAGGATTCAGATAAATAAGTCTTGGCATTTCAAAATGTGAAATTGTTACTGAATTTCACAGACCTTAGAAACAAGACTTTTCTATTGACGCTTCTATTGGATTTGCTGGAGATTTTTAAGCAAGATCCTTTTCGCAAGTACAGTCTATTTTCGCCCTCCAGATGAGGTGAAAGATCTCCAAAGGCTCCCTGGAATAACTAGAAAAGGGGCATCAGTGCCGTTGGAGGGAGGGAGGTGGCAGTAAGGATACCCCAGGGCACAAGGACAGGTTGTTGACTATGGTACAGCTGCTGCTCCCTCTGTATATCTTTGCTCATGGAGATCTCCAGCTGGGGGGATCGCATAGAGGAACTAAAGACAGAACTGCCTTTCCAGCGTGCCTCTGAGACTTGAGAGGAATGGATGGGTGCATTGGGCAGTGACAGTGTCCTTCCAGCTGCCACTGTCGGCTAAGCCCCATGTGACTGCTTTGGGGGATTGACAACTCAATCCAAGCTTTGGTTTCTCTATGACGTGCTTAGGAAGCTGGTGACCAGCTCACCTAGATGATCTGTCTTTTCTCTCCCAGCACGCGATGAATGTGATTGGGATCTTCGCGGAGGAGCAGACGCTGGTGCTGCAGATAGTGGCAGGCATCCTCCACCTGGGGAACATCAGCTTCAAAGAAGTTGGCAATTACGCAGCTGTGGAGAGTGAGGAGTGTGAGTAACTGGCACATAGCGGTTGAGTGGGGGTGAACGATCGGTTAGCTCCATCCCAAGTATAACCCGCTGATGTCCTTTGCTAGGGTCTCAGCCAGTGATTTGGGGAAGATATGAGGAGTCCCGTGTCCTGCTGGGCTTCTCCTGTGCACCTGCCCTCCTCACCACAGCCCACACCAGTAGGCCATTCATGAGATTGAGTTTCAGTTTACCATCAACCTTGGGGGAATCTGGCAAAATTTCACACCTTGGTATAAAAATAAAGTGACACTTGAATGAAGATGAGAGTAGTAGCTAAATAACTCAAAAGATTTGTCTCCTAATAAAAATCTTCTCTGTACCTGACCTTTAGGGTCTATATTCACCTAAAGGTCCTGAAGAGCAACTGATTGGATTTATGTCAATATGGAAAGCTCACAGATTGAGCCTGCCTATGGGTTGCCTTAGATTGGATTCTGAAAACAGAAACAACGGGCATTGGCTATTATGTTGAAATTGCTGGTGATCTGGTGATCACCTTTTTTGGTCACCTCTGTAGTAGTCAGAGCCTAAAGACTGATCATGTGTACTCTTAAGGAAGATACCAGTTGTTCCTGCAGACACGTTATTGGTTGTGCGAGCTGCAATCTGAGGCATCAGATGGCTTTCTGGGCTGCTCTCAGAACCCACACAGCCTTTAACCACCCAGGAAGACATTTCTTCCTTTCTCAGCATTCTTCCAGAATGATAAATTTAGATGCTTAGTAATAAATAGTATCCCACTCATTGCTGACAATGCAGGGAGGCTATTTCCATTCCAAATAAGGTTCTTTTTTTTTTATTATATTTTTGTTTTCTTTTGTGATAAAAGAGGGAAGTTCTGCTAACTTCTGATGTCTATCTGATAAAGAGAAAGATGAATTATGTTGACCAGGGAAGTGAGTGGGGTGGAAAACAATAAATATATGTGGAGTGCATGAAGTCTAGGAACAGGACCTAATAATAACTATGTTTCCAGACTTATGTACATTTTCCTTCACATTTAACAAATGCACATAAGTATCCAGGAGAGTCATTAACACTTGTCCTTTTAACATTGACACTGTGGGTTGCTTGGTGGTTGCTGTGGAAGCAGAATGAATTTCGCTTGTCTTTTTGGATAGTACAATCTTTTATCTCCTCTTTATGCTGGAGGACAAAACAAGTCTGACACAGCAAGCATTCCCCCGTATACTTGAGCCAAGCAGTGGTTCATTGCACATTGATGTCCGGAGGAAGTAGCCTCCTCAGCCAATTGGGTGAGGCCCAGGATTGGCAAGTCCCTTTAAATGCCCTGATGTGGACATGGTGGAGTGATGGAGATTAGGAGAGGCTGTGCTTGAGCAAAGAGATCTAACAAAGAATTGGACCCTCCTTCTGATAATTTGTTTCCTCCTCAGTTGGTATATGTTAAAATGAGTCATTACCTTAGAAGAGTTTCCCATCTACCCCTTTGCTCGTCATCTTGTTCCCTTCCCCAGAAGGCACCAAAGTTTCCAGTCTCTTGTATCCGTTTCAGGGGATATGTGTTCCAGAGCAATGACGCTTGTCCATTTTTTTTTTCTCACTTTTATGCATTAATGGGAGCATAGAACATAATGTTCTACAGTTGCTCTTCCTCTTAACATTATGTCTTGAAGATTATTCTACTCATTAAGAGCTTCATCCTTTTTTAGCTACATAGTATTCCACTGCTTGGCTATGTGTACTTTTATTGAACCAATCATCTGTTGGTGGATATCAGAGTGGAACTTCTGCTAGTACAATACTGAATGAGCACACTAAAATGAATAACCTACTTTATATCATCTTTCTCGTGTTTGAGTATATCCCGTGGAATAAATTTTTAGAGGCAAGTGTTAGCCCATGTTTTTATAACAGAAGAAAGCAGACTTTCTCAAGCTATTGTAGAAAAAGACGGTAAGATTCCCGGCACAGCTGACCTAACAAAGCAAAACAGACATCGGTGACAACAGGTTTTGTTGTTGACCTGACCTTAGACTAATGGAGCTGTTAGGGTTTTCTGAGCCAAAGTTTTACATTGCTGAGCAGTCAAACAAATCTCAACTTAGGCACATAGGTATCCATCATAATCACTGCAGTAAGATGACATACTTTTGGAAACAAGTCTTGCTCAAAAGACATTAGCCTATGAATTTTGTTGAAGGGGAAAAAATGCATGAAAAGCAATGGGAAGTACAAGTGACAATGCCCATCTGTTTTGCGGTGTTACCCATGGATTAGAGTGCATGGAACCTCAACACCAAAGACAGCCCACGGTACCTTGCCACTTATTTTATATTTATAAAACAGTATTTTGTTTTTGCTACATCTTTTTATCTTATCTTCTCTGTACTTCAGATGTCAACCGAAAAATTAGTCCAACTTTGCTTTACACTTAAATGCAATAAGAGAAATCTGTTCTCATTATCAAAATGTGTTGAAACGTTACTTTCTAGCAGGTTCTTTTATGTTCTATGTAACTCTGATTAACTACAGCAGTCACATCAGCATTTTGAAATTAAGCCAAGCCTCTTCCCCCCAGCCCCGTCACTCCCCCACAACCCTGTACTTCTGTACTGAGGTTCTTCTGCAGCCACACCTGCACACACCTTCATGGAAATTCACAGCCTGCAGGAAGTCAATATGAGAAGCCCTATCATTTCAGCACCAGGGCAGCCACTGGTGAAAATATAGGGCCGTAAAAGCTTATACTTGAAAAACACGGCATGGATTTCCAAAAACATGGAAATCTAAGCAAGTCCTAGATTTCCTCTTTAAACTTCTTAATGGTTTCCCTAAGCTTGTGGCTCTGATTCTTGGCCAGATTCCATGCCTCGTTTTCCAGGCGCCTACGGTCCTTCACTCCTGCCTTCTACAGAAGCAGTGGGACTTGGAAGTTAGTATATTTCTTTTTCAGTTTTAGATAATGACCCAGGGGCTTAGTGTTGTATTTCTTTAGTTACGATCATAAAGATAATGGCATAAACATTTTTACGAAATATTTTAACTGTGTCCCTATTTTAGCATGATTAGGGGCTTGGGAGAAGCCCATATTTACAAAACCGACAAATGGAGGCTAATTATTCATTGTATCAAGGTATGTACTGTGTAGTTACCATGAACAGTGAGGGGCCCTGTGAATTTACTACAAACCATTGGTAATAATATCCACTGTATCAAGTGAGACATATATGTATCTAACTGCCTAGGGGTGTGATAATAACCAACATTATAGCTTCCCGTCAGTAAAGGCCACTTTATATGTCAGATACTTTGGTAAATGTCTCTTGGTTTTCCCAATAACCGTGCACGTGTCTACTGTGGCTTATGGATATCTTATGTCCTTGTTTTGTGCAAAGGTTTTCAATTTAGTGGAAGACACATCCAGATTCCTAAACATATGTGTTAACATTAAAACCAAACTAAAGGAATTGTCCATTGGCAAATGAGTACACTTGATCTTGTTCACGTGCCCTTTGTAAAAGGAAGCCCGTCTACTAGTCAGAGCATTTCTGCAGAATGCTAGCATAGCAAATAGATACCTTGTTCTGGCATTACACTTCTTCAAACGCATTCATTGACTTAATCTCATTGGAAGGTATATGCTGAGAAATGTCAGCCCGTTCATTCTAACACCATCTGTGAAATTCAGATTATCCTTTATTGGGAGGCTTGTGATTTTTTAAGCATTATCATAAAGTCTTTAACAAAATCCTTTTATGAGAAACTTTTGATACAGTTTTATGTAAGAAAAAGAAGACTCAAATCCAAGTTTAGAGTTTGGATTTGTGTCCATGAAAATCTTTCATTCATAGTACAAAAAGATCTGAGCATTCTCTCATGACCCAGAATGGTATCATTTAGTCACATTAGAGTATTTGGAGATGAAATCAAGAAAATCCATTTATATCACTGGCCCTCCTCTTGGCAAGTTTCATGACCTGAAACAAGTTACTAAGCCATCTGTTCAGCTTTTCTATTGGAAGACCAACGTATGGATACGTTACTACGTATCCATAGGATGAGATGGATGTGCTGTGACATGAATGGCACAAATGCCCCCCATTTCACTCCATATGCCTCTCCCAGAGAAATCTTATGGATCACACCCTCCCCAGAAACCATTCAGGCCCCCTTTGCCTCAGCCCAAATTTCTCATACTATTCAAGGACCTTCAGTGTCAGAGTCACCCTAACCTTGTAATCTCCTACCATTTCAGCTAAAGCCTATGCTAGTCCAATTGCTGCATCTTGACCATGTCTCTTATATTGCTGCCTCCATACTTGTGCATACCCCATTGTCCTCCCCTCTTCTCTCTTCCTCTGCATCTGTACAAATCCTATTCATCCTTATTCATCCTTTAAGGCCCCATCCAAATCCCTCATCTTCCTCAACTACCCCAGCAAGCCATAACAGCTTCCTGTTCTAGGTTCCTCCTGGACTTTATTGTCTTCCTGTATCACCTGTTGAACTTTTTAGTAGGCTTCTTAATTTGGTAAGCTATCCATGCCTCATCTAGGTTGTCTTCAAGATTTCTTAATATTTTGTGTGCTGTCCTCTCTAGTAACTCTACACATGGTAAACATTGAAGAAATACGAGATTGCTTATGATTATTAGTTCTGTGGTACCAGGTGCTTCAACATCTTTGGAAATGATTCTATGAAAACACTATATCAGAAAGGAAGAAAACACTTTTTGGAGTCAAAGAAATGTCTCTTGATTTAGTTCCTTCCAGGCTACCTTGCTGCAAACTGGAAAGATGTCCATTTTAGGCATTTAATTGTGATCTGAGTAGGGGGGATTGGTTCACCATCCTTCTTGGATCACTGATTTGTATTATTGGAAGTCTCAGTCATAGGAATTGACTCATGTAATAGAACAATTGAGAAAAACAAAGTGGAGGGATGTGTGTGGGACTGCTGCTTAGCAGTCTTCAGTAGAGTGAAAGTTTTTGGGGGCCAATAATGGTGTCTTGTATGTGCACGTTTGTACGTGTGTATGTGCATACTCACACAAAAGTGCTGCCATGTGTTTATGAAATAAATTGCTTAGATTCTGAAAGACAGTCATGTTTTATTTTGTTTTTCATAGTTTTGGCTTTTCCTGCATATCTTCTGGGAATAAACCAGGACAGGTTGAAAGAGAAGCTCACAAGCCGGCAGATGGATAGCAAGTGGGGAGGCAAGTCGGAGTCTATCCATGTGACCCTCAATGTGGAGCAGGCCTGTTACACCAGGGATGCACTTGCCAAGGCTCTGCACGCCCGGGTCTTTGATTTCTTGGTAGATGTAAGTAAACATAAGTTAACATTGGTGGTATTTCACATCTTAGCTCTAGAGAGTAAAACTACTACTAAGGATTTGCTTTCATGTTTGGCTTGTTCCTTATAGCCATTAGCTCATTCCTCCACTTTCTATCCTTTGACCCTGGGATCATTTACTCCCATTTTTACTTACAGAGGTGTCTGGCAAGACACTAATATGGTAACAACTTCTATGGACAAAATATTTGGTAAAGCCAGAACTACAGAACATAAAAAGGAGAGACCTGTGGTCGTGAAACCTTATTGACTTTTGAACCTAAAGCTTTAGAATACTGTATTTGTCATGAATTGCTGTGTTACAAATTAAACCCCAAAAATTAATGGCTTAAAACAATAAGCATTAATTCTGTCACAGTTTCTGTGGGATGGGTATTTGCAAGTGCCTTAGCTTGGTGGTTCTGACTTAGGGATGAGGCCAAAGTCAAGATGCTGATTGGAGCTACTGTCATCTCAAGGCTTGACTAGGCTTGGAAAGTCTAGTTCTAAGATGGTGCACTTACGGCTATTGGCAGGATGCCTCAGATCCCTGCTGCATGAACTTGCTTGTAGGCTGTTTGAATATCCTCACAACATGGCAGTTGGTTTCCCCCAGATGGGGTGATCTAAGAGAGAACAAGGAAGAAGCCACAAAGCTTTTAATTTGTAAGCTTGGACTCAAATATTGACATTGTGCCATATTCTAGTGATTAGAAGCGAGTCACTAAGTACAGCCCACAGATAAGGGAAGGAGAATTAGGTTCTGCCTTTTGAAGGGAAGAGTATCAAAGGCTTTTTAGATAGATTTTAAAACTACCATAGACTGTTTTTATAATGACATAATCATATATACTTATATATACATGTGCATATATACTTATTTATTTACATATGTATACTACATATAGATTCTGAAAATTAGTCTTTTGGCAGTGTAGAACTGCCAGTGACAATCGATGTTAATCACCATCACCTCCAAACGGTAGAATGAAATAGCAAACACTTATCTAGGCCTTACTATGTGCCAGATGCCATTCTAAGTATTCAGTACAAAATAATGCAATTCTTCCAACAACCATGTGACTTAGGTATAATTATCCCTATTTTACAGATCACTTAGGCATAGGGAGGCTAAGGAGTTTAGCCAAAGTCACAGCACTATTAAGTGATAAATCTAGGAATGACACCCAGGTAATTTGGGAGTGTTCTAACCGTCCTACTCCTCTGCCTTTTATCTATTCAAGCTAGAAAGAACCATAGGGGGACCCTAGGGAAAGAACAGCAGCATGGCCATTAGCTCTAAAAAGTCTATTTGAATCCAGGCAACAGTCTCTATATATAAGGCTTAAAGTGTGGTTAGGTGTGGTTAGGGTTGAGTAGGGCAGGGCAGGGTAGGGTAATTATTTTGTGTACTTTCTGTGGAAGGTCAGGGTTATACTAAACATTAGTCATGCTTTTAACTTGTCCAGACTCCTCATTTTACTGACAAGGGAATCTTAAGCCTAAGGATCAGTGGATTTACCTGAGGCCATTCATCAAGAGATTGGTACCAAATTGACAGTAGAACCCACATCTCTTGTCTCTTTGTTCACCATGCCTTCCAGTGCTGGGCTTCCTACCTCATTTCCTTTTTGCCTGCCCTTTATTTTTTGTGTGGTGAAAGCATATGGACGTCCCATGTAATTAGAGCTGACATTTACTGGGCACTGAGCATGTGCCAAGCACTGGGCTGAGTGCTGTATGTCATTACCCATTAGCTCACAAACGATGCCACGTCATTTTCTTGGCCCGGGAAACACCTCGGGGTGCTTCCACATTCATCCAGGTGTTCGCTACCTCTGGGAACTTCTCTCCTGTGTTCCTCCATGCCCTGCCGCCCTCCTCAGGCCCCTGGAACCTGCACCCACCCTCTCTTATGAAGTCTAGCCATTGGCTTGCTTGTCCCTTCCTTTTAAAAATTTCTTTTTTAATTTTATTTGTTCATGAGAGACACACACACACACACACACACACACACACAGAGGCAGAGATACAGGCAGAGGGAGAAGCAGGCTCCATGCAGGGAGCCCAACGTGGGACTCGATCCAGGGTCTCCAGGATCACACCCTGGGCTGAAGGCAGGTGCTAAACTGCTGAGCCACCAGGGCTACCCTTCTTTTAATTGTTTTTTTAATTTCTTTTTTAATTTTATTGCATGTCCCTTCTCATAGTGATGCAGAACACAGATGCAGTAGATGTCATGCTGTTCCACAGAGCCCTAGATCCTGCCTCTGGCCCAGGGCAGGCGTGGGGATTCTAATGTCACCGTCATTGACAAAATCTTATCAAGGATTAAATGAAGCACATGGAAAGCACTGAGCAAAGCCTGGCACAGGCGAATGGTAGATACACAGAGGCTGCTTATCTTACCATCACTCTAATAATAATTGCTGGTATTATTATCCATAGCCGGCTCACCCTCTCTCTAAGCACTTGACTTCAGACATTGTCTTCGCATGGCTATCTCTCCCAGCTGTGTCAGGGGGTCATTAAATGGCTACTGAATGGGGTCAGTGGAATAAATATTTATGGATGTTTGTCTTATTGGTTCTTTATATGAAGTAGGTTTTACTTCAGTCATCCAAGATGACATTTTCTTCTAATTCTTCAGACTTCCTGAGAAAAACTAACTGCCAGAAGTTAATGGCTTTCATTAAGCAATCATAGTTTTTTTGGATCCTGGTGGTTTCCCAGAGTACTTGACCTTGCACCAAGACTTTTTTTGAAGCTGCAAGTCACCTCTCTTCTTGTCATCCTCCGCTTGCAGCAGGCAGTAGCATCTGCTGTATACAGTCTTGCTCCCCATTCCCCCACGCCTGCCCCTCTCTAATAGAAAAGGAAAGGAGTTAATTGCCATGCTGGTTGCTTTCTCCTAGTCCATCAACAAAGCAATGGAAAAGGACCATGAAGAGTACAACATCGGTGTCCTGGACATCTATGGCTTTGAAATATTCCAGGTAAGACCGGTCTGAACAGCTCAAGGCTGTGGGAGGGTGATGCATTATATCTGGCTTGAAAGACACAATCTAGGTAATGGAAAAAACCTCACTGCCGTTCATTCTTCCCTCTGTGAGTTCTTCATGTACCTTTACTAAATTAGTTTCTCCTAAATATAAACTATGTTGCTGTCTACCGATGCCTCCAGCATTTCTGTTAAGGCTTCTCACATGGAACCATTTCACTTAACCACTTAAGAAGTGACTTCATAATGATTTCACAGAAACAATTACATGCAAGTGACTTTTTTTTTCTTTTCAGAAAAATGGCTTTGAACAATTTTGTATCAATTTTGTCAATGAAAAATTACAGCAGATTTTTATTGAACTGACATTAAAGGCAGAACAGGTAAGCAGTCCCTCTTCTTTCACCTTGTTTTATTTCTAATGTGTTTTGTTTAAAAGATACAAAAGTCTCTCTTTTGGTACTAGATTCAAGTTTTAGTCTTGTGTTAGGAAATGTACTTAATAAAGTCAGGCAGAAAAACCATATGCCATTGTGACATTTTAGTCTATGAAATGTAAACACCATCTGCTACAGTTTCTTTCTCCTTTAAGCAAATGATGTTGTGAAGTTGGACTTATTACTGGCTGCTTTTACTACTCTGACTCATTGACCGAGTGGAAAATGGAAACCTAGTTCCAACCCCAATTGTCCATGGCATGGACTGCGTTCCAGAGAAAAAACTTTGGTTTTCTCAGATTTGCTCTACTCCCAGTCTTCCTTAAAAATAAATGTGTCTTGGGGGCACCTGGGGGCCCAGTTGGTTAAGTGGCCGCTTTCAGCTCAGGTCATGATCGAGTCCTGGGATCGAGTCCCACATTGGGCTCCCTGCTCAGTAGAGGATCTTCTCCCTTTCCCTCTGCCACTCCTCTTGCTTGTGCCCTCTCTCTCTCTCTCTCTCTCAAATCAATAAATTAAATCTTTTTAAAAATAAAATAAATCGGACAGCCCAGGTGGCTCAGCAGTTTAGTGACGCCTTCAGCCCAGGGCGTGATCCTGGAGACCCGGGATCGAGTCCCGCATCGGGCTCCCTGCATGAAGCCTGCTTCTCCCTCTGCCTCTCTCCCTGCCTGTGTCTCTGCCTCTCTCTCTCTCTGTGTCTCTCTGAATAAATAAATAAATAAATAAAAATAAAAAATAATAAAACAAATGCCATAATCTCATATTAAATATTAAAAATAATAATAAATATGTCCTTAACAAAGTTCATATTTTTTATTCTGACTTGAAGTAAAGTGTCTTGCTTATAGTTTCTCCTCAAAGTTCAGCACAGGTTCCCTTTTATTCTGGGTTTCATGTTGTTTTGAATTCCTAGGGTTGCTGTCACAAAGTCCCGCCAACTGAGTGGCTCTAAACAACAGAAATTTCTTCTGTCACAGTTCGGGAGGCCAGAGTCTGAAACCAAAGTGTCCCGAGGGCCACATGCCTTCCTTGCCTCTTCAGCTTCTGGGGCTCCTAGTGATCTTCGTCCTGTCAGAGCAACTCCAGGCTCTGCCTCTCCCTTCACGTGGCTTCTCCTCTCTGTGTCTCTCTGTGCCCAACTCTCCCCCCTTCTTTCTCTTGCAAAGGCACCAGTCATTGGATTAAGGGATCACCCTAAATCCAGGATGGTTTCATTTACAAGATCTTTAGCTAATTATATCTCAAAGATCTGATTTCTAAACCTCACATTCCAAAGTTCTCAGGGGATATGAAATCTCAGGGGATACATGTAATCCAATATACATATGAAAAGCTGTTTGGGGACATTAGGTCATGGAAGTGTTCATACCTCTGTGACCAGTGGTTTCCACAGAAACCCTCTGCCCTGATGTTCCAGTCTTCCATCGTGTCAGAGCAGCACAACCAGGGTAAAACGTGGTAGGGACTGAGACCAGATGATGTAGGCGGAGGCTAGATCATATAGGAATGTTGTACAGCGTGGCAGAAACTTCAGATTTTGTAACAAGTATGATGGGAAACCGTGGGGGAATTGTGAGCAGAGAGTGTGACATGGTCTGATTTGTGTTTTTGAAAAGGTTATTCAGGCTCTATAGACATATGGAGTAGGACAAGAAGACAAACAGGAGTGGACATATAAAAGCCAGTTAGGAGACTGGGCAAGAAATGGTGGAGTGTAGACAATGATGATACCATCAGAGGTTGTAACACTGTGAGAGGTGGTCTGATTCGCCATGTGTTTTGGAAAGGAAGTCAACAGGACTTGCTCAAAATAATAAACAAAGAGCCAAGAAGGGAAGGGGAATTAAAGATGATTTCTCCCTTTGTAGCTTGAATCGCAAGGCAGTGGTGATTGTGGGGAAATGCAGAATCAGATCTCCACTGAACAGGTTACATTTGTAAGGCCTATGACAATATCTGAACAGAGACTCTAATGGGTGAAATGTGTATGACCCTGGAACTCAGTGGGGTGGTCTAGACTAGAGAAGTAAATTGAGGGGGCATTAGCCTCTAGGTTCTATTTAAAACCATGGGATTGATTGAAATCTCCTAGAGAAGCAGGGCTGAGAATACAGGAAGGCTGGAAGATTGAGTCCAGAGGCTCCCATCAGGTGAAGATCTGGAAAGAAGCTAACAAAGCAAGACTGGTGAGGAAAGAGGGAAACCAGGAGAATGTGGTGGGATTCATCAGATTAAACGAGCAAGTGACCTGAGTAAGAGGCCTTCCCCTTGGATACCTAGAGGCTAATCTGTACTGCTGTCCTTAGGCTAAATTCAGAGATATTTTCTAACTGGACCTATAGTTTAAGCCATATTAAATGGCCATCATTTGTATATCAAGAATGGTTGTGTGGTAACAAATTTCGCATGGTTCAAACTAAAAATGACCAAGGATGGGGCATCGGGCTCCCTCAGTCAGTAGAGCATTTGACCCTTCATCTCAGAGTCATGCGTTCCAGCCCCACATTGGGCATAGAATTTACTTAAAAAAAAAAAAAAGTTATTTTTCTAACCCTCTTAGAAAAAAGGAGAAAATTCCCATTTTATGTCAAAGAGCATTCAAATTTTCCTTTGGTGGCCATCTGTATGCCTTTGACAGTCACTGGCGCAGAGCTCCAGCTAGTCTTCACTGGGCAATAATGTGAATCATCGCTTTCTGTCCCTCAGGAAGAATATGTTCAAGAGGGAATAAGATGGACACCCATTGAGTACTTTAATAACAAAATCGTGTGTGACCTCATCGAGAACAAAATTGTAAGTATCAGTCTGGTGTGTCTCTTCACTGCACACAGGTTTATGTCAAGTGGGTTTTTGTTCTCTGTGTCATTGTTTTAGAGTAGGGGGAGTGACAATTCTGATTTGCAGAGAATTTTGGTGATTACATCAATTGTGTATATAAGTATATGTAGTAATAGGAGTATGCAGATGTGAATAAAGTGTCGATTTACAAATGGAAGTTGTTACCAAACTCTGAGAGAAGACCTCTATGACTTACCTGGGTGGCATAGTGAATGAAGAGACATAAAACTGGCCCTGCCTTTTGGACCATCTTATACTCCTTCTAGGACTGTAGCCCTAAAATTTTTCCAAAAGAAAACAAGAAGAATGCAGGCAGAGATCTCCACAGTACTATTTATTTTATTTTGTTTTTTATAAAAGTCCAAAACTGGAAATGGTAAAAGCATCCAAAGACAATTCAGTTGTTAAAAAAAACTATAGCGTATCAGAGCAGAAAAATAAAGCCATTAAAATAGTAAGTATGAAGACTATGTAAAACATGAAGATTGTTTATAAAGTAGTGCTATGCAGAAAAAAAAGTAATGCGTGAGAGAATGTGTATGCTGTGTAACTGTAAACCATGCCTCTGTGGCTAAAATCGAACATTAAGAAATGAATTAGAGTTAAAGGGAAATGTTTTCATTTGTCTTTTGGTTTTTTAAAAGCAACTTAGTACCAATAGGAGTCAACAGATAGTGATCTGTATATGACTTTGAACAAAACCTCAGGGAGTTGAACAATTATTATTATTATTCAATTATTATTATTATTATTATTTTGAAAATGGACTGTTCTCCATCAGATCTAAGTGGTAACTCCCATTTGGGATTGTTAATGGCATTCTTGCTCAAAGGGCAAGACTGACTTTCAAGATGTATCTTGAGTCTAGGGAACTATTTCCTGGCTTAAGAAAAAACCCAATAAGCCACCCAACTGGGGCTTTAAACAGTCACTGAATTAGGGCTTTGCTTTCTTGGTCCCGTCAGAACCCTCCTGGGATCATGAGCATCCTGGACGATGTGTGTGCCACGATGCACGCAGTGGGGGAGGGAGCAGATCAGACGCTGCTGCAGAAGCTTCAGATGCAGATTGGGAGTCATGAGCACTTCAACAGCTGGAATCAAGGCTTCATTATTCACCATTATGCTGGGAAGGTATGTTCAGAGAGCAGGGGTCCCACGGGAAAGAAGTTACCCTTTTTAATGCCTACCTTAATGTTTTAAGCCTTTGGGTCGGTGATCTGTTTTCTCATGAGGCAACTGGTGATAATATCCATATAGTTTCATCTGCTTCACTGTATTTTATTCATTCAGCATTTATTCATTCCTTCAACAACATGGGACCTATGAAGTTTTTGCAGAGGCAGTACAAAGGGTAGTATACACTGCTGCATCTTTTAAAATCATGAATCACCCTGGTGTGTATATTAACATGCTGAAGGAATGGATTTTTGTCTTGCCTCTTGCTGCAATCACAAGCCTGTATCCCTCACCTGCCTGTGCCTGCTGGAAGTATACATAAGGCTTGCTTTGGGGATGTCTGGCTGGCTTAGTCAGTAGAGCATCTGACTCTTGATCTCAGAGCCATGAGTTCAAGCCCCATGATAGGCATGGAGCCTACTTTAAATAAACAAATTAATTAATTAAAAAATAATGCTTGCTTTTGATGTTGGTCCTCATAAGATGCATGATTATTGGGTGCCTCCAGGGCACCAGGCTTTGTCTAGGTGCCAGTAATGCAAAGAGAAGTAAGTTGAGGTCATGCTGCTTGGCGTCTTCTAGTCCTATGGAAATCCACAGGTCTCACCTTTCACCCATCTAATTTCTTATTAACCAGGGTCCCTGAGCATGAGTTTTCGGCTGACATGATCCAATGATGATGCCATTTGTAAAAAAAATTACAAAACCTCAGATGACATGCCCATTACAATGGATAAATGAGCATAAGGAGTTTTATTCTGTTGTAGTGAAAATTTAGGGAAGTAATTAGGTCTATTTCTTAGACACTCCTGTGGATTCACTGAAGAAAAGGGGTATGTGATCATGGTAGCCAAAGTCCTGGTCATAGATCATCTGGGCCATGTAGGCAGCTGAATACCATTCATCAGCATCCATAGACCATTACCACCTAAGTTAGCTAACAAGTTAAATAAAACATGCACAGCCTTAATGTGACAGTTCATAATGAAATCCCAATTGTACATCTGGAAATATTCACATTCTGGTAAGAATAGCCATGCCAACTTGGATTTTTGTTGTTGTTGTTGTTGTTGTTCAATGAAATACTTACAGGATAAAATTCGATTTCTTTCCATTCTTGGCCAGGTATCCTATGACATGGATGGCTTTTGTGAAAGGAACCGTGATGTGCTTTTTATGGATCTGATTGAGCTTATGCAGAGCAGTGAGCTGTAAGTGCATTTTGCCTTATCTGACATGGGATATAGGTTTGATCAAATTTTTAGTATTTAAAAAAATAACTTGTGGTGTGGCCATCAGTTTGTTCTTTGAGCTCTCAGGTCTGGGGTATCATTGCACAATTTGGTTTTTCAAAATAATTTTTCTTCTCCAGTCCCATGTGCCCCTAACATCTTCTGCCACTAGATTCTGCATGCTATGTCATGCCTTTCTGAGCCCACAGTTTCATCATTGTTAGCAGTGTTATCAGGGAGAGGCTCCTGGAGTTGGGTTGGGATGGCCATTTCTGGCTATCTAAGAGTGGAATATTCTGGTTCTGGGATATTTTGCCCTGAGAATATTATCCCAAGGACTTTCTATGGTCATTCAATTTTTTGAATTGCTAATGGCTTAGCAGGATGGGAGATAACTTGTCCCTGAAGCACTTGGGAAATGGCTCAAGAAATTTGGGAGGTGCAACTGAAAAGGGATTGCCTTGGGGATTTATTTGAACTCTCAAGACCCTGTCTAAGCTCTAGGGGTAGAAGCAGTAGGGGCGTCCATCCCCCTTGCAATCTGTAGGAACCCCCAAGACCAGCTCTGCTATGTCCTTTCCTCCCCTCTTCCCTGCAAAAGTTCCCAAAATCCTGGATATAAAGTGTAATTTACATGATCGGGCCTGTATGTGCCAGGCAGATACAATATTGCACAGTTTTCAAGACTTCACAGTTTTTAGAGCAGCCTCCAAGTAATAGCTGCCCTTTGAGTCTGGTACTCAAGCTGCTATAATAAATATTTAAGGTTAGCTTCCTTAGTTAATAGCCCTAATTCTGACAATTTTCTAAGAAAACTAAGCATGCTTTTCAGGCTTTGGCCAGAAGTTGTTCTCCGTTTCCTTCTCTTCCCCTTCTCCCCATCCTGCCTCTTCTGGCTCTCATCTCCCCATGCTCTACTTCCTGTGCTCATGCCCCCAACTTTGGAGATTTCAAATTTGTTTTCATTTGAGAACACATAAAATCGATCTGTTCCTCTTAAAAAGTCAGGTAAGACGCAAGTCCTGCCCTGTGGGTTTTTATGATGGTCAGGTGCAGACTTGCTTTCAGATTTTTTTTTAATTTTTATTTTTTAGTTATTAAAGTTATTGCCAAGTTTGAGAGCTATTGATGGCTTCCATGTAAATTCCTGTCCTCTAGACATAGTCTATTGTTCATTAAACACATTCGCTGAAAAAATCTATAATTGCATCTGGTCAAGTTAAAAGTAGAATGTGGGGAGACTTCCTAGAAAAATCGAGATGGCCCAAAAGCTATTTAGGAGAAAATTAATTTGAGGGTCAGTCTACTGGTTTACATGGATGACTTTATTCAACTAGTCAGCACATATTTATCGAGCATCCATTGATGGTTGCTGGCATCCACAGTGCCAGGCTGTGTTCCAGACACCAAAGGCACTGAGAGTACTAGGATTTTGTCCCTGCCCTGTGTCTTGGTGAGGCAGGTAGATGAACAAATGCAGCTTAATTGGAGCAACTAATGAAAATATATTTAACAGGCAAAGGATTGGTGAATCACTACTGCTTCACTTAAAATGACTGGTACTCAAAAGCGCAGTTTGTCAAAGTTTTTTTTTTGCAGGGGCGAGGGGCACAGTGTCATACTGGCATTGAGTAGGCAAAGCTCATTCATGCTGCAAAATATCCTACAATGTGTAGGGCAGCCTCCTCCTCCCCACCCCCAACAAAGAATTATCCAGCCTTTAATCCCAGTGTCAATAGCCAAGATGGAGATGCCCTGCCTTAGATCAAAGCAGAATCAGCATCGGATCTTGACAGACAATTCATACACACACCCAAGCTCCAGTCTGTCCTACTGATCTTAACTCGGTAAACCTACACCAACCCTGTCCGTGTGTCCTCTTGTCAAGTCATACCTCGGTTCCAGGGCATGGGCAAATTCAAAAGGCAGAGTTGTTTGTTTGTTTTTTCTCAAAAGGCAGAGTTTAAAAATTTATTTTTCAGGCTTTGACACTAGGATGCCTAGTTCTTAGAATTCTTCCTCCCTTTCTTTTGTCCACTGCTTATTTCCCGGAGTCGTACCTTGATGGCCTGTGCTCTGAGTCCGATGAGGCAAGGTTATGCACTTCTGGTTGGCCCTCCTTTCCATTCCTTACAGAAGCAGGCTTTCAGGCCCTGAGGTACCTGCTGATGGCTGACTGTTCTCTTTCTCCTTTTCCAGACCTTTTATCAAGTCTTTATTTCCGGAAAATCTGCAAGCTGACAAGAAAGGGCGCCCAACCACTGCCGGAAGCAAAATAAAGGTTTGTTCTATTTGGGGACGTTTATAGATTCCTCTAAGAGGCAGGGTTTTCTAGGAGTCAAGAACTACACCCTTAGGCCAGGATGAGGTTGGTGAGATGTAACAGAATGGTTATAATCGCTTCTTGGCCTTTTAGCTAAGATCAAGTACAGAATGGTTATAGAAGATGCCCAGAAGTGGGGTTGCTGCTTGAAAAAAGTGACAGGATGCACGCCGAATTTGACTTGGCTGCACTAAAACCCTAAATGGATATTAAGTACCTCATAGCTTCGTAGTCAGCAGATGATAATCAACTACTTTCTAAGAAGAAATGGCTTTAATCAGAATCTGAAAGAATTCACATTTAACTATCAGAGAAAATTTTATGATTGAGCTGGATTTTAGATTTTGATGACCTTTTCCATATTGGAACCTAAAACTTGCCAATTATGGAACTTCACCTACCTGAAATTCTACTAGGTCTCATGGGGGCAATTTATGCACCCTCTCTGGATATTGCAGGCCTCTCCTTTGTGCAGATTACAGACACATCTGGTCCCGTAGCGCCTTCACGCCAGAAGGAGTTCCTGCAGTGTTTTGGGGGAGCCCCTGTGGAGAGTGCACTATGTAATCTGAACCATTGTGTAATGAAATTCATTGTCCCTAATTACACCCTGAATTTAGAGGTTGTGTCAAACACACTTAATCATGTAATTCTTTGAGTCACCAAACTATTTAAAAAAAAAAATCATACCAGTTAAATACCACCCTGATTTTATAATCAATAGGATCATTGAATGATTAACAGTAGGTCCCTCGGGGTCCATCGCCTGTGTTGAAATCCCAGCTGTGGCTTTTGTTAGCTTGTGATTGCCAGCAAATTGGCTAAACTCTCATTGCCTCTTTTCCTCTATCTCTAAGGTGGAGATCTTCGCACCTACCTCAAGGGGTACTGTGGTCTTGAATTTAGCAATCCACCTAAGGCATGCAGCACACTGCCTGAAACATCATAAACACAAAATGGACCTCATCTCCTATTATACTCTGCTCTGTTTCCCCCTCCTTGTGTGCCATGCTTACTCATCTCTGCTTCATTCTTAGTGGACTCTTGTTTCTGTGTTTGCGTGCCCCCTCCCTGGCTCTATGTATCCAAATCCTGCTCCACCTCCTCACAAGGCTCTCTACAACCCCAGCCATTGGACACCATGGTTGTTGCTGTCTGTTCTTCTGGCTGGCTTTCTTCCCTAAGTGTTTCCTGTATGGAAGCCTGCCTCCCCAGCCCCTGAGGGCAAGAACACTGGCTGGAATAAAGGAAACAATAGTCAGAAATTCATAGCAACAAGAAGATTCCAGTCAAGAGCAGCCTTCGGGTTAGGGGAGGAAGTCAGATACAAGCTCAGCTTTGAACTAGAGGGTACACTCCTCTGGGACTAGGGACAGTCATGTTCAAAGTACTAGAGACATTTAGTAGCCCTGGGATGATCCCTGGATTGAGTTCACTGGAGCAGAAAGTTGAAGGCAGAGAGCAGATGCCATTCTCATGAGGCCCCAGATTGTAATGTCTGTGTGAAGCTTCTGACTCATGCCTTTACTTCAAGGTCCTGGATAAGGATTAGCTCTGGGCTGGAAAATCTAGTCACAAGACTGTCACATTCAGATCCAAGGGGCCCAGATCATCAAGGTTCCAATGACTCACTTTCAAGTGGTCTGGATACTCAGTTGAGCCTATTCCCTATAAAACAGAGGGTGGAGATAGAGGCATTTTTCTCTTCATTAGAAGACTTGACCTCTTTCTTTCCTTCTATATTCTTGTCTACTTGAATGCTCAAAATTGCCACCTTCTGGGTGTACTCAAAATATTCAGTATTGTAAGGACTGCAAAGATGGCTATGGTCTGAGGAGGTCAACCTCAAGTCAGCCAGCTTAAGTGGGATTGTAATACTGTCCATGTTCTTACCCCCAGGGGTACCCTCGTTCATGGACTGTGTGACTCATGTCTGTCTGATGCTTTACCTCCACACAGGAATGAAATTCTCCCTGTTTTATAATCCCCTCTAAAACACCTCTTAGAGAGGTATAGCCATGGCCAATCTCTTACACCTCTCGTATCTGCAGCATTTTGCAAATATTAAATATCATCTCAATGATATCCCTGAAGTATATACACTTAAAGGGATCTGGAGTTCCTTGGAAAAGAAATTAAATTTATGTTCAAGGTAGTTTTAGCGTTAGGTATTTTATTATATTCTAATTCTTGAAAATTTCAAACTGATCTATAGGATCTAATTAATGAGTATTTATTTGGTGAGAACTCCTATTTTCTCATTTATAAATCATAATATGCTATATTTAATAGCACCTTTTGATGTTGAAGCTTCACTAAGTTCTACATTGTTGTGGCTAGAAGGGACCAGTTTTGCAATTAGAGTTGAAGATTGATGCTGTGGAAATTGCATTGAGCTTAGCGCTGGCCAAGTGGACAGGCCTGTGGCTTCATCTAAGTGAGAGGAGACTCTGGAGGAATGGATACGTCAGGAGGTGAAAGCATGATGTGGGGACTGTACTTGTTGACTTTTAACATCTTTTCAACCTTTATTTTATTTTTAAATTTTATTTACTTACTTGAGAGAATGAGTAGGGGAGGCAGAGGAAGAAAGAGAAGCAGGCTCCCTGTTGGCAGTGAGCCCAATGTGGGGCTTGATCCCAGGACCCCAGAATCATGACCTGAACTGAAGGCAGATGTTCATCCGACTGAGGCACCCACATCTTTTCCAACCCTTAAATTAAGATATTAGAGGTCTTATAGTGCAATCCACTTAGTTTACAAATGGGGGAACTGTGAATTTCCAGAGAAATTTAGTGATTTGTCATGTAGCTTACAAACAATAGAGGCAGAACCCCAACTTGGGCTTGCTAGTAATCTGTGTTGAAGGTAGAATGAGGAGCCTTTACCCTAAGCCTTTCCTTGCTGTCCTGTCCCGTCTGCATATTTTACATTATGCTTCTGTTTGGCAAGTGCCTTTGGTAGCCTTCTGTCCTAACTCCTGGACAGTTCTTGTCTAGAGTCCAGATAAATCCAGTTGCTGCCTCCCAGCCACTTCAAGAGACATCTAAAGTTGACCCATAGCTAAATTCAGGATAATTTTGATGGTCAAAGCGTATTCCTATTTGCCAAACCAAATTTTCCCACAACCTAAAGGCTTTATCTACTCCTGGCTCACTCTGTTAATTCCTTTTATATCTCACCGAACTATCTCCTGTCTTCCCTAGGGAGGCAGGATTGCCTTGTGGTTAAGGAACAGATTTGGGAGGCAGCACACTTGAGCTCAAGCCTCAGTGCTGTGTCACTAATTGTACCATCTTGCGCAATACTTTATTTCTTTATGGTCCCATTTCCTCATCTAAAAAAATAATAATAATACTAGTAGCTACCACTTAGAATGGTGAGGCAGAGGGATGCCTGGGTGGTTCAGTGGCTGAGCATCTGCCTTCAGCGCAGAGAGTGATCAGCGCAGGGTCCTGGGATTGAGTCCCACATTGAGCTCCCTGTAGGGACCCTGCTTCTCCCTCTGCCCTTGTCTCTGCCTCTCTCTCTATGTGTCTCTTATGAATAAATAAATAAAAGCTTAAAAAAAAAAAGAATGGTGAGGCAGAAATGAGAAGGTTCATATGTCTAGCCCCCTGGTGCACATTCAGTAAATGTCACCCCATTACTACTTTGAGCTAGAGAAAGCCATGTCAGGTAGCAGGTCACTCAAGTCATCCTTGCCGCTTTGTATGCTCATACTAAGGTGAAAATAAGGTGTCTTTTTATAAGCTTAGGACTGAAGAGTCTGCCAAGTTACTGTTGGAAATAAAGTTTTGATAAAATTAAAATATAAAAAATAAAAATAACAAGTCCGGGGACTTAAAAAGAAGCATCGGTATATGCAGGCCCTGCCCAGCCCTGCCTCCTGTGCCTCAGATTTGTTCTCAAATACCATCTACATCGACAGAAGAGATGGGAGTCAATTGACTTTTTCACCATAGGGCTTTGCTTTGACCGTACGACCTCTGCAGCTTTGTCCTTCTAAGCATTGCAAAAAATGCTATATCCTGAACATCTAAACAGAGAACAAAATTCACCAGTGAACATCTAGCTTTGAATCTACTCGAGTTTTTCTCAAGGGTTTCAGATTTCCCAAACCCATGAAAACAAAAAGCCCTAATTGAGAGAGGGTTGTCTCCTGCAGGCATATCTCTTCTGCTGACTTTGTAATGGTTTTGCTGGCTTTAGAGATCCCTTCTCTCTATTTTCCTTTAGAGGTTTTCTGTCTTTGCACTGACTTGCTCGGAAGGAGAGTTTGTGTGGCCTCACAAGGGCTCTGCTGTGTGGCAGTGGGAATGCTGATGTGGGTCTGCTCCCATTCTCTTTAAAGTTTGAGATGCTCATGATTTGAAAGGCATCAGAAGCAATTCCAGCTTTAGTTATGTGGCTTTCTCTGTTTGAGCCCAGTTTTCTTTTAGTATCCGGTAGTCAGGTAGTGAGAGATGACTTTCTTAATTGAATATTTTGTGAAGGAGCAGGTGACCTGCCACACTGAAAGCAATCATGTGCTGCAGATTTATAAAAGGACATGTTGAGGAAGAAGATGAATGAAGTGGCATGTTGGAAAGATTTATAAGTTCTGAGATTGTGATGTCTCTCCCACCCTTTATGAATTTCCATCATTTTAATAAGGTGATTCCTCATTGGTTAGATTGCCCAGAGAGTACAGGGGCCTTTGATGCTTTAGCCTTACAAATAATTTCTCCTCGCTGCCCCACCCTCGCACCACAAAAAGTTTATGAGAACAGTGTGTTTGCAAAGGCCCTTAATCAACATAAACTTAATTAGTTAATAACTGGCATGCTTCCTTGTTTCTCATGAAAAGAATTGTATGGGAAGATTTACTGGTTTTGTTGTTTTGGTTTGTTGGGGGTTTGTGTGTTTTATTTTATTAACTATACTGAAAAGACCTGGTTGTTCCCAAAAATCGAATTTCAAACTCATTGGTAGGTGTTAAAATCATCATAAAAGTCAGTCGAGTCTTACAAAAGTATAGTAGACCAGAGGCAAGCTTAATGAGCAAGTTGTCACGAAGATTAATTTCTAGCTGTATATTTCCACACTAGAGTTTCACAGCTCCCCTTTGAAAGTCGGTGTGCTTGGGAGAAAGCTCCACGTGTCCATCTGATGTTATTCTTCCTTTCTAGAAACAAGCCAATGACCTTGTGAGCACCCTGATGAAATGCACACCTCACTACATTCGCTGCATTAAACCAAACGAAACCAAGAAGCCCAGAGACTGGGAAGAAAGCAGGTATGGTCAGGTTGGCCGATGGGGAGGCTGAAGCCAGCTGAGGTGGGCCCTGGCACACGTTCCCTCTGCTTGCGATGGGCTACCCTATGCCAAGGACAGAAACAGTTGAAATTGTTTTCAGATGTGTTTCACATCCTTGTGTCTTAACTTTTTCATGATGAATGAGGCCTCTTTTTTTTCCCCCTCCTTGTCTTTTCCTAAAATGTTAGCAGTTCCATTCAATTCAGAATTAGCAATTTATAATGTTGATCTTGGCTAGTCTAGGGACAGATTTTGGGGGGAACCTTAATACTGCAGAATCAGGGTGGTTTTAAAATTAGTTTGGGGCAGCACCCGGTGGCGCAGCGGTTTGGCGCCGCCTGCAGCCTGGGGTGTGATCCTGGAGACCCGGGATGGAGTCCCACGTCGGGCTCCCTGCATGGAGCCCGCTTCTCCCTCTGCCTGTGTCTCTGCCTCTGTCTCTGTGTCTATGAATGAATAAATAAAATCTTTAAAAAAAAATCTTTAAAATCTTTAAAAAAAATAGTCTTTAAAAAATAAAATAAAATAAAATAAAATTAGTTTGATATATAACAATAATAATAATAGTAATAATAATAATAATAAAATAAAATTAGTTTGAGCTCCTGTGTAGACATTCTTAGTACACTTAGCTCCTCATTGGTACCCACAGGATGTGGCGTAGCATACTCAGCTCAGGGTTAAGAGTGAAAGTCTAAAGAGCTGGATAAAAAGCAATCTGTCCTTTATGGTCGCTCTTAGGGATACTGGGGGCATGCTCTAGGTTCAGTACCTGCCCATGGAGACTGTGTTTATGAGCAGAGTGATGACTTCCTTTGGGAGGGAACAAGGCACCGGGAGACATGTGGCATGTGGGGTTCAGCAAAGCCCTCTTGTTTCTGACTCCAGAAAAATCCTGTGTCACTATTCCTCCTACACTGGCATTTAGGGGCATGGCCTCTGCAGGATGGAATGGGGTGTTGAGTAGGAAAATGTTAAGAATGGCAAGAGAATATAATTTTATCTAACTAGGGGTCCAGATGTGCACTCCTAAGAGGCCTGACCCCACCGTCCATGGACACACAGGAAACAGGGCTGAGGCAAGGCGTTAGGGTGATTGGACCAGAGGGAGGAGCCCACCATTGCCACTAGACAGTCGGATCCCTGGACAGGAACATATAAAACTATCTTTTTTCTTTCCTCTCTTGGAGAAAAGTAGATAGACTTAGGTAACGACGCCTGGGTGGCTCAGTTGGTTAAGTAAACAAATGCCTTCAGCTCAAGTCATGATCTCAGGGTTCTGGGATGGGGCCCTACATTGGGCTCCATGCTCAGTGGGGAGTCTGCTTCTCCCTTTCCTTCTGCCTGTTGCTCCCCCTGCTTGTGCTCTCTTTCTCTCGCTAACTCTCAAATAAATAATTTTTTTTAAAAGATAGACGTAGGTACCAAGCAACTTACCAAGGTTAAGCTCCACAATGGCCAGACCAGAAGGGAAAGCCGTGGCTGCCAGTCACCCCCCCTGCCCCTACCCAAGAGACATGTATAGGTCCATTCCATCCCGCCAGCAAGATCCTTCCTAACCATGGTGGGCAGATGAGACTTGATCGGTTACCAGAGGTAAAAGATGAGTGGTGAGAAAAGTGCCCAGGTGCCAGCATTCACTGTCTGCCAGTCCTTGTTTGTGTTTTCCTACGTCATGTGCAGCCTAAGTCTGTTTCTCACCCTGTGATGCTGTGGGATGCAGCACCTTTCCGTTTTGTCAGTCTACAACATTCAGAGTAATCTCATCCATAGATACATGCTCCTCAAACGTCGTTTCCGTTCAATGGTTGACCGTGACTCCCCTTAAACATTCTTGGGTAATGATACCAAGGCTCCAACGAGGGACTCACTCCCTCTTGCTGTTCAGTCCAGCTTGGGATGTCTCTTGTATTATTAGCAGGCTCTATAGTCTTTCTCTTCATTGGTTTGACCCTAATCCAACATCTCTAATTTGCCCTAAGAATTTTCCTCAGGACTTTTCTGTTTAACAGCTCTTGTGTTAGTTCCTGCCAGTCATCACGTTTCCCTGCTATCTTTTCTCCCACTGCAGGTTCTCTGAAGGAACTGGATGTGGAATCTTATCATTCCCCTGGATGTCCTTAATTTGCCTCCTGCTTTTCTTTTTCTTTCTTTTTTTTCATAAAGATTTATTTATTTATTTTGGAGAGAGAGCGAGCACAAGCAGAAAGGGGGTGCAGAGGAAGAGGGAGAGGCAGAGAAGCAGATTCCCTGCTGAGCACAGAGACTGATGTGTGGGGCTTGATCCCAGGATCCTGAGATCATGACCTGAGCTGAAATCAGGAGTTCAGCACTTAACTGACTGAGCCACCCAGGAGCTTCCACCTTCTGCTTTTCTGAAATGGGTCACTCAGAGTTTCTTCTTTGAGACTAAGAGAATACCAGCATTATCACCTCTTTCCACCTGAAGATAGAAAATGTCTATTTATTTATGTATGTATTTTTTTGCCTTCCTACACTAGTTCTCAAGCTTGTGGATGCACTAGAGTATCCCTCAGAGGGCTTGTTAAAACTGATTCAGTGGGTCTGTGTGGGGCCCAGGAATGTGCATTTTTAAAAGATTTATTTACTGGAGAGAGAGTGAGTGGGACGAGGGGCAGAGGGACAAGCAAACTCCCCGCTGAGTGTGGAACCCAAGGCAGGGCTCAGTTGCAGGACTCTGAGATTGTGACCTGAGCCGAAACCAAGCCTCAGACACTTAGCTGACTGAGCCACCCACGTGTAGTAGGAATGTGCATTTTTAAGAAACTCCTAGGCGATGCTAGTGCTGATGGTCTGGGCCTCATACTTTGAGAACAGCTGATCTAGAGCAAAGGGCTGGCCTGGGACTTGGAAGAACTGTATTGTGGTGCCGGCCTGGCAGTAAGTGGTTTGAGTGAGACACTTCATCTCCTCCGTCCTCAATTTCATCCTCATTAAACTAAGAGGCTCGATTCAGAATGGGATCTCCTTCAGGCTGATAGAATGTCTCTCTCAGACCTGGGTGAGCTGTCAGCCTGCCATGCTTGTCTCCATGTCACTCCCACACCCACAGGTCCACAGGCACGCACACCACATTACATCTCCTGCTCATATACACACACGGTGGAAGGGTGGTGGTGAGATAGGCAACCTCAGAAACAGATTACAGCATCTTGGAAGCAGAGGTAGTGCTACAAGGCTTTAGCTCACCCTTCCCCTTACTTCCAATCCCATCCGGCTTCCCTTCCCCGCCCTTTCCAATAAACGTCCTCTTAAATGAGAACATCTCTCTCCCCCTACAAATGCAATGCGTCCTCAGCACTCTCTCCCTTACCCTGTATAGATTGCTCTGCTCAAAGTCCCTCTAAGACAGAAATTTGTCAATAGCTACTGGTCGAAGGCTTCCCAGCCCTGAGGCTACCTTCTCATAAAATCCAAGCTGATTCATTGAAATATCAAAAACTGGAGAAATTAAGACAGGGATACATTTATTCAGTAAATCCCCATAGAATCCCTCCCTGTGGTGTTTTCCTTTTTTAAAAAAATTACACTAACTTATTTGAATTGCAGTAAGGAACTTCATACTGGACATTCGTGTAAACAGGTGTTAAGAAGTCTAAGGTATTTGTTAGTCAAGTGTGGATTTATAGTCCGCAGAGGATTGCTTCCTGGGATGCGCCCCTCCCCCCACCCTGGGTCAGGTTATTGTGTGACAGATGGTTTCACTTCTTCTGCGTGTGGAGAGTTAGGGGCTGTGAAAGGGCACTGTGCTTCATTGGCAGGGATTACACGGTCAATTGAAGTTCTCGGTGGACGGGGTTACTCATTCCACAAGTTTATGGGGTGTGGTTTATTTTTCTTTTCCTGTTGAAAATGTGTTTTTGTTTGGCTCTGGCAAAGCTGCCTGCCCTGGGTTCTGAATTGCTGCTCTAGCAGAGTTCTCAGGCCTTGACCTACTTGCACTAATGGCCCAGAAAAGTCTTGAAGAAGACTTGGCCCGAGGGAAGAAAGGGCACCCACTGGGCATTACTAGTGGGGCTGATGTTTACTGAGGAGGGGACACCACTCCAAGGATAAGCAAAAATCAACTTGGACCTTTTGATTACATAAAATGCTAAACAGCACATAATTTGCTAAACCAATCGTCCCGTAGAAGAAAATTTCTGTAAGAAAATTTCCTGGTTATGGAAGTTAATAGTGAATGAAACTGTTTTAACGTGATGCATGTTCTTTCCTGTGGGGTTTATGGAAATGGAGTGGCGTTTCTACTTGAATCAGTAGGTGATGCATTCCCTGCCTCAAAAGCTGGGGATAACACCAGTATTTATGAAAAATTCTTAAAATGAGCAAACAACCTGCGGTGCATGGGTGGCTCAGTTGGTTAAGTTCCCAACCCTTGGTTTCAGCACTGGTCCTGGGATGGAGCCCCACATCAGGCTCTGTGCTCAGCAGGGAGTCTGCTTAAGATTCTATCCCTCTCCTTCTGCCCCCTCCCACTGCTCGTGTGCTTTCTCTCTCTGTCTCTCTATCTCTCAAGTAAATAAATAATATCTTTTTAAAAAAATGACCAAAAACATCTACTTGACACCCTCATGTGTATTTTCCTTAGTAGAGAGAAGGCCAGTGGTGAGTTTTGGATTTGGAGGATAGGAGAAAGGAAAATTATTTTCCTAAATCCCAACTTCTACTCCTTTAGTTAACCAGATATATGTCACGAATCAAGTGTGGACATTGACTATTATTTTCTTTTTTTTTTTTTCCACAAGCAGGTGAAACAATTTTATTTCAGTTGTTTTTAAAACCACAAAGACACTATGTTCTTCATATAAAAACATTAGTACAGATAACTCTACTGTCTAGAAAATGATTATATAGACCCTCTCAAAGAAAAATGCACACCATTATGTGGTTCAGGCAAGTTACTTGGGAAAAACACATCTGGACTGATTCCTAAAACATATCACAAGACTACACTGCGTCTTTTGGTTCAAAGTATAGATTATTGTCATCAGTAAGGGTTCCTGCATTTGATAATACACATATAGACTGGTTTGTGACTTAATGCTCCCCATTGGGTCATCAGCCTTTTCTGGTTCATCAGCAGGTTGAGCAGGCTGTGCCTTTCTCTGTGGTCTTTCTTCAAGACCTTCCAGGAATGGAGATACATCATCATCATCATAAATCACAAACTCCAAGTCTTTACCAACAATTCCAATGGAAACATTCTTTGTAGTTAGGTCCTGTTCTGTAGGAAGTGTTTCTCGTAAGGCACACAGACCATATTTAACCAGTTCATTCAAATTGCAGTCCATAAACCCAGACATCTGTCTCTCCAAGTAAGTATGAGCTGATTGAGAACGGGCTCCATTGGACATGGTTCTACAGTCAAAATAGTTGGCAGATGGACAGGTTTGGAAAATGTGACGGCCCATATCATCGTGGCCAGCAGTACGCAGTCCAACACCATATGGTCTCCGGCCATATCGTTGTTTTGGTATCTGAGTCTTGCTTCCAATTAGAGATACAAGACGAGACACAGGAAGAGGTCTGTCAAATACAAATCTGGAATCCAAACACTCCTGGCGCATAAAATTACATAACAGTCGAGCATCAGCAGTACGTCCCGCAATTGAGATACCAATATGGTTATCAACATGGAGAATTTTCTTCCGATGAGCTGCGAGCTCTGACTGCTCTCTTCAATGCAACCAACACTGCATGGATTTTTGATTTCAGACCAACTGTGGCCGAACCTTGTTTGACAGCTTCCATTGCATATTCAGTTTGATGAATCCTGCCCTGAGGGCTCCAAACAGTGACATCATTGTCATAGTGGTTGCAAAACATGGTTCCGGCTTGGGTCTGGCTGTGGCCTCTTGCAGAGGTGCAGATTCAGGAGCACGGCCAAAACTCTCGATGCATGCCATCCAAGCGCTCCAAGGATTACTTTCTATAAAGGTTTTTTTAAAAAGTTATTATCTCCAAGGAGTTGACATTTCTGGATACTGGTTCAAGTTAAGACCATCTGACTTGAGACTTTTCTTGTACGCCACTCCCTGTGTAACGTCATCCTTCCCAGGGCAGTCCATCAGTCCTTCCCAGTCTGGTGGGTCCTCCAAAGCCCTCTCCACCTGCAGTGCCTCACCCCTTCTTCCAGCTCAGTGTTCCACCTGCTTCTCTCCCGCTGCCCTGGAGCCACAGCTTTTCCCACCTTTGTGCCTTCCACTGCCATTGCGCCCCTGCCCGTCCCTCCCCTGTACCTGGCAAATTCAACTCCTCCTTCCAGGCCCAGGCATGTGTCACCATCTGAAATTCCCCTCACTGTGAAAAATCCATTTCTTTCTCTAGTTTCCTGTCCTGGTTTACTTACTGTGCCTGTGAATATAGTACCACTAACGGCAGCTTTATGTCATGCATGCCAGGAGCCCGCTCAGTGCTTTACGTGCAATGTACCCAGCTAGGAAGAAAGAACTAACGTCATTGCCCTCCCTTTCCACTTCTGGAAAGTGGCAGAGCCAGGCCCATACCAGAAACCCAACCCCAGATCCTGGCTGTGAACCACTGGACCTGCAAGGTCTTCGGCGGGAGCCATACCGTCCTTTCCTGCTGCCCAAGCACCTTGCGCAGCGCGGTGCGCAATGGCCCATAGCAGGTGTCAGCGCGTGCAGTGTGGCGTTGGAAGTGTGGCTTTCCAAGAGCCTGGCTGGAGAGACAGGCGTCAGGCAGCTAAATGACGTTGGAAGGAGGCTGCTAGTTAGCTCTCCTGGGCAGCAGGTCACGAGGGGAGCCCCCAGTGCAGTGGACCCACAGTGTACCTCGTGGGGAGAAGGCCAGCTGCCTCCCTGCCACAGCACAGTTCTGACATCATGTCATCACAAGAGAGAAGTGTACTTTTTATTTCTCATTTCCCTCAAATACTGTGTTTCCAAGCATCCGTATTCAACCATCCTGCATAATGTAAGCAAAGACCCCATTGACCTCCCCAGGGGACAGTCGGAGGCCAGTGCCCAGGATCTGCCTCTCGGCTTTCCCAACACTTTGCTTCTCAGGAAGGGCTGAGGCATTTTCGCAGTTCACGTGTCTGTGCCACCCCAGACCTACCAGGCCTCCTAAGCTAGACTCCCCAAGGGGCAGGAGCCAGAGGGATTTTCTCTGTTAATAAAATCCTATGTGAGAACACAAGCTAGTAGGATCAGCATCCATTTTCCAAAACCTACTGACAGTTGTTTACCGTCATAAAAACCAACCCAAACTGGGGCACCTGGGTGGCTGAGTCAGCTAAGCATCTGCCTTTGGCTCAGGTCATGACCCCAGCATCCCATCCTCAAGTCCCTGGGATGGCTCCCTACTCAGCAGGAACCCTGCTTCTTCCTCACATCCCCAGCTCTGCTCTTTCTCACTATCTCTGTTGTTGTGTCTCTGTGGTCTCTTTCTCAAATAAGTAAAATCTTAAAAAAAAAATAAAACCAAAACTATAATTTAGGTATGCTATTAAGGCATTTAATTTTTTTAAAGACTTTACTATTTATTCCTGAGAAAGACAAAGAGGCAGAGACATAGGCAGAGGGAGAAGCAGGCTCCCTGTGGGGAGCCCGATGTGGGACTCGATCCCAGGACCCCGGGATCATGCCCTGAGCCACAGGCAAACACTCAACCACTGAGCAACCCAGGTGCTCCTATTAGAACATTTTAAATATAGGTATTGAAATTAATCATTTTATATGCCCTTTTTTATGTTGTATTTGAAAAGCTTAGCTGTGTAATCTCCTTAGGTCTAGAGTCGCTATTAAATTAAGGTTGAGTACAAAAATAACTGTAGTGTAATTCCAAGGTTAAAAGTTCTTTCCTTTAGTCTTTTGAAAAACTGATACTTTTGTTCATAATCTCAATGATGGGCCTATGGCTTTTTGTTTTACTATTTTTTTTGTTTGTTTTTGGTTTGTTTTTATTTGTTTGTTTTACTATTTTTTGAGATAGATATATAAAGTCTTCTGTAATTGCTGGATTCCACAACAAAATATTTTTTAAATTAATGTTATATAACCCGAGGGTCAGCTCAGACTCTGAACACTCTATAGTTTATTTGTTCTTTAGACAGGGAGGAGGGAAGGGCAGAGGGAGAGGGAGAGAGAGAATATCAAGTGCCAGGCTCCACACCCAGCAAGGAGCCCCATACAGGGCTTAATCTCACAACCCTGAGATCATGACCCAAGCCAAAATCAAGAGCCAGATGCTTAACCAAGACTGAGCCACCCAGGCACCCCTATAGTCTTTATAGATGTGTGTGTGTGTGTGTGTGTGTGTGTGTGTGTGTGTGTGTAAATTCAACTGAGTACATTTAAAGATTGGATTGGCTTTATTCAGTGATTCATGAATTGGGCAGCATCCCATCTAGTCTATTTGCATAAGATGACACTCCTAAAATATAGTCTTTTTAATGTGTCCTACTGCTTACAACCGGGGGTTTGAGGAGATAGTGGCTAAGAGAACAAGGCACAGGAAGTATCCAATAATATCCTGGCTCTATTTTCTCCTTTACAGGGTGAAGCATCAAGTAGAGTACCTGGGTCTGAAAGAAAACATCCGAGTGAGAAGAGCTGGTTACGCTTATCGGCGCATTTTCCAAAAATTCCTGCAGAGGTAAGAAACTGGTGACTCTGGACTCTTTTTTGGCTTTAAAAGGGTTTATTGACATATACCTCACTTACCGTAGCATTCATTCCTTTCAAGTATACAATTCATCGGCTTTTCATATATTCGTAGCGTTGTGCATCCATCACCACAGCTAGTTTGAGAACATTTTCATCACGCCAAAAAGAAACCCCACCTCCCTAGTCACCAAACCCCAATTCTTCCCCCGCCTTCCTCCCTAGGACACTTCTTTCTGTTTCTATAGAAAGAATTTCAAAATATTGCCTTATTCTGGGCATTGCGTAAAAATAGAATCACATGATATGTGTCCTTTGTGTCTGGTTTCTTTCAGTTAGCATAATGTTTTTATGGGTCATCCAGGCTGTAGTGTGTGTATCCGCACTTCATTCCTAATCCTTCCTGGTAATACGTATTTGCACTGATACTGCAATGTATTACATTTTACTTGTTCGTCCATCAGCTTGCTGATAGGCATCAGTTGTTTCCACTTTTTGGCTATTTTGAATAACAAAGAATGCTGCTAATCAACATTCACATACACATTTTTGTATAGGCATAGTTTTTATTTCTCTTGGGTGCTTACCTAAAAATAGAATTACTGGGTCTGATGGTAACTGTTTAGCCTTTTTGATGAATTGCAAGATTGGTTTCCAGAGTGGCTCTACCATTTTATGCCCCTACCAGCAGCATTTGAAGGTTCCAGTATATCTGTGTCCTTGCCAACACTTGCTAGTATCTGACTTTGATTATACCCATCCTAGTGGGAGTGAAGTGGTATTTTGTGGTTTTGATTTCATTTCTCTAATGGGAAATGATGTTAAGCATATTTCATGGGCTTATTGGCCATTAGAGAAATGTCTGTTCAGCTCTTTTGACCATTTTTAAATTGAGCTATTTTTCCTTTTTTATTAAGTTGTAACAGAATTCTTTTTACCCTTGTTTATTGTAGAATAAGTCAGTAGCCACAGTATTTGGTCTGCTTAGTGTAACACATAAGTTCAGGAAATCATGGTAATTGTGACACAGGAAGGTTTAACTGACCAAATTAATAGTATGAAGATGATTTCAGGAAAATATTTAGCCTACTTAAAAAAATAAGCTTAAAATATTTTACCTCAAAATTTTTGTAGAGCCCATGTATAAGCTTAAACTGATTTTCACATTTCCATTAAAGTATATTTGGTAAGACCTGTACTTAAATGTCTCTTATTTTGTCTTTTTGAAAAGGATAAAATTTAACTTCCTTCAAATAGTACAGTTTTCACTTCTTTTAACAATTCTAAGTTAATAGGGTCCCACTATATTTTCTATGTCTATTTACTTTCCATCAAGAGAGAATGAAGACATATTAGGCATATTAATCAGATAATAATTATGTCTTTCTGGTATAGATATAGGAATAGGATGTAAGAGGTTTTTTTAATTCAAATTTCATATAACAAAGAGGTAGCAAGCTGAAGAAGAGCTTCATTATGGTTTTCGAAATACAGTAATTCTAATGAACTAGTGTTTCCTTTAAGACTGTTCTTATTTCTTGTGTCCTGAGATTGGAATGGCCAGCCTACCAGTTACCAGTGTGGGTTGTCATATGTGGAAGGTCACTGATGTGGAAGGTCCAGAGAGGCTTAACAAATGAGTGGATCATTCTATACAATAAAGCCCCATTGACTGTCTCCACACAGTCAAGATCCCTGATAATTTGGGAGACAGTCTAGATTAGGTATAAAGTCCACTCTCATGGCTCTCTGAACTGATTAAAGGGGCCACTGCATGTATAGTGGAAGCAGAACTGTACAGAAAGAGGTAGTTAGGAAGTTGAGAAAATAAATCTGTCAAGTTCTTGCATGATTATAGCAGCAAACATTTGCTGATGAACAACTGAGATGTTAATTATGAAAGACTTCACTCTCCTTTAAACAGATCGATAACACTAGCTAGAATGGGACTTCTCAACCTCAGCTATTGACATTTGGGGCCAGATGAGTCTGTTGCGGGGCCATCTTGTGCATGGTGGGATGCTTAGCAGTCTCCTTGGCCTCTCCCTACAAGCCTCTATCCCTCCTGAGTCATGACAACCAAAAGTGTATCCAGACATTGCTTAATGTCCCCTGCCCAGGAGGGAGCGGGAGGAGTCAAAGCCAGTTGAGAACTACGGCTTAATCATTAATGTTTTTGTAAAACTGCATGTTTGAAAAATACCCTTTTTTTAATTAAGAGAGAAAAATTAAATTCAGAAAACAGTGAATGAAAAGTGTTCCCTCGGTCTTTCCCTAATTCAGAAAGGCCTGCCCTCAACAATTCCAAAGCATTCATAATTTTATCCTCCTTCAATATTTTTTCCTGTATTTGAAAACTTTAAAGTACATAGCCTCTCCAATTGACATTACAATTGAAAACTGATCAGGGCAGCCCGGGTGGCTCAGCGGTTTAGCGCCGCCTTCAGCCCAGGGCGTGATCCTGGAGACCCAGGATCGAATCCCACATCAGGCTCCCTGTGTGGGGCCTGCTTCTCCCTCTGCCTGTGTCTCTGCCTCTCTCTCTCTCTCTCTCTCTCTCTCTGTGTGTGTCTCTCATGAATAAATAAATAAAAATATTTAAAAAATTGAAAACTGATCAGATATTTTTTTTAATTTAAACTTGGCTTTTTTTGTGGGTGTTTTGTTTGTTGTTTGGGTTTTGGAGAAACCAGTTCTGAAAGACCTCCTTCCTTCCATATTATTTACAAACAGGCAAGCCATTGGGCACCCCCCCCCCCCACCTGGTGGGCTCAGTCAGTTAAGCATCCAACTCTTGATCTCAGCTCAGGTCATGAATTCAGACCCTGCACTGGGTTTGAAAAAGACTAGCCATCAAACTTGACTTCCATAAGCAATGCTGAGAACCTCCTCACTGGGGAGAGTAGGCAATCCTGGTTGCCCTGGCAGGAACATCTGAGCCACCCTGAGCAGGTTGTGTTACATGTTTGCAGGAGCTCTGTAGTTGAGCTGTGAAGTGACCTGGTTGGTTATAATATCCGGACCTCTGTTGAGGGTCATCCTGACCGCACGCACGGGACTTTCTTCAGTTCCTGACATAGAGGAAACATGTAGTGAATCTCTGTTAGTTAGCCCCTTTATGTTGAGGGGCTTTCACTGAAGTGATTCTATCCTTGGATGTCTCCCCTCTAGCCCCCCTTCTGTGTGTGCTTTTCCTTTCAGAAGAGACAAATGGGCGGTCCTGTCTTAGAGCAGGCTCTTGTGATGTCATATCTCTTTTGGTTTGAGAATGCTAGGAGAGTAATAAGAATAAAGCTTGGAAGACAATTTTTCAATAAAAAGTACTCAGAAATGGCTAGAAGGCCATCTATGTCCATGGGCCGGGAATATTTCTCCAGAGACAGTGCTGTTTTCTGCAAGATGTGTGAGTCTGAGACCCTGATCTTATCCCATGATCCTCTGTGAGTACTTGAACCATGTCATACCTCAATTCCTCATGGCTGAGAAAAAAGGCTTTGTTTATAAAGTTGCTTTCTAGATATCTGTACAAAGCCTGCAGAGTAAGAAAGTACCTACCCTGAAGGAAAAGGATGTATTCATACCCACCATGACTGGTGTGCATGCCTCCTACACCCCACCCTTTGAGGGAAGCCCACAGGTCTAACAGCGGTGGTTCACACACAACCTAGAGCTTAAAGGGTAGGCCTAGCAAATGGGAAATGGGCCTTTGTGTGTGTTTATTTCCTCTGTGAAAAATCCTTTATGTTTATCAAAACCATCCCTCTTGACTAAGAATTGGAGACTAAAAATCAAAAGATGCCTTAATATCCCTCCTGGTGAGCCATGTGCTCTTGAAGTAAACCCTGCCTCACCTTCAGAAGAACACCCTATTCACCACCCCCACTACACCTTTCCTATCTTTAGAAAGTGCTAAAAAGCTATTAGAAATGGCAGCCACTTTGGGTCTTGGAATGAGAGAATATCTGCTAATTCTTAGAAAACAACTTTTTGAGCTAAGTAGCATGTGCCCCTTACCATAGCTGGAAAAATAAGCCCAAATGTGGGTCCTGATTCTTAAGGAAAAAAATCTGGTAGGAACATAAGAGCTTTCTGAAATTTATCTTATGGCACCATTTATACTCCTCACAAACCTCCTTCCTTTGACCTTGACTCAGCCTCTCAGAATGGTAGGGGCAGGGGGAAAGGGACATTTGTGAGGAAAGTCAAGCCATATCCTGGGCAAGGGAAAAGAAAGAAAAGAAGGTTCAGGAAACTGTGGGGTGTCAAGGGTGTCCTACTAGCTGCCAAGACTTTGGTGTCCTTGGATGTTGGAAACATCCTCAACTCCAGTGCCAGCAGCTAGAGGTCACTGGGGTCTGGGTGGCATTTCCTCTGAGGAGGAAACATTGATTGGTCATCTGAGATAACAAACAGCCCGCAGTCAGAGCCGAAGAGAGCAGCCAGTGCACAGGCCTTGAGATGAAATATTGGCATAGCTTGGTCTTAAACTGAAAATGCTTGATGAGAGGAATGTAAGCTCTGATCCTCAGCTCTCCAAAATTATCGCAGGCACCACTTAGGCAGCATACCATGGCCTCGTGCCACCTGATACCAGCACTGTATCCCAGAGAAGGACGAGTAAACTGGGGATGCTTACTTAGTAGGAGAGCCTTATGCTAGAATCGTGCCCTGGTCTCTCCAACAAATACAAAAGAAGTGAGGAGGGCACATCAGGCTTCTTGAAAGCTAGGGGACCACTGCCATGGTCCACAGTCAGAGGGCCCTGGAAATGCCACGCAAACCCCATGTCTTGCCCAGACATGTTAGAAGCCCTATCAGGAAAAGGGAGAGAAAGTCTCTGCAAAACAATTTCCTTACTATAAAAAAATCAAATGAGAAAGGCAGCATTATTTTAATAGGGGTGGAGGCATGTGAATTGCAAAGAGCTACCCGTTTGCGGTTGCACAATATGGATACTTCCCTTTAGAACTTTGATTAGATGGCGCTAGGCAGATTTGGACTCTTAGAGACTTATCATCTTGGGGGCCTGGGTTTTTCTTTCTTTCCCATAGCCTGCAGGAATTTTTCTCCCTCATCCATGTATTTTATTTTTATTTGTATTTATTTTATTTAAATTCAGTTTGCGAACATACAATATAACACCCAGTGCTCATCCCATCAAGTGTCCTCCTTAGTGCCCATCACCCAGTCACCCCATCTCCCCACCTTCCACCCCCTCTGCAACCCTTTGCCTCCCAGAGTTAGGAGTCTCTCATGGTTCATCTTCCTCTCTAATTTCCCCACTTCCCACTCAGTTTCCCCTCTTCCCTTACAGTCCCTTCACTATTTCTTATATTCCACATACAAGTGAAACCATATGATGATTATCTTTCTCCGATTGACTTATTTCACTCAGTGTAATACCCTCCAGTTCCATCCACATTGATGTAAACAGTAGGTATTCATCCTTTTTGATGGCTAAGTAATATTCCATTGTGTATAAATGGACTACATCTTCCTTATCCTTTCATCTGTAGAAGGACATTCTCAGTTCCTGCCACAGTTTAGCTATTGTGGACATTACTGCTATAACGTTGGGGTGCAGGTGTCCCGTCATTTCACTACATCTGTGTCTTTGGGGTAAATACCCTGTAGTGTAATTGCTGGGTCATTCCCTCATCCATTTAGATTGCCAGTACATTCCTGCTTGCTCACTGGGTTCCAGAGTGGCATCTAGAAAGGCTCTGCTATCAGTCATGGGTATGTGGCTTCATTTGTTTGACTTCATTTTACCACATATGAAATATATTCATGCAGATGTGTGGCTTTGCCTAGGTATTTTCATTTTTAAGCTTTTTATCTCTAAGGAATGGGAGGATTTGCTTCTTCAAGACATTTAAAGACATTATCAGGCAAGACGTGGATATTTGGGAGGAACAGAGAGAGTCCCTAGAATCACTTTAGTCCCATACAGCCAACCCTAAGGGCAATAACCTGTTCCTGTCCTCTCAGTGAGCTCTGGATCCTGAAGACATGGCCGCTTTTCTTACCAAGATTCCCTTTTCTTTTCTTCCTTAGATACCATAAGTCAGTCTAATCCTGATAGTAGCTTCTGGGAACAAAGGGCCTGGCTTGTCTAGAGGCCCGGAGCCCATTCATTGACTGTGTTCTGGATGTGCCTGTGCAGAGGCTTTGCCCTCCAATTTCTCTTCTACACTCTTCTCTGATTTCTCCTCCCTCCCCCTCCTTCCTGCCACCTTGAGTCTTGAGTCTTTGGGACCTTCTGTATTTGACATCTTTAGTGTACTTTCCGTCCATCGTAGGTCAGTCTCTTGCGTTATTACAATGTTTGTGGTATAGATGTGTAGTACACTGTGTGGTCTTTTTAAAAAAAAAAAAGATTTTATTTATTTATTCATGAGAGACACAGAAAGAGGCAGAGACTAGGCGGAGGGAGAAGCAGGCTCTCCATGGAGAACCAATGCTGGACTCGATCCCCAGACCCCAGGACCATGACCTGAGCCAAAGGCAGATGCTCAGCCACTGAGCCACCCAACCATACGGTCTTTAAAAGAAATGCTTACGGATAAGCCAATCCATGGCTCCTATGTAGTGTTATGATTAAAGAAGCAGACTGGGGTTCAAATCTCAGCTCTGACAGTTGCCAGCTAAGTAACCCTAGGTGAGTCTCTATTTGCCTCTGTGTCCAAATCGGCAAAATGCTAAGACCAACCTAATCAGGTGGCTGTAAGGAGAAAATGAGACCATACATCTGAAGCTCCAGGAACAGCACTCGATGCAGAGAGAGCATCCCATAGATGTAGGATGATTGCTCATTACCACTGAGCCCCAGACATTGGGAAGGTGCTAGATGGGTAATATGAACTACACGAGTGTGGCATCCATGTGTGGAGCTCTTGTCCTCATGGAGGAGGCACAAATTAAGTAAGTGCAAATATGAATAGAATTACGAGTGATGATGTATGCTCTCAAGGAAAAATATTATTTTCTATGAGAGAAAATAGAAGAGGGGAAGCAATTTTTGCTTGGGTAGTCCAAAAATGTCCCTCTGGAAGTGTCACTGAAGGGCAGTCCCCCTGCACTGGAGCCAGCAACATGAGGCATTTGCAGAATGGCACACCCAGTAGAGGGAAGGGCATGGGCAAGGCTGTGAAGTTGGAAGGTTTAGTGGGCATGAAGAAGAGGCCGTCCTTCCAGGAACACAGGGAACAGGAGAGAATGTAGAGAGAAGAGCCAAGGACCGCATCACCTGGGCCTCATGACTCAAAATTGCACAGAATTCCGAAGGTGAAAGTTGATGCTTAGTAATAACTGCTGCTTGGGACACCTGGGTGGCTCAGTGGTTGAGCATCTGCCTTCAGCTCAGGTTGTGATCCTGGGGTCCTGGGATCGAGTCCCACATTGGGCTCCCTGCAGGGAGCCTGCTTCTCCCTCTTCCTTTGTCTCTGCCTCTCTCTCTCCATGAATAAATAAATAAAATCTTAAACAAACAAACAAAAAATAACCGCTGCTTTTAGGGAGCGTTATAAAACTCTTTGCATTAACTTAAGCGTGCTAAAGAAATCAAGGGAAATCACTATGGAGAAAAGAATGTTTGGTTTTGCCCAAAGATTGTCATTGGCCCCCTTCAAGAGTGCTATTTTTAGATGGCGATAGAAAGGAAAAGCAGATTTTCATGGGATGTTGACATGGAAGCAGTCGGATGGGGTATGGGGAGGAGGGATGCTCCGAAATGGGAATACCAGGCCCAGTGGGGTTTTGCCGCTGTCAGGCTCCGTCCCTCAGCCCTAGAACAGAGGTGAGCGGATCTCTGGGACCTGGCAGCTCCAGGTGCCTCTGGTGGGTCCAGAGTGAGTCTGATCCTTCTCTCCCCTGTTGTCCTCACAGGTATGCCATTCTGACCAAAGCCACCTGGCCCTCGTGGCGAGGGGACGAGAAACAGGGTGTCCTCCACTTGCTGCAGTCCGTCAACATGGACAGCGACCAGTTCCAGCTTGGGAGGAGCAAAGTGTTCATCAAAGCCCCGGAGTCTGTGAGTGCACGGCTGCCCCGCTCGCTTCCTGGGTGCCTCCCCGTCTCCCTGCAGCACCTCTGCTGCCCCTTCCCCATGCGGCTGGCTTCCTTTTCCCACCTTGAGTTCCTGTCCCCTGCCCCCATGTAGGTCACTCCCCACATCCCTGCTCCTTATGGCCTTCCGATTGCTCAGGGAGTATGAAAAGAAGTCATCACAGAATAGTTTTCTTTTCTTTCTTCTTGTCTCTCTCTCATTACATGGTCATGCTCTCAAGGTCAGGGACTCCTGTCCCTTTAATATGCCATTATGTCCTCAGAGCCTTGCACAGAAAGTGGCTCAAAGCAGGAGCCTCCGGTTATTTATAGTGTCCAGTAGAGTCTAAGCTAAAACGACTTCTTTGTCTCATAAAGAAGGCTTGGGTAACCTCACATCCTCACTTGGGTGACACTAACAGGCCACTTGCACACGGGCACAGGCTTCCTCCTTGCAGGTAGAACAGAGTTCGGGGTGGGAAGTCTCAGAACTATATCTTGAAGACCGTGAAGGAGCCTGGAAATTTTGGAGGGAGGAGCAGAAATCTCTGGGTTCATGGAACACAAATATTTCCCAGTAAGAGAGTCACACATACATTTTACAATTCACAAACTTATTAGACCTCCACAGATTAATCGGAGGAACTTCTTTATCTTTTCCTGATGGGGAGGGGGGTCTCTATGAGCCTAACGAATGTCTGTAGGAATTTCTCTCAGTTTCTAAGTTGAATTCCTTAGAGCAGAACCTGTCAGTCCTTCTGCCCCATTATGAATGGGGCTATGGGGAATGGAATGGAGACATTACTTTTTAAGATGGAGAAACTTCTGGAATTAACCAAGGTTAGGCATCATCATTTTCTGAGGTTCCTTGAACAATCACAAGACTCCATTTCAAGAGTCTATGGTGCACTTAGCAAAATTAGTCATCAGATCAAGGGGAAATAACATGAGAACTGACAGCGTGGGTGATAGTGAAAACACTTGAACTTGAGGCAAATCCTGGTCTTGCAGTGAGTTCGCTCCTCTAGAATGGGCCCCTCGGCCACTGTTCTGCCTCCGAGGATCAGCCTGAGACCTACAACTGTTAATGGCTGTCACTGAATGGCTTTAAGAACCATAAAAATTATTAAATAAATAAGTGGCACACATCAATAGAACCCGTTTATGAAAAGTTTGTGGTAGCATTTTCCACTTGGAGTTATTTGTAGCTTCACAGCAATTTCATTTCCAAATATAAAATGAAAATGTTGTGTCATACACCATTAAGCAACCCACAGAGCAGTTCCTGTTCTTTCTAAAATGGGATGGAGTGATTTATCAGTACAATGCAGAACTCCTCTGTTGTTTTATACCCGTTTTTACTTTTTTTGTCTTGCCTGATTTTCACATATAATTAGAACAGCCTCAATATTTTTCATACTTTTTTTTTTCTCTGATTTAGTTGAGCTGTGGGGTTTTACTTCCAAAACCAAGGTTTATTTTGGGTTTTGCTTTTCCTTGTCTTTCTCCCAAATGTTTTATTACCATCACTTGATTTTCCTTTTCCCCATCTTTTTACACACGCACGCATGCAAACACGTGCACGCGCCTTCACATACACTCTCTCCCCTCCCCCATCATTTCTCGGTCCACATCGATCCCTGACACTGCAAATACTTTTACAAAAACTGGCTTTTAAAAAATCTACATTGCGACTTTGTCTCAACTTTTATGGTATATGTCCTGACTACACAAAATAACCCATTTGTTTTAAGAACCCACTTTAGACATCAGACACCAAAAGGTTTGTGTTTGCTTGTTACATGTGTCTATGATCTAGATTTTTTTTTCCTCTCTCTCTTTCTTTTCCTTTTGGTCTTGAACCCCCCTGATTTTGAACCCCATGGCTTTTGGGGAAAAAAGCTAAACCTCAGCTAATCTTTGATAATCTATAGGAAGTTGGGAATTGGTTGCCTCCTGCTTTCTGAGTCACAAGTGTATTTTCTGTGACACTCCCAAAATAGTTCTGGGAACGAGGAAAACAAGGCTTACTCAGAAACCCAACACACAAGATAAGAAAGACCAACGAATATTCTTCAAACAGGCAACCGCAGGGCTGAGATTTGAAACATTCTGTCCAAATATGAAACCATGTATTCCTCTTGGTTTTAGAAAAACGCTCCTTGCGCCTATTGTGTATGGCACTGAAGGCTGCAGAATGAAGCAGCCCCTTCCCTTTTGAGTTTGAGATGTTTTTGCACAGCTGGGGCTGTGACAAGCAGGAGTTGAGTGACAGGAAGGGACAGATGTGGCTTCTGAGTACAGACCCAGATAAACAGAGACAACAGATCAAGCCTGGCTGCCTTCAAACCAAATTCACTTGTTTACTTCTGAAACATTTCTGCACTGACTTGTCATCATCTTTACTTGTTTTTATTGGTACATTTTATTTTGTTTCCTAGACAGTCACGAAAACCACTTCCTAGGTGGACGAGAAAGTTTCCCACCATTTCATGAGTTGATCAAATGCAGATTGACAGAGAAAGATTTGTGTGTCAAAGTGAGAAGAGCCTGGCAGGGCCTGGAAGACCTTAGTTCACTTTCTGGACCCACCCAACCCTAGTTCCAATCTTCTCATCTGTGAAATGGAGATAACAGGAATATGTGGCCTGTGTGTTGCTGATGTGCTGAATGAAATAATGTATTCTAGAATGATTCTTGAGCCATTGCGGGCACTTGGCACGTGACAGCTATTTGCTATCAACTTCATTCTTTCAGAGCTCCATTGAGTTGGGCGGAGCAATCAGGACTGTCAAAATGGCCTGGGTCTCAAGACCTGCCAGTGTCTGATATGGACCCTTAAACAAAACAGTCTGAGTCCCTCTTGGTGAACCCACGTCTGTTAATTGCACATCTTAAGTCCAGCTCCAATTGCTCTGGTTATTATCCTCTGGCCCAATGAGTCCTTGGAGAATCTGTGCAGCAGGACGTCTATGGTTTTATGGAACTGAAAGTAGGGCAGCCCTATTTCCACAGCAGCACAAGCTCTGCTCCTACAGAAGCTGGAAACCCTGTTAAGAGGCGACATGCAGCAGTAAACAACAGCCTCCTCCAACTCGTTTCATCTAGCTAGCTAATATCCTCTTGGGATCGAGGCAGGGAACCAGTGGGTAAATGGTGAATCATTCATTTGATTTGCACAGATTATGAGCAAGGCAGGGCAGACATTATCAGGGTCCAACTGACGCTCAGATACAGCTATTTCCCATTATGTTTTTTATTAAAGGAAGAAAACAGAGAGATAAGGACGTTCTAGTGATTATAAACAATATGCCCCAGGAATCATGTTTTCACTTTTGTTCATGAGTCTGAGAAGCTGCTTCCCATGTTATGTCTTTGACTAAAAACTGAATGTCTTGAAATAACCAAAGAAAATGATGTCTGGGTCTTAGGTATTGGCTCACATTTGCCTTCTTTACATTCACAGCTATTTCTTCTAGAAGAAATGAGAGAGAGGAAGTATGATGGGTATGCTCGGGTGATACAGAAATCATGGAGAAAGTTTGTGGCCCGGAAGAAATACGTGCAAATGAGAGAAGAAGGTATTTTGGTTGTTTTTGTTTCATGCATTTAACAAATCTTGAGAATAATTTTAAGCGTGGATGAAGTGACAGTTCACCTTACTCTGCATATAATGTCACACGTTAAAAAGCTTGCATGCGTTTCTCTGTGTATTCCCACATAATTCCCCTCCTCTTTTTGGGGTACCTGACCTTCCTGTCTTCTCTATCCTTCCGGTTATCCTAGCCTCAGACCTCCTGTTGAACAAGAAGGAGAGAAGGAGAAACAGTATTAACAGGAACTTCATTGGGGATTATATCGGGATGGACGAGCACCCAGAACTCCAGCAGTTTGTGGGGAAGAGGGAGAAGATCGATTTTGCAGACACGGTGACCAAGTATGACAGGAGGTTCAAGGTACACACTGGGCATGGCGCACCGTGGAGACAGTTGCACTTTGACACGTCTATGCACCTTCTTACAGCCCCTCTCCTTACAGGGTGTAAAGCGAGACTTGCTTCTTACTCCAAAGTGCTTGTACTTAATTGGACGAGAGAAGGTCAAACAGGGCCCAGACAAAGGCCTGGTGAAGGAGGTGCTGAAGCGGAGAATCGAGATGGAGAGAATCTTGTCTGTGTCCCTCAGGTGCGTGGCAAGTGTCGGAGGCGGGGCTGCCTGACTCTCCTCGTCATCACCGTCCGCCCTTCCAAATGCAGGCTGGATAAAGCCCTGGCTGGCTTCCCCAGTTGTCAAAATCATGGTGAAGAGAACCAAGCTTCCGCTTCATAGACCTTCATAGGTCTCAGGAGTGAGATTCCAAGCAGTGGCCTCCTGGCCAGCTGGGGTAGTAGGAGTAGGTCAAGGGGGTGCTGAGATCCCTTATTCTCATAAAGTGTGAGGGGAAAACCTGCTATTTGAAACTGAGTATACCGGCTCTGACTGGGGTCCTGTCCTGACCCCCAAGCCCACCTCACCCATGTCGAAGACCTGACCCATTTCACCAGCAAAGGCCCAAGCAGAGGTAGCTATTCGCTCATCAGTATTGCTTTTTAGTTTGTGGTGACCATGGATTGTGCTGAGAGGGAGGTTTCTTTGGACGCCTTAAGTTCCTTTTGGCCTATTCGTGCATGGAGAGAGTACAAATGGTCCCCATAATTTGTAGCCCTGGAGTCATTGCCAAATGCTCCCTTCAACCCCAAGTTCACAGGCAGCGGCCCTGCCTCTTCCTGTCAACACTCTGGCTTTCTTTTGGCAGAGGGGCTTGTATGTGTGAGGAGACTTCCTAAATCCTCCCATGCTCAGATCTTCCAGACTAATTTCCCTCTGATGAGAGGAAATCCTCCCAGTCCACAGAAGGCTGAGGAAAGAGGAAGAAAGGCCCTGTTGAGCTCAGTAGCTTCCCGCTGAGTTAGTTGCATCCCTGGATCCTTCTGAGGAGATTGTTGCTTCTATCAGGGCAAGCTGCGGGCCGCCGTTGTCTCAAAGGTAGCTAGTGATGTTCTGGTCGCTTATGAACATGTCTTTCTGGAATTGGAACACCTCTCAACTCTTATTCCACATGGAAGACAAAACTGCTGCTCTCAGGAAAAAGCCAGGGTTTTGTGTGTTCAGGCGTCCGACCTACCAGGCCGGGAATCCTGGCTCCAGTGTCTAATCCAAAACAGATTGTGAGTTGTGTCCATTCTTGCCTTTGTCCCTGTGGTTTCTGATTCTCTCTGTTCCCAGTTTTCCTGATGAAGGGCCAGGTGGTGCTGTAAGGTTAAGTGTTTAAAACACTTCAGCTGAGATGTGGTAAAACTTGCAAGCAGATGAGTCCATCCGCAGCCTTTTCGTAGTCTCACCTCAGATGGGCCTCAATGCCCCGGATTTCAAGGAAGAGCTCCAGGCCCTGTCACGGTTCAGGAAGTCTTCCTGAGCACTCAGCTCACCATCTGGGTCACAACCGGAGCTGGGCAGGTGCTGGCCACACTTCCTGGCTAGCCGGGCTCTGAGGCTGCCCTTGTTCCCAGGAACCCAACTGAAAGCTTCCTTTTGTCTTGCATGGGGACCAGCTACACCTGAGCTAAGCGGGGTTAGCCGAAACATGCTGCGTACTCCTGACAGGAAGCTGTGGCTGAGCGCCAGGGAATCGTAGCTCCCGGGCATATGTGCTCATTGCTCTGAGAGTGGTTATTATTCTTCCCGTGTTATTAATGCCCAGGCCTCTGCGTAACCTTCAGACCACTCAGGCAGTGCTTGATCATAAATAACCCTATGTCTGCATTTGTATCAGCCACTCTGATGCTATCTTTTTTGTCTAGTCCTTGTGATTTATCAAGGTGTGGGATATCCCCACTCAAATCTTTTCCTTTTGTCTTGTCTTCTCTCAGCCTCTGGGGATACAGTGTCTCTTGGTAAAACCACCTTCCTCTTGCTTCCTCTTGAGTATTCATGGTCTGGACATTTGCTCCCTTATGGCCTTTCTTACGAGACGATGTAATTAAAGGAGGTACTTGGGCTAAAAGTTGTTCTGGCTCTCTCTGGAAAGAAAAGAGTCTGAGTCATTGTAACTTGTGATCTGTGCATGTTATAGTTACTGGGCCTCACACTCACAGAATTTAATGCCGCTCCCTCGTTTCCTTCATCCACTGGGTTAGGCCAGTAATCTAAACCAAGTGAGGAATGTAACCAGATGGGTGATGGTATGCGCAGAATCAAACCCAGAGTAGAAATTGATTGTGGTACCAGACCACCAAATGTGTGTGTGTGTGTGTGTGTGTCTTCTCAAAATATTTCAGTACGGGCATAGAGAAGGATTCTAATATTTGTCTGGTAATTCAGGGAAAAAGTTGTATCGTGTATATGTTTGCTGAAAACTGAGGCTTAGTGCTTGACTACTGGCTGGAATGATCACCCAATGGCTTCTTCTAGTGAAGACCATCACAGTGCCTGCAAGCTCGGGCTTCTGGACCACCTCTAACTCTTACAAACACTGTGAAAACTGAATGGGCTCACAGCTCCCAGTCACACCAACCAACCGTGTGAAAACAACCAACTGACATTTTGGGAAATGAGAGCATGACTATTTTAATACGAAGGATTTAGTGCTGCTTTCTTTAGGTGTGATCATGGTATGGTAGTTATTTTTGTCGAAAGAGGCTTTGTCTGGGGCACCTGACTGGCTCAGTTGGTAGAGCATGCTACTCTTGATCTTGGGGTTGTATGTTTGAGTCCCACGTTGGGTGTAGAGATTACTTAAAAATAAAATCTTAAAAAAAATAAACAGGCTTTAAAAAAATAAAATAAAGAGGCTTTGCCTTTCTTTGATACACAGTAAAAAACATCTAAGGATGAAATAATATTTATACTTTGCTCTTACATAACCGAGTTTGTGTGTGGAAATGGGGTAGTAGGAGTATAGACAAATATCATTGTCTGTAGACTGATAATTGTTGAAACCTCCCAACGAGTGGAGGTTCATTCCGCTGTTCTACTTTTAAAAAATATTTGAGGGGATCCCTGGGTGGCGCAGCGGTTTGGCGCCTGCCTTTGGCCCAGGGCGCGATCCTGGAGACCCTGGATCGAATCCCACGTCGGGCTCCCGGTGCATGGAGCCTGTTTCTCCCTCTGCCTGTGTCTCTGCCTCTCTCTCTCTGTGTGACTATCATAAATAAATAAAAATTTAAAAAAAAAATAAAAAATAAAAAATAAAAAATATTTGAGATTTTCCGTAGTAAAAGTTTTTCCTAATCCTCCTAGTAGACATAGTTTTAGAAGTTTCTACCTTTATAAAAATAGATTGAAATATATCTAAGCAAATTATCATTGAAGTTTTGGGGTATCTAGGTGGCTCAGTGGGTTAAGTTGCTGCCTTTGGCTCAGGTCATGATCCCAGAGTCCTGGGATCAAGTCCTGAGTTGAGTTCCCTGCTTAGTGGGTATCTGCTTCTCTCTCTCCCTCTGCTCTTCCCCTTGCTCGTGCTCTCTCTCTCTCTCTCTCTCTCACACACATACACACATACTCTCTCTCTCTCTCCCTCAAATAAATAAAATCTTTTCAATTGTCACTGAAAATTTTCTTAAAAATTTAGTTAACAATAAAAGTATAGGATAGGCCCAATAGCTCAGGGAGATAGAAAGACTACAGTTTCTCAAAGGAGCTCTAGAATAATTTGAAAAGGAAAAATCCTATCTGAATGCAACTTCAATCAAACACCAATGCCTGCATTTCTGCCTTTATGGGGGAGTTGGCAAGAATATCAGGAGACGGCATACCAACAAGTATTTGAGATGTTGGATTTCCGGGGCTTGGAGTGTCTGCTCACGAAGGCTGATGACCATTAGTTTTTGAAAGAACCTTCAAAAGCTGCTTCTTAACCAAGTAGTGAGCTAGCTTCACTCTTGTTTGAGAAACTCAGTTTGCTGGAGCAGTGGCCATAGGTGAGAGAGCCTGTGTTCTTTGCTCTCGCATTGTAGGTCATGAGATTGGTACCATCCAGTCTCCTACCTGCCCAGAATGTTTCACTGCCTAATTGCCTAAACTTGGCAATAAGAACAGCCTACTTCACTACTACTTGGCTGTCCTGAAGCGTTACTGAAATCTTTACCTGAAGGGACCTTTGAGCTTTGGGAAGCTGCAAGCCCAACATTTTTGGACTGACCGCCTGCTTTCTGTTCAGCTCTGAGGTCTGAAGGTGACTCAGAACATAGTCACTGCCACAAGGAGCTCCCTCTCATTCTGGAAAGGGGAGCAGACACCTAAGTAGACATGTGCCACACAGGATACAGGTGGGAATGAGCCTTCTCACCTCCTTCCCAAGGAGGCCCTTATTTAGACCTGGCACAGCACATGTCTACACTCTCAGAGAAATCAAGTAGGACCCAAACTGGTGCCCCTGGTTTCTCTAAATGGTAGACTTCTGGATAAGGTTTATTTTCTTCTTTAACCACCACTGTCCTTTCCAGTTTGCTAACAGGAGCATATTTCATAATTAGGAAAACATTTTTAAAAGGTTTAAATAAAGGCAGGGCTGGCCTAAGAAATTGCCCTTTCAGCTTAAGGAGAAAAAAAAAAAAAAGACTCTAAGTCTTTACTCAGTATTTTGTAACTAACCTTTTTGTGAAAAAGACATTGGTTAAGGGAGTGAAACAAGATTTTTCTAGTGTTGTCAGCAGTACAACAATAAGCCACAAAGATGAGGGGATAAAATTTGAGTGGAGAGCCAAACCCAAGGACTAGTAAAGAATCTTTCAACACGGGGTACTACATCAAACATCTGTAAGGAATTGGAGCTTGAGCATATGAATAAGACAGGGGTGAGGTCCAAAGATAAGTCTGAGTTTTTAGAATAAATAAATGTAAAATCTTTGTGTTCAGACCCTGGAGCGTGGGCTGAGGAAAGAGGCCTGGCTGAAGATGGTTTCACTGACTCCCGTGCCTGGGTCACCGGAGGGGAGGGGATTTTGAATTTGATGGTTGAAGTCAAAGTGTCCAGACACTTTCTCATTTCCAGACTCCTGCTGATAATTGACCCTAAAGATTTGGCCTGCTTGCTTTTCTTCTTTATGGTAATGAAACTCCTAATAAATCTCAGTACATTAAACTATTGAAGGTTACTTGTGTTGGGTTCATTCAGCCCTGTTGGATAAGCACTGTCCCGCCTCAAGTACAGCCAGACAAACAGACACATCCAGACCTGCCCCAGAGCACTCTGCGTCGAGCAACTAAAACAGGAGTTTCGTTCCTCACTCCACACACCGAAAAGTGGGGCTTCTTGTTTTACTCTCTCCCTGTTGCATGCACTCTCTTCGTCATGCAACAGTCTTCTTACCCCTGGGTTAGGATGCCGGGATGCTTGGATTTTATTTCATTAATTCCAAATATCTTTTATGTAAGTACCTTTGTTCAGAGTTCTGACTTACTACAATTGAAGTGATTGAGACAGTTCCAGAGTTTTCATCTGCCTAGAAATAGGAAGCTGATAATAGCTTTGTGGCTATACCCTCTGAGGTACCTTCTTGGACTTTTAAGAAAATATTCCAATTCCTAATTTGGAAAAGGTTATGAACAAGGAGGTGTAGTAGAGACTGTGAGTTGTCCTACAGGACCAACTGTGTCCTTTCCATGCAAAGAGCTGACGGCTTGCCCAAAGACTGCATTTCCCAGGCTTCCTTGCAAGGTAGGAGTAACCATGGGACAGGACACTGGCCAATGGGGTGTGAGCAGAAGTGACTTGTACAACTTCCTGGTCACATGTGTAAAAGGACGCCATGGATGCCTGGCTCCCAGGCAGTGTAGCATGGTCATGTCGGTCCTCAATTGCTTTTACACATGCTACGGGGTAACAAGAGATAAAAACTCAGTGTTGTTTAAACCACCAGTTGCCAGGGTCTTCATTGTGACAGAAAAACCTATATCCCAACTATAACAAGAGTATACAGAAAACTAGTTGTGATGTAGGGAAGTTTGAAAACAAACTCGTGGGGCACCTGGGAGGCTCAGTGATTGAACGTCTGCCTTTGGCGCAGGTCGTGTTCCGGGGGTCCTGGGATTGAGTCCCGCATGATTCCTGCTTCTCCCTCTGCCTGTCTCTGCCTCTCTGTCTCTCTCATGAATAAATAAATAAAATCTTAAAAAAAAAAAAAAAAAAGCCATGCTGTTGGCATTTCCTGCACTTGGGGGGATTAAAATGTTACTGTGGCCAACTCATTGAAGCAGGTTTACTTTGTTTTTCATACCTGGAAAAACACCATCCCTAATGAAGTGTCATTCTTCAGAGGGTTGTCGTCCTTATTTGACGGTGGTGCTTGGAGATAGTTGTAAGTGTGTATATTATGAAACCTTTGGGATTGGTGGCCTCCTTCAACTGAGCTGTACATCAAATAGGGAATAAGAAGCCTCAATTATATGTGTGTTGTTTCCATGAAGTCTAGCTGGGCCTGGACATGGAACTGAGTCTAATCAGTCCCCTCTACTGTTCCACAAGGCATTTCTCCCAGGACTGGGTTTGCCTTAGCCTCTTCCAGTTCTTGTGGCTCCTCACATGCCCTTCCCTCCAGCCCCAAGTTTGTCACCAGCCCTACCCTAGCCAAACACACAGTTTCCGCAACGCTGTGTTCTTTCACTGTCCCGAGAAGTTCATTAGCTTGATGGTGAAGCTTCTGCTTGCTTTCTGTTGGTCCACCTGCCTTGTACAACATCTCTGTAGCCAATTTTCTGTGTTTGCACTTTCAGCAGCACGTGGCACACAGTTTAAGCAGAGCCCCGAATACCCAAAGATTCCTAATAAGTACATACAAAGCCCAGGATGGTGGCCTCCCTGTTGATAAGTGAGCTGCAATTCTTCAAGTTAGCATATATTATAACAGCTACAACCATATTGTAAATTCTACTAACTTGGCACTTAGGTGGGATCATTCATTTCCAGCCACATTCTATTTGTAATGTTTGGATTTTTAGGGTCTTAAGAATGTAGAAGTTGAATTTGAAAAGTGAGTTATTTTTTTAATATGGACTAAATTATCCTTAAATTCCCGATTTTAAAAAGTCACATGGGAGATTTATTTTGACTATGCTTTTGGTGGGTTATAAATGGATTCCGGCAATTTTATTACCATAATACATTGTTGTGTTTTGTTTTAAAGATGATCACTTATAGAAAGACTGTAGAAATGTAGTAGTATCTCACAGGATGTGAAAAATGGAATATAGAAGTGCAACTTTCATTAAGTCTTCCCAATTTCTTTTCAGTACTATGCAGGATGACATTTTCATTCTTCATGAGCAAGAGTATGACAGTTTGCTTGAGTCCGTCTTCAAAACTGAATTCTTGAGCCTCTTAGCAAAGCGTTATGAGGAAAAAACCCAGAAACAACTACCTCTGAAATTTAGCAACACGTAAGTGGGGACCTAAGGCCCAAAATTCCGAGTCAAACTTGATCTCCCCGCTGGGGTTCAGACTGAGAGGAGGGGAGGCCTGTGAGGTGGCAGGGATCTGACTCGCTGCAGTGGCTTCAGAGAAGCCCAGCCCTGCCTGCCTCCACTTACCCCCAGACAGTCCCAGGGCCTGCAGAAGATAGTCATGATGGCTGTTACAGACTTTGAAAGGCCACTTCTGCATTTCTGTGAAGTCATATGGACAGCTACTTAAAATGAAGATTTTTTTTGGTCTTACGGCCTAAGAAAATAAGTCAGAAGAGCAGAATATGGAATTGTGTCATGTAGGCATATAGGCAGTATGACCAATAAAAACTGGCTGGGTAGTTTTGGAGCTGTGAGTAACCTTCCCTTCTATGTGGATTTTGGTTGCTAGTGTTGAACAGAATTTAATTAAATAATAACCACTTTCTATGCCGGGGAGATGCGGGCTATCTCATGTCTGGCTTCTCTCAATTCTCTACAAATACAGACTGTGCAAAATCAGAGAGACACAGGACACTCCACAGTAGGTGTGGCCTGGAAAGTGCCCCCTTCCTTCTGTCCCCTGGGCAGGTGCTCCTGAGGTCACCTGGTAGAATGACACTGGCACCTGTCTTGGGTGTCCTCCCTCGCCAGCCGGCTCCTCTCAGGGGCCGGGCCCAGAGGCTCCTGCCCCTGGTCAGGGGCTCACCATGCCACTGTGCCAAGGCCATGGATGTTGTCCCCCTCCCAGGGCCCCGCGTCAGCTCCCAGGCCCTGGGCCAGCTGCCTTCTACAGCACACTTGCCCGACAGCAGAAGTCCATGCTGGGGTGGGCGAGCACCAGTTCCTCCCTGGTGCCCTCCTGCCCGTTACCAATAAATGTCCTTGTCGCAGGCTTGAACTCAAGTTGAAAAAGGAGAACTGGGGTCCCTGGAGTGCCGGGGGCTCCCGGCAAGTGCAGTTCCACCAAGGCTTCGGTGACCTGGCCATCCTCAAGCCCAGTAACAAGGTGCTGCAGGTCAGCATCGGACCGGGGCTGCCCAAGAACTCCCGTAAGTGTTCCCGGGCCCCGCGGCCCCCGGCTGCTTGGCTTCCGGGCTCTCCCTGCCCGGCCCTCCCCGCCCTGCTCACCAGCGCTCACCGTGGGTGGTGGGTGCCCGGATCGGTGGGGTGGACCACCAGCGCTTCCCCGCGCGGGGCTCAACCCCCGACGGAAGCGTTTCCAACTGACCTAACACCGAGGCAAATGGGCAGGTTACGCCTCTCTGAATGACTTGATAGTTCCTTATAGGATCCTTGGCATTACAGAATTTTTTGTGTTTGAAATATTTCCGTTGGTCGGCTTCAGAGTTCCAGCCCATCCATGCCAGTCAGATCTTGTCAGAAATGCAAACCTTATCTTTTCTTTTTTTTTTTATTATTTTTTAAAGATTTTGTTTATTTATTCATGAGAGACACAGTGAGAGAGGCAGAGGCACAGGCAGAGGGAGAAGCAGGCTCCATGCAGGGAGCCCGAGGTGGGACTCAATCCCAGGTCTCCAGGATCAGGCCCTGGGCTGAAGGCGGCACTAAACTGCTGGGCCACTGGGGCTGCCCAAACCTTATCTTTTCTATCAATGAAAAGAAACTGACCACGCTCACCACCCCTCTGCCTGGTTTCACTGCGTGACTGTGCCCGGAAGCCAGTGGCTCCCACCCACACCGGAGAGTGAGCGCTTGAGGACCGCCCCCTCCCCTGCTCTAATTCCTTTCTATTTCAAAGAACCTTTGATTCCTTTTCTATTTATTAGTGGCATTTGTAAAATTAAATTTATAATGCACAGCATAATCATATATGCTGTGTTTTCGGAAACTGTAGGTATCCTTATAAACCTTTGCCATGTATATGGTGAGAGAGGGATCCCCGGGGGGCTCAGCGGTTTAGCGCCTGCCTTCCGCCCAGGGCTCGATCCTGGAGACTGGGGATCAAATCCAGCATCAGGCTCCCTGCATGGAGCCTGCTTCTCCCTCTGCCTGTGTCTCTGCCTCTCTCTCTCTCTCTCTCTCTCTCTCTGTCTCTCATGAATAAATAAATTTTTTAAAATCTTAAAAAAAAAAAGACCTTATATATATGGTGAGAGAAGAGTGTGCTAGGTATAAAACAGGCCTTTATGAAATCTATCCGCAAAGGTACACGCTGGCAGGTACTACAGCTCATTAACACAACACAGACAAACGGCCACTCCGAAAACGTTGGTGTAAGTCTGCGTATCCGTATCCACTGGTACTTGCCGAAAACAGAGGGCAGTGTTTGGAAGAGCCTTTTAAGTATAGAGGGTTCTTGACAGAGGTGGGGGCTGGGTTAGGTAACTAGCAACAAAGAACAGCAGGACCCCATTATTACCCCTAAGCCTCAAGGGGCGGAGGGAGGAAAGAGTGGAACTGAAACACAGGCGGGAAGCAGGTGGAAGAGATACCCCAACCCCTCTGTCGTCTCCCACTCTGGTCTCCTGCCAGTACCTCCCGCTGGCCCAACTATAAGGCAGAGGCCTCGTGGCCCGAGTGAGAAGCAGTCCACTGGGCTCAGAGCAGGGATAACCAGCAGGGTGTGTGTGAACAATGTGCAGGAGGCCCCAGAACGGAATGTTGTCTAATACGGTGTTTTGTTATATCTTCATGCGGGGGAAGGAGTCTGGCTGCTGAGTGGAAACCCCCGTCAGGCTGCTTTCTCTTGCCCCTAGACCCCCGGGCCCCCAGACCCACCTCCTTCGTTTTGTGTGATTCACACATTGTCACTTTCTGCTCTTAATTCCTCAGCCCTTCTCTTTACAAGGAATTCCCTCTGCACCCCTCTTCCAGCTGATTAATCCTACCCTCCTTCATGTCCTACCTGAGGCCTTAGTCATCTGTTTCCTTTGCCAGTATGTATGTCTCTGCAGCGACGTCATCCGCCTCGCAGAGTTCCTGCCGTCCCAGCCCTAATTCTGGCCCACAGCGATGTTCCATGGAGCACCAGCTTGTTTTCTAACTCCTCATGTCTGTGTCAAGGGCACAGTCTGCTTGCAGCCTTTGTTTAATCGGGAGACTGCAAAATGCAAGCTCTCCCATGAAAGGCTCTTGACCTAAGCAGAGGTGCAGTGAGTGCCGAAATGTGCTTCACGCCACTGACTGTGATGCACAGCACCCACGTCACCAATGTGCACAGCTTCTGTCTGTGTGAAGAACACAGTGCAAACATTAAACATCTTGCTTTTGCAAGATTGTTAATATCTCTTTGTAAAGCCATCCTCTCTAATAATTCAAAACCATGGGTCTATGGACATATTTTCCAGCCCCTCCCATCCAATAGCCACCACGACAGTACTTCCTCCAAATATCCCTCCTCCACTGCAACCTCCTGCAGATCCTGCTGGAACCCGATTCCACCCTTCTCAGAAGTTTTCTATCAGCAAAAAAAAAAAAGCCCATCAGAAGCCATAAAACCAACCTGTGGTACTGATTTTAACTCTGCCTCACTTGTTTATTTCAGGTCCTACCAGAAGGAACACAATTCAAAACAGAGGTTATCCCAGTGGGACGCAAAATGCCAACTACCCAATGAGAGCTGCCCCCCCGCCTCCAGGTAAACCGAGCATATGCCGTAGAACAGGACCACTAATCACAACCCATGACTTGCAAAATGTATTTGGGAAGAAACCCATGAGCAAATGAATGCCCACATATCAGCCAGCCAAGAGCCGTCAGTGCCAGATGTACCTCTACCAACACAATGGCCCTGCTTGGGACTCCGAAATGCAGAAGGATGAGCTAGTGAGACTGAACTGTGACTGAGTTAACGATCTGGATTTCATTACCTAGCAGTATTACTCCCTTAGGAGAGGCTTCTTACATCAGTAAGAGAAAAAGGTGCTCCTTGTCCCTGGCAACCAGAATGTTGTCAGCTTTTCTGCTGTAGGATACATCCTTTGCAGAGCCAGGAGTCTGCCAGCTATAACCCTGACACCACCACTCTGCTCCAGCCAAATATCAGTGATATTTTGCAACTAGTTAATTCCTTAATGAACAAGTAGAAAAATTTTACTTTCAGTCAGATCGGCTCTAGGACAACAGCTCCAAAAACTAAAGTAATTAAAAGAATTACAAAATTGATACATTCTTTTAAACCTTACGTTTCATATTTCACATTTTTTATGATAAAAATATAGCATGCGGGTCAGTCAAATCCAAACCTGAGTAAAGGCGAGCCTTTTGGCCTGTAAGAATCCATTTAGTGCTTTAAGAGCGCTCTCAAAATTCACAAAATGTTTTTCCATCACTCACAAAATTCAGCCAATAAAAACTGCCCCCAGAATATTTCGTGGTCATAAGTTTAGGAGTCTAGGTCTGAGAGGGTTATCTTAGGACTACACTTAACACAAATCATCCCAGACCAGGGAATCCTATCTGTAGCTGTGTCTGAAGTAAGCAGTGAAAAGCATTTCTTTTGTCTCCTGCTCTGGAATCTCACCGTTGGCGTGCTAAAATATGAGCGCCCATGCCTAGAAGTAAGAAAGTAATTCTCATCTCTCTTGGAGTCCCCATGCTGCCTGGCCAAGCTCTCTTTCCTCCCCTCTGCTCTCACCCTTGAAGAAAATCCAAGCACAAAGGAACCTAACAGAACCACTGTAGGATTGTGTTACTGCTTATGTGCTGGCCCCCTACCCCTCCCCTGTGCAAGATCCTGGCCAGACCACCTGGAAAGCTCGTTTGCCTCAGCTAGGTTGGCCACAGTTGCCTTAGACCAAATACCTGACCTTGAGCTCTGCTCCCAGCCTCTCTACGTGACCGTTTCTCCATCAATAAAATGAGGCAGTTGGACCCAAATCCCTTATATCAGCCTTTCTCACACTATTTGTGGTGAAGAAACAAGGTTGGTTGGTTGTTTTTTTTATTTCTCTCTCTCTTTCATTTCTTAATTTATTTCTTTCTTTTTCAACCCATCACAAACCATAATTTTGCAAGTAATAAAAATTACTCAAAGAATGGAATTTTAAAAGCATTCAAGATATAAAAGCCCAAATTTGTTGCTGGATTCAAAAGACATGAAAAATGTCTATGAAGCTGCCCTGAATGTTTCTAAGTGCTTATTATTAATTTCTGAACTTATGGAGGGTGAGTGGGTCCTGAGCATCATGGAGTGGCCCATCCATGAACCTCCCACTTCCACTATTGCAGCCCTAGGGCTCACCCTCTCTGGTATGGCCTTCTCCTTGGCAACCCTGGCAGCAAGTAGGCGCTCACCACACTCCTCGTCTCCTTCATGCAACTGACACACCCGAGGGTCCCATATCTTGCTCAAGGTCAACAGAGCTAATGGAGGCAGAGCCAAAACTGACCAACTACCCCCTCTTATAAAGGAGGGGTTGTCCTATCTGTACCAAAGAGTGCTTTTCTTAATTCCACTGGAAGCGGTTTTATGGTAGGTTCACCAAAATGTGCCTCGGGGGGTCTTGTTCTCCTGCATTCTTGCCCAGATCTGTCGGTGGGAGAAGAGATAAGGGAGAAGAGATCATACACACAATGGAATGATAATGCCCCATTCAGCCAGGGCCTGTGGTTTGGAGCCCATCGCCATATTCCATTACTTACCAGATAATGTGATCCTGACTAGGAACAGTTGTTTGGCGAAGAGAACTTGCCCTCTGCGGATTGATCCAGCCAGTGACCACATTTCCCCGTGCCTATGTGGAGTGCTCCCTCTACCTCCCACAGCGGGCTCCTGCAGAGGACACCTAAGGCTGACCCCTTGAAATGATGTCTAACTGTTTAAACAGCTGCCTGCCAGCCCTCCGGAATCATAACCTCATAATTTTTCTTAGATCTAAGAATGCGCCTGCCAACTCGTTGCAAGCTTACCTTTCCTTGCATGTGGGCTCTGAAACCCTGAACATCTGGTGATTCTAATGTCAAATTCAACAAGCACGTGTGAGTGTCTGCTCTGTTCCAGGCACTTGCTAGGCCGCCCGCAGTGTATTAGCTCTGTTCCTCACCGTACAGTTGCAGTCGGGCCCTCTGTATCTTCAGATGGGAAAACAGGGGCCCAGAGAAGCTAAGTGGCTTGCTCTTGGCTGAAAGCTGGAAGGAATTTGGAGAGCCTTTTGGCAGCTCAGAACATTTAAGAGTTGTTTTCTCCCCTTTTCCTCTCTCTAGGATACCATCAGAATGGAGTCATCAAAAACCAGTTTGTGCCACATCCTCATGCTCCTGGAAACCAGAGGTTAAATCAGAAAAGTCTGTACACCTCCATGGCCCGTCCGCCCTTGCCACGACAGCAGTCCACCGGTTCAGACCGAGTATCACAGACTCCGGAGAGCTTGGATTTCCTTAAGGTCCCAGACCAGGGTGCCGCCGGGTAAGAGTCCCACCTCTGACAGATGACGCTGGTGACCTCTCTCTTGATCACAGCAAGGTCCAGGGATTTCTTTGAGTAGTCTCTACATGATTCTCAAGTTGCTTTACCACCTGCATGTTGTGATCCAGAACCCAAAACCATGAGGCCCTTGGTTGACATTTCTAAAAGTACAGCCAGTTGATGGCACACGACTCATTCTCTGGAGATGGCTTATTGTGAACCTCCAAAGAGGGTCCCCTTCAGCCCTGAAATTCAGTTACTCGGTAACCTGTCTTGCTGGCTGGCATGGCTGAGGAATGTTGGGTTTGTTTGTTTGTTTGTTTATATTATTTTTTTAGTGTTGGGGTTTTGATCTCTGTCCTTGACTGCAGTTGCATAAACACTGTAGCTCAAAGAGTTATTAGGAACGTTAAGGATAACACCTCAGCCTTCTGTGAGGTATGGATGTTTTTATGAACACAGATCTTCAGGCCTTCCAAATGAGAGCCTCTCTGCCTTTCTAGAACTGGAAGTGGAGACTGGTAAAAAAGAAACCCAGGGTTTTTAGCTGGAGGAAGTAAAGACTTCTGGAACTCTATATTGGTATTCAAAGAGTCATCCTTGCGGATCGGGGTTGGACACGTCCTGTGGAATCACCAGGCATAAAATGGTCCAGCTTTAAGACAAGTCAGTGAATTCTACTGCCAGGTGGTATATTTTGGCTTCAGTAAACAAAAGAGCATTCTAGAAACCCAAAGATGAGCTGGGATGTAAGGAGCACCTTGTCCCTGGAGGTATCCAGTTAAAGGTGGGTGGAAATAACCAGGCAGAAATACTGTGGAGAGATGTTGTCAAATATCAGATAAAGATGAGGATCTTGTTTCAGTCCCTGTTACCCATCTAACATTGGACCTGCTGCTTACCCTCTCTGAGCTTCATCTTCTCATTACATCTCACTGATGTAATACCAACAGGCTGTCAGGGCTGTTGGGAGGACTCGAAATAACATACATAGGATACCCGGCACGGAACTGGGCATGCAAGAGGCTACTCGGTCAGCCGAGGCCTGATGACGATGTTGGCGGTGGGGGTGACGGTGGTCCAGCCATTATCTCATGGTGGTTGAACTAGTGACTTGTAAGGATACATCGAAGCCTCATGATCCTCAGCAGTGGAGCACCTTCCCCTGCTGAACTCCAGAATGGGCCTGCTGCAGCCCATTCTTCCCCTCCCTGGGGCCCACCTCCATTTCCCATTCTCTCCGTGTCTCTAGAATGATGAAGTTTTGTGCATCCTCAGGGGACTTGTGTATGAAATCGAGCCGTGCTGGGAGAGAAACAACAGCTCCTCTGGCTCACATCTTGGCCCCCTTGCAGGGTGATTTTCCTGCTTTGTCAGCCCCCTTCTAAAGACCACAAAGCTCTTACAAACTTAACCACATTCTCCTGGGGTGCCGTTCCGTCTTGTAAATCGCACCTCATTTGGGCTTCAGATATGAAAGCACCTCAGTTTTGTGCAGATGCCTGTCTATCGAGGGGTCGCTGCTCTTCACTGGGTCTCTCTCCCCACCCACCCCCACACTCGCACCTCCCACCAGCTCTAACGATCACGGCCTACCTGACTGGTTTGGTCGAAGACAGTGCTGCTTCTCAGACTTCAGTGTGAACAGAATCACCTGGAGAACTTCCTGGACCACTTCCAGAGTTTCTGATTCGGTAGGTCTAGAGCGGTGCCCGAGAATTTACATTTCTACCAAGTTCTCAGATGCTGCTGCTGCTGCTGATCCAGGGACCACATTTTGAAACCCAATAATCTGAAGGCATCTGGTGTCTAACTGATAAAGCCAAAAAAGGTTCTGTGTACAAGTGAATTGAAAGGGTGCTGTTGAGGAGGAGATAGGATTTTTACTCTATAACCGAGACCTACGCTATTCAGATGGATAGACACAGTGAAAATAATCAAACAGCCTTTCTGGGCCCGGGGTGATGTCCCAAAGCAGGCAGGGGGATTAAAATCAACCAACAAAATGCACTGAATCTCTTAGCTCTGTCTGTTAGCTTCCTACTTGCTTTGGCTTTGGCAAGCAAGACCATCTTTCCAGCCCTGCTTTGCAAGTTACAGACTTGCACACCAGCCAACTGGGAGCATCTGTCAGCCAAAAGCAGGCAATTTAGGAACATTGTGTCTTAACTGAGGCTGCTCCCTTCCAGCCCTCGGCTGCGTGGCTCCCTATGTAAGTCTTATCACGCCCTTTGCCACCTCTGAGTCGATGCATGATGCCTACATGGTGCTGCCGTGGCGAGGGCCGTGGCGCTGGGCGTGGAGGGCTCCTTCACGGCCATCTCCCAGGCAGTGAGTAGTTATTGACCTCCTGTTGTGCATGTGCTCTTACGAGGTGCACGGAGCCCGCTAGCTACGAGAATCTCAGTCAGCCTCTTCGTTGTACACTTACATCTGCTGTGATGCAAATATCCCTTTAAAAAAAAATCATACCCGGTCAAAGGGCTGAGTTTTTTCTTAGTATTTATTTTCTAAAACACATAAAGTGAAAATTAAAATAATTTCTCATGTGGTCAGAGACCTTAGACATGCCCAAGGCATTTCAGGAGCCTCGAGGTTAGCTGCGTTTAATAGCTCCTCTTCTCCAAGAAAACACGAATTGCATTAATTTCACAGGAGCTTGGTGGCGTAAACAGTGGACTTTGGCGTCCCAAACCTTTCCACAAACACGAGAACTCCTATATGTGTCACAGCTCCAAGTGGTGACCTTGAATGTGCTGATCCATAAAAACAAGAATGCCGCCATCTTTTGCTGCTTGGGTTTTCACACCCTTGGGCAGATCTTTCTTTTCCTTCTCCCAACCCAGTGCACTTTTCGATACAGACTTATGTAACATAAGCGATCATTTCTTTTGGATCATGTAATGTGGATAAAATCAAATGGTGTAATTAGCACCTCAAGTTAATTCAAGGAAGTCTTGGTCAGTTCGTTTTAGGTTCAGCCAGGTTTTTTGGAGAGAGCAAGAAGCCTTTGCACATCGGGCTCCCTGCGTGGAGCCTGCTGCTCCCTCTGCCTGTGTCTCTGCCTCTCTCTGTGTCTCCCATGAATAAATAAATAAAATCTTTAAAAAAAAAAAAGAGAGAGAGAGAGAGAGAGAGACACCTGGGTGGCTCAGTGGTTGAGAATCTGCGTTTGGCTCAGGGCGTGATACAGGGGTCCCAGGATCGAGTCCCACATCGAGCTCCCTGCATGGAGCCTGCTTCTCCCTCTGCCTCTGCCTGTGTCTCTGCCTCTCTCTCTCTTGTGTGTCTCTCAGGAATAAATAAATAAAATCTTAAAAAAAAAGAAGAAGAAGAAGAAGCAGCCTTCGCTAAGTTACCATCCCAACTGGGTTCTTGATGCTTGCCTTGCTGTGTTTGTGACATTGGAGCTATTCTTAGCGTCATCCTCATTGTTTCTGTCCAAGGAGACTCAGAGAGATATACAGGGAATCATTATCCTGCAGTCTCTTAGCATACCTTTTGAAATGTCTGCTGCAGGTTCAAGATCTTTCCTGATCGTCAGGAAAGAGAACAGGTTAAGCAAGAACCACACAGACAGTTCATTCATCAGCCTTTTCGCAGGAACACTTGATTTGCTAATCAGATATGCTTTATGTTATCCCTCCTCTATCTGAGGTGCACATAATCTCCAGTTCATTACTGGAAGCATTAAAATCTAGACTGGAAATGTCTTTTCTGTTGGCCTCTTTAATCCTATGGTCTATTTCATGGGAGGGCAACTTTAGGAAATTTTGAGATACTCTAGAGATTAATCCAACTAGAAGTTGGAGAAACAGAAAAATATTGAAAGTGTTCAGTGCTAGGGCTTCTGGCCATGCCACAAAGGGCGGAGGGGATCGATAGAAAAATTCAAATGCTGCCTCTATGTCTCTTGACAAGATTCTCCTAATGGAGTCATATTTTCAAGGGGCTTAAAATTTCCAACAAGTGTCCAATAGCAATATTTCCCAACCCATAATCTACAGGAGCAGCAGCCGTATCCAGGCCCAGGCAGACATGAGGCTTAGGAATTCCTGGCATCCATTCCCACATTTCCAGTAATGTTTATAGATTCAACCTTTTGGAACAGAGCATATTTTAAAGAGCCAATGAAACAAAATGCCATTATTTTCCTTCTTGGAATTTCAAGACCTAAATTTCACATCTGCAGAGCAAAGAGGTGATAGTAGAAAGCTTAATCCCAGCTCCCCCTGGCATGGACTTGGTACAGCCTGCTGCCCCAGAGGTGTGGGAGCTGCAGAGAAGCTCACGGAAGGTGGCCTGGTGGTGTGCAGAGAGCAGAGGATCACAGATGCAGGGACTGGGTGTCCGTCCCATTTCCTTTCTTGGTTCCTTCGTCGATTCACTCATCAGGTATTTGCTGAGCCACATGCCTTCTCTGCGCGGCGGGCTGGACTCCTGGCTCGCTTCCCTGAGCGCCAGCTGTGCCCACTCGTGTGCGTCACGCAATCCTTCTGCACCTTGGTGTCCTCGCCTGCGTAGTAGGGAGGTGCAGGCCCACTCCTCAGGGCTTCCCGAATAATCTAAGGTGCAGGCCCATTCCTCAGGGCTTCCCAAAGTCAGGGCTTGGTAGGGGGCGAGCATTGGGCACCTGGAAAGTTTATTTGTATCGGTTTTATGACTGTGATCCGTGTGCTTCTGTCTTATGGGGAAAGAGTAATATCCCACCAGGATTGAAAGGTGGCTTTTCTCTCGAGAAAAATCTCTGGCCTGCATAGAGCTCTGGACTCCACGCGGGTCTAAGCTTCAGGCGTCGCAGGCTCTACTGAGGGGGACGGGCGGCCTGCGGAAACCAGACACGGGGACCGGTCCGGGAGGCACCTTGCCCCTCACACACGTGTGTCCTGCATGCTGCTTTCTGGGGGTGCAGAGCTACGAGGTAACAGTACGACAGACACTAGCTCCATCTGGACCATGTCAGTGAAGCCCCAAACTTCCCTCCACCTGTGCTGGCCCACACCCCCAATCTTTTCCTAGTGATACATCCTTAGCTCCTTTCCCCGGAGCAGCTCACATCCCAGGGACAGTGACGTTACTGGAAGAGCGCAAATGCATGAACGCTCCCTTCTGAGAGCCTTGTCATGATGGACGTCATTTGGGGTTCTACTTCCTTGTGGGCTCTTGGCATCTCGTGAGGTTGGGCGGCTGTCCGTGAGGGTTCAGTGGTCGCTTGGCATCCTGAGGTCCCAGGGCAGGGGCAGCACCGGTGGCCCCAGTCACTGACACGGCTTCTCCAGCAGAGCGGGTTTGCACAGAGTGACCTGGAGGTGGGGCGCCTGATTTCCCCGGACACCTTGCGGTGTGGGTCAGGTGTGATTGCGCTGGAGGTCCGATGCCCTATGCAGAAAAACGATCTGCTGTGAAAGCAGGTTGCTGTAGCTTTCCCTCTTTGTGGGGAACAGATACACTCACGTGGTAGGTGTGTACAAATTCCCCTGATATGATGGGTCATGTTGTCATAGGGAAACTGGATTAGGGCCACCTGGGTGGCTCAGTGGTTCAGCATCTGCCTTTGACTTGGGTCGTGATCCAGGGGTCCTGGGATCAAGTCTTACACTGGGCTCCCCACAGGGAGCCTGCTTCTCTGCTTATGTCTCTGCCTCTCTCTCTGTCTCTCATGAATAAATAAATAAATAAATAAAATCTTTTTTTGAAAAGAAAAAAAATATACTGTGCTGAAGTTACACAGAAGGAAACACTGAATGCTCAGTGACATGGAGCTTTAGAACTCTATGTTAATATGTATAAAGTGAGCGTGTATTATCAAAATGGCAACAGGAAACACAACTTATTGTGAGAATGAAATTCTTGCTCCAACCCCCATTATCCTAATGAAATAATTGTTTTTAAAACAGTTTTCAATCATGTAAAGCTTATTAGGAGTGCACATGTCCTAAAATATCAGAGGTACCAAAATGACCTGACTCCTGCATGTGCATTACAAGGCACAAATGTGGTACAAATTTAGGCACCACGACAGTGTGGGGACAACAGCGTGTCCGGCTCTCTGGACATAGAAGGGCCTAAGTTGTACTCCATTTCCACTCACCATGGCCAAGGGCAAGCTACCAGCATGACCCCACAGGCGTCAGACTTGGAAGGAGATGCGTAGCCACGTGCCCCTGTATAATAGTGTTTCTGCCATCCTTGAGCAACCAGACCTTTATGTATAATGTCAAGCATGTAGACAGAAGGAAAAGGTAGTGAGATAATTAGGAAGGGTTGAGTGATGAGTATTTACTGCCTTTGCTTTTAATTCATTCAGTTGTATCATCCATTTCATCTGTAACAATGGCTGTGTTTTAACAACTGACTCACAAAATTCCTGAGGTGTAACAAGCCTGTCTCCTGGGCTGGACTGAGTCCCTGAGCATGAGGGTCTTGTTTGCTGGGCGGGCGGTCTGGACCCCTTCTTCACTGCACTGGCTGCACAGGGGCTGCGTTTGGAAGGCTCCAGGCACCTAAAAGGCCTCATTAATCCATTTCTGGCAGCGAGTAGGCTCTTTCCTCATTATGGATTACACAGGATCGCCACCTAGTGATGCAAAGGAGATTGTGTGGGTTTAAGGCTGAGGCTAAGATAGAGTCGGGAAAATGGCTGTTGCTCCTGACTGTTCTTCTGTGATGGTTTTCGGGTCTACACTGTGGTAGAGCGTAGAGGCAGCAATCTCGTCTACACTGCGGTCAGAGCGTAGAGGCAGAAATCTCGTCTACACTGCAGTAGAGCGTAGAGGCAGCGATCTCGTCTACACTGCGGTCGAGCATAGAGGCAGCGATCTTGTCTACACTGCGGTCAGAGCGTAGAGGCAGCAATCTCGTCTACACTGCGGTCGAGCGTAGAGGCAGCAATCTCGTCTACACTGCGGTCGAGCGTAGAGGCAGCGATCTCGTCTACACTGCGGTGGAGCGTAGAGGCAGCGATCTCGTCTACACTGCGGTCGAGCGTAGAGGCAGCAATCTTGTCCTGGCACAGGCTTCCTGTGCTCCGTGCCACATCTGACAGTAGGGCGTTTGTGGAGAGCGCGCTGTAAAGCGTCCTAAGAATTAGAAAACGGACCTGGACCGTTGCCTGAATCTCCTTTTTGAACAGATGGAGACATGATCTTTACAGTAACGGGAAGCGACCTACCCAAGTTGCGTGCCAGCCGGTGGCCGAGCTGGGGCTCGAACCCAGTGCCCTGACTCCTAAGCCAGCGCAGCGGCCCTTCCCTGCTACGCACCGTCCCTCCACGAGAAGGTGCAGACTGAGGCCGCACGGTGTCCCCGGGCCTGGTGCCAGATCCAGGGGCTACAGTGCACAACGAGGCCCAGGCCCTGCCCCCGTGGCACCTGCTGTCCCAAGAGGGTGTCGGCTGGATGATGCCCAAGTCGCCCCGCCGCGCACCGCTCCCCCGCTCTGAGCAGCTGGGGGCCGCCCGGGTCACGGCCGGGGGTTGAAAGGCAAACCGGAGGCCGAGCAGGGATGAGTGTCCACTGGCGGCTGAGCGCAGGCCCGGCCAAGGGAAGGCAAGGTCAGCGCGGCCGGAGCTCCGGGAGCCTCGTGCACCTGCCTTGCGCCATCTAGGGAGGAGACCGGCAGGAAGCCCCAGGATCGTGCGACAGTCACTTCTGGAGTGTTGGGAGGTGAAAAGAAGCAGCGCCGGTGACCACGCCTTGTGCACCACCTTGCCCGGGGCAGCCACCGCCCTAGGCACCAGCGAGGGGTCCCCGATGACCTCCCTCTGTCGGCACTCGCCAGAAGGGGGGAAGCCGGCCCAGCGTGGGAACGAGGCAGCAGCGACTTCACTCTAACCGGCTGCCCTCCTGGGGCAGTTACACTCCTGTCGGGTCACAGGGGACGTTTAAACAAGGAGGAGCCAGGGGCGCCTGGGGGTTCAGTCAGTGAGGCAGCTGCCTTCTGCTCAGGTCATGGTCTGGGAGTCCGGGGATCCCCCTTCGGATGCAGAGTCTGCTTCTCCCTCTCCCTCTGCCCCGCCTCCCTGCTGCTCTCTCTCTCTCTCTCTCAAATATACAAATAAATCAAATCTTAAAGTAAACAGGGAAGAGCCAGATCGCGGTGACCTCGGGGTCGGGTGTCTAAACAGACGGTTCTCTAATGCAAGACGCAGAGCTGGGGATCCCTGGGTGGCTCAGCAGTTTAGTGCCTGCCTTCGGCCCAGGGCGTGATCCTGGAGTCCTGGGATCGAGTCCCACGTCGGGCTCCCTGCATGGAGCCTGCTTCTCCCACTGCCTGTCTCTGCCTCTCTCTCTGTGTCTCTCATGAATAAATAAATAAAATCTTTAAAAAAAAAAAAAAAGATGCAGAGCTGCTCCCTGGCAAACAGCCTCATCTCAAAGCTGCCTGGGCTTTCCCTGCTCCAAAACGTGGAGAACTGGGAACCCTGTTTAGCCAAGTGATAAGTCACCAGATGGCTTTACATTGGTGGCAGCTGTCCGGGGCTGGGACGACCAGGGCCTACAAGGAAACCCACATCCCCCAGTAATCCCTGAGATTTTATTTTGATTGGCTTGACTCTGATTTACCCTAAGGAGGTATCGTTGGGACCAAACACCGTGCAATGGCTGTGTTCTCACAGGTGTTTAAATAGTCCCTCCCCCCTCCATGTCCTCCTCCACCTGCCCTGGTTCCAGACATCCAGCGCCTGCAGCATGCAGACAGCCTGAGGTCACTCAGTAACAGCAGTGAGCTGCCGAGCCACAGGGGTCTACGTATTTACTTTTTTTTTTTAAAGCAAATCTTTTTGAGAATTTATATACTATTAAATCAACCCATTTAAAGTACCATTTAATAGTTTTTTTTTTTTTTTTTTTTAAGATTTTATTTATTTATTTGTGAGAGACACAGAGAGAGACAGAGACACAAGCAGGCTCCATGCAGGGAGCCCGACATCCGATTTGATCCCGGGTCTCCAGGATCATACCCTGGGCCAAAGGTGGTGCCAAATCACTGAGCCACCCGGGCTGCTCCCATTCAATAGTTTCTAGTGCAGAGTTGTACAACCATGTTTATAATCTAATTTTTTAGAGATTCTATTTATTTATTTATTCATGAGACACACAGAGAGAGAGAGAGAGAGAGGTAGAGACATAGGCAGAGGGAGAGGCAGGCTCCCTGCAGGGAGCCTGATGGAGGACTTGATCCCAGGACCCCGGGATCATGCCTGTAATCTATTTTTTAAATCTTTTTAAGTAAACTCTACACCCAACATGGGGCTCACATTCATGACCCCGAGATTAAGAGTCGCATGCTCTACTGACTGAGCCAGCCAGGCACGCCCATCATAATCTAAATTTAGAATTTTCATCATCTCCAAAAAAGACCTCCTTCTCCTAACCCTCAGCTCCAGCCCTAGGGAACCACTAATCTACTTTCTTTCATTATAGACTAGCTTTCCCTGGATATTTCATATAAATAGAATTTGTTAAATTTACTCCTATGTAGTATATTCTTTTGTATGTACTGTACATAGAATTATTTTCTCTAATCTTGCTGGACTTGTTTATTGGTTCTCATAGTTATTTAGTGTATTTCTTAGGTTTTTCTATATGCAGGATCATCTCATCTGCAGATAGAGGTATTTTTACTTCTTTCCTGAATGCTATTCTTCTTGACTGGCTACAGCTCCCAGTGCAGTATTGAACAGAAGCGGTTAGAGCTGACATCCCTGTTTCGTTGCTGATCTTAGGGGCAAGCATTATCCTCTAAAGATGTAAGCTAGGGTTACTTGAAGGCGGGGGTGTCTTAACCCCAACCAGGGCTCATAAAGAAAGGTAGGAAAGTACCAGTGTGGCCTGTGGCAGGACCTGAGGCTGGAAGCCAGTTGGGGCCACACCTGGCAGGACCCAGGAAGGCTCTTGGTCCATTTCCCAAGAGCAGGGAAGAAGCTGTTAGGATCTTTAATGGAGAATGAAGTGAACTAATAGACATTGAGGTGGGAGAGCCCAGAAAAGAAGCAACTGGCAGCAAAGACAGGAAGGAGGAAGAACTGCCAGGGGCGATGGGGAAAAGAGCCAGGGGGTGACTCCCTTGATTGCTGTAGGAAGGACAGTCCTACATTTCTGAGGGCCATCCATCTTCTCCCCACTAAGAGGCCCTCCTGGCCCCTTTCCCCGGAGACTACACCTAAGTCCCGATACTCTTGGGCCCAGATGCCTCATCAACCTGCACTAATGTTGGTAGGTCTCCCCCCTACCAGAGAGGCCAGATCTCCACCTGTGAGTATTTGGGGAGAGTGTGTGTGTACCCTCCCAACCCTGTACCCTGGAATTACCAGGCTGGAGGCTTTCCTCACTCCCAGGGTATTCTGATGCACACCCCTCCTCTCCACACCCCCCTTCCTTGTTGCTGGGAAATCAGATGACTTCTGGTATCCAGGCTAATGGCTCTTATTAACCAAATGCTGACACATCCCTAATATATAGGTTGCTTAATTAAAAGCCTGCTTGCCTGGCCAGCTTTCGGAGAAGCAAGCACTTCTTGAGCAGGGAATGGGGATTTCCAATAGACTAGGGAGGAAATGATGTCATGCTAATGATCTATAAGATGCCTTTCCTCTATGATGAAAGAAAAGTGCTTGGTGGTGGGTGGGAAGGTGGGGACAGGGGCTGACCTAAGAAGAATGGAGCCTGAGGAACCTTGGCATTTGCTACCCCATCCCCCAGGCAGCGCTCTGAAACCCCACCCCTGACAGGAACAGTCCTACCCCGCAGCTCACAGCCAGTACCTACCTCCCCCCCCCCCAAAAAAAAGATACTCTGATCTAAGTTGCTCATCAGGACCCAGTTAGCATCTCTTATCATGGGACCTCAGCAAAGACGGAGCGGCTCTGGCCTCCTGAGACCACAGCTCAAAGCTGGGTATGTATTTCCCCTCCAGAACTCAGGCTGGAAGAAAGATCCTTCCTTCCCCTCTTCCTGCCACAGGTGTGAACAGACAGACCTGGCCTAACAGCCAGCCCCACTGAGTTGAGTATAGCCCAGTTTCTCCTAGAGAAATCGTAAGCCTGTTTCTTTTGTGAGCAAATGAATGTAGGCTTTTCCTTGTTTTGTTCTTAAGCAAAGTGGGAGAGAAAATGTTTTCTATTCCCTTTTTTTTTTCTAAATGCCTTGTATAGGGATCCCTGGGTGGCGCAGTGGTTCGGCCCGTGTCTTTGGCCCAGGGCGCGATCCTGGAGACCCGGGATCGAATCCCACATCAGGCTCCCGGTGCATGGAGCCTGCTTCTCCCTCCGCCTGTGTCTCTGGCGCTCTCTCTCTCTCTCTGTGACTATCATAAATAAAAAATTTAAAAAAAAAAATAAATAAAAAATAAATGCCTTGTATGAGAACATATTTAACAAATAGTTGTTTCAGATACAAGTTTAAAGATCTCTTGAGGTGGCTCAGTCGGTTGGGCATCTGCTTTTGGCTTGGGTCATGATCCCGGGGGCCTGGGATAGAGTCCCAGATCAGGCTTCCTGCTCAGCAGGGAGCCTGCTTCTCCCTCTCCCCCCTGCTCGTGCTCTCGCTCGCTAACTTTCACTCTCAAATAAATAAAATCTTAAAAAGTAAGAAAGAGGAAGGATCTCTCAAGCTGCCGTTCTGTGCTTTTGAGACAACGTCTGAATGGATCCTGGAGGCAGTATAGTGTGTGGAAAGAGTACATTGAGAGCTCGAAGACTAGGATGAGGGGCCTAGTGCTGGAGATGGTTTTGATGACCACGATGAGGATGGGGAGGTGCTACTGGGCATCCAGAGGGTAGAGGCCAGGGATGCTGCTCGACACCCTGCGGTGTGTAGGACAGCCCCTTCACAGGGAATTATCAGCACTGCTGACCCTGGGGGCCAGTAGTGTTGAGATGAGAAATTGCTGTGGTTAAACTCTCGCACAAGAATATTCAAAGCAGCTTTTTTATTTTTTCGCAAATATGCTAGAGACTGAAATCCTCCCAAATGAGCATCAACAGTGGACTGCGTAAGTAAACTGTAACATAGTCATGCCCTGGAAGAGTGTAAGGCCATGAGGACACATGGCACCTAGGGGGCTCAGCAGGCTAAGCCTCCGACTCTCGATTTTGGCTCAGGTCATGAGCTCAGGGTTGTGAGATCCAGCCCCACCCACATCGGGTTCTGCGCTGGGCGTTGAACTTGCTGATGATTCTTTCTCTCCCTCTCCCCACCCCTGTCCTTCTTTATTTTTTTTTTCCTGTCCTTCTTTAAAAAAAAAAAAAAGAACATGATTCTTTTTATACAATTAAAAAAACAGGCAAATTGGGGCGCCTAGGCAGCTCAGTGGGTTGAGCATCTGTCTTTGGCTCAGGTCACCATCCCAGAGTCCTGGGATCGAGTCCTGCATCTGGCTCCCTGCTGCCTGGGGAGCCTGCTTCTCCCTCCCCCTCTGCCGGCTGCTCCCCCCAACTGGTACACTCTCTCAAATAAATAAATAAATAAATAAATAAATAAAATCTTTTAAAAAACAGGCAAATTATGTGTACTGTTTAGGGATACTTGTGTGTGTGTGGTAAACCCACAAAAGCGGAATTATTAATACAAAATGCAGGGTGGTGTTTGATTCTGGGAAGGCTTGCTGTTGGGGAGAGGCACCTACAGGCTTCTGTGGCCCTGGTAAAAGTTCTGTTTCTGAAGTTGGGGGTGGGGCTATTTTTATTCTCAAAGTTTGGGGAGTGGTGTATCATCTAAGGATGAAGCCGGATGTCACCCGGAGCAGGCCAGAGCTGGCCCCCGTGCCCCAGACCACCACATGGTACTCCCTTCTGCTAGGTCCCGTCTCTCATCTGCCTCCACTCTCTCCACAGCGTCCGGAGACAAACGACCAGCCGGCCTCCCCCAGCAGGGGGCAGACCCAAGCCCCAGCCCAAGCCTAAGCCTCAGGTGCCACAGTGCAAGGCTCTGTATGCCTATGATGCTCAGGACACAGATGAACTCAGCTTCAATGCCAATGACATTATCGATATTATCAAAGAAGGTAAGTGCGTGGCTGGCTGGCTGGGAGAGCCTCCTAAAAAACATTCGGTCACATTGCTATAAGAACTAGTTTAAACACAAAGAGTTCAGTTATAGGCTCCTCTAACTGAAACTTGTAGCAGGAGTCTGGCCTTCAGGCTCAGTTTGATCAAGGCTCTAACTTCTTTTTTTTTTTTTTAATTTATTTTTTTTAATTTTTATTTATTTATGATAGTCACAGAGAGATAGAGAGAGAGGTAGAGACACAGGCAGAGGGAGAAGCAGGCTCCATGCACCGGGAGCCCGACGTGGGATTCGATCCCGGGTCTCCAGGATCGCGCCCTGGGCCAAAGGCAGGCGCCAAACCGCTGCGCCACCCAGGGATCCCCTTTTTTTTTTTTTAATACTTCTTTCAGCTCTGCCTTCTTTGTATTTGCTCCTTTCTTGGGCTGTTTTCCCTTATGCAGCAAAATGGCTGCATCAGTTCCAGCAAACAGATCAAACTGTCTGAAATCTACTTTGTCTTTGAAATTTCTCTTGGCCATTAGACAAAAGTCCTAGGTTTCATTCTGATTAGACGAAATTAGTCATGTGCCTATCCCTGAATCTCTGTAGCAAGATAAGGCTATACCTGAAGTAGGTTAGGTGTGGCAGGGACTTCTGTAGGAAAGAGGACTATCCCACCCAAACTTGATGTCCTCTTCACATGGAAGGTAGATGGAATGGGAGCCAGGGAGGACCTAGGACATCTGTTATAATAGCAATCTGTGAGCTTGGCTGAATGCTTTACTATATTGTTAGAGAAGATAAGTTAGAATATAATATGCATATGACCAAACATTTGTCCTTTGGCAGTATTTTTTAAAAGATGACTTCTGGAATGCCTGAATGGCATAGTCATTTGAATGTTGACTCTTGGTTTCAGCTCATCATGATCTCAGGGTCATGGGATGGAGCCCTGCATTGGGCTCAGCAGGGAGTCTGCTTGGGAGTCTCTCTCTCCCTCTCCCCCTCCCTGCCACGCGCTCTCTCTCTAAAGTAAATAAAACTTAAAAAAATAATAATAGGGATCCCTGGGTGGCGCAGCGGTTTGGCGCCTGCCTTTGGCCCAGGGCGCGATCCTGGAGACCCGGGATCAAATCCCACGTCGGGCTCCCGGTGCATGGAGCCTGCTTCTCCCTCTGCCTGTGTCTCTGCCTCTCTCTCTCTCTCTCTGTGACTATCATACATAAATAAAATAATAATAATAATAATAGTAATAATAATAATAATAATAATAATAGGGATTCCTGGGTGGCTCAGTGGGTGAGTGTCTGCCTTCAGCCCAGGGCATGATCCTGGAGTCCCAGGATCGAGTCCCACGTCGGGCTCCCTGCATGGAGCCTGCTTCTCTCTCTGCCTGTGTCTCTGCCTCTCTCTCTCTCTCTCTCTGTCTCTCATGAATAAATAAAATCTTAAAAAATAATAACAATAATAAACTCCTAACTTAGAATGTTAAAAAAGCACCATGAAGGAAGTGGCATTTGTGGTGAGGAATGGGGAGAGAGACAGATAAGCTAGAGGCTAGAGAAAGCAGGTCATTTTAGGAAGATGAGCTGATGCTCAGCTCAGCCGTGTGGCAGGATCCCCCAGGTGATGTCACAGGAGGCGAGATGAAGTTAGGAGTGGCCCTGAATGTCAGGCTCGAGAGGACTCATGGACAGTGCGGAGCCATTCATCATGAGCAGAGCAAGGACAGCGTGTGAGGGAAGTGGGTCTTGGTGAGTTTAGCCTTCAAGAAGAGGTGCCAAGGACAGACAGTCCTGAGAATGGTGTTTTTAACCGATTCCGTCATCACCTGGGCTCACTCAGGAGATGCGTATGTCCCTGAACCGACATCCTTCTAATCGGCCTCTAGGGATTATTTTGACCTCCTTTAGCCATCTAGTTTGCTATAGTCTTAATATTTTAGCCATTTAGGTTTTTTTTTTTTTTAAGATTTTATTTACTTATTCATGAGAGACACAGAGAGAGAGAGAGAGAGACGGGGGGCGGGGCAGAGACACAGGCAGAGGGGGAAGCAGACTCCATGCAGGGAGCCTGATGTGGGACTCCATCCTGGGACTCCAGGATCACGCCCTGGGCTGAAAGCAGGTGCTAAACCACTGAGCCACTCAGGGATCCCCTATTTTAGCCATTTAGTATCCTTCCTAGAAAGTGTTAGAGTAAAAATAAAAGTTGGAATAAATGCTTAGTAAACACAAATGAGTTTTTATCACCAGCTCCGTTCAGCAAAAATATTGGAGATGACCAATTACCCAGTAGCTGAGGTTAGCTAAAGAAGCTTTACAATATGCATTCACTGAACCTCAATGACAGACATTTTTATTGTAGATAATGATGCAGTAGTGTAATATGCTTATTGACATACAAAAATGTTCATGGGAAAAAGGCTATATAGACTGTGGACTTTAGTCTCATTTTTATAAAAATATAAAACAAATGGCTGAGTGTATGTATACACATATTCACATGTGGTCTCCTTGAGTGTTGAATTTTGAGTATTGCTTTCTTTTATTTCTCAATATTTCAGATTTTTCCAGAAATAACATGTATTTTGGTTATAAATTGAAGTAATTACGTATTTGTGTAAAATGCCGAGTCCTTGAAGTTCTCAGAAAATGCTATAAATTGTTACTGTAATTTATGCAGTGCAGTGTGAGTACATGAATAGACATATAGATAAATGGGACAGAACAGAATCCAGAAACAGACCCATGTGTATACAGGTGTTTAATACAGGATAAATGTGGCATTTGAAATCAGGGGAAAGAAGAGACAGTGACTTTCCATTTGGAAAAGAAAATAAAGTTAGAGCTCTATTTCATACACAAAATAAATATCAGATGAATTAAAGATATATAACTGAATTATAAAAATCCTAGAAGGAAACCTAGAATATTATATTAATCTTTGAGGAGGGAAAGTCTTCCTGTGGAGGACATTAAACCCCCAAACCATAGAAGATTTAAACCTCATCAAAAGGTGAAATCAAAATCTTCTGTATGGTGACTTGCAACAGACACCAAGTTAAATGATAAAAAACAGACTGGGAGGAAATGTTTTCCACATCTAAATAGCTCCTGCACAGTGAGAAACAGTCTGGTCTGAAAGTGGACCAAGGCTACTGAGGCGATGCAGGCCAGAGCCTCCCTGCTTACCAGGGGGATGGAAAAGACTCTACCTGGGGCTCCAGCAAAAGACTAAGACATGATTCAGTCCACGTTCCCTTATCCAAAACTTTTTTTTTTTTTTTTAAGATTTTGTTTATTTATTCATGAGAGACACAGAGAGGCAGAGACACAGGCAGAGAGAGAAGCAGGCTCTATAAGCAGGGAGCCTGATGTGAGACTCGATCCCGGGACTCCAGGATCACGCCCTAGGCTGAAGGCAGATGCTCTACCGCTGAGCCACCCAGGTGTCCCCCCTTATCCAAATCTTTAAGGTAAATGAGTTTGAGAGATCAGAGATGGTTAGATAGTCAATAATAGGGTGTGTATGTGTAATATATCATATACATCATATCATAAATTAGGACACCCCTTATGGTTCCCAGGGCAACGTCCTGCATCAAACCTAGTATCTCTGCTGAGCAACATGATGAGCATTCACACTCTGTGGGAGGAGATCTCATAAACTCACATCAGTTCAGGTCAAGTGTTGCCATCCAGTGAATTTACAGACCTTTTAAGAACTTTTTCAGAACTTTCTGGATTTTGTCATTGCAAATAAAGGGTGGACTATAATATCTGTGGTAAGTCCGGGAGAAAGATCCCTTCTTTCAGAGTTTACTGCTAGAATTGACTTTTGTGGAGGAAATACAACAGTTATGTATCAAAATTTTAAAATCCCCATGTCAAAATAATTACTTGGGTTTTATATTTAATCCTTTCCACCAAGATAAATCCCAAATACATAAATATGTAAATATATAAAATAGGAGTTCTAGACCTAAGTATGGGGGAAGTTTCTTTTTTTAATAATATCAGTGTGGTAAAGGATGTACAAAAGTAATAGAAAAATCAAGAAGCTGTAAGATAATAGATCATTTGATTCAATACTTACATGTTAAGATATAATTAAAAATGGGAGGACGGGGCACCTGTGGGGTCAAAGGAATATTTGCAACTCGTAGGACAAATTCACTAATATATAAAGAATTTCTAATCAGTAAGATAAAGCCCAATAGCTGTTAGAGAAATAGGCAAATGACGGGAATTCATGCAGCTATTGGAAGAGCATATGGAAACTATATACTGATATGAAATGATCTATAGTATGTATTATTAAGGTTAAAAATAGGGACGCCTTGGTGGCTCAGCAGTTAAGCGTCTGGGGTCCCGGGATCAAGTCCCACATCAGGATCCCTGCATGGAGCCTGCTTCTCCCTCTGCCTGTGTCTCTGCCTCTCTCTCTCTCTCTCTCTCTGTGTGTGTGTGTGTCTCTCTGTCTCTCATGAAGACACAGCCCATGTTCCCTTATCCAAATCTTTTTATATGATTTATAAATATAAATAAACTCTTTTAAAAAACTAAAATATAAAAAAAATTAAAAATGAGATAGACATGGAAAGACAGTATCTAGTAAGTATTGAAAAGCATGATGCAGAATAGTAAGAGTGGCCGGTTTCTGTTTAAAATGAGCCTGAGTGTGGTTATAATCACAGCACAGGGTCTGGAAGGATGAAGACCCCATACTCATTACTGGTGGAGGGAGGGCCTGGGAGATGTTGCGGATCAGTTTCTCCCAGCAACTTTGGCGCTGGAGGAAGGCGTGGGAAGGGTGTGGTGGGGAAAAGTGGGGACAGGGCTGGGGGCCATCCCCCACCACCCTGGGCCCCAAGGGAGCCAACAGCCTCCAGCTGACAGCAAAGCCGCACATGGGAGCAGCAAGTTCTTCCTTGAACTGGGCCCTGAGTGCGAGGTTTGTGTCTGCTGTCGGGGAGGGGTTACTTTTTACAACAAACTCTTTCATGTAAAAGAAAATAAAGGGGACACCTGGGTGGGTCAGTGGGTTAAGTGTCTGTCTTTGGCTCAGCTCATGATCCCGGGGTCCCTGCTCAGTGGAGCGTCTGCTTCTCCCCTCCCCGCCACTCATGCTCTTGCTTACTCTCAAATGAAGAAAAACCTTTTATTTTTATTTTTTTTTTGAAGATTTTATTTATTTATCCATGAGAGACACAGAGAGAGAAAGAGAGAGGCAGGGACACAGGCAGAGGGAGAAGCAGGCTCCGTGCAGGGAGCCCGACATGGGACTCGATCCCAGGAACCCCAGGATCGCACCTCGGGCCAAAGGTGGCGCTAAACCGCTGAGCCACCTGGGCGTCCCAAGAAAATTCTTTTTTAAAAAATAATTAAAAAAAAAAAAAAGAAGAAAATAGGGCAGCCCGAGTGGCTCAGCGTTTTGCGCTGCCTTCAGCCCAGAGTGATTCTGGGGACCCGAGATCGAGTCCCACATCGGGCTCCTTGCATAGAGCCTGCTTCTCCCTCTGCCTGTCTGTCTCTCTCTCTATTCTCTGTGTCTCTCATGAATAAGTAAAATCTTTAAAAAAAAAAAAAAAAGAAAAGAAAGAAGGAAAAAGGACGCAGATGGAGCCAAACCACCTTTGCCCACGTGACGCACCCGCAGGAGCAGGGTGTGCAGTCCAGGCAAGACTGCCTTGCCCACCCTCACTCTCGCCGTCTCTGTCTCCCACAGATCCTTCTGGCTGGTGGACGGGTCGACTACGAGGCAAGCAGGGCCTGTTCCCCAACAACTATGTGACCAAGATCTGAGGCGCGCAGAGACTCTGACGCACGGGTGAAGGAGCTCCAGGCAGGGAAGGGGACATTCGGGGCTCTCTCTCTGATCCATAGCGAGCAGTTGCTTCCTTCTCCAAGGCCTAGAGTTTTTCTGGCACCTTCCCCATGGAGGACATTGAAAAGTTGGGTTGGGAACAAGGAGTGTCACTCCATAAACGATCCTAAAAGGTAGCCTATTCCTAGGAGCCCAGGAGGGCAAAACAACCACCTACTAAGATTTATTTATTGTATTTAAACCTGGTGAGAGGACAGGCGAGGGCCACCCAGACCTTGCTGGCTCTGTCACAGCAGCAGCCCGCTCGCTCACCAGGCCCAGGGAACGGCTGGAGGCGGCCGCTGACAAGTGCCTTTAGTCAAAGAGCACATTTCTCCCATCCTTCCTTTCCTTCCCCGACACACACATTCCTCTCTGCCACTTTCCCTCAGGGAGGACCTGCCCTCTGCAGGCTGGGCTTGGCGTGAGCGGGCACTTGCCGTGCACATGCCGAGGGCCGGCGTGGCCGGCGGAGCCCATGGGCGCAGAGGGGCGCTGGTCCCCACTTCGCCAGGACCGTCGCGTTGCCGGGCTGAGCAGGGGCCGGGGGCTGGGCTGTTGACCTTGCTTACTCTGGGTCCTCAGTTGGAATGTGGCTGGCCCATGTTGGTTTTGTGTTTCGTGCTGTACCTATTACAAGAAGGATCTCTTTTTTTCAAGCTGTACATTTATAAAAACAGATCATATACTGTATATATAAAAATCTTAGAAACATGTATGAATGTACTAAGTAGTATTCCACTGTACTTATTCATAAGGTAGGTTTTATTACAAGACTCCCACCAGGTACTTACACATGTGCACTACTCCTTTTCAACTATAGAATCAGTGTTACTGCTTTCTAGCCCAGCCCCTGCAGACCCTCCCCAGCTCTTTCCCTGTAGGTAATTTCCTCTGTCCCCTGTGTCCCTCCCCCTACCTCCTAAATAAATAAAGGAATCAGTGAACCACCTGCTCCTTTGTGACATTTGTTACAGGTTGAATTGTGTGTCTCGACCCCCCCCCCAAAAAAAAAAGATACGTTGAAGCCCTAACCGCTAGGCCCCCCGCCATATGACCTTATTTGGAAATAGAGTCTTTACAGAGATAAAATGAAGTCATTGGGGTAGGCCCTCCTCCAATATACCTGGTGTTCTGGTGAAGGCACTTGGACTCGGACGGACAGAGGAAAGAGGACGTGAAGGGATAGCCACCTACAGCCAAGATGAGCTTCCCTCACAGCCCTCAGAAGGAACGCAGATCTTGAACTTCAGGCTTCCGCAGCTGGGAGACGACACATCTCTGTTGCTAGCCCCCCAGTGTGTGGCACTTTGTGAAGGGAGCTTGGCAGGCCAGTGCAGCGTTCAGGACAGAAATAGGGAGAAGTTGGAAACGGGACTGTCGGTGAGGCAGTGGTCCTCGGAGGGAGACTGTCACTTCTCTGCCTCTTCTCCTTGCCTTAGCCTTTCTGAAGCTATTGGGAAAGTAGGGTTTGACCCTTTTAGTCATTCCAAGATTCCCGAGCCCAAGGGGAAAAATCATCAAGGGTTACAAATGAGGGAAAAAAAGTATCTGAACTTGGAACAAAGTAAGCCACTTAATTGTGTGTGTTCAAGAACAGAACAGTAACACCCAATGTTTAAAGCCTGTTTTGGTTCCAAGGCGCCTGGGTGGCTGAGTCGGGTACACAGCCAGCCGACTCTTGATTTCGTCTCAGGTCATGATCTCAGAGTCGTGAGATTGAGCTCCATGTCAGGCTCTGTGCTGAGCACAGAGTCTGCTTGTCCCTCCCCCTCTGCTGCCCCTGCCCTCCCCCAAACTCTTTCTCTAAAATAAATAAAATTTAAGAAAAAATAAAACAATTTGGGGCCGAATGACAGGACAACCTGAATTAAGCATAGGTTATTTTGAAAAGGTCTCTCTTGAGGTTGTTAACTCAGAATGTGGAGGAACCAAGGTGGCCTTGGGCAGTGGAAGGAATCACTTGTGAAATTCCTTAAATAAAAATGTGTTCATAAAAAAGGATGAGATCATGCCACTTGAGACAACAGGGATAGACCTAGAGGGTACGATGCTAAGTGAAATAAGGCTGAGAAAGACAAATACCATGTGATCCCATTCGTAAGTACAATCTAGGAAAAAAAAGAATGAACAAAAAACAGAATCAGATTTATAAATACAGAGAACTGGTGGTTGGCAGAGGGGAGGGGGGTGGGGGGAAAGGGCAAAATGGGTGAGGGGGTGTGGGAGATGCAGGCTTCTGGTCATGGAATGAGTCCCTTATCGGAATAGAAGGCACAGTGTAGGGAATACAGTCAGTGACACTGTAACAGTGATGTGACGAGACAGAGGGTAGCTCCACTTGTGAACACAGCAGAACGTATCAAATTGTCAAATCACTGAGTTGTATGCCTGAAACTACTGAGGCATTGTGTGCCAGCTACACTCAGAACAAAAATTATTGGCTTTACCTAATTTTCCTAATGTTACGCATTAAAAAAAAAAAACTCCCTGAGGGAAAAAATCAGTCTCGGCTGCTTTTAATTTAATGACTGGCCTTTAATCTGACGTGTAACTGGGACCCCTCAGGCTCTAGGTGACAGCACAGACACTGAGTCTAACATCCACAAAGGCAACAAGAACAGCCCCAGTCCTGCCCCCATGTGCCCCACCTACTGCCAGGCAGGAAGTCTGCTTCTCCCTCTCCCTCCCCAAACTCGTTCTCTCTCAGATCTGAAAAAAAAAAAAAAAAATGCAATGAACATTCCTTGCAAAGTCCACACACCATATCCACTCATATTCTAGTGGCCAGAACTTACTCATGTGGCCTCACTGCCAGGGAAGTTGGGAGTCTCTTCCTGAGAGAATTAGCCTCAGTGCAGAGAGCAGCTTGCCAGGGCACCAGGGAGAGGTCTTCCCCTTCAGGCATGTCTCCTTCCAAGCAGCGATGTCCACAAGAACAAGAGTGAGACAACCCGGCCACCACGTAATCCTGTAACCGATGATCTCCACCGGCTTGTGTGCCACAGAGCGAGGCTTACAGAAAATCCCAATTTTTTCTCTTCTGGACTCCTCCAGACTCCGCAGACCTCCCGAGTGGAGCTGGGCAGACTAAGGGCCCCTGCCTCTACTTGCTGCTTTTACCATGGTCTCAGGAATGCAGTACGCACAGGACGCATCTTCATTAGCTTAAATAGGAAAACACCTAATGATGTTCCTGGTACCCTTCACTTTTATGGTCAGAGAGCGGAAGCCATTCTGCAACATCTGCTCGCTCCCTTTCCTGCCTCGTGTTGGGTCTCTCCCGAGGCCTAGCTGGCCTTCACAGCTGCTCCTGAACTTAGGAGTTTCACTCTCATCAGTTACTTCACACCTTTCCGTCCTCCAGTCCTGTACCTGCCCCCTCTGACAGGCATGGCCTAGGCTAAAACCACTTTGCAATGAAAGGCTCAGTACAGTTCACTACCTTGCCCAAGGTCACATAGCTTGTAAGTAGAGGAACCATCATTTGACCCTTGATCTGACCCCGAGGCCCATGCTTTTCATTTTTGTCTTCAATCCAGCTATTATCAAGGAGTTTGATAGGCTAATGTCAACCTTTCAACTTCCAATTCTTTTTCTCAAAAAGCAAGAATCAAAAATTTTTTTAAAAAGGAAGAAAACCTCACAAATAGGACTCAATAGCTTTAAATTTGCAAACTCCTTTGATGGGCAAGCATGGTGTCTAACATATCTTTGAATGCCCAGAGTCCGTCTCTTCCCAGATCCTTCAACTAATAGCCACTAACACTGGGGCATATCCAGACACTGCTCAGGGCTGGCCATATCTTACCCAGTACTCCAGCACTATGAGGGAGATGCTCTTAGCCCCATTTTACAGAAACAGCTCCACACAGCTGTCAAGTTGACTCAAACCCATGGAATCCAGCTTCAGGATGTGTGCTCTTCAAACTGTGGTTACATCATCTCATTTTCGAATTCGGTGTTTTTATGATATTATGATTCCTACTTTTACAGCTTCTCTCACATTTATAACACTTTAGTTTTGGGTGCCTGCCGTGGCACATAAGGAAGTATCTTAAAGGTCTTTTTTTTTATGACATCCTGGAAGTATGAATTTCCTGAGTCAGGGTATTTAATTTTTAACTAAGCAAAATATGCAATAAGCTATAAAATATTCCCACAAAACCCATCCCCTTCTTGATGAGAAGTTGGAGCACATGCATCCCTGGGAAATAACTTTGCTTTTCAGAGCCAGGAAAGCTCCCTGCGTGGTCTCACTTCATTACTATTCACATGTGTGACCCAAGTCAGTGTAAGGGTGCCATGGGAACAAGCCTCACTCAACAAGGGATACTTAGAAAACCTTACACCAGGACTTCAATATATACAGACTCCTGGTTCCTCTAAGTGCTCAGCACCTAAAGACTTGCATAGGTGGCCCAGACCTGCCTAGGGAGAGAGGTGGGGAGCGAGCCCTCGCTGGAGCCACCCAGGCTCTCCTCCCAGGGCAGTCACAAGCCACAGGTGAGTCACAGAACCAGCACCTGAAGACCTCACTGTCACACAGAAGGCAGCTTTTATCACACTCTCCCTTGGGGGAAGGCAGAGTTAGAGTTTACTGCAAAGCTTCAGAGCCTTTATGAATCTTAATGTGAGTTTGCAATGTTTCCCAAATGTATTTGACTAGCTGCTCCTTTCTCTCAAAAAGCAATTAACATGTATTGAACTAATACTTTGGGAAGTTGTTGCCATAAGGCACTCATTTATGACTGAGAATGCATTCCCCCTTAAAGAATAATGGTTTTTTTTTTTTAAGATTTTATTTATTTATTCATGAGAGAGTCTGAGAGAGAGAGAGAGAGAGAGAGAGAGAGAGGCAGAGACACAGGCAGAGGGAGAAGCAGGCTCCATGCAGGGAGCCTGACATGGGACTTGATCCCAGGACTCCAGGATCACACCCTGGGCTGAAGGCGGCGCTAAACCTCTGAGCCACCCGGGCTGCCGGAGAAGGTCAAATGTGATTGACTGCCTGCCAAAAAAATAAATAAACAGTAACCTATGACATTAGCTTAAATAGGAAAATGCATTCCAACCTTCAACTCTAACAAGGTGTTGCAGGCCATTTTCGTTATCCAATGTTGGCCTTTAGGACGACGTTCCTGGTCCCCACTGTGCCTTTGAGACAGAGACACATTATGAGGGTTCCTCCTTGCAATTCAGGTTGCCCTCACTCCAGTGAGCCAGGTGTTCCTGTATAGGATAAGATAGTTGAGTAGGTTCTAGAAAGACAATTGTCATGGTTATCCTCCCATTTTCAATTCATGCTATTCATAATATCTCAAAAAAGAAGTTAGACTAAGCTTCTGCTGACTTTTTTCAGTATAAAACACAAATAAATACACACAGGATACCTTAAGAAAAATTAATAGCTTTATTTTTCCTCAATATACACTTAGAAAATAGGTCTAAGAAAAGGTTTCATGAAATAGACCAGAGGACTATATACAAAGTGAAGAGTTCCAAATCAGTAAGACAAAGTGCACGGACGAAGCATTCTCCCCCCAGGGCCACGGCAGCCTACGACCGTCCCATCAGAGGCGAGGCAAGCTCTTGGATGGCTTTTGAGTTCAGCTGAGGAATTGTGCTGATCTTCAGGAGTTTGCTGCTTGCATACTTATTCTTGATGGCCTGCAGAAGTCATCTGTGATTAGGTCACACATCGGGACCCCCACCTTATACCTCGTTCCTAGTCTAACTCCCAAGTACGTAAGGGCCAGACCCACAATCTCCAATTGAAGATGCCGCATCACTGAAGCCAGCAAATAGTTTGAGGTCATAATGTGTGGCACCTGACAATTTCCTTCTGTGCCCAGCAACAGATAGAGCCCAGCTGGTAGCACAGGTGGTGGAGGCATAAACGATGTCAAGGTCCAAGGAGGAGGCTTTCTCCCCTATGTGGCCAGAGGGGTGGGAGGTGGGAGCCGTGTTTGTCATACCTAAGTACCATCAGGACATAACAGGTCTGCCAGGACGGGAGCAGTAACTGGCAATAAAAGCAAGTGGCAACCAGTGCTCAGCAGATCCCAGACAACACCCTCAGGCCTGAAAACACGTTCCACTTCCACGGTGTGCTGAGCTATGCAGAAAGCTCACACAAGGAAGTGAATCAGGTTGTGAGGACACTTGGCACAGATGCTGGCTCTTTGTCACCAGATCCCTAGTGATTTTCTGTCACACAAGGACAGGACGGCACCCAATCTGCTCTGACTCCACAGATACCAGCCTCCCGGGAAGCTCTCTGAATGGGTTTCTTGCCCCTCCTCCTCCTCCATCATGCTTGCAATTCAGGTGCCTTCTGGTCATTGTCCCAAAAGGTCCCGGACAGGGATCCTGAATACCCCCAGCCTTCCACAGGGCCCTTTGTGATGTTCCAGATGTCATGGTGAGCACCTCCCCTGACTCCTGAGTGCTGTCCCCAGGATGCAGGGATGAGCATGGCTAAACACACCGAATGCCTGGCTGCCTGCCTACACTGGGCCTGGACACAGCCTAGCTACCATGTTTTAAAGAAAGTCTGCTTTTGGGGTATATCAGTATGCTCCATCCCCTGCTGTACTGAAAAAGAGTGTGCTAAAACAGATTCTCACATATGCCAGTATTACATGAAAACACAAACACATACATACACATACCCTCATTCACAAAACCCATAATCTAATGCTTTCCACAGTTTAGGAAGGAGTACTTACGATGAATTTCGTTAAGTTTTCATTAACTTTCACTACATTTTTGGCCATGTGCTGCATGACTTCCAATAGTTCATTCTCTGTGTATCCAGTATAATACTGCTGCTTTAAGTTCTGGAACACAACGCAAAGAGTAGGGGCAAGATAAAGGCTTCACTTCTTTAGAAAAGCATGGTTTATACATGCTGACATCACTTATCACTTACATAAAAGCTGTAAAACTATATTCTTACCTTTTGAAAATTCAGTAACAGCCCTAAACAGTATCATGCTGCCAGCAAAGCAGCCAGTAAATGCCAGATGACTTTGGCTCTGAGCAAGACTAAAGGAAGACGATGTACAGCTTCAGCTAAATCAAGTGTCAAAGGTCCTGTATCATTTTTAAAAGAAGGTTGCACAGGTATGTAGGCTCCTCCAAGTAACAAAACTTTCATGCTAATCTCTATCACCACACTGAAAAGGGATGGAAAGTAGGAAAGAGTAAAAACAAAACCCAACAAAGGAATGCCTGCTTCACAGGAATGGCAGAGACCTGGGACTAGCAGTTCTCACGTGTTACCCACCCCTCATCAAAGCCCTACTGGGCAGTGGCTGGTGGGGAGCTCAAGAGTCCAGATATCCATACTGTCAGTTAGGGAAAGAGGTTCAGAACTAAGAAATATGGGCCACAAGTGGCAGTCGAATCTATGAAATTCAGAAGAACTAAGATTACCTGGAATTCTTGTTTGGCCCTGTGTACATAAGCACTGGAGAACAGAGAAGCCTCTACCCCCAGCCTTGTGACCTAGGCTCCCAGAGAACAAAAATCAAGCAACAGGATAGTTCCTGATTGATAATAAGACCTATCACCTATGTGTAAAGTGTGTAAGTGTATATAGCCTGACTTTATTTCAGTTCTGTGATAAAATTCTAAAGGCTAAAGTACATCTGTGTCATATGCACAATTTAAATGGGAAAATAAATCACAATTTAATTTTAATCTTAAATAGTTTAAAGAAAAAGAATGAAGCAAGAATAGGGGCGCCTGAATGGTTCATTCAGTTAAGCCTCTGCCTTTGCCTCAGGTCATGACCCCAGGGTCCAGGGATCCAGCTCCACGTTGGGTTCCCTGCTTAGTGAAGAGTCTGCTTCTGCTTTTCCCTCTACTCCTCTCTCTCGCTCACTCTCTCTAATAAATAAAATCTTAAAAAGAAGAAGAAGAAGAAGAAGAAGAAGAAGAAGAAGAAGAAGAAGAAGTAGTAGTAGTAGTAGTAGTAGTAGTAGTAGTAGTATGAGTAATTCTCAAATAACACAACTACTGGTCTTTTGAAATCAATTCCCAGAAAACAGGGAGACCTATAGTTAATAGGTTTAGAGCCCAAGGAAGGCAGGTCTAAGAGTAAAGTAATTGAGCTAAAATGAGTCACTGTTATCAGGACCATGTATCATTCATGTACCAGCAGCTTTGTTTTTAATTTCAAAAAATTTCAAATGCACAGAAAAACTGAAATATTATAATGAACGTCTGTATATCCTTTGTGTAGATTCATTTATATTTAACATTTTGCCACTTTCTCATGGTGTCTGCAACTAAGTTTCAAATGGTTCAGCAAATATTGTGTATGTATGTATTCATGTACAATTTTTGAACCATTTGAAGAGGGGTTGCAGACACCATGACACATCACTTCTAAATGTTTCAGAAACATCCCCAAGAAGTATTTTCCGGGGATCCCTGGGTGGCTCAGTGGTTTAGCGCCTGCCTTCAGCCCAGGGCGTGATCCTGGAGTCCTGGGATAGAGTCCCACATCGGGTTCCCTGTATGGGGCCTGCTTCTCCCTCTGCCTGTGTCTCTGCCTCTTTCTCTCTGTGCGTCTGTCATGAATAAATAAATAAAATCTTCAAAAAAAAAAAAAAAAAAGAAAGAAAGAAGTATTTTTCCTATCTAGCCACAAATCATTATCACAGAAAAAAAATCAACATTTCCACACTATCATCTAGTACATAGTCCATACTCAAATTTCTCCCATAGTTCCAAAAATATCTTCTACAGATTTTCCTTTCTGAATCCAGGCCAACCAAGGTACATGCAGTGTATCTGAATTTTTTTTTTTTTTTAATTTAAAAAAATGACTCCTATTTTCTTGGCTTTACATGACAACTTGTTTGAAGGATCCAGGCCAGTTACTTTTAGAATGTCCCACATTTTGGGGTACCTGAGTAGCTCAGTCAGTTGAGCGGCTGCCTTTGGCTTGAGTTGTGATCTCAGGGTCCTAGAATCGAGCCCCACGTCAGGCTCCCTTCTTAGGGGGGTAGTCTGCTTCTCCCTTTCCATTTGCCCCTCTCCCCTCCTCATGCTCACTCTTCATCTCTCTCTCTCTAATCAATCAATCAAACAATCTTAAAAAAAAAAAAAAAGTGTCCCACATTTTAAATCTCAGTGTTTCCTGACAATTGGATTCATGTCAAACATTTTGGGTATGAATTTCACATAGGCGATCATGTATACATCCTACTGCACCAGAAGACCGGTCAAATCAAGAGGTCCTACCACCGGTGATGCCAAGCTTGATTACCAAGTTAAGGTGGTAAGTGCCAGACCGCTCTATCACAGAGGCATGGTTTTTCTTCAGAATTACTATAGATCTGTGGGGTGGATATTTTGAGACCATGTGAATCTTGTTCTCCAAAACTATTTCACCTTATGATATAAGCATCAGTTGATTCTTGCTTTAATTGGTTATTGCATTAGGAGTTACAATCCGATTTTTTATTTTATTTATTTATTTGAAAGGGAGGGCAGCTCAGGTGGCTCAGCGATTTAGTGCTGCCTTCAGCCCAGGGTGTGATCCTGGAGACGCAGGATCAAGTCCCACGTCAGGCTCCCTGCATGGAGCCTGCTTCTCCCTCCCATGGATGTGTCTCTGACTCTCTCTCTTTCTCACTCTGTGTGTGTATGTGTGTGGGGGGGTGTCTCTCATGAATAAATAATAAAATGTTTAAAAAAAATAATAAAGGGGAGAGAGAGCAAGTAGGGGAAAGGGAGAAGCAGATGCCCCATGGAGCAGAGACCCCGATATGGGGCTCAATCCCGGGACCCTGAGATCAAGACTAGACCTTAATCGACTGAGCCACCCAGGCACCCCTACAATTTGATTTCTAACTCTACCATTCTTTCTGCCTTAATTAGCTGTTATTCTACTGATTTAAGAAAAAAAAAAAGGCCCCCTCTTCCATTCTTTCTTTTTTAACATTATAAATACATGGATTTTTAAAAATGCGTTACAATCTATTACTGTCCCTGTTCTTTTTAAAGTTCAGATTTAGGAGCACCTGCGTGACTCACTGGTTGAGCATCTCCCTTCAGCTCAGGTTGTGATCGCGGGGTCCCAGGATTGAGTCCCACACCAGGCTCCCTGTGGGGAGTCTGCTTCTTCGTCTACTTATGTCTCTCCCTCTCTCTGTGAATCTTTCATGAATAAATAAAATCTTAAAAAATAAAATTAAATTTAAAAAGAAAAAACCTCAGATTTAGTAAGAGCTCTTTCAAGCCAGTTCCTAATGTCCTTTTATTTTTTTCCTAATGTCCTTTTGATGTGCCCCATTGATCTTTGAGAATTTGCTTGGTATCTATTATAAACTGATCTAGGCAAAAAACAAGAAAACAAAACAAAACCCACACACAAAAAAACTGACCTAGGCTCACCTTGTGCTTCCTCTGCCACAGGCCTGATATTAGTGTTTCTCCAGGGAGGCCTAGTTCCTAGTGGGTTATGGCATTTAGTATCCAAGATGTGGGCACTACATATGTTCATTGCTACGTGCCTATCATTGTTTCCGGTCCCTGTCATTACTAGTTTACTCATATTTCCAAAACAGATTTAATGTTACAGGGTTTTCCTTTTGTTTTCAATTGTTAATAATATATTATCTCTCTTCCTATGGTGAAAATTTTAGTCTTTGGTAACCTGAATGTTTGCTTTATTCTGTAATATTCATAAAAAGTTTCACAATTATAACAGATTACTATTAACAATATATCTCCTAAGTAAACTTTAAACATGTTGCATTTTTTAGTTCTTTGATTTGCCTAACCACATACCACTAAGGATGCACAGTTAGAATATTGCCTTTAAAAGTTATGTGAATTAATTCTTCCCTGTGTTCTGGTACCAATTTGATAGTGACATTGTTGTTTCTGCTTAATTCCATTTAGAGTTTTGCATCAACACTCATATTGTTCAAAACCCAAAAAAGTTACATTATATTGTACACAATTAATAAAAAGTTACAACCAGAAGTCTTGTTCTCATCATCAGCCTACTACACTGTTGCCTCTCAATCCCACAGGTATGATTTTCATTAGTTTCTGGTCTACGTGTAGTTTTTGAAAAATTAGAAAATACATAAGCACACACTCTCTTATTCCCCTTCTATCTTATATAAAATGTCAAACGTATACACTTGTGTAGAGGAACAGCTCTGCCACGGTGCCCTGGCAATCTTGCGTGTATCCACATAGGGCCACCCAGGCAAAGGCCTGAACCACAGCTTACTTATATTGTCTTGGCAAAATGTTTTGTGATCCTCCTGGAACAGCAGAGGATGGAGGCGTGGGAGGAGCTGCTCCCATTCCCTTCCGGATCTCCCTGCCAAGAGGCTATTACAAAACTGTTTCTTAACACCTGGCTTCTGATGAGGCTTCCATCCTGTCGCTCTTGGGGTACATCTACAGACTATAAGACTGCTTAGTGGCAGTCTAGAATTTGCTCAACCACAGAAGGGTATCCCAGGACTCACACTGCAGTCATCTGGTCCCTTTTTTGGTGTGTGAGATAAGGACCCAGATTGCTGGCAGCTTTGGCTACTTATATGAATTTAAAAGTGGCTCCTTTTATCTTTACTGGCGAAATCAGTCAGGCCTTGGCCTTGCTTTGTCTTATATGCTTGACAACTTGTTTGTTTCACTTAACCAAAGATCCCAGAAATGTTAGCGCACAAGTCGTTGGTGGCCTTCCTCAGTCTTCACAACTCTAAGCACACTTGGTGCCATGGCATGGTTACTCAGTCTCCATCTGAAGCATTCTTTTAGGCCTCTTGGGTTTTAACAACTGCTTCAAGGATAGTGTTGTGAAAATGCTAAGGCCTTTCATATCAAGAGGGCGGGAAATATAACCTAATTTCTTAACCCAACACTTACCCATTTTCCTTGGCCCAGAATCCTTTGGGACAGGCAGGAAGCAGCTGCTGCCACCTTTGAAGGGTGATAATGCACCATGTCATAGTCGATGAGAGTCAGCTCCATGAGATATTTGGCTAAAGTATGCTGTTCCACATCAACCTACAAAAGAACAGCCAAGGACAATGAGAAGCATGGCTACTATGACCCTCTTGCGAAATCCTGGGTGAAGGCCTAGGAGTTCAAATCCACTCAACTCACCAGTCCTGCTCAGCAACTGCCCTAATTCCACAGTGTGTTACTAACACAGAGCATGAGGTCTTTTCTCTTAAGAACTGAGAGATATGCATTAGGACTTATTGAAAAGATGTTTCCTATAAATGCCTAAGTTGTCTTTTAATTGGATCAATGTTTCTAGGATAAGACAACAAGCAGCAAAATAAAGTCTGGTATGGACTGGAGGCACTTACCTCCCCAGCTTTTGATGCCCGTCTTAAGAAATGCAGTGGCAAAGGTCGACCCAGCTCAAATTTCAGTTCTTTCAAAATCAGTGTTTCCATTTCTCGGATCTGGGAACTGGTATAAGCATTGTCTGTGATGTAAACGAAGTCTTCAATATTTGGAGAAAACATCTCCTCATACTTGGAAGCCAAGAGCAGAGCTGTAATCCCAACCAGCTGAAGCTTCTTACGAGAAACCAGCTGAACCTAATTGAAGATGAACGTGTCAAAAGTCCTATCTAACAAGAGGACTGGGCCTCTGGGGCTCTGGAAAATGAGAGGGGACCACATCCCAGAGAAGCACACATCGTCTCTGCTTGCATCCCTCTTACAAGCACAGGTAACCTATACGTTAATAGCAAGTACCATCGGGCACTTGGCTGGCTCAGTCGGTGGAGTGTGTGACTTGATCTCAGGGTTGTGGGTTCGAGCCCCACATTGGGTATATAGATTATGCCTGAGAACCAATCTCCTGGTCTGTGCTCCAGCCCTGTCATCCCGGCTTGAGTCTGGGTGAAGCCCCACCTGGCATTCAACATGTCTGCATCAAGATGAGGCCAAGCCCCAAAGCAGGATAAAATAATGGATACCTAGGGATGAAGAAGGGGATCTCTCAAACACTTTCTTAATCCTTACCAAAAGTGCACTCATTATTCAGCCTAAACAACATTGGAAGAAGATTCAGAGTCGGGGAAAATCACAGCTCATGGTATAAGTGTTTCCCTTAATTTTTTTTTTTTAAGGGGACTTTGCTTTCCTTGCTTCAACTCTTATTGAACATCTACCTAAAATTAACTACTCTCCTACCCAATGAGGAATGTATAATGTAAACCACTGAATCTATGCTTTCATAGGATTTTGCAGTATCTCAGAGTCATTATTATAATAAACACAATTATTACTGTGAATTTATACCTGAACTGTATCCTAAATGTTGACTTTAATAAATCCTTATCTGCAGGGCTACTGGCTGGTGGATAGCACACTAGTGTGCTTAATGTCTGGCATTTCTTCTAACTGATCAGTGGTTTTTTGTTTTGCTTTGTTTTGTTTTGTTTTTGTTTTTGATCAGTGTTTTGTGTCTGCATTTGATAACTATTTCGATGATCACTTCCACCTCTCAGCTTAATTTCGGACATTCCTCTACTTCAGAACTTCCGTTGTCAGTACACTCCCCACACATATCCTTCTTAAATAATTCTGCATCCTCTCTTTTCCCCAGTGATTCATGTCACAGTTGCCTGGAAACTGCAATATTCTCTAGCTAAAATCCTCATTTTTCAGATGAGGAAACTTAACACCAAGGAGTACCAAACTATAAGCTACAGGGAAATCCTGTAAGCAGGCCTGAGAAACCAGTGCCCGCAGGCACCACAGGCTTCCGGTTGACTTTCAGACCTCTTGCTGCTATGTTTCCTTTGAAGAATGACTGGCCATGCAGCGTTGACCTCCCGCCCCAGCACTCCATGGAAGGCTGACCCAGCAGAAATGCCTAGCACTGGTCAGCGTCACCAGAGGTTGGACACACCTGGCTCCTTCCTCTTCTAGCACCTCAAGTTCCTCGGTTTCTCACAAAGTGGCTTTTATCTTTTCTTCCAGGTTATCACCCTCTGGTGTTGCATAAACGCAATTACAGTGAGCCACTGGTACAATGTCCCCAAAGCCACACTTACCTGTAAAAATCGGTCCATGACGGCGATGCACATGTACAGAGTCTCCTGCAGCAGCCTAAACTTGGAGTGGACTTGCACCAGCCAGTCCACCAGGATGGCGCGCATGCGTCCGTTTATCTCTCTTCCATCTAAGAAGTGTGGATTTATGGACTGCAGAACCTGTTGGTGGAATTAAAAGTTTAAAAAGCTGACCTCAGGGCAGCCGGGGTGGCTCAGCGGTTTGGTGCCGCCTTCAGCCCAGGGCAAGATCCTGGAGTCCCGGGATCAAGTCCCACGTCGGGCTCCCTGCATACAGTCTGCTTCTACCTCTGCCTGTGTCTCTGCCTCTCTCTCTCTCTCTCATGAATTCTCTCTCTCATGAATAAATAAATAAAATCTTAAAAAAAAAAAAAAAAAAGAAGACCTCATTCCTTCCCAACTGTGTGGTAGATTCCACATTGGTTGCACAGTCAAAGCACAAAAGGCGCGCTCACCTCAAGCTGCCGTAGATACTGGTAGATATCCTTAACATAGTCACTGCAGAGCTGAGGGTTTTCCCAGTCCTCGTGATCAATGTCCTCAATTTTGCAGAGCAAGGCATCAGAGAAAGCTTGGCAGAGGTTCTCTTCCTTCATGGAGATCTCCTCCAGGGCCGGCGGAGGACCCTACATGAACGAATTAAAGTGCACATACCACTACGTCGGCAGGAGCCTGAACCGTTAATCATGGCCACATATGCACAGAGTCAACAGGTTTAAGAGTATCATATGCATTTTTAAAATATGTGAAAGCCAAAACAATAAATTTCACAGTAAGACATGAGGAATTCAAGATGTAGTAGATGAAGTTTTTAGAGATATACTCCTCTGTATACAATCCTCATATTTTACTCCAAAAGAAAACCGGAAGTCCTCAAGGTGGCCTGAGGGCCTGCATGATCTAGCTTGGCCCTCTTCCTTTACTCACCTGTCTCCTATTTCTCTCCCCTAGGTTTGCCTCACGGCAGCCTCCCTGACTGCAAGAGTGCTCCCTCTTCCAACAATGCTCGCATTTTTGTCCCTGCACCCTCATGGGCAATTCTCTCACCATCTTCAAGTTTTGTTTAAATGTTACCTTCTCAATTAGGTCTATCCTGACCCCTATTTCAAATTACCATCTGCCACCTATTTCCCCACTTCACACATGTCATTTCTCTGTGTTTTTCCCCATAGAACCTATAACCTTCTAACATATTACAGAGTTTACTGTGTATGACGTGTATTATTTTCTATCTCTGCTAGACTGTCAGCTCTATAGAGCTTATAGAGATAGAAGAGGTAGGAAATGATATTTATAAATAAATACATTTACGGGACGCCTGGGTGGCTCAGCAGTTGAGCGGCTGCCTTCGGCCCAAGGCGTGATCCCAGAGTCCTGGGATTGAGTCCCACATCGGGCTCCCTGCATGGAGTCTGCTTCTCCCTCTGCCTGTGTGTCTCTGCCTCTCTCTCTCTGTCCCTCATGAATAAATAAAATATTTTAAAATAAATAATAAATAAATTTACCAATACCTTTATAAATAAATAATACATTTATTTAAACTGATTTTGTCCCCTTCAGCCTCTGAAATACCTATATCATCCCTCACACACAGTAGGCACTCAGTAAATACTTGAGTCAAAGAAACTTAGACACCTGGGTGCAGAAACTCTTAGAGCTGATAGTTCACTTCAGCTGGAGCCTCTTCTCGGAGTATGCAGATTTCCTCTCACAAACTAATTTATTCTAAACTGAGAAACTGGCAATTTAAAAGCAGGAAAGCACATTCTGGCCTATGAATAAAATAGAAGGAAGCAGAGACCAAGGAAGTACACACCCAGTATTTTCTTATGCTGACTGGGTGACTATAAAAAAAAAAAAAATCACACAAATTAAAAATGTATAAAGTAAGTTAAAACAAGTGTTTAATAATGAAGTATAAATAACCCATTACTTTTTAAAAGAATAAGAGGTACTTCTCAAAGTAAAACCTAACAAGACTGCAAGGCTATAAAGACTATGGATTAAAGAAATAAAATACAGAAAGAGAAGGCTGTATAATAAACAACAATTTTAATTAACATTAAAGCTCTGTGATGATAGTTTCCAGGCTTAGAGAAGGATGAAACAGCAGCAGCAAAATATGTATAGTTGTTCAAACCAACCCTTCCCTCCTACATCAGAGTTCTCCAACTGAGGGAGGGCCAGTGGAGCAAGAGTCATGCAGGTATACATGCCATTTATTCAACAACTTCAGAACCTCAACGAACTCAGATGAATATGAGCTACTTAGGGCACCAGGGAAAAACCTAAAGGTTACATTTTCTCTCAAGGAAAATGAGTAGGCAAAAGGTATGCACGTACAAAGTCCCAGAGGAAGCCAAGAGATAAAGGCCATTCTGGGAAGCGTAGGTGATTTGGGATGGCAGGCGTTAGTGCATGATGTGTGAGAAGATGGGTGGAAAGGTGAGTGAAAACCCAAGTGAGGAGTTTAGATTTTACCCGAAGGGAAGTGAACCCACTAAAGGAAATGAGCAAGAGTGGCGAGAATCAGAGGCACCTGGCTGGCTCAGCTGGTAGAGCAAGCAACTCTTGATCTCGGGGTTGTGGGTTTGAGCCCCATGTTGGGTATAGAAATCACTTAGAATCTTTTTAAAAAAAAAAGAGTGACTAGAGTCAGATGTGTATTTTAATGAGCACATACAGCTAGGTTAAGTTCAAGGATAAGTTTGTTTCAAGGATAAGCATCATCACTGTCCCCCGGAAGTACAGTCAGTACTGGGTAGCCTGGTTTAAAGAGGCAGAGGTTACGGTCGTGTGCCATGTGTGCTGCCTTAGTAGCTTGAAATGTTTACCCGTGTCTATTCTGAAGTATACCTGAGTTTAGCCATATCCCAAAGCCAGCAGGAAAAGACATGGATAATTGCTCTGGCCCTTAATTTAGAATTATTTTTTAAAGATTTTATTTATTTACTTGAGACAGAAAGAGAGCAAGAGTGAGAGCAGGAGTGGTGATGGAGGGGGGTTTGGGGATGGGGGAGGGAGAGGGATAAACATACTCCCCGAGGAGCAGGGAGCCTGGTAAGGGGCTTGATCCCAGGACCCTGAGATCATGACCTGAGCCCAAGGCAGATGCTTAACCGAATGACCCAGCCAGGCGCCCCTAATTTAGAATTTCTTAAAAGCATTCCTTTTGGGCTCCAAAATAATTTAATTATTATAAAATCCTTCCTAAGACCCCACTGTCTGTGCAGGTAGTAGCCTAAGCCCTATGGGACAATTATGCAATCCTCTGTCCAGTGCCTGCTGCATGCAAGGCTAAAAGCTTCATCAGCTAGTTAACCATCACAAACTTTTGAATGACAAAAGTGATCTGAGAATAAAAACCTTCAAGTTAGATTAATGAATGAGTTCTGTCGGTTGTCAGAGACAACTGAAAAGTCGTATCAGAAATAACAAAGATGTGAGTTTTTTGCTGAACTTGAGAGCTCTTTTTTGGTCAGGAGCAGGGTGGAGTCTCTGAGCATAGGCTACTGAAATTCTCCTACTACTAAGTTCGGTTTGTTGATAGAATATACTACTATTAATATGCAAACATGTAAGCATTTGTGCAAGTTTTTCGCAACCAGAGTTCCTTTTTTTACTAAGTTTATAATAATGTCAATTAAGTGCAACAAGAAAAGACTCCCAGAAAAACTGTTGCTTCCAATTAGATAGCTCATGATTTGTAGCAATAAATGCGTACTTGTACATACAGAGGCACATACACAATTGTAGAAAGGCAAAATCATTCACTGGGAATAGCTTTAGGGAACACCGTGAAATGGAATTTGGAAGGTAGAAAGAGTAGTAAAAATAAAATGACTTTCTATTCTAGGTACTTGAGGGTGTTTGTTTGTTTTTTTTTAAGATTTTATTTATTTACTCATGAGAGGCACAGAGAGAGAGGCAGAGACACAGACAGAGGGAGAAGCAGGCTCCCCATGGGGAGCCCAATGCAGGACTCATCCCAGGACCTGAGCCAAAGGCAGATACTCAGTGGCAGGCACACCCCAACATGTATTTCTGGGTATTTTGCTTTGTTATGACTGTTTCTTGGGTGATTAAAAATAAAAGGCACTCTTTTTAAAAAAAAAAAATATGTGACGAGGTGCGCTTATTTCCCCTTTATATGTAGTTTTTGTATTAGGGATGGTTAGCCATAAAACATTCTCCTAGTTGAATAATGACTACTGTTGAGGCACTTTTAGGCAACACGCTTGAGCAGTGAAACTTGATCAAAGGAAAGGGGCCCACAGTGACTATCCAGCTGAATGCAAACAGGCTCATTAAGCAAACCACCTCGAAATAGGCACAGGCCCTAAATGACCAATTACATCCATGCATAGTTTTGAAGATTACCCAAAATGGGAAGATTCCATACATTCCCATACTCCTTCATTCCACCCTATGAACTGTGTCCCCTCACCACAATCTTCTGGCAGACAGTCTCTCCTTTGCTGTCCTGCCCACTGCTCCCTAGTGGTGTATCAATGACCTTCTCTCTTGTTCTGCTGTGGGTGAATTCTTTTACCACTCACACTGCTGGCCTCCACCCAATTGGGACACCACACGTTTGGTGGGCCCCCATTTAATCAGAGCGCCCCCACAACTATCACTGAATTTAGTGCTTAGATTAAATCTGTAAATCTAAAACTTCATCTGAATTTCTAGCTCTGACTCCCCAGCACCTCTCCTAAGTCTACATCCATCTCTGCTACAGCCTATTATAATGCATATGATGACATTTCTCCATTTGACTGGGGGCTCCTTGAGGAAAGAGTTGGTAGTTCATTCACCTGATTTCTCCAGTGCCCAGGAAACAAGGGGACTAGTAAAAAAAACCTTCTCTTTCCTTTCCCACAAAAACTCAGTGTTTGCCAAAACCAAACTGGTCAGCAAAAAATAACAAAAACACTGTTTTCTCCAAAAATTGCAGGATAATCTGCTTCTGCAAACATCTGTGAATGGCTGAAACCATTTCAAGTTCTCAGCCAGAGCCCTTTGTGATTCAGTTGCTACATACGGTACAAAGAATAAGACTTGCCCCTAGTTTTGCAGAGTATAGTAAGTGGATTTGGCTGGGAACATCTGCTTTCATGAGCACAGGGCTTATAAATTTTCCAGGGCTCACTGCTGCTAGAACCCTGTGCTCAACTGGCATTTCTACATCTCCAGGGACCAGCTATAAAAGAGCAGCAATGACTGCAGATAGAGCAGATGACAAAGTAAAAGCCATATGGCTGAGCAGAGCCAGGCAAGCAGAGGGTCTCATCTGCCAGGATGAGGAGCTCTCCCTAAACTGTGGATCTCTTCTGTCCTGCATTTCTCAGAGAAAAGAATATTTGTTTTTTGTTTTTTTAAAGATTTTATTTATTTATTCATAAGAGACACAGAGAGAGAAAGAGAGAGAGAGGCAGAGACACAGGCAGAGGGAGAAGTAGGCTCCATGCAGGAAACCCAGCACAGGACTCAATCCTGAGACTCCAGGACCACGCCCTGGGCCGAAGGCAGGCGCCAAACCGCTGAGCCAGCCAGGGATCCCCCAGAAAAGCATATTTGAATTGGAAGTAATTATTGTTCATTAATCCCTGATGTCTTCTAAAATGAGCAGCACAGTTCAGCCATGGAAGTGATATTTATATGAACGGAGTTACAGGTCCATAACTCTTTATCTCAAACACTGTGGCCTCAATTTTATCAGGAAGCCAAAGCAAAGAGTCACCAAGGAAATGCAGAGTTAATTCAGAAACAGTGGAGTTGCAGAAGTCACAGGAGGAAATCTCTCCTTTGTTTTGTTCATAACATTTTTGGTTCTTTTTTGTTTTGGCGGTTTTTTTTCTTCTAATATGTCTTTTTCCCTTCCTCTCTGATTGGAAGGGTAATCTATACTTAGAGTGAAAAATCCGAAAATTTTAAAGAAGAAAATGAAAATGAATCTTATGCCCAACATAATACTCAAAAATAACTACCATCAAATTTTGCATATAAACGCACACTTTTAGGGACACCTGGGTGGCTCGGTCAGTTAAGCATCTGACTCTTGATTTCGGCTCAGGTTGTGAGACCTCAGGATCAAGGAATCAAGCTCTGCACTGGGCATGGAGTCTGCTTAAGATTCTCCCTCTCTCTCTCTGCCCTCCCTCCTCCATCCCCTGCCTCCTCCCACCCCACATACACACAATCTCTCTCAGAAAAATTAATAAACAAATAATCTTTAAAAAAAGAAAACAAAAGGAAATTTGGGGTTGTACTGCATCTATAGTGTTATAATCTGATTTTTCCAATAATGTAACATGCATTTTGACATCTTTCTACTAAAGCATGATATTAATAGTCAATGTATTTCATTAAATGGATTTAAGCTGCTCTGATAATTCCACTACTGGGCATTTACTCAAAGAAGATGAAAATACTAATTTGAGAAGATATATGCACCCCTATGTTTACTGCAACATCATTTACAATGGCCAAGATATGGAAGCAACCCAAGCATCCATCCACAGATGATAGATGTGGTGTGTGCGTGTGTATATAATGGAATATTACTTAGCCTCTAAAAACAGAATGAAATCTTGCCATTTGCAACAACATGGATGGATCTAGCGGGTCTAATGCTAAACAAAATAAGCCAGACAAAGACAAACACCATACAATTTCACTCATAAGCAGATTTTATGAAACAAACAATTAAAAAAAAAGAGAGGGGCACCTGGCTGGCTCAGTCAGAAAAGCATGTGACTCTTGACCTCAGGGTTGTGAGTTCAAGCCCTATGTTGGGTGTAGAGATTACATACCTAAACAAACAAACTTAAAAAAAAAAAAAAAGAAGAAGAAGAAGAAGAGGAGACACCCCCCACCCCCCCCAAAAAAAATCAGGCTCTTTTTTTTTTGTTTGTTTGTTTGTTTTTTTTGTTTTTTTTTTTGTTTTGTTTTGTTTTTTTTTTTTTTCAGGCTCTTAAATATAGAGAACAAACCAGTGGTTGCCATAGGGGAGTTGGGTAGAGGGAATGCTGAATTCGGTTAAGGGGATTAAGGGTATCCTTATCATGGTGAGCAGTGATTGATGGACAGGATTGCTGTACTATGTGGAACACATGAAACATAACACTGTATGTTAATTATACTTGAATTTAAATAGATAGCTTTAACCAATTTTCTAATATTTCTCTATTATATAAGAGATATTCATTGCAGCACTATTTAAAAATCCCTCGTGTGCCTCTAATAATTTTCTCAGGATAAATTCTAAAACCAGATTTGCTGGGTATGGAGAATAACCTTTTGAAACACACTGCCAAATCACTTTCCGGACATGTAGCAGGAACCACAGTCACCGGTATCAAATGTTGCATAAGGGTCAAGAGGTCAGAGCTGTGCTTCTCTGTCTGCCTGTGTCTCTCCCTCTCATGAATAAATAATAAAATCTTAAAAAAACAAACAAACACACATACAAGAGGTCAGAGCTGAAAAGCTGCTTTGGGTTTGGCATTCAGGATACCACTAGAAACCTCCAAGGAAAGGCTCGTGAAAGGAAGGTCAATCTTCAGGATTGTGAGCTTTAGCTTTAGTTCTTCGTTGGACGCACTCTGTCCTGGCTTTAGAACAGCAACATGCGTGCAACCATCACCTGTAAGTAGAAGGCTCCCAAGTCCGCCCTCTCCTTCAGATGTTGTTGGCGTATTTCTGACTGCCATTCCCCGTGGATGTTTGTTACCTCAACAAATCTAAAGCCAAGTGAGATGCTGTCCCCAGAACCACCTCCCTTTCCTGACTTTCCCATTTCTTTACCTTACTGAATAAATGGTTTCTTAAATATACAAGTGCTTGAGGGTCTTCTTCTTCCTCTGCAAATAACACAGCCCAATAATTCCTTATAATACAGGAGGCTGTCCCTGGAAGGAGTTGGTACACCCCAACACATTCCATGTTGTTTCTAGCACCTTTATAGATAGGGGTATATGGATGAGTGCTTAGGGGGGATCCAGGCTAGTTCAAGACCCTCATCAGCTCCTGCTTGGACAACTGCAATACCTCCTAATTTATGGCCCTCCCATGGCCAGCCTACACAGCTTTCATCATTTCCCACCTTCTCAAACTTTCTACAGGCTCCTCATTGCCTAATGGGATAAAATCCAAATTCCAAAGCCTTCAAATCCAACTGTGACCTTCTCAACTTCTATGTTCTGCTTATTCACACAAACCTTCTGATCCAGCTTAGGTGTTCTGACTCCTTCTCCAGAGGACAAGATTATAAGCTTATTTCTGGGGCATCCCTGGGTGGCTCAGCGGTTTAGCTCCTGCCTTGGGCCCAGGGTGTGATCCTGGACACCCGGGATCGAGTTCCACATTAGGCTCCCTGCGTGGAGCCTGCTTCTCCCTCTGCCTGTGTCTCTGCCTTTCTCTCTCTCTCTCTCTCTCTCTCTCTCTCTCTGTGTGTGTAGTCTCTCATGAATAAGTAAATAAAATCTTAAAAAAAAAATTTTAAAAAAAGCTTATTTCTGCTTTGGTGCCTTGATTCCTATTGTGCTTTGTTCCACCAAAAAAGTGCTCTTTCCTGTCAGCATCATCTCTAACCTTAAAAATCCTACTCATTCCATGAAGTTTCCCCCAACCACTCCAACCCTTAGTGTTCTCTCCTCCCATAGAAGCATGTTCTGAAGGATGGTGCTTCCATCTACTCCAGACATTTGATGCTCAATCATCCATTGCCCAGGGGCATCTGGCATCATTCCCCAGAACTACTAATTTCAGGTACATAGGCCCCTTCTGGATAGTCTCCTCAAGGCAAGAAATCTCTTCAGCAGCCTTAACACTACTGGGTGTGTATAGTAAGTGTTCAATATATATAATTCTTGAATATGTCCAATGTGCTATTTTGAAAATTTTCAAACTATGTTATGGATATTATTAATGTACATTATATATATTAAATAAATAAATGTACATACATACACACACACATACACACACAGAGAAAGAGCTGGAAAGATCAAGGTAGTTATTATTATATTCTCAGCACAATAGTGCCTGTCCTATAATTACAGGCCAATAGGTCCATTAGCATTCTAATTCCAGTTGAGCTAACCAGTCACAGACCCACAATTTATCAACACAGAATTTTGGCATTACCTTACCTATACTACATGAACTGTGAGATTCCCCAGCCTTCATTGGCAAGTTCATTCTTATAATGGATCATAAAACCTACCAAATTTCACTCTGAGAACACTAAATTTATTTGAGTACCAAGGTGATTAACTTTGTTATTCAAAGTTAAAACATTATAGTAATGTGCCATCATTAAAAGGATGCATATGTTCAATTTGTACACTGCTGTTTTCAAAGTAGAGCTCTAGTTATGAATGTTCTACAAAAGTTGAGGTGATTGGGCACCTGGGTGGTTCATTCAGTTAAATGGATGCTTTTAGCTCAGGTCATGAGCTATCAGGTCCTGGGATCCCATGCAATCAGGTCCTGGGATCGAGCCCTGTGCTGCGTCCCCTGTTCAACAGGGAGTTTGCCTCTCTCTCTCCCTCTGCCCCTCCCCCTGTTCACAATCTCTCTCTCAAATAAATTAATAAAATCTTAAAAAAAAAAAAAAAGTTGCAGCAATGATAAAGGCACCCCTGCAGTCTAGCCAAAAACAAGCTACTTGGTACGTTTGTAAATACAAAGCATCCTACCTTTGGAGCCAACATTTCCATCTGTACTGGTTTCACAGAAGCAGTAGGTTTCAGTTGTTTGTTGACATTTGTTTTGGTGAGTTGAACAGGTATTTTGGTGTTCTGAGCTTTCTACAAGGAAAAGAAATGTAAATAGGGCAAGACAGCCAGTGTTGCTCTTCAGAGCTATACACAATCAGCCTAGTGTGCACACGTATGGTCCTCATGGCTGTTACCTTAGCTACTTGTGTGGCTCTGGTTGTAACTCTATTTCCAATTTCTTCTAAAACTGCCCGTCTGATTGTCACATGACTCTTAGCTTTAGAATTAACTCCAGTGTCAACATTCTCCAAATCAGTGGACACCTAAAAAAAACAGAGAGTTAATGACGAATTGAGACAACATACACTACTCTGCTAATGTCTGATACCCAAATGTAGAATTTGGGAAGGTGAATATGCAGTGACCTATTTGTGAGAGGGATACATTTTTTACAAAGTTTAAAAATGCTATTTGTGATTGATCATGTCACTTGAAATTAGGCAAATCACTTATCTACTTTATCTGTAAAATAAATAATCCCATCCTTTAGAGTGGCTCAGTCAGTTAAGAATCCTACTCAGCCCGGGTGGCTCAGTGGTTTAGTGCCGCCTTCAGCCCAGGGCATGATCCTGGAGACCCGGGATCCAGTCCCACGTCAGGCTCCCTGCATGGAGCCTGCTTCTCCCTCTGCCTGTGTCTCTGCCTCTCTCCCTCTCTCTCTCTCTCATGAATAGATAAAATCTTAAAAAAAAGAATCCTACTCATGATTTCACCTCATGTCCTGCTCTCTTGGGTTGTGAGATCCAGCCAGACCTCCCCATCCCCCTCCCCCACCCCATTCTGTGCTGGGTAGATTCTGCTGCTTAAGATTCTCTCTCCCTCTGCCTCTCCTCTACCTTACATGCAAGCTCTCACTAACAGCAAAACTTTTCTTTAGAGAGATTAATAACAAGTACAATTAATACACTATTTAAATGCTAATCCTATAGTAGGTCCAGATGTTTAAAACCTAAACTAGCTTTGATTCTTATGCCATTCTACAAAGAAGAAGCGCTCCTAGAGACAGGATATTTAGAGATAATGCCTTTTAAAATGAGGTTGCCATTGCATGGATTCTCTTATAAGTAGATGTTTAGGGCACTGAGGTTGTGTGTAAAATCATATTTTTATTTGTTATAATATTGTGCTGTTATCGTTTTCACAGGTAAAATAGTTTTACTCTCAAATTCAGAAAGTTGAAATGATATGAAATAAAAAAATTATAAGTTGTCCTTAACATACTTTAGACAGAATATGCTTAGAAACAAAGCCTGCTAGAAAAAAAAATTCATATAAAAAAGTTTATTATAGCGGTGATAAACATGAGGAAAAAAAACTGCACGTCCTATCCCTGAGAACTGTGGGTCCTAATCCTAAAAAAAAAAAACTCCCAGTGAGGTGTGAGTGGATCTACAGGGATAGACAGAATGGACCTACCAGGGTAGGCCGAGGGGCAGGGGAAAATTCAAGCCTTCCCTGAACAGAAAGAATTTCACAATGAAAGAACTTTATGGGACGGATGAGACAAAAATTACTTGTCAGTTCAACCTAGATCCACAAAAGGATAGGAATTAAATACTGAATGTGTACAACGTATTAGGATTCTCAAAAGCACACTGTTGAGGTTTTTTTTCCAGCAGTAACTGCCAATTTTAGAAAGTGTTTGGGGCAGCCCCGGTGGCCCGGCGGTTTAGCACCGCCTTCCGCCCAGGGGGTGATCCTGGAGCCCACGTTGGGCTCTCTGCATGGAGCCTGCTTCTCCCTCTGCCTGTGTCTCTGCCCCTCTCTGTGTGTCTCTCATGAATAAATAAATAACATTTAAAAAATAAAAAGTGTTTGAAATTTTAATGCTTATGGGTTGAAGCCTGGTAATCTTAGTTTAAAGCCATCTGGAGAGGAAAACTGGCAGCTTTTAAACTAGCCTTACAGGGATCCCTGGGTGGCGCAGCGGTTTGGCGCCTGCCTTTGGCCCAGGGCGCGATCCTGGAGACCCGGGATCGAATCCCACATCAGGCTCCCGGTGCATGGAGCCTGCTTCTCCCTCTGCCTGTGTCTCTGCCCCTCTCTGTGTGTCTCTCATGAATAAATAAATAACATTTAAAAAATAAAAAGTGTTTGAAATTTTAATGCTTATGGGTTGAAGCCTGGTAATCTTAGTTTAAAGCCATCTGGAGAGGAAAACTGGCAGCTTTTAAACTAGCCTTACAGGGATCCCTGGGTGGCGCAGCGGTTTGGCGCCTGCCTTTGGCCCAGGGCGCGATCCTGGAGACCCGGGATCGAATCCCACATCAGGCTCCCGGTGCATGGAGCCTGCTTCTCCCTCTGCCTGTCTCTGCCTCTCTCTCTCTCTCTCTGTGACTATCATAAATAGAAATTTAAAAAAAAAAAGAAACTTTAAAAAAAAATAAATAAATAAAAATAAACTAGCCTTACAGCCAGGAGGATGGAACTCAGGTGTGTCAGGGCCCTCTATTTTTTTCAGCAAAGGAAAATAGACTTAGATACAAATCAAGCCCACAGGAAAAAAACAAAAACATTCAAAACACCATTAACACTTGGGAGTTTTTGCAAAACTGAAACAAACTACAGAACATGGAAGACTCCTAACTCTGGGAAACGAACTAGGGGTGGTGGAAGGGGAGGAGGGCGGGGGGGGGGGGGGGGGGGGGGGTGACTGGGTGGCGCTCACTGAGGGGGTCACTTGACGGTCACTTGACGGGATGAGCACTGGGTGTTATTCTGTATGTTGGCAAATTGAACACCAATAAAAAAAAATCTATTATTTAAAAAAAAGAAGAAACAAACTAATCTGGACCCTTCTTTATCTCTGCCCTACTGTCCCCAATTATATGCAAAATATCAACTATATGCAAAATATCAATTACATGCAAATCAATTATATGCAAAAAAAAGAAGAAACAAACTAATCTGGTCCCTTCTTTATCTCTGCCCTACTGTCCCCAATTATATGCAAAATCTCTATTACCCTTGATTAAAGAAATTATTTTTTTTTAAAGTGACAAACGCGTATGTTAGTGAACTTAGCCTGGAAGACTTCGTGGGCAGAAATAAATGGGAAACGTATGCAAGGCGAAATGTGAAAAATCCGAAAAGCAGCCACGCCTGTTGCCCAGTCAGAACCGTTCACTCCTTCAGAGTCTCTTCCAGGCCCCCCCCCCCCGCCCCCGCGCCATCCCTTAGCTGGCCGGGAGTCCCACAGAGCCCTCTAGCAACAAAGAGCGCTCGGGGACCGCTCGCGGGGCCCCAGTGCAGCGCCGCTGAGGCTCACTTGACAGGTGCCACCTCCCAGGGGCTTCCCACACCGTCCTCACCCCCCGCCCCGCGCTGGGAGCGGCCGGAGGACGCGGGGCCCCGGCGCGGACGCCGCAGGGAGGCGGGCAGAAGCCGAGAGCCGGGCCCGTTGGGACCAAGAGGCCCCGCGCAGAAGGGAGGAGGAGGCTGGAGGCGCGGCCCGAGCCCCGAGCCCCGCGCCCCGGCCGGGCGCACTCACCGTCGGGCGTCGGAGCAGCGCCATGGGCGAAGCAAGGGGCAGGCAGGAAGGCCAGGCCGGCCCGGGAGGACACCAGCTGCCGCGCCGCCGTCGGCCCGCACTCCTGCCCGCACCGCCGGGGACCTTCGCGAGGTCGCCGATGACGGGATTCAAATGCCGCGCCGCTCGCGCCCCCATTGGGCGGCCGGCCGCGGCGTGCTCCTCCCATTGGCCAGGCGGCGGGCAGCGCCGCAGGCGGATTGGCGGGGTTGTCAAGACCCGTTTGGTTGTCATGACAACGACGTGTGTTGTTTTTTCCGCCTACTGTTTTTTTCGTTTTTTCTTAAGATATTATTTATTTATTCACGAGAGACACACACAGAGAGAGAGAGACAGAGAGACAGAGGGAAACAGGCTCCACGCAGGGAGCCCGACGTGGGGCTCGATCCCGGGTCTCCAGGATCACGCCCTGGGCTGAAGGCGGCGCTAAACCGCTGAGCCACCCCGGCTGCCCCAATTTTCTTTTTCTTTTTCTTTTTCTTTTTCTTTTTCTTTTTCTTTTTCTTTTTCTTTTTCTTTTTCTTTTTCTTTTTTTCTTTTTCTCTCTTTTTCTTTTCTTTTTTTTTCTTTTTCTTTCTTTCTCTTCCTTTCTTCTTTCTTTCTTTCCTATCTTTCCTTTCTTTTTATTTTTTTATTTTTTTAAATCTCGGCCTCTAAGATCAGCAAAAATGAAATGTCTCCCCGAGGAATCAGACGTAGGACGCACTCTCTGAATTTTGAGTAGGTCTCACCTAAGAAGGTGTCTCCACGTTTGTACAGGCTGGACGGAAGTTGCTTCTAGGGAACACCTTGAAAATGCCACTTCTTTTAGTTTAATTGTATTTTTAATTTAATTTTATTTATTCATGAGAGACAGAGAGAGAGAGAGGCAGAGACACAGGCAGAGGGAGAAGCAGGCTCCATGCAGGGAGCCCGACGTGGGACTCGATCTCGGTCCCCAGGATCACACCCTGGGCTGGGCCTAAGGCAGGCCCTGAACCGCTGAGCCCCCCGGGGATCTCGGAAAAGCCACTTCTGACCTTTATTCCTCTTCCGGAAACTGCGGTTTGGGGTTTGTGTCGGGTCAGCTTGGGTGTGGTGGGGAGACGCCTCTGAGCGGTTCTGGGGCAACCCCGTTAGGTGGTTGAGACTCAAACGTGTGCCAGAGGAGTGGGAATTGAGGGGTTTACTCAAAAGCTAAGGCTCCCAAGGAGAGGAATTAATAAAAAGGTAAATGTGCTTTGTGTGGTTCATGATTCATGTAAGCCCTCCAGGGTATTACCTGCGTCTCGCACATTTTCCCGTGTGTATTATGGTCGGTGCTCAATAAATACTCCTCGAATAAACCACCCTATGACGTGTAGAGACTTTAAAATGAGAAAGAAGGTGTGATGCGCACTTGGGCAGAAGGGTGGGAAGATCAGGGTCAAGGCCGGAAAAGAGGAAAGAAAAACAAGGGAGAGGAAAGGTCCAACTCCTCCAGTAGAGGCAGTGGCATGACAGTGGCTATCAGCCTCCGCCTAAGAATTTGAGCAAGCTTTCCCATTTCTACCAATTTTTACCACTGTTAGTGGGGATACTAAAGGGCCTTGAAGGAAGTTAAGTAATCTGGGTTAAACTCTGCCCTTGCTCTTCCATCTGACATCTCTAAACCTGTTTTGCTGCTACTATCTGGCTTGGAAAGATTTGTTTATCCATTGACTGATTACTGAAAATTAGGTATCCAGTGAAAACGTCTTAGGAAGGAAAAACAGATGTTTAGTGCACTGAGGTTGTGAGTAAAATTGTATTTTTGTTATAATGTTGTGACGTTATTAAAAGCTATGAAAGTAAAAAAAAAAAAAGCTATGAAAGTAACAATCCTCACCCACTCACAGGGCTTTGTAAATAGGAATATTGTGAATGGCAAAGTGCTTTTATTAACTGACTTGACATTATCAAAATTGAATAATTTAATCCATATTAGATTGTATTTTCGTTAAAAATGGAATATTTCTTTTGTATCCTTCACTGCAACTAACCTGAAACTTTACAAATAAACTTTTTGATTCAACCTTTAGTTTAATGCATTGTAGTCTTTTTTTTTTTTTTTTTTTTTTCAAGCAATCTCTACACTCATTGTGGGGCTTGAACTCAGGACCTGGAGATAAAGAGTCACAACTCTACCAACTGAGCCAGTGAGGTGCCCCTAGTTCTCCATTTCCTGTTCTATTCTATCTCAGGTAACATTTATTGATCACACTTCCTATATACTAATTTACATTAATTTTCTTGTTGAATACTCAACTCAACAATCTTTATAAAGTAGGTTAATATATTATCCCAAATGTTTTGTCATTTTTTTATTGAGGTATAATTGGTTTTTTTTTTTTAAAGATTTTATTTATTTATTCATGAGAGACACCGAGAGAGAGGCAGAGACACAGGCAGAGGGAGAAGCAGGCTCCATGTGAGGAGCCTGATGTGGGGACTCAATCCTGGGACCCCAAGATCATGATCTGAGCCAAAGGCAGACACTTAACCACTGAGCCACCCAGGCATCCCTTATTGAGGTTTAATTGACATATAACATTAGTTTTGGATACACAACATAATGATTAGATATTTGTATATATTGCGAATTGATCAAATAAATCTAACATCCATCATGTATTATCCCAACTTGACAGATGAAGAAACTAAGGCTCAGAATGGTTAAATGTCTTGGGTGCAATCATAGTGCTTCTGAGTTTCAAAGCTGGGATTTCTATTCCAATCTGATTCCAAAGACTGTGCTCTTTCCACTGTATTTACCATTGTCACAGTATTTACATTTGGCAGAAAGAGTGGGAAAAGATTAAAACAGTCATTGAAGGAAATCAAATATTAACCAAAACTAAATTTCTTAAAGGCCAGTGGTCCTTTAGAGTATGGTAAAATTCCACATGATCAATTCACTTTAATTTCTTGGTCAAGTACTGCTTTGAAAGATGTACACATGAACTCCAGTGTTTATAGAGTGAAGGGAGATTATTGCAGACAGATGGAGCACCCCAAGCAAAAGCACGGACTATGGGTACCGAACTGGCATAACTGAAGACAAGGTGAGTGGCTTGGCTTGGCAGGAACTACGGGGCTTCAAGGTAGCTGTTGCCTTGTGACTTCAAATACCATGAAAAGGAGTCAGAGACAGAGATTCTGAGAATCTCACACAAATGTTTAAGTACTAGAGTGCAGATGGGAACTCTTTCCTGACATCAAAATCCCCCAATTTGGGGTAGAAACTTACAGCCTTGGCTATCAGGACTGTTCTGAATGGTCAAAGATTTGCTTGCTGTTTGTCAGACAATCCTTGCTTCCAATTTCTTATTTAGGTACATACTCACCTCTTTCTCCTGGCCTAGGAGTCTTTTTCTCAGATTTCCAGGACCTTTCCTCATTGGGAATACTTCACAGCCACTGTTGCAGAACTCAAGAACTTCAGGCAGCAAAAATTGCCCTAGGTTAGTTCAGGGCTGGAAATCTAACAGCTCTTCTAGAAGTCCGAAAGGCAGGCCACTAGGACCCTCTGAAGCTTAACTCAGGGGCTAATTTCAACAAATGCACTAGAATGTAAGCTCCATGAGGACAGGGATATGGGTTTGGCGCACTATTCTACCTCTAGTGCCTGGAATAAATAAGGTGCTTATTTATTGTTGAATTTTTATTAGGACTCTCATTTGGGCTACCTACTAGTATATCATATAAGTCCAAAAGCTCAGCTCATGTTTATAGTCTCTACATCCTTGAAGAATGTTTTTCCACTAATGTCCTTGGTGAGTTTCAGGGCTATTATTCCAGACCATAGGGCATCAAGGGCCTGGTTAAATTTATATATCATTAATTTGTGAATGAGATCGTTGACAAAATTGCTATTTTCAGGTTTTTTTTTTTTTTTTTGTATTTTTAAGATATTTATTCATGAGAGAGACAGAGAGAGAGAGAGGAAGAGACACAGGCAGAGGGAGAAGCAGGCACCACGCAGGGAGCCTGATGTGGGACTCAATTCCGGGTCTCCAGGACCACACCCTGGGCTGAAGGCAGGCGCTAAACCACTGAGCCACCCAGGGATCCCCCTTCACAGCAGATTTTTGTCAGAATTCAGTGATCTTCCCAATATACTATCATGTTCTCCTCCCCAGTTGCCTTTATCCCATTTCTCTTACCCATCCTCACCCATTTCTGCCTATCTCTGATTTCTTTTCTTTCAACTAGCTGGAAGACAAAATATATTTGCTATATTAACATTGAAATATCAGTTTGTGCAAGGCACAGGGGAAAATAAAGTATGAAACCACGGCCTCAAGTTCAAAACAATGAAGGGGAGACGTATTAGAACAAACTTACTATAAGAGGCAGAACCTATAAAAAAAAAAGACTGAGCACAAAGGAGAAGACTAATTCTGGGTAGATAAAGGAAGGCTTACTGAAAAGGAAATATCTGGGCTGAGCTTGGAAGAAAGGGTTATAATTTAGCAGGCAGGGATGGCAAAGGGTTCAAGAAGTGGGAGCAATGGGAAGAAATCTGTGGAAAAACAAGTCTGCTTCTCCCTCTCCTTCTGCCCCTCCCCATCCCCCCGCTCGTGCTCTCTCAAGTAAGTAAATAAAATCTTTAAGAAAAAAAAAGATAGTAACTTCCATTGCTAATTTCTTTGGGAAGGGGGGAGGATAGGTCATTTTTCTTACAAAAAGAAAGCCTTTTCCTCTGCCTTGCTTGCAAACCATCTTGATATCCTTCACCTTAATATAATCTATCCCATGCAGGTAACCAGGTAACCTATTACTGGCTGAGCAGAGTGCATTGATATGTCCCAGTCTAGGGCCTGTAAGCTTGCTCAGAAGCATAATGACCCGGAGAGGTAGAAACAAACACCTTTCTAGTGCCTCCGTGGGCCTCCACTTAAAATGATTCTTTAAAATCTAGACCTCCGGGCTTGTGAATTATCCAAGGTTTTTTTTTTTTTTTTTTTTTTTTTTTTTTTTAAGACTTATTTGAGGGAGAGAGAGAGGGCACAAGGAGGGAAGACCAGAGGTAGAGGAAGAGGAAGAGACTCTCAAGCAGACTCCCCACTGCGCATGGAACCCAGTGCAACGCGGGGCTCGATTCCATGGCCCTGAGATCATGACCTGAGCTGAAACCAGGAGTCAATTGCCTGACTGAGACAACCAGGCACACCCTTTGTTTTTAAATAAACTTAATGTGTTCTATAAGCAAGGCACTGTACATACTGGACAGGAAAAAAGGCACAAAAGCTGGGTCCCTACCTTCATGGTGCTTAAAATATAGATAACATATATGAAAGGATAAAAATCTAATTCATTCCTCCTTAGAACAGGTACAAGTTCTGTTAAGGATAATAAACCATTGACTCAAGAGTTGTAAAATTATGCTGTTCAATTATTCATGCATTTCCTATTCTCTTAATTACAACATGCATTTCCTATTCTCTCAATTACAACTCTTAATTAGAATAAGGAACTCTTATTTTTGTATCATATCCTATCAGCTTTGGTAGAATCCTGAGGAGCTGCAGAATGGAGTGTCCCAGTCAGAATATCAAGTTGACTTATCAGTAACAGCCTCAATCCTAGACTACCTGCACCTGGGGGTGTGCAGGCCTACTTGGACATGAGAGCTAATCCCAGTCTCACATAGATGATAGAATAAAGATTATGTCTCATTTCCCTTCAGTTTGTAATCCTTTTCCAATTTTTTAAAAAGATCTTTAATCTCTACACCCAACGTGGGGCTCAAACTCATGACACCAAGATCAAGAGTTGCATGCCACCCAGATGCCCCTCCAGTTCATTGTTATTCCTTCTATGTGCACACTTGTCTTTCAGAAAATCTGTGCTCCCTTAGAAAATACCACCATTCCAAGACTTCGCATGAGCTGAATTCAGGTAATTCCATATTTTTTAAATGCTCAGATCACATCTGGAGTAATGATTATTTATAGGTACCACACTTTGAAGAAACATTAACAAGCCAGAAGTATCCAGAAAATGGTGACAAGAATAGCTAAGATGCATAAGATCCAGGTTAAACAAAGTCATGGGTAGTAAGGATAGTTCACTTGGGGAAGACTTAAAAAAATCAAAATAGCTGTCCCTTTATCTGAAGGGGTAGTAGCATATAGAAAGACACCAAATTTATTTTCGCATTGCTCTAGAGTGTAGAATAGGACCTCATGACTGAAGTTATAGGAACATTTACCCAAAAAATAAAGAATAATTGTAACTGTGTATAAAAGAAATGTGCTTCTTCAATAAGTAGTGACATCATTATCACTGGAAGAATATAACCAGAGGCATGATAATTGCCTTAGGGGTCGAGAGAAAGGGGTGGGGGGTGGAGAATGGAAGGAGGGAGGAGGGAGACACAGAAGAAAGATTGATTATATCGTATTGGCTCACACAATGATGGAAATTGACAAGTCTTACACTCTCCAGTCTGTAAGCTAGAGACCCAGAAAAGCCATTAGTATAGTTCCAAATCCAAAGGCTGGTAGGCCAGAGATCCAGGAAAAGCCCATGTCTCAGTTCGAGTCTAAAGGCAAGAAAAGATGAATCAGGCAAGAGGAATTCTCCCTTATTCAATGAGTAATGTGGGAGGCATGGGAGGCAAGGTTTTTTTGTTGTTTTAAATTCAGCCCTTCAACTGATTGGACAGGCCCAACCACATTATGGATGGCAATCTGCCTTATAGTCTACAGACATTCAAATGTTAATCTCAACTAGAATGACCTCCACAGGTATACCCAGAACAATGTTTGACCAAGTGTCTAGGCACTCTATAGCGCAGTCAAGTTGTCACATAAAATTAACCATCACAATAATCATTTATCAAGAATACTGCAGAAAAGAATTTCTAAATTACAGAAATACCTGGCTATCTCTGTCCTATAGGTTTCTTTTACTCAAATATCAGCCCAGAGAAGTTAAAGTTCTTTGCTACTGATTCCCCTGATGATTATGCTTGAGAATATAAATATCATTTTGTGCACATCGCTTTTCCATATGCTAAACTTTGATTTGGGAGAGGGGGGGGAGGAACTAAATAAGCCTAGGAAGTTATAGTACTAATTCTAACAAAGCAATAGGCTTTGTTTTTACCTAACCAGGGTAGGTTAAATATGGTGATAATTTTTTTGCTACCACTTCTATTAACAAGCTATCTCCCCTCCCCTTGAATCTGGACTAGGTCCAAGATGGCTCATTCACATGGCTGTCGACAGGAGGAAGAGCGGTCTCTTGGCCAAAAGGCAACACGGAACCAAAGTTGGCTATCAACAGCCATGTGAGTGAGCTTAGAAGCAGATCATCCAGACTGAATAAAAGCTTCAGACTGCAGGCCTCCACTATCATCTTGACTGTCACCTCATGAGAGACCCTGAACCAGAACCACCACCTAAGCTGCTTCCAAATTCTGGACCCACAGAAACTAAGATGTTGGGTATTTCAGCCACTAAGTTTTAGAGTTAGAAACAAATAATTATTTCACAGCAATAGATAATAGAAACCTCTGGGGAGTGTGTGGCTTATAGTTAGGTTCTAGGAAACCAGGTATACCATAACAACTTATTCTCTGAGCAAATGCTAACAGTATGGTAGTCTAGATAGCAGTTCAGTAAAGACATTTATTCCTTTTAAAGGCACGTTGGGATGCCTTGGGTGGGAGACTTACCACATCTCTTCTGATTCCTTTATCTCCTCTTATAAAAGCTCTTGAAAATCCAAAGAATACAATCCCTAGGATAGCAAGTTTGGAGTATCCCATATTATGGAAGAATTTCCACATACGTAAGAGGCAAGGGGCAAGCCTTTGGATCATCCTTGAACTGTCAGATTGGAAAGCTGAGTGTCTTAAATTGCGCTACCAGCCACACAGGCAGTGGAAAAAGTCAGATTTTTCCTTTACAGAGCATAATGTATCCATGACAATATGCAGAATTCTACACTTTCCAAAGCTTTCTCCCCACATATATATTGAATATTACTACCTAAAGCAAAACTGATTTGGGGACACCTGGCTGGCTCAGCAGTTGAACGTCTGCCTCCAGCTCAGGACGTGATCCTGGAGTTCTGGGATCGAGTCCTGCACTGGGCTCCTGCATGGAGCCTGCTTCTCCTCCCTATGCCTGTGTTTCTGCCTCTGTGTCTGTCATGAACAAATAAATAAATTTTTTTTTAAAAAATGAAAAAATAGGGCAGCTCAGGCGGCTCAGTGGTTTAGCGCCGCCTTCAGCCCAGGGCCTGATCCTGGAGACCAGGGATTGAGTCCCACATTGGGCTCCCTGCATGGAGCCTGCCCCTGCCTGTGTCTCTGCCTCTCTGTGTGTCTCGAATGAATGAATGAATGAAATAAAATAAAAAATAAAGCAAAACTAACTTAGCAGTTCATACTTAAGATTCAGCAGAGCCCATAATGAAAATTTGTATTTCGTGAATCCAGTCCATTCTCTGTAGTGATGATAAAGAATTAAAAGAGACACAATTTGTTTGGGCTAATCAAATTGATTTTTCTCCTAGAAACCCATACCTCCCATATGTTCTCAGTGATAGTTATTAGCCTAAAAATAAACCTAGAAGAGGGCAGTCCCGGTGGTGCAGCAGTTTAGTGCTGCCTGCAGCCCAGGGTGTGATCCTGAAGACTTGGATCGAGTCCCACGTCAGGCTCCCTGCATGGAGCCTGCTTCTCCCTCTACCTGTGTCTCTGCCTCCTCTGTGTGTCTCTCATGAATAAAATCTTAAAAAAAAAAAAAAAAAGCCTAGAAGAAGCCAATAGAACAATATAAGCAGCACAGTGGTATGTGCTTAACTGACCTGCAATGAGCAGCACCAGGTCCCTGCATAACACAATTTGGTGAGTAGGGAAATTAGGAGAGAATAAGAAATTCTAGTTGTTAATGTCTCTATAAAATTTTCCCTTAGATCAGAGAGGACAAATTATTTCATATCCTTTGCCAATTCTGATCTACTGGCTATGGCTGTCTAAAACACAGCACTGGATGGTATTGATGGGCAACTATGTCCCTGTTGTGACTGTAATACAAAAGGGAAGAAGCAAATGTGCTAGGGATCCTCCATTCCTCTAATAGAGGAAAAATTCCAACCCATCAAAGAAGGGCTGAAGAGAATTGCTCTTTCTTATCTAGTAATTATCTTCTTGGATTCTGTAAGAGAAAGATTAGCGATAAACACTGATTTATGGTTCAGCACCATGCTATGCTACCATTTGCTATCAAGGGCAAGAGTTGTTTTGGGTGGTAGGGTGGAATGCAGTGAGCATTGGGAGAACTTTTAAGTATATACTACACACAAAGCTCTTTGCACTTGTTATCTCATTTAATTCCTGTAACAACCTATTCTGTCTTATAGATGAGAAAGATGAGGCTCAGAAAGCTTAAGTTGTTCAAAGCTGCACAATTCAAAGCTCTTGTCTGAAATCATTGGTGTGGCCTGTGAATTTGTTCAGAATACATAGGACAGAGAGGAAATTTTGCCCAGTAGATCCTACAAAATAGGTAACATTTATTTTTCTTAGAAATAGTAGTGGGGGTGCCTGGATGGCTCAGTTGGTAAGCACTGGCTCTTGATCTCAGCTCAGGTCTCAATTTCAGGGTCAGAAGTTCAAGTCCCACATTGGGCTCTATACTGGGCACAGAGCCTACCTAAAAAAAAAAAAAAAAAAAAGGAAAAAAGAAGAAATAGTTGTTTTGGACATATAGTTGACCCTTGAACAATAGAGGGGAGTTAGGGGCACCAACTACACAGCCAAAAATCCATGTGTAACTTTTGACTCCCCCAGAACATAACTACTAACAACAACCTACTGCTGACCAGAAGCCTTATAGATTACATGATCATAACATGTTTTGTATATCAAATGAATTATATACTGAATTACAATAAAGTAGCTAAGCTAGAAAAAGAAATGTTAAGACTATCATATGGATAAATTTTTTAAAAAAATTTTTTAAATATAAGAAAAATACATTTACTGTACAGTATTATTGAAAAAGTCCAAGTTTTTTTTTTAAAGGTCCATGTTTAAGTGGACCTGTGTTATTCAAGAGTTAACTGTAATTCTTAAGAAAATGACTGAATCTATAACCGAGAGAAGATATTTCAACCTTAATATATCTAATATTGTGATGCATTCTTTTTTTTTTAAGATTTATTTTTAAGTAATCTTTATACCCAACATGGGGCTCAAACTTACAATCCCAAAATCAAGAGTCACATGCTCTACCAACAGACCTAGCCAGGTGCCCCACGAAGTCTTGAAAAAGTAAAAAAATTCACTGCGTTTCCAGAGGATTTGGAAGGTAATTTCGAAATCAGGATGCATTTCCTACAGAATTAAACTATTCTCATTTATGACAAACTAATAGTGAAATGTCCAGTCTGTGTTTTAATTTTAGTGTTACAAATACCATTTTTAAAAGAGCTAGTTTTCTGTATGTCACATTGTTATGGTTCAAATGATTGAGGTGTGTTAGCAGCTTTTAAAATAAAGTCACCAGAGTAAGAAAAACGTTTCAAATATCAGTTTATCACTTGCATATTAACAACAATAAAAATAAGGATTTTCTGACAAAAGAATTTTAGTTCTAAAGTATTTGGACAGCTATCACTGAATTTTCATTTTGACATAAGATGCAGCAGGATATGGAAGACACCAAAACAAAGCACAAAAGTTATATTATTTTCTTCTGTACTTGGTTCATTACTAATCACATTTTCTGTATCTAATTGCAGTAGCTTACTAAGCTCCTGCATTAACAATCCAGGTTTATGCCACAAATACTTGTATTAAATAAATTTTAAAGTAATAATGCTTTATCTACATAAAAAAAATCAGTAGCAATTATGAAACAGGTCAACAGGTAGTCGTGCATCTAAATCTGATGTAATATTAAAAAATAGAGAAATCTGTTCTTGTGTTTTGGGGAACATCAAAAGGACTCCATTGTATAGAATTCTCCCCATCTATACTTCCACCCTAGACACAGACCCTGGCTTTTCCAGTGCAAAGTCCTATACCCATCACAGGTTACTTAAACACAAGCTACTTGCTCTTTTTCCTAGTAAGATGGCAGGCATGGGCCATGGTCATTCTTTGTCTCCCTCCTAGGCCCGTCTACAACTGCAGCCTAATCATCAAGCATTCTTTTTAAAAAATGTTATTTTATATCCAAATTTCATAACTGTAGTCCATCCTCTATCTCCACACATAACTATGTTGAAGCATGTTGATATTGACAATTACTACAGTGTTATACTAATACAAAAAAAGTAGCCATAACTGAATGAACATGAAAATTATGCAATGTCAACTTGAGTGAGATCACTATTTTTGCGTTCCAAAATGTTTGATATACTGTTTTATATAAAACTAATTATGAAACACAAAGACAATAGAAATATAAGTTATTTATTAATCAATCCACTTACAAAGCAGGTGGCTTAATGCAAGCTTATTGACATCTTCACATATGATCCATGGGAACATGTCTTCCACATACAGACAGTGACGTTACTGACTGATGCATTTGCAATCTGGGGCATATTAAGCATATTTAGACAAATAAAATTAGGCTATCCTGTATATGAAAGTATCTTGATAATATGCATCCTGAAGTGGATTAAAACTTTCTCCAAAGGAGAAATGTTAGTATGTTAACTTAACTTTATATTCTATATTATGCAGTAAATCTTAACTATAGAAATTAAAAATTTTAAATCAGTGATCGACTCTTGGTAATGTATGAAGTGGGAGTCTAAAACCAGAGCAACAGTAGGTTGACAGTATAATTTGTGCCTCACAGTATCTGCAGATTTACTGTTTTCAAGTTTAAAGAGAAATAAAACAAGAGACATGTAGATTCAGCTGACTTTATTTATCTTTAAACTAATAAAATCCCTTAAAAGTGATCCTGGGACCTTTAGAAGTTCTATGAATGCAGAGATACCTGCCAATGACTGCAATTCTAAATCCTGACTGAATGTGTTAATTACAAAATCAATATTAAGCAGATATCCTTACTACACGTGCTTAGCAGAAGACTGAACAAAATTCTACATGTCTTCTTTAATTTCCCTAAAATTTTGTTAAATCTGCAAGTATGTACAATCCAGCTAATTGAAATTAATATTTAGTGTTCATCAGAGCTGTTTCACAGCAGCAAAAACTGACTCAGGGAAATAAAGTTCTAAACGATGTAGGAAAAAGATAAATACAATCAGAACAGCAGTCTAAATGTATGATATCAATATTCAACTCTATCTGCATTGTGCTGAAAGGAAAAGGATACACCAAGAAAATTTCTATTGATCACTCTGGTGATGTGAATACCACCTGCATCTGATTGAATATGGTTTGTATTCTGTTCCCAGTATTAAGGATGGTATTTAACTCAGAACTCCATATTGTAAATATACAGCAGCCATTTTGTCCTAATTAAGGAATGTCTTAATACACAATATTATCATTTTCTAGAGGATCTTTATACATTAAACTAAAGTACATGATTGATTAAATTAAAGGTTAGTAATGGATAAAAAAATTCATAATTCTCAAGACCTGGTACTATGTAAAAAACAAAAAGACCACAAAATTCTACTTACTAAAGCAGCTAATCTTGCCTGCAAGTTTAGGGTCACAAGCCCATAATATGTGCAAAGAAATGCAATACAAGGAACCATGCAAAAATACAGTAAAATGATACAGGAAAAATGTCAAATCTAGAAAAAAAAAAGCTTTTATAAATACATCAAACTCAACTGTATACATAAACTGTAGGTCTAGCATTAGTTGTACCATATAGCAGAGCCACACTTTAAGTTCAAGGCTTCCAAATCTGCGCAGGTAAGTCACGCCATCTTTGGTTGACTGCAGTACCAGGAGGATGGGAATGAGAGGGAGGGCAAAAGTTCTGAAACATGTTGTCAACTTTCACTTGGCAGCTGGGCCTCAATGTCCACTCTGCATATGGGGCACTTCTTATTGGTAATCAACCACTGGTCAACACACACTTGGTGGAACAGATGCATACAGGGAAGGCGTCTATTATAGGCAAAGAAAACAAAAAGCAAATATTGCAAAAATGAGTTTCATGACAACTGCACATGTATTTATTTTTAAATCTAATAATTCTCCAGTGTTTTGAAGTTACTAGGCATCTTTCCCTTCTGGGGAAAAAAAAAAAAAAAAAAAAAACCAAAGTCATACACAACCTCATGAGTTACACCTGAATTAAATTACTCTTTGAGCAATATAATTTATAAGTGATCTTGATAATTAACCGTCACAGCTATGGAACCAAATTACATCAAATCTTAGGAATTTTAAGGATGACAATTATACTAGCAATTATTCCAGCTTGGTTTCTATACCTGAGCTGCCAACGCAATGAGGTTGGCAGTATGTTCCCTGTTATATAATGCTGCAAATATATTTTTAATATCAAATCACTATACATTTATTCAGCACTTTAAAAATACATTTAATTATCTCTCAAAAACATCAGCACTATTACAGTAAATATATACCAATTAAGGAATGTCTTAATACGCAATATTATTTTTTATCTAGAGGATCTTTATACATTAAACTTCCATATATGATTAAAGGTTAATAATATTGTTTTCAATTATATTATTATATCCACTTAATACAATGCTACTCTTTTAAAGGTAGGTAAATCTGTTTTGGAATAAATTTGTATTATCAATCCATGTTGTATAAGTTGAAATTAATACGATATTATGTCAATTATATCTCAATAAAAAATTAATGGAAAAAATAAAAGTAGGTTAAAAGATGTTTATTTCACTATACTATACTAAATTATCAGTTAGAAATTGAGAAATAATGCTTCCAGGTAATAAAGGATAATATTAAATCTAAATGAACAGTGAGATAGAAGTTACTACTTAAGTGTCCACTTCTACTTCCATTCACTGTTAGGAGTTGTCACACATTTTCAGACTTTGTAATATTTTGCAAAATTAGTAGCTAAAAAGAGGTGTTCCAATTACTGCATGAACAGCATTGTCAATGCTATAAAAACAATTACACCTTCCATATTTGTAAACCTTTGTTAGAAATACAGTGTTCTGAAACACCTCTAGGGGCACTTGGGTGGCTCAGCTGGTTAAGTGTCTGCCTTCAGCTCAAGTCATGATCCCAGGGTCCTGGGATCGGCCCACACTGGGCTCCCTGCTCAGTTGGAGTCTGCTCCCTCTCCTTCTGCCCCTCTTACTTGCTTGTGTGCTCACACACACTCTCTCTCAAATAAATAAAATCTTAAAAAAAAATGTGTTTGAAATAGCCTTAATATGTGATATGGTAGCCAACTGTGCATAATTTTTTTCTCTCAGCCAACTAAAGAAATATGAAAAAGTTATCCTTATATATTAGAGAAACAAAATCATCATGTGGTTCTGTTATCTTATAGAACTTGTTTCATATGAGATGTTACACTAGAAAAAATAAAAATAAAACAATTATTTAAGAAATACAAAAAGAAAATGGAAAGACAGAAAGAAGAAAGAAAGAAAGAAAAGAAAGAAAGAAAGAAAGAAAGAAAGAAAGAAAGAAAGAAAGAAAGAAAGAAAGAAAGAAAGAAAGAAAGAAAAGGAAAATGGCTGGGACACCTGGGTGGCTCAGTAGGTCAAGAGTCTGACTCTTGATTTCGGCTCAGGTCATGATCTCAGACTCTGTGATATTGAGCCCCATGCCGGGCTCCCCGCTGGGTATGGAACCTGGAACCTGTTTGAGATTCTCTCTCTCTCTCTCCCTCTGCCCTTTCCCTCTCTCTCTCAAAAAAAGAAAGAAAGAAAAAAGAAAGAAAAAAGAAAAAAGAAAAAAGAAAAGAAGGAAAAGAGAAGAAAAAAAAAAAAAAGAAAAAAGAAAATGCCTAAAATTAACAGTGGGTTAGCACAGTAACATTTCCAAATCACAAAATTGCAAGAAGAGAATAGTCCTATAAGCTGAGAGGAAATTTTAGGACACAGCTAATTTATGAAAGATGCTGTAAAACACACTGCATGGAGCTAATCAGGACTGCCTTCTTTAAACTTTGAAGAATACATGAATATAACTGTCTTAAATTCGGAAGCATCCAAATTCTCCTTTCTGAAAGATTTAAAGAAGACAATTTGATTACAAAATTTTCCTGGCCAAATCTTGGTGGGCCCCTAAAAGAGGCAGTATACTTTCCATTCCCACCCCTCTGCTGGTAATACAAAGACTTTCATCTTTCTATTCTTCCACTCACTGTAAAAAGGCAATTCTATCTGTCAGGCATTGGTAATAGGGTATGCCATCTGTATTTGCTTTCTAGTCCTCTTTCAAATAAAATCTCTTGTACAATTTTGACAATAGGTTTTTAAATAATTAATGTCTAGTTACCTCACATCTTCACCTTCCTCTAAAATAGACAAACAGATAGTACATTTTTCCTCTGTGTCTTCCTCAGTCCCTTCTTCCCCATCTTGTTTGCAGTGCAGTTTCCTCTGTGAGAACCAATCAGTTGTTACCTTATTAGTAGAGATGACATTATTGAACAACTGAGTAAAGTCTGTGTTTATTTGAAAAACAAAAACAAAACAAAACCACACATTCAGACCCACAACTTATTTCCCAGGTATGGCTGTCATGAATTAATGGATGAATTAAGTGACTACCACCAACTGTTGTTTATAAGGCCCTTAAATAGCATCAAAAGCAAAATCAAATGTAACAGGAATTCATTAGTTTCTATTATTTTTAATCCACAATTAGGATGATACATAAGATAAACACTATTTTTGTCCCATCATGAGTACAGGTAAATGAACTTTATTTTACTAATGAATATTTCAAATATCCAAATAAATTAATGCTAATTATAGTCTTTAGCTTACATAGCTGAAAGGACTTAAATTCAATGGTAACACCTCACTAATACTCTTAGAAAACAAAAAAATACAAAGAACAGTTGTTTTCATTCTCTGTGTAGCAGAGGACATTATTGAAAGAAAGTTATTTAACATGTCTGCTCCTTAACTTCTAGATATACTACTCCATAAGGAATTGAGGGCAGGGATCCCTGGGTGGCGCAGCGGTTTGGCGCCTGCCTTTGGCCCAGGGCCCGATCCTGGAGACCCGGGATCGAATCCCACGTCGGGCTCCCGGTGCATGGAGCCTGCTTCTCCCTCTGCCTATGTCTCTGCCTCTCTCTCTCTCTCTCTCTCTGTGTGTTACTATCATAAATAAATAAAAATAAAAAAAAAAAAAAGGAATTGAGGGCAGAATATAAGAAATGTAGATTAAATGTCCAAATAAATGGCGAGGTTAAATTATAGTACTGCTAGGATGCCTGGGGGGCTCAGAGGTTTAATGGCTGCCTTCAGCCCAGGGTGTGGTCCTGGAGACCCGGGATCGAGTCCCACGTCGGGCTTCCTGAATGGAGCCTGCTTCGCCCTCTGCCTGTATCTCTGCTTCTCTCTCTCATTCTGTGCCTCTCATGAATAAATAAATAAAATATTTTTAAAAAACTGTAGTACTGCCATATGATGAAATTTTATATAAACTATTAAAAAGAATATGGGTGACCTGTGAATGCTGAAAGAGAAGCAATAGGAAATGTGCAAAACTGTGTGTATATCAACCCCTTTGTTACTTTCGAAGGTGAAAGAAAAAATCCATACATAGGGACATTACTGTAAATGCATAAAAATATGCATTTTATGCATATTATAGTAAAGATTACCTAAGAAAGTGTTAACTATGATTTTTACTCTTGGAGGGAAGACTTGGGTCTTCAGGGTAAAGTAACTTCAAGGATGTATTTTTAGACCTTCAATAATTTAAAAGAACTATGTATTGTTTTAGTAATAAATAATGTAGTTGCTAGACTCCACAATCTCAAAAAAGGTCCATAATATTAAATTTTATGCAATTTAATAATAAAATAGACATTTCATAGGATAAATTCTTACCTTTTTGTATTTATGTGGATATGTACATCTTTCAATTGTCCCCTGGGATGCACCACGATTCACATTTCCTAATCTTTCTTCCAAATGAATCAGTTCCTGAAGGTAAAGATTAGTATCAAAAGCCAGGATGATTATTTTGTGAACAACACTGTTAATACTGTAAAAGCAATAAAGTTCCATATTTATAAACCTGTAATATAAATACAAAAGCCATATATGGTAAGGCAAATATTTATAATTCTTTTCGCAGCCAATTGTAGTAGTATGGCAAAGTTATCCTTACAGATAAGGACAACATATTACTACATGTTACTATATAAAGCCAGTATGTATGCATGGAGAAGATGAAATCATTATAGAAAAATAGGGAAATGAATCAAAGGAACTTTCAAACTGACATGAAGAAACAAAACTTCAAATCATATTCAAATGATTTGTTCTTCCTGAAAACTCAAACAAGATAGTTAGCTATGTGCTGAATTACTTAAGTTTCTTTTGTCCAGTAATGTTTCTCTAAAAATAAGCTTAGTCAAAAGCAGTTGAGATTTTCCACCCACATTTAATGGTATAGCTCTTTATCTGATATTTATATTGATTTAATAAATTTCTATATTATTTTCATTTATTCATCTTTAAATATGTGGATTAATATTGCTTATAAACCTTTCTGTGATAACCCCCAGCAGAAGTATCAAAAATTCAGACATTATGCTGCTTTCTGATCCCCAGCCAGTGCAACAGTCCTACTCAACTGTGAATACTAATAATACATATATTCTCTCTCTACATTAAAGATATTATGGCAAATATCTTCATTATTTGTATTACATACCTCAAAATTGCCCCTGAAAGGACCTCTGAATGATGTTCCATCCAATCCTGATGAAATGTAACGAATATGAGGATAGCCTGCCATGTCAGGAACCTATTTTAATAGAAGACATAGGCTAAATCAAGTAAGAGTAGGCTTGAGTTTTAACACACTAAATAATTCAGACCCTCAATTCTCTCCATTCAGCTACTCACAAAATTCAACTTCCATAAGTATACATGACTCCAACTAAGCACTCTATAAAAGGGTTAAGCTCCTCTTCAAATATAATCTCACAGAATAACTATTAAAATTCAAGCAGAAAAAAAAAAAAAAAAAAAAAAAGCTGTTCCATGGGAAAACAGGTTTCTTCTATTGATTTATTTTGCACAAAGAATCCTAAGTAGAAAATACCCAAAGTTAAGACTGATGCTCTTGGTAGCCTAAACATATAAAAATTTTTGTAAGATTCTGTCAATTTCAGAGAACTTTATTAAACCATATTACAAAAAAAAAAAAACAAACCATATTACAAAACAAAAATGCACAAAATTTTCCAACAAAACTTGTTTCCCCTCCTCTATACCAAAGGTACCCTGCTCCTTTTTTTGCTTAGTTCTGTTAGTGAAAGTTTTAATAGTGTTTTCTAATTTTTCCTAGGCATACTCAATCCTCATTATTTATGAATTTGCCTACTTGATAAAATTTATTTCTAGCTACAAAATCAATACCTGTGCTCTCTCAATTATTCATGGACACGTATACAGCAGCAACAAAATTGGAATTGTCTGACATGTTCCTCGCTAGGGTAGAACAAGGGTCTGTCTTTTCATTCAGCACTCATACTATAAACGTGAGTCTTTTTTGTGATCTATTTAAGTGCCATGTTTTCCATTTTTGTGCTCTTTACTGATGATTTATTGTTTAAAATGGCCACCAAGCTTAAGTGTTGGTGACTAGTATTCCTAAGTGCAAGAAGACTGTGTGATATGCCTTATGGACAAAATATATATAGATAAGCTTCATTCAAGCACGAGTTTTGCGGGCCATCAAGCTCCATGCTAATAACTCAACAATATATCAAATAAAGTGTCTTTAAACTGAAATAGAGGGCAGCCCCGGTAGCTCAGCGGTTTAGCGCCGCCTTCAGCCCAGGGCATGATCCTGGAAACCCAGGATGGAGTCACACGTCAGGCTCCCCGCATGGAGCCTGCTTCTCCCTCTGCATGTGTCTCTGCCTCTCTCTCTCTCATGAATAAATAAATTTTAAAAATCTAATAAATAAATAAAATCTTAAAAAAAAACCCAAAAAACTGAAATAGACATCAAAACAAGGTCATGTACTGACTGGTTGTTGTGACCAGATCAACACGGTGACCAGAAGCTTATAGTAACCTAACTCTGTATTTACCACAAGAATAATGGCTCTATGTTTACTTACTCAGGGTTTGCACAACTTTATAAAATAATTACTGTACGTAATAACAGCAGACTTATTAGGAAAGGGGGATTCTGAGATAGGGCACCATTCTTCATCTTTATAAATATCCATTATTTTTTAGTCAGCTTCCACTGAATCACAACATACTTCTAGTGAATTTACAGCTTTAAAAGACAATTCATATGCAGAAAAGAAATTAAAATAAGCAGTAACTTTTAACCTTCAAATAGCCTATTATTCAAATATCTACAACTTTCCTTACAATCAAAATCAACAATACCAAGTTCTCAGCAGATAACCTACCCTCCTACACATGCATCTCTAAGGAAAATAAAAAATACCAAAGGAACTCCTGCCCCTCAAATTGTTTAACCTGCACGTGCCCTGTAACCCTCCTTCAGTCTCCTTTGTTCCTGAGTTCTGGTTTATTGGGAGGACAGCTTTATTTCTTTTTTTTTTTTTAATTTTTTATTTATTTATGATAGGCACAGAGAGAGAGAGAGAGGCAGAGACACAGGCGGAGGGAGAAGCAGGCTCCATGCACCGGGAGCCCAATGTGGGATTCGATCCCGGGTCTCCAGGATCGCGCCCTGGGCCAAAGGCAGGCGCCAAACCGCTGCGCCACCCAGGGATCCCGACAGCTTTATTTCTAATTGCTGAGTGACCCCCACCCCTCAGACCTACAAATACCAAAAACAGCTTCCGCTGTTTAAGAGTTCCTTTCATGCTATAACCACAGTAAGAGTACCATTCTCAATTCCAAAGCCTAAGTCTCAGGTATAATAATAAAGCATCTCGGAAACTACTCCTGCAATGTCTTTACCTCCACAGGACAAAGAAACTCCCTAACCAGTACCACTTTTATAACTAGTAGATATTATGAATAGTGAATTCAATTTATCTTTGCTGAACTTGTTTTTTAGAACTCAAATTGGTATCAAGATCTGAATCTGTTTAAATCAGAGTTAGTATAGTCTTTCTGCAGATAAAAAAATAAAAAGATGAATGTACAAAATAAAGCCTATGTTCTAGTGACAGTGGAACAAGACTACTATCTTAGTATAAAAGAAAAATTATTTTTTATATTAAGAAGAGTACATTTCACAATGCAAATACAAATAAAGATTTTAATGTATCTAATCTTTTTATAGCACAATTTCAATCTAATAATAATTCTCATATTCCATTAAAACACCCATAAAAACTAATAACATTTAAAAATTTTCCAATAATATATTTCACTTGGAACAGGAAGAATACTTTTAGAAAGGGAGCATGTCAGAATTTTGAAATTTTTCTACTTTACCATTAAAGGAAGAGCTCCTAATTGTAAGTGATGAAGTCGTGGTGGTGCATGGTAATGGGCCAAGTGAGGATGCAGTGCTCCAGGTGTATAAGTAGCTGCAGTCACTCCAGCTTCAATTCCCAGTTCCCTGACAAAGGACGAGAACACTTTACCTTTCAGTTGTCTTTAGAGTATCTTTATTGTCAACAGAAATGGGAGAGTATATTTACATTTTTAAAAGTAATATAAAGCTTCTTAACTGACACAGCTCAGAAAAAGAGAATTTAGCCCCAAAGATTTAATTAATAATTTCAAATTCATTTCAGCAATTAAAACTCAAAAATTCAATTTTGTGATCATAAAAAGCAAAGCATTTGCACTCAAGTTTCACATCCTACAAAGGAAGGAAATATAATGAATGACCCTTAATGGTTCCTTCCATTCTAAAAGTTGGAATCTACTTGAGGAACATATAAAATAGTTTTCTGGTTTATTTGAATGTTACAGATGCTCCCAGGGCTTTTGTTTATTGGACAGTGTCTCTGGGTTGTTGGCAGCAAGATAATTAGCAGAAAAAATGCTTCTGTACCTTATAAAGCAACGGCAAACAAAATTTTATAAAGAGTAAAATTGGTAAATGCCAAATTTTTATTTAGTTATTCTTATTTTTGTGTTTTTCCTCAAATATCCTTGTTGTGGACCAAGGTCTCAATGACTGCCTACAGACATGGATTCAGAAAGAAAAATTAATGCAAATCTGCTTCCATTTCTCTAAAAAAGACCACACACCTAGGACACAGGCTCAATTTCCCTTGTCAATAAACAGGGGTTAGGAGTGGTAAAGCAGATTTGAGTACAAAGGTGGAGGAGTAGATAAGGAAGTTGTGAGAGTAAGATCCATTTAGGGAGTTAACTTTGATGGCAGATACCCCTGAAAACCAACAGAAAAGCTCTACTCCTGTTTGACAAGGTTCTCTGTCCCAGAACTCACGTTCCTCTTTCCACTTCAAGCTTTTATAACTTGCCAGAGACAGTGTCTCACAGATAAGAAAGAATTCAGTTTCTCCACATCACTGTTCTGTATGGCACTCCATTATAAAGCATCTGTTCTGACAGTTAACACAGACTGTTGAGCATAACTTTGAAATAAACAAGATACTGACCAGGCAGATCTCTCTGGAGCCTGTCGAGGATGTGAGGACATAGTCTGAGGCACATGAATATGATGCCCATGACCATAATTTGGGTGCATCCTATGTGGATGGGGTGGGGGCCGTTCATGTGCCCGCCTGGAAACACAGAACACAAAAAGACCACTGGAAATAATTGAATAATTGGTTATTTCTTAATGTAGAAAAAACAATCTAATATTAATATTATAAACTATAAATTACTAATAAAATTACTTCTATAATAAATTATAAAAGCATAATGTAAAATTATGTAATGATTAATAAGTAAATCAAGAAACCATAACCCCACAAATTCTTAGTGCTCATTTTTTACAATGCCTCCAATTCAAATATCATCCAAGGAAAAAGGCAATTTTAACATTATCTTCTTTATATCTTCTTTAGAGCAGATATTTTAAATATAGTAACAGGAAATTAGTGGGAACACAATTTTAAAAATTAAACACCCCAGCAAATGCTGCAGGTTCAAAGAAGTTATTTTATGTAAACATATAAGGGAGAAAAATATTTTATTTTGTCTTGGTTTTACATTGTAATGACATCCATTTTAATACATAAAAGTTATTTTAAGAGAAAAACCTTTTAACTTTATGCATTTTTTTTTCAAATACATGCAAGTACATTTAACATATATGGGAAACTGATATTAGCTACATTTACACTCCTTACTCTGCATCTCATATTATTGTATTTTCTCTTTTTAAAGTCAGCCAAATTTATAAATGTAAATAGTCATAAAGTTCTAAACAAATGGCACTTAAAAAACAAACCATTCCATAGATTCATTCTTACAGTCTAACTCCTGTTCTCTATCAATTTCTAACGTATTTACAGATTTTGCATGTTTAAGCTTAATGATTTAAAACAAGAATTTTCTAGATACTGGAAGATATGAATTTTAAACGCCAATATAAGGAATTACTATACTAGAATGCCAGTTATAGTCAGAGATTCTAAAAATAATCTTACATAACTAAAGGAACAAGTTACCCATGTGCTAGATCATTAATTAGATCAAGAGTTCTGCAAACACATTCTGAAAGGGGCTAAATGGTAATATTGTTGGCTCTTCAGGCTGTATGGCCTCTACTGCAACTACTCAATTTAGTCTTTGTGGTGTGAAAGACAACACAGACAATACAAGTGTAGCCATTTACCTATAAAACTCTATTTACAAAAATACACGAGCAGAATTAGACTAACAGAGTATGCTACCATTAATTAGAAAAATCACATCCTGGGGACACTTAGGTGGCTCAGCAGTTAGCATCTGCCTTCAGCTCAGGGAGTGATCCCGGGGTTCCAGGATTGAGTCCCACATCGGGCTCCCTGTGAGGAGCCTGATTCTCCCTCTGCCTATGTCTCTGTATCTCTCATGAATAAAAAAGAAAAGAAAGAAAAAGAAAAAGAAAAAGAAAAAGAAAAAGAAAAAGAAAAAGAAAAAGAAAAAGAAAAAGAAAAAGAAAAAGAAAAAGAAAAAGAAAAAGAAAAAGAAAAAGAAAAAAGAAAAAAGAAAAGAAGGAAAAGAAAGAAAAGAAAAAAGAAAAGAAGGAAAAGAAAGAAAAGAAAAAAGAAAAGAGAAAAAAAAGAAAAAAGAAAAAAGAAAAGAAAAATCATATCCTGAATTTTCAGAAAGTTCAATTATAGTCTTTTCATGATGTTTGGAGAATATTTTAATACATAAGTTTGTAAATAAACTAAGTGAAGGCTATTTTTTCATTGTCAGTTGTTGAAAATTCTACTAGGACTCTTCTTTCCTCTGGGTGGTAACATATATTAAATCTTTGACAACTTTATCTGTTGTTGCCCAGGATCATCATTTTTTTTTTAATGTTTTTTTTTTTTTTGGTTAAGATTTATTTATTTATTTATTCAGAGAGAGAGAGAGAGAGAGAGAGGCAGAGACACAGGCAGAGGGAGAAACAGGCTCAACGCAGGGAGCCCAACATGGGACTTGATCCCTGGTCTCCAAGACCACACCCCAGGCTGCAGGCAGCGCTAAACCACTGTGCCACCGGGGCTGCCCAGGATCATCAATTTTAACATTTATCTTTACTATGGGATATTGAAGAATCTGATAAACAAGACTGGCTTACAAAAATAAATGACCCTGGGTCATATTCTGAAAATGGTTTCTTTAAATAATGGGATATGAACTTGTTTTGTGAGACTTACAACTCAGGACAACTCAGTAAAGAATTTTCTAGTGAACTGAAGATTTAGTATGGTTACATCACTCCTAAAGACTTTTAGTTTTAAAAACCAACAGAAATAGAAGGAAAAGGAACAGCGTGATCATCTTTTAGAAAACATAATACATACGTTGGATGCTGCATCATCCTCCTCCTTTGAACTTCCATCCTCTGCATCACTTCATGAGGATGCAGTCTCTGTGCTGGGGGTGCCGTGGCTGGAATATGGTGTGAAATCGGCTGGTGTGTGGGAGGAAGATGCTGAGGGATCGGTGCGGCTGTACTGGCTAAATGAGTTGGGGGTGGCGGTGCCACGGGGTGAGATGTTGCATGAGAAGATATCTGAGAATGGAAAGCATGTACAGGATGAGGAATAACATAATCCACTTGAGGTGGAGGCTGAGTCTGAGGAGGAGGGTTTCCATGAGAGTGGGGACAGGCAGAGGCTTGATGATGAAGCGGTCTTGTCAAAGAAGCATCTGTAAAAAAAAAAAAAAAAATATATATATATATATATATATAGGCACCATGCTGTTGAGCATACATTGCTGTTATAAATTCCTTTCTTCTAAACAAACATATTAGTACACTTTTAATTTTTATGAATACTTTATTAATGCTTGAGTCTGTTCAATTCTGCTTTGCAACCTGCTTTCTTCTTTGAATAATCTTAGGTTATCTTTTTATGTCAATACATACAGTTTTATTTCATTCACAGCTTCACAATATTCTATTACAGAAATGTACCAAAATTTATTAAAGAAATCACCATTGATAAAAATGGGAAACAATCTAAATGCCGCACTAAACACCTGTGTATATAATAATGCCTCTTGTGCTCACTCTTTCATACAGACATGCATATGAGTGCACATACATAGATCACTCATGGACGGCTTCTGCGGCCTAAATTCCTAGAAGCAGTTCTTAGTCTGAGAAAATCATTTAAACTCAGATGTCAGTTGACAAAATACTCTTCCCAAAAGGTTATCATAATTAATATTTCTGTGAACAGTATACAAGAGTGCCTGATTTATCCTATACTATAACTAAATTTATTAAATGCCAACCTGAAAAAATCTTCTATTTATTAACTACTTATATTTCTTCCCAGAATTACCCATTCATATTCTTAGGCCATTGTTCACGTTTTTCTCATTGGTTTGTAGGTATTCTTTGTATACATGGAAGGTATGTCGTTATAAGGTATAAACATTTTTCCAAATTGTCTTTTGTTAATTTTATTTTACCATATCCAAGTTTTTTGCTTTTGTGGAGTCAAATGCAGTAGTTACACTTTTATAAATACATAAATCTTGCTTTTGTTTATGATTACTCATTACAGAGAACCATAGAGAAGAAAGGAACTTGCAAGTTATTTTGGCCAAGACTGCAAAGATACTCCTTTATTGCTGCTCTTCTCTCTCCCTGCCCTGTGTCATTTTTCCTGTGCTACATTAAGAAGATGAAGTGGCATATTTGCCAAGAACTTGCAGTGGAAATCAGCCTGAATAAAGATGGCTTCCCCTATTTCTTCATTCTTAGTTTCAAAGCAGCCGCTGAAAAGTGTCTCCGAGGAATACACATCTCTCTTACTTTAAGAGACATGCATCTGTTCAAGGTCTAAAAATATGTTGTCTCCTCCTTGGATTTCAGTCCCAGTCCCAATTTCATTGTATTTGGAAGACTTTCTTGGAGTATGGTACAGAGGAATGGCCATTTTCTGGTTTCAGGTCAGAAGAATTTCCTTCAATTTTAGTCACTTCTGATTTAGCAGGGGTGAAAGTTATGTAACCATGAACTCATTCAGCCATATTTTCAAAGGATACCTTGCTAGCATGTATTTAAAGGAAATTTTCATTTAGCTCAATATAAACTCTGAGACAATTTTTAAGTGATTCTCTAAACGTCATGTTTTCAAATCAAGACTTTACTCCAAGAAAACTCAGTACTTGGTTATAAAGAGAGAAGTCACTATGTTTTACCACTGTTAACTATCCTTCCTCAAATTCAGAGCATTTTTTTCCAGTTTCAATTCAAAGTTTTCTATTTCTATAACCATTATGCAAGAAACAATACTGACAAATATTACAAAATTTTAGTTTTGTTTCAGAATCAATCAATTTATTTAAGTTTAACTCTTCAGCAATCATTTTTTTCAGCTTTATTGAAGTATAATTAACAAATACAATTATATATTATTGAAAGTATACAAGATGACAATTTGACATACATATAACGTTGTGAAATGATTACCACAACCAGGTTCATTAAGACATCCATTACCTCACACAGCTTTGTGTGTGTGTGGTGAAAAGTTCAGCCTTTGTTATAATTCACTGTAGTTTCTAAACAAAATAGATTGCTAACCACTACAGAAAGGTGACATTCTGCATTCCCATAAGCCATCTCTCTCTTCTCTATTTTTTGTGTTCTTGCCATTAAAACAAACAAAACAAAACAAAATTTGATATTGCTTCCTAAAAGTTCAACATGTTACTTTGACCCAGAAATCTCACTCCTAGGAAGTTACCCAAGAGACAGACTAAAAAACTACAATGTAATCTCAACAGAGAAATGATTTAATACACAACAGAATATTATGAGGGTATTGAGAATAACCACCTAGATTTTTATGGCTAATATGGAAAAAAAATCTAAGATGTACTATTAAAACTTTTTTAAAAAAGAAAAAAACTCACAGAGAGGCAAATAATACACTTATGATCCCACTTTTTAAAAAAGACACACACACATATATATACTTTTGTGTGTAGAAAGAAAAGCTCTGGAAGGTTTTTATAAGCTACAAACAGTTGCTACCTTCAAGATATTCAGATTAGTGGAATATGAGAGAAGGGCTTTTAACTTCTAATTTTATGTTATTCTGCAGTTTGAACTTCTTACAACGTACACAAGTTACTTTGATAATAAAAGTAGAGCAAGTTTAAATCTAAAACACTTCTTTATTAGGGCATTTAAAAAGAAATGGACTCACTTATAAACTGCTTCAATATATTAGTGGGGGGGGGCAGAAAACTACACATTTTGAGTTCCTAATAAAAGACAATCAATTAAAATATCAATAGGTATCACAAAACAGCCTAGAGAAAAGATTTTTCCCATTGATCAGTGCTTTGTGAAAGCTCTTCCAAAACCTGTTTTCTAACTTATACTTTATATCTTAAGTTGTATCACTGAAAAGGTAAATATTATACCCAGGTTTCACTGTACAAATCCTGGGTTGACTCCAGCTCTATCTGTAAGACTCAGATTTTTTATATTATAGGAATGGAAGAAGATATCTAATGAGATATATAACTGAAAACAATCCCTTGCATGTAATCAGAACAAAAGCAAATGTCCTTGTCAACCTCCTAGCTTACTCCTGGTATGAATTTTCATTTAATTTTTTTAACTAATTTATTATTAGCCTATAATGTAACAAAGTAGTAAATATGTGTTACATAGCCTAAGAGCACTTCTCATTTCTTAAGATACTCACAGATCTCAAAGATTTCAATTTCTTCAGAAAAACTATGTCTGAATCTATTTAATTGCCCACATCAAATGAACAGAGAAATCTTTTTGTAACCGGCCAAGCTCTCTGTGCAAGTATTCTCTCGTATGCCTCAGCTGACCTTCAGAATTCTTAGTCAAAATTTATTTGCTTGTGCCTACAACTACTAAGCTTTCAAACTGTGTGTTACTCTTAAGGATAAATCTCAATCCCTTAAAGTTTCCTATCATAGGAATCTAAGGTACCATTCAATATAGTTCAATTTCATATATTAAAATGTAAATGTTACAATGTAAAAGACAGAAAATATCATACTTTTTATTTCTCTGACCTTTTTAAATAACATCTGTTCTTTTTACCTTAGAAGGCTGTTTGGGGAATGTGGGGTGAAGAGAGGATGAAATGGACAAAATATACCCTGCTCTAAGGCTAAGGAGATACTAAAAATTTATGAATTAGTATTATTGAAAGGTTATTTCATAGAGGAATGTACAAATGCTTCATTTATATGCCTCTAAGTTCTTTGCCTGTTAAATTTATACTTACAAGGAGGTGGCATATAATGTCGACATGATGACAGTGAGGCTTGTGGAGGGGGCTGGGGCTGGGGCTGCGCAACCATGCTGGATCCATAACCATCTATTGATAATGGCTGACTCGGGGCAGCAGCAGCAGCCTGATGGCCAAAGATTGCAGCTCGGGAAGAAGAAACAGGGCAGCAGGGGTCAAATGCAGATGCTCCATGAAAACCACCACTTCCATGACTTCTGATACCATTGTTGCTCAGGTCTACTGGCAATGCCTGCTGTATAAAGAGGAACTATATTTTATCTTTCTAAAGTTTGGTCAAAACACTGTTTCATGTTATATTATAAAAGTACTCCAATTGCAATCTAGAAAAATAGAATCTCTAATAAGTTAAAAATTTCAAACCGGTAAAATTTTTAGTATGAAGACCTATTCAGCACTAAGAAAATACTGTGTACTTTGGATTATAAAAATTGTAGTGATCATATATTTAAAATCTATAAACAGTTTTTTAAAATCAGGCATAAGATCATGCTACAAGATGAACAAAAATTCATTTATATATTAAGGTCTAGCTCTCTTCCATTATCTAGATTTTAGAGAGAAAGAAACTTTAAAATCATAATTCCATATTCTTCTTTACCCCCAAATTTTGATTATTTAGGACTCCTTTGGAAAACATATAATCACACCACTGAAAAGATTAAGGGTTCTAGGTAAAAACTTGTCTGTCCTGTTTCTAAAATGTAAATAGCAAGCATTAAACTGAAACTCTAATAATACAAACACTATCCAAGATAACAAAGGGTATGTGATTATTCAAGATGAATGATGAGCTAGCTTTGCCTTATAATAATTTCATTTACAAAAAAATTAGAAATGTGATTTTAGGGAAGGTCCATTTACTAAGTTGGAAAAGAAATCAAAGAGTATAGATTCCATGTCTACTCATCAGTAATTAAGATTATTCCCCAAAAGCATTTTGAAAAATCCTAAGTAAAACACTTCACTCGATCACAATCTACTCTAGAGTAGATTACAAAAAGAGAACTGCTTCTTCGTATCTTAAAGTGATTTTTTATTTGGTGTTTTAAGAAGATTTTATTAATTTTTAAAATTTTTATTAATTTATTAAATTAAATCTTGCTCCTTTGAGCAAGGAGCCAGATGTGGGGCTCAAACCCAGTACCCTGGGATCATGATCTGAGCCGAAGGCAGATGCTAACCAAGACATCTAGTCACCCTGCCCCTCTTAAGTGATTTTATTTTTTTTTAAAGATTTTATTTATGTATTCATGAGAGACACACAGAGAGGCAGAGATACAGGCAGAGGGAGAAGCAGGCTCCACACAGGGATCCCAACGTGGGACTCGATCCCAGGACCACACCCCCGGCCGAAGGCAGGCGCTAAACTGCTGAGCCACCCAGGGATCCCTCTTAAGTGATTTAAATACAAGTCTTTGCTTAGTGTTTAGTATAGCTGTAATTTTAAAAATGTGATTAAAGAAAATAATTTAAAAAAGAAAATAGTAGTATGATGCCATATATGTATTTATATACAAAAATTGTTCAATACTGGAAACTGAGGAGCTAAAGATGAAGAAAACTAGGGAAATGCATTCTTTAGACGCCCAGGTCACCCACTAGTCCTCAAAGGAACCATTGTGGTCTCTGAACTTCCAATGGACCTCCAGACTCAAGGGTAACAGAAACAAAAGGAACTCTGAATGCTAAAAGGGAAAGGGGATGATGGCATAGGAGAAGCTATGGGAAGTTGAAAAAGAGCTCCTTTCTTCTTCTAGATCATGTACCTATAACCAATTATGCAAATGTCTGGCCTGAGTTGACAAATACATGTATGTCCTTCAACTTGGGTAATAAGGTTAAAAATATTGTAAGACTGTGAATTTATAATCCCTTCCCTATTTTGGCTAAGACTTGGCAAATGGACTGGATTATCAACATACTATGAAGATGAGTAAATTTCCTATCTTTTTCCAGTCAATGATTAAGAACACTCCCAGCAAGTAAGTTAAGTAGGGTGAATGTCCTCCTAGCAAGAAACTGAGGATAAAGGTAAAAGTAAAGAATAAAAAGAGAAGGGGGAGGGACCACTAAACTGAAGCCTCTTCACAATACCAACAGCTCATTCAAATCTTGCTCTAGAAGGATAAAGACAGTAAACAAGATGGGCACAGAAATGGCAAGTATTACTTTACAAAGATCCTAAGCAATGCATAACACTAATTGACCTATTCTCTCAAAAGAGAAAGCTACATCCAAAGGAGTAGTAAGGGCTACAGAGTGTCAAGTGACTACTGCACCTTCTCTGTTGTCAGGTCTAATCCTCCCCAACCCTTGTCTGCCTACCCACAATCTGACACTAATCATAATACATCTACACAATCACAAATGCTCAGATCAGTTTGCTTCTCCCGCTCCTCAACTTCCTGCTGTGCCCACACAGATCTCAACTAAAGACTATCAGACATTACCTCATGAGCATGTGGCTGATTTCAGTTTTCTAAATGTCTATATGAGTCTGTTTATATTGTTAAAACTTCACTGTTTCTCCTTCATACCCACTATTACCACTGACTGCCTGATTCTGTTCAAGTTTTGTGTGCAGTCCAAATATATCTACTTAGAGAGATAAGTGAATAGGTTACATTTATTTAACAGTGAACAAAACTGTAAAAGATTCTACCTGTAATTAACACACCAGGTTAAAAGAAAATACTGCATACGCATGATCTCTCTCAAACCAGCTGTATTACTTTACTAGTTCAACAGCAACAATATTCTGTAAACAAAAGGCCCCACGTTTTGGTAGCTCTTGAACGAATGTGGAAAAAGTCAGCAGATTCACTTCTTCACTGTTTTCCTATAATACTTATAAACCCTCCCTTTCAGCTCGTATTTCTAGTGAAAGACAATTTTACTTTTAAGCAGGGCCTTTCATTCAGTCCACTAAGAAGTTTTTCTTGATGTTTCCTCATTCCCAAGAGGAAGAACAGGTTTTAGAGGATCAGTAGATGTTAATATTTAGAACTGTTAGGAGAACCAAAACAGTCTAAAATCTCTTCAATCATATTTCCTACCAAACTCTTTCAAATTTACTCTTGAAAATAGCAGCTTATCTACTGTTTGTTTGGTTTTTCTAAGGGAACATCCCTCTTTCTTATTTTTAATCTTTCAGATCCAGGAAAGATAACTATCAAAATTTTTAAAAATGAAGTATTTAGGAAAGGTCAGGGGATACAGAAAAGCAATTGCCCTGAATTTTCTAGTTTGACTATTTTCTAGTATATGTCAGTTACAGTTTTACCTTAAAATTATGTTTTACTTTTAAAAGTATGTACCCCAATATATCACAATTATACATAGAGATGACACAGCAGAAGTTAAAACAACACGTAATACCTGACCTTCACTTACTCCACATAATCACGGACACTAATTTAATATTATTTGACATTTCAAGCACTCATCATTAATATCAACTAAGTTAATTATAATTTTGTTACTGATAGATATTTCATTTCTCCATAAACTAATAACACCTCATCTGGCTCTGAGAAACCATGTCACTGGTTTGCATTTGAGAAGGCAGTTTATTTCTAGATAAGTGAAGAGAAGAGAGTTCCAGAGTAAAAGGTAGAGGATAAAAAAAACTAGAAAAATGTCCTTATTTCTCATGAATCAGGTTGACACAGCAATTCCAACACTCTGAAATAAAATTCCAAAGATCAGATTCACCTGTATTTAACTAAAAACCCCAAAAACCATTTCAGAATTTAAAAAAAAAATATCACTTCTAATTTTCGACATCCCAGGCCCTCTCAATTAGTTGCAATAATTTAGACCATCAGAAAATCCTAGAGACTTAATTAAAAAAAAGAAACACAGACCACTAAATTGGGCCACTTTTGGAAGGGCAACATATTTATATTTAGTGTATAAAATTCATCCTGAAGGTTGTTTTTCTTTTTCCTCCTGGAAAAAAAGCACAGTTTTTACAAATTAAAAAAAAAGAAAACCTCATCAAATTCCACATACCTGGTCATGATAGCTGGTAGCAGAACTGCTGTTGGCTCCACAAGGTGCTTGTACTTGTGGAGGTCTTTCCACAGGGCAAGCAGGATCACTAAAGGAGGGAGAAACTGGGACAGCCGGGTGGGGGGTATGATGGTGGTGGTGATGATGCTGAAAATGGTGGCCATGCTGCTGAAAGCAACCTGCATGTGGATGTCCTAATGCATGGTGATTCTGTGATGACCCTCCACATGGTGAGTGCTGGGGACAGCAGGAAGGTAATCTTGGCATTGCAGGAGGGCCAGTTTCTGTTACAGCACTAGAGGCAGTTCTCCTTGAGTCATCTTGAAACAAAAATGCACAGAACAATCAAATGATCAAATATCACTCTGTAAAACATAGGTACTGTATATAAATTAAGCAAATAAGGAATTGATTAAATTTAATCAATTGAATAAATTCAAATCTCTGTAAAGAAGAATGTGATAGCACCACATTCTTAACATGCATATGACAATTTTGGGCAGTAATCTTCACTAGGATTTTTCTGAAAGCATAAATCCTTCAGGAGGCTCACCTTTACCATGATGGTATGCGGGGCGGGGTTGTGTGTGTGTAAGTTTTATTTATATAAGTAATCTCTACACCCAGCATGGGGCTCGAACTTATGACCCAGAGATCAAGAGTTGGATGCTCTTCCAACAGAGCCAGTCAGGTGCCACTACCATGATGTTTAAATATGACAAGAGATAGCCTTTTCCTAGGTCATAATAAACAATAAACTTTATTTTATTTTTTTTTTTTAAACAATAAACTTTAAACTGAATTTTTAAAAATTCTAGTATGTCACGTGAGTCCTTATTTGCAACAAAGATTCTTCTGAGTCCATGAACTCCCTAACACCATAAATCATTTCTACGAAATAATGCTATGTGTTTCTTAAAAATCCTATCTTCTTAAGACATAACCACCCAACTCAGAGATGTCTTGCTAAGTCTCACTAACCTGACATCCTTTCCCTTCCTCTGCCCTCCAAACTCAGACTTGAAAGAATAGAACAATTAGAATAGAAACGCTAATTTGTGAAAAGAATAGAAAACGCTAATTTGTGAAAAATTACAGGTATCTCATAATAATCTAGTGAACTAGAGTTGAACAGTAGGAAAAGCATGGAGTCAGATGTGCTTGAGTTTAGTCCTAAGCCTGTGTAATCCTGAGCAATGTGACTTAGAAAAGTTATTTAACCTCTTTCTTACTATTAAATGGAACAATAATCATCTTGTATGATTGTTTTTGGAAAAGATGATCCTGTAGGTATGAATCATCTGAATCTTGGTTATGCTCTCTGCCATATGCCCAGAGTTATTCTGAAGGCATGTTCTTCCATGCCAGAAGACCTGCAAAAGCACCCCAAGAAGGTCTACCTCAGGGCTTCAGACTTATCTAAAAAACAGCATTTTCTCAAGTTGCATATTATGTACAAACTATATAAAACAGATAAAAATGGAGGGAAGCTTGGCTGGCCCAGTCACAGGACTGTGCGACTCTTGAGCTGGGGGTTGAGTTTGAGCCCCATGTTGGGTTTAGAGATTACTTTAAAAAAAAAAAAAAAAGATCTTTAAAAATTATTTTTTTGTTTTTTTATTTAAAATACAAAAATTAAAGAGTAGAGGGGTGCTTGGGTGGTTCAGTCAGTTAAGTGACTGCCTTCAGCTCAGGGATTGAGCCCCATGTTGGGCTCCCTACTCAGCGGGGAGTCTGCTTGTCCCTCTCTGCCCCTCCGGTCGATCATGCTTGCGTGCACTCATTCTCTCTCTCAAGTAAATAAATTCTTTAAAAAAATAGAGGAGTGGAGAGCCCAGAGCCCTGTCCTTATTAATTCCTTTCCTCCTTCTGCACCTGACTCCTGAGTCATCTCCTCAGAGCCCTTAGGATTCTAGAGTACCACTCTTCTAGCCCTATTTCTGGAGTAACCAAGACCAGGGAAGCTGCTAATATTTGGCTCACAGAACCTAGCCAATCTCTTCTGGCCCAATGTACTGATTAGGAATATACTAGATACTCACAAATAATATAAAAATCCAACCTAAACTGGCTCAAATAATAAAAGGAATTTTTAGGCTCACATAAATGAATCTGGGTGGGGTGCTTCAGGCTCTGGTTGATATGTCTGATTGCAGCAAACCTCCCTGTAATTCTCTTGGGTCTGCCCTCCCATACATGTCCTATCCTGCCTTTCCTGATTCTCTTCTGGGCAAGGTCTGTGATCTAAATCCTGTTAGGCAGTATCTCCATTCTAAATCTCTGTACATTTTTTTTTTCTAAGTTCCTAGTCTGTCCTATTTGGGCTAATTTCTTTCTCTTTCTTTCTTTCTTTCTTTCTTTCTTTCTTTCTTTCTTTCTTTCTTCTCTCTCTCTCTCTCTCTCTCTCTCTCTCTCTCTCTCTCTTTCTTTCTTTCTTTCTTTTTCTGATAGTCACAGAGAGAGAGAGAGAGAGGCAGAGACACAGGCAGAGGGAGAAGCAGGCTCCATGCACTGGGAGCCCGATGTGGGATTCGATCCCGGGTCTCCAGGATCGCGCTCTGGGCCAAAGACAGGCGCCAAACCACTGCGCCACCCAGGGATCCCCTGGGCTAATTTCTTGTACTCTTTTGTAAAGATTCTTTTTTTTTATAAAGATTTTATTTATGTATTCATGAGAGAGAGAGAGAGAGAGAGAGAGACAGAGAGAGAGAGAGGAAGAGGGAGAAGCAGGTTCCATGCAGGGAGCCCGGCATGGGACTCGATCTCTGGTCTCCAGGATCACGCTCTGGGATGAAGGCAGCACTAAACCACTGAGCCACCCGGGCTGTCCTTTTGTAAAGGTTCTTAACTTGGAACTAGAATTCAGGAATCTGTGACCTTGGATGGAAAAACAAATCCTAATTTTTACTAATTTCTAACTGCCTCCTGGAATCAGTACTACCTTGTTAGCATCAGTTGAGAGGTTAAATATTACAAGTAACTTGTAACTACAACAACGACAAAGTTGACAAGGTGTTTTATTTTTTTAAGCTCTCTCTTTTTTTAATATTTATTTATTTATTTCAGAGAGAAAGAGTGTGTGTGAGCTGGAGGAGGGGCAGAGGAAGTGGGGGGGAGAGAGAATCTCTAAAAGATTCCTTGCTGAGTGCAGGGCCTGACACGAGGCTCAATCTCACAACCCTAAGATCATGACCTGAGCCGAAATCAAGAGTTAGATACTTGGCCAACTGAGCCACCCAGGCACCCCATGGTGTTTACTTTTAAAACATAAATTACAGCAGATTCAAAGTCAATTCTATAATTATGTCACTTTCATTCCAATTTTATTTTAAAGACTTTATTTATTAGAGAGGGAGAGAGAGAGAGAGAGAAAGCACACAAGCAAGAAGAGCATCAGGCAAAGGGAGGAGAGAGAGAAGCAGGCTCCCCAAGGAGCAGGCAGCCCAATGTGGAGCTCGATCCCAGAACCCTGGGATCAGGGCTTGAGCTGAAGGCAGGTACTTAACTGACCAAGTGACCCAGGTGTCCCTCCAATTTTCTTAAATAACCTGGACAAAGTTACAACTAGCTTATCAAGAATAGATCATGATTGACAGTCTATCTTAGCTATACTGAATCAAACATTAACTATTTTCCATATGCTGTAATATCTGTAGCAATAACTATTACAGTAGCTTTACCTCCAGCAACATTTTCAGGGTTTTATCTCAGCTCCCATGACCAAGTATTGCACAAATGAACATCATTTATTGTGTTACTTCATAAAAAATTATCAGAAACCTCTGGAACACCAAATCCATTCAATGAGTAAGCTAAGTGACCTTCATATAGTTCCTTCCAATTAAAATACTTTATTTTTATAAATCCAGCTATTTGGGAATTATGTATAACTTCAAATTTTAGGAGAGGAGTGTGTAGTCAGAGCAAAAGATGTGTGGACTAGTAAGGCTGTGAACAAAGTGATAGATATGATACTCATTTGTTCAAAAAGAAGTTGTTCTCTTTTTTCTTCAAATATTTCTAATACAAAAATCAGAGTGAGAGAAGAGGAAGCATAATGACTACAATATATTTACAGCTGAACACATATTTAAAGGGTCATATCACTAACAATGTGGCTTCAAAAAGAAGACTGACCTTATAGTTCTACTTCTTAGGGTACAGTTTTGGCTTCCAGTTAAATTAATAATATATTTTCCTGGAATGCAGAAGCTCTTTGTTGCTTAAACAGGCTGGTAACCCAAAGTAAAGGCAACTGAATTTCCTCTTATTCCAGAGTGACTGACCAAGGAAACTACCATAAATTAGAAGTGAAATACTAAGATCTGATCAAGCAAATAAAACATTTCCTTATTATTAAAGTTAGCCCAGAGAGTGTCCACTAAAAATGAAACAATAATAAACCTGCACCAGAGAAATTAATTCCATAGCCCAGTGACATCAAGCTGGTTAAGATACTTTCACTGTGATTCTAGCATGATTATTGATATGTATTCATTCCTCTGGCAAGCATTACACATAATAATGGTACTGGTAAAGGATCTATTATATAAGGCACTGAAAAATACAATGGTGAAAAATTAAAGTCCTGCCCTCCCCTCCTTTTTAGTAGGCTTCACACACCCAGCCTGGAGCCCAATGGGGGACTTGAACTCAAGATCCTGAACTCATGACCCTGAGATCAAGACCTGAGCTGAGAGCAAGAGTCAGATGCTTAATTGACTAAGCCATGCAGGCTCCCTGAAAGTCCTGGCATTTAAAATAACTTATTATGATGTTGTCTGCCTCTGTTGTTTTATCTCTAGCAACTAGAAACAGGCCTGTACAATGTAGGTGTTTCAATAAGCCCTTGCTAAATATAAGTTTACCTCTCAAGGGAAAAGAGGCATGTATGGAGCTAAGTACTATGAAGAGAAAAACTTGATCTTTAGTCCTTAAGGAGATCATCATCATCAAATATAGAAACAATTTAAGATATAAATCAACCAGCATTAAAATAGAAGCACTGGGTTCTAATATAGTATAGAGCAATATTGTGCCCCAGGGAACATCTGGGGATACCTAGAGGGGAAGTGATACTACTGGTATTTAGTAGGTAGAGGCCAACAATGCTGCTAAATATCCTACAATGCATGGGGAGACCCCCTTAAAAAGAACTGCATAGCACAAAGACAACAGTGTCAAGACGGAGAAATAAAGGAAGAGTACAGGCTCCAAGCCAGACTTCCTACTTTTGAATACTTGGTTCTACTGTCATTTAACCATGGCCAAGTTACTTCACCTATAAAATGAGAAGAGTATAATAGACTCTGTTATATATTATATATATATAACATTTATAAGTTATTATAAAAAATTAGAGTTAATGTAGATAAATCATGGACCAATATTACGAGCTCAACATAACACAGATGTTAACTATTATTATCTACTAGAACATTCTGTTAGGGCAGAAAATTTGTTTTCTTTCCAATGCCTAGAACAGTGCCTGATTTTTAGCGTGCAATCAATAAATATTTGAATAAATGAATATATAAGATACCATGCATGCATAAAGTAAAAAGCACATGGAAAAGTCAAGATATATGATGAGCTATTTGGGGCGTTTGGAGTTTGAGGTGGTTGCAGAATGGTCGTCCAAAGGACAGAGGTGTCCAATAGGCAGCTAGATATAAAAATTTAAAACAAAGAGAAGGCTCTAGAAACACAAATGGAAGGTCACTGGCATACTGGCAGTAGTTGAAAACACATGCAGTTATGAGATGGGCTACTGAGAAAGGATAAGAATAGAGTCTTGGGAGAAAACAAAGATGAGAAGATTACTGCCAGATTTTTTTAACACATTTGTTTTGACAAAAGTCAGAAGAAAGTTAAGGAAGGAGTTTCAGGTATAGAAGACCCATTTAAGGGTACACAGACTTAACACAAATGTACTAATGCACACTAAGGGAATGGAGCAAACAAAGATGCTGAGAAGGTAACTGTTAAAGCAAGGTCAAGGACACAAGAATGGACAAGAGGTAGAGCATGAATAAAGGGACTGCAAAGGAAAAGAAGGAGTTAAAAGACCAAGAGTAAGGAAAGAAGGATATAAAAGTTTTCATGGAAGGGTTGGAAGTTATGAATGTTTGAGAACCTCCACTTACTTTTTAATTTATTTTTCCCTGGAGGAATCAAAGTCTTGAGGAAAATGAGGGAATTTTGGAATAGCCACTAAGGGGAAGGAAAGGGAATTAACTGAGATACATCACACTATGGTAACTTATTATCAAAAGCCCAAGATCAGATACCATAAACTCACAAGGCACCAATATGCTTGGTTCTGTAATTTTCATGAGGCCCATCTAAAAACCTAGAGGGGAGTGAAGCTTGATGGCTTGAGTGATTCAAGGTTGGAAATATGCAAGAAGGTACAAAGGACAGGATGTGAAGAAATTAGGAGACTGATGTTCTATAGAGTCTTAGCAAGAAATGAAGTCAGCAAAACTGAGTGCCCCTAATGTTGTGTGAGTATCTGCTTCTTTCAGTTTTATAGAGAGGAACAATTTGGCCTGGAACAGGGTTCTCCTACTCTAGAAAAACACAACACAACCAAGTCTATCCCAAACATAGTCGTCAATATAGGTAATAGTATCATGAGAAAACCATTCAGATAATGAAGTCACTACAGATATTAAATATGAGTTCTGAGCGGACAAGAGGCTTAAAAATATAAGAAAATAAAAGCTCTGAAAAAGTCTTGAAGTAAAGTTGGGACTGTGTCACATAAAATCTAGACAAGAATCAGAGTACATAAAGCTACCAGGAAAAAGGAGTGCATGAGAAGAGTTCAAATCTTTGACTCAAATATTATTAACTTTTTTTTTTTTAAAGTATTTAGCTTCCAGATTCCTTCATTTCTGAAATGGAAAGAGTAATACAACGAGAAAGTTTTTAAGGATTAAATGATAATATATAAAAATAACACATAAGACACTCAGTAGGGTACTCGGGAAAGAGCATACACCTGATAAATGAAATAAAAATTAGCACATTTCATTTCTGCTTACTTTTTTCCCCAAAGAATATAGTATTTAAAAGATATCTCTGGGAAAACTCCTTAGATTCTGCATTCTACTCTCAATTTTCCACAACAGCAAGACCTAATCCAGTCACAAGAAGATTTCCTCATCTGCTCAATGTAGGTTATAATGATACTGTTAGAATTAAATACAATACTATTAAAAGTAAAAAATGAAAGAAAGCATAAGGTGGTTTCATCATTATTAATGGTGATACACTCTATGAGCCACAGGGCCTACAACATCCCAGTCAGTAAATGGTTAGCAAGTTCTTATCTCTGTGCCTTTGTCCAGGAGTGAAAGAAGGGCAGCTTCATGCTGTTAAACAAGTGACAGGAAAAGAACCAGAGATATCACTGCTAACTGAAAGATAATAATCTGAGGTGAGAGCTAAAACACTTAAAACACAGGAGTATATCTTTGTGACTCTGGGTTTCTTTGATATGACACCAAAAGAAACAAAAAAAAATTTGAGAAAATGGACATCAACAAACTTTTTAAAAAATACCCATCCTCATTTTCAATTCTTTTGGGGACATACCTAGGAGTGAGACTGTAGGTCATAGGCTAACTATGCTTTAAAGTTTTGAGGAACCGCCAATGTGTTTTTTATAAAGGCTGCAGCACTTTACATTCCCACCAGATGTTCATCAGGGTTCCAATTCCTCTACATTCTTGTCAATACTGGTTATTTTCTGATTTCCTGTTCTTTGGTTTTGGTTTGTTTTTCTGAATAATAGACAACCTGATGAGGATAAAGTAGTGGTTCTACTGTGATTTTGATTTACATTTCTCTAATAACTAATGATGCTGTTTTCATGCATCTTTGTTAGAAAAATACCTATGCAAATTCTTTGCCCATTTTTAAACTGGGATATCTGTCTTTTTATTGTTGAGCTGTATAAGCTCTTTATATAGTTTGGATAATAGACCTTTACCAAATGTATGATTTTCAAGTATTTTTCTCCCACTGTGTAGGCTGTCTTTTCACTTTCTTGATCATGTCTTTTGATGTACAAAAGGTATAAATTTTGATGAAGTTCCATTTACCTATTTTTCTTCTGTTGCTCATATCTTTAGTCAGTCATTTAATTCTCGATGATCTCTTTCAGTTGAGCTATGATAACTGGGTAATATATAAGCACACAAACTCAAATATGAAATTACAGTCTAATTATAAAGAGACTACTTTGTTCATATACGGTTTATTCTAAGAATATGTTCTTGCTAATATAGCTAAAATATTAAAAACAACACTTTTTCTAACAAGAGTAATGAAAAAGAGTCCTCTCCCACTTTATTACATACCTCCTAGAGAAGTACCAGTCATACTATTGCTTGTAAGAGTAGCTGAAGTCTCTGACACTGTGGAGGGTTGGCTACCAGTGACAGCTGAAGCAGTATCAGAGGCCTGCTCAGAGGTAGATGGATTTGAGTTGTTAATGGAAGTGCTTGTGGTTTGTGATTCCATTCTCGCAGAAGTGGTTGGTACTACAGTAGGTTCTAAAAAATACAAAATTTTACTTAGCATTCAAAATAAATTAGGTAATGGGTTATATTTTAATTCAAGGTAACATTTTTATAATTATTAAAATAAAATTTAAAGATATGAACTCTCTAGTAAGCACAATATACAGTTTTTTTTTATATACAGTTTTTTTTTAAAAAAGCTTTCCTAAAGGTAGCCTACACCATTAAAATGACATGCTACTAAAATATGATTACTGCATTTAAAAAAATTCAACACATATGCATATTCCAATAATTCAGGTGATTATCACAGTTCTTTTGGGTAACAATACATAAATTTCCTGATCTATCACAAAGGCGAAAATAAGAAAAGGAAAGTGAAAGTCCCTTTCCTGGGGCAGCCCCGGTGGCTTAGCAGTTTAGCGCTGCCTTCAGCCCGGGATGTGATCTTGGAGACCTGGGATCGAGTCCTGAGTTGGGCTCCCTGCGTGGATCCTGCTTCTCCCTCTGCCTGTGTCTCTGTATCTCTCATGAATAAATAAATAAAATCTTAAAAAAAAAAAAAGTCCCTTTACTATTTTCATACACATTATCACAGGCTGTCAGACCAGTATTACAAATTACCCTTTCTCCGGGACAGAATGGATTCTAGAGTCAGACTGCTTGGATAAGCAATTCTGATTTCAACAATGATACTACAATCATGGCTAAGTTACTTAACCACTCTGCATTTCCTCATCTGTAGAACTGGGAAAGTACAGAATTTTCTTCACACAATTATTGTTCGGATGAACTGAGGTCATACATATAAACCACTCTGTATAACAGTTTACATATAGTAACCAATTAAACATTAGCTACGATTTTTTAAACTTTTAATCTTGGGCAGCCCGGGTGGCTCAGCGGTTTAGCGCCGCCTTCAGCCCAGGGTGTGATCCTGGAGATCCGGGATCGAGTCCCACATTGGGCTCCCTGCATGGAGCCTGCTTCTCCCCCTGCCTGTGTCTCTGTCTCTGTCTCTCTGTCTCTCTCTCAGGAATAAATAAATAAATAAAATCTTTAAAAAAAAACTTTTAATCTTTTTTACATGCCTTTTTGTATGTTTTCAAAAAAATTTTGCAAATATTAATATTTATCAGTGCTTTCTAATAAAAATTATAATTTCTGTAGAAAGTTAAAGAAACTTCAGGCATACCTTGATTTATATACGAGTTCTACTTTAGACTCTGATTGTAAAATAGTTGTTTAAAAAGTGAGACTAAGTCTGTCCAAAACATAGTCATACTGATTAGATCAGAAAAGGGATTCATTCTCTTGGGACGCCTGGGTGGCTCAGTGGTTGAGCACCTGCCTTCGGCCCAGGGCACAATCCTGGAGGCCCCGTATCAGTCCCACATCAGGCTCCCTGCATGGAGCCTGCCTATGTCTCTGCTTCTCTCTCTCTCTCTCTCTCTCATGAATAAATAAATAAAATCTTTATTGGAAAAAAAAAAGGGATTCTCTTAATGTCATATAGAATGAGAGGGCAGGAACCCCCGGGTGGCTTAGCCATTGAGCATCTGCCTTTGGCTCAGGGTGTGATCCCAGGTCTGGGGAATCAAGTCCCATATCAGGCTTCCTGCAAGGAGCCTGCTTCTCCCTCTATGTCTCTGCCTCTCTCTGTCTCTCATGAATAAATAAATAAAATCTTAAAAAAAAAACAAAAAAAAACAAAAAACAAAAACGAGAGGACAAACTACTGTATACAATGCAGTGTGCTAATTCCTGAAATACAAATAGTATCTGTTGATCTACATGGACACTGTACTTTGGATGCTTAAACAAATATATTTCCTTATACATAAAATGGGGAGGGAAGAACCTCTCTTTATTTGCAAATGGTATATTTGTTTCTGAACCTTAGCAGTATTGATATTTTGGGTTTGGTAATTCTTTGCTAGGGATGGGAGTCAAGGTAGGGGCATGGATATCCTGTGCATTGTAGGATGTTAGCAGCATCCTGAGCCTCTACCCATTAGGTATCAGTAGTACTCTCCCCCAACTATAAAAACCAAAAATATCTATAGATATTTCCAAATGTCTTCAAGGGAACAAAACAGTCACCACTTAAGAACCACTAGTCTAATAATATAGTTAATGTTTTGGACTTATTTTTAATAAGATAGATGCTTTCCACTGAGAGAAACTAGTAGAGACAGGCATCTACTGATTGCTGGAATATTTACAACCTAGTAAAATGTTCTGGTTGAACTAATTCCAATGGTTTAAAAGACTACCCTACCACCTTTTCCTACTTAGTGGCTGGTAGAGGTCACAAGGGAAAACAGTTTAAAGTAGTAATCCCAAATTAATTAACTCTGAGGTATCTCTAATTAAACCCTAATATATTAATCACTGTCTTACAGATAATTTATGGCACTTCAAAATAAAACCTGAGACATAGTTGAATGAAATGCAGACAGTGGGAATAAATTATCTCTTCATAAACATCTTAATTCCAAAGTAGTGATATTCTGAAAGTCATGATCATCCAAGCTGCAAACAATCCATATAAGAGCTGACTGCACAAGGCCTGTAACTCTACGTACCTTATATATCCTTTCTCCAACTTATAGCTAACAAATTCACATACAGCTCATCATCTTCCTTTAAAAGGAAATTATGAATGACCATTTCCTTCTAAGATGTAACTAGTACCTGAAGGTAATTCTCAATACGTAGGAAAATTCACATAGGTATTCACAGATTCATACATGCTGCCACTTTCCTTAATCTCTATTTTCCAACTTCTAGCTTTTTATACTTGCTTGGATACAGTTATAAGTCAAAAGAAAACAGTAAGGCTGAGCAGCACAAAAGGTACCAGTATTAGAGGATAACATAATATTAAAAGTAACTTTGACATTTTTTTTACATAGGCTCCACACTAGCCTATGTAAAAGTAGGGCTTGAACTCATGACAAGGAGTCTGAGACCTGAGCTGAGATCAAGTCATTTGCTTAACCAACTGAGCCATCCAGGCACCCCAAATTATGACATTTCAAATAACATACATTTACCATATAAATTCAAGTTATACTGCTTTTCTGTTGCATTTTAAATGTGTCATTTCTCTTTTTCACAGCAAAGTTAAACTATGACAATAATATTATAAATGAAAGAAACAGGTAGGTCTGATGGTAGATCAAACTACCACTTGTAAAACTATTCTTTTTTCAGATATCTGGGTGAGTCAGTCAGTTAAGCATCTGCCTTTGGTTGGGGTCCTGAGATCAGGCTCTCTGCTCAATGGGGAGTCTGCCTCTCTCTCTCTCCCTCTGCTCCTATCCCCATTCATGCTCTCTCTCTCTCAGATAAATCTTTTTTTAAAAAAAGTACTTTCTCCCTAAGAAAATAACTACTGAGCAATGAAACAACAGAAAGAATTTTAGGCACAATTTACAAACTGAGGTTTTATATCAAGTGAAACATAAGATTAGCATATCCAACAACTTTCCTGTAGTTTAATAATGTTACTAGAAAGTAGCAGTAGGGCTTTCATTTTTAGGAGTTTCTTGGTTTTTTTTTTGTTTTTTTTTTAAAGATTTTATTTATTCATGAGAGATAGAGAGAGAGAGAGGCAGAGACATAGGTAGAGGGAGAAGCAGCCTCCTCACAGGGAGCCCAATGCAGGACTCGATCCTGGGACCCCGGGATCACGCTGTGAGCCAAAGGCAGATGTTCAACCACTGAGCCATCCAGGTACCCCATTTCTAGGTATTTCAAAGACATCTGATTTTATTAATTCTCTTCATAATTCTATACTGTTACTAATCCAACTTACCATCTTCATCAACAGTAAGGTCCACAACTTCTGCTGCATTTTGCCTCAAGGGTTGTATAACAGTAGAAATCCTACTGCGGTTCCGTGGCTCCTGTGGCCGACTTGTATGAGAATTTGAACCTTGGCTCCAATGAGATCTGGAGTGTCCAAGAGTTGAACGAGACCTTAAATGACATTAATATTAAATTAGTAAATATAAAAAAAGAACAAAAATTTTAGTTACCCAAGAAATCATAAGCCTTTCTTATAAAATACATTGTGAAGTTTCTTCTCCAAAGAAATAATGGCAATAGAATTAAAAATTGACTATCAAAGAAAAAAAAAATCACACCTAGTACAACGCCTGGCATTCAATAAAACGTACTGAATGAAATGTTCAACAACCAACTGACCTATGAATATGAGAAAGGATATTTCAGACAAATCACTGGTATAAAATACAGGTTTCTGTTTCAAGAATGCTGCTCTCTTGGGGCATCTGGGTGGCACAGTCTGTTAGCCATGTGACTCTTGGTTTTGGCTCAAGCCATGATTTCAGGGTTTTAAGACCAGGTCCTGAGTCAGGCTCCACATTCACCATGGAGTCTGCTTAAGACTCTTCCCCCTAGCAGTGCCTGGGCAGCTTGGTCAGTTAAGCATCTGATTTTGGTTCAGCTCAATCTCAGGGTCCTGGGATCGAGCCCTGTATCAGGCTCCACATTCTTCCTCTTTCCCCACTTGTACTCTCTCTCAGGCTCCACATTCTTCCTCTTTCCCCACTTGTAAATAAAATCTTAAAAATAAAGACTCCTCACCCTTTGCCCCTCCCCACCATGCACTCTCTCTTTTTAAATTAAATAAATAAATCTAAAAAAAAAAAAAGAATGCTGTTCTCTTCTCAAGGTTATTTTGAATACACCTGGGTTGTAATATGTATTTATATATTCTTTAATACCTAAAACTATTACTATAAGCAAAGTAACAAAAATATCAACACCCTAAAGATTAAATAACACCCACATGATCTTCAATGTATAGCTGAGATTGGATTTGCAAACCATCGTTTTGAGAGGCCTAAACAAAGATAAGCTCTTAGTATTGTTCTAAAAATGATTCAAAGCACCCAGAGATTTCCTGTGATCAAGAAAGGTAAGGATAGTTGCAGCTGGCTTATTAGTTTGGTAGCCATAAAAAATATCACTTGTTCGAGCCACTTTATGCTTTTAAAGCATGTAACCACAAACTCTCAACACCTAATACTTATGTCATCATCTTTTATTATGTGTGGGATGCTATATTGCAATAAATTATCTGCAGGTATTTATTTTATTAAAACAATTTTTTAAGGATTCACTGTAATAATCTGAATGGAGGGTACAGAGGAACATTATATAGAATATGCAGTCCTAAGGATCCAGAAGAAAAATAACTCTGTTTTAGAGAGGTGAGGCTTAGGGCACCTGGGTGGCTCAGTGGGTTAAGCATCTGCCTTTGGCTCAAGTCATGATCCCAGGGCCCAGGGATCAAGCCCCCTGTTAGGCTCCCTGGTTAATAAATAAACAAAATCTTTAAAAATATATAAAGAGAAAGGTGGGGCTTATGAAGTTGGTTTTTCCTCTTGCCCAAACTGAACATAAAACTGCTTAGAAGCATATTATGTAGGGGTGCCTGGCTGGCTCAGCTGGAAGAACATGCGACTCTCAATCTTGGGGTGGTGAGTTCGAGCCCCACATGAGGTGTAGAGATTACTAAAAAAAAATTAACTTCAAGGATAAAAAAAAAAAAGCTTATTGTCAGTATGTATGAAAAGAGTGAACCAGGTACATTAATATGCAGTTATTAGGGATGTGAGCTCAACCACTCAGAAAAGAACTAGGCTGAAAATGATCAACAATTGTAGAGCCTAAGAACTTAGAAAGAAGCTCAAATTCTAAAATGAAATTCTCAAGTAAATAGGGGTATAAAGGTTAATTCCAGAGACACAGAAAAAAATAAAAACACTGCATTCCAGCAAGAATTGTGTAGATCAAGGCATGACGGTAAACAAATGTCTCAGGATGAAATGGTTTTGGTGAGGAGAGAGATCACTATTTAAAATTCTTGAGAAACTAAGAGTGTTTAGTGAGACTGAATAGTCTTATTATTTCTGGGAGGCTCTTAATAGCTGCAGAAAGTTCCAGGTCCACTCTGCAGTTTATGAAACCTTCAAGGATGTCATAACTCCAAATATTATACTGTATGAAGCACCAGTAAAAAACCTGATGTATGAGCAACAGTTTCACACAGGCCTTAGCTGTTCCTATGATTAGTAGCAACTGTCAAATCCTGAAACTAAAGGATCTAAAACACAGATGTATTCTCCCTTTTTGCTGAAAAGATTTTATTTTTAAGCAATTTCAACATCCAATGTGGAGCCCAAACCCACAACCCTGAGATCAATGTCACAACACTCCACTGACTGAGCCAGCCAGGTACCCCTGGATACATTCCCTCTTAGAGATGAAAAGCCAAGAGCCAGCCAAACAGTGACAAGAGTGAATATCCCCTGTAACAATAAGGAAAATAAATATAGGTCATGAGCACTGTGTGTTATGTCCAAGATCACTATCCATTACTATGGTAAATGAATCTGCTTGAACATTAAGTACCTCCCTGACAAGAAAGATCTCCTGTTCTACTAAGACAGATCTTTCATTTCAGCAATCATTATTGCTCATAAAAACTGAGTCAGTCTTGTACCAAGCACTATGCACAGTCACAGGGTAACTGTGGCACCTACCATGGAGTATCAATTTCCTCAGAGCCTAGGAAAATCATTTAAAATTTATTTTTTTAAAGTATTTTTTTAAGATTTTATTTATTTATTCTTGAGAGACAGAGAGAGAGAGAAAGAGAGAGAGGCAGAGACACAGGCAGAGGGAGAAGAAGGCTCCATGTAGGGAGCCCAACATGGGACTTGATCTCAGATCTCCAGAATCACATCCTGGGCTGAAGGCGGCACTAAACCACTGAGCCACCCGGGCTGCCCCTAAAATTTAAAACAGATACATCATGGAGTGTTCTTTTCCATGCCACTACAAATTGCACTCCAATGGGAAAGTACAAATGGAGAAGCACATACTAGGTATATTTATAACACGCTTCCAAAAAAAAATTTTTTTAAATAAATAACACAAATTAAAACACAATGAGTAAATGTATTTCTAAATTAATTTCAACACAAAAATTAAGGTTCATCCATGGATTAGTTTGGTATACCAGATGGAATAAAGGAATACATCATTGCTTCTCTCACCAATATTTGTAATCATGTAAAGCACAAGATGAATACTGTTAGGGGCTTTTTTCCCATCCTTTCTTTCTTTTTTTTTGGTCCCAAGAGGTCAATCTGTTAGGGATTTTTCCCCCCTCCATTCTTCCCCTCCCCCCATAAAAAGGCAATCTCATTTCCAGTTATTTATCAAAAGAAATGTCAATTTTTCATTCATTTTTTAGTATAGGGCTTAGATGAAATTACTGAGTGAAGGTCAATAAAATTGCAAAAATATGTTACATACTAGGTTGCCCTACTATAATAGCAAAAACTTCACTGGTATTGAGATCTTTTTTTTTTCTGTTAAATTTTTTTTTATTTATTCATTTGAGAGTGAGCCAGCTAAAGCACAAGGGGGTGGGGGGCAGAGGGAGAGGGAGAAGCAGACTCCTTGCTGAGTGGGAAGCCCAAAGCAAGGCCCAATCCCAGGACTTCAGGATCATGACCTTAACTGAAAGGCAAATATTTAGCTGAATGAGTCACCCAGGCGCCCCTCAATGAGATCTTGAAACAGATTATAACAACAAGAAAATACTTCAACATCAATATTAATATTTTCAACACTTTAATACCATCCAAAAAATATATATATATTTTTTTAATTTTTATTTATTTATGATAGTCACACAGAGAGAGAGAGAGAGAGAGAGAGATGCAGAGACATAGGCAGAGGGAGAAGCAGGCTCCATGCACCGGGAGCCCGACGTGGGATTCGATCCCAGGTCTCCAGGACTGCACCCTGGGCCAAAGGCAGGCGCCAAACCGCTGTGCCACCCAGGGATCCCCAAAATTTATATTTTATTCACATCTAAATTTCAAAGAAGTTCATGAACTTTCTGAATCATACTACAAAATTTTGTAAAGCACTAAGTAAAATTACTGTTTATCTACAGCAATAACTCTTAACTCTCACTGTATACTTGCAGTGCTTAAAAAATACCAAGCCCCAAGATTCTGGTTCTGCTCATCTGGGATATGATCCAGGGAACAATTTTATCTACTGTATAATCTTCCCAGGTGAGTCTAATGCAACCTGGTTTGAAAACCACTAATGTATGTGCTCAAATGAGGTATCAAAAAAAAAAAAAAAAAAAGGTAAAAGAGGGACGCCTAGGTGGCTCAGTGGTTGAACATCTATCTGGCCTTTGGCTCAAGGCATGATCCTGGGAGTCCAGGATCAAGTCCCACATTGGGCTCCCTGCAGGGAAGCCTGCTTCTCCCTCTGCCTCTCTATGTCTTTAATGAATAAATAAATAAAATCTTTTAAAAAAAGAAAGATAAAAGAATGCAAATATCCGCAGCACAAGTATGTTTAAATATTTATATTTAAAACTTCACATACACAACTAGGAATTAGAATCATACCGATAGCTTTCTCCAACTGTTACAATCTCCACCTCACTGTCAGTTGAGGTAACATTAATTTCTTCATTGGCAGTGACTTGGGGAGTGGAGGAAGCTTCTATCACCACAACATCTTCATCAATACTTCCTGGAAATAGAAAGGAAAAACATTTTAAACTGACAAAAAAAACTTTTTACTTTGAAGGCTGTGAAATTCATTATAAAAGTAAAAATCTTACCTGTCAAAAGTTCTTTCAAAAACAGGGCTAAACACACATAGTGAAAAGAGTACTTACCTTCTTAATCTGTCTTCATGTTTATCTCCTCAAAAATCATAAGATTTTTGTTTGTTCTTTACAACATACAGTGGTTTCTATATCAATTTGTATGATTTTATTTTTTTTTTTAATTTTTTTTTTTAATTTTTTATTTATTTATGATAGTCACAGAGAGAGAGAGAGGCAGAGACACAGGCGGAGGGAGAAGCAGGCTCCATGCACCGGGAGCCTGATGTGGGATTCGATCCCGGGTCTCCAGGATCGCGCCCTGGGCCAAAGGCAGGCGCCAAACCGCTGCGCCACCCAGGGATCCCAATTTGTATGATTTTATACAGAATTATTAATCCTGTAGTATCTAAAGGTACCAAGATCTTATATGTTTATATTCCATAATAAGTCTTTAATATCTAAAATAAAGATATTACACATGCTGTATGTTTTACTTAAAATAGCTTAGGGTTTTTGTTGTTAAACAAGATATGGTATTCTTTTAAAAAATATAGTTTTTGGTTTTAAGCTATGAAATCTGTCTTTTTTGTATATATATATTTTTAAGATTTTATTTATTTATTCATGAGAGACACAGAGAGAGGCAGAGAGGCAGGCAGAGGGAGAAGCAGGCTCCCTGCAGGAGCCCGATGAGGGACTCAATCCCAGAACCCCAGGATCACGACCTGAGCCAACGGCAGACACCCAACCACCGAGCCACCCAGGCGCCTCAGTTCTTTTCTAAATTATTCTAAGTTTGGAAAGGGCATCCTTATTTGGAAGACAGATACATATATTTAGTTCAATGTGTTTCCTTAATTATTTACTTCATGGAGAACAATTTTTGTTTAGGAATTAGGTAAGATTATAAATAGAATCTGGCCCTGTCTCTACATGACTAACTAGCTATTCCCAAACCATTTACTGAAAAATCCTTTCTGTGACCCATTAAATTTTGATAACTCTCTTAAGTATCACTGAATGTTTTAGGTTATATTTTAATGCCATCACTTCATCCCCTTTGACAAGAATTCTTATATCAGAATAATTCTATTTTCTTAAACAGCTTCTCTGAGGTGTAACTTTCATAGTTTAAAATTCACATTTTGTCTTGAGAAGATATTGTACACCCATGCTCTTAGCCAACAGGTGAAAGCAACACAAATGTCCATCAAAGGATGGGAAAACAAAATATTGTATATTCATACAATGAATATTATTCAGCCTTTAAAAGGAAAGAACTCCTGTCACATGGACCAACATGAACAAATCTTCAGGACATTATGCTAGAAGTAAAATAAGCCAGTCATATTAAAATACTATATATGATTCCACTTACATGTGGCTCTAAAGCAGTCAAATTCATAAACAAAATAGAGTGGTGGCTACTAGGGCTGAGGGGAGAGGGAAAAAGGAATTATTTGATGAGTATAGAGTTTCAAACTGCAAGAGAAAAAAGTTCTGAAGATCTATTTCACAACAATGTGGATATACTTAATACTACTAAAATGTACACTAAAATGGCTAAATAAGATGGTTTAAAAAAGTCATATTCCATTTCTTCTCTTGCTGTATTTTTCACAAATCAGGTACTAAATAAATGTCTTTTTAATCTTTTTAAAAACATTCTTCTCTGTCCATTACTATTAAAAGTCTGCCAAGAACTTACAAGTCATATTTTTGATAAGAATTTTCCCACATGAATACTGAGAGCCAAATATTTCACCCATTTTAAGTGCACATTTCACTAGTTTTAGTAAGTTTACAGAATACAACTATCATCTCAATCCAATTCTAGAACATTTCCAACACCCTCACAAGATTGTGTGCCCTGTTTCAGTCAGCCCTCAACCCTCCGCACATTCCTACACTTCTACAACTGACCTGTGTTTTGTCATTACGGATTGGTTTGTATTTTCTAGATTCTATATAAATATGGAATTATACATTACTTATACTTTTGTGTCTCGCCTTTTTCATTCAGTGAAATACTCATTCATGATATTTATTTAACTGTATCAATAATTCACTCTTTTTTATTATTGAGTGGTATCCTACCATATGAATACATCACAATTTGTTTATCCATATTTCTGTCAATGGACATCTGGATTTTTCTCATTTTCAGCTAGTACGAATAAAGCTGCTATGAACATTAATCTGCTTCGGTTTTTCTCTCTCCCTGTTCCTCTGCACCCCCCAGGAGAAAATCTCCAGCCAACTTACCACTGAGCGAGGAGCCCGACTCAGGGCTCAATCTCACAACCCTGAGGATCATGACCTGAGCCGATATTAAGAGTCAGATGTTCAACCAACTGAACCACCCAGGCTCCTCAACTTTTCATTTTCTTAATGCTGTCTTCTGAAGCATAGAAGTCTTTAATTTTGATGAAATCCAAATTAGCAATTTCTCTTATGCATGATGCTTTTGGTGACATATTTAAAATATCTCTGCCTAACAGAAAATCACTGAAAATTTTTCCTATGTTTCTTCTAGAAGTTGTATAGTTTAACTCTTACATTTAGGTCTATGTTAATTTTTGTGTCTAACATGACATAAAAGATTAAGTTGGGCAGCCCCGGTGGCGCAGTGGTTTAGCGCCGCCTGCAGCCCGGGGTTTGATCCTGGGGACCCTGGATTGAGTCCCACATCAGGCTCCCTGCATGGAGCTTGCTTCTCCCTCTGCCTGTACCTCTGCATCTCTCTCTCTCTCTCTCTCTCTCTCTCTCTCTGTGTCTCTATGAATAAATAAAATCATTAAAAAAAAAAGATTAAGTTAATCTCTTTTGCATGTGGATCTACAACTGTCCCAGTAACATTTGTTGAAAAGACTAGAATAATTCTATTTTGATATCTAGTAGATTCAGGTTTTCCTAATTCTTTGGATTATAAAATTAAGGGAAAAGGAAAATTCTTGAGATTTGAAATGAACCGGCATTAAGCAACACTAATGAAGTCCAGACATCTTTAATAATATATATTTTCTCATCTAAGAATATATTTTGCGATCTACCAGTATCATCTTTTATAAATCTCTAGAAAACTTGTAGGTTTGGTCTGATTATGAATGCTAATAAAGGGGGCACGTGGGTGGCTCAGTCAGTTAAGCATCTGCCTTCAGCTCAGGTTGTGATCCCAAGGCCATGGGATTGAGTCCCACATCAGGCTCCCTGCTTACTGGGAAGTCTGTTTCTCCCTCTCCTTCTACCCCCTCCCCTAGTGCGCACTCTCTCTCAAATAAATAAAAAAAATTTTAAAAATAAATAAATGCTAATAAAGCTATATAATTTTCTTAATAGACATCAAATATACTATTAAGATTATTCTTAGAGACTTTATTCTCTTTGTTGCTCTTACAAATGAGATCCATTTATTCTTATTATCTCCTAGTATGTAAGTATGTCATTGATATTGTATATTCATTTTTATCCACCCGACTGAACTCTTGTTTACCACAATGACAACAATGATTCAACTTTCCTGTCACAACGGAGTTTATGCAATCTATTCCTTTACCCAAGGTGCCATTCCTTGGAAATTTCAAATTTCATCTCTAATACATCTATACGTCATCAAACGTGCACTATTTCAAAAGCTGGGTAGTATCTGGAGGAGATATAAGCCCATGACAAAGATCTATGATGTACTCTCTGATACTTCAAAGAGGAGAAGAGAGAAGTCACCGGCAAATCAGTGTCAATGAAAGATGATCTGATTTGGAGAAAGTTATTTCTGAAGTAGTTTCTAAGTTCTAAAAACTACACACACAGACATATTGAAGTAAAATATATTTTTAACAGCCTAAATATATCTTATAGGCAGAGAAAAAATAGCACTTGAGTGTCTATTTAAAATAATATCCTAGATTCCATTTCCAAATTACTTTTCCAATTCTTCCTCCATAATCATGCATATGATGCAGCTGAAGGCAGAAGTACAAAAGAAATTGTGTATTTAAAACTAAAAGCATTGGGATCCCTGGGTGGCGCAGCAGTTTGGCACCTGCCTTTGGCCCGGGGCGCGATCCTGGAGACCCGGGATCGAGTCCCACATCGGGCTCCCGGTGCATGGAGCCTGCTTCTCCCTCTGCCTGTATCTCTGCCTCTCTGTCTCTCTCTGTGTGACTATCATGAATAAATAAATAAAATCTTTAAAAAAAAAAAAAACAAAAAAAACTAAAAGCATTATACATAGAAATAAAACATGGATTTTTAAAATACTTTTATTTTAACCCATCAACTGGACATTACCATTCTACATGGGAAAAGGCTACACCTGCATATAAACTTTTATTAGTGATTTCTCTATATATATTGTGTACATGAAATTTCCTTAAAGTCTGTAAAAAAAAAAAAAAAAACCCAAACATTATAAACATCTTATAAAACAAGCAAGTCTAACATAAATGTAACTTTCTGAAGTTCCACTGATAAGTGATAAAAAGCTAGGTTTTCTAATGTATTAAAATTCAACTTACATAATTTTTTAGGACTACGGATTGTGTAACTAAAGGTTATATAAGTAACTGATAACACTTACCCTATTGCTTAAGTATCATTTTTCTAAAAAGGAACTTTACAAGCATAACTTGAACATAATACCTGTAACTAAATAATAATCACAACAGGCATGATATGGGCATCTGTAACCTAGTTTTTTTTCTAGAATGACAATTATTTAAAACAAAATTTAAAGGAAACATTCCTAAAAGTATGAAGTTAAACCTCAATACTACTTAAAATCAGGAGAATAGGTCATTTCTTACTGGACCAATTTTATTTTTACACACTCTCTTACATTTAGAAATATTAAAGGATAAGTAACTTGAGTATAGCCAAAACATTAGGGTGGTAGGACCCTAGGTGATTTTAACTATGTCTTTTAAGATGACTTATGCTGCTTGTACCTTTTAGAACATCATGAGGAAAAGGGAAAAAAAAATCATGAAAAAGGAACTTTACAAGCATGAGAAATAACAGATAACAGCCTGGAAAGAATTAGGTACTTTAATACAGATCACAGAAATAATGGCTTCTCTGACAGAATTCTTCATGAGCTCAACAACCACTTCTATTCCCTGATAAGAGATCACAGATTCTCTTGGCAGCATCTGTAAGATATATCAGACACTACAATCATAGATTACCTTGGTCCCTCTTTGTTAAGTCTGGCATGATGCTAATAATGAAAACAGCTTCTAATTCATAGGCATATACTTTGTGTCAAATGCAATATTTTGTGTGTCTAACTCCATCAAGAAACTGACACTTAAGGATCCCTGGGTGGCGCAGCGGTTTGGCGCCTGCCTTTGGCCCAGGGCGCGATCCTGGAGACCCGGGATCGAATCCCACATCGGGCTCCCGGTGCGTGGAGCCTGCTTCTCCCTCCGCCTGTGTCTCTGCCTCTCTCTCTCTCTCTGTGACTATCATAAAAAAAAAAAAAAATAAAAAAAAAAATAAAGTTCATACTCTTTACATAAACTGTATCAGAGTGCCGTTAAGTACCCAACATGTTGGTGCTAGTTACTATCAAAAGCAGAATCTTCCTGCTACCAGCTGCTTTTGCTACTGCTCTTGTCTTTTGCAGTAACAAACTTATTGAAGTTGTAGCAGCTCTGACTCGTCTTTAGGATTCTTCTGTTGGGTATCTATCCAACTGAAATGAAAACATATATATCTGCAAAGATTTGTATTCAAATGTTCACAGTAGCATTATTAACAAGAGCCAAATACTGGAAACAATTCAATGTCAATCACTGACAAATGAGTAAACAAAATGTGGTATATCCATACAATGAAATACTATAAAAGAACTAAATAGTAAACAGACACTAATTACTGATACCTGCATCGATGAACCTCAAAAACTTAATGTAAACTTAATGGAAAAAAGCCAGACACAAAAGATCACACATATATTATATTTAAATGAAATGTCCAAAGTGGGGGGTGGGGGGGACATGTCCAGAAAAGGCAAATCCTTAGAGACAGCAATAGATTAGGTTGTGGGGGACTGAGGGTTAGGATGGGGATTAAACTACAAATAAACAGGAGATATCTCTTGGGATTAATGGAAATGTTCTAAAACTGTATTGTGGTAATGGCTGCACAACTCTAAGTTTACTAAAAATCACTGAATCATACACTTAAAATGAACTTTATGGTAGGTAAATTATACCTCAATGAAGCTGTTTTCTTTAAAAAAAAAAAAAAAGCTATAACATATAAAACATTCCCTGCCAGATATAAAACTAGACTTCAACAAATGAAAAGACATACCATATTCTGGAAAAGGAACGCCCAACATACTAAATACGTCAGGTACCGTAATTTAGCAACAAATATAATCCCAACATGAATACCATCTCCCCACTACCACTATCCTCAGATAAACAAGCTGACTATAACTTCACTTAGAAAAACAGGCAAAAATAACAAAAAAATATAAAAGTGTATAATTAAACAGTGTACTTTTAGTGTATGCATAGACAGATCAATGGAACATAATGAAAACTCCATAAAATAGGTCCAAATGCCTACAGAAACTTAACATAAGATGGCATCTCAAGTTAATAGGAAAAAAAATTAATGATTTGTTTTGGGACAATTGGATAGCCACATTTTTAAAAAATGGATCCACTCTTCATACTACACATGAAGATAAACATCAAATAGATGTGTACTTTAAATGTAAAAAGAAAGAAAGAAAAAGAAAGAAAAGAGAAAAGAAAAAGTAAATAATGAAAGGGCTCAGGGGAAAATGGGTTATTTCTCTTATAAACTTGAAATGGGAAAAGCTTTCCTAATTATGATTCAAAACCCAGAAACAGTAAAGATAAAGGTAAATAAATGTGACTAACCAAAGAAAGAAAAAGAAAAAAGATTTGGCATGGTGAAAAAGTGTAACAAAGTCAAAGGACTAATGATAAATTTGGGGGAAATGTGTTCATATATAGGATTTATGTCCCAAGTATATACAAGCATCTGAAAATGGATGGAAGAATGAAGACCAACATCCTGATTAAAAAAAGAAAAAAAAAAAAAACAGGCAAAAGGTATGAGCAGACTGATCATGAGAAATAGAATGACCTTTAAAAATATGAAAAGGGGTGCTTGGGTGGCTTAGTCAGTTAAGTGTCCAACTCTTGATTTTGGCTCAGGCCATGATCCCTGGGTTGTGGAATATACCCCTGCATTGGGCTGGCTCCATGATCAGCAGAGTCTCCTTGGGATTCTCTCTCTCCCTCTTCCTCTGCCCCTCAACCTGCTCACACACACTCTCTCTCTAAAATAAATACATAAAATCTTTTGAAAAAATAAAAAATAAACATGAGAGATATGCAACATTACTTATCTAAAAATTAAAAATATACCGACATACTATTTCTTACCTATCAGATGGAGCAAAAAACCTAAAATTTGACAATAAACTCTTGAAAAGGCTTTGGGAAAACAGGTACTCTCCAATACTGCTGGTGGGCATCAAAAATGGCTATGATCCCCACAGAGAGAAATTTGGCCATATTTTTAAAATAATATATTCATTTACCTTTGGCCCAACAATCCTCTCCTAAAATTCTATTCAAAACTATGATTAGGCAAAAAATATTAAATAACATATACAAAAAGCTATTCATTGCAGTGCTGTTCCTAACAGCAAAAAGCTGCAAACTATTCATCAACAGATTCAACAACCTTTGGTATAACTATACAATGGAGTGCTACTAAGCTGTAAAAAAAAATAAGAGGAATGAAAAGCAATGAAGTGTGTGTGTATCCTTTATATCGCACACACATATACACACACACACACACACACATATACACATACACATACACACACACACTTTTATTCCTCTATAATCTCTATACCCTAACAATTATATATATTGTTAGGTGAAAAATCAAGAGACATTTTATTTTAAGAGAAGGATAGAATAATATGAATATTGTTTTTATTTCTGAACAGGAAAAAAATAGAGTAACAAACCAAAATTTAAAAGTAGTGAAAATACAAGACACCAGGGTGGTTTAATCAGTTAAGCATCCAATTTTTTATTTCGGCTCAGGCTATGATCTCAGGGTCATGAGACTGAGCCCCAGGTCAGGTTCCACTCTGAGCCCACTCTTGAGTCTGCTCAAGATTCTCTCCCTCTGCTCCTCCTCTGCTCTCTCTCTCTCTCAAAAAAAAAAAAAAAAAAAAAAGTAACAAGGGAGAGAAAGATCGGAAGAGGAGCAGAGGTAAAAAACTAGAGCTCACTGAATATATTCTTGCTTAAAAGTTTTGACTTTGGAACCAGGTAAATGTTTTACATAATTAAAAATTTTACCAAATCCCCTAAAAAAAGAAAAATCATGACACAACAATGAAAAAGATGAACCTAAACATGTATTAAATTGGTGGCATATAAGTGCCTGGGTGGTTCAGTCAGTTAAGCATCTGCCTTAGGCTCAGGTCATGATCCCAGGGTCCTGGGATAGAGCGCCACACTGGGGTCCTTGATCAATAGAGAGCCTGACCCTCTCCTCGATGCCACTTCCCCTGCTTGTGCTCTCTAATAATTAAAAATATTTTAATTAATTGGTGCCATAACCTCACAGAAGACTGTCCAACAGCAAAAAGGAACCAAGAAGAATCTTGGTTTTGTCCCTTAAAAAAGTTGAAAAGCAATAATATACCTCAGTAAAGCAATGAACACCATAATTCCCAGTCTATAATCTCTAAACATCACTCCTCAAGGTAATCACCAGTACTTAAAAAATGTAAAGTATGAATCTGGACCATCTTGTTGTATAAGAGACTATCTTGTCAGAGATCACTGGGGTGGTATCAAAAGGACATAAACTCAATTTGAAGATGCTCCACAGGCCACAGATGAAACTGAGTATCAAAAAAATAAAAAGCGGAATCCCTGGGTGGCTCAGCGGTTGAGCGCCTGCCTTTGGCCCGGGGCTTGATTCTGAAGTCCTGGGATCAAGTCCCACGTTGGGCTCACTGCATGGAGCCTGCTTCTTCCTCTGCCTGTGTCTCTACCCCTCTCTCTCTCTGTCTCTCATGAATAAATAAATAAAATCTTTAAATAAATAAATAAATAAATAAATAAATAAATAAAAGATTGAACTATACCAACTGCACTAAAACCCATGAGTTAGGGACGCCTGGGGGCTCAGCGGTAGAGCCTCTGCCTTTGGGCTGGGGCGTGATCCTGGGGTTCCGGAATCAAGTCCCACAACAGGCTCCCTGCATTGGAGCCTGCTTCTCTCTCTTCCTCTCTCTCTGTGTCTCTCATGAATAAATAAATAAAATCTTTAAAAAGAAAAGACAAAAAAAAACCGTATGAGTTCAAAATGATATCTGAAAATGAAAAATCCTCTTTGGATATTGCAAGAGTACTGATTCATTTTGAAAAGTCAAGCATTCATCTTGCCTTTCCTATATGGACTGCATTTCCGAGTAACCAATTAGTTAAGAATTCTTTGTAGAAGAATCTCCGTTAATAAATGTAAACAGAAAAAAAATAGAAAAAAAATAAATGTAAACAGAATGACAATCAGAAAGTCAACATTTTGCAACCCCTAATGAAATAATGGATCCAGGGGATCCCTGGGTGGCTCAGCGGTTTAGCGCCTGCCTTCGGCCCAGGGCGTGATCCTGGAGTCCCGGGATAGAGTCCGTGTGGGCTCCCTGCATGGAGCCTGCTTCTTTCTCCCTCTCTCTCTGCCTGTGTCTCTGTCCCTGCCCCTCTCTTTCTGTGTCTCTCATGAATAAATAAAACCTTAAAAAAAAAAAAAGAAAGAAAGAAAAGAAATAATGGATCCAGACAAGATCATCAAAGCTGTTGCTAATACCATATGAAATGTTGACAGGGAACTTCAGGCTGGAAGGATCAGAATGACACCACCTGAACCTTCTCGTCAACTTTAACAAGTGATGCAACAGGAAGTACACAGTACCACCAAGGAAGTGTTGCTAAACTGAACTTGAATCAAATCAAGTTTTTAGCTCTAACTACCAGTTTGCAGGAAATATGCAGTATACAAAACATATTAAATGGTATGATGTCTAGATATTCTTCTAAAATTCTCCAGAAAAAAAATACTTTTTTTAAAATAAAATTCTCCAGAAAAAAAAATGTGAGGGGTGAAAGATAAAGAAAGAATGGCAGGATATTGAAAACTGAAAGTAGGTTATGTAGGTATAACTTCTGTTTTTATGTGTGAACATTTCCATATAAAAATAACAAAAACAAATCTCTATCAGTGTTATTTTTGGAAAAGGAGGAAAACAAACATTCACAAATATAATTCCTAATATTAGGATTACAATTCTAAAGGTTGTCTTAATGTTTATCTTAAAAGTTATCTTTTAAAGTTTTCAAACTTTTAGAGACACCTGGGTGGCTCAGTGGTTGAGCATCTGTCTTTGGCCCAGGGCGTGATCCTGCAGATCCAGGATTGACTCCCGCATCGCTTCTCCCTCTGCCTGGGTCTCTGCCTCTCCCTCTGTCTCTCATGAATAAATAAATAAAATCTTTAAAAAAAAATTTAAGCAGCAGTTCAGATTTTTAAATTTTTAAAGATTTTATTTAGGATCACACCCTGGGCCAAAGGCAGTGCTAAAGGCCACCAGGCTGCCCTAAAGTTTTCAAACTTTTAAAACACCTAAGTCAATACTGTACAGTGTGCACTTGAAAATTATGAATATATACCCATTAGATATATTTTTAAGCTGTAAATAAAAATACAGTCACTGAATTAAAAAACAGTAACAACTGGGGAAATGAGGATTTCCCAGTGCTAATATAAGGACTATATAAAATAAAAATCAAAGCAGTTCAGGTGAGGTTCACTGAATACATCACAGAACTATGTCACTAAAATTAACATATACTCTCTCAAACTTACCTTCTGTTACGTTGTTTTAAAGTATCTAAAGTTCCTGGCAAATATTATCAGGAACAAAACTGGATGTATAAATTCTCAACCTAACTGGCAACTGTCTAACAATCCAAGTCACATATCATTTTGGCTTTCCAGGCTTGAAATAGAGAGCCATAATAAAATTTAAAAACAGTAAGGATGAGGCAAATAGGGATTTCCCAGAAACGCAACAACAAATGAATTAATTTTTTTTATACAGTGTAAAGTACTGACTTAATTTATTCTTAGGTGATTCGGTAAAACCAGTTAATTATACATAACTGTTATATCTCAGAGAGAATAAAGATATAACAAAATACTTAACATGTCAAACATTCTTTCCATCAGTAACAGCCAGTTAAGTATTGATGGATAGTGTGTGAAAAAGTTGTCCTAGCAGCTCCAGAGTAACTAATACCCATCCATACAAATCATATTAAGGTATAATAGATAAATCTAATTAAAGTTTGAGATATTCGAACCCTCTCCTAATTTTCAACACACACTAAAACATACCAGAATTGGAATCAGAAAGCCAGCACTAAAAATAAATCCAGAAGAAAAACCTATCTCTTAAGAATCTAAGAAAGGCAATTTTTTAAGAGCTGAAATTTCTTGATAATAGAACAATGCCCCATAAATATTTCAGTTTAACTTTTTGATATAAGTTATTTTAAAATAGTTTTCCAAATGCTTCATCTGTAATATGAGGATGATAATAACAGAACACATCCTAAGAGTGCTGAGAAGATGAAATGAGAATACACATAAACATTCAGAATAATACCAGCACAGAGTAAATACCCAAAAAGTGCTAGGTATTTTTATTATTATAACATCATCTACTGTTGCGTGATAAAGGAACTTGATGAAACTCCTTGAAGAGTGTTCTGATAACAAAAACTAGCAAATTTTTATTTCATTTTATTTTTTTAACTAGCAAATTTTTAAATGCATGTAACTTCCTATTTACTTTTAGAAATTATGCCTTTATGCTTGCCTATGTGTGCAAAACTGTGTGTACAAGGTAGTTCAATGCAGCAAACATCCATCAACAAAACCTGGCTAAATAAATTATGGAACATCCATACAAAGGAAATATTATGCAACCACTTTTTTCAAACGAGGCTATAACTACACACATTAGTTTTTAAACCCCCATTATTTATTTACCCTTATATATGTTCCATGTTTTCTGAAGGAGAGAAGAAACTAACTACTTCTAGGTAATAAAACTGGGACCTAAGAAGAAGTGGGAAACCTTTTTTTAATTTTAAACATTCTTGGTACTTTTAAAACTGCACACTATGTGAATGTTACTCTTAAACCATTATTTAAAAAACAAATTAGTTTAAAACAGAACACTGGTCTAAAAACCAGGAAAAAAATCAAAAGAATCTGTTTTAACATTTGGGTTTGTATTTCTAGAGACACACATTACTCTTAAGTGTCTCAAAATATTATGTAGTTGAAAAAATGCAATTCTTCCAAGAAAGATAGCAAAAACCACATGCTACAGTATTAAATAAGATTTCAAAATGAATTACAGAGTTTGCATTTATCTTGAATACTTGGGAGTATATGAACTCCTTTCTTCCTAGAAACAGGCACCGATACTGACCTACATTACCTCTATTCTCATGCCTCTTACAAATACCAGCTCCTTGGAACTTCTGCTTCACGTCTCCAACCATCCTGCCTCATTAATTTCAAGCAGAAATTGGGCTCTGCTGCTCCCTCTTCCCCAAACAAGTCTTCACATTCTAACCACCTGAGGAAAATGTGAAATGCGGCAACTAAGCAAGACAATTCCTATTCTCACTTCCCTGTATCTCAAGAAACCTCAGAGAATGGCTGTTGTAACCACCTCCCAACCTTGGGGGCTCTCAATGAACTCTTTAAAACAAATATTTGAGGAGGTTTACTGATCATGGCTAAGACTAAAGATTAAAGTTATAGTTTTGGAGTTCTAGCAAAGATAGAAAAATAAAAATATAAGAGGAAAGGAGTCTTGGAAAAAGAAGTAACCCATACAGAAGGAGAAAAGAAAGAGGGGAAAATGGCACAAGCAAGACATCAGGCAAAGACTGGGAAACCTTTGTGTCAGTATTAAAAACCATGATTGTAGCCCTTGAAAAAGCTCTCCTTAATGCCCCATTCTTTCATAAGAAATTAATCTTTTCCCTCAGTTCAGATTTTACTCCTCAATGCTCACTTCATCAACTTCCTTTAAATTACAGCAAATTTGTAAATGTAAAGTGGTAATATATGTAACATACTTATACTTCAGAGACTGCACATAATCTTATTCTAGCTAAATATAATATTTACTGTGAGGAGGGAGAGTGCACTCAAACTGATCCTTTATCAATTCAATTTTAACTGATCAATCATGTGCTCTACTGAGCACTGTCAAAACTAAAAGTCTGTGCTCTAGTATTAGAATAAAGGCATCTCTTAAATACTTGAAATTATTTTTCAATTACAAAGCTCATGACAAGGTAATTAGTAAACAATAAGAATAGAATACTTAGGGCAGCCTGGGTGGCTCAGCAGTTTAGTGCCACCTTCAGCCCAGGGCGTGATCCTGGAGACCTGGGAAGGAGTCCGACGTCGGGCTCCCTGCATAGAGTGTGCTTCTCCCTCTCCCTGTGTCTTTGCCTCTCATGAATAAATAAATAAATCTTAAAAAAAAAAAAAAATAGAGTACTTAAAGGAAAAACAACATTAAGTAATTTTTTTTAGTGTTTTTACTCTGGTAGAATGTGAAAGATATCCATCACAGAGCTATCCAAAAAAGTATAAAATACAAAAATCTGGATCTTAGAATTGGAGTCATGGTTTGATTCTACAGTGGTAATTTGTTCATATGGCTTAAAAATAAAAGTAAATTGAACCTCATATTCCTTCTAAAAGCAATAAAATCACTAAAATGTAGAAGAATATTAAGCACAAACACAATGCTTCCATGTTTTGCTCAACTTAAGAAACATCTTTACCTGAGGGAACAGTTGGATTGTTTTGGTGGTTTTCACTGGTAGAAACAAACAAATCTTCTTCTCCTTCAGTTGATGAGCTGGAAGAGGATTCGCTGCTGAGGTCATTCTCACTGGAACTACTAGAACTGGGGAGCAATGCATATTTTCTTCGGGCTAACACTTCTCTTTTTTTTCTCTGCATCAATATTCTCTCTTTTTGTTTCTGTGTCCTCTGTGAGGAATTATTTTTTACAAATCTCTTTCTGCATGGAAGTCTCCTTAGTGAACTGCTATGAAAACAGGGTCTTTTCATTAACAATCCTGAAACAGATTCTGTCTCTGTCCGAGGCCACTTCTGGGACCGTGCACTATGAGTTCTACCTTTAGCGCTCAAAATTGCCTGGGAATGTCTTACAGAGACTTCTTTATCCTCATCTGAAGTCACAGTATCAGAATCTCCAAAATGCAGACTAGATGAAGGAGAAGAAAGACAATCACTAAAAGAGGAATCATTATCTTCATCGCTTGGTGTTTCTAGATGTTGCCTCAATCCTAATATTCCCTGGTTCTCTTTAACACAATTTTGCATGTAAGAAGGGCCAGCCTGCTGGCTTTTGCGTTTTTTCCTCACAACAACACTTTTTTCTTGCTCTTGTTGGTTACCATTCATGTCCTTCTCTTGTTTTTGAGAATCATCACACAAATGAGAGAATTCATTTCCCACTTTACTGTTAATCATCTCAACTCCCGCAGGAAAACTTTTGGCTGCCCCAATGGGCTCTGGATGCAAGAGGATCCCTTTCAGACTCTCCTGTGTCTTTTGCGCATCAGAAGGAATCTCACTCTTCATATCCACTTTTAAGGTATAGAGCTTGTTATATTCAGGAGTCCATTGAGACATGGGAAACTTTAAGGAAGGCCTAGAAGACATAATTAGAGATTTAAAAGAAAGTTAATGTGTTTTATTATTAACTGAAGAGTTTCAGATTCCACTGAGAACACTAATAGCATACCTTTTCCTGATATACCAAGATATAAAATGGCTACAGTAAGTAATTTTACTGTTCTTTTAAAATATTTTTCTCTGATACCTCTACCACATACCCAACTTTTAGAAATGAAGATCACAAACCTACCTGAACATAAGCCTACTTGAAAACTTCTATTAACCAAAGACTTACCTTGCTGTATAATCTTCCTACCTCCAGCAACATATTTGGTTAAAATCTAACAATTTCTTTAAAACCTAATATAGTAAAAATAGATTAAAAGACTAGAATTCAAAAGACTTTGACTAGTCACTGTTTTTCTCCCAGTATCCTGAAAGTAGTAATTAAATATTTTTTGTACATCTAGATGGTTACTGTATTCGATTGCTAAAAATAATGAACTAGTATAAATATAGCTTCTCTTCGGGGTACTTGGGTGGCTCAGTCAGTTGAGCAACTGCCTTCAGCTCAGGTCATGATCCCAGTCCTGGGATCAAGCCCCGTGTTTGGCTCCCTGCTCAGCAGACAGTCTGCTTCTCCCTCTTCCCTCTGTAGCTCCCCCTGGTTGTGCACTCGTATGCAAGCACACTCTATCAAATAAATAAAATATATACATATAGCTTCTCTTCCCCATGGTTGTTTTCTTCACACTATTCTTTCTCTAATGAGAATCTAAATTCGCTGATAGACAAAATACACAATTACCACATCTCACAAACTTTTAGATACATGCAGAAAGATGGTGAGTTGCTAAAGATCAATCAGTTAAAGCAGCACAGTAGAACAAAACCAAATTTCCTATTAACTAATCTAAGGGTATCTAAATCATTCCATCTTTGAAATTAGGGGCTGCTGAACAAGAGGACTTGAAATTAATGCATTTACATCAATGCAATACACAAGAATGGTAATAATAAAAAAGTAATAAATACCATGGTTCAAAATGAAATGTATTTATTAGAAAGGTAGTCTGTGTGACAAATACAAAATACAATTAAATAATGTTAAGATTTTTAACTTAAGTTTTTATTGAAGTATAACAGACACACATATTCTAAATTTATAGCTCAACAAATTCTCAGAGTGAACTTATCTATGGTAACGTCCAGGATCACAAAACATAAGATAACCAGCACCCTAGAAATCCCCTTCCAGTCACTCCAACTACTGGAAGTTGTAACCACTATCTTAAACTTCTAAGACTACGGATTAGTTTTGTATTTAACAAGTACTTTTAAACCACTTTCTAAAAAGAGAGGATAAAGGTATTTGGTAGTCTTTTCCTTCTCCACAAATGATAGTTATAGGAATATACAACCTCACAGGTCTCACATTTTATTTTAGTGTGTAACTATTATCAGATGACAGTAATTTAAAAAAAAAAAAAAAAAGGAATGAAAGAAACAGCCTATTTCTTTCTTTCTTTTTTGAATAGGCTCCATGCCCAATATGGGGCCCAAAATCACAACCCTGAGATGAAGAGTCACATGTTCCACTGACAGAGCCAGCTAGGCACCCTAGCCAGCTAGGCCTATTTCTATACAAAGCTATCAAAACTTCTATTTCCTGTAATTCTTATTTCAAGGACAGGCAGTGCTGTATCCAAAATCAGCCACCAAGTCCTGTCTGGAGTTCAGCAAGACCAGTACTAAAGGCGGAACACAAAGATGGGTGAACACATGGGCACAGGAATGAGCAAATTACAAGAGGCAGCAAATCAGACAAGGATCACCATAATTAAATATCGAAAATACAAATCACAACAATAAGGCATGGATACATGTGATTTAAGATTCAAGGGATGGCCCACTAAAATGGCTATAATAAAAAATATAGATAATAACAAGTGTTTGCAAGGATAAATAAATTGGGATCTTCATACATTGCTGGTGGGGATATAACATGGTGTGGTCACTGTGAAATGTGAAATGGTGTAGCCACAAATATTCGTGGCACCATTAGTCATGATAGCTCAAAAGTACAAACAATACAAATGTCCATCAACTGATGAATAAATAAATCCACATAATGGTTACTCTGTTAATCAAAAGAAATGAAATACTAATTCATGCTACAAAGTTTAATGACCCAAAAAAGCTACACTAAGTAACAGAAACCAGTCACAAGACCACATTTTCTAAAATTCCTTTTGTAAGAAATGTCAGAACAGGCAATGCTATAGAGATAGAGAAGATTAGTGATTGTCTAGGGCAGGAGACTAACAGGAGAACTGAGATGTGATGGCCAGTGTTTCAGCTTTATTTTCAGTGAACTGAAAATGTTTTACATTTCATAACTGATTGTGGTGATAGTTAAATCAACTCTGAATATTCTAAAAACCACTGACATATACTATTAAAAAGGAAGAATTGTAATGGTATCTGAATTTTATCTGAATAGAGCTACTGCCAAAAAGTCAAGAAAGTAAGTATCCAGATTTCTGGGCTTCAGATAATTTTATGCAACCCTCTTTGATCTCATCAAAAGAGTCATGTGATTTAGAAAAATCTGGGGATCTTCCACAAGTCTATGTCTCCCAAGAGTTGTGATGAGTTGTATCTCTGAAGAAACAGATTTCATATATTGAAGAAAAAAAAAATGTTTCAGACTCCTTACCCTTAATTACTAAGTCACCCTCTAGGTCCTGTAATGGAGATCCTCAGAGGCAATGAAAACTCGCCAAAAGGACAGATCAATTCTGAGAACAGGAATCCATAAATGAATTTACAAAGAGGTGATTCATAGCATAATTTACTAAACTCAATTTTGTTTCCATTAGTTTAAGCCCCAAAGCCAAAACAATGAACTCTTTATGGTTAACTCTGCTCTGGGTTTTGGTGAATTTTGTCTGCCCAGCTGGAGGCAAAGAAGGAATAAGGGATAGGTGGTAGGTACATGGTGTGTGTGGTGTGGTATGCAGTATTTGTACACCAGTAACTGTTCTCTGAGTTATGTCAAGCAGTCATCAAATGCAAAATTAACATCCCATATTACCTGAGCTATTCCTACCAAGGGAGTATTCTAATTCGTGTTTTTATTTTGAACTGAGAAAAAAATAAAAAGAAGTTCATAAAAATAAATACCAGTACTGTATTTTTTTCACTTAAAAAGCAGCAAAACTAACACAAGGACCAATAAAGAATGTTCCAAACTATTTGGTATTTGATGAAATCATAATCTAGTCTTTTATTTCTATAAAAATTATTGGCCATGGGTGCCTGCGTGGTATAGTTGGTTAAGTGTCTTCCTTTGGCTCAGGTCATGAGCTTGAAAGGCTAGGATCAAACTCCATATCGAATCTCACACTGGGCTCCCTGCTCAGCAGAGAGCCGACTTCTCCCTCCCTCTGCCCCTATCCCCCCACTAGTGCTTGCTTCCTCTCTCTCAAATAAATAAAATCTTAAAAAAAAAAAAAAAGGCTAATCTAATTTACAAAGGAAGTTAAATACATATCAGATATACCTAACTCCTTAGCCACATTAGGACTGGTTTGCTATTATACATTGTTTCAATTCTGAATCCACAAGACTATACTCCCTATTTATATTAGTTTGATTCAATTACTTTATTGCTATGTCATGATGGCAGCATACCAATTACTCCTGATATTAGTGTAGGATACACAACTAATAGCAAACCTTGCATGAAAAAAGGCACAATAACTAAAAATGTTAATTTTCAAAACTAAAAATTAGGGTTAGGATTTGGCAATTTACATCATAAATTAAATTTACATGAGAATAACAGTGGGGGATAAAAACTCATGAAGATCACAGACACAACTTTGAGGAACTCTATCTCTAAACTGAGATATGGTTTAGAAATAGTCATTATTATTGGTACGAATGACTTTTACCACCAATGATAAATGTAAGTACTGTTAAGCTTAAATGAAAATGTGATGAGTTTACAGAGCTCTAAAGAAACAAGATTTTTAAAAATATTCATAAGATGATTTTCTATTTTTCTATAAAAAGCTTTAAAGATTACCAGAAAATGAACTAGAAATACATCCACTATTTATCCACTTTTTTCATATAATTAAGTGGAAAAAAGTATGTGTACCCGAGGGGATATACTTAGGACATGTTTTGAATTTTTAATTCTCTCTTTTTTTTAAGATTTTATTTATTTATTTATGTAAGACCCAGAGAAAGAGGCAGAGACACAGGCAGAGGGAGACTGAGGTGGGACTCGATCCCTGGACCCCAGGATCTTCAGCCCTGAGCTGAAGGCAGGCGCTAAACCACTGAGCCACCCGGGTGCTCCTTAATTCTCTTCTATTGGTAATTATTCTACCATGTGCCAAGTTTATGAATATGAAATCAAGTACCTAACAGAATACTCTCTCCTACCACCTAAATGCTCACAGCTAAATAGTATGGGCAACATGCTTTGCCACATTCTGAACAGTAAAAATTTCATTAGCAAGAACGATATTCCAGCCCAAAAGGCACCATTCTGGGCTCATAACTACATTGGCAAAACGTCCAACATAAACTAAATTTCTTAGAGAGTTCTGCTCTTACAGGTAAGAACACACAATCTAATAATATTTTCAATTATGAAAAGGAATGAGGGGACCTTGATAAACTTATTAGCAAATAAAAATTAACTTGCAGACTATACCTGACAGAAAGGAGGAAGTTACAGTCAGGATAACTATTGTGAGACTGCCAAATTCAACTTTTAGGAGGCTAAATGTAATAAAAATGTGAGAAAAGACCAATGATCAAGGAACCTAGCCTAAACAGACAATAATAATGTTCAGAAGATAAGACTACTAGCTATCAAATGATTCATGTGAATTCTTGTTGACCAAGGACACCAAGATGAAATAAAAAAAAACAGGTAATTCACTAAAGGTTCTAGAAGAGACAGTTATAGATACAATGTTATCAGAATACAGAAGAAAACCCCATAATGTAAAATACTTCCAAGATAAAACTCACAGAACACTACAGACTGCATTTCCACCATGGTATGTATGTATCAGGGGCTGCATGAGACACTGATCCACATACTGACATTATAAAAGTAAAATCACAGTCCTAACCCTCAAAGAATTCAGACTGAGGAGAGAGAGAAATACAGATTACAAAACACCAAAAGGAAGACACTGCAAGGACACTTAGATATTAGAGATGGTGACCAGGGAAGGCTTCAAGGAGGAATCCATAATTTAAAGGATGAATAAGAGTCAGGAAAGAGAATTAACAGCATAGTGGGGGACAGAAGAAGAGACAGGCCGTTCTAAAATGTATGACAAGGGATATACCTTGAAAAATAAACTAGAAAGCTGTATCATTGTAGTTGCTCTTCAGCTGGATCATCTGGTAATACAGGGTGAAAAAGAAATTGAAGCGGGCCAAAACTGGAGGCACAGGAGTAAAGAAGCTACTGCTATAGAAACTGAGAAAATACATGCATAGACAATAAGAGACTGGTGTTTAGAATGGGAAAACACAAAATCCAGAGATAATGAAAGATAGAATTACCAGGAGTTTAACCTTTGGATAGGAAACAGCCATGGCTAGCATCCTAGTCCAAACGATCATAATCTTTTGCCTGTACTATTGCAACAGGCTAGTTGTTCTTACTTCTACTAACAGTTCGTTTCTACACATCAACTTGGGTGTATCCTAAGAATATAAATCAGATATTACACCCTTGCTCAAATTTTTCCAGTGGTTTCCAAATGTCTCAAAAACAAAATCCAAACTCCTGACCACAGTTTATAAGATTCTTTATGATCTAATGTCCATCTACTTCTCCTATCAACTCACCTCTTTATTCACTAGATTGCAGCCAAACTGGCCTTCTTTCTTGCTGTCCTTTGACCATGGCAAACTTTCACTGCACCTGCACTTTGCATTCCCCATACCTACCATACTTTTCTCAAAGATTTCTGAAAGGGTAACTACCTTCTGCTCACAATGTGGGTCTTGGTTTAAATGTCAGCTCTTTGGAGAGGTCTTCTCTGACTCCTCTGGAGCAGCCATGATAATGTGCCTTAAAGACCTCCCACTACAGAAAGCTTAACTGATGAAGAGCCCCAAATGCTGTGTTCTGAAATCTATTATTGCATTTGCCGTAAGTCACATTTCCCACAGGCTGCTCCTGGCCAATGACATAATGACAGGGAAACTAAGTTGGGCCTGTCCCTTGGAGACACAGAACTCCTTCAATAGCTGACTTTAGTTTTAAGGATTTCCTGATGGCTGCATCTTCCTAAGACCCAACTTTTCTTTCCTCTCTCCTTCACTCAGGGTCAGACCTCCATTGCTCAGTCCAACAACTCTTGTCTTCTCTAGCTCCTTCCTCATTTTCTCATAAGCACTTCTCCCTAATAAAATCCTTGCACATTGTGCAATAAGGGAAATACCAACAGAGTGAAAAGGCAACCCACAGAATAGAAAAAAATATCCACAAATCATGTATCTTATAAGATATCTGATAAGGGATTGTATCCAGAATATATAAAGGACTCCTAGAACTCAACAACAAAAATCCAGTTAAAAAACGGACAAAGGGGATCCCTGGGTGGCGCAGCAGTTTGGCGCCTGCCTTTGGCCCAGGGCGCGATCCTGGAGACCCGGGATCGAATCCCACATCGGGCTCCCGGTGCATGGAGCCTGCTTCTCCCTCTGCCTGTGTCTCTGCCTCTCTCTCTCTCTCTGTGACTATCATAAATAAATAAAAATTTAAAAAAAAAAAAAAAAAAAAAAAAAAAAAAAAAAAAAAAAACGGACAAAGGAACTAAATAACCATTTCTCCAAAGAAGAAATACATATGGCCAATAGGAACATACAAAGAGGGGTAACTGGCTCAGTCAGTCAGTTAAGCATCCAACTCTTGATTTCAGCTTAGGTCTTGATCTCAGGGTCTTGAGTTCAAGCCCCACACTGAGTTGAAGCCCCACACAAGCCCCTCCACACCCAGTGTGAAGCCTACTTAAGAAAAAAAAAAGAAGAAAGAAAGAAAGAAACATAAAAGGATGCCGAACGATGTCACTAATCATTGGGGAAATGTAAGTCAAAAATACAATGTGTGCTACTTAGTACCTAAGATGGCTATTATCTATAAAATTAACAAGTATCACTAAGGGGTGGAGAAAATGGACCCTTTGTACATTGCTGGTGGGAATGTAAAATGGTGCAGCAGCTGTGGAAAAGAGTATGGCAATTCCTCCAAAACTTAACAGAATTACCATATGATCCAATAATTCCATTTTTAGGTATGCACCTAAAAGTAAGCAGGGATTCAAACAGATATCTGATATACATGTTCAAAGCAGCATTATTCACAACAGCTAAAAAGAGGAAGCAATCCAAATGTGCATCAATGGATGAATGGATAAACAAAATGTGCTGTACATATATAGGGAAATACTGTTCAGTCTTAAAAGGAAGGAATCCGGGGCACCTGATTGGCTCAGTGAGTTAAGCATCTGATTATTGATTTCAGCTTAGGTCATGATCTCAGGGTCATGAGATAGAGCCATGTGTGGGCTCCAAACTCAGCACAGTCTCCTTGAGATTCTCTCCTTCTGCCCCTCTGCCCCAGCTCGCATGTACACTCCCTCTTTGACACAACAAATAAATAAATCTTTTAAAAAGGTGGGGGGGGGGGGGAATCCCTGGGTGGCTCAGCCGTTTGGCGCCTGCCTTTGGCCCAGGGCGCGATCCTGGAGTCCCAAAATCGAGTCCCGTGTCAGGCTCCCTGCGTGGAGCCTGCTTCTCCCTCTGCCTGTGTCTCTGCCTCTCTATGTCTATCATGAATAAATAAATAAAATCTTTTAAAAAATAAAAAAATAGAAAGGAATCCATACAAAAACCTACACTAGCTGGATGCTTACAACAGCTTTACTCATAATTGGCAAAACTTGGCAACAACCAAAATGTCCTTCAGGAGGTGATTGGATAAACTGTAGTAAATCCAGACAATGGAAATTATTCAGTGTTAAGAAGAAAAGGAACTATCAAGCCATGAAAAGATGTAAAGGAACCTTAAATGCACATTATTAAATTAAAGAAGCCAATCTGAAAAGGCTACACCTGCTAAATGATTCCAACTATAGCATATGAAATTCTGAAAAAGGTAAAACTATGGAGACAAAAACATTAGTGGGTGCAGGGAGGGGGGCTTAGGGGATGATGAACAGGTATAGCAAAGAGGAGTTCTAGGGCAGTGAAATACTGTTTGATTTTATAATGAAGGATACATACCACTATACATTTATCCCAACTCACAGAATGTTCAACACCAAGAGTGAGACCTGAGGTAAACTAAAGACCTCTGAGTGATGATGAGTCAATTTAGGTTCATCCTTGGATTAAAAAAAAAAAAAAAAAAGTACTATTCTGGTGATTGATGTTGATAATGCGGAAGCCTATGCATGTGTAGGGGCAGTAAGTACATGAGAAGTCATATATCTATCAATTTTGTTGTAAGCCTGAAACTGCTCTAAAAAAATAGTTTAAAAAAAAAAAAAGGAAATTCTGACACATGATACAACATCAATGAACCTTGATGTCATTAAGCTAAGTGAAATAGCCTGTCACAAAAGGACAAATGCTATATGCTTTCATTTATATGAGGTATCTAGAGCAGTCAAATTCAATGACAGAAAGTGGAATCACAGTCATCAGGGTACAGGGGGAAAAGGGAATGGAATTTAGTGTTAAATAGGTGCAAAATTTCAGTTGAAAAGATTAAAAATGTTCTGGACATGGATCCTGGTGATGGCTGCACAACAATGTGAATATATATTTTTTTCAATGTGAATATATTTAATGCTAAACCATACACTTGCACATAGTTAAAATAGTAAACTTTATATAATGTATTTTTTACCACACACACAAAAAAATCCTTGCACATTTAATCCTGTTGTGGCATCTATTTCTCAGAGGACCTGGACTAACACACATTCCACTTAAGGAACCAACTTCTTTTCTCTACCACTCAGTATCACATCCTGATTTTTGTAGTCTTTGACTTGCCAATAATCAAAAGTCTCAGCCTACTTTTATTGTATATGGTATGGGTTCCCTCATTAAATTCTAAGTTCCAAGAAAGCAGGTACCTTTTCTGTCCTATTCATTGCCTGATCTCTAGCAACTAAAATTCAACTGGCTACATAGTAGGCACTCAATGAATATCTTTGACTGCATTAACCAGTAAAGCAATAAATGGGTAAAACTGAAAAATGACTCCTACATTTCTGGCTTTGGTAACTAAGAATTGTGCTGATATCAATCACTAAGACAGGAAAGAAAGCAGAATATGAAAACAGAGTAATCATAACAAAATTATATAATAATAATAATGTCTAAGACTTCTTGAGTATTTATCATAGCCCCATTATCAGTAACAACTCTAGAACCACAGAAGGCATTTATTTTATCCATGGGGACCAACAAGCCTTTGAAACAGAGAAACTGATCACAAAAGAGAACATTAAGGAATCAAGAGATTTTCTCATCCATAAAACTGATAACCTGATCTACATGCTGCTTCTTGATTCATAGTAAATATTAAATAGGAAAGTGCATCTTCCACAAAGGCTATAGAAACCACTTTCCAGGTCTCTGAGACTATCAAGGTCCAACGTTAAAAAATAAATCTTCAAACTGGAGAACTGTGGCTGGATGCAGCTCACAGACATGTATTTTTTGCCCTGCACAATTCAGAAACAAAACAAAACAAAACAAAAACAAAACTGGTGGTTAGTTCTCATTAATATCAAGGTGAGAAAAAGGCTTTCATCACTATATAGCACTGTACTGGAAAGGGCTAGTCAAGTATTCAAACGAGAATGGACATAAAAGGAGGTTGATTTTTTGGTCATTATTTGCACATGACATCAATAGATGAGGGCGATAAGAAAATCACTGGAAACACTAACATGGGTGAGTTATATGTGTGTTTACAACAATAATTCTCTAAAAAAATCAATGACTTTCCTTTAAACAAATAGTAGCTAATTAGAAAATACTAAACTACCACTACCACAGAAAAACAAAAACTACCACTCACGATAGAGGTGAAAAGATTTAATACCCCGTATAACAGTTAACAAGACACACACTACCTATATGGAAACAATTATTACTTTGTCACTCTTGCAAAAATTACTGGGAAATTTAATGTCACTCTAAAATACTAGTAAATTGGGCAGCCCTGGTGGCTCAGCAGTTTAGTGCCACCTTCAGCCCTGGGTGTGATCCCATGTTGGGCTCCCTGCACGGACCCTGCTTCTCCCTCTGCCTGTGTCTCTGCCTCTCTCTGTGTGTGTCTGTGTGTGGATAAATAAATAAAATCTTAAAAAAAATAAAAATAAAATACTAGTAAATTTTTAAAATTATAAAACAGGGGCAGTCCCAGTGGCTTAGCAGTTTAGCGCTGCCTTCAGCCTAGGGCGTGATCCTGGAGTCCCGGGGTCGAGTCCCACGACGGGCTTCCTGCATGGAGCCTGCTTTTCTCTCTCTGCCTCTCTCTGTGTCTCTCATGAATAAATAAATAAAATCTTAAAAACAAAATTAATTAAATTATAAAACAACAGAAAAGTGCCTGGGTGGCTCAGTTAGGCATCCGATTTAGGCTCAGGTCATAATCTCAGGGTCCTGGGATACAGCCCCATGGTGGGCTCCCTGCTCAGCATCAAGTCTGCTTGCCTCCTCTCCTTCTGGGCGTCCCTCTCTGCTTATATGCTTGCGCTCTCAACTAAATAAAATCTTAAAACAAAGGAAACTAGCATTCAAATCTGACTTCAAGGAACTTAGGGAAGAGAAAAAGATAACTGACCAACCCACCGAGATGATGACTCGAAGACTAAGAAGTCTTATAAAATATTTTCAAAATATTCTAGGAAGCTAGAGAAAAATAAGGCATTAGAGTAATAAAAAAAAAAAAAACTATAGCATATCTAAGAACTACAGAAAAACATGAAAAAAGGATACTGAATGACAAAAAGGGAATTTAAGTGGGATTACTGACAAAAAATAAGTCAAGCAAAAAGTGTCATTTGTGTACTAAAACGATCTGGATTCAAGTCTTTTTTTTTTTTTAAGATTTTATTTATTTATTCATGATAGACATAGAGGGAGAAAGAGGCAGAGACACAGGCAGAGGGAGAAGCAGGCTCCATGCAGGAAGCCCGATATGGGACCTGATCCCGGGACTCCAGGATCACGCCCTGGGCCAAAGGCAGGCACCAAACCGCTGAGCCACCCAGGGATCCCCTGGATTCAAGTCTTGACTCTGCCTCTGACTAGCCATGTCACCTTGGGCAGATTACTTAAACTCTAAAACTGTTCTTTGTCTATAAAATTGGGATACTCACATCTATCTCATAAAATTGCTCAAAGCAGGACGCCTGAGTGGCTCAGTGGTTGAGCATCTGCTTTCAGCTCAGGGAGTTGATCCTGGAATCCCAGGATTGAGTCCCACATTGGGCTCCCTGCATGGAGCGTGCTTCTCCCTCTGCCTATGTCTCTGCCTCTCTCTCTGTGTCTCTCCTGAATAAATAAAAATCTTTAAATAAATAAATAAATAAATAATAAAATTGCTCAAAGGGTTAAATGAGAGTACTTAGCAGAGTACCTGGCATAACAGCTGTTATTAATTCCTCTTCTAGAGGAGCAGTTACATAGATAAGAATTATGATGTTTAAGACCTTCCCTTATACCTAGAAATAGATGAAATCCTTAGAGTCAATGAAGGACATACAATCAACTGTTCCTATAGAACCTTAAAGTACAAAAATGAAGGGCTAAGTTTCGTTGTCACAAAATACATGAGAACAAATAATTTTACAGATTCTCCCCTACTATGGAGAATTAAAGTTTGGAGCACTGGATGCTCCCTAATTTCTAAAAACTAGACATTCTACTTTTGGAAAAACATAAATCTCTCTCAAGTAATAGGTTTCTATTACTCAGTGAACCTAATGAACTTGTTTGTCTTGTTTAAAATATTCTAAAATCCCCAAGTATTAGTCATCAAAGGAAAGCATATCTAACATCTATTTAGGTCTCCTATCAGTACAAACTAGGTGGAGTTCAATACAGAGTCTACTACTCTAGACGTGATTGTGGTGTCATCATAACCAGTAGCAAAATGAAGGGTGTATCTATCCTGGCAAGCCTGAAAAGTATCAGGGACTCAGTTTCAACTAGTTAGGAAGGCAGTACTAAAAATCACAGAGTACACCACACAATGTCTAACAGTTCTAGTATGAAAGCCTAGACTCTGGAATTTAAATTGCAACAAGAAATATAAAATACAAAGATACTGGTAATTATCTGTTACATAAAATATATTCTATCAAAAAAACTGAAATAACCAAAATAATATTGTATGCAAAAAACTGCAGAACTGTACAATAAGTTGTAAAAAATAATCCTCATCAATGGAGCAACACCTCGTTTCTGAGTGAGCAAAGACTCCAAAGTGGCTTTGTTATAAATTAGAAGTCATAATTTTTTTAATATAAAACATAAACACCATCACCATGGACATGTTATTGCCTTTAAAAATACGGAAGATTAAACCTAAAGATTAATTCAAATTCATACTGTTTGCATGTAGTTTCTCACCATCTTGTTCAATGAACTTCCAAAAAAATCAACATTTCATTAAAAATAACTGTACAGAGCTATATGTACAACTGAGGAGGGTAGAAGTGCAAGGGAGAATCTGATTCAAGTGTTTTTTCCTTTTTAATAAAGTTTTAATTTTTACAACTAAGATAAAATTAGGTATATCCATTAAACTTCTGGGCAACCTTTAAAAATGAGGTAACTTCAGGATGCTTGGGTGGCTCAGCAGTTGAGCATCTGCCTTTGGCTCAGGGTGTGATCCCAGAGTCCTGGGATCGAGTCCCACATCGGGCTCCCTGCATGGAGCCTGCTTCTCTCTCTGCTCTAACTCTAGAGAGTCTCTACTCTCTCTGTGTCTCTCATGAATAAATAAATAAAATCTTTTTAAAAATGAGGTAAGTTCTGTAAAAAAAAAAATACAGAAAGTACAGCTAATTTTTTTTAAAGCAGGTTGCAAATAAGACTGTTACAATACGATCCTTTTTTGGTGAAACAAGTTATGTTTTTACATGCATGGGGAAAATACAGAAAAATATATACGTAGTTGGGGACTAGGGACTAAGACTGTAGGTGGGAGATTTATAGTAATGGGTTTGGAGCTTTCGATTTTTGTTACACATTTCTGTCCAGTTTGAATTTTCTATAAAACAATCATTTGCCCCTTTTAAAATGAAAGTGCAAGGATTTTTTCAAAGGAACAAAATATATTTTATTTTTCTACCGAACTAGGACACAACTTTGTTAATAGCAGATTACTACACAAATCAAATATATGCTAAGGGAACTCTGACTAGACATAAAATTTCTACTTTAGTGACTAAAAATGACCACCAGTCCTGGACTGGATTAATAATAGAGTAGGGCAGAAACTGATGGCACCTGACTGCAAATTTGAACAGTTGTCAATTTGACAACAGCTGATCATGCTTTTTAATTATTGAGACTGGTCTATGATATGTTTTTTCTAAGTTTACCTTTATGAAGAAATCTTAATACTTGGAAAGAAATAATTTATCATGAAATCATTTCATAAAATCTTTCATCATTAAAAGAACAGTAATTAGTGTTGTTTATGTTAACTGAAAGGTGACAGTAAGAAAAAAAAATGTACAAGGAAGGGACGCCTGGGTGGCTCAGAAGTTGAGCATCTGTCTTAGTCTCAGGGTGTGATCCCGGGGTCCAGAGATAGAGTCCCACATCAGGCTCCCTGTGGGGAGCCTGCTTCTCCCTCTGGCTATATCTCTTCCACTCTCTGTGTGTCCCTCATGAATAAATAAGTAAAATCTTTAAAAAAAAAATGTACAAGGAAGGGATGTCCGGGTGGCTAAGTGGTTGAACGTCTGCCTTTGGCTCAGGCAAAGGTGTGATCCCAATCCAGGGATTGACTCCCGCATCAGGTTCCCTGTGAGGACCCTGCTTCTCCCTCTGCCTATGTCTTTGCCTCTCTCTCTGTGTCTCTCATGAATAAATTTTTTTAAAAAAATCTTTTTTTTTTAATCTTTAAACAAAATGTACAAGGCAAACAAACCTCTACAATCTTCCATTCTTGATAATTCTTCAAGTAATCAATCTGCCACTTTCAAAGCTTCAAATTTACAAACTAATCCTTGAGTAACTTTTACTTAAACTTGAGTTTCCAAAGCTGAACTTCAAGTGGCCTCCAGGTTTCCTTGGAGATTGGAACTCAGTGAACTGAGAATTCTCTCTTTTTTTTAAAGGGACAGAAGCCAATTTAAAGACAATTAATACTTTTGTGTATAGAAGTATCTGCTTTAATATACCCATTATCTTACCAAATTTTACCTATTCGCAAGAGCTTAATGCAGAATTAAACCATACTGCTAAACAAAATCCTACATCTTTACAGAAATACATTTAACATTTTGAACTAATTTTTGTAATTTTAAATTACAAAACAGAGTGGTGGCGAGCCCTTGGTGGGGCTCAGTCAGTTGAACATCTGACTCTTAATCTCTCTGCTCAGTCTCAATTTCAGGTGCATTGAGTTCAAGCCCAGCGCTGGACTCCATGCTAAATGTGAAACCCATAGAAGAAAGACAAAGACAGACAGAAAGGTATAAAATGACTTGGTCTTTCTCTTATAAGTAGCCACATACACTGCTACTGCTGAAGGAGGAGAAATGAAAATAAAAAATACAGAACTAAAAATTATTGTGACTTACACAAAACTCTTTGAGGGTAACAACTTCAATGAAACAGAGAGCATATCCATGTGAAAAGCAGGAAATACTATTTAAAGTAGGTAGAGTAGAACCAAATTATGGTGGGCTAAAAAAAAAGTCAAGATAAAAAATTTTGACTGATATCATATATGCTGTTATTCAAATAGTTACAGAAAACTACTTTGTATGCTGGATATGTGGGCAGAGATATAAATAAAATACAGGCTCCCATCCTTCAAGTTCATGATTTAGCACGACAGAATGAATATAAAGAACTAAAATATGGAATGCTATAAAAAATGATACAAATAAAGGTACCCTTCATGGGAACACAAAGGAGGAAGCAACTGGTATTTCTGAAAAACTCCATAGAGAAGATGACATCCAAGTCAAACTATTAAGAATGCATAAGGTGATGATGGTAGGCAGATAAAACCCTTCATTTCAAACAATGGCAAGAAATGGCAGTATCTGAATACTCTAAATGTTTAGAATGTGGGGTTTTTTTTTTGTTTTTGTTTTTGTTTTTGTGGGAGAGAATAAACTGGAGTCAAATTACCAAGAAGTAAGGAATTCTACGCTTTCATTTCACTCAAAATTTAGAAAGATTTCTTTGAGGGGGTGCTGACAAGAGTAGACTTGAGGGAAAGAAACAGAAGAGAAAACTTTGCTGTGATGGGGGCAAAGGGCAGCCTTATGGGGAAAAGGGTGAAGTGAAGGAAAAGACAGGATATGCAAAAGTGACAGTCATTTAAGACAAGACAGGGAAACAGGAAAGAAGAAAAAAGCCAATGCCAAGTCTAGGATCTTAACTGGGTATCTGGAAGAATCCAGAATCACTGTCAGAAATAAAGTTACTTGGAAAGAGAATGCAGGGATTCTGTTTTGGGTATTTTGAAATAGTAATAACACAAGATGGGACTATGCCTATAATACTAGATTTGGAAATACAGATTTTAGTGTTATCTACTTGAAGGAAAATAAAATCACTACAGCCAATAAACTAATCCACTTTCATAAAAGTGGAGTTCTGAATATAGAGAATAAATAGTTAAAAGAGTACTGCATGGTACAGTATCTCCCGTAAGAAAGGCAAGAAGAAAAAAGAAAAAGAAAAAAAACCTTACAGGACAGTAAGAAAGTCCGAGAAGATCTGAGAAAAGCAAAACCATGGAAGGTATTCTATTTATTAATTCCCGCCTGACTTCACATTTTTACTAACCAGCAAGTACTGAGAAATATACCTCAGTACTGCTCATCAGCTCTATGAAAAAGTGTTTCCCAACTATTTTTTATATCACAATACACACAGAGTATTACATATACTGGGCATTTAGGGTAGATCATCTACGAGGTGCCAGCCCTGGGACTCCAGCCATAGACCCTCTCTTGATGTCTTGAAGTCTGAAAGGATCAGTATCTCCACATACCTGCAACCCAATGGTGGTATGTATCCTAGCTAAGTTGTTCTGCTCTAAATTCTTTATCCCTTTCTTTTTTTTTTTTATCCCTTTCTTTTGTAAACATTCTTCCAAACAATAATTCTATACCAATTAAACTACCTGACTTTGCTTTTAGGCTGCTACTATGGCTTTTATTTTTTCTTATTTTTTTTAAGATTATTTATTTATTCATGAGAGACCCAGAGAGAGGGGCAGAGAGAGAAGCAGGCTCCATGCAGGGAGCCCAATATGGGACTTGAGCCTAGGACTCCAGGATCACGCCCTGGAGCGAAGGCAGGCTCTAAACTGCTGAGCCACCCAGGAATCCCCACTACTATGGTTTTTAAATCATCCTAACCAGTACCAAATATTTTTAATTGAAAGAAAATTTTAACCTCAACTAAGCCAAAAACTACCTGCCAATTCTTTCTTTCCTCACAGTTGGACCCAACCCAAAGGACCCAACTATTATTTCCTCAAGCCATCTCCTTTTACATCCTCTGTTAAGCAAATTACTAACTCTGCCACTGACTTTATTAAAAAATAGAGGCTACCAAAGAAACTTCCAACATCTTACTTCCCTTTATTCAACCTCTAACTTTTCAATTTATATCAGGACCTTATTCAAATATGCCATCCCGTACTGGAAGTTATTTTAGATTAATAGCATCCCTCCACTCAAAAAAGATTTAAGCTGGCAACTTTATGCTGTTAAGGCAGCCCAACCACAAGCCACCATGATTAGTTATTACATAAATTAGCATTACTTCATATTCTTTTGTACCTACTTTCCCCTATTACATAAATTAGCATTACTTCATATTCTTTTGTACCTACTTTCCCCCTCCAAAGAAGGGAGGAAGGGAGAGAGGAATGAGGGCTTCTACCAAATTAAGGACTATATCCCCAGATCGAACAAACTTGAGCCAAAATACCATAATATGACCATGAGGCTATCACAGCTTTTCAGAACACTGCTCAACAATCAAGCTAGAATCCCAAACGGCAGAACTCTACAGAACTGTGTTGTTTTAGAATGAATGCTGGTTTTTGCTGGTATCACACTTGGCTTTAAACTTTATACTCCCACCCAGGCGAATATTCATGTCAAAATATGGTATCTTTCATAATTCAGTTATTTATAATTGTCTTGCATAAAATACTCTTCAAGTCTTATCATACTGTTTAAATAACTCTTTTCTCTTTCTGTAAGGTGGTAATAAGTACTCCATTTCTTTAGAAGTCAGATTTCCAGCAACCTCAACTCTCAGGAGTACAGCCTACAGAAAAATGATTCTCTGAAGGATCAAAATAACTGTCAGAAAAGCTACATGCAATTCAATATTCAGAGACTATTCTATTTTACATATAATTCTCTAAGCTTAGTTGTCTGGATTCCAGGTGTAAGAGTATTGTCTCTTAGAGACAGAAGAACTAAGACACTTGTCCCAATACTAAAAAGGTCAGTTAGTCTAGATTAAATAATATTATTTATCTGAACAGATTCTGAGGACAACACTGTTAATATCGCATAAAATAAAAAAAGCTGATGTTCAGAATCATAATTCTGAGCCATCCAGAAAACATACTGTTCTCAGTAAAATAAACATATACATAGCATGTCTTATGCATATTTACAATATGGCTAATAAGTTTTAGTCGCTTACCGGGAAACATGTGAATTGTGACAACAATATTATCTCAGTTTTTATTGAAAATGTACAAAACAGGATGAAAATTTCGACAGTACAAAAAAAAACTGCATATAAATTCACAAAAGTGGTAAAAGAATAAAATTTTAAAATACACAAAATACTTGGAAAATATGAAACTATATTCCTAACATGCAATGTTTCTACAAACTGATTAAGGAAAATATAGTGACTTCTCTGTCTTATCTATTAATGATTTTCATTCTTTAAAATTTATAAAACAAAATAATTACATTTTTTTAAAAACAGAGATTCAGGTTTGTTATTTACAACCTTTGGAGTGGGTGCCAATCTGAAAATCTGAGGCTAAAAATAAGTAGGAGGATAAAGGTTAAATTACCAAATTTTTAAAGGATGAGAAAGCAGGAAGTTCAGAAATCTTGTGAATATCACTGGCTCTCTATTTCACCATTGTGACAAGGACAAACTCTGCTGTCCTAATTAAAATCTTTCTTAGAGCTGCAGTTGCTATTTCAAATCAGATTTTGCAAGACAATTCAGCAATAAACTCATTCCTAGATACAGGCCCATTTATTTTTTAAAATGCTTAACAGAGTCTCAAGGCAACAATACATTTAAAAGCTCCAATTTCTATTACTTGGAACCAAACTCCAGCCATTGCAACTGGGAAAAGGTACAATCTCCCTCATCTTTTTATCTGCCCTGACAGTCTACAAATCATTTGTAAATGATTTCTATGATTAGAAAGGAAAAAAACAAAACAAAACAGTATTATGGGAAAGAGAGGTAAAACAGTAATTATGGCAAAATAATACTAGTATTACTGATGATGATAGCAAGTATTATGATGATGGTGATGATGATAGAGAGGAACAGACCCTAGGAAATCTACAATTCCTGCTAGTATAAGTTCTCAAATTCACCTGCTTGTCCATGCCTGGTTTCCTGATATCCAAAAAAAGAGTTTATTTTTTGAGGCTCAAAAGAAAATAGAAGAATCTAAGGATTTCTCCTATTTGGCTGCTCCTAAAACAAGCATAAATATATATTTTATATATAAATATATTATATGTTACATATATCTATATTATACATTGAAATATACATATAATATATACGTTATATATGTTATATATTTATATATATAAATATATATATATATTGTGTGTGTGTATATATATATATATATATATAGATATAGATATTTTTTTTTTTTAAAGTAAGCTCCATGCCCAGTATGGAGCCCAACATACAGCTTGAACTCATGACCCTGAGATCAAGACCTGGACTGAGATCAAGAGTTAAACACTTAACCAACTGAGCCACCCAGCTGCCCCCTTTTAAAGCTTTCTAACCTTTCTTTTTTTAAACACTTCAAAGCACTTTTAGAAAGCTGTGTCTTATAGGGGTGCCTGGCTGGCTCAGTCAGTGGAGAATGCGACCTTTCATCTCAAGGGTTGAGTTTGAGCCCCACCTTAGATACACAGATTTCTTAAAAATAAAACCATAAAAACAAAGAAAACTCTTTCGTATACTCCATAGCAGAAGACAATATCAACACATAGTGATACAACTAAGCATTACTATACAAACATGTGATGCTAAAACCCCTTCACCATTCATCCAAATATCCAGGCTCAGACTTTTCAGGCATTCTGCATAAGAATCAAGTAAAAAGGGCACTAAGACCCAGCACCCAGATTCTGATTTTTAATACCATTCTCCAGTAAGGGCTCTTTGGTTCTAGGACTGTGGCAAGAAAAATACAAGATGAACCTGGAGCAGAAAATGCCAGAAAGTAAAGAACATATACACACACACACACACACACACAAACACACACACGGACAGAGGCATGTCAAAGGGACACCAGAGCCAACCTGAAAGAGTTCCCAATGGCTAAAAATAGACCTGCAGCAACAAAATAAATAACATAGTACTGGATTCTATTCCCAAGATATAAAATATCCATTAATCCATTACTGACATAGATGACTAAGTGGGAGCAAAGAGACAAAACTTCCATATAGAAGAATTCCAAATGACTTATATAGATGAATCCCTTCCAGAAGGTAGAGCTTAACAACTAAGAAGGAAAGGAGTAACTTTACAGTGGGGCAAACAGTACCTTGGCCAGATGATCAAGGTTAGTATTTTTAGTCATGTTGCTAACAGGGGTACTTCACCTCTGTGGGACTCTTCCCCATAACCTACAACCCCACTCAAATCAGTGAGAAAAACATTAGGCAAACTCAAATTGAGGGACAGTCTATAAAATACCAGCTGAGCAGTCCTCAAAACTGTTAAAATCATAAAAACAATGAAAAACTGAGAAACTATGAAATCACAAGAGACTACATTCAAATAACATCTGGAGTTTAGTTAATAGTAATATACCAATGTTGGCTTCTTAGTTGTGACAGATGTAAAATAGGTAAGATGTTAAAATAGAGGAAACTGGGTGAAGGGTGCATATGAATTCTGTGTACTAGCTTTGCAACTTTTCTTGTTGGAGAGACAGAGAAAACAAGTGAGAGGGAGGGGGCACAGAGAGGGGGAGAGGATCTTAAGCAGGCTCCAGGCTCAGAGTAGAGCCCAACTTGGAGTTCTGTCTCACAACCCTGAGATCATAACCTGAGCTGAAATCAAGAATCAGATGCTTAACCAACTGGGCCACTCAGGAACCCCTCTTGTGACTTCTCTGTAAATGCAAAACTACTGTAAAATTTAAAAAAAAAAAAATTTTTTTAAGGTAAGGGCATTAGGCCATTATATGCAAATTTCTCCCAAGGAAATCCCTAAAAAGGGAGGAGACAAATGAATGATGAAGGAACCTACTCTGCTCTCCAACCTCATCAGCTCTCACTACCGCCAATATCTCTAAAAATCTTACACAGGATTACTAGGTGATGTGGAGAGGGAGAAATCTAAAATTGGAGCTACCATGGAAAAAGAAAAAGCTTAAAAATCTATCTGGTTGCTCCACTAGGATAGCAAGACATGTATCTCTTTATACACTGAGAAATTAGGAATAATTCATGGAATTTCTATAGAGAAATTATTGAATCCTTTTCAAATTACCACTGGAAATTTGGCAAGTAAACATGTATTTCTGGGCTAAAATGGTCAGCAATCATGCATTCATTGCCAATATGTACACAAAGCACACATGTGCCCAGGTGTGTATGTGTATGTATGTTTTATCCATTTTTTGTGACATAAAGAAAACTTATTATTAAAAGAGTACAGCTAAGCAGCACACTTCAAAGCACTACAATTACAGGATTTTAATCATTAAACGTTACAATTACCTAAGTGGGAATTAAGACAAAACATTAAAATTAAGCTGTTCTTATATAGCCTAGGAAATCTTTGGTCCCGACTCTTGACAACCTTGGTTTGGCACTCTCATAAGAAATCACCTTCAGATGGAACATATGCCAAATCAAAGTATCTATGTATTATGGACCTAATTGTGCCCCCCTCTTCAAAATTTGTATGTTGAAATACTAACTCCCAGTACCTTGAATATGAGTATAAACAAGATCTTTTAAGAAGTAATTAAAGTTAAATGAGGTCATACAGTAGGCCCTAATCCAATCTGACTGGTATCCTTAATAAGAGGAGATCTGGAGGGATGCCTGGGTGGCTCAGCAGTTGAGCATCTATCTGCCTTCAGCTCAGGGTGTGATCTCGGGGAGTCTTGGGATCAAGTCTCACATCGGGCTCCCTGCATGGAGCCTGCTTCTCCCTCTGCTTTGTCTCTGCCTCCCTCTCTGTGTCTCTCATGAATAAATAAATAAAATCTTAAAAAAAAAAAAAAAAAAAGAGGAGATCTGGATACACATAGAGAAAAGACCACGTGAGTATACACAGGAAGACAGGAATCATCTGCAAATGAAGGAGAGAGGCTTCAGGAGAAACCAAACCTGACTACACCTGTTCTTAAACTTCTAGTCAACACAACTGTGAGAAAAAAGATTTTGGTTGTTTAAGCCATCCAGTCTGAAGTATTTTGTTATAGCGGCCCTAGCAAACTAATATACCATGCAATAAACATTTCTTGAGTATCTTAAATTTGCCAGATTGTCCCAAGTATTGTAAGAACAAAGATGAGTAAGACATAAAACTGTCCTTGGGGATCTCTGGGTGGCTCAGCAGTTTGGTGCCTGCCTTTGGCCCAGGGCGCGATCCTGGAGTCCCAGGATCAGATCTCACATCAGGCTCCCTGCAGGGAGCCCGCTTCTCCCTCTACCTGTGTCTCTGCCTCTCTCTCTCTCTCTCTCTCTCTCTCTCTGTCTCTCATGAATAAATAAATATAATTTAAAAAGAAAAACTAGTAACATAAAAGTAAAATGCACAACAATAACACAAAGCACAAGAGTGGAGCAAAGAGAAGTAGGCTGTTTGAAGTTTCTTCTATGTGAGTGAAATAGTCTATTTTTAAAAATATTTATTTATTAACTTCTTTTGAGAGAGAGAGAGAGAGAGCGCACAGCAGTGAGGAAGTGGGATGGAGAGGGAGAGAGAGAATCCAGAGCAGGCTCCACACTGAACATGGAGCCTGATGCAGAGCTCAATCTCACAACCCCAAGATCATGACCTAAGCCGATCAAGAGTCAGATGCTTAGCTGACTGAGCTACCTAGGTGCCCCTGAAATAATCTATTTTTCCTTGAATACAGACAGTGAAAAGTTAAAGATGCATAGTGTAAAACCCTAGATCTACCACAAAAGATAAAAAATAAAACAAGTATAGCTAATAAACCAACAGTGGAAATACAATGTAATACAAAAAAAAAAAATTTTTTTTAAACCCAGAACACTAAAAAGCTAAATCCCAAAGAAAACCTAAGAAGGAAAAAAAGGGGGGCAGAGAACAGATGGGACAAATAGAAAACACAGAGCAGGATGACAGATTAAAATGCAACTGTAATAAAACAGGGTGCTACTGGCATAAGGATAGAGAGTCCAGAAATAGATCATACATATCATTGAGTAATTTTCAATAAGAGTGCCAAGATAATAGGAACGGAATAATGTTTTCAACAAATGGTGGTGGCACAACTGGTCAACCATGTGGGAAAAATTTAACCTCTACACACCAGAAAAAAAATTAATTCAAAATGAATCAGAGACTTAGATCTAAAAGCTAAACCTTAAATTTTTAAAAGAAACATAGCAGAAACTATATGTAATCATATCACAGGCAAAGGTCTCATAGAACACAATAGTACTATCTATTTATTTTATTTATTTAAGTAATCTCTATAACCAATATGGGGCTTAAACTCATGACCCCAAGACCAAGAGTCACATGCTCTTCCAAATGAGTCAGCCAGGTACCCTCTTTTGTTGCTGTTGTTGTTTTTGAGATTTTATTTTTAGGTAATCTCTACACCCAATGTGAGGCTTGAACTCACAACCCCAAGATCAAGAGTCACATGCTCACCAACTGAGCCAAGCTAGATGGCCCTAGCACTACCCATTTTTTACAAATTGATAAACTAGACTTTATCAAAATTAAAATCTACTCTTCACGGATACCACTAAGAAAACAAAAAAGGCAAAGTAGCAAGCTAACTACAAAAAAAAAAAAAACCCTAAAACAAAAAACAAACAAAACTTGCATTATGTGTAATCTGTATGTATATATACATATACATATATGTTAAATCAAGAATATATGCAATATTCTTCCATCTTAATAAGACAACCCCACCCAAAAAATAGGCAAATGATTTTTAACATTTCTCAAAACATACACATAGCCAATGAGTACATGAAAAAATGCTTGGTATCTTTACTCACCAGGGAAATGCAAACTAAAACCACAATGAGATACAAGTGCTTGCCCAGTAAAAGCCTAAAAGTTTTAGACCAAAATCACCAAATGTTAATAAGGATGTGGTGCAAGTGGAACTCCATACACAGCTATTTGGTAGCCTCTAATAAAATCACACATATATCTAACCTCAGATCAAGTAATTTCACACCTAGGTTTGAAAACACAGGTGTACAAAAAATGTGCATGTGAATGCTCATAGCTTGACTCATAATAACCAACAATTAAAAATAAAAGTCTCTAAAAAGTGAATAATCAAACTATGATACATTTAAAAATTACAATATATAAACACAGTAGGATACCTAACAGTAACAGCAACAACAAAGAAGGAACTACTGATACAAGTAACATCATGGGTAAATTTCAAATACATTCTGCTGGGGGGGGGGAATCAGATACAAAGTATATGATTCCATATATAGGAAGTTTTAGAATAGGCAAACAATCTAAGGTGAAAACAAATTAAAACTAGTTGCATTCTGCAAAAGATCAAAGGACAGGAGAAACGACTGAATAGGTATAGGAGTGAACTTTCTCAAGTGTTGTAACATTCTAGTTCTTCATAAGGGTTTGGGTTACACAAACATTCATTTGGCAAAACTTAACAAATGGTATGCTTAAGATCCGTGCATTTCATTATATGTACATTTTACTTTAAAAACAAAGGACTGTAGGGGCACCTGGGTGGCTCAGTCAGTTAAGTATCCAACTCCTGATTTTGGCTCAGGTGGTGATCTTGGTGATGAGACTGAATACCACCTCAGCTCAGGCTCCATGCTTAGGATTCTCTCTTTCCCTCTCTCTCTGCCCCATGCCCCCTCCCCCCTCTCCCCTGCCCCTTGAGCTTGAGCACTCACGCAAAAGAAAAAAAAGTAAAAACAAAGAACTGTAAGCAAATATTCAACTCTAGTTAATGATACAGAAGCAGAATTTGTCTGGGAAAAGATGTACTGATACCTGCAACTTATTTTAAAACACAAGGCAAACAAACCACCAGTAAGCTTGACCAAGGATGGTCAGAGAAATGAATAGATGGGACAGGGATAAAACAAAAACAGCAAATTGTTAATTGTAGATTGTAGGTGATGGTGAAATGGGTGTTTTCACTGAATTCTTTCAACTTTCACGTTTGAAAATTTTCACAATAAAATGCTAGAGGGAAAATGTGATGAGAAAAAGGAGCCAAACATAAAAAATACTATATGGCTGTGTTTGTATGAAGTTCTAGAACAAACTAAACCACGTCAAAAATCAGATCAGTGGTTGCCTATAGCAAGACACAGGGGCAAATGACAACAAAGGAGCAAGAAAAAAACTTTCTAGGGTGATGGAATTTTTTATGTCCTGACTGGGGACTGAACTGTACAGTAAAAATGTGCCTTATGTTGTATATAAACTATAGCTCAATTAAATTGATTTTTAAAATATATTCCCTATAGAACATCTGAATTACACAGAGAAATTAAGTGCCCCCAATCACACTATCTAAATAAAATATCACCATCCTTCTCTCTCTTCTGGCAAAAGCAATGCCCACTGGAGATAAGAATATACCTTACTGTCTCTTCCAATACAGATATTCTAATTAAGCCCCTGAATTTTGGAATTCCTTTCTCAGGTGACTCAAAACATACAGACATCCCTTGAAGTCCATTACTGCTGTGAGTCTCTAGAAAGTTACTAACAATTCTATGTCTAAATCTCCTCATCTGAAAAAATGGAAACATTTACCTTAAAGGATTATTGTAAATTTTAAAGAAAATAGTGTATGCACATGCTGGCTTTGTTTTTAAAGTTTAAGAGTCAACTAGCTTTTAGAAATCATCCTGGCAATAAAAAGTACACAAGCCTCCCCTCTGTTTCCTTTCTTTTCTTTTTCTTTGGTGGGGGAGGGGTGGTGGTGGTGTGATGGGGCAGGAAAAGGGTAGAACTTCACTTCTCTTAGGCACACTACCTCAAGCTAGTCTATCTTATTTGAATGAACCTCAAATTCTTCTTGAAGATCAAAGTTCTGAATTGTTGAAGCACGCAAAGGGTGGAATAACAAAATATATACAAATGAAACAAAAAATTGGATAGGAAAGATGGCAGCTGCCCTGAGAATGCAGGATCTAATGTGGTGAACAAAACTGCCCAAGGAAACAATCTCTCCTTGGATGAACTACAAGTTTATTCAAATAAAAGCTGTTTTTGCTTCTTCCTATGTGATTTTGGTCAAAATATGTAACCTGGAGAATATTAATTAAAGAATATGTTCTAAACAACAAGAGTCATATGAGAAAAAACAGGTAGAGTTACTAACACTTAATGACTGAAGGTAAAGGCTTACTGAATTAGGGAAAATACCTCTGGGTAAAGAGCACACCCATAATGTGAATTCAACAATGTGAAGACAAAAAAAATAATCTAAACTATGTAGATTATGCTTGCAATTCTGCTCAATAATTATATACCCAGAATGAGGGACGCCTGGGTGGCTCAGCGGTTTAGCGCCTGCCTTCGCCCCAGGGTGTGATCCTGGAGTCCCGGGATTGAGTCCCACATCAGGCTCCCTGCATGGAGTCTGCCTCTCCCTCTTTCTGTGTCTCTTCCTCTCTCTTTCTTTCATGAATAAATAAAATCTTTAAAAATAATAATAATTATTATTATTATTATATACCCAGAATGAACACAGAAAGATAAAAGTTTACTATTCTCTAGTTGGTCTCACTTCCCATGTGCCACTGCTCATGATATGAACATCTTGCTGTGCTGTCAGATTCTAATGTTTAGAACCATTTATTTTTCCCACAACACAGACCATAAACACAGCCTACTACTTCATCTGGTGTTTGACAATGAAACGTGATTCGTTCCAATACTAAATGAAAAACAGGATATGCTGAACTTTGAGAGACTGTATGTCTATATTTTATATTTTATGGGCAACTTTAGGGATTTCCGAGGTTATTTTGACTAAATGACATTTTGTCTTCGTTGGATCTGCGTATTCTGACTGCAAAGTGAAAATCCTTGTAGCAAGAAACAAAAATAGTAAGCTATTAAATAATTGAGGATACAGGTCTAGAGAAACCAAGGATTTATTATCCTCTATGCTAATGTTAGCTACTTTATTCAACAAACCTTTTGGGTTTTTTTTGCTACTAATGACTGCTCAAGGTGCTAATTAAGAAAATAGTTAAGATGCTAGTCTATCCCAAAGAATTTCATATTCTGGATAAATACAGTAATCTTAACCCTAATGTGGATTCCCATACATGTAAATCTAGCCTACACACATTTACTTATATACTTTCTGGGCAATCTTTAGAATTTTGGTTTCAATATACATATACTGAACAGTTCTTCCTGTTGGGGAATAATCAGAAAAAGAGGTAAAAGGATTAATAGAAATGACAGGAGATGATATGCCTGAGTGGCTCAATGGTTGGGAGTCTGTCTTCAGCTCAGGGTGTGATCCTGGGGTCCTGGGATGGAGTCCCACATCAGGCTCCCCACAGGAAACCTGCTTCTCCCTCTGCCTATGTCTCTGCCCCTCTCTCTGTGTTTCTCATGAATAAATAAATAAAATCTTTTTTAAAAAATGACAGGAGAGAAAAGAAAAAATATTTTAAATTGAAGCCTGTTCAAGATAAAGGAAAATGACTGAAATTAAGTCCAGGCCTTAGAACTGCCGTTCAGAACTGCTATCTGTGAGGAAAACTGTTCATTCACATGGAAATAGAATGGGTAAATCCAAGAGTCTAAGAACAATAACTCCATGATAGCAAACAGGATAAATACAAGTTAGGTTATCCATTTTTTTTTTTTCCATTCCAAGCATGTGGGATCAGATCAGAATCTGGAAATGTCACCCAGGTAACAGAAATTAATTTCACAGTAGGTTATTAATAGTTTAGAAGATACAGTATCACTGGCAATACATTAGCTACCATTTATGCAGTTACTGTTTTCATTCAACAAGTTTTCTTTTTTTTTTTCAACAAATATTTATTGAAAGCCTATCATAACGTGGGCACTGTTGGAGGTACTGGGATCAGTCCTAAACAGGATACTGAGTCTTTGCTCTCATGAAAATTACATGCAAATGAGAACAAACAAGGTACAAGTAGACAAACAATGGAGATAATTTTAGAGAAAAATCTGTGCTATTAAAGAAATAAAATAGTAAAATTTGATCATCAAAAGGCTTCTAAGAAGCTAACGACCTGAATCATGAGGCGGAACAAGCCACCAGTCAGCCACACCACACAGTGCTAAAGGAAGAGCATTTCTAGCAGAGGAAACAGTAAAGAAAGACTGTGTGGCAGGAAGAGGCCTAACAAGTGCAAACAACAGAAAGCAGAATGGGAGGAAAGGGAGATGGCACACAAAGGGATCAGAAGTGGTCAAGGGCCAGATCAAGTAGGCCTGGAAGGCACTATGTGTCATGTTTTTATTTCATTTTATCCTCACTAAATGCTATCATCTCCAAGAAACTAAGAATTATAGAAGTTAGGCAACTTGCCTAAGGTCTGACACAAACATCTGGATCTTAATTCTTATTTAAGCTGCTGGTTTTGGTCTCATTTTTAAAATAAATGTGTAATTATGTGGGCTTTCATATGTTCACTCACAACTTCAGTTCCCATGACATTATTTTCATATAAGATTATTATGTAACAACCACAATTTCTTCTATCTGACCCTATTCATGCTCTCTCTCAAAAAATAAATAAAATCTCAAAAAAGAAAAAAGATCTTTTTTTAAACAATCAAAATTCTCTGTATTCTCCCAGATATACATAGGTAAAGGAGTCTATTTGACTTATTCCTCCTTTTCATTTTTTTGAAAATTAAAAACTTTTTGAGGGGGCATCTGGGTGGCTCAGTCAGTTAAGCAACTAACTGCCTTCAACTCAGGTCATGATCTCAGGGTTCTGCAATAGAGCCCCATATCAGGCTCCCTGCTCAGAAGGGAGCCTGCTGCTCCCTCTGCTGCTCCCCGTGCTTGTGCTTGCTCTGTCAAATAAAATCTTTGGGACACCTCCGTGGCTCAGTGGTTGAGCATCTGCGTTTGGCTCAAGTTGTGATCCTGGGGTCTAGGATCAAGTGTTGCATCGGGCTCCCTGTGAGGAACCTGCTTCTCCCTCTCCCTGTGTCTCTGCCCCTCTCTGTGTGTCTCTCTAATGAATAAATAAATCTTTAAAATAAATAAAATATTTAAAAGAAAAAAAAACCTTTTAAATTCAAATATAGCTGACACAATGTAACATTACTTTCAGGTACACAACATAGTGATTTAATCTATATGTTATGCTATGCTCACCACAGCTACCATCTGCCACCATACAAGGCTATTATAGTATCATTATGTTCCCTATGCTGCATCCTTTATTCCTGTGACTTATTCATTCCATACCTGGAAGCCTTTGTCTCCCACTACCCTTCACTCATTTTGTCCCTCCCCTCCCCTCTGGCAACCATCAATTTGTTCTCTTTATTTACAGGTCTCATTCTGCTTTTTGTTTATACATTTGTTTTGGTTTTTTGATTCCACATATAAGTGAAATCATATGGTAGGGACGCCTAGGTGGCTCAGCGGTTAAGCATCTGCCTTTGGCTCAGGGCGTGATCCTGGGATCCGGGATTGAGTCTCACATCGGGCTCCTTGCAGGAAGCCTGCTTTTCCCTCTGCCTGGGTCTCTGCCTCTCTCTCATGAATAAATAAAATCTTCAAAAAAAAAGAAAGAAAGAGAAAGAAAGAAAGAAAGAAAGAAAGAAAGAAAGAAAGAAAGAAAGAAAGAAAGAAAGAAAGAAAGAAAGAAAGAAACCATATAGTATTTGTCTTTCACTTAATTCACTTAGCACAATATCCTCTAGACCCATCCATGTTGTTACAAGTGGCAGGTTCTCATTCTTTTTTTTTACAACTGCATAATATTCCATAAAATGGCCCAGTTTTATCTCATACTAGAATTCTTTTAAAAAATGTGATTTCAAAAAAATATATAATCTAATCCATGATAATAATCATTCTGTGGATGTTCTGTAATAAAAATGTTGCATCAATGATTCTCCTCACTTAATGACTACTTCATATTAAAGGACACAACTGTTAAAATTTACTTTTTCTGGGCACCCCCGGTGGCGCAGCGGTTTAGCGCCACCTGCAGCCCGGGGTCTGATCCTGGAGACCCAGGATGGAGTCCCGCGTCAGGCTCCCTGCATGGAGCCCGCTTCTCCCTCTGCCTGTGTCTCTGCCTCTCAGTCTCTCTCTCTGAATAAATAAATTTAAAAAAAAAAAAACTTATTTAAAAAAAAATTTACTTTTTCTTTTTAAGGATTTTATTCATCTATTCACGAGAGACAGAGAGAGGCAGAGACACAGGCAGAGGGAGAAGCAGGTTCCATGCAGAGAGCCCGATGTGGGACTCAAGTCTGGGACTCCAGGATCACGCCCCGGGCCAAAGGCAGGCACCAAACTGCTAAGCCACCCAGGGATCCCCCTGTTAAATTTACTTTATAAAGCAAATCTACTTAAAAAATCTATTTACATGTATTTTTTTTCACATATTTAAACATGATTTTGGGGCACCTGGGTGGCTCAGTCAGTGAAATGCCCAATCCTTGATTTCAGCTCAGGTCATGATCTCAGGGTCATGAGATCAAGCTCTGTATCAGGCTCCACACTGGGCATGGAGCCTGCTTAGGATTCTCTCTCTCCCTTTCCCTCTACCCCCCACTACTTCTCTCCAAGGCTTGCATGCACTCTCTCTCTCTCAAAAAAAGAGAATATTTTAAAAATAAACACAGGCGCCTGGGTGGCTCAGTCAGTGAAGCATCTGCCTTCAGCTTGGGTCCCGGGGTCCTGGGAATCAAGCCCCATATCCAGCTCCCTGCTTAGCAGGGAGTCTGCTTCTCCCTCTCCCTCTGCTGTTCCCCCTGCTTGTGCTCTCTGGCTCTCTCTCTCCTTCTCTCTCTGGCAAATAATAAAATCTTTGAAAATAATAATAAAAACAACATGATTTTACCACTAAAAGTTGGGAAGAGTGCCCATTTCCGTATCAATAATGTAACTTGCTCCTGGTATTTATCAAAAGCAGCTATTCATATTTTATTTAAACATGGTAAATTACACAAATTATTTTATCTCAAATTTCCTTGCAATCCCCACTAAATGAAAAAAAAAAAAAAAAAACCTCTTAATAGACACACACACACACAGGATCTAACAGCAAGAGACACCAACAAAATCTTATCTAACAACTCCAAAAGGAGAACTGGAAAAAAAAATTGACTAAGAAGTCATGAAAACTAAAAAAAGAATATTTCTTAAAACTGAAGGGCCTAAGCCCTTGCTACCTCTGTCCTCAGAAATCACTGTTCTCCTCACCCACTTCATTTCAGTCACAACAACTTCTTGGCTTTTCCTTTTCCTAAAATAAGTATTATTAATCTGCTCAGAATGCTTGTCCCTCAGATACCCACAAGGATCTCTCATTTGCTTCCTTTTGGTCTGTGCTGAAATGTTTGCACCATCACCAAGGTGCACCTTGACACCATCCTTAATCGCCTTATAGCTAACCCACCCCCCATCTTCTTTTTTCCAGCTCAGTTATTTCCATAATCACTATTTGTAAATTTACTTGTTTTCCCAATAGAGCCTAGTCTGTTTTCATCATTACCATGTGCCCCAAAGCTTAGAACTTATTTATAGTTAGTACTCAATAAATACATGCTGAATTATTACTTAAAATAATCTAAAATTGAGATACAACTATTTTGAAAGGATAAAAAAAGAAGTGTGGACTCCTTTTCTATTAGAGGTCAAAAGATAATTCAGAAGATAGGGATCCCTGGGTGGCGCAGCGGTTTGGCGCCTGCCTTTGGCCCAGGGCGTGATCCTGGAGATCCAGGATCGAATCCCACATCAGGCTCCCGGTGCATGGAGCCTGCTTCTCCCTCTGCCTGTGTCTCTGCGCCTCTCTCTCTCTCACTGTGTTCCTATCATAAATAAAAAAATAAATAAATAAAAATAAAATAAAAATTTAAAAAAAGATAACTAGCACAGCAATTCTCAAACTTTTTGACTTGTGAACCCCTTACTCTCTTAAAAATAAGTGAGAACCCTAAAAATGCTCTAAATATGTAAGCTATATTTATTATTAGAAAATAAAATTGTCAAAAGCTTAAAAATTTATTATTTAAAAATAGCAACAGTAAACCTATTACATGCTAATATTAAGTAACACTTATGAATATATTTTCAAAATAGTTAATAAAAATGGCACTATAACATGTTTGCTAATCTCTTTAATGTCTACCTTAACAGAAGAAACCTGGGTTCTTTTTCTTTTTCTATGATTTTATTTATTTACTCATGAGATACAGAGAGAAAGAGAAGCAAAGACATATGCAGAGGGAGACGCAGGCTCCCTGTGAGGAGCCCGATGCGAGACTTGATCCTGATCCGTGAACTCCAGGATCATGTCCTGAGCCGAAGGCCGATGCTTAACCACTGAGCCATGCAGGTATCCAAAACCTGGATTCTTTCAAGGGGTTCTCACCAGCCCCGCCCCACACCAGGGACACGGGGGCATGAAACCTGGATTCTTGAATCTGCTTCTATATTCAATCTAATAAGAAATCCAGCAGCACCCAAATACATAGTTAAAAAAGAGGAGTGCAGGGGCATCTGGGTGGCTCAGTCAATTGAGCGTCTGCCTTCAGCTCAGGTCATGATCTCGGTCCTGGGACTGAGCCATATGTCCAGGCTCCATGCTCAGGAGGGAGTCTGCTTCTCCCTCTCCCTGCTCATGCTCTCTAATAAATAAAATCCTTAAAAAAAAAAAAAAAAAAAGAGGAGTGTTTTTAATAATTTATTCAGGTGTGTTATTCTTTGATATTAACCCCAAATTTAATAAATGTAATTTTGTAAAGGATATTTGCAATGTTGAATCTGATACCATATCTATGAAACATCATACCATATGAAAAAAGCTGGGTCCACGACGTTACACATATCTTCCAAACATAGACACATTTCATTATACAATAGCCCCCCAAAAATCACATTTATTAATATCCCCATAAATTTCATCAAAAAGGCCCTGTGAAGCTGCCAAGCTCACAGTGGATATGTTTTCCAAAATTCTAATTTTTGCTTGAAAGCCTTCATTTTATCTTGGCAATAATTTCTGTCAGTTGTTTTCCCTAAAGTGACAGGGTCACTTCATTTATGTTTGAGAAAATACTCACAAATACCCAAGTTTAAGTTACTATAGTTTGTCATTCTCTCAAGTAAAAAAAAATGGTTCCATAAAAAAAAAGCACCTAAGTTTGCTAGTTCAGCCTGCAACTCAATCACACAAGTATTTTTCTTCAAGACAAGCAAATTTGGGATGTAACAGACTTTACTGCTCTATAAAGTACTTTCTTAAATGAAATTGGTTTTGTAAACGTGCAGTAATGAAAAATACAAGGCCTATTAGTACAGTTTTAGCCACTCTCCTAATATGTACTGCAGAGTCAGCGGTTTTGCCCATCACTGTTTATCAATGCAAAGGTCAACACTATTAAGCAGTGAAAAAGAATTTAGTATTACTATTAAATTGTTTCAACCCGCTGACCTGCTGAAACACTTGAAGACCCTCTCAAGAGCCCAGAGACCAGGGGACACCTGCGTGGCTCAGCGGTTGACTGACTTCGGCTCAGGGCGTGATCGCGGGATCCAGTATCGAGTCCCATATCAGGCTCCTTGCAGGAAGCCTGCTTCTCCCTCTGCCTGTGTCTCTGCCTCTCTCTCTCTCTCTCTCTCTCTCTCTCTCTCTCTCTCATAAATAAATAAAATTAAAAAAAAAAAAAAAGAGCCCAAAGACCACACTCTGAGAACTGCTGCTCTGGATACATATGAAATACTAAGAGAATATATGTTTCTAAGGAAAAGAACTTGGCAGTAAGAAGACAGGGATTGCAAGAACACTAATTTTTTCCCTGGACACTCTTCGTACCTTGTGAATTTGGTACCATTTGTATTGCCTTTATCTTTAAAAATTAAATATTAAGGGCAGCCCCAGTGGCTTAGCAGTTTAGCGCCGCCTTTGGGGTGTGATCCTGGAGACCCAGGATCGAGTCCCATGTCAGGCTACCTTTATGGAGCCTGCTTCTCCCTCTCCCTGTGTCTCTGCCTCTCTCTCTCTATGTGTCTCTCATGAATAAATAAATATTTTTTAAAAAATTAAATATTAAAAAAAACAGACATGAAAAGTAGCTAAGTAGGCATGTAAGCAAACTATATAGAAGTTTGCTTAGAAAATAGCAGAAAAATATTTTTTTATGAGCTGAGAGTGTCTCCACTTAGGAATTGGAATTAGGGGATTAGAGGAGTAGTACAGACTGTGTTTTCCATTATAAACCTTTGTGGAATTGACTTTTAAAACCACATACACATATTAATTGTTTCAAAACTTAACTGGTTAAAAAACATTCAAAATACTGTCTGGGATCTTGGTGTCTGCTTTGGTTGGGGCCATCTAAGGCAGGAAGATGGTGGCCTCAAAGAAGATGAAAAAGTCTCTGGAGTCGATCAACCCTAGGCTCCAACTCATTATGAAAAGCGTAAAGTACATGCTGGGATACAAGCAGGCTCTGAAATGATCAGACATGGCAAAGCAAAACTGGTTATCCTCGCGAACAACTGCCCAGTCCTGAGGAAATCTGAAATAGAATACTACGTCATGTTAGCCAAAATTGGTGTCCATCACTACAGTGGCAATAATACTGAACTGGGTACATACAGCATGCGGAAAATACTACAGAAAATGCACACTGGCTATCACTGATTCAGGTGACTGATGTTATTAGAAGCATGCCAGAACAGACTGGTGAAAAGCAAATCATGCAAAAATTTTCAAATTGGGTCAGATCTTGTTAAAAAAAAAAAAAAAAAAAAAAACACCAAAATATTGTCTAGAAAAATACTTACAATTTAGGTTTAAAAGGAATAAATAAAGCAAATACCCATGCTGCACCAGTAAGAGAATAGCTGTGAAACATGTCAAGTTGTAACAGTAACTTTCTGGAATAATGTGCCTGTGAGTTCTACTCATATATCAAATATTATTCTATAATATAATATAAATTTTCATTTGGGACGCCTTGGTGGCTCAGCGGTTGAGCGTTTGCCTTTGGCTCAGGGCGTGATCCGGAAGTCTGGGGATCGAGTCCCACATTGGGCTCCCTGCGAGGAGCCTGCTTCTCCCTCTGCCTGTGTCTCTGCCTCTCTCTCTCTGTGTCTCTCATGAATAAACGAATAGAATCTTTAAAAATATATATATATGTAAATTTTCATTTAAAAAGCTAGTTGAAAAGCAACAATTTCCTTCAGACCAGAGTGTCTGATGACTTAAATACAATTAAGTATTAAACCTTAAGTCATTTTTAACAGTTAAGTGGTTAAACCCTCTAGATATACACAATGTAACACAAAGTAGAACATTTTATCTTTTTCTATTTCATTTGATCATAATTAAGATCAAATCAGAACTTATTTGAAAAATACAGGAGAATAAAATAGTTGTTCATGATAAATATAAGAAATTGCTACATTTTATGTAGTTACTTCACAAATAAAATCTTCATAGAAATATAAACCCACTATCAAAATATAAGTTTCTCAGAGGATGTCCTGATCCAGGAAATAAGAGATTATTTCTATATACAAACAACTCAAAAGCAAACTGAACTCCCCACTAAAAGGAACCAGGCCTCCTTAGAGAATAGCTGATTCCACAACTAAAACAGGAATGATATAGATGAGTGTGAACATCTTGATGTGCCAGAAAGAGAGGAAATACTCATCAAAACTTCTGTATGTCAAAAAGACACAGGAGCCAGGGTGGAGAGGCTCTCACTGGACAAATGTGGGACAATTTGAGCATTAAAATTAATAAAGGTAGTAATGGATTATAACCCATTGACTAAAATATAGGAAGTACATAAATCTATATTGATAAGTTAGATAAAAGAATGATTCTTCCATCAAGAGAAGGCCTACTGATAAGGTAGAGGAGATGGAAGAATTTGAAAATAAGCATTCTGCAACCATCAAAGTAAAGATCAGTAGAGGCAAGAACCATCCACGGATGCCTACATAAACATAATGTCATTATCACCCCGGACAAAATTAACAATTCCTTGATATCATCTAATATCCATTCTCATTCAGATTTCCCCCAAAGTGTTTCAAAAATGACTTTCTAAAAAAAAAATGACTTTCTACAATCGATTGGAGGATTTAAACAAGATCAACACATTACATTTGGTTGCCATACATAAAATATTTTTTAATTTTTTTTTTTTACCTTGTCTATCAGCAAACATGAAAAAGCTTAATACACAAACCAGTTTGCACTTGTAGATTCTCCAGAATCCAACACAATCTAATGCATTTGCTGTTCCCATTGTCTGCAAGATTCCTCCAGATTATCAGTATGGCTAACTCTTTCTAGTCACTGATCACAAGTCAAATTATCCCCTCTAAAAAGAAGTTAGGCCCTCCCTAACCACTCACTCAATCCAAGTAGAGCTCAACTTCTATTCATCATTACATGGTCCTATTTTCTTCATGGCACTCACCACTCCCCCCAAACTATTCTGTTTATGTTTAGTAGAATGTCCACTCCCTGAAGACAGAGTACCTTCCTCACTGAAGACCACGAAAAGGGACGCCTGGGTGGCTCAAAGGTTAAGCATCTCTGCCTTCAGCTGGGGTCGTGATCCCAGGACCCTGGGATCCAGTCCCACAGCGGGCTCCCTACGGGGAAGCGGCTTCTCCCTTTCCCTACGTCTTTGCCTCTGTGTGTCTCTCGTGAGTAAAGTATTTTAAAAAATAATAAAAAGACCAAGAACAATGCTGAGAACATGAGACATTCAATACATACATACTGAGTAATTAAGTAATAACTAAATAACACAGTACCTCCATTTAAAATGTAAGTTCAATTTAGTATTTGTTTTTAAACATCTGTAGCCCACTCCACATGTAATGGTACGAACTGAATACCTGCAGAAATGTGGGCCAGCTGTTACCAACAATCGGTGAGGTGCATACAAGAAAGAACAGAGATGTAAGACATTCAAATGCCAATTCTGGACTGTGACCAACGATTACAGGTTTCTGACAGAAAAAATTATTAGGATGATTTAAAGAGCATTACCAGAAGTAAAATGAAGTTTCACCTTTTAGTATAAGAGCTATTTAGTCATATATAATATCTATAATAGGACAGAAGCATTATCTAAAGCAACAAACATGACTTTATCATAGTTCTCTCCCCACCCCCACCACCAATATAAACATGAAGGAATTTACACTCAATATAACACTTCTTTCTGGGAATTGGATCATGATGAACACACCAATAAGTACCAAAAGTACCTAACCAAAAATACAAACCATTAAATTTGGGACCTAGAGAAGACTAAAAAACTATCCTACAGTTCTCATCTAGCAATTGAGAGAGATCTGAAACTAAAGATGGTTATCAATAAAGGCACAGATCTAAGGAACAGACTTAAAATCCAGAGCTCTGATCTCCAGCCCCATTGCCTTCCATAAGACAATGCCACCCACAGAATGTTAATATCAAAGTTACTAACATGCTTTAATCACTATCATTTTTAATACTGTCACTGTCTTTTCTTCCTAGTGGAAGTCTCAGCTCAGAGGGAAAAAAGTCAAAAATAGGATGCAGACAATTATACTCTAAGTAAAACATGTTACAGAAACCCCTCTTTGGCAAAATAATTAAATGTGTAAAAAATCTAATTAGTTTGATTGATTCAATGGATTTTCTTAAACCCACTTTAAATTTTATAATGAAAATAACTATTTACAAATATCTGCTGACTACTCCTCTGCTCCAAACGTGTAAATTGCTACTCTCTTATTTCGTCCGAGGTTAAATGACAAGAAGCGGCCAACAAAAGTAAAATAATTCAAGGCTTTAAAAAAAAAAAAACAAAATTAGATTCTTTTCAGCATAAGAGGCTTCTTTCTCATCGCGTTTTGTCTCACAGAGCGCTCAAAAGACTACTGTTTCATATGAAAAGCAACATAGTTTATATTGACGTGAAAATTTTTGCTAAAATAAAATCACAGTAGTAACAAACTGTCATAATGTAGACCTTCACCATAACAGAACTAAGTAAAACTAGGGATTATGGAACTTCGATGTACGAAATCACCATCCTAACATTTGAAAGCAATGACACACACACACACACACACACACGCAGATGGAAAAGGAAACGGAACCTCAGCTTATCTTTTCCCCAGGCTGTTCTTTTTGGGGGAAGGGGGTCCCTAAAACAAGAAAATTAAACGTAAAAATACCAAGTGAAATAAAGTTTGGATTCGGCAAGGTCCGAAAGCTGAAAGAACTAGAAGATGAAGTCTGCGTCCAGCTGGCATCTTCTCACTCCGGGGTGTTCTAAATTCATACTCCACATAAATCAAGAAACAGGAAAGCGCACAATACAATGGAGTCGCCTCACACTACGAACGTTAACAAATTAAATGAATACCTTATACTTCCTGGTGTGTGTGTGTGTGTTTAGCACTGAAACTTAGATGCGCGTTAAGAAGTATCTGTGAAGACCTATTACGACCTATTTAACAGCTATGGCTGGCAAACCTCTATTTCTACAGTACGGAGCAGATCGTTGCCACGACAGCCTTGCCACTGGCTCTGACAAATTATCTAAGAACAATAACAAATCAGTGAGCTGCCTTTTTTTTTTTTTTTTTTTTTTAATGACCGACAGACCAACTCCACACCGAAATCTGACGCGTCGGTCTGCGCGCCGCTCGGCGGACGTTTCCTGGAGCCCGGGAGGAGGCAACTCCCTACCCGCCGGGGCCGACTTAGCGCCCTCCGACTCCCCGGGGGCGGGTTACCTCCATCACTCCATTGTCAGATCGCACTCCCACGCCTCCGTCCTCAGCCCCCTCCGAGGCTCCAGGGAGAGTCCAGAGGGCGAGAAAGCCCCTCACCCACTCCCCTACGGCGGGGTGTGGGTGTGTCCGCAGCCCGACGCTCCGCGCACACACAATTAACCCTCCCGCGGAGCCGCAGACCCCAAGTCGCCAGGGAACCGGCAGCAGCCGCCGGCCGCCGACCCCAGCCTTCCGCGGCCGCAGCCCTTCCTCTTTCTCCCCTCCGGGCCGGCCCCTCCCCCGTCGCGCGCACGCGCGGCTTCCCCTCCATCCCCTCCCCCCTGGCCCCCCTCACCTTAATCATTAGCCACCCTCTTCCCAGAGTCCGGGAAATCACTGGCCCAGGGAGGGACACAGGAGGCGGAAGAGGGGAAGAGGGTGCGTCGAGAACCGGGGATCTGCGGCTGCGGTCTCGGCCTAACAGGCCCCTACACTCAAGAGCTGCGTCTGTCACCGCCGCCAAACCGTACGAGCGGCAGCGCCTGGTTCGGCCCAGCGCACCCGGCTTCGGCTCGGGATGCCCGATTTGACCCCCGCAACAACTCCTTCCCCGAAGCCGCGGGCGTTTCTGTGCGGCGCAGACCCACACCTCGCCGCCGCCGTCGCCGCCGCCGCTGTTCTCCTGCCGCCGCCGCCGCTGCCGCCGCCTAACCAATCCCTCCTCTACCGAGGGAGCGCGACACTCGGGGGGCTTTACGACAGTTCGGAAAGTGAGAGCGCCGCGGCGCTCACGCCTCCATCCGTAGCTGTTTCTGCGCTTGCTCAGACCCTGGCCTGCCGGTGCCCCGCCCCCTCCGCCCCAGCCCTCCCCCTTTGTGCTCGTTTTATCTCGTCTGTAGAGCGAAGCCGAACGGTTTCGTGGAGCTCATCAGTTTATTTTCCTTGGTTATTGTGTTCTACGCTTAAGCAAAAACCATTCCTTAGCTAGTCTTGTTTCCGTGACTTAAAAAGTACAGCTAACCGCAGAATTCCGCATTGCACTTAGGGTGCAGGTAAACAAAAACCTCCCGGCTTGCTGGTCTTTGGCAAGAAAACGATACCCACATCCTACGCGCTAATGACAGGAAGACCATCGCACCCTGCCCTTCAAGTGAATTCGCTTCCAGAATCACATCAAAAGTGGTAATAGATACCCTGGGAAACGACTGTACAGTCACATGCGACTTCTTAATTATTTTATGAAAATCAGTAGATTGCAAATGCTCCATTACGTGCATTAGGAGGATGTAGGCAAGGACAGTGTAGGCTTTTGAATCAAACAGACCTTTCAGATCCCGACGATGCCAATGAACAGCTGTCTAATGTATTAGGTCTTTATCTTTCCCCCAAAAATAAAATGTCAGTTACGCCTCCATTTAAAAAGAAAATAAAAGGGTATCTTAAACCAAGAAAGAGAATGGTTTCCTTATCGACAAACTGAGGTGACATTATTTACCCCAGAGGGTTCTTGTGAGATGAAATGAGGCAGTGTATAGAATGCTTTGAACATTATTTACCAATTAAGTGTTCAATGAACATTAATTCCCTTCTTTGGTCATCAACCTGTCTTTCCCAATATGCCTTCTTTGTTCACTCATGCTCTCCATATTGTTCTGTGAAGAAAATAGTTTAAAATAATTATAATAAAGGATCACCGGAGAAGGAATTTTCCTCAATCCTCCTATTTTCTTGTTCAAAAAATAAATTCTTCCTGAAAAAATAAAATAAAATCATAGTCCTTCCTGGACTATCTTATCTACTGCCATGATTTCAATTGCTATCAGCTCATGACTTCTCAAAGTCATGTATTTCTACAACTGTATTTCCAGACCTAATCTTTTTTCTCAAGCACTTGAAATGTGGCTAGTACAAATTGAGAAGTGCTATGGTAAATATATATCCAATTCAAAAATACATTTAAAAATTGTAAAAATTTGAATAATTTTTAATATGCATTACATGTTGAAATGATATTTTGGATATATTGGGGTAAATCGGTGGTTCTCAAGCAGGGACAATTTTATGCCCCCACTTTGGGTTATTTAGGAATATCTGGAGACATTTTTTTGGTGTTCACAACTTGGAGGGAAGGATGGCTACTGACATCTACTAACAATAGGCCAGGGATGTTGCTAAACATCCTATACTACACAGGACAGCCCTCCACAACAAAGAATTCCCTAGCCAAAAAATGTTAACAGTATAGTTGAGAAATGCCAGGGTTAAATAAAATATACTATTAAAGTTAATTTACCTGTTTTTTTACTTTTAAAAATATAATTGCTATAAACTTTATTGTTTTATTTGTAGTTTACATTATCTTTCTATTGAACAGTGCTGAATGATCTAGACCCATATGGCTATTTTGCTGGATGTGTCATTTCCCCTTTAATGTTCCACAAGCATCTCTAACACATCATGTTGAAAATATATATATATATATATATATATATATATATTGTATTTACACCCCATCCATTTCAGTCTTTCCTGTCTCTTTCAATAGGACCAAGTTAACTAATTAGAAACCCAAAGGTCATCTTTGACTATTCTCTCTTCCTCACTCCATATCTCTAATCAATCAACAAGTCCTTCTAATTCTGTCCTTGTAATATCTCAAATTTTGAAAATGGACCCACTCCTCTCAATTCTCTGCACCAGTCCAAGTCTTTAGTATCTTTAGCATCAAGTAGACATTGTACACTCTGGGCACATAGCAACTACATAATCACTGACTGACTTGCAGTGTTTTCCAAAACCCAGAGAACAAATGTAGAAGGGACAGGATGACATAATAGTGCTCTGAGAACACAAGTCAAACCAACTCAAACCAAAAGGAAGTGATGTTTATTTTTTTTTAGGAAGTGATGTTTAAACTAAATTTTGCAACATAAACGAAGACAGTTAAATGAAGCAAATAGGACATTCCAGGCAGAAAGATCAATACATGCTATGGTACAGAAACAGCATGAAGCAACTTCTCTAGTAGGATCTACTGAATGTGTTATGCAAAGAAACTATTAAGAAATGAGGGAAGAAACGTAGATAGAAATGGATCAAGTAAGGTTGTTTTTGCTAGGATGAAGAGTCTGAACTCTTTTATACTTAAAACTATGAGAAGCCACTGAGGGAACTCAATGAGAGGAGTAACAATCAGATTGACTATTAGCATTATATAAGCAGAGTGGGGGGGTGGATTGGAAAGGGGCAAAAACAGAGATGAAGACCAGTTGGAATGTCAGGTAAAAAGAGGTAAGACTGGTAGAAATGAGAATGAGAAAGAAGGGACAGGGCAGCCCCGTGGTGCAGCGGTTTAGCGCCGCCTGCAGCCTGAGGTGTGATCCTGGAGACTCAGGATCGAGTCCCACGTCGGGCTCCCTGCATGGAGCCTGCTTCTTCCTCTGCCTGTCTCTGCCTCTCTCTCTCTCTCTCTCTCTCTCTCTCTCTCTCTCTCTCTCTCTCGTGTGTGTGTCTGTCTCTATGAATAAATAAATAAATCTTAAAAAAAAAGGACAGATAGAAGAAGATTAAATACCTAACTGGATAAAGTGAGTAAAGGAGAGGAATCTCAGAAGCTTCCAGATTTATGGTAAGTGGTTGGGTGGAAATGCCATTCAGGAAAAAGACCCACGCTTGTAAAACCCAACTTTTTGGGTTTGGCGCTTTTGGTTGGGGTAAGACGAAGGAGGGGGTTGAAAGGAGGTGATTGCTTCTTTATTAGGCGAGTTTGATTTGACTAGCATTTACCCAAAGTGGAAATTTCAGTAAGCTGTTGGATATACGTGTTTGGAGCTCAGGAGAGGTCAGGGCTGATGACAGATGACAGGGAGTAACTTGTGATAGCTGAAGCAATAATTTTGATGAGGCCATCAAGAATATAAGTGAAAATAAAAGAATATAAGTGAAAGGAGAAAAATATCTGAGGAAAGCTGATATTTAAAGAGTTGAAAAATGAAGAGAAGTTCCACGAGATTAAGGATGGGCCAGAGCAAAGAGAGAGAAACCCAAAGAAATAGGTAATAGGCCAAGTGAGAAAAATAGTTTCAGTGATGAAGTGGGTGATCAAGGATATGAAATGTCCACTAGTTTGGCAATATGGAGCTCTGTAAACAAGAGTAGTTGCAGTAACTGCTGTACATTTTAGAGCAGAGGTTCTCAACAGGGTTGTGACCCCCAGGGATTATTTAACAATGTCCAGAGATAGTTTTGGTTATTACACCTGGGAAGATGTTGCCGATCTAACGTTTAGATGTCAGGGACACTGCTAACTATCCTATAATGCATCTTTTAATAAAGCCCCTACAATAAAGAATTATCTGGCCCAAAATGCCAGTAACATTCCAGTTGAAAAGTCCTGGTTTAGAATGGACTAAACAATGTACTTAGATAAGGATCAGTACTTTTTCATGAAAATGGTAGTAAATGGAAAAAGGAAGACAGACATACTTAACAGGATATGAACTCAAGAAAGGGAAGACTTGAATCCTTCCAGTATGCTGGAGGGGAGAGAGCAGCAGAAAAAAGAACAATGAAAGATAATGGAGGGCAGCCCGGGTGCCTCAGTGGTTTAGTGCTGGCTTCAGTCCAGGGTGCGATCCTGGAGACCCTGAATTGAGTCCCACGTCGGGCTCCCTGCATGGAGCCTGCTTCTCCCTCTGCCTGTGTCTGGGCCTCTCTCTGTGTGTCTCTCATGAATAAATAAATAAAATTTAAAAAAAAAGAAAGAAAGATAATGGAAATATAGGAACACTCTAGGGAGGCAGAGGAAATGGGATTCAAAGCTCATATGGAAGAATTAACCTTGGATAGAAGAAATATTCCTTTCTTTGAAACAAATGAGGAAGAAGGGGGAAAGGACTGCACAAATGAACAAAATTGGTTGGCTTCAGGGGGTAAGTCAAGGGCTTGCTTATTGAATGACCTTGATGTCTCTGTGAAACATGAGGTAAGTCCGTCTTACTAAGATATCTGTGAAGACAATAATTAGGAAAGAGAGATTTAAAAAAAAAATCAGAATAGTCACTAATGTGATGGCAGGGCAGGCAGTAGATAGACAACAAATCAAAGGCAGGAAGCCCAGAGCAAAACAGGGGTGGCTGAGAGGACAGGTGCCATAAAGCTGTATTTATGGTAACAATGGAGATTGTAGGGGTGGGAGAGATCTCTCACCTGAATTACATAGTTTCTTACTTTCTATGCTTCTGCTCCCATCACCATTACCACACCACTTCTGGTGCCACATTGAACCACTATCAGAGTATGGCAGAAACTGACTGAGACACTAAGTTGCTTAAAATCCTTCAAGGATCTTTTGTCACCATCACAATGAAGCCCTAAGTCCTTAGCTTGGCAAATGAAGCTCTTCAAAATTCAGAATTCTGAGTCATTTCACACCACCCGTTCCCACCATCCTACTGCCTGCCCCTGCTTAGACTTGACCAAACTTCTCAAACTACTTGTAGTTCTCCAGAAAAAACAGTTTCAGTATCTACCTGCTTTGGCATCTACTCCTCCTTCTGTCTCAAAATATCCTCCCTCCTCTTCCATATCACTCAACCCTGCCTTACATGTTAAGTAAAGTCTTTCCATTCGTCAAAGTCCTCCTCCATGAAGCATTTCCTTACCTTGCTCCCTCATCCTCACAATAGAGCTAAAAATCCACTTTTGTACCCTCTTCAATCTTTGTGTATCTATTAGAAGTGTTACGTTTAGGGGACCTGGGTGCTCAGTCAGTGAAGTGTCTTCCTTTGACTCAGGTCATGATCCAGGGGTCCTGGAACTGAGTCTGCCCCTGGGATCAAGTCCTGTGTGGGGCTCTCTGATCAGTGAGGAGTCTGCTTTTCCCTCTCCCTTTGCCCTTCCCCCTTGCTCATGCTTGCTGGCTCTCTCTCTCTCTCTCTCTCTCTCTCAAAATAAATAAATAAAAGAAAGAAAGAAATGTTATATTCATACACACTTGTCTTCTCCAAAAAATAAAAATAAAAAAGAATGTCCTCCCCCCTCATTTAAAAAAATTGTTCAATAAATATTTACTGAGTTTATAGAAAAAGGAGATTGGGTTGGAGTTCTAGTCTCAATTTTGCCAATAAGAAATCAGAAACCTTTAATCTTAATCAAATCACTGGACACTTTCAAAAATTAATTTTATTCTCCTATGGAAAGATCATGACCACCCAACATATAGTCCAAACCAAGTTCTGCCTCCCTGAAACTGTGTAAAATAACACATACCAAATTAGTCTGTATATATGGGCCAGCAGTGTGTAGCTATCTGGTGGGCAGGAATTTGAGAAGCTTGCTCTAAACATGGAAGTACTCAGCTGAAAAAAGGAAATACTGAGCTGAATTAATGGGTCACCTGCAATAAATGGGAAAAAGGAAAAATTCTACAAATTACCAGTCAGAGGGAAATCCACCAACCATTGCCTACTTCACAATTACAAGTGAGAGTAACTGTGAGTCAGCTTTGTGAGCTCTTTGGAAGAAAATGAAGCCAGGTTTGGATATTTAATATAATGAGATAGGGAGACCTTGGGAACTTGCTGAAAATATTTACTGAACTATTCCTTCAGATGAAAAGGTTTGAGAAGAATTAAAAGGACCTAAGAGATGCACTGGTCAGAATAGTGATTTACATTTACTCTCCAACTAATGTATGAAGATATCATTGAAACTCAAAACTGAGGGACACCTGGGTGGCTCAGCGGTTGAGCATCTGCCTTCAGCTCAGGGCGTGATCCTGGAGTTCTGGGATCCAGTCCCACATCAGGCTCGCTGAGAGGAGTCTGCTTCTCCCTCTGCGTGTGTCTCTGTCTCTCTCTCTCTCTGTGTGTGTGTGTCTCATGAATAAACACAATCTTTAAAATTAAAAAAATTAAAAAAAGAAACTTGAAACTGAAAATAAAATTTTATAGATTCTACAACCCTGCTGATTTAGTGGAGGCAGTACAGGACCTCATTAAAATATATATAAGGTTTGATTTAGGTTATAAAATTAGAAACAAAGACGGTGTTTAGTTTGAAGACTATAATCTTTATTATACATATAGAGGCAGAAAACATAAAAACAAAGAATCATTAGAGACAGCACTTCTTTCCTACTACTAAACTACTTTGAAATCATTTTTTAATCTATTGAAACTATTTTGAATTATAGACTGAAAAATTAAAGATTTATTCAGTGGAAGGATAACTTCAAAAGAGTACAATTGTGATGACTATCATTTTTTTATTTTTTATTTTATTTTTTTTGACTATCATTTTTTTAAAGATTTCATTTATTTACTCATGAGAGACACACAGAGAGGTAAAGATATAGCAGAGGGAGAAGCAGGCTGCCTGGTGGGAGCCTGATATATGGGACTTCATCCTAGGACCCGGGGATCACGCACTGAGCAAAAGGCAGATGCTCAAACGCTGAGCCACCCAGGCGTCCTGACTATTTATCATTTTAAAAGTTTCTCTGACTGCTTTTGGAATACAATGTTCAAGATACATTTGAATTATCAAGCACTCATAATATCTATGAGACTCAATTTCTAAAATAGTGAGGTAACAAATTACAGACTAACAAGGAGACATAGGATGCCTGGAATTTTGTAGGCAAGCATTTGAAACTTCAAGCATCCTGAAATATTTCTGGTTATCTGGCCAAATTCTGGCCAGATGTTTGAGGCCATCTGGTTCTGTGAAAGTATATTTTTGAATAAAACTGTAGGAAAATGAAAGAGAATGCCCCACCTACCATGCTCATATAACCCTACTGTCACAACTGAGGTGACTGGACTAATTGACAATTGTTCTCAGAAATGGTTTACTCTGTTAACTGCCAGAATTTTTAAACTCTTAGTCAAAGTTGGTCATAGGCTTACCACTGAAATTTTGCATTAAGTTGTTTTAACTCTTTCTGGGATGCTTTTGCAATGCTGTTTTTAAAATCCATAATTTCGGGATCCCTAGGTGGCTCAGCGGTTGAGCGTCTGCCTTTGGCTCAGGCCATGATCCCAGAGTCCCAGGATCAAATCCCACATCGGGCTCCCTGCATGGAGCCTGCTTCTCCCTATGCCTTTGTCTCTGCCTCTTTCTGTCTGTTTCTCTCGTGAATAAATAAATAAATAAATAAATAAATAATCTTTAAAAATAAAATCCATAATTTCTGAAGGACTCACTTATGTTAGTGATAAAAATATTCACAAGTTACTGATCATTAAAAAGTCAGGGCACATAATCTCCAATGTCAGAGCTCTAACATTTTAGTTTGCTTCAGACCTAGTAAAATTTTTGCAAATCTTGTGAATATTACAAATTCAAGTGTGATTTCATACTGGTAAATTATATGCAAATTCAGAACTAGTGGTAAGATGTTTCTATGTACTTGCTTGCTGCTGAGAGATCACATTAAAATGTCCCCAAATGTAAAATGTTTCCCTAAACCATATTAACATTTAATTGCCTAACAAGTATATTGACTATAATTTTGAGTTATAGGATTGCAAACAGAGACTATATTTTCATTAGTTTATACATTTCATAGTACATTTGAAATACTAATATAATGGGGGACTATTCAGAAGTAAGCATATAGAAGAAAAAAGGGGAATTAAATGAAACTACCCATGTAATGAAAGGAGATTTTAAAAATATTTAATAACTTGAATCTGAATGACTTTAGTACTGAGTGCTTCTGGTAAGATTTTAATTATTTCTACGTTTTGATAGAGCATAAATCATTATTGCACTAATGTTTCAGAACACTGGAAAGATGATTTAGAGATTTTACTTTAATATCTGATTTTGGGGGATCCCTGGGTGGCTCAGCGGTTTAGCGCCTGCCTTTGGCCCAGGGCATGATCCTGGAGTCCCGGGATCAAGTCCTGTGTCGGGCTCCTGGCATGGAGCCTTGTCTCTCCCTCCTCCTGTGTCTCTGCCTCTCTCTCTCTCTTTATGTCTATCATTCATAAATAAATAAATAAATAAATAAATAAATCTTTTAAAAAATCTTATTTTGAAAAAAAAATCTTATTTTGAAATTTGCTCAAATAAATTCTGAAAATATAAATTGGTCAAAGTTGATAACGACCAAACTCTGAAACCTTATTTATTTGGATTATAAGGATAAATAAAATCCTTCTACTCTGAAGCCTTCAAACGCTAATTCAGTATTGAATTAAACTAGGAAATAGTGCCACCTGCTGAATCTCAACATTAAGTTCATTTTTCAGATCACCTAAAGTTCTAACGTTTTTTTTCTCAAAGATGTACATTTAAGATGATCTTCAAACAAAATTTTCCTTAAAATTTTTTCAACTAGGGGCACTGGATGGCTGTGTGTCTGACTTGATTTCAGCTCTTGTCATGATCTCAGGGTCAGGCTCCATGCTGGGATGGAGCCTGCTTAAGATTCTCTTTCCCTCCTCCACCTCAAGAAAAAAAAATTCAATTAAATGAGCTCTGGCCATATGTGTTTATCATCTCCAACACCATCCTGAGAAATGATAAAGGAATAAAAAAAGTATACACCCAAACCAACAAGAAAATGGGAGCAGGTTGTCAGCAAATGAGTTACTCCATCAAACATCTGGAAGATAGAAATCAGAGAACTAGGGGATCTCTGGGTGGTGCAGCGGTTTAGCGCCTGCCTTTGGCCCAGGGCACGATCCTGAAGACCCAGGATCAAATCCCACGTCGGGCTCCCGGTGCATGGAGCGTGCTTCTCCCTCTGCCTATGTCTCTGCCTCTCTCTCTCTCTCTCTCTGTGTGTGACTATCATAAATAAATAAATAAATTAATTAATTAAAAAAAAAAGAAATCAGAGAACTAGTAACTGTTGTAGCAGAGTGGAAAAATCTATACCGTAAAACACTACCAGAGAGGCTACACCAATTAGGGAGCTGATATGCCTTGCAGAATATACCAGAGATTAGGAGCACCTGGCCAGCTTAGTCCGCACAGCATCAGACTCTTGATCTAGGCACTGAGAATTGGGTGTAGAAATTACTTAAAAATAAAATATTTTTTAAAAGAGAGAGAGAGGGGCAGCCCAGGTGGCTCAGCAGTTTAGCACTGCCTTCAGCCCAGGGCCTGATCCTGGAGACCCAGGATCGAGTCCCACGTCAGGCTCCCCGCATGGAGCCTGCTTCTCCCTCTGCTTGTGCCTCTGCCTCTCTCTCTCTCTCTCTCTGTGTCTCTCATGAATAAATAAAATCTTTTAAAAAAACATTTTATCTATTTATTCATGAGAGACACAGAAAGAGAAGCAGAGATCTAGACAGAGGGAAAAAGCAGGCTTCCCATGGGGAGCCCGATGCGGGACTCGACCCTGGGACTCCGGGATCACACCCTGAGCCAAAGGCAGATGCTCAACTACTGAGCCACCCAGGTACCCCAAGAGAGATTAATTCTAAGTCTACACGTGGCATGATCAAAACTCTCCATACCTCTCTTCACCATGTAAAGAATATACAGCATCGAGGACCTGAAATTAAAAACAAGGACAGAGATTTCTGAAAAGAAACAGATTGAACTGGTTGAGGAGAACCAGAGCAGCTGGTATGACAAACTACACTGAATACTTCACATTCAAAACTTATAGGCCCCACCTGCCCACACCTGCCTGGAAGTAGGCATTGTTCTTTTACACAGACTTCACATTAGTTTTGATATAGTACATCATCTAAAAATATTTGACAACCAAGATATGCCAGATAGTTGAGAAAAACCTGTAACACAAAAGAGACCAAGATGAACATTTTTAAAAACTGACTACAGAGAGTAGACATGGGGATCTCTGCGTGGCTCAGCAGTTTAGTGCCTGTTGCCTTTGGCCCAGGGCATGATCCTGGGGTCCCAAGATCGAGTCCCACGTCAGGCTCCTGGTATGGAGCCTGCTTCTCCTTCTGCCTGTGTCTCTGCCTCTCTCCCTCTCTCTCATGAGGGAATAAATAAAATCTTAAAAAAAAAACCCTAATATTGCTTATTCATTCATCTCTTGATACTCAGATCATTTTCATCTTTTCGCTACTGTAGATAACACTGTTATGAACAGTGTTCATTTACATATACATAGATGTTCCAGTCCGTATTTTCAATCCTTTGACATATATGCTTAAGATGGAATTGCTGGGTCATAAAATAATTATATGATTAGCTTTCTGGTTTTTCTTCTTTCTTTCTTCCTTCCTTCCTTCCTTCCTTCCTTCCTTCCTTCCTTTCTTTTTCTTCTCCTTCTTTCTTCTTTCTTCTTTTTTTTCTTAATGTAGGCACCATGCCCAGCATGAAATCCAATGCAGGGCTTGAACTCATGACCCTGAGATCAAGACATCAGCTGAGATCAAAAGCCAGACATCTAACTGACTGAGATGACCAGGTGCCCCAATTGTTTATTTTTTGTTGTTTTTTGTTTTATTAAGTAGGCTCCACACTGGGTGTGGAGCCCAATGTGGGGCTTCACCTCACAACCTTGAGATCAAGACCTGAGCTGAGATCAAGAATCAGACACTTAAAAAAAAAAATTAAAAAAAAAAAAAAAAGAATCAGACACTTAACACACTGAACCAGCCAGGTGCCTTTATGATTACCTTTTTAAAAAAAAAAAAAAAAAAGATTTGTTTGTATGTATATATATATTTATTCATGAGAGACACAGAGAGAGAGAGGCAGAGATACAAAGGGAGAAGCAGGCCCCCCTCAGGGAGCCTGATATGGGACTCGATCCCTGGAACCCGGATCATGCCCTGAGCCTAAGGCAGATGCTCAACCACTGAGCCACCCAGGCGTCCGATGATTAGCTTTTTAAAACACCATCAAACTGTTTTCTACAGTGGCTGCACAATTTTACATTCCTTTCAGCAATATCATTTCTCCATATCCTTGCCAATACTTGTTAATGTGTCTTTTTTATTATGATCATCCTAGTGGGTAGAAAGTAGCATCTCAGAATGGTTACACTCTGTTTTATTCTCTTAGTGGTTACATTAGAAAGTAATCCTTACTTAATAAAACCTAATATTGTTACCTTTATTATCCTCCTGGGAAAGAATCCATAAATAGTTTAACAACATTTACCACATACACCCCCCAGACACATGCACACATATCACTTATGATATTTTTTGTTCTGTAGTATAACTGTATCACTGAAATGCCACCTTATTATTTTTTTGCAGGCATGTGATTTAGATTTGTCAGTATAATTATCACTTTCTTTGCTCTCTATTGCTTTTTGCATCTGATCTATCTTGCAAGATTCCCTTCTGCATGACAAATAATAGAATATACTTTAATGCTTATCTTCTACTGACAATGTCTTCCACTTTCCTTGAAAATGTATTAATTTTGCCTTCATTATCAAAGTATTTCTAGGATGATATTTTCCTACAGTACCATTTCACTCTCTTTTTTTTTTTAAGAGTTTTTTTTAAAGATTTATTCATGATAGACACACACAGAGAGAGAGAGAGAGAGAGAGAGAGACGCAGGCAGAGGGAGAAGCAGGCTCCATGCTGGGAGTCCGACGCGGGACTCAATCCCGGGACTCCAGGATTGCGCCCTGGGCCAAAGACAGGCGCTAAACCACTGAGCCACCCAGGGATCCCCCTTCTTGAAGATCTCATCATTGATCAGTGGTGAGTTCAACTGCAGCTTCTTCAAAGCTAATCTGTCTAGCTTTTCTAGCTATTTCAACATTTTTCTCTTTGTCCTGATTTACTAAAATTTCCTTGTTATGTGTTTAGGTGAGGATTTATTTTTTTATATATTCTGCTTGGGCTTTGTAAGGCTTCTTGAATTAGGAGATTATCCACAATCATGTCTTCAGAATATTGCCTTAGATACATTTCTTCTCTTTATTTTCTGGGATTCTAACTAAACATGTTAGATCCTTTCACCGCAGGCAGGTGATGTCTTTGTTTCTTTATGTTGTATTATTTATTTTCTAATTGCTTCTAGCTTTATTGTAAATATTTTCTTCTAAAATTTATTCTAGGGCAGCCCAGGTGGCTTGGCGGTTTAGTGCCGCCTTTGGCCCAGGGCCTGATCCTGAAGACCCGGGATCAAGTCCCACATCGAGTCCCACATTGGGCTCCCTGCATGGAGCCTGTTTCTCCCTCTGCCTCTCTGCCTCTCTCTCTCTCTCTCTCTCTCTCTCTGTCTCTCATGAATAAATAAATAAAATCCTTAAAAAATAAATACATAAAATAAAATTTATTCTAGTCACCTAATTCTCTCTTCAATTGTGACTAATATACTAAACCATTTAAAACAATTTGATATTACATATTTTCACTTCTAGAATTCCTATTTCTCCCCACACACACACGCACACATCTGCTCTGTCACTTTTTTTTTTTAAAGAGGGGGGCAGAGAGGGAGAAAGAGAATCTCAAGCAGGCTCCATGCCTAGCATAGAGCCCAAAGGGGGGCTCAATCTCATAACCCTGAGATCATGATCTGAGCTTAAATCAAGAGTTGGACAACTGACTGGGCCATCCAGGCATCCTTAAGCTTGATTTTTGTCAATAATCATAGTTGTTGGGACACCTGGATGGCTCAGCAGTTGAATGTCTGCCTTTGGCTTGGGGCATGATCCTGGAGTTCCAGGATCAAGTCCCATATTGGTCTCCCTATGTGGAGCCTGCTTCTCCCTCTGCCTATGTCTCTGCCTCTCTCTGTGTGTCTCTCATGAATAAATTAAAAAAATCTTTTTAAAAATAATCATTGTTGTTTTACACAAAGTCTGTGCCTGATAATTACAATTTCTGGAGCCCCTGTGAATTGTTTTCTTCTGTTTGGTTTTCCTGCTCATCTTAACCAATGGCACCTTGTCTCTTTGTGTTCTTCTTCTCCTTCTCCTTCTTCTTTTTTGGTGCTTCTACAACTTTAATTGTATTTGGGACATTATGCTTGAAATTTTACTTACCGGCATCATGTGAGACCTGTTATGTCGACGTACAATGTTATTATGTCTATATATAACTTAAACTCTGGAAAACAAAATAAACTTATGGGAAACTAAAACTAAAACTAAAAACTAAATTTTTAAATTTCCAAATTTTAAATAAATTTAAAATAACAAAAAAATTTAAAATAACCAAATAAATTTAAAAGATAGAAGAAAAATAAGAGAAGAAATCAATGAAATGGGAAAAAAAAACAGAAAAAACTGGACAACTTAGAAGAAATGGATAAATTCCTAGAAATATACAATCTATCAATACTGAGTCATTTAAAAAAAATCTGAACAGACCAATTACTAAAAGTAAATAGAATCAATAAAGCAAAAACCTCACACAACCAGCTGGCTTGATGGATCAATTCTACCAAATATTCAAAGAATGAGTAGTATCAACTCTTCTCAAACTTTTCCAAAAGTAGAAGAGAAGATAACTCTTCTAAATTCATTTTATGTGGCTAGCATTGTCCTGATACCAAAACCAGACAAGGATGCCACAAGAAAAGAAAATTACAGGCCAATAGCCTTGGTGAACATAAAATCGAAAACCCTCATTTAAATTTTAGCAAATCATATTCAGCAGTACATTAAAAGAATTATATGCCATGACAAGCAGGATTTATTCCAGGAATGCAAGGATAGGTCAACATCTGCAAATATGTCAATGTGCTATATATCACATTAACAAAAACGAGGAAAAATTATAGGATCATCTCAATAGATACAGAAAGGCATTTGATAATGCCTTCAACACCCATTGATGACAAAAGAACTCTAAACAAAGTGGGTATAGAGGAACTGTGCCTCAATATAATAAAGGCCATATAAAATAAGCCCGCAGCTATCATCATACTCAATGAAAAAGCTCTAAAATCAGGAACAACACAAGAATGCTTATTCTACTACTTTTACTCAACACAGTAGAAATCCTAGTCACAGTAGTTAGACAAGAAAAGTAAGTAAGAGGAAAAAAAAAGAAAAATAAGTAAGAGGCATCTAAATTGGGAAGAAAGAAGTAAAACTGTATTTGCAGATGACATGATATTGTATATAGAAAATCCTAAAGACTCTATCAGAAAACTGTTAGAACTAATCAATTTAGTAATGTTGCAGGATACAAAACCAATTTATAAAAATCTGTTGTATTTCTCTACAGTAATTACAAGCTATCACAAGAAGAAATTAAGAAAATAATCCCACTTTCACTTACATCAAAAAGAATAATAAACCTAGGAATAAATTTAGTCAAGGAGGTGAAAGACTTCTATACTGAAAACTAAAAGAGATCAAGGGAAAAAATTGAGGAGGCCACAATTAAGTGGGAGGATATTCCATGCTCATGGATTAGAAGAACTAGTATTATCAAAATGTTCATACGGCCCAAAGCAATCTACAAAGTCAATGCAATCTTTTTTTTTTTTTAAGGTTTTATTCATCTATCCATGAGAGACACAGAGAGAGAGAGGCAGAGGGAGAAGCAGGATCCTTGTGGGGAGCCTGATGTGGGACTCAATCTCAGGATCCAAGGACCATGACCCAAGCCAAAGGCAGATGCTTAATCACTGAGCCAGGCGTCCCAAGAGTCAATACAATCTTAATCAAAATTCCAAAGGTGGGATCCCTGGGTGGCGCAGCAGTTTAGCGCCTGCCTTTGGCCCAGGGCGCGATCCTGGAGACCCGGGATGGAATCCCACATCGGGCTCCCAGTGCATGGAGCCTGCTTCTCCCTCTGCCTGTGTCTCTGCCTCTCTCTCTCTCTCTCTCTCTCTCTCTCTCTGTGTGTGACTAATAAATAAATAAAAATTAAAAAAAAAATTCCAAAGGTATTTTTCACAGAAATAGAACAAACAGTCCTAAAATTTATATGGAGTCACAAAAGATCTGGAATAGACAAAACAATCTTGAGAAAGAAGAACAAAGTTGGAGGTATCACGCTTCTTGATTTCAAACTGTATTACAGTTCCCCCTTGAATAGGACAGGGATTAGGAACACCAACTCCCAGGCAGTCAAAAATCCATGTATTACTTTGGACACCCCCAAAACTTAGCTACTAATAGCTTACTATTGATCAGAAGTCTTACCAATAATATTAACAATCAATTAACACATTTTGTGTATGTTATATGTTGTATTTTTATAATAAAGTAAGCTAAAGAAAAGAAAGTGTTATTAGGAAAGTCATGAGGAAGAAAATACATTTACAGTCTTATACTATATTTATAGAGAAAACTACATGTAAGTGGATCCATGCAGTTCAAACCCATGTTTTTCAAGGTTCAACTTACAAAGCTATAGTAATCAAAACAGAATGATATGAGTATAAAAAGATACATAGATCAGGACGCCTGGATGGCTCAGTGGTTGAGCGTCTGCCTTTGGCTCAGGATGTAATCCCAGTTCAGGGATCCAGGTGGTTAAGTTCAATATAGGTCTTGGTGACATTTTTTTAATCTGACGCTAAAAATAAAGCAACAGAGCAGCTTGGGTGGCTCAGCGGTTTAGCACTGCCTTCAGCCCAGGGTGTGATCCTGCAGACTGGGGATCAAGTCCCATGTCAGGCTCCCTGCATGGAGCCTGCTTCTCCCTCTGCCTGTGTCTCTGCCTCTCTGTGTGTGTCTCTCGGGAATAAATAAAATATTTTTTAAAAATAAAATAAAAGCAACAAAAGCAAAAATAAACAAGTGAGGGCAGCCCCGGTGGCGCAGTGGTTTGGCGCCACCTGTAGCCTGGGGTATAATCCTGGAGACCGGGGATCGAGTCCCACATCGGGCTCCCTGCATGGAGCCTGCTTCTCCCTCTGTCTGTGTCTCTGCCCTCTCTCTCCCTGTGTCTGTGAATAAATAAATACATTCTTTAAAAAAATGTTTAAAAAAATAGATAAATAAATAAATAAACAAGTGAGATTGTATAAAAATGAAAAAGCTACTGAACAGCAAAGAAAACCATCAACAAAATAAAAAAGGGGGTGCCTGGATGGCTCAGTTGGTTAAGTGTTCGACTCTTGGTTTCAGCTCAGGTCATGATCTTGCAGTCATGGGATTGAGTCCTGCCTCAGGCTCCAACTCAGTGCAGTCTTGCTTCAAATTCTTTCTCCTTCACTTTCTGCCTCATCCCCACTTGCACCCTCTCTTTCTCTCTCTCTCTCAAATAAATAAATAAAATCTTTAAAAATAAATAAATGAAAATAAACAGGGAATGGGAAAAATATTTGCAAATCATATATACTGAGAAGGGGTTAGTATCTACATTATATAAATACTCAGACAATTCAATAGCAAAATAACCCCAAACAATGCAATGAAAAAATGGGCAGAGGACCCAAATAGACATTTCTCCAAAGAAGACATATAGATGGCAAACAGACACCTGCAAAGATGTTCAACCTCACTAATTACCAGGAAAATGCAAATCAAAACCATATTAAGGTATTACCTCACATCAGTCAGAATGACTAGTATAAAAAGACAAGAAATAACAAGTGTTGGAAGGATGTGGACAAAAGGGAACTCTTGTGCACTGTGGGTGGGAATATAAATTGGTGCAGCCATTATGGAAATGGTACAGTACAGAAATTCCTAAAAAAAAAAAAAATTAACAATAGAACTACCATATGAGGACAGTCTGGGTAGCTCAGGGGTTTAGCGCCACTTTCAGCCCAGAGCGTGATCCTGGAGACCTGGGATCGAGTCCCACGGTGGGCTCCCTGCATGGAGCCTGCTTCTCCCTCTGCCTGTGTCTCTGCCTCTCTCTCTCTCTGTCTCTCATGAATAAATAAATAAAATCTTAAAAAACACAACTACCATATGATTAAGCAATTCCATTTCTGGGTATTTATCCAAAGAAAATAAAAACATTAACTTGAAAAGATATATGCATCATCAAGTTCATTGCAGCACTATTTACAGTAGACAAGATGTGGAAACAACCTAAATGTCTACTGACAAGTGGATAAAGAAATTGTGGTATGTAGATACACAATGGAATATCATTAGCACATAAAAAAAGAAGGAAATTTTACCTTTTATGACAACATGGATGAACTTAAAGGAAGGAACAAGAAAAACAAGCTCATAGATACAGAGAACAGATTGGCAATTGGTGGCTGCCAAAGGCAGGGGTTGGGACAATGAGAGAAATGGGAAAAGGGGGCAAAAGATAAAAACAAACACATGCACACAAAACAACCAAGAAACACAAAAATAGCAGAAATCAATGAAACAGAAAACAAAAGTAATAGAAAGGAATCAATGAAACCTAAAGCTATTTCTATAAGAATATTAGTAATATAGATAAACCACTAACCAGACTATTTAAGGATTAATAAAAGAGAGAATAAATAAATTACCAACATCAGGAATGAGAAAAAGGACATCACTTCAGGTCTGCACATTGAATTCACTGTTTTAGAAATACCCTAAAGAAAACTTGAGATCCAGATGACTTCTCTGGTGAATTCTGTAATGTATTTAAGGAAGAAAGAATACCAATCCTACACAAACTCCTGTAGATAATACAAAAGTGAATACATCTCAACTCATTCCATGGGGCCAGCATTACCCTAAAACCAAGAGCAAAAATATTAAAGGAAAATTTAGACCAATATCCCTCATGATGGCTAAACCTTAACAAAATTTCAGTAAGTCAAATTTAACTATACATAAAAATGGATAATAATACATCATGAACAAGTGCATTTTATCACAGGAATACATGGTTGAAATATTAGTCATTGTAATTCATGATATTAGCATGTTAAAAAAAGAAAAGTATATCATCATCTCTAAAGATTAAAAAAATCATTGGACAAAATTCAACATCCTTCATTATAACTTACAGCAAACTAAGGATGGAAAAAAATTCTAAATCATTCATTCTAAAGGAAGGCATCTTTAAAAAACCTTCAGCTAATATCAGAGTTAATAGTAAAAGACTAATGCCCTTTCCCCTAAAATAAAAACAAAGAAAGTCAATGTCATAGCCTCTGAATCTTCCTTTGGCTTTGCAATTAGAGCCCATGGTTCCCTCTTGTATCAATAAGATTATGTTTATAACCACTACTGGAGCACTTAACATATTTTATTTAATCCATTTACCCTTCTGTCTCTCACTCTACAGTGACCTTGTAAGGATAAGCCTTTTGTTTTACTCAACTCTGTATGAATGTTTAACAGTTGTAATGGGTCTTTTTTTTTTTAATTTTTTAAAATTTATTTATGATAGTCACACAGAGAGATAGAGAGAGGCAGAGACATAGGCTGAGGGAGAAGCAGGCTCCATGCATCGGGAGCCCCACGTGGGATTTGATCCCGGGTCTCCAGGATCGCGCCCTGGGCCAAAGGCAGGCGCTAAACCGCTGCGCCACCCAGGGATCCTGTTGTAATGGGTCTTAAGGTTCATCTAGTTCAGTCATCCTATTTTCCACTAGAGGAAAGCAAATCCTAGAGAGATAAAATAACTTGTCCAATATCCTACAGCAACTTAGTTGATAATAAACTGTGTCTTTTCATCTAAGAGGTACTCTGTCTTTGCATCGATCATTAAATAGATTTCATTCACATTATAAATGAGAAAATTAGGGGATCCCTGGGTGACTCAGTGGTTTAGCGCTGCCTTTGGCCCCAGGGTGTGATCCTGGAGTCCCGGGTCAAGTCCTGCATCAGGATCCCTGCATGGAGCCTGCTTCTCCCTCTCCCTCTGCCTGTGTCTCTGCCTCTGTGTGTGTGTGTGTGTGTGTCTCATGAGTTAAAAAAGAAAAATCTTTAAAAAATAATAAATAATAAATGAGAAAATTATATGCGTTTAATTACTTGCCCACAGTCAATATTATGTGTTAAAATAAGGAGGACAGAAAGACAAAAGTTGTTTCATGTTAAAAATATTTTTGTTGTTGCAGGATGAATATTTTCCACTGATTCACTTTTGCCCTGTGCAACAAAAACCTGTCTTAACCATAAGAAAATAAGCTTAGAGATGCAATCTAAAAATCTGAAACTATGACTTTATATTAAAATGTGAAATACTCAATTTCTTGCTTCAAGTGCCACTTTAAATGAACCATCTTTGGTGTGTTTGCAAACATTCCCAACTTTATTCTCTAATAATATTTGTGATACCTTACACGAATACAAATAATATCAGGATGGAAACTTAAATAGATTAACATTTTGGAAAAAACAATGAAAAATAAGTGAGGATAGCAAAATTCACCCTAAAGTAATTATGAGATGACACAAGAAATACATACCATGGAATCCTGGACAATTTCTACATGTGAGCCACAAATTTAGCTCTAGATTCCTTTCGGTCAAAGCCAATAAATAAATGTAATCAGTTACAAGATTTACAAGAGTCAATAAGGTAATATGTCTCAGAAGAAGCAGGAATTTTCCTTATATTGAAACCTGAAAGAAATATTATCATTAAAGTGACACTGTGTGGTAGTAAACAATCTTAACAATATCCCTACAATAATAACCGCAGTGAGTTTCATGAAGGAAAGGAAGCTGGGGTGACCTATACCACAGTAAGATCCATAGCTCTTTAAGAAAGGAGCTGAGGGTCACCTAGGTGGCTCAGTCAGTTGAGCATCCAACTCTTGGTTTCGGCTCAGGTCATGATCTCAGGTTTTTTAGATTGAGGCCCCTGTTGGGCTTAGCGCTCAGCAGAGAGCCTGCTTGAGGTTTTCTCTGTCCCTCTCCCTCTCCCATTCCCCCCTGCTTTCTCTCTATCTCTCTCTAAAATCAATCAATCAATCTTAAAAGAAGGAAGGAAGAGAGCGAGTGAGTGAGCTTGGGGTGCCCTGGGTGGATCATTTGGTAGAGCATGTGACTCTTGATCTCAGACTTGTGAGTTCAAGCCGCAGATTGGGTGTAAATTAATTAATTAATCTTAAAAACAAACAAACAAAAAAAACAAACAAAAAAAAAAAAAAAAAAAAGAAAGGAAGTGAGCCCAACTAAAAATAAACATTTGAGAGGGAGGCTGATATGGAAGCTAAAGTGTGAGCCTGATAATAAACACTTCCATAATCTCTTACTACAAAAACCTTCTAGGAGGTTTAGTATGGTATGCTCTCTCACCAAGTCAAGAGCTTTGTAAGGGGTTCTTCTATAGGTAAAATTTTCTGCATATCATCCCCTCCTATCTTTTTGGTATGTATAACTTATCTGAAATTCAAAGGCTGGGTAATACAAAGATCATGGATTTTAGAACACTCTGCTACTTGGGATCCCTAGGTGGTTCAGCGGTTTAGCGCCTGCCTTCGGCCGGGGGCGTGATCTTGGAGTCCTGGGATAGAGTCCCGGGTCAGGCTCCTTGCATGGAGCCTGCTTTTTCCTCTGCCTGTGTCTCTGTCCACCCACCCGCCCTGTGTCTCTCATGAATAAATAAATAAGATCTTTTTAAAAAAAATTATATAAAAAAAGAACACTGCTACTAGTCATAAAGTGCATGAAGCAACACTATTTCAATAGTACCATGTACATGGAGAAACTTGTTATATGTGAGAAGAATTTCAATAGGTATGTCTTGAGTAAACAAAGACAAGGTTTTCTAGAGAACCAATCTTACAAAAGAGATGAGAGACATATTAAATTGTGTGATAAATTCATGAATATTTACTATACTTTTCTCACTTTTGTCTGTTTGAAAGTTGCTATAAAAACTAAAAATAGGGCAGCCCTGGTGGTGCAGCGGTTTAGCGCCGCCTGCAGCCCAGGGTGTGATCCTGGAGACAGGGGATCGAGTCCCACATCAGGCTCCTTGCATGGAGCCTGCTTCTCCCTCTGCCTGTGTCTCTGCATCTCTTTCTCTCTCTCTGTGTGTGTCTCTCATGAATAAATAAAATCTTATAAAAAATATTTAAAAAAAAAACTAAATATAACGGGGGGGATCCCTGGGTGGCTCAGCGGTTTAGCGCCTGCCTTTGGCCCAGGGCGCAATCCTGGAGTACCAGGATCGAGTCCCGCGTCGGGCTCCCAGCATGGAGCCTGCTTCTCCCTCCTCCTGTGTCTTTGCCTCTCTTTCTATGTCTATCATAAATAAATAAATAAATCTTAAAAAAAAAAAACTAAATATAATGGGATGCCTGGGTGGCTCAGTGGTTGAGCATCTGCCTTTGGCTCGGGTCTTACATCGGGCTTCCTGCATGGAGCCTGCTTCTCCAAGTTCTTTTTTTAAAAGATTTTATTTATTTATTCATGAGAATCAGAGAGAGAGAGGCAGAGACATAGGCAAGAGGGAGAAGCAGGCTCCATGCAGGAAGCCCGATGTGGGACTCGATCCTGGGTCTCCAGGATCATGCTCTGGGCTGAAGGTGGTGCTAAAACGCTGAGCCACCCAGGCTGCCCTCTATGTTCTGCCTCTCTCTCTCTCTCTCTCTCTCTCTCATGAATAAATAAATAAAATCTTTTAAAAAAAACCACTAAATATAATTATATTGAAGATCCTCATAGAGATCAATGAAGTAACATTTGTTTATGAAAAATAACAAGAGATTATAAAACAAATTAAATAAGAATAGATGGATACAAAATATAATTATAACTTCCGTAAATGAGAATGCCTGGGTGGCTCAGTGGTTGAGCGTCTGCCTTTGGCTCAGGGCATGATTCCGGGGTTCCGGGATCGAGACCCACATGAGGCTTCCTGCATGGAGCCTGCTTCTCCCTCTACCTGTGTCTCTGCTTCTCTGTGTCTCTCATGAATAAATAAGTAAAATCTTAAAAAAAAAAAAAAAAGAACTACCATAAATGGAAATAGTAGTAATAGAAATTTAAAAGAAACCCCCAAACAACCCAATTATAAATGGACAAAGATTTGAATAAATATTTTAGAAAAGAAGCTATATGGATGCTGGAATAAGCACATGGAAGGATGCTCAACATATTAATCATCAGGGAAATACAAGTTAAAACTTCAACAAAACACCACTTCACATTCACTAGTATAGCTATAATAAAAAAGACAGGGACACCTGAGTGGCTCAGTGGTTGAGCATCTTGCCTTCAGCTCAGGGTGTGATCCTGAAGACACGGGATTGAGTCCCACATCGGGCTCCCTGCATGAAGCTTGCTTTTTCCTTTGCCTATGTCTCTGCTTCTCTCTCTGTGTGTCTCTCATGAACAAATAAGTAAAATCTAAAATAAAATAATAATAATAATAATAATAATAATAATAAAAGACAGACAAAAACAAGTGTTGGAAAAGATATGGAGAAGTAGAACCCTGGGACGCCTGGGAGGCTCAGTGGTTGAGCATTTGCCTTTGGCTCAAGTCATGATCCTGGGGTCCTGGGATCAAGTCTCACATTGAGGTCCCCTTAGGGAGCCCGCTTCTCCCTCTATGTCTTTGCCTCTCTGTGTCCCTCATGAATACATAAATAAAATCTTAAAAAAAAAAAAAGAAATAGAATCCTCCTATGTTATTGATGGGTATATAAATGCTACAGCTACTATGGCAGTTTCTTAGAAATTAAACATGAATTTACAATAGAACCCAGCAATTCATCTATCCAAGAAAATGAGAACAATTTCACACAAAGACTTGTACACAAAAATTCATCCAGCATTATTCATAATAGTTCAAAGCAGAAACAATCCAAATGTCTATCAACTAGTGAAGAAATAACCATAATGTGGTAGTTATAACTATATAATAGAACACTGTCAGCAGTATAAAGCAACAAACAACTGATACAGGCTACAGAATGGATAAACCTCAAAGAAACTAGATGCATAACACATGTATCATTCCATTCGTACAAAATGTCCAGAAAAGGCAAATCTATAGAAATATAAAGTATATTAGTGGTTGCCTAGGGCTGGATGTGGGAACAAGGGTGACTGCAAATGGGCACAAGGGATTATTTTTGTGTGAGAGAAATGTTCTAAACCTGGATTGTGAGAATGGTTGCACAACTTTATCAATTTACTAAAAATCATTGAATTGCATATTTTAAAGCAGATAAAAAATTTGCTATACATTGAATGTTTGTACCCCCCCCCCCATTCATATGTAAGCAGAGTCCTCATGAATAGGATCAGTGCTCTTGTAAAAGAGGCTCCAGAGAGCTCTCTTCATCCTTTCTGTTCTCATCAGACCCTTAATCTGCTGGCCCCTTCATCTTAGACTTCTGAGCTTCTAAAACTATGAGAGAAAAATTTCTGCTCTTCATTAGCCACTCAGTTTATGATGGTTTTCTTACAGCCGCCCAAAGGGACAAAATTATACCTTGATGAAGCAACTACTAACAGTTTCTTGTGTATTCTTCTAGATAGGTCTATATGTTTACATACATAATTACACATATTATTTTTGAAAGGTACCATTCAAACTATCTCCCACTGTCTAGTTCTGTTTGATTTTTTTTTAAGATTTTGTTTATTTGACAGAAAGAGAGAAAGTACAAGCAAAGGGAGTGACATAAGGAAAGGGAGAAGCATGAGCAGGGAGCCCGATGTGGGGCTTCATCCCAGGACCCTGGGATCATGACTTGAGCAGAAGGCAGATGCTCAACCGACTGAGCCACCCAGGCACCCCATTCTGTTTGATTTTTAAGATAGATCCTGTAGATCTTTCCATAGTAGTATATGCATTGATCCATCATTCTTATTAATACATAGAGAGCATTCTGCTATATAACCATACCATTGATGAATTTTTAGATTATTTCAATCAATTTTGCATTGTAATTAATGTTAAGTAAATATCTTGGTATATAATTTCATATAAGTGTGCTATTACCCACAAGAGTACATTATTACCTATAAGTAGAATTTCTGAGGCAAAGGGTCCGTGCATGGTAATTTTGTTATGCTTTCAAATTGAATTGATCTCCATACAGGTCAATTTACACTCCAGTCAGCAATGCATGAGGATATATTGACAACACATTTTTTTAAAGATTTTATTTATTTATTCATGAGAGACAGAGAGAGAGAGAGAGAGAGAGAGAGAGAGAGAGGCAGAGACACAGGCAGAGGGAGAAACAGACTCCATGCAGGGAGCCTGACATGGGACTCTATCCTGGATCCAGGATCAGGCCCTGGGCTAAAGGAGGTGCTAAACCACTGAGCCACCCGGGCTGCCCTGACAACACAATTTTGACAACACAAGTTAACAAACTTTTAATTTCTATGCCAGTCTAAAATGTTATTTAAAAACACACTTCAGTTTACATTAACTTGTCTCTTACAAGAACAGAAATTGTGGGCTCTGGGGTGGTTCACTTGGTTAAGCGTCTGCCTTTGGCTCAGGTCATGATCCTAGGGTCCTGGGATGGAGTCCTAGGTAGGGCTCTCTGCTCAGTGGAGAGCCTCTTCTCCTTTTCCCTCTGCCTGCCACACCACACCCCCTGCTTGTGCTCTCTTTCCATTTATCAAATAAATAAATAAAATCCTTAAAAAGAAAACTTCATAACCCACAAAATAAAAAATCCCTAAAAAAAAAAACAATTCCCTAACAATGGCATGCCTGGCTGACTCAGCAATAGTGCACATGACTCATGATCTTGGGGCCATGAGTTTGAGCCCCACATTGTGGGCAGAGTCACTCAAAGAAAAACCCTAACAAAATATTAATTAATATAATCTAGCAACTTTAAAAATGATAACATATAACTTATGGAACAAAAATAATTTTAAGGAAAATCTTAAATTTCCTATTGGAGTTTATCGCAAGAGAACAAGGTTGACTAAATTTGTGATAATCAATCAATCAATATAATTAAACATATAAAGACTAAAAAAGAAAAACCATATGATTTTCCCAATAGACACAATTATTTAACAAAATTCAACATCCAATTATGATAACAATTCTAAGTAAACTATGAATTGAAGGTAAGTTCACAAACTTGATAAAGAACATCTATGAAAAAACTGTAGCTAATATACTTACATGGAAAGACCAAATGCTTTCCTCTTAAGATCTGGAAGAGTCCGAGAAAATGTGCTCTCACCATTTCTATACATCATTGCTATGAGGTCCAAGTTAGTGAAATAAGGCAAAGGAAAAAAAAAAGAAAGTCATATGCACTGGAAAAGAAGAGTTACTGTCTATCTAGGAAGAAAAAGAGAATCTACAGAAAGTTACTATGTTATAACTTGCAAGTTTTAAAAGGTATCAGAGCTCAAGATCAATGTACCATAACGAACTGTATTCTGTATATTAGTGACAAATAATTCTGTATATTAGTGAAAATCATACGATTTACAACAGCATCAAAACATGAAATATTTGTGACTAAATCTAACAAAATACATGCAGTATTTGTATGTTGAAGGTTATTCTCATTGCTGAGAGACAGTAAAGAAGATTGAACTAAATGGAGAGATGATACCACGTACATGTTTGGGAAGACAATACTGTTCCAATGTAATTCTCCTTGAATTGATCTATATATTCAACATAATCCCAACTAAAAGCTTTTGGAGACATTGAAAAACTGATTCTCAAATTATATGGAAATATAAAGGATCTCAAAGAGCAAAATGATTTTCATAAAGGAGAACAAATTTGGGGACTCACACTACCTAATTTCAAGAGTTTTTTTTTTTTTAATATTTTATTTATTTTATTCATGAGAGAGAGAGAGAGAGTGAGAAGCAGGCTCCTCGCAGGGAGCCCGATGTGGGACTGGATCCCGGACCGGGATCACACCCTGAGCCAAAGGCAGACGCTTAACCGCTAAGCCACCCAGGGGTCCTTAACGACTTATAAGGCTACAATAACCAAGATAGTGTCACAATCCTGTAAGGATAGACACATAGCTCAATGGAGCACAACAGTGTCCAGAAATAGATCAAGTTTCAACAATGTTGTCAAGATAATTCAACTAGGAAAGAATAGTTTTTTCAACAAATGGTGATGAGACAATTATACTTCCACATTAAATAATTTTAACTGTTACTTCACATCATATTAAAAAAATAATTCAAAATGGATCAGAGGCTTAACAGTTAAAATTTAAGGTTTTAAGAGGGGCGCCTGACTGGCCTAATTAGTGGAACATGCAACTCTTGATTTCAGGGTTGTAAATTTGAGCCCTACATTGGGTGCAGAGATTACTTAAAAAAATAAAACCTTAGGGGTGCCTGGGTGGCTCAGTCTGTTAAGCGTCTGCCTTTGGCTCAGGTCATGATCTCAGGGTCCTGGGATCCAGCCCCATATTGGGCTCCCTGCTCCAAGGGAAGCTTGCTTCTCCCTCTCCCTCTGCCTGCCACTCCCCCTGCTCCTGTTCTCTGTCTCTGTCACGTGAAAAAAAAAAATCCTTAAAAAAACCTTAATACTTTTACAAGACATCAGACAAAATCTTTGTGACCTTGAGTTAGGGAAATATTTCTTAGCTAAGATGCAAAATGCATCAATCATCAAAAAAATCATAGTCTGGACACCCTCAGTTTAAAAGTCCTGCCTTTTGAAAGTACCTCTAATAAATTTATGGGATGAGCTAGAAACCAAGAGAATATATCCAAAAGACATATATATATAAAAGGACTTATATGCATACTATTAAGAAAAACACCACCTTAAAACCCAATAATAGACAACCCAATTTTTTAAATGAGAAAAAAAGGATTTGGACACCTCATCATATACAGATGGCAAATTAGCACAGGCAAACATATTCAAAGTTACAGAATAGCAAATTAAAACAGTAACATTACATACTAAAATGGTTTAAAAAAAAACAAAAGCTGATCATTTTAAGGGCTAATAAGGATTTAGAGCAACTGAAATCATTAGATATTGCTGGTGGGAATGCAAAAAAAGCATATCTAGAAAACAGTTTGGCAGTTTCTCCTGAAGTTAAACATACGATTACCATACTGACCCTTTTTGGTATCTACTCCCCTTCAAAATGAAAACATGTCTACACAAGTACCTGTATGTTAATGTTTACAGCTGCCTTATTCATAATATTAAAATTAAAAACAACTCAAATGCCCATCAATTGGCTTCATACTATATGATTCCATTTATATGGCAAACTGGAAAAGACAAACTACAGTGAAAGAAATCAGGTCAATGTTTGCCAGGAACTGGGAATTCACCAGTGTTCTCTTCCAGGACTTGTATGATTTTATCTCTTATATTTAAATATCTAATCCATTTGGAATTTGGCCTGGTATTAGAAATTGATTCCCTGGGCACCTGGGTGGTTCAGTGGTTGAACGTCTGCCTTTGGCTCAGGTCATGATCCCGGGGTCCTGGGATCGAATCCCACATCAAGCTCCCTGCAAGGAGCCTGCTTCTGCCTCTGCCTATGTCTCTGCCTCTCTCTGTGTCTCTCATGAACGAATACATAAAATCTTTAAAAAAAAAAAAAAAAAAAAAAAGGAAGAAAGAAAGAAAGAAATTGATTCCTTTTAGTTATTTAAAATCCCAACTTTTGGGGCACCTAGGTGGCTCAGTTGTTTAAGCGTCTGCCTTCAGCTCAGGTCATGATCTCAGGGTCCAGGGATCAAGCCCCACATGGGGCTCCCTGCTCAGCGGGGAGCCTGCTTCTCCCTCTCCTCTCCAGTTGTACTCTTTCTCGCTCTCTTTCACAAATAAAATCTTTAAATTAAAAAAATCCCAACTTTTCATGACACATCATTATATACCTAATAAAACAGCTAAAGTTTTAAAAAGTCCTTAAAAAGTGAAAATACCAAACACTGTCAAGAATATGGAAAACCCAGATGTCTCATAAATTGCTGGTGGAACTATAAAATGGTAAAGCTACACTAGAAGAGTTTGGCAGTTTATTAAAAAATGAAACATATATACATCACTTAAAAAAAAGATTTTATTTATTCATGAGAGACACACAGAGAGAGGCAGAGACATAGGCAGAGGGAGAAGCAGGCTCTCTGCTGGGAGCCTGATAAGGGACTTGGTCCCAGGACCCCAGGATCATGACCTGAGCTGAAGGCAGATGCTCAACCACTGAACTACCTAGGGGACCTACAACATGACTTTTTGTTCCCTACTTTTGGAAGCTCTTTTTATATTAGGGGTACAAAGCTTTTGTTTTTGACATGTCACGCTCCTGGGCATTTGTCCAGATAAATGAATAAAGGCCACACAAAAACCAAACTGTGGTACATTCATATGATGGAATACTACTCAGTAACAAAAAGGAACAAACTATTAATATATGAAACTGCTTGAATCTCAAGAAAGGCATGCCGAGGGATCCCTGGGTGGCGCAGCGGTTTGGCGCCTGCCTTTGGCCCAGGGCGCGATCCTGGAGACCCGGGATCGAGTCCCACGTCGGGCTCCCGGTGCATGGAGCCTGCTTCTCCCTCTGCCTGTGTCTCTGCCTCTCTCTCTCTCTCTCTGTGACTATCATAAATAAAAAAAAATAAAAAATAAAAAAAAAATAAAAAAAAAAAGAAAGGCATGCCGAGTTAAAAAAAAAAGATAATTTCAATGGGTCACATATTATATTATTCCATTTATGTAACATTCTTCAAGTGAAAAAATTATAGAAATGGAGAATAGTGACTGCTTGTGGTTAGGCTTGTGAGGGTGGGAGAAAGGAATGGGTGTGACTATAAAGTGGCACATGGGAGATATTTGTAGCAATGAAGTAGTTCTGGGTCTTGACTGAAGTGCATAAAGAATCTTTGTATGAGATAAAATAGCATGAACATGTGCACACACATTGTATCAATATCATTTTTTTAAAATATATTTTTTTAATTTTTATTTATGATAGTCACACACAGAGAGAGAGGGGCAGAGACACAGGCAGAGGGAGAAGCAGGCTCCATGCACCGGGAGCCCGACGTGGGATTCCACCCCGGGTCTCCAGGATTGTGCCCTGGGCCAAAGGCAGGCGCTAAACCTCTGTGCCACCCAGGGATCCCCGTTGTATCAATATCAATTTTGATGTAGCATAGCAATCACTTTTTGGCATTTTGGCTAAGATCAAATGTAATATTTGTTCTTATCTGTTTAATATCTGATAGGTCTTCTGAGGACAATATATTAAGTGGATTTTTGGAGCAGGGAGATGGAATAGGAGATTACTCTGTTCACTTGATGACTTGATCTGGTATTGCAGTACCTTTGGGAACAGCGCACCCCCTTGGGGGAAATATCCAGGTGTCTAAATTCAGCTTGAGCTGTGGTGGGTTGTTTGAGATTGTGTGCTGGATGCTTCTGCCTTCTAGTGTCTGGGTGGGCGGCTTGTGCCTGGCTCAGTATGTGCCTGACCATACTATGGACTCTACTTATTAAAAGATTTTACAGAAAGAGTGTGAGTAGGAGGAGGAACAGAGGGAGAGGGACAAGCAGACTGTGCTGACTGCAGAGCCCTACTCTGGGCTTGATCCTGTGACCCAGAGGTCCTGATTTGAGATGAACCCAGGGGTCAGATGCTTAACTGACTGAGCCACCAAGGCACCCCTACCCATTCAACTATTAATTGACATTTGTTGGGTTTCTAGGTTGGGGTTATTATAAATACTACTGCTATGTGTATTTGTTTTCCCCATAAACTATATACTTAAGAGTAAATTCCTGGGTCAAAAGATATGTGGGTCTGGAAATTTATTAGATAATTCTAAAGTGTTTCTTTTTTTAAGATTTTTAAATTTTATTTATCATGAAAGACACACAGAGAGGCAGAGACATAGGCAGAGGATGAAGCAGGCTCCCTGTGGGGAGCCTGTTGCAGGACTCATTCAGGACCTGAGTGAAAGGCAGATGCTCAACCACTGAGCCATCCTCTAAAGTGTTTTCTAAAGTGGTTGTATCCATTTTTAGTCCCACTTAATCCCAGTTCCAGTTACTCCATATCTTTCCAACACTTGGTATTGTTAGTTTCTCTGGTTAGGCATTATGCTGGAGTATAAAGAGATATCACTGTAGTCTAATATATAATTTCCTGATTACTAATGAGATTGGATAACTTATACGTGGTGTGTGTGCACGTGCGTGTATGCCATTTGATTTTTCTCTTTGGTGAGTATGTTTTCAAGATTTGACCATTTTTCCCCCCACTGAATGATTTCTTAATTTGTAGGAGTCTTTGTAGATTCTGGTTATGTACCCACCATTAGTTATTTTTATAAAGATTTATTTATTTATTATTTTGTTCCCTACTTTTGGAAGCTCTTTTTATATTAGGGGTACAAAGCTTTTGTTTTTGACATGTCACGCTCCTGGGCATTTGTCCAGATAAATGAATAAAGGCCACACAAAAACCAAACTGTGGTACATTCATATGATGGAATACTACTCAGTAACAAAAAGGAACAAACTATTAATATATGAAACTGCTTGAATCTCAAGAAAGGCATGCCGAGGGATCCCTGGGTGGCGCAGCGGTTTGGCGCCTGCCTTTGGCCCAGGGCGCGATCCTGGAGACCCGGGATCGAGTCCCACGTCGGGCTCCCGGTGCATGGAGCCTGCTTCTCCCTCTGCCTGTGTCTCTGCCTCTCTCTCTCTCTCTCTGTGACTATCATAAATAAAAAAAAATAAAAAATAAAAAAAAAATAAAAAAAAAAAGAAAGGCATGCCGAGTTAAAAAAAAAAGATAATTTCAATGGGTCACATATTATATTATTCCATTTATGTAACATTCTTCAAGTGAAAAAATTATAGAAATGGAGAATAGTGACTGCTTGTGGTTAGGCTTGTGAGGGTGGGAGAAAGGAATGGGTGTGACTATAAAGTGGCACATGGGAGATATTTGTAGCAATGAAGTAGTTCTGGGTCTTGACTGAAGTGCATAAAGAATCTTTGTATGAGATAAAATAGCATGAACATGTGCACACACATTGTATCAATATCATTTTTTTAAAATATATTTTTTTAATTTTTATTTATGATAGTCACACACAGAGAGAGAGGGGCAGAGACACAGGCAGAGGGAGAAGCAGGCTCCATGCACCGGGAGCCCGACGTGGGATTCCACCCCGGGTCTCCAGGATTGTGCCCTGGGCCAAAGGCAGGCGCTAAACCTCTGTGCCACCCAGGGATCCCCGTTGTATCAATATCAATTTTGATGTAGCATAGCAATCACTTTTTGGCATTTTGGCTAAGATCAAATGTAATATTTGTTCTTATCTGTTTAATATCTGATAGGTCTTCTGAGGACAATATATTAAGTGGATTTTTGGAGCAGGGAGATGGAATAGGAGATTACTCTGTTCACTTGATGACTTGATCTGGTATTGCAGTACCTTTGGGAACAGCGCACCCCCTTGGGGGAAATATCCAGGTGTCTAAATTCAGCTTGAGCTGTGGTGGGTTGTTTGAGATTGTGTGCTGGATGCTTCTGCCTTCTAGTGTCTGGGTGGGCGGCTTGTGCCTGGCTCAGTATGTGCCTGACCATACTATGGACTCTACTTATTAAAAGATTTTATTTATTTTATTTTATTTATTTAATTTATTTATTTATTTATTATTTATTTATTTATTTATTTATGAGACAGAAAGAGTGTGAGTAGGAGGAGGAACAGAGGGAGAGGGACAAGCAGACTGTGCTGACTGCAGAGCCCTACTCTGGGCTTGATCCTGTGACCCAGAGGTCCTGATTTGAGATGAACCCAGGGGTCAGATGCTTAACTGACTGAGCCACCAAGGCACCCCTACCCATTCAACTATTAATTGACATTTGTTGGGTTTCTAGGTTGGGGTTATTATAAATACTACTGCTATGTGTATTTGTTTTCCCATAAACTATATACTTAAGAGTAAATTCCTGGGTCAAAAGATATGTGGGTCTGGAAATTTATTAGATAATTCTAAAGTGTTTCTTTTTTTTAAGATTTTTAAATTTTATTTATCATGAAAGACACACAGAGAGGCAGAGACATAGGCAGAGGATGAAGCAGGCTCCCTGTGGGGAGCCTGTTGCAGGACTCATTCAGGACCTGAGTGAAAGGCAGATGCTCAACCACTGAGCCATCCTCTAAAGTGTTTTCTAAAGTGGTTGTATCCATTTTTAGTCCCACTTAATCCCAGTTCCAGTTACTCCATATCTTTTCCAACACTTGGTATTGTTAGTTTCTCTGGTTTAGGCATTATGCTGGAGTATAAAGAGATATCACTGTAGTCTTAATATATAATTTCCTGATTACTAATGAGATTGATAACTTATACGTGTGTGTGTGTGCACGTGCGTGTATGCCATTTGATTTTTCTCTTTGGTGAGTATGTTTTCAAGATTTGACCATTTTTCCCCCCACTGAATTGATTTCTTAATTTGTAGGAGTTCTTTGTAGATTCTGGTTATGTACCCACCATTAGTTATTTTTATAAAGATTTTATTTATTTATTCATGAGAGACACAGAGAGAGAGAGGCAGAGACACAGGCAGAGAGAGAAGCAGGCTCCATGCAGGGAGCCTGATATGGGATCCGATCCAGGTTCACGCCCTGAGCTGAAGGCAGACGCTCAACTGCTGAACCTCTCAGGCGTCCCTACCCACCATTAGTTATATGTGTTACAAATATCTTGAACTCTGTGGGTTCATTTCTATTCTCTTAATGATAGTTTCTGATGAGCAGAAATTCTTAATTTTAATGTATCCAAATACATAATTTTTCCTTTGTAGTCAGCGCTTTTTGTATCCTTATAAATAAATTTTTTCCTAATCCAAGGTCATGATAATTAATATTCTTCTAATATTATCTTTGAGGAGAGACAAACCTGAGGGCCGACCTTCAAATCATCAAGCTTCCCTGCTTGAATTGGGACATTAACTTTCTACCCTTGGGCTGGGATTTATACCACTGGCTCCCCGGGTTCTCAAGCCTTCAGACTTGGATTCCTGGAGTTACACTATTGACTTTCCTGAAGGTAAGGCCAGGAAGTCTTTTATTTCTTTTTTTAAATTATTGTTATTTTAAATAGGCTCTAAGCCGGGCATGGAGCCCAACATGGGACTTGAATTCACAACCTGAACTGAGATCAAGAATTGGATGCTTAACTGAGTCACCTAGGCACACCAGAAAATCTTGATCTGTAGATTCAAGAAGTTCAACAAAACCCAAGTAGGATACATTTTTTAAAACCAAGACACCAAGACACAACTTCAGATTGGAGATGGAAGCTATTGGGACTTCTTAGCTTCATATATATATATATATATATATGCACACAATGTATATATTTTATATATATATATACACAAAATTTCAGTTATATGTATACAAAATTTTATTTATACTTATAATCTCTCTCCACATTCACACATAGACACAAACGCATGCCTGCACATGTGTACACACACAAATATATCTCCTATTGGTTCTGTTTCTCTGGAGAACCTTAATACATCCAAATTCAAATGTAATTACATAAAGTATTAATGGATTAAATATTTCAGATAAATGATTTAGCCTACATTAAAAACAACAATTGTATGTTACTTTAAAAAGCACATTTTAAAAACATTCAAAAAGAGGTGGTGCCTGGGTGGTTCAGTCAGTTAAGCATCTGACTTTTGATCTCAGCTCAGATCTTGATCTCAGGGTCGTGAGTTCAAGCCCCATGTTGGGCCTTACGTTGGGCCCCACATTGGGCTCCATACTGGGAGTGGAGCCTACTTAAAGAAAAAAAAATAAAAAATGTGCAAAAAGCTTAAAGGCAAAAAAAAAAAAAAAAAAAAAAAAGAAAAAGAAAAAAAAGCTTAAAGGCAAATGTTTGGAGAAAGACACACTTTGTCAACACTAGCCAACAGAAAGCTGATATACTATTTAAGCAAAATAAAAACCACTGAAGATAAAAAGCTCACTTAATTATGAAGGTAAAAATTTAAAAAATTAATTATGAAGGTGTAAGAATTGTATATTTATAAATATCTAATAACAAAGTCTTCAAATGCAGGAAAGTAACACTTGACAGTTCTACAAACAAATCCACATTCTTGTGAAATTCTAAACACGTCTCTCACAGTAATTAATATAACAAGACACAAAACCAGCAAGAAAATATAAGAATTGAACTTTATATTTTGTCAAGCATTTTTGTTATTTTCAGAGGGGGCATTTATTATATGATTTACCTATTGTGTCATTACAAGAAGCTATGCTTCTTTTCCACTAGGAAAAGGACACCACAACTCAACTGCTGCCAACAGTAAATATCTGGGTCATGCAAAGATATCTTAAGATGGGAAAGTTTTTAAAGCCTATTTGAAAATGAGGGTAAGGAACAATGATATTGGACAGGAAGACGGTAAGCAGAGACTAAAGTCTCTCCAAAAAAATGGAATGAACAGTAGAAATCGGGGCTTAGCATTAGGAGGAAGGTTCTCTCTGGGAATCCAAATAAACTTTGGTGAAAAACAAGATGTTATAATAAAAAAATGCAATGGATTTGAAATCATCCTGGATCTTTCTTTTACTAATTCTATGCTCTTGGACCAGTTATTGACATTTTGAACCTCAGGTTTCTTTCTTTCTTTTTTTTTTTTCCTTAAGACTTTTAAATTTATTTATTCATGAGGCAGAGACACAGGCAGAGGGAGAAGTAGGCTCCCTGCGGGGAGCTGTATGTGGGACTCAACCCCAGAACTCCTGTAAGGAGTCCATAAAATAAAGATCATTCTATCTATCCCTATGAGGGTTAAATTTTCCTGTTATAGGCTCTCCGAGCACTGTGTCTATCTTCCTTCAAGCAATTTATTATTGAGTGTCTACACTGTGTTAGAATCCCACACAATGGTGAATAAGACAGATCAAGTTTATCATTATCTTCCTAGAACCTGGCACGCCTGGCAGATAGTAAATATTCAACAAATATCCTTCAATGGTGAGCTTGTATAAAAACAAAAACAAAACCCATAGGGAGTACAAAAGTATCCAATAAATGACAAGAGGCTTTCAACAATAAAATACAGGTTATTATACTTTCTAAGTAGTGTTCTTGATGCGGAAATAAGTGCATTATGTTCCTTCACCTAAATACATTTCAAAAATAAATAAATAAATAAATAAATAAATAAATAAATAAATAAATTTCATTAAAGAGGAAAACAGAAAAAAATACCTCATACTAAAGAAACATCCATTTAAAGGAAAATTTAGATAAGTAATTTCAAAACCCCAAAATCATAGGTTACATGACAAAATTATATACTCTGGATGTTAAAAGTGAAAAAATATTTTTCTTCCATTTCATTTTTCTATTACAAAAAATTAGATTTATGTAGGTATTACGTGTAACTTCAAACACATAAAAAGAACTTAAACAGTATACAATTAAACCTTATGCCCTCCACCTAGATTTACTATTAAATTTTTGCCACATTTGTTTCCTCAATTATTAACATTTTGCTACATTCACTTTAGTGATTTGTAACATATTGCCACATTTGTTCTCCCCCAAAAGCCATTTGAAAGTAATTGCACACAGAAAGATACTTCACCTCTAAGAACCTCAGCAAGTATCTCCTAAGAACTAAGACATTCAACATGAGCATGATATAACATTCCAGATGCTTAACCTTGGTACACCAATGCAGTCTACTATACAGTCAAATTTCCCAATCGCTTATTTAGTAGCTTTTACGATCTAGGATCTGAACAATAATCACACACAAAATTTAGGTATCACATCTTTTTTCCCAGAACTGCTCTACCACTTTTACTTTTATGATACTGCCTTTTTGCAGAATCTAGAGCTTTTATTTTGATGAAGGTCCTACAATTGTCTTATTGTTTTCTCATGATGAGATTCGGGTTAAACATTCTTGGCATTTGGCAGGTGATGCGTGCTTCCTAAGTGCATCAGATCAGAAGGCATAGATCTCCATTTCAAGATAAGCCCATTATTAAATTTTTCCTTAGGACAAACACTCATTCACTTTATTAAATTGGTTTCTGGTTAGTACAACCCCTCTCTGCAAGTATTCACGAGGTGGGAGCAGGGTGGGGTAGTGGGAAAGACACTGGGATGAGATCTTAGGTTCAGTGTCAATTTGGCCAATAATTAGTTGTGGGTCCCTAGGTAAATTTCTAAAAATTTTTATCGGGGGGGGGGGGCGGGGATTGTGCCAGATTTCTAAAGACCCTGAAAAAAAAAATTATTTATTTATTTATTCATGAGAGACACAGAGAGAGAGGCAGAGACACAGGCAGAGGGAGAAGCAGGCTCCCTGCAGGGAACTTGATGCAGGGCTTCATCCCAGGACCCCAGGATCACGACCTGAGCCAAAGGCAGACGCTGGACCACCCAGCCACCCAGGGGCCCCTCTAAAGCACCTCTGAATTCTAAAATTCCATGACTGTGAATTAAATTGTAGTAGAGGCAGAGCTGGACTTGGAATCAGGAGACCTGGATTTTTAGCACCGGTTCCACCACATACCAGCTAATGTGAACATTCACAAGCCATTTAATCTCTCTAAACCTCGCATAGATAGATTTACCCCCGCAGAGTTCGGAAGGATTAAGAGGGTTATTGCATGTCAAGGCGCATTACAAACCGTAAAGAACTACCCGAATATCAAGTATTATTTTTATTATGTCCAGTTTTTCCTCCTTTTTGATCTCATTAGTCAATCAGGGAAGAAAAAAAAAAAAAAAAGAAAAGAAAAGAAGACAGAAAGGGAAGACAGACCTCACCCATTTAAACTTTAAATCCCCGAAAACGACAGCATCCCTAATGGTGCGTCATTATCAGCGCACGGAATTGAGGAGAGTCTTATCCCGTGCAGGCTTACGCTTTGTTCACGACGCTGGCTGAAGTCACAAGACAGGTACTCACTTGCACAGGCCGATCCCTCCTAGGGAGATGGTGACCGCCCTGGGAAATCCCAATCTGGCGGGGGCAAGCCCCGGAGTGCGGTGTAGGAGAATGGCAACGGGGACTGGAAGGCCTCCGGGCTCGGGGATGGGTCGCGGGCGGCGCCCCGGGGGAGCTCCTGCGCCTGCAGCGCGCGGGGCCGGCCCTGCCGAGCGCTCAGCCTCCTCGGGCCCAGGGCATGTCCCCCCCCCCCCCCCCCCCCGAGCCAGCCGGCGGGACCTGTCACCCGGGCCGGCCCCTCATACTCTTGCAACACCTGGAGCCATTCGGGGTTCTTGTTTCCTAAACCTGCCCTACGGCTTCTTTGCAGCCTTTTGATTGGAACTCGGGGAACTTCGTTCGTTCGTGCACACGGGCCACATTCTTTTTTTTTTTTTTCTTCTTCTTCTCCCCCCCCCCCCCCGATTGTTCAGCAGCTCCGATAAAAAGTATCTCCCCGAAAGAGGCTCAGGGCGCGCACACGCCCCTCTGCCCGCACTGAGCAACCCACCAACTCTCTACGCCGCGAAGCGCCCGGCAGCGTCGCGGCTCAAGACTGCAGACGCCGCCCGACCCTGAAAATGGCTAACGAGGAGCGGCGGGAGAGCGGCGGCGCGGCGGACGTTGGTGCGGTTGGTCGTGCCTGACCTCCCGGCCCACGCAAGGGGTCGCGCCGCCCAGGTGACCGCCGCCGGCTCCGCCGAGCCCCGCCCCGCCCCGCCCCGCCCCCGCGCCAGTGCGCACGCGCGGCCGTCATCCGGGTGCTGGCGGCGGCTGCAGGTTGCGCCGGGGTGGCGGACAGGGGGCGGGGCCAGCGGCTCATTGTGCGCAGCGCTGCGCGGCGCCGGCGGCCGCCGAGGCCTGGGTCGAAGTTGGCGCTGCCGCCGCCCTGCAGCCCACTCGCTGCCTCGGCAGCGCGCTGCTCTTCTAAAATGGCTGCCGCTACCGGTGCTGTGGCAGCCTCCGCCGCCTCGGGTCCGGCGGAAGGTAAAAAGATCGCCGATCTGCGGGTCATCGATCTCAAGTCCGAGCTGAAGCGGCGGAACTTGGACATCACGGGGGTGAAGACTGTGCTGGTTTCCCGGCTGAAGCAGGTGAGGCCCGGCGAGGTCCGCGGAGGGGAGCGTAGGCCGCGCCTCGGAGCCCCCCGCTTCCGCCGCCGGGGCCCGCCGGGCTGCGCGGTGGGGAGGCCCCGGGCGGCGGCCGCGCGCGCGCGGGGAGGGCGAGGAGCCTCCCGCGGCGCCCCCGCCCCCGCCCCCGCCCCCGCGAGCCGCGCTGGGCCTGCGAGGGGCCCGCGAGCCGCGCGCGAGGCGCCCGGGACCGGCCGCGGCAGCCGAGCGCGCCCCTGCTCGCCCCGGGCCGGCCCCGCCGGGCTGCGAGGGCGGCGGCGGACACCCGGGAGGCGCTCGGCGCCCAGTGTTTGGCGGCGGTGAGCGCGTGCATTTCCCGGCCTCGGAGGGACTGGTTACTTCGGTGACTTCGGCGAAGTTACCGTTTAATTGTGCCCAACCGTTTCCTCCCCTTGGGGGGGGGGCGTGTGCGTGTGCGTGTGTGTGTGCAGGGGTGGGGAGTGGGAGAGGGAGTTGAGGGTGGGTCAGAGGAGCGGGTTTGTTTTCCGCTGGGTCTTCAGTTTTTGCATCAGAGCAGTCATCTGCTTTTTTTTTTTTTTCTTCTCCCCCATCCCATCCCTGATTACCTTTCTGCTTTTATTTCAGCGAGCGTTGGAATTGTAGTAGCGGGGAAATAAGTTTGCATTTTAGAAATTAGGGAGACTCTTTTGAGTCATTTACTTCCGCAGCTAAGCAGCTCTTCCGCAATGGAGCATAGATTTTTGTTCGCTATGATAATGTGTGATATTGGATTACCTCGACTCGGTAGAATTTAAAACTCCATGTGATTTTTTTTTTTTTTTTTTTTTTTTGGAGCCCTAATGATATTTTCTCCGTGAAAGTTTCTCTCCCTCGTGTAGTTTAATTGCTTGGGTTTTTTGTTTTGTTTTGTTTTGTTTTGTTTTGTTTTTTTGAAGTCGGTTTATGAAATGACTGGCAATTCGAATGTCTTGAGGCTTGAGGTTTGCTAATTTTTTTTTTTTTTTGCGTTTTTATAAAATAAGTTTAGATAGATTGTGTAGCATATTAACTTCTCTTTCTAATGTAGGCTATTGAAGAGGAAGGAGGCGATCCAGATAATATTGAATTAACTGTTTCAACTGATACTCCAAACAAGAAACCAACCAAAGGCAAAGGTTGTTACGAGTTATGAACATATTTTAAAATATATTTTGGTTATATAACTTGCCTCTGCTCTTGTGCCACTTGCCCTGTTTATATAGTGCTACTCTTCGCTATTTCCCTCTGGCACTCTGCCTTCTTGGGTCAAGGAAGAAAAGTTACTGTTGCCAGGCTCTGGATAACTTGTAGCCTTTAAGATTTGGCTAAAGCTAACCTGAAAGCGAGACCGGTTCTTTGTCGCTTCCAAAAAATTTACACAGTCCAGTCTCATAATGTTGCTTCCTTCATGGTGTGAAGACCTAAAGAATAAAAAATACAGTTTAATACATGTCTACCTTGCCCCACAATTGGCAGAGTATTGATGGAATTCCTTCCAAATCTTTTACCTTGGCTCCTGCTGTTTTTTTTCTAGTATATTAAAATTTTATAACCTTTATGTTTAGTATTTTGTCTTACTTGGTGAACTTAATTTCCATTTATGCTATTATACATTCTGATTTTCAGTGAAACTCAAAAAGACCTCACCAATCATACTAACAAGGTAGGGAAAATCCATGATTACTTAGCTTAAAAAAAAAAAAAAGCGCTTTAAATTATAGGGTTATGTTAAGGATTTTAATTTTATGACTTTTAAACTAGGCCAGAGTATATTTCCAGGATATAGTGATTTAACAAATAGAGAAAAGTGCTTTTAAATTAACATTTTGACAATATAAATGGGACTTAAGTATTTTTTAGATTTTCTGGTAATTTAAGTCTTGACTTGAATAATTGTAAATTTCTCCCACCCTCCCGGAAGGACAGTGGCAGAGGATGGACATGATGTGGGTATCTGGATCCTGGTACCTATTTACAATTTCCATATAGAATGTGTCATGGACATCTGCAGAATTTTTTTTAAAAAAATCTAACTTTCCTTACTGCTTTAAGTATCCTTTTTTTTTTTTTAATTTAATTTTATTTATTTATGATAGGCACACAGTGAGAGAGAGAGAGAGAGGCAGAGACATAGGCAGAGGGAGAAGCAGGCTCCATGCACCGGGAGCCTGATGTGGGATTCGATCCCGAGTCTCCAGGATCGCGCCCTGGGCCAAAGGCAGGCGCCAAACCGCTGCGCCACCCAGGGATCCCTGCTTTAAGTGTCCTAATACCATTCTGTCTGCCATGTACCAGATTGATTATAGCTAGGGTAAAATGACTGAGTGGATTAACCTTGAAAAGAAGGGAATATTAACATTTGATCCTAAGCAATCTGTAGGCATTAATTAGGACCAGGCAGATCTTGATGCCTTCTCACTATTTGAGTCTTCATAGGTCTGCAAGAGTTCCCCTTTTGTCCCAAAGGAAATTGAAAAGGGCCAAGTAGTATTTCCTGGGTGGGATGGGAATAACAGAGGTGGAAATGGAGTTTAGAGGAATAACAAAGGTATCTTGAAGGTCTGTGGCTTTTAAATGTAACTCTGACTCAGTGTATCACTTTGAGAGATACATTTTCCTCTTGAGAGAAGCTTCTGCTGGGAAGCCTGTGCTGACAAACCAGAGGCTATTTCAAAATGAGGCATAGACATTTTGGAAATAAGTATATCAGGAATTAACCATATTTCTTACAGTGATTTTGATTCATGTCATTTATTTAACACATTGTGATAGTTCAACAGATGCTATGTATTAATCACAGTTCCAGATTACTCAAGCTAATTATCGATTTTAGCATCTAAAGTAAACCTCATCTGATACGTTCATTCTCACCTATTTTTAATTTCTTTGTGTATCTCTTTTTCAGTTATTAGGAACTTCATTCGTCTTACGTTAGAAATAATTTCAGCAATATAAAATTTTAAGTAGTTTTTCTTTTCTCTCTATGCAATGTGTATGTACATATAATTGCTTTGTTGATTTTATCTTTTATATGGATTATTAAGATATTTGAATTAATTTTTCCATGACACTGATATTAAGGTGTCTCCTGGTCTTTAGTTAGAAGTTTAATCATTTGTCTGTAGCAGACTACTACTGAGTACTTCATGAGACTCATTACAGAACACACAAGGAATATAGCACTTGCCTCCTTAAATTCCATTTTGCATTGGTTTGAAAATTCTATGAATTACAAAGAAGTAATGTGAATCCCCAACTAAGAACCTGGTTTGAATTAATGTGCAATTAAAGACGCATATATATTTATTTTATTAAAGATGCTTGAAAGTAAAATTATTTTATGTCAAGTTTGAAAATAATGTTGGGGATCCCTGGGTGGCTCAGCGGTTTGGCACCTCCCTTCAGCCCAGGGCCTGATCCTGGGGTCCAGGGATCCAGTCCCACATCAGGATCCTTGCATGGAGCCTGCTTCTCCCTCTGCCTGCGTCCCTGCTGCTCTCTCTCTTTCTCTCTCATGAATAAATAAATAAATAAAATCTTAAAAAAAGTTTAAAATGTTAAAAAATAAATATAAAAATAGGCATAAAAACAGTAAAAATCAAATTTGAAAATGGAAACCTAAAAATAACAGTCAGTAAGTTTTAAAATCAGGGACTTGTGGGACTCCTGAGTGGCTCAGTAGTTGAGTGTCTGCCTTCAGCTTAGCACACGATCCGGGGTCCTGGGATCAAGTCTCCACATTGGGCTCCCTGGTGGGGAGCCTACTTCTCCCTCTATGTCTCTCTGCCTCTCTCTCTTTGTGTCTTTCATGAAATAAAGAAATCTTTAAAAAATAAAAAAATAATAAAATCAAGGATTTGAGAAATACTATTTTAGTTTGATGTCAGTTTTTCAGTCTAATTGCTGAATTACTACATTAAATTCTTTTTTCCAAATCTTATTTCACTTAACAGTATCTACCTTGAAAATAACTTCATTTTGGTCATATCACCCTTCCTTCAATAGTCTGTTTCCTTTTTTTATAAAATTGGAATTTTTATTAGCTCATCTGTAAGACTTTTTAATTCTGAAATTTAATAATTATATGTGGTCAGGAGTCAGAAGAACAATGCTTTCTGTTTAAAATAGGAATATAAGGAAGAAACTGTAAAGCTCATAGGTGTTCAGTATAAATAGTCTTTAGGACAGATTATTAGAAAAGGAAAGGGATCCCTGGGTGGCGCAGCGGTTTGGCGCCTGCCTTTGACCCAGGGCGCGATCCTGGAGACCCGGGATCGAATCCCACGTCGGGCTCCCGGTGCATGGAGCCTGCTTCTCCCTCTGCCTGTGTCTCTGCCTCTATCTCTCTCTCTCTCTCTGTGACTATCATAAATAAATAAAAATTAAAAAAAAAAAAAAAGAAAAGGAAAACAAAGGGATTACTTAGAGATGGTCATGTTAGACATCAGTAAGATAGAGCATATAATAGCTTGTCAGCTAAATAAATAATTTTTGCTAATCTTAAGATACCAAGTAAAAGCTAAATGACGTTAAGAAAGCCAGAGAGAAACTTAATGGGTCTGGAAAAATTACTTAGGTGAAATATTAAGCTCATTCTCTTATAATTGCAGGGTCACTGTTTCTTTAAAATGTTTTATGCTAACGTGTTTGTGTTTAGACAGTGGAGGAAAAGGGATCTGTATTCGTAACTATATTTTAGAATGTTTTTAAAACAAGTTTGTGCTTGTAATAAATGTTGATCATGTTATAGTTGGTTCTAATATCGTTTATAAAATTTGTTTGCATGTGGTTAATACAGTGAAAAGGTTTGTAGCTTATAATGGTCGTTCCTTCTGAGTCTTTTTACAACTTTCTTTGCTCTGAACCTTTTAATAAGTAACATAGAAGAAAGCTTTACGGGGAGATTTACTGTCATATTATTTGGGTGTGTGTTAAGAAAGCAGTTAAACAGGTAGAGCTAACTCCTCATTAACTTGTTTAAGAGATTACAGACTTAAAGCTTCTTTTGCTTTACTTGATGATGGCATATCATAGTCTTGATTTTCAACCTTTAGGGCCACCTCTAAACTTCAGCAAAAGTTATTTTATGTGGTTCATCAGTATAGTATTCAGAATTACCCATAATGCAGTACTTCTTGATGTTGAAATGTGCAATACGTGCAGGCTTAGTAAAAGTTCAAATTACTACATGAAATCTGATTTTTTCCCTTCTGTAGAAACAAGTATAATTTGGGGCTATAGGTTTATCCAAACATCTAATGCCTAATTTTGTATGGAAAATACCACAATGTTGGGCGGCCCAGGTAGCTCAGCAGTTTAGCGCCACCTTCAGCCCAGGGCGTGATCCTGGAGACCCGGGATCCAGTCCCACGTCGGGCTCCCTGCATGGAGCCTGCTTCTCCCTCTGCCTGTGTCTGTCTGTCTCTCTTTCTCTCTCTCTCTGTCTCTCATGAATAAATAAGTAATCTTAAAAAAAAAACCCACAATGTAATTAATTACATGTTTACTGTGTAAAGCTTTCTGAAATTTGTGTCTGATAAGGATGTAGTAAACCACATAAAATGCATTTAACACAATGCAGTATTTTAGTGTACTTTAACTCTTGCCCTTTTTCTTCCAGCCACAGTATGTTTGGGTATTAAGGAAACTAATCAGAACTGGCATTGAGAAGGGCTTTAGGGACAGAATTGTCATAGATATTTTTGGGTACTCACTCAGCTAGAAACTGTGGGAGAGTAAGGACATAGTCTTTCCTTTACATTAGTCTCTCTAATACCTAGCACAGTGCTAGGCATGTAATAGGTACTCAGAAAATATTTGTTGAATGAATACTGAGGGTCATATGATGGCTTTCTCAACTGCTTTAAAAAATACCCCTTTTGGTGCTTATTTTAATTGCCTATTTCTTTGTCAGAAGCACGTATATCAGGGATTAAGAGTTATCTTCCAGAAGTACCTTACTCAATGGCACTGGTGGCTCCTTCTTAGGCAGTGATATGTAAAAGCATACTTATTCTCAGAACATGTGAATCATTGCAACGTCCTTTTATTCCTTACCATTTTGTTGCTGTGTTGGAAATCCTCATAACTTTTGCTGGAATATCGTCCAGCCTCATTTTCACATAACCAAAACAGACCTTTAACTTCTGCCATTAAAACCTGCAGCTTGTTTTCTGCAGTTTATATGGTGGATTATGTTTATCATCAAAGCACTCATGTACTTTTCCCAGCTGTTTTATTGTGTTAGATGTGGTGTGTGTCAAGGCAGGTAAAATTTTCTAGTGCTTTAAGATAGTGTGCTTCTTCCAAATTAGTCCTCTTCTATGCATTCTGAATTAGGAGCAGAGGGCATTAGACTTTATCTCCCCTTTCATGAATTCTTGTAAACGAATTATCCAGGAGTTAGGGGAAAAAGAAATATTATTAGTTGGTGGCATCAGAAATGATTTTAAAGAAAAGGTTGAGCAATGGTATAAGGTATAAGGGTGGAATTTACTAGTTAATTAATCAACTATGCTATATTTCTCACATATATGTCACAGCCCCAAGGCTGTGCATTTCTGGGGGTTAACTATTTACATCCTGAACTCCACGGCCTGAGTTAGTCTCACATGGCAGATCTGGTACCCTGGAATGGTAGTTTACCTTATGGCTTTACAATTCTTGTTTTCCAGATTATAAAAAGGGAAATATGTTCATTAAAAAAAATTCATAATCCAGAAAAGTACTAAAAGGTGAAAACTGCCCATAATTCCACCACCCTGAATCCATCATGTGTGTTCTTTGTTGATCTAAGGTGTCTACATACATGTGCACAAACTCATAGGAGTTTGATGTGTACGGACTGTTTTTTTTTTCTTTTCAACAACTAAAATAGGTTCACATTATACATGGTGTTTTGTTAAACGTAGATAGAATTGAAGTTTTCTCTAGTCTGGAGAACCTGAAAACAATAATCTTCTTCTTACATTCTTTTCTTCTAGCTACTTAGTTATGTATGCTCTGTCATCCTAGTGGTTCCATATGTTAGAAACATTTGAGTTTTTAAAAATACAGATACTAGGCTCCTGCCTCCCCAGAGGCTTGGTTTTGGCTGGTCTGTTGGGGTACAGGGTTCATTATTTTCTAAAAGTTCCCTAGGTAATTCTCATGCAGTTGGAGTTTTAAGAACCTCTGACTGCTCTCGACTAGAGTTTGAAGCTTGGCATCATTGTCATTCATTTCTTTCTGCCTGTCCATTTGCAAATTGTTTCAGATACTTTACATTTTCCTTGCATTGCTTTATTTGCTTTATTTGGTATTTGACAGTAAGGCTAAGGGTCAGCTGGTAGTATTTTCTTTTTATTGATGGAATAGAAAAATAACCCATTAAAAATTGAATCATATTTTTGCTGCCATTTAAATTAAAATCTCATGTGTACACACATGCATGTATTTTGTGTGTATGTGTGTTTTTGTTTAGTTTGGTTATCTTTAGGCAACAAAGTTAGCAGATTTTTAAAGATATGCTTTTGATATTTTCTAGATTTATTATAAGGACTGTGAATTATCTGCAGTAGATTTAAAAAATATTAAAATGATCTGTTGGATGACTGTGATGTTTAAGAAAATGTACAGGGTGTTTTAGAAAGATTTCATTAGTAAAACATGAGTTTAATAGAAGAGATGCTAAAACATTGCATGCAGTTGCATGCAGACAACACAAAGCATAGTCTGATTATTTTAAGATACTCCGTGCATTTGGGGAGGGGAAAGGTTGTTGCTGGAAACATTCACATTCAGTTTGGCTTGTATTCTGAATCCCTCCTCCCTCTCTCAACAGCAATTTTATGACTAAACAGTTTCTATGTTTTATAGCTTTTGTAAATGTTTATGAAGAAGAGTTACTCAAGTCACAAAGTTCTTGGGCAGAATTACTTTAGATTTACTTATTAAATGGAGTTTTTTAAAATTTTATTTATTTTATTTTTTTTTTATTTTGAGGTACTTCTGAACTTGAAAAGGAAAATTGCAAATCCTTAGAAAGACTGTTTTGCCTTTGGAGGAGAAAACCAATTTATGACCTAGAATCCTTTATTCATAATTTCGAAATATGGAAGTTCTGAAAATTGAAAGTTTTAAGTTTGTTATCAAAAGTGAAGCTATTTATGGTATTTATTTATAGTCTTGATTTATTTCATTTTGTGTGAATATGCATGTTTCATTGCACAAATATTTCTGTGATTGATTGAGAGACCCTGTTCCAGAAGCCACTGGGAAATTTAGATTAATAAATGGTATATATACTGCCATACTCTTCTAAAATCTGAAAATTCTGAATTATCCTTAATCCTAAAAATTAAATAATTGTGGATCTGTACATATTTATGTTACACAAATAAGAGAGTAAGAAAGTGTTTCTAGCATCACCTTCCTTTGTTGTTTACATTTTTACTTTCCTGTTTTATTTTAGACCCTAAAAATCATGCAAGGAATATTGCAGTGTTTTTGTGTGAAGTAATGTAATTTCAAAAATAACCGTGTGTTACTACTAGGATAATTTAAAATGTGATGTTAATTTTGTTTCCATTTGTATTTTGTTATTCAGACTATCTTTACTGTTCAAGCTATTTTCTAGTTTTGTTCCTCAAAGCATTGAAGTTAGCCTTCAGGGGTGACTGGCTGGCTCATTTGGTAGAGCATGTGACTCTTGATCCTGGGGTCATGAGTTGAATCCCATGTTGGGCATACTTAAGAATTTTGTTTGGAAGAAAGGGCAGCTCAGCTGGCTGGTTCAGTTGGTGGAACATGCAAAACTTAGCATTGTGAGTTTGAGCACCACATTGAGTTTAGAGATTGCTTAAAAATAAAATTAAAAAAAAGTTAGACTTCAGTTGCATTAAACTTTTAAGTTAGTACCCTCATCTGGATCGTACCACCTTCCTTTACACCAACTCACATTTCTGTGGCACATGCCAGAGTCCTTGAAGGACTTAAAGATTAGTTGATTAATTTGCTGTAGGAGTTTTGACAGCACAGGCTTACATGGGAGCTAGAAATAGACATGGTTACTGACTATACAAAAAAGTGCTGAAGGTAGTGTTGCTTGTTAAGGGGGATTTGGTTTCCTTTTAGTTATTTCTCACCTGTGACATAAGTTAGGAATCCATAGAGGTACTTTGTAGCATCAATGAAGTTTGAAATTTTTAGTCCTTACTGACAGGATAGGGCTGCATGCACATGGGGCTAGTTTGCCTGGCACATCACCTCTTGTTGCAGTGAGGGATGAACAGAAATCCAGACCTTGTTATAGCCAACCTAGGGACTTATTCCATTATTAGGGAAATTACCTGCTCTTATATAATGTACTAGGTCTAGGCTAGATGATGATCCTCAGAGCTTTTTAAAATGTGAGTTATATTTTGTATGGGAGAAGGATGATACTTTTCTCATAAAGGAAGAAATTTCAATGTAATTTCTAATTCAACGTGTGTAAAGTAAGCCCAACATTATAGATTTTGAAAGCAGTCAAAAGCTAGAGTGTAAAACTGCAGGGTTTCGGTTTTTATGGTTTTTTTTTTTTTTTTGAATGATCAAAGATGTTTTCATAAAGTTTGTTCATGACTTCATTCTAAATGTACAGAATAAAAAATGATGTCAATTCGTTCCTTAGACGTCAACCAGAATTTTCTTCTGTCTCAAAATTAAAAGATCAGTTTCTGAAGAGGGTAGAATTTCAGTTTTTTTAAACACTATGTACCTATCAAGCTATTACTACAGTTTCATCACTGTATGTTTGAAAACTTTGTCCTTTAGTTTTATGTTTACAAGCTGATACATTAATGTCCGGTGCTTTTGTGTGATACAGCTGTTTAAAACAGTAAGGCATAGAAAAGTTGGGCCTTTTTGTGTTCTTCAGACTCTTCTGGGCTGTTTATCATGGGGCAGGTTACATAATCTTGGAGTCCTACCTTTAAACATTTTGTAGATGTGGCTTTTAGAGTCTGTTTACATTAAGAGAGCATTAACAACCAGTAGCTACTCACAGGTCTAATGGCTTTCTGGGTTTTGAGAGGTGGGGATAAATAGGCCTGGGTTTAAATTGAAGCACGGCCTTCACTAGTTCTGTAGTCTGATTAACTTTTGAGCAAGTTTCCCTTTTTTTTAATAGAATGGGGATAATAGTTTCATAGTAGTTAGGAGGATAAAATAAATAAATAGATTACTGTATATAAAACATTTATCCTAGTGCCTGGACTCTGGAAGCCACTTAAGTGGGGATGGTGACTGCATGTTGGTTTTGTTGCTGTGGTGCAATTTGGTTTTCCTTTAAGTAAACTAAAACAAGTGAAATTCACCAAAGTGTGCAAAGTATACATAGTTTGTCACTATGCTGAAGACTGCCATTTCAAAGATAATATCTTTAAACTGAGCTAATTAACCACTCCTTAGTAGGATAATGTCTTTTAAGTAGGTCATGCTAGGATGTAATGGAAAGAACTTCAGACTGGAAATGAGAAGCCTTGGCTTCCAGTTCTGACATCATCATTTACTAGCTTTGGACAAGCTACTTAAACCTTTCAGGCTCATTTTCTCTTTCCTAAGATTGTGATTACCTGCCCCATGTACCATAAGGTGCTTGGGAAAATAAATTGAACTTAAAAAACAACAAAAAACAAACAAACAAACAAAAAACAACTTTGCAAATTAGGGCACCTGGATGGCTCAGTTGGTTAAGTGTCTGCCTTCAGCTCAGGTCATGATCCCAGGGTCCTAGGATTGAGCCCTGCATCTATCTGTCCCCTTCTCAGTGGGGAACCTGCTGCTTCTCCCTCTGCCTGCTGCTCCTCCTGCTTTTGCTCTCTCACATTCTCTCAAATAAATAAATAAAATCTTTTTTAAAATGCTTGTAAATTGTAAAGCAGTTTATAATTGTAAGCAGAAATACTATTTGCAAAGGTTCTGGAGGCATCTGTGTCCTGTCCCGTCCCCTGCCCCCCCACCCCCGCCCCCAGTGCTCTACTCTGTAGATTACTTGGTAGTATGTTTTGGCATCCTATATTTTTAAAAAGCGTACTTTTCCCAAAAAGCATCTTTAAAGTTTTATACTATGGAACTTCCTCTAAATGTGATGGAAGAATTTAGTGAACTCTTTCTTACCTGATACTGTTTTCAGAGAAGGAACATCTTCACTTATTTTTGTTCTTTGAAATTAGTAATAAACACTTTCTGACCCCCCCAGACTTTGTTAGTTGTCCCTTATAGTAACTTCTATTTCCTATTTTCCCTAAAATACACACACACCAACATTCTAAATAGGAAATGAATGCCAAACAAGCTCCATCCGCACTTTCTCTTTGGATTCACGCAGGCGTTTGAGAGACTGAGACAAGCTCTCTTTTACAAACTCTTTGGGTTTAAAAAAAAAATCTCTTAATCCTGTTTTTCACATACCTGGAAGGATCAGAATCTTGTTGCCTTTTTATCACTCCTTCAAGGAAAGGTTCTCGAATTGAGAGTACATGGAGGATAGGGGCTGTGGAAGAGACTCGGAAAAGGGAGGTACATTGACTTTTTATTTTTTATAGACACCTTAAACCTAAACTCTCTACCATGGGAGTCACAGAAGCTTGAGATAAGCACATGGCAGTTCAGTTTTAGGTGAAGGGAAAAGTTGATGGATAAGTTGGCTTCAGGAAAGAACATCCATTCACATTTCAAAATAAATTAATTATAAAAATTAAATACTAAAGTTCTAGCAGCTGTGTTTTTTTTATATAGCATTTCTGATGCATGGGTGATTCAGTACGTTTTTGTGAAGTAGCCTAAAAACGTAAACTTTTAACATTGGCTCTGTGGAAAATATATGTTTCTTCAAATGTGGAAAGTATTTTAAAAGTCCCAACCACTGATTTATAAAGTGTGAAGATGCAAGTTGGGTTGGGGAGGCCTGTAGTCTGTCTGGGAGCTATTAGCAGTTTTCAGTCAGAAGTCATTTCTCGTTTCCTTAAATCAGTTAAATCAGTCATTTTGTCAAGTCCCCAGCACCATTTATATTTAGGCCTTTGGAGAAATATAAGGGTAAAAGCAGTCACTTATGCTTAAGGAATTTTCTAAATGGTGAGTTGTATTTGAGAGTACAAGGCAATATATAATCAACTGATGGATTGTAAGATGCAAATTAAAGTATGAGAATTTCATTTCAGAGAAAGCTTGTTGAAGAGTAGCACTTAGGGATGGCTTTGTGGGGCACATGAGTCTTGAACTTAGCTATCACATCTGGTGATAGACAAAACACCATTGAATGGTGCTACTACTTCTGGGATAATTGAAGATAAGAGAATTTGAGTGTCATAAATAAAAATGTATTTTATATGTTTATACCTCAAGTCAGTTAAGATGATGGGTTCATAATAGGATTATTTGTACAGTTCATTTTAATGAAGCAGCACGACATTCTTAAAGTCTTTTTGTTTGGGACAATTATGAGCAGGTGGTTTATATGCAGTTTGCAATATTTTTGTCAGTGATTTGTGAGTAGAGAGTGATTGATACTGTGGGGTAAACTCTACTGAATGTTTTTTACTCTTAAAGTAATATAAATACTGGTTGTTAGCCCATTTTCCTTCTTTCGCAGGTAAAAAACAGGAAGCAGATGAGTTGAGTGGAGATGCTTCTGTGGAAGATGATGCTTTTGTCAAGGTAAAGTGTTAATTACTCAGGTTAAGATGTTTATTTTGCATGATGAATTCATGCACTTGAATAAGTGTGGAGGTAAAATAGAGACTAATGTAGCATTGTCAATTTCATTGTAGTTGAGAATTATAATAAATAACTTTGTCTTTAGTTATATGATACATAGGGCTAAAAATAATATTTGTCCAGGCCTTGAAGTAGAAATCAGACATAGGGACCAGAGGAACAGTGACAAGACAGTTGATATGTTAGTTCCTGAACAAGGTACCGCAATGAGAGTATTGATCATTTATTTTTCATCTGCCCATTGCAATTAGCTTTTGTATAAAATATACAGAACTCAGATTAATGTAGTCTTTCAAATGGAGAGAGAGGATTGCTGATGTGTTACTACTTAGTAAAGAGCAAGTTAAGAAATTTGCTTTGCCCTTTAAAGACACATTCAAGCCAGGTCTTTTTTGGCTAAAAATGAATGATATCAAGACTGACCAGCCAGAAAAATAAGTATATAGTTTTAACTGGAGTTGTGGCAGTTCTAGGAATAATTTTTAATCACAGTTTTTTTTTGTTATTTTGGGTTTTTTACTGAGTAGTGTGGCACTTGCAGAGATTATTTAATGAGCACAGTTCCTCTTAAATTATATACATTTATACCCCATATATTCCATTTTCTGTGTACAGTTAGTCCATACGGTCATAACATCTCTGGGTGTTTGTGTGCTCTACTGTGGAGTGAGCTTATGTCTATTCTCCTGGCCATCTATCCTACTGCTTAGCTCTCTACCCTCTCACGCATGCACACACAGACCACAGAATGTACCACATGTCCTACACAGTGCACTTCATACTTTGACGGTTCGTATACACAGAAAGAAATGTGTGGTTGAAGATTTAACCCTGAAATCAGATAATTTCAGGAAATACTTGCCCAGGGAGCCATTAAAATTGATGCTTGCATGCCTGTAATCAGCTTTTATTTGAGCCTTTCAGCACTCTTCAGTCTGTATTCTGTTATCCTTGTGATATATCTTCCTTTAGGTTTATTCCTTTGCTCTTATTTTCTCCAGGTGTCTTCACTAGCAAGGGTATGGTTAAGCAAAAATTATCCATTAGCTGGAAAAATATTATGGCTTAGTAAAACAAAACAAAACAAAAAAACAAAACACAACCCTATAATTTTCAAATGTCTTTCAGCTCTTCATAAAAATCTTATATTCATATGAAATGTTAGGAGGAGAGATATACTTCTATTTAGCATAATAGTATTGTCTCTTATATGTGTTGCAAAGGATACCCTTGTTTTATTATTAAGTGAACCTGGTCATAATATCTAGAAGAACAAAAGACTTTTTAAAAAAAAATCCTATTTAAATAAATCTTCAGTTTCTTCTTTCTACTATCTTTTTCACTTTGGAAGTACTGGCATATGTGATGTATTTGATAGAAATTAAGTGAACATACTTGTCTCTCAAAATTGGTAATTTTGGAATTTATACATTAGAGTGAGTATCACCTATTGCCTAGACGTGAATAATATAGCAATTGCTTTCATTTATAAGTGAGGAGAGTGATCAGAATTGATTGGTACTTAAAAGTTCCCTCGGTGATCTCCCTTGGTTTCGTTTCGTTTCTTTTCTTTTCTTTTCTTTTCTTTTCTTTTCTTTTCTTTTCTTTTCTTTTCTTTCTTTTCTTCTCTTTCCTTCTCTTTCCTTCTCTTTCCTTTCCTTTCCTTTCCTTTCCTTTCCTTTCCTTTCCTTTCCTTTCCTTTCCTTTCCTTTCCTTTTTTCCTTTTTTGCATTTACTACTGTTCTAAAGTCACCTACTCCATTTTCAATCTCCACCATTCCTTTACTCATACATGGTGAGGTTGGTTAAACCTGTCGTCCCAGAGATGCCCTGTTCCTAAGCACTCCACATTCCAATACAATCATATTCCTTTTCTTTGCCTACCTCCCCAGAAATTTGTTTTCTCACTGCAATTCAACTCTGAATGATTAATAGTCATGCCCCTGCCCTTTTCCCCTTTTAACCCAGAAGGCTTTTCTTAAATATGTTATATTTACCATAAGACTCGGGAAAGGGGAAGAATGTTCATTGCTTTGGACCCTTTCTTTGCAGTTAAAGAAGAATCTAACTAGTAGCAATTAGATTGCTACTTTGTTTCCACTGAAGTACTGTGTTTCCATAAACTTTGAAGGGCAAACGGAATTCCTTCACCAAGACAGTCCCAACCTGTGTTCCCTTGCCTAACTGGATTATGGCACAGTGATAGATTTCAAAGCAAATACACTTAGTTATTTGCATTTTTTCAGGATTGGAATGAATGTAACAGTTGGGATGCCTTATTATTAGAAATAAACTTTGTTATAACATGTAAGACTTGCAGGGTCTTTGAAGTTAAATCAAACTATGGCATGTGGAGAAATCAAGTAATTTCTGTGAAGCCTTGTCTCCTAGGACAGCTCCTGGGATATGACTTGGTAACTATTAAATAACTGGTACACTTGAGAGCATCTCTAGTCACATCCAGTTAGTGTGTATCTCAGTGTGAGAGATTTGGGAACTTAGATGCATGGTTCAGTGACTTTGGGATTTGACTCCCTCTGTTTTTAAAGACACAGTTAATATGTAAGGTCAAATGATTGAACTTTGACTTTGGGAATACTGTCAAGATATGGTAAAATTTAAAACATATAGACATGTAAATTACCAAAAACGTTTGGTGGATAGCCTACACTACTTTGCCTCTAGTTGTACCAAATTTTCTTACCATTAAAAGGACTGTGAATTGGAGAATCAAGAGGCACATGAACAAGATGGAAATGACGAACTAAAGGACTCTGAAGAATTTGGTGAAAATGAAGAAGAAAATGTACATTCCAAGGAGTTACTTTCTGCAGAAGAGAACAAGAGAACTCATGAATTAATAGAGGCAGAAGCAATAGAAGAAGATATAGAAAAAGAGGACACCGAAAGTCAGGTCTTTAGCCAGTTTTTTTTAAATGTGACACAGATAAATTAAGTAATAAATAATAAAAAGTAGTTTATTTTAGTTCAATGTGGAAGTCTCAGAATTTTCAAAAAATATATTTTTGAAGTTATTTATAAATCACTTGGAATCCTACTAGCTTTAAAATTTTTGCTTATTACCTTCCACATTTGTATATATTTTTACATATCATACCTTTAGTTGCTATTTGTTCTATACAGTGTTTTCATACAACATACCATAATAACTTCATAATGGGTGTCTAATACCTTAACTTACTAGACTGATTGCTATGTGTGGAATAGCCACTTCTTTATTTTGGGACATTTACATTTAAGTTGTTTTCTACCCCACTGTGGGTGAGTGTATCAGTTCACTCTGATCTTGTCAACAGTACTGGACAGTAGCTTTTTATATGTTGCTACTTCAGTAGATATAAAGGATTAACTTGCATTTCTTTGGTTATTATCAAGGGTAAGAATTATTTAGGAGCTTAATTTAAAGGTATATAATTTTAAAAATATTTTCTTATATTGAAATAAACCATTTGTCCTGCTTTGAAATTTATTAGTATGTCTTAAGAAAACCAATGGATTAGGGAGTCTGTACTGTTAATATGCTTTAGAATACTTCCATTCTACCTAGCTTAATAGATGAAGGGCGCAAGAGATTTTTCTAATTCTCTATCAATGTGACTATTTATATGTTGGCATAAAATATACAGTCTGCATTATTAAGCATTGACTTAGTAGCCATGGTATCATAGACACTGTACAGAACAGAACACAAGACAAGTGATAATTGGGTATAGCATAAAAGCATTCTCATGTTACCCAGATATTTTGTAAAGCAAAGCTATTGTATACCCTTTTACTTAGGAAATTGAAGCTCAAGAAGGTGAAGATGATACCTTTCTAACAGCCCAAGTAAGTTTATATTTAGTCCTATGAATATGATATTGTGGGTGGAAGGGCTTGGAAAAGGAATCTTATTTTGACTTCATAATCTTCTAATTCATAAAACTACCTTAAACTTAATACTGAATTATTTATGTGGTATATATGAAATACTTAAAATTGGCAGCTGAAATTTCTGTTGCTACAAATGTAATTGGAAGGTATTATAACAAGGTTCCTACCATTTTCAGAGTTAAAAAAAAAAAAAAAGTGGTTACCAGTCCTTTGAGAAGTCTACACTCGCCTTGATTTTCTTTACTGATACTTTGTTATGAAGTAAATCATTTAAAAGTACTAATATCCTTTTCAAAGCTTTAAGATTTTGCCCTATGATGGGCATTGTTTAAAAATGATAAAAATCTCTGTTCTAGAGATTTACTTGGGGGTTTGTATGTGTGTGTAGAAGTGGACTGCTCTTCTATTGTGTGTTGTGATCTACATAATGTACATTTTAAAGCATGGCTTATAGGGGTTATAAACCACATTTATATTGCTCAATTGCTACAGTGTTTTTTTAGCTTATCCTTTGTCTTGTTTTTTTCAAATCTGTACTCAAGAAGCCCTTGTTTATGTACCTTCTTTAAATAGTATGCTTTGAAGTAGAGATAGGAGTTTCCTCTGTTTACCACATTTAGAAAAAATAGTGATCAGGTCTGTTATTTTCTTAGTTAATATTTGCTGGAAGAGTATATAGTGGGGCTCATACTCGTGGACTGCTTAGCTGATTGCCTCTGGTCACGCATGCCTTCTTTCCTGCAGCTTTCTTGCCTTTGAAATGATGGTGAGCCACAATTGCTGGTGAGGCTGTATCTTGACTCTGCATTTGTTGCAGTGGGGGAGAAACTGCATTTCTAGGAGAAATGTGTCTGATTATTTAGAATATTCAGGAAATGTTAGGACTAGATTTGTTCACTGTACTAGCTACAAATAAGTTCATTTCTGAGTGATAAAGAATAGGTGAGGAAAATTAATTCTCAAACTGGGCAGTGGATACCTTTTCTACATTACTAATTTGCAAAACGGTAGAGTTGAGCTCTTCATATTCTTTAGCAGCTCCTTGTTAATTTCCACTAAGGGCCACTCCTAAGTTGTGCAGGTTGTGAGTTGTGTAAAGGCATTAATCATATCTAAGTGTCTCCATTCATATAGTAAACTACGTGTTTTCATAAAAATTTAACAGATGGAGATAAAGTATCTTAAGGAATGGATGCTTTTTTATAATTTTCACCAATTTTTATGGCCTGAAGATGGCCTTATTCCCCTTCTATCCTGATAATGAAAGAATAGTTATTTATTTCTCATCAAAGGGCAGGTATTACCTTATTGTATCAAAAGATGGGAGGTTACATCTTCAGAGAAGTTTCCTTTGAGTAAAATGACCTTTTTTCTCTTTCTAAATAATGTAGAGTAGAACATCTCTATGTATCTACGTTTCATCATATTCTAATACTTCTAAACATGCTAAGTGAATATATTGTCTTAGTATGGGCATTAAGTAATACTAGAATGTAACCGTTATCCAGCTTTAACTGGTACAACTCGTGGACAGTCTTGTTTCATTTATAGCTCCATTCACTTTTCGCTTTCTGCATAATTGAAACAAATCTTGCACATCATATTTTGCTTTAAAAATTTCATTATGTATCTCTAAAAAAACCTTTTATTTTTTATATTATTCTAATGTAAGATTTTTAGTATCATTAAATGCAGTTCATATTCAGATGTTCAATTGTGTATAGTTTTTGTTTTGTTTTTTGTTTTCCAAGTTTTGTTTGAATCCAGATACAAATAAGATGAACCCATTGTGATTGATTGAAATGTTTATTAGATGTCTTTTAAAAGCTCTGTAGGTTTTCCCTCTACCCTTTTTCCTTCACTATTGTATTTGTTGAAGAAATTGAGTTGCATATTCTGTAGACCACGGGTAGTTGGCAGAGCATTTCTTAATGGGACTAGGTAGAAAATATTTTAGCTGTTGTGGACCATATGGTCTATGTTATAACTATTCAGCTCTGCCATTGTTGTGTAAAAGCAGCCACAGACAGTAGATAAATGTGAATGGATATGGCTGTTTCAGTAAAAATATTTACAAAAAGAGGCATCTTGCATAGTTTGCCAATCCTTACTTGTTAGAGTTTCTAGAGTCTAGATTTTGCTCATTACATTTCTGTGGAGTCATTCAATATGTTTGCTTGTTTACACTATTCTGTGTAAATTATAAATTAGTAAGTTAAGTTATGGGATTGAGAGGCTTGCTGTCTAATTCAGGGCACCCCACCCCCACTCCAACACACCAACTACTTCATAAATTTTGTTGTGTTCTTCTATTTGGATGCACATAATGTCTGGGTATATCTTCTTAATGATGGTACCCATCATTGATGATCCATACCCCTTGGATCAAAATAGTGATATTCTAATCCTGTCATTTCTTTCTTATTTATTAGCTGGAACAATCCTAAAAAATAGAAATATCGCTTACTGTTTGGTTATTCAGTGAAACCATTTACAGAGGAAAACCAGCATATATATTTATGCTTGATGCTTTTCCTTTTGTTTACCAGTTTTCAGAATAATGAGCTGGTTCATTACCACCTTTAACAGTGACTAATAAATTTCTTATTTTTCCTTTTTTCTCAGTTTCATTTTACATTCATGGATTTAAATATATTTAATGTTTTTCAGTCCATTGTAGTTATTGTTTAATGTTCAAATTGTCCCATCTGTAGTTTATGAGGGACTCTTCATTTCAACATGATCCTAGTAGTCTTTGATTGCTTCCCTGCTTTCTGGTATGTAATGATGTTCTTTTTTTTTTTTTTTTTTTGCTTTAGACCTAATTAGCCATTGTTTCCTTTTAATAGTAAATGGTTTGTAAGAATATAGTCTTGGTGGTAAGGGTGTTCATTGCTACTGGGTTTTCATGTTTTCTAGGTACAGCACTAGTGAATGTGTGGTTTTTGGTTTCTTTTTGCTTTTAAGTTAAATAGATTTTGAGGTCATAAGGATACTTCTAAGTTAATCTTATGTTCTTTGTCTTACGGTACACATACAACAGTCATAGAAATGTAATACCAACACCACTACCAAAAAGATGACTGAAAATAATTTAAGATCCCCCCCCCCACATATTATATCTGTCTTAAAGATGTACACTTCTAGGAATGAACAAATTACTGCATTATTAGACTAGTTCTGCTCTACATGGTTATATCACCAATTCATACATATTTAGGTTGACTTGTTTCATCTTATTTTCAATAATTAAGGTCTTGCTTTAAAAAAATGGAATCTGTAACTTTTGTGAGTATATAATTCAAAATAGGTAGAAAATTTCATCTAATTTTATAATTATTTACAATATTTACATGGTTTCAAAATTAAAGCTATGAGAAAAATACATCCAAAGAAGTCCCCATCACTCATCCCCTTATTGGTAAACTTTTAAAATTCATGATATTAGGGTATCTGAGTGGCTCAGTCAGTGAAGCATCTGCCTTCCACTCAGGTCATGATCCTAGTGTTCTGGGGTCCAGCCTGCATTGGGCTTCCTGCTCAATGGGGAATTTGCTTCTCATTCTTCCTCTCCCTCTTACCCCCACCTTCCATGTTCTCTCTCTGTGTCTCAAATAAATTTTTAAAAAATCTTAAAAGTCAAATAAAATTCATGATATTTCCTTCTATTACTTGCTTTTAAAGGTACAAGCAAATAGGCAATGTATTTGTATAGGCATGTATTTAAAGCCAGTTTTCAGGCTTGCTTGGATTTTAAATATTTGACCTTTAAGCATTAGTCTCTGTTATATTACATAGAATTTGACTCAACTTCTGCTTCTATTACTTACTAATAATATTATGACTTTGGGCAGATTCTCTTAGTCAGTTTCTATGTCTGTAAAATGAGCATTATAATTCCTACCTGCTGGATTGATGTTAGGATTAATCATAGATCCTGGCACTTAGTATATGTGCAGTCTGGTTATTTGTGATATTATATTATTAGGTTTAAGATACCAGTTACTTGAGGATTTTCAGGAAATTTTTCTCAAAAATGTGTATGTATGCTAATGCTTTAATTCTTAAAAATTTCCTCTAGTCTCAATCTCTTCAGTCTTCCATGTATATTCCTTTTTCAATTTGCCTTTGCCCTTAATATTTTGTAATTTGATACCTGTTTTTTGTTATATGAAGTCTGTGTTGTGTACCTCTAAAGCCAGATTTATCTGTATCTCCACAACAAAACTTTTTCTTTTCTTTTTTTTTTTTTAAAGATTATATTTATTCATGAGAGACAGAGAGAGAGGCAGAGACATAGAGGGAGAAGCAGGCTTCTCGCAGGAAGCCCTATGTGGGACTCGATCCCTGGAGTATGGGATCACTCCCTGAGCTGAAGGCAGATGCTCAACCACTGAGCCACCCAGGCGTCCCAACAAAACTTTTTCTAATATCTCTTATGTAGTGTTTTACTGTTTACAGAGAACTTTTTACATCGTTATCTTATTTATTTATTTTTAAAGATTAAAAAAAAAGATTTTATTTATTTATTCATGAGAGACACACAGAGAGAGAGAGAGGCAGACACAGGCAGAGGGAGAAGCAGGCTCTGTGCAGGGAGCCTGATGTGGGACTCGATCCTGGGTCTCCAGGATCACGCCCTGGGCTGAAGGCGACACTAAGCCGCTGAGCCACCCGGGGCTGCCCTCCGTTATCTTATTTAATTATTTATATTCTATTTAGATCACATGTTATCTCTATTTTATGGGCAAAATTCAGCTAGATAGATAACAATACAGAGTAAAACTGTCTCAGTAGTAAAGATAAGATAAATACGCAGGTCTTCTGATGCCTAGTTTGGTATTCTTTTCACTAAATAACTGCACACTACTAAATGTTTTCTGAATTCCATTGTATTTACACAGTGCTGCTGTTAAGCCCGTGACATACATGAGAATGAGCAGTTAGTTCATTCCCTCTACCTAAAAATAGTAGTGTCTCATACCACACTTAATCAGTAAATTCATTCAACAAATACTTATTGAGTACTTATCATGTGCCAGGTATTTTGTATTTCCTACAATCTTTAGTATATTGCCAGATAGATAACAGGTAGTTGGTGATTTAAGGTTATTGAAAGTTTATTTTATTTTTTAAAGATTTTTTTAAAAAAGATTTTATTTTTTCATGAGAGACATAGAGAGAAAGAGGCAGAGACATAGGCAGAGAGAGAGAAGCAGGCACCATGCAGGGAGCCATATGGGACTCAATTCCAGGACTCCAGGATCACACCCTGGGCCGAAGGCAGACACTCAACTGCTGAATATAGGCAGAGGGAGATATAGGCAGAGGGAGAAGCAGGCTCCATACAAGGAGCCTGATGTGGGACTTGATCCCGGGACTCCAGGATCACGCCCTGTGTGGAAGGCAGATGCCAAACCGCTGAGCCACCCAGGGATCCCCCAGAAGAGGTCTTCTTATGTAGCATGTGTATATGTATCACAAGATTAACCTCGGGGCGGGGGGGAGGTGGAGTGAATGTGTGTGCGCACCCACATACATACTCTATGTATATTTATATACACACAAATTTGTGTGTGTGTGTGTGTATAGGTATATGTAAGCCCTTTATTAACTGGAAAAGTCCTTCATTCATCTTTGTCCTTATTACAATTTCTTAGGATGAAATAAAAATAGAGAAGCTTCATATATGATTTTTGGCATTTGATTAAGGGTTGTAGATCCCACTACAAAGATAAACAACATGAGTTCCTACCTTACAGAGCATTTGCTTCATTTTCATATGTGAACTGTTACATTTTTTTCAAGATGAACTCACAAAGTAGTTCCTCAAAGAGGATGCTTTACATTGTTGTTACTTCTTTATTATGTTTCTCATTCTAAAAAAAAATCTGTTTTCAGTGGAGGGAAATTATTTTCAGATAAGGGTGCATATTGTATATATCATTTAGACAGGAAAAATTTTTCATTGTCTTTGTTTCCTTATTATAAGGATTTTTAGGCTCATACTTTGGGCTTTTGATTTGACTCTAGTGGTGCTTTGTTTACTGCACACACTACACAGCAAAACGTGCACTGATATGTGGGGCTCATCTTTTCTACCAACCTTTGTTGTTTTTGTGCTTCACCCCCATTGTAGTCTGTTTCATTTTCCAGAAGCTGGCTCACACGCTTCCAGGGGCACTTAAGTATATGGAGTAAAGCTAGTGTTACATCTAAATTGAGAAACTAATGTTCTCAGCCCCTTCAGAAGACATGTTGAGTAATTAGGATTAATATCTAAAAGCTCTCAGCAAAGTAAGGCCGACTTTACCCAGTGATTTTAGCATGAGAAATAACATTTCTAATTGGGCTGAGTGAAATAAGTCAATCGGAGAAGGACAAACAGTGTATGTTCTTATTCATTTGGGGAATATAAATAATAGTGAAAGGGAATATAAAGAAAGGGAAAAGAAATGTTGGGAAATATCAGGAAGGGAGACAACATAAAGACTCCTAACTCGGGGAAATGAACTAGGGGTGGTGGAAGGGGAGGAGGGCGGGTGTTGGAGGGGAATGGGTGACACGGGCACTGAGGTGGACACTTGATGGGATGAGCACTGGGTGTTTTTCTGTATGTTGGTAAATTGAACACCAATAAAAATTAATTAAAAAAAACAAAAAAAAACATTTCTAATTGGTAAACTATAGCAGATAGGATTTTGGTTTTTACATCACAGTATTTAATTTTTTATTTTTAAAACATAATTTGGCCATTTTTTTCTTGAATCTATCAGTAACACATCTCTAAAAGAGTAACTGGGAAGTGGTGTGCTGTTCGTAGGTAAAGAGGCAACTTGCACTCTTTAAGTTCATTTGTTCTCCTATGAAAGTTAAGATATTCTCATTTGTTTACCCCCCCCCCCCAAGGCAAATTACTAAACTTAAAGAATTTGGAAGAAAGAGATAAATCAACAATTCATCCTTCTTTTGCTGCCATCGCCTCCACTCAAGTGAAAGTATTTTTCTTTTCTTTCCACATGTTGCAGATTAGAAACAATGACTAAAACTAAACTCTGGTTAGACAGACTGACAATAGAGAGGTTATTAGAGCATAATATAATGAATTTACATGATAATAGGATTTACTTCGCTATCAATCAATAATCTACTTGTTTTTGGACTTTTTTACTTCCTAAGCTTGTGGCTTAGTTGTTTCTGTGTTTTTAGTTTCTTTCATATTTAGTGTGTAAAACAATTGGGGATTTCCTAATTTGGGGCACTTAATTAGCTTAAAGTTGAAAAATCCTTTAAAATGATTCATTAGAAATATGGCTGTTGTCAGCTATAATTTTGAGCATATGGTAAAATATTTGACATTTTTAAAGAATGCATACTTTTCTGGAATCCAAAGTTGTGTTATAAAATAAATATTTCATTTAAAGTTTTGTTTATGGTTCAGTTTTTAAAGTCTTTCACTATTAGGCTGTCACTCCGAGGCAGGGATTCTGATACAGACTCAAAGTTTGAGAACCACCACTCTAAGGCTTTGTATGTGGTAGCCTCATACCACCTTGACTGAAAATGACCTCCTTCTACTCAGCTTTTATTTTGAGTTATAAATTAAAACATTCCTTTTTTTCCTTTACTGAGATTAAATGAATATTTGCTTGTTAGGATCTTTAATTTGGGGAAATTGTTGATTTTTTTTTCTTGATGTGACTTAGACTACTTTCAGGGTTTTGTTTTGTTTTGTTTTTTGTTTTTGCAGCATTTGATGGTTAGAAGAAAGGGAAAATCCCTTTGCAATATTTCTGTTTTCAGGCTAGCACATGCCTAATTTTAGATTAAGTGAAGAGATCATATATTTTTAAATTAAAATCAGTCATATTTTTAAAACAGTGTGAGTTACTATTTTGGTTACCTATTGTGCAAATACCATTTTTAAAGAGTCTGACCATTAGGGTATATGTGACTGTTATAAATTCATTTTTAACAGAAAATAGGAATGAATAATTTGAAAATAACTACTCTTGCAGGCACCCTTCTTCTGTGATACCTAGAAAGGGTTTTTGTTTGTTTGTTTTATTTAAATGCATTTAAGCCCTTGAAAATATATGTCTTCACGTTATACTTTCTGGTATTATTTTGAATAGTACCCCCTAAAAGTGCTTTTGAACTGACTCACATAAGATAATCAGGTCAATCTTTTGGCAACTCTTTGATGTAAGATTTAGATTATATAAACTAATTTTGAATACTGAAACTAATTCAGTTTATTGTTGATTTGGTTACTATAGATTTATCTGTTTTGTCTTAAACCACATCCACTAGCCATGTGCCACGTTTCTCTCAATGGGCTCATGTTCTGATGGGCATATCCTGTATTTGTTAGTGATAGGTGTCCCTGATTAATATTATTAAATTATATACCAGTTTACCTTGACTGATTTTTGTGCTATTACTAAAATCTAGTTTTAAGTGAATTCATTTTACATTTGATTATTCTTTGAATTTCAGGATGGTGAGGAAGAAGAAAATGAGAAAGGTATGTTTGATGCCAAGTAGATTTTAAAAATTGCTGACATTTAGAAAAATAGTAAATTATGTGAAAATAAAACATTCTTATTTGAAATCTTATTTTTGAAATGAATTTTATTTTCAAATTTATCAATTTAGTGAATTAAGTTAGCATCTTGATTTTGTTTTTCAATTGGTTTTAATTTTCTTTTTAACATTTAAGATATGTTCTAACTTAATGGTACATATCAGTTACTGTAGTGGACATTGCCATATTTTTTTTAACCCAATTTTAATTTTATGTTTTAAAATAACTTCTAGCATACGGTAAGTTGATAATGTCCTTACGACTGGCACTGCAGTAACTCATACGTGCTTATTGGAATCCTAGAGTGTGACGAATACTTAATTGTACAACCATTCCTAAAAATGGGTGACCAGGAGACTGACTTTTTGTTTGCTGCATAGAGAAACTTTCATACAGCCTTCCGACAGTTTTCATAGTTTAGGAGAACTGTCTCATTCAATACAATTACAGGGACATCAGTAGTAATGCATTGATCAGTACGAGGTTATGGAAGAGTTCTTTAATGGAAGTCAAAGGATCCTCCTTTGGACTAGAAAGGACATGGAACAGGGTACTAAGCAAGGCAGAATAAAAAACCCAAAAACGATGATGAAGTAAAGCTACTGACTGCAAATCTCACATGCCCGAAGCCTTTCCATTTTGGGGGAATGCAAGACATCTTTGAAAATGGTAATTGCCGGACTGACTGGACAGGACGAAGACTGGAAATAGCCAATTTCCTGAACGTTATGGAGTAGGCCTTCTTTGGAACCTTCTGTAGCAGTTTTCCATACAATTCTGGACTACCCAAGAATTGAATAAGAAGAGTGAAAAAGATGAGGCCCTGAAAAACTTTGAAGACTGATTGATATCCTCAGACTGTGACCTTTCAAGACGTCACCATGGGAGTTCTGAAGGTCACAAGGGTTAAACCCAAGATGATTCGAACATTGAATAACAAATCTGCACGTTTGTCACTATCTCGTGGAGGGAAAAAAATCTTCCATATGCCATTAACTTACAACCACAAACGAAGAGCTGGTATCCTCAGGATGGAACCATTTCCTCACTTTTGTTGTTTGGTATTTGTATGTAGAGATCATTTTTTTCCATGAAGAATAAGTGATCCTGGGTAAAGGATTGTTTATGTTAGTTAATACCCTTGTGTTTTTTTTTTCCCCTAACCTTCCATCAGTGCTAATAACTGGCTTTATATTTTCTAGGTCCTATTCTAGCTTATGAATATGAAATTGTTTAAACTTCTTGTTTTGCCATATTTATTCCTGTTAAATCCTCTTAGATATAGCAGGTTCTGGTGATGGTACACAAGAAGTATCTAAACCTCTTCCTTCAGAAGGGAACCTAGCTGAGGCTGATCACACAGCTCATGAAGAGATGGAAGCTAATGCGCCTGTGAAAGAAGCTGAGGATGACAACATCTCGGTCACAATCCAGGCTGAAGATGCCATCACTCTGGATTTTGATGGTGATGACCTCCTAGAAACAGGTAAAAATGTGAAAATTACAGATTCTGAAGCAAGTAAGCCAAAAGATGGGCAGGACGCCATTGCACAGAGCCCGGAGAAGGAAAGCAAGGATTATGAGATGAATGCGAACCATAAAGATGGTAAGAAGGAAGACTGCGTGAAGGGTGATCCTGTCGAGAAGGAAGCCAGAGAAAGTTCTAAGAAAGCAGAATCTGGAGACAAAGAAAAGGATACTTTGAAGAAAGGGCCCTCGTCTACTGGGGCCTCTGGTCAAGCAAAGAGGTTTGTTTTTCTATGTCAGTTCTTTACGATACTGAATTCCAGCATTCAATAAGATCACTCTACATTAAGGGGGTGGCTTCAAGACCATGTACAGTAATTAGTACTTATGATCCTGCCTATAATATTTTTGACCGTCATAAGTTACTTTTAAAAAAATTTCAAGATCTTCGTAATATGCAGTGTGTCCTACTGATTGCATTGTCGAATTGTCAGCATATATTTGGTTTTTTTTGTTGTTTTTTGTTTTTTTTTTCAAATTGACAATTTTTTTGTGTTTTATTTTTAAAAATCCTTGTGATGATGGTTAATGAACAACTATCAGTCCTAAGAACACAAAATGAAGTCAAGTCCCAGTCCTGAAATCTGGAGAAGATGGCCATATATCCACTGAATAGAATTGTCAGAAAATCTAGATCTTCAGGCATCTTGGGGAAAATCAGTGCAAGAATCCTAAGGGAATCATTTGTTCAAATAACCTAATCTAGGCCTTTGGAATTGTTAACTTGTACAAATAGTACTAGTTGGAAATACAGTCAATGTCAAGCTGTTCGGTTTTTGTTTTGTTTTGTTTTGTTTTTGTTTTCAATTTTCTTCTGGTGATTTGCCTCTTTAGCTCTTCAAAGGAATCTAAAGACAGCAAGACATCATCCAAAGATGACAAAGGTAATTTTCGTATTTGTTTCAGTGGTAAATTGCATATTTTCATTAAAGAGTAAAAATTGCTTGGGGTTTCCTTTGATCTTTAGTCATTAAAAATGACCATACAAAAAATTTTGGGTGGGCCTTTGTGTAAATTATTGAGTTATACAGATTTCTGCAACACTCGGTGTGATAGAAGCATAACACTTTAATCTGTAAACTGGTATGAGTATGCTAAAAGTATGTGTATTTCACATTTTGTTCTAAGCAACTATTATATGTTAATACAATACATACATTTTCTTACATTATAATTTTAGAAGTATTTTATCTTTAATTGTAGTCACTTGTAACCTTTACACGCTAGCACAACTTTTTCCCTGTAGGAAATGTACTGTAAATAATATTTGCCTATATTTGTGGAGTTTAGTATTTAAAAGAAAATCAGTCTCTAACATGTTTTTTTTTAGTTGTTTAAACAAGGGCATACTTCTATTAACATAGTTTACAGAATTTTGATTCTTGAAGATTTACTTCTTTTTTTTTTTAAGATTTACTTCTTAATTTGACTTGTTTTAGATTGATCAGAGTCTTGTGTAGGAAATTAGTTTTATTTTAAATTCTTGTAGCATAAAGATGCAATATATGTTATTGGGATGTCTGGTTATCTCATGGCTGTGCACTATAATCTCCTCTTGTACATATGCCATCTACTTGAAAAACATTTATTGTTTTCTAAAAAAGCATTTTAAGGGAAAAATAATACCGTTCAGGTACTGTGAAGTCCTAAATGCCTCTATAGTGAATGTTAATCTGTTTTATGGTTAATTTAATGTATTTTGTTGGTATGTTTTCATAGTTGGAAATTTTAGTGATTGATTTACTAATTTACAATTCATTGCAATACTTAGATCCCTTACAGTTTTGGTTAATGGACAAAATATAATAACTTTATTAAATGTTACCCTTTAAATTTAGAAGCTTAGTGGTCTTGATTAAATGGTAATTTTTTTCTATTAACTAAAAAGGTTTTTTTTTTTTTTCTGTAAGAGAAGTACCTGGGCCTAGATGTTACTGGTAACATAAAAAAGATATATGTACTTTTTATTAGCATTTCATAAAATAAAGTCGATCTCTTGATAAATGCATTTTTTAAGAGTAGAAATGCAGCAACCACTAATATTTAAAATGTTTGAGTCAGGTATGTGTTGTCTCCTCATAAGTCGACATTGACAGTAATTTTTCAACTAAAACTTGTGGCATGTTCTATTCTAGAGCATTGAAATTTTTAACCCCTTCTACATAGAATAACCTGCAGTTACAAAAATTGTTACTTTTAATTATTACATACTGTTTTTCTTAAAGTGGGTAACAATTATTTTCCAAGTAAAATCGAATGAATGCAAGCTCCCCTTTTATAACAGCATGTTTGAGGAAAAGCACTAGGAGGGTGACTGTGTATGAAACCATAATTTGTGTACGGAAGTAGTATAAAAATAATCATATAATTTTATATTTATCTGTTCTAAAGGATTTCGAGGTTTCTGGTTTTATTCTTATAATTCATTTTAGAAGATTGTTTTATTATATCCAGAGTTATTTAGCTGCATATAATTTCTTTTTTATTCTTTCTCTACTAGAAAATGGAGATGAGCTGTTGGTTAGTCTTTGTTATTAAAAGTTCAAATTCTTGGAAATAGTTTATCCCTTGTTTGGACTGTTCCCTCTTGCCCTCCCAGTTTCTCAGAATCTAAAGCCCAGAACAGATGTGGGTAATTAAGCAGTCTGTATATTTCTTGATGACTGCTTTCTGGTTGTTTGTATTTAGTGCAGTGGTAGAGTATAAATGATTAAACTTAACAGTGAAAGTCCAAGACCTGTTGTTGATGTTTTACCCATTTTGATTTTAAACTTATGCAGTAAGAAGGTAGTACACAGATGTTCAGACTTCTTTCCTCACTAGCTATATTGTCTGTTGTGTTTGTTTCAATAGTAGCAAATTCATAGGATTTTGATACAGCAAGGCTGTACTATCATAACTAAATGAAAAGAGGATTTGTAATTTTGAAAGAATATGGACTTAAAAATTTCGTTAAAAAATAAAATTTCCAATCAAGACACTAAAATGTCTGATATTAAATCTATTCTAGGAAGTACAAGTAGTGCTAGTGGTAGCAGTGGAAGCTCAACTAAAAATATCTGGGTTAGTGGACTTTCTTCTAATACCAAAGCTGCTGACTTGAAGAACCTCTTTGGCAAATATGGAAAGGTATACTGTTTTTACTTTTATCTATCTTTCTAGTATCTCCATTTGAAATGGGGATTATGTGTAAAATAATATTATATAAAACCTTCCAATTTCTTGTTTTTCATTAGGACTGGTATAGGCATAATTGTTGAGTTCTGTGGTGATGGTGAGTTTCATCATATAATCTCACCCTGAGCCCTGGGGATCGTTGTATTAAAAGCTTCTGTTTTGAGGGATGCCTGGGTGGCTTGGTGCTTGAATGTCTGCCTTTGGCTCTGGTCATGATACTGGAGTTCTGGGATCGAGTTCCACATCAAGTTCCCCTCAGGGAGTCTGCTTCTCCCTCTGCCTAAGTTCTGCCTCTCTCCTTGTTTCTCATGAAAAATAAATAAAATCTTAAAAAATAAAGCTCCTATTTTGAGCCCATTTCAGCCAAGGACTGAGTTTTGTTTATCACATTCATCATGGTATTTCCAGAAACTAGTATCTGAGACTGATTTGGTTGTTTGGAAAATATAGGTAGGCTAATATTAGATAATGGGTTATAGAATTTAGGAGTGCGTGGAAACTCATGTCCCTGTCATACAGATTCTAGTACAGTAGTGGAGAAAAATGTAAAACTGGTAAAAAGATACTTAATCAGAAGTTGTGGTATGTGCTATGATGGGATGAGTTGCTAAGAGCAAAAAGGGGAGGGTTTACTATAGTTGGTTCATCAGGAAGGTTTCCCTGGTGAATAAGGGGAAGACCTAATAGGAAAGTAGTCAATAATTAAATGAGTTAAATACTCAATTAGTAATTGTTGAGTTGTACTATGGTTGATCTGTATCCCTTAGGCACTCACTACTTTTCTATTTTATATTTTCTGTTTTCATTATACATCATATGTAATGTACTTCAGTGTAAGTTATTTGATACCAGGGAATTTTTCTGCTGTACTTTGTGTGCACCCAGTAGGCTTTGAAATATTTATTAAATTAATGACCAATAGTGGTAAATAATGATTAATGAATGTTACAAAAATCTATCCTGTTCATCTTAGGAGTCTTTTTTCCTTCTAATAGAGAGAGTTATCTGAGTGTTAAGGATTCTGGTAGGGGTCAGATACAGAACACTGAGAATTATAGTCACATGATCAGCCTTGGAAATTTATTGTTAGAAATCCAAAACCAATATTTTAATGCTGGCATTTCCTAGGACTAAAACTATATAGGGACACCATGCACTTTATAATAAGACCTTGGACTTGATTAAAAAACAAGTTGCTGTTGGGGCAAATCTGCCTTTCCCAGAATTGAGATAAAAGGTGATAGGTTCCAGCCATTCACACCACACAGCCTCCTAAATTCCCTGTTGACCTCTTCATGGCATTATGTATGTCTTTCTCTTTGTTCAGCACTAGATTGTTCTCTCACATTTTTACTCACCCATCCCTTTTAACTCTTTTATAGAATTGAAATTGTCACTTTGATATTGGTATAAATTTTAAAAGCACAGAACGGAAAGTGTCTCTTTAGAGTGTATTTTTATAAGCTGTGTTAAAGATTGATTTATTTGTAGATGATTCTTTTTTCATTTTTCGAAATTTCTTGTTACTTATCAAAAATTGTTAATACTCATTTAGAAACTTTCTAGAAAGTTACCTTTTTTCCTTTTAAGAAATTCAGGATGGAAAAAAAAAATTCAGGATGAGCTTATGATAGAGGAAGTTTGGCCCAAATCTAACTGAGAATATCATTTCTTAGCTTTCATTAATTGTACAATTATTTCTTTAATGTGACTAACTGTGTTTTGGCTATATATTTGAAAAAATAAATAAAAAAAACTAAAAGTAGGTTAAATTGCTTTCTTGGCATTTTAAATTGTTCCCCCGAGTAATTACTAAGTACTTGTAAGCAAAGTAGATAGTAATCACAAGAATATGAAACAGTAATATATATCCTAAATTTATCCTTTATCATGAATTTCTATATCCTAAATAATATCTTTATTTGAATAGCCTTAGTTCTGAAGTTTGATCTATTCAGAAATGTATGTGATTGTAAAGTTGTAAAACCACGTAAAGTATTATCTTACGTTATAGGTTCTGAGTGCAAAGGTGGTTACAAATGCTCGAAGTCCTGGGGCAAAGTGCTATGGCATTGTAACTATGTCTTCAAGCACAGAGGTGTCCAGATGCATTGCACATCTTCATCGCACTGAGTTGCATGGACAGCTGATTTCTGTTGAAAAAGTAAGCTTGCCTAAATGATATATAAGAGGGAGGTTACTTTGAGGGCCAGTAATGCTCAATTTAAAGGTGTTATACCAGTAGACAGTAGAATTTGGTATAATTTTGAAGTAACTGGTTTTATTTTTTTATTTCCATGTTTTCCAAAGTTTCTCCCAGCAACATACTTTTTATCATCATAAATGTAACATACTGGTTCTTGTTCTGCTTAAACCTTTCAGGTTAAAGGTGATCCTTCTAAGAAAGAACTGAAGAAGGAAAATGACGAAAAGAGTAGTTCAAGAAGTTCTGGAGACAAAAAAAATATGAGTGATAGAAGTAGCAAGTAAGGATTTATTTTTTTGATTAGCACGTAGACTTTTTTTGAAAATTGATGAAGTCATTCTCATTGTGTTGTTTTCTTGGGTGGTATGGTCAGGACACAAGCCTCTGTCAAAAAAGAAGAGAAAAGGTTATCTGAGAAGTGTGAAAAGAAAGAAGGCAAGGAGATTAAGAAAATAGAAGGTAAAGACGAGAAGAATGATAATGGATCAAGTGGCCAAACTTCAGAATCGATTAAAAAAAGTGAAGAAAAGAAGCGAATAAGTATGCTATGTATCTTTCTTATCCCTTTCTAATGCTTTCTATAACTTCATTTTTACAGTGGAAGGAAAAACCTGAGATTGCAGTGCAGATAAATATTTAAACTTCATTGTTAAATGTCACTGTGGTAGAAAGAGAAGTTCAGTAGCAGTAGCACTAGTTGTCTTCTTCCCCTCTACTCTTGGGATGCAAATGTGTTCTTCCAGCTAAGTCCCTTTACTGGAAAACTTGGGCTGGTTGAAGATGGTCATTGATTTGTAGCTGCGTAACTGAGTTGGGATCTTTTGGTATCACAGAAAATATTTATGTTTGTGGATTGAGCTATGTTTAAAAACTATGTGTAATTCAGTTCTCACAGAATAGGTGTTTTTATTTCATGCGCTAGTTTGTGAATATCTGACTATCTAAGAATTAATAATTTTTACATTATATTGATTGTCTTTTTTAACGAAATTTTTTAGGCATTTGTTTATGTACTTTTTTGCCCCCTCTTAGGTTCTAAGAGTCCAGGACATATGGTAATACTAGACCAAACTAAAGGAGATCATTGTAGGCCATCAAGAAGAGGAAGATATGAGAAAGTAAGTCTCTGGGAAGGATGCTGTATACTATTCTACCTGTTTTCCAAAAGAAAATAATTCAGTTTTGCTTACTTCTGTGCTTGAAAATCTAAGAAAAATGGAATGAATGTCATTACTTACTTAAGCTTTTTAAATGACCAGTTGAACTTGAAAACCAAAACCCCAGATTATTATTTATTTTCTAGTCCTTATAAATTTTTTTTTCTGTAGATTCATGGAAGAAGCAAGGAAAAGGAGAGAGCTAGCCTAGATAAAAAAAGAGACAAAGACTATAGAAGGAAAGACATCTTGCCTTTTGAAAAGATGAAGGAACAAAGACTAAGAGAGCATTTAGTTCGCTTTGAAAGATTGCGACGAGCGATGGAACTGCGAAGGTAGGAAAAGAGTCTATTTTCTACCTGTCTTTAACTATGGGTACATCTTTAACACTAGTAACAAACACAGAGTTCAGGAAATTGTATTTGCACAGAAAGCTATTGGCCACTTTGATGAAGTGCAGTAAAACAAAATGATTTCTTAAGTTTGCATAGCATTTTATAATTTACAAAGTACCTTTCCATCTGTTATCTCTGTCTCAATTCTGTAAGATTAGGTGTGCCCAGTATGTAATTGAAAACAGTGGAGGCCCAGAGAGGCTAAATGACTCTTCCAATGCCACCTGGCAAATGAGTGGCAGAGTCGGGACTCAGACCCAAGTCTTCTGACTCCAAGTCCAATGCTCTTTCCTCTACTCCAAAGCTGCCGCCATGAAAAACATGACTTTAAAGGAAAAAATGATATTGAGATAAGATAGTCTCAGTGGAAGCTACAGTGTTCAAGTAGCATGTTGGCATGTTAGGAAAAATTCATCGTACTTTGGATTAGAGCCTGAATGAAGGAAGAATTGCCTTGTGAACCTTATTGTGTTCAGGCTCTATCTCAAAGCAAGCATTCTCTTTAAAACAGAGGACAAAGCCAAACAATTCTATTTTTAGTGGCAATCTCTCAACAATTGACTATGAATGCCAGTTTGCTTTCATATGTTTTGTGATGAAAATGTTTTGAAACATAAATTTCTGCATATTAACCTATCTCACTGAGAGGGCTTTTATTGTGGGATTTCATCTATTTATTCACAGGAATGTTAGGAACAACCAGACATTTTTGGCAACTTAAATAGTACTGTGATTGCCACACACCTTATTAAAAGGAAATAGTCTGTGCCTTACTCAGGACCCATTTTCTTTTTCTTCCTTTTTTTTTTTTTTTAATGAAGTCCTAATATGCTGAGATTCCTATTTATAGGACAAGTCAGGAGGAGAGAGACTGGGAGCTACTAGAGCAGTGATTCTCAGGTCTATCAGACTAGCATCCCTTTTTATATTGGAAAAAAAAAAAGTCTCAGCATCCTCTTTAATCTGCTGAAATGTAATTGATGCATAATAGGCCTACAAATGCATAATATGCCTATATAAATAATTTCCAAAAAACCAATATAATGCCTTAACTCTAATATAAAGAAGAAATAAAAGTAAATTATAATGAAGCATATATTCCAGATACGAATATTTAGGTACGGCTCTCTAGAAGACCTAATGAAGTAGTCAGATGTTTACAACCCTCTTTAGACTCAATGAAAATGTGACAGCTACAAATGCAGACCGATATTGGTGTGTCATTTTGGTAAGTCAAATACCAGGAGTGGTGTTGACACTATGACGTGATTTCTGAAATGGTGGACAGCTCTTGGTGAAGGTCTTAAAGTATCGCTTTTCCTCTAATTTACATGGACTTGCATTTCTGGAAATTTTAATGTATATAAAACCATGCCACAGCAAACCAACCAACCTAGTATTTATTAAAAACGAGTTGAGTTCTAGGGTCCAGTTTTGTTAAGGTTATTTTGTTTTGTTTTGTTTCAGTAACATGAATGTCCATTATGGCATTTGAAAGGTCTGATGAGCGTTGGACAGTTTTTTGTTGTACAGAACTATCTTGATTATTCTTTGCATCATAAGATATTTAGAATCCCTAGTCCCCACTCACTAAATGCTGCTAACAGCCCCCATAGTTGTTGCAAAAATTTTAAATGCCCTTCAGATTTGCATGGGAGCAGCATTGAGCCACTGAGAACCCCTGGGCTGCTAGAGGAAGACACTGATAGACCGAGTACACAGAGGGCCTTAGATTGAGGGTGTGTCAATGATATGATTAAAAGTCCCAAAACACGAACTTTATTCAGTTCAGCATACATTTGAACTGCCTCCTGACTCAAAAGAAGTGTGGGCCAGTGAACACCAAAAAAGCCTTTAAGGAAGGCAACATTTTATCATATATAGCATTTGCTATAATTCCTGTTGATGGGGATGATCCCAAGTCCTCAAAATAAGGTGTACCTTGTGTCAGGAGCTAGACCATATACCCGATAGTGGAAATTTTCCTCCCCAAAGCAGTACAAGTTGTAGTTTTGTAAATTCATGTATGTAGAGTATCTCCTTTTTAAAATGTTGATTCACTAATGGGCTATTATTATAGTGGGATTTTTATTTAAACAGGAATATCCTCTAAGAGGCAAATACTCTATAAAATTCAGCTGCTCAGTTGACAGCCTTTAATAAATAAGTGACAGTGTTGGAGTCTGTTTAAAGTTTTATTTTGAGTTCTCTTTCCAGTTACATTAAAACTTAGGTTGAGTCAAAGTTTAAAATTGCCAACCTCGAGGAAAAATTCAAACTCAAAAGCTATTCTCTTTCACACAGTGCTAGCATAATTTAAGTATTTCTAAATACTGATTTTTGTTAGACGAAGAGAGATTGCAGAAAGAGAGCGTCGAGAGCGAGAACGCATTAGAATAATTCGTGAACGGGAAGAACGGGAACGCTTACAGAGAGAGAGAGAGCGCCTAGAAATTGAAAGGCAAAAACTAGAGAGAGAGAGAATGGAACGCGAACGCTTGGAAAGGGAACGCATTCGTATTGAACAGGTGCAGTCAGAAAATCTTTTCATCTTAAATAACTGACCTTTTTCAAACCCTGTGATTTTTGCCCTAAAATTTGCTTTACTTGTTGTAAAGCTTCTAGAGTTCAGCTAATGAGCATTTATATAGTGTCCCTGAAAGATAACAATCACTTAGGTGCTAGTTCAGAATACATTTAGTAATGACTTTGTTCTAGCCAATTGGTAATAACTCAAGCTCTGCAATATCATGGCAGCCTAATAGTCTGAGCATAGGACTATGAGTCCAGAGTAGTTGTAATCCAGGCTCTGTCACTATCCCAGTCTCAGCAAATAATAACTTATTTCCTTACATATTAGAGTGGGAATGATTTCCCAAGGCTGGAAGGAAATAATGCCTCTCTTTGCAGAATTGCATCCAGGGTTTTAAGGCACTTGGTTTCCAAACGTATTAAGAACTTGATCTGCAATTCTCTTTAGGTTTTTGTTTCCATTGAATAATGAAACGAAAATCTGACCTTCCCAATTACCTACCAACTTCCACCACCCAATTTCTGTTATTTTTAATGTTGTAGAACAATAGCTGTAGCCTAGATTACTGATTTCTGAGGTCAATTTTGTTTATGTATTTGTCCCAGGTATGTGTTTTGCCCGGTGCTTGCCTATGGTGGTTTCTTAATGACAGGGTGAAAACAAGGTTGCGCATGTACTTACCTTATGTTTTCATTTTGCATTGGTTGGTTCTTCCTTCTGTGTTGTCTGAAGGAACGTCGCAAGGAAGCTGAACGTATTGCTCGAGAACGAGAGGAACTGAGAAGGCAACAGCAGCAGCTTCGTTATGAACAAGAGAAAAGGAATTCTTTGAAACGTCCACGTGATGTAGATCATAGGTAGTTGCCTGCTTTCTTTTTTAACAGTTACACTTGCTATCCTATGCCTTTGGAACTAAGACTGATAGAGGATTAGCAAGTACAGGCAGCCATCACTGGAATAAAAAGTCATGATCCTTAGGGATGGGAGTGGATCCAGTGCATTGTCAAACAGGAAGAGTCTGCTCTTTTTCCTTTTCCCTTCCTAATGCTAAATGTTTTTCCATTATGATTGGAAATACATCATCATAGTATATTTTAGTGATGGTTCTCAAACTCAGACCCATTTTGAAAATTCTTACAGGGTAGTGCAGATAAACTTGGAAGTTACAAACTTGGAAAGATTGTGTTGTGTGTTTGTGTTCATGCTGCTTAATAGATTTCCAAATACACTCATTTAATTTTCTTAATATAAGTTGTATGAGATTTAATTGATTGTGTTGAGAATAATGAAAAGAATAAAATGTGCTCGGTACTTACCTAGCTAACCTTTCTGCACTTAGGTGTAACCGAAAAAGTTGTGTACTGTGATTAGAATTTTGTTATAAAATAGTATCTGTCTTTTCCATTTATGAATTTTAGAACAGGCCATTTTTCAAGTTTTCTCTCCTGTGAAATTCCTCTAATGCTATATGACTTTATGTAATCTGGTAATTAAGTCTTTGCTAGTTTGTTATTGTAACTGAATGTTTTGTGTCTTGAGTTTATTAGCCCTCTGTATCCACAGTTCCTAGCATGTGGTATGTATAACTCCAAGTAAGTGTTGTTGGATTATTATAAAACTAATTTATATAAATGAGCAAATATTTCTCTTCAAGGCGAGATGATCCTTACTGGAGCGAGAATAAAAAGTTGTCTCTAGATACAGATGCACGATTCAGCCATGGATCTGACTATTCTCGCCAGCAAAACAGATTTAATGACTTTGATCACCGAGAGAGGGGCAGGTTTCCTGAGAGTTCAACAGTACAGTCTTCATCTTTTGAAAGGTAGATAACCTTGAAAGTTGTTATATTTGGTACATGAGCCTTGCTAATAATAAGTTCGGTTTTCTATTAAAATCTTAATTGTTGTAGGTCAGATCTGAGTGTTCAGAATGAATCCTGTTTGATTTTTGTTTTTATTAATGTCAGTGTGATTCAGTATTCACAATTAGTTTGGGGCGCCTTGCTGGCTCCGTCAGTAGAGCATGCAACTCTTAATCTTGGGGTCATGAGTTTGAGCCCTATGTCGGGTATAGAGATTACTTAAATAAATAAACTTTGAAAAAAAATTAGTAGGCAACCATAACAAGGTTAAGTAGATTGACTTTTATCTTCTTAGCTTTGTTTAAAACTAGGTGGGAATATCATTAGCTTTGGATGTGTCTTAACTGTTGAGAGCTGTTGAGACTACCAATGTGAGTGTTTGGTGTAATTCTTCCCAGATGCTAAACAACAACCATCATGCCAGTCATTTAGCTCAGTTCAAAAGAATATAAGTTATTATAATCAGAACTGGTTTTTTTTGGTGGCTTTGCCTTAAGTTGATTTTTAAAGAAACTGTGATTTTTGTAAGTTACGCAAATAAAATTAAGAAGAATAAGGCCAAGTAAGTACTTCTCAGGACCTGTGTTCTTTCTTTTGGATAATCAATAGGCGAGAACGTTTTGTTGGTCAAAGTGAAGGGAAAAAAACACGTCCTACTGCAAGAAGAGAAGATCCAGGTTTTGAAAGGTATCCCAAAAATTTCAGTGACTCCAGAAGAAATGAGCCTCCACCACCACGAAATGAACTTAGAGAAACGGACAGGCGAGAAGTCCGGGGAGAACGAGACGAGAGGAGAACTGTGATCATCCACGACAGGCCTGATATCACTCACCCCCGACATCCTCGAGAAGCAGGGCCCAATCCATCCAGACCAACCACCTGGAAAAGTGACGGTGGCATGTCCACCGACAAACGGGAAACAAGGTATCTCTGTAGTGGCTGGTGGCATATAGCATATTTGGGTTTCAGAAAACAAAGGCATAACAGAGTTTTGATTGGAGATGTCTTTGGGTTTTGTTTAACAGGGTTGAAAGGCCGGAACGATCGGGGAGGGAAGTATCAGGACACAGTGTAAGAGGCGCTCCCCCTGGTAATCGCAGTAATGCTTCAGGCTACGGAAACCGAGAGGGAGACAGGGGTGTGATCACAGACCGAGGAAGCGGAACACAGGTAAGTGCTGAAGGGTTTATCATGGCCTCTTCAGCAATAAAGTCAGAGGATATACTATTGTGATGTGGCTGAGATTGGTTAGAGGAGAATGATTGGGAGATAGGTTCTTAGAAAAGATCTTAATATTTTTCATATTTTACTGTCAACAATTGAACATTCAATTTGAACATTAATAGTCCAAAGAAGGAAAATACCAGCCCAGAAATTCTTAAGCCCTTTTAAGTAAAACTCCTGCTGAAATTTGAGCATTGTTAAATTTTGTAGATAAACCTTGCTAGCAGTGAAGTTTTTATTTCTCTTTATGAAATTGAGGCTTTCAGACTAGGTGGGAAATCTTTGGCCTCTACTTGTGTTTCTCTTTTGCTTTTTCCTTCTTCTTCTTCTTCTTTTTTTTTCTTTTTTTAATACTCTAGTTCATTAGGTAGCTTAGAGTGTAGAACTGAGATAAACTTTTTGTCTCTTTTTTGTTCTTTTAAATCTAAAGGTAGATGAGTGGAATATCTTACATATTTAAATTGCTTTTTATTTTTGTGACACTTCATTGACTTGAATATTTTGTAAGTTAATGAACCTGGCCAGAAGGAAGTATCTTCATCTCTTAGCAACTCTGATGAACCAAGACCTTTTTTACCTAACCTGAAAGCATTCTGTTGGTGAAATACAGTTATGTTAGTTGACAGCACAAATACAATATCTTCTTAAATTATATACAAAAAAGAATTCTGAAGTGTGTTTCCATCCGTCCATCTTCCAGCCTGATTATACTCTAATGCTACGTCTGTGTCTGAATACCTATTAGATTTTGTAGCAGTATTTTTTTTATTGGAAAATGTTTTTGATCCCTTGGCATCCTAGCTAATACTGCTACTCCTTTTCCATTTCATCCAGAGTATTCATGAAACAGATTTGGGCTTGATGGCATAAGCTTTCATGTTTCTAATAAGTTAGGAATGTTCAGTAGATTAGTTAGTTCATTGAGCTCTTTACCCTTACCCTGAACAGAACTTTTAAGACAGGGTTTGTAATCCAGACATTCTGCCCTATTTAGAATAAAACGTAGGGCAGTCTCAAAGACTAGCCCTGCATTCTGATATCTGTTTAGAAAAGGAATCCTGAGGAGGAGATTCTGTTCCTCCCTTGAAAATTCTGTTTTTTCCTAATATAGAGTACCTTCAGCTTTATTTTCTGTAGACTGTCATAACTTCTACTCTGCTTTCCTTGGGTCCTTAGTTCTATGGCTTTTGTTTCCTTGTGTTTTTCATAGTCATGTATGTAAGACCTTGTAAGAGTCACAGCAGTAATGAGCACGGTTTGAAATAAGACGACAGCTCCCGTGTCTGTGTGCTATTTGCTTGTTGATCCTACACCCCACCCTTATTCGTCTTAGAGTTTTGACCCCCACCGTGCCTTGTTACACACCTATTACTCAAGGGTTAAAAAGTACATGCGTGCTGAAAGGTATGGAAATAGAAGTTACATTGCCCCCATATCCTACTCTGAAGCCAAGCAGCTTCTCAATATAAAATAGGTGGAACCCTTTGCATGTGCCCTGGTATTATTCACCTTCTTTTCTTCTCAAACATCTTTTTTTTTTTTTTTTTAAGATTTTATTTATTTATTCATGAGAGACACACAGAGAGGGGCAGAGACACAGGCAAAGGGAGAAGCAGGCTCCCTACAGGGAGCCCGATGTGGGACTCCATCCTGGGACTCTGGAATCACGCTCTGAGTCAAAGGCAGATGCTCAACCGAGCCACCCAGGCGTCCCTCAAACATTTTATTGATTTGTTTCTGACACTAAGAGAATACCAGCGTACGTAAATTGGCATGAAGCTGCAGATGTCATGACTTTTTTTATACCATGTGATTCTTTAGCACTACCCTGAAGAACGACATGTGGTTGAACGCCATGGACGGGACACAAGTGGACCAAGGAAAGAATGGCATGGTCCACCTTCTCAAGGTCCTGGCTATCATGATGCAAGGCGAATGGGTGATGGCCGGACAGGAGCAGGCATGATAACCCAACATGCGAGGTAAGTAGTTACTCAGTTAAGACTTCTCTGCCAGCAAACATCCAAACCTTCATCCTTTCCTATTAAAGGGCAGTATAGGAAAATGAGAGAAATTTTGAGAAATTTTACCACAGCTAGTAACAACCCCAGCTCTGCCCACACATATCCCCATATTAGATCAAAATCTCCTGGAGATTATATTCAGGGCAGCTGAGGTTGATTTATTAGTTTATGTTCTTCATCGTAAGTTCATTGAGTGGCATTCGCCATATGGATTGATTGAGCTACAAGTTCGTGCGTACGTCAGAATCCAGTAGATAATGAACACTAACTTCATGTCGGAACCATCATCTTGTTCACTACCTGGGACTCCTAACTAAAAGTCCTAGAAAGGAAAAGGAGACTGAAAGGATGTTCTACTCCCTTTTCAAAGAGCTCTAGTGAAACTTTTAGATATTTAACTAACCCAAAGCCTGTTCACATTCTCAGAGGCGAGCTTTATTTTTCTCTGTGCACCAACATGCATTGTGGCCCCTCAGCTGGCAAGTCTTTGGCCTCTCTCTCTTCCAAGCCCATCTGTCTTTCCCAGTCCCCTGTCTTAGAAGAGGGGATATGGCTCACTGATCCAACTTACTACTGTTCTGTGATCGCTTCTGTCAGACTTGAGTGAGTGTTTATCTGTGCCTGCACAGCCTCGTCCCTCATTCTGTCTCTGATCTCAAAGGTTACCAATACCTTTTTCTAGATACATCTATAGTCCTTTATTTTCTGAGCCCTCAGTCTCCTTGGCAGTTAAGCACTATTACTGTTGCTTTTCTTTTTTGGGGGAATGCTCTAATGTTTTCTAATGTATCATACTTTCTGCCCTTCTGATGGCCTTTGCTGGCTCCTTCAGATGGTTGAACTTCATACACTGCTCTTGATATTTAGCTCTGTTTTGTGATCTTTATGTAAATGCTTTGCTGTCTCCATAAATTCCGGGTCACAGGCAGACTCATTCCTCTCCTGTTTCAGACCTTCATGACCATGTGTCGCCTCCAGCTTGTTGGAATTTGCCAGTGCCACTATGCATCTTGTTCTCCCAAACTGGGCTTCATCCTTATCTTGCTCCATTCCTAGCATATATTTCTAAATGTGGTTCTGTATTCTTAAAAAAATTGTGAATAAGCTATGCCTTCTTCCTCATTTCAGCTTCTCAAATTAGTCTTTTATCTGTTACTTAAACTTTATAAATTTAACTATTAGAACTGTTTTGTTATATCATTATTTGCTCCAAAGCTATATGAGCCGCCTCTCCGGGTCATCTAACCTGGGTTCCTCAGCCAGGCATTCGAACCTTTATGTAATCTGGTCTTATTTCTACTTAAACTGTTTCACTGTGGGTTTTTATCTCTCAAATTGGTCATAGGGTCTTTTGATTGGTCTTTTTTCCCTGTGTCACTCATTAGTACCTGTTGTGTTGCCATTAAACATATAAAAAAATCTACCCCCCTCCAAAAGAAATCTCCGAATATTTTTGTGACGATGTCCTCTAGCTCAGAGTTTCAAGAAGTTTCTAATCAACTCCCATGCTGCTGATCTGAGGATCACGCTCTGAGAGCCACTGCTCCAAGCCATTCCTGTGCATACCAATAATTGGCTCACTCTGAGGCAGAGACTTTGAAGTGAGAGTACCCAAGTTTAGATCCTTGTTCCACCATTTATTTGCCGTGATCTTGGGCGAGTTACTTCACCTCTAGATGGTAATGGTACATACCTCACAGGACTGTTGAAAAGAGTTAAGTTATTTAATATGGGTAAAGTATAAAGAACAGTGCCTGGTAAATGATTAGCACTATATAGTTATTAGCTGTAATTTATTCTTGTTCTTGACGATTTTTTCTTTTAAACCTTTTTCAGTAATGCATCCCCAATTAATAGAATTGTACAAATCAGTGGCAATTCCATGCCAAGAGGAAGTGGCTCCGGATTTAAGCCATTTAAGGGTGGACCTCCACGACGATTCTGAAAATTAGCTCTCTGCCATGGTTTCAAGATAATTTATTGAAATCTCCTGTAAACTTTACTTGACTACTTATGAAGAGGACCTCTGACTTGCTTGAGAGTTCTGTCAGACTTTTCTTTTTTTCTCTTTTTTTAAAATTTAACATGATTGCTTTTCTCAATTTTGGAGAAGATGTTTAAATAGTTCCGTTGTAACTTTTAATAGTTTTGTGTATCATTCAACTTTTTTTCTTGCAGCACCGAGACACATTTGAAAAGATGGAATCAAAACCATTTTGTTTAAATCTGTGTGAATATAAAGAGTAGTTTGCAGCTGTGTGGTAGTAGTTTCATTTGCAGCATTAGCTCTGTGGTGTCAGGCTCTAGAGTTACTTCTTGTCACCAAGCGTTTTCAGCCTCCATTTTGAAGGCTGTCTAAGCTTAAAAAAGTCTGCTGTCTAATTTTTAGAGAATAAGATTGTTCCTTGCATTTCTGAGTATTATGTAACCTATTTTTGCAGAAGGTACTGTTACATTAAGTGCATCTGTGTATCCTGGTTTAAAAAAAATGTACTCTTTTTTGAAATAAACCTTCATATTCTGTATAGTTGCTAAAGCGTTGAGAACCTTTTTAATTGTAAAATGAGAGCCAATTTTCACGTTAGTGTAGCAGCACACTCGTGTGGATTTGCATGGTATGAAACCAAATAGATTAATGAAACCTTGGCCATGAGGTTTGTATCACTGAAGTTTTTAGACTGAGTTGTGCAGGTAAGTGCACTTTTAGGTAATCTGCACTGTTTGGTGGATAAATTCCATCTCTGGGAATTGTGTGGGTACTAATGTTTCCATGTTCCCAACTATGTTGAGAACTGGAAAAAACCCAGGTTCTAGCTTGGTGAATCAGTTGGGTCTTGTAAATACTTGTATGTGGGAAGGCATTGTTGTCTCTTTGTGAAAATAAAAATCCACGCCTGGAAGTGTATGTGTCTTTGTTTCCAGCTCTTTAAGTGTTAGTCTTCCGGCCCTTTCTGGAGTTACACCCAAAGTAATTGACTTGGTCTAGAGCTCTAAAGGCATTCTTTGGGTCTGTGGCCCTAGGAAATAAATCTCACTTTGATTCTTCATCTAGGTAGCTGGGTAGCACACCCTGGTGAAGTGTTGGAGAGTTAACCACTAATCTTACTTTAAAATTTTTTTAAAGGTATCTTTTCTAGGAAAGCCCTTTGAGGTTAAATTCTCAATACTACCTCTTAAGCCTCCCATATTCCTTCATATAATTCAGTGATGAATAATCCAAATGGTCTTGATTCTTGGATAATTCAACAGTGTGGAGGCTTGTATAAAGGGAAAGATGGGAATAAGGGATTGCTCTGAGGTCACCTTTGAATTTGAGAAGTAGCCTTTGTAAAAGCTCTTGTAAATGTCTGCAGGTGGATCTGGTTGTGTTTGTGAGATGACTCAGACTTCTCAGTGGTATGGGCAGCCACAGTACCCTGGTCTCTGGCCTTTTGGGGAACTGGCACTTCTGTATTGCTCTGGATTTCATAACCTGTTTGTCTCTTCTTCTCCTTCTTCTTCTTTTTTTTTTTTTTAAAGATTTTATTTATTTAGATCTTTCTTTTTTTTTTTTTTTTTTAAAGGATTTTATTTATTTATTCATGACAGAGAGAGAAAGAGGCAGGGACACAGGCAGAGAGAGAAGCAGGCTCCATGCAGGGAGCCTGATGTGGGACTCGATCCCAGGTCTCCAGAATCAGGCCCTGGGTTGAATGTGATGCCAAACCGCTGGGCCACCGGGGCTGCCCCTTTTTGTCTCTTCTTAACACCACAACTATTTCAGTAAAGATTGCTGGTTAAATAGAGAAATGAACTGGTATAACCGCTGACCAGACAAAATTGGAGGTCTACCTTGGTGAGCTAGGCCAGTAGTTCTCAAGCCAGGGCCTACTGGACATTCATGGCTGGGGCCTAAGCATATTTTCCCCAAAAGTTCCCCCAGAGGAATCCTGTGTGCAGGTGGCATTGAGAATCATTGATTAAGACAGAGTAGGTAAAACTGAATGCTCTTTGAAGAGCAAGCACCTGGTGATTTTATGGGTAATAGGTTTTTTCCTCATCACTGCTCAAACATGTTATTTCAGTTTTAGAAACCCCATCTTTTGCCAGTGGGGGATGAAATGCTCTGATTAATGTGATTTTCTAGTTAACTGATAATTAATAACTTTATATAGTTGAACCACTCAGGAATGGACAAAGGGGGACTTCTGCACCAACTTTTGGAATTTGTGTCCAGAGCTTTCAGAACTGTCTTGGTTAGGCTGTGAAATCTTACTATTATTAATATTATACATTACAGTAATTTTTTTTTCATTCTGTTAACTAGACAGTCACCTCTGAGGAGGGCATAAAAAAATTTTAGCCGGATGCCAACATTAAGAGAATATTTTGGAGTCTGGTTCTGACTTTACTAGCTTGTAATTTAATCCTTTTGGACTCTTAATTTCTTTATCCATAGATTTATCACCTTTTTGATCCCTACTGTTCAATTTCTGTTATAATAAAAATTCAAAATGTAGGCAGCTCTTGAGGTGCCTGGGTGGCTCAGTAGGATTAAGTCGGATTAAGAATCAAGAACTCTTGATTTTGGCTCAGGTCATGATCTCAGGGTTTTGTGGTGGAGCATCACATTGGGCTCTGCACTCAGTGGGGAGTCTGCTTCTTTCCCTCTCCCTCTGCCCCTTTTGACACTTGTGCATGTGCCCTCTCTTTCTCTAAAAAGAAATCTTTAAAAATATGTAGGCAGCTCTGATCATTCTAATCACAAGAAATTAAAGGAAAATTTTTTATCTCACACAATAAGGTAACTAATATGTGTGTTCTCCCCATATTTATATATTCAACATATTTTGATTTGTAATCCCAGCATGCTCTTTTGTAGAAATTATCAAGCTGATTTTAAACCTTACATGGAAATGCAAAAGAGTGAGATTAGTTAAAAAAATTAAAACCTAATTATGACAACTTGGAGGAATTACATTACCTGAATACTGTTTCAGGCATGTTAAATAATAAATGAGCATGATTTGGGTCCTCACAGAAGTTACTATTGTGCACTTACATGTGCTAGGCATTGTTACCAGGTAACTCACATGTATTAATTTCCACAACAAGGTTATGTTTTAGGTGTAGATGTGCTTTTTTTTTTTTTTTTTAACTATTATTTCTATTCTTTATGCGTGGAAACTAAAGAAATTTGCCCAAGTTAATAAAGAAAGCAAGTGGTGGAACCAAGATTCAAACATAGGCTCATACTTACAAGAGCATTTAATCATTTCATCCAGTATAGGGCATATATGAATATATATGGTGTATATATATATATATATAGGGTATATGAATATATAGAATATGTAGGGTATGTTGTAATATAGGAAACTGCTACAGAATTTTCTGAAGTGGTTATACCATTTTGCATTAGCAACATAAAGGGTAAAAAATGCTCCACAGACCCATCAATACTTGGTATTGTCAGTCTTTTTAATTTCAGCCAAATGGATGTAAACGATCTCATTAATTTACATTTCCCTGCTGACTTACAATGTTGAGTATGTTTTCATGTGCTTTTTGATCATTGATCTATCTTAGTGACTTGTGTCTTCAAATACCCCATTTTTAATTGTACTTTTTGTCTTACAGAGTTGTAAGATCTTTTTATGTTATAGATACTGGTCCTTTCTCAGACATACATTGGGAATATTTTCTTCCAGTCTGTGGTTTGCGTTTTCATGTTTTGTTTTTAAGATTTATTTGAGAGGGGAGGAGTAGCGCATGCTGGTTGTGGGGAGCAGAGGGAGAGGGAGAGAATCTCAAGCAGGTTCCCTTTTGAGCATAGAGCCTGATGCAGGACTGTCTCAATGACAGAGATCATGACCTCATCTAAATCAAGAGTCAGACGCTTAACTGACCGAGCCACCCAGGCATTCCTGCTTTTTCATTTTCTTAATGGTATCTTTTGAAAAATCGTTTTTAATTTTTTAAAGATTTTATTTATTCATGAGAGACAGAGAGAAGCAGAGACATAGGCAGAGGGAGAAGCAGGCTTGCCTCAGGGAGCCCAGTGTTGGACTCAATCCCTGAACTCCAGGATCAGGCCCTGAGCTGAAAGCAGAGCTTTCAGGCATTCCAATAATTTTTAATTTTGATGAAGTTAAGTTTATCATTTTTTTTCTTTCAAATGTCAGGCATATTTTTGCTCTAGGTAGAAATGTTTGCCTACCCCCAGTTTTTCTCCTGTGATTCTTCTGGGCCTTTTTTTTTTTTTTTTAAGATTTTTTTAAAGATTTATTTATTTATTTATGATAGACAGAGAGAGAGAGAGAGAAGCAGAGACACAGGCAGAGGGAAAAGCAGGCTCCATGCAGGGAGCCCGACGTGGGACTCGATCCTAGGACTCCAGGATCACGCTCTGGGCCAAAGGCAGGCGCCAAACCACTGAGCCACCCAGGGATCCCCCTTCTGGGCCTTTTATAATTTTAGTTTCTACATTTAGATAAAATCCATTTTGAGTTGAATTATTTATGACATAAACTAAGGGTTGAAGTATATTTTTTCTATATGGATATCTAATTTTTCCTGTATAATTTGTTGAAAAGGCTTTTTCCTAGAAATTACCTAACCACCTTCATTTTCTTTTCTTTTTTTAAAGTAAGCTCCACACCCAGTGTGCAGTCCGAAACAGAGCTTGAACTCACAACTGAGATCAAGACCTGAGCTAAAGTCTAGAGTCAGGTGCTTAACAAACTGAGCCACTTTAACATCTTTGTTTTTAAAAAATCGATTTATATGTATGAATCTTCTTCTGTTCTGTTCCATTGATCCATATGTCTGTACTTTCACGAATACCACACTGTCTTAATTCTATCTTTATATTAAGTCTTAAAATCAGGTAATGTAATTTTTCCAATGTCATTTATGTTTTTCAAAATTATTTTGGCTAATCTCACTCCTTTTAAAGTTAACTTGAGGGCAACCTGGGTGGCTCAGTGGTTTTAGCACCTGCCTTTGGCCCAGGGTGTGATCCTGGAGTCCCAGGATCGAGTTCCGCATTGGGCTCCCTGCATGGAGCCTGCTTCTTCTCTGCCTATGTCTCTGCCTGTCTCTCTCTCTCTCTCTCTCTCTCTGTCTTTCTCATGAATAAATAAATCTTAAAAAAAAAAAGTCAACTTGATAATTTTTACAAAAAAAGCATGCTATGATTTTGAATTAAAATGTTGAATAAATTTCATAATAATAAATAAGTAATGTCAGTTATTTTTACAAAAAAAGCATGCTATGATTTTGAATTAAATTATGTCAGTTAAATAATGTCAGTTATTTTTACAAAAACATGCTATGATTTTGAATTAAAATGTTGAATAAATTTCATAATAATAAATAAATAATGTCAGTTCGTTAACAATATCGAATCTTCTAATCCATAATTATATCTCTTCATTTAATAGGCCTTCTTTAATACCTTTTAGCAATAGGTTATAATTTTCATTATGTAGGTCATAATACATTTTTGTTAAGTTTACCCCTAAGTATTTAATATTTTTGATGCTATTGTAAATTGTATTTAATATATTGTTCTTTGCTAGTACATAGAAACAATTGATTTTTGTTTATTTACCCTTGTATCATTTTTTTTTTTTAAGGTTTTAAGTAATCTCTACATCCAACATGGGGCTTGAATTTATAGCCCTGAGATCAAGAGTCTCATGCTCTACTGAGCCAGTTAGGCACCCCTGACCCTTATATTTTTTGACCTTGCTAAATTTACTTATTAATTCTACTAGCTTTGTTGTAGATGCCTCAGGGTTTTCCATGTACACCATTCTATCTTCTGGAAACAAAGGTAGCATTAGATCTTCCTTACCAATTTCATTGCCTTTTTTCTCCTTTGCCTTATTGCACTGACTAGTATCTCCGGAAACAAAGGTAGCATTAGATCTTCCTTACCAATTTCATTGCCTTTTTTCTCCTTTGCCTTATTGCACTGACTAGTATCTCCAATAGAATGTTGAATAGGAATAGTGAGGGCAGACATTCTTGCATAGTTCCTAATTTTAGGGGGAAAGCATTCAGTTTTTTGCCATTAAGTGTGATGTCACCTATGAGTTTTTCATTTATAATCTTTATGAGGTTGAAGAAGTTCCCATCTATTCCTAATATACCTGGGAGTTTTTATTATGCATGGGTATTGAATTCTGTCAAATGCTTTTTCTATGTCTATTGAGATGATCATAGGGTTTTCCTTTTCATTCTGTTAATGGTGAATTACATTGATTTAAATCAATTTTGCATATTAGAGAAAATTCATACTTAGTTATGATCTCTTTCTTTTTCTATCTATCCATCCCAGATATTGATACAGCTGGGTTTGGTTTACTTAAATTTTGAGGATTTTTTTTACAGCTGCTTTATTGAGATATAATTCATACACCATATAACTGACCCACTTAAAATGTGCAACTCTGTGCCTTTAGTACTCTCACAGATCACCACAGTGATTTTTTGAACATTTTCATCACCTTCAAAAGAAACACTCTACTCTTTAACAGTTACCTCCTCACTCATTTCCCTGGCCCTCCCCCAATCCTAAGCATCCACTAATTTATTTTCTGTCTATAAATTTGGTAATGCTGGGTATTTTATGTAAACGAAATCATGTTACCTTTTGTGACTGGGTTTTTTTCCACTTAACATAATGTTTTCAAGGTTCATCTATGTTGTAGCATGTTATCAGTACTTCATTTCTTTTTATGGCTGAATTATTTTCTGTTGTGTGGATGTACCACACATTATCCATTCATTAGTTGATGGTCATTTGGTTTGAGTTTGCCTTTTGGTTTTAAAAATAATGCTGTTATGAACATTCCTGTCATGTTTTCATGTAGGCATGTGTTTTCATTTCTCTTGGGCATAAACCTAGGAATGGAATTGCTGGATCATATACTAACTCCATGTTTATTTGCCAGAGTATTTTCCACATTTGTTCTTTCATTTTTATTTCCATCAATCGCATATGTGGGTTCTGACATTTTCACTTTCTCACCAGTGCTTACTTACCTTTTTGATTCTAGCCAGTCAAGTGGGTGTGAAATGGTATCTCATTGTGGTTTTGATTTGCATTTCACTGATGACTAATGACACCATCTTTTCCTTTTTCCTTTGCTTATCCATCATTTGTACATCTTCATTGGAGAAATGTCTGTTCAGACCTTTTACCCATTTTTTGAATTGTGCTATTTGCCTTTTTGTATTGAGTTGTAAGAATTCTTTAAGGATTCTATCTAGTTAGAAGTCCCTTGTCAGATCTATGACTTGCAAATATTTTCTCCCATTCTGTGGGTTGTCATTGAACTTACTTTGAAGCACCAAAGTTTTTAATTTTGACTTAGTGCAATCTATTTTTTTTCTTATTGCTTGTGTTCTTGATGTCATTTCTAAGAATATGTTGCCAGAGCAGAAGTCATGAAAATTTACCATATGTTTTCTCCTAAGAGCTCTATAGTTTTAGCTCTTAACATTTAGGTGTGTGATCTATTTTGAGTTAATTTTTGTATATGTTACAAGTTAAGGGTCAAATTTCATTTTTTTTCATGTTTTTTTTTTTCATTTCATTGGTTTTCCCAGCACCATTTGTTGAAATGATTATTATTTCCCCATTGAATAGTCTTAGCGCCCTTGTCAAAAACCAGTTGACCATGGACACATGATTTTATTTCTTGACTCTCAATTCTATTACATTGATCTATTTGTCCTTATGCCAATGTCAGGCTACCTTTATTTTTGTTGCTTTGTAGTTAGTTTTGAAATTGGAAAGTTTGAACTTTCTTTCCTTGTTCTTTTGTTGTGGTGGTAAGAATTTTTGCATTGTTTCCATGAAGAATAGTCTGTAATCTTCTTGTAATGTTTATGAGGGTAATGCTGGCTGTGTAATGTGATAGAGAACCATTTCTTCCTTTGTCTTTTTCTAAAAGAGTTTGTATAAGATTCGTATTTTTTCTGTAAGTGCTTGATAGGATTTACCAGTGACACCATCTGGGCATGGAATTTTCTGTTGGGGAGGTGTTAAATTTATAGATTAAATTTCCTAAATAGATATAGGGCTATTAAGATTTCCTATTTCTTTTTGAACTAGTTTTTGTGATTTTTGTCTTTCAAGGAATTAATCCATTTTGCCTAAGTGAACACATTTATTGACAGAAAATTATTTTATATTTTTTATTTATTTATTCATAGAGACAGAGAGAGAGAGGCAGAGACACAGGCAGAGGGAGAAGCAGGCTCCATGCAGAGAGCCTGACGTGGGACTCGATCCACGTTCTCCAGGATCATGCCCTAGGCTGCAGGCGATGCTAAACTGCTGTGCCACCGGGGCTGCCCAACAGAAAATTATTCATTATATTACCTTTTCCAATCTGTAGGATTTGTAGTGATGTCACCTTTTCCATTTCTGATACTGGAGGTCTGTTTCTTTTCTCTTTTTCTCTCGATCAGTCTGGGTTAGTAATTTTAGAGGTTTTTTTTTTCCCTCCAAAGGGCCAGCCTCTGGTTTTGTTGATTTTTAAAAATCATTTATCTTTTCTACTCCTTGTTTTCTGATCTTACTCTTTGTTATCTTCTGCTTATTTGGGTTTAATTTACTCTTTTTCTCTCCTTAAGGTAGAAATTTAGATCATTTTCTATAGGCCCTTCTTTTCTAATTGTTTTATAGATTTAAAGATTCTTCTTTAAAGATAGTGGGACACAGTACAAAAACACTTGGATAGATGAAAGGTAGAACTCTGTTACTTACATTTCTGAGCAAGAAAAATCTTCCATGCAGTGTACCGCAGAGGATTGCACTCAGGGACATGGTAACAGCAAATTAGAGCTGTCAGGGGCATCTTAGGTATGGCAAGTGGGATGAGGTTAGCTGGGTTTCATGGACTCCCTGAGGATCAGCTATGTTTAATAATTTCACTAGGCAGCATAGGGATTGTCCTTAGTTGCCTGGTACCTGGCCCCAGGGTAATTAGGGTGGGTACATAGTGGCTTAGAGTATGAGAGCTCAATAAAGGTATTGGCTAAGGGTGTGGACTCAGTCAGCCACTCTGGAAGGGAAACTGACTTGCTACCTAGCTAGGGCCTTTAAATTGGCTCAAGAGAGTTTATGTTTATTTATATAGACTTTATTCGTTTATTAGGGAGAGAGAGAGAACACAAGTGGGGGGGAGGGGCAGAGGACGACGGAGAAGCAACACCCCCGGCCCCCTTGGCCCCCTGCCACCTGCCACTGCTGAGTAGGAAACCTGATGCAGAACTCCATCCCAGAACCCTGGGATTACAACCTGAGCCGAAGGCAGATGTTTAACCAACTGAGCCACCCAGGCACCCCAAGAGAGCATTTTTAACTTCTAGAGATATTTCCTAAGGAAATGAAGTATAGATTTTTTTTTTAAAGATTTTATTTATTTATTCATGAGGGACACACAGAGAGAGGCAGAGACACAGGCAGAGGGAGAAGCAGGCTCCATGCAGGGAGCCTGACGCGGGACTCGATCCCGGGTCTCCAGGATCAGGCCCCAGGTCAAAGGTGGCACTAAACTACTGAGCCACCCGGGATGCCCCTGAAGTATAGATCTTGAAGAGCTATCTGCACATCTAAGTTCATCACAGCAGTATTTACAATAGCTAAGATATGGAAACAACATAAATGTCTCTTGATGGATCAATGGGTAAAGAAGTGTGTGTATACATACACACAATGGAAAATTATTTAGCCCTATTAAAGAATGAAATCCTGCCATTTGGGATCACATGGATAAATCTGAGGGACTTCATGCTAAGAAAGCCAGACACAGAAAGACAAATACTACATGATCTCACTTATATGTGGAATTTAAGATACTCAATTTAATAGAAGCAGAAAGTGGGATCCCTGGGTGGCGCAGCGGTTTGGCGCCTGCCTTTGGCCCAGGGCGCGATCCTGGAGACCCGGGATCGAATCCCATATCAGGCTCCCGGTGCATGGAGCCTGCTTCTCCCTCCGCCTGTGTCTCTGCCTCTCTCTCTCTCTGTGTGACTATCATAAATAAAAAAAAAAAAAAAAAAAAAAAGACTTCGTTAATAGAAGCAGAAAGTATAATGGTGGTTGCTAGGATGGGGGGGGGGTGGACATAGGGACGTGTTGGTTAAAAGGTACAAAGTTTGAGTTTTGTAAAATGAATTCTTGTGTACAACATAGTGACTATAGTTAACAATACTGTATTTGTATGCTTGAAATTTGCCAAGAGGGTAGATGTTAAGTGTTCTCCCTACAAAAGAAAAGAAGGAAAGAAGAGAGAAGGATAGAGAAATGATTACTGTGAAGTGATGGATATGTTAATTAGCTTGATTGGGGTGATCATTTCACAATGTGTATGTGTCAAAGCAGGCTGCCAACCATAAGTATATACAATGCATTATTTATGCCTATGTGTTAATTATACCTAAAAAGCTGGAAAAATTTTTAAATAAAATTATAAAATATCTATTAAAATTGACCTCTTAAAAAAATTGACCTCTTGATGTCTTGACATCAGTTTTGAGCTCTGTTATTTGGGGTATTTACCAACCTAAGTAGTAGAGGAGAACTTGAGAGAGTAGAACCAATCTGAGCTTTCCAGCGTCTCTAACAATGTCTTGGTGGAGTTGTAAAGTATGTTAAAAGCTTAAGTTCTGTTTTTCATGACAATACTATCTTGGTGTATTCCTTGGGTCAAGGTGGCAGGTTCTGCAGTTAATTGTTGAAAGGAATGAACTGTTAGATCAGTAAGATGGGGATCCCTGGGTGGCGCAGCGGTTTGGCGCCTGCCTTTGGCCCAGGGCGCGATCCTGGAGACTCGGGATCGAATCCCACATCAGGCTCCCGGTGCATGGAGCCTGCTTCTCCCTCTGCCTGTGTCTCTGCCTCTCTCTCTCTCTCTCTCTCTCACTGTGTGCCTATCATAAAAAAAAAAAAAAAAGAACTTAAAAAAAAAAAAAGATCAGTAAGATGTATTTAAATGTTAGTGGTATTTGTTGTAACCAAGGGGAAGGGGTATTTGTAGTGACCATTGATGGAGATACAGAACGAGAGGTGAGGAGGTGGCAAGCTGGAGTTGGGGAGAGTACGAGAATGCAGTGGGGGAGTGGGAGGTCCTGTCCCCAGGGAGTGGAGGGACAGACTGGGGAAACCATTAGTTCCCGTTAATTTTTAGAATGCCACAGATGATAGCAAGCTCTCCAAAATATCCCCTTAGGCATGGGAATATTAGGGCAGAGAGCAAGGGCTAAGTAAACAGCACGACCAGGAAGCATAGGAGAATCCCTACTATTACAGAGGAAAGGTCACTATCTGGGTCCCACTTGTCAGTGTCTTAGCAGACGTAGCCGTGGGTGTTGCTCGGCCAGTGGTCTCAGTGCCTGGAGTGCAGTCCTCCCCAGTGGGGAGATCTTGGGCTCGGGTGATGGCGTCCAAGGCAACGTCTTCTGCAGTGGTGAACTTTGGGGCCAGAGCAGTGTGATCTGGGAGGGACTGGTGTATCCTTTCCAAGCGGATACCCACTCAGGTTGTTATGGGCCGTGGGTTTTTTGGTTTGTTTTTTGAGTATTTTATTTTCTGAGGATAGAAATTACAAAATTGAACCAAGAGGAAAAATGCAAACTGTAAAATCCTGAGACTCTGACCATTTAATCTTAAAGTCAGTAACCCTAGGGACACCTGGGTGGTTCAGTGGGTTGAGCGTGGAGTCTTGATTTCAGCTTGGGCCATGAAACAGGGTCATGGGATCGGGCCCTGTGTCGGGCTCTGCGTCAGCTCCTCGCCAGCTCCGAGTCCAATGAGGAATCTGCTTGAGATGCTCTCTGTTCTCTCCTTCTGCTCCTCCCCCAGCTCGTGTGCACTCAAGTGCGTGCTCTCTCTAAAATAAATAAATCTTTAAAGTCACTAACTCTAACAGTTTTAATATGAGCACCTTAATTTTACATTCACAAAACTAATTACACTATAATGAATTTTAGGTTTTTTTCTGCGTTATGTATTTTGTGTCTGAGGGTATAAACGTCCCTCTTTTTTTTTTTTTTAGGATTTTATTTATTCATCAGAGACAGAGAGAGAGAGGCAGAGACACAGGCAGAGGGAGAAGCAGGTTCCACGCAGGGAGCCTGACGCAGGACTCGATTCCGGGTTTCCAGGATCATGCCCTGGGCCAAAGGCAGACGCTCAACTGCTGAGCCACCCAGGATCCCAATATAAACGTCCCTCCTACAACCCACAATATTAGACTAAGCTGCTTGTAGAATTTGAAGGCAATGTTGGGCTGAGAGTTTGACTTGTGTCTCTTAAGTGCGGGGACTTTGTGGGTGTACAGCTAGCAAAAGTGATGCTGGTACCCCTGATGTTGCCATAATCGGGCCAGAGTACCACAACCCAGCTGGCACGATCAAACCCCTCAGGGAGTGTGGCCAAGTCTAAAATCTCCCCAATAGTCCAAGGTTTTACCCAGATGGGTGATGAGAGGAGTTCTGCTGCAAATAGATTCTCAACCTTACAGCCTGACTTCGGTGCATGTTGTTACTCTGGTGTCACGACTGCCAATCCAAATCTCTGTCTGAGGTGTTGCAGCTGCGGTGATAAACTGTGGGCAGCCCCTCCAACTTAGCCAGTTATTATGGGCCTTTTGTTGTGTGTGCTGGTTTCATTGTTGGCAGGCACATGGCAGGGCCTCTGGACTGCAGCGCTGGTGTTAGCCACACTTGAGGTCGTGTGGGGCTCGGCACTTGCTCTGTTTGGTTGAAACAGTGACTGACTTGGAAGATTTGGGTTCCCAGATCACAAACCAGGGAAAGCAGACCAAAAGTAACAAGACCAATAGGCAGTGGGGTGGTGTGCGACTGCACCTGTTGCCTCCAGTCCGCGGTAGGATTATCAACAAGGGGCTGTCTGGGCTCATCAGGGTGGGACACCATGGTGACTTTATTTTTTTAAAGATTGATTGATTGATTGATTGATTGATTGATTTATGATAGGCATATATATAGCGAGAGGTAGAGACACAGGCAGATGGAGAAGCAGGCTCCACGCAGGGAGCCCGACATGGGACTCAATCCCGGGACTCCAGGATTGTGCTGTGGGCTGAAGGCAGGTGCGAAGCTGCTGAGCCACCCAGGGATCCCCACCATGGTGACTTTATTATCATCTCTGATGATTTTCATTTGCAAAGTGGGATTTTTCTGGTTCCTTCTGAGCTGTCCACACTGTCTGTGGGAATGGCCCTGAACAACTCAGTTTTACGTCCTTGCGGGGACTGGAGGGAGATCCCAGAAGAATGATCCACCTATTTCTAATCAGTACTGAAGAAGGGTTTTTTTGTTTTTGTTTTTGTTTTGTTTTGTTTTTGGGGTGCTGGAAATTCAGGCTTAAATGGTCCCATTTGAGTTGAGCAGATGTCTGGCTGACAGAAAATTTGTGGTTGGCAGGTTCCAGAAGATAGTCACCGGATGGAGGCAGGATTGAAAAGCCTTAAAAATAGTTGGAGGCATTAGCAAAAGGCCTCATATGTGGTGAGTTTTCATATATGTAGAGGCCAGCCATGCCCCCTCAGGATAGGAAAGGGCCTTGGAAAGCTGTTTGCTTGCTTAGTTGGTGTAAGGTGTGAGCTATCCAAGGAGCCTTAAACTAAGAGAGAATAAGGCCTGGCGCAAGATAGAGATGCATTTAGGGGTCCATTTGCAGATTAGAGTTTTAAAGGAAGTTATTTGAAGAGACCACTATGGCTCTCATCTAACTGGCTGGCTGGGACCTGTAGGGAAGGTAGAAGCTCAGTTGGATGCCTTTTTTAAGAGCCCAGCATTTGGGAAGTTTGAGAAGTGAAAAGTGTGTCTTGGTTACTATCAGTAATGTCTGGAACTCGGAGATGAGGAGTGTCTAGTGGGGCCTGGTATTATGGCCTTAGTATATACAGGGGCACGTGACTTTATACCCAAGATTTATATCTTGGGTATCTGTAGGCAAGAGATTTGGAGTTTTTTTCATTGAGGGGAGGGGACCAACTTTTAGGCAGTGGTCTCAAAGTTTGTAAAAGTGCAGGTGGTGCAAAGATGACTGCCTGAAATTTGACCACTTTTGCTACCTATTGCGTCCTACCCTGTATCAGGGACATCCTCATTAAGGGATTAAAAAGCAGCAGCACCGCACTGAGCTCCCTCACGTATGATCCGTACGCTCCGTAAGCTTGTGCCGCTGTTCCCTCAGTTAATCCCAGGCAGTTCCCCATGGAGTCCAGGGTCTGGAGGAGGGCTGACATCTGGCAAGAGGCTGAGGACAAAGGAGGCCATTTCTCTTGCAATTGGAACAAGCCCTCGAGCCCACGTTTTTGGCTCTGTTGTACAAAGAGGCCTCAGAAGCAGTGCTGAACTTGTGGGGTGCTGCTGCCATGACCCAAGGCTTAATGGGGAGCTGGGTATGGAGACTCATAGGCTTGGAGTCTGTGGGAGCCACTCTTTGCAGAGTATCTCCATACGTGGCCAGCAATCTCTGCTCTACTGGTAGCATGAGACTGAGAAGGGTAGTTTTCGCCATCAGAAGCCAAAGGGCAACTTAAGGCCATCAGAGGTGGTCCATAGACCGGGAGGGAAGAGGGGAGGTTGTCAAAGCCACACCTGTGGAGTCTCTGAAGGTCTATAAAGGAGGTGCCGTTGATTTTCATTTGGGTGGGCGGGCTGGTCAAGGTGCTTTGTGTTCCTTCAAAGGTGAAGGCAAACTGGCTGAGAGACTTTCTGAATAGGCACTAAATTGAACATATTAGCTGGTTTCTGATTGGATGACATTATTAATTTCAGTAATACTGGGTGTTGAGCATGGGGGCCTTCATGGATGGGACTTAAGCATTTAAGATTGCAGTGATCCAGCATGAGGCATCATCCATCTCCTAGATTTAAGAACAGTTTGCAAAAGTGGGCTGTCAAGTGGAGAAGCAGTAGGAATGATCACCCATTCATCATTTGGGTCATATATAAGTTTCCATACCTGAAGACCCTATTTTAACCCTCATTGGGCCATATTAAGTACATTATCCAGGGACCTGTGGGGTCCTATTTTGTCAAACCAGTTTGTAAGTGTCAAAGACTTAATTTAGTTTTAATTCATTACTCACGTTCACTGTGGAATATTTTAGGGCAGTGGGTCCTCTGGCTATTGGAAAGGCAAGGCTGTAGTTAAAATGAGGCATGCCTATGTTTTCTCTATATTTACTTTCCTCAAATTATCAGGGTGCCATATTCAAATTTATCCCCGGGTATCTGAAATTTGAGCCCCAAATGGTGTATTTTATTATTTTTTTAAAAAGATTTTAATATTTATTTATTTGAAAGAGGAGGAGGGGAGGGGGAGGAGCAGAGGGAGGAGGGACAAGCAGACTCTGCATTGAGCAACAGAACGCAGTGCAGAGCTCAATCCCAGGACCCTGAGATCTTGACCTGAGCTGAAATCAAGAGTGGGATGTTTAACCGACTGAGCCCCCAGGCACCCCCAATTGGCATATTTGAGTACATATTATTTCAGAACCTATACATTGTAGAGGCATAAGACCTAATTAGTGCCCTTTTATCTTATTGTTATGTAAATTCCTTCAGTAAATTTTGGATTTCCAATTGGCTCAAATTATGAAACTTTGTTTCAATTTAATAGTGTGTATGTGTCCATGTTCATTTATTGTATTCACTTTTCCTGATTGTCTTTTTTCTTTCTTTTATCTTTCTTTTGTTTTTTCGTTCCTTACCCCCCTCCCCCCCGCACTCCCCCAGATATCCCTCCTCCTGCCCTCATTGGATATGGCAGGGGGAGGGGGAGAAGTTCTTTAGTCTGCTCATTCATCTTTTTTCTCTGGAGAGCCTCAAATCAGTATTATTAGGGTCAGGGACCTCCCTCGTAGTGATGACTGTATGGTTTAAGTACCTCAGGCTTAAATTAGATTTGAATTCATGTCTTGGTTGTACCACAAGGGTACCATGGGTATTTTCTCCTATAACAGAAAATTTGATTTTTCATTACAATGCAGTATAAGAGTGCTGGCCCCACAGCCCAGAGGTTGACAACTAGAAACTTCTGTCCTACAGATCTGCCTTTTCCCATATGGAGAAAACCATGCTTTTCAGTTTCTCTATTTGGAAAATGGAGGGGAGGTTCATGGCCTGCTCCTAAGTGGCTATCTTTCCTTCCAAGGCTTCCATGTCCAGCTGCGAGGGATTTGGGTTGGGACTTAGAGCTCTAGAAGCCTCTCCTTGGGACAACACAGTGAGCCCCTTGTCTGAAGTATCAGTCCCTTGACATTTGTCACGCAGTGGAACTTACCCTAGCACACTGTCTAGAAGTCTTGCATCATTCAAGCAATTGCATAACCTTGGTAGGGGTGTGGGGATGAGATATTCCTCCCCTAGCCCGTCTCTTGCTCTTCCTGGTTGCTTTAAGATTTTCTATTTATCACTGCTTATAGCATTTTGGTTATGATGTGTGTTGGTGTGTGTATTTTGTTTTAATCAAATTGGAAAATACTGGCCATTTTTCTTCCTATATTGTTTCTACAGTCTTGTTCCGAGACTTCATTTACGTGTAGTTTTGAACCCAGTGTTCCCTCAGAAGTCACTGAATTTTTATTTTTTCATTCATTTTATCTTTGTGCTTTCATGTTTACCAGTCTTTTCTACTGCAATGTCTAATCCACTGTTAATCTTACCATGTGAAAATTCTATCTCATACATTGTTTTTTAATCTCTAAAAGTTCTATATGGGTTTTTTAAATGAGTTTGATTTCTCTCTTCATTATGTTCTTTGCCTTTGACTATATGAATGCAGTATCTGAGTTCCTTGTCTGCGGATGTAACCTCTCTTAGCATTTCTTTTATATGAATTTTCTCCTGGTTGGGGATCATCTTCTTGGGTTCTGGCATGCCTAATGACTTTTTATTGGATGCTGGGCATTATAATTACTGTATTATTGAATGTTTGGATTTTGTTGTTTTCCTTCAACAAGTGAAAGGCATATAAGTTATCTGTTGATCAGTGTGACAAACTTGAGCCTTGTTTATAGGTTGTTATGGTGGAGCTAGAATAGATTTCATTCAAGAGGTGTTTCAGTAGGGACATCTGGGTGGCTCAGTGGTTGGGCGTCTGCCTTCGGCTCAGGGCGTGATCCTGGAGACCTGGTATCGAGTCCCACATCGGGCTACCTGCATGGAGCCTGCTTCTCCCTCTGCCTGTGTCTCTGCCTCTCTCTGTGTGTCTCTCATGAATAAATAATTTTTTTTTTTTTTTTTTTTTTTAAAGAGAGACTTCAGTCATAGTACTGTTGGGTAGCCTCTTTGTGGTTGACAATGAATGCCCTAGTTGACCACCCAGGACTCAAGGCTTCAATTGGTTGAAACTTGAGTTTCTTGCCCTGCACAACTCTGGGAATTGTTCAGTTTATTTATTTTTTCATTATTTATTTATGATAGTCATACAGAGAGAGAGAGGAATTGTTCAGTTTAAAACTGATACATCTTTTTTGCTCAGCCGCATGAGTCATTTCATGCATGTTTGGCCTAAAACAAAGACTGAAGGATACTTCTATGGAGTTCCTTTTCTGCATAGTTCCCTTCTCTCTAGATCTCTGTCCTGTGCCCAACAACCAGTCAGTCTCCCATGAACTCCCATCTCTGTCCTTTCATACTCAGCATTCTGGGCTCTGGTTGAGTTCCCCTCCCTGTACCACTGTTAGGAAAATGCATCCAGACAGAAAGATGGAGCAGTCATAGGGCTCATTTCTTTTGTTTCTCTTCTCTCAGGGATAACAGTCTTGCTTTGTGTATTGTCCATTGTTTGAAACAGTTCTTTTATGTATTTTGCCCGGTTTTCTAGTGATTTACGATAGAGCAGATGCGACCTTTGTTATTTTATCTTTTATTGATAAATAGCGATACAATAAATTGCATGTAAACATTTGGTAAATATATTTTTGTTAACATTTGGTAAATATTGACATATACGAGTATATATCCACATATCTGCCACAATAATCAAAATAAAAAACATTTATCATTCCCAAGGTTCCTTTTGCCCCTTATCATCCATTCTCATTCCATCCCTGTGCAACTACTGATCTACTTTAAGTCCAGTAGATTAGTTTGTATTTTCTAGAATTTTATATGAGTGGAATCATAAATATAGATTCAGTTTTATCTCACTTCTTTTACTTACCATGCTTTGAGATTCATCCATGTTGTTGCATGTATCGATAGTTCATTCCTTTATATTGATGACTAGTGCTGCAGATGAACTACAGTTTATGTGTTTACCTAATAATGAACATTTATTTGGGTTACTTTTAGTTTTAAGCTCTTTCAAATGAAGTTACTCTGAATATTTGTGTAGAAATCTTGGTGTGCACATATACTTTCAAATCTCTGGGGTAAATAAGAGTTGTATGGTAGGTGTATGTTCGACTTTTTAAAAAATTGCCAGACTGTTATGCAGTTATTCATGTTAGCAGTGTAAGAGAGTTCCAATTCTAGTTGTTTCACATCTTTACCAACATTTGATATTATCAATCTTTTTAATTTTAGTCATTCTAGTGGGTTTGTAGTGTTATTTCATTATGGTTTTAATTTGCATTTTCCTGTGACTAAAGATGTTGTGCATCTTTTTTGTGTATTTATTTACTATCTGTATATTTTCTTGGTAAAGTATCCACACTTTTACAAATTTAAAATTTTTTTCCTCATTGAGTTGTAAGATTTCTTGATATGTTAATACATGTCCTTTGTTAATATATATTTTGGAACTATTTTCTTTTTAGTCTTTAGCTTGCCTTTTCATCTACTTAGAAGTTTTGAATATTGATGAAGTGTATTGGCAATCATGCTTGTAGATTAAGAAATTAAATACTAAGATATCATTTCTTCTCACACTGATCTATAGATTCAAAGCAGTCCCAATAAAAATTCCATAAGGCTTTTCTTATAGAAATGGACAGGTTCATTTTTAAATTATATAGGAATGCAATTATATTTTAAAATTATATAAAAATGCAATTATATGGGACCTATGATAGTCAAAACAACCTTTAAGTTGCAGAAAAAATTCAAATTACTCTTGCTACCTGATTTTAAGACATTTTATTCAGCAAGACTTTTTATTCAGCAAGACATTTTTTTCAATAAGAATCCAGATGTTATGGTACTGACATAAAGATGGAATAATAGATCAATAGTATCCAGAAAATAAAAACCTGAACACTTATGGTTAATGATTTTTGACAAAAGTACCAAAATAATTAAATGGGAAAATGATAATCTTTTCAACAAACAGGATTGAATTGATGGAACAGCCATAAACAAAATATGAATCTGAATTTTCACCTCACACCATATAGAAAAAATTAACTTGAAGGACACAAGCATCATAAGGCAGTGTGAATCCTTTTTCTCTCCCCTTGACTTACAACTAATCAGACATGCATAATTGGGGGTGGGGGGAGTGCCTCTGATGAGAAGGGAGTGGCATGATATATTCAAAATGCCGAGAGAAATATTCTTGCAACCAAGAATACCCTATCCAGCAAGGCCATACATCATTCAGAATGGAAGGAGATCTAGAGTTTCTCAGACAAATCAAAGAACTTCATCACCAATAAACCAGTCTTATTGGGAATATTAAAGGGAACTCTTTGAGTGGAAAGGAAAGACCATAAGTAGAAGAAAAGAAGGAAGCACTAAAGCAGTAAAATTAAGTATATCTATAAAAATTAGTATAAGAATTCACGAAATAAAAGGACGTGAAGTGGGAGGGAAGAGGAGTAAAAAATGGCTTCAAACTTAAGTGACCATCAACTTAATACAGACTGCTATGTGCATAAGATGTCATATATAAATCAAATGGTAACCACAAATCAAAAAACAGGGATCTGCAAAACATAGAGAAAGGAATCCAAAAATATCACTAAAGAAAGCTAGCAAACTATGAAAGAGCAAGAGGAGAAACCGAGAACTATAAAAACCACCACAAAATAACAAAATGATAATAAGCACATACCTATAATAATTAACTTTAAATGTAAATGGATTAAAAACTCCAAAGACATAGGGTGATAAAATGGTAAGAAAGCAAATTTCATCCATACACTCATACAAAAGACTCCTTTCAGAACTAAAAACACCTGCAGATTAGATGTGGAGGAATAGAAAAGTATTCATCATGTAGATGGATGTGAAAAGAAAGTGAAGGTGGCAACATATTGGACAAAATAGACTTTAAAACAAAGACTGAAAAAAAAAAATAGAACAAAGACTGTAACCAGATGGGCACTATATAATCATAAAGGGAACAATCCAATAAGAAGATATGACACTTGTAAATATTTATGCACCCAATAGGGAAGCACCCAAATACATAAAGCAGCTAATAACAAACATAAAGGAACTAATCAATAGCAATACAATAATAGTAGGGGATGTTTATACCTCTCATCAATGGATAGATCATTCAAACAAAATCAACAAGGAAACAGTGGCTTTGAGTGATACATTGAAACAGATTAATCTAACAGATACCGCTAGAACATTCCATCATAAGACAGCAGAATACATATTTTGTTGACGGGCATATGGAACATTCTCCAGAATAAACCATATACTAGATTAAAAAACAAGTCTCAACAAATTAAAAGAGATGGAAGTCATACCATGCATCTTCTCTAACCACAACACTATGGAAGCAGAAATCAACCACAAGAAAAAGTCTGGAAAGAACAGAAACACATGGAGGTTAAATAACATGCTATGAACAGTGAATAAGTCAACCAAGCAAGTAAAGAGGAGATTAAAAAAATACACAGAGACAAATGAAAATGAAAACACAACAGTCCAAAATCTTTGAGATGCAACCAAAGAGGGAAGTTGCAGGAATATAGGCCTACCTCAAAAGGAAATAAAATCTCAACCAGCCTCACATCTAAAGAAGCTAGAAAAAAGGACAAACAAAACTCAAAACCAGCAGAAGAAAGGAAATAATAAAAATTAGAGCAGAAATAAGTGAAATAGAAACTAAAAAAAAAAAAAAAAAACCAGATCAATGAAAACAGGAGCTAGTTCTTTGAAAAGATCAACAAATTGATAAACTGTTAGCCAGACTCATAAAAAGACACAAAATCAGAAATGAAGTGAGAAATAACACCACCAAAGAAGTAGAATGACAAAATATAAAGAATTATATGCCACCATTCTGGACAACCTAGAAGAAATGAAACATACACCTGGAAACATACAACCCTCCTTCCAATACTGAATCAGGAAGAAATAGAAAATTTGAACAGTGTTGAAATTGGAGCTGTAATAAAAAAAAAGTTCCTAACAAACAAAAGTCCAGGAGACCAGATGGCTTCTCCATAGGTGAACTCTACCAAACATTTAAAGAAGAGTTAATACCTATTCTCAAACTATTCCAAGGAATAGAAAAAAGAAGAAAAGCTTCCAAACTCATTCAATGAGGCCAGCACTACTCTGATACCAAAATCAAATAAAGACACTACAAAAAGAACTATAGACCAGTATCTCTGATGAAAGTGGATGCAAAAATCCTCAAAATACTAGAAACTAAATCCAGCAATACAATTTAAAATGTCATTCACCATGATCAAGTGGGATTTATTCCTGAGATGCAAGGATGGCTCAATATGCTCAATCAGTGTGATACATCAACAAGAGAAGATAAAAACCATGTGATCATTTCAATAGATGCACAGAAAGCATTAGACACAGTACAATAACGATTCATGATGAAAACTCTCAGCAAAATAGGCTTGGAATGAAATTACCTCAACATAATAAAGGCCATATGTAAAAACCACAGCTAACATCATGCTCAGTGGTGGAAAAACAGAGCTTTTCCTCTATAGTCAAGAACAAGAGAGGGATGCCCACTCTCACCACTTTTATTCAGCATGGTACTAGAACTCCTAGCCAACAGTAACCAGACAACAAAAAGAAATAAAAGGCATCCAAATTAGCAAAGAAGAAGTAAAACTTTCACTATTTGCAGGTAGCATGATACTATATATAGAAAACCTGGAAGACTCCACCAACATGAATAATAACTGATAAATGAATTCAGTAAAGTCACAGATACAAAATCAACATACAGAAGTCCATTAAACTTCTATAAACTAATAAGCAGAGAAATTAAGAAAATAATCCCATTACAATCGCACCAAAAGTAATAAAATACCTAGGAATAAACTTAATCAAGGAGGTGAAAGACCTGTACTCTGACAAGTATAAATTCAATAAGAAATTGAAGATGACATAAACAGAAAGATAATTACTTGCTCATGGATGGAAAGAACAAATGTTATTAAAATATCCATACTATCCGAAGCAATTGAAAGATTTACTGCAATCCCTACAATACCAACAGCAGTTTTCACAGAATGAGAACAAATAATCCTAAAATTTGTATGGAATCACAAAAGACCCTGAATAGCCAAAGTAATCTTGACAAAGAAGAACAAAGCTGGAGGTATCACAATCCCAGATTGCAAGATAAACTACAAAGCTGTAGTAAAAACAGTATGGTACTGGCACAAAAACAGACACCTAGATCAATGGAATAGAGAGCCCAGAAGGAAGCTCATGATTATATGGTCAATTAGTCCTTGACCAAGGAGACCAGAATATGCAATAGGAAAAAGAGTCTCTTCAGCAAATGGTGTTGGGAAAAGTGGATCACTTTCTTACACCATACATAAAAATCACCTCAAAATGAATGAAGAATCTTAACCATAAAAATCCTAGAAGAGAGCACAGGAAGTAATTTCTCTGACATCGGCTGTAACAACATCTTTCTAGAGATGTCTCCTGAGGCAGGGGAAGCAAAAGCAAAAATAAACTTTTGGGACTACATAAAAATTAAAAGCTCCTGCACAACAAAGAAAATAATCAATGAAACTAAAAGACAATCTACTGAATGGGAAGAGATAGGTGAAAAAGACACATCTGATAAAGGGTTAGTATCCGAAATATTTAATTATAAAACTCAACATTCAAAAAACCAAATTAAAAATGGGCAGAAGACACAAACAGACATTTCTCCAAAGACATACAGATGACCAACAGACACGTGAAAAGGTACTTAGCATCACTCATCATCAGGGAAGTGCAAATCAAAGCCACAATGATATATCACCTTACACCTCTCAGAATGGCTAAATTCAAAACCACAAGAAATGCCAAGTGTCGGTGAGGATGTGGAGAAAAAGGAATGCTTTTGAATTGTTGGCAAGAATGTAGACTGGCATAGCCACTGTGGAATACAGTATGGAGGTTCCTCAAAAAATTAAAAACAGAATTGCCAAATGATCAGTAATTCCACTACTGAGTATTTACCCAAAGAATACAAAAATACTAATTCAAAAAGATATATGCACTCTTTGTTTATTGCGGCATTATTTGCAATAGCCAAATTACTGAAGCAACCCAAATGTCCACCAATAGATGAATGGATAAAGAAGATGTGATAGATATATATATATATATATATATATATATATATATATATCTTTCCCTTTCCTTCAACCTTAGAATATACATACATACATATGTGTGTATACAGACATGCAATGGAATATTATTGAGCCATAAAAGAGAATGAACTCTTGCTCTTTGCAATAACATGGAGTTAGAGAGTATAATGCTAAGTGAAATAAGCCAGTCAGGATAACAAATGCCATATGATTTCACATGTGGAGTTTAAGAAACAAAACAAAGAAAAAGGAAACAACCAAGAAACAGTCTCTTAACTATAGAGAACAAACTGATGGTTGCCAGAGGGCAGGTAGGTGGGAGGATGGGTGAAATAAATGACATGGATTAAGAGTACACGCAGCACGATGAGCATTGAATAATTCAGAATTACTACATCGTGCACCTGAAACTAATATAACACTATGTTAACTATACCAGAGTTACAACTTTTTAAAAATTCAATAAAAATTAAGTGCCTTTGCACAGCATCCCAGGACACCTGTGAAATCCAGACACACACCTGAAAGTGGGTGGATTGGACTGTGGAGGAGGTTGCAGAGAAACAGAAGTGTTGGCTGTAGAGGCGGTGATGGCAGAGACAGCTGGGTCTGCCAGGGAGCCAGCATGAACCTGATGGCCAAGGAACTGGGGAGTGAATGTGATAAGTGGGGTCTGTTGGCCACAAGTGCTGCAGCTGGAGGCACCAGTTGTTGTTTGTGGTGACTGGGAGCAGAGCAACGAAAGAGTAGTAGGCAAAGACAGCTGCTGTGTCTGCTCCAGGAGGCAAGATGACCAGCCACGGACCTCTTGGAGCTCCTGCCCTCCAACTTGAGAATTCCCCTCTTGGGTTGTGGGCACAACCAAAGCCTCAAGTACTAAGTACACAGCTATGCCCAATGCACCACAGTTCTTTGCCTTTTTAATTTTTTTTTTTTCTTAAATGCTGCACTCCCAACCTTAAGTGTGAGTCAGCTCTGGTGAAAGAAATTTAAAAATTTTGCACTATAAAAAAAAAATTTTTTTTTGCACTATAGCATCACTTTCTGGAAAACAAAAGGAAGGCTCCTAACTACTAAACTCCAATTAAACTCCAATTAAAGTAAAAGCAGCCATACCTTATTAGGTATTTGCTACTTGAAATGCAGCAGCAGAAGTGCTTTCCATAAAATACCATGAAAAAAGTACAAAGTGGCTGAATGTATTAAAAAAAAAAAAGATACAACTGTATGCTGCCTAACAGGAGACTCATTTTGGCTTAAAAGACACACATAGGCTCAAAGTGAAAGGATGAAAGATGATATTCCAAGCAAACAAAAACAAAAAGAAGGCAAGCATAGCTATACTTAGACAAAATATATTTTTTCTTAAAGATTTTATTTATTCATCTGGTAGAGAGAACACAAGTGGGAGAGTGGCAGAGGGGGAGGGAGAAACAGACTCTCCATTGAGCAGGGAGCCCAACGTGGGGCTCAGTCCCAGGACCCTGGGATCATGACTTGAGCCAAAGGCAGACACTTAGCTGACTGAGCCACCCAGGTGCCCCAACAAAATATATTTCAAGCCATAATGGGTAATAAGACAAAGGTCTCTTGCTTATATAATGATAAAGGGGTCAATACAGAAAGAATATATAAGTCATATAAATATATATGCATATATATGCTCCAAGCACGAAAATATATTAAGCAATTAACAACAGATCTTAAGGGAGAGACAATAAAATAAGTGTAGAGGACTTAAACTGCCTCAGTATCAGCAATAAGATAGGTCATTCAGACAGAAAATCAACAAGGCAACATCACAATTGAACCACACTTTAGAACAAATGGACTTAATAGACACATACAGAACATTCCATCCAACAGCAGTAGAATACACATTATTCTCAAACATACCCAGAATATTCTACAGGATAGATCATATACATAGGCCACCAAACAAATCTTAGATAATTTAAGATCAAAATCATACAAAATATCTTTTCTGACCGCAGTGGTATGCAACTAGAAATCAACAAGAGGAAACGGAGAAAACATACAAATATGTGGAAACTAAGCAACAGTCTCCTACACAACCATTGGATCAAAGAAGAATCAAAAAGCAAATTAAAAATTACCTTGAAACAAAAAGAAAATAAAAAGTTTCAAGTATTGTGGGATGCAGCAAAAGCAGTTCTGAGAGAAAAGTTTATGGCAACAAATGTATATATTAAGAAATTGGAGGGGTGCCTAGCTGGCTCAGAAGAGTATGCAACTCTTTAAGAGTTGTGAGTTCAAGCATGGAGCCTACTTAAAAAAAATTATATATAGATATAGATATAGATATAATTAGAAAGATTAGAAAGACCTGAAATAAATGACCTAACTTTACACCTCAATGAACTAGAAAAAAGAAAAATTAAAACCAAAGTTAGGAGAAGGAAGGAAATAATAAAGATCAGAAAAACAATAGAAGGATCAACAAATCTAAGAGCTTGTTCTTCCAAAAGATAAAGAAAACTGACAAACCTTTAGCTATTGACTCAAATAAAATTAAAAATGAAGCAGGAGACATTATGACTGATACTACAGAAATAGTAGAGTCATTAGAGACTCTTGTGAATAATGATATGCCAATGAATTATATAACCTAGAAGAAATGGATACATTTCCAGAAACAACTTATCAAGACAGAATCAGGAAGAAATAGAAAGAGATTTAATCAGTAAGCAAAAGCCTTTCAGCATAGAAAACTTGAGGATGAGATGGCTTCACTTGAGACTTCTACCAAACATTTAAAGAATTAATACCAATCCTCTTCAGACTCTTTCAAAATATTAGGGAGGAGGAGGGAACACTTCCAAGCTTGTTGTACAAGCCTGCGTTACATTGATACCAAAAGCAGATAAGGATACCATAAAAAAAAAACTACAGATCAATATCCTTGACGAATATAGATGCAAAAACTCAACAATATTAGCAAACTGAAGTCAAGAACACATTAAAAGGATTATACATCATGACCAAATGGAATTTATCCCTGGGATGCAAGGATGGTTCAACACACAGAAATCAGTAAAAGTAACACATCACAGCAATAAAACGAAAGATTGAAGCCACAGGATCATCTCAGTAGGTACACAAAAAGCATTTGACAAAATAACAATATCGCTTCATGATGAAAACCCTTAACAGTCTGGGCATGGAAGGAACATACCTCAATATAAAAAAGACCACCTACTGCACAGACCCACAGCGGACATACTTAATGGAGAAAAAAAAATGAAAGCATTTCCCCTAAGGTCAGGAACAATGCAAGGATGTCCACTTTCACTACTTCTATTCAGTATAGTACTAGAAGTCTAGTTAGAGCAAGTATGTAAGACCAAGAAAAGGCATCCAAATCAAAGAGGAATAAGTAAAATTGTTATTATTGTGCTGATATTATCCTTCTTATAGAAAAATCCCAGAGAATCAGTCAAAAATCTGTTGGAAGTAAGCTACAATATCAGTAAAGTGGCAGTATATAGAATCAACATACAGGGATCAATTTCATTCCTTTACATAATGATGTAGGATCTGTAAGTGAAATAAAGAGAAACAGCCCATTCATAGTAGCACCACAATCCATGAAATACTTGGGAATAATTTCAACCAAGGAAGTGAAAGATCTATATAATAATAACCTTTCTGAGAGAAACCGAAGAAGATACAAACAGATGGAAAGACATTTTGTGTTCAGCGTTCAGAAAAATTAATAATGTTAAAGTGTCCATACCCAAAGCTACCTACAGATTGAAAACATTCTCTGCCAAGGTTCCAAAGGCATTCTTCACAAAAATAGAAGAAACAATCCTAAAATTTTATATGGAATCACAAAAGGTCCCCAATAGACAAATTCTGGGGAAAAAAGAACAAAGCCACAGGTATTATACTTCAAAATTTAAAACTACAGTACAAAGCCATAGTAATAAAAAACAGTATGGTATTGGCACAAAAATAGACACATTGACCAATGGAACAGAATAAAGGGCCCAGAATTAAGTCATGGCATATATAATATTCACCAAGGGAGCCAAGAATACCCAAAGGGGAAGGAATAGTCTGTCTCTTCAACAAATGGTGTGGGGAAAACTGGGTAAACACTTGCAGAACAATGAAAATAGACCCATATTCTCACACCATTCACAAAAATTAACTTGAATGAAAGAATTAAAGTCCTGATACTATAAAACTCCTAGCAGAAAATGTAGGGAAAGAATATCATCAACATTGGTATTGGCAGTAATTTGGGAATGGGGAGTGATGCCAAATGCAAACAAATAACAGAAATCAAGAAATGAGACTACATCAAACTCAAAGCTCCTGTATAACCAAAGAAACAATGTAGTGAAAAGACAACCTACAGAATGGAAGAGATTTTTGCAAACCATATATCGGATAAGGGGTTACCATCTAAATATACAAAGAACTGAGTCAACTCAATAACAACAATAAAAACTGATTAAAAAAATGGACAGAAGAACTATGTAGACATTTCTTCAAAAAACATCAAAATGGCCAACAGACACATGTAAAGATGGCCAACATCACTAATCATCAGAGAACTGCAAATCAAAACCATGAGAAGATACCACCTCACACATGTTAGAATGGCTAACATGGGGCTGTCGGTTAAGCATCTGACTCTTAGTTTTGGCTTAGGTGGTGATCTCAAGGTCATGGGATCGAGCCCCATGTCAGGCTCAGTGCACAGTCTGCTTGGGATTCTCTCTCTCCCTCTCCTTCTCTCTCTTAAATGAATAAATCTTAAAAAAAAAAAAAAGTTTAAAAAAAGAATGGCTATCATTAAGACCAGAGACAGCAGGTGTTGGCAAGGATGTGGTGAAAAGAGAAGCCTTATACATTATTGGTGGGAATGTCAATTGGTCCAACAATATGAAGTTTCCTTAAAAACTTAAAAATAGACCTACAATCCAGCAATTTCACTTCTGGATATATATCCAAAGGAAAGTAAAAGAGGATTTTGACAATATATATGCACTCTCTTGTTTATCACACTGTTATACACAACAGCCAAGATATGGAAACAATTCAAATGCCCATCAACAGATGAATGGATAAAAAAGATGTGGTGCATAACACAACAAGATATTAATCAGCCATGAAAAAAGAAAGTATCCTTCTATTTGTGACAACATGGATGGACCTTGAGCACATTATGCTAAGTGAAATAAGTCAGAGGATGACAAGTTCTGTATGATATCACTTATATGTTTTATCTAAAAATGTTAAATCTGTAAAAAAACAAAGTAAAATGATGGTTCTCAGAGGATGGGGTAAGAATAATAATCTTGAAGGGTATAAACTTGTAGCAAGTAGTAAATAAGCCTTACAGATCTCATACACAGTATAATGGCTATGGACAATGCTATACTATAATTATGTACTGTGATAAATAGCATTACAAGGGCAATCCTAATATATAAAGTATCAAAATGCTGCACACTGTAAACTTACACAATGTTACACATCAAATTTATGTAGTAAAAAAAAAAAAAGATTAACTTGAAAGGATCACAGATCTGTGAGAATAAAACCATGACACCTCTAGAAGAGAAATCTTATTGATCCCAGATTTAAATTGTTGATTGGATACCCGAAATGTGTATGAAAAATTTCAGAAGTAAAAGAAGTGGCTTAAAAAAGGAAGGAGGTCATTAGAATATGATAGGTATGCAAAAACTTACTGCATTTTGTTGAATGAAATTTTATAAAGGGGAATAAATCTAAGAGGCAGTGATTACAAACAAGGTATATTTTAATTTGGACTCCAAATCCTATCAGCAGAATAAACCATCTCTGGAAAGCTTTTCAATTGGACTGGAACATATTCTTTTGGTAAATCAGAAACACAGAAAGAAGCTTCAGAAAATTTCAGACCATAACCTTTGACCTTTTAATGGACAATCCAGTAGTACTCCAGTTCCACCCCAACGGAATAAAACCAAAACACTGATGAGGCAAGATTTCAAATGCTTAGCCCCAAAATGTGACTTTAAAGGATTTCCTGTAGCCTCCCTGTGCCGAGATTCTAATTCTGTCAAGGGTAGCCTACATCTTGAACAAATACTCAAGTCTAGGAGGACAGATGACTCCTCTCCACATTAGAGTCAGGAATGGCATGCAAGTGTGTGAACACTTCCATAATTTTGAAGTAAGAGAAGGGGCTTTGGAGTTGGACAGGTTTGGTTTTAAGTTTCAGCATTGCCAGTAGCAGTGACCTTTTCAAGTTGTGTAATCTTTCAAGTTTAACTGTGACAGTATCAGTCTCCTAAAACTGTTGAGGATGAAGAATAAGAAGATAAACAGTGCAACATCTGATACATAGTAATAGCCTGGAGTATTGTTATAAATGTGGAGTGTTGTTACAGTCATTCATAGTAACCAGTGAGCAACGTGTTCCAAGGACTAGGATATTCAGTGGAATGCCAGGATTCAGGGGCTACTAGTTATTTAATTTACCTTATCTTTATAGTGACTTATTTAGTAAGGTTGGCAATCCAAAGAAAAGTCCTCTTGGGGCACCTTGCTGGTCGGTCAACAGAGCATGAGACTCTTGATCTTGGGGTCCTGGGTTCAAGCTTTACATTGGGCCTAGAGCTTACTTTAAAAAGAATGAAGACTCCTTTAAAGGTGATGTGTCAGCCTTTGCCTGAGTTGCCTGAAGGATAACAAAATGCCACCCCAAAATATGCCTCTTTGTGTATTTTTTGAGAAATAGACATAGGAGTTCTGAAAACAGAAGTTTACCTTTTGTAATGGAAATTTAAATTTACAAAGGAAATCTTCATTTGAAAGAAAATGACTAAGTCACAAAAGAATCTTGTCGATGGAGAAGACACCAATTTAAAAGATTTTTTTTTTAAGATTTTGTTTATTCATGAGAGACACAGAGAGAGGCAGAGACATAGGCAGAGGGAGAAGCAGGCCCCATGCAGGAAGCCCGATGTGGGACTCGATCCTGGGACTGTGGCATCACACCCTGGGCCGAAGGCAGATGCTCAACCACTGAGCCACCCAGGCGTCCCAAAAGTAAGGTTCGTTATGCGCATTAAAATTTTTAAATTGGAGGACGCCTGGGTGGCTCAGCAGTTTGGCGCCTGCCTTCGGCCCAGGGCGTGATCCCGGAATCCCAGGATCGAGTCCTACATCAGGCTCCCTGTGTGGGGCCTGTTTCTCTCTCTGCCTCTCTCTCTGTGTCTCTCATGAATAAATTTTAAAAAACCAAACCTTGCTTTTGTTTTTTTCTGGTTACTACCCCACACTCTTCTTTGTCTTTATCTGAAATGGTATTTAAGCCTGAATTCTAAGCCACCTCTGAGAATTAATGCATCATTCCCTATCTCCCAAGTGTACATGAGGGATACATGTTAATAAATGTTTCTTTTCTTTTCTTTTACTTATTAATCTTATATGGGGCCCGAGTCAAGAACTTACAAGGGCAGAAGGAAAAAAATTTTTTTTCTTCCCCTACACGACCCTGAACTTTGTTGAAGGTGCTGACTTTGGTCTGGTTCTTTGTCCTCTGCTCCTGACTTATGCTTATTTTTAAAATGTAATGCTACAGCTTAGTCTAAATATGGTCCTTCTTATGAAAAGTCGAGGTGCCTAGGTCTCCTGGTGTATTTTATTCTTGATAAGCAAATAACCTAGCTAGTCTTCAAGGAGAACATGCCAGTTTCCAGTTTTATATGGAATTCATTATTATATTATTCTATGTATTAAGTTTGCTTGTTGCACATTTTTTCACTCTGGGTCATTCTGAGACCAGGTTGATTGCCCTTATGGAAGGATCAGCATTATATTTGGAGAGAATAGAAATGTTTTATGAGGCTTAAGGAGCCTTTTCTTAAAGTTCTTGGCTTGGTAAAAAATAAATAAATAAAAAAGTTTCTCCTATTAATAATGATCTGTTAAAATTTATTGTTATGTGCCTCTCACTATATATGCATTATCTTTTCAACAAGGTATAAATTATTACATTTTAGAGATAAGCAAACAGGCTATGTTGTATTAACTTGCTCTAAAACTAAAAAGTACAAAAAAGGCCAATAGGCCTGATTTTACAGATTTCTGCAGGTTTGAAACAAATGTGACTTCAAAAGTCCAGGGTCAGAATTTGCACACAGACCTGGCTTAGACCCTGTATGTCCCCTTCCAGATCTATTTGGGAGCACGCCTCTGGAGTCTGACTGCTTGGCTTCAAATCTCAGCTCCAACAAATCAATAGGTGCCTATTTCATAGGGTAATATAGAGTGAGGAAAGGGATCCTACGAGAGAAGGTATGAAACAGGAAAGGACAATGCTGCTTACTCTAGTTTTGTTGAAGCTGCTGTTCTCTAAATTATTCTTCCATCAACTCTGGGAGGATGTAAGATGATGCCCAAGGAAAATCAGAGGCAGGGATAAAAGATTAGGAATTTTAATTTCCTCTATCTACATAACTTTTATGCTACAGGAGAAAATCAACTCAACCCCATCTACCTATTTTACTTAAAGGGCAGGCAAGCAATGACTATTTCATACGGCTATCTTTAAAATTCCTCTAAATAGATATTCAAGTTCATTAAAGTGCCAATGATCATATAATGTGCCAAGAATACAAGATGAATAAGGTTGGACTCCTATTCTTAGAAGGCTCACAATTTATCTTAAATGCTGTAACAGGGATCCCTGGGTGGCGCAGCGGTTTGGCGCCTGCCTTTGGCCCAGGGCGTGATCCTGGAGACCCGGGATCGAATCCCACATCGGGCTCCTGGTGCATGGAGCCTGCTTCTCCCTCCGCCTGTGTCTCTGCCTCTCTCTCTCTCTCTGTGACTATCATAAATAAATAAAAAATTAAAAAAAAAAATGCTGTAACAAGGGGAAGTCAACAAAACACTATGTGCAATGATTAATTCTGCTTAGAGGGCTGTGGTGTCTAAGAAACTTTCACAGAAATGTTAGACATTAGCCGGTTTGGACATTAAATTGTTGGACAAAAACTTTACATTAGGGTTGGCTTGGTATAAGGATAAAGCGATCCCTTCTCAGCTCTTTCTAGCTTAGTTCTCCAAGAGGATAAAAGTATCAGAAATAATCTACCATTGGGATCAGGTAGTTAAGTATTGTACAGTTTAGAGTTAATTGTTTTTTGGTTCATTGCCTTCAGGGATAAAACTCTGTCTTTATCAAGAGTTGGCCCAAGTATTCTAAGAGTTAACCCTAGGTAAATGTGAATCAATGGCAGTTCCCCATCTCTTCATTGCCCCACTTTGTAAAAAGTACCTTCATGAGATGAATATACATAGCAGAAAGACTGTTTGGTCTAAATATCAAAGTTTATTGAAATAAAATATAATCTATAATAAAAAATACTAAGGGTATTATCACTGGTTACAGTTTTAAGTACATTAACAAAAAGTCCAACATTTTAATCCAAGAATGACACTATCTTTGTGGTACAATAACAAACATGAAATTAAATGTTGAATAATACTGAATAATTCTGTTAGAATTATTTTATACTTTCCCATCTATTCAGTATGCCCTTTTTTTTTTTTTTTTTTTTTTTTTTTTTTAGGAATATCTTCCAAAAATGAAACTTTGGAAACTTGTTTAAGACCTAGTTTTTAGAATTAAATAGTTTTAACATAATTAGCATTTAAAACCAATAACTTTTTTTCATAGAAATTCAGTTCAGTTCTAAGTTGGGTAGGTGCTTTTAGGTGTCATTTGAAAAATGTATTTCAAGGCTGTTTTGTATCAGTCTCTATGGTTGCTATTAGCCTAAAACTGCAGTTAAAGCTGGTCACAAAGCAAAGTGGATGAATGAATTATTTCAGATATAGAAAGGGTGTTAAGATAGCAAAGAAGAGGAGGAAAGAACAAGTGCTCATATACTATATATTTAAACTCTTTGAGAACTCTATTTCAATTGGCCAATCTTGGCCTAACACAAGAGATCTATGATATGTCATAGTAACTTCCTGAATATTCGCACATGAAAATGGAGGAAGAAAATTTGTTTCTTCTTACTACATTTCAAGATCACTTGCCTCTGCAGTCATGATACCATTTCACTTGCTATTCCCCAAAAATATGTGCCCCATCCAATTATCCTGCACAATTCAAGGAAAAAGACTCACATGCACTAACTTTAGGAGATGACTTTCAAGTACCTCTAAAGAAGCACAAGTGAAGATTATCCCTTATACTGACCCTTATGTAGCAGTCATATACCAGTCTGCTATCGTTTTGTCCTACTTTTGTGATATGTGGATCTGTGAAAACAATGTTTGTCATTTTATTGAGGAAAGTTGCTTTTTAACAAAAACAACTGGAAGTTTCTCAAATCCTCATCTTTAAAAATCTGTATAGCTATGATAGCCTATGTACTTCAGAAAAAAATGATCATAGAACTAAGATGTAAAAAGGAATAAAAACTGACAATATTGAGACACACCAGACAGATCTTCAAAGATTAAATGCCAGTCTTAGTCTTTAAACATATTCTGTTAGAACCACTCTACAAGGTATTTTAGTGATAATGTCCATTTGGACAGGTCACTGATTTGGGAATTTAAATGGGCATTTCACTTTCCTAACTTCCTATGGCAGGACTCATGGCAGCTGTGACTGCCAGACCCAAAGAAGCCAGCATCACCTTCAGAAGAATTTTGCTTTGTGCATCCTCTAATCTAAGAGGCATCTCTGCCACTCAAAGCAGAATACTGCATAGAGGAGGCATATAAAGTTTTTTAAGTTAATGACAAATCAAGTGATTTGAAAAAAATTCTTAAAATTAGTATCAGATAAAATAGAGCCATTATAGAATAATACTAGAACTTTTTGTCTTTTAAATCTACTGTGATTTATAGTTTAGGATTTGTATTTCTGCCAGGATGTTTCAATTCCTTATCTGGGATAGTACCATGTTCTTAAAAATACCTATTATATGCAGAGAAGTCTAAATTTCAGGACAACAGGATAAAACTGAACTTGAAAATAGTTCAGTTCTTGTTGAAGACTTTGACCCAAGTTTTTGAGTTTTTTTTTTTTAGATCAGAAAAGTGAAATTAGAAACTAGTTTATGTGAAAATACATAAGCATATTCACAATATATTAAACTCTGATTTCTAACAGCAGAGACACTGGCATTAAGTAACAGATGTGTGAATTAAAATTTAGATCTTCAAAAGAAGTTAAAATGACCTGGGTCCTGCAATCTGTCCCGCAGATTCCATTATTTCTCTTTTGTAATTATTTTGGCCAAGATGCCTTCAATTTTAAACTTTAGTTTGTTTTAAAGTGTTACCTGAGGCAAGTAACCTCAGTTCTTTTTAAGATTTTCTCAGTAGCTACAGAAGTATTGGGTATCAGTAAAAAAAAAAAAAAAAACCCAAAAAACAAAAACCCATTATATTCCCAGAGAACCTAAGAATTCTGATTTTCTGTCACTTTCTAAAAGGAATTTATCTGCACATTACCAAATAACATTTATACTAAAAAACAAATAATTCAAATAGTCCTAAATATGACAGTACTTGACAGACCTAAATGAATTCCATCCGTGCACCAGTTTACATATATGCAATTAGTAACCTGATACCACTGTACTTTGTTCCATGGAAAAAAAGGCAAAGAGAGAATCTAAGTATTTAGATATATGAAAGATATTGGAAAAAAATAGACTTTTAATGCTTCTTATACTCTCAAAATACTCTTGATTTTGATCTTACAGTCCACAAAACACAAAAGCTACCACAAAATACATTTTGGGAAGAGATGATACCATACTCAAAGACAAGATAATTCTACACATTTTAACAGCATTAAAAAAAACTGACTTTAAGAAATATTGTCATTGGGAAAAAGATCTGCACACTCAAGAACAGAAACTATAATGTTTATGATTATTTAAGTAATACTCTGAGTTTTTACTATGCCCTTTATTCAGGAGTTTAAAGCACTAAAAAATGCACATCTTTTACATGTTTAGAATAAACAGGGACAGAAAATTTGCCCCTGGAAAGATGAAAGCCAGATTTTTAGACTTAAAACAGTTCAGACTTCCACATTTCCATATTTGTATTTTCTTAAAATACAAACTATGTACTGTCTTTAATACTTCCATGTTATTTTATCAAACTAAATTTTCCATATTTTAAAATAACTAGTATATTTAATAGGAAATTAAGTAAAATGTAATCAATTTACTTTTTTTGCTTAAAAGATTTTTTTTTTAAGTAAATGAGTTTGAGGACAGTTCTAGAAATTCTTGCCTTGAATATTTCTCCAGCAGGACATTACCATTAATATATGGACTACAACAATTCCTTCCTTAAATATCTATCTGACTCCTAGTCCTCTTTCCTCTCAAGGTCTCACTTAGTGACCTGAGCTGATAATTCAGTAAAAACAAAGTATTAAGGTTTTGTGCAAGTACAAAATGGCTAATGTTGGGTTCAGTCAACTAAACTGTTATTAACTTGCTTAATTAAGCTAAGATCAAGAAGTATGCGGAAGAATTTGAAACATAATATGGGATAAGTAGTCAAATACTAGAAATATGAGACACTAAAAAAATATATTCCAAAATTTAATCCTAAACTTAAATCTATGCCTCATTCGACTGCTAAGCTGACACCTTGAAACATGGAAGAAGTTACTTCACCTAAGCACACTGGACCAGCATATTACAGGAAGCAGCCAATGCCAATTTTAGCTGCTTCAGACTGCTTAGTGTATGTATGTATGTGTGTGTGTGTGTGTGTGTGTGTATTTTTTTAAGTGATAATTCTTAAATTTGAGGGAAAGTTCCCAGATTGCTTTGACAATAGAAGTCGTGGATCCTTGCTTCAGAAGAACAGATACACACACGCATACAAACAGGCACACAAGTACTTTTAAATGTTGATAACCTATTGTAAATCACAGCATTGTTAATTCAGTGGGATACACATGAGGACAATTTTCATATTGCTAACGAAGACTGGTCACTAAACTTACGAAATAGCCTTTATAAAGTACAAGAAAGTACAGCGACCATATCCATTCACATTCATGTCGCTTTTGCTAGCTCTAACAGTGATTGGTTGATGCAAATGTGTCCTTAATCTAGCCTATAAATATTAACAACAAAAATGTTTAAGTTCCACCTTCTGCTCAAGCAGTTCATGTAACAGTTTTCAAGTACTACAAAACACTGTGAATGAAAGACTTGAATATACCACTATCAAATTCCAATGTACCCAAACCACCAATGAAATGTCTGAATATGTAATTTGTTGCCTTGAGCAAAATATAAGAAAATAAAGACACAATAACTCTCTAATCTTCAAGGATGGGAAATCAGTATCTCCAAGAAGTTTGTTTTAATAGGACTGAACATTTAATTTTTTTCCTCACAGTAATCAAACATTTTATCATTATTACTCTTGGTATATCAAACTGAACTCCAGGAATGTAAGAAAGTCTGACTTGGAAATATTACATAGAAAAAAGGTTGAATTAACAACACATTATGTTTTTTAGTTATTTTTATATAAGTATACATTGACATCTACTTATCTGATAGCAGCACTGCTGGTTTTGAGTGAGTTTTATTTTTCTTCCAGAGGGAATGCAGAATGGCAGTATTATCTTTGGAACAAATTAAGAAGATAGTAACAAATAACAGAATAACTTTTACACATATTTTTTTCAAGGGTAATAAATAGATAAGTATATAATTATGGAAAAATATGCCTCAAATATGCTTTTTAAAATTTCTCAGGATTTACTGTTTTGCCTTTTCATATTATAATATAATGCATTGTCCCTACTATCTGTTCTAGGAAAAACAAATGCTGAGGTTTGAGTTTCCTCCTTCAACCAACAGAGTGATATCAAGAGAAAACCTGGACTAAAGTCAACTTGCTTGAGCCAACAGAGAATTCTGTAGAACATCTGATTATTAAATTAAAGACTCACCAAATATTTTGTACCAAAGTTTTATACCCCAAACAGGTTCTCTGATGATGATTTATCATGCTAGCATAGGAAATCTGAAGGGATAAACAAATGGTATAACATAACCAGACATGCAATACAGAAGGACATGACATAAAGCTTGACCCTGGATTTTTTCCTTAGAATAATTCCTTCCATAAATAAGACTTTACTTTTTATTTTTACATATAGACTCATCCTATAAATGGTCTTGGATCATGGAGAATGTTAAGGACATAGCTTAAGAAATCTAGACCACATTTTTTTTTGTAGTCTATTGTCATCCTAGACCACAAGAACATTCTCCAAGTCGATGCTCAGGTTAGATTAAGATGCTCTTAAACAAATTTACTGAGGCTTAGAATGTAAATCACATAACTACTTGCAGCAGCAATAGTCTTTTCAAAAATGACTAAAACAAACTTTTAAATATAAAGCATATAAAAAGGACTATTAAGGATAGTAGAAATACAGGAAAATATGTGTTGCCTCATAATAAAGTTCAATAAATATTCTTTCTGAATCCTATAAACACTACAAGATGTTATAGGTCTATTTGGTTGGTTCCCCTAAGTTAAAAAAAAATCTGATTGCTTTTACATAAATTTCTCCCAATTCTTATCTATTTTCAAACAGATTTTTATTAATGCTTTTTCACTAGACTCAGAAATTATTTCTAAATTCCTTTCAGAAATGTGCTTTTTTTTTGTTGGCTTTAGTAAGTATACTTAATTTTCCAGCAAATAAACATGATTTAAATTTTAAGGTTCAAGGTAATTCTAGAAAAAGGTAGACATTGAACTATCTGCTTTTCTACATCCCATATTTACAAGGCCTAGCATCCACTGTGGTTTCCTTCCTATACTCAGTTCTCACACTGTCAATAAGTAGTAACTGTAGTACAAGTTACCTATATTAAATATTTCAAAATTCCTCAAAATTTCACAACACTACAAAGTTATTAATATCTGATTTTGATAGAATATGAGTATTAGTGTTATGCAATTTTTTGCTATTGGAAAAGAAATACAAATTATTTTTTCTATCTAAATGAAACCCAAGCTCCATTATCAGTTCTCAAGATAATATCTAAAATGTACATTCCTAAAGAAAGGTAAAGCTGTTCAAGGGCTGAACTAGTCCAATATAGGATTAAGGGTTATTTATTTCTGTTATTTTTTGTCATGGTTCTTTTGTTTGTGTTTTTTTTTTTTCTTTTTTACATCCCTATATTAAACCCCTGGTTTCTCTTGGATTAGATCATAATTTAACATTGTAAAAATTAATTTCAGAAACTATTGTGCTAATATTTAGATTTCAGGAAGGAATCAGACGAAATAAGTTACCTCCATTCATTGTTAGAACAGAAGATAAAATAGCTTACTAACTGATATGAGTTATGAATGTCACTATGACACAAAATTTGCTGTGATTTGCTTATTTGGCTACAAGTGAAGTATTTTTCATGAATGAAAACACACAGCATTTCCAACTTGTAACATGAAACTCCAGCTCATAAAGAGTGTACTGTGTGACTTGAAAAAGTCTGATTGTAACTAAGTAACAACCTTTCCCCTGAAAAACATGAACAAAATCCATTGGGAAATCAGGCACAGACGGTATTTATCGGTTTTTCTTCCTTTCCTCCTGTGGTTTTGTTTCTCAAGACATATAGATGCATCCAACAGAATCCAACACTTGTTACAAAATGACACAGCTATTTTTGTCCTTTTCTTTCTCTTTATCTTTTTCTCGAGGTTCCTTTCGTTTACGTTCACTATTCCCAGGTTGTCTTCTACTTGGAGAGGCTTGTGCTGGCTGGCTTTGCTTTAAGAAAAATAAACAGGAAGAAATTACCTCAACTTTCTAAGGTGCTTAATCATAGTTATCTAGAAGGAAAAACCACAAGAGTGAAAGGAATCATTAATGAAAAAATTATTTGTACACAGACTTGTTATGTTACATGGTATCTGAGTAACTGCCTCTGTCATTTTGGATAGATATAATTAATGTATCCATTATTCTAAGTAAATGAAATTTCAAACAATATGTAGGATTATATTCCCTGAAGCCTCAAATTCAAGAAATATTTATGTTAAAGTTTAGAATATGTAAAAGAAGGTGACAACTTTTGGTAAATTAAGTTCTCTAAGTCCTCATTAAATACTATAATAAACAAATTTTAAAGGAGAAAAAAGAAAATCCTGAGAACTTCAAGTGTGAAGTAAGTGTATTCTGTGAAATAAGAGCATGTTTTTAGTGAAAAGCTAGGTTTCCACTACCATGGTAGGTTTTAACTTTTAAGCTTGGAATAGTCCATGTTTGAACTAGAACTAGAAATACTTAGTTTAATGGAGACCTCTATGTATAATGTTTTGTTGGACCTTAAAGCGCATCTTACTTTATTATATACCCGAGTCAAAGGAACCATTCTGGCATAGTACAGTTAAACATGAAAGAAGGGAAATATTTTTTTCATTCAATAAAAAGGAACCCATTTAAAGCCACATTTTTAGAGCTTAATACTTTTAACTAGGGAAAATGGAAAGGTGCTAATAATAATCTTTGTTGAATACTTAGTACATGTCAGACATTGGGTTTAAGTACTAACATTATTTATTCTTACCCACAAATCTGAGAGTTAAGCATTATCTTTTATTTTCAAGATAGGGAAAATGGGGCTAAGAGAGGTAAAGGACTTTGTCCAAGGTGCAGCAACTATAATGGGGAGACAGGAACGGGAAGACAGAAGCAGAAAATGCAATCCATGTCTATCTGGCTCTGAAGTCTACATTCTTACTAGCAGTACCTCATACTGCCCTCTAATTATTACAAAAGACTTTGTTCCCATTGGTTTATATTCTTTGGAGCTATTAACAATTTAAAAAATACATTTCATTGAATTGCACCAAAAATAATAAAATACTTAGGCATAAATTTAACCAAAGAGATGAAAGATCTGTACTCTGAAAACTATAAAGCACTCATGAAAGAAATTGAAGACAACACAAAGAAATGGAAAGATATTCCATGCTTATGGATTGGAAGAACAAATATTAATAAGATGTCTATACTACCCAGAGCAATCTACAGATTTTAATACAATCCCTATCAAAATTCCAACAGCATTTTTCACAGACCTAGAACAAGAAATCCTAAAATTTGTATGAAACCACAAAAGACCTGTAATAGCCAAAGCAATCTTGAAAAAGAAAAATAAAACTGGAGGTCTCATAATTCCAGACTCAAAGTTATATTACAGAGTTGTAATAATCACAGCAGTATGATACTGGGGCACCTGGCTGCTCAGTCAGAAGAGTGTGCCACTCTTGATCTCAGGGTCATGAGTTTGAGTCCCATGTTTGGTGTGGAAATCACTTAAATAAAAAAACAACAGTATGATACTGATATAATAATAGTCACATACATCAATGGAATAGAACAGAAAACCCAGAAATACTCCTACAGTTACATGGTCAACTAATCTTTGACAAAGGAGGAAAGAATATGCAACAGGAAAAAGTCTTTTCAACAGTGTTGGGAAAACTGGACAGCTATGCAAAAGAATGAAACTGGACCACTTTCTTACACCATACATAAAAATTAAAAAAACGGATTAAGGACCTAAATGCGAGACCTGAAAAAATAAAAATATTAGAAGAGAGCAGAGGCAGTAATTTCTTTGACATTAGCCATATTAACATCTTTCTGCATATGTCTCCTGAGGCAAGGGAAACAAAAGCAAAAATAAGCTATTGGAATTACATCAAAAGCTTCTGCACAGCAAAGGAAACAATAAAACTAAAAGACAACTTACTGAATGTGAAAAGATATTTGTAAATGACATATCTGATAAAGGGTTAGTATCTAAAATATATAAAGAACTTGACACCAAGGAAACAAATAAGCCAATTTAAAAATGGGCATAAGAGGTGCCTGGGTGGCTAAGTCGGTTGGGTGTCCAACTCTTGATTTCAGCTTGGGTCGTGGTCTCACAATTGTGGGATTGAGCCCCATGTCTGGCTCTGCACTCAAGGCAGATTCTACTTTAGATTCTCTCTCCCTCTCCCTACTCCTCACTCCCTCAAGTAAATAAATAAAAAATTTTAAAAATAAAATAAAGATTATTTCTCCAAAGAAGACATATAGAAGTCCATCAGACACATGTAAAGATGCTCAACATCACTCATCATCCGGGAAACGCAAATCAAAACCACAATGAGATACCACCTTACATCTGATAGAGTGGCTAAATTCAAAAACATTAAGAAACAGTAAGTGTTGGTGAGGATGTAGAGGAAAAGGAACATTTATGCACTGGTGGGAATGCAAACTGGTGCAGCTACTCTGGAAAACAGTATGGAGGTTCCTCAAAAAATTAAAAACAGAACTACTCTTTGACCAGCCATTACACTACTGGGTATTTACCCAAAGAATACAAAATATTAATTCAAAGGGATACATGCACCCTTATGTTTACTGAAGCATTATTTACAATAGCCAAATTATGGAAGCAACCTAAGCGTCCATTAATAGATGAACAGATAAAGAATATGTGGTATATACACAATGGAATATTATTCAGTCATGAAAAAGAATGAAACCTTGCCATTTGCAACAACATGGATGGAGCTAGAGAGTATAATGCTAAGTGAGACAAGCTAGTCAGAGAAAGGCAAATACTGTATGATTTCATTCATACATGGAATTTAAGAAACAACACTAAGTGAACAAAGAAGAAAAAAAGAGACAAACCAAAAAACAGACTCTTAAGTACAGAGAACAGACAAATGCTTCCCAGAGGGGAGGTGGATGGGAGTGGGGAATGGGGAGAATAGGTGAAGGGGGTTAAAAGTACATTTAGCTTGACAAGCACTGAGTAATGTATAGCATCGTTAAATCACTACGTTGTACACCTGAAACTAATATAACACTGTATGTTAACTACACTGGAATTAAAATTTAAAAAAAAAAAAAAAGAAACAACTGAAGGGGCGCCTGGGTGGCTCAGTCGGTTAAGCGTTCGACTCTTGATCTCAGCTCAGGTCCTGATCTCAGGGTCGTGAGTTCAAGCCCCGCGTTGGGCTCCACACTGGGCGTGGAGCCTACTTAAAAAACAAAACAAAACAAAACAAAAAACAAAACTGAAAAATCTTGCCATCAGAAACTCAGGAAAAATAATTTCACTAAATGAGAAATATATTAAGATAATCACAAACTTATAACAATGTCACAAAACCCATGGGTGCTAAAATGCTAACTTAAGAGTCAATACCTAATTTAAAAATATTTATCTCAAAAAAAAAAACTAAAAAATATTTATCTCAGCACAAATTTGTTGCTAAAGTGATCATTATATTTAAGAATCAGAACACTAGTTTTTACCTGGGCCTGTGTAGAAGCAGAAGCAGCAGCAGCTGCTGCTTGTTCCTGTTCCTGATAATATTGAGAAGCCCGTCTATCCTCCTCTTCTTGGAGTTTCTTTGCTAGTTCCAAATCACTGATTCCTTCAGGTATTTGTTCCCAATTGATCTCTTGGCTCTGCTGTTCTTGTTGTAGAGATAATGCCATAAGATAGTCCTAAGAAATTAAGTTATAACCATCTTTAGCTATGAGATTTTACTCAAGAACTGATAAGTATAGAGGTTATACCTACAAAACTATGAGAAAGGCTTTTTAAAAACATATCAGAGTTTAAATACAAAAATTAAAGTTACCTAAGTATTTCTGAGAGCTATAATTTTAGCCATGCTGCCATTGTTCTAAATATTCTTGGAATTCATTTAAAATTATTTGTAGAACCAGTATATAAGGCATTCAAGAAAGCTTTAAAAACAACCCCCCAATAAAAACAAAATAAAAACCCTCCACAAAATGCCCCGAAGGGGCACCCGGCTGGGTCTGTGGAGCATGCAACTCTTGATTTTGAGGTCATGAGTTCAAGTCGCATGTTGGGCATAGAGCCTACTTTAAAAATAAACAAAACAAAATAAACTTCCCTATATTTATGAAAGAAACACATCTGTAGAAATTGTGTTTGAATTTGTATGTGAATGTAGAAAAAACTAGATGGATATATATCAATTGTCTTTGTGTAGTGATATGGTAATTTACAATTTACTGTAATTTACAATTTACAATTTACTTTCTTATTTACATTTTTTATTTTGTCTCAATTCTACATTTCTCAACCTCCATTGAATGTCATAAGTCTTTTTTTTAATTGTAAGAATTTCCCAAATAATTAAATAATTAATTAAATAATTTATTAAATGTTCTTCTACTCCATGATTTTTAAAGCCAGTAACACAGTTACCCATCATTCAGTGATATTCAATTACTTAACCACCTCCTCCTTCCACCAACACTCCCAAGTTATAGCCTATGAGAAAATGTGATGCAGCTGGTTGAAAGTTATATCATCTAATTTCACACACATTCATTAAGAATTAGTACTGAACGGAACTTGAGTACTCTGTGCATCTCCCCCAACCTATACTCAAAATGAGAAGATTTTAATTACCTACAGTGGATATCTAAAAGGTTGTTGCCTGTGAAGACTTTGTACTATCTAGCATGAATATCTTACTAACATGACGAATTTGCCCTTCAAATTTTTCTCCTCACTTCCTCAAACTGCCCGTTGCCAAGTCCCATGGTCTTAAATTCACTCTTTTCTTGCTACTTCCACAGACACTGTATTTCTCTCAGCATCTTACAACTTTATTACTGTGGCAATCTACTGCTTTACTTTCATCCCTTCTGTTCTGATATTTTTTACATATAAGTGTCAAAAAAATCTTGCACATTTCTTTCAAGTAATATATTTTTAAATGCCCCTATAAAGCTTCTGAAGGAAAATGAGCATATTATTATGGCTGTTTGTATACTTTCAAGTATTCTCCTGTGCGCTCATAACTTACTATTCAAACTGCCACTATCAAACTTAACATATAATTATTAGTTAGTGAAATATTTGCCTCTCTGTTAGACTGTAGAACTCCTGAGGACAGGACTAAATGATTTATCTTTGCCTCCCGAGGACCTTGGTAATAATGCCAAGAACACAACTGCTCAATGAATATTGGCTAAATGAACAGCCTCCATGTACTTAAATTGTTATCAGCATCAGAAATATGTGCCAACTCTTCAACATAACCACATTTCTGCCTCAGTTGTGGAAGAAGTCATGTCATTGTTACACTTTTCATAAGAAACACGCTTCTGGCTCCTAGGCTGCCCACCCGTAGCGGACAAAGATCTCACCTGTCTCAGATCTAAATGAGAATTCCACTCATTAGTGCAGTTCTTGCTCTAAGTGTCTACTTACCCTGGACTCTAAGGCTTGGAATAACTACCTAACATTTTTACCCTCTCCTTTTCCTACTTTTTCTGACTAGCCAAAATTGATCTCTAATCTGTGCTCATCTCATCTCTGCCACTATAGCTAAACCATCATCACCTCTTGTTTGAATTGCTAGTCTCTACTAACACCTGTGTTGTCTGTTTATACCTATGCATTTTTCACATAGTAGCCTTTAAAAAAGGTAAAGTAGGGGTGTCTGGGTGGCTCAAAATGTTAGGCGGCTTCCTTCGGCTCAGGTCATGATCCCAGCATCCTGGGATCAAGCCCCACATCAGGCTCCTGCTCAGCCAGGAGTCTGCTTCTCCCTCTGCCCCTCACCCTTGCCTGTGCATGCTCTCTCAAATAAATAAATAAAAACTTAAAAATAAATAAATAAATAAATAAATAAATAAATAAATAAATAAAGTAGATCATCTTCCACATTTAACACTTGCCATATCTTTCCTATTAAAATTTATTTTTATTATTATTTTTTGAATTTTATTTACTTATGATAGTCATACAGAGAGAGAGAGAGGCAGAGACATAGGCAGAGGGAGAAGCAGGCTCCATGCACCGGGAGCCTGATGTGGGATTTGATCCCGGGTCTCGAGGATCGCGCCCTGGGCCAAAGGCAGGCGCCAAACCGCTGCGCCACCCAGGGATCCCTCCTATTAAAATTTATTTATTTTTTTTTTTTTTTTTTTTTTTTTAAAGATTTTATTTATTTATTCATGAGAGACAGAGAGAGAAAGGCAGAAACACAGGCAGAGGGAGAAGCAGGCTCCATGCAGGGAGCCCGACGTGGGCCTTGATCCCAGGTCTCCAGGATCACACCCCGGGCTGCAGGCGGCGCTAAACCGCTGTGCCACCGGGGCTGCCCCCTCCTATTAAAATTTAAAATAAAATTCAAACTCTGTATCATGGCCTTCACAGTTCAATATAATCTGGCTTTCTGAACCAAAGTGTATAATCAATGTACAAATGTAAAATGCTCACTTACTGATTTAGGAAATGTCAGGAATATTTCACAATAAATCTTTATTTCAGAAGTTTTGGATAACTAAATTCACATTTGAAAGGAATGAGCATTTTATTTTTAATTTTTTTTTAAAGATTTTATTTATTCATCATGAGAGTCAGAGAGAGAGAGAAAGAGAGAGGCAGAGACATAGGCAAAGGGAGAAGCAGGCTCCATACAGGGAGCCCCACATGGGATTTGATCCCAGGTCTCCAGGATCATGCCCTGGGCTAAAGGCAGGCGCTCAACCACTGAGCCACCCAAGGATCCCCTATTTTTAATTTTTTAAAAGAGGTTTTATTTATTTGAGAGAAGGAGCGAGCAAGAGCAGAGGGAGGGGCAAAGGAAGAAGCAGACCATGTGGACTTTACTTCAGGACCCTGAGATCACGACCTGAGTCGATGTCAGATATTTAACTGACTGAGCCACCCAGACACCCTGAAAGAAACGAGCATTTTAAACGATATGAAGACAAATTTACCTGATCTATCTGATCTTGCTGTCCTCTGTATACAGTTTCAGGATCTGAAGGAGGCCGCAGATGAAATTCTGAGTCACAGAAATTTCCATCACCATCCACATTATGTAGGCTTTCCCAAACAACTTTTTCTTCAGTAAGAAACCCCTGATCTGTTACCAGCAAATACAGTAGACCCTTAATAAGAAAGAAAAGGCACTGTTAAATTGACCAAAACTAGCTAATACTTAAGGGAAATTTTATCATCTTATGTTTAAAGCATATTAATTATTCCTACTAGTTAGATATAATAAATAGTAGACAAAGTTCACTGAATTAGGTCTACCTGGCTTTGAATACAGTTTATTATTTTATATGTTTATAAATATTGAAATAGGAATATTTTATATTTTATAAGTATATTTTTCACAAATATATTATATATATTTATAAATTTATAGAAGTAAGAAGCTGCTGGCAGGCTCAACTACTACATGACCTATAAATAGCCTCAAAGGGTTTTTAAGGAATTTGTATAGTATATTCCTGTTTTATGAAATATCAGGTAACAAGACACAGTCACAATAAAATTATATCACACTGCCTGTTTATTAAAATTTAAAAATATGACTAATCCAATCCATATCAATTTTTTCTTTTTCTGCTCACACCATTAGTTGCTCTTCTTTCAACACCCAGAGTACTTACAAAGTACTTATTCCTATTGTAGCACTGAATCACACTGTGCCACGACTGTGTTTCCCTGCCTCATTCCCAGACTTTATTTTTAAATCTATGTCTGGGCCTAGTGTAGCGTACATCATAAAGCTGAAGCCTAATATTTATTGAATCAATTAATGAATGAATTTATATTTTTAGTCACTACCACAGAATTTAGTACTGACTTCTAATTTTTCATATGAATTAGTTCTAATTCCAATCATATGTAAAGTGTCCCTATGATACCATTAAAGTTTTTAAGCAATTTTTTTTTTCAGATCTGCCAAGGATATGACTTTCATTTACTTGCTCAGGATTTCCACTGTTAATATAGTATTTGTTGTTGCACAGGATTCATGCTTCTCATGTTCTCTCATCACAATTAATCTTAATAATTAAGAATAAGAAATTTCTTTTGAGAGTTTGGTGGGGGCATTAGAGAAATCATTGAATAGAATCACAGCTATATAGTCAACTAATCTTAAACAAAGCAGGAAAGAATATCCAATGGAAAAAAAGTGTCTTCAACAAACAGTGTTGGGAAAATCAGACAGCAATATGCAGAAGAATGAAACTAGACCACTTTTGTACACCATACACAAAAATAAATTTAAAATAGATGAGAGACATAAATGGAAGACAGGTTAAACCATCAAAGTCCTAAAGGAGTGCACAGGCAGTAACCTCTTTGACATCAGCTGTTGCAACTTCTTACTAGATATGCATCCCGATGCAAGGGAAACAAAAAACGATCTTCATCAAGATAGAAAGCTTTCACAAAGTGAAGGAAACAAGAAAACTAAAAGCAACATTTGGAACAGGAGAAGATATTTATAAATGACATTTCAATTAGCAATAATCGCGCCTCGGATAAACCTCATTGGCTACGATACTGCCATTGTGCAAAGCTTATAAATGACATTTCAGATAAAGGGTAGGTATCCAAAATATATAATGAACTTATACAACTCAACATCCAAAAAACAATCCAATTTAAAAATGCGCAGAGACAGGAACAGACATTTTTCCACAGAAGATGTACAAATGGCTAACAAACACATGAAAATATACTCCACCTCACTCATCAACAGGGAAATGCAAATCAAAACTATGATGAGGTATCACCTTACACCTGTAAGAATGGCTAAAATTAACAAGACAGGAAACAACAGATGTTGGCAAGGATGCAGAGAAAGGGGAACTCTCTTATACTGTTGATGGGAAAGCAAACCTGTTCAGACACTCTGGAAAATAGTAAAGAGGATGCTCAAAAAGTTTAAAAAAAAAAAAAAAGACCCAGCAATTGAACACTACTAGGTATTTACCCAAAGGATACAAAAACACTGATTTGAAGGGATACACGCACCCTAATGTTTACAGCAGCATTATCTACAATAGCCAAATTACAGAAAGAGCCCAAATGTCCATCCACTGATAAAGAAGCTGCGGGGTGTGGGTGTGTAAAATGGAATATTACTCAGCCATAAGAATGAAATCTTGCCATTTATATGACAAGAGATCACTGTATAAACTCTGAAGCTTTAAAAACTAATTATTATTTTTGAACATTTACTATCTGTCCAGCAACACAGCTATTCCTAAAATACGAAATCTTTCCTATTGTCTACTACCAGTTACATCTAAAAGTTAGCTGTAGATACTGATTAATTTATATGATCAATGAAATTACTATAGCAACATGAAAAGTATTCATAAAGAAAAACATTTGGTGTATACAGTTTAAAGACACTGCTCTAAGCAAAAATTATGAGGTGATATCTCATTTTTAAAAAATCAAGTAGGTTCCAATTCATTATTTAAATACCTATGATATGCTCATGACTATGCTATCATGGAAAGTAATGATCTTTCCTTAGTTTGTACTAGATACCCTCTTTATGCTACTCCATAGCATATCACTATCACAGCACTTTATACATCAAACTGTAGTTATCTATTTACTTATCTGTCTCAATGTATTTCAAGCCCCTTGAGGACCAGAGCCATGTTTTATTCGGTTACCTAACACATTTTTAATACCCAGTCAGGGTCTACCTTGCCCTAAATAATTAAAAAAAAAAAAAAACCCAAAAAAACCCTAAAAGTTCTTTCCAGTCAATTTTCCACGAATAGATCTGACCTTTCTATATTTATACTTACCAGAGTACATTTTAATATACCATTATACGGTACAATATCTAGGTTTTATAATTTATTTTACGTTAATCATATATTAGAGTGGCTACTTATTAGGAGAGAAATCAGTTTTATTCTCCAAATGACACTTTAAAATGGGTAAATTCTGGGAGGGTTTTGTTGAAACCTGTTATCATCCATAGCATATGAATATAAGTTTAACAAAAATGGTGTTTCTTTCTTGAAAATAGCTGACCTGTCTTCTCATGGACCACCAGTCTCAATTTCTTCCTCTTTTAGATCTTGACATTTATCAAAACAGTCTATAACTAGTCCACTGTCAACAATGCTGGTTATTACTCAACAGCTCCTTTGTATAATTGCATTGTAGAATAGCAAAGTATGTATTAATATGGCCCTTTGTTCTTGAAAGTCCATAATTAAATTACCATCAAGAGTTGCTCTTGCTTTTGTGGCACCTGTGTGGCTCAGTGGTTGAGCATCTGCTGCTTTTGGCTGAGGTTGTGATTCTGGGGTCCTGGGATAGAGTCCCACATCAGGCTCCCTACAGGGAGCCTGCTTCTTCTCCCTCTGCCCTATGTTTCTGCCTCTATCTCTCTCATGAATAAAAAGTAAAATCTTAAAAAAAAAAAGCTCTTCCTTTTATATCCCAGCACTTTTGCTACATCATCTGGTCAAAGCATTCTTTTCTAAGCCTTGAATCTTCTTAATCTTACCAGTTTCTATAAATACTAATTTCAAAAAAATAGCTAATACAGGATGCATATATTATTAATGTATAAAATATATATAACTTATTATATGAAAATAATAAATGATACTAGATAATTTTTATAACCTAGGCAATTGGATCACCAAAGACAGGATGAAAAACTATTCTATCTAAAATACTCAGATAGGGGCACCTGGGTGGCTCAGTCTGTTAAGCTTCTGCCTTCCACTCAGCCAATGATCCTGGGGTCCTGGGATGGAGTCTTGTGTCAGGCTCCTTGCTCAGTGGGGAGTCTGCATCTCCCTCTCCTTCTTCCCCCTCCCCCTTGCTTTGGTCTGTCTCTCAAATAAATACATATATGACAAAATCATCACAATTTGATAAAATAGAAGAAAACTTGTCAGATGTATACAAAGATTATGTAATTCTAGCCTTTAAATATGGAGGAAAGCACTGCCCAAGTATTTCTGGTTGATTAGCTTGGATTCAAATGACAATGTCACTGGATCTTAGTTTTCTTTTCTTTATTATGAAGTGATATAGAGGCAGTTCAGAGAATTTCTAAGGTATTTTATAAATTAGAAGATGAACTTTACTTCTGTTTAACAAGCATCTCTCTTATCTACAAATAGTTTTCTTATCCATCCAGAGAGGCAGAGCTGTTGAGTGTGGGCTTCAAAGTCAGATTAGAGCTGCTTAAAAACTGAATGGTGTTTGGCAAGTTACTTAGGCCTTTCAGCCTGTTGTAAAGTGAGAGTAAGAATATCCACTCCTCATAGGGAAGCTGTGAAAATTAAATGAGATAATGCATGTTAAGTGCTTAGTACAATTTAAGCCACATAATGCTTAATGAATAGGAGATATTATATTCATGAACACCACCTAAATCTATCTCAGTTTCTTTTTTCTTTTTTTTTTTTTTTTTTTTGCCTATCTCAGTTTCTATATCTGTTGCCTTTTCCTGCCTCCTATTTAGGAGAGAAAGATGAATTTCTGCCTCCACTATGGAATCTATCACTTGTTAGTCTGTTTCTACACTCCTTACCCCGACCCCATTTAATGTGACAATGTTTGATGTATTAACCACCTTTTGAAAATAACTGAATTAGGGACACCTGGGTGGCTCAGTGTTTGAGCGTCTGCCTTTGGTTCAGGGAGTAATCCTGGAGTCCCAGGATCAAGTCCCACATCAGGCTCCCTGCATGGAGCCTGCTTCGCCCTCTGCCTATGTCTCTGCCTCTCTCTTTCTGTGTCTCTCATGAATAAATAAATAAAATCTTTAAAAAAAATAACTAGATAAAAAAACTAAAATAATTGAACTATTACTTAAATATAGCTTCTGTGGAAAAAATCCCAAAATAGTCTTAGTCAAAGAGGAAAGAGAACAGATTTATTTAATATGGCCATAGCACTTATTTAGAACTGTATCTCCTTCTAAACTACTTTTCACTTCTAATCCTTAAATGTAAAGTAAAAATGCAAACAAAAGCCAACCTCAAAAGCCCTCGTTTTGAATATACTCCAGAGAAATGTGAGTAATTAAAGCCAAGAGGTAGAAGAAACAGTTATGACATGGAGAGGAAGGCTGACATAGATAAGAGATGATTAAGAAGCAGTCATGAAAACAAAAAAAGGGTGTCACGATGGGAAAAGAACTACAGATATCATTATGTGAACCAAAGCTCTAGAAGCTAAGTGATCTACACAGAGTCCAAAGAATTTGTAGTTTACCTTACTAAAGAACAAGCAGAAAGTATTAGATAATGGAAAAGAATCATGAGAATAAAATAGAGTAATAGATTTTAGATACAGAATTATATATATGTGAATCTAACAGTCATGATCATGAGATTATATGATAAGCAAAATAGACCTACAAGGTCTTTCTTAAAAACAGACTGACAAGGTAGTTTATTTACAACTCATTTTTATACTTTCAAATTTCCTGCCTGGATAAAAAGTCATCTCACTAGCTGGAACCACAGGAATGGCCCTGAAAGCATCTGCTGCTCTCTCACTAGGATCTCCTCCTGCTGCTTTTGGATCCTAATCTAGTTATGCTGATGAAAAGCACTGATCTTCATAGGATCGTGTATTCATTACAGATTTGTCAAGTTGATCTGCTTGGCTTAATTGTACAAGATTAAGTGGAAGCACATGAAGCAAGGTAACATCAGTGACAGCAGAAATTGGCATATAAATTTGTTCCTGATGAACAGATGAGAGATGAAGAATTTAAAAAAGGATTCACAGAGGGTGCTATTACAACAAATCACTAATAAGAGCTGGATTTGATTATTTTGCTAGCAATGAGAAGAAAAGGCACAGGTATGTGTCCAGGGTTTAGTAATGGTAAAACAAAAATTTACCATTTGTGGTAAATGGTAAATTTAAAAAGGATAAGAGGACTTTCCAATAACAGGAAGTCAGCTAATATCTATGGTTAGGGAAAATATGAGAGGCTGTGCAGTTAAAACCATAGATCATCATAAGTTAGATGGTTGAGAAGTGTAAGGTTGATTGGTAGATATTATTCAGGGAAAAAAAGTCAATTTGACTAACACATCCATTGTGACTCTGTGATGGCAGAAGGCCTAATAAAAAGTCTATGAAGATGGAATCATAAAGTCAGTAAAGAGAATACTTTGTCCAGGTTTTAGAAATATCTGCAATCTTCAGTGCTTTATAGAAAGTCATCAAAAAGTCTAACCTAATAGAGAATTTGCCTCTGCCTCTATTCAGTTTCTAAAGAGAGGAGTTAGAACAAAGATGAGTACTGGAGTACGTTATAGCAGACACATATATACCTCCCCTTTGGTCAAATAAAAGTCCATAACTCATATATCTCTAGAGTTTCATTTTTTAAAAAGTCTTATCTATTGAGAGAGGCAGAGCATGAGCGCGCCTGAGCAGGGGTGAGGGGCAGAAGGAGAGAGAGAAGCAGACTCTTCGCTGAGCAGGGAGCCCCATGTGAGACTCAATCCCAGTACCCCGGGATCATGACCAGAGTCAAAGGCAGATGCTTAACCAACTGAGCCACCCAGGTGCCCATCACTAGAGTTTCAAAAGACTTTAAGTGAAAAAAGATTTTTACACATAAATTAGAGTTTAGTAAGTTCCTAAAGAAATAGTACAACCAATAAAGAAACTGGAGATGACCTTTCCTAGGTAATCCTTTGTCCTGCCAACATGGACTTCCTCCTTGTAGGTGTTGGTCCTGGGGTGATAATGGCATATGATATGACATGGGTATCAGAAAGCATAGAGATCCTTTCTGCAAATCATAATAAAGATAAGCCCCCAAATAAAATAATAGTTCTAAACATGTATGACATTATCAATTTATCAACATTATTTATATAAATAATATAATTTAACATTATGTAATTTATTATAGGCTCCTTGTTATAGACACCATTTATCTGTAGTGGAAAGTATTCTGTCCCTACATTAAATTTATTTTTTGTTGAAAGTACATCTAGAATTCTGTGGGATGAACTGTATTTATACTAAAGGTGTTCCAAAGAGTTCACAAGAGTAGGAAGATGGGAAATAAAGTGATCATTAAATATGAATGCATAAAATGGCACTAAAATCTCAGGAGTCTTCAAAAGTTAAATGTTATGAAAACCTAATGCAGTATTAAAAGTAGTCATATCTGGTTTGAAAAAGCAGCTTTATGGTTTCTCCTTACTTGTATCCCTATTAGATTACAGATTCCCTGGGGCTCAAATATATAAAGAACTACAGAAATTCTTAACAACCCAGAAATTAGTGGTAGGGAATAACAGTTTTAATGCTGAACAGGTTTAACAGAACTAACGCACAATCTTATATCCTATTTCATTACCAAGCAAATGGATACCATGTTGGAGAAACGCCTTCACTACACTTTATTAAGTATTCTTTTAGGGCTTCTAGCTTTACATCAACAACCAAAGAAATGTTATAGATTTTGTTGTAAATCAGTTAATTAGGCACTGGTCAATGAGGAGGCAAAGTGTCTCGGACTCTTATGAAAGAATGTACTCATTGGGGCACTTGGGTGGCTCAGTCGGTTAAGCATCAGACTCTTGGTTTCAGCTCAGGTCATGATCTCAGGGTAGTGAGATCAAGCCCCGCCTGTGGCCACCTCTAGCTCAGTGGGGAGTCTGCTAAAGATTCTCTCTCCCATTCCATCTCCCTCTCCTCCTCCCACTCATGTGCTTTCTCTAAAATAAATTTTAAAATCTTAAAAACAACAAAAAAGAATGTTCTTATAAAAAAATTATTACATTAGGTACTGTGCCAGATGTAAAGCAGGGTCTTATTTACAGACCCTCAGGATTGGAAAGATAGTTTAATGGGAACATAGGAAATAGGACTGAGAGGATTATAATGGGGCATAAATAAATAGTTCACAGGCCCATAAGATCCCTGGAAAACATAAGATTTGATCATATTAAAATGGAGTTACTTCACCAAATTTAATGCATGTTCCTTGATTAGACCCTGGTTTGAAAAACCATACGTAAAACAATTTGTAGGACAAAATGGGAAACTTGACTATGACTTGGGTATTAGATGATAATAAGAATTATATTTAAATTTGTAGGATGTAGTAATGGTATTGTGATTTGAAAGGAAAATGTTCTTGTTTAGAGATGTATATTGAAGTATAAGCAAAAATACAAAATAGATGAAAACGTAAATATCAAAATTGTTGAAAGTGATGAAAATAATAGGCAGACGTTAAATTAGTGTCATTACTTTTCTCTAAATTTGCAGTTTTTCATAGTAAAAAACAAAAAAGTGTTACTATTTCAGTTTGGTGGTCACTACAGGAAACAAGGGAAAGTAAGCATTCCTCTTGCTTAGTGACTGGCCACCAAGATAGTTGTTTTCATTTATGTCTTTTATAAAGACAGGGTGACCTTAATAAAGAATGATGTTCCTAAACTCCTTTGGTTTTCTATTCTTTATTACATCCACTTAACAAAGTCTCAAACCTAGAATAACAAGCTAGCTACCTTTGCCATGCCTATACCCTGATGAATACTTCCACAGAAAAATCACATAAGACGTATGTTCATCCTCCTAAGAGGTAATTACCATCTTCAACACTACCTTCTTAATTTCTCTAATTAGAACTTTCTCCTACTTGCTGTAAAGTCTGCTTCAAACTACCTCCTTCAAATCTGTTACGAAACTTACCTACTACTCAATCTTTAAATGATTTTGCCTTCCAAATAATACAGAGGGGCAGCCCGGGTGGCTCAGGGGTTTAACGCCACCTTCAGCCCCAGGCGTGATCCTGGAGACCTGGGATCGAGTTCCACATCAGGCTCCCTGCATGGAGCCTGCTTCTCCCTCTGCCTGTGTCTCTGCCTTTCTCTTTCTCTGTGTCTCTCACGAATAAATAAATAAAATCTTTAAAAATATATATATACCAAATAATACAGAAACTAGAAACATTCAAACAGTAGTTTTCTCTACTTCTTGCCATCAAATCTATAAATCAGCTGTACTCATAATTGATTCCTTCCCTTCTTTACAATGAAGAGGTCTCCTTTTTCAATCAAGGGTTAATGCCCTTCACCTGTGAAATTACTATCCTTTCAGTCACCTTCTTAGAAGCTTTCTATCATCAATTATCTTTTCTCTTGAATCTTCAACCTTTCTCTCTCTATTGAGTCCTTCAATATTTAAACATGATCAAGTCTGTCATATTAAAAAGTGAAAACAAGGAACCCTCTGGAGTCCATACTCCACCACAGCTGTGAGCCATTATGTCAATGACCCCTCACAGACAGCTTCAAACAAGTTCCTATCCTCTGTTTCTAGTTCCTGACATCCCAGTCATTTCCTCACCAATTCAAACTGAGTTTTTTTCTGCTGCCACAATTCTCTAAAAGATACCAATGAAATATGTATCATGTTCTGCACCCTGCCCGTGTTATCATCTTTCTCATCTTCCTCATCTTCTTTTTTAAAAAAGATTTATTTATTTATTCAGAGAGAGAGAGAGAGAGAGAGAGAGAGAGAGAGAGGGAGGCAGAGACACAGACAGAGGGAGAAGCAGGCTCCATGCAGGGAGCCGACGCAGGACTTGATCCCGGGTCTCCAGGATCACACCCTGGGCTGCAGGCGTACTAAACCGCTGCACCACCGGGGCTGCCCCATATTTCTCATTTTCTTAACAGCATTTTACAACCAAGATCTCCATTCTTCTTGAAATACTCTCTCCCTGTGCCAATAGGGATACCATGATACCATTTCTTTAGATTTTCCTTTTCTTTTCTTTCTCAGTCTCCTTTGCTAGTTCATACACCTTTAGTTGATCCTTAAATCTCTGTCCTAAGCCTTCTTTCTCCCCATTCTGTATTTTCCTTATAAATCTCATCCTCTCCCTAAACTACCATTTATACACAAAAATTATTCCAGTCTAGGGCAGCCCAGGTGGCACAGAGGTTTGGCGCCGCCTGCAGCCTGGGGTGTGATCCTGGGGACCAGAGATCGAGTCCCACATTGGGCTCCCTGCATGGAGCCTGCTTCTCCCTCTGCCTGTGTCTCTGCCTCTCTCTCTGTGTGTCTATGAATAAATAAATAAAATCTTAAAAAAAAATTATTCCAGTCTTGAACGTTTATCCAACACTTCCACTTGGAGGTTTGCCTTAGAAGCAGCTCTAACAGTTGCAACACTGACTTTTTAAAAAGATTTTATTTATTTATTAATAAGAGACACACAGAGAGAGGCAGAGACATAGGCAGAGGGAAAAGCAGGCTCCTAGTAGGGAGTCCGATGCAGGACTTAATCCCAGGACCCCGGGATCACAACCTGAGTGAAAGGCAGATACTCAATCACTGAGCCACCCAGGCACCTCTCCAAGGCTGACTTCACACTGTCTTTTCCTCTTCAGTGTTCTCTCTGTCAATAATGAGCACCACCATTCATCCAATTCTTCATGCTCAGAGCTCAGAAACCATTCTTTCTTAGTTTTCACATCCTAATCACCTCTGGTTGATTGTATCTCCTAAATGTTTCTATGGAATCTTTCTACTCTCCATTTCTTTATCAGCCTAGTCCAAGTCACTGCAACATCTTACTTGTCCTCCTGCAATAGTCTTCTGACTAAATCCACATCCACACTTGCCCCAAAGTCCAAAGCACCTTAATGTTGTACAAGGGGGGCAGGGAGATAACACATCATCTTAGACACACTTTTTGCCACAAAATAAGGTTTACAGAGAAAAACATGGAAGCAGAGAAACAGCAGAATGCACACATTCTCTCAGTTATCATTATCTCAGAAAAATGTATACATCATCCAGAAATAGACACATCGTGGAGAGTGCTTGAGGAGAGATACCCCTTCTCCAACTGCACAGAAACACTGGAAATGTCTAGCTGACTAGTAAAGGACTTCTGGGCAGGTATATGGCCTTGACAGAAAAGAAGATGTCTACAGCTCAGTCTGGGGAGCTTGCTTAACAACCACCAATGACAGCCATGTTTTCCCATTGAACTATCTCACTCCTGCTGAGGCATATAAAACAAAACAAAACAAAACAAAACAAAACAAAACAAAACAAAGAAAGAAAACAAAAAGAACCCGAGGCCATCAGGAGACCTCCTCCATCTCCTCTTAACTAAAGACTCCACAAGATCTGGCAGTTGCCTATTTCTTTAGTCTTCTATCAGGCCTCTTATCTTCTATGCTTCAACCAAGAGGGCCTTCTTTTAATTCCGTAAGGAGTTAAATTCTTTCCCTTCTCAGGGCCTTTGCACACAGATGTTCTATCTGCTTAGTTAATCCTCTTTTTTGCTAACTGATTAAACTCCTAAAAGATTCATTTTTCAAGTCTTAGTTTAAATGTTAACTTCTCAAAAATCTTTCCTGACATTCCTAACTGGTTTTTAAGTACTGATAAAAGCACTCACAGCATGTTTATGTATCCTTTGCAAAATGTGTCTCAATAGAAATAATAACTATTTATGCAATTATTTAACATGTTTCTTGCCAGTGTAGGAGGTCTTTAAATGGTAGGAATGAACCAAAGCTGCCTTGCTCACGCTGTAGTCCTTGTACTTGGCTGAGAACCTAAGCATAATCATGCTTAGTAGATATTTGACATAATCATGCTCAATAATATTTGTTAAATGAATGAAGTGTGGACTTTGAAGAGATCAGGTAAAGCAAGATGACTCAGAAATATACACTATGTAGCAATAATTCTGATTCTGAGGTTTTGGGGCTTTAAATTTCTGAAAAGTATGGATGACTCTGGGCCCGCACCTAGCACACATCTACCTCAAATTTGAGAACAATACAAATGAACCCCTGCTATAACTAATATAATAGGAGAGCTACGGCTTTAGAGTATTTTAATTAAATATTTTTTTCTTTAACTTTAATTCCAATGTAGTTAACATACAGTGTTACATTAGTTTCAGGTGTATAAAATAGCGATTCAATAATTCCATATATTTCTCAGTCCTTAGAGTATTCTTATGTAAGCAAATAAATCATTATTTTACATTGCTTTGTGCAATTCATTGACTAAAGTGTTGAAGGAAATATGAAGCCCTGATTCCTGACTTCAATCAGCTTACTTTCATTTAGAGAAATAAGGCTTATTTACATGAAAAGAAAACTGGTAACTAGGTACTCATCCATAAGTGAAGTAAGAATAACATGGCTCATTCAGCTAGAAGAAGGTGGGTAAAGTAGTGATCCTCAGCACTAGCTGTACATTCAAATTACCTGGGGAGCATTTAAAAAATATAGATGCTTCGGTCCTACCTCTAGACATCCTGATTTAATTGAGTTGGTGGTGGGCTCTAGACATTGGTATTTTTTAAAAAGCTTCCAGGTAGTTCTAGCATACAATCTGGTTGAGAACTACTGGTTTAAGGAGAAAAAGAGTAGCTGTACTGGAGAGATAGTATTTGAAATGCTTGACAGCTAGGTGAAATGTGGATAGGATAAAAGGACTGAGATCTTTTCAAATAGGAATTAAGGAGTAAGAAATGGTAGTAAAAGTGTAGAAATGGGAAAGGATAAAATATGTATGAGGATAGACAATTATTAATGAGTAGGCAAGCTATAATATGCTGAAGCAAAGTGTTGGCACAGAATAGTAGAAAATACCTTGCATTTTTATCCTCTTGGTACTGAGTGCTACTGAGCATTTTTGCTATATTATTGACATGATCAGAGCAGTATTCTACCACAGAACCCTCCCTATGAGTTGAGAAATTCCTCAAATAGGTGGCAGCTATAAAAATGGAAGAGATGGATGAAGAGTTAACAAAAGGATAAATCAGTAAGACTTTTGGCAAAGCCATAAACGGCATAAGAATTTAAAGTCACATTGATAGCTTTAATAATAGTAAACACTATCATAAAGACAAATCCTCATTCTTTCTTCTAAGTTCCCTTAGCCCTCAAATATATACATCCACCATTAACAGCGATCCTAGTTCAATCTCTAAGAGTTATCTTTAATTTTTTTCTTAGAAAGAAAAATAATACTTTTTAATGCGGTAATCTATGATAAAGGAGTTGAGATTTAAAACAAAAAGCTGATCTGAAGTAACACTTAAATTGCAAATCCATTACATCCTAAAGAAGTATTTAATAATTACCTTATAATTTGATGAATAAACATTATGCAGAATTTTTTAAATTTTGAAGTAGATCATAAAACATCTCTAAATCCAGCTCCTTTAATTTAGAATAACAATTAATAGCTATTTCTATATCATACCTTGTATTTGGTCATGGTGCTAAAATGATTATTCCGAAAGAACACACAAAGTTCTCCTTCCTGAACCGTTGAAGTTAGTTCACATAATCCATGGTATGTCAGTTGAGTGGCTGTGTTATTTAGAAACTGCTCAGCTACAAAGCCTATGGAACCAATGCATAATATTAGATGGAAAAATAATTTCAGAATTAAAAAGTTTTTCTATTTACATTGTGTTCCAAGTATGAAGAAAGGCCAATCAAAATAAGATTTTGATACTATAACCTGATGACTCCAAAATAAGATTTTGATATTATAACCTGATGACTCCAAATTGAAGATTCTTCTAATTTTGCAATAGAAGATGTGTCTATAGACATTCTCCATTCTAAAGTAACAGTTACATGAAATTCTTTTTAACAATAAATGTATTTACTTATACTTCACCTATTTCCAAAAAAGGATTTCAGGCAGCTAAAAATAAAAGATATAGACACGATAAAACTAAAACCCTTTAAAACAAATAAGAAGGCAAGAGTTAGCAATTTAAAAAGTAGGTAGGAATGAAAGATGTATGGCAACAACTACCTTCCCAATGGAAAAGTGTTTAGCAATTAAAAGGAACATTAACAATATGAGTTACTCTAAGATGTTAACAAAGATCCCACATAATTCTCAATTCACAAACTGTTCGGTTTTTGCCTTAGAAAACTGAAAACAGGTGAGACCAAACAGAAAACAGTGTATAACTAACTGATGCCATTTTTATCCTAATGTCCTCCAACATACACCACTTCACTATGTAGATATATCAAGTTCAGAGACAGCAATGATCTCTTTTGTTTTCAAAACACAATGGAATATTTGTACAGTTTCATACTTGCAAACTTGCCTACTAACTAAAATTTATTTATAAATCCAAAATCAATTCTTGCTGTGCTTTCAGGGTCAACCTTGGATATGTACAAAGTGGCAAAAATTTTGAGTCATTCAATGCACACATTCCCCACTGTTGTCAAACCTGAGGTCAAACCAAGCAACGTCTGCCATCTTGTTTCAGCTTTCTTACTATAAACAATTTTCACAGTCTATTAGGTGTGTCTTTTTGGGTAACTTTTACTGTGTAAATTGGCCCCCAACCATACTGTTGAAGTGCTGAGTAGTCAAAGGCTGTGTGATATGTCTTACAGAGAAAACATGTATTTTTGCAGATTCATTCAGACATGAGTTACACTGCTGTTGGCCATGAGTATAACGTTAATGAAGCAACAATATGTATTAAATAAGGTGTCTCTAAATAGAAACACAAATAAAACAAGGTTATATATTGATCGGTTGATGAAAATCTTGTGTCCAGAGGCTCATAGGAACCTAATCTTGTATTTCCCCCTAGGAGCAGTGGTTCAGTATTCATGAATTCAATGTTCACAGCAACTTTACAGAACATAACTGGGCAGCCTGGGTGGCTCAGCAGTTTAGCGCTGCCTTCGGCCCAGGGCCTGATCCTGGAGACTCAGGATCGAGTCCCACGTCGGGCTCCCTGAGTGGAGCCTGCTTCTCCTTCTGCCTGTGCCTCTGCTACTCTTTCTCTGTGTCTCTCATGAATAAATAAATAAAATCTTAAAAAAAAAAAAAGAACATAACTGCCAGGAATAATAATCTGTATAAATAATTTAAAAGGCTGTATTTTTCTTCTTTCCTTCTTTATCTTCCTTCATCTTTTTGCTCCTTTCTTTAATAAGGAATGTCACAGATGCATTGCAGGTAGGATGGGGTGGAAGAGAATGCTCTAAAAAGTTTTAAAAGTGAGCAGAGAAGTGCAGATATAGGAAAGAAAGATGAACTTACATTAAGAAACTGACACCTCAACAATAAATTGAAAATAAACTTGGTAGAGCCAGAGGCAGCAGGATAATAGGTTTATTTCACTTCCTCTGCACCCCTCACCCTTAGTGTCAAGCTATAGAACTTTAAGCTGCCAAGTGGTTGTAAAAAGCTACCAATGTATCACACTATTCAAAGGAATTTGTTAAGGTTAGAGGGGAGGTGCAAAAAGTTATACAGAAGGCCCCTGAGACAGGAAATGTATAGCCTATTTGCATTTTCTTGGGTTTATACATTTAGAAGAACTCTTCCCTTCAATTATTATCATTAACTTTGCTAAGTACTAAGTTACTGAGTAGAGAGAATGTATTGGTTATATACTAAAGCACTAGCTACATAATAGTTTCAGTTTTAAGTACTATACCCATGCTGAGAAGTACCACTGCTCTACATAATATCCACATTACTAAACGCTTCCTGCATAAGGATGTTTCTAAAGAACCCTCCCACACCTTACACAATATCCTCTCTAAAAATCTTTTTCAAAAAGATATAAAAAATCAGTGATTACTGAACTCACAACATTATTTCATGTATGTGAAATTTAAAAATGCTGCACTAGAAAGGTCTTTCTTAGCTACTTCTTTCTAGAGAACAGGACATCAGCTCAGAGAGAATACATGACTTGCTCAAGGACATAAAACTAGTTATAGCAAAGTGAAGACTGGAACCCAGGAGAATTACTGGTATTAAGTTTAAAAATTTAGTGCTGATTATTACAAATGCAAACTGAATTGTATTTCTCCCAAGCTATAAAGCATATCCTAATCTAGACTTATAGAGAACAATGTTTCCTAATTCTTTTACCAACTCTTAAAATCACCTCTGTGATATTCATGGCATAATTCAAAAGCCTAATCTAGTTTCAACTTTTCACAACTAATTAAACAAATTTTGGTAAATAGTTCTTTTTTTTTTTTTTACCTTTTTTTTAAATTTTTATTTATTTATTTATTTATGATAGTCACACAGAGAGAGAGAGAGAGAGAGGCAGAGACACAGGCAGAGGGAGAAGCAGGCTCCATGCACCGGGAGCCTGACGTGGGATTCGATCCCGGGTCTCCAGGATCGTGCCCTGGGCCAAAGGCAGGCGCCCAACCACTGCGCCACCCAGGGATCCCAAATTTTGGTAAATAGTTCTAAGTGTTACATAGCAGTTTACTTATCTGCATTGCTTCAAATAACAGTTGATTTTCAACATTTAGCTTAAACTTCATTTTTTTTTTAAAGTATGCTCCATGCTAGAAGCCTGAACGTGGAGCTTGAACTCATGACCCTGAGATGAAGACCTGAGCTGAGATCAAGAATTGGATGCCTAACCAACTGAACCACCCAGGCACCCCTTAAATTTCAATTTTAATTTGTAGATACTGTTACTAATAATACTAAATAAGGTAAACGTTAAAATAACAGTAATAATAAAATTATATTACCAAAAGTAAATTTAAATTAAAAATTGTTTTCTTGACATAAGTGTGTTTGAAAATATTTCTTAGGTTCAGAAATTCAATACTAAATTTATCAAATTACTCTTCTCCATTACTGAGGAGTTATTAGAAAACACAAAAGTACTAAGTGCCTTAAAGGAACTGAAATAGAAACAGAGGCACTAAAATTAGGCAAAAAGGAACAAAAAGAGGATATAGGAGAAAAGGAAACTTGGCTTATTTTTAAATGTTGGTTAGATTTGGCAGTGCTTAAGATGTGCATTCAAATTTAAACTCAATCAGAACTTTGTCACTGTGAGAGTTTTAAACAATTTTCTTTTTAATTTCATCTACTGTCAATTTAAAAAAATCAAGTACATTACATTAATTATTTTTCCCCAAGAGGATGGGGCAAAACAATCCCTTTTAGTAGGACATATACACATATTTTCTTTGAAAATACAAGGGCTCATTGATTCCAGGGATGTGGTAGGGAGCCCAAAATAACCGTTGTGCCATAAATAAGGAAGTACTCAACAAATGAAGACATGTTAAACGAACATGGGATCGAGGTTGAGAGAATTCCACTGGATAAATCTAAGACGATCCTAAGCATCAAAGAGTCATGATAATAACTGATTATAACACAATGAATAAAAAAGAATCTGAGTCTACACTGATAAAAATTTTTTAATGGGGGATAAGAAAACACTTTTCATTTTTACAACAGACTGCCAACTAATAAATGTAGAAGGAATAATAGAAATATAACCACTATAGTAATGGTTGACTCAGACAATAATCACTGAGTGCCAATTGTACTGGCTGAAAGATTATTAGGGAACAGGGTATTCATGCAGTTTCAAAGTATAATGTCAGAGATTACTTATTAATTAATTACAAAAGGCAAAGGACATCTTAACAACAAAAAATCTAGCAGACACCAGTTTAATCATATTTCAACATCACCAATAAAGGGATAATCAGACATCTTATGCCACTTGATTTGACAAACTGGGAAAGATACAGTATCACCTTTGTAGTATTCCCACCAAATATATACTCATGAGGAAGCAATAAAATGAATCCAAATTGAGGACTATTCTACGAAAAAACTGGCTTGGACTATTAGGAAAAGTCAGTATCAGAAAAGATCAAAAAAAAAAAAAAAGGAAAGAAAAAGATTAGGGATCTGTTCTAGATTACAGGAAGCTAAATTGATATGACGATTAAATGATTCTTGACTAGAGCCTATATTGTAAAAATTCAAAGCTATAAGGGGTCTTATTGGGATAACTAAAAAATTGAAAATATGAACTGCATATAAGATAAAAGTATTGTATTGATGCTAAATTTCCTGAGATAATTCTTTTGTGACTACAAAGAAGAATTTTTAGGAGACAACTGTTCAAGTATTAATAGGTAACGTGCTATAATATTTGCAACTAATTCTCACATGATTTAGGAAAATGTGTGTGTGTGTATAACAGAAAGAAAGCAAAATTTCAGTATGTTAATAATTGATGAATTTAGGCAAAGTATATATATATATATATATATATATATATATATATATAAATAATCATTGTTCTAACTTTTTTATGGGTTTGAAGTTGTCAAAATAAAGGGAAAATCAATATCACTTAATCAGAAATAACATGAATTCAAACTATAAACTTCAATGTTTATGGCACATAATAAATATTTGAATGAATATTTGAATTCAAATAAATATTTGAAGAATGAATATTCTGGAATTATTTAAGCAATTTTTTAAACTTAGGAATAACTGTTAAAGAAGAAATTATTCCTGAGAAAGCATCTGGAATTAACTGACCAGCTCTGGTGGAGTCTGGCAGCTGGTACTGTGCTATTTTTTTTCCTTAGGACTGCCACCCAAAAGAGGTAGCAAATAAATACATACTCTATGTACATGTAAAAGTTCTGTACTTTTACTTAGAAGGTACTGCCACCAAAAGAAAAAAAAATGTTATCTGAAAGAAGGTGAAAGAATATCTAACTCTATTTAGCTAAATATTATTGCTTTTTCATCAGAAAAGAATGATAGTAAAAATATTTCTTGTATTCTACACCTTATAGAGATGAAATATTTGAATTTAAAAAATACGGTTATCGGGGATCCCTGGGTGGCGCAGCAGTTTAGCGCCTGCCTTTGGCCCAGGGCGCAATCCTGGAGACCCGGGATCGAATCCATGTCGGGCTTCTGGTGCATGGAGCCTGCTTCTCCTTCTGCCTGTGCCTCTGCTACTCTTTCTCTGTGTCTCTCATGAATAAATAAATAAAATCTTAAAAAAAAAAAAAAGAACATAACTGCCAGGAATAATAATCTGTATAAATAATTTAAAAGGCTGTATTTTTCTTCTTTCCTTCTTTATCTTCCTTCATCTTTTTGCTCCTTTCTTTAATAAGGAATGTCACAGATGCATTGCAGGTAGGGTGGGGTGGAAGAGAATGCTCTAAAAAGTTTTAAAAGTGAGCAGAGAAGTGCAGATATAGGAAAGAAAGATGAACTTACATTAAGAAACTGACACCTCAACAATAAATTGAAAATAAACTTGGTAGAGCCAGAGGCAGCAGGATAATAGGTTTATTTCACTTCCTCTGCACCCCTCACCCTTAGTGTCAAGCTATAGAACTTTAAGCTGCCAAGTGGTTGTAAAAAGCTACCAATGTATCACACTATTCAAAGGAATTTGTTAAGGTTAGAGGGGAGGTGCAAAAAGTTATACAGAAGGCCCCTGAGACAGGAAATGTATAGCCTATTTGCATTTTCTTGGGTTTATACATTTAGAAGAACTCTTCCCTTCAATTATTATCATTAACTTTGCTAAGTACTAAGTTACTGAGTAGAGAGAATGTATTGGTTATATACTAAAGCACTAGCTACATAATAGTTTCAGTTTTAAGTACTATACCCATGCTGAGAAGTACCACTGCTCTACATAATATCCACATTACTAAACGCTTCCTGCATAAGGATGTTTCTAAAGAACCCTCCCACACCTTACACAATATCCTCTCTAAAAATCTTTTTCAAAAAGATATAAAAAATCAGTGATTACTGAACTCACAACATTATTTCATGTATGTGAAATTTAAAAATGCTGCACTAGAAAGGTCTTTCTTAGCTACTTCTTTCTAGAGAACAGGACATCAGCTCAGAGAGAATACATGACTTGCTCAAGGACATAAAACTAGTTATAGCAAAGTGAAGACTGGAACCCAGGAGAATTACTGGTATTAAGTTTAAAAATTTAGTGCTGATTATTACAAATGCAAACTGAATTGTATTTCTCCCAAGCTATAAAGCATATCCTAATCTAGACTTATAGAGAACAATGTTTCCTAATTCTTTTACCAACTCTTAAAATCACCTCTGTGATATTCATGGCATAATTCAAAAGCCTAATCTAGTTTCAACTTTTCACAACTAATTAAACAAATTTTGGTAAATAGTTCTTTTTTTTTTTTTTACCTTTTTTTTAAATTTTTATTTATTTATTTATTTATGATAGTCACACAGAGAGAGAGAGAGAGAGAGGCAGAGACACAGGCAGAGGGAGAAGCAGGCTCCATGCACCGGGAGCCTGACGTGGGATTCGATCCCGGGTCTCCAGGATCGTGCCCTGGGCCAAAGGCAGGCGCCCAACCACTGCGCCACCCAGGGATCCCAAATTTTGGTAAATAGTTCTAAGTGTTACATAGCAGTTTACTTATCTGCATTGCTTCAAATAACAGTTGATTTTCAACATTTAGCTTAAACTTCATTTTTTTTTTAAAGTATGCTCCATGCTAGAAGCCTGAACGTGGAGCTTGAACTCATGACCCTGAGATGAAGACCTGAGCTGAGATCAAGAATTGGATGCCTAACCAACTGAACCACCCAGGCACCCCTTAAATTTCAATTTTAATTTGTAGATACTGTTACTAATAATACTAAATAAGGTAAACGTTAAAATAACAGTAATAATAAAATTATATTACCAAAAGTAAATTTAAATTAAAAATTGTTTTCTTGACATAAGTGTGTTTGAAAATATTTCTTAGGTTCAGAAATTCAATACTAAATTTATCAAATTACTCTTCTCCATTACTGAGGAGTTATTAGAAAACACAAAAGTACTAAGTGCCTTAAAGGAACTGAAATAGAAACAGAGGCACTAAAATTAGGCAAAAAGGAACAAAAAGAGGATATAGGAGAAAAGGAAACTTGGCTTATTTTTAAATGTTGGTTAGATTTGGCAGTGCTTAAGATGTGCATTCAAATTTAAACTCAATCAGAACTTTGTCACTGTGAGAGTTTTAAACAATTTTCTTTTTAATTTCATCTACTGTCAATTTAAAAAAATCAAGTACATTACATTAATTATTTTTCCCCAAGAGGATGGGGCAAAACAATCCCTTTTAGTAGGACATATACACATATTTTCTTTGAAAATACAAGGGCTCATTGATTCCAGGGATGTGGTAGGGAGCCCAAAATAACCGTTGTGCCATAAATAAGGAAGTACTCAACAAATGAAGACATGTTAAACGAACATGGGATCGAGGTTGAGAGAATTCCACTGGATAAATCTAAGACGATCCTAAGCATCAAAGAGTCATGATAATAACTGATTATAACACAATGAATAAAAAAGAATCTGAGTCTACACTGATAAAAATTTTTTAATGGGGGATAAGAAAACACTTTTCATTTTTACAACAGACTGCCAACTAATAAATGTAGAAGGAATAATAGAAATATAACCACTATAGTAATGGTTGACTCAGACAATAATCACTGAGTGCCAATTGTACTGGCTGAAAGATTATTAGGGAACAGGGTATTCATGCAGTTTCAAAGTATAATGTCAGAGATTACTTATTAATTAATTACAAAAGGCAAAGGACATCTTAACAACAAAAAATCTAGCAGACACCAGTTTAATCATATTTCAACATCACCAATAAAGGGATAATCAGACATCTTATGCCACTTGATTTGACAAACTGGGAAAGATACAGTATCACCTTTGTAGTATTCCCACCAAATATATACTCATGAGGAAGCAATAAAATGAATCCAAATTGAGGACTATTCTACGAAAAAACTGGCTTGGACTATTAGGAAAAGTCAGTATCAGAAAAGATCAAAAAAAAAAAAAAAGGAAAGAAAAAGATTAGGGATCTGTTCTAGATTACAGGAAGCTAAATTGATATGACGATTAAATGATTCTTGACTAGAGCCTATATTGTAAAAATTCAAAGCTATAAGGGGTCTTATTGGGATAACTAAAAAATTGAAAATATGAACTGCATATAAGATAAAAGTATTGTATTGATGCTAAATTTCCTGAGATAATTCTTTTGTGACTACAAAGAAGAATTTTTAGGAGACAACTGTTCAAGTATTAATAGGTAACGTGCTATAATATTTGCAACTAATTCTCACATGATTTAGGAAAATGTGTGTGTGTGTATAACAGAAAGAAAGCAAAATTTCAGTATGTTAATAATTGATGAATTTAGGCAAAGTATATATATATATATATATATATATATATATATATATAAATAATCATTGTTCTAACTTTTTTATGGGTTTGAAGTTGTCAAAATAAAGGGAAAATCAATATCACTTAATCAGAAATAACATGAATTCAAACTATAAACTTCAATGTTTATGGCACATAATAAATATTTGAATGAATATTTGAATTCAAATAAATATTTGAAGAATGAATATTCTGGAATTATTTAAGCAATTTTTTAAACTTAGGAATAACTGTTAAAGAAGAAATTATTCCTGAGAAAGCATCTGGAATTAACTGACCAGCTCTGGTGGAGTCTGGCAGCTGGTACTGTGCTATTTTTTTTCCTTAGGACTGCCACCCAAAAGAGGTAGCAAATAAATACATACTCTATGTACATGTAAAAGTTCTGTACTTTTACTTAGAAGGTACTGCCACCAAAAGAAAAAAAAATGTTATCTGAAAGAAGGTGAAAGAATATCTAACTCTATTTAGCTAAATATTATTGCTTTTTCATCAGAAAAGAATGATAGTAAAAATATTTCTTGTATTCTACACCTTATAGAGATGAAATATTTGAATTTAAAAAATACGGTTATCGGGGATCCCTGGGTGGCGCAGCAGTTTAGCGCCTGCCTTTGGCCCAGGGCGCAATCCTGGAGACCCGGGATCGAATCCCATGTCGGGCTTCTGGTGCATGGAGCCTGCTTCTCCCTCTGCCTGTGTCTCTGCCTCTCTTTCTCTGTGTGTGACTATCATAAAAAAAAAAAAAAAGTATATATATATATATATATATATATATATATATATATATATAGTTATCACCTGAGATTAAAGCTAATACTTTTTAATAAAAAAGGATTAGAAATCACCTTTTGGATATTTTATGGATTCAGAAAGAAAGTTATAGTTATGCGTCAAAAAGAAAAAGAAAGCAGACTCCTTCAGCTAAACACTATACCTAAGAAAATATGAGGAAGAAAACAATCAGGGGAAGCTAATTGCTACATGTGTGATCCTGGAGACTTGGGATCGAGTCCCACGTCACGTTCCCTGCATGGAGCCTGCTTTTCCTTCTACCTGTGTCTCTGCCTCTCTCTCTCTCTCTGTGTATCTCATAAATAAGTAAATAAAATCTTAAAAAAAAAAACTAGTTTAGCTTTTTAATTGTACTGAATTCCACATATAATTATTCCTTGATATAAAAATCTGATATGCAGAAATCTACATTACAAAATTTAAATATCAAGGAATTAATCAATTCTGGTACATATTACCCCCAAATTCTATAGCACTAAAGAGGATGATTCCTTCCTTGCTTTCATCAAGGAGTTCTCAAGATATCAATACTATATAGCTGTAATTTTTTGTTACCCTGGGGAATCAATATTAGAAAAATTGTAATAACAGTAGTAACATCAGGCTGAAAGAAAGGAGAAGTGATGAAGGGGCTGGATTTTTGTTGTTTACTTTGTTAATTAGCTTACTTTCTAAGTACATTACATAACTTGCTACATTACACCCTGGCTTGGGGAAAATGCTATTACCAACTGTTTGCTATAGCTTCCTACCCTATAAGCCTATTCACCTCAATATCACTTCTATAGTTATCACTCAATCTGTTAACATTTGCTGAATCCTATTGCTCCCTCTCTTACTACTGAATAGCATATTGGAAGTTACTGAGAAACCTGGAATCTACACATGGAAATTTTCTTTACCGTCTGTTTTTTTTAGATTTGGGTAGGGAATAGAAAGTTCTAGTGACTGGGCAGGCCGGGTGGCTCAGCAGTTTAGTGTCACCTTTGGTCCAGGGCCTGATCCTGGGGACCTGGAATCAAGTCCCACGTCAGGCTCCCTGCATGGAGCCTGCTTCTCCCTCTGCCTGTGTCTCTGCCTTTCTCTTTCTGTCTCTGTGTCTCTCATGAATAAATGAATAAAATCTTAAAAAAAAAAAGTTCTAGGGAGTGGAATTTTGTTAATTGAAAGTATTTTTTTAAACAGCTTTTGTTGCTCCTCTTTCCCCTAAAATTAAACTTTGTTGTCTTGAGTTGTAGTGAAAGAGCTGTCATACCTATCAGTGATTGATATCCCTGTATATTTATGTATTTATTCCAAGTAAAAGCCTCCACTAAAATACTGTTTTCTTGCTACCTGCTTCTTGAATAAATGTGTTAAACTTATGGATAATTGAATAATATAATTACTTGGGTTCTGATTAATATAGTATGTGATTCATGTGCATATCTTCTATGTTCGTATATACTCTTGTAGTCATTTTATTTTTTTAAAACGTGGTGATTATAATCAACTTTCATTATACCTCATGTAAAAGGCTTATGTCTGAGAGAGGATGATGAAGCCCATCCCCTACTTCTCATTATTTCTCTTTCATATTTATCCTTCAAAAAGAGGAGAACAGCAGCCTGAGTATTTGTGCATATTTATGAGAAAGTGAAGTGAGTAGTAGGAAAGGTATATCCAAATACAATGGCTCCTGATGGCACTCTGGTTTCAAATGTGCTTTTCCTTTCAATGACCAGAACACAGCTGAAAAAACATGAAACTGCTTCTATGATGATAAATTTAGCAATTTTAATTAGTTAGGGATTAGGAAAACTGATGATCACAGGTATACTTTCATTAAAGTGCTTTAATATACTATATTGTACTGAAACATAAGGCAGAGCTCTACTAAAATAAACATTTGAGTTCATAATACTCATTCCAGTCAATTAGAAGATGAATTATAAAGTTTATTCAGTACTCCCAAATAATAATACTTTTTTTTAAAAAGTAACTATCAATAACTCCTGGGTAATAGAACATATCAAAGCTAACTAGTGATTCCAAAGAATTTTAGTAGAATCTAGGCCTGATTTTAGAAGTTCAGTGAAAAGAGTTCTAGAAAATACCTTTCACTGGTATCTTTATGAATAATTATTTCTTTTAATTCCTACAAGTAGCATCACATATATTTTAGAAGTCTTATTTATGACATTTAAAAGATACTAAATTATAAGACAAGTTATTCTGCCAAGAATAAGTCAGGTAATAGCAACACTCACCCACCTTCACTAACCAGCTCACTATTGTCTGACTGCTTACAAGAGATGATCTTCTCCACTAGTTGGTTGTAGCTGCAGTTACCAACAGCTTTTACAATGTCATCAATCTAGAAAACAAATGACTGTCTCACTAATCATGATAGGATTAAAAACAATAACAAAGAAACCCATTATCACTCTTTAGGGTTTTATTCTAATATTATATTAAGTATAAAAGTATTACTTATGAAAAAGAAAATCAACATTCAACAGTTTCTAATTTTGTTTATAGCTCACTATAACATATTATGAAAAATAATGCTTAGTTGTACCTCAGTTATGCAAAAAATAATGAAAAGGGATTATTACATGTGACTTTATTTAAGTTTGTAAAGATGCATTTATGTGATTAAAATAAAAAGAAAACTATTTCAGGAGGAAAAATAAGAGGATTTCAGTTTTTTTCTAAAAAACAAATATTCTGCATTTAAAGTAAGATAATTTATGGAATTAACAAAGTTCTCCCATTTTATTTATTATTTAGTTCTTAGCAAAGTATAGTGGAGATGCAAGTAGACATAACTATGTCATTTTCCTGAAGAAAAGTTAATTATTAATCAAGGACAGTATTTGCCTCACAAGTCTTTTTCTTGTTGTTGTTGTTGTTTTTTTAATATTTTGTTTATTTATTCATGAGAGACCCAGAGAGAGAGGCAGAGACATAGACAGAGGGATAAGCAGGCTCCCTATTGGGAACCTCCTGCAGAACTTGATCTCAGGACCCTGGGATCACAACCTGAACCAAAGGCAGACGTTCAACTGCTGAGCCACCCAGGCATCCATGCCTCACAAATCTTATTTAATCTTTGTCTTTGGCAGTAGAATAGAAAAGTAAACGCAAAGTTTTAAGCTATAGGAAAATGAAACTGGGTATCTCTACTCTCCTTCCATTATACTTTGCTTTGACTTTTGAGGAAAAAACAGGTTTCTGCTGTCTAAACATGTTTTTATTGCCATCCCATCTGTAAAATATATTTACTTATAAACTACATGTACTGATCTATCTATAATTAAACAAATAGAAATTAATGCAATGATATAAGAGGACCAATGTTTTCTTTCCACATCCAAATGATCTTCTTGAATATTTACACTGTGAATACCATAAGTCTTCACATGTATCTGTATAAATAATACTCTGGACACTGTTTCTCAAACTGAGGAACTTGTTAAAAAGATCTAAAAGAATTCCAGGCTCAAGTTGCTTCTCAGTTGTCTAAATTTTCATTCCACTGCTTCATAGCAAAGTTTAGGAAAAACTGCTTTAGACTATAATTTTTTTGTACTTGCAAAATTCTAGAATGGAAAAGCCTCTGAACCACTGTGAGACGGACTGTTGAGAAGAACAGTTAATTGGAAAAAGTCAAATCAGGGAGTTGTGAAAAAATGTTATATACACATCTTGAACATTTCATGATAAAATACACAATGTACTCATTGTCGATCTTTTGAGGCAGAGCCAAATAAGGCCTTTTCTTTGAAAGCAGAGTCTTATGATTCTACATAAACAACACAAGAGTATGACTTCCAGTTTTGATTTAAAGTGAAAACTTAGACCCTTAAGAAGCAATCTGAGGGCACAATTCCTTCATATTTTCATTATTCTTAACACTTTTACTGTTTACAGCAATTTTCCTTAGTGACTCAACTTCATTAAGTCTTTCCAAAGCACCTGAATTTTCAATCCTAAGAAATCCACAAAAATACAACTATAATCAAAACAAGATCAATATATAAAAATCAGTTGTACTTCTATAGACCAGGAATAAATAATACAAAGATTTCAAGTTTTCATAGGCCAAATCTCTACATTAGTATTTCATTCAATTAATTCCTTTGGGAGCCTTTTATGTACTGCTATGTACTAGGTGCTGTTAGAGAAACTGCAGACTCAGCAGTGAACAAAAGAGATGGTCTATGCTTTCATAAAGTTTACATTCTAGAGTAAAGACAACAAACCAAATAAGCAAATATATTATATGCTAGGTGGTTATATGTAGTGGTGTATAGCTGTTCTTTGTTCATTTTCATTGTATAGCTTCCCACAGCATGAATATACCATAATTTTTTTTATCATTCATTTTTTGATGGCTATCTTAGATGCTGACAGTTTGGGGCTATGACAGATAGTACTGCTATGAATATCCTTATACATTTATCCTATTCTACACATAAAGAGTTTCTCTAGGGAATGTATCTTGTCAAATTGCTAAGTCTTAAGGTATGCTTATTCTCAATTTTGCTAGAGAACTCCAGACCACTTTCCAAAATGGAATGCCCATTTATTTTCTCAGTAGGAAATGTCTCTACATTGCGCATTTTCTCCAACACTTAGTACTGTCAGAGTTTTAAATATTAATTGTTCTATGTTCTAATGGATGTATAGTGATATCTCATTTTGATTTTAAGTTGCATTTCCCTGATGACTAGCTATGTTGACTAGCTGTTTGGATATCCTCTTTTATAAAGGGCCTGTTCAAGTCATTTGCTCCTTTTTTTTTTTTTTTTAAACTGAGTTGTCTATCTTAAAATATATATATATATATATATATATTTGTAGGAGCTCTTTATACATTCTGGATGTTAATCCATAGAAGTTGTAATCTTCTTCTACTTAGTGGCTTGCTTTTACATTTTCTTTGGAATTTCTCTAAAAAGACACAAGTTCTCAATTTTAATGTAGTCATGTTTACCAAAGTTCTTCATGGTTAATGTATTTGTTTTAGAAATCCTTTTCTATCATTAAGGTCAGAAACATACACTCAAACTTTTGCAGTTTTAGCTTTTACAGTTAAACATCAATGTATGTGGAAACAATTTTATGCTGTAAGTTGGGAGAAATGATTTCATTCTTTTCTAATTGGTTATCTAATTAGATATGCAATAGCTACCTAATTGCCTTATTAGCACCTTTTATTGTAAGGACTGCCTTTCTCCTGCTGCTCTACAGTGCCCTATTTCTGTCTATATATGCATGGTCTTTTTAGCTTCTCTATTCTCTATCATTGGTCCAATTCTTAATTACAATATTTAAAATATTTCCTATCTGGAAAAACAAGTCCTCCCTGCTTTTCTGCTTCAAGCATATCATGGCTTCCACTCCCAGCCTTTTGCATTTCCACATAAATTATAGAATCCACTTGTCTCATTCTACAATTACTCCCCATAAATCTTTTGGGATTTTGTTTGGGGTCATACTGAAACTAATTTAGAGAGAACAGACATCTGTATAAATTGTCTTAAAATCTAAAATCTAAGAATAGAGACTTCCATTTATAGGTCTCTAATTTCTCTCAAATTTAAAATTGTCCACACAGAGGTCTTGCAGATCTTTTTGTCAGTTTTATTCATAGGAACTTATGCAATGTACATGGCATATTTTTAAAATTTCATTTTCTGTTATTTTATTTATTTTTAAAAAGATTTTATTTTTATTTATTTATTTTAAAGAAATTTATTTATTTGAAAGAGAGAGAAGGAGAGAACGGGAGAGCACAAGAGCTGGAGAGGAAGAAGCTGGCTGCCCATCCAGCAGGGAGTTCAATGAGGGCTTGATCCTGGGATCCCAGGATCATGATCTAAGCTAAAGGCAGGTGCTCAACCAACTGAGCCACCCAGGCACCCCAGAGATTTTATTTTTAAGTAATCTCTATCCCCAATGTGGGGCTCGAACTCACAACTCCAAGATCATGAGTCGTAGGGTCTACCGACTGAGCCAGTCAGGACACCCCTTCTGTTTGTCATTTTAAAATTCTTTCTGAAGAACGTTTATTTGCAGAATTTTAGCTTTGTTAACCTTCTTTATTACATATTTACTTTCTACCTTAACACATTTTGCTTTTTAAAAATACGTTCTGATCTTTTTTAAATACCTTCTGCTCTTAAAATGGATATACAGCTTATTAACTTTCACATTAATATATGAATTTAGGGCTTTAAAAAGTCCTGTAAAAGTTCTTTTAGCTAAATCTCACAAGTTTTGGATTTAGTTATTGTGCAGTTTAAAATATACTCTTAAGTTTCATTATAATTTTTTGGCTCAACAATTTCTATTTTTCTACTGATTTCTAGCTTTAATTGCACTGTGGTCAGAGGAAATTCTATACTCTCTACATGATATAAATCCTTAAAAAATTGCTGAAACTTGCTTTATAGCCCTGTAATAGGTTGGTTTTTGTAAATTTCATGAATGTATAAAAAGAATGTATAGTCAGGTTCAAGAAAAAAACAAAAGAAAATGTCATGGACAGGAGACTATGAAGATATGATTAAATGCCATGTATTATTAGTCGAGATTAGATTATAGAACAACAACAACAAAAATTAGTGGAAAAATTGGTGAAGTGTGTGAGACCTAAAAACCACAAAAAATAGAGGAGAATACAGGCAGCAACTTCTTTGACATTGGCTATAACAACTTCTTTCTAGATATGTCTCCCGAGACAAGGGAAACAAAAGCAAAAACAAACTACTAGAACTACACAAAATAAAAAGCATCTGCACAGGGAAGGAAACAACCAACAAAACTAAAATGCGACCTACGGAATGGGAGGAGGTATTTGGAAATGACATACCCAATATAGGATTAGTATCCAAAATATATAAAGAACTTATAAAACTCAACACCCCAAAAACCTAAATAATCCAATTAAAAATGGGCAGAAGACATGAATAAAATAAATTTAAAAATAAAAAAAAATTAAAAATGGTCAGAAGACATAAACATTTTTTACAAAGAAGACATACAGTGGCTAACAGACACATGAAAAGATACTCCAAATCACTCTTTATCAGGGAAATACAAATCAAAACTATAATGAGATATCACCTCAGCTGTCAGAATGGCTAAAATCAACAACATAAGAAATAATAGGTGTTGGTGAGGATGTGGAGAAAGGGGAACCCTCTTGCACCGATGGTGGGAATGCAAACTGGTACAGCTGCTCTGGAAAACAGTATTGAGGTTCTTGAAAAACTTAAAAATACAACTACCCTATGACTCAGCAATTGGAGTCCCAGTTAAGAATCCAAATAGACTAATTCAAAGGGATACATTCATTCCAATGTTTATAGCAGCATTATCTACAGTAGCCAAATTATGTAAAGAACCCAAATGTCCATCAGCTGATGAATAGATAAATAAGATGTGGTATACATATACAATGGAATATTACTCAGCCATAAAAAGAAAGAAATCTTGCCATTTGCAACAATTTGGGAGGAGTTAGAGAGTATAATACCAAGTGAAATAAGTCAGAGAAAAACAGATACCATATGATTTCACTCATATGTGAAATTTAAAAAACAAAACGAGGAAAAAAAAAAAGAGTGAAGCAAACCAAGAAATAGTCTCTTAACTATAGAGAGAACACACTGATGGTTACCAGAGAGGAGGTGGATAGGGGGATGGGTGAGACAGGTGATGGGGATTGAGGAGTGCATGTGTTGTGATGAGCACTGGGGGACATATGGAAGTGCTGAATCACTATATGATACACCTGAAACTAATATTATACTATATGCTAATTGGAATTTAAATAAAAACTTAAAAATAAAATAAATCAGTGAAATGTGAATGAAGACTATAATAAAGCTAATAGTAATGAACCAGTATTAAATTTTGACATGTGTACCCAAGTCATGTAAGATGAAGAGAAATGGGGTGACAAGTACATAGGAATTATCTGTAATATCTTTGTAAATTTCCTATAAATCTGAAATTATTTAAAAATAAAAAGTTCATTAATTTTTTAAAGAATATACATTCTTAGGTTTTGTTTCCTGCTTCTATCACTTACAGAGAAAGATACAACATCTTCCATTATGACAATCTATTTCTTTTTATAATTCTGTTAAATTTTGCTTTAGGTACTTCAAGATTAGAGGATTAGATGCATACAAATTTTATTTTTTATTGTCAAAAACTGACCTTTATTATTTGTGACAGTTCCCATGGGTCCAAGGAAAGATCAATCAATCAAGTATTTACTTACTTCTTTTTTTTTTAAGTTTTCTTTATTTATTCATTCATGAGCGACACAGAGAGAGACAGAGAGAGAGGCAGAGACACAGGCAGAGGGAGAAGCAGGCTCCAGGCAGGGAGCCTGACGTGGGACTTGATCCTGGGTCTCCAGGATCACACCCTGGGCTGCAGGCAGCGCTAAACTGCTCTGCCACCAGGGCTGCCCAGGTATTTACTTTCTAGGTGTCTCCAGGCACATACAAATTTAAAATGATTGTATCTCCTCAGCAAAATTAAACATTAAGCAATTGTATGGCATCTTTTTTCCTTCTCTTTACTTGCAATCTTTGTTTTTTCTCTCTTGTGAACAATAAATATATATAGTTTAGCCTCAGAACCACTTTTAACTATAGCATTTAGTCCTATTGCTATAATTATATATTGAATTTATTAAATCTATTCTCTTTATCCCATCAGTACAACATTCCTTTACATTTTTTTCCTTCTTTCTTTTTAGATTGATTCATTTTTCTCTTTTCTCCTTGTTTAGAAGTTACTATGTTTTTCTATTCTTTTCACAGTTACTCTAAAAGAGCGTTATCCAATAGCACATTCTGTAATAATGGAAATATTCCAAATTTGTGTTGCTCAATAAAATATCCACTAGCCACATGTGACTACTGAGCAATTGAAATGTACCGCATACAACTCAGAAACTAAATTTTTCATTAAATTTAAATACCCAACCTTGACTACCACATTGGACAAAGGAGTTATAGGAACTATAACATCTGTCCCTACACAAAGTCAATATTAATAGTTAATATTAAGAGAAGTTAATATTCTCTTCTTGAACTATTAATTCTAGGCCCTTAGAATACTTTACCTTCCTCCCAACCTATGTTATTATTTTTGTATTTGCTCATATTCTTTTTTAAAATCCCAAAAGATAGCATTATTTTTTATACAGTCCACAATTATCTATATTTATCTTCATATGTATCATGTTATCATTCACTTTTCCCTCCATCTGTGATTATTTTTCTTCTTTCTAAAATCCTTGTTTAGAATTTCCATTAATGGGATCCCTGGGTGGCGCAGCGGTTTGGCGCCTGCCTTTGGCCCAGGGCGCGATCCTGGAGATCCGGGATCGAATCCCACGTCAGGCTCCCGGTGCATGGAGCCTGCTTCTCCCTCTGCCTGTGTCTCTGCCTCTCTCTCTCACTGTGTTCCTATCATAAATAAATAAAAATTAAAAAAAAAAAAAAAAGAATTTCCATTAATGATGGTCTATTACTAGGAAGCTATCCTTTTTTTTTTGAGATTAAAAAAGAAATTAAGTAATCTCTACACTCCATGTGGGCTCGAACTTACAACCCTGAGATCAAAAGTCACATTCTCTACTGACTGAGCCAGTCAGGCACCCCAAGGAAGCTATCTTAATTTAATTAATCTACAAAATGATTTTGCTACATTCTTGAAAGATAATTTTTCTGGGAACAGGATTATAGGTTAGCATTTGTCTTCTTTTAGTACATTCAATGTATCATTTCCACTGTTACCTGGCTTCCAATGTGTTTTTAAAGAGTTAGTTATCCAAAAAATAAAATAAATAAATAAATAAACAAATAAATAGTTAGTTAGTTATCAAGTAATAATGAAGAAATGTTCTCTCAGTGGCTGAATTTTGGTGCCTATCATTAAGAGAACTGACTTATTTGTAAGATAATCATTAGCAGAATACATCATCAGAATACAGAGAACTAACCAGTTCTAAGTGGTATTTCATATACACCTACAGATTTCAAACTTTTACCTTGTTTTTTCCTTTCGCAGCAACAGAATCATTCTGTCACAAAATAAGTAAATAAAAGAGATAAAATGCTGGACATAGTTACGCTTTTCAGTGATACTTCCAGAGACAGAATGCCAAGATACAGATGCTTTGTTTGTAGTAATCCGTGCTTTTCTTGCCCAGACTACCAGTTGCTTTTACCAATGGGCAGGGGTGAAGAAACTATTGCTATTGTGATCTCTCTGTCCTTGTAGTAAACACATGTGGACAGGTATGCATGCTTCATGCCATCCATCAATATTTACTAAGAACCTACTATGTGCCAAGCACTATTCTAAATAATGAGATATAAGAGCCTAGCCCTCATAATACATTCTAGTGGGAGATGAGAGCCCACCAAGTAAAAGAATAAATAATTCCAGATAATTGTAAGTGGTAAAGAAAATCAAATAGTATCATGGAAGAGGTCATGACTGGGGAAAAGGAGGGTGACTAATTTCAATAAGTCAGAAAAGGTCTCTCTAGCAAGGTGATAATTGATCTGAGATTTGAATAATGAGGTACCAGAAACATGAAGATCTGGGAGAACAATGTGTTTAGGGTAGTAAGACAATGGTCCACAGCAGACAATCAGCTAGTACAAAAACCTGAAATAGAAAGGAACTTGACTGGGATCCCTGGGTGGCGCAGGGATCCCTGGGTGGCGCAGCGGTTTGGCGCCTGCCTTTGGCCCAGGGCGCGATCCTGGAGACCCGGGATCGAATCCCACATCAGGCTCCCGGTGCATGGAGCCTGCTTCTCCCTCCGCCTGTGTCTCTGCCTCTCTCTCTCTCTCTCTGTGACTATCATAAATAAATTTAAAAAAAAAAAATTAAAAAAAAAAAAAAAGAAAGGAACTTGACATGTCTGAAGAACAGAATAGCAATTAGCATTACTAGAGAGTAGTTAAAAAAAAAAAGGAGAATTATATGAGATGAAGCTGGACAGACAGGCAGAGTCTAGGTCATACAGCTTATCATAAAAACTCTAATAAGGATTTTGTATCTTATTGGAATTACGGTGGAGGTTTTTAAGGAAAGGAGGGGGCACAGGAATCAAGGGGAGGGTTATTTTACAAAGATCACTCTGAATATGAAGACAATCTAATGGGGAAAAGGATAATCTTTTACAAAGAGCACAACAAATACTACTAGGACAACTGGATATCCACGTGCAAAAGAATAAAATTGGATCCTTCATCAAACTATATACAAAGATTAACTCAAAATTGATCACACTCCTAAATATTAGCACTAAAACTTGATAAAACTCTCAGAAGAAGATAAGGAGTAGGTCTGTGATTTTGGCTTAGGGGAAGCCCTCTTAGGACATCAAAAGCATAAGCAACAAGAGAAAGAAAAAGATAAATTGGACTTCATCAATTAAATAACTTATGGCGGATGCCTGGGTGGCTCAGTGGTTGAGAGTCTGCCTTTGGCTCAGGGCATGATCCTAGGGTCCAGGGATCAAGTCCCACATTGGGCTCCCTGTGAGGAGCCTGCTTCTCCCTCTGCCTATGTCTCTGCCTCTCTCTGTGTGTCTCCAATGAATAAATAAATAAAATCTTAAAAAAAAATTAACAACTTTTGGGCTTTAAGAACACCATCAGGAAAGTGAAAACACTATCACAGAATGTTAGAAAATAGTTACAAACCATATATCTAATAAGAGACTTATACCTAGAATATATACAGAACTCTTTCAACTCAATAACAAAAAGACAAATAGCTCAATTAAAAATGATGAAAGTATCTGCAGACATTTCTCCTACGAAGATATGCAAATGGCCAATAAGCACATGAAAAGATGTTCAACATTAGTCAAAAGAAATATAAACAAATCCACAATGCAATACAACTTTATACCTTTTAGTATGACTATATTCCAAGTAACATAATAAGTGTTGGTAAGAATGGATTCAGTTTGTAGTTGACTTCTAACTCCTTGAAGTTACACTCAGAAGTCTTGGACAGATTAAACAATCTGGAGGACACGGCCCTTAACCTAATAATTTGGCTAATTTCAGGTAAAAAGCACAAAAATATAACAATCAGAGGAGTGCCTGCATGGCTCAGTTGGCTAAATGTTGAACTCTTCATTTCAGCTCAGGTCATGATCTCAGGGTCGTGAGATCGAGCCCTGTGTTGGGCTTCACACTGGGCATGGAGCCTGCTTAAGAGGCTCTCTCTCTTGTTCCCCCTCCTCTTCCTCTGTCATTCCTGCTCACTTTCTCTCTCTCTATCTCAAAAAAAAAAAAAAAAGGATATATATATATATATATATATATACACACACACACACATACACACACATATGAAACAATCAGAAAATATATATCTATCTAGATTAAATTTCCAAATGAATAAAATTTTACTACATTTGTGTTTATATAATTTTAAAATCTCTACTTACCTGTGGGTCCACTAACCACCCATGGTACAAAGGAATATCAAGAAGATCAAATACAATGCATTCTGGTGTATATTCAAACACTCGAACACCTGTGAATTTTACATTTACATCCAAGCCTGTCTGTAGTTTGTGCAGGATTGCCATAGCATCACTCATATTCTGAAAATAGAAAGGAGAAAGGTAAAGATGAGAAAAATCAAATGACAATGACAATGGCAAAGATATCTGAATGCAGGCGTATTTACTTGTAATTTTCCATTTTATCCAATTTATTTTTCCCTTCAACCAATTTTTATTATTAAGTGCCTACTATGTACCAGGCACTAATCTGAGTTCTAAAAAGATAACAGTAAATAAAACAAAGTTCCTGATCTCATGTAACTAATATTCTATTTTGAGAGACAAATATATATACAATATAACATCAAGTATTCATGAAAAATTGAATAGAATAGTGACATACAGACTGACAGGGATGAGAGATCTATTTTAGACCTCAGAGACTAAATAAAGAAAAGTTTCTAGTCAAAGAGTATTGCCTCTCCCACATTTGGGCATATATCCAAAAGAATTGAAATTAACCCCCTGAAAAGATACTTGCATACCATGTTCACTGTAGCATTATTTATAATAGTTAAGAGATGGAAACATTCCAATGTCCACTGATAGATAAATGGATAGAGACACTGGTATATACATACAATGAAATATTATTCAGCCTTAAAAATAAAGGAAATCTTATTACATGCTACAATATGGATGAAACTTGGGGACATTAAGCTGAGTGAAATAAGGACCACAAAAGGACAAATACCATGTGATTCCACTTACATGAAATATCTAGAGTAGTCAAAATCCTAGAAACAGAAAGTAGAATGATGGTTGTCAAGGAATGGACAAAGGGAAAGCTGGGGAGTTGTTCAATGAGTTTAGAGTTTCACAGTTTTAACAAGATGAAAATGTCCTAGAAATTTGTTATCAATATGAATATAGTTACACTACTGAACTTTACACCTAAAAATGTTAAGGGATTAAATTTTATATTATTTTTTAATCACAATTCAAAAAGAAAAGGAAATGAGCTATCAAGCTTGAAAAGACATAGAGGAAATTTAAATGTACATTACTAAGTGAAAGAAGCCAACCTGAAATGGCTGCATAATGTATGAGTCCAAATGATATTGTGGGAAAGCAAAACAATGGGGACAGTAGAAACATCAGTGGTCGTTAGGGGTTAGGAAGAGGGAGGAATGTGTAGGCAGAGCACAGAGGATTTCCAGGGCAATAAAACTGTGTTTGGTACTATAATGGTGGACATTTATCATTATATATTTTCAAAACCCATAGAATATTTAACAAAAGTGAACCTAATGTGAACTATGGACTCCGGGTGATAATTATGAGTCAGTATAGATTCATCAATTATAATAAATGTATCAATGAATGGATATTGATAGTAGGGGAATGTTGTGTATGTATGTGTGTGGGGGCAGGAGGTATACATATATATATACCATGTATACTCCATATACATGGCAACTCTGTTCTTTCCACTCAATTTTGCTGTAAACTTAAACTACTTTAAAAAGGTGGGGGAGCTCTTTAAAAATGACACTTAAATATCAACTAAAGCAAAATCTTGAATCTTGGGAAGCTCTGGGAAAAAAAGCACTTCAGACAAAGCAGATACTAGTACAAAAACTCTGCTGCAGAAATTATTTGATACCATGCTCATGGAACAGCAAGGAGTCCTGCATGGCTAGAACAAAATTAATTAAAAGTATAAAGTGGTGGGAGGTGAAGTCAGAGAAAGACAGAAAAAGACAGATACAAAGACTTGTTGCCCAAATTAAGGGGGTCATTCTGTCCAAATCTGTTTTCTGTAAATATGGTCACATAAATCTGTAATGAAAACTATTTTAAAACATGTTTTCCTAAACATTTTTAATACATTAAGTATGGTCATATGTATAGAAGATATATTTGATGAACCAAAAAATTATAATATATAAAATTTGATATAATTTTAGTACTGTTAATCAGACAATGTGCTACATGTTGAAGATAGAAAATAGGAGGAGACTATAGCCTACTGGGGGCCTTATTGTAGAAAGGGTGAATATGAAGTAAATCCTTTTGTATTAAAACTAGGGACTCTGAAATTTGAAAAAGACAAACCTAGGTCGTAACAACAAAATGTCTGTTTTACTAAATAACAAAATTCCATTTGAAAAGACTCTACAGACTGAAAATAGAAATTATTCAAATGTTTTAAATTTATCAATGAAGAATTTATAATAGGATAACATTGTTATAGTCTGGCATTCATCAGTTTCACCTCTTCCTAATAACTATATTCTCCCAAAACAATGTATTTTTTCAATCTTCCCAAAAATTGAACCCTTGAAAATAATCAGCTTAAATTTTTTTCCCTTCAGTGTTGTAACACTTATTTAAAGCCAAAGCAATGATGAATCTGAAAAAATAGTAATAGTAGGCTATTATAGGAGTAGTTTTACCACTACTGAGTTTTCTTCTGCAATTGTTAAATTCTTGGTTGCCAGTCATCCAATTTCCATTAGGGGAGGTATAATTTCTAATAACTCCTGGGCTCATGCTTACACTTTTATATATCTTCTATATTTCTTTATAAGTTATATAGTATTAAAATATTTAAAATGACATTTGATAATCTCCATAAAGATTAATAACATCAATAAAGAAATAAACATTTGTAAACAAAGAACTAAAGGATAATATTTTGCCATTTTGTTCAAATCCAAATTATGATAATTTATAATATAAAATATAAATCCTTGGGTTGGTTGCTTACATTGCAAGAAAGAATTACTATTAGTTCTTTTAAGCCAGTGGTTAAACTGTTTTTTATTTATTTTGTTTTTTGGTTAAACTGTTTTTTAGAGGTTTTTCACAAGGTATTTCTGACATGGCGAAATATTTTAAATTTAAGTATAAAATCCATTGAGGTGCCTGGGTGGCACCATTGAGCATCTACCTTCAGCTCAGGTTGTGATCTCTGGGTTCTATAATCGAGGCCTGTGTCACGCTTCCTGCTCAGTGGGGAATCTGCTTCTCCCTCTACCTCTCCCCACCATTCCTGCTCTCTCTCTATCTCTCAAATAAATAAAATCTTTAAAAATAAGTATAAAATCTATTTTAAAAATTTATTTGTAGTCATTCAAAAACCTGTGATATATACATGCGCAAAAACAGGGTGCTTTCTTGTGTTGTCAGGGTATCCATCATAAAGCAAAACTGGAAAATACACTTTTTGTTTATTTATATTACTACTTCTGATAAAGAAGTTTTAATTAGGAAGATTTCAGCTCTACATTGTTCTTTCTCAAATTTAGGGTGAAATATTTCTGTTCACATAAAATTATACAAAAAAGAAAAAAACAGTGTTAAATCACACCTGTGGAACATTAAACACCAGCTTAAACTCAGCCTTATCCACATGCTATTCTCACACTAATAGTAATTTAATTATAATACCTTATAAATAGTTTAAAAGTGTATCTTAAATGCAGAGTATTTTTCATTTGGCATGTATTTCTCTTAAGAAATTTAAGTGGTTGTTTGAACTTGAAACAAAACTTTGCTTCCAATCATTTTCTAAGAGTCTAGATCACTTTAATGGAAGTGTTTCCTGAGATTGCAGAAGGACTTGAAAAAACAAACAAAATAATGAAATCACTGGCAAACATTCATCAATCAAGTTTTTCTTGACTGTGCAATAAAAGTAAAGTGAATTTTGAGGTTGATATTAAGCTGCAAAACAGTCTCACTAATTTCAATCAGAAATGATATAAATTTGGGCAGCCGGGTGGCTCCGCGGTTAGCGCTGCCTTCAGCCCAGGGCGTGATCCTGGAGACCCGGGATGGAGTCCCGTTGGGCTCCGTGCAGGGAGCCTGCTTCTCCCTCTGCCTGTGTCTCTGCCTATCTCTCTCTCTCTCACTCCTCTCTGTGTATTCTAATGAGTAAATAAATAAAATCTTTCAAAAAAGAAATGATATAAATTTGATATATAAATAATATAAACTGAATCATCACTTTATACTTAAAATATCATTTACCACTTTTATATATTGGAGCTTAGCATGAGATTTCATTTGAAAATAGGTTTCTAAAGTGAAAATATTTGCAAATTATTGCTGTAAGCTATAAATTCCAATAGAATTTAAATGACTTAGTGTACCAATTTGGCTTAGGCTACAGATTTCCCACCTTACAGAGTGAAGCAATGCAATATGTTGGCTTTCCAATTCTATTAAGACTAAATATGAAGATTATCTGATCATTCAAATTCAAGAAATTTTGCAATGTTGAAATGAGTTTTGCTTCCTTTTTGCCTATTTAACACCGGTAAAAAGTATGTAAAAAAGGTTCCTTTGAAAGTAAATATAAAGGTTCCCCATGATGTTTATTTCTTCCCTGGCTCATACTTTCTTCCACTGTAAGAACCTGATTCTTCTTGCCTTCTACTGTCAAACAGAGCAAGAATACTGAAGAAAATGAAGTTCTCCTTGTTTTCTTCCAGCTCCAATAGTTTTGAGCTTCTCTTATTTTACAGAATAGCATCTCTAAAAAAATATGCAAGAAATGTGGACACACTGAACCCATAAAATAGCAGATTTTGTCCTAATGACACACAACAAATATAATTTACTCAACTTCCTCTCAAATATAACTTAATTATAAAATATAATTAAAACAAGGAATGATTAATCAATGACAAATTTACTTGAAAGTCAATTTTTCAAGAAAAACACTAGGTTATCATTCTACATAGATCTGTAGGATAATATTTATGTTTCATTCCATTTAGCATATATATTCATATAAAACAGAGATTGGAAAAGTATGGCCTATGGGCCAAAACTAGCTGAAGCTAAGAATGGTTTTTACATTTTTAAAGGGTTGTAAAAAAAAGAAAAGAAAACTAATATGCCTACAAAGTCACTGACAGAGACCAATGAAAACATCCATAAGTTAAAACTTATACATTTTAATATAACAAAAATTGTGTCTGTTACCTGCTCGTAGTTTAAACGTTGAATTTCCGAAATTTCTTTTGGCTTTGCATCAAGCATGTAATCTCCTGTAAAAAGAAATTGTGAACTTGCCTTTTTAAAATATCACTTAAAAAAAATAAAATATCACTTTTTCATTACAAAGGTAATAGATTCTAATTATAAATTATAGAAATAAATGACACAAAATTGACCCCCAGTTCTGCTCAGAGAAAAATTGGTGTTAACTAATGGCTATAGTCTCATATGTTTTTTCAATTACATACTATAATGCTTTGACCTTTTTCTTCCACTGTACAATATATTTGAGCATTTTTTCATGTCACTACAATAAAGCTCTAAAAGGTTGTACCAAGTCTCATTGCTAACAACAATATAAACTACTACCTCATTACTTTTTCAAGAACAGGTATTACCAGTGTTTTAAATGTTTGCCATTCTAAAAAGTAACATAAAATATGTTTTGCACTTGAAAAATTGGTATATATGTATTTATATGTATTTTATATTTGTATTTTTATTTGTTATCATCCTGTTCCTCCCTGGTATTACTTTTTTTTTTTTTTTTAAGATTTTAAGAGAGAGAGAGAGAGAGAGAGAGAATATAAGCAGGTGGAGTGACAGGTTAAGGAAGAGGGAGAAGCAGGATCCCTACTGAGCAGAGAGCTCGATGTGGGGCTTGATCCCAGGACCTTTGGATCACGACCTGAACTGAAGGTAGATGCTTAACCCAGTTAGCCACCCAGGTGCTTCCTGTTATCAACATTTTAATATATGTATGATTTAGTATACATACATGGCACCTTTTCAATCTATGTAACATTTTAGCACATGCAATAACTTTTTTACCTATGTTTTGTTTTACTTTTTTTAATTTTATTTTTAGAAAGATTATACTGATGGGACACCTGGGTGGCTCAGTGGTTGAGCATCTGCCTTTGGCTCAGGTTGTGATCCCAAGATCCTGGAATCAAGTTCCACATCAGGCTCCCCACAGTGAGCCTGCATTTCCCTCTGCCTATGTCTGCCTCTCTCTGTGTGTCTTTCATGAATAAATAAACAAAATCTTTTTTAAAAAAAGATTATATTGATTATTTTAGAAAGAGGGAGAGAGTGCATGCAAGCAGAGGAAGGAGCACAGAGGGTGGATAGGGGAAAGAATCTCAAACAGACTCTGTGCTGAGCATGGAACTCAATGTGGGACTTGATCTCACAACCTATGAGATCATGAACTGAGCTGAAACCAAGAGTCGGATGCTTAACTGACTGAGCCACCCAGGTGCTTCTATGTTTTACCTTTTTATTTATATACTAACTATATATACTTTTCTTTTTTTTAAGATTTATTTGAGAAAGAGAGAGACAGCGAGTGGGAGGAGCGGCAGAGGGGTAGAATCTTCAAGTAGACTCCCTGCTGAGCAGGGAAGCTGAGGTGGGGGGGGCCTCAGTCTCACAATACATGAGATCAATACTTGAGCAGAAACCAAGAGTGGTACACTTAACAGACTGAGCCACACAGGTGCTCCTATACTTTTCTTTTAATTGCCTGCCTATACAATCTTTTTCTTATTGAACTATAAATGCTTTTTTATTTTTTATAAAATAATTTTTTTTAAGATTTTATTTTTAGGGCAGCCCTAGTGGCTTAGCGGTTTAGGGCCGCCTTCAGGCCAGGGTGTGATCCTGGAGACACGGAGTCGAGTCCCACTCAGGCTCCCAGCATGGAGCCTGCTTCTCCCTCTGCCTGTCTCTCTCTTTCTCCCTGTCTCTAATAAATAAATAAAAAATCTTAAAAAAAAAAGATTTTATTTTTAAGTAATCTCTACACCTAACATGGGGTTCAAGTTTACAACCCGGAGACCAAGAGTCACATGCTCCACCAACTGAGCCAGCCAGATACCCCTCTCTTTTTTAAAAGATTTTTTTTTTAAAAGATTTTTAAAATGACTTTTTCTTTAATGGAAGTATAGTTGATACATGTTATATTAGTTTCAGGTGTACAACATAGTGACTTAACTCTATATGTTATGTGGTGCTCACAAGTGTAGCTACCATCTGCAATATCATTGACCATATTTCCTATTCTGTACATTTCATCCCAATGACTTATTCATTCCATAGCTGGAAGCCTGTATCTTCCACTCCCCTTCACCCATTCTGCCCATCTCCTCTTGCTCCTCCCCTCTGGCAACCATCAGTTTGTTCTCTATATTTACAGGTCTGATTCTATAAAAACTCTTTTACAACTAGAAAATTAGAACACTCCCTATTATACTGTGTGGTAAATATTTTTCCCTATATTGTATTCTGACTTTACGGTGATGCTTTTCATCTATTTTTACCATACAGAAATATTTAATTTTAATAAAGTCAAATTCTTCTATTATGGCTTCTGATTGGATGTCATATGTAGAAAGATCTTTTCCTCTTAAGCATATAAAACACTCATGTGTGCTTTCTTCATGTAACTTTATGTTTACTTTTTTAAATGTTTAAATCTTTATCTGGAATTTATTTTGATATAAACAGTAATATATGGAATCAACTTCCCACCTAGCCTCCCAAATCACTAGGTTGCTAAAACTGTGTGTGTTTGTGTGTATGTTTTAAGATTGTATTTTTAAATAATCTCTACACCCAAAGTGGGACTTGAACTCACAACCTAGAGATCAAATGTCCCATGCTCTATGGACTGAGCCAGCCAGGCACCCCAAAATTGTTTTTAATATAACTTTTATTTTTCTAATTCAGAATAAACCTCTAAAGACTGCATCAAGTATTCTCTTAAGCTTTTCAACAAGAGATTTCTGATAGCATCAAGAACCTCTGATAACAGAAGATTCCTATGGGATGCCAGGTTTGAGCATCTACCTTTGGCTCAGGTTGTGATCCTGGGGTCCTGGGATCGAGTCCCGCATCAGGCTCCCTGTAGGAAGCCTGCTTCTCCTTCTGCCTCTCTCTGTGTCTCTCATGAATAAATAAATAAAATCTTTAAAAAATATATTCTTATGAACATCAACATATTATTATTTATGCTTTTTGTGTATGTGTGCTTTTAATTAGAACTTTAAGATAGCAAAATCTAACTAGTAATGATTTTATTCCATATAGGCACAAGAACTCCCAAAGCACCAAATTAGCTAATTCACAAAAATGTATAAGCAAGTCTACATAACATTTTTGAGCCTTTTCTATACATGGCACATTGTATATTTGTATGTTGAGGTTTCTATACAGCATTTAACTGAAAATTATGCCTTAATAAATTCTAAACATCATTTACTCAAATAACTGAGAACTGTACTTGTATCTCATATTTAGGTTCTGTATTTATTCTGATAAAAGACTGTATTTGTTTTTCTGACAAAAACTTTAGTGGAGTCAAGATGCAGAACATTCGATAATTCAATATTAATAAACCATGAACATGCTATAATAAATAAAAACTTAGATGCCAAGAGTAGAATAATTATTATAAAAGACTCAAATGTGCAACTCCTGAGGCCAGGAAAGTCTTCTGCACAAGAGAATAGCTTGGCTAAGGTCAGCAGCTTCTTAGTTGGATCTTAATAGCGGCACCTGGGTAGCTCAGTCGGTTGAGCATCCAACTCTTGATCTCAGCTCAGGTCTTGAACTCAGGGTCCTGAGTTTGAGCCCCACATGGGGCTCCATGCTGGGCATGAAGCCTACTTTTAGATCGACCTCAGTAATTCCCATCTTCTGGTATTCACGCCTTTGTATAATCCCCTTCCCTTGAGTATGGATTGGATTTACTGATTCACTTCTAGTGAATAAAAAAATGACAGAAATAATGAAATGTCACTTCTGAAATTAGAATACAGAACATTGTAGCCTTTGTCATGATGCTTTCCCAGTTGCTCACCCTGTGGAAAGCCAGGTGCCATGTCCTGAACTGCCTTATGGAGAGGCATGGAACCGAAGGAGCCCTCTGGCTACAGTTAGTGAGAAACTGAGGACCTGAGTCGAACAACTCGTGAGGAACTCAATCCTGCCAACAACCATGTGAGTAACCTTGAAAGCAGATCCTTCTGAGTTGGGCCTGGGGATGAGACTGCAGCCCCCGCTGATACCCTGACTGCAACCTCATGAGAAACTCTAAGCCAATCACTCAGCTAAGCCATGCCCAGATTCCTGATCCATAGATACTGACAGATAATAAATGTTCATTGTTAAACCAGTGAATTTTGGGGTGATATGTTGTGCAGCAATAGATACCTCTATTTTTAGGAAAGTTTGTAATAAAAGAATCATATATTTTTAAAGGCTGAGTTTGAGTTTCTAAGAGAGATTTAATTATCTAAATAAATCATCTCTTAAGAGTGCTGTTTATATCCGAAACTGGTCAACAATAAATACTATTTCAGGGGCTCAGTTGGTTAAGTGGCTGACTCTTGATTTTGGCTCAGGTTGTGATTTTAAGGTTGTGAGATTGAGCCCCACATTGGGCTCTGTGCTGGGCATGGTGCATGCTTAAGATCCTCTCTTCCTCTCTCCCTCTGCCCCTTCCCTACCTCTTTCTCTCTCCCATGCAAAAACCAAAAACAATATTATTATATTCAAAAAAGTATTTGAGAGTCTGAGTATTTAATAATGAGCTAAAATAAATATTAGGAAATAAATGTTTCTCTTAAAAAACTATTCAGTTGGGAAAAGAACATACAAAAAAACAGAGAATTAGATGATGTAAAGTACAATATAGTGCAACATGTAATAAATGCCTGAAGTACCAATCGATTTTGAAAAGAGATATATTTTTTAAAGGTTTTATTTATTTATTCATGAGACAGAGAGGGAGGCACAGAGACACAGGCAGAGGGAGAAGCAGGCCCATGCAGGGAGTCGATCCCAGGTCTCCAGGATCAGGCCCCGGGTTGAAGGCGGCACTAAACCACTGAGCCATGGGGGCTGCCCTTGAAAAGAGATATTGATAAAGCCTATGGCACCTAGAAATATCCTTATCAGGGGCTCATATCTAAACTGGATTCAGAAAAAGGGGCAGACTTAGCAAGGCAGTGAGGGAAAAAGCATTCTTTGGGGAAAGTGACAGAAAAGCACATATTAAAAACATCACGCCATGGGAGTGCCTGGCTGGCTCAGTCAGTAGGGCATGCAACTTGATCTAATGGTTGTGAGTTCCAGCCCCACTTTGGGTATAGAGGTTACCTAAAAATAAAATCTTTAAAAAAAGAAAGAAACATTATGCCATAGGGACAGCTCATAAGAAGGCTTGTTTATACATAGGTTTATACACAAGATTTATGCTACAGAGGTGCCTGGGCGGCTCAGTGGGTTAAGCAGCAGACTGGATTTTGGCTTGGGGCATGATCCCAGGGTCCTAGAATAAAACTCCTGCCTCGGGCTCACACTCAGTGGGGAGTCTGCTTGAGGATTCTCTCTTCCTCTCCCTGTGCCACTCCCCCATACTTGTGAGTGAGTGTGCGCACATCCCCTCTCTCTAAAATAAATCAGACTTTAAAAAAAAGAAAGAGAAGGCAGAGATGATGCCATTTATTTTTTTAAAAGGCTAATGTTGTAGAATGGTGGGAAATATGGTTGGTAAAGTGGATCAGATAGAAAATTATAAATAGTGTGTTGATAAGTTTGGCTGTTTATGAAAGATCATAAGGGATCTTTACTTTTTAAATAGACAAGTATGAAATTGATGCTTTACGAAGATAACACAGGCACAGAGAGGAAACAATAGAGTTTGAATAAATCATATTGTGAAGTATACAGAGAGAGGAAAGAATTTCAAAAAAGAATGCATAAGACTGGAATGAGACATTCCAGACAAACAGAAATCAAGAAACAAAAACCTGTAGCTACATTAGGCCAAAACTGGAAGAAAAGGTTTGGCAGTAGTTAGTTTATCCCAAGTGAGCATTAGGAAAAGAGAAGCTGGGTAAACTCTGGGCAAAATTAAAATGCTTCAAGAGTGATCTCCCTAAATAGTATGTAAATGTAAAGATAAAATAAATTATCTTTTTAAAAGTTAGACAATACCACCATCCAACATCTATTTTCCTTAGTCATCATCATACCAACTATTTTGGATAATTAAAGTGATAGTATATATTCCTGCTTGTGTTGTGCTTTATAGTATCTTCTTACCCATGTTTTCCCTTCCACCTGTACTTCTTCCCATCTTATTTTATTAAATCTTCCAGCACTTCCTACATATCCTAGGTTGTCATGTTCCTTTCTTAATGCCAAAGCCCTCCAACAGACCATATCCATGTTTGGCCCTGCTCTAATACTCTAGTAATAGAAATATTCAAGTTAAAATTTACTCCTCCTCTAATCTTTACCAAAATTCCCATTCCCTTATGGTCTGTAAGCTAGATGCTAGGAAGGCAATTAATAGTTTGTCTTACAAACTACTAGCATTTGCTTATTAATTCAAAAGCATCTCTGGTTCCTTCAGAGAGCTGAAGTAATCTCACAAGGAGAAAATCCAAATAGCTTAGAAAATTAAACAATTTGTTCTGGCAGGGTTGGCTCTGAATAAAGTTTACTTCTGGCAAGGCAGTCTTTAGAATCTCTTTTCTTTCCTCATTCTTGCTTACTTCTCCCCCACCTCCCATTTTTACTTTCAGACTGCTCCTAGTAGTTGGGTCCCTCTAACCCAGGACTTCTAAACCTTGTCAGCTATCCCAGCTCTATATTATACGAAGACATACTAATTATTTTCTCTCCAAGAAAAATACCATGTTAACATGTTCATAGCAGAATACACTTATGCAGCCACAGCCACATTCACTGCATTGTTGACACCTCCAAATAGCTTGACCACAGTATGTGCTCAGTCAATATTTGCTAGATGAGAGAAATAAAAGAAAGAAAAAGACAAGTAGTGGGAATTTCAAATACTGTAACAAAAACACTTTTGAGTCGTAAAGGAGGTGGAGGGACATACTTTGGAGTATATAAACCTTTCAGGGAGAAGGTTAGGTAAATGGCATCAATTACAGTATAGACAGCAGGGCCAGAATGAAGTTAGAAGCTATAGAGTAGCAGTGTAGTTTGAGTTAACACTGTCCAAGAGAAATACAATGCAAGCCACAAATATAAGCCCATACTTTAAATTTTCTAGTGGCCACACTGAATAAAGTAAAAATAGGTGAAATTAACTTAAATAATTTACTTAGCTCAGTATATTAAAAATATTACCATTTCAATAGTATAAAACTCAATAATACTTTACATTCTTTTTTTTTTTTTTGCATTAAGTCTTTGAAATTCAGTGTATATTTTATATTTATAGAACATCTTAATTAACTAACACTGGCAAAATTTTAAGTGCTCAATAGCCACATGTGGCTAGTGGTTACTGTACTGGGCAGTGCTGCTTTAGGTGATTATGGTCATGATCTGAGAATAAAGAAAGTAGGGCAGACAGTAATTAGATATGGAAGAGACAGATAGGAAACCGGGCTCAGAAATATATGTTCTTATCTCTTAAACTATATATATATTAAACATTCAAATATCTGCTGATATTTGACTACATTTGAGCTACTATTACAATTTCCTAATTGGTCTCGATCAGGCCATCTTAAAAACTACACTGAACATGTTTTTTACCCCAGTTAAGAAACTAAGATAGATCAAATGGCTTAGTATAGTAAACCCAAACTCCCCACCCTGTCTCCCAAGACTCCTCAGTTTAGCTGTAATACACCTAATCCAATCTCTATTCCAATAACTATACAATATGCAGACTTGCCAACTACAGTCAAATTGTACTCATTCACCATTCCTCCAAATATGCCTTATATATTATCACCTCTAGCTTGAGCTTAAAATAGTTTCCATCTAGCCCTGTAACATTCTTTTTCTTCTTTACAAGAGTTTAGATTCTAACTATATTTAAAACCCAATACAAGTCATATGTTCTCTATTAAACCTTTTCCTACTTCCAACTCACCTCTCATACCCATTGCTGCCAAATTTCTCAAAAGTTATCTGCACTTGAGGTCTCCACTTACTCACCTCTTAGATGCTCTTCCACTCACCAATCTATTTTCATCCCATCACTGTACTGACACTGTTTCTGTAAAGATCATAATAGCCTGCATGTTGCCAAGTCACATGGACAGTACTCTTCATTATTCTATACCGTCTCTTCTTCTAACATTCCTTCTCTTGGCTTCACTGTGCCACCCTCTCCTGGCTGTTCGCCTATCTTACTGGCTAGTTCTTCTCTTTCTTCTCTCTCCTCTCCTCTATTCCATGCATTTCAGCAGGGGCCTGTTGCCCCAGAAGGACAGAAACTGATTCCCTGGGGGAGACGCCAAAAATATTTTAGCCAATATAATGGTTTGTGATCTCCAAAGGGCACAGTACATGAAGAAACATATAGTATGCCTATGATATTAAAATTTCTTGGAGTGGGTGATTAGGACAGAAATATCTATGTAGGCTCCTTTAAGGGGCAGTAATTAAAAAAAGACTAAGAAACACTGCTCTACCCCATCTCTCTATGCTGGGAAGTTTTATGGTATAACCTTGACCTCTTCTATTCTCTCTTTATGCTATCTTAATGTTCTCATCAATTTCCATAGATTTAAATCCAATTTTTATACTAATGACTCCTAAATTCTTATCTTGAATATCAGTCCTCTGGAACTCATGGACCCTCCTTGCAAAATCTTCCAGGTATTTTCTTCTCTTAGTGTTCCCTTCACCTTCTTGCCTAAATGAAACTTGGCTCTGCCTTGATGACACTGCAGCCTTCTCAAGTAATAGTTCTCTTTCATGCCTCTTTACTAGTGAGTCTGGAGGTGGAGCAGATACCTGCTTACTCCTTATTGTCCTATTGTCATTCTCTCGCCTTCTCCCTAAAACTCCTCAGTTTTAAAACTCATGCCATTGAATAATATTACTCATCATCCACCTACCTGATTGCAGTCCTCTACCAACTTCCAGGTCAATTCCTCTTATTCCTAGCTCACTATCTCTCTCAAACACAAATCCTGACATAATTTTTTAGTGTTTTCAATATTTAAAGAGATGATCCATCCAATAACCTAGACTTTCTGTTCCTTAACCTCTTCAACAAAAATCTTAAAATCTACCTTACCTCAGAAACTTATTCCCCAGGGTCATACAGCTTTGTCATTATCAGGCTCCAAAAATTCTTAAGCTCCATCAGGACCCCTATAATCCTTTAACTTCATCACATTTTTTTCCCCAAGACATTTATATCTTCATTTCCTCTTTATGCAACTCAAATCCTTGGCTCATTACAATCACTCTCGACACATATCTTCAATTCCTTAGACTCTTTCTTCAACATATTCACTTGGTAAAAAACGAACTCTGCTTAAATCCTGCTCCTCCACCAAGAAGGCCTATACTCATGCAGCTAAATGTGACTAGAGAAATCATACCACCATGCTGGCTGCTCTAACTTCAGAGGTAATGCCCAGGAATATATCACACTCTCATTCACTCTCTTACTCTTCTATAGGCAACTATTTTATGCCTTCCCTCTCATCTGCAACAACTCTTTCTTCATCCCTTGCTCTCAGCTGATGACCTGGTTCCCTATTTCAATGAGAAAATAAAAGCATTCAAAAGGGCTTCTATAAGCTACCACAACCACATCTACCTACCTACCTGCATCTGTTTTTGATACATTCTGTCTCACCATTAATTGCTATCAATGAACTCTCTGTACTGAGACTGTTCTTTTTTTAATTTAATTTATTTATTCCTGAGAGACACAGAGAGAAGCAGAGACATAGACAGTGGGAGAAATAGGCTCCTAACAGGGAGCCTGATGTGGGACTCAATCCCAGGCCCCGGGATCATGCTCTGAGCCAAAGGCAGATGCTCAACTACTGAGCCACCCAGGCATCCCTATCTGAGACTATTCTGTTTGTCAAAAGTATTCTTTTCAATTCCTTTCCTCCAGTTTTCTTTTCTTAAGCAGCTTTATTGAGATACAACTCAAATACTATACAATAAACCCATTTAAAATATACAATTCAATATTTTGAAAGTATATTAACAGGACTGTGAAGTCATCATGATCCAATTTTAGAACATTTTTCCCCACCAAAAGAAATTCTGTACCCATGAGCAGTCAATCCCTATTTACTCCCTTACCTTTCCCACCAGTCCCAAGTAACCCACTAATCTACTTTCTGTCCCTATAAATTTGTTTATTCTGGACATTTCATATGAATGCAATCATATAATATGTGGTCTTTCATGACATGGCTTCTTCAACTTAGCATAATGTCTAAGTTTTATCCACTTTCCAGTGTGTATCAGTACACTCTTTTTTGTGGCTAATATTTCATTGTATGGATATATCACATTTTGTTTATCCACTCATCAGTGGATGGACATTTGAGTTTCTTCCATTTTTTTGGTTATTATGAGTAATGGTGTCATGAACCTTCCTGTACAAGTTTTTGTATGGATGTGTGTTTTTACTTCTCTTGGGTAAAATTATAGGTCATATGGTAGTTCTGTTAAACTTTAAAAAAAATTTTAAGATTATTTATTTATTTATTCACAAGACACACACACATACACACAGAGGCAGACACACAGGCAGAGGGAGAAGCAGGTTCCATGTGGGGAGCCTGATGTGGGACTCGATCCCTGGTCTCCAGGATCACACCCTGGGCTAAAGGCGGCGCTAAACCACTGAGCCACTGGGGCTGCCCTATGTTAAACTTTTTAAGGAACTGAGAAACTGTTTCTTGTCAGCAATATTACATTGCTATTGGCTATGTATAAAGGTTTCCAATTTTTCCTTGTACCCTCCCTGTCTGGTTTCCTCCCACGCACTTGTTGAGGTTACCAGTGACCTCCTTATGGTTCAATCAATAGTCAATTTTTAGTCTTCACACTGCTTAAGCTATTAGCAGCATGTGGTTCAGTTAATCTTTTACTCTTCATTGAAACTTCATTTGGATTCTAGGAAATAAGTCTCCTGTTTTTCTTCAACCTGGCTTGAACACACCTGTTCTTCCTTCTTCTGCAATTTCTAATCAGTGGCATGTCCCACAGTTAGTACACTGATCTCTTCCCTTCTCTATCTACATTCAATCTCATTGTAATTTCACTTTGTCTACCATTTATATATGTTGTCTGCTCCCAAATGCATATTTATAGGCTAGATCTGCACCGCCCAATACATTAGCCAGTAGCAACATATGATTATATAATTTCCATTAATTAAAATTTAATATTCAGGTTCTCAGCACATCAGCTATATGTTAAGAGCTCAAGAGCTATGTGTGGTTAGTAGTACCAAACTAGATAGTACAGATATTGAAGATTTCTATTATCACAGAAATTTCTATTATATAGCAGTGATCTAGACCCCTCCTCTAAACTCTACATTTATATATCTGACTGCCATCCTGAAATTTCCACTTGGATGTCAATAAACATCCCCAAACCCAAATCCTGTTATTCCTCCATAAACATGTTCCTTCCATTTTTCTTGTGTCAGCTGATGTTAACTCCATCCTTTCAGTTGTACTAAGCCAAAAACCATGCAGTGAACCATTCTCACTCTCCATTCAACTGATTAGCAAATCCTGTCAGCTTTATATCCAGAATCTGACCACATTTTACAATCGCCGCTTCTACTACCTTGTTGGAAGCCACCACCATCTTTCACTGATTGCAATAGGATTTTTTGTTGTAATAGCTTCCTGATATCCCTGCTTGTCTCTTCCTTCCTAGGTTCTAGTTTCAGCCAGAGAATTCTTGTTACTCTCAAAGTCAAATCATATCAGTCCTCCGGTCAAAAACCTCTAATGGCTTCCAAGCTCACTCAGGGCAAATGCCAGAAGTTGCTATAATAGCCTACAGGGTCCTATATGACCTGGCCCCATTACCTCTCAAATGTCATCTCCCTTGTACATACACTCCTTGGAAGTTATACTGGTTATTCATCAAAAGCACCAAGCATATTTCAGCCTTCCCCATGAAATATAATTCCCAATTATGTTCCCAATTATGAAACATAATTTAGAAATCATAAAGTTTAACAATCACTAAGCTAGACTAAAAGAGATATAAATAGAAATTCTATTTCCAGACATATGGGTATTCAAAGTAATCTACTCTTAACTCTGAGATTTCCCTAGCCAGTGAATAGGATTAAATGATAGTAATTACATAAAGAAAAGGGTCTTCCAAAAGCTACAATCTCCAACTTCACTAGGCCTGTACTTCACCAAAAGTCAGTTAGCTTGTAGTCTGGAATGGTGTAGACAAGCTAATCAGCTGACAATAATAATTTTTCTTTTTTACAAAATTTTTCTTAAAATAAACAATTAATTACTAAAAAAAACTAAGAATATGGATTGATTACCTATGTGGTAACAATATAAATATATAAATTCCTCTTTGCTAAATTGTAAAAGACCTCAGTGTAATACACAGTTCCCCCGCTCTGTAAACAAGTTCTACTGAAAGCAGCTGGTCTGTAAACTGTCTATCACTGGTCTGTTTTGAAATAAGAAGCTTGCATAAGAATGCAACTTAATACACTGCTTCCTTCATCAAGAAAATTTTGCTATGAAAAATTTCAGATAAACTAAACAGTGTGCTTGTGTAAATGTTTTGCATTTTGGCACAAACCCCTGGATCACTGCAGATTGGTAACTAATGTTTCACAGACTGGTGTAGGTCCACGAGTCATACTTTGGATAGTGATAATCTAAATCTAAATCTAGGTTTTTAATTCAAGTCTATATTCAACTCAATATTTTTTTAATGCTTTCTACATGCAATGTCAGACTTCCTGTACCATTTCCCATTCTGTAATTTATTAGGAATTAATATGTATCTTGTTCTTTTCTGGAAGTTATCAGCCTCCTTATTTATACTATAGAATTTTAACACTGGTTAGAAAAAGCCTTCAGAAAGGTTTAACACTCAAGAACAGTAACATATTAATATAAATTTTTAATTAAGAGATTCAAAATTATGATTTTAAAGCAGATTATTTAATAGCACTTCAGAAAGATGCAATTTGGTAATATATTAGTTTTGGAGACTTTATTTTGAAAGAGATAAAATCATCCCACTTTTCAACACTAACCTAAATATTCCATCAGTTGTTCAGCAGTTATGATTTCCATCATCGGTGGAAGTTTCACCTGAAAAACAAAGTATTTTTTCTATAAAATCAAATGTTTTAAGTGATTAAAGTGTTTCTTCAGTCAGAAACATTGTATGTGTGCAAATGTATCTACTATACATATACATTAATATTTGTTATTAAAATCTTTATAACTAATCTTTATCAAATATGACAGTCAATCTTATCACCATAAAATTTATAGGGCGATATAAGATCTCACAGAGACACCAGAAATCTGTTTTTTTCTTTCATTTTATTTTATTTTTTATTTTTTTTAAATTAATTTTTATTGGTGTTCAATTTACTAACATACAGAAAAACACCCAGTGCTCATCCCGTCAAGTGTTCACCTCAGTGCCCGTCACCCATTCCCCTCCAACACCCGCCCTCCTCCCCTTCCACCACCCCTAGTTCGTTTCCCCGAGTTAGGAGTCTTTATGTTCTGTCTCCCTTCCTGATATTTCCCAACATTTCTTTTCCCTTCCTTTATATTCCCTTTCACTATTATTTATATTCCCCAAATGAATGAGAACATACACTGTTTGTCCTTCTCCGATTGACTTATTTCACTCAGCATAATACCCTCCAGTTCCATCCACGTTGAAGCAAATGGTGGGTATTTGTCGTTTCTAATTGCTGAGTAATATTCCATTGTATACATAAACCACATCTTCTTTATCCATTCATCTTTCGATGGACAAGAAATCTGTTTTTAAAACCAAATGCTACCCCTTTCATCACCCTCTATGATTGTCACTAGGCACCTCCAGTAGTGTCTTACATGATAGACCAGCTGAAGAGCAGGAATAGGCACCAAACATGTGACAGGTCAACCATGGAGCAGTTTTACTAAGGACAGATTGGAACATAGCTCAATATCCCATTTCTTCAGTTTATCTTGGCCATTTTTATTGAGTGACTATAATGCTACAGTATTAAAGTATCAATCAGGGATGGCTGGGTGGCTCAATTGGTTACATGTCTACCCTCACCCCAGGTCATAATCTCAGGGTTTTGGGAATGAGCCCCAAGTCAGGTTCCCCACTTAGCAGGGAATATGCTTCTCCCTCTCCCTCTGCCCCAACCCTGGCTCATGGTGTCACTCTTTCTCTCAAATACATAAATAAAATATTTTTAAAAACCCATATTAATCATATGCTAAAGAATTTCACTTGCAAAGTTTTTTTTTTTTAAATTTTATTTATTTATTTGACAGAGAGCAGAGTGAGAGAGAGAGCACAAGCAGGGATGAAGGGAGGAGGGAGAGGGACATGCAGACTCCATGCTGAGCAGGGAGCCCAATGTAGGGCTTGATTCCAGGACCCTGAGAACATGACATGAGCTGAAGGCAGACGCTTAACTGACCTAGCTACCCAGGCACCCAGTAAAGTTTAAACGTAGGCAGCATTAAACTATATTGTTGATAGCTGTATGCATGGTGATAAAATTATAAAGAAAAGTAAGGAAATGGATTCTATAAAAACCAGAATATGGTTAGCCCTAGGGATAAAGGAAGGGGTTATAGTTGGAAAGGAGGGCATATAAGAGCCTTCTGGGGAGCACCTGAGTGTCTGACTCTTGGTTTTGGCTCAGGTCATCATCTCAGGGTCGTGGGATAGAGCCCCCCAAGTCAGGCTTGTGCTCAGTGTAGAGTCTGCCTGAGCTTCTCTCTTCCTCTCTGCCTCCCTATACTAGGCTCACTTGCTCTAGTTCTCTCAAATAAATAAATAAATATTTTTTAAAAAGTAAGAGCCTTCCGGGATGCTGGCAATGCTCTATTTCTTGACTTGCATGATAGTTCCACTGATGTTTATAATAACTTGTTAAACTATACATCTGTTTTATGCATCCTATGTGTTATGGTTCACAATAAAAAGGTTAAAAGTAGATACGATTACAGTCATATTTAAGTTTCTAAAGTTAATTTGGCAGCAACACATTAGTCTACATTAATGTTTCAAGTGAATTGTCAGATGAGTTACATAGATGTTATAGCCAATCATTATAAATATTTTAGCTGACTTATTCAAAAGCATACTCTGTGGTATATTCATAGGATAGAAGAAAAATAAATGCTGTAGGACAGAAAATCAAACAAAGTAATTAAATATCAACGATAGGAGAATAGTAACATAATTAAAAATTTTTCAGGAGTTATTTTCTGGGAATCATTTTCCGTTCAACCAAGGAAATCATTTAAATTATCAACTTTTTCCAACAGTTCCTCCAAGTGTTGAAGAAGGTGCTCTGGGTGTTTACGTTAGCAAATGCGGTAACAGCATGTCACAATTTTTTGTTTGTTTAATCAATTAATAAAATAAGTTCTTTTTTTTTAATTTTTTTAAAAATTTATTTATGATAGTCACAGAGAGAGAGAGAGAGAGAGGCAGAGACACAGGCAGAGGGAGAAGCAGGCTCCATGCACCGGGAGCCTGATGTGGGATTCGATCCCGGGTCTCCAGGATCGCGCCCTGGGCCAAAGGCAAGCGCCAAACCACTGCGCCACCCAGGGATCCCTAATAAAATAAGTTCTAAAACATATCTCTGTAAAACAGATCTCTGTAAAACAGAAACAGTTTCATACCCTGAGAGCATACGTGACAATTGATGCTTACAATTTTGTCATCCAGCTGGATTCATTACTCAGGCAAAACCAAGAGATGCCATGGAGGTTTTTATTATTACTTGATTCTAAATCATTTGTTTCCTTGTGTCATGTTTTTCAAAAATTGTTAACAGAGTTTGGGGATTTTGTTTGTTTTGTTTTGTTTTAGCTGCTTTAGGTTTACAGAAAATTGAACAGAAAGTTGAGAGTTCCCATATATGATATATTTTTAACCTGAAATTCATTGGTAAACTATGGTCCCTGCCTGTTTTCTTTTTTTTTTAGATATTTATTTTTTATTTATTTTATTAAAGATTTTTAAAAATTTATTTATTCATAGAGACAGAGAGAGAGAGAGAGAGAGGCAGAGACACAGGGAGAGGTAGAAGCAAGCATCATACAGAGAGTCTGACGTGGGACTTGATCCAGGGTCTCCAGGATCATGCCCTGGGCTACAGGTGGCGCTAAACCGCTGTGCCACCGGGGCTGCCCCCTGCCTGTTTTTCTAAATAAAGTTTTATTTGAACAGTCACTCTCATTGTTTATATATAGCTTTATTGTTGTTTTGCACAACAATAGCATAGCTGAATCTTTACAAGACAGATCACAAAGCCTAAGATATTTACTTACTATCTGGTCCTTTACAGGAATTGAGTTTGCTGACCCCTGTCTTAGATGATTTTAACTGTTCCTACAGAATAGTTTATCACTAGAAAATATTGTATCAAGCTGTTTCAGGAGTGCTCTTAAAGGTCTGATATTTAAACCAGAAGTTTATATTCACTGTTAATGTTTATATTCTGAATAATTGTCAGAACAATCTGAAAATCCCACTTACACCTAATAATGTTTCTTAAATAAGACCTATATATTTTTTTATTCCAGACAGGTTCAGTCAATATATTTACCAGAAAATTCCACAAACAGATAGCTTATCCTCTGCTTTGGTTAAAGTAGCAATCCTATATAATTGTCAAAATAAGAATTAACAGAATTGTCAATTGTGGCATTTTTGCCAAAAATAACAAACAAAGGCACTAACAACTATATGTACTTGGGAAATACATACTATAATCCTAGATTTCTACAAACATGATTTCAGGGTTTAGCCTGGAAATGTCCAAATAATAACAATTGCCTACATGCATTGCTTCAAACATTTGAAAAAGAAAATGACACCTTTATACTGATTAAGAAGTGGGCAACAAATATGCAAATATTTTAACTCACTTATTCACAAGCATACTCAGTGAAATATTCATTTCCTGAATCTAGCCAATAACATATTCCGGATAGTCATTAAAATTAAGGACAAATAAACAATTGAGAAGGAACGCCTGCTTCTCACTAATACTGTGAAGCTGTCAACAGATCTTTTTTTTTTTTTTTTAATTTTTTTAAAATTTTTATTTATTTATGATAGTCACAGAGAGAGAGAGAGAGGCAGAGACACAGGCAGAGGGAGAAGCAGGCTCCAGGCACCGGGAGCCCGAAGTGGGATTCGATCCCGGGTCTCCAGGATCGCGCCCTGGGCCAAAGGCAGGCGCCAAACCGCTGCGCCACTCAGGGATCCCCAGATCTTTTTTTTTTAAACCACAAAATTATCTTCCTGAAAGCTTATCTTTTTCCATTCTTTTACCACCATCACCTCAAAAACAAGTGCCAAAGGTTTTGTTAATGATTCTGACTTTCATTCCTGTCTCTTTAGGTTTTATAAAAGAAAAAAACAAGTTAGGGAATAGCTAGCTAAGAATACAGAATTAACAAGTGTGAATCTCTAAATTTTAAATTTTACAATGAAAAAAACTTAAAGAATGACCTAAGTTCTCAGGTGACCTTTTAGTAATAATCTAAAATATATTGTTCTTAAGTACATGAATAATGTATATAAAAGTAATTGGAAGGTACTCTTTTAAGTAGTTTAAATATTCTTCCTAAAATATGAGCAAAACCTCTCAGTATATACTAACACATAGCTCCAAATTAAGAGTTCAAATAGAGTCTAAGAAAATAAATTACGTCCTCTCCGAGACATAAGATTTTACTGAATTAACTGGATTTCCTGAGCAAATTAATAACTTAAGCACAGCAAGAATAATCAAATTAACAAACAGAAATAGCTACTCCAACTCCAACTATTCAACTATAGGGTAAAAACCCATTAATTCAGCCAAATTATTCTGTAATTCTTAGTCACTTGAAGAGTGAAGTGTATTTGAAAATAGACCCAAGCAAGATCAAAATTTTAAAAATTTTTATAAAATTAAAAATAAATAAAAATAAATTAATCAAATCTTCCACGTAAAGTATTAATAAAACCTTAAACAAAAATGTAAAATATCCCAAAAGTGATATGCCAAGATTTTGATACCTATGATGACATTCTGAAGGGGATAGAAAAATGCAGGGGACCAGTAAAACTAAAAAATAAGCAGTTTATATAGGTGATGGTAAGTACAAAAATGACCAAAGAATATTATTAAATGTTTAACTGGAATACCAATAAAAAGTCATAGATTCACATTTTGAATTATAACACCTCTGTAAGTTGGGGAGTTGAAAAGATAAAAATTGAGTATTTGCCAATCTTTGCTCTTTAGGAAAAGCAGAAAAAAAATTTTAATATATTGAACTAATTGTCATTCAGTTTGCTATGACAATTAGCATAATCCACAATCCTATGAAGCTGATTTTACTACCTTCATTCAAAGAATTAACTAATGCACTGAGAAGTTAATTTGTCCAAAGTAGCAAAGCTGTGATGTGAACTGAGATCCGACTCCAAAGCCAATTACCTTCTCCATTATACCACTATTTACATATTTTTACAGCAAAATACTTTTTTTCAACACAAATTTTATGTAAAACATCATCTGAAATATATTTTAAATAAAGATTTGACAGAACTTTGTGACCAATGAAAAGTGGAGGATAAGCCTGGGTGGCTCAGCAGGTTAAGTGTCCAACTCTTGATTTCGTCTCAGGTCATGATGTTATGCATGGATCAAGAGATAGAGTATGACAGGATCCTTGCTGAGTGAGGAACCTGCTGGAAGATTCTCTCTCTCCCTCCCCCTTTCTCAAATAAATCTTTAGAGAAGAGAAGAGAAGAGAAGAGAAGAGAAGAGAAGAGAAGAGAAGAGAAGAAAGAAAGAAAGAAAGAAAGAAAGAAAGAAAGAAAGAAATAAAGAAAAGGAGATAATGATAGGCAAAGAATAAATAAGGTTGACTCTAAGACTTAGTTAGGAGACTCTAAAAATTAAGATCTATAGAATCAATATAAATGAGAAATTTGATAAGGGAAGACAAGTTTGTAGAAGGAAATGATGTCTGCTTCAGAACTGTAAGGTTTAGTTTGATATTCCAACAAAGTTGCTGGAACTCAGGAGACAACCATTTTTAATTTGTACATGAATTATTTAATTCTTGTGTTGCAGTCTATTTTTGCATTACTTAAGGTAAAATGGCCCAAATACATGATAAAATCCCTTCTTAGTTCAAATTTCACTAATTAAAAAAATTTTTAAAGTAATTTCTACACCCAATATGGGGAAAGTTACATGCTCTATGGACTGAGCCAGCCAGGTGTGGTACCCTTCTAATTTTGAATATACAGTAAATCATACAGCATTCATGATTTTTTAGTTGAAATTATAAATAAATTATTTTTTTTAAATATTAGAAGTATTAAACAAAGACTAAAGGGGCACCTGAGTCACTCAGTGGTTGAGCATCTGCCTTCCATTCAGGGTGTGATTCCGGAGTCCTGGGATCAAGTCCCACATCGGGCTCCCTGCAGGGAGTCTGCTTCAATTCTGCTTATGTCTCTGCCTCTCTCTCTTTGGGTTTCTCAAGAATAAATAAATAAAATATTTAAAAAATAAATAAAATAAAAGACTTTTATCCTTTAAAAAGGATCCTTTCAACATGCCTTATTATAAACTATTACACATCATCTTCATATTCTAATTTATTATATGTAACATTCGTTTATTATTTATCATTTATTAAGAATAATTCATTTATTAATAATAATTACTATACTTAAAAATACCAAAATTCAGATTGTTTAGTAAATCCTTCTGTATCTCATCAATATATCAAGTCACAAAAAATTTTAAGACACAATCTTCAACTTAGAAAAGCCAATTTGAAACACATTCACCATCAATTTTTATCATACTTTAGACCCTAACCTCAGAGTAATACTAAGGCCTATCTAAAACTATTTAAAACCATCAGAAATTGCAGATATAGTCATACATATTAGATTTTCAAGAATGTCCTATTTTAGGGCAGCCCAGGTGGCTCAGTGGTTTAGCGCCCCCTTCAGCCCAGGGCCTGATCCGAGACCCAGGATGGAGTCTCGTGTCAGGCTCCCTGTATGGAACCTGCTTCTCCCTCTGCCTGTGTCTCTGCCTCTGTGTGTGTGTGTGTGTGTGTGTGTGTCTCATGAATAAATAAATAAAATCTTTTTTTTTAAGTCCTATTTTATATGCAATGCAAAGAGTTTCAGAGCAATAAACAACGTTACAATGGACTTATATTTAAGCTCAGAAAGCCTAGCTGCTGAAAAACCCAAGTATAACTGACAATGAAATTTTTGCACTGTTACTTGAGAAATAAATGTGAATAGGGTATGATAAGGGACCAACTTGAAGGCTATTGAAGTCATCCAGATGAGATGAAGGTGGCCTAAACCTCCTTCAGGTAGTGGTTGTGGTAGTAAAGATAGTAGTAGTGGTAGTAAAGATAGAATTTACTAATTAATGAAAATATCAAAGAAGGTATTTAATAAACTATGAAGGGAATGGCACACTCATTCACCCCAAAAGCTAAGAAAGTCTCTGACACTGGAAATGTCAGATAATTCAGAGGACATAGGATAAAGTATAGGGGGCTAAAAATGGAAGGAGTCTGAATAAAGAGCAACTGGTACCAGATCCCAAGGATTTGTTCTAAAGAGTCACGGAGGCTATTTCTGCTTCTCTGACTTTATCACCGGTTCGTTCAACCTGCTTAGCCCCAGATCTAGTGTCCATCAGGTTTGCTGGCATCTTGAATTTTAACTTCAAAACCACATACCCCAAGTAACAGCTCAAGTTCTGGAGTGGGTATTAATCTTAGGTTGGGCCAGTTATTTAAACTTTATGCAAAAATAAATAAATAAATAAATAAATAAATAAATAAATAAACTTTATGCACCTCAGTTTTGTATATATGTAAAATAGGAGCAATATTTGCATAAGGATTTAATGATGTGATTGAGAAAATTAAGGAGAAATGCATATAATGCATATAAAATACTTAGCATCATATCTGGACATAAAAATAACTGAATACTATTATTTTTCAAAGCTCTCTGATTACTGGTACGATCTATGCTCAAATGTTCTTCACCTGGGACTCAACATAGACTAGGCTGGATGGGAAATAGGAAAGTTATCCACTGAAGGACTACTCAAAGCAAAGGGAAAGGAGAAAATGAACCCATTATTAATAGGACAACCTATTACAGATAGAACAAACCTATTACAGCCACCAGCAGTATTCATATCGTCATCAGCCTGCATCCATTTTACCTCACCAATCCTAATTCTTAAGAGAGATTGAAAATGAAAGACTTCTAAATGTTATTTGCATCTATCACGTACACAAAACACCAATGTGTAAAGCTATTATTCTCTTCTTATAAGATCTATATTAAAAGGGGGAGGGGACCGAGGAGATGCTAAAATGGAATCTTTGGCTCACCATCTCTTTTTCCACTTTTACAAGGAACAAACACACTTGGAAATCCTCAAAAGTGCCTAGTTTAAAAAAAGGGAAATATGAGAAAATTTGTGTGATTGCAATGTTCTTACAAGTGAGGAAGTTTAAAGAAAAAGAAAGTTGGGGCACCTGGGTGGCTCAGTTGGTTAAGTGTCTGCCTTCAGCTCAGGTCATGATCCCAGGATCCTGGGATCGAGCCCCACGTCGGACTCCCTACTTGGTGGGGAGCCTGCTTCTCCCTCTCTCTCTCTCTGCCGCTTCCCCTGCTTGTGCTTGCTCTCTCTCTGTCAAATAAACAAATAAAATCTTAAAAAAGAAAAGAAAGTAAGAAGCAAGGAGAGGTGTCTGAAAAGTGTATGAGAAAAGTTGTCAAGAAGGGACGGAGAACTAGAGCAAAAGCTCATTGTTGGCAAGAGGCTCATCTTCATGGTGCTTTATTCTATAAGTGATAATGAGAGAAAGGATGTCCATTTGAACTTCTTTGAATTTTCTGGAAATGGCCTTTGCTCATTTTGCTAGTGGATTGCTTATCTTTTCTTTCTAATCTGTAAGGGCTCTTTGTAAATGAAGAAATTAACCAATAGGCACATAATCTGGTAAAGAATTCCCTCAGTCTATAGTGTGCTTTGGTTTAGTTTCCGGTGGAGATTTTTTTGGGTGAAAAAAGGAGTATTTTTGTCCTTTTTAACCTTCAGCCTTTTCATTTTCTTTTAATTTTTATTTTTTAAAGAGAATACACATGTGGGGTGAGGGGTTGTGGTGCAATCTCTTTTCCTCCATAGTCCTTTTGGGTAGGAAATTCTTTTCTCTTCTTTCTTTGCTTAGTAGGGGTTGTGGTGCAGAGAAACGGGGAGACAGAGAATTTTAAGCAGACTCTGTACTCAGCATGGAGCCCAACTCCAGGGTCAATCTCATGACTCCAAGATCATGACCTTAGCTGAAGTCAAGAGTTGGACACTCAACCAACTGAGCCACCCAGGTGCCCTTCAGCTTTTTCATCATTTTTTATAGAACCAAATATGTCAATCCTTACTTTCTAGTTTCTAGGTTTAGAATGTCTGGAGAAATCAGGTTAATATAAAAAGAAAATCTTGCTTCAGAATCCTGGCATTTCTCTGTTGACTTGGAGTAGGAGATGGTCTAAACAAAGAAAGAAAAGAATTTCCTACCCAAAAGGGCTATGGAGGAAAAGAGATGTGCTTCCAACATCTTAATTGAGAACAGTGCATTCATTCTTCTACCAAAATGCTACATGATTAGAAATATTATCATTGGTTATTACAAAATTTATGTGTCTTCTGTCATAATGTACAGAATAAGTTTATGTACTTTTTTTCAGCGTTTGAGCCTCACAACCTATAACAGTCTTTCTGTAAGAAAACAAAAGTATGACAAAGCAGGGATTCCTTCTATTATTAAAGTAATATGGGGTACTGGGTAGCTTAGTCTGTTGACTATCTGACTCTTGGTTTTGGCTCAAGTGGTAATCCCAGAGTCCTAGTATTGTGCCCTCTGCAGGGCTCCCTGTTCAGCAGAGTCTGCTTGGGATTCTCTCTCCTTCTGCCTTTGCCTCTCCCTCGGCTTGCACACACTTCCTAACACATGCATGCTCTCACTCAAAATAAATAAAAAATCATTTTTAAAAAGTATTTTATTTTGAGAGAGCACGTGAGCTAGAGCATGAGCAGGGGGAGAGGGGAGGGTCAGAGGGAGAAAGAAGCAGACTCCCTGATGAGCAGGGAGCCTGATGGGAGGCTCAATCCCAGGACCCAGGGACTATGACCTGAGTTGAAGGCAGATGCTTAACCAACCAAGCCACCCGGGCACCCCAAAATAATACTTTCATAAACATAAAGATATTAAGGCAGAAACTTTTTAGAATGTTACATAATGCAATATTTAAGTTATACAAACTAGAAAAATAATAGTATAATGAATTTCCAAGTACCCATCACTCAGCTTCAACATTCCTAACATAAAGTCAGTATCATCAGAAACCAAATTTTATATATCTTTTGACTTGTTGATTTTCACAAACACATTTTTTTTTAAGATTTTATATATTCATCTTAGAGACAGAGAGCATGAGCAGAGGGAAAGGAACAAGCAGACCCCTCAACCAGCACAGAGCCTGACATGGGGCTTGATCCCACAACTTCAAGATCATGACCCAAAAGAAATCAAGAGTCAGATGCCTAAATGACTAAGCCACCCAGGCATACCCAAACACATCTTTTTTTAAGACTTTATTTTTAAGTAATCTCTATATCGTATGGGGGGCTTGAACTCACAACCCAAGGTGAAGAGTCATATTACGTACCGACTGAGCCAACCAGGCACCCCTAAACATATCTAAATAAATGGGTCACAGCCTTCAAATATCCTTATAAATGGCATTGTTTTTGATAGATAAAATAAAAGATTAAAGAAAAACTATATAAAAAAACTACATGTGTAGTTTAAAGTCAAGAAGCAAAGTGAAAATGTATTCCCAAGCATAAATGTAGGTGAATTTACCTGGTGTCAGTTAAACAGAATTAGAAATTTGAACTTGAATTAAAATTAATGTATAAGTTTCCTTCTTCCTTGATTTGTTGGATTATCACAGCTCAATTATTTCAGAGATTATGAATGATCATCTACTCTTCATCAGTCCTAAAGCAACACTTGTAATTAAAACTCCAATATTCCCAGCACAGTACTCACTCTGTTTGGTAATTTTAACTGTCATCTCTCATCCAGAACCACAGCACTTACTTTCTTTGAATCACTCAAATCTTCCCAACATGTTTAGTTTATTGATTTTTCTCATTACTTCACCTCCCGCAAAAGAAATAATCAACTTTAATTTTCAATTCTAATTCCATTGACTCTCCACAAATAAGCTCTTGAAAAGCCCAACCCTTAATACAACTCTAATTAGCCATTCTTCCTGCTCCTATTTCTAGGTTTTAGAGAAGTACTGGGAGAAAAAACAAAAACAAAGCAAAACTGATATACTAAAAGTTTTTAAAGAGTACCCCCAACATAGCCATTGCTACTTCCTACTTTCCATTTATGCCTCAAATTCCTAGATATAACCTCTGTAAGATTAGAATTTCTTTAAAATATAATGTATCTTTCTCACAAAATCCTCCCCTCCATACTTTATAACTTCTCCTTGCTAATTACTGACAAATTCCATGGTAATTCCTGATGAGGTCAATTGTTATTCTGCCAAAATGGGAGAATGAGGCCTCAATTTCCATCTGCCTCTCTTTTCAGATTTAAGAGAGAGAGAGAGAGAGAGAGAGAACCATGCAAACTGGGCAAGAGGCAAAGGGAGAGGGAGAGAGAATCCATAAGCAGACTCCCTGCTGAGCTTGGCCACAAGTCCTGGATCCCAGTACCCTGAGATCATGACCTGAGCCAAAACCAAGAATCAGCTGCTCAAATGACTGAGCCACCCAAGTGCCCCCTGCCTCTATCTTAACAGGACTCTGTCTCTGTATCTTCCTTGTCCCATCCCATTATTTCAGAAAATGAGATTGTTGTTCCTTTCCTCTGAAGAGAACTTTACCACTTATTCTGAGGAGTCATATATTGTCCTGATTTTTCAGCAACCTTGTCCTCATACCTGCCACTTTTGGGCAAAATCTTTCCTACTCCAATACTTCCTTGATGCTATTGAATTTAACAATGATAACTGACCGCTCTATTATAGTCTCTCTCTCCAAGACTATGATCATGACATTGTCCTATTTCCAGTTCTCAATCAAATCTCAAATTATACCTATAGTAGTCTCTTTTACACTCTCTCATCCTTAATGCTTAGCATGCTCTTTTCCCCACCAAGTTTAATCTTTGTTCCTGTTTTCTCTGTCTCTGGAGAATGGAGTGGAAGAGGGCATGGGGAATTACAAGGAATGTGGAATTACAGGGAGGAATTAAGCCAGTAATTTGTAGTTCCCCACATATATTTGGGATGGAAAAAAGTTGAGAACTATTATTCACCACTCCCTATGGAATCTTCATTCATTCTCTTACGGCAAGTAAGCTACCATACTTATATCTATGCAATAACTCCTCTATTCAGTTTTTCTCTATACTTTGACCTCTTTCCTGAGACCACTCTATGCTTCTAGTAACATGATGAATATTTACATAATCATGTCCCACTTATCAGACATTTCTAATCTGACACAACCAAACTTTGACATCTCCCACCTAAAACATTTTCTCTAGCTTTTGAATGACCCAATCAATCTCTATTACCCAGATTAGAAAAGGTGGGGTTGTCTTCTTCATTACCTATATCCAGTTAGTAATCAGTTCATCATTTAGGCTGCAACGTTATCTTCATCAAAGAGAAAGGGAAGAGAATTCCCCAACCAAAAGGGCTATCCTCATTGATTCTTCCTGCTACACTCACTACAATCCTACCTTAGTCTAATCTCAAACAAGACCACTTTCATCATGTTATTTCTTCTGTCCAGTAATTTATTTATAATAGTTCCATATTATCAGCTAAATATAAAGTAAAAACACCACTAGTGATGGATCTTCTGAAATCTAACAGCTACTTACTGTTTACTATTTACTATTTTTCTTTACTGTATTTACTATTTTTCTTTACTGTAGCATTTCTCAAATCTTTTAGTGTCAGGACTTTTTACAGTCCTAAAAATTACAGTCCTCTAAAGAGCTTTTGTCTACCTACGTCATATCCACCCATATTTACCATACTAGAAATGAAAATTGAGAAAAATTTTAAGCACAAGAATACATGAGCACACATTCCATTAACTGTCAGAGCAATGATGTCATCACACATCACCTAGCCTGGAAAACCCCACTGACACTTGTGAGAGAATGAGAATGAAAAGACAAAGAACATGTTAGTATTATTATGAAAATAGTCTGACCTGTAGCATCCCTAGCTCATTTAGAGAACACCAGTTTATCAGATCTTGCATCACTTTATCTGCCTCCCTATTGATGATAACTGATGAGTAACGTTTGTGTGTAGCCATAGCCTGGAGGCAGAAAGAAGGCCAAAAGCCACAGATTTATAAAATATCCTCCAAAATAATTAGCCCGCCTGCTCTTTAACAGTCTAACTCAACCTATCAATTTTATGTTCTGCTATTGCCATTTCCTTCCTCTCTTCCTCTGCACTCCTGACCAAGGTTAGAATCGGGAAAAAGAACCCATCTTTTTCTGCTTCACCATATTTGAAGACTATTCCCTCTGCCTGGAAGGCATTCTCTCACTCATCCTTCAGACCCAGTTCATAGGTTACATCTATAAAGCTTTCCCTCGACACATCCCATCCCTAGTTACCTTTTTCTCTATAATTCCAAAGCACATTTAAAACTTATCACATTGCATTGTAATTATTTATATGTCTGTCTCCCCACTAATAGTGAGTTACATAAAAGCAGACTTGCCTCTTGTTTTCGTATTTCTAGTACCTCACCCATAGTGGGAACTCAAACATTTGATCATTCCATCAAAGCCATGTCTTTGAAAGAGACAATTCAAGAATCTTCTATCCTAAAATTCCAGACCAGAGGAAGGAGCTCCTCTGAACTTCTGCAGTACTGTATGGAAACTAAGAGAAGAGAAAAGCCTAAAGGAAACTGTTATTCCTTCCTACAAAAAAACTGGGGATTTTGGCCCATATATCAAGTCTAACTCCCGACTCTGACACTAAAGGGCCTTCATCAAGTGGTTCTTCAGCTTTTCAATCTTATTTTTTATTATTCCAGTAAACACACACACACACACTATCCATTCTACTTTCATCGCTTTTGTTTATATCCTTCCCTCTCCCAGAATTCCATTTCCCTCTTATTTTAAATTCTATTTTTCCTTAAAAGCTTGGTTTAAGACCACAAATTCCATGAAGCTCTCTGGGACTATGCCAAAACAAAGAAAAACTTCCCCTTTTGGAATATCTAATACATTTCCATCTGTTTTCTATAACCTAAAATTTCATATTTATATGTATTTATAATGTTTTGTCTTGCATTCTCCTTTAATAATTTCAAATAAGTCAATGATGCAATCCCAAATAGCTCAACAGCTCTTCAAAAGCAGGCACAGTCTTCATTAAACACTTGAGTGCCTTTATATACCAGATACTGCTACAGTTTCTAATTTCTCTCTCTCTCTCTCTTTTTTCTTTCTTTTTTTTTTTTTTTTTTTTTTTGCATCAGCCCTTGCTAGCTAGTAACGGGAAAATGAAGGCACGTAAATAAGTACTATTCCCTTTACTCGATTTTCTTCCTAACTGGTCAGAATGATGCAGGTTATTTTTTTCTAGTAAATACTTTATCAATAGATACAGTTATCAATTTGAAAATAAAAAGTGTGCTATAAAATGCTTCTCAGCACCCTAAAACTGCAAGCTTAAAACACTTCAATCATACAGAACTCACTGGGTCCTCAATACACTTAAGTTTTGAGGAGCCCTTCCTTTTTTGTTCCTTTACCTTGAATCTTTTATTTTAGTCATTACAGTTTTAGTTCCCTTAATGTATTCTGAAGTGAGGTTACTAGTAATAATGCCAAACTATTTCAGCAGAGCCAAAAAACAAGGCAAGTAAAAATCAAGCATAAAATGAAAACGTAATATTTGAAAACCAAGGAGTTATGGTAATTGGGCTCAGACCAATGCTTTCCCTTAAATGGAATTTGTCAAAGGGGCCACATCTTCCCTATCACCATTTCCTTAAGTATCTACACTCAAATGGTGCAAGTATTCTCGGAAAATGGACCAAATGTAACCATCAGAACTTGCTCCCCAATATCACAGATTGATGGTAACTTCTGAAGATCATTTCCCCCGATTCTTCACTCTTTTTGTGTATGTGACAAGGTCGGTAAGAAGGAATCATAGAAAAACATAGTAAAAAAAAAAAAAATCCTAGGGTTTAGGATGCTCGGAGTCCTAGCTGCTTTTAAGTACAACAGCCTGAACTCTCATTTACACACTAGAGAGACCTGGGGTTGGTGGCAATTCTTTACCAAATTCAAGAATATTCTTTGGACAAAGGAGTCCCATAATGAATTTCGTGTGAGAAGAGGACTGATGAAAGAGGAAAGAAAAGAGGAAGCTGTCAGCTGACATGCAGCAGCGACTTCACCCCGTTTCCCCCCCTCCCTTCCCCTCCCCTCCCAAAAAGCTGTAGGAAATAGAAAGCCGCAGAATGTACCTTCCAGGCCAGAAGCAAAACATTGAGGATGGCCAGCAAAGGGCAGGGTCCATTCTCATTCTGAGTGATGATGGGTGTGTTCTCTTCCTTCCACTGGATCCACTTGATGTGATAGACAGACTGTCCCGGGAAGCGCTCCTTGGAGGCCGCCAGTACCTGCGCTTCCTCCCCCTCCTCCTCCTCCTCTTCGCGGCACAGAGGCACAGCCCCGGGCAACACCGCCGCGCCCGCGCCCGCGCCCGCGCCCCCCTCCTCCCCCTCCTCCTCCTCCTCCTCCTCCTCCCCGGGGACCCTGTTCTCAGCTCCCTCCTCGCTGTTAAACTCAGAGCTACTGGGGAAAGAATGCAGGTTAGAGAACGACTCCAGGGAGTCCAGGCTCGGCGATTCCCCGGGAGGGCTCGGGTCGCTGCAGCTGCTGCTGAGGCCGCCCGCGCCGCTGGGCTCCTCGGCCCCGGCGGCCGCCAACTCCGCCCGGCAGGTGCCGGCGGGCCCCGGGCGGGGGCCGGCGTCCCCGGCAGGACCGGATCCCTGGTCCGCTCCGGCCTCGACTGTCTCCGAGGCGGTCACCTTGTGCTGCCCTCTCGGAGGCGTCGTCTGGGCAGCGGGACTCTCCGGATCGCCCTCCTTTAAGTCCAAGCCCGGGAAGGAGCTGCAGGGTCCGGGGACCCGAGGAGAGCCGGCGGGAGACACCGAGTCCAAGAGGCTCCTCCCGGCGGCCGCCGCCCCCTGCCCATTCCCGCCGCTGCTCTCCGCCGCCCATACTCCAGGACCATCCCCGGCGGCGAGCCTGGTCTCCGGACGCCCTTCCTGCGGAGAACCTGTCCCTGGCGCTGGCGCGGCGGCCACCCCGTGTTCTAGCGGCTGCAGGCTCCCGGGGCCGCTCTCCATACCCAGCCGCCAGCCCCTCGCTCTAAAGAGACCGCGGCGGGTTCTCCTCAGCCAGCGCCTCGGACGCCATGACAGCGGCACTGGCAGCAACAGCGCCCTTGCGCGGCCTCGGCCAGGCACGTCACGGGGGGGGGGGGGGGGGGGGGAGCGGGAGCGCGCGTGCGCGCCGCCGCGGGCTCGGGGCGTGCCTGCGCGCTGCGGCCCCGCCCCTCCTGCGCACCCGCGAGCCGGGGTTGGGGTCGGGGGGCGTGGCGTGGCCGGGGGGCGTGGCCAGAGGCTAAACATCCTCTCACTTTGTGGCCGGAAGTTGAACTCCCGGGCAGCGCGACCGCACGCGGCTTCTTTAAAGGCTGGGCGGGCGCGGGCGGCGTCTAGTTTGGTCGTGACCCTCGCGACTTGGGATGCGTGTGGCCCAGTCAAGGGCTCCAGGGTGGGGAGTCGGCGGCGATGTTTGTGTTATTTGGAAAAGCGCTCGTCCCCGAAGGGCTCTCGGGAGATTTGTTTCCTCTGCTTGTCGCATGGAGAATTGAAGGGATTTCTTACGAGATGCAGATGTTTAAGGGCTGGAGTCTGTCTGTTCGAGGTGTTTGGAGGACTACACCGCACAAATCCCAGTCTCCCCGGGGTTTTGGCCAAGAAACTGGGCTCCCCACCAGCTACTGCTGAAAAACGTTCACCCTACTTGAGGCGTCAGTGCGGTTGTGGGTATGGCCTGCACGGCCAAAAAAGAGTGGGTGACTCGGGCCAGTAATAATAAATTAGATTGTGCCTGAATTAGCCAAGTCTTTGCGGTTTTGTTAACTTGGCCTCACTTTGGATGGAGTGAGAAGTGCCTATTCCTGAAAGAGTTTTCTAATTAGAGTTGATTCATCTTAAAGCCACGCAATTTTCGGAGAGGACAGAGTAGCCTGGAAGTTTTGTTGGTGACAAAATGGGATTTGGAGCCTATTCTGGCCTGTTCTGTGGACAAGGAGTTCCCCTCCCCCGCCCCCGCTTTTTTTTTTTTTTTAAGTCTTTCAACATTTTATTAGGCTCAAGGGATGCAATAGACAAGATAGGTCTTCCTTCGTAGTTAGGGATATCAATACCTGACACCTAATGGAATAGTATCTTACCTCTTTCGGTTAGAGAAGGTAGACAAAAATACAAACTTGTTCCATTCATTCATTTAGCACAGTTCAGGACCAAGTGCATTGCTGGATACTGTGGCCCTGGGGATGCCACAGAGAAAAAGAGAAAGGGCTTATGTCTTCCTTGGGTTTACTGTCCAGTAATTTTTCGTTGTATTGCTATATTTTTAACACTTGCTTGGGAAGTATGGTTTCCTGAGAATACAGAAGATGGAGCTTCTTCCACCCTTTTTCATTAACACATTTTTGTGGTATTTATCCAACTCTTGAAAAAGAGGAAAGTTTAAAACGATAATAGCATCTTCAGAATGTTGAATTTAGAAGTTTTGTGTGTTTTTGGTCTCCATGTCAATTTGTAAGCAATAAATTCTATGGTTCAAATCAGAATTTTGCCCTGAGAAAAGATTGCAAATGTTAACAGATTTAAGATATATGCTCCTGGAGGTGCCTGGCTGGCTCAGTTGGTAGAGCATGTGACTCTTATTAATCTTGGGGTTGTGAGTTCGAGCTGCTTTGGGTGTAGAGTTCATAAAATATACTCTGCTGGATTAAGCATTTATTTAAGGCCATTAAGTGCAAATGAGCATACTAGAGATTTCAGGAAATTCAGAATTTAACATAATGCCTTGATTATAGATTTATAAAAGTATATTATAGAGGTACCTAGCTGGCTCAGTCAGTAAAGCATGCAACTCTTAATCTCAGGGTGGTGAGTTTAAGCCCCACATTGGGCATGGAGCCTACTTAAAAAAAATAGTATTAAATAAGGGAAGTTATATCAAGAAATTGAATGACGCTCATTTAGAGGCCAGAAACCACAGAGGCGAAAAGTACGGAACACATGTCTCAAATAATAATGTTTCACTAATTTTTTTTTTTTAATCCTGCTTGGCTAGGCCTGTACTCACAGTGGTAGTTTTCATTGGTATATGTTTCAAATGCTCACATGCATAATTTAATAATTTATAACAGAAAGAAGCAGAACCAAATTTTCTTTTTATATGTTGTCAGCAATTACATAAGGCAAAATGAACAGTGGTGAAAATGTATGTATATAATTAAGTTTGTGAAAACATACATATTATTTTTCTAAGGTGGGGACCGGCATCTAGGGAGAAATATCAGAAGACAATAAGCTGAAAAATGTCTCATTCTTTCTTGCTTATATGTATCTTTACTTAAATGTGAGATAAAATACGCCATTTAAAAATACAATAGTTACTTTCCAACCTTTTAAAATTATTTTTTGGTTACAGATGTAATAGTCTTAAAGTCAAATACTTTATATAAAAACAAAGAGGTTCCTTGCTCCATTCCTCTACACTGAGTCCTATTCTTTACAAGCAATCCCATTCATCACCTAGATATTCCTTAGCTCCTTATTCCTGAAGTTTTGATTAGCATAATTACACTCAGATTTCTTCATTTAAAAATTGTAGGTTTTGTTTATTGATTTATTTATTTATTTTTTTTTAAATTTATGATAGTCACAGAGAGAGAGAGAGAGAGAGGCAGAGACACAGGCAGAGGGAGAAGCAGGCTCCATGCACCGGGAGCCCGATGTGGGATTCGATCCCGGGTCTCCAGGATCGCGCCCTGGGCCAAAGACAGGCGCCAAACCGCTGCGCCACCCAGGGATCCCTATTGATTTATTCTTCTAGGAGGTAAGGATTTAGTTCTTTTCTCTCATACCATTCTTCCTCCTCTTGTTCCAGCCTCCCAATTACTTTGGAAGTTTTGATTAAATAAGGTACTCAAAGTTTAAAACATTAGAGTTAGCATTCTTAAAAAGATTTTATGTATTTATTCATGAGAGACACACAGAGAGAGGCCAAGGGATAAGCAGGCTTCCTGCTAGGAGCCTGATACAGGACTGGATCCTAAGACCCCAGGATCACAACCTGAGCCAAAGGCAGACCCTCTACCACTGAGCCACCCAGGCACCCCGAGTTATATGAGTATTATTTACCATCACTGTGATTGTGATTATATTACTTTTCTTCTTAAAGTTTTGTTTTTCCTCAAATTAACAGTTACCTCATCATTTTGTTTGCTTGCTTAACTCGTCACCTACCACTAACTCAGCCATTGACCTGCCAGCACAGTCAAACATATCAGGTTACCTCTCAGATCCAGTTTAATTTTGGGTATATCCCTCCTGAAACACAGAAACTTCTGTTCCTGTGATCTAAACTTTTTGTTTAAAGAGCTGCTGTATAGCTGTCATCCTGGGACTTCCCTTTACCATTATCTTAGGAGTTCCTTTCTCCTCATTTCCACTTTGGTTCTTTTTTGGATCTCCTGTCTTCTTCTTTCTTTGATTGGTGGAACATATTCTTATTTAGCTTCCTGAGAAAAAGTGTATCGAAAGCACATTTTTGTAGCTTGTGTATGTCTGAAAAAAGACTTATAGTCTACATTTATAGTTTAGCTAGACATAAAATTCAATGTTGGAAATACCTTTTCTTCATTTTGAAGTCATTGATCATTGTCTTTTAGCTTCCAGATGATTGTAGTCTGATACTCCAGAATTTTTGTATGTAATCTATGTCTTCTCTCTGAAGTTTGTCTCTTTCTTGGTGTTCTGACATTTCAGTACTTGCTATACTTTTGGGTGGGCCTTGTTTTACCATCATTGGGCTGCATCCTTGGTGATCACATTCAATGTAGAAACATACGTTCTTCACTTCTGGAAATTTTTTTCATTTCTTTGATTATTATTTATTCTTTAATTTTATTTATCTTCTTGTTCTACCTTCTTTTTTTTTTTTTCTTGTTCTACCTTCTAAGAGATTTTCTCAACTTTGTCTTTCAATTCTTTTTTTAATTCTTTTTTAAAATTCTTTTTAATGCAGTGTTTACTGCATATATTTAATTTTAAAGAATTCTTTCTAGTTCCTTTTTATTGTTTAAAGGCACTTGGCTAGGATCCCTGGGTGGCGCAGCGGTTTAGCGCCTGGAGACCCGGGATCGAATCTCACGTCAGGCTCCCGGTGCATGGAGCCTGCTTCTCCCTCTGCCTGTGTCTCTGCCTCTCTCTCTCACTGTGTGTCTATCATAAATAAATAAAAAATTTAAAAAAAAGGCACTTGGCCTTTCATCTCTTAGAATATTGATCACAGTTTTTGATGTATCCTTTATATTCTTCAAAGGTCTTTGAACAATACGCTATAAAAAGCATACTTAGTAGGGAGTTATTCATAGTGCCAGAGAGTAAGATATAGGGAATACAAGTGTGAAACATTGATTTTTTTCCTTGGAAGGGCAAAATCGTTTTGGGAAATAAGATATATTTACATGAAATATTGAGAACATAAGTGAATTAATAATTAATACTGAGTGGTGGGGCACCTGGGTGGCTCAGTCAGTTAAGCATCTAACTCTTGATCTCAGCTCAGGTTTTGATCTCAGATCTTTGAGTTCAAGCCCCACATTGGTCTCCACACTAGGCATGAAGCCTATTTAAAAAAAAAAAAGGTACTGAGTGGCACAAGCAATACATAAAAATTCAGATGGGGTGGGATGCCTGGGTGGCTCAGTGGTTAAACATCCTCCTTCGGCTCAGGGTGTGATCCTGGAGTCCTGAGATTGAGTCCCACATTGGGCTCCCTGCATGGAGCCTGCTTCTCCCTCTGCCTATGTCTCTGCCTGTGTCTCTCATGAATAAATAAATAAAATCTTTAAAGAAAAATTCAGATGAGGAAAATCTGTTAGCAGAGATAATTGAGGAATTAAGCTACATTATCCTAATTAAAATCACAGACTGATTGTTAACTTAGGCTTAAGAAAACTAAAAAATACATCTCTAACTCTCAAAATTATCATTCTTTTAAAGTTCTTTGTTTTTTTAAGTTGGATCTTGACAGGAAAAGACTATGACAGAAAAGTTGGTACTGTCTTTGACTTTTACCCTAATTTATTTACTATTATCTGTGAAGTCTTACTGATGTTATTATACATGCCTTTTCTATTTCACTCATTTATAGCCTCCTCCCTTGCTGAGTCTTTATCATCTTACTACTAGTGTATGTTAGCATTCTAATCTTTCCCCAGCCTATGTTTTTTTCTTCTAAATCCTCATCTCCCATAGGAATAACTCAATAAACAATCTCTACAATTTTTAAACAAAGAAATCAGAGTGTTATCATGTTACTCAGAAATGTGGAGGTAAGGGGGATCCCTGGGTTTAGCGGTTTAGCGCCTGCTTCGGCCCAGGGCGTGATCCTGGAGTCCGGGCTCCCTGCGTGGAGAAGCGTGGAGCCTGCTTCTCCCTCTGCCTGTGTCTCTGCCTCTCTCTCTCTGTCTCTCATGAATAAATAAATAAAATCTTAAAAAAAAAAAAAAAGAAAAAGAAATGTGGAGGTAAGGAACTAAAGAATATCCAGGAGTTGAATGGGACTGCCTCTAAAGAATAGCACTCAAAAGTGTGGACGGATAGGGCAGAGAACTGCTTTGTTTTTATATAAAGCATTTGGCTTTTGAAACTATTACACCTTGCTTTTATTTTGTTGATGATTCTACTAAAAATGATTTGAAGATTATTATTAGCTGAACTAAAATTGGGTCAGAGCAGATTGCACAGAGATGGGCCATATACACCTTTACTTCTTTCTTCTTAGCTTTCTACTCAAGATATGATGGTAAAATAGTGAGTTAAAATCAAGTGTTTCCATGTAACTCAAATTGTGCTGGCTCTGGCCCTCAACTGCTTATGCAGAAATTCCAGCCTCCTGCAAAGTACATCCCCTATTTAATTATTTCTGAGAGCCCCCATGAGGAGTCCCACACCTGTTCAGAAACAGATCCAATCCTATGATATTGTCCCAGGTGCTGCTTCTACTCCATGCTGCTTCACCAGATGCTAGTCTGTCCTGCTGATATTAAAGATGCATGATGGTGAATGGAAGAAAATGACCTTCTTTTCCCTTTATTATAGCTCTAAGATGCTAAGTATTGGTGAAACAGGTTTTTAAAATTTTATTTACATAGTTTGAGACCTAAATTTAAGAAGGGGACCTAAATTTGCATTCAGATAGGCTATATCAGGAATGAATTCAAGGAATATATTCATTCATCTTCAACTCATAATCTTTATTCCACTGCTCTTATGCCAATGGTTAAAGTTTTGTTATTGGATCCAGTACATTATGCCTTAGGACACCTCTCCTCAAACATACTCCTACCAGTGTAGGAGTGCTAGATTTCTCTCAACTTTAGTACGATTTTTCTCAAAGTATGGTTTTTGGATTCATAGTATTAACATAAGTTGGGACTTGTTAAAAATGAAAATTCTCTAGTACCCACAACTGATCTACAGAAAGAGGAACTCTGTACGGAGCCCAGAGGGCTGTGTTTTAATAAGATCTTTGGGTGATTCTGATTCACAATAAAGTTTGAAAATTACTATTCTAGCATTAGGGGAAGCCTCTCTTCTCCACCCCAATGGCACATAAATAAAACTTAACAAAAGTCTTCTAAATTCACCTTCTAGGAACACTTGGGTGGCTCAGTGGTTAAGCATCTGCCTTCTGCTCAGGGCGTGATCCTGGAGTCTCGGGATCGATTCCCACATCGGGCTCCCTCCGACGAGCCTGTTTCTCCCTCTGCCTGTGTCTCTGCCTCTCTGTGTCTCTCATGAATAAATAGATAAAATCTTTAAAAAGAAATAAAAAAAATTCATCTTCTATAGCCAACTTTGTTTATTACATACCCTGAACTCTAACAAAGGTTATTTTGGCTATTTTTTTCTATATATTCTCCCTTGAGGGGGGTATATGTTTGTATACATATGTGGTGTGTGTGTGTGTGTGTGTGTGTGTGTGTGTGTGTCTATACCTTCAAAGTCATGTTGAAAACCATATATATTTTTGAAAACCATATTTTATTATCCTAATTTCAAATGCTTATTTGTTCTTGCTTTTCCCACATTTTTCCACCTTAATATCAGTCTCTGTCACCCAGGCTTAAAACATTTAAGTACTTTCATTTAGTTTCCTCATGGTCAACAAGTCCTATTTTTAAAAATATTTTATTTATTTATTCATGAGAGACAGAGAGGCAGAAACATAGGCAGAGTGAGAAGCAGGCTCCATGCAGGGAGCCCGATGCAGGACTCGATCCCGGGACTCCAGGATCATGCCCTGAGCTGAAGGCAACTGCTCAACCACTGAGCCACCCAGGCGTCCTTATTTTTTAATTTAAAGTTTTTAATGTAAGTAAATATTTAACTGTACCTTTGTAATACAAAACCAAAAGATATTCATTTTAGAAAAATTATCTACAAGCAAAAAAGGAAAAACATACTATTCATAATGCTATGTGGAATGAAGTATTAGAGATAACACTAGAGATACTTCACTCATTGTATGTCCTCAAACCTTTCGAGGCATCAGAACACATGTATATTTTTGTAAACAAAAATTGGACCATTCTGAACGCATTTTTTTTTCAGTTATCAATATAGCATGAACATCTTGGGATGAGGCTGGCTCAGTTTGTACAACATGTGACTCAATCTCAGGCTGTGAGTTCAAGCCCCACGTTGGATGTGAACTTAGTTAAAAAAAAACCTCAAAAAATCTATATATATTGTGAACATCTTTAGCATTAATATACTTTCATCTACATTTCTAGTGAATTAATATTCTATTATATGGCTGAATCAATCTCTGCTTTTTGGACATTTAGATTGTTTAATATTATGAATGTCACTAAAATCAATGTCCTTGTAACTGAATCTATTCCTTTAATAGATTTCCAAATGTTTAAGTCAAATCAGGATTTGATTCTTCCTTCAATATTTTATCCAAGCTTTGCTTTCCATTCTCTCTGGTGCTGTCCTAGGTCAGTGAGTGTGTGGGAATAAACCTGCTAACTGATTTCCCTATAGTTTATTTTTCTTGGAGTACATCATGTATATTGCCACATTAGGCAGTGCTTTCATTATTTCCATCCACTACTGAAAAGCTTTATTTTTTATTTTTTTAAATTTTTATTTATTTATGATAGTCGCACAGAGAGAGAGAGAGAGAGAGAGAGAGAGAGAGGGGCAGAGACACAGGCAGAGGGAGAAGCAGGCTCCATGCACCGGGAGCCTGACGTGGGATTCGGTCCCAGGTCTCCAGGATCGCGCCCTGGGCCAAAGGCAGGCGCCAAACCGCTGCGCCACCCAGGGATCCCTACTGAAAAGCTTTAAAGGAACTTGTCAACCACTAAATATCCTAAATTGGTCTAGCATTCAAAGCTTTTTTTAATCTATCCTCATTCTATATAACAACCTTATCAGCTATTAAAATGTAATAATAACCCTTTCTATAAGATTTGGTTTGCTCACTCACTGAACTAATTATACTTATGCAAATTGTTGTCTCATTTTGTTTCCCTAATTCAAAATGTCCTCTCCTTTTTTCTCTTAATTCCAGATTAGCTTTCAAAGTCTACTCAGATTATGTCCAACTTCCCACTTCAAATTCCCCCCCTTTTTTTTTTTAATTTTTTTTAATTTTTATTTATTTATGATAGGCACACAGTGAGAGAGAGAGAGAGAGGCAGAGACACAGGCAGAGGGAGAAGCAGGCTCCATGCACCGGGAGCCTGATGTGGGATTCAATCCCGGGTCTCCAGGATCGCGCCCTGGGCCAAAGGCAGGCGCTAAACCGCTGCGCCACCCAGGGATCCCCAAATTCCCCCTTTTTTACTACACCTTTTAAAATACAATTATTGAAAAAAATACAATTATTGAATTTCCTCAGGTCTAAGTTTCACTTTCTTAATATTTAAAATTTTCCAGATTCTGAATTAAACATTAAGAAAATATTTTGTTTATTTGAGAAAAAGAGAGAGAGAGCACGAGCAGGGGTGAGAGGCAGAGGGAGAGGGAGATGAAGAAGCAAAGTCCCCACTAAGCATGAAGCCCAATATGGGGCTTGATCCTAGGACTCTGAGGTCATGACATGTGCCGAAGTCAGACACTTAGCTGAATGAGCCATCCAAGCACCCCAGGAATTAAACATTCTGTGAACATGTAATGCTCTTTTCTTCAAAAGCTATTAAATCAATGGTGTACCTTATAGTTGAGGGTATCTGAGAATCAATATTATTTTTATATGTTGACATTGACTTTCCAAGAGAACTTGGTCTTTTATCTTCATTCTATCCTTCAAGTTTATTTAGATCAGTAATTGTCAAACTGCCGTGTGATTACACTCACATGAGAAGACTGTTAAAACGCATGTTTCTGGGGCACCTGGGTGGCTTAGTTGATTAAGTGTCCAGCTCTTGATTTTGGCTCAGGTCATGATCTCAGGATCATGAGACCAGCCCTGTGGGGGCTCAGGACTCAGCAGGGAGTCTTCTTGGGATTCTTACTCTCCATCTGCCTGCCCCTTCAAATAAATAAATAAATAAATCTTTAAAAAAAAAAAAAAAAAAAAAAAAAGCATGCTTCTGAACTCCAAGCCCAGGAATTCAGACTCAACAGAATTGGAGAAAAGTCCAGGAATTTGCAATTTTGACAGGCATCCTAAGTGACTCTGATACAGGTATTCCACAGGCCATATATTGAGAAACACCAACGTAGAACAATAATCAGATAATAACCACTTGCATTGTTGAGAAGTATAGTTAGTAATTGTTAATATGCATATAGTAAGAATTATGACTCATTTGGCTTCTAATGACAATAATGAACCCCTGTAATTATTTATTGAATATCTATAACATGGTGCTTTGGGGAACAGAAGGGGCTATTAAACATGGTCACACGGAAGCAGCCTAGCATAGTAGGAATTGTGATGAATGGAGACCATGAGACCTAGGACCAACATCTGGTCCTGCATTGACTAATTTTACAAGTTCGGCTAAATTAATTTACTTCTCTTAACATGAGCTTTCACCTTTTGTAAAAGATGAAAAAGACAGAGAGAAATATTAGTGTGAATGTTTTTGCTATGTGTCTTTGTGAATAATATGGGAACACACAGCAAAGCTCTTCAAATATATTATTATTGTCACTGCCCTCAGATTGGTTACAATCTGGTTAGGAAGACAAGACATAAGCATCTACAAGTAAAATAAAAATATGACACTCGAGGCAGTACTGGAGACCTACTATGAAATGCTTCCCAGAAAGATGAGAATTAAATAACCAAATCAATATAAAATGAATCAGATTCACTATTGGTTATAGTTCCCTTAGAAGACAGGATTCTTTCCAGGTCCAAAAGAAGCAAAAGTAAGATTTAGCAATCAAATCAAAACTTGAATAAATGTAAAAAAGTTGTGGCCTAATCAATTATATTATCCTTGAAAAAAATAATAACAAAAAGGGAGATGGTGGTCTACATGGGGTCTAGAGAATATTCCAAAATATAAGGGTTTGTCATAGTGTGTTTCAATAACCATTTAGAATGGAGCTCACCTGAACAGCTGGATGGCCTGACACCTGTCTGGTCCCTTGACCTATTCTAATGTGGCACAGTAAGTTGCATAGTTGGATAAACAAGCCAGTAAAATCATTTAATTAATTTCTTCTGCAGTGATGCTTTGCTTAATAAGCTGCTTTCAATTATGATTTAGCCAACCTCGTGTTGAAAGATAAAAAAGAGAATGCAGTGGCTTGTTAACATGAATATCTAACTTGTAGAATAATAAGGTGATGTTTTGATCAAGACATGTCCCTTGAGAGTTGAGTTCCTATAAATTAGTCCTTGTTGGCTGATCATCTCAAGTTGCATGATGAAAAATCAAGCTTCTGATGGGGCTCCTAGGTGGCTCAGTGCGATAAATGCCTGCCTTTGGCTCAGGTCATGATCCTAGAGTACTACATAGGGCTCCCTGCTCTGTGGGGGGGGCCTGCATCTTCCTTTCTCTCTGCCTGCAGCTCCCCCTGCTTGTGGTCACACACACTCTCTCTCTGTCTCTCAGACAAATAAGTAAAATCTTAAAAAAAAAAAAAATCAGGTTTCTGGATCTCCCTAACCAAACAGTAGATTCTGGACCATGCAGTGATAATACAAATGGATTCACCCAGTAATTTAAAAACCAAACTATAAGATTTAGAGTCAAGCACACTTAGGTTAGAAACCTAGACCTCTCTTTCCTCATTTGTAAAATGGAATATGTCTACTCCATAACAATGTTGTGAAGAATAAATGGAATCATGCATGTAAAGTGCTTATTATGGTGCCTTGCACTATGTCAGGAATATTGTCTTAATAGTCTGGAAACCCCCAAATCAGGAGCAGAACAAATATTTGTTGAATCGATGATAACTAATTACCACTGTAACCCTGTAAGTTTTTTTGGAGGGGGTGCTCTCTGTTTTGGTTCAAAACCTTTTTCTCTCTGTGCTCTGTATTATCAGAATAATAATATGAGAATTTCCATAAAGTACAGAGGATTAATTGCAGATGAGTGATATAAAAGTTAGGTGTTTTGTGCTAAACTGTGATTGAGATTTGTGGGGCCCCTGGGGTCTAGGAAAACACTTCAGGACTATTTGGAAGTTGATCTAGTTCTGAACACAGAGGTCACAAGCAAAAATTCTGACAGGAATAACACCAGCTGGGGTGACATTAGACCAGCCCATCCAAGGAGGGCAGCCTCTACTCAGTTTCAGCCAATTGAGGTTTTGTTAAAAAAAAAAATCTGCTTAACCTCTCAGTTTTCACAGCCAATCTGGTATCTAGGTTTTAATTCAAAAGCTCCTGATTGTTAAATATTAACAGATAATTAAGAAAAAAATTTAACAAGTCAAACCAAACCTGTCTGTGAGTCCAATTTGGTTTATGAACTACCAGGTCGTGACCAGAGCTTTAAAGGCTGTGTAATACTTGTTAAAAGACAAACTGAAGCATATTCAAAAATTTTAAAGACTATTTGAGCAAAAATTAATTCTAATCAGGCAACAAATAATAATAATCTAGCAGATAGAAAAGCTTGGAAGAACTCCACAAAATGAAAGACTTTTAGAGGCAGATGAGAGTGGAAAGAAGGAAATTATACTAGGGAAAAGGTGGGTTGGTTATTGCAAAGTTAACTCCTTTAGGAGATGGCAGGAGCCTATCTGGCATATTACCTAACTGTGCTGAAAAGCCATTTCCTGATTGACTGGGTTAAGATTCCATTTCTGAGAGAGTGGGAATTGCAATTCAGTCTGTTTGGTGATGTGAGGCATAGCATAAATGACTCAATTTGGGCCTGTTTTGTTTTTTAACGTATTGTATAAGAGGAGAAGAGATATAAAGAGAAGAAAAAACAGAGAAGAGGGAAAGTTTATGATGCTTTGGGGTTCTGAAGTGTTGACCAGTCTGACTGGATAGAGTAGGAGTTTCATTTAAAAGGCAAGAGAGAGGGGATCCCTGGGTGGCACAGCGGTTTGGCGCCTGCCTTTGGCCCAGGGCGCGATCCTGGAGACCCGGGATCGAATCCCACGTCGGGCTCCCGGTGCATGGAGCCTGCTTCTCCCTCCGCCTGTGTCTCTGCCACTCTCTCTCTCTCTCTGTGACTATCATAAATAAAAAAAAAAAAAAAAAAAAAAAAAAGGCAAGAGAGAAAAGATTGGACAAGTGAGTTTATTTTTGTGGAGCACCCTGAATATTAGATTAAGATATCAGTTTTTTTTTTCTTTTTCAGATTTTATTTATTTATGAGACATCGAGAGAGAGAGGCAGAGACACAAGCAGAGGGAGAAGCAGGGGATCCCTGGGTGGCGCAGCGGTTTGGCGCCTGCCTTTGGCCCAGGGCGCGATCCTGGAGACCCGGGATCGAATCCCATATCGGGCTTCCGGTGCATGGAGCCTGCTTCTCCCTCCGCCTGTGTCTCTGCCTCTCTCTCTCTCTCTGTGACTATCATAAATAAATAAAAAATTAAAAAAAAAAAAAAAAGAGGGAGAAGCAGGCTCCATGTGGGGAGCCCAATGTGGGACTCGATCCCGGGTCTCCAGGATCACACCCTGAGCTGAAGGCGGCGCTAAACCGCTGAGCCACCCAGGCTGCCCAAGAAGATATCAAGGGTTTAGGCAGGGAGGGGCCACTCCTAGCTTTTTAATAAATTAGTGAAATGGACCTTATTCTAGCACTAACATTCAATAAATATTTGTTGGATATATTTTTGCTAAACTCTCTGAGGCCCTGTTTTTAAAATCCCTATAACATGTGATTCACTCCCATCTTTAAGAATTAGGAAAGGTATCAGGGGCACCTTGGTGGCTCAGTTGGTTAAGTTTCTGCCTTTGGCTCAGGTCATGATCTCGGGGTCCTGAGATCTGGTCATGATCTTGGAGTTCTGGGATCTAGCCCTGCTTTGGGCTCTCTGCTCAGTGGGGAGTCTACTTCTCCTTCTCCCTCTGCTTCTCCCCACTGCTCATGTATTCTCTCTCTCTCAAAAAAATAAAGAAAATCTTAAAAAAAAAAAGAATTAGGGAAGATATTAAATAAACAAATACAGTACAGTTTAATAAAGCTTTACTTATTCTAGAGAGAGAGGGTGAGAGCAGAGTGCCAGGGGAGGGGCACAGGGAGAGGGAAAGGGACAGAAACAGGCTCCCCATGAAGAAATAGCCCAACCAGGGCCCCATCCCAGGACTCTGAGATCATGACCCAAGCCAAAACTGCAAGTCCAATGCTCCACCAACTGAACCACCCAGATGCCCCTATAGTACAGTTGAATAAAGCTACATTAAAAGTATACAAATGGTAGATATGAAGTTTTGTCTAGAGATTAAGTTAGTGGAGATTTTACAGAAAGATGGCCTGAGCCATATTTTTAATAATATCTATTTCTTTACATTTGAAAGGAAATTGACATTTATTACATGCCTTCTAAATGCCTTAAGTTTTAAATATTATTTTTCACTGTTCTCTTTCCCCGAAAGCTGATTTTCTAAGTCCTTTTCTTTTCTGATCCCTTGGACAGAAAGCAAAATCCTAGCAAAAGTGTCTTAAAATGAATTATTGAAAGGATCTTTTGAGCCTGGTTTTATAGAATATATAGGATAAGTGGGAAAGGCATTCCCCATAGAGGGAATAAAATGTGCAAAGGTATCAAAGAGGGAAGTGATATGTGTGTTTGAGAAGGCAACTGCAGTTGAACATCAGCATATTGTAGTGATGAAAGCACATGCTTTGGAGGAAAATATAACTTTGGATGTTGGCTCTGCCTCATACCTGCTTTGTGACTTTGGGCAACTTGTTTAAGTTCTTTTTCATAGTTTTGTTTTTTTTTTTTTTTTTTAAACACAAACTCTACACCTAACACAGGGCTTGACTTTACAACCCTAAGATCGAGAGTTGGATGCTCTACCAACTGAGCCAGCCAGGTGTCTCGCTTTTTTTTTTCCTAGATGGTAACTTATTTAAGTTCTTTAAGCTTTCATTTCCTTACTAACTGCCAGCTGTTACTGTTATTCTGGTTTTTGTCCTTGATGCTTTTAGAAGATAAAGTAAGAAAAGAGAGCCAAGAAAGACAAATCTGGTAAGGAAAGTAACAACCAGATCATAAGGGCATTGTATTTTATCCTAGGAATAAAAGGATATATATTTTTTAAAAAGACCACTCTGGCAGCAGTGGGGGCAAAAGGTCAAGGAGTAGGTAATGTAAGACGGAGAGACCAGATCTTGGGCTTTGGCCATAGAGATGGGCTGGGGTGATTCATAGGATGGAGATTAAAGATGACTTGACCTACTGGAATGGAAGAGGAGTTAGATAATTGCTTGCATGGGGTTGTCACTAACCAAGATAGCACGTTTAGGAAGGAAAAGTGGTTTGAGTAGGTTGATGTAGGGATTTGTTCGGTTTTGGACATGTATTTGGTGTACCATAAGGAGTTGGTTAGTAAATGTTAGATATGCAATCATCACAACACCTAAAATTTTATAATTACATGTACCATGTAATATTCTCAGTACTTTACAAGCACTTTACTTAACTCCCCTAGCAGCTCTCTGGAAGGTAGAATTACTTACTATTCTCCCCATTGTAAGAATTACCAAACTGTGGCACAGGTGCCTTAACTTATTCAAGGTTATAGCTGGTACATGGTGCCACTAGGATATAGGTCTGGGACTTGGGACACAAGTATAGGAAAAGTGTTGACTGTGTGGTAGGTATTGGGTTATAATTCAGAATAAGAGAGACCCAGGCTTTGTTTCAATGGAGTTTACATCCTAGTGAGTCATAGACACTTGAGAGTAGTAAAAACTAATCATGCAAGCGAAGAATGAGAAGACAAGAAAAATAAAGACCTGAAGAACACCAATATTTAAAGGATAAAGAGAAGAAAAAACCCTGGGGAAGAGATGCGGAAGGAAGCATAGTTAAAAGTAGGGAGGAGGAAAAAAAAAAAAAAGTAAGGAAGAGGACATGACCCGAGCATGCTGGGTTGGAGGGAAACTGGAGCAGGAAGGGTCTGCACTGGTGGCCGTGACTGTATTAGGAATTTAGGAAGCACTGCCAACATGTTTGATGTTTAAGAAGCCACTAATAAACTCCTTGATGTTAACCTTCATGAGAACCAGAATTCTATACAGTGACAGAAAGTGGCCCCAGAAGTGAGTCTGAGCACCTCCAAATCACTATTAGAGCCACAGCACCTACTGGTTTTGAGCAAATAGCTGCAGATGAAATGAGAGAGAAATTGGGGTCATACTGCAAACTCAGCAAAGACCGGGACAAGATATATTTAGACATTTCAGTGGAAAGTCTGGCTCAGGTTCATTGTCTAGGATCAGCTGATAACTTATCAACTTAAGGAGTTTAAAGATTACCAGTTCAAAGAAACAAAGGAAGAAGATCTAAAGGATTTTGAAGAATTGGATGGAAAGCTTCCACAGTCAGACCCTTTAAAAGTATAGAAAATTAACACCAAAAAGTATAGAAAAAAGAAAAAGCAAAAAGATAAATCAGAATTCAAGTTAAGAGAAGATTAATAATGGATAAGGAGACAAAACAGATGAGAGATATGATAAAAAAAAAGATTCACTAACAATACCTTAGATTCTCATATCTTAGGTTATTATGAAAATCCAACCATCAAAGAAGAAATCTGAACATTAGTAGGTGATGATTTAGCATCTTGCAAAGACAAGGAGGATGAAAGCTCAAAAGAAGAAACTCATCCTGAAGTGCTAAAGTTTAGAGTCACATGCAACAGGACAGGAGAGAAACTGCTTTTCCTCAAATAAGGCTGCAAGAGATTTTGGGGGTGCTGTTCAAGATTAAGTGGAAGGCTGACATGACCAACTTTGATGTGGAGGTTCTTTTGAACACCCATGATAAATTGTTGTGGGCATTGCATTGATAGAAGAGAATCTCCACTGAAGAAATATTACATATTTTGAACCTACAACTCTTAGATCTACCCTTGCTAATGAATGGGATGCTCAGGCTCTGTGCTCCTCAACCCATTAATATAATAGTTAATCTGACGTGTGGAACAGAACAATACCAATAGAGGGGGCCACTGAATGGTCTAACTGTTGTCACATTGCTGGTGATAATAATCTGTTGGCTGTGAATAGAGCAGCAGATAATATCTCATCTTTATTGACCAAAAGCCAAAGTAAAGAAGGCAAAGTATCCTGGGGTTTGCCCATAGATGCTGTTCAGTGGGATATCTGAATCTGCCATTGAGAACTGGCTCTGTTGACATTATTGTAACAAATATGCCATTTGGAAGAAGGATGGGCCCCAAAAAGAGAAACTGAAAACTTTATCCAGCTTGCCTAAGGGAGATGAATGGTGTCTGTAGACCATGGACAGGTTGAGCTGCACTGCTTACTCAGGACAAGAAATGCTTTGCCAAGGCATTATCTGGAATAGGACATGTTTGGTGGAAGGTACATACTGTCTGGGTGAACACAGGGTGTCTTTATTTTTTATTTATTATTATTTTTTAATGTTCTTTTTTTGTATAATTTTGTATTGGAGTTCGATTTGCCAACATATAGCGTAACATAGGGTGTCTTTATTACAACAATTTATCTTCTGAAATGTAGACCTCAAGCTTTTATTCTTCCTTCAGAACAAGATGGGGAAAGAACTCCTTAGTGATGCAAAGAATAAAGATTTTTTTTTTTTTTTAAGAATAAAGATGGTTAATGATATTTGTGCCTCCTAACACTGAGAATGTCAGCATGATGAACTTGGTTTGAGAGAAAAATAGTGTTAATAAAATTGCAGCTTGCAATTAAAAAAAAAAAAAAAGGAAAATCAGGAAAATGGGCAAGGTCTTGGAAAATACTGGAGGAGAGAATTTTGAGGAATGTTAATCGACCAAGAGGTCTAGTTAGATAAGGATTCTGAGTGCATAGTGGCATTGATAACTAACAGATCTTCGATGGCGCTGACAAAAGTAGCTTCTTAGGAATGATAGGGGTGGAAGTAAATCGCAGTGCGTTGAGTGAGCACTGCATTGCTCTCTAGTGAGAGATTGGAGTGAGATGGTTTAGAAGTCCTGCAGCAGTGTAAGCAAGAGAAATTGTGTGAATTGGAGCGACATTAGTGGGAAGGAAAAGATTAAAGGCACAAAAAAGACATTTTCAGGGAAAGAATTAACAGATGGTGGCTGGTTTTGAACAGACAAGGGAAGAAGAGTCTACAGTGATTCCACTGTCCGTGTCAGGTTTTTGGAAGAGTGATGGTGCCATTATCAGATATAGGAATTTAAACATACTGAGTTTGTCATGACAGTGAGACACCCAGAAGGCAGTTTATTAGGAGTTGGAAATTTAAAATATAAGTGTTAAAATGTTTACCGGGATTGGTTTATGTTGTGGAACAAACATTTTCATGTAATATTACTTGTGTAATATTCTGTATATAAGTATATACTTAGTAGTCAAATTTCTCATTATTGCAGCATGAGAATAACTTTTATTATACTGGTGGTATCAAAGCTGTGTATTCTTGCCAAGGAAATAATGCTATTTTTAAAGAAGATTTTATTTATTTATCAGAGAGAGAAAGAGTGAGAGCACAAGCAGGGGGAATGGCAGAGGCAGAAGGAGAAGCAGGCTCCCCACTGAGCAGGGAGCCAGGTTCCATCGGACCTGGGTATCCTGACCTGAGCTGAAGGCAGACGCTTAACTGACTGAGTCACCCAGGAACCCCAGGAAATAATACTATTAATTGCTGCTTTTGAGTATTCATGGAAGGACAGTGATATTTATAATTTTTACTAAACAAACACATAGCAATTATTGCCTGCCACTTTACAAAATCAACTAATTTAATCATTGAAAAAAATCCCATGAGGTAAAGATTTTATCCTTCTTATAAAGAAATGTTGAGGTTAGAAAGGTGAAAGAATTTGGTTAAAGCTACACAGCTTATGCATGGGAGAGCTGAGAGCCAAACCCACTTAGTCTAGGATGGTATAAATGATCGTTTCCCATACATTCTCAAAATCCCCAAAATGTGGTAAGTTACAATTTCAAACAAAATAGCCATTCAAAAACTTGTGACATTTTAACACATTCATTATGAAGCTGGTATGTTATGTATTTATGGTTTAAAACAAGGGGATCCCTGGGTGGCTCAGTGGTTTGGCGCCTGCCTTTGGCCCAGGGCGCGATCCTGGAGTCCTGGGATCGAGTCCCGCGTGGGGCTCCCAGCGTGGAGCCTGCCTCTCCCTCTGCCTGTGTGTCTGCCTCTCTCTCTCTCTCTCTCTCTCTCTCTCTCTCTGTGTCTATCATGAATTAAAATAAAATAAAATAATAAAATAAAACAGAAAGGTGGGGTGCCAAAAGGTGGGGTGCCAGTTGGTGGAGTGTGCAACTCTTGATCTCAGGATTGTGGGTTCAAGCCCCATGTTGGGCGTACAGATTACTTTAAAAAAACTTAAGAAATAAGGGATGCCTGGGTGGTTCTTTAAAAAAAAAAAACCTTAAAAAATAAAATAAAAAGAAATACAATCTTAAGTGTAATTTTCAATGATCGCCTTGGTAATAATGCAAAAGATGATTTTAGATTTTTTTCCAGTTGAATTTATTATTTACTTATTTATTTAAAATTTTTATTTATTTATTTGAGAGAGTGAGAGAGAGAGAGAGAGAATGCACAAGCCAAGGGAGGCAGAGGGGCAGAGGGAGAAATAGACTCCTTGTGGACTCACTCTGGGATCCCAGGACCCTGGGATCATGACCTGAGCTGAAAGCAGAGGCTTAAGCAACTGAGCCACCCAGGTGGCCCTCCAACTGAATTTATTTATTTATTTATTTAATTTATTTATTTCCCTCCAACTGAATTTAAAGAGAAGGTGTTATTTGCTTCTAACCATTATAAATAAATTAATTTTAAAAATAATTATAAAATATTAATTATATAAAATTAAATAACTATAAAAATACTGTGCAATACAAAACATGCCACAAGATAGTCTAATAGCTAGAGAATCATAATTTGTTGACACCACTACAAAAAGAGAATAATAACAAGCACAGGTGATGTTTGCATATAATTCCTTTTAAGAAAGGAAAAGAAAGAAAAATTTATGAGAATCTGGCATCTTTTGATAATCCCATACATCTCATTATAAATGGATGCTTTTATTTATTATTATTTTTTAAAGATTTTATTTATTAATTCATGAGAGACACACAGAGAGAGAGAGGCAGAGACACAGGCAGAGGGAGAAGCAGGCTCCATGCAGGGAGCCCGATGTGGGACTCGATCCTGGGACTTCAGGATCAGGCCCTGGGCCGAAGGCAGCACTAAATCCCTGAGCCCCCTGGGCTGCCCTAAATGGATGCTTTTAATGATGGTTTTGTAACTACTAACTGTATTTTCGAGCTTATTTATATTGGAGCAAAACTAAATAATTCATTTGTCAAACTGACAAAGAAGCATACGTCTTGACTTATGTAAAGGGTAATAAATTTAAAAATATACAGAATAAAAAGTATAGGATTTCAATTAATTATTAGTAATGGTACTATTAATACTTATATTCCCTAATATGGCCTATTCAAACAGGATGCCAAATAGATAAAGAATATCTAGTTAAATGCCACCAAGAAGTTCTAGTTAATGAGATACAAGTTTTTTTCTCCCTTATTTGCCATATGACTATCTGGAACTAGACAGTGGTGATGGTTGTACAGCAATGTACAATACTAAATGCCACTGAATCCTGTACTTTATTTAATTTCATTTTTTTCCAGCTTCATCAAGATATAACAATATATAACATTGTATAAGTTTAAGGTACATAATGTGTTGTTTTGATACGCATATTGCAAAGAGATGATCACAGTGGGGTTATGTAACACCTCCATCACATCACATAATTATCATTTCATTTTTGTTGTGATAATATCTTAAGTTCACTCTCTTAGCAACTTTCAAGTATATAATACAATATTATTAACTATAGTCCTCATGGTGTTCATTAGAGTTCCAGAATTCACTCATCTTTTAACTGGAAGTTTGTCCCTTTTTTTCTTTTTTAAGATTTTATTTATTTATTCTTGAGAGACACAGAGAGAAGCAGAGATATAGACAGAGGGAGGAGCAGCCTCCTCACAGGGAGCCCGATGTGGAACTTGATCCCTGGACCGGGATCACACCCTGAGCCAAAGGCAGACACTCAACTGCTGTGCCACCCAGGCATCCTGGGAAGTTGGTACCTTTTTTTTTTTTTTAAGTTTGTACCTTTTGACCAACATTTCCCTCCCCCTCCCCTACCCCAGCCCTTGGCAACCATCATTCATGGTATCAGATCTCTGTCTGACTTATTTCATTCAGCATAATGCCCTCAGGGTTCACCCATGATGTGGCAAATGGCAGGATTTCCTTCTTTCTCATGGCTGAATAATATTCTGTTGCATCTATCTCTATCTCTATTTCTATCTCTATATCTATATCTCTCACATCTTCTTTATCCATTCATTCATGGAGGGACAGTTGTTTCTATGTTGTGGCTATTATGAATATTGGTGCAGTGAACCTGGGAGCGCAAATATCTTTTCAAGATCCCAATCTCATTTCCTTTGGATGTATGCCCAGAAGTGGAGTTGTTGGATCATATGGTAGTCCTATTTTTAATTTTTTGAGGAACCTCCATAATATCCTTCACAGTGGCTGCACTATTTTACCTTCCCACCAACAGTGCATATAGATTCCCTTTCTTCACATCCTTGCCAACACATATATTTCCTGTCTTTTTGAATGATAGCCATTCTAATAGTGAAGATTGTGGTTTGGATTTGCATTTTCTTGATGGTTAGTGTTGTACCTTTGCCCTTGTGGATATCTTCTTTGGAAAAGTGTCTCTTCAGTTCCTCTGCCTATTTCAAAAACATTTTTAAAATTTATTTTTTAATCGAGTATAATTAACATGCAGAGTGACGTTAGTTTCAGGTATACAATATCATGATTCAACAAATCTAGACATTTCTAGTATAATTAGTGGATCACATGGTAATTCTTTTTTTTTTTTTTTTAAGATTTTACTTATTTGGGAGCAAGAGAGAACAAGAGAGAGAACATGAGCAGGGGGAGGAGCGAAGGAAGAGGGAGAAACAGTCTCCCTACTGAGCAAGGAGCCTGGGATCATGACCTGAGCCAAAGGCAGACGCTCAACCACTGAGCCACCCAAGTGTCCCTCTACTTCTTTCTCATGGAGCTCAAACTTACAACCCCTGAGATCAAAAGCTGCATGCTCTACTGACTGAATTAGCCAGGCACCCCAACTTTTAACTTTTTGAGGAACCCCCATACTGTCTTCCACAGTGGCTGCACCAATCTGCATTCCTACCAACAGTGCACAAGTAAGTGTTCCTTTTTCTCCACCTCCTCACTAACACTTGTTATTTCCTATGTTTTTTATTTTAGCCATTCTGATATACAGTGATGTATCATTGAAGTTTTTTTATCTGTGTTTCTTTTATGATTAGTGATGATGAGCAACTTTTCGTGTGTTTGTTGGCCATCTGTAGGTCTTCTTTGAAAAAATGTCTATTGAGGACCTCTTGCCTATTTTTAAATTGGATAGTTTGTTTCTTTGCTGCTGAGTTGTAGAATTTCTTTATATATTTTTGGATACTAACCAGGTATCAGAAACATGATTTACAAATATCTTCTCTCATTGGGTAGGTTGCCTTTTCATTCTGCTGATTCTTTCCTTGTGCAGAATCTTTCTAGTTTGATGTAGTCCCAGTTATTTGGCTTTTATTGCTTGTGCTTTTGGTGTCATAATAATAATAATAATAAGAAAATCATTGCCAAGACCAGTGTCAGGAGATTTTCCCCTGTTTTCTTCTAGAAGTTTTACAATTTTAGGTCCTAATCCGGGAATAAGAGTTTAAAGAACCAAAGTGAGTTACTGAGAAACCAAACATGAGCTTCAAAGAAGTTAGGGTGAAGATCAGAGAGTTCTCTCCAGAGCTGGGAAAAAGAGTGGTATAAAGTGGACACATTTTGGGCAGGAGATTTAGGGCCGTATGGCTTAAGCTGCGCGAATTTAGAATGGCCAAAGCCTGATCTGCAACAAATTTTTAAAGAATTCTGAAAAAAACAAAAAAACAAAAACCAAAAACAAGACATAGGCTGTGTCTTTCCTTTCCGGGCTTGAAGGTCCTTACATGTGTTGTGATCACTGGTGCCTGGCGCTTGTTGGGACCTTGCTTTCGTTTATTTGGTTGCTGTCGTGCACCACCACGGGCAGAAAAACAAATAAAAATCTCCCTTCCTTATGAAGTGAAGAAGACGAGAGCGGCCTCGTAACATCCTTCGCTCTCCCACTCGAGCCTTCGGATGGTCCTCAGCGGCCGTCAGAACTAGAGAGCCCGGGCCGCTCTGCGGAGACGCGCTCCCGCCTGGGGGCGGGACCAAGGGAGACCCCGCCCCCCAGCCCAGTCAATCCCAGCTCTCCGGCGGCGGACAGGAAGCGGCGGTGGGCCCGCAAGCCCGGGAACCGGCCCCCGCGCGCATGCGCGCGCCCCTGGGGCGCCTGGGGGAGGGGGAGGGGCGGGAGGAAGGGGTGCGGCCGGGCCTGCGGGTTGGATCCCGCGCGTCACGTGGTGAGGAAGGAGGCGGAGGTCCTGGGCTCGGGGGAGGGAGGTAGAGAAGAGGGAAGGAGCGAGGGAAGGAACGCGGGGAAGGGAGGAAGGAAACGAACGAGGGGGAGGGAGGTCCCTGTTTTGGAGAAGCTGGGCGCTCTGCCGGCCCCTGAAGTGGAGCGAGAGGGAGGTGCTTCGCCGTTTCTCCTGCCGGGGGAGGTCCCGGCTTCCCGTGGAGACTCCGGACCAAGCCCCTCCAGCGTCTCCCTCCGGATCGATGTGCTGCTGTTAACCCGTGAGGAGGCGGCGGCCGCGGAAGATGGTGTTGCTGAGAGTGTTAATCCTGCTCCTCTCCTGGGCGGCGGGGCTGGGAGGTGAGGCACGACCCCGGGCGCCGGGGACGCGGCGGCCAGCGCGGACCGCGCGGCGGCGGCGGCGGCGGCCGGGGCGAGCGGAGCCCAGTCGCGCGGCGCGGCGCGGCGGGCGCGTCAGTCAGCCCGGCCGGCCGGCGGCGCCACTCGGGCGCGCGGCGCTCCCCGCTCCCTATTGTCCCCCGCGCCCCGACCGCGTTCCCTTCCGCGGCGGGCCGAGGAGGCTCCGAGCCTCGGCGAGGCCTTCCCCGCCCCCCGCTGCCCCGGCGCGGCGGAGCGGGCGGGCGGCGCGGAGCCCAGGCCGGGGGCTCCAGTCCCCCCAGCGCGCTCGCGGGGCGCCGGGACGGGCGGCCGCCGCGGGGCCGGCGGGCATTGCCTCCCCCTCCCTCCCCCCCTCCCCCGCCTCTGCCCGGTGGCGGATTCCGGAGTCCGCTCCGCCGCGGGGAACCGCCGCGCAGGCTCGTGGGAAGTTGCGATGTGCGCGGCCGGGCCGCTGTATTGTTCTTCCCCGGGCGCGGCGATCCGGACCCGACCCGGTTCTGCAGGGGGGCCGCCCGCGGAGGGCTGGCCGCGGTGCCCTGCCTGCCGGCCGGGGAGAAGTCGCTTCCGCCCTGCGGGGTGCCCTGCCTCTGCCCGGCGATCGGAGACCGCTCTCGGGAGGGCGTGTTTCTGTGCCGTGGAAACGCTTTGTCGCCCAGGGGAACGGGTTTGCTGGGGGAGGAAGGTCCGCCGTCTCGGGATGCGCCCTGATGTGCTGGTCGGCTTGGGTCTCGGAGTAGGGGCCAGCCCCTGGGTGGCCCAGCCGGACTGTCCTCACTGTCAGGTGGAGTCAGTACAGCGCAGTTAGTGGGCTGTCAGACCTGGGCAACTTCCCCGCTCCGCAAGCTGGAGCTCAGTTTACCGTGAGCTTCTAAGGTCTTGGTTACTCGGGTTTTGCAGACGGTGTTTATTTCCCGTGTATCCTAGACCAGCCGCGTTACTGTGTTGTCGTGTTGGTAAAGTGCGTTATTTTAGGTAAAGTTTCTGGTCCGCCCCAAAGTAGACTTAGAAACTTCCAAGTATGTCGGAAAGCATCGAATTGAAGAAGTGACCCGAAGGCTTCCCGAGGAGCATAGTCTAATTTGATAGAGAATACCGTATATTTTACGTAGCGTGTTGTTCCTGTTCTCCTCTGTTACTCTGGCTCAGGGTTGCAAAGCCCAGCGAGTTCTTGTCCTGACTTCCTAGTCCGGGAATGATGCTTTGTGTACCTACACTTTTGTTGTAGTTTGTGGGGTAGGAGATTAAGAGCTTCTGGTGGATGTGTAGTTTGAAGAAGCATCGTGTGCTGGAGACCCTTTATAAGGGGCTTTTCATTTAACATTTGTATTTATGTTCAGAAGGCGGCTTCCAACAAATCATTTCTTCTGCCTGTTACCACTATTTGTGATTAGAGTCAGGTGTTAGACTCTTGATTTCTGCGAGGTGCTGCTACAAAGTAAGACAGACACGTGAGGTACTGAGCCTTGGTGGTATATAACATGACCTTTGTTTTTAAAAAGTGAAACAATAATATGAATTGGTGTAGCCTGAGGGTTGAGGAAGAAGTGAATTAACAGCCTGATTTTTGTGGGTTAAGACCCTTGGTACGCCAAAATCTAAATTCAGGACTCTGCAGTCATTTATAAAGTATCATTTTGCATTAAACATTAAAGGGCTACTTACTTTTTGATGTTTACTTGAAGCAGAACTTTTTAAAAAGGACACTCAGAAACTTTCATTTTGAAATTAGCATCACGATTGTAGGCTTCGGGTACATGGAGATACTTGTGATTTTATTGCAATATATACTATTTTAAAATATGAACCTGAGCTATTTAAATTTATGGTCAAGTTTGTAAAAAGTTTATATGGCGGTGATATGTAGAATAGAATATACTCGAATATAATTTGTTTTAGCATTAGGAAGAAAATGAATATGTAGATGAGAAGTTGTAGTGGAAATATGGATTTAACCTTAAAGTATAGATCATTTTTATGTTGTTAAATGGTTTTGTTGATTCTCCATTTTATTCGTCAATCACTGTTTTTGTGTTAATTTTTCTTTTAATGTGATGAGTGGGAAGTTTGAAGAATGAAAGTGTTTAGAATCATAAAACTTAAACTTCCCTAATGCTGTTCATTTCTAGCACATGCCCCAGTCTGTTGTATTTGTAGGAAGATACATAAAATTTCCAGAGATCAGGCTACACCAATTCATATTATTCATATTCATAATGAATATCATATTATTGTTTATGTGTTTATTTCCCATGTATCCTCGACCAGCCGCATTACTGTGTTGTCGTGTTGGTAAAGTGCGTTATTTTAGGTAAAGTTTCTGGTCCGCCCCAAAGTAGACTTAGAAACTTCCAAGTATGTCGGAAAGCATCGAATTGAAGAAGTGACCCGAAGGCTTCCCGAGGAGCATAGTCTAATTTGATAGAGAATACCGTATATTTTACGTAGCGTGTTGTTCCTGTTCTCCTCTGTTACTCTGGCTCAGGGTTGCAAAGCCCAGCGAGTTCTTGTCCTGACTTCCTAGTCCGGGAATGATGCTTTGTGTACCTACACTTTTGTTGTAGTTTGTGGGGTAGGAGATTAAGAGCTTCTGGTGGATGTGTAGTTTGAAGAAGCATCGTGTGCTGGAGACCCTTTATAAGGGGCTTTTCATTTAACATTTGTATTTATGTTCAGAAGGCGGCTTCCAACAAATCATTTCTTCTGCCTGTTACCACTATTTGTGATTAGAGTCAGGTGTTAGACTCTTGATTTCTGCGAGGTGCTGCTACAAAGTAAGACAGACACGTGAGGTACTGAGCCTTGGTGGTATATAACATGACCTTTGTTTTTAAAAAGTGAAACAATAATATGAATTGGTGTAGCCTGAGGGTTGAGGAAGAAGTGAATTAACAGCCTGATTTTTGTGGGTTAAGACCCTTGGTACGCCAAAATCTAAATTCAGGACTCTGCAGTCATTTATAAAGTATCATTTTGCATTAAACATTAAAGGGCTACTTACTTTTTGATGTTTACTTGAAGCAGAACTTTTTAAAAAGGACACTCAGAAACTTTCATTTTGAAATTAGCATCACGATTGTAGGCTTCGGGTACATGGAGATACTTGTGATTTTATTGCAATATATACTATTTTAAAATATGAACCTGAGCTATTTAAATTTATGGTCAAGTTTGTAAAAAGTTTATATGGCGGTGATATGTAGAATAGAATATACTCGAATATAATTTGTTTTAGCATAGGAAAGAAATGAATATGTAGATGAGAAGTTGTAGTGGAAATATGGATTTAACCTTAAAGTATAGATCATTTTTATGTAGTTAAATGGTTTTAGTTGCTTCTCCATTTTGATTCGTCAATCACTGTTTTGTGTTAATTTTTTCTTTTAATGTGATGAGTGGGAAGTTTGAAGAATGAAAGTGTTTAGAATCATAAAACTTAAACTTCCCTAATGCTGTTCATTTCTAGCACATGCCCCAGTCTGTTGTATTTGTAGGAAGATACATAAAATTTCCAGAGATCAGGCTACACCAATTCATATTATTCATATTCATATTCATATGAATATTCATATTATTGTTTATGTGTTTATTTCCCATGTATCCTCGACCAGCCGCATTACTGTGTTGTCGTGTTGGTAAAGTGCGTTATTTTAGGTAAAGTTTCTGATCCGCCCCAAAGTAGACTTAGAAACTTCCAAGTATGTCCCACACATACACTCAAATATATACATAAAATTACTTTATTATTTGTAACCATGTTAGAAAATTTTTGGAACTATTTTAAGTAAATAGTTTACCAAGCCTAAACAATTTTTATGTATGTATATTACTTTTTAACATCGAGATTTTGGAGAATTGTTGTCTTTTCTCTTTTTAAAAATTAATTGGCGTGTTACAGATATTTTAGCTCTAGTAGTAAATTCAATTCAATAGTACCATGCATTCTTTTGAAATAAGTTTTCCGGAAGTTTGGCCAAAAGTATTAAAAATATCAAAGCTTAAGCTTAAACAATTTCTCTCACTGCTATCAAATAAGGGTCTATGAAGTTAACAAGAGAGACTGGTGGTTTTGTTTTTGTTTTTGTTTTTGGTCTCTCTTAAAGGGTTCTGACTGTTCATCTTTTTAATTTGAATTTGATAATCTAGTTAGCTGTTTTATTTTAAGGCCCATTCAAGCCATCTCCTACATTAAGTGTATCTTTTCTATATACACAGGACCTCTCTGAGTAGGTGGAGGGAAACAGGCATAGCAGGCATCTCTGATTTCTCATACTCTTTTTATAACTTGTTTAAGATGTTCAAGAGTGGTTATTCATTATCTGATTTCTTAAATTTTCCAAAGGATTTGCAGGGTTGAGGGGAGAGTAAGGGACATTTCTATGATGTGTATGCTGATATGTCTGCTGTGTATCTGATTCTGTGTTAGAAGTGGTGGTATTTTGGGATCCCTGGGTGGCGCAGCGGTTTAGCGCCTGTCTTTGGCCCAGGGCGCGATCCTGGAGACCCGGGATCGAATCCCACGTCAGGCTCCCGGTGCATGGAGCCTGCTTCTCCCTCTGCCTGTGTCTCTGCCTCTCTCTCTCTCTCTCTCTCTGTAACTATCATAAAAAAAAAAAAAAAAAAAAAGAAGTGGTGGTGTTTTACAGTTGAAGAAATAGACTTGAAGAAATTTATTTAGCATCATCCACCTGCTAAATGGTGAATTAGACATTTAAACCCAAGCCAGCTTGACCTTGAGGCCTGAACTTGTTACCCATTACCCCTCATAACCTTTTTGAAAGCAGTTCTCACCACTAGCTTAAAGGTGACCATTGGGCAGAACCACCATAGAGATGTGTTTTGTTTGATTCTCAGTGTCTTTAGGTTTCAACTATTTATCAACATCGAAAACTTGGGAAGTTTCTCAATGAAATTCATGGGTTTCTAGATTTTTTTTTTTTTCTTTTTCTTTTAAGAATTGGAAACCTAGGCTCTTCTGGGCTGCATTCCCATTGTCTGTAGCAGAGTGGTAAAGCAGTAGCTGTCCTCTTTAGACTGGGCATATGCTTACCAGTCAATGCAGTTACTATCATTCCTATTGGTAGTACACTTAGCCTACTTCACTCACTTTAGTTACCTGTGTGGATCCTGTTAGTATGTTATTTGCATCTCTGCCTCAGCTTCATCTTGCATAGATGAATCCAATCTTTAAAAATTTTTTTTTTACTTATCTCTTATCCAATTTTTAATGTATTTAATTCTTCATTTTTACAATAGTCTTAAAACTTTGTCAACAAAAGCTGTGGCATACGTAATACTTTTTATCTAGCGTAAGATTATTAGATATTTTTTTAAATTCTGTTTTCATAACAATTTGAAGGTCTTAAAGAATGATGGTTATACTTTTTCTGAATCACTTTATCTCAGTGAGCAAATAAACCATTCCTTTTTCTACTTGGGTGAAATTCATAGGAAGAAAAATGAGGGTCATGTAAGTAAAAACGTAGGCCTTTTTTCTTTTAAGAACAGGTAGTAAACATAAACTCTGCCTTTGAAATTCATAAAATGAAATAATACATTCAACAACAAGCTACATTTTTCGACATTGTTGGGAAATGACAATGACAGGTTCAGATATGAGAAGATTTCCAGATAAGCCTCTGGGACCAGAATTGTAAAATTTTGGCAGGTTTTGATGGAAGTTTTTCTGAGATGTATTACATACACATTTACTGTGTCTCTTAAAATGGGCTGGCTTCAATCTTTTCATAAAGGATTGAGGTTTAGTATAAAGAACAGCTGTTATTGTTCCAGGCTCTATTGTGTTTCCTGTTTTTTTTTTTTTTTAATTTTCCCAGAAACAAATGAAATGGGTATTCTAAATTTACTCTAGGTGATTGTACTTCCAACTTTTTGGTTGAATTTCCTGGCTTTTTTGCAAACCTTGAGGATATCACCTCCTAATTAGTTGTTTCTAACACAATTTCTGTGGGGAAACTAAATAATCATACTTGATACACTTGCAAACAAAGTGGAATAAATAAGTTCTGCATCTTTTATGGAATAAAGTATATAAACTTTATTTTTTAAAAATTTTAAGAAGATTTTATTTATTCATGAGAGACAGAGAGAGAGAAAGAGGCAGAGACATAGGCAGAGGGAGAAGCAGCCCCTCATGGGGAGTGTGATGTGGGACTTGATCCCCAGACTCTGGGACCATGCCCTGAGCCAAAAGCAGATGCTCAACTACTGAGCCACTCAAGCTTCCTGTATATAAACTATATATAGTATATATATATATATATATATATATATATATATACACACACACACATACACATATCTTAAAATTTATTTTTTGTAGTGATGCATTCACTTTTTAAAAAATATTTTATTCATTTATTTGGGAGAGAATGCAAGCACACAGAAGCTGGGGGAGTGGCAGAGGGACAAGCAGGCTTCTTGCTGAGCAGGGAACCCAAAGAGGGGCTCAATCCCAGAACCCGAGATCATGCCTGGATCCCAAGATCATGACTCCAGCTGAACACAGATGCTTAACTGACTTAGCCACCCAGAGGCCCCTAAAATTTTATTTTTAATATATATGTTTTGGCTTGTGGAGTTTAATGTCAAGGTTGCCCTGTTCTGAACAATTAGGATGATGATGTACTAATGAATTTTTGTAGTTAAAATGAGGCAAGGTGGAATGGATAGAAAAAAAAGCCTGGTGAATAACCAGGAAGACACAGCAAATAAAACACATTTATTTGGTTGCAGGTAGATCATTTTCTAGATCTGAATCATGAGTACTGTGGGTCCAAACTAATATATACTAGATTATTGATATTAAACATACCATAAAATGTACAATTGTAAAATCTTCAGGAATGCAAATTGTAAGTTAAGTAAAATATTCTCTATATTTGAAAGAGCAATTAGATGAAAGGTGGCTGACAGGCTTCCGATACTGTGTTTTAATGTTAGTTTGTAGTAAGGTTAACTGTTGTGTGTTACAGGTTTGGTGACTTTGTGATTTGCATAAAATTTGTCTGTCTTTGAATTGTATCACATTCTAATGGTTAGAAAACTTTTGCCAAAGTTGGAGGTATTTTTTGGGATGGTCTAGCTTAAAATATATATGTAGAGTAACAAAAATGGAATTTGTGTGAAGTTAGGGGGCAGAGCAAGTAGTCATTGGATATAGCTGCTAACCCAAGTTTCCATGAGAGGCTTGAGTGGCCACTAATTGGGGGAGACAACTTGTAGATGCAAAAGACTGTGGACAGAAAAAACATGGTGGTTTCAAATCTGAGCCCCAAGTCACAGGGCGGATGCTCCAAATTCTAGGAGTTGATTTGTATTTGGTCTGTTTGCTCATGGGCAACTCTATGTGACATGCTTGGGTAAGGAGCCCTAGGTTTCTTTTTTTGTTTCATTTTGGAGGAATTGACTTATTTAACAATTGTTAGTGATCCTTCCAAGCAAATCTAAAATGTCTCTTTTTTTGTGAATAAAAATCCAGTAGTAGTATTTCTAACTCGTTTAACTGTCAATCTTTATAGTAGGAAAAGAAAGCAATATTAATAATAAATGGGAAAACTGTAATAATCCTACCTGTTCAGTTCCTATGAGGGCAATAACATTGCTACTCAGCAGTGTGAAGCCTTTGCCTTGGTATTGGTGGGGCCGTCCTGTCTCAATAGGTTGTAGGAAACAGCAATGCCGGGAATAGTTCTTAGAGAACGTAGACTCCCTTTGATACTGGGTGAATTCATTCTGAAGCTATTACAGTTTCAAGTAAACAGTGTGAGAATGTGTACAGCGAGAACATTGCTGTTTAGTCACCAGTTTATTGTATGTCTGTGGTTAGTAGGAGTCATGAAGCTACAGTCTTGAGTGAGAAGTAAAAAACACTGAGTTTGTCAGCATAGACAGAAATGCCAAGTTATAAAAATATAGTTCCAATTATGTATTGTAGTTGCAGTTGAAATGAGGATTTATTTCCCCAGTTGGGGAAAGCTTTTTGAGAAAAAAGAATGGCATAATCTAGTAAGGTGCTTGTTGGTTTACTTGCCTGGAGTGGAGAGTCCATGGCAGAAAATAGGGAGAAAAAAAAAAAAAAACAGAAAATAAGGAGAAGTGCTAAATGGGCTATGACACCGGAACTCCAATTATTTATATACTAGGCCATGATAACTGTAAGGTAGAGTATTATGGAATGTTGGTTGGAGTCCATGTTGAGGAGTTGGGATATGATACAGTAAGGAATAAATTAGTTGCTTGATGAATTGTGTGTTTGAGTCCTGTATTAGGGTAGTGATTGTAGAACTAAATAAGGATAGAAAAGAAATCCCATGAAAGAAAAACTGATAAAACTTGGCAGAAGTTTAATATGAAGCTAACAAAGTTTATTGAAGCCTCACTCTGTTGAATTTAGATCTTAGAGGCTGTTGCATCGGAGACAGTGTGGCTTTATAAAAGAGTCTTCGAAGTTGAAAGTAAGACATCTTAAGATTTTGAATCTAGATAGGTTCTAGTTTGGGCTGTGTGTCAGAATCTGGGATTTTTGGGCAGCCCGGGTGGCTCAGTGGTTGAGCGTCTGCCTTTGGCCCAGGGCCTGATCCTGGAGACCCGGGATCGAGTCCCACGTCAGGCTCCCTGCATGGAGCCTGCTTCTCCCTCTGCCTGTGTCTCTGCCTCTCTCTCTCTCTCTCTCTCTGTGTCTCTCATGAATAAATAAATAAAATCTTAAAAAAAAAAAAAAGAATCTGGGATTTTATCTGACTTGCAATCCAATATTTTTTGTTGGGGATTGGTTAAAACTTTGCATAGTGTTTCAGAAATATTTGGCTCATCATTTGGGAAGCACTGCTCTGGAGTTGTAAGGTAGAAGTTGGGTGAATTTGGAGTGGAGGAGAGAGGTTAGTATTTTTTAAGTAGGCTCTGCCCCAGTGCGGAGCCCAGTGCGAGGCTTGAATTCATGACCCTGAGGTCAAGACGTGAGCTGAAATCAAGAGTCAGATGCTTAACCTATTGAGCCACCCAGGCGCTTGAGAATGAAAGATACATTAGCAAGTATTTTTTTGCAGGTGTATATTTACTATCAAGTTGGAATTAAGCTCTTTGGTTCGAGAATATGCTTGATACTTTTGATTTTATGTGAATTTTGAACTTACTTTATTTTATTTTTAAAAAGATTTTATTTATTCATGAGAGAGAGAGACAGACAGACAGACACAGGCAGAGGGAGAAGCAGGCTCCATGCAGGGAGCCCAATGCGGGACTCGATCCCGGATTTCCAGGATCACGCCCTGGGCTGAAGGCGGTGCTAAACCGCTGAGCCACCCGGGCTGCCCTGAACTTCTTATTTTAAAGACAAATTTGGGAAAAGAATGTGGTCTTCCATTTGAGGCAAATGTACATATATGATTTTTGGAGCAGAATTTTCTATTTGTCTTTGCTTTCATTGATGATACCAAGGGATACACATACATGTATTTGAACTTCGGATTTAGTTTTCATAAGAATACAAGTAGAATCCTATACTTACCAATTGAGCGGGATATATACTTGCTATCTCTTTTCCTGAGAATTAATTGGGATAAGTTTGTAAAAAAGCTGAAGAGACTGTAAAATGTTATACAAATACTATAAAAATTATGTTGTTTCCAGGCCTACTTTTATTTGGAATCTATTAGTTTCAAAATATAGATGGATAAAATGTATTTCTAGAAGTTGAAATGCTAGAAAGTTGATACTGAGCATTAGAAAATAGAATTTAAGAAAATCCACAGTTCTTTGGCACAATTTTATCACTTAATATTAATTATTAATATTAATAATTATTATATTAATAGTAATTATTATTTAATATTAATTATTAATTAGTCTTAATACTAATATTAATATTAATTATTCAGTCTTTTAAAATGCTTATTATTATGAATTTGCATTGTAGTATTTATGCAGTTTTGTATCCTTCAAAAATTATGTATAGTTAAAGCATATCTACAGAGCAGACACTGAAATATTTATAAGTAGAGACAGTTTTGGTTGTCATACCTGGAGGGATGCTACTGGCATCTAGTGGGTAGAGGCCAGAGATGCTGCTAAACATCTAACAGTGTACAAGATAGCCCCCCACGACAAAGAGTTCTCTGGCCAAAATGTTAGTAGTGCCAAGGATGAGAAAGCCTGCTATAGAGGAAATTTGAGTCTTTTTACTTTTTTTTTTTTAAATTTCTGATAGCATGCTGTCTTAATTGGTTACTCAAGTTTCATAAACTTACGTATTTCTATCTTGTTCAAACCTTTTTTTTCTCCTAGTGTTCTATGTGCTGCAGCTCTGAAAAATTGACTTTATCATTTATCTTCCAGCATTTTCCATTCTTCATCTTCCAGTTTGTGGTTGGAAAGTAAATCTGATTCTGTTAATTTATAATAGCGATTGAATAACTGATAACTCATGAGGATTATTTAAAAACCAAATCAAATCAGTTGCTTGTTAACCCAGAAAAGCCATAGATTAATAGGATTTTAGTTTCTGTGGGGTAGCTTTAAAGGACTCAGCCAGCAGCTTCTGCAAATCTATCTTCAGAATTAGTTCTACTCAGTTTCAACCTTTCACAAAATATTTTCTTCAAAATTTTAACTCGTAAGTTCTCAGAAACTTTCGCGTCTTTTTTGTACTCTATTCCCCCTTCCTCTTATTATCATCATTAACACCTTTGGCAGAATTGTTTTATTTGCACATCCAAATTTCCTGGAGGAGGTAGAGGTAGATCCTTTGGGATGTCATATGGGAGAAGGGTGAAGTAATGAGAGTGGGCTTAGGATGAAATGCAGGTGTGGGGTAGATGAAATGCAGGTGTGGGGTAGATAATACACCAACAGGGGAGTTGTGGCTGAACCCATTTTGTGTGTGTGTGTGTGTGTGTGTGTGTGTGTGTGTGTGTGTTTTATTTAGGTAGGTTCAAAGTCACAGTCCCTTACATGGGTTACTGTCTGTACTTGTATCTGCACTTATTTGAATGGTATAAAGACATTTCAAATGAACGTGGAAATCTAAATTATGTGCATGTTTCATTTTTGGATTTGTAAGTTGTATTTCATACGTTAGTGGTAGAAATTTAATACATTCAGTATATTTTAATCATTGGTGTTTTGTGCCCTTTGTGATTGATTTAGTTTATAATTTAAAAAAGAGCTACTAATTTTAACTTCTGAGCCAGCTAGTTTTTATTATTTTTAATTTTTAGAAACCAGCTCGTGTCATAAATGGGTGTGTTGAAATATGCTTATAATTGTAGGACACACCCTACTATCTTAAACTTTCATTGGAACTGTTAGGTGTAGATATTTGCTTTTAGAAAATGATCTGACTCATTTCTGGTGAAGAAATTGATACTGTGGCTTAAGTTTGAAGTCACCGTATAGAAGTAACTTTTTTCTAAGAGTGTAGTAAATGTACTTAAATATATTGCTGAAATATAGGACATGATAGTTCCTGGAAGTCAACCTTTGTCATACAAGAGAACAATTTTGTTAGTGGTATTTAGTGCTTCAAGATCAGAGTGAATATATATCAAATATAAGAAGCATTGGTCAACACAGTATGATGTCTAAGACAGAGTTGATGACTCAAGTTTCTCAGGAAGGAAATACACTTTTATGTTGGGGAAAAATGCTCTTGGTACTTAATTTTAGAATTATACAAGTGAAAAGTCTGTTGAAAACAACTTGATTACAAGTAATTTTTCTGAGGAATGGAAATGTGCCAGCCTTAGCTTCTTCTTACACATCCTCTCATTTATTGTAATTGAGTTTTTCTGTAAATAGGAAGATCTGTAATGTCAAAACATGTTTGCAGATTTTTTTACCCCATTTTTAAAATTGTAGAATAAAATTTCTTTGATACAGTAGAAAAAAAGTTTATGTAATATTGCTATCCCACACAAAGATGATGATGTTGACCCATCATCAGCAAGATATATTCTGATTATTTTTTCATCTTGATGTTAATGAAATTTTCATTCTATGTATTTTGCCCTATTCTTATATTTAATTTAGATTAGGGGCAGCCCGGGTGGCTCAGCGGTTTCGCGCCACCTTCAGTCCAGGGCCTGATCCTGGAGACCCGGGATCGAGTCCCACGTCGGGCTCCCTGCATGGAGCCTGCTTCTCCCTCTGCCTGTGTCTCTGCCTTTCTTTCTCTCTCTCTCTCTCTCTCTCTCTCTCTCTCTTTCTCTCTCTCTCTCTCTCTCATGAATAAATAAATAAAATCCTAAAAAAAAAAAAAAGATCGGAACAAATGATTGTAGGTTTTGGATTCAAAAGTTGGGAATGAAGCTTTTATTTGCAACATTCCTGGAAAGTAAGATGCTACCAGCCCATGAACTATGGAAAATATTCATAATGTCTAGCATTAATGGAATACTTATTAAACGCCAGGCACTGTTCTTAGGGTATTTTGTGTCTTAACCTAATCTTTACAACATCCCTGTAAGGTAGGTTCTGTTATTTTCATTTCACAAACAAGGGAGCAGGATCAGGGAGGGTAATTTCTTCAATTGTCAGAGAAATCAAAAAGCAATTAATTGAGGAAAACTAGGGTTTGAATATGGTCGGTTAGTCTGACTCCAAAATTCATGCTTTTTTTTTTTTTAAATAAAGATTTTATTTATTTATTCATGAGACACACACACACACACACACACACACAGAGGCAGAGAGACACAGGCAGAGGGAAAAGCAGGCTCCATGCAGGGAGCCTGATGTGGGACTCGATCCCAGGACTCCAGGATCAGGCCCTGGGGCTGAAGGTGGCGCTAAACCACTGAGCAACCCGAGCTGCCCCAAATCCATGCTCTTAAACACTATACTACCTCTAAGAAACATATCTCATGCTTTAAAAGACATCGGATAGTGAAGTTGTTAGATTCTGCCTTAGTACTAAGATTGAATCATTTTGGAATCAATTTAGACTCTTTGTACTTATAATATTTGAGCCATTTGGCTTTTGGTCAGTCAAGTTCTTTACAAGGTTTTTGTTTTTGTTTTTGTTTTTTTTTCCATTAGAAAATGTTTACAATTAAGGAGAGGAAAGCACCTTATAAATAAATATATATTTATTCATAATACCATATCAATTGTGTTATAAATTTGTGTATGTTCATTTTTAAAAGCTTGAGGATACATGTTAAATCATTGAATGGTGAGATATAATTTATATATTTCTACAGTAATCAGAAAAGAAAACTTTTTTAAAAGCAAGTTATCTATAATAAAAATTGATATCCAGAGTCATCAGACTTTGAAAAAAGTTACAAGAAATAAAAATACTGTTATTCTCAAACTGTAAAAAGGAAGATACTTTCTAAACTCTTCTGTGGCAAGGAGACGAAGTTATGTTTTTTCCTACTTCTTAGGACTTCCTGGCCATTTTTCTACTACTCTTGCAAACTAGGTGATTTTCTGGTATTGCTTCGCTTTTTCCCCAGTTTTTTTCAAATAAATTTGAAAATTAATTATGTTTTCTTTATTAGATCCAGTCTAGTTATCCTTCACCAATTTTACACATAGCCATTTATACTCAGTATATACTATGTTTTTTCTGAACTTTATATCTTAAAAGCTTCTATACTTTTTGAGAGGTTGGAAGTATATATAGTCCAATTAACATTTATCTACCATTTATCTACCTAAATTTATTAATGGTTGTCTTTTGCCATGCTCGCTTTATCACTCATTTGTAAAAATATATGTAAAAAATATGTATTTATTTATATATTTTTTCCTCGGAACCATTCAAAAGTAAGTTGTACCGATAAATACAGTACTAAATAAGATTACTTTCTCTTTTTAAGTGTGGGGATGTTTAAATTTCCAGTGAAGCTTAAAAGTACTAGGCACCATGTGAACTTATTACATGCTTTCTGAAGGCCAGATTTCTGTCAACTACAACTAAGGACCAGAAGGCAAAACGTTGGTATGCTTTTACATATGGGTAAAATAAAGTAACCGTAGAGAAATGAGACGTTGACAGAATATTGCAGGCTGGAGCTATTTTATGTAGGAACAACGGCCCAATAACATAATAGCCTAAGGTTATCACATTTTTATGACGATGTTAAAGGTGCTGTTAAAGTTGAGGAAAAAATTTATGATGGCTCAAATGGAAAGATATTTGGACATAGATAAACTTCAGTTATCTAGAATTTTTCCTCAATGGAAGCTGTTATTTTCCACTGATGTCAGATTACTAACATCTTACTTGTACTTCAGGTTAAATGTATTTTATTTTCATCATTGAGGGATAACAGATTTGTTTCTCCACTGCTAAGGACTTTACATGAGAACCTCGTTAGTGAGTATTCTGTTCTTTATTAGAAGGAATAAAAGGATGTAACAACCTTTGAGTCCTTCTTGGGTAACCTCTTTCATTTGCCTTGCATGGATGTTATATCAGAGTGATAAGAAAAGTTCCAGGTCTGTTTTCAGAGGCAACATAGAAGATTAGTTCTTTTTCATTATTGCTTTGTTTTTTACTTATAGAATTGATGGCTGTGTTTCCTTTTGTACAAATCTAGTTCATGAAAGTAAAGGACTTAGAGGAAGAAAATAGTCTTCACAAATCACATGCTAACTTGAATTTTAACAGACCTTTGGAAGAAGTAGTTTCTGTTCCTGGATTTACTTATTAGTTGCTTTAAATAACCCCTAATATAGTGATGACCCCCATATTTATTTGTATTTCTAGCCTAGACCTCTCCCTTGAATTCCAGTTTCCTGTATCCCAACTATATATATTGGGTTAAATGGCTAGTGGGAATCTCAACATGTCCAAAACCAAACGCCTGATTCCCCTCACACCATACCTTTTCTCCTGTGGTCTTTGCCATCTCAATAATGGGAGCTCCAGTCTTGAGTTGCTCATGCCAAAAATTTTATTCTTTATTCTTTCTCATACCCTTTGCATGCAGTTCCTGTCAGCTCCTTCTGCAAAGTATGTGCAGATTTTGAATACTTCTCACTAGTTCTACCGCTACTACCCTGATTGATACAAGCCAGCATCCATCTCAATTTAATTACTGTAAACTCTGCTAACTGTTCTTTCTCCCTGTTCTCTTGTTCTCCTAGTCTTTTTTCAACATAGCAGTCAATGTGATCCTGTTCAAAAGGTACTCCTTTTGTCAAAACCATTCACTGGCAAATTGTACACTTTAAGATGTTTCAAATGGTGAGTTTTATGTTATGTGAATTGCACTTCAAAAAAAAGCAATGGCAAAATAAGTAAATTTAAAAAGCCCCATTCAGTGGCTTACTATTTTAAGTAAAAGCCAGAGTTCTTCTAAGTGGCTTGTGAGGCCCTATATGATGTATATTGTATGCTTATCTCTTCTGCAGTACCTCTACAGTTCCCCCCTTTGTTTCTGCTCCAGCTACACGGACTTCTAAAAAAAATGGCAAGTTTGTTCCTATCTCAGGGACTTTGCCCTTGTTGGTCCTTTTACATGCAACACTTCCCTTCTAGATTGCTGTAGTATCTACTCTCTTTTTCATTTTTAAATTAAAACTACTTTAAAAATAGTGGTGAAATACACATAACAAAATTTATCATGACCACTTTGTGCAATTCAGTAGTGGTAAGTATGGTTTCACTTTTCATAGTTTCAGTTTACCCAAGGTCCATTCCCGTTTAGAAGTAGATGATTCTCCTGACTTAGGGTGAGAAGGTCAGTATTAGACTCTCTGTCACAATGCCTGTGTCATTCACCTCACTTTATCTCATCACATAGGCATTTTATCATCTCATATCAGCACAAGAAGGAAGTGTGATTACTTTACAGTAAGGTATTTTGAGAGATACCACATTCACATAACTTTTATTACAATGTTCTCATTGTCCTATTTTACTGTTAGTTATTATTGTTAATCTCTTATAATGCCTAATTTATAAGTTGAACTTTATCATAGATATGTATGTATAGGAAAAACCATCTGTCCAGGATTGGTGCTATTGTTTCAGACACCTACTGGGGGGTCTTGGAATGTATCCATTTCAAATATGGGAAGAGAAGGACTACCATACACTTACTTTGTTGTACTTAGCTTTCTTTTAAGTCTTTGCTCAGATGTTAGTGAGGTCTTCCAATTACTTCATGTAAAAAGACCAACCCTTTCCTTGGCATTCTATTTGCTAACCTGATGATAAAACTCTTAGAGCCATCTAAAGTTATTTACTTATTTTATTGTCCATCATCCTTCTCTAGAGTAAAGCTTCATGAGGTCAGTAACTGTTTTGTCCACTGCTGTATTCCCAGCACCCGAAACACCCACCATCTAGGGTATTAGTAAGCGCCTATTATATGTGTGTCAAGTGAATAGGTAAATGAATATTGAACTAAATGGGTTTATTTTTTAAGAATTATGTAAGAATCATGGGGGTCCCTGGGTGGCTCAGTGGTTTAGAGCCTGCCTTTGGCCCAGGGCGTGATCCTGGAGTCCTGGGATTGGGTCCCGTGTCGGGCTCCCGGGACGGAGACTGCTTCTCCCTCTGCCTGTGTCTCTGCACCGCCCCCCCCCCCAAATCATGAATAAATGAATTTTAAAAAATCTTTAAAAAAATAGAGAATTATGTAAGAATCCTAAGTTTCTAAGCACATCTAGAAAAAAGCTTTGAAAGTTTCTAATTAGTCTTTTTACCTAAATTGACTTTAAAGAAGAATGAAAAAAGAATAAAGAGGAATGAAACTACCATTTTTGTTAGTGTATTGGTTTTGCTTACTGAGTATTTTTTAATGTTCTGTTAATTAAAAAACTAGGTAGGTTGAATGAGTTAGAATTTTTTCTGTAAAAACCAACTAGTATGTATTCCTGTTTTTAAAAATGTTATTTTTTAAAAGATTTTAAAATTATTTTTAAGTAATCTTTACACCTAGTGTGGGACTCAGACTCACAACCCTGAGATCAAGAGTCACTTGCTCCACAGACTGAGCCAGCTAGGTGCCCCTGAAAAGTGTTATTTTTAAATCATTGAGCAGTTGTCATTCCCTGCTCCAAGTTAGACTCCAAGGGGAAATGTAGAATGTCTTCATGCTTACCTAATTATACTTAATAAAACGTATAAACTTTATTGTTAACTTATTAACTTTATGTTAAGATGAAACTTTTAAGATTTATTTATTTTTTTTGAGAAAGAGAGTGCACATGTGCACGAATAGGTGGAGAAGCAGAGGAAGAAAATCTTCAAGCATACTCTCTCTCCTTTGTGTGGAATCCCACTCCAGGGCCTGATCTCATGACCTGAGCCAAAACCAAGAGTCAAAAGGCAGCCTAACCAACTGAGCCACCAGGCAGTCACCCAAAGATGAAACTTTTAAAAGCCCATTTTCATTTTGGAATAAATTTAGATTCATAGAATGTTAGAGCTAGGGAAGTTTTGTAGTCTTAGGTGGATCACTTAACCTCTCTGTGCCTCATTTTAAGATTAATTATACTTGTTCTGTACAGTTGTTATAACAGTTAAATTAGATAATTTAGCCATAACTTACTGAATTTTTACTTACTATATACTGTATACTATTCTAAGCCATATATATATATATATATATATATATATTTATTTATTTATTTATTTATTTATTTATTTAAAAGATTTTATTTGGGATGCCTGGGTGTGTCAGTGGTTGAGCATCTGCCTTTGGCCCAGGGCGTGATCCTGGAGTCCTGGGATCGAGTCCCACGTCGGGTTCCCTGCATGGAGCCTGCTTCTCCCTCTGCCTGTGTCTCTGCCTCTCTCTCTCTCTCTCTCTTCCTCTCTCTCTCTCTCTGTGTGCCTCTCATGAATTAATAAATAAAATCTTTAAGATTTTATTTATCTTAGACATAGGCAGAGACATAGGCAGAGGGAGAAGCAGGCTATCTGCAGGGAGCCCAACACGGGACTTGATCCCAGGACTCCGGGATCACGCCCTGGGCGGAAGGCAGATGTTCAACCACTGAGGCACCCAGGCTTCTCTATATAGTTGTTTTAATCCATGTAAAAACACTTTAGGTTCAGAGACTGCTATTTCACCTGATTTACAGATGGGGAAGAAACTGTGGCACAGAGAGATTAAGTAGCTTTTCCAAGATCCCTAAATTAAGTAAGTGGTAAAGCTGAGATTCTAACTCATGAAGTTTAGTTCTACTTATAAATAAAGAAACTGCTTGCTAAACTGTTAGAACATAAAGTTAGATATGTTGACCTGCCATGGTTATTGAAAACTTAGTTGCAATGGGACTATGAGAGCTATAATTGTCCAGAAAGTCATGCAAAATGGTGATAAAAACTGCATATGTAATTACAGAGACATGCAACTAAAATGCAGTTGTAGCATCAGTAGAAGATTTTGAAAAAAATTACCTGCTGAATAAACCTGTAATAATTTTATTTTTAACAAATTGCATTTTGCAAATGCTGGGCCTGGTAGAAATTCTGGTACTTCTTCTTGGTAAGTATCGTTAGACCACCTATTTTCTGATGATTGATTTGTACTGCTTTTATCAGCAAGATATAGACTCCTTTCTTCATAAATATGAATGAAAATAGAAATTTCCATGAAACATTGTGTGGATTCATTAATTTTTTAAAAAAAATTTTAACATATAGTGCAGTATCGGTTTCTGGTAGACTTAAGTGATTCATCATTTACTTGTAACGCACAGTGCTCATCAGAACATGTGTGCTCCTTAATACCCATCACCCATCTAGCCCATCCCCCACTCACATCTCTCCTTCATCCCTCAGTTTGTTCTTTATAGTTAGGAATCACTTTTGGTTTGTTTCCCTCTCTCCTTTCCCCTCCCCCCTTTCCATATGTTCATCTCTTTTCTTTCTTAAATTTCACATATGAATGATATCATATGGTATTTGTCTTTCTCTGACTTACTTCACTTAGCATAAAACACTAGCTCTGTCCATGTCATTGCAAATGGCAACATTTCATTCTTTTTGATGGCCGAATAATATTCCATTGTATATACACATCTTTATTCATCAGTTGATGGACACGGGTCCTCTCTATAGTTTGACTGTTGTTAATAATGTTGCTATAAACATAAGAGTGATACACCCCTTTGGGATTCATTCATTCTTAAATATTTATTGAGTACCCATTTTCTGTGTCACTCTGTTCTACGCACTGAGGATACATCACTGAACAAAATAAAGTCCTTATTTTCATGGAATTTATATTCTGTTGGTGGAGGGATATATGTCAACAGGAAATAATAATAAGAAAGCAGAATTTTATTATTTTTTTAAAGTTTTATTTATTTAAATAATCTCTATGCCCAGCATGGGGCTTGAACTCACAACCCCAAGATCAAGAGTTGCATGTTCTTTTGACTGAGCCAGCCAGGCACCCCTAAAGCAGGATATTAGAATGAGAATGACTGGGACATATGCTTTTAGATAGGGTGTGACCAAAGAAAGCTTCTGAAGAAGTTGAGTAGATACCTGCATAAAGTGTGGTGTTCAATCCTGCTTTGGGAGATCCTCTAGTCAGAGGGACAATAAGGAGACTAATGTGGTACATAGAATAAGGGGAGAGTGGTGAGATAGTTACAGGAGTTGAGTAGGGAAATGCAGTCCTTTATAAAGGCTCATGTTCAGCCTTGTAAGTCATGATTAGGACTCTGAGCAGTTGGGAAACATTTGGAAGTATTTGAGCAGAGGACAGACATAGCATGACTTTACTTGAACCATCACTCTGTCTCCTGTGTGAAAAATAGACTGCATAGTAGGGGCAAGAGTGGAAGCAAAGAGGCCAGTTATTTGTCATAGTTTTTGATTGTCTAGAACCTTTTGAACCTTGCTATGTTTGGCACTGATTTTCAGTCTTAGGCATTCCATCTTCCTAACTCAGATTCCCAGTCTCTTCATCTGCAGCTAGGACACAGGCATGTAAACTAGTCTTCTGAACTAGGCTCCTAATCAGAAGCCTAATTGGAAACCTGGGTTCTGAATGGAGCAGACATGTTTGCTTGCTGAAGTTTTGCCAATAGGGTACATCTCTCAGACAGTTTTTTTTTTTTTTTTTTTAGAGTTTATTGTTTTAAGTAATCTCTACCCTCAACGTGGAGCTTGAACTTCAAACCCCGAGATCAAGAGTTGCACGCTGTACCGATTAAGCCAGCCAGGCGCCCCAACATTTTAACAGATTTCCCCTTAGTTTTCTCTGGTAGAAAAGTGGCATTGGAGAGGCAGAGCAATGTTGGTGTTTTTCATGTGATGTTTTTGGGCTAACTGTGGTATACGTTGCTGGCTTTTGGGGATACCTGCATAGTCTTGAAGAAGATAAAAGTAGAAAGGCTTTCTGCATTAATGTCAAGTAATAGATATTACTTCAAGTAAGAGGTTATTGTATGGGAAGTATGGGAATTGAATAGGATCATAATGGAGAATAGTATTTATGGAAAAATATATAGGTTCTAGGTCAAGTTTCTTATGTAGGATTTACATGTTGATTTGCAAAGAACACAAAATTTTGGATTCCTCTTTATGTCTGCTGTTATTTTGCCTGATTCATGATTTCTCTTGGTTCAAGCTTGATATTACAGAAGCAATGATATAGTTAGTACTAGGGCATATATATTTATGTACTGATGTAATGTGGGACAGTCCAGCAAGTAACACGGATCAGGAATAGAGTACATTTGACTCAACAGTGTGAGTTAGGATGGCACAAGTTTACTTATGTGCAGATTTTATTTGATAAATGCAATACGATACTGTAGATGTATTTTTTCTTCCTTATGATTTTCTTAGTAACATTTGCTTTCCTCTAGTTTACTTTATTGTAAGAATACAGTATATAAAACATGTAACATACAAAATATGTGTTAATTGACTATGTTATTGGTAAAACTTCCAGTCAGCCACAGGCTGTTAGTAGTTAAGCTTTTGGGGATTCAAAAGTTGTATGTGTATTTTCAGCACTTACACACAGGGGTGTGTGTGTGTGTATTGGTGCCCCTAATTCCACGTTATTCAAGATTAGGAATTGAGTAGACAAATAGGTACTTTAGAAGAAAGGAATCCGGAAGATCTGCAACAAGGGGAGATCAGTATAAAGGTGAGTAGGGCAGAGGCCAAGCTCTGTTAAGATAGAGTTGAGGAGGGATGCCTGGGTGGCTCAGCGGTTGAGCATCTGCCTTCAGCCCAGGGCATGATCCTAGAGTCCTGGGATCGAGTCCCACATCGGGCTCCCTGCATGGAGCCTACTTCTCTCTCTGCCTGTATCTTTGCCTTTCTCTCAATCTGTGTCTCTCGTAAATAAATAAAATCTTTAAAAACAAAAAAAAGATAGAGTTGAGGAGGTGGATGAATACTTAACTGCATCAGTGTGATTTGGTGATAGAGCTGCATTCTGCCCCTGCTTTTTGAGCTTTTGACTAGTTGCTAAAGTACAGGAACAAATCTCAGTTGAGTAGGTCCAGACTCTATGTGGGAACAGGCAATTTTGTGATATCTAACTGAGCTAAGTAGTGCAGAGGGTTGGAGATTGGCATGGGCTCCTGTGGAGTAAACTGTGCCAATTTCATTCACTAGCTGTGGAAATCAAGGGTATACGTATATATTTTTTGAGTCTTTAAAAGGTATGTTCTTATTTGGTATTTTATTATATGGTTTTCCACATCTTAGAGATAGATGTCAATTTAGGTTTTGAAAGGTTGCTGCTGTGTGCTGTGTTTTTATATATTTTTCTCTTCATTTTTTTTTTTTCTTGGAAGATTTTGTTTCTAGGTAATCTCTGCACCCAACATGGGGCTTGAACCCACAACTCTTGAGATCAAGAGTCATATGCTCTGTGACTGAGCCAGCCCCTAGCCCTTCTCTCCAGTTTTTTTATAGTTACATCAGAAATGTGAATGGTGGTTTGCCTTGTTTATGATGAGGATGATAGAATCATGAAGTTATTGAAATGAGAATTCTCTTCTTGGCACTGCTTCCTATTTGCTTTGTGATTCTGGGTTTGTTACATATCTCTCAAACCTCGGTTTTCTTTAAAATGGGCTGATAGTTCTTACTTTATAGGTCTTTTGGGTGGATTAAATGAAAAAAAAATGTAGAATACTACAGAGCCTGGCAGATTGGAAGCGCTCAATAAATTTTACTTATTATTAGATCCAGTTTTTTTAAAAGAATTTTTAAAAAAAGATTTTATTTGTTTATTCATGAGAGACACACAGAGAGAGGCAGAGATACAGGCAGAGGGAGAAAGCAGGCTCCATGCAGGGAGCACCATGTGGGACTCAATCCTGGGGCTCCAGGATTGCCCTAGCTGAAGGCAGACTCTCAACCGCTGAGCCACTCAGGCATCCCGATTAGATCCAGTTTTGAACATTATTTAATTAAATATTTAAGTTTATCTAATTGAGATATTTTTTGTACATAGGAAGCTATCAGTGTAGACTTAAAGCAATTAGAATATATTTTAAAAATAAGCATATGTAGTTTGGGATTTTTAACTTTTCTGTTTAAAGCTGTGACATGTGAAGCTTTTTTTTTTTTTTTAAACAAATGTCTTTTAGCCAGATTTTCATGTGAATTTTAAAATACTAGATTTCTAAAATAGGAATGGGAAAAAACAACCTTAGCATCATATTATGAATATGATAAAAACTAAAGATACTCTTGTAAAAATCAGGAGCAAAGTAAAAATGCTCTACTGTTACATGGTTTGTTAACCCTGGTTACTGTATTAAGTTTTTAAAAAGAGAAATACAAATAGATGAATAAAAAATTAAATAAGAAAAGCAGAATCAACAAAGTACCAGCTTAAAAAAAAAAGAGAGAGAATAATGTTCTTAGAATTTTGCATGCAAAATCAAGGAGCTCAAGAATCCCCTGCCAAGGCACATGGATCTCCTGTTAGAACTCGAGTTGTAGGGGAAGAAAAGATGGTTTATTTATTTATTTATTTTTTTTGAAAAGATGGTTTATAACTAGTCAATAAGTGCTAAAGTGACTTTCTACAGATTCATACCTGTTTTGTAATGCTCTGCTTATTCAACTCTGCTGTTGGAGTATGAAAGCAGTGATAGAAAATACGTAAACGAATGAGCATATAGCTGTGTTGCAAAGACAGGTGGTCAGCTGGAATTGGCTTTTGGGTTAATATACTTACCTCTGTTTTACATTATTTTGACACTTTTTCTCATCAGTACGTTACCTGTGATATCAGGTAAGGCGTTTCTTGCTTGAATGATAGCCCTATTAATATACTATTAAATGCTTAGATTGAAGCCAGCAGGTAGAACAAGAAAGGTACAGCTGCAGGTAGAAGTCAGGGAATTTCTGTCTACAGAAAAGTTGCAGATTTCTGAAAGTTGGATGTGCATACAGATCACTGGGAATCACATAGGTCTTGTTACATCCTGATTTGCTTGGGGGATTCCAAAGGGGAGACCAGGATTTTGCATTGCTAACAGTTCCCCAGGAGATACCCATGCAGCCAATCCCCAAAACACAATTTGAATAGCAAGGTTCTGTGTCAAGACTGAAACATCCACAAACACAAATTTCCAGTCTCTGTGGTAATAGTTAATGAATGAACTCATTTGAATCCATGGGAGTAGTAGGCTCCCAGTTTTTCTTTTAGCTTTTTAGCTTAATGTTGAATTGGAACTTCAGTACCACTACAAAGTCCTTGAAAATGATAGTTTCTACTTTTATTTTAATTTAATTAATTTAATTTAATTTAATTTAATTTTGTTTTATTTATGAGAGACACACACACAGAGAAAGGCAGAGACACAGGCAGAGGGAGAAGCATGCTCCCTGCAGGAAGCCCAAAAGGGGACCCGATCCTGGGACTCAGTCAGGCCCCGAGCAGAAGGCAGATGCTCAACCGCTGAGCCACCCAGGCATCCCTAGTTTCTAGTTTCTTAACTGGTATTTTCCCTTGATGTTTGGTTTCCCCTGATGTTCTTTTGGTACCTGTGATCATTAGTTGCATTTAATTTTTTTGTTTTCTCCATTTCTTACTACATATGTCTTATTAGCAAAAGTATAGTTATTTATGGGGCACCTGGGTGGCTCAATGGGTTAAGTGGCTGCCTTAGGCTTAGGTCATGATCCTGGGATTGAGCTCTGCATCAGGCTTCCTGCTTGATGGGCAGCCTGCTTCTCCCTCTCCACCACTTGTGCTTTCTTGTATGCTCTTTCTCAAATAAAACCTTAAAACAAACAAAAATATATTTATGAATAATGAGTCATTACATGTTGCTTAGTAGTTTCTTGGAGGTGAGTGGAATGTTGAGTTCATTAATTTTCCTTAAAGAGGACAAATTGTGGGGCACATGGGTGGCTCAGTCAGTTAAGCATCTGCCTTTGGCTTAGGTCATGATCCCAGGGTTCTGGGATGGAGCCCTGCATGGGGCTCCCTGCTCAGTGGAGAGTTTCCTTCTCCCTCTTTCTCTGCGTGCTGCTCCTCCTACTTGTGCTCTCCCTCCCTCTCTCTCTTTGTCAAAAAAATAAATACAATCTTTAAAAAAAAAATAGAAGACATTGTAATATTTGAGTTGTCTTTGTTTTTGATTCTGGACTTTTGTTTTAGCAAAATTGTGTAACTTAGGGAAAGGTAAAAGAAGGGCCAGATAGCCATATGCCTACCAGATTGATTCAACACTTTTCTGTAAAAATTTTTGATTAGCTTTGTTGAGGTATAATTTCCATAAAGTAGATTCCAATGATTTTAAGAAATATATGTAGCCATATAACCACTACCATAATATTAGAACATATATCAACCTATAAAGTTCCCTTGTGCTCTTTGTAGTCAATTGGAAATACTTTGTGATATCCCTTTTGATTTCTCCTTTGACCTGTGGGCTAATAGAAGCATGCTAAGTTCCTGATATTTAGGGATTTTACCACACATCTGTTACTGATTTAATTGCACTGTAGTCAGAGAACATACTGCATGATTTCAGCCTTTTTAAATTTATAGAAACATGCTTTATGGCCTAGGATTAAGGTCTGTCTTGGCGAATATTCCATGTGTCCTTGAATATCCTGTTGTTGGTTGGAATGTTTTGTGAATGTTAATTGGATCAAGTTGTTTGATAGTGTTCAAGTTTTCTGTGTTTTTATTTTTTGTCTACTTGTTCAGTGAGGACTGTTATGATTTTCATCTATAATTATAATTCAGTTCTGTCAACTTTTTCTTCATGTGCTTTGAAGCTCTGTTAGTAATACACATTTTAGGATAGTTAGGTCCTTTTGATGAATTGGGAAATGTTTTTCTTTACCCCTCATAATTTTTTGTTTTGAAATTTACTTTGATAATACCATAGCTACTCCATCTTTCTTTGAACTGTTTGTATGGTATAACTTTCCTCACCCTTTTTACTCTAACTCATCTTTACTTTTTTATTTAAAATGTCTTTTGTGTAGCCTTTATTTGCCTTTTCCTTTTTATGAAAATAAGAACGACTGTTGCTCATTTATGTGTTATGTTTAGATCATTTACTTTTTTTTTTTTTTAAAGATTTTATTTATTTATTTATTTGAGCACATGAGAGAGCACAAGGTAGAGGAGTGGGGGAGAGAGAAGCAGACATCTTGCTGAGCAGGGAGCCTGACACAGGGCTCAGTCCCAGGGCTCTGGGATCATGAACTGAACTGAAGGCAGTCACTTAACAAACTAGTCACCCCTAGATCACTTACTTTTAATGTATTTATTGATATGATTGATTTTAAAACAGCCATCATAATATTTGTGTTCTGTTACTCCCCCCGCCCCCGACTTTTCCTGGGTTCTTTGGGATTAATTTATTTAAAAGACTCTTGGCTTATGTGTTACATCTGTTTGCTATGTTTTTAGAGGTTGTTCCATGGGTGTACAAATAATAATCAATAACGTTGTTCTATGGGTGTACAAATATGTATCAATATTATTTGAAGGTACTTGTGTACCTTCAAATAATACACAATTCCATTTCTCTTCTCCATTGTGATGTTATTGTCATACATTTTAATTCTATATGTGTCATAAATGTCACAGTGTGTTTTTTTTAAAAGTCTTTTAAAAGGATTAAAAAAGAAAAAATTTCTCATATATTCATTATTTCTTGGCACTATTTTTTTTGTCAGTACAGATTTCCATCTGGTATCATTCCTTCTGCCTGTAAAGCTTCCTTTAACATTTCTTGTATTTGCAGGTCTTCTAGTGATGATTTTGTCAGTTTCAGTGTTCAATAAAGGGTTCGTTTCACCTTTTTCTCCCTTTTACCTTTGTTTGTGAAAGATACTTTAACTGGGTATAGAATCTTAGGTTGAGAATTTTTTTTCCCTTAAAGTACTTTAAAGATGTAGCTGCATTATCTTCTGGCTTATGTAGAATTATGCTGTCATTTGTAACTTTTTTCCTCTGTATAAAATGTGTCTTTTTCTAGTTGTTTGCTCTTTTTGTCCCTAGTTTTCAGCCATTAGCCTATGATTTGCCTCTGTGTGGTTTTCTTTTATATTTAATTCTGTTTAAGGTTTGTTGAGTTTCTTGGTTCTGTAGATTTATAATTAAATCTTGTTTCCCTCCTCATGTTTGTTTTCTTGTATGTACCTTAATGTATGGAACATATTTATAATAGCTATTTTAACCTCTTTGTATGCTAATTCCAGAATCTCTGTAATTTCTGTTTCTGAAGTCTGATTTTTCCTCCAGTTATGCAGAAAAATATATTTTCCTGATTTCTTTTTTTTTACATGCATGATAATTTTTGATTGGATGTAGATCATTTGATTATTACTTTTTCGCATGTTTGGTTTTGTCCTTTAGATCTTGTCTGACTATTTTGGTGTATGGTTAAACTACTTGGAGTCTGTTTAATCCTTTGGAAAATGTGTAAAATTTGTTAGGGTAAGGTCCACAACAGCTTTAATGTATGGCTAATTTTACCCCGTGAATAAGGTGATGTTTTTCTGAGGGCTATACCCAATGCTCCACAGATTACAGGTCTTTCTTTCCTGCACGGTAGGAATATGAACACTTCTCAGCTGTTAATTGGCTTTGAAGATTGTTCTGCTGACTTTTTTTTGTGTGTGATTAGTTTTTCTGGCCTGAGATAGTTTATTTTCCCATATGTTCAGACTCGTACTCAGCAAAACCCTTAAGTGGACCACTTTTTACATCTCAGAGTGCCCTCTCTGTTCAGCTTTTTCTTGGCTGACCCACGAATTCTGAATGCCTGACCTCCCTGAATGTGGGTATCTGGCTCCTCAATTCCTGAGACCCTCAAGCTTTTTGGGTTCTTCCACCCTGCACATTGGTCTGGAAACTACTTGTAGTTAGTGAATTGGGCTGGTTGTAGATTTCACCTCATGTGCTTATCTTATGTATTTTGTACAGTTTTCTAATTGCTTATGGTAGTTGTAGATTAAATTCAGTCCTTTTTTCTCAATTATAGCCAGAAGTGGAAACTGATGTAACAGTTTACATCCTTTTTCTTATTGTCCTGCCTGGAATCCCTTCAATGAAAATTATGCACGTCAATTTACTCCTGAATACTTGAAAATATAACTTTAAAAGTTCAGAATATTCTATTATATAGCTACAATGCTATTGTATGAAGCTGTCGTATGAAGAAAATTAACAAGATCCTAATATTATCTAAAAGTGATTCCACTTTGTTCAGGATTGTTTTCAAATGTTTTTTAATTTTATTCTTAATTGTATTATTTTCTATTTTGCTTTTTTGTTTTGTTTTGCTTCTTTAGTTGTTTTTGCTCTAGCATATTTGGACAATGTTTATGGTTGTGTGGCTTTTCTCTGCCCTGTTGTTTTTTTGCTGTGATATTATGTGGATAGTTTTTTTCCCTTTTTTTCTGAGCCAAAGTTTCAGGGGCTATTTTGTGTTTTAATTTTGTCCAGTCATGGAGTCATGACCATATTCAACCTTTTTGAGAATTCCAGAGCTCTGTTCTCCTTTGAGATTTAAAAATAAGTGAATTGTAGGACTTCTGAGCATTAGGGACAGCATCAGGAGTCCAATGTGTTATACTTTTCCACTTTCTCATTAGAATATTCTGTTTATTGCCTTGGCTGCCTGTTTGAGAGATTATACCATTAGTTATGCCCAGTGTTGTATTAGTGCACTGACTGTCTTGAAAACAAGAAAAAACCCTCTGATTTGTAGCCTTTTCTAACCTCAGTGGTTTAAGTTACTGGCCCCCTCCACTCCCACCCCTGGCTGATTTCAGGCTACCAACATAATGTCAATGAATGCAGAATTGGAAAGAGCTCTTCTGCTCGTGAACCTGTATTAGCTTAGCTTAATCCAACACACACTGGCTATATTTTTTTCTTACTTGGTTTCAGTTCTTGAGGAATTTTTTATTGTTTTTTTAATATGTGAGGATGGACTGCTTTTTATAAGTTGTTTTCTTATGGATTCCCCCTTTGTTTTATCAAGTATTAGGGGATATAAATTACATAATCCAGTTTTAATACATTATCTTAACTTTAATGATTTTTTTTATGTTACTGAGATCCTTTCATAAATACTGATATTTAGGCATAATTAACATAGAAACATAAGTCTTATGTAGAAAATGATAATGACATGGACTTGATAACTACATATTTCTGGGTAGCATTTTTAACTTTACCAGTTAAAATCTGTGAATCATGTTTTACCTCAATTATAAAGATTCAGAAAATCATCACTCAGATCCTTTGCCAGTGGAAAGTAAACATTATCTTTCCTTAGAAAATTCCTTTGTGTGGGGGACAGAGAAAACATGACTGTTTAATAACTCTCCCAGTAGTGTTCCATCCATGCAAATAATTGAGCTTTTATCACATGTCACCAGAACAGCAGTAGTTATTGTTTTAAGTTATCAGAAATGGCAGAACACTTAATCTGAACTGTGACTTAAAAAGTTGACTTTTTTGGTGCTGAAAAAGTAGTGGAAGCAGTAACTTTGCAAAGCCAAGATCATGCTGTGGTTAGTCCACTTAAGTACTATTCAGTAATCCAATGGAAATTCTAGATTGATTCTCAAAATAAAATGAACTACCCCAAAGTTCTCATACTACAACTTATTCATTCTTAATTTCTTTTTGATATTTTCTCTTGTGTGGGGTATATTTTAAACCCCAGTATAGACTAAAAATACTTTTAAAGAATATGGATAATGTATAGTATATTTGATTCCATTATTTAGTCTTGATTTTTAAAAGTTTCATACTAGCAGATTTTATCATCTCTTATACCCTGGCTTCATTCTATTGTCTTTGTTAGTTGCAAAGATAACTTTGTATTCTAGTTTTGGACTCCATTCTTGTCATCTCTCTTGAGAGCAGTGCATTCAAGAGTACAGTGAAGTGACTCAGTAATAGTTTAAATTAAATGATCTTTTAATGCTGGGATTTGTGCTAAGCAGTTTATCTGCATTTAAGATAGCCCTTGTCTCTTTTATAGATAAGAGCCCTAAGATTTTAAAAAAGTTAAATAATTACCCAGCTCATCTAGTTAGTCATGGCTAGGAAGTATCAAAATGAAAACTCAGTTCTGTGTTTATTCCTCAATTTATGGCCTTAATTTGTATATATAGGTCTCAAAGGCAAGTGTGGGAGGAGGAAGTAGATGAAGAGATGGAGATGATGATGATGATGATGATGAATAATTTACTAAGCCTCTATGGTATTGTAGGCACTTTGCTAATAACTACACATGGCTTAAATCATAATCCAAACAGCCTTAAGAGAGAGAGATTCTACTTCTCTCCAGTTTTAAAGATGGGGCCCTGAAGCTGAGTTTTCCATTTGGTCAGGGAAAAAAGCTAATAGATGAAGGTAATGGGATTTAAACCAGATAATTTTTTATTCTGGTAAAAAAAATGCTTACCATAAAATTTATAACCTTAAGTATTTCTAAATGTACAGTTCAGTAGTGTTGTATATATCTATCTTGTGCAGTCTTCAGAACTTAAACTAGATGATTTGATGTAAGAATTTGTGTCCTTAACTGTACAATGATTTGTATATATAGAAAATTTAGTGATGGACACTTAGGCTTCATGCAGTACATTAGACAAACCATTATAGTTTCTTTTCTTTTCTTTTCTTTTCTTTTCTTTTCTTTTCTTTTCTTTTCTTTTCTTTTCTTTTCTTTTCTTTTTTTTTTTTTAATTGAAAGAGAGAAAGAGCATGTGCCTGTGAGCATGAGAGGGGGTAAGAGGCAGAGGAAGAAGCAGACTCCCTGCTGAGCAGGGAACCCAGTGTGGGGCTTGATCCAAGACCTTGAGATCATGACCCAAGCCAAAGGCAGACGCCCAACTGAGTGAACCACCCAGGCGCCTCTATGGTTTCTTTAAAAAAAAAAAAAAAAAAAGGTGTTTTGTTTTATAAAAGAGGACAGTTTTCTTTTTCTTTCTTTTTTTTTTTTTTTAAGATTTTATTTACTTATTCATGAGAGACACACAGAGAAAGGCAGAGACACAAACAGAAGGAGAAGCAGGCTCCATGCAGGGAGCCCAATGTGGGACTCGATCCCAGGTCTCCAGGATCACCCTCTGGGCTGAAGGCAGCGCTAAACTGCTGAGCAACTGGGGCTGCCCAGGACAGTTAGTTTCCTTTGGGAAGAAATTTTGATTTCTGAGGTAATCACTAGTTTTGACTTCTGCTCACGGTGAAGATGGAGAAACCAGGACCAGATTTTTCCCCTTGTTTGGGGGGGGGGGGGGAAGAACTAAGGCAACTAGGAAAAAACAGAGAAACCACAGTTTTTAAGACACTAGTCACCAGGTGGTAAAGGACAGTGATCCCTGAGAGGGAGAAACAAATGAGGCAAGACCTATGATTGCTTCAGCTTTCTATCTTGAGAAAATTTCCGTCTGCAATGATGATATGGGAGGGAACCTAAATGGAGGCTAACTAACTCTCTAGGTTGAGAACATGAAACTGAGAGTTAAGGGGAACTAAAGCAACTAGAGTTCACAGACAGAATATCAGAATGAAGAGTGCTGCATAGAGACAGAATCTCCGGCATCTGTAAAGGATTCCCCTACTGTTCAACAGTTGATCAGTGCATACATGTGAAGAAACTGAGGCCAGAGAAAGAAACAGTGCCCCATGTTCACAGAGAGCAAAAAATAGTGCCTGTTCTCACTGGCTAGACTGAAAAAATTCATAATTTGTGGAGCAGTGGGGTAGGCTAGTCAGATAGGTCTTGTTTCAGTAGTGAGGAATAATTAGCCCTACACCGAGTATTTGCCTAACAAATCATAAATCTGCCTAACAAATCATAAATGCAAGACCCAGAAAGATCAAACTGTTTCCAAATAATCATACTTTCTCCTGTAACAAAGCCCAAGAATATCTATAAAAATACAAAAAAGCTTAGCACCCAACAAAGTGAAATTTGTCATGTTTGGCATCCATTTGGTGAAAGATTATATTATAAGGCATGCATTGAAGCAGGAAAACAGCAATCCATAATGAGAGTAATAAGCAATTAATTGGAATCAACCTAGAAGTGACGCAAGTTGTAGAATTAACAGACAAGAACATTATGAGTATTATAATCATATTTCATATATTTAAAAAGTTAAGTACAGACGTAGGAAATATAAAACACAAATCTAACTTGTAGAGATGAAAACTATACTGTTTTCAGTGGAAAATACAGTAGATGGCATTAACAACAGATTAGATATTGCAGAATATTAGTGAACTAGGAGATACAGCAGTAGAAACAAAATGAAAAGAGAAAAAAGAATTTTTAAAAAAGATTATTTACTTATATGAGAAAGAAAGAGCATGAGCAGGAGGAGGAGCAGAGGGAGAAGCAGAGTCCCTGCTGTGCAGGGAGCCAGATGCATGGCTTGATCCCAGGACCTTGAGATCATGACCTGAGTTGAAGGCAGATGCTTAACTGACTGAGCCACCCAGCTGCCCCAAGAAAAAAGGATTTTCAGTGACTATGAAAAACCACTAGTTGACTGTGGGAAAAGTTTGAGTGACCTGGTATAATTTGAGTCCTTCTGGGGAAAGGTGGAGAGAGCTTAAACAAACAAACAAAAAAAAATTGAAGAAATAGTGGTTGAAAAACTGTCCACCCACAGATCCAAGAAGTTCACTGAAATAAAGCTCAAGAAATATGAAGAAGCACTTTGAAATCAAATTGCTCAAAGCCAGTGATAAAGAGAAAAATCTTAAAAGCAAACCAGGGAGGGAAAAGATACATTATATTCAGAGGAGCACAGATAAGGGTGACAGATTTCTTTTCAGAAGGAATACAAGTGAAAAGATGGTGGAGCAACATTTTAAACGTATTTAAAGAAAAAAATACAAACCTGGCAGCCTGGAATGCCCAGTGAAAGTATCTTTCAAAAATGAAGACAAAATAAAGACTTTCAGACATACAAAAGCTGGAAGGGTTTTTTATTTTTTTTATTTTTTTTTATTTTTTTACCAGTAGGAGAAATGTTAGAGGAAGTCATCTAGAAAGAAAATGATACCAAATGGAAATATGGATTCATACAAAGAAAGAACCCTAGAAATGTTAATTAGGGAAGATTTTTTTCTTGTTTAAACATCGTTAAAAGATAATTCTGTTTTAGCCAAAACAGTAACAATATATTGTGAGGTTTAAAGGATATGTATAAGTGAAATATATAATGTCTATAACCTAAAGTCCAGCAGGAGAGGAATGGAAGTATATTAATGTTAGCTTCTTATACCTGAAGTGTTGTTGTAACAGTTGAAAGTAGGCTGGGATAAATTAATGGTATATGCTATAAGCCCTAAAGCAACTACTGAACTAACCAAACAAGAGTTTTGCTGATAACCCAATGAAGAGATGATAATAGAATCATAAAAAATGATAAGTCCGGGGGTGCCTAGGTGGCTCATTTAAGCATTTGCCTTTGGCTCAGGTCATGATCTCAGGGGTCCTGGGATTGAGCCCTGCTGAGAAGGGAGTCTGCTTCTCCCTCTCCCTCTGCCCTTCCCCCTGCTCATTCTCTCTCAAATAAATAAAATCTTTAAAAAAATTAATCCAAAACAAGGAAAAGGGAACAAAGTACAGATGAGTCAAATAGAAATAAATAGCATTGATAGACTTAAACCTAACCATATTAGTAACTACTTTAAATGTAAATGATCTAAATATCCCAATTAAAAGGCAGAGATTATCAGAGTGGATGAAATGCAAGACCGGAGGAGTGCCTGGCTGTCTCATTTGGTAGAACATTTGACTCTTGCTCTCAGGGTTGTGAGTTTGACCCCCATGTTGGGTGTAGAGATTACTTAAAAAAAAAAAAAAAAAAAAAAAAAAGACCCAGTTACATCCTGCCTAGGACAAACCAAGTAGCAAGACACAAATGGGTTAAAAGAATGGGAAAAGACACACTATGCTAGCTCCCCAAATAGAGGGTAATGGCCATATTAATATCAAAATAGATTTTAGGATATAGAATATTACAAAGAATAAAGAATATCATTTGATAATGATAAAGGATGAATTAACCCAAAAGGCATGATAGTCATTAACATCTTTGTGTGTAATAACAGCTTCAAAAATCACTGAAGCAAAGAACTGCAAGGAGAAATAGAAAAAATCACACAGAGATTTTACTACCCCTCTTTCAATAATAGAACAGGTAGATAGAAAATCAGTAAGGATATAAAGACTTAACCCCAGCAACCACCTTGACCTAGTTGACATTGTTTTTCTAATGAACATTTGAGATTTATTTATTTATTTATTTATTTCAGATTTAGTTTATTGGAGAGAGAGAGAACATGAGAGTATGATCAGGGGAAAGGGAGAAGTAGGTTCCTGTGCTGAACAGGGAGCCTAATGCAGGGCTCAATCCCAGGACCCCAGAATCATGACCTGAGCTGAAGGCAGACCCTTAACCAACTGAGCCACCCAGATGTACTGACCTCGTTGTCATTTATAGAATACGCAATAAGAGCAGAGTTGACCTTTCTGGAACATTCACTGTTAATAGCAGAGTACACATTCTTTTCAATTGCCCATGAAATATTCCAAAGATAGATCATATTCTATTATAAAATAATTGTTTCTGAGTTTAAAAAAGCAAGGTTTCTGGCTGTGGTGGGATTAAATTAGAATTCAGTAACAAAGGTAATTGAAAAATCCTTGGTATTTGGAAAGTAGCAGACTTCTAAAAGGACAGGGATCAAAAAGGATATCAGAAAATATGTTGAATAGAACAAAAATGGTAACATAGCAAAATATGTGGGATGCTGCTAATGCTGTATTAAGGGGACATTTATAGCACTAAACATTTGAATTAGAGAAGAAACAAAGTCTTAAATCAGTGGCATTACCTTATGAAACAAAAAGAACAATTAAAGTCAAAGTAAGAAAATAATGAGTTCAAAGTGAAAATTAACAAATAGAAAAAATTGAGAAGATCAGTAAAATCAGTAAACCTCTAGCCACCCTGATCAAGAATGAAAGAGACAAATTATAGATTACCAATATCAGGAATGAATCTATATTCAAGAGCTATAAGAAAACATAATAAGGGCATATTATGAATAACTTTACCTCTATAACAATTTAGGTGAAATGGGTAATTCTTACCAAACCTCATTCAAGAAGTAGATAACCTGCCTAGCACTTTATCTATATATGAAATTGAAATTGTAGCTAAATCTCATTTCAAAAAAAGAACTCTTGGCCAGGATGGCTTTACTGGTGAATTCTACCAAACATTTAAGGAGGAACTAATACCAATTCTATATAAGTATTTCCAGAAAATTGAAAAAAAGGTATTCTTTTCCAACTTCTCTTTTACTCTAATATCAAATCTTGGCAAAGGTAGTACAAATAAGGAAACCTACAGACCAACGTCTCTTGTGACTGTAAAAGATGATACAACGTGACCAAGTGGGGTTTATTTCAGTAATGCATAGTTGGTTTAATGTTAGAAAATCAGTCAATTTAATTCATCATATTAAACTAAAAGGAAAAATGTATATAATTAACTCACTGGGTGTGGAAAGATAAGGTGACAAAAGACAGCATCTGTTCCTGGTAGTTTTTTTTTTTTTTTTTTTTTAAGTCCTGGTAGTTTTTATCAACAAAGTATTCATGAAAAATTTAACCCAATAAAAGACATCAAATGTAAACCTGTGGTTAAAATTTCAAACTTTTATGTGTGGTTGAAATTCCCTTTATGGTAAGTTAAAAAAAAAACAACTGTATGTAAGCTAAAATACATTAGTGAGACAATTGTTTTCATATATATTTATAGGTATTTGAATAATCATGGAATCATATTAGAACTGGAGTGGAAAGTCAGGATGATACTAATTCAAACTGTTTATTTTTTATAGGTCAGTATGGAAATCCTTTAAATAAATACATTAGACATTATGAAGGATTATCTTATGATGTGGATTCATTACACCAAAAACACCAGCGTGCCAAAAGAGCAGTTTCACATGAGGACCAGTTTTTGCGTCTAAATTTTCATGCTCATGGAAGGTGAGTAAATTTATTGATGTGTCTGAAGTTTTCCTATATTTAATCTCAGTTAAAAAGAAGAAATTTTATACCATTAATTTTCCTTCTCTAATGGAAAAGTCCCCATTTGGAAATTCAGCCTGCACTATAATTTGGTATATATGCAAAAAAAAAAAAAAAAAAAAAGGTTTTCTTTTAAAATGCATTATCCTTTTTATATTAAGGAAACAGTCATCCTTAAGCGTTTTTAAATTTATGAATATAGCCCTCTTTGTATTAGAGGATATATCTTTTTCTTTTTTTTAAAGATTTATTTATTTTAGTGACAGAAAACAGGGAGAGGGAGATAGAATCTCAAGCAGACTCTGCATTGAGCATGGAGCGGGACTCAGGGCTTGATATTATGATCCTGAGATCACGACTTGAGCTGAAACCAAGAGTTGGATGCTCAACCGATGGTGCCACTTAGGTGCCCCTAAAGAAGATTCTTTGTTCATAATTTCATGTGTTTTATGGGTTGATATATTTGTCTAATGGGGCCAGCAGTGAAGGTAGCTGGTTTTAGGTCATTAAGACATTTAATTTCTCATTAACCTAGTTTTTTGTTTTTTAAATTTTATTTATTTAGTTTTAGAGCAAAAGCACAGGATTTGGGGGGGGGGAGAATTGGTGGTGGTGAGGGGGAGAGGCAGAGACTGAATCTTTTTTTTTTTTTTTAAAGATTTATTTATTCATGAGAGTCACACAGAGAGAGAGAGAGAGAGAGAGAGAGAGAGAGGCAGAGACACAGGCAGAGGGAGAAGCAGGCTCCATGCAGGGAGCCCGATGCGGGACTCGATCCTGGGTCTCCAGCATCACACCCTGGGCTGAAGGCGGCGCTAAACCGCTGAGCCACCAGGGCTGCCCTAGAGACTGAATCTTAAGCAGGCTCCATGCCCAGTGTGAAGCCCAAAATGAGGCTTGATCTCAGGACCCTGACTGAAATCATGACTTGAGCTGAAATCAAGTGTTGGATGCTTAACTGATTGAGCCACCCAGGTGCCCCTAACTCAGTTTTACCAACTCTAAAATGATAGTTTGTGGACAGATTACCTACTGTACTAATTATTTCTCAGAATTGTTAAGGGATAAAGAACAGGGAGCCAAGAGAGAAGGGTAAAAATCACATCTATTTAGTGCTTTATATGCATTTTCTTATTGAATCCTCTCAAAACCCAAATAAGATAAATACCATTTTATATCTAAGGAAACTAAGGCTCTCAGAAAAGTTAGATAATTTCTTTAAAGTTACACAGCATAAATTTGAGCCAGATCTGGCTGACTTTAAACCCCATATTTTTTTTCTTTCTGTGGGTTAGGGGTACTTACATACAAAATCTTGGAGTATTCTTTGTTAGACTCTGCCTTGCTTTTGTAATTAGTAAATCTTTTCCTTTTGTGCCTTTTCTACTGTTGTAGTCCTGATTTATTGTTCAGTTCCGAATAGATTTCTCAGCTTCTACTCCATTTAACATTAAAGCTATCCTATGGATTTCTACAAGATGACTCTTCCCTTAAATGCTTCCTTTTTCATGTCATCTTATTGCTCTAAAGTCTTCAATTAATGACTATAAGCCAGATTTCTTAAGTTGGCTTTCAGGATTCCCTCAAAATTAATTTGTTTATTGTTCTAAACTTTATTTTGTTTCCCAACATTGTCTTTTTCACCCAGAATGATCTGATTGCTGAGTATACTATGAACAGTTTGTTTTCTTTGTCATTTATCTAAATCTTGGTTCAAGTTCTGCGTCCTTAAAGATTTACTTATACCTTCCTGGGAACCTTTGAATTTGTCAGATGTACCATTGGCATTTGATTTGTTCTTTCTTCCTTTTCATGTGTGTGTTTCTTGTTTATTTTTCTATAACTTTTTTTTGTTGTTGTTCCTCACAAGAAAGCATCATGGTTACTATTTAGTAATGTTTATTATTTATATTTATGCTTAAGTACAGATGTACAGATGCTTAAGGAAGATATTAATGAGGCACCTGGGTGGCTCAGTGGTTGAGTGTCTGCCTTTGGCTCAGGGAGTGATTCTGGGGTCCAGGATTGAGTCCCACATTGGGCTCCCCTCAGGAAGCCTGCTTCTCTCTCTCCCTATGTCTCTGCCTCTCTATGTCTCTGAAGAATGAATAAAATCTTAAAAAAAAGATATTAATAGATGAAAAATCAGATTATAAGAAATGCTATGGGGTAGCCTGGGTGGCTCAGCATTTTAGCACCGCCTTCAGCCTGGGGCGTGATCCTGGAGACCTGGGATCGAGTCCCACGTGGGGCTCCCTGCATGGAGCCTGCTTCTCCTTCTGCCTGTGTCTCTGCCTCTCTCTCTCTCTGTGTCTCTCATGAGTAGATAGATAAGACCTTAGAAAAAAAAAGAAAAGAAATGCTATGAAACTTAGAGTACTTCATGCATGGAAATAAATATTATTTAAATTATTTTCAAAAAAATTATTTTCCATATTATAAAGTAATGAGCATTGTAGAAAAAAAGTACTTTTAAGTTATAAAATCTCTTACTTTGATTCGAAGGAGGTAAAAAGATTCATTTTAGGGTCTGTTTTTCTAGATAAAAATTTTAGTGGCAGCAATTCATGTAAATTTTTCTGACCCTCAACTCAGATATTTTTAAATTACCCATTCTTTATTAGTACCATGAAATAATAAGTAATCATGAAACCTTCCTAAGTTTTTAGTGACCACCTCAAAATAAATTTAATACTGTATTCCAAATACAGCGTAAATACCAAAAGGAAAGGTTGAGATTCTAGCTGCCTTTGGTTTGGATACCACATTTCTATTGTATTATTAGATTTTTATTTGATCTATCACATAATTCATATTGAGCTTGTGGTAAAACTTAAGTTCCCAGCCCCTCTCCCCCTTTGGTGTGTTTATATGTGTGAGTGAGTGTGAGCATGTGAGTGCATGCTGTTGTTTATTCAACCAAAAAACTTATTGACTGCTAGTTAATGGTTATCTAGTTTAGGCTATGGGTGGTAGAAACATAAACATAGATCTTATAGGGACAGCAAAATATGCATTATTCATTTTGTAAGAGGAAAATGTGGTATGGTACTTTATAGATAAAATGCTATAGATAATCAGATGAGGGAGAGCTTTCTTTTTACTTCTCTCAACAAGGGACCTGGAGCCAGGAGAGCTCATGTTGTGTGTAAGTGGTCATCTTAGGTACTTTTAACAGAAATCTGTTTAATCAATTATACATACATATATATATTTATACATAAATATATATATATTATTGTCTCAGTGATTATACTTGTATATTCATGCTGTCTCAGAATTTGTGCCGTAAAATGTGGTCATTTTAATTATGTTGTAACATATGTTAGTTAAAAAGTGTAATGATCTGATAGTTTTATTTCTGTTTCCTTGCAAAGGTCAACAAAATTACCTGGGTGGTATAGTTAACAGATTTCCTACCAAGTCTCTCCTTATACAAAATGTTAGTTTTAGTACTCTACAACTCCTCTTAAACAGGATTTGTATTGATATACAAATTATGGGTTATTGAGTTAAAAACAATTTGTAATACAAACAAGAAGAAAAGTGATTATGGTAAAACAGCAATGTGTTGATTGGAAGACCAGGCTTTATTGTGAATATGGTTTTGGGTTGACTTTGGGCTACAGTTAGCTGTAAAATGTGTGCTGCCCATGTGCGTTATGGCTGGACTTGTTATCTAGTTTTCATCTTTTAAAAAATAATCAAGTAGAGTTTGTTTCTCCTGATTATATGGTAAAGCTTAACCCCTTAGAATCAGATTGCTATATTTTAATAAATTATAGAATATAATAAATACTGTGCAGTTAATTTAGAAAAGAGGAAAATACTTGAAAAGGTTTCTGCTTAAACATTTATGACTTGGATTTCTGAATACTACTAGTCAGTCTCTGAGGTTTTTTTGTATTTTTTTTTTTAAGATTTTATTTATCCATTCACTCACGATAGACACAGAGAGAGAGAGAGAGAGAGAGAGAGGCAGAGGCAGAGGCAGAGGGAGAAGCAGGCTCCATGCAGGGAGCCCAATGTGGGACTCGATCCTAGGACTCCAGGATTACGCCCTGCGGGCCAAAGAAAGGCGCTAAACTCCTGAGCCACCCAGGGATCCCTTTGTGTGTATTAAAGTCATTCTTTGTGCTGTTTGTTTTATGCTTAAGTTATATGAACAAATTTCTTTCAAACTGGCTTCTAAGTTTCGTAAATAAGGAAGGGTGTATCACATCCCAAGTTTACAGATACTAATGTTAAATGAAGAAATGTTGAGATTCTTTAAGCCCAAAGTCCACTCTTAAGAATTCCATGAAAAATCACTGCTCTTGAAATAGAATTTAAAGTTGTTTGGAAATAAAAATCATGTGAGGCAGTGCTACAGGAAGGATTGTTAAGGAAATATAAGTATCTTGAAGCAAACTTCGGTAATATTCTTTGGGATATTAAAATATTTTGATAATAGATGGCTAGGGTAAAAGGTACCTCTTAGCTTCACTGAGAAATTAGGAATCAGTTTTCTTGATTTCAGAAATTGCTTTACTTGGATAAGTTCTGATAAATGGGATGCTTGAGCAATATATACTCAGAGCATTGCTTCCTCCTCTAAGCTCACTTAGCAATATGTGTATCAATTATAGCATTTATTACATTTTATTTTAGCTTTGTTTACATGCATAAGTACTTTGTTCCCTGTGAACTTGAAAGGCAAAGTCTTAAGTTGTATTCACCTTTTTTATATAAATGGTGGTCATTTAAGTTATTTGAGTAAATGAATGAATGAAGCATTGTGAAGGGAGCACAACATTTATAAGCATAAGTATGCTTATAGGGGAAGGTATGTGACTAATACTTTTGTTTAAGCCTGGCCCTTCCAGGGAGTTTAATTAGAAAAAGTAAAGTATCAGTTGCTTATGGCATTATGTAACTTGATGGATAATAAAATACACTAAAATATTAAGAAACAGATTTTTTTCTTAAATATTGTGCAGTCTGGAATATCTCACCTTTTTTTAGCAGTTGTTCCTAATCAGTAAGTAGCAGGCAGATTTATTGTATTGTGGGGTGCAGGGTTTTTAAAATACTTGTGGAAAATTTGTTCTTTATCAGTCCTCATGTTCATGCGAAAGTGTTTGATGTGTCAGGGGCTGTCTGTTGTTATTCCCTTCCTTTATTCTTTGGTCTTGTGTTTTAGGCTTTATGTTACCAGTTCACTACAGTTTCATTAGGAATTTTGCTATGTGACTTTCATAAATTGTAAATTTTATATTGTTTAAGTCTGGGTTTTATCTAATATGTTGAAATATTTCTATAATCCTATATTGATATAGATGAACATTGATAATAAATAAGTATTTCTTGGACTTACCCAAGAATGGCAAGATTGTTTAGTAGTGATTTTTAGTATAGTTCACAGTGAGATTCTAATGTTGTATACATCTTTTTAATTTATGCCTTTTGTTTCAACTATCATTGAAGAGAAGCACAACTTCAATAAATTTTCTGAAATACTTCTTCATAGTGGTATTTAAAAAAAAATAAGTAGAAGGAATATCTGAGAACCCTGATATAATAAAATTGATCTTTTTCTAGGAAGTATGCATATACTGTTATATTGAATCATGTTTCTTCGTGTTGTGTATATACATATTTTTGAACCTTTTCCTTCTTGTTTTCCAAATTATGGACTGTCATCTTTATTTTCTGGTCTTCTCATCACTTTGCTAACTTTATAGTCTTTCATAGATTTGATGGTTCACGTCTACCAACTTTGCATTTGAGTGGAAAGCCACTTTCTTTACCTAGAAACTTGTGATTTTATAGGGAGGATAATAAATGTATTGAAACAGTCATAAACTAGCTAGAGAAAGAGAATTAGCACAGGTAATTCAGAGACGGATTAGAGTTCTCTACTAATTTCACATGTGTGATTTAGAGATTTTTTTTTAAGATTTATTTATTTATTTATTCATGATAGAGAGAGAGAAAGAGGCAGAGACACAGGAGGAGGGAGAAGCAGGCTCCATGCCGGAGCCCGACGTGGGACTCGATCCCGGGACTCCAGGATCGCGCCCTGGGCCAAAGGCAGGCGCTAAACCGCTGAGCCACCCAGGGATCCCCAATGATTTAGAGATTTCTTATGAGCCTTAGTTTCCTCAGTAAAACCTTGAATTTTGGACATGATTTTTAGGCCCTTTCCTGCTTTAAAATTCTATAAAATGTATTAGTAACACTCAAGTAACTAAATTTTAAATAGTCAAAACATTATATAGTCAATATTAAACTACTTTTTCTGCTTCTGTATATAATTATTTGGGTACATGATAAATAAAAAATTGTTTCTATCAACATGTGATTTGTACATAGTATAGAAAGATACCGGATTTTTTTCTTAAGTGCTATATAATGTTTTGGAGAACTTACATGTTTCTTTTTTCTGATTTGACAAGATAATTTTTCCTGTAGCCTTATTAATAGTATGTATCTTTTAAAAACAAATGGTCAGACATTTGATTTGACATTTTCTTTTGCAGTTTGGAATTTAAGTTTTCCCTATTGCTCAAATATGAGGGTATCAAGAATGTGGCCCAAAGAATCTGTAAAAGACATAAATATTCCCTTTGATGGATCCTGACTGGATTTGGGTTAGTCTGGAAATATCTTGGGTTAAATGAGTGAGGTTGTAGAAAGCTAGGACGCTTTTAACTCTGTAGACAAACCAGCACACTTTGAGGAGCAGAGATAAGAATCCAAGGAGCACAAAGAGATGTCAGCTCATAAAGAAGAACAGGAGAATAAATTTGAATTTTGTAAAAATGTTACTAATGTATGAGTAAGAACAGAATTTTGAAAAATGCTAACTTGACACTGAAATCCTTTCCAGCAAAATTTGAGCAGATTTGAGCAAAACTTTATAAAGGAAAGGGTGTTTATTTAGTACCTACTTTATGTCAGTACAGTGTTCTTTAGCATATATTATTAAACTATATTTCACACTGCTTTTTGTTTCAGCCATGGATTTTCTAGGAGGTAATATTCTTTATTCTTGCCTGTTTTCTCTTTACACAGAAATTAAAAGCCTGACTTTTTTTTTTAAAGCCTAGCAAATATGTTTTTAAAAAAAAATCTGAAGGGACACTGGCTATTTGAATTACTTCTTGAATCATAAAAACAAGAGCTGAGTTGTGTTCATGTTAATTTTGTATTTAGGAAGCTAAATTGAGAGTTGATGATTGCTCAGAGTTTAGCTTCTTAGATATGATTTCAATCTGAAATACCATTTTGATTTTGCATGTTTTTAAGCACTAAACTAGGCTTTATGTGGTAGAGCTAGAATGAGTGTAAAAACAAAAACAAAAACAAAAACAAAAAAACAACCCCCAAAACCTGAGCTTCCTCCTCATTTGAAAAGGGAATGAAAGTAAGACATAAAAGTACTTTTCTGGGAGGGCATGTGGTAGGGCATGTGATTCTTAATCTCAGGGTTATGAGTTCAAGCCCCAGCCTGGGCATTGGGGCCTACTTAAAATAAAAATAAAATGAAAAAAATTCAAACTTATTCTATTTTTAACTCTTTTGATACCTCATCACCTCTAAACATTCATCAAAAACAAGCTTTTGTTGTCAGAGTTTCTAGAGTTGATGATCTAGACAGTAAATGTCAGAAATTATGTATATTTTAGTAGTAGAAAAGCCCATCAATCATTTCCTCAATTGGAAATTGTATTTCATATTAAAATATTGCATGTGCGGTTGGGTTGTTTAGGAGATAAGTACTCCAGCTTAGATTTAATTTGGATTCATAGCCATCCTTGGTTTTTTTTTTTTTTTTTTCCCCCTGTTCTACAAGTGATTTTAAGTCCCATGTAAGTTGTGATGTTTCTTAAAAGTATAGCAAGGATTTTACATAACTAAAGGTTATTTAAATGCTTATCCTATCTCATGATACTTGAAAATCCTTTATATAACTACTAAATGAGTATGTTTAGTTTATTGATTTTATGCTTGTTTGGATTGTTTTATTAAGCATCAGTGAAGTCTTGTATAGTTGTATGCTACTTTAAAACTGGTGACTGTGTTTAAAAATTCTTTGGTAATCATATAATTTCTTTTTGAAAAGCTTCTAAACACTGAGATGCCTCACTTGGTTGTATCATACCCTCTTTTCTAACTTCTTAAAAGACTTTGCTGCTTTGGGTTGCCAATTTTGAGAGGGGGGTTGACGAATATTTTTAATACTTGTACATAGGGATAAAATCAAGCTGTTCATCTGTGTATGTCTTGAAATCTTAAATTATAACCACTTCAAACTAGTTCTAAAACAGTCTGTACTGGGAGAATAATGCTGAATCAACAAATCAAATATAAACCAGAAATTTAGCATATCTAGAATCTTAGATATATTGGTATGGGACAAATAGTTGTGTAATGTAGCAGTATTTTTTCTTTTTAACCCTAAACCACTGATTCAGTTGAATGGAATTTTGATTTCTGGATTGAATGAACAAATACACTGCATTTCTTTTGTTTGAGCTTATTTGAGCTACAAGAGATGTTTCTGTAGTTTTAATATGCAGCAATTACCAAGTCCATTTTCATATTTTAAGCACCTAATGTATTCCAGGCACTTTAGTAGTCACTAGAAATAGAGTTACTGAACAAGACAAAGTCCTTGTTAAGTGAGGAGTTTATGGATTCATGAGACAAGCAGGTATTAGATTAGGAGTAATAGCTGTGGCAAATATCAAGAAAGGAATATTCAGAAGATTGCTATGGGAGCTTTGGGGGATGCCATCTTGTCTGGAGGTCAGGGAAGGCCACTCTTAGGAGATGACATTTAAACTGATCCTGAAAGGATGACAAGAGGAGTTGGTTAGCCAAAGAAGGGGAAGAAATGTGTTCTAGACAGAAGAAGCAGCATGTGCAAAGATATTTAGGTGAGATGTGGCATGTTTATTGGAGTTGAAGAAATTTTGGTATATGAGTAGTGCTTAAAATGTGAGGGAGAATGGTTCCAAATGAGGCTGTAGATGTAAGAAAGAGCCAGATCTTTGAGAGTTTATGTAAGTCATGGTAACAATTTTTTACTTAGCCTTGAAAGGTTTTTAATAAGTAACTGTATAATGTTTAAAAGTTCAGTCTAGCTGCAAATGAAGAATAGTTTGGAGAGAATTAAATGCATGAGGCTGTTTAGGAGACAGTTGCACTAGTCCTTATGGGAAGTAGTAGCCTGGATTAAGTTGGTATTAAAGGTGATGAAGGAGAGTGAATAGATTTAAGAGATTTTTTTTTTTTTAAAGATTTTATTTATTTGAGAGAGAGCAAGCATGAGAGAGGGTAGGATCAGAAGGAGAAACAGATTCCCTGCCCAGCAGGGAGCCCAATGTGGGGCTCTGTCCCAGGACTTCAGGATTATGACCCCAAGGCAGACACCCAGCTGACTGAGCCACCCAGGCGCCCTGATTTAAGAGATATTTTAAAGGCAGAATTTATTGGACTTGGTTGATTACGCAGTGAGGTATAAAAGGAGTCAAAAGAGGGCTATTTTCTGGTTTGAGCAGCTGAGTAGCTACTGGGTCTACTTATTGAGATGGGGAATATTGGAACAGGTGTAATTTGAGGAGGAATCAAACTTTAGTTTTGGACATGGTCTGTGAAATTCTTGATGGAAGGCCTAGGAGAGAACTCTGCTAAATGCCAACAATTTAAAGTTAGGTAGAGGAGGGGGATGCAAAGCCTGAAGAGTTTTAAGAAAAGTAGAAGAAAGGATGCCTGGGTGGCTTGGTGGTTGAGCATCTACCTTTGGCTCAGGGCATGATCCTGCATCAGGGATCGAGTCCTGTATCAGGCTCGATGCAGGAGCCTGTTTCTCCCTCTGCCTATGTCTCTGCCTCTCTGTGTCTCTCATGAATAAATAAATAAAATCTTTTTTTTTTTTTTTTTAAAGTAGAAAACCTGAGAGTGTGGTAACCTGGAAGCCAAGGAAAACAATGTTTCAAGGAGGGGAGTGTTCAGTTGCTGCTCCTTGCTTTTCTTATGCTGAACATTAGCAATATTCCTAATCTATGTTACTTACCCTTCTTTGAATTTTTGATGACCTTGCTGGATCTAATTGTGCAGGGTAGTCCAGATTTGGATACATTATACTCACATTTAAATAGGGTAACAACATAGCTTTTTTTTTTTGGCATGAATTTCTAGTGATTCATGAAAATAGCCAGTATATTTTTAGGCATTTTGGTTACAAGAGCATATTGGGCAATATCTTTGACCAACCATCTCTACTAATCCTGTGGTGATTGATTACAAGGACCCAGTTATGTTTTAAGTATAACATGGCTAATTTTTACTTGTGTATGAAGCACAAACATATTATTTAACTTAATTATTTATGTGCATCTCTTAAATCTTAAATTATAATCACTTTGTATTAGTTAGGTTCCCAAACTGTCATTTCTGGGAGAATGGTGTTGAACCAACAAATAATGTATGAACACAAAGTCTAGCATATCAGGAAGCTTAGAAATGATGGTATGGGACAAATAGTTGTGTTACAAGCAGTATTCATTGTTTTTTTTTTTGTTTTGTTTTTGTTTTGTTTTGTTTGGGTCCATAGTAAAACTGTTCTGACTCCCAAAATCTTCTTACATTTCAGTTTTACGAATAGCTTACTCCTGCGTGTCAAATGAGTGAGCCTTTCACATTCTAAATCTTGAGAGACTTTAAAGGTCACTTTGTCCAATGCTTTATTGAAAATTTTGCTATCATATGCTGTTTTTTCTTTTTTCTTTTTACTAACTATATGGTGATGAGATGATGGTGGTATTTTTTTTTTTAAAGATTTACTTATTTGAGAGAAAGAGAGAGTGAGTGTGTGTGAGTTCAGCAGGGAGAAGCAGAGAGAGATGGAGAGAAAATCTCAAGTAGACTTCCTGATGAATATGGAGCTCAGCAAGCTTGATCCTGTGACCCTGAGATCATGATCTGATCTGAAATCAAGAGTCGGAAGCTCAACTGACTGAGCCATCTTCCTAATTTCTTGTCACTTCATCAACCAGTTAATCATAGGTTATTAGTATTAAGTCTAGAAAAAGAAGTTCTTATTTGTGTTCTTTTTCTCCTGGAAGTTGAGATAATCAGTGGGGCAAATCAAAAAGCTGTCAGGTATTTTGCAGTAGCAGAACAGCAGTACCTCTGCTTCATCGGAAACTTTATCTTAAGTGGGAAGGAAGACTTAGGATAAGAAGAGAGTACAGTACTCACCCACAGGGAAGGAAACATGAGCTACTTGAATAGCCACAGTTGGATGCGTGAAACCTGGAAGTGGAGATTGGAGAGGAGAAGTTTAGATCCTTAGGCCTCCCTGGATCTGAATAGTTAACAGGGGCAGGAAAATGTGAATGAGAGTGAAATAATTGAGATCATAGGGAAGAGATGATGATTGGTTTTATCTTTAAAAAAGAGAGATCTGAGGGGCATCTGGGTGGGGCAGTTGGTTAAGCCTCCTACTCTTGGTTTTAGTCCATGTGGTGATCTCAGGGTTGTGAGATCGAGCCCTGTGTCCAGTTTAAGCTCATTGCAGAGTCCACTTGGGAATCTCTCTGCCTCTCCCTCTGCCCCTCCTACTTGTGCACACTCTCCCTCTAAAATAAATAAATAACTCTTTTAGAGAGAGTTTGGAAATAGATTGAATGCAGAGGGGCAAATTTCCTTCCTCACTTCCCCCCAGAAATGGAATAGGGAATATTGTAGTTTGAAGGGATATAATCTTAGAGATGGTTTAGTGTGTTTGCCACCTGAAGAATAGCCTGCTTGCTGCCCAGACAAGTCTTCATTAATTTTGTTTTGGAGTCCCTTCTTCTCTGTGTTAGATTCTATTCTTCTACCTTATTTTCCACTCTCCTCCCCTATTTTTAATTTGTTATTTATTGATTTTGAGGTAAAATTGGTATATTACATTATATAAGTTTTAGGTATACAAGATTATGATTTGTATTTGTATGTACTAGAAGTAATCACTACCCTCAGTCTAGTTATTGCCCATCACCATACAGTTGATCCCTTTAACCCATTTTGCCCACTTCCCAACCCCTTTTCCTCTGGTAACCACCAGTCTGTTCTCTGTATCTATGAGTTTGCTTTTGTTTTGTTTGTTGTCTTGTGTTTTTTAGATTCCACATATAAGTGAAATCATGTGTTGTCTTTCTCTGTTTGACTTATTTCACTTAACACAATACCATCAAGTTCCATCCATGTTGGTGAAGATAGCAAGATTTCTTCCTTTTTTATAGCCAAGTAGTGTTCCAGTGCATAGATACACCACATCATCTGTATCCATTCATCTATCAGTGGACACTTAGGTTGTTTCTATATCTTGGCTATTGTGAGTAATACTTAAGTGAACATGGGGTACATACATCTTTTTGTATTAATGTTTTTGTATTCCTCAGATAAATACAGAAGTTGAATAGCTAGATCATATGCTAGTTTTATTTTTAATTTTTTGAGGTATATCTGCTTTTCATAGTGACTGTACCAGTTTACATTGCCACCAGTGCATAAAGGTTTGTTTTTCTCCATACCCTCTCCAACACTTGTTATTTCTTGCCTTTCTGATAATAGACATTCTAACAGGTATGAGGAGTGAGCTCATTGTGGTTTTGATTTGTAATTCCCTGATAATTAATGATGCTGAACATTTTTCATGTGCCTGTTGGTGTTCTGTATGTCTTGTTTGGAAAAATGTCTCTTCAGGCCATGTCAGATCTCTTCAGGACCACTGCTCATTTTTTAATCAGGTTATTTTGTTGTTACTAATATGTCTTTCCAGCTATATAGCTAGAATCTCTGGGGTGGTTAACAGTTTTATTTTTAGGAGTCATTGAGCCAGGTCTACCATAGACTTGTTCCATTTAAACATGAGAGACATGAGAGTCCTGGTCTTTGAGGCTGCTGGATTACATCGACATACTTTCAAGCAAGGATTTTGCTCTCAGGGCTCTTCTCTTGTGTTACCAAAGGACTTTAGTAGTTGAGGCTTTTTGTCCTCATAGGACTTGAGTTTATGGGCTGTACCCTTTATTTATTGCTGTTTTCTTCTGAGAATCAGAGCCAGACTCTCATTAGCCAAAATACTCACTGTATGGAAAAAGGTGATTTTTTTTTTTTTTTTTAACTCCGTGATCTTACTGTTCTAACTGTACAGGAAAGATACTTCTTTATATAAAGATGTAGAGAGTACATGACCTTCCAGAAACTTTTATAGAATCATATTCTAAACAAAATTTATTTTGTTGCTCTGTACTAGAGGTGGTTCTGGCACTTCTACCATTTGTTTGGTTTAGATGTAAAGTGCTTTCTCTAAAGCCTAGAAAGGAAAACCAGCTATTATTACCATGTGGTACAACTACATCTTCAAAACACTGAAGCTAGAGAATTGGAATCTGTTTGGTATCTTTTTTCAAACTACTGTCATTTGTTAACTGAATTTGCTTTCCTATAATTTCACTCCATTCTTTACATCTACTATAATATCACTGAAGGAAGCAAGAAAGAATTACAGTAGAACCACCATAATCAGTATGAGAGACAAAACACTGTTGATCATTAGAATTCAATTTAGTGGTTAAATCTAAGGGTAGAAAAATATTCCAAGTGCAAGTAATATTCTTTATCCAGAGCATCTTCCTTGCCAAAAAAAATCTAAAGTTTATCTTTGATGACAGTGTGCTATATGATAATAATAATAATAAAAATAATAAAACTAAACTTAAACATGGTAAAAGCAGACAGTTTAGCTTATTCTTGAAAGTAACAAGTATTAATAAAGATTTCTTATGGTTGTATTATAAAATTTTCAGTAAAAGTTAAATAAGGTTATATTTTTATCTTTTTTTATTTTTATTTATTTTTTATTTTTTATTTTTTTTTATTTTTATTTTTTTTTATTTATGATAGTCACAGAGAGAGAGAGAGAGAGGCAGAGACACAGGCGGAGGGAGAAGCAGGCTCCATGCACCGGGAGCCTGATGTGGGACTCGATCCCGGGTCTCCAGGATCGCGCCCTGGGCCAAAGGCAGGCGCCAAAGCGCTGCGCCACCCAGGGATCCCTTTATCTTTTTTTTAAAAAAAGATTTTATTTATTTATTCATGAGCGACACAAAGAGAGAGAGAGAGAGAGAGAGAGAGAGAGGCAGAGACACAGGCAGAGGGAGAAGCAGGCTCCATGCAGGGAACCTGATGTGGGACGCGATCCCGGGTCTCCAGGATCACACCCTGGGCTGCAGGCGGCGCTAAACCACTGCGCCACCGGGGCTGCCCTATTTTTATCTCTTTATCATCTCATTTGCATTTGTTGAGATTTTAAAAGATGGCTTATTTGCAGAGACTGATACTACATTAAGACTAATACTGCAGTCTGTGTATTAGCTTGACTTTTTAATTCACATGTTTGAGATGCATTTCTGGTGTGGTAGGAAGAGCAACATGCAGCAACCAAATACTGAAGTTCTAGTCCTAATTCTGGTCTTGTGACCCTGAGTCATACCCTTTGATAAAAATATTCCTCATACCTCCTTTGCAGTTACTGTGAGGATAAGATGTATGACATATGTAAAAGTGCTGTGAAAATCATAAACCTATATACATTTAGGAAGGGTGTTATAATCCCATTATTATCATCACAATATCACTATCTCAATTGGTTCTTTTGGGGCTTTATCACTAAGGGATATCTTTGGCCACATAATTTTATTTTATACTCCAGGTCTTTCAAATACAGTGATTTTTGAAATTTACTTATCTATCTATATTTTGGTAAAATAACCTGTAACTTACTATTTTAACCATTTTTAAGTGAACAATTCAGTGGCATCGAGTACATTCATAGTGTTGTGCAGCTACTGCCACTGTCCTTTTTTTGAGCTTTTTCATCTTTTCAAACAAATTCTTTACCCATGAAACAATAATTCCCCATTTCTGCCCTCCTACCAGTTCCTGATAATCTCTATTCTACCTTCAATTTCCATAAATTTACCTATTTCTAGGTACCTCATATGAGTGGTGTCATGCCATAGTATGCCTTTTGTGTCTGACTTAGCAAAGTGTTTTCAGGGTTCATCCATGTTGTAGCACGTATCAGAGTTTCATTCATTTTTAAAGCTGAATAATCCATTCTATATGTATCCCACTCATACATACATTTTTAAAATCCATCTATTGGTGGACTTTTGGGATGTTTCCATCTTTTTCTTGATTGTGAATAATGCTGCTATAAATGTTGGTGTACAAGAATCTGTTTGAGTCCCTGACTGTTATTCCTTTGGGTATATAAACCTAGATGTAGAACTGCTGGGTCATATGGTAATTCTCCGTTTAACTTTTGATGAACCATCAAACTTTTTCCAGAATACAATGATTTTTATAAGGCAGTGTTCACTGTATTTTTTCTGACCTTTGAACCAAAAGTTTAAACAATTAAAAAACCAGATTGTTTTTTATTCAGGGCTTGTTGAGGAACTGGGAAGGTTGAATGTGGTTAGCTAATTATTATTATTTTATAATATGTTATCCAACAGGAATGTTGCAAAGAAGTTATAATTCATAGAAATATTAAAATAGCATAAAGATACGTATTAAACAGATAGTAGTAGAATTAAAATTAAGAAATTGGAATTTAGTGACTTAGTTAATGGAATAAATTATATCCATGTCTGATTATTCATGTATCAGTTGATCTATTTCATAGATTGTGACAGACTTTAATTCAGTCTGGCTTCTTTCTACCATTTACCTGCCTTTCAGGCTATTGCTCCATTCCCTCTTCTATTCTTACATGTTTTAGATGCAAATTAATATTGATATTAATAAAAGCAGTGCATTTGGGGGGTATGATTGAAATTTGATTTTTTTTATTTTTAAATTTTATTATCTATACTGCTACTTGATTGTGCATGGATAATTAAGAACTGATTTTATCTGTGGGTTAGTCCAATTTAAATCAATGCAGAGAATAACATTTTGTACACGTGAGGTGATTTTCTTAGGCTGTCAGTATCAGGGTTGGAAGAGACCTACTTCAAGTGTTCTTAAATTCTCTCTGTTATAACTTCCCTCCTAGGGTTCCTATGTGCTTAAACATTTTAAGTGACATAAAACTATTTTGGGGACATAGATTGTTCTTATACTGAGCTAAAATGTCTTTTGGAAGTTTATTCCCCGCCCTTTTTTGCATATACAATATACTCTTACTTATATTCTTGCTCTTATAATATTGCCGAATTAAAAATCTTGAATGATAAATATATTAAACTCTTGGATATTTAGTGTTTTAGTTTAACAGAGATACTTTTGATTTTAAGATTTTATTTATTTATTCAGGAGAGATAGAGAAGCAGAGACATAGGCAGAAGGAGAAGCAGGCTCCATACAGGGAGCCTGAGGTGGTACTCGATCTCAGGACCCCAGGATCATGCCCCAAGCTAAAGGCAGGCACTTAACCACTGAGCCACTCAGGCATCCCAAAGATGCTTTTTTTCAGATGCTCTTTGTACAGTGAGTTAGAAGCATATATAATGATAAGTTAATGATTTTTCAAAATATTGTGATCTTTGAAAAAAGAGTGCATTTATTTTTACCTGCATAAATGATTAAGAATTTCCTGTCAGTTAGCAAAAGAAATTTTATAACAGACAGATTTCAGTAAGAATTCAGGCAGGATTCCTGTTTCTTCGGGGTAGCCTATTTTTAACTTTGTAGAGTTCCCATTTATTTTTTATTTATTTTTTATATAAATTTTTATTTATTTATGATAGTCACACACACACAGAGAGAGAGAGAGAGAGAGAGAGGCAGAGGGAGAAGCAGGCTCCATGCACCGGGAGCCTGACGTGGGACTTGATCCTGGGTCTCCAGGATCGCGCCCTGGGCCAAAGGCAGGCGCCAAACCGCTGCGCCACCCAGGGATCCCTAGAGTTCCCATTTAGAAGACGTGTTTGACTTTTTGATTACTTGGGGTAGGAGATGGAAACCTTAAGGCTTAGAGGATGCTTTTCCTACCCTAGAGTCCTTGTCACAGGACCTGGGAAGCTTTAGGAGTTTTGGTGAGTGTTTTAGGCAAGTGGGAAATGAGTATAGCTTCAAAATAAAAGAGTGCCAAGATTGATATGAAATTAAGGAAAATAGAAAATAGAAGAAGTTGAAAAAGGCATATAACTTTCTAAAGTTAATGAGTATACCTTGTTGACCCTTACATACTAAAAAATGAGTTTTTCTTTAAAATCAATTTTTAAAAGTATAATTTATATATTGTTTTTAGTATATATGCTGCTGAAGTGAGCAAAGTGTAATTTACATAAAATAAAATATACAGTTGGCCCTTGAACAATGTGGGAGTTAGTGGCACCAACCCTTCAATGCAGTCAAAAATCCATGTACAACTTTTGACTCCCCCAAAACTCAATTACTGATAGTTGCTGTTGACTGGAAGGCTTATTGATCTATAAAACAGTTGATGAACACATACTTTGTATGTCTTATATATTATTTATTTTATTCTCAAAGTAAACTAGAGAAAAAATGTTAAGAAAACAGTACTGTACTATATTTATGGGGAAAAATCCAAGGGTAAGTGGACTCATGCATTTCAAATCCATGTTTTTCAAAGGTCAACTGTAGGGCCACTTTGGTGGCTCACTTGGTTAAGCTTCTGCCTTCAGCTCAGGACATGACCTCAGAGTCCTGGGATGCTCAGCAAAGTCTGCCTCTCCCTTGCCCTCTGCCATTCCTCCTGCTTATGCTTGCGCATTCTCTCTCTCTCTCTCAAATAAATAAATAAAATCTTAAAAAGCACAAAAAAGAAACAAAAAACAAAGGTCAACTATACTCATTTCAAGTTTGTAGTGTGAGTTAAGTTTTGACACATGTATTTGTGTAACTGCCATTCAAATCAAGATAAGAGAACATGTCCATCATAGCCAAAAGTTCCTTCATCCCTATTTGCTCTTAGTCTCTCTTCACCCCAGGCAACCACCCGTCTGCTTTCTGTCACTGTAGATAGGTTTTTGCCTATTCTAGAATTACATATATATTCTTTTGAGTCTTCACAGAAGTGCATATTTTTAGTAATTTGACATTTTTTTTTTTATTGCTGAGTAGTTTGCCATTGTATGAATAAGCCACAATCTTTTTATTTTTTTTTACTTGTTGATAGACATTTAGGTTATTTCCAGTTTTTTATATTATGAATAAAACTGCTATGGACATTTGTGTTCAGTTTATTTTTGTGGACTTAACTTTTTATATTTTCATTTCTCTTGGGGTAGAATTGTGGGTCATAGGGTTTTCATATGTTTAATATTAGTAAAACTGTCCGTTTTCCAAAGTGATTGCACTGTTTTGTACTTCTTCCAGCAGTGTGTGAGAATTCAAGTTATTCCACATGCTACTAACATTTGAGAGTTGCTAACTGAACACTTTGGTTCAGATTCATTGAGAAATTGTGCTATTTGCCGACTTTTATGACAATTATAAAAGAGATGATATACTTTTAAGAGTTTAGTAATGATAGCTAATTAGTTATCATTTATTTGCAACTCCTGTGTGCCAGGTGTTGTGTTATTGACTTTACATGGATTATAAGCTGTCATCCTTAAAAGAGTTTTAAGGGATAGAATGTATTATCTTTATTTAACAGATAGGAATCCTGGGCTAGTAGATTTTAGGTACAAGATTTGATTCATAGTTTGATTTAAATCCTAGATTCTTTATTTAATTTTACCTCAATATTTTGGTCTTTCTCTTTCCTTTATAGAAGACAGTTGAGAATGAGTATGATTTGGGCTAATGTCTTGGTCTTTGGCTTCTCAAATTAAATTAAGGAAGGTTTAATGATAATTAGAAGAATTAGAAGCCCTAGGGAAAAAAATATAGGAGTTGAAGGTTTGTGTGTGTACGTGTATGTAAAAGAGCAAGCATGTTTGCTTTTCAAGAAGAGTCATTAATATAGGTGGCACTTTTTAATGTATTGTTTGAGTTGTGAAAAGTAGGGGAAAATGGTAAAGCTGCAGAATTACTAAAGAGGTAGAGGGAAGGCAGGTAGTGGTGAATTACAGTAATTGGTTCAAGAAGCTTGTTTTTATGTCCAAGCAACTTAGTTGCTATTGAAATTAACTTGTTTTACCATGTAGGAATCAGCCTCTTGGCATTTAATTTATAATATATCTTAGTTACTGTTTAATTTTATATAATTTAGATTTGTATCACAGCTATTAGGTTGAATTTTAGAGCAAAATTTTTAAAAGAAAAATCTTGGACAGTATGTTTCCCAGTAGACAGTGGTGTGAAACTGAATATTTTGCAGTCTTTTTAATAAAAAAAAAGTTGTTTAAAATTTGGGTCCTTTTAATTTCATTTTTTCCCCTTTTCACCCTGTTTTCCAGACATTTCAATCTACGAATGAAGAGGGATACATCTCTTTTCAGTGATGAATTTAAAGTAGAAACATCAAATAAAGTACTTGATTATGATACCTCTCATATTTACACTGGACATATTTATGGTAAGTTGAATCTTAGAAGAATTCTTTTCTTTAGTTTTTCTACACAAAGAAACACACATATTTTGAGGTATAAGCATATATTTCAGAAGGGTGGGATAAGTCCTGAGATTTAAATATGTCATGAAGGGTAATGGTCTTTGAAGAATGAATTAACTCTTAGACCTATCTTTATATGTATATTTAATATTGAATTATACAATGCCATACTTCTGAAAAGTATGAAGTGTTGATTCTCTCAATACCTACAAAGTGTTAGATTTTTTAAAAGTTTTTAAATGACTTCTTTCATTTTCTGATCTTTCGAGCAAAAAATTAGCTGTGTTTTATAAGAAAAGAGAAGAAACCGAAAGGGAGACTGTAAAGGTCAACGAAACAGCGAAAAATAATATGACAAAGTCATTCCGTAGGAAAATCCTTCCAGGGCTATCCTACCTGAATCTATTTGGTGTGTACACAATTCTAACAAATTCTCTTACTACAATTGATTAAGAAGGTACTGGGGGGATGGGGAGCACACTTAACCCAAGAGAAAGTTACATTTGACAATTGAGTAGTGTGGGAGGAACAGTCAAAATCTTTAGGAGGTATTAGGGTCAAAATATCATTATAACTGTACATTAATAAATACTCAAGAGAATTCTCAGTTATTAAGACAAAGTTAACTGAAAGTTAAATTTCATTTCCACATATTTAGAGAAATTTCCACTCAAAATCATAACATTATGAAAAATTGTTTAAAAATGTTTCTGATTTTTATGATTTCAAATAAATGAGACATTTCTATACTGAGAATTTCTTACTTGTAGATGAAACTTAGTTAATAAATTAAAAGTTTCTTGTACTCTTGTAATTCTGTAAACAAAGGAAAGTGTTTTTCCATCAGTCTAGACTTTCAATCTCAAACCATAGTTTTCTGTTATTCCTTTGATCATTTATCTTTCTGGGCTGATAACTTTGTAGTGTCTGCCTTTCTTTGCTAGGTGATGGTCAAAAAAAGTACAGGACTAAATGAGTTTGCAGATAGAAATCATGTTATTTAAAATACCAGTGTTTTGGGTTCTTAGCTTCAGTTCTTAGTTAATTCACAGTCGATTAATTAATGTTAATCTACAATTTAGAAGCTGTGGAAAGCCTGATACTTATTTTAATGAGAAAATTTTAACAGATAAATTTAACTTTTAACACACCATTCTCCTATTTTCCCCTTCTTAATATCTTTTGATGGCTGGTGCTCAGCTTTTCTTTGTGACTATCTCAAAATACTCTTTATCCTGTATTTTCTTTCACAAGAGAAGTATAATTGATGGGACAGTATTACAAATCCAGTATCTTTTTTTTTTTTTTTTTTTTTAATTTTTATTTTTTTAATTTTATTTATTTATGATAGTCATACAGAGAGAAAGAGAGAGGCAGAGACACAGGCAGAGGGAGAAGCAGGCTCCATGCGCCGGGAGCCTGATGTGGGATTCGATCCCGGGTCTCCAGGATCGCGCCCTGGGCCAAAGGCAGGCGCCAAACCGCTGCGCCACCCAGGGATCCCACAAATCCAGTATCTTAAAAAGGATTGTTGGTATGCTTTTGTTCAAAATACTTTATTATTTTAAAATGTATTTGTAAAAATAGGAGGCCAAAAGTCTCATGCAGATTGTATCAGGTAGGAGAAGAACTTTTTTATTCATGGTAATTGGAGCAAAAACTCAAAAGATGCTTTATTGTCTTTCTTTCCTTTTTTTTTTTTTTTTTTAAAGATTTTATTATTTATTCATAGACACAGAGAGAGAGAGGCAGAGACACAGGCAGAGGGAGAGGGAGAAGCAGGCTCCATGCAGGGAGCCTGATATGGGACTCGATCCCTGGTCTCCAGGATCACACCCCAGGCTGCAGGCGGCGCCAAACCGCTGTGCCACCAGGGCTGCCCTTTTTTTTTTTTTTTTTTTAAGTAGGCTCCACGCCCAGCGTGCAGCCCAATGTGGGGCTTGAACTCACAACCCTGAGATCAAGACCTGAGCTGAGATCAAGAGTCAGACGCTTAACCAGGCATCCCTCAAAAGCCTCCCAGGCGCCCTTCAAAAGATACTTTAATATCTTTATTTTTGTAGTGCATATTTTATCAGTGGATCTGCTTGCTTCTTTCTGAATTTAAGTTAATTTAACAATTATTTATTGAATGACTTGAATGCTTGCCAGGTACTATGCTTAGATGCTGGGAATAGGTTTGTCAGTGAGACAGATGTTCTGTTTGTCACTGTTGTTATCTAATAATTGTATAGATTTTAACCAAGTACTAGTTGCTAATCACATCTCAAATTCAGCTTGATATATTTTATGTGAAAAGTAATTTCCTCAATAAATTTGTGTTCAAGTTCTTAAAATATATAAGAATGGCTTTTTGAAGAAGAATGAATTTAACATTTATGTGAAAATTAATTTTTCAAGAGTTTCTTGCTTTCATTAAAAGGTGAAGAAGGAAGTTTTAGCCATGGGTCTGTTATTGATGGAAGATTTGAAGGATTCATCCAGACTCGTGGTGGCACGTTTTATGTTGAGCCAGCAGAGAGATACATTAAAGACCGAACTCTGCCCTTTCATTCCGTCATTTATCACGAAGATGATATCAGTAAGTACTTAAATTTTATCAAGTAGCCTTTTGCAAAAAGGCATATATATAGTTAAAAGTATATAGAGACATAGAAAACCTGAGCTATTTTCAGTCCTAAGCTATTAATCAGGCTAGAAAACATTTTCACAGCCAAAAATCTCAGTTTAACAAATAATAGACCTATATAAGGAGGTAATTTCCTTGTCAATCCATGCCAGTCCTACTTTGTTGATAAGATAAAACCATTTCTCCTCTCTTTCTTTCTTTCTTTCTTTCTTTCTTTCTTTCTTTCTTTCTTTCTTTCGAGAGGAAGGGAGAGAGGCAGAGACACAGGCAGAAGGAGAAGCAGGCTCCATGCAGGGAGCCTGACGTGGGACTCGATCCTGGGTGTCCAGGATCAGGCCCTGGGCTAAAGGCAGCGCTAAACCGCTGAGCCACCCCGGCTGCCCGATAAAACCAATTCTATTTGAACTATGAGTCAACCAACTCTGACTGAATTGGAAATTCTGTATTCTGATATCAGCCAGTCATTTAATGCCATAGTGCCTTTGTGTGTATCATTATTTTCTTCTTCTTCCTTTTTTTTTTTTTTTTTAAGATTTTATTTATTTGAGAGAGAGTGAGAAAGAGAGCACAAACAAGGGGAGGGACAGAAGGAAAGGGAAAAACAGATTCCTTGCTGAGCATCAGAGAACCCAGCTTGGGGCTCCATCCTAGCACTCTGGGGTCATGACCTGAGCCAAAAGCGGACACTTAACCAAATGTGCCACCCAGGCTCCTCATCATCATTATCTTCTAATGTAAATTTCAGGGGGGAGGGCAGCCCCGGTGGTGCAGTGGTTTAAATAAATCTTAAAAAAAAAAATTTCAGGGGAGATATTTGTGTAGTATTTAAGGAATATTTTAGATATTTTTGTAATTTCTAAATCCTTTGAATCTTTCTTTATGGAATCTTGAAATAATTATTTGATTTCAGCTTGATAAGACTCCAGGTTTATCATGATGGATTTTGTCCTTTATCATGGTTTTTATGTGATGGTAATTTGTTGGGAGAGTTTTCTTTCTGTTTTAAGAGTAGAAAATGTACTTAGATTTCGCTGTTTAATTTTACCATTGTCCATATATTTCTGGTCCTCTAATCACAAGAATGCTTCAGTGAAATACCACAGAAATACATTCTTCTAATTTATAATGCTAAAATACTCATGTTTTATTAAATACTCATTTTTTTTAATACTCATGTTTTTAATGAGTTTTATTTTTGACTGTAGTTAGGCTAGTCTCTCATTTTTTGCCTATTTTCCTAACTGGGCAACTTTCTTCTGGTTTCATTTTCCATTCTACAACCAGAAATTTATTGTCAGTAATTTCATTCTCACTCCTAATAATCTACTAAAAAGCCTAACCATCTTGGCTTTTTGCTCCATCAGCTCTGCCAGTTTCCATACTTCTTCATTCTTTCCAACTGCTTGTTATCGCTGATGCTGGATTGCAATAGAAAATAGAATAATTATTCTAGATAGGATGCATTTATAATTTTTAGCTACTTGTTAATTCATAAATTCATTAGTGCTACTTGCCTATATTACTGTTATTATTATTATTTTTAATGCTACTGCCCATATTTTTACTCATCCCTGTTTGATTCCTTTTCCAGTTTCCCCTACTGGTATTTCAGACTCTTCTCAAGATCTGTGCTACAGTCCTTCACAAGCTGGAATATGAATTCCTTTGCCTTCCTTTCTTTGTGCCAACAGAATTATTATTTACTTGATTTGTATGTTACTTTGTAATTTTGTTAGTGATTTAATCTTCTTGCAGGTTTTCCTTTCCTATCAGGGTATATAAGTTCTCCAGCTGTGGTTTCTGTTTCTTTTGCTCCTTTAACATTCCAAATGTTATTTATATGTTTTTTTTTTTTTTTAAAGATTTTCTTTATTTATTAATGAGAGAGAGAGAGAGGCAGAGACACAGGCAGAGGGAGAAGCGGGCTCCATGCAGGGAGCCTGACGCGGCATTTGATCCTGGGACTCCAGGATCAGGCCCTGGGCTGAAGGCGACACTAAACCACTGAGCCACCTGGGCTGCCCAATTCCAAATGTTATTTAATCTCTGGAGCAGATTCTTTTTTTTTTTTTTTTTTTTTAAGATTTATTTATTTATTTATTCATGATAGAGAGAGACAGAGGGAGAAGCAGGCTCCACGGTGGAAGCCCGACGCAGGACTCGATCCTGGAACTCCATGATTGCACCTTGGGCCAAAGGCAGGCGCCAAACCGCTGAGCCACCCAGGGATCCCCTGGTCAGATTCTTTATAGATACTTAGTGAAATCTTGAAACATTTTCTTTACAAGATTTTCTCAAAATCAAACAAGGCCTTTTGGGAAAGGAGGGAGAGAGGAAGAGAGTAATGGACAGATTTTGAATTCCTGTTTTTATTTGTATTATAATCAAACTTGATCCTTTACTGATTTACACTTCCCATAAGCACTCTAAACTGTTTGTTCTGCCTTTTATGATTTGTTATTACATCTTCTCTCTCATTTCCTTCCTTCTCCTGTCTACTTGTAAGTAGGTTAAGCATATTCTGCTCTTTTTTCGCACTTTTATTTCTTCCTGTCCTATAATTGCATTTTTCCACTTTGCATCTTCCAAATACCTTCCTTTATGTCAACCTTTCTTTTTCCCCAAAGATGATGAGTTAGCTTGAAGGATCAATTACATTGGATGTGACTGAGTTTACTGTTCCTTTTGGCATTTAACTTTACCATTGAGTTCAGCTATTTTTACTTCTAATAACATACTAATAATATGTATGTTCATTAAAAGAAAAAAAACGCATGTTCCTGCTAAGGAGATCTTTTCACATTATTACTATATACCAATAGTAGTATTAGAGCTTAGAAATAGTGATGTTTAGAGTGATTTTGTTTATAATATTTTCAACCACTTAAAAATGTAAAAACCTTTCTTAGCTTGCATACCAAACCAGACAACTGTAGTTTGTTTTCCCCTAACTCACTTTTAATTGGCTCTTTAACCTCTCTGGGTAGAATACCTAAGGTTATAATACTAGTAGTAGTAGTAGAACAGTTATTACTGTTTAATGTGTCCCTGGCATTATATAAATTTTTTTGCTTGCATTATTTCATTTAAACTGCATAATAGGGATCCCTGGGTGGCTCAGCAGTTTAGTGCCTGCCTTTGGCCCAGGGTGTGATCCTGGAGTCCCGGGATCGAGTCCCACATCGGGCTCCCTGCCTGGAGCCTGCTTCTCCCTCTGCCTGTGTCTCTGCCTCTCTGTCTCTTTCTCTCTCTTGGTGTCTCTCATGAATAAATAAATAAAATATTTTAAAAAATATTAAAAATATAAACTTCATAATAACACTAAAAGTGTAATAGGCACACATATCCCCCTCTCCCCAGCTTTATAGGTAAGGAAACTTAAGACTTAGAAAACTTATGTCACTAGATTATGGATCTTGTGTTCTTATCCATGTGCTCTTCTGCTTTACTCATGGAAAAAGCTTAAATTCTAACATTACTCCAAGGGTTTCTGGGGCTTTTCTGAAATCTGTAAACCTCTCTGAATGATACATTTGCATCTATTATTATTTTGAGCCAAATTCATTCCTCAGTGGATGTTCTACTTTACAACTAATTAAAAGGGAAAGGCTGTTCCTTTAATGTAGATTATTATTTTCTTTCTTTTTTTTTTTTAAAGATTTTATTTATTTATTCATGAGAGACACATAGAGAGAAGCAGAGACATAGGCAGAGGGAGAAGCAGGCTTCCTCTGGGGAACCCGATGTGGAACTCGATCTTGGGACTCCAGGATCACGTCCTGAGCCGAAGGCAGATGCTCAACCCCTGGGCCACTCAGGCATCCCTGTATATTATTATTTTCATGCAATTTGCTTAAGTGCCAATAATTTATTTTCACAACTAAATTACGTGTGTGATTGTTTAGATCACTGTGTATATGCCTGAGTGAATTTAGTATCCTGTATGTGTTATTCTCAGCAGAAGCAAATGATGGGTGAGGTATACCAACTTGGGTAGGGGTTCTGATGAGAACTTGGCTACCCTTCATTTAATACCATTTATGCAACTGTAAGCATAGATGTATGAAGCCACCATGGAAAATGATATTGCTGTTCTGGAGAACCTTAGGGAATATGGCTTTGGAGGCAGTATCAGAACACAGAAACAGTTTCCACTGAAATGTTCAATAACTTCTCTAGGCACTTTGATACTCACATGTGATGGTGATAATCACATGTATTTATCAGCTTAAAATTCACACTAGTTCAATTCTGTACTTAGGTAGTAAAAAGCACTTTTTCCTAGGAGATAGAAGTGTGAACAGTTATAGCAAGGTAAGAATACCATTTAGTCTTTTCTTCATGGTTTGTAAATTTGGAGATTAGATAGATAATCTGCATAAGCAATCTTGCTATCTTACATATTTATATTCAGACATTACACTAGGAATTCATTGATGTGGATATAACTGGTTTTGGCAGCTTAGGGAGTCTTAGAATCATGGATTTAAAGATGACCTTATAGATCAACTAGTTTAAAGGGTCTCAGGGCTTAATTCATTTGCTCAAGCTCATAACAAGTTAGTGGCAGACATGGTAGGGAAAAACACAAGAGATGTCAAAGAAGTGAGGCATGCCATATGTATGAGAAAGGAGTTAGAAGGGAAATCAGGATGATGCGCTAGAATAGCTTTGTGACCTTATGGGAAGGTCTTACTTTTGTAATGCTTATAAGTACGTTTCATTTTCTATGTATAAAATGAGGGTGTTAGACCAGATTTTTTTTTTTTAAAGATTTTATTTATTTATTCATGAGAGACACAGAGAGGGAGAGGCAGAGACCTAGGCAGAGGGAGAAGCAAGCTCCATGCAGGGAGCCCGACGTGGGATTCGATCCCGGGTCTCCAGGATCGTGCCCTGGGCCAAAGGCAGGCGCTAAACCGCTGCGCCACCCAGGGATCCCTAGAGCTGGAAATATTTTTGATTTTGATTATCAAATGTCTATATAAAATGTTTTTGCGGGATCCCTGGGTGGCGCAGCGGTTTAGCGCCTGCCTTTGGCCCAGGGCGCGATCCTGGAGACCCGGGATCGAATCCCACGTCGGGCTCCCTGCATGGAGCCTGCTTCTCCCTCTGCCTGTGTCTCTGCCTCTCTCTCTCTCTCTCTCTCTCTCTCTGTGTGACTATCATAAATAAATACAAAAAAAATTAAAATGTTTTTGCATGTGAATGAAGTAGAAGTGTATCCACCACCATTAACATTTTTCTTTTAAACAGTTGCATAATATTTTATTGTTTCATTGGTGAATATATTATTTACCAACCCATCAACTGAGTGGACATTTAGATTGCTTCCCCTTTTTTGCTATTAAACATTGCTGTGGTATATATTATTTTCAAAACTGCTTATATGTAAAGTATACTATCTGATAATTTTTTTTTTTTTTTTTTTTTGGCATTTGTATACATCTGTAAAACAATCACCATACTCAAGATAGTGTATATATCCATTGCCCACAAAAAGCTTCCTTCTACTCAGTGTAATCCTTCTCTTCTTCTCAACCCTTCTTTTTTTTTTTTATTATTATTTATTTATGATAGTCATACAGAGAGAGAGAGAGAGAGGCAGAGAGAGAGGCAGAGACATAGGCAGAGGGAGAAGCAGGCTCCATGCACCGGGAGCCCGATGTGGGATTCGATCCCGGGTCTCCAGGATCGCGCCCTGGGCCAAAGGCAGGCGCCAAACCGCTGCGCCACCCAGGGATCCCTCAACCCTTCTTTCCTCAGGCACTAAACTGCAGGCTAGTTTACATTTTGTAGAATTCTATGCAAATGCACTTCTATATTATGTACTCTTAAAAATATCTGGTTTCTTTAATTTAGCACAGTTTGTTTTTTGAGATTCATCCATATTGTATATATTAATAGTGCATTCCTTTTTGTTGATGAGTAGTATTTCATTGTGTGGAGAACACGTTTATGCATTTGTCTGTTGATGACCATTTGGGTCTTTTCTGTTTTTAGTTATTAAAAAAAAGAACTCTAAAGCTTTTGATAAACTCACCAACTATTGATTGTTTAAAGATCATTTTACATATTATCATATGTAAAATTTTGTAAAAAGACAAGAGGATGAAACAAATACTAAGGACTTTTAATGTTTTGGTCTAATACTTGAGCTCTAGAGAGGGGATATTTTGGAAATTTAAGATGAGCCTTTGGAAGCAAGAGAGCAGAAGGAACATTCCATCTTAGGTGAGTTGTGTATAGATTCTGTCTCCCCCAAACCAATACTCATCCTTCAAAATGCAGTTCAAAAATAATCTCCTAGAAGCCTTTTCTGGCCCCTTAGTTCTGGGTGTACCTCTCTTGACTGCTGTTTATGTATTGGTGAGTCCTCACTGTGTTTTGAATCCAGCAGTTTACAGGTCAGTTGTCCATATGATTGACCTCTGGTAAGAGTTGAGGAAGGAAAATAGCTGTTGACTGGATGAATACATTAAGTTCAACCAGTATTTAACCGTTCATTAACTGTGGATGATTTCAGCAACACTTAACACTTAGAGAGTTAATATTTAAATGGATTCTTGTTTATATGTCTAACACACCAACTAGACTGTAAGCTCTTTGAGGGTCCATACTCTGTGTCTGTTTATTCTTGTGTCCCTGATATTTGGTAACTGATAGTTTTTTCCTCTCTTATTTGTTTTGTAAATAAATTAGTGCAAATAAGAATAACATTGACGTACAATTAGGAAATTTATGTGCATACATGCCCTAATTTTGAACAGGGTCTATGTTACAGTGATCTGTAAAGTGCTTAGAGATTTAAAACACACTTTCATGTAGAAACAGTTTTAAGTTGCAGACAGTTCCTAGTTATTGCAGGTGGAATGAAGGCTAAAAGGAGATTATTGGAGTCAGTTTAGAGGTCTTTGGTTAATGGATAACCTTTGAAGTGGAATAGAAACCAGCTGCTGACTGAAAAATTAAATTCAACAAGTGTTTATTGATTTGTGAATGTACAGGAAGGATTAAGACTTTAAAATAAATCCTTCAGGGGAATTTTCAATCAGTAATCTAGTTGGAATGTGATAAATGCTTAACCAAAGTGTCACCAAGGCCCTGAGGATAGTGCAACCTCAAGGAGCCTTAAGGATAGATACTTAGGAAGACTTCTTGGGGGAGGTGGCATTTGACTTGAACCTTGAACATAGGATAGACTTTTGGCTGTTAGAGATAAGAATCTCTGAAGACAAAAGAAAGGTAGCTATTATTCTGGCTGTAGTAATATTTGTTTTTAGCTGCCACAGCTCAGGAACTCAGAAAGGAAAGGAAACTCATCTTCTTTGGCCCTGACTCACCTGTTTTCTGTTTATAGGGGTAAAGTCTCAGATTTAATGAATGGAAATGATGGTCATGTTAAATCAGTATATTACAAGTTTTCATTACAAGTTTCAGTTTTAAATTTTACAGGTTTTACAAGTTTTCATTACAGGTTTGATTTGTAAGTTTTATAGGTTTTAATGATTGATTAATTATTTTAAAAATTTGAGTGTAGTTGATGTGATTAATTTGTTAACCTTATTTGAGTGCCTAATTTGTATAAGACGCTTTTAGATACTGCAGACACAGAGATTCTTCTCCTAATGCATCTTAGAATCTAGTGATTCTATTTATAATTGATCAGAATAATGGAGCAGCATTGCTCCTGTTGACCTGATGCCCATGATCCTACCTGGCCCCTACCACTAATCCTTAAAAACCAGAAATGGAGAAGGACATGCCTGGCCCAGCTTCCCATCTCTGTTTCCTGGGAGATCAGTGTTAGTGCATGTGGAAAAATGGACCACCTTCAGCTTCCTCTCCTTCTCAGGGACAGTCAGGGATTGGGCACAGGTGTTTGGGAGAAAGGGACTCCTATTCCCTGGAATTAGAAGAGAGAAGGAGATTTGGGGTCTGCCCTAGCCATTCTTTGATTCCTCCAAACTCATCTTCTGTCCTAAAAAAAAAAAAGAAATAGCTTACTTCTTCCTTTCACTGTTCTTCAGTGAAGTGAATCCTTGTTGATTTTTGGCAACTTTAGGAATAAAAGGTATTTTTGTGGGCAAGGACCTACCCACCTACCCTCCAGATATTAACAAAACCACTTTTTGTTCATTGTCTGTGAATTCAATCTATTTTAAATTCAATTAAGATAATAAAAGTTAGATTATTTCATTGGATTTGGTGATTTAGCATTTTATTGGAGAGATTACACCAATTTTTTTTTTTAAGATTTTATTTATTTATGAGAGAGACAGAGCCAGAAAGAGAGGCAGAGGGAGAAGCAGGCTCCATGCAGGGAGCCCGATGCGGGCCCGGACCCTGGGATCATGCCCTGGGCTGAAGGCGTCGCTAAACTGCTGAACCACCCAGGGATCCCTGATTACACCAAATTTTGACTGTGAGAGTGTCATCTCATAACCAAGGCCTTGGACTTTGCAATCACATTTCTAATCTGCCAGTCACACAGAATGTAGGGGAAGCCTTACTGGGAATAGTGAGGATGCAAGGGGTTGTAAGGTCTACACTAGTTAGTATGTAGTGAAAAGTGGATGTTTTATGCATCAGTTCTGTTGGACAGAAATCTGAATGGTAAATATTTTCTTCTTCCTGGAGTGGATGATTGAGAGTTAACCAGAACTATTTCCTGCTTGAGGTTGTATCACAATATATGTATTATTTATATTTGCTCCTCCTACAGCAAAACAAAAGCAAGCAGTTGGCACGCAAAAGAACTGGAAGAAAGGCAATAGATTTAAAGCCGATCTTTGTTTTAAATAGGCTGAATATTCTACACCAATGATTCATTCTTTGTGAAAGAATATGCTGTTTGGCCTTTTCAGAGGAACTACAGTGCATCCTATGATTTAGCATCACAATGAGGGCTTATTCATTAGTTGAACAAAGGCTTTTTCTAGAAATGGGGATTATATTGTCAGTAATTTTAGAGGGAAATGTCATTGTCCATTTTCATAGTTAATGTGGTGACCAGGGAAAATAGGGTCTTTTAGAAGTTTTGAAAGTAATTGGAAAAATTTTACACTTGATTCCTTTTTTTTTTTTTTTCCCTGTTGGGACAGTTTTGTGCTAACAGAATTTGAAGCATATATAATACAGTTTTGTTGGAAATAATCTGTTTACCAAGCTTTCAAAAGGAATGTCTGTATCTAGTTTATTATATATAAAATACAACTTGTAAAGAGATAAAACATTATATTTTTCTTTTTAGATACTCTAATTCTTGATGTTTCTAATATTTTAGAATATGGTGTACTAAATAATAGTTTTATTGGTTTTTATTCCCTTATACATTTATAAATAATAATTAGATTTTTAGTATTGAGATTTTTATTATATTTAATATGAAGGTATTACTATTTTCATATTAAAATTTTAAAGGTTGGGAACAATTGTAATTTTCCCCATATTAAGATCACTTTGCATAGTTTCTGCTGGCATGGTCAGTTTTACTGCCACTACTAATGTGCTTATAGTTACCTGGATAAGTAGGATTGAGAACGGACTCTGGAAATATAGTGTCATTGCTAGGTAGCAAAAAGGAACTGCTGGAGCTTATAGACTATTCTTTTTGAGTGAGAATATTCATAGTTACCAGTTTTCTCTGGGCCCATTCAGTTGCAGGGATGTAGGTAGAGGGTTCATTTAAACAGGATTTGGGTGAGAGTTGAGATTGAGGGGGCAAGGAACTTTTAAGGCAATATAGCAAAGTAGTTATGATAATAATGGAGTACTGGATTTAAGCAGAATAAACAGAAGAAAGAGAATATCCAGTGATAGTGAACAAGGTGGTAACATTGGTAGATTGAAAGATCTTAGTGGTGTTGTAGGACTGTTGGAGAGAATTTTCAGAAAAAGATAATTGGTGGAAAGAAAGTAGGATGTGCAAGTTGAGGTTGTAAATGGGTTTCAGTTATTAGTAATGACAGATTCAAAAGAAGGACTGTATAAGTGAGAACTTGATGTAGGATAAGATCACTGGAGAAAAGGTAGTGTAAGTGTACTGGAAAAATCATCAATATTAATGCTGAAGTCACTCAGAATTATGTCGGGGTGATGTCAGAGAGAGTGACAATGAGAAGCTATAAAAATAAGGAAATAAAAGGAAGTAATGAGTTGGGGGCAGCAAATACCTAGAAGGAGTTAGAGTAGTTGGTGATACAGTCTCATGACTATAAAAGCTAAATAACAATGAGAATAGTCCTGATGGTCCCTATGGCAGAAAGTGGTAGATGGTTGTGAGTGTTTAGTGACATGAGGGGCAGGGAAATGTTTTCTCAAGAACAGGAAGAGTTCTTGGATTCTGCTTTGATTTTTGCTGGAGTTCTCCTGATTGAGACTCTTGACCTCGGCTAGATGATGGACCAGAGGAGACGATTTTCTGAAGTATAAGTATTCTCTTGGTTCCAGCCAAATGCAACTTATTGAGGTGTGTTGGGGCAGAGCAGTCTTATTTTAGGCAGTCTTTTTACCCTGGGGAATGATGGCTTGCAAGGTGGTGATTCTGTTCTTAAGTTTCTGCTGGCTTCCTTCCAACTGCTGCTGTTAGCCTATAGGTGGTGTGCTATTATACCAGTTATTTGACTTCTGACTGTGGAGAAGTGGTAGGAAGAAATCAATTCTAATATCGGCTTCATATACAATGTCACAAATACGTATGTGTGTGTATACCTGTATATGTTATTTTATACTTATAAATATAAGTATATTATATATTTTATTTATATATATATATTTATATATATAATATATTTTTTGTGTATATATTATTTATATATTTTATATATATTTTATTGTGTAGATGAGATACCCATTAGACAGTAGTTGAGTACCGTAATCATAATGTTCAAATGCTCAGCATCAGTGCTAATATACTGATGACAACAGAGTGCCAGTGTGTCTAATATTATTAATAATATCTGAAAAGTATATTTTACTGTATTACTATATAATAGAGGCTGCTGAATATGTATAAATAAAGATTTTATTTATTTGAGAGGGAGAGAGAGAGAGAATGAGCTCAAGTGAGGAGGGAGGGAAAGGGGAGAGGGAGAAGAAAAGTCCGTGCTGAGTAGGGAGCTGGACTTGGAGCTCAGTCCCAGGACCTAAATCATGACCTGAGCCAAAGTGAGGCAGCCAACTGACTGAGCCACTCAGGTAACCCCCCTTAGTATGTTTTGAATGGAGGTGTATCCTAATTCCTGTCGTGGTCAGATTATATTTGTTATTTATCAAATTTGAATAATATCAAGGATATCAACTGATTTATATGTTGAAGTAATATAATTGAACTAAATTATATATTGAAGCAAAACTTATTTTGACATGTTTGTTATGTGGTGGACTTACAACCATATTGCTAACAATTTCACAGCTCTTTTTACTTTTTAAAACTGAAAATCTTGCATTGACTAAATCTTCTTAAACTGTTTGAACAGTGATAATAGCACATTTCTCTAAGTATGTGAAATATTTTATCAGTGTTAATAGAGTTTACGAGTTTCTGTCTTCAGCTAAAAGTGGAATTATTACCATGAGTATAGTAAGTCTTCAACTTAACTCTGTGCCTGATTTTTTTTTTGGGGGGGTGGGGGGCAAAAGTTCTATCTGGGGATGAGTGAAAACTAGTTATAAATGAAAACATTCAGAAAGTGACAGTAACTACTAACACTGCTAAAGAATTTCTGATATGCTAGTCTGAGATTATTTTGGTACTGTGATTGGAAAAATTTGCCAAATGCCATTGAAGAGCAGGTATAAAATCAGTTTTTCTTTCCTTGACAAACATTTTCACCATGTATTAAGGCAGTGTTAACTGCATTATCAAACAGTCCCCAAATTCAGTGACAAAATGTACTGAAAGCTCATTTCTCATTATGTAACAGTTTAATGTGAATATTCATCAGACAGCTTTTCACAGTTCAGGAATCCAGGGTACTTTATGAAATTACTTTCCCAGGTTGTCTCCCACTAGCAATTCAGAAGGGGAAAAGAGCATGGAGGATCATTCTTGTCCACTTCCCTACTGCTCACATTCCTTCAACTTGAACTTGGTTATATGTCACACCTAACTTGGAAGGGAGCCGGGAAATTCAGTCTAGCTTTATATGCAGGTTGATGAGGACCTATTGGTCAGTGGCTGCCAAACTATGCCAAGAATAAAATTTTTTTTTCAAATAGGATTTTTGAATAGTTTAAAAACTTTTTTTCTATTGGTTAAGTGATATACTGATATGAAGGGTTTTGGGACATTTATGTATTTTGGTAAACAAATTTGTTTTTGGTAAACAAATTATCCCTTTGCCCCCATATTCTTTCTTTTCTTCTTTCCTTTCTTCCTTTATTTCTGGTAGTCATGAGGTGTGTGGGATGGGGAGACCAGGTATAGTAGACATTTACGGAAAGTTCATCTGAAAATTGATTGCAATGATTTAATCACAGGGCTTGTCTTTTGAAAGGCTAAGTTAAATAGTTTTTAATTTGGGAGTGGGATCTCAGTGTCCATGCTTGTGTGTTTCTGTTCATGTCTCTATGTGAGAGATAGCAGTTTGGGCTTGGGGGTTATTAAGATGGTTTCAAGAAATGTCATGATAAAATCAGAACGATAGTTTAAAATAGTTCTTTTTAAAAAGTTTTTAATTTAATTCCCATATAGTTAACATATAGTGTTATGTTAGTTTCAGGTGTCAAAATAGCTCTTTTTTATGTGTGTATTGGGAGAAGTCTAATTCAACTATAAGAATTTCATCAAATGGTAAATATACATTTATTTCATTGAACTTAAATTTGCCTATGGTAAGTGGTAAAATAGATTCTTATTACCTAAAATACCAACGTAATAAACAAATCTAAATTAAGGCACTACAAACTGACCCATTTATGACAAAATAAGAACATAACATGCTAATTGAATAGTAAGTTAGTTGCTTATCACATTGGAACAGAAACTAAACTTTTGAAAGAATATAAATTAGTTTCATCCATTTTATATGACAAAATATTTTGTGAGCAGTAACTCAGTGCATTTTTTTACTTATCTGCCTAGTTGCTGCCAGGGTCAGCAGAAGGATTCCTCCTCATACATGTTGTTATCTTAAATAGATAAACCATTTTCTTAGCCATGAGTTAAGAGAAAACTTAAGTCAAAGAATCAGTTCACATTCTTAGTTACTGGAGTTTGGACTATCCTGGTATGGGGGTAAAATAAAATAGCACAAAATTATGGATATAGAAATGATATTAAACTATGAACTTGATTTTATAATAACAATTAAAATAAGTAGCAAAATTCCAAAGGATCAATGTGCTATTAACTGGAAAAGATACTTAAGTATGTGTGTAAACTTGCCTATGAGTATGACTGTATATTTTTTATTTATTAAAATACATGTTCTTGGCATGGAGGAACTTCTTCACCTGGTGGTTCAGGCAAACTAGATTCCAGTAAGAATCTGGGCAAGGCTCATTGGGTATTTTCAGTTAAAATCACATTATCAGAGGAAGGTATTGTGATGATTATAATCCCGAGCCTTCTAAAAGGTGATAATTGAAAATCTGGGGATATTACATTGGAAAACTTTTCAGCCTTTGTGGTAGATTCTTATTAGATACATGTTATTGGGTGGTGGTGTGTTTTTACTTTCCCAAAGTTAACCTTTGAAATGCTAAAATAATAAACATACTAGGTTTTTTTTCTCATTTGGTATTTCAGTTGTATTTTCCACTTTGAAGTCATTTGAATTTTTCTACCTCTTTTAGTCTTGATTTTATTTTGAAAATTTTACACTTAAAAGAAAAAGTTAAAGGTACTGTGCAGTAAACATATATATCCTCCTCCTAGATCTGCCATTAAAATTTTTTTTCTTTTTTTTTTTTTACCCTTCATACACTTCTTGGGGAACTATTTGAAAATAGGTTGCAGACATCATGAAACTTCACTGCTAAACACATTCCCTAAAACACACACTCCCTAAGAATATTTACATTTTCATAAATAGCTACAGTAGTATTTCACCCCTATAAAAATTAACATTAATTCAATAATATTATTTACTATTTGTCTATAATAAAATTTCTCCAGTTGTCCTAAAAATACATTTGTTTGCATTTGTATATTATGTCTCTTTTAATATCTTAATTACCAGGCCCCCACACCCTTAGTTATCAACTTTTTCTGTTTTTTTCTTTAAGTGACCTTGCCATTTTTCACATGTCTAGGTCAGGGACTTATAGGATATTCTGCATTTTGGTGTATCTGATTGTTTATTCATGATGAGATTCAGTGAATATATTTTGTTAAGAATATTGTGTAGGGAAAGATAGATATTCCTTACTGCATCACATCAGGAGGCACATACCTTTCTAGTACATGGGCTTATTAGCTTGATCATTTGGTAAATGAAATGATAATTATTATATCTTTAGTGTGAAGATACCACTTTCCTTTATAAAGTAATAAGTAATCTGTGAGGTGATACTTTCAGAGTCTATGAATATCCAGTAACCCCATATCTTTCACTCAGTGGTTTTAATACCCATTAATGATGCTTACCTAAATCACTTTATACTTGTGGAGTTATAAAGTGGTAACTTTTTAACTCTATCGTTTCACATTTATTGACTGGAATTTTATAGCTTTTGCAGTCTTGACCTCTGATAAAAAAAAACTAAAGTTTAAGTCAGAGCTGTTAATATCAGTAAATGTAGGTTGTCCTGTAACCCCTGTCTCTTAACTGCCAGATTAAATTAGTATTGTACTATTTAATTAGTATTTCCAAAGAAATAGGTCACTAGTATCCACTTCAGGTTCTAGATTTTCTTAAGAAACTACCTGCAGTATTTCTAATTATAATTCTTTGTACTATATCTTAAGCTACTTAAAAATTTTTCAGTGCTTCCTTTCTCACCCATGTCTCAGTATTTTATTTTGATAGTTCACTGAATTATGGTAGCTTGATTAAATTATAAGATATGGTCATGATTAGGGAGAACCCTAACAAGGAAGAGGTATGTGAAATTTGAGAGAGTGAAATAAATTTTTAAATGACTAAAATGGAACAGCTATCTAGAAATAGAACCAATACAGTTAAGGATTAATTAATCACTGTTTAATTATAAAGGGAAAACAAATGATGATAAAATAGTTATTGGCTTATAAAGCATTCAGTTGAGTTACACCTGGAAGAAATTTAAAGTCTTTTTCTGTGCCATGGAACATGTTTGAAGGACACTTTTCCTTGTGGCCAGTTGGTATTCATTGAAGGAATTCAAGCCAAATAGAATATTATATTAGTCTAACTGTAGTTCAGATTGAGGTATACATTTGCAGCATAGGAAACTTAATGTATTTGGAGGGAAAGTTATAAATTACAAAATGAAGTAAAGTGCAGTATTAACATATTTTATATATCTGAAGTGGGAAAGATTGGGAAAGTTAAACCTAGAATGAAGAATGATTATTGTCCTTTTTTAGAATTCCCAAATCATCTATATGAACGAAATTGTAGAGACCAGTGGTATTTTATTGAGGGAGAACTTATGAACCTGCCAGGTTTTAAATTATAATGCTCAATAAGCATGTATGGCTTTTTGTTAATTTTGAGTTTTTCATTTGTAAGATGATTAGTAATCTCTAAACATGTAATAGTAATGACATTACTTTTTTGTGTTTTAGACTATCCCCATAAATATGGCCCACAGGGGGGCTGTGCAGATCATTCAGTATTTGAAAGGATGAGGAGGTACCAGATGACTGGTGTAGAGGAAGTATCACAGGTAAGGATTTTAATACTAGCTTGCATTTAAGAAACGGAAATGAACTTGGACATGTATTCTTGCATTAAAAATGTATGTTTTAGAATTTCTGAAAGATGTATATCACAATGGGGAAATACTTACATATTTTTATGTTCAAAACGGCCAGGTAACTTGCCTGTAATAAAGACAAGGTGCTGAGATTGGAATACAAATTTGTATGATTCAAAAAACATTAAGTTACATATCCACAAGATACTCTGTCTTACATGTTTTGTTGGTCAGATTACAAAAAATTTAGTCTGAGTATGTGTTTTGTATAAATATTTGTATTAGTATGAAAATTAGAGCAACTGGATTCCCTTGGTTTGCCTGGGACTTCCCCAATTTAATACGAAAAATCACATGTTCCTAAGCAAACTGAGATAGTTAGCCACTATAATAAAAATCAGAAGGTTGTTGATATACATATATTTATTTATCTAATTAATTTATTTTTAAAGTAATCTCTCTGCCCAGTATGGGGTTCCAACTCCACTTTTGATACTTTAAGTTTTTTTTTCACCATTTGACTGTTAGGTTTATTTTTTATTTTTTTGCTCTTTTTAAAAATAGTTAATTCAAAACACAAATTTAAAATGAAAATTGTATTTATGGTAAAACATTTATTATGTATTTTGGCATCTTTTCTAAAAGTAGTAAGATGGAATAATGTTGCTTGAGTTTTTTGAGTCACAAATGCAGAAATGTGTGTTTCTTGATCTGCAAAATGGCACAGATAGTTCTATTTCAGGTGGATCTTCCAAGTCCAAGTTAGATTTTATTCTTGCATTTGTTGAATGATTATTTATCAGTCTTCTGCCATATGTCAGAGACTGGTAAGTTCTGCAAGTATGTAGAGATGAAGATGAAAGCTTGTTCTCAAAAAAGTTAATACACTTGACCTTTGAGCAGCATGGTGGCTAGGGGTGCTGACCCTTGTGTGATTGAAAATCTGCGTATAACTTTTGACTCCCCCAAAACCTAACTACTGATAGCCTCCTTTGCTTGGATACCTTACTGTTAACATGAATAGTTGATTAATGTATTTTGTATTATATGTATTATATACTGTATTTTTATAACAAACTAAGCTAGTAAAAGAAAATGTTACTAAGAAAATTATAAGGAAGAGAAAATACATTTACAGTACCATAGTTTATATATGGAGAAAATCACATATAAGTGGACTCACACAGTTCAAACCCATGAAGGGTTTGTTCAGGGGTCAACTATAGTTTAATTGGCAACAGAGAGAAACAATTAAGAGCGGTAAGAGATAGAAGAGGATTAAGCATAGGGTGATACTATACATTTAAGAGGAATAGTTAATCTAGCCTAGGAAGTATTTGAGGACAGTAATCAGAAACTAAAAGAATAAGCAGAAGTTAGATTGGCCATGAAGAGATAGGAAGACAGGAGGAACAGTATATACAAAGGTCAGACAGATAGCAAGACCAGTAAAGAATTTTTAACTCCAGGGTGGGGTACAAAACTAGAGGCTGGAAAACTAATTATAAGTGTTTGTTACTCAGTTGAGAATAGTGGCTTGTACTAAGGTATTTGCAATGTGGATAGAGAGGACGAGACTACAGATTGTTAAATATAAGAGAGTTTAGCAGTGGGTAGATACAACATTCATAAACAGAAATAGATTGCATTTGTTTATATCAGCAGTAGACTACCAGATAAAGAGGGCATCATTAATAATATCAAGAATATCATGTATTGAAGAATTAGAGTTACAAAGAAAGATAAGGCCTATATAAGGAAAATTATAAACCTTTGGGAGAAAAATATAAAAAGATTGATTTTAAATAAATGGAGAGATATACCATAGTTGTGGAAAATAATACCTAATATCATTAAAACTTCCATTTTCCCCATATTGATTTGTAGGTTCACTACAATTCCAATATAAATTACAACAGGGTTATTCACAGCAGAGTGATGGGTTAAAAATGTTATATAGAAAAGTAAAGAAGAAGTAGGGCCCACCCTAAAGGTGGTAAACAGGAAAGAGGGATTTACCCTGGAAGATATTAAGACTTACTAGAGTAATTGAGAGTATGATATTAGTATAGGATGAACAACTCGACCAGAAGAATAAAATTGAGTGCTCAGGAAGCAACCGATAACATGTGTGAAACTTTGTTATGTAGTAGAGGTGGGATCTCAAATCAGTGAGGAAAAGTAGAGATCATTGAATAAGTGGAGCCAAAAAAAATGCTTGTCCGTTTGGAAAAAAAATGAAGTTAGGTCTCCATCTTACATAATATTTAAAACCAAACAAAACTCTAGGTATATTAAAGTGTTAAATGTCTAAAAGGAAAATTTTATAACTCTTAGTGGAAAAAGTAAATGGAGATTTTCCTTCCAGCTGTGCTAGAGTAACTGTTAAGTTAGACCTCCTGTAATTATATGAGGACTGAACTGAACAAAATATATGAAACAATTATTTTCAAACATTGGGTAATAGGCAGTGAAGGACTGAGATCCAGAGAGGGGAGAAATAAATCTCTGTGATTTCTGTCATTTTTTTGACTAGAGAAGGCAAAATTTTAGGTATAGCACAGGGGAAGGGATCTTAGGAAGAGTAAGAAGTACATAGCAGTCTTGCTGAGTTGAAGAGACAGGTCAAAGTTTAGAAAGGCTGAGGTGTCTGGACTTAGGACAGAGTACCTGAGAAGAAAGGACTACACTGAGAAAAAGCTCCAGATATCTGACAGGGATTACCTTGAGTCTTAGCTGAAAACTAATGTGTGCATGCACAGCATGAAATTGTATTAGACAACTACCAGAGAAGGACAAACTACTGGAGAATCTATAAATTGAACAACTGTAAGAAATTACACTTGTTTGAGATCTCAAGCTATGCTAGGAGTAGATTGGCCTCACCCTAGAGTAAAGACTACTTCAGACCTGCCTTTATTAGGCTGAAAAACTAAGGTTGAAAAAGATCAAAGTGATTTTCAAGTAAATTAGCTCCCCATCAGAATAAAGCTCAATAATACTTGTTAAAGGAGGACACAGAATGCAGATACTCAACAATGTAACATTCATAATGTCTAGGATTCAGAAAACATTACTAGATGGCAAAAAGATGAAAAATGTGATCCATAGTCATGAGGAAAAAACACCCAGATAGAAACAGAACCAGAAATTGCATGCAAGGACTTTAAAGCAACTAGTATTAATATGTTCAAAGAATTACAGAAAAACATGTAGGACCAAATGTAACTTACAGAACTGTGAAAAGTGCATTTTCTGACATGAAAAATTTAATGGATAGGCTTAAGATCAAATCAGTTACTGCAGAAGCTAACATAAGAAAACTTGAATAAAGGAAAATAAAACAATAGAAACAATCCAAATCTAAGCTCAGAGAGAAAATAATTGGGAGTCCGGGGAGGAGGGACTTTTTTGTTTTTTCCAACAACAAAGATTTGAAAAATTACCATTTTCAGAATTTTAAGATATGAAAAAAATTTTAATCCATAGCCTAAGAAACTCTTTGAAGCTCAAGCAGTATAAACACAAAATCAAATTACTGGAAATCACTAGAAATGAGAAAATTGTAAAAGCAGCTATAGAGGGTTGCCTGGCTGGCTTAGTCAATGGAGTATGTGACTCTGGATCTTGAGGTTGTACATTCAAGCCCCACATTGGGTATAGAGATTACTTAAAAATAAAATCCTTAAAAAAAAAAAAAAAAAGCAGCCATAGAAAAGATACATTTACATATAGGGAACAAATATAAGAATAACTGCTGACTGCCCATCACACATGTTGCAAACTGAAGACATACATGGAATGACATTTTTATGTGTTGAAAGAAAAACTGTCAAACTAGGATTCTTTATTCTGTGAAAATAATATTGAAAAATGAGAGCAAATTAAAGACCTTTTTTAGACAAAGCTGAGAGAATTTGCCTCTAGGAGATTTACATTGCAAGAAATGTTAAAAGACATTTTTCAGGTAGAAAAAAGATACCAGATAGAAATGCAGATTTATACAAAGAAGTGAAGAGCATAAAATAGTAAATATATAGGGGTGCTTGGGTGGTGCAGTCTTTTAAGCCTTTGACTCTTTGTTTCGGTTCAGGTCAGGATCTCCGGGATGTGGGATCAAGTCCTGTGTTGGGCTCCAAGCTCTGTATGGAGTCAGCGTGTGACTCTTTCCCTCTCTCTCTCTCTCTGCCCCTCCCCCCTGCTTGCTCTCTCTAAAAATAAATAATTAAACAACAGCAAATACATAGGTAAAATGTAAAGGACTTGTATCATTTAAATATTTTCTTTAAGAGGTAATTACTTAAAATAGTAACAATGAAAACTGTGTTTATAATATGCGAAGAATCAAAACTTATGATAATGGCACAGAAGATAGGAGGAGGGAAAGTGGAAGTTATTGTTGTTTCTTATTGTGCAGGAAGTAGTATAATTGTGGCAGCTAGACTCTGCTGTTTAGAAGTTGGATATTGGAAACCTTAGTGCAGAGGTCAGCAAACTATAGCCCATAGACCAGCTACTTGTTTTTGTAAATAAAGTTAAGTGTTTAGTATCAGTCCTTTTAAGAAGATGTTTGCAACCTGACCTGGAGTTACCATTGAAAGAAAATAAAGGAGATACAGTTAACAAGTCAATAAAGGGAATCAAATGTAGTTGATCCTTGAGCAACATGAATTTGAACTGCATAGGTTCACTTATATGTGGATATTTTCTTCTGTAAATACTGCGTAGTACATGAATTACAGCATTGTAAATGTATTTTCTCTTCATTATAATTTTCTTTTCTCTAGCTTATTTTATATATGAATATAGTATATAATATATATAGTATGCAAAATAAATGTTAACTGACTAGTTATGTTATCAATAAGGCTTCCAGTCAATAGCAGGCTATTAGTATTTAAATTTTTGGGGAGGAGTCAAAAGCTATATGCAGATTTTCAGCTGTGTGAGGGATTGGCATTCCTAATCCCTGGGTTAAGGATCAACTGGAGTTTAAAATACTCAGTTAATCCAAAAGAAGGTAAGGGGGAAAATAAGAACACAGAACATATGGGACAAATAGAAAATAAACACCAAGATGGTAAGTTTAAACTAATCACATTAATGATTACATTAAATGTAAATGGACTACCCACATTGATTTCAAAAGCTGAGATGGTAAGAGTGATTGAAGCAAAACCAAATCTGTCTAAAAGAAATGCAATTTAAACGTAAAGACACAAATAGTTTAAAAGGATGGCAAAGCAGATATCATACAAGTACCAGTTGTAAGAATGTTACAGTGACCATATTAATATCAAAGAATGTATATCATTTCACAGAATATTACTGTAGACAAGGATAATTTTTGCTTTATCAAAGAGAAATAGTCCTAAATGTCAGTTAATAATGCAGTAAGAGAGTTATAAAATAATTAAGAAAAAAATTGACAAAACTGAGCAATGAAAAAATCTACAAATTATAGTTGAAGGTACACTTATTTCTGAGTAGACAAGTTGATTGATATGTTGATAGAACAAGTAGATAGAAAAGCAGTTAGGGAATAGGACACTTGAATACCACTCTGAACCAACCTGATGACCTAATTGACATTTATAGAACTCTCCACTCAAAAGTAGCAGATATACATTCAAGTGTACATGAACATTTGCTAACATATGCTAAGCTATAAAAGAAGTCTCAATAAATTTAAAAGGATTCAAATTATATAGAATAAGTTCTTAGGTTTCAAGGAGATTAGAAATCAGTAACAAAATATCTGGAAAATCTGAAATTTTTGGAAATTGAGTCACATCTAAATAATGCAATTGGAAACTGTTTTGAAGTGAATCATAACAAAAACACAAAATAATAAAATTCATTAGATTCAGCTGTGGTGAATAACCACTGAAAGAAAATTTAAATGCAAGAAATGTTAAAGGATGTTCTTTGGGTAGAAAAAGGATACCACGGCAGCCCAGGTGGCTCAGTGGTTTAGCACCGCCTTCAGTCCAGGGCCTGATCCTGGAGACCCGGGATCGAGTCCCACGTTGGGCTCCCTGCATGGAGCCTGCTTCTCCCTTTGCCTGTGTCTCTGCCTCTGTCTGAAAGAAAAGAAAGAAAGAAAGAGAGAGAGAGAGATGGAAATTTAAATCTATACAAAGAAGTGAAGAGTGCACAGGAAACATTGGCTAATCATGTTTCTAACAATTAGAAAAGAAGAAAGATCTAGAAATCAATCTTAAAAGCATCCACCTTAGAAAGCTAGACCAGAAAGTGTAACTTAAACTCTAAGTTTCCCTCTATTTCTAAGTAAATAGAAGGAATAAAGTAACAAGTAAGAGAGATATCAATGATACAAAAACAAGAGGGAATCAACAGAAAAGATTAATTGATAAACTTCTAGGTAGTCCGATGAAGAAATGAAGAGAAAACACAAAATACAGTATCAGGAATGAAAGAAGCTATTACTACATACATTGGTAGTTTAAATTTTGAGCACATTGAGCCAAGAAGTTCAATAGCTAATTTAATGGGCAAATTCTTTTACAGATCCAAATTAACAAAACCAAGCAGAAATAGAATAGTAGGTGTGTATGATGAAATTAGGTTGATACTTAATAAGTTTCCATCAAGGAATGTTCAGGCCCAGAGAGAGTCTCACCATGGAAGTGTAAACATTTAAGAAAGAAAAAATACCAATCTTATACAAAACCTTTAAGAAAATAAAGGAGAAGGGAAAACTTAATATATTCTGTCAGACCAGCATTACCCTGATACCCACACCAGACAAAGACATTATAAGAAAACTAAACTAAACTATAAGCCAGTATACTGTAACAAAATATTAACAAGTCAAACTTAGCAATATATAAAAGAAGATAACATATCATGGTCATAGTCAGCATAGTCAGGCAAGAAAAAGAAATGAAAGGCATATAGATTGTAAAGGAAATAAACTGCATTTATTTGTAGGTAACTTTGGGATTATGCTTAGAAAATTGTAATGAATCTAGGAAAAATTATAAAATAATTAAGTAAATTTACCAAGGACGTAGGATAGATAGATATAAAGTCAGTATGCAAAAATTAGTTCTATTCTATACACTACCAATAAACATTTAGAAAATGAAAATTTAAAAAGCCCTCCAAAAATATCATTAAGATTATAAAATACTTAGAATACATTTAATAAAATATGCACAAGACATATATATGAACACTATAAAACATTGCCAAGAAAAATTAAATATCTAAATACAAACAAAAATATAGGGCAGCCTGGGTGGCTCAGCGGTTTAGCGCCGTCTTCGGCCCAGGGTGTGATCCTGGAGACCCGGGATCTAGTCCCGCGTCGGGCTCCCTGCATGGAGCCTGCTTCTCCCTCTGCCTGTGTCTCTGCCTCTCTCTCTCTCTGTGTGTGTTTCTCATGAATAAATAAATAAAATCTTAAAAAACAAACAAACAAACAAAAATATACTGTGTTTATTGTTTGGGAGACTCAGTGTGTTAGTTCTCCCCAAATTGTGCTGTAGAGTCAGTGCAATTCGTATCAGAATCTCTGAGTATTTATCTAATAATTGATAAACTAATTCTGATAGTTAGGCTGAAATGCAGAGAACTTAGACTAGCCAAAAGAATTTTCAAAAAACAAAAAACAAAAAAACCCCAAAACAAAGCAAGGGCATTTGTACTGCCTGATTTTAAGACTTACTATAAAGCCATAGTAATTAAAGATAGTGTCCTCTTGACTTAAGGATAGACATTTAAAACAGTGGAACTGAATAGAATCCATAGGGTCAGATGGATTTTTGCAAAAGTCCCAAGGTAATTTCAAGGAGAAAAGAATAGTCTGACAAATGGTACCGGCATAATTAGATATCCATATGGAAAAAAAGTTGAACCTCAACCTATACACTATACCTTATACAAAAATTAGGCTGAAAATAGAAAATACATCCATATGCTTAATGATAAAACTTAAACTTCTAGAAAAAGATGAGAAATTTTTGTCACTTTGACATAGGCAAATTTTTTTAGGATACAAAATTTATTAGTTGGGCTCTGTTAAAATTATAATTTCAAAAGACACAGTTAAATAAATGTAAAAAGCCAGAGACTATGAAAAAAAAATGTCAGCAGTACAGCTATTTGATAGAAGGTGTCTCAGAATATACAAACAACTATTTTACTCACATAAAAAAAATGCATGAACTCCAGTTAAAAAATGGGTAAAACGTTTGAAAAGATATTTAAAAATATATTGTATTTTAGGGTAGAGAAACACTTTGAATATGACATAAAATCTTTTGACTATAAAAAGTTTGATATATTTCACTATATGAAAATTAAGAGTAAAAGGTACCTTAAAGCAAAGAGAGTTATAAACTTTGAGACAGTATTCACAATACCTAAAATTAACAAGGAATTGTTTTCAAGAAATAGAGTAATCCTTTTCCTGTTTATAACAGCTGATAAAAAACAACCTGGCCTCAAAATATAAATTTTTTTAATATAAATATTTTAAAAAGTACATATATATACACATGTATGTTTATATGTGTGTGTGTGTTTGTGTGCGTATTTGGAGGTATTGGAGTGAGTATAAGGCTATAAAGAATTATGGGGCTAGATGTTAGGAAAATATGAGAATTCCTAGACATGTGAGCATGGCCTTTGGGGCTCTTTTCTCCAGATGTATCTTCTAGTTCCTGATAAGGTTGCTGAGAGACTGAGAAGCCAAGTAGAACTCTAGATTCTTGAAGCTAAGGATAAAAATAGTACTTAAGGCCTTCTCAGAAGGGCTTTAGGATGGGATCTTGAAGGGCTATCCCTGGAGTAAGGATGAGTCAAAAAAATCCTGCCTTCTTCTATCACAGAGATTAAAAGTTTTACTTCACAGTTACTTAATCTCTGATTAGAGTAAAGTGATCCAGGATTACTAGTTCATCAAGCCTAACTGATTGCCCGAAGCAAAAATTAATCTTGTCTTGAGAAAGTATCATCACCTGAAGTCTAAATTTATATCTGTGGTTTTTTCATGTACATTATCTGGCATTCAGTTAAAAATAATAAGCATATGAACAAACAAGACAACATTGTAGAAGAACAAAAGGAGAAAACTATTGTATACCAAACATCAGTGATACAAGAATAAATGAATATTATAAATGAATAAATATATACACAGAGTATATATCCTCAGAGGACTTACATTCTAGCTGGGATGTCAGACATGTAAACAACCTGAAGGTTTCCAGGTAATGAAATGATCAGACACAGATACAGACATATGTTCAAATACATAAAGAAATGGAATTTAAAATTACAGCAGAAAACTGAAAATGAACAAAAGAGTCTGATGAAAATTCTGAAATTGAAAAATAGAAATTAAAAATTTGATAGGTTTAGATCTAGATGTTGTATATAAGAAAACAGTGAACCATTAGAAACAAAAGGATAGAAAAATTCAGAAAAGAGATAAATGGGGGGATCCCTGGGTGGCGCAGCGGTTTAGCGCCTGCCTTTGGCCCAGGGCGTGATCCTGGAGACCCAGGATCGAGTCCCACGTCGGGCTCCCGGTGCATGGAGCCTGCTTCTCCCTCTGCCTATGTCTCTGCCTCTCTCTCTCTCACTGTGTGCCTATCATAAATAAATTAAAAAAAAAAAAAAAGAGATAAATGGGGGGATTCACTAAAAAGGTCTAGCATATGTACAATTGATATCTCAGGAGGGAAAAAACATGAAATAGGGACAGTATGGCAGAGAGTTTTCCAAGTATAACAGAGATACCAACAAATTTGGTAAGCTTTGTAATTAGAGTCAGATAAATACTTTCCAGTGAAAGTAACACCCTAGCATGTTACCAGAAAAGTCTAAAAACCGAAAGATATATACTCTTAAAGCAACAACAACAACAACAACAAAGTCCAGTTGCCTTCAAAGAAGCAACAGTAGAAATGACAGTTCAGTTTTCATTGGAGACAGTTGAAACCAGAAGACAGTGGAATGTGCTGAAACTGAGTAACCACCATCCTAGAATGCTATACTCAGTGAAAATAGATAAAAGTAAAATGAAGGCCGTGACAAGAGAACAGTCAAACATGGAGTTGTCAAGGGAGAAGGAAAGTATAAAACATGAGTGTAAATTTGGAATTGTGGCTTAAAATATAATTTAATTTGAATTCTCCATTACTTGTCATCAAAGTTCACTTAAAATGGAGCTCTTAGATGTCAGCAAATGTTTAAATGCTTGGATCCAATAACAGTGTAATTCTTTAAACAAATATATACTGAGTATATCTACTCTTTGCCTGCCAAGTCTGCGTTAGTGATAGCAATATAGCAAGAAGCAAACACAGATAATTTCTTCTTTCTGAGTCTCATATTCTAGTGGTTGAAGTAATGATGGTGGGCTGGGGACAGAAATTAAACTAATCACCATTCAATAAACTAAAGTTGTACTATGTAAGGGACCTGGGTTCTGTGAGGTTGTACAATTGATGAATTGACCTTTGCTGAGTCTGAAGGGAGAAGTTAGTTAGGTCAGGAGAGTCAGTAGTAGCATATGCAGACTGGCAGGAAATAGATGATGCTGGAGGATTGGAAAGAAGGCTTGTGTAGGGTAGCACAGAGAGCAAGAGTTGGGTTCTGTGGTAGAGTCTCTTTGAAATAATACAGAATGAGAAGAAACTGGGCAGGTAAGCAGAGACTGCAATGCTGATTTGGTGGCACATGTAAAGGATTTACGCCTTTATCCTTAGAGCAGTAGGAAGCCATTGAAATCTATTACGCAGATGGATAATATTTGCAAATTTGCATTTTGAAAAATTACAGTGTGGAGAATAGAGTGAAAGACAATAGTACATGCAATAGGTAATAAGTGATGGTAGCTTGGGCTGATGTGCGGGCACCAGAGATAATGGGCAAATTCCCTAAGTATTTAGGGGATCATTTTGACAGGACTGGGTAATAGATTGGGTGTTAGAGGGACATAGAGGAAGATATCAAGGTACTATAAACAACTATAAAACTTGCTTTATATTTAAATGATTACATATTAAAAGGTAGGCTTTGAAAATATTTAAAAATGAAAGAATTGCTTGAATAAATTATAAATCATACAGTGGAATGTTATGAGACTGAAAGTGAGATTTATGAAGAATTCTTAATGGTGTAGAGGAATACCTATGGTGTTCTATAATAGAGCAGAATATGAAATTTACATAATGTGTATTCTTAGATATATAGATTTATGATAATAGTGAAGCATACTAATTATCAGAAATGACTCTTTTTTGACATATAGACACCTCAAGAGCATTCCGTTAATGGTCCAGAACACCTGAGGAAAAAACGTACAACTTCAGCTGAAAGAAATACTTGTCAGCTTTATATTCAGACTGATCATCTGTTCTTTAAATATTATGGAACACGAGAAGCTGTGATTGCCCAGGTATTTATGATTTTGCTACTATTTTAAGAGTTCGCATGTTCTCTTACTGTTTCATTACACCTATGTTTTCCTTTAAGAATTAAAGTTATGGTATATCTCTTTTTGAAAAAAAAGAATACATATTTTTCAATAATTATAAATTATGTAGGATAAGTACACAGATGACTGAAAGGCCAGCTAGGATATTTTAGAGTCCTCTAAAACAGGTGTAAGAACATTTTTTCGTGAAGTTGATGACACTGGAGCTTTGCTTTGAAAAGACAGTGGAATTTTCAGTTGTGGTTCCTAAAGGAGGGAAGAATAGAGGAGTCCTTCCAGTGAGAAGTATTTAATTCCTATTCTGTATTCCCATTATACTTAGCACTTGTTTTTTGGTTTTTGTTTTTGTACTCAGTGCTTTCAGAGTTGTATTATATGGGTTTGTGTCTTCTTAATCCTTATGAAAGTAAAAAATTTGGAGATACCCTTTAAAATGTCTTCCTGTCGAAGCTTCCCAGTGAGAGTTTGATTAATGCATTTTGACTCCAAATTTGATTTGAGGCTAAGATGATGCAAATGTCACCAGTATAAATGGTGAAATCATTTTGATGGTGGTAATGAGCATAGTTTTAGATGTGAGAAAGCCAAGTGGCCATTCCTTAGGATATTGAAAATGTAGACCTGGACCTTGGGAGAGGTTAGCCGAGCGTGAAGCTTTCTATACAGAATTTGAAGGTACAAAAGATATAATTGAAATAAGGGGAGGGAATGAAATTAAAAGGGAAGAAACTGGGGGATAATATCTGTATATAGTGAATAGGATGAGGAGGTGAAGCTATGGAATAAAACATAATAGTTAAACAGGTAGGGGATGAAATGGAATTAGCCAAGGAAGAAACAAGTTTAAAACAAAATGCATGGCTAACGTATTGCAGAGATATCAAAGAGAATGACTACAGTATGTTAATGTAGTAGATGGGGGGAGTCCTTTCACAATGTATACATATTTCAAATCATCAAAATGTATATTTTAAACATCTTACAGTTTTATTTGTCAGTATACCTCAATAATACTGGAAAAAGAATGACTACCAAAGGTAGTTGGTTTTTAGTTACTAGAAGATTATTGATGAGTTTTAAGCTGATAGAGTTGTGAGGGTGAAAACATTGCAAACAGTATCGAATGGGTTGGCCAAAGCAATAAGTGTTTTAAGAAATGTGAAAACTAGAAGCAAATATGGTGGCTTAGAAATAGTATGGAATATTTGAGGGTGAAAAGAGGACAGAGAATACATGAGTAAGTTGGTAGGAAGAGGAAAATGATCTAGTAGAAAAGCAATGTAAGATTGATAGGAAACAGTGTTCTTGAAAGTCCAGTAAAGATTGGGATGAGAATAAAGAAAAGTTTTCCTTTAAGGAAGAATTATCCTTTGAGGAAGACAGAAATGGATGAAAATAGAAAAATTTGAAGATGAAGAGGGAAGGAAGTCAAGATGAAGTCTCAGTGAAGTATGAAGTATAATCATCTGTGGAGTAATGTTTGTACCCCTTTGGGAATGGAGTAGAAATAGAATTGGATAAGGAATTACCAGGCCAAGCTGAGGTTAGATAACATGAATTTATAATGGACCCTGTCAGCACCTTTAGGACTTTATCAGTTTGGCAACCTGGGCTACTTTTGAAATTCTTGTTAATACTTCTACTTGGCTAGCTTAAGTTTGTATAATTTCTTTGAAAATAGCTTTAAAAGAATATATATATGTTTTTACATAAATTGCAGCAAGAATACTTTTTTATAAGTGAAGATGAGAAAGTAGTTTAGAAGCCAGAGAGTTTAGTTGGGCGTCATCTAGGTAAATAGGAGAATCCCTTTGTGTTCTAAAACCATGTTTAATTTCCTTCTAAAATTTAGCAAATCTTAACGTATCTTCTTTATATTTGCATTACTTCTCTCCCCTCACCTCCTAGAATAAAACTTTGTAAATTTATAGGGACCTTTTCTGTTTTGTTCACCATTGTATTCCTAGCACCTGAAACAGTGCCTAGTATACAGTAAGCAGTCAACACAACTTAAAGAATGTGTACTAATGTAGCACTAGAAAGCTTGAAGTCAGAGAATGACTGAGTGTCCTATATTATCATGGAAGTTCTTTTTTTTTTTTTTTTTTTTGAGGGAGAGAGCACAAGAGAGTGAGAACGGGGCACTGGGGTAGTGAGAGGGAGAGGAAGAAAGAGAGAGAGAGAATCCCAAGTAGGTTCAATGCCCAGTGCAGAGCCCAGTGTGGAGCCCAATCCCATGACATCAAAATCATGACGCAAGCCGAAATTGAGAGTCAGATGCTAACCAACTGAGCCCCTATCAGTGAAGTTCTCAAAGGAGATGTTTGAACTGAGTCTGGTGGATAAATAAAGATAATCTAGGCATAAGGAAATAGCATGTGAAAAGGCACAGAGGTCTGACCTTACAGGATTGATTGAGGAAACAGTTTTATATGATTGAAATAAAAGTGATGTTTGTTACTGGCGAGAAGAGCCTGGAAAAGGCACAGAATCTCCCCCTTCCCCAGCTCACTAATCTGTTTCATCTGTTCATCCAGTACATGATGCAGACGTTTTAAAATTTGAGTATGGTAGAACACGAGTAATTCTCGATTTGGGAAATGGAAATTCACAGCCTTTTTCACATTTTCACATTGCCTTTAAAATGTTCTTTTTTTTTTTTTTTAAATCTATAGATATCCAGTCATGTTAAAGCGATTGATACAATTTACCAGACCACAGACTTCTCCGGAATCCGTAACATTAGTTTCATGGTGAAACGAATACGAGTAAGGAATTTCAGTAGTTCATAATATTAAGAAAGAGAAACAGTAAGGACCGTGTTTACAAAAAGAGAGATACTTACTTTTTTACTTCATCTTTATGCATTAATAGTTATTTTATTTTATTTTATTTTATTTTATTTTATTTTATTTTATTTTATTTTATTTTATTTATTTATTTTTGCATTAATAGTTTAAATTGTATTACTGATCCAGTTTTCTTTACTCTTGGCTTTTACACATGCATGAAGACACACACGCAGGGGTACCTGGGCTTGTAATTTAAGAATGAAATCTATAGGGTTTTAATCTGGACAGCAGAAGAGGTACTGTCCCACTGTATTGTATCTGATGAGCGTACCAACTAGAAAGCCCTAGCTTCTTAAGAACTACAGGTAACCCAGTACTTGATACCCCCACACCCTGCCTATTATCACTGTTGTCATTTCCTAGTTTCTTAGTGTCCTATTTAGTGCTCCAGAGGAGGGAAGGATAGATAGAATGGTTAGATAAAATTGGAAGTTGGAAAAACAGTACTATACCCTCTTCTTGTAAATTCATGGTACACACTAACATATCTCAAATTTTGAGGAGTCCTTCAGGAGAGAAACTCATGATTCCTTCCTTCCTTCCTTCCTTCCTTCCTTCCTTCCTTCCTTCCTTCCTTCCTTCTTTCCTTCCTTCCTTCCTTCCTTCCTTCCTTCCTTCCTTCCTTCCTTCCCTCCTTCCTTCCTTCCCTCCCTCTTTTCTTTCTTTTCTTTTCTTCTTTCTTTTCTTTTCTTTTCTTTTCTTTTCTTTTCTTTTCTTTTCTTTTGAGAGAAAGAGAATGAGCAGTGGGGAGGGTCAGAGAGAGAGAGAGAGAGAGAGAAGCAGACTCCTCACTGAGCAGGAAGCCCAACATGGAGCTTGATCCCAGGACCCGGAGATCATGACCTGAGCCAAAGGCAGACGCTCAACTGACTGAGCCACCCAGGAGCCTTGAAACTCATAATTTTCAAAACTAATTTGACCATAGAACCTTTTCTATATTAATGAAAACTGAGAGTCCAAAGAACTGTAGAACACATTTTGAGAAATGCTTACCTAGAGCCACAGGGTCACTGATGATTAGTTTTAATGTTTTAAATTTAAATAAGTCGGTATTAAATTACTAACAAAATTGGGTTGTTTGAAAAATTTTCCAAATGTGAATTCTTTCTGTGTATATAGCTTTTAAGAATCTGAATTCATAAACTAGATAAACAGTTTGAGTCTAAAAAAAAAAAAAAACATGTTACAAAACTATTTGCCATAGGGCTTCTTTATATTTGCACTCCTTTCTTAAAACATGATTGACTAAATTATAATTTTTGTTCATGCATTTTATTTACTTATTTATTTATTTTTTATTTTTTATTTATTCATGAGACACACACACACACACACACACACACACACACACACACAGGCAGAGACATAGGCTGAGGGAGAAGCAGGCTCCATGCAGGAAGCCTGATGTGGGACTCAGTCCCAGGACTCTGAGATCACACCCTGAGCCAAAGGCAGACGCTCTACCACTGAGCCACCCAAGCGTCCCTGTTCATGCATATAATATATCTAATAGCACGGCTAAAGGTGGTCCTTACTTAATAGTATGATTAAATGTTAAATTGAAGTTTAAGGTGAAATGTGGTTTGTAAATAAACAATATAATTGTTCATAATCACTTTCCTGTGTTTTGAGAGTAATTTAAACCCTTAAATGAACAACTAAAAGTGATAATAATTATTGTTTAGTAAGCAAAGCAATAAAATGCAAACTAGTGAAAAGTAAAGAATATCAGAACAAATTGTAGTGGAACACATTTTTTTTTAGTATAATGATTTGCATTATGATGAAATGCATGAATATATAAATGGATAGTATGGCAATTGGTTATTCTCAGGCGTTTAACTGAGACTAAAATTTTAGTTTTAATCTCATCTGAAGATTCCTTGTGAACCATTAATTTGAAATTTGTATCAATAAATATATAAATGTTCTCATTTTTAGTATAAAGTAAAATTTAGATGTAATTTTTATGGTAGCCAATAATAGAAATATCAAAAAATTTCATTTCAGTTTAGTGGGAAAAAGTCATCTATAGTATGTCTCTAAGCATGGGCTATTTATAATACATAGTGTGATTGCTTTTGGAATTTTTTGTGTTAGATGACCATTGTTGATTGTTTTCAGTTGTTAGTGGATAAACCAGGAATCTATCCTTAAGCAGTTGCCCTCAGTAGGGTTTTTGCAATTCTGCTTCTGAGCCTCTTGGCTTTACTGAAGGGTGTGGATCCAAAAAAGACTTACAGTTCTTGTTTTATCAACTGTTATATTCTCCCTTTACTATGAATATTTTCAGTAAACTGAGGCCTGCCTTCTAAAAAAATGTTTACTTTCATGCATATCCCTTTTTATTCTGTATCAGCAGTTATATATGTAATTCTCTGACTTACTTGGGAATGCCAAATTGTTCTAGGAAAGGCAGGGGTCTCTGAAAGGAGGTAGGGGCCAGTAAATGAAAGCTTTTGTTTTAGTAGAAGTTTAGTATCAGAACTGATAATTCTTCAGATTGTGAAGGAGGAACCTGTACTAGGAGTACCAGCTAAGTATCAAAAGAAAATTCTGGAGGAACTCAGCTTGATACAGTAAGAGAAGAGAATTGGGAGTAAAAAAAAATGTTCTTGCCCACATTCAGGGAAAAAAATTTAACTTTCAATTTGTCAAGCTTGACTCCTCTAAGATTTTAGGTAAGGAGAAACAAGGAAACAATTTGTTGAATTGATGGTCTTGGGTTAGATGTCTATTTTATGTTCTAGTAATTAGCTAAAATTTAGGATTTTATATCCTCATACTTTCCACTGTGTGTAGGAGATTAGTACTAAAAGAGACTTGCTGAGATGATTAAATTTGAGAAACTGTACTTCCTTTATTAGGAGTTTTGAAAGCAGGGTGCCTGGGTGGCTCATTCATATGGTGTCTGCCTTTGTTTCAGGTCCTGATCCCAGGGTCTTGGGGTCAAGTCCTGCTCCTTGCTCTGTGGGGAGCCTGCTTCTCCCTCTGCACCTCTCTCTCATGAATAAAGAAATAAAAATCTTTATTTAAAAAAAATTTTTGAAAGCAGAACTTATTTTTCCATCTCAAGTGTTCAATGTTCAGGAATCTGGTCAATACTTGCCCAGAAATTTAACATAATCAATTTTAATTCTCCTATTCTGCCTTTCTTCTTTCTTTCCTTTCTTTTCCTTCTTTCCTTTTCTTCCTCCCTTCTTTCTTTTTCTTGTGTCTTCTGTGATCAGCTCAGGGATGGGAGCAGTGGGAACAATTGTAGAAGCCTTAATTCAGGCCTGATTTCCCTTGGGCCCCAACATGTTGTCCAGGCAGATGCAGAAGAAAGTGAGCAAAGACTTTTACACATAGGCTCTGCTAACATTAATTGCTTATTTAAACAATTGTTTTGGATTTTAGATCAACACAACTGCTGATGAAAAGGACCCTTCAAATCCCTTCCGTTTCCCAAATATTGGCGTGGAGAAGTTTCTGGAATTGAATTCTGAACAGAATCATGATGACTACTGTTTGGCCTATGTTTTCACAGACCGAGATTTTGATGATGGTGTTCTTGGTCTGGCTTGGGTTGGAGCACCTTCAGGTAGTTTATTTATGTCTTGGCTTAATATTTTTGAAACAAAAAGTAATTTTCAGGGGACATTGAATTTTACAAAGTATAGTAGAAACTGATGCCTCTACAATATCTTAATTTAAAGAGCTTGAGTTAGGCAAGAGTCACAATCATAATATAAGTAGAAAAATAGAATAGCTTTTTATTTTGTAAAGAGTACTAACAGGGAGATAGCTGGACGTTTGGTACATTCACTGTCTGAAATAATTTTATGAGAAAAAAAGGTACTAATTTCTGAAAACAAAAATGAAATACTAATTTTTTCATAAAAGTTAATATTATTAATTTTAAAAATCTTTTTTTTCTGGGAAAGAGGCCTTAGAATTACAAGGGGAAAATTATGTTTTTGCTTCTGTTCTGCAATGAGATAGAGAGCAGAGAAACCCCAGTCAGAGGCAGTAGATAGAAAAGAAGGACTGCCCTTATTATTATTTTATTTATGGCTTTTATTTTAACAAAAGGTAAGTGTTGCCTGACACAAGATGTAAACAGGAGGGCCTAGTACCCACAGCTCTGCTAACCTCACCACCTGAACCCACAATCTGCGGGGGTCTCTCTGCCTTAACAATGAAAACTACTGTCACTAAGAAAGCTGGGATAGGATAATCCCCTTCCCATTACAGTGGAGGTAGAAGGTCTGTAATTTATAGTCTAATAAATTAGGGGGCCTAATTTAGAAAAATACAAATTTATTAATTGAAAGATTTGAGTAGAAACAATCCCAGACTCTGAATAATAATTTTGCCATATAGAGTTTGTTCTGTCATCTTTTGAGCTATATATGATCTCTTCTGATATATCATTTCTGTCTTTTTAAAGAATTAACTTCTGCTTTATGCAGGGTAAGGGAACCTTTTCTATCCCATTCCTATTCTTTAATTAGCTTATTGTTTGATTTGTGTTGTGTATTTTAACATCTTAAGTAGTACTGTATTTTAGCTCTTATAGTTCTTGCTTACTTTTTAAGCCAGTGATGAATATTCCTTTTACAATTTTCAAAGCTTCTTTTATTATTCTTCCACATTTTCATGATGTCATTAATGTGCAAGTTTTTGTCATGAACTGTATACATTATAGTATAATATTTTTGGAGATTTATGTTTGTCTTTTATGTTCATCTGTCCTGGTTTTGATACTTGCATTGTTAGCAGATTGTATAATCAGTCTTTCCTATGGTAATTTCACATGTTTTATAACTTTTATATTCTGAAATTTCTTTTCCCCTTCTTGTCCAAGTTGGATGATTCGGGATGCCTGGGTGGCTCAGCGGTTGAGCCTCTGCCATGGGCTCAGGGCATGATCCCTGTCTGGGGATTGAATCCCACATCGGGTTCCCTGCAGGAAGCCTGCTTCTCTCTCTGTGTCTCGGCCTCTCTCTCTCTGTGTGTCTCTCATGAATAAATAAATAAAATCTAGAAGAAAGAAAAAAGGAAAGATAAATAAAACATTAAAAAAATAAGTTGGATGATTTATTACAAAGTTTATTATTATTTCTACTTATTCATTAGTAAGTAATGTGAAAATTCAAGGATTCACTTGGGTTTTTTTTGTAATATACCATTAAAAATAGTAATTTGCTATATTATTATCAATTACTATTGATATAGTAAATTACCACTAATATATTCTCAAAGTATGCTCCTTAGACTAGCTGCATCAGCCTCACCTGGGAACTTGTTAGAATATAAATTCATTGGCTCCACCCAGGTCTACTGAATCAGAAACTAAGTGTGGAGCCCAGCAATCTTTGTTTGAACAAGTCTTCAGTGATTCTGATTTGCATTCAAGTTTGAGAACTACCATATTCATATTTTTTTCTCTAAGGAAACTTACTCATGGCTCCTGGGCAAGTAATTGGATGTTTTTTTTTTTTAAATCTCCTTCAGAAATCCCTTCTATAATTTCTTTTTCCGTTCCGTCAGTCTTTTTTTTTTTTTAATTATTTATTTTTGATAGTCATACAGAGAGAGAGAGAGAGGCAGAGACACAGGCAGAGGGAGAAGCAGGCTCCATGCACCGGGAGCCCGACGTGGGATTCGATCCCGGGTCTCCAGGATCGCGCCCTGGGCCAAAGGCAGGCGCCAAACCGCTGCGCCACCCAGGGATCCCCTAATTGGATGGTTTTAAACCAGAAACCATTTTATGTTCTCAGTTCAGACTTTTATTCATTAAGATATAATGCTCTTGAAATCTTCATATAGTTTCATGTCTATAGATACAAAAGTAGACTGTATTTTTAGGATAATTTTAGATTCACAGAAGAATTGAGCAAATAGTATAAAGAGTTCCTATATACTGCTCCCACCCCATACATATTAACAGCTTATATTAGTATGGTGCATTTGTTATAGTTAACAAACATGTTTCATTATTGTTAACTAAAGTCCATAGTTGATTCATGTATTTTAGTTTTTAATCTAAGGTCTCTTTTTTGTTCTAGGATCTCATAGATCCTATTACATTTAGTTGTCATTTTCTTTTTTTTTTAGTCTTTTCTTGGCTATTATAGTTTCTTGGACTTTTTTTTTGTTCTTGATGACTGACAGTTTTAAGGAGTACCGGTCAGGTATCTTGTGGGATGCCCTTCTGTTACAGTCTCATGTTTTTCTGATGATTAAACTAGGGTAATGGGTTTAGAGGACAATTAGTTTTTATATCTAGTTATTTTGATATTTGGACCACCATTTATGATACTGCTCATTTTATTGAACAGCAGTGGGCAAAAGTTTGGATTGAAAGTGGGACACAGAAGTTGTATTTTTGTCATAGGTTCTTCATCAGATGCCCTTTTCCTTTAATCTGTGTTAAACCCCCAGCTCCAGTTCTTAGAAGCTTTTTTCCAAGAGCAGTTGGGAAGGGGCTAGGGAGGGACAGAAGAATGGGGACCAGAGTAGAAAAGAGAAGGGATCTTTGTCTTTTTGATTCAATGTTTTCTAGTATAAGGTGATCATCTTAACATGACATTGACAATTTTGTTCTCTTCCCTTTGTCCTTTGACTACCTGAATTGTTTTATATTTGACATTATATTTTTTTATTTTTAGAAATTAAAAATTTTTTCCAGTTTGACAAAAAGTTTTTAAAAATTTATTTAAATTTAATTAATTAACATATAATTATTACTGGTTTCAGAGGTAGTGGTCTTATGTAATACCCCAGTGCTCATTACATCACGTACCCTCCTGTATTTTTTTTTTTTTTAAGATTTTTATTTATTTGAGGGAGAGAGAGAGTATATGCGAGAGCACGAGCAGAGTGAGGGGCAGAGGGAAAGGGAGAAAAGCAGGCTCAGGGAGTCCAAAACAGGGTCCATCCCAGGACCCTGAAATCATGACCCAAGCTGAAGGCAGATGCTTAACTGACTGAGCCACCCAGGTACCCTACATTGTATTTTTTTTATAAGGAAAAATATATATTTGGTTTTGTTTATTATTTCAGTACCCTTCTGAGATATTGGTGTTAACCTCCTCCATTCTAGAAGGGAGGAAACTTGGGTTTCAAGACTTTGTGACCAACCCAGGCTCACACAGAACCCAGAGTCTGGACCTTCTGACTCAGGTTTAGCAGATTTGGTAGTTATTTTACTAAGTATTATATACTTTAATATTCTAGCTTTCTCTAAGACATTTCTGATAAGTTAAAATGTTTCCTGCATCTTAGTAGTTCTGTATTATTGGAATCTTTTTTTTTTTTTAAAGAGCGAGGAGTTATAAAAGTACTATTTAATATTTAAACATTGTTTTGGGTAGTTGTCATGGCATAATGGGGAAGAGCACTGGTTTGGGAGCTGGGAGACTAGCTTCCTGTCTCTTCTGTCTCTATAAATGTAGGTAAATCATTTTGCTTCACCGTGTTTATTTTTCACTGTAATTTCTTCTCTTGTCCTTTCTTTAAGACTGTAAAATTCTGCCTGTAAATCTTAGTAATGCATATGATTATCTTATTAAAAAGTACCATTTCATAGCTGATCTGTTTTTCTTATGGTCTGTTACTGCTTCTTAATTTTTTCATTTTTATTTGGCTTAATTTTGATTTTGTTTTATTTAGCTTAGTTTAATTTAATTCTGCAGATATTTTACTAGGTGGTGGGAAGGATTTTGTCGTGATGTTAATTTTCACAGAATATTACTCAAATTATTAGCTGTAGTTTTCACTGACTCTTAAGCTGGGAAAAGCAGTGAAAGTTGAAACATTTGAATAGGAGGTTTCTTGTCTTTAAGTCTTCTTACAATACTTTTTATTCTTATTTAATATCATACTGTAGTTGGGTATTGCCTTGGGTTTCTTTAATCAGGAAAACCATACCTCCTGCCCAACTCCATTATAAGTGGAAACAATTAGTGAATGGGGCTGACTTGGAGGCTCCCATTTAAAATTATACAGAGATTAAAGATAGTCAAAAAAAGGGGAGTCTGGTCTTCCAAACAAAGTTAGGATATGAATTTGGAAAAACAGAAGAGACTGTGTTCATTAGTCTCTCATCATTTAGTTTAGAGACTGAAACATTGATTCTGTAATGTCCTTTTGTGTGTGTGTGTGTGTGTGTGTGTGTGTGTGTGTGTTTTTGTAATGTCCTTATATCAAATAATCTTCTTAATTTTAAATTACTTGTGGTACCCATCTAATGTGCCTTTTGAGAGGGGCCAGTTTTTAAAAAAAATATATTAAGGTACATTTTGTTCATATATTATCCTTCTTAATGTTATCCTAATGAACATAGTCTCATTTGGGGCAGGCTACCAAGTAAGGCTTGCTCTGGAATTCATCTCCATAGTTAATCCTAAACAATTCAATATTCCTCTGACTATTTGTGAAGAACATTTTTGAGACATTTTATTTGTTAGCAATAGTCTCTTTTTGTTTTTCTTAGTTTAGAAATTTTAGTTTGATATTACATATTAGGATTTAAGGGCTTACAGAACTCAATACAGGGTTCTCAAGATAACCCACAGCCTGTCAGATTCTTAACATGTTGTTTAAAAGTCTAATTCTAAGGCTGGGATAATCACATCATTAGAATATTACAACAGGACATTTAATATGGGCATTTTATGTAGGTCTGGATTGTTCTGTGCGGGATGTTTGACATCTCTGGTCCCTCTCCATTACTTGTGAGTAATGTTCTTCAGACATGAAAGACAAAGAAATGCCCTAGGACATTTCCTAATAACTTGTCAGGGAGTGTTACTATTGTCTGTTCAAAATTACTGCTTAGATTAATATTGCATGATAAGGTTTAGGGATTTAGGCCTGCTCACATCAAAACTGTATTTGTGGACTCCATCACGGTATTACCTTGTAGTTTTTCTAATTTGGGGGATGGGGTAGGGGTACGTTTTAAAGTGGAGGAGTGATATTCTGTGACTTTAGCTCTCAGGATGTACTGTAGTTTAAAAAATGCTTTTACTTTAAGAAGTCATTATACTTTTTTGTCGGTTATTGAGCCATCCATCCATCAATAATAGCTTTTAATTCAGATTAATAAAATTTTACCCTTCTCATTATTCACAATTTGTTTTGCAATGATGACTACATGCAGTAAAATTTTAAATGGTATAACATAAAGCAATTACTGAACTGAAGCTATGGTTTAGCTATAGGTATATGTCATATCACTGATAGATTTTCTGGCACATCAGAACTACTTGCAGTGTTTTGTAAAAATAAGCTGTAACTGAGCACTGGGTAATGTATGGAATTGTTGAATCACTTTATTGTACACCTGAAACTAATATAACACTGTATGTTAACTGTATTGGAATTAAAACAAAAAACAGTGCACTACTGCCAAAAAAATATTAAATCATAACTTCTAAAATTAAATATAGCATTTTATGTCTTCTGTATAATTGGTTATTTTAACATATGTTATTAGTCTGTAAGAAATATTAGAGTTTTCTATAAGTGATAGTTAAAACCAAAAGCATTTTTTTACTTAAATGTTAAATAAGATGTGAATTATAAGGAGTATATTTCAGTAGAGTACATACAGATTTATGTCTGATTTTCCCTTAAGCTAGATAGACCTTAAAAATACAGAAAAATATATAATCAAAGTTTTTAATACATGCTATTTATTTTTTTCTTTTTTTAACTGATAAAGATTTACAGTGTGGAGCCTTCTATGCTTAATTCAAGTTTCACAGTACTGCATTGGACCAATTTGCATATGACAAATCTTCACTAAGGCAGGATATTGATTTATTATTTGTTTAAAACTATAATATGTAGACTATAATTATTACATTCAGAATGCTTATTCATATCTTTTCTAGTTTCTAGAAATAGTGATACAGTTCTTAGGACTGCTCTCCAAAAGTAGAAGTAGCATAAGAAAATATATCAGTTATTCATGAATCATTTGCTGTTTTTTTTTCCTGTTCCGTTTTCTTTTAGAAAAGGTAGTAACTTCTGAATATAATAAAGGTTCTCCATCTTTTTCTGGTTAAAATCTGCATATGGCTCAGTTTTTCAGTTTACTGCAGAGCTTGTTATTTTAGCTTCCAGATTCATAATGGTAATTCAAATTTCTGTTAACAGGGCAGCAATTGTAGTGTCATGCCATTCTTGCAAATCTGTTTTGAAATTGCCTTCTATTATATGCTTTATCTGGGATTATAAACATCAGATTTTTTAATGGTTTAATAATTTGGTTGTAACTTTGTGTTATAGAAAGCTAACTTGAAATAATTTTATCATTTATTAGACTGTCCTAACATTTGAGTGTATTTTATTTTTTTATTCTTTTATATTTTAAGATTTTATTTACTTATTCATGAGAGGCACAGAGAGAGGCCGAGAGAGAGAGGTAGAGACAGGAGAAGCAGGCTGCATGCAAGGAGCCCCATATGGGACTCGATCCCTGGACTCTCGGATCACGCCCTGAGCCGAAGGCAAACGCTCAACTGCTGAGCCACCCAGGTGTCCCTTGATTGTATTTTAATAAAAAAATAAGAGAGAAACCTTTTATATGTGAATGTAAACTAAAGAATTCTCACTAAAAGTCTTTAACAGAGTTATTAAAAGAACTATGTTCTTCTCAATACAGTGTACATATCGACATAGATTGGCCAGCCAGTTTCTGATTTTCCCAATGTTTTTTTTGAATTCCTTATATTAACTGCCTTTAGATGTATTAGTATTTTCATTTTGGTATTGGGCTTTAAAGTTCCTATTATTGAACAGGTGAACTACAAAGTGATTTAATAAGGTTTTTTTTTTTTTTGAATTTGAAGGTATTCTCAAGACACATTGGAAAATTGTAATTCGGTTTTTTGAACTTATTTTGAAAAAGATTACAAACCTACTGAAAAGTTGCAGGAATAGTACAGTGAAATCCTGATAGATTAATCAGTCAACATTTTTCCACATTTGCTTTCTTCCCCTTCTATCCCACCCTCTATCCTTCATTCTCTCTCACTCCCCTTTTTTTGCCCTGTGGACGTATTTCTTTTCTTTTCCCCCCAGCTTTATTGAGGTATAACTGACAAATAAAATTGTGAGAAATTTCAAGTATACAGCATAATGATTTGAGGTTCACCTACATTGTGAAAGGATTCCCCCACTAACACATACATCACCTTACATATTTATTTGTTTTTGGTGAGATTTTTTTCAGTTCTACTCTTTGCAAATTTCATTTGTATAATACAATGTTACTAACTATAGTCATTATGTTATACATTAGATACTTAGACCTTACTCATTTTATAACTGGAAATTCATACTCTTTTACAAATCTTACCCTATCCCTCCCACTTTCTCATCAGCCCCTGGAAACTCTAATTCTTTTCTTTAAAAAAGAAAAAAAAATTATTCCACATAATTATTGGAATTGGAATATTATTGCCTGTCAAGATAGTGAATCACATACTCCTGAGCATTACTACTATTATTTGTAGAAGTGACTTCCTCATAATCTACTCAAGAATATTTTGTTCCACTTTCATTTAAATTAAGCTGGCTTTTTTTGTTTGTTTGTTTGTTTAAAGATTTTATTTATTTATTCATGAAAGACACAGAGACATAGGTAGAGGGAGAAGCTGGCTCTGTGCAAGGAGCCCGATGTGAGACTCGATCCAGGATCCTGGGATCACGCCCTGAACTGAAGGCAGATGCTCAACTACTGAGCCACCCAGGCGTCCCTAAGTTGTTTTTTTTTTTAAATGAGAAGGTATAGGTTTTGACAGTATAAATATGGATGTATTCAAATTTAGCAGAAACTTAAATATTTGTATTGATAAATTAATGAGAGCAAAAATTGGGGAATATTTCAATCATGAAGAACATTTTCTGAAGAGCCTTATATTAAGTCCTGGGAGTTTCTTTATGTGTACCATTAAAACTTCTATTTGAAATGTCTTCCTAACCTTGGACTAAAGAAACTTTTGAGTATTTGATATATGTAGGATATATAAAATAATTTAATATAGCATATATTAGAAAGTTATTTTGGGGAGTAAATAGATGCTAATTTAGCCATCTTTTATTTTGAATTAGGAAGTTCTGGAGGAATATGTGAAAAAAGTAAGCTATATTCAGATGGTAAGAAGAAGTCCTTAAACACTGGAATTATTACTGTTCAGAATTATGGATCTCATGTACCTCCCAAAGTCTCTCACATTACTTTTGCTCATGAAGTTGGACATAACTTTGGATCTCCAGTAAGTATTGCCTAATTATTAGATTTTTAAAAGTTATTAACTTTTATATTGAGTGATTTGTTTGTTTACATTGAAAACAAATACATATGGATGCTTAGTTTTTTTTTTGTTTTCATTGAAATGTAGTTGACTGGCTAGTTTTTTTTTATATTGGAACACAGTAATGTACTTGACACTATTGAAAAGGAGGAAGATAGAATATTTTTGAGTTAAATGAGAAGAGTAAGCACAACAGTGCAGGATTCTATGAAGGCAAGGAATTTTGTCTGTTTAATCCCTTCTCTGCCTGCTAGTCCTAGAACAGTGCCTAGTACATGAGTCATTCAAATATCTGTTGAATGAGGATCACTTTTCATTGTCATTTTGCACAAATGTGAGCCGAGCCAGGGCAGGGGTGGGGGAAGCAGAGGGAGCTGGAGAGAGAATCTTAAGCAGGCTCCACCCCAGCATGAAGCCCCTGCTGGGGCTCTGTCTCAGGTCCCTGATACTGTATTAGAAGGGAATTTACTCATCTTCACATACTTCACTATACATCCCTAAAAAACTAGACCTTTTCTTAAATAACTATAAATGTGATTATGATACTTGACAAAATTAACAATTCTTTGGTGTCATTTAATACTTGGTCCATCATATTTTCAAGTGACCTAAGGATTAATGCACACAGAAATAGAAACTACTGAAGGATAGACTCTGTGATTCTGGTAGGGCTTATTAAATAACAAACTTGGGAAAATATTATTTGACAACTATACGTAAATTCGTTTTGCCTGTATCATATCACTTGTAAAAAATGGAAATTTTTGTGAGTTTAGAAAAAGATTATATAGTTGGAGCTTAAAATCCTTAAATGTACTTCTCTGATTTTCTCCCAGTTTTTAAAATGGAAGTGGCATCTCACTAATTTGCATCTTCTTATAAGTCCCTATCAGAAATTGCTAGATAATTTTTTAAGATTTTATTTATTTGAGAGAGAGAGCGCACAAGCAGCAGGGAGGGGCAGAGGGAGAGGGAGAAGCTGAGCAGGGAGCCTGATTTGGAACTAGGACCCTGGGATCATGACCTGAGCTGAAGGCAGATGCTTAATCAACTGAGCCACCTAGGCACTCAGAAATTATCAGCACTCTTGGATAAACCGTTCATTCATTTATTTATTTTTAAAGATTTTATCTAATTATTAACAAGAGGCACAGAGAGAAAGAGAGAGATGTTGAGAGAGGCGCAGAGATACAGCTAGAGGGAGAAGCAGTCTCCCTGCAAGGAGCCCCATGCGGGACTTGATCCGGGATCCTGGGATCATGCCTTGAGCCAAAGGCAGATGCTCAACCGCTGTGCCACCCAGGCATCTCTTGGATAAACTATTTAAATAGTTTAATCTCTCTATCTCTTGAGTGCTTTTGTGATCTTTTCGTTTGTTTTGTACTTGAGCTTGATGTATTTTTTTTTCTCACTAGAGGTTTAAAGCCAAAAGCAGTTTCTCTTTGCAACAAATATATATTATGTGATCAGTTCCCCGCCCCCCCTTTTTTTTTTAACTTGAGTGTGTGAGACTGAGTATCAGGAGAGGTGCTGCTGTCTGGGCTTGATCCCAGGATCCCAGGATCATGACCTGAGCTGAAGACAGACACTTAACCTACTAAGCCACCCAGGCACCCCACGTTGTGTGATCTGTTCTTTAAAAGAGTAACTGAAATTGTAGAGATGAGCAGAGAACTATTACTTATGGTCAGTTTGGTTTTTTTCCAACGGCAAGTAAATGTTTTTTCTCTCCTGTCCCCTTGATTCCAACACTTATTAGGGGAGTTGTAGTACCCTTCAGTTACTTCTCTATCCTCTAGGCTAGGGCCTCCCAAATTTTAATATGCATACAAATTGCCAAGGATCTTAAAATACAGATTCCATTGAGGGGGTGGCAGGTTCCTGCATTTTTTATTTTAAGTAGGCTGCAGTGTGGGGCTTGAACTCTCAACCCTGAGATTAAGACCTGAGCTGAGGGATCCCTGGGTGGCGCAGCGGTTTGGCGCCTGCCTTTGGCCCAGGGCGCGATCCTGGAGACCCGGGATTGAATCCCACATCGGGATCCCAGTGCATGGAGCCTGCTTCTCCCTCTGCCTGTGTCTCTGCCTCTCTCTCTCTCTCTCTCTGTGACTATAATAAATAAAAAAAAAAAAAAAAAAAAAAAAAAAAAAAAAAAAAAAAGACCTGAGCTGAGATCAAGAGTTGGATGCTAAACTGACTGAGCCACCCAGGTGCCCCAGTTTCTGCATTTCTAAAACACTCCTAGGTGGTGCTGTAGTTGCCCCTGGTCTGCAGACCGCCCTTGGAGTAGGGAATCTAATCTGTTCTCTCTTCATTTCCTGTCTAATCTATTCTCCACACAGTTGCTAGGAGTATTTTTTAATATATATTTATATAAAGATTTATTTATTTATTTATTTATGATCGACAGAGAAAGAGAGAGAGAGAGAGAGAGAGAGAGGCAGAGACACAGGAGGAGGGAGAAGCAGGCTCCATGCCGGGAGCCTGACGTGGGACTCGATCCCGGGACTCCAGGATCGTGCCCTGGGCCAAAGGCAGGCGCTAAACTGCTGAGCCACCCAGGGATCCCCCTTTTTTAATATATTAATTTTGTATTACAGCTTTTTGTTTAATGGATAAGTTGGTTCACATTCTTTGCCTACCCTGCTTCTTTTCCTCATACAGACTACTTTTAATGACTGTACTATGCTCAATCATACCTCATTCTTCTATGCATATTGTTTACACTACCATATATCCATAGTAGTGCTTAGTAAGTATTTATAAATAATTTAATAGTAATAGCAGCCAGAACTATAAATTCCTGAGCCTGTCTCCCTTGACATCTTTATCTGAAATCTGTCTTTCTCTCTCCTGTTGTCTATCTGAACTGTGTCAGGGTTACTTTCTCTCTGAGTGGTTCACACTATCTCTTATATTTTATTTTTCCTCCCTCAAATTTTTATTGCACTTCTGTTGTAAGCTTTGTCTTGGGAAGTTGTAATCATAAATGAGACAAGTTTCTATCTCTCAGCATGAAAGTTACAATATGTTTGCTCTTACCAAATTAATCTTTGCCTAGGTTATAGTTCTGATTGTTTTGATCATGTCACTTCAGTTTACAACCTTGCTTCCTGTACCTGCTGATAATCGCTGATACAGTTTCCTTATCTTAGCATTTAGAGTTTTCCATCATTTGGGTTCAAGTATATTTCCAGTGTTAACTGCCCTCTTCTGTCAAATTAAGTAATTTATAGTCCTTTAAAATTCTTTCTGCCAGGAAGCCGATTCCTTCCCATCTCTGCCTACAGAGATCTTGATCCATCTTGTTATATAATGGAAATTGTTAGAGTCCTTTTGTCAGTCATTTGTCACTATGTATAAAGACCCTTAAAGTATTTGACCTTTTAACTCAGAAACTCTACCTCTGGGAATCCAACTAAGAAAAATGCAGAATCTGTCAAAGATTTATTTGTATTAAAAATGTATCCATTGCAGTTTTTTTATTAATAACAAAAAGTTTTAAGCAGCGCAAATGGCCTCACTGTAGGAAAGTATCCTGGAATGCTCTGCAGTCATTTAAAAATCAGTGCTTGCCTTATACTGTTAAGCTGAAAGAAACCACGTATATAACTGTATAAGTGGTTCAAATTTCATATTAAAATATGATATGACTAGGTACAAGTCAGGAAGTAGACCAAAATATTAATAGTAGTTATTCATGGTTGATTATGATTGAAATTTTTAATGTTTTTTATTTTCTAAATTTTCTAAGAGTATATATTATTTTTATAGTCAGAGAAAAGTCTGTTGTTTTGTCAAACTTAGTTTCTTTATGAAACTATTTGACTTCTCAGCGCTTTTTGGGGTGCAGTCAAGATGGCCTTTGTATTCTGTTTTATATTTTGCTTACTGATGTGCTTGTTTATCCCCTGTTCTGAGAATAAGTACAGAGAGCTGGCATGCTTGTTCCTTCTTCCATGCCCATTAATGATGATCCATTACAATATCCTCTGGGCTAATAAAGTAGTAACTGATTAGTGATACCTGTTTGTTTAAGTATGTATATAATCAAGCAAGCAGACAAGCTCTTTGCCTCATGACCCTGAGGTCAAAAGTTGCATATTCACCAACTGAGCTGGCCAGGCACCCTGATTAGTGATACCTGTAATGGATTTATTGGGCAGAGAGCCAGGGATATCAAAATATGCTTTCTTTAGAATATAGGCTTTTGAGCTAGAGATAGTACTTAAAATCATCTTTATATTTTTAGTTCCTTGTATAATATTGGACACAATATTTTTTTTAATTAATTTTTATTGGTGTTCAATTTACCAACATACAGAAAAACACCCAGTGCTCATCCCGTCAAGTGTCCACCTCAGTGCCCGTCACCCATTCCCCTCCAACACCCGCCCTCCTCCCCTTCCACCACCCCTAGTTCATATCCCAGAGTTAGGAGTCTTTATGTTCTGTCTCCCTTCCTGATATTTCCCAACATTTCTTTTCCCTTCCTTTATATTCCCTTTCACTATTATTTATATTCCCCAAATGAATGAGAACATACACTGTTTGTCCTTCTCCGATTGACTTATTTCACTCAGCATAATACCCTCCAGTTCCATCCACGTTGAAGCAAATGGTGGGTATTTGTCGTTTCTAATTGCTGAGTAATATTCCCTTGTATACATAAACCACATCTTCTTTATCCATTCATCTTTCGATGGACACCGAGGCTCCTTACACAGTTTGGCTATTGGGACACAATATTTTTTGAATTAAAAATACTCTGTGGGCAGCCCGGGTGGTTCAGCGGTTTAGCGCTGCCTTCAGCCCAGGTCGTGATCCTGGAGTCCCAGAATTGGGTCCCACATCTGGCTCCCTGCAGGGAGCCTGCTTCTCCCTCTGCCTGTGTCTCTACCACTCTCTCTCTCTCTCTCTCTCTCTCTCTCTGTGTGAGTCTCTCATGAATAAATAAATAAAATCTTAAAAAAAAATAAAAATATTCTGTGATAATATCAGGAGGTATACAGTGTTGGGATGTTTTCTTTCTTTTTCTAAAGTTCTAATGCTGAGAATAACTCTAGTGTCCTATGTTATCATAAACCAAATTGAAATCTGTAGAATGAAAACATAAAGCAAGGCAATATTGGAGAATAGTAAAGAGTTGTTAAATGCTAAATCTAGGTTCAGGAGAACAGCAAGAGGTACCAGAAGAATAAATGTGATTGTAGAGGTCCTATTTTTAATAGTTGCTTCAGGGGTTGCCTGGTTGGTTCAGTTGGAAGAGTATGCAACTCTTGATCTTGGGTTCATGAGTTCTAACCCCATGTTGGGTGTAGAGATTACTCTTAAAAAAAAAAGAATAGAATCTTAAAAAAAAAATAGTTGCTTCTAATTTGAAGGATTTCGATGGGCTCTGAGAAGAAACATGATACCATACTCTCAGGCATTCTTTCTTTCTGGAGGGTAGAATTATTACATATTCAAATCACAGTTTAATTAAATAGGATTGCTACTCTAGGACCCAAGTATTTTCCCCTTTCTGACATTGTTCTGAATTGTTCTGAATTGTTGTTTGAGGAGCATTGTGAAGTTGGTTGGTTGTTTTCTTAAATGTGTATCTCCTGAGGAGGAGGGAAAGCAAGGTTGCTTCTGTGGTCTGGTAGTAGTCTGTTAGTTGATCTCAGGGCTGGTCATGGAAATATATTGACTTTGTTGTGGGATCCAGGCCCTTGTTGGGCTCTGTGCTTAGTGTGGAGTCGGCCTTAGGTTCCCTCCTTCCCTCCCTCCTTCTTCCTTCCCCCAACTCCCCTCTCCTTTTTTTTTTTTTTTAAAGATTTTATTTATTTATTCATGACAGAAACACACACACACACACAGAGGCAGAGACACAGGCAGAGGGAGAAGCAGGCTCCATGCAGGGAGCCCACTGTGGGACCCGATCACACCCCAGGGTGAAGGCGGCGCTAAACCGCTGGGCCACCAGGGCTGCCCTCTCTCTCCTTTATAAATACATACATACATACATACATAATCAATCTTCCAAAAAATAGCATTTACTTATCTTTCTTATGCACAAGTTAATAAGTCAGCTCTCTTAGATGACTATCTTGTATGTACTTAGCCTTGTGCCATTCTCTTTTGTTTCCTGTCTTTCCCCTCTTGTCTTCTCTGAACTAGTATAGTAATGGTGTCCCTGGAGAGCTTATTTTTGATGGACTTTATGGTGGTTTGTCCTCCATTCTACTCCCTATTTACAGAGCTGTTAATTGTTGTAGCTAGACCTTCACTCATTTTTCCTTCCCTGCTAAGACAGTGACCCCTAAAGAGCAGCAAATTGTTTTCCTTCTCACAGTCTAAAGCAATTGTAGGATCTTTTTAGAGGAGAGTCTACAAGCTTCTGTTGTTCTTTTTGTGAGAAAATTACATTTAATCAGATGACCTGAAAACCTTATTTTACTTCTTGTTTATGAAACTCTATATTCTGTTTGGCAGCATGATTCTGGAACAGAGTGCACTCCAGGAGAATCTAAGAATTTAGGACAAAAAGAAAATGGCAATTACATCATGTATGCAAGAGCAACATCCGGGGACAAACTTAACAACAATAAATTCTCACTCTGTAGTATTAGAAATATAAGCCAAGTTCTTGAGAAGAAGAGAAACAACTGTTTTGTTGGTACGTATGTTTTCCCAACACATACTTTCAAACATTCAGAAAACTTGACACACTCATGCACCTACCACCTATATTTCATAACTATTAAAAGTTTGCTGTATTTACTTTATCAGTTATTTATAATTTATCCATCTCTCAATCCCTTTTTTTGTTGTTGTTGTTGCAATTTAAAGTGGATTGTAGACCCTTTATGCTTCACCCTTAAACACTTCAGCCTATATAATTAACTAAAGTCCAATATTGTTTTTGGTTCTTTTTTTTTTTTTTTTTAACATAAGTAAAATGTTGCACAGTAAGTCTACCAATGAACTTTGACAAATGCATTTACCTGTGTATCCTATGCACCTTTCAAAATACAGAATATTTCTGACACCCCAGAAAGTTGTTTCATTTCCCTTCCCAGTCAATTTCTGCCCCCAACAGATACTCAAAGGCAATTCTGAGAATTGCCATTATTCTGATATATTTCACTGTAGAGCAGTTTTGCTTGTTTTACTTCATATAAGTATTTACTTCATATGGTTTATATCTTTTGTGGAAGGCTGCTTTCACTCAGCATGTTTTGAGATTCATCATTAATATTCTATTTTATTGCTGAGTAGTGAATATTGCATTGTATGAATATATCACACTTTGTTCATCCACTCTACTGATGAACACCTGGGCTCTTCAGGTTAAGGCTAATATGAATAAAGCTGCTGTGAAATTGTTTTTTGCCTTATGGTAAAGAAAAAAAGATACAAAATATGTATAATAGAAATAAAAATATACCAAATTTGTATCTAAACTAACTTTAAGTTACAATTCAGTGGCATTAAGTATATTCACAGTGATATACAGTCATTACCACCACCCATTTCCAAACTTTTTCATCTCTCCAGATAGAAGTTCTGTAATCATTAGGCAATAACTCCTGTTACCCTCTCTTCCTACTTGGTAACCTCTAATCTATTTTTTCTTATGAATTTGCCTGTTCTAGGTATCTCATAGAGATGGGATCATATAATATTTGGCCTTCTGTGTGTGGCTTATTTCACTTAGCATAAAACTTTCAAGAATCATTCAAATTGTAGCAGGTATCAGAATGCCATTCTTATTATGGCTGAATAATATTCCATTGTATGGATACTACCCCATTTTGTTTATCTGTTCATCTATTATGTGTCTCTTGTGGCATTTAATATGTTCTAAATATTCTACCCTGTATTATGTTTGTTTGGATCTCTGTCCTGTTTCACCAAAATAAATTTGAGGGCATAACACCTACCTCTCTCCTGGTATCCCCTCACCTGCCATACTAAAGCATTCTTGATTTCTAAAATTTTGTCACTCTAAAATGTAGTCATAGAACATGTAACCTTTGAAGTTCACTTTTTTTCATTCAGAATTCCCTGAAGATTCATTCAAATTGTTGCCTATATCGGGAATTTGTTTTTATGAGTAGTATTCCATGGTGTGTATGTACCACAGTTTGTTTACAGTTGTAGCATAGGCTTCAAACTGAGAACTCAGTACATACAGCAGAACACATCTCAAACACATGAACCCAACACAAGGTGTATTTGAATCCAAACTATTCCAGAAAGACTAGCTTTATATTTAGAAAGTTTATGCACCTGTTAAAGGCTATCTGGGCCGTTTTCAGTTTCTGGCTATTATGAATAAATAAAGCAGCTGTAAACATTTGTGTACAGCTTTTTTTATGTGAACATAAGTTTTCATTTCTCTAGGATAAATGCCCTGGAATCCAGTTGATCATAAAGTAATTGTTTGCTCTTATTTATACAAAACTGTCAAAGTGTTTTCTGGGGTGGCTATATTATTTTAGATTCCTATCAGCAGTGTGTAAGTGCTCTCATTTCTCTGCATCCTTGCCAGCTTTTGGCATTTTTATTGTTTTTGTTTTATCTATTCTGATAGGTATATAGTAATATTTTGTGGTTGTGGTTGTAGTTTGTATTTTTCTGATGACTAAAGATGTTCATCTTTTCATGTGCTTATTTACCATCTGTATATTTTTGGTGAAATGTCCATGTTTCTTGGCTGTTTCTTACTGGATTTTGTTTTTTTCTGTTGAGTTTTGAGAATTCTTTACATAGCCTACATACTAGTCATTTGTCAGATATTGATCTGCACATATTTTCTCCCAGTCTGTAGCTTGCTGTTTTATTCTCTTCACAGAACCTGTCTCAGAGTAAAAATTAAATTTTGACCAGGCCCAGATTTCAATTTTTACTCATATTTACTGGCTTTTTCCTTTAAGGCCTTCTATTTATTTCAAAAGGGCAGATTTAAATTATATTGATGGTATCATTTTTTGTTATTGTTGTTATATCACTATTTTCTAAAACATATTAATGTAGAAGTGCTATATAGATCTTTACTTGTAAACCAGGTTTTCACAATAAGGTTTCTGATTGAAGTTGTCTAAAAAAAAAGAACATATTGTTTTGTAGGTATTATGGTAAGGAAATTTATTTCTTAAATTATAATGAGATGTATCTAATACATTTTTGCGTTTAAATAGCACCTTTTCTACATGTTCTAGCTTATTTAAAGCAATATTTCTATATGAGATAAAAACCAGTGTGTAGTAAATATTGCCTCAGAGATTTTCTGACTTTATTCTAAAGTCTAGTAATAATCATTTCAGAATTCATAGGATGTGTAATTTGGGAGAAAAATGATAAAGTCATTATTACTTAGTGTATATGTCCATGTGCGTGCTTCTAGTTTTAGAGAACAGAAGAGGTGGTATAAAATGAAAGAGATGGCTAGAACTTGAGTTAGCTGTAAGATTTCCTTTAATATTTGATATGGTTAAGGGTAAGAATGAACTTTCTAAATATAAAGCTAGTCTTTCTACAATAGGTTGGATTCACATGTGCCTTGTGTTGGGTTCATGTGTTTGAGATGTGTTCCCTTGTATTTATTCAGTTCTCAGCTTGAAGCCTGTGCTACAACTGTTTCCCACATTGATTTGACATAGCAGAAAGAGAAGAGCACCAGATTTTAGATCCCGGAAACCTGGGTTTGGTCTTCGATTTGCTCATACTGGGGCATATGGTTTCTGGCAAGTCACAGACTCTCTGGAAGTTGGTTTTCTTTTCCAGAAAGTGAAGACATTTGATTTTTGTCATTTTCCTGCAGATGCTAAAGTTCTGTGATTTTCCTGATCTTATAAAGAGTAGCATTCTTCTTCTGATTTTAAACCCCATTGACAAAATTCAAGAACTTCAAGAGAGAGCATAAAAGTTTTTCTAAAATTATTCACTGTGCTTAAACCAGACTATCTAATCTTAAAGAATCAAGATTTGACCCAATACTGTTAGCCTCCTTGGGAATACAAAGATATCAAGAATATGTAGTTCCTTTAAGGAGCTTGGATTTAGCTGAGGAGCAAATTAATGTACATTAAAAAAAATTATTTACTGACTAGGATACAGTCAGCCAAAGACAATGTGGGAAATTCTGTTGACAAAATGACCCAATTTCTGTAACAAATAAATAGTGTAAAAATAGGTGGGGGTGGGAGGATGTTACATATTAAAAGAACTTAAGACATATCAACTAAAAGCAAACCATGGGTTGAGGATCCTTGTGCGAAACTTGGTTCAAATAAACCAGTTGTAAAAAGACAGTTGAGGAAATTCAACACGGATTGGCTTTTAGATGCTATTAGGCATATTGTTAATTTTGTTAGATTTGATAATGCTATTATGGTTAGATTTAAAAAAGAAAAAACTTGTATCTCTTAGATTCATCCTGGAGTATTTATAAGAACAAATGAATAGGTTAAGTGGAATTGTTTATAGCTTATTGTTGATAGTTGTTAAAGCTAAGTGATTGGTCCATGGGAGTTCAATTATACTTATTCTTTTACTACTTCTATGTATGTTTGAATTTTTTGAAATTTTCTGTTAACACAAAAGATTTATTTATTTTTTCTGGCTGATGAAACACTGCCTTGATTCATATTTATGTAATGTAAATAAAATTCAATGTGGCATGGCCTAAATAGAATGTTACCACTTCCAGAAGGGACTTTAGAGGAGACTATAATGGCAAAACTCTTTACAGATTATGAAACTGAGGCCCCCAAAAAAGGCAAGTAACTTGCCCAAGGCCACATTGCTAGTTAGTGGCTGAACCACTGTTAGAATTGAATTTAGGTCTTCTAATTTTGAGATTCCTAGTTTGTTCTCCTTATTGTATTCATCAAATTATCCTTTCTCCCTTTGTTATGAGGCTCTAAAGTTTGTGGATTTTAAGTCAAATTAATGTGTGCAAACAGTGCTTACTTTGTTTTACTGATTTTCCCCAGAATCTGGCCAACCTATTTGTGGAAATGGCATGGTAGAGCAAGGTGAAGAATGTGATTGTGGCTATAGTGACCAGTGTAAAGATGAGTGCTGCTATGATGCAAACCAACCAGAGGGGAAAAAATGCAAGCTGAAGCCTGGGAAGCAGTGCAGGTACGCTGCCCATTCCAGTAGTGCTCATGCTGCCACTGGTCACCCGAAGACAGTTATGACCAATTTAAAACTGACATTAAGAGATGCATATGGTTTTGAAACTTCGTCTTTATTTGCTATTGTCTTGTTTATTTTTCTGGCATAGCATTGATGAATGCATTATGGTTAGCAGATTGAGCTACTTGTAATTGTAGGTGTTAAAAGAAAAAGACAGGCAAAGATGCTCAATAAAATATACACTATTTAGTTCCTAACATAAAAATGTGATTGTCATCCATATATTTAGGATATTAAATTTAAATATTTAGGTAATACTGATTTCATAGACTCTTATAACTTAGTGTCATATAATTATTTCACTTATCAAAATTACTTTAGTAATGGTAGATAATAAACAATAGAATATTGTTTGTGCAGTACTTTTTAAATGGTCTGTGTATCCTAGTTTGATTTTAGCACATTTATAAATGTGAAAAAAACTGATGAATTGACTAATGTATAACTGTGAAACACACTGATAATTCACCTCATATTAAATCCATTTTCTATTATAGCCTTTCACTCAAGTAGAATAAGAATATTGAATATAGTATGCCTTGATTATAAAAGCAAGACGGTCACTTTTTTCCATTTATGGAATATGAAATTTAGTAGCCTCTTAGTCCAGAATTTGAAGTTTTATACCAGTTTTATACTCATCTTTAAAAGATGAGATTTATGATTTAAAAATCAGTACCATATCTATGTATATAGGAAATATGCTAGTGATTTTCTTTAATTGCTTTAATGTTTATTCTAGCCCAAGTCAAGGTCCCTGTTGTACAGCACAGTGTGCATTCAAATCAAAAACTGAGAAGTGTCGGGATGATTCAGACTGTGCAAAAGAAGGAATCTGTAATGGCATCACAGCTCTCTGCCCAGCCTCTGATCCTAAACCAAATTTTACAGACTGTAATCGGCATACACAAGTGTGCATTAATGGGGTAAGCATTTGATTTATATGCTTTTTATTTAGTTTTATAAAACCTACTTTTTCAGAATAATTGTTATCTAAAGCTGCAAAGTTACAGTAATTGATCCTGGTTCCTGTTTCAATAATATCCCTGTTTGTTTCCCCATAAAGCCATGAATGTATCATGTGGCATAAGTGCCTGGTGGCATTTGATTAAGTTACTGACTTAATTTTCGTCTTTCCACTGCATGTGTTTTTGTTTCTTTTTTAAAGATTTTATTTATTTATTCATGAGAGACAGAGGGAGAGAAGCAGAGACAAAAGCAGAGGGAGAAGCAGGCTCCATGCAGGGAGCCTGATGTGGGACTTGATCCCGGGACTCCAGGATCACGCCCTAGGCTGAAGGCAGGTGCTAAACTGCTGAGCCAGCCAGGGATCCCCTCCACTGCATGTGTTTGATAGTCTCTAGAGAAAAATAATTGTACAGCTAGGCATATGACTTTGTACTGCTTTTGAGTTTTATAAATTAGTATTTTAACAGCCTATATGAAAGAACTTTTCTGGTCATTTTATCTGAATGTGAAGCCTTTAAAGCTTTCTTGTCTAAATATTTGCTTTCCTTTACATGAGGGGTAATTCATTTTTCTCCTCTCATAAAGGAGTCATAATAACCAGTGTAAAATTGATGCACATCTAATCTTTCTGGGGTTTTTTTTGTTTGTTTGTTTAGATTTTTTTAAATTGACGTTTCTTTAAAGATTTGCTACCTTATTTACACTTAACTCTTTTTCAGGTTTGTTTATATGATCTATTTCTGAAACTAATCTATGCTTTTTTTTTCCATTTGTATTTCTACCTAATTGTTCAGCATCAAAGGTGTATATCTGTTACTCTGAGCAATACGTTTGACTGTATAGGGATTAAATAACTGGCTTTTTATTTTCCTTTCAGCAATGTGCAGGTTCTATCTGTGAGAAATATGGCTTGGAGGAGTGTACTTGTGCCAGTTCAGATGGCAAAGATGATAAGGAATTATGCCATGTCTGCTGTATGAAGAAGAGTAAGGCTTTTAAAATACAAAATATGAAATCTATTTTAAAACCTAATTTTCTCCTAAATTTTTTAAAAGTTTTTTTTAGTAATCTCTGTACCCAGTGTGGGGCTTGAACTCACAACCCTGAGATCAAGAGTTGCATGGTCTGCTGACTGAGCCAGCCAGGCACCCTTTTTTCCCTAAATTTTAAGCATTAAACCTTGATATACAGTTTGGACAGATAATTTCTGCCTATACCAGTCCTCTCTGGATAATTTTAAATGTGGCTTAGCATTGTATTTCTAGTATTATGGTCCCTACAGTGTTTTAAAAATAATAAGCTAGGCAAAAACCTGCCAACTTTATGGCAATAATTAATATAAACACTGTTAGTTTTAAAGCCATTGTTGGAACTAAGTCAAGAGTTACTGGCTATTTGTTTATATTGTATGCTTCAGGCAAATTACCAGTGGTGTTATCTAGCCTAACCAATGAAAGTCTGTATAACATGTCATGGTAATAATTTTAGGAAGTTTTTTCCTTTCCTCCCTCTCTCCCCCAGCTAGCTGGGTAGGAAATCTGATCTTCAACTTATATTTGGCACTTCTTTTCCAGTGGATCCATCAACTTGTGCCAGTACAGGGTCTTCCCGGTGGAATATGCACTTCGTTGGTCGAACCATCACCTTGCAACCTGGATCTCCTTGCAATGATTTTAGAGGCTACTGTGATGTTTTCATGCGGTGTAGATTAGTAGATGCTGATGGTCCTCTAGCTAGGCTTAAAAAGGCAATTTTTAGTCCAGAGCTCTATGAAAACATTGCTGAATGGATTGTGGTAAGTACGGTTTTTATTTTTAAAGAAACCTTATCTTAACATGGTTTTATTGTAATTTTACTTGGCCAGCAGTCACCAGTGTTATAAGAAAATCACTTCTTTCTTATTTATCCTAGAGTTTTTTGGAAGAATGATTTTTAAAGTTCAGCTATCCCTGCGTATTATTTTCTTTTAAAGTGATCAGAATCTCTGCATGTGTATTGCTCATAGATTAGTTGGTAGATGATGGGAGCCTTCTTTTTTACTCTGCTCCCCTGTTCTTCTCCTCAATGGGTTCCTTTTTTCTTTGGTCCATATTATTAGGGCATTTTCCTTAAGTTGTTTCCAGAAAGCCTTGCTTGCTTTTTATATTTCTCCCTTGCCTCAATATGACAGCTACCTGCAGTTTCTACTTTGCTGAACAGGAGATATGAAAAGGAAATTGGTGATTTTCTGAAGATTTTTTCTGCTGTTTCAATATATTTCTTGGTCTTTATCTTGTCAGTGATCGGAAATGTTGAACAGTTAAGATCTGATACAGAGCCTTTTGCAGATTTGTTAATGATTATGGATGTTCTTCTGGCATAAATCCACTGAACTATATTATTTTTAAGCTCACATTTCTCTAAGCTGTACAGATGTTGAATTACCTGAAATTTGCTTAAAAGATTGCTGAGAATGACTATCTGAATTCACTTAAATATTCATGTTTCTAAGTGATTACATTAAAATATCAGTAGGAAATTTGCAAGTGATATATTTGAGCATGTGCTATATCTGAATTGAATGAGTTTGCTTTGGAAATTGACTTAGAACTCGGTTCCTCCTCCCTTCCCCCATTCCCAAACTGTTTCTTACATTTTTTGTATGTGTTCAGGACTGAGGATGCCTTGAAAGCACAAAAAAAGTCATCTGCGGGTTGTCATCTTTTTGGTACTCTTGTAATAACATTTATAATAAAAACTTTGGAATTATCTCCAGTATTAAAATGGCATTTATTGGGGCACCTGGGTGGCTTAGTTGGTTGAGCGTCTGATTCTTGATTTTAGCTCAGGTCATGATCTCGGAGTTGTGAGATGGAACCCCAAGTACACTCTGTGCTCAGCAGCAAGTCTGCTTCTCTTCTTCTCCCTCTCCATTTGGTCCCCCTTCCTGCCCCTGTATGTGCTCATACACGCTCTCTCTCTCTCTCTCAAATCAGTCTGTCAATCAGTCCATCTTTTAAAAATGGCATTTATTATACATAGGAAGAATAATACTTTGCATGTTAGAATATATGATTTTTAGACACACAATGATTGTGAGGTAGAAAGATCATCAAACCTAGATTTAGGAGGCCGGGGATGTATTTATTTTTAGAGAATACTTAAAAAAAAAATTTTTTTTTTTTTTTAAATTAAGCTCTGTGTCCAACATGGGGCTTGAATTCACGACCCTGAATCAAGAGTTGCCTGCTCTACCTACTGAGCCTGCCAGGTACGCCTAGGAGACCTAGGTTTTAAACCAAAAAAGGGGTCAGTTGACTTAGATCTCCTTAAAACATATGTTACTCATTTTCGTACTCCAGTGCTATTAAAAAAAATATCCATTAAGCTAAAGGTGCCTTTGGCACGTTGTTAAATGGAAAGAGTATATAGGCTTGGGAATTATGCAAGGATACATATCGTCCTTTGGCATTTGTCAGTTCTGTGACTTCAAGTAGCTTACCTTTCTTGGCCCTGTACTTCCCTCTTTTCAATTCAGTCCAATCCCCCCCCCCCCCCCCAATTATCTCTAATAAGAGTAAGTTGAGATCTGGTATACTTGTCAACTATAGAGGACAGTATATTTAAAAAAGTAATCTGGTAATGGAGATCTCAAGAGTTATATTCTGTTGAGTATATGTTGTGCCAGATATTTTAGGTTTTCTAGATAGTGAATCATATCTAAAAATAGTATTTTTTTTTTTGCTTTTTTCCATTATCTCTAATTTTGACTCCTTTTATTTAGCATATCAAAAGCTCATTCATTACTATTTAAAAATATTTAATGGAAATAATTTTTCAAAAGTATTATTTTTTAATCCCAGTTTTGTTTTGTTTTGTTTTTAAAGTGTGCTCCATGCCCAGCATGCCCAGCATATATCCCAACCCAGGGCTTGAACTCATCATGACCCTGAGATCAAGACTTGAGCTGAGATCAAGAGTCTGATGCTTAACTGACTAAGCTACCCGGATGCCCCTAAAAGTATTTTTAAAACCTTTTTTCAGGGGTGCTTGGGTGGCTCAGTTCATTAAGTGTCTGCCTTTGGCCCTGCGATCAAGCCCCACATCAGGCTCCTTGCTCAGTGAGGAGCCTGCTACTCCCTCTCCCTCTGCCTGCTGCTCCCCCTGCTTGTGCTTTCTCTTCCTCTGTCAAATAAATAAAATCTTTAAAAAAATAAAATCTTTTTTCATATTTAGATTTGAGGATTTAGTGAAATGCTTCTTACAATGAATTAACAACATGAAGTCTTGTGTTCTGAAACTTGATTAATCAGGCACTTTTAGGTATATGCACTTTTAGGTTTATGCAAGTTTGCCTTGAGTGAGTGTAGAATTCTTTCATTTTATATCACTCTTGACATTCCCATGCCACTGTTTCAGATAGTGTGGTTCATAATGCTTGGAGAGTATCACAAGGCTATTGCTGCTTTTGTGGGCATTCCCAGGCCAAACAGTAAGATAACAAAAATCCAGTTTCTTAGAAGCTATTTGTCTCATTAGTACCCTGTGCAGAGTTCACTTGCATAGCAGAGGTTTTTTTGTTCATGAATACTTCATACTTTGGTCTTTCATCATGTTAGGAAAGTGTCCTTCTAGTTAGTAATAAGCTAGGTTACTAGGATGCCATGGTGTAAGAAGTTGTGAAAGGGAGGATGATTAGTTTCACTGACTTTCCTTTCCATTGGCGCCAGTGGCTTTGTCTCCTTTCTGTAGCATACTCTGGCACCTTTTCTCCTCAGATAGCATAGAGTAAGAAGAACCTGAACAATTTCATACTTTTCAGGGTATGAGGTACTGACTGCTGTTGCTATCATGGAAATGATGTGAGAAAACTTACTTTTTTTTCTGGGAAAGATTGTTTTTGGTAATAATTTGAATGTGTTTTAAAAAAAATACGTTTGGTATATTTGCTGAGTGCTTGCAATGTGTTTGGTAAGGAGATAATGATAAACAGCCTTTGGATTTATCAAGGAGTCATCTAGTCCTTAAAAAGTTTGAGAGAAATCCCCGAGACCCTCCATCCTTATCTCCTTTATTAAAAAATGGGGTTGAGGGCATTGGTAATTCTTTTTCACTTTCTTCCATAGTTATTAATGTGTTCATATTTTCTACATGTTTTGTATTAGGTTTGATGTAGAAAACCATCTTTGACTTTAATTTTTTTCAAATTTATCATTGCATTTCTCCATCTTTTTAAGATTTATTTATATATTCAAGAAAGATACAGAGCATGGGTAGGGGGAGGGGCAGAGGGAGAGAGAGAATCTCAAGCAGTCTCCATGCCTAGCACTGAGCCTGATATCAGGCTCAGTCTCATGACCCTGAGATGATGACCTGAGCCAAAATCAAGAGTCAGACACTTAATTGACTAAGCCATGCAGGTTCCCCTCTCTATCTTTAAAAAATAATTTCCTATTATTTTGTGACTCTTTTCTTCTTAATTTATTTAGATTTATCAGGAGTTTTTCTTTTTTATTATTTTGATAAGAATCAATTGTATCTCTCACTTTTAAATGAATTTCTTCTCTCATATTTTGTTGTAACTTTATGAACCCAAGTATTAAGTATCTCTTATTTTTTATGAAAGGTTGAAGCTCTTGTTTCCTGAGTTCTTCATGAAACGCTAGAACCATAGGTTTTGTGGACAAATGAATCTGGGAGACATTGCATACTATAGTCCCCTTTTAGATACTTATGAGAATATTGATAAAGTCCTGTAGTAAAAAAAAAAGTCATTTAGATTTTTTTTTAAGCTTAGATTTCATTTCCAAGCTTACCTGACCCCAGAAACCTTTATTCATGAAAGGCTTATTAAACCCTAAATATCCTTAGAAGTTACTTGGGGGAACATTGGTTAAGATCAGTAATTCTTATTCCTGGTTGTTCATTAATTAGGGTTTAGACTAATTAATTCAGAATCTCAGGGCTTAAGTATCTGGGTCTTTTAAAAGCTCTTTAGCTCTTTCTGGTGAGGTGCCAGGACTGAGAACCAACCATTCATCTAGAACCAGGGAGTCAGCAAACTATGACTTAAGAGCCAGATCTAACCCACTGCCTATTTTTGTATGGCTCACAGGCTAAGAATGGCTTCACATTTTTTAAGTAGTTGAAAAAAAATTGAAGTAATGTTCCACTGCAAATTATGAAATTCAGATTTCATTGTCCATAAATAATGATTTATGGGAACACGACCACACCCATTCATTTATATATTTTCTGTGGCTGCTTTTGTACTTAGAGTAGTTGCAACAAAGACTGTATGGCTCCCCAAATCTAAAATACTTATCTGACCTTTTAGAGGAAATGTTTGCCAATGCCTAATCTAGAGCATTGGATCTCAAAGTGTAGTCCCCTGACCAGCAGCAGCAGCATTGTCTGGGAACTTGATAGAAATGCAAATTCTCAGGCCTCACTTGGAGCCACCACGTCAGTAGTACTGCGATGGTGCATGCTTAAGTTTGGGAACCATTATTTTAGTCTCTGCAGTGTAAGGACTCCTTGTTCAAAGGCTTGTGACAAATTTTCTACTCTGTCATTCTCAGAGGCTAAAATGGAGGTTGGGGTGTGGACCTTCTTCATAGCCTAGTACAATAGGCCACATAGCTGTCACTTGTGAAACTTGAGCAACAAAACTGCAGTATTGTTACAGGGCTTAGCATATGGTAAGGATTCAGTATATATTTGGTAGATGAATGAAGCAGATTTCTTAAATGTCATAATTTATATGGAAAAGAATAAAAATTGTGCATATTATCTTAACTTTGAAGCTGTAATATCATCAGGTTTCTCTCAGTGGTATTTTATCCTGCTGGCTGGGACTGTGCTTACAGTAATTAAGAGATTAGTGGCCAGTTGCTTTCTGCTTGGCAGATTGCTGTGAGGGGAGGCCCATGGGGGTGTTGTGGGTTGGAAGAACATTGAGTCAAAGTCTAGACAACATTATATTCTGAAGGATAGAAGCAAAGCTTTCTGCCTCCACGGGACAGCAAAACCAGGATCACCACAGGAGTGGTGGGCCCAAGAAGACTCTGTGAGCCAGAGGAAGTTGAGTGCATTTGCTGAGAGTGAGTTGTCAAACGCTGAAACATTCACTGAAATAATTATATGGTTGAGTTTTTCTGTAGATTTTTTTTAAAGATTTTATTTATTTATTTTAGAAGGAGAGTGTGCATGCATGTGCTTACTCACAAGAGGAGAGGAGGTAGAGGGAGAGAGAGGGAAAGAAGCAGACTGTGCGCTGAGTGTGGGGCTTGCCTCGGGGCTCGATCTCAGAACCCCAAGATCATGACCTGAGCCAAAATCAAGAGTCAGCTATGTAAACGACTGTGTTGAATAACATCTGTCTGTTTCCTATGTAGATTATTTTCTTAGGCTTGATTTAGTGCTTGGTAACTGCAAGGCTGTATTTTAACCTTTTGGTTATCTTTTCTTTGTCTCTGAAGTTTCACTTAACACCCTTGTATCTATAAAGGCAAGGGTTGGTGCATAATTTATACTCCTTAAGTGTTTGTTGAGTAAATGATGGCTCTCCTTTCAGATTCTAGCAAGTGGACAAGTGATCTTTTCTTAAAGATGAAACACATATTTTTCATTTATTAGCCTGGTTTGATATTCTTTCCTCCGATTTTATAGCATGTATAAAAGAGAAAAGCAATTTCACATTTAACCAATTCTATGATAATTTTCTTTTAAAGGGAGCATTAAAAAAATACCCTTCTCCAAAGGTGGCCATATTTACTATAATCTCAAGTACACCATTGTTTTGTTTAGTTTTTCTTGCTGTCTTCTCACCACTGTGATGTTTCATTTCCCCACACACTAAACTCTGAAGAGCTGCTGTCATTGTCACTAAAACATCTCAAGCTGTGGGGTTTTGAGATATGTAGTTACCTGTAATATTTGGAGGAAGTCCAGGAACACTGCTAAAAGGGACTGAAAGTTCATAAGGGCCTGGGTACCGTATTTTAGTAAATGTCTACTGATCTCAACTGGACCTTCAATTTTTGACTTTTGTTTTCTATGGTTATAACCATTACTAAATCTAGGGTTTCTCTCTTACCTGCTTTTGTTACTGTCATACTACTTGCATCTGTATTTAAGACTTTTTAGTACTAAAAAACTAGTATCAGATATCAAAATCACCATTTTTTATTCTGTATGAGCCTTGTTACATTATTTCTATGTGTGGGTAATCTAGAAAAAAACAAATGAGCTATTTAGAAATGCCTAAGAAAGTTGGTATTTGGAATAGTGATTTACCTGTAATAACTAGTCCCAACAGGTACTTTTTTTGTGGGATAGATGCTGAGTTTATAGGATATAAATTCAGGGAGCTCATAGTCCAGTTTGGATTAGAGAAGACAAGAACACAGAAATTTCATTTCTGCCTGGTGTTTTCATAGAAAATAAGGAAGACCTAATTAGGGAATATCTTTTGAAGGAGGTGATGCCAAAACTAAATTCTTAAGGACTACTAGAGGGTCAGATGGATGTTTTATGAATAGGGAGCACCTAAGAAGTCACATAAGTATGAAATTTTTTAAATAATAAATGTTTGGTTTTACATTTTTCCTTTTGAAAGTGTGATTATCCTTTTTTTTTTAATTGACAAAGTAATGCTTTTTTTTTTTTTTTTGACAAAGTAATGCTTTGAAAAATAAGCCACCTTTTCCCTGTGAGGCCCAGTCTTCTCAAGATGATTTTTTTTTGTATTCTTCAGAAAAAATACCATTTCAAGAATATATCTTTCTTTTTTTTTTTTTTTTTTTTGAGAGAGAAAGCGTGGGGAAGGGCAGAGAGAGAGAGGGGAGGAGAGAAAGAATCTTTAGCAGGCTTTGCACCTAGTACAGAGCCCAACATAGGGCTCAATCTCACGACCCTGAGATCATGACCTGGGCTGAAACCAACAGTTGGTCACTCAACTGACTGAGCCACCCAGGCACCGATGATAGATAGATAGATAGATATAGATATTCTAAAGTGGAATATAATATACTTGTTTTCTACAGTCATATATGTGGAATCATATCTATACTTTGTGGTACTTTATTGTGCTTAAGATTTGTTTTTTTTTTCTCTCTCCTGTTTAATGGTTTTAGAGATCCTTGGTGGGAAGCTTTTGAAGAAGGATTTTACATAGAGGAATGGCATAGTCAGTTCCATATTTTAGTAGTTGTAACACTGGTGACCATGTGAAATTGATTTTGAACAGGGAATACTGGAAGGAAGGAAATGTGTTAGAGGAATGAATAGACATACAGGTCCAGTAGCTAGCCATCAGCCTGAAAGTAGTAGGAAAACCATTGATCCTTTGTGCTTATGGATTGGATTACATGGGACATTATACTTCCTCCCCAGAGGGAATTTGGGAATGTATAGTAATTGTCAAAGTAACTGAAGGGCTCTACTGGCACTGGATGGATAAGGGCTGGGAATGCCAAATTTCCTCTATTCCTCAGAATGGTTGCATACCACAGTGCCAGCATGTCTACACTGAGTAAGAGGCACTCATCTGCATCATTGGTGTGCTTATTTAAGATGCAGTTTCTTGGGCCCTCCATCAGAAAAACTGAATTGGAATTTGTAGAGTTGTGGCCTGAGAGTCTGTGTTTTAATAAGCATGTTAGATAATTCTTAGATCTAACTCAGTGATAGGAGCTATCCCTTTAGCATATGAGTGCTGATGATTTGAGCACCTTTTCCCAGGCATAGCACTCTCTCTTTCTACAGCTTCTCATATATACTCAGTTTCTCTGAAAATTCTCAGGCAGGTAGGATAGAGATTTAGAACTGAAGAGTTAGTGTTGGATGCTATCCATTTAGGTATGGATTCCAAACAGTTATCCTGTATGTGGGTATAGAACAGGTTGACAGACGACGGCCCATGGGTCAAATCCAGTCTGCTCTTGGTTTTTATAAATGGTGTTTTTTGGGAAAAAAAAAATACAGCCACACTTATTTGCGTGTTACGTGTGGTGGCCTTTGTTCTAGAATGGCAGAAATGAGTAGTTTGACAGAGACAAGCCTAAAATATTTGTTGTTTGGCCCTGAATAAAAAAAGTTTGAGACCAGTGGTTCTGTCTTAGCTGCATAATGGAATAGTCTGGGCAGCTTTAAGAAAATTATTGATATCATAGTCCCATCTCTTTGGTGCTGGGATTTGGTTTGAGTATCTTGAGTTTTAAAAGATTTAGGTCATTCTAATGTGCAGCCAAGGAGAACCACTGGTATAGTACAGACTGGTGATTTCAGTTCTTTATGTATTTTATTGGGTCAGAGTGTCAGAAATGCAGACAGTGGAGGGAGAAAAAGGTTCTACTTCATTAGGTGACATATTTAAAAAGCTCTGGATGATAGGGACAGGACAGAGGCTGTACATATAGACTATGGAAAATTTATGTCACAAGGGAAAGGAAATATCCTAAAGAATCCTAGGGAGAGCGATGCTCTGGAAATTATTTTCTGTTGAAAACAAAAGAAAATTTTAGAAGATTCTCTGGCAATTTCAGTAGGATACAAAAAGTGGCCTTGAAAAGTAGATTATAAACTTGTGGTTTCCAAGCAAGATCCAGCTCTGTAAACATGTCTTGTATTGTCTGTATATTGTTTTTAGAAATTTTGAGTGAGGTGCCAGCATTTAAAAATAGATTTCACATAAAAATTGAGATTTGTTAGCTTCTTTTGAAAAATCTAATCTTCAGCAATAAGGCTGAATTGCATTATATCTTCCCTTCTCCCTTTCTGAACAGTAAATTCCTAAAGCCATTAGATGAGGGCAAGGAAGGTAGGCATCCATGCTAGGTGTGGGGAGCTGTCATGGCATGGAGCAGAGTGTTAGAGCCTGAGCAGAGTAGGGAGGGTATGGAATGGGGAAGAAGACCAATATGAGATATTAAAGCCCAAGCAAGGTAAGAAGGACACCTTGCTGGAGGGGCAACTGGCTTGGGGATATCAGAGTACAAGAGTTATAAGGAGGGTATCTACTTGGGAGGGGCAGTTGTAAAGGGAACCAAGGCTCCTTGGAGAAATGGCTGATTCCAGGGTTGGGACAGGGAAAGAACAAGATAAAGCTAGAATTAATTGTGTCAGAAAGTTAAGTGTTCAAAGACTGATAGGGACATGTTCAAAAGACACAGTATGATAGTAACAGATTATAACCTGTTGAGTAAAATAGGAAACCATGAGGGAATAATAACGTATTGTGCCAAAGTGAGCAAATGAGGGAATAATAATGAATGAAATGACTAAATTGAAAGTTTGATGAAGAACGTGATATCTCTATAGCTCCAAGTTATGTCCCTACAAAGTACTCATTGACTATAAAAAAGAGTATCTTTGTGGTGAAGTTAGGCAGATAACACCTTAACCAAGTGATCAAGTTAGCCATAAGTAATGAGATAAAAAAAAAAAAGGTGTCTCCTGGGATCCCTGGGTGGCGCAGCGGTTTGGCGCCTGCCTTTGGCCCAGGGCGCAATCTTGGAGACCCGCGATCGAGTCCCACGTCGGGCTCCCGGTGTATGGAGCCTGCTTCTTCCTCTGCCTCTCTCTCTCTCTCTCTCTCTCTCTCTCTCTCTGTGACTATCATAAATAAATAAAAATTAAAAAAAAAATGTGTCTCCTGATAGGATGCAATGAGAACAACACAGCATCACTTCTGTGATCTTACTAAATATGACCAAATCTACTCATAGGGACACATCCAAGAAACCCAAATTGAGGGACATTCCAGTACTAAGTAACTGGCCTATAACCTTCAAAATGGTTAGGGTTATATAAACTGAAAAAGACTGTGGAACTTTTCCAGATTGTAGGAGACTAGAGAAACACAGCAGCTAACTGCGCCACGTAATTCTGATTGGATGGTATTGTGACAAATGGTAAAACGTGATTGGGGTCTGAGGATTAAATGGTAGTAATTTATCAGTGCTAATTTACTGATTTGGATGATTGTGTTGTGGTTATTTGGAAAACCCCTTATATTGTAGAAACTATATGCTAAAATGTTTAGGTATATAATAGGGCATCATGCTAGCAATTTACTCTCAGATAATTCCAGATTTTACAAAGTCCTTTGTATTAGCAACTTTTCTATAAGTTTGAGATTCTTTTAAAATAAAACAGAATTTTAATAAAGTTTAAATAAAACTTAAAAATATATTGGGGTGCCTAGGTGGCTCAGTCAGTTAAGCTTCTGCCTTTGGCTCAGTTCATGATCTTGGTGTCCTGGGATTGAGCCCCACATGGGGTGGGTGGGGGGTGGGGGCTAAGTCCCTGCTCAGTGGTGAGCCTGATTCTTTCTCTCCCTCTGTTCCCCCCGCTTCCCTCTATCTCTTTATTTCTCAAGTAAATAAAATATTAAAATATATATATACATATATGTATGTGAAAGGCTTTATGCACACATGAGAAAATGGCTTGGGGTATTTTCCACAACATGTATTTTTATTTTTGTTTTTATTACTTTAATTATTTTGTCATTGCTGATAAAGAAAGCAGGATAGAAATAGTAGGCTGTTGTTATAAGACTCCTTATCATAGAAAATCTTTAATGGGAGTTCTTGAGTAATAAGTAGCAATAACTACATATGTATTATATGAGTTGGTGTTAAGCCAATGTAAAGCTTATAAAATAACCTTTTAATAAAAGGTATAGTAAACATCATACAAAATACAAAAATACTTTGTTTTATATTACTATCTTAAAATTTAAATATTTTGAATTGCAAAATAGAATTTAAGAATAGAAACAGTAATTTTTCTATAAAATTATACCAGTAATTTTTGAAGTTTTTTTTTTTTTGTTTAGCTAATTGATTTGTTTAATATGATTTAAGTTAGAAGAGAAATTTTTAGTTCCTTCTTAGACTAGGTAAACTTTCCTTATAGAATATGTATATCCTTCCCATTTTTCATATTAAAAAGGACTAACCTTTAAATAAATATATATAATAGATATTATGATATAAATAATGAGAACCAAGATATATAAAAATAATTTCATAACGGTAGTCTGGGGCTTAAATTCTGAATGAAATGGACCAACTAAGCCACCCAGGTGCCCCTAGAAGTATAATTTAAAGCAAGTAATAGTCACTAGGGATTGTAAAAGCAAACAGATGTGGTTTATAAGAGTAATAGGCCCCCCCCTCCAAAAAAAAGCCACAAAGGGAAATAGTCAAACCAGGAAACAATAACATGGAAAAATACAATATAGGGGTGCCTGGGTGGCTCTGTCAGTTAAGCATCTGCCTTTGGCTCTGGTCATGATTTTCTAGTCCTGGGATCCAGCCCCCCCCCCCCCCCCAACACACCTTTGGGCTCCCAACTCAGTAGGAAGTCTGCTTCTTTCCCTCCCTCTGCCCCTCCCTCCTGCTTGTTCTCTCTCTCTCTCAAATAAATACAGTCTTTAAAAAAAAAAGAAAGAAAGAAAATACAGTATAACTATGTGCAGAATGGATCCTAGTTTTGCATGTGAGTTTATCTGTGTATATGACCAATATAACCAAATCTAGAAAAGAGACTGAAAGGAAAGATTGAATGTTTTTATTTAGGATGTGAAATTATGGGGAATTTTTTTTCCCTTTTTTACTTCTAATATTTAAAGAAATTAATCTACATTTGCTTATATATGGTATCTGTAAACTTCCCAAATAACAAATGTTCTTCACAAATTAAAATGTAATGTATATAATTATGTAATATAAGATATCCTAAAATATTTTACAGTTTTTTCATTAGAAACATTTGTTTATTTTTAGGCTTATTGGTGGGCAGTATTACTTATGGGAATTGCTCTGATCATGCTAATGGCTGGATTTATTAAGATATGCAGTGTTCATACTCCAAGTAGTAATCCAAAGCTGCCTCCTCCTAAACCTCTTCCAGGTAAGACAGTTTGAGCAAGATATATATTTTTATAACTTAGAACCATTCAGCAGGTAGAATTGAATGATAAATGAGTCTTACTATTAATATTAAATTTTACTATACTTTCTCTTTGAGAATGAGATTAGTGGATGAATTACTGACTTTAAAGTATGTTTTTTATCAATTCAATCTAGCTAATGGCTGCCAATTTAATGCTAATCTGTCTCAAGTCACTAAAAATATTTAGATTGTTAGACAGTTTAGACAATAAATATTAGACAATTTTATTTTTTGCCTAATACTTGTTTTCTTTTTTCTTATTTTTCATATTCTAAAATCTTCTTGTTTTTAGGTTTTATTGTGATAGGCTACTTATAAATGATTAATTTTTCTATTCTAATAGCTATACTTTTATTGTTTCTAATGTTGCTCTTGAAATATTTTCTGGCACATAAATTAATTTTCCCTAGGGGTGATGCTTATGCAGGAATAGAGATGATGTCCTGTGGGAGGGGCTTAAGATGGTGGCTTCAGTCACCAAATAACCATAGTTTTACTCTCCATCTCTGAAAACAACTCAGGTTTGGTATTCACTCATTACCTCTGTCTCATGGAGGTTTGGCATGGGGAGGAGGCTTTCTTTAGAGTAGCTCCAGGATTTGGAGAAGAAAAGGATTAGGAAGCAACTGCTCCAGATTATTTAGTTCCCATCTATTTCTCAAGGTTTTTGTGGTTTCTGGCTGCCCTTGGAATGCCTGTTCCAGAACTCTTCATTCTAGGTGTGGGACAGACATGGTGCCATAACAATGGCGGAGGAGAGTGAGAGCTAAATGACAGGTGTCCCTTTCCTACCATCCACAGACTTCTCATGAAGCCTCTTGCCTCAGGCCAAGTCTATTAGCCTGCACAAAGTAGTTTAAAACTAGGGGTTTCTTATAATTTTTCCCTCAGCTGCTTCCCTGAATTTACCTATCTTGAGGCAAGAGAATGCAGTAGTAGTCATACTTGGGATAATATCTTGGTGGGAATCAGAGGAAATTTGATTTTGATGTCATTGCTTTTTATAAATTGACAGTGTTAGCACTGTAAAACTTATATTAATTTCTTAGTGATTTTTAAGGACCACATGACACTCTTTAGGTATGTTACCAATTATGATCTCATATAATATAACAGTTCTTTTACTTGATTTCACTTTAAGCAAATTCCACCTTCAAAAACTTAAAAAGAAAAACAAAAACAAAACCCAACAACCCTAGCCATCATTGAACCCTCCCAAAAAGCACTTTATATGAATTGTCATATAATCCTCACAGATTATATAGATAGACAATATGAGTTCATTATTATCCCTGTTTTACATATTAGGAATCTGAGTTTCAGAGAGGTTAAGTCATTTGCTCAAAGACACTGTGTAATTTATTCCTCATGAATTCTGTCCTCAGATTTCATGTTAATCTGATAGTTGTGTCTGTTGAGCACTTGAAATGTGGCTGGTTTATATTGAGACATGTGGTAAATATAAAATACCAGACTGGGAAGTCTTAATATACAAAAAAGGATGAAATAGTTCATTAATACATTTTTGTATTGATTATGCCTTGAAATATAACATTTTGCCTACATTGGATTAAGTGAAATAAAATTATTAAGATTATTTTGCCTGTCTTTTTGACTTTTTCATTATAGCTACCAGAAGATTTAAAATGACACATATGGCTCCTGTTGTATTTCTGTTGGCTAGTGCTGATCCAGAACCTTTCTTACTGAATTGGCAACTTTGTTTTTTTAAGATTACAAGGCACACAACAAATCCGTTTTACTTTTGTTTGTGACTCACAGGCACTTTAAAGAGGAGGAGACCCCCACAGCCCATTCAGCAGCCCCAGCGTCAGAGGCCCCGGGAGAGTTATCAGATGGGACACATGAGACGTTAACTGCAGCTTTTGCCTTGGTCCTTCCTAGTGCCTACAATGGGAAAACTTCACTCCAAAGAGACACCTGTTAAATCAGCATCCCCAAACTAAACCCTCACAAATAACAGTCGAAGACAAAATGGCAAGAGATCATGTCCTCAGACCAGGTGGAATTACTTAAATTTTAAAGCCTGAAAATTCCAATTTGGGGGTGGGGGGGGTGGAAAAGGAACCCAATTTTCTTATGGACAGCTATTTTTAACATAATGGCACAAAGTCTTAGAATATTATTATGTGCCCTGTGTTCCCTGTTCTTCGTTGCTGCATTTTCTTCACTTGCAGGCAAACTTGGCTCTCGATAAACTTTTATCACAAATTGAAATATATATATATTTTTTTCAACTGCCGATCAAGGCTAGGAGGCTCGACCACCTCAACATTGGAGACATCACTTGCCAATGTACATACCTTGTTATATGCAGACATGTATTTCTTACGTACACTGTACTTCTGTGTGCAATTGTAAACAGAAATTGCAATATGGATGTTTCTTTGTATTATAAAATTTTTCCGCTCTTAATGAAAAATTACTGTTTAATTGACATACTCAGGATAACAGAGAATGGTGGTATTCAGTGGTCCAGGATTCTGTAATGCTTTACACAGGCAGTTTTGAAGTGAGAATCAATTTACCTTTTTATAACGATGGAGTTGGTTCTGATTTTCATCTTGTCTTCATGCAATGGCTGCTAAGAGCACAGGAGTGACTGCGCTGAAGAACACAGTTAAGTGTACAAACTGGACGTATGCATCATACTGCTTCAGAGTCCGTTCTTACATAAACGTCTGATTTCTGCTTACTTATTTTAAACTTTCTAATTCAATTCCAGTTTTGAATTGATAGGTGAAATTTTATTCACGCTTTGGTAGAAATTATGTCAATGAAATAATTTTTTTATCTGTAGCCTGTTACTTGTGTTTTTTATATCTAAAGTATGCTAATTATGTTTTTGGTTTTCTCCAATATGGAAAAGAAAAGCTGTGTCTTTTATTTTATCAAAATATTGGAATAGTGTTTTCAGCATACTATCACTGATCATTGGTAACCACTAAAGAAGGATGATTTGTTCAACTGTAGTTAAAATTGTAGATAGGCCTTCTGACATTTTTTTTCCCTAAAATATTTTAACAGCAGTGAAGGTGAAACAGCACAATGTCCCATTCCAAATTTATTTTTTAAACAGTTGTAAATAATTGGCTTTTTAAAGAAAGAAAGCAAAAGCATTTAATGTATTAACAGGCTTATTGCTATGCAGGAATGGAAGGGGGCATTACAAAAAAGTTTTAAGCTTGTGACATATTTATTGCTTCTGTTTTCCAACTACATCACTTAAAATAGAAGTAAACGGCTATGATTTTTCTGGCTTCACATAGGAGGCAAATTTAGGAAACGTTGAAAAGATTTGTGTTTTGGCTTTTTTTTTTTCCTTTTTGTTTCTTAAGAGTATAAGGTTTACACAATCATTCTCATAATGTGACGCAAGCCAGCAAGGCCAAAAATGCTAGAGAAAATAATGGGATCTCTTCCTTGTAAACTTGTACAGTATGTGGTGACTTTTTTCAAAATACAGCTTTTTGTACATGATTTAGAGAAATTTTGTACATGAAACCCCAGATAGACTATAAATAATTCTAAACAAACAAGTAGGTAGATATGTATGTAATTGCTTTTAAATCATTTAAATGCCTTTGTTTTTGGACTGTGCAAAGGTTGGAAGTGGGTTTGCATTTCTAAAATGGTGACTTTTATTCTGCAAGAGTTCTTAGTAACTTCTTGAGTGTGGTAGACTTTGGAACATGTACATTTTTTGCTTGTAATGTTATCCTGTGGTAGGGTTTTGGCAGGTACACACTGCCCTATTTTATTTTGAGTCTAAGTTAAATGTTTTCTGACAAGAGATACATGCACTGAACTCTTTCCACTGCAAATCAAGATGTGGTAAAACAAAAGGATCAAGACAAATGAGATCTAATACTACTGTCAGTTTAATGTCCACTGTGTTTTATACAGTATCTTTTTGTTCACTTTGGAAATTTTTACTAAAAATTGCAAAAAATAAAGTATTGTGCAAAGATGTAAGGTTTTTTGAAACTTGAAATGCATTAATAAATAGACTTGATGAAATCAACTTGAAGGTTCCATACTCTTTGAACTCTGAGAACTATCAAAAGGATCTTCCCACAAGGCAGCTTTTCTTACTTAGAGAATTGACTCTTTCCACACACATACAGTTAATTTTATTCCAGGGTAGTAGTCCATGAAAAAAATTTGTGATTAGATATCTCTGTATCTACACACAATGATCATTTAAAAAAATATGCAGCTAATCTCAACCGCTTTATGTTATTTCTAATCAATATTCAAAATGTTTAAAAGTCTTTGCCTTGGTAGAAGAGCAGAGTCATCTTGGAAATATATGCAAAATTTTGAATACTAAGTACCTCATTTATTTTAAAAGTCTCTTTTAGTAGTTAGTATGTTTTAAAATTTGGAGCCACATTTTTCGGTTTTGTCAAATTCATAGCAAATAAGGAAAGAACTGACATTTCAGTCTTAACTAGAAGAAGAATTATAAGCCCAGACTGGTGCCCTGCACAGAATAATCTGCCCCAAAACCATTCATTCTTCTTTCTTTTCTTTTCTTTTCTTTTCTTTTCTTTTCTTTTCTTTTCTTTCTTTTCTTTTCCTTTTCCTTTTCCTTTTCCTTTTCCTTTTCTTTTCTTTTCTTTTCTTTTCTTTTCTTTTCTTTCCTTTTCTTTTCTTTTTCTTTCTTTTCTTTTCTTTCCTTTTCCTTTTCCTTTTCTTTTCTTTTCTTTTCTTTTTTCTTTTCCTTTCCTTTCCTTTCCTTTCCTTTCCTTTCCTTTCCTTTCCTTTCCTTTCCTTTTTCTTTTCTTTTCTTTCTTTTCTTTTTTCTTTTCTTTTCTTTTCTTTTCTTTTCTTTTCTTTTCTTTTCTTTTCTTTTCTTTTCTTTTCTTTTCCTTTCTTTCTTTCTTTCTTTCTTTCTTTCTTTCTTTCTTTCTTTCTTTCTTTCTTTCTTTCTTTCTTTCTTTCTTTCCTTCCTTTCCTTCCTTCCTTCCTTCCTTCCTTCCTTCCTTCCTTCCTTCCTTCCTTCCTTCCTTCCTTTCTTTCTTGACTATAAATAAGTAGTATTTGTTAAATGAGTACGCATAGTCGTTACTTTTTTTTTAGTTATTTTGATTTACAAATATCAAAGTATATATCATGCCTAATCTTACTTGTTCATGAAGCCATTAATATTAATTCAGATGATTGCAAATTTGTTTTTACTTAAAATTGAATGCTTAAATTTGTTTAGAATGTTTTCCCCCCTCAGTTATCTAAATCCTGGCAAAAACTCACAACAAAATCAATAAAATAAATTATTAGAGTATTTGGACTTAGTGTTGCCCATAGCTTCAGGCAAGATCATACAGTTTTGGGGAAGGACATTTTAAAGGGAAGGACAGACAACTTTACCTGATCAGACACATCTTGTTTTCTGATGTGTTTTCGGCACTTTGTGTGTTGGATACTTCGTTTTTGTCATATTCACAGACTCATAAGAACTAACGGTTTCTCCAAATTGAGCAAACATTTTTCTCTGTCCATGTGGCTGGTACATTTTAAGATTACTGATGATGATTATTTCTCCAAAGATAGAATTAGTGTCCTGTGCAGTTAGTAGGTGATTGTGCTTGAGAAGGCTTTTAATTTCTTGTTAAGTATTTCTAATGGAAAGTATAAAAGGGGGGTGGTGGTGTCAGTGTAGTAAGTGCATTACAGAACTGGACATGCCATCTTCAGGGATAGGAGAGGAGATGTTCATATTTAAAAGGTCCATATTTAAAAGGTCAGTGCTTGCCCAAACTGGAGAGGAAGTTGGATACAGTTTTAAAGCAGCTGCCAGGACAATTCATCTTTAAGGAAGTCTAAATTTGCAGTAAGTTATAGTTTCTTGAAAAACAGTTTTGACTTCTAAGTGATACATATGATCAGTTTACCCCACAGAGCTTAGCTTCAGTTTTGGGATTTCTGGTTTTATGTTCTTGATTAAAAACAATTTCCATTTAAATATTTTTCCATTTAATACCAGTTTAGCTTTTCCATGATCGTTTCTGTATCCAGCCCTTCATATTATTAGGATACAAAATGAGCCTTTGTGTGCTATATTGCGATGTTTGTGTAAAATATATACACATGTGTACTATTTTCAGTAGAAATTCATATATTTTATAATTGAGAAGCTCTTCAGATTGTGTGTTCTCTCCCATAAAAAGCAATGGGATGCTAGGTAAAACGGAAGGTTGAGCAAAATATTTATAGCCTCTGCTCTTTCCTAAAATCTTCACTGAAGTCACGGTGACTGGGGAAAGAAAAGAGCATAATCCAACAAGGATAAGGAATACTGAAGCAAAGACAACAAGAGCACAGGTTTTGAAATAGAAAAGCAGGGGGACATCCCCAGGCAGACCTAGGGAAGCCAAGTCCTAAGCCAGCAGTAGAAACATGAAAATAACCCAGTGTTCCCAGTTCAGATTTTGGGAGATAGCCTTCAGTACATTTTTCTGTGCATGTGTTTAAAAGCATAATATGGACGCTTCTGTACCCACCTTTCATCTTTAACAATATATTGATACCTACATCATTTTAATGACTCTAAATATTTCATTTTACGGGTGTCTTTACTTACATTCTTAAAATTAACCAGTTCCCTCTTGTTTGCACATGTAGGTTTTTAGATCATTTATTATTTAAACAGCCCTACAGGGAAAATACCTAAACCTAATAAAATAAATTCCCAAAAGTGGAATTGTTGGGCTGAAGGTTTTTTAGAGGTCATGGATAAAAATGACAATATTGTCTTTCAGATAGACAGTACCAAGTTCTATTGCTATCATATAAGAATACTTCCACCATTAGCATATAATTTCTTTAAAGTAATCGCTACAGTGACATGGGGGCTCCAAGATCAAGAGTTGTGTGCTCTACTGACCCAGCCAGGCACCCCAGCATATTATATAGTTTTTTAAAAATCTGAGTGCCCCATGCTTAAAAATTCACATATACACAGCTACATGAATTTATCAGAAATAGTGGAAGACTCCTGCTTAATTGACTTTATTAGCTTTGAACATAATTCAAATGCAAGTCAAATGTAGTGTCCCAATTGTAGTCTCTAAATGCCATTTTCTTCAAAAAAACCAGACTTCCTTGAAATATGGCTAATTCCAGGTCTAGAGAAAGAAACGTACAAGAGCCTAAAACCAGTCTGTGTCATATCAGAAAGCACATAAGCCATTAGAACTCTGTCAAAAAGGATTCAGGAGGCCCCTTGAACAAGTTCCCACTGACCAAAGCTGAGCTAATTTTAACATCAGTAAGAATAATATCTGCAAGAAATCGAAGCTCACGTTATGTTTTACTCTATGCGTTTACAAAAGCGTAGTCACCTTTGGAATATGCTCTTAAAGAAATATAACCAACTAAGAAGTTAAAGAGGAAGGGTAGGAGATCACCATTTTACTCCATAATGATTAATGGACCTAGATAGTGACACCAGTGACTGTTAACCTCACGAAGAGATGGCAGATATTTTGTGCCTCCTAATGGAAATACATATACCACTCAGGAAGCAATCCTGCCAAAAGCCAAATCTGTTGCTGACTGAGCCTCCATAGCTGAGCACCTCTTTACTAGAAATACAGGGAAGAAAGGAACACGTTAAATGATACCACAAGAGATTAAATCAGTAAAATGCAGACTCTGGAAAACTATAGGACAACTATATTTCTTCAAGAACTGAATTTCAAGGGAAAAAAAAGATGAATTAAAAGAGACTTAAGAGATATATCTTCCAATACAATTTATGTGCTTATTTGGATCTTGATTTGAGTAAACTTAATAAGAAAGTGAGACCATTGAGGAAATCTGGAAATAATTGGATATTCGATGACTTTAAGGAGTTTTATGATTATTTTTAGGTATGATAATGGTGTTGCGGTTACATTTTTTTATAAGGGACCCTACAAGAGATGCAAATTCGAAATACTTAAAAGTGAAATAATATAGTATTAGGATCTGCTTAAAAATAATTGAGTTGGAGCTGGATAGTGTGTGGGAATAGAGGTGAAACAAAGTTGACTAGGAGTTGATAATTACTGAAAAACTGGGTGATGGATACTTGGGAATTCATTATACAGATACTATTTTCTCTACCTGTGTTTATATTAGAAATTTCCCATAAATGTTTTTTTTTTTAAGTGTGAATGAAATTCATATAGGAACTTATTCATTGTTTTTATTTTAACAACAATTCATGATCATAGCCTGTATTTACAATGATTTTTTTTTAACTGGGAATTAAACTTAAATCAGTCAAGCTAACATAATTAATTATATTCTGCTCCAGTTACAATGAATGATTAATTGATTTCAACTGCTAGGGTAAATGCTTGAAGCTGTCAGTAATTCAGTGGTCATAGTAAGCGGGCCATTCCATCCCTCTATGCTCAGTACTTTTTGTTGGTCTTGCTACTTATTTAAGGGAAATATTTATTTTCTGTTAAAATGTGTCAGGGAGTGATCAGGTTATTCACATTTAACCTGTGTGTCCCATAATAGCATAAGTAGACACTCTCCTTTTTCTTGTTGAAATGATAATGATCTCCAGAGGTGGCAATGTATCTTTAAAAAGATATCTTAGAGTTGTTTATTCTCATTATAAAGAAATTAGAATAATTTGAGTGTAGGTTTTATATAAAAAGTGATTCCATTACATGAGTTTTTGAAATAATTTTTAAAAGCAAATAGTGAATAAATTAAGCAATTCTTCATTCTAAATGTCTATTTTATGCACACCCCCACCCCCCGCCTTTTGGGCCTGGGAGTTTTAGGCTTTTTATTTCCAAGCAAAAAAGTCCAGTTTTTGTACACTGAAGTGTCACTACGTTGGGATTAATTTTCACTCTTTAGTTTTGTGACTATTCATTTTCCGTAAGTTCTTATTAATAACACATCTGATTAAGTGCATTGACCTTTTTTAACCATTTTCCTCCTGCTTCCTTGAAATCTTATCAGAGGATGTTTGGAATTCATTGGCTCCTCTGGTGTGCATCGGCTGACTTACATGCACCCGTTACCTCAGTTTTTCATGGGATGGATCGTTAAGCACTTGGTTGTGCCAGCACATCTGCTAGATTAATAGGAACATAGTGGTGAATGCGACGATGTCCCTGCCCTCATGAAGCTTACAGTCTGGTAGGTAAGACAAATGTTAATCAAATAATCATGTGGTAGATGTACAATTCCAACCCTGATAAATGCTACAAAGTGGATACTTCTGGTGACCCAAGAGCCAACCATGCAGGGATGGGACTGAGGGAGGAGGTGGGACCTAGTCAGGAAGGTCAGGGGAGACTTCCCCAAGAAAGTGATGCTGGAGCCCAGATCCGAAGGATGAGGAAAAAGCTAAGTGGCTCAAACAGGTTTTAAAGTTGAGTGGTTATGTACTGGGGACTGATAGCTAATTTTTCTTTGAGGAAAGGCAATTATTTTTTTGCACTTGATTTTATTGTATGTGAACCTACCCAATCAGGTTCCTTTGTGTAGTTTTTAAGGGTGGTTTTCATTTTTGCTTAGCACCGTATTCATTTCCCAAAGAGCTGGCTTTTCCTTTGACATACTTGGTGATGATTCTTAAAGATGTCAGCCTAACACTTTGGAGGTTCCAAAAGGCTCTTTCTTGGCTTTTCATATCTTTTCCTCTGAATCATGACGACCCATAAACTCAGGACCAGGATGTCTGACCTCATACCATGCTTAGTAAGGTGATCCTCTGATCTGCTCTCTGCCAGTCTATACATGCTTCTGACACAGCACATACCACACTGCAGTGCACCCCTGCTTCATCTAAGCCAAGCTCTGGAAAGGATCATTTGTACCTGGTGGCTACCTCAATTCCCATTCACTTATCAGCTTCCTGCATTTTGTCCTCAGAGCACCCCAGGGACAGTAGTCTGTGCTCTCAGGGAGCTCATAGTCTCGTAGGGAAAAAGAGCCCATCAATTCGAATGCTGAGGGGTTTGTCCTATAAAATACACAGATACAGGGTGTCTAGAAGCTCAGAGGAGATGCACATGTGAGCTGCCATGACTTCCCAAAGGAGATAGGCTTGAGTTGAGTTTTGCAGTTTTAGTAAAAAGTTCACTCCAACTTGTCCAAACTTCTCACAAGTTTTGAGCAATGATGTAATTGCAGGGTGGTTCCTTGAATGTTTCCTGCCCTGTCATGCTTTTGTGCCAGTGGGTATGTTTTTCCCTCTGCCTAGATTGCCTCTTCCCTCTTGGTTCTTCTACTTTATTAGTCTCTGTGTCCTCAAACTTGGTCATAGTAAGTGTTCCATAAACATTTATATTTTAATAAAGGGTATACACTTTGTAAATAGGAAATGAAGCTAATTTCACAAGATAAGCATAAAAGTTAATCTCATTACAACATATTATTGACACCCATACTTCTTTTAACATCTCTGATTCTAAATCTGGCTATGACCTTCTTCCTTAGCCTCCAGGGAGAAATTTTCTTTCAGAATCTAATATGCACTTGTATTTATAGAGAATAAAATCTACCCACCAAGTTTTGCGCAAATGGGGGAAAACACAGCTTTAGTTTGGAGTGTATAAGCAACAAATTGTAGCTCCTGGCAGAAGGAGGACTGGATTCAGAAAGCTCAAATTAGAAATTACATGGGGAGGCCCTAGCTTCTTCATGTGTGAACAAGTGTTTTCTTTAGATAAATCATCTATGGCATTTTTAATTTGACTATTTCATAATGAAAAGTGGAAGTTAAACATTTTGTAGATGGTATTTTCCTGCCACAAACCTCCTGATCAACATTTTTCTATAAAGTTTTCCCACAAAATTCTAGTTATGTGGGTTTTTAGACAAATATTCAGGAAAAAAAAAAGTTGGGGGTGGGTATGGCTCCCAGGATCAAATGGAAATGCTGAGTTAAAATCAAGTTTTTGTTTCTTTTTATTTTCATTTATTTATTTTAAATAAAGTACCATTTAGAGCCTCCACTATGATGTCTAAAAGATTCCTTAAAGTATGCACTGCTCCCAACTAATCAACTCTTCTCCTTTTTCTCCCCTTGAAGAGTCTGGGCTCTGCAGAAGCATTTTGGGGATCACTGCTCAGATGGCAGGTACCTTTGTAGGATCCCCAGGCAGGGACATGTTCTCCTTATATAAGGAGTTCTCACTAGGCTGGAGTTTCACAAATGCTACAACACTTGGAGGGACGATAGGTCGACAGGTTGCAGAGACTCAGAGGACAGGTGATTTAGCCCCTCCTTCGCCTCTGAGAATCACCTCTGCTTTCTGTGACATTCTTGAAAACAGCTGCCTGGGACAGTAGTCTCCAGCTGTGTTGATCTTATACCCTATACTTAAAGATCTTGAGTACATACTCCTGATTTAGATATCAATGTGTTATTGCACTATTTTGTATGTTTGAAAATATGCAAAACTTTTAAGGGACAAGATTAAAAGTTAATGGAAGTTATAATATTTCTTACCACATTCCAGTGAGTCATTTTGCACTCACCTGGGTGTGTGAACAACCCACTTTGTAAACCTCTGGCTTTAGATACAGAATCTACATATCTTTCAAATAAACTATCTCTCACCCTCCTCGCATTCCTGGGTTAAGTATGCTTTCCAGTGGAACACTGGAGCTGTAGAAGAATGTAGACCACCTCTACATATTTACTCCCAGAGATGTACAAAAGGGAGTAAGTGGAAAAAGCAAGTATTAATAAAGATGTATGGTTTGATTTCTTGTATGTAAACATTTTTAAGTTTGTAAAAATGTATAATTTATGTATAGAAAATGTCTAAATTGATAACTTAAAAATGGTTATTTCTGAGCACTGGACTTAAGGGTCTTGGGAAAGGAAGAGGTTTATATCTTTCCATATTGTTTGAATTTTTTATGAACTTGGATTCTTTTTATAATAAATAATTTTTAAAGTCACTAAATCCATTGTGATGTCAAATATGTTACATTTTTTAAAAAAGTTTTGTTTATTTAGGTAACCTCTGTACCATAGGGCTCGAACTCATGACCCTGAGATCAAGAGTCACATGCTCTCCCAACTGAGCCAGCCAGGTGCCCCTCATACATTGTTAATGTTGAGTGTTGAAGTTGGGTGATGGGAACATTGAGATTCATTATACTATTTTTTCTTTTATGTATATTTGAATATTTCTGTAATAAAAAATCAAAAATAAATGAAAATAAATGCTTTGCAAAAAAAAAAGTCTATAGAGATAAGCCACATAGTTAACAGGATTATCTTGGTGGTGGGAGAGAGTTGGGGAATAGAGCTCCAGGTACATTTCCCTGGATATGTTCTGTAAGCATGTATTGCTTTTATAATAGGAAAATACAGAATTAAACATAAACACACATACACACTACAGAGCCCCCAGTGTGAAGAGTTTCATGTGTAGACAGGAGTTTGAGATACTTGATTTCTCAGACTTTTGTTAGTTTCTAAGGGAAAAGACAAAATGAATATGTAAGCCAAGAGTGTTTACAAATGTATAGGGCTCAGCTATTCCATGTTAAGATCTTGAGCCTTGTTTTATAATACAATGTATAATTCTTGATACATGATAAGACAAAGGTGAAACTCCAAAGCCAAACACCCCTGCAAAGTCCTAGCAGCATCAGGAAGAGCACAGCTAGTGATCTGCCATGAATGAATTGCACTGTTAGCCAGTTACCAAGCTCCAGGATATGAAAGACAGTGTCTTTATAAGTAGAGTACCTAATTATAGTTTTCACTGGGGCTCAAGGGAATTAATATGTAAAGGGCATTCTGTGTTGCTCACTGCAATGGTAGGCTGCATTCATATACATAAAGAATCTATAAGGAGGGAAATGATGGTTCATTAGCTGTGTGACCTCGTAAAAGTTAAGCTGTAGGTAAGTCACCTGTGAAAGGAGGATGATAATACTAGCCACCTCAGGGTACCTGATGAGGCTTAAATGAGCATGTTTGTAAGGCACCTTGCATATGGCGAGTACTCCAATGCCAACTATTCTTGTTTTCATGTGAAAAACTGCTTATTGAATGGAGAACATTTAGCTTGCAAGCAGGTGTTCCCTGATTTTAACTATCTTCTCAAATAGCCATGTGGTTAGGGATGATTGGTCTTTGGTCAATCCTATGACCCTTGCCAAGTTTAGGAACAGGCATGTAACCCAATCTGGCCCGTGAGATATGAGGGGATTTCTACTTTTCTTTCTCTGGATGTTCTCTTGTCTCAGTGTGCTGCTTGGAATTGGAGTAGCCAGCTTGCTACCAGCCTGAGGATGAAGCCAAGATCAAGGATGGTAGAGGAGAGAAAAAAGGATGACTTCATCTTTATGACATCACTGAGCTGCTGAATCAGCCATCCCTGAAGCTCACCCTACCTTGGGACTTAACAGTTTTGTAAGACTAAAAAAAAAAGAAAACAATTTTTTTTTTTTTTTTTAAACTTAAGCCTGCTTCGGTTAGCTTTCCAAAGCATCATAATTAATAGAAGCTGCACCAGAGGAGTTTTGAGGTAACAGTGGTGGCATTTATTCAGTCATACTTATTGAGTACCTTGGAATGCAAAACTAAACATGAAGAGAAGAAGTTTCAAGCATGAGGAATGGGGGTTCTGGAAAGATAGCTTGGAACACATCCTGCCTCTTTTCTACTTGCAATTGAACCCATCTGCCTCTTCTGAGAAGAGCAGCTGCTGGGGCCTCCAGGAGGCAGACAAGGCCCGGAATGTGGGTGAGGCTCTAGGTTCTGGCAGAGTCCTGACACAGAGAGGACTGGAACAGGGAGTCACAGGGAGGGGTTCAGGGGGAAGGTCCTTGTGAGTGTACCTGGTCTCCCTGCTTCCTAAAGAGCTGAACAGATGGGCTGAGTTGCCTCCACCCTTGAGTTGGAGAGGTGAGAAGAGGAGGGAAGGCTTTTCCTCCTCGTGCCTCACCAGATGACTGGCAGCCCATCTGCTACTAAGCTTGGGCCAGGGGAGGCTGAAACTACTGTTCCTTCTACTGCTTTGGGAATGCTGCCATTTAAGATATCCCAGGACCTGGGACAGAGCCCCAGTGAGCAAACAAAGGAAAAGAATGCAGCCCAGCAGCCTCATGGAGAATTATAAGAGAATCCTCAGTACAGAAATAGCTGCGGCATAGATAACTTGAACAAAAAGAATAAGAGAAGTTAAGGAGATTTAAGTGCAACACGCACACACATACACATTGATTTTCTGAGCCCAAAATGATTTTGATGTAAAAATTCCAAAAAATGAATTGAAGGAGAAAGAGGTCACTGTTGATGTCTGAATTAGTGTCCTGGAAGTTAAGAGAAAGATACACCAAAAGACACAGAGCAAAAATATACAGATAAAAGATGGATAGAAATCCAGAAGGAGGGTGGGGACATGATAGAAGAGGCGATCGATAATACAAGAAAAGTTTCTTAGCTGAGAGAGACTTGGATCTCACAGAGTTCCAGGAAGGATTGATGATGAAAAGACCCTTAGGCATATTCTTTGAGCTACAGGGAAGAGAAACATCTTATATGTTTCCACAGCGAACAAGTTATCCCTAATGGGGAAACAATCATCCTAGCATTGGACTGCTCATCTACAACACTGGAAGCTACAATATGGAAACCTCTGACCAACTGAGAAAAGAGGATTGGATGGAAATCCACCAAGGCAAATCTCCTGTACCTTCAATTCACTGAGTCCTGCAGATTAACCCAACAATGTGTTACCACTTGCTTTTACCTAGCAAATAAACTCCGAGTCAATGTCTCCAGAAGACTGGAGAAGGGTGAGGAGAATAGAAAATCTGGGCTACCTGGGATGGAGTCCTGCATCATACTCTACCCAGAGAGCCTGCTTCTCCCTCTCCCTCTGCCTGCCTCTCTGCCTACTTGTGCACTTGCTCTCTCTCTAATAATACATTTTTTTGAAAAAAGAAAAAAAAAAAATCTTAGGAGAATCACCAAATCCGGGTATATCATCAGCACCTGGATACTCAGAGCACTGAGAAGCTCATTCCTCAGACTGTTGAGTGTGGCTGGGCTCTCCACTCTGGAAGAGTATATTCTTTTTCCGGATTGATCACATTACCATCTGCCTTGACAACTCTTCTAAAAACAGTCTGGAACTAAAAATAATAAGTGAATCTCAGCAAATCTAGGCATCAGCGGGGGTGGGTGGAAAGGAGGGAAGTGTTCCAAAGGTCTCATCTGGGGAGTGGCTGTGGAACTGGTGGAGGAAGTGAAAGTATTCTAAAGTTTGGGGTAGAAGTAGTGCGGGAACAGAGTATTCTGGTGGGAGAAATATGTCTGGTTTTCATGTCATGGTAAAGAAATAATGTATCTGATTATGAGCAATAGGAAAGAGAGTGGAAATTCACAAGAGAGATCCTGTTAAGATGAAAAAGGGAAAATAATACCAATTTGATCAACCTACAAAAACAAATACAAGTAAAAGAAGGAAATAATAAGTCAAATAAGCCACCAAATAAATAAGGAGTCGTCTGACCATTATGCTAAATGTGAACGGACTGGATTTTCCCATTAAAAGTTGGAGACACAGATTGAGCTATAAGTATAAATAAAGCCAGCTGCACACCATCTAGAAGGAAAATACCTGAAGCAAAATTTTAAAGAACTAAAACATAAAGAGAAGTTGAAAATGAAGGGATGGACAAGGATACCATGCAACAAAATGAAAAAGAAAATAGGGATAGCAAAATTAATAGCAGACAAGGAAGAGTTTAAGGCTGAAGGCACTCTAAGAGGGATGTTACATAACAATATAAAGCGTGTATGCAGAATTGACATTAGTAAACCTATGTATACTAAACAATGTAGATGCAAAGACAACTTGATAAAAATTTTGTAGATTTCAAAACATGTTTTCCAGAATCAGAATTTACAAAAAATAAGACTATAGAAAGAACTGAATAATACAATCAACATACAACATACTCAATTTAAAAGATATACAGATAACCTTATGTCCCTTAAGTAAAAAAACAGAATTTTTTATATATTCATAGAACATTATAAAAATCCATTATGTGCTTGATCACAAAGAAAACCTTACTAAATTTAGAAGTGAGAGATTTTTGTAGCTACATTTAATAAAACTAGATATAAACAATTTAAGTATTCAGAATATAATTTATAAATTAAGGAACACTGCCTGGATAACTTTTGGAGCAAAGAGGAAAATAGAACTAAAACAGCAAACTAAAAGCTTTTGGAAAGGGGGATGTTTTATATCAAAATCTGTACTTACATCCCATTACTATTAAAGAAGAATACAAGTCCTTGTTTTTTTTACACAATGAATTCACGGGAAGAACAAAATTAAGCAAAAGAAATCACGAAGAAGGAATGACCACAGAGAGCGTTACGACTGTGAAGTCATAAGCAAGGTGCCTGCGGCACAGAAGTGCAGAAGACAAGGTCATGCAAAGGCTAACCCTACCATGTGAGGCACCTCACTTTTAAAGAGGTCATAGGGTCTCACTTGCACAATCTTGCCTCTTTGGATTTTGTGAGGTAGGTGCCTTTTTTGTCTCACTCCAGTCCTGGCCCTGACTGTGAAAGTAAAAGCTTCCTTCTTAGGGAGAAAAAAGGTATTGTGCTATATTTTTTTCCTTTCTCTTTTAAATTAACTAAACTCATAATAACCCAGATATAACTTGTATTTGTTGACCTTTTAGTTTTATTAATTTTATTCTAGCATAGAAGAGAGTACAGTCAGAAGACATCTTTTTTTTTTAATTTTTAAAGATTTTATTTATTTATTTATTTATTTATTTATTTATTTATTTATTTATATTTATTTATTTATTTATGAGAGAGAGAGGGCGTGCCTGCTTGCAAAAGCATGGTGAGGGGCAGAGGGAGAGGGAGGAAGTCTCAGCAGACTGAGCTGAGCACGGAGCCCGAGGAGGGGAGGGGACTCAATCTCACCACCCCAAGGTCATGACCTGAGCTGAAACCAAGAGAGGCTTAACCAACTGAGTCACCCAGGCATCCTACAGTCAGAAGAGATCTTGCAGACATAATTTATGTAGTCCTTTAGATGTTTTTTTTTCCTAGAAACTTTTTTTTTTTTTAAGGTGCATTACATCTCTTACCTTACTTTATATTCCTAAATTGATGGACCTATTTTATGGGCTTACACATGTCCTTGTATGTCATTGTTAAAAACATGAGACTCATTGTACCTCCTATTCCATGAGAATTTCAGGATATAAGGTAGAAAACAAACAAGTGGGCTGTTCAGAGAACATCAGCCATGAAATGAATGAACTTAGAATTACTCCAAATGTACTTCCTAAAAAAGATAGTATTTAAATATATTCTTAAGAAGAGTATCTCTAGATCTTGGGAGGAATATTATCATTCTCTAGCATAGTTTCTCTTTACAGTTAACTAATTTAACTTTATACTCTATTGGTCCCCCCCCCCTCCTTTTTTTCCTTTGGTGGATTATATCTAAATTTAATGTTGGACAGAGCACTACATAGCATTCCTGTGACTTAATCTTATTTTTCCATGAAAAACGTATGCATTTACTCAGTTACTTCAGGCAGAATTATTTGAATTTCAGAGTTTAGTTTGGGACTCTTTCCTGTATTTTAATGTTACACTCATGATCGTGATCATATATAACTTTGTACTCTTGCTTGAAGGCATTTCACAAAAATAATTTTAATAAATGTTATATGCAATAAACAAGTAAAAGCTGAAAACCTAAGAATATTACATGCAAAAGCACAAGGACCAGATGGTTTCACAGCTGAGTTTTTCTCTAATTAAAAAAATAAAAAGATCATCACAATCTTATCTGAACTATTCAAAGCCGTATATTAAAGCTGTGGAATATCAAAGCATAAAAATGATAGCACCAAGACAAAATGTAGATCAGTTTCACTTATGAAAACAAAAGCAAAATTCTTTTTAAAAAATATTTATTTATTTATTTTAAAGAGAGAAATGGTGTGGGGGCCAGGAGGGGGAGAGGGAGAGAGTCTTAAACAGACTCCATGCTGAGCACAGAGCCTAGCAATGGGGCTTGATCCCTCCACCCTGATCATGGCCTGAGCTGAAAGAATTGGATGCCTAACTGACTGTGTCACCCAGGCTCCCCAACAAAGGCAATATTCTAAATAAAATTTTAGCGAGTCAAGTCCAGCAATGTAATAATAAAATGCATTGTAACCAAGGAGGGTTTAATCCAGGAATGCAAGTGTGAGCCAGTATCAGGAAATTTGTGAGCATAATTCATTCTACGAATAAACTAAAGATGAAAATCTTTATATTACTAAGGCATTTCCTAAATTTCAACAGCCATTTCTAATAAAAATAGAATACAATAAAGTTTACTTGCCAAAACAAAAAAAATGTATTATAAAGGCAGAACATTAAAACTGTTAATGAATATCAATAATGAAACAGTAGTGTCCACTATTAGCATTCTTAGTTAGCATTGTCTTGGAACTTCTGGCAAACCCAGTAAAGTGAGAAAAAAATAAAGCAATCAATATATATTGTCTTTTTGGTGATGAAGCGATTGTATACCATGAGATTCTGGTAAGAAAAAAACCAGATAGAGTTAGTAAGATAGTTTGATAAACTAGACAAAGAATATATAAACAAAACTCCAAAGCCATTCTATATAGTAATAACCACCATTAAATAGAAATGGAATGAAAAATTCTATTCTCAGGACGCCTGGGTAGCTCAGTGGTTGAGCGTCTACCTTGGACTCAGGGCCGGATCCCAGGATCTGGGATCGAGTCCCACATCGGGCTCAGCCTGCTTATCCCTCTGCCTATGTCTCTGCCTCTCTCTGTGTCTCTCATGAATAAATAAATAAATCTTTTTTAAAAAGAAAAATTCTATTCTTAATAATGACAAAAATTAAAATTCTTAGGGATAAATAAAAACTTATTGAAGGGTATGAAATAAGGTTTGAGAGATACCTGGGTGACACAGTTGGTTGAGTGTCTGACTCTTTGTTTTGGCTCAGATCGTGATCTGAGTGTTGTGGGACCAAGTCCCATGTCAGGCTCTGAACTAAGCATGGAGTCTGCTTGGGATTCTCTCTCCCTCTCCATCTGCCCCTCTCCCCTGCTCTCTCTCTCTCAAATAAATAAATAAATCTTTTTTTTTTAAAGACTCGAACAAATGGAAAACATACAATGTTCCTGAATGAGAAGACCTCATATAACAAAATGTTCAACTTTCCTTGTGTTAATTTCTATATTTCATGACTCCCAATTAGAACGTTAGCATTGATCTGGGGGGAACTGAATCCATGTTATAAAAGAAATGTTAAACTTTTTTGACCTGAACAAAAATTTCAACTACAGTATGCAAAGAATACTATAAAATCAATAGAGGAATAGGTTTGGAAAAATATTTGCAAAGAAGCTGAACGATAAAGGGTTAACATATTTCATTAAACATGTAGTTTTTACAAACTGATGAGAAAAGGAAAAGCATTCTAATACCAAAGGAGATTTGAACATTTAATTCACAGGAAAGCAAATTCAATAAACATCTGGAAGGATTCTTAAATTTAGTAGCAGGTAGGGAAATATAAAATAAAGTAACAATGAGATCATCATTTATACTTATCGGACTGGCAAAAACAAAAATAAGCGGTATATATCTCAGCCTAGAAGGAGGGGGAGAGAATAGAGAACTCATACGTTGTTGGTGGAGCTGCAAATTCTTGCTTTGGGAGAGTAACATGGCAACATCTCTTAAATATAAAAAAGATCACTTGATCTAGCAGTTCCACTCCTAGAAGATATATTTCCCCTTAAATAGGTAGATGGAGGATATGATGCTGTTAAATGCAGCATTTTTCAGGGTGTCAAAAAGTTGGAAGCAAAGCGAAGACACGTTGGTATAAGACTAATTGAATACATAAAGACAGTACTATGATGTAGAATATTATGCAGTCATCAAAAATAATGAAAGCTGGATCAATGGACCTAGGAAGATTTCAGGAGGTACCGTAGGAAAACCAATTTGTTGAAAAGAATTTATAATATCACATTTTTGTAAAAGAGTGACATCTCCCTTCTCCATGAGAATGTAGACTGTGTGTTGGGTGTATGACTGTAGACAAAATTCAGTTACATCTCTAGTTGTCAACATGGGTCAAGGGACAAGGCACTGGCCTGAGCAAGAAGAGTCAGAATATATTGTGCTAACTTCTTTAGGACATATAATTCTACCTATATAGAAATAAGGAAAAGATCTGTATCTCCTGCCTTACAGGGATACAAATGATATATCATTACCTAAAAAATAAAAGCAAATTGCTGAGTGGTCTATATCCTATGATTCTATTTCGGTGAAAAACAACAAACAATCAAAACCCTAGGTGTGTACACATGTTTGTGGATGTTCAAAGGAATAATGTGGGAGGCTGTTCCTGCAGGGACGTGATTGTATACATCTCTGCTTTCCTTCCACTTTGCTTTTTAACATCTTAAAAATGAGAAATTTAAAACAACCACATAAACAAAACCCAAGGACACATGATAGCATCTGCCCTTAAGAGCTCGCAGTCTCAGGACACCCAGGTGGCTCAGGGGTTGAGCATCTGCCTTGGGCTCAAGGCATGATCCCCAGTCCGGGGATCCAGTGCCACATTGGGCTCCCAGCAGGGAGCCTGATTCTCCCTCTGCCTATGTCTCTGCCTCTCTCTCTGTGTCTCTCATGAACAAATAAATAAAATCTTAATTAAGAAAAGAGGTCCCAGTCTCATACAGACTGTCCTTGGCTCTGTGAGGCATCAATTTGGTCTCCAGGGCTTCCAGGGAAGAAACAGAGGAAGGGAAATTAGGGAAATTACGGGCAGCCAGATTTCCTCCGTGCAAGGATAGGGACCTCCCTTCACTGCAGGTGCTCAGCCACAGGTACGATGGTCCCCTCCTCCCCCAGAGGAAGGTTTTAGATGAGGTCTGTGTTGTCCCAAATGTTCTGATGAGAAGAATTACCCAGAAAACTTGTAAAAATAAAAATCTCTGGGATCAGTCCTCACCCCACTGAAGCAGAATCTTCACAGGAGGGGGCTGGGAAGCTGTATTTTCATTAGGTCCCAGGTGATGCATGTCATCAGAGCAGGTTGGAAAACACTGACCTGCATCCAGTGTGGCCTGGGGACCAGCAGTGGTGGCACCTGCAATGGCATCAGGTGGGAGCTTGCTGGAAATGCAAGAGCTCGAGTTCCATGGCAGACTGAGTCAGAAATGGCCTGGACAAGGTCCTTGTGCACAGCACAGTTCGAGAAGCAGTGCCCTAGATGATCTTTAGGGTCATTCCCAACTCTAACTTATTCGGCATGAAGAGAGCCCTCAGTAGCTAGAAAACCCTTTTTGTGATAGACCTATACGAAAAGTGAAAATGTAGTCAAGGAACACAAGGACATTTAATGAAGTGACTGAAGCAGAGGCCAAGCCAGGCTGGGAGGAGGCTAGTGGGTCGGAAAAGATGGCAGTGTCCTTGAGGTGGGAAGGGAAGCCACCCCCTACACCAGCCTGGCTGTGCTTTTGAACGGGATGAGGAAGCCGTGAACTCTGTAGTGAACAGATTTGGTAGGTGGAGTTTACAATTTAATCGGAAAGACTAGATGTACCTCTAAAAAGATGACCCACAACTTGTTAGTTCAATACGTATTTGCAAGACGGCAACTCTGTGCCACATTGGGTGACCGGTCCCACAAATTGCCAGGACAAGGATGAGGTGGCGGGGGCTCCAGAAACTCAGTGATCAACATAAATAATATCTTAAGGCAATATTTGTCAAAGATCAAAATGAATGAAAAAAAACTATGATGAAAATCATAGTTAAAATCAAAATCATAAAATCAAAATTTTACATAAGGACAGGATCAGTATTACTGATTTCTCGTTTTGTTCATGGTTCCGCAGGACCTGGCCACAGACAATTTTGCCAGAAGAGTGAAAGGGCATTAAGAGTTATGTAGAACAGGGTGAGCTGATAGAAGTTTGCAGGGGGTGGGATCATCCTTGTTAAATTCTCCCCGATGCGGTTACACCCAAACTGGGAGGAAAGCCTGTCAAGAAGCTGGGAGAAGTGGAAGAGGTGTGAGCAACAGAACAGGTGAAGGCCCAGAGGCAGGAGAGAGCTTTGCACTTTTGAGGGAACCGAAAGGGGCCCTTGTGTCTAGACCCACCATTCTCAAACTTTGGTTCTCAAACCCAAGGCATGTTAGAAACATCTGGAAAGCTCTGGAGTCTCAATGCCTAGGCCTTGCCCAGACTAAGTAAAGGAAAATCTCTAGGGTGGACGCATGGGTGGTTTTCAAGGGTTCCAAGGCAGTTCCAATGTGCAGGCTGAGTTGAGACCTGGTGGATGGTGGTGGAGGGAACCAGAGCCAGAGAAGACTGGAGGGAAGAGCGCAGCTTGGCTGGAGGCCTTGGAGGTTGGGGTCATAATTTGGTACTTTTTCCTTTGAAGGGCTTTAACGCCAGGACAATGATAGGATCCGACCTCCCCCTCACCTCTTTTTTCAAAGCTCACCCTGGCTGCTGTGATGAGAAGAGTGGATACAGTGGATAGAGTGGATAGCAGATAGCTGGCGACTCTTGGATACAGTGGGAAGAGGTGGGAAGTTGTTGCAAACCTCCAGCGAGGAGAGTGGTGACAGGGGCTGGACTGGTGGCAGCCACGGTGCAGAGATGAAGACGTGTTGAAGGGTTTGGTGATTCTTCAATCATGGGGGCCCAGAGGAGAGGAAACATTATGAATGACCCCCCCTCCTACTCACACACACATACTCAGTGTCGGGCATCAGCAGTTGAGGGGTGGTGAGGACATTCATGAGCCACAGAGCAGGAGGCACGGAGACCCATGGGTTTGGGAGGGTAGGGAGGTACAGCATAGAACATTCTGGGCTTATGAGACATGGGGCACTGCTGCATGGGCAGTTGCATCAGGGGAGAGCCCCGCACCAAAGCCCACAGAGTCAACGAGAAAGCCAGCATAGTGGCTGAGGTTGCCTGGGGAGAGAGAATGAGGGAGCAGAGGAGGCCCAGCCCCAGGGAGAGCCGACCTGGAACAGTAGAGAGAGGACAAGGACACCCAGGAGCCAGAGAGGCAGGAACAGGGATGACACACTAGGGAAGATCCCCAAGGGCTGGGCAGAGCTAGGAAATAACTGGGGAGAAGAAGGGGCCTGGCTGGAGACAGGCCAGGACGCAGTTGGGCAGGGTGGAGGGGATTGAGGGGAGACGGGAAGAGAGAGGAGGCGAAACAGAAGGCAGAGCTGGGAAAGGATGTGGTGCTGGGGGGCCGTTCATCATGGGATCGGGGCACCAGTCCCTGGTACCCTATACACTTAGCAGATAGCTGGCGACTCTTGGGACTGCCTTGGTGTTTCTTGCTCTGGCTTGTCTCTGCCTCCCACCCACCTGACTTTCCTCCCACGCGGCGGGTGGGGTGCGGCTCTGTCCCCGGATCCAGGTGGACAGGGGCACAGTGAGCTTTGCAAGGGAGGAGAGCGCGTGCATTGCGAATGAATGGAGAGCAGTTGGCTTCTCCCTGACTTCGCGCACCCCCAAGAGCCCAGCTGCCGTGTAATCGCCGCTCTCCGGCTCGTTCCTGGTGCTCTCTTAGAAGTAAAAGCACAAACGGGCTTCCGCCTGAAAGGCAGGATGCCAGCATTATCTTTCCCGAGTGGGCTCATAAATACACATTCTGGGGAGAGAGGTGCGTATAATCAGTGCACGAGCCAGCGTTTTGCATGTGCAATGAACAGATGTGGCTGCATTATTCAGTTTCCCTATTTGACTTCCCTCCCGAGATGTGCTTCAGCAAATGGGATGTCGATGAACACAGCTTCCCAAGTGGAAATAACCCATGCCAAGAGGAGTTTCAAACGTTCCAGTTAACCATTTGTCATGTTGGTTGCTTATGGAGTTCTCTGCCCCAAATGTTATGACGTTGTGTCACTTCGGGTGTTCCTCCTAGACATGAAATAATTTCTATAATTATGTTTTGTGTGAAATGACATTAATACTGACACATCAATACATTCACAGTCTAGTGAAGAAATGTGGGTCTTAACTCTGCCCTCTATCTTCTTGTTTTTTTTTTTTTTTACGTATTGCCAAATGTGACATTCATACCCAAAGTGAGTGAATAACATACATATGTACCGTTTAAAAAAAAAAAAAAGGGTTATAAGTATGAACACCCGAGCATCCAGCACCCAAGAGTGAGAAGCACGGTCTTGCTGGCAGCTGGGACTCCGGGGCGCACGTCTTGCTAGAGCTCCCACGGCGCCACTGCTGTGCCAGTGGTTTTACTGCCTTTAACTTAGAGTTTTATCACGTATATATTCATCTCGAACAATATAGTTTAGTTTGGCTTGTATTACACTGGATGTATTTTTTGTGTCTTCGTGCCAACATACAAACCCACGAGCACTCCCTTAAATTTTGCACCCTGGGCGCCTCACTGGGTATCTTCACCCTAGAATCGGCCCTGTTCCTATAGCGTGTGTAGCCTTGGTTCATGGTTGTCCCCTCTGGTGAACAGTCCATTTGTAAGACTAGACCACAGTTCCCTTATGCGTTGTACTGGTGGCCATTTGGGCTATTTCTGGTTGTCACGACTCCAAGGCTGATACGGGTTTTCCTTTCTGTGCTTCCTGGTATACGTGTGCATCGACTCTGCAGGGCGGATAGCCAAGAGTGTCTTCAGGTTGTTTTTAAAAAAGTGTCGCCTTAAATTCCTTCTGGTTCAGTTAATGATAAAACATGCCCAATCCATGCAAATGTGATCTTATTGTAAATCTTAGCATTTTAGACATAGTGGGACATGTTCATTTGACTGTCATTTCTGGACACACATAACACACTTGACCCAAAAGTGTGGGCAGGTACTTCTGCAGGCGGGATTGGCATTCGGGACAGGAGGCAACATTGGCCAAGCTGTTTTTCCTCCCTATTACCCCACCCCCGTCTTTAGTTTTGTGGGTCTTTCCAAGGGAAATAAAAGCGAGTCATGCAAGGCGGTCTTAAATCAGAGGCATCAGAGGCGGGCATCTCTTCAGGATTTGTTTTTTACCAGCTCAGGTTGTATAGTACGCCCGGTGTGCTCTTCTTCTTCTTGAGTTACTTGAAACACGTACACAAGTCATGACCATGTCTAGTGTTTCCTTCATATGCTTTGTGGTGGAATTTGCTGGTTCAAACATCATCGTTGCATTTATTGGACAGTTTGAATTTGCCTAACTCTTTGAGGTAAACTTCCAGTAGCTTTTGTTGCAAGCATCAGTAGAAGAGAAAGATTGTATTTCTTGCGATAGTAATTTCATTGTTAACATGACCAACTGTCCAGCCTTCATGTTGCCATTCGTAGTTTTAGCAGAATTCTACTTTTATGGGTTGGATTCAGTGAAATAATTGTATAATCTGCATGATGGCAGCTATTAATTAGAATTTTTCTTCCTGTAGTGAGCTGAATTGTCTTAAAGCATGTGTATACTTGGGGACATACAACTAGTGATTAATTGGAATGTCATTTTACTGAAACATTAGTTCTGTCATAAAGAAGTACTTCTCCAGTGTGGTTCAAAAATGGATCAGAACAAACTAGGAAGGAAATATGGGAAATTTGACTTAATTGTAAAAGACATTTTAACTCAGGACAGTGGATTTAAAATGGCTCTTCTTGGTACTTATGTTTGCATATATTACCATTTAATCAAAGATACAATCTGGAAATTTTTAGTTACACCAATATTTGAATACTGTTACATAATATAGTTTTTTAAACTGCTCAGTTTAGAATAGTGAAACACACTCCTCCTTTAAAGCTAAACTTTGTTTAAACTTTATGCAAGATTGTTTATATAACTTGGGTTTCCAAAGAAAGTAACCATTCCAGATGAGGAATCAGATCATTTATTCTTCGCGCTGGGGCTTCATGAAAGCTCATCTGATCTTCCTCTTCAATTTTTGAGAGTTTATGTCGCACCTCACAAAGGTTTTCTCCTGGGTTTGGGGGAGCTGTTGGCCATCCATGTTTTCTGAGCAAAATGCCATTCTGAATACAAAACATAGAGCAAACACAGCATTAACTTTTAGCTGGAGCTTATGGAAATGTTTCATCCTTCGTAAATAAAAACTCAATTTATGTAATGCATGCTATTTTCTTTTAAAGATTCCATCTATTTACTCATGAGAGACACACACAGAGAGAGGCAGAGACCTAGGCAGAGGGAGAAGCAGGCTCCCTGTGGGGAGGCCCACGGGGGACTCCATCCCATGACCCTGGGATCACGCCCTGAGCTAAAGGCAGATGCTCAACCACTGAGCCACCCAGGCGCTCCTGTGCATGCTATTTTTTTTTTTTAAATTAGATTCTTTGGTGCACAAATATTTTCATAACTTCAGAGAAAAATAAAACCCAAGTCAGTGAAAGCAATCAGTGTGAGGCTGCTTCCTTAGAGCTCCCTGCACTGGGGTGATTTCAGCTCCCTAAGAACAGAAAGTCCCTGGGGCAGTTCTTTTTCTCCCCAACTACAGCTCTTCAAAGATTTGAGGGGAACTATTGTTCCTTTCACTGCATTGCCCTGACTCCCGAGGATGCATGCGCAGTTCCTCCAACAGGCCCTCACCAGGCAGGCTGCTCTCCCCAGCCTTCCTTCTTTGGACGTGCTCCCGGTTGTCAGGGCTGCTCTTGGAGGGCCCTGGGCCCAGGCCGCAGCACCGGCCTCTGCGGAGCTCAGCCCCTAAGGCCCACCCCTTCCTCTTGTTGGTGCAGCCTGGGTGCTGCTGGAGAGGACATCACTGTGTGTTTGGGTCTCTCTTGGAGACCAACCCTGAGACTGCTTTGACTGACTGCTCATTAGCTTGGCCTGAGATGCTGTTTGGTGTTGCTGGCCTGCGTCTACTAGGAGACAATGATCAATAGTTACGAAGAATTCCTGTTTGTGGCTCCTCCTCCTCCACTCCCTCCTCCCCCTCCTCCAACCCCTCTCCCTCTTCCCCCTCCTCCTCCCCCTTCCTTTCTCCCTCCTCCTTCTTCTGTTCTTCTTCTTCTCCTCCTCCTCTTTCTTCTTCTTTTTCTGTATTGCATCTAAGGTCAAGTCTTCATTAAATCAGACTTTTTAAATTAAAATAGTGTGTAAGCCAGATTGGAGAAAGACAAATATTGTGTAATATCACTTATATGTGGAATCTGCTACTCCCCCCCTCCAAAAAAGTAAAATTCATAGAAACAAGTAGAAAAGTGGTTCCCAGGGCCTAGGGGAGGGGAAGATAGAGAGATTGGCAAAAGTATACAAACTTTCAGCTATAAGATGAATAAGGTCTGAGGATCTAATGTAAAACAGGGTGACTGTAGTTGGTAGCACTGTAATTATATATGCGTGAGGCGATGGATGTACTAGTTAACCTGATTGGGGGGATCCTTTTGCATGTATATGTATATCAAATCACAATGATGTACACTTTAAATATCATAATTTTATTTGTCAATTATATCTCAGTAAAACTAAAGTTTAAAATGTGGTATGAATAATTTGTGAATGCAGTTGTGAAAAATTCAAATGCAAATAAATGAAGTCCAATATCAAAGATCCTTTTTGCCATCAACTTTCACCAATATCATTCCCCTCTTCTTTCCTGGTTTGGTTTATGTCTCTCCAGACCAATTCCTTTTTTTATTTTTTCTTTTCTTTTTTTCTCCCTTTCTATAGATTTATTTATTTATTAGAGAGAGAGTGAGAGGGAGGGTCAGAGAGAGGGGGAGCAAGAGAATCTTAAGCAGACTCCCCATTGAGCACAGAGTTCCACACGGGGCTCGATCTCACAACCTGAGATCATGACTTGAGCCAAAATCATAAGTCAGATGCTTAACTGACTGAGCCACCCAGGTGCTCCATCTCCAGGCCTATTTCTATGCATTTACACATATATCTGATGTTCATATGAAAACATAAAGAATTTTTAATAAAAGTGAAATTACAATGTATATATTTTTTGGAAATTATTCATTGTCATCAGTGGACCTGGAGACTTGTTCATCTCACTACCTATAAATCTGTTTCATTTTTTAAAAAGATTTCATTTATTTATTTGACAGAGAGAGAACATAAGCAGAGGGAGTTGCAGGCAGAGGGAGAGGGAGAAGCAGACTCCCCACTGAGCAGTAAGCATGACTGCTTACTCTGGGACTCTGGGATCATGACCTGAGCAGAAGGCAGATGGTTAACTGACTGAGCCACTCTGGTGCCCTGAGTCTGGTTCATTCTTTTTCACCTCCTGCACTGCATTCCATTGTATGGATGTACCGCAGTGCATTAGAGCCATTTTCCTCTGATGAAAATTAAGGACATTGAGGTTTTCCCAATGGTTTACTATTGACAGATAGTACTGCAACAAACATTTTTGTACATGTTTACCTTTGGTGGATATTTTGAGTATTTCTCCAGGATAGACACCTAGAGTTAAAATACTGGTTATTTTTTACATTAAAATTTTGATAATATAAGCTCCATGAGACCAAGGGTTTTGTCTATTCTGTTCACTGCTGTGTACCTGGTGCCTACAACAGTGCCTGGTATAAGGTAGGTGCTCACCAAATCTTAGTCATTGAATGAAATTCTGCAGAAGCTCCCTAATTTGCACTCTCACAAAGAGCGTATGAGAATGCCTGTTTCTCCACACCTTTACCGACTCTGGATGTTGTCTGTTTTTTAATTCCTGCCAAACTAATAAGTGGCCAATGATAATTGCATTGATTTTTGTTTTGCATTTATATGATTACTGTGGAGATTGAACACTTTCTCATTCTGTTTAGCTGATTGTTTTTTATGTCCTGCTGTAGAACCAATGTTTGGTGTCCTGTCTCTTCAACCACAATAGGCCCTCTCACCCCTGACTTTGTGCCTTTGAAAGAGAAAATCACCTCTCATTGAATTCCTCCTGTGGAGACACGGAGTGAGTTATTTAACCATTTTTTGTTCCCTGTAGTTAGCAGAGAGAGTAAGAGTATGAGGTTGAATGTTTGCATCCTGGCTCTGGGATTATGATTGGTAGAGGTACTCAAAAATTGGTAGTTTGTTAATAGTCTTATGAGATACATTTATAAATTCCATTTATCACTAAAGAACTGAGTCTCTGAAAGGTGCAATTAGTGTCTGAGGCTATATAGGTGGTGAGCAGCAAGTGGAGTTTGAGCTTAAGACTGGCAGACACAGGTCCTCGAATTCCACCTACCATATTGCTTTGCTCGCTGCCTGTCCCTCTGGGAACGCTCCTGGCCCCCTCTAAAGCCTGATGTAGCACAGCACCGCTGAACTGATGTCTTTCTTCAGGCTTCCTAGCTCATGCAATACTAGACCTTCACTTATGCCACGTGAACAACTTGGCCCAACTTGAGTGCCAGCAGCAGCACCTGGAGTTCGTAAGAGGTGCAGAACGTCAGCCCCCCGACCCCAACCTACATTTTAATTGCATTTTAACATGATTCCCGGATGATCCCTGTGCATGTTAAGGTTTGAGAAGCACTGGGATGGAGCATGTTATTAGTAAAACTAATGTGTCTGGTTTCCCTAATTAGGTCCTGAATTTTCTTTATGCTAAGGGCCACACTTGGATTTTTTTTTTTTTTTTTTTGGTATCCACCAATGGTACCTCATGCTGTGAAGACCCACAGGAGCCACTGAGTACTTGCAACTTAAAAAACTATAGGTCCCACAATCCCTCCTCTTTTCTCAGTGTGTCCCTCCTTTAGCTCTGAGGAAGGGTTTGATGTGCATATATATTAATATCCAGCATTGAAACTCTGCTGGTTTAGACTAAGGAGAGTCAGATTCATGGGGCCAAGATTAATGGAGGAAGGAACTGTTGGAAACACTGCATGGGCAGCAAATAGGCAATGAATCAGACAAATCCTGAGTCAGATCTGGGCTTGGACAGTTGTCAGCGATGCCCCTCAAGTTGTGTAATTTGTGTGATCCCCAGTTTCCTAATCTGTAGAGTCAAGACTACCCATTTCAGAGCATCATTGCGAAGGCTACCGGAGATGAATATTCTAGACCCAGTTCCATGGCCACCGTGCAGTGGGAGCTCTGGAAGCACCATTCCCTTCCCTCTGCTCTTTCCTTCTTCAGAACCACATGGGTAAGCACCCATGAGAAGGTTGTAGTGTGTTTTCTACAGCCTTTCAGGTCAAGTCACGGAGAATTGTCATGATGAACAGCCACTGGAACCGAAGAATTACCCTCTAGCTGAGAGAATGCGGGGAGGGCTGGCTTTCAGAAGGAGAGCTCTTCGAAAGGGCCAGAAAGTCATGCAAGAATAGCTAAGTGTAGAAGAGAGAAGCAGTTTAATTTTCTCAAATTGATCATGTGGAGAAATCTGTTGGCAGGCTGCAGAGTACGCTCTTAGTAATTGCCAGGATTTTGTATCCCAGGGAGATAAAATCTCAGAGCGCTGTTGATCGGGGAGCCGGGGGCATAAATCTGCCGTGGGCCTGCTCCCGGCCCTGGAGCCCATGCTTCACGGCTCCACACTCCAGGGAGGAGTGTGGTTCAGAGGGGAGAGGCTTGCTGCTTTCCGTCTCTACTGGGGACAAGCCAAAGAGAGAGATGGGCTTCCCAACAAAGGAAGGTGGAAGAGGAGAGACAAGTTCCCTGAATACAAGGGAAGAAGGAGGAGGAAGGCTCTGGGGAAGGACAGATTTCTCCTTTCATGGAGAACTGTGGAACTGTAGAAAAGCCTAGTTGCCATGGCAAAATATCTTGGGCATCCCTTTGCTCTGCTGACAGGACTGAAGGGACAGCTGGACCACCCTCTCTTTCTTTTGTGTCGGACTCTTTCCCCAACCCTGTAGTGTCCCCTGGGGACTTTGGGGCCAAGGGAGCTGTTAAATCACACAGAGCAGAGCTTTTTAAGGCTACTCCATTGGCTCACACCAGAATTTCTTAGGGCTTTTATTAGCAAATGTGTGTCCTGGGTCCCCTCACAAATCACTGGGAGTCAGAAGCTCTGCAGGTGGTTTCAGGAATCCTATGTCTTTAATAAGCTCCCCAGTGACTCTTTGGCTCTCGAGGATTTGAAAGGCGCCATCGCAGAATGCGGTTTTTGAGATTGTGATCTGTTAAAAGCATTTCTCTGGGTAATAAAAAAGAAATGTCACATCTTGGTCCTTGTCCCTCAAAGTGCGGTCCTTGGACTGCAGCACCAACAAACATCTCCTGGGGATTCACCTGCGTGCTGGAGTTTGAAAAGCCCTGGGCCAATGGGGTGGTTCTCAAACTCCAAGGTAGGTAGCCTTGAACCACAGGCAGCGGGGGAGAGGTTAGATTGGGGGTCATGAGACTGGGCGCCAGTCCTGGTCCTTCCATCTGTGGCTGTGTGAATTCGGGATGGTCATTCCACCTGTTTGAGCATCTGTATGCCATCATTAGGACACGATAGTGCCCACTTTATGATATAAATGTAGGTGTTAATTGTGGAGGGGCCGGCCCATGAAGATGCCTGATAGGTGTCGGGGGAGGATGAGTCAGTACTCACCGTTGTTGGGTTTCTCCTGCTTTGACTTTGATGGTGTTTACAACAAGGCCTGAGTAGAGGGGCCCCCTGCTCCATGGGATGATGGTTTGGACCGTGTTCCAGACATTGGTCCATACTGAGCCATTTTCCCACTTGAACTTGATCATGACCAGCTCACCAATATCCAAATCCAGTGTGATAAGAAAGGAATAGGTTTTATTACTAGTAATTTCTTCATCCCTTGAAGATACAAAGGAAATCAGATCTAGTTTATTTGTGACAGCAAAGACATGTTGGGCATATTTAGGCTGTGTTGGGTTTGCCCGATGACTTGGGAAGGTCTTTTCTGCTGCATTTCCCAAACTGGTGTGGGACAGACTATTAATATAGGGGAAACCATGTCTTTCTGGGTTTGCATATTTAAAGGGCTCTGAGAGTTTTGCCATAATGATTCTGGTAATTCTGTTTAGCTCAGGCTTCCTCGCTTCAACATTAACAAATCAGGAAAACTGCCCCTGAGAAGACAGTGGGGCTTTGGCAATGACCTCTGGGCAGTTCAGCTCCCTGGAGGTTTGATTAGCACAGTAGAGCCGCACCGCACTCTCATCTCTCCCCACTCATGCTTTTTTCTCCCCATATAAATGGAAATGACAATGTATAACAGTAATAGAAAACCACATGTTAAGGGATGCACCAATTTGGAACACGATTTAAATGCAGATTCTCAGATACCATTAGCAGGTTTACTCACTAGTCTCCAAGACATTACCATGTCCTAGCACGGACTGAGCAATGAGCTATTTATTGCTCAGGAGAGGTCTGGGACAGTGCAAAGGTAACATTGGATTTAGGGTGAGACAGGTGGATGGAGGGTTCCTCTGCATGGTTCATCAGAGCTCTTCCTGTAGAAGGTTGTAAAGAATTGTTTAGGGATCCATCCACCCTGTGAGGCTGTGGGCACCCTAGGGCTAGGGTCCCCTCTACCTCTGAGGCAGAGCGCTGATTAATACTTGTCACATGACAGAATCTGTGTGATGATCATAAATCCAAAGCTGGGGGAGATCTTCCGGAGGTTGAGGACTGTCCATGGGGTGGGTGGAGGGCTAGTGTCACTTCCAAGGAAGAGCCCACGGTGAGGATCGAGATGCTGAGAAAAAGCCTTTTGCTGGTCAGTGAAGATGGGGAATCCTCAAGGGGGGCATGAGGCCCCGGCTCACGTTTGGGCAGGTGTGTAGCAGGGCAGAGGATAGACAGGTAGGGCTGCCAGTGCAGGCTGGCCAACATGGGAGATTTGTGCCAAGTTGAAGCCAGTTTTATTTCTGGGTTACGATGTTCAGAACTCACTAGAAAGGAGCTCAGAGCTGGCCTGTGGACACCTGCTTCAGCCCTTACTACTCCTCCCTGCCTGCCTCTTCTTCCCACACAGTGGTGGGAATTTGCCACCTCTGGCTTCCCTCTCTGCTCAGCTCATATCACAGTTAACCCATCATAAACCCAGATAATCTCACCATAAAGCAATGTGCGGGGCAGGGTGAGGCTGAGGAGGGATGAGAAGGCACTGGGCCGGGGGCGGACATCCCGTCTGACAGGTGTTTGGGGCCGAGAAGAGTAAGCTGTGTCTGGCCTGGCCCTTGCAAAGTAGGGGGTCCATTTAGACCCTGTGAGAAGAAGTAGCACGTCATCACCACAGATAGGGGTGCATCTTATACTCACAGAGTGATGGTAATTTTCTGGTTTTCCTCTTTTGTTCCAAGGAGTGTCATGGTAAAAGTTGGTTCTACTGGTTTCTCAAGTTGGTTGATGAACTGGATCTTGAACTGGTAATGATACACTAAAGAGAGAAGGTGGAGGGGGAGAGGGAGAGAGAAAGAGAATTTAAAGAGGATTTTTAAAATTAAAAACTTCATATTTTTAACATCTGAAAATGCAGAGAGAAAAGTCTAGATAAAAGATACCAACTTTTTTTTTGTTCCTGGGCGAGGGGATTATAAATGCTTTGGGTTTTTTTTTCTTTTTCCTTCTCTGTATTTACTAAATGTTTACAGAGGATGTCTGGTGTGTCTATGATAGAGTAATAAGTATAACCTAACAGAAGACAGTATAGAAATATGGTGTAGCTAGCATCCTCACCCCTTTCTGGATGCAATCCCGTTGGAAAATTCCATATATTGGGCAAGAGTCTCCTTTCATAAATTGAAAGATATTATCGCTTTGAGGTGCCTGATAAAGGCAAGGGAACGTGTTGCCATTTTTCACTTTTGCCTCTGGTCTATGGGGTCAGTTTTGGGGTGGCCAGAGCTCCAGTTAAGAAGCGTATGCCCTAATGACCACATCTCTATGTTCTGGGGCAGCTTCTGGGCCCTATGCTCTGTGGGGTTCAACATGCACATTTCCAGATGGAAATAAGATAGCTCTAGTTCTAGCACCTGGGCCTAAAATGTTTCCATCTTGTCAAATGTTCCGAATGTCCTTCTACTGGTTTTTTTTAGGAGAGGGTAACTTCTACTCTTCTTTACCTAAATACAGTCTATATTTAATTCATAAAAGCAAATCGCTTACTATTACACAGGTATTGTTCAACATTTTCCACTACATCCTCTCATTCACTCACCACAACAATGCTAAGGGGTGGGTATTGTCATCATCCCTGTTCAATAAATAAGAAAGCTGGCACCCAAGGAGGGAAGGGACTTGTTCAAGCACATCGCAGAGTCTGTCTCTTAGCCTGGGCCTATAGCTATGCTCCTAAAGTGGCCTTGACTTGCTGCATCGTTGCACCTACCAGCTATGCGGCTCTTCTCGAAATTACCCCACCTCATTCCGAAATGAATAAACTTGAACTTTTAAGTGTTTAAACCTGGGACCATAGGTTTATACACCCTAAGGAAAAAGTTGAAGTATGGAAAGAGATTTAAGTTCAAAAGTGTCATAACAGAATTGTTTAACTGAAAATAAATCAGAAACACCTGAGACAGTCACCAGTTGAAGAATGACTATGGACTAATCAGGACAATTATAAGAACCCACCATTTAGCTTTTTACCGTGTCCCAGACACTGAGCTAACCGTGTCACATATTATCTCATTTCTCTTTACAACAATTTTGTAGGACGCCCACTTCATCCTCGCCCTGCATCATTTCACAAATGCAGAAGCTGATGCTGGGGAAAGTTAAATAACTTGTCCATTGTCATGCAGCTAAGAACTGGGGAAACTGCAATTAGACTTTAGTCTGCTGATTCTGAGTTCGTATTCCCTACCATGTGATTTACTCTTATGAAGTCATTAAAAGATATTTTTGGAGCAATTTCAATCTTTATGAAAGAAGTGGAAAAATAAAACCACAAACAACAACCAGGACACAAAATTGCATATCTAACATGAGTCCAACTTTATGAAGCAGAATGCACAGGAGGGGGATTCATAAACACGTAACAGTGCTTATCTTCGGGGAGGAGAGAGGGGTAATTTTTTATGCTTCTTTACACATCCCTGAAAGTTCTGGGTTTTCTACTATATGCCTGTATTCTAATTAGACTCTTATGGGAAAAAGAAAAAGCTTTTCAGAGTATTCAAATGAAAGCAAGAGGACCAGAAGCTGTGGTTCCAGACTTAGAGGAGCTTGCTGCTGGGAAGCAGAGTCACTTTGGTGACTCCTGTCACTTTCTATCTTCTTGTCTTGTGGGCATCAATGTCCATGTCTCCTCCCCTTGAGGGCAGTCTCGGTGTCATCTTAATGCTCCCATTTCCACAAGTCAGAGTGTGTACCGGGCACCTACGGGGTTTTCAGGGGCTCTTTGTGTGAAGAGAAAGCAGGACATAAGCTGCATTAAAGACCCTACCTGGAATGGGAATAATGAGAAATGGAGATCCTACTACGCATTAGGCTACATGCTAAGCATTTCACATACATCATTTTTGGTTCTTATCACAAGACTACATAAGGTTAATGTGCTGGATAGGTCGAATTTTCTACCCCTATCCCTGCTCTCCCCATCCACGCTCTCCCCATCCACGTCTGCCCACCCCATGGCCTGGAGCTCCCGGGCCCCCTTGCCAGATGGTTTCTGATTGGGAGGCATGAGCAGGAGAAGAAGGAAGACCAGAGAGAGCCAGGGAGTTTTTTCTCCACCCTCTCCTGCTTTGGAGCCTGACCACGACGTAGCTGTGGCCCACGACAACTGGCTGCCCTGAGCAGCCCCTGCTCTACAGTCCTGTTCTCCTGGGCTAGCCCTCCCCTCGCTCCTCCAGGCCTGTGCTTAGATTCGGGTGTACGGGCAGGCCCTTTGGGGCTCCTTCATACTGCCCACCCTCCGTAAGGGGTCCTGCCCACCCTCTCAAGCTGACCTCGGCCAGCAGAGTCCTGTTTTCTCCAGAGACCTGGGGTGTCAATTATTCTGGTGGATTAGACAAGGGAGCAGAGATTTGGACACACATCCTAGGTCACCCAGAGAGTTACAAGTGGAGCCCAATATGAACCCAGGTGTCTGTCGGATTCTGAAATCCCCTTCCCACAGAGCCTCCTGAGCCTCCTGGGGTTCTCGTTCTGCAGGCTCAATCTGCCCTGTGAGAGCAAATGGCAAACAGCCCCCGAAGAAGGGCTGCCGTCAAAAGCTTTCTGCAATGAAGCCACCAAGACAAAGTGCCTGCGGCTGTCACCCACTGGTGTCCATCTGGGTGACCACTGCTGCAGAGTCTTCCTGCCTGTCCCCTGAATGCCTAGCCCCCGGGTGGGGATAAATGTTTCATGTCCCTGCACTGGAGATGGGTTTTCCTCTTGCTTTGCTTGCAAATCAAGAGGAGGAGATGGATTCCCACATCAGAGATGCCACGATTCCATGCTTCTGGGGGCAGGTGTAAAATCCAGGGGTCGGCTTGTCAGGACCCTGTTGGCTTCCCATCCTTTTTTTTTTTTTTGTCTTTGTTTTTGTTTTTGTTTTTTGCTTTTGCTTCCCATCCTTTGAATGAGGACTACGCGGCCTCCTGCAGTGTCTCCCCCGGGTGGGGCCCGTGCAAGAAGTCAGAACCCCAAAGGCGCAGAAGTGGCGAGGAGCCTGAGCCCGCCGGCTTCCCAAGTGCTCCTGAAAGATGTGCGGGCCCTGGAGGCAGACAGGGGTGAGGGGGCGAGGGCACCCCGTGTCTGTAGGAGCCCTGCTGTAGGACTCAGCAGGTTGACGGCATAGGCAGTCCCAAAGTACCTGCACCAGGAAAGTTACTTTTTTGGGAAGAGATCTTGAAATGACATAACTTTTGCAAATATGAAAAAGCCTTTCATACTGAGAACTACTTAGATGTTCTTATTTCAGATTGTTGTGGGTTTTTTTTTTTTTTTTAAAGGAAAAAGAGACAATTTGCCTGTCATTCCCTCTCCCTGGCCCCCAGGACAATGATGCTATTACAAAGACTAAGGGAGAAAAAGCAGGAGTAATTTTGCTCACTTTCCCTCGTGACATGTTTAATAAGGATTTTAAAAAATGATTTAAGAAAAATGCTTTTGATCCTGTGACTGCAGAGGGGCCAGCCCAACGCATTCCTTGGTTCAGGCAGGAGAAATTATTTTAGGTCTTAAAGATAAAGAGCATGAAACAGTCCATTAACCCGGAATGAGAGCAGGCAAATGCCACCTAGAGCAGAGATGTGAGGCCTCTGGAGATTCTCCTCAAATACAGGGTCCTCCTGAGATTCAGATACTCTAAAAACTCGGATTCTGATCTCATGCAAACCCCACTGGTGTCACAGAAAAAACAACCACTTAAGTTTCTTTTTATAAGCCAGCCACTGTAGACATGGGGTTGTGGAATGTATGAAAAGAGAATATTTTGTTTCTTCCCCTTCTTCCTCTTCTCCTTCTCCTCCTCCTTCTTTTGTCTCATGGGAAAAAAAAAAAAAAACAAGAAAAAACCCCCAAAAAACCCAACCGATTCTGGATCATTAGATATTGGCCCTGGGAGATATTTTGACTCTCTTTGCAAACATCAAAGAGGCCTTTTTCTTTCAGTGTATCGATTTTCTTTCATGAAGATGGGAGGAATGAGATCTCTTGGGGTGTCTTGCAGCACCGAGAGCTTGTTCCTAGACACGGGATGCCTCTGCCTCGAGAGGGAGGCTGTGGATCGTGGGCAGTGAGTGGATGTCCCGAGGACGGGACGGTGTGGGGGTTGCCCGGCGAGGGCCCAGCGCTCAGAGCAGGCTGGAGGAAGGACGGCAGGCGCAGGTGGTTTTGGGAGCTTGCGTATTGTGCAGCTACGTGCTTATGTTGGTGGCCACATCTGGGCTTCACAGCACCATGTGTGTGACATCCTTGCAGCGCTTCAGAATGAGCGTCTCCCAAATGTGCCACTTTGACCTGTGGGTTATTTGCAGCCAAAGACAATCAAAGCCCAAAAGACTCAGGTTTTACCTCCTGCTTATCTGCTTCTAAGAATTTAGATAGGAGGCCTAGTCCAGGAAGAGAGCTCCTGCCACAGCCAGCTGCGGAGTCGGGGTGATGAGGTGTGGTAACCCGGAGCTCAGGGCCTGTTGCTTCCTCCCCGCGTCCTACTGTCTCTGCATGCTGCGACAAACATTTGTTTCCCAAACATTGGCTCTTCCCATCTTCTTGTGCTTTAACTTCCTTCTCTTTGAAGCCCCACAGCCCCAACCCCCTTCTCTTTAGCTCAGAATGGCAGACAGGCCTCAACTGCCTGACTTCTTGGCAACTCTCACGTCTCTGTGAGGCTCTAGTACACAGGAAATTAAAATTTTTCTCCTGTTAATCTGTTTTATGTCAACTTAATTGATAGATGAGCCAAAAGAACCTAAAAAGGGTAGAGGAAAACATTTCCTCCCCTATACCCTGATGTCATGGGATTGGATGCTGGCCTTTTCTGTAGGCAGCTGCCTCTTCCGCTAGGGGTAGGATTGGAGGAGTGAGTGTGTGTGTGTGTGTGTGTGTGTGTGTGTGTGTGGTAAAGAGTGTTGTGCTGACTGGCATCCTACTGCCCCCTGTTTGTGCTTCCTGTGGGAGGGCAATAAGGGCCCTCAGCTGAGGTCCTGGAGTTCTCTCTCTGCCACCCACCACCATGTGGTCATGTGCATTCCTAGCCTCTCTGAATCTCAATTTCCTTATGTGTAAGATGGGCATCAAGAGGACTCTTGGGACACCTGAGTGGTTCAGCAAGGGACCCCAAGTAGTTTAAAAGTGAACTTGCATTTCTGGGCACCTGGGTGGCTCAGGAGTTGAGCATCTGCCTTTGGTTCAGGTCATGATCCTGGGGTCCTGGGATAGAGTCCCACATTGGGCTCCCCCCCGGGGGAGCCTGCTTCTCCCTCTGCCTGTGTCTTTGCCTCTCTCTGTGTGTTTCTCATGAATAAATACATAAAATCTTTTTTAAATAGAGGACTCGAACGGGGCTGTTGTGAGGATGTGATATGATGAGATGGCATATATAAAAGTGCCCAGGTTCTAGATGGTGTTAACCCAGTGGCACCTATTCCCCTTCCTACGTGCTGAGCTGACCAGGCATGGCCCTGAGCTGCACCCATAGGTGCCAGTTTTAGTGCTTCACCCCCGTGCTCCTCCACACACAATCACTTTGTGGCTGAAGAAACCGAGACCCACATAGGTTTTGTCACTAGATCAAGGTCACCTATATGGTTGACAGCAAAGCTAAATTCTGGACACTCCTTCTTCCCAATCTCAAGCCTGCACTGGCTCTACTACATCCAGTACTTTTTCCAGATCTCTCCCTGGAAGTTAGTGAAAACCTTCCAAAATAAGTAGCGAAGGGATGCCTGGGTGGCTCAGTGGTTGAGTGTCTGCCTTTGGCTCAGGGTGTGTTCCCGGGGTCCTGGGATCGAGTCTCACATCGGGCTCCCTACATGGAGCCTGTTTCTCTCTCTGCCTATGTCTCTGCCTTTCTGTGTGTCTCTCATGAATAAATAAATAAAATCTTAAAAGAAAAAAAAATAGTGGATAAAAGCCGATGCCAGATTCCCCCAAGTCAGAGTTGGTTTGTTGTCTCACCCAGAAGGAAAGAGTACTCAAGCCAAGTCCTCTAAGGTGGAATGAGGCCCAGAGTGCAGGGAGAGAGAGAGACGGAGGGAGAGGGAGAGTCGCAGGGAGGGACTGGCGTTGGTGGTCGTGTGGAGGCTGTGTGGAGGCCATGTGGAGGCCATGTGGAGGCCATGTGGAGGCCGTGTGGAGTGGAAGAGTAAGGGCCGTGAATCAGGGCAGCCTGGGGTCAAGCAAGCACTACACTGGCTACTCACAGACTCTCCATTTATTGGAAAGGTCACCATAATCAGTCCCTACCCCCACCCATCTCAGTCTCTGTCCCTCTGCCTCTCTGTCTGGGCTGTTGTGAGGATTATATGATAAAGGGGATAGTTTGCACAACATACCCAGTGTAGAGCCTGGATGGAATAGGCCCCCATAAGTGCCACATCCCCCCCCACTCCCAGTGGCCTTGTCCCACTGCTAGAAGATTAATGAGATAAGGCGCTTGCTAAGCAGAACTCCCTCAGGTTGGATATGTTCCTTCCCTTCTCTTTTATTTTTTATTTTATTTTATTTTATTTTCTTCCCTTCTCTTTTAAAAAACAGGCTCCCAGACTGGTGAGGGCTCTTCCTGGGAGCATGAAAATGGAAGTGGGCCATAGCTGCCTGTGTCACTTTCCTGGTGCTCTTCCGCTGCTGCGTACTCTCCCAGTGAGCACCGGGTTCTGGCGAGTGGGTGCAGAAAACAGACCCTTTGATGGTTTTGTTGAAATATCTTAGGAGCCAAAGGAATGAGGACTAAGTTAGTCACCCGTTGTGAGGCTACAGTCCGGAGGCCCTGTTTATCTTGCCCAGCCAGATCCCGCACTAAAATATATCGTACAATTAGATGTTCTCGAAAAATATGAATTACGGGTTCTCTGTAGCCAGGGCTGGGCAAGTCTCTTTTAAGAATCTGTAAGTATTCATCAAATGCCAGTGAAATAGTCGGGGGAGGGGGCAAGTCAGAAATGATCATGACCATGATGGGTGGAAAAAGGAGTAGTTATGGTGACCTAGATTAAAGGCCTGTGCCTAGTACTGTCAACAGAACTTCTTCTGTGATGGTGGAAGTGATCCATTTCTGTGCTCTCCAGTATGGCAGCCACGTATCTGAGCACTTGAAAGGTGGCTAGTGTGATTGGGAAATTGAACGTTTGATTGCATTTAATTCTAAGTAATTTAACTAGCCCCAGCTACCGTACCGGGTGACGCAGGGTTATACAGACTGCAGCATCCCATAAGCAGCTGCTCCCGAACGGGTGGCGTCTCACCTGGGGACAATTTCCAGTCATAACCTGGGCAGCTTAATGTGACTCTAGGGATGCTACTTCTCACTAGCGAAAAGATTAGGATTTTGCTCATTGGAAGGACTCAAACAGAATGGTGGGAGAATTTGGAAGGCCCAGAGAAGGGGAGGGTGCAGTGCAAGTCACAGAGCCTCTGTTAGGGGTCGAGATGGGTTCTGACCAGTTTCAGGCAGCTCTGCCGCACAGCCCCCGTGTTGTTGGCCTCAGGGGGGGTCTCAGCTCATCAGAATCATCTGGAGCAAGATGAGTAGTTGGCAATAAAGGCCCCTGAGTGGTTGTCTCTAAGGGAATCACGGCCTGTCTTCCTGGGATGGTGCTGAGCATGCACGTGTAGGAGGGGGCTGGTCCCCAGTGAGCCCCATGAGGTAGGGACTCTGACTACTCTCGCTCAATTTATGCTTGAAGAATAAATAGAATGGATGAACACATTGGTTTTGGGTAGCTGCTAGGGTGGGATGGTGCTGCCCTAATGCAATTCTCTGGCCCTCTTTCGTTGAAAAGGGATCCTTGTGAGCTCACACTAGCAGTGTGTGCTGGTCAAGCAGCTAGGTCCTTAGGAAAAGGGAAGAACTCGGCTTGGCTGTGCCTACTGGTCTCCGTTTCCCCTCTTCCTCCTCTGCAGGCATGCCTGCCTCCCTCCCCATCTCCAAGCCCCCAGTAGATGTCCTCCAGCTGGACCAAGCTCCTCTTTCAGGCACCCCCCACCCCAAAGCCCTGGAAGGTGACGAGTAGCCTCCTCTCTTCCTGGCTGAGCTCAAGGAGAGAGCAAAACCTTCCCCTTCTTCTCCCCTCCCTCCTTCACCCCCACAAACAGACAAGGGGCAGGTTCCTGGGGTTAAATAAAATCCCTCAACTAATTGGCTGGAGGTCTGGGTCTACATGCTGACTCTGCCAAGAATTCACATTGTGTCCCTGGGCAAAGGACTTCCCCCCTCTGGGCCTGGGGTCTGTGTCTGCAAAACGGCAGGAGAGAAAAGCCTCTGGAAACGCTCACATTCCACGATTGAAAGTGGATCCAGGGAAATGTGATTATCTGAGGGGCTTAATCACTCGGGGCAGCTCTGGCATTTCAAAGAGGAGCTGGTGAACCCAGACGAGTGTCTAATTGGCAGCCTGCCTGGGGGAGCTCTCTGCAGCACGAGGCCTTCCAAGTTCCTCGGCCTGGGTGGGCTGGTACCTCAGCCTCCACCGGGGAAGGGTAGCCCCCCCCCCGCCCCCGCTGACCCCTCAGGCAGGAAGGGCCCGCCCTCACCGGGTGCTCCTGCCTGCCCCAAACTTCGGTCACCCCCGGGCCTCACGGAAGGGAAAGCTGGCTGGAGAGCAGAAGTTCAGATAAGCAGGAATCCTGTGCGTAAAAAGTAAATCGCCTGGGAGCTTGAACCTGTGAGTGTGCTAATAAGAGGAGCACAGCCCTGGAGTCGGATGCACCTGGTGCTCGGCCCCCCTCCAGGCTGCCTGGCCACGGGTGGTGGTCCCCCCAAGCTGCGCACCACCCCCCCCCAAGATGAGATCATAACCAGCCCTGCCAACCTTGCCGGCTGCTGCAGGAACTGCAAAGAGGTGACGGCCGCGTCTGCTGTTTCGTGCAAAACGCCGTGCAAATGCAAAGCGGGCTGACAGTGTGTTCACCTTCTGCACCTGAAAATATTGGTAAAGCCCCAATGGCAGGCACCGGTGAGCATGAGCAGTGACACAGCGGGGACACTAAGTCACCCACGAGCTGTTTAAAGGGTCAGACAGCAGTGTTACTGGCGACAGGTGCCACCTTGTTCACTCCTGGAGGACTCAGGCTTCAGTGGAGCATTTCCCTACTGGCTTCAGCCCCCGAAGAAGCACAGCTCTGACCTCCAGCTCCACCCAGGGAGGGACTGGGGCTCAGCCTCTGCCTTGAGGTTAAGGATCTGATGAGGAAAATTGGAAGCCCAGCTTCATCTTTGGGGAGGGGGCTCAGTAAGCCAGAGATACCCTGTATGATCAGTGGATCCAAACTTTGGAGGAAATGAGGGGCCACAGACATAGCCTGGAGCCTCGTTGGGTCCCGGATGCTGTGAGCAGAGCTGGAAAGCACTGGGCTCCAGCTGGGGTTCGCAGATGCATCCAGGTCCCTGCCCCAGGAGACCTGGGTGGTGGAGGGATCTGCCCAGGGCCCTCCAGGTCTACCATCCTGGGGGACCCTGGAAGTGCATGAAGAGAGGCCGACGCAAGGATTATTCCAGAAAGGATCAAGGTTTTTCCTCCTGCTGCTCGGCAGCCCGGGGGACACGCTCTTGGGAATGGAGAGAGAGGCTGTGTTGACATCGCCATCTGGGCTCTGTGGTTTCAGAAACACTGAGAGGCAGGGCCACTGGGTGACAGGCAGGAAGGGGGGCACGCGATGGGATGAGCACCGGGTGTTGCAGGCAACCGATGAATTATTGAAAACTACATCTGAAACTAATGATGTACTACATGTCGGCTAATTGCATTTAAATTAAAAAAAAAAAAAAGAAAGAAAGAAAGAAGAGGAAGGAAGAAAGACGGAGAGAGCAGAGCGTGAAGCGGGTCCAGGACAAGGCTTGAGGGAGCTGCGCCCTGGGCCACCCGCGCTCACCTTTGAAGGGGGACTGGGCGCGCGTGGCGAGGAAGAGCCTCTTGCTTTTCCTGCTCTGTGGCCCGCGGCGGGCGTGGTAGCCCAGCGTGTTGCAGCGGTGGCCTCTCTTGCAGCTCAGGCACAGGCCCTGGCTGAAGCTGTCCATGTCGCCGCACTGGTAGGCCGTGCTCTGCAGGCTGGGATGCAGCAAGGAGTCGATGAAGAGGTGCACCGACCGCTCGTGGGAGCATTTTATGGTCTGAGTGATGGCTGCAACACAGGGCAGGGAGGCCGTCGTCACCCCTCCAGCCCAAAGGGCCCTCCGCTCAAAGCATCGTCCTGCTTTCAGCGCCCATCAGTGGCCCCTTGGGGAGGAGGGCTGGGGTTGCTGGGGTTGTGACAGTGGGAAGCAATCACGGCCTGGAAACTCCAGGAATAGAGCCCTCTTGGCCACGTGGTGGAGAGATGTCAGCCCAGGCACCGCGGGGCTCCCGAGGGCACCCTGATGTTTTAGCTGGAAGCCTAGGTCACTAAGAAAACACTGAATTATTTAAGAAAACAGAGTGGGGTGATTTATTTAAAAAAAATTCATGTCTTAAATGGCTAAAGATGTGCAAGTGCTGATGCCTTGGGTTGAGTTAGCTGGAATAGGCTTGCGTGAAGTGCCTCTTTTCCTCACCAAGCTAGGTGAATGAGTGCCAAGGTACTCCTGAGGCTTGGCGAGTGTTCTGGTGAAAGCTGAGTCCTCTCCTGCAAGGTCTGCCCTCTGCCTAAAGCAGGTATTGCCTCTGTTGGGTAGCTGGCCTGTAAAACCAGCAAGGGGATTGGCTTCTAGAAGGATCATCCTAGTGACCAGGTCTGCATGGGTCTATCTTGAAACAGCAAGGTTAGGAAGTTTATCTACCGTGGATTTTTGACTTTTTTTTTTTTTTTACACTCTCCAAATCTTAACCTAGTCTTTAATAGATGATTCTCAAGGATGCTGAAGAATCACACAAGGCGTGCAAAATACCTAATGTGAAGGTACAGCACAGGTAACTTTGCCAAAAGCTATTTTCCCCCGGTGTCTGAAGGCTAAATGCCAAGACTAGACACTTCGCTCTTGGTCTCCTGCTGCATCTGTTGAGCACCTACTATGAGGCAGGTGCTATGCTGAGTGCTTTCACTCATCCACTCCCTCTACATCTTGCCACAGCTCCTCGAGGCAGCTGTTCTGGATGAGAAAAGTGAGCTTCAAAGGCATTCACTCATTCCAGCTCACCTGGCCCATAGGGGATGGATGGAAAAGCGTTACCAAATTACCTTTTGTTCAGGTGCATGGTGAGAACCACCCCAGGAGGGGATCGCTTTTAAACTTAAAGGCGAAGAAAACTGAGAAAAACCACAGCAAAACTGGGCAAGCGAAATAAATGTACGTGGTTTCACCACTTTGAAGGTTTGCACAGAAGAGTGAATGGCACTAGCAGAGATGTATTCACCAGGCAGCTACTTACTAGATACCAGGCCTGTGTTGAGCTTTGGGAGGCAGTGGATCTGGGAGGAGGTCTGGGTGGTCAGCCCGGAATGGAACAGGCCCTGTGGATGGCTGGAGGGGTGATGACATGAGGGGCATGTGAGGAATGACGAGGGGAAGTTCCCAGAAGGTTCTCTCAGCTGTGGGCGGGTGGCAGGCTGGGAGTCCAGCCAAGATGAGATAATGTTGAATGTGAAGGTCATTCTGATACTGGAGAGGTGAAGGTGGTGATGTCATCACCGGAAAGCGTGTGCTCAGTTTGGTTTTGCATGATGGAGGTGAGAAGGAGGTACGTGGCAGGGTGGGGGTGGGGGCCTCCAGTTGGCTTGGCGTGAGTTGGCATGTTTTCATCAAGATGATATTTTATAATAATGAGAAATTTGGAACACCTAGGGAATGTATGATTTTTGCTGACAGTCTTGTTCTTAAATACTGTGCGCGCTGTCAATGTGCATGTTAATGTTTCAGTGTAGGATTTGAGAGAGAAGTGGGATCACAACCCAGATAAGGCCACAATCCAGCTCCTCCTGCCCTGAGATGAAGGAAGTGACCAAGACATGTTTAGAACTGAATTGGAAGGATCCCAGTAAGGTCCTGTAGGACCAGCTGATTAAAGGATCAAGAAGCTGTAGTTCAAGGATCTATTAAGTACCTCCTCATGTGGCTGGGAATAGAAGGAGCCCCCCGGGTGAGGAAGCTTCTAGAGAAGGAGGAATAACCACAGGCAACAGGACTCCATTTTCAGAAGGGCTAGTGCCCCGGAAGAGACTTTGTTGGGTACACCGGGAGAACTAAGAAGTAGGGATTCCTGGTGGTGCCCCCAGCTCATTGTCAGAGCCTGGGCTCCAGTGACCCCTGCCAGTTAAGAGGAGGGCGTGCTGGAGGGACACTCCTACGAGCCCTCCCGCTGAGTGGGCTTGGAGACCATCCACCCTGGGCCCCCACCTTTGCTGAACCCTTCCTGGGGTCCCGCAGAACTGGAGCTTCCCTGGATGGGGTGTGAGGGGCGTAAGCCAGTGCAGGCTAGTGGTCTGGGCCGGGCCTTCTTTCTCACCAGTTAAGCCATGCTTGGTAATATGTTTGTAGAGCTCTAGGAAGTGGCAGCCAGGCTGGAAGTAGCCCCCATTGGGGTAGAAGTCGTAGTGTGCTATGGGTTGTTTGATGCCCACACTCAGGCCCATGTGCTCCCGGGTGAAGGTGTGAATGGCGTCCACGAAATCGGCATCATCTGGTGAAAGACGGTCGTTGGGCGAAGATCCCTCAAACAAAGGGCCTGCAGCGTCCAGCCCTAATAGGAAAGCAGGGCTAAGGGTTAGGTGGGAAGAATGGAGGAGGCTCCTTTTAGCTTTTCAATGTTATTACACATTCATGAGCTGGCAGGAAGAAGAAAATCCTGGGGGATAATCTTTCTCTCGAAAATCTTGCTATAACCTTTTCGCAGTAAAACCACAGTAATTCATGATGCCGAAAATTAGACGCGGGCTGTGCATTATCTATGGGGAAAGAGGTCTGCAGGAACGATCCAGCGGTAGGAATAAGGTTATGAGGGAATGCTTGATTTATTTAAGTAAATCAATTTTAAGTACCTCTCAAGCTACTTTCAAGAGCATCTGTTTGCATACAAAAACCACTGTGCTTATTGTAAGTAGTTCTAACCCACCCATCAGAGAAGGAATTTATTTGCCTGTGTGTTGTCAATAATTTCCCTCAACAAGCTGGCTTTTCTCCTACAGCAATGTCATTTCATTGGAATGTCCAGAACAGCCTTGGGACATCACTGTTCCCGGGTGAAAATGTTGTGAGCAAACAGGACGGCTTAGAGCCCTGGTCAAGTGACAGATGTGTGTGCTGAGACTACTGGCAGCTCCCGGCTGGCTGTAGTGGGGGAGTATTTGTACGCTCAAGGTTTTTCCTCTGTCTTTCTTCCTTCACCTTCCCTGGAAGACCCTTTGACATCTCCTATCAGCCCTGGCTTCCATCCCTGTTGGGGGTGAAGGAATTGACAAGGGGCACTGACAGCGCCTGTCTCTAGCTCTCACCCATAGTTACAAATGAAAGATGTCTCGGTGTGATTTATATTCCATTCTTCATGGGGCTGAGTATGAGATGACAGGACTAATGAGCTGTCCTGCTGCCTCTGTCATGAGTGGGCCTGGCTAATAATGCCTGATGTGACCCATGACCCCAGCCAGAGTGGAGAGGGTGCTGGGCCTGGTACCACTTTTCTGCGATTCTGACTCAGCCTTCTAGGCCCGGTTGCTTGATGATGGGCCTCACTGGCTTTCTTTGGAAGGTCTGCTCACTCTCAGCCTGTTGAGGGTTATATCACAGAGTGGGGTGTGCAAATAGTGGCCTGTGAACCAGGTCTCCCCGGTTACCAGCAAGATCCAAAAGGTAAGGATGAGGAAGTGAGTCCTTGTAATGACAAATTTATTTCGTTTAAATGTCTGCCATTATTCCTATCTTTCTTTATATTAAAACCAACCTCTTCTTTGGCAAAGTAATGGTAATAGTAGATATTAGCTGCCAAAAATGGTCTTACTTGATAAAATGGGGTCATGGGGCGCCTGAGTGGCTCAGCTGGTTGAGCATCCAACTCTTCGTTTCGGCTCAGATCATGATTTCATGGGTTGTGGGATCAAACCCCAGGTTGGGCTCTATGTTCAGTGTGGAGTATGCTTGAGATTCTCTCTCTCCCTCTGCCCCTCTCCCCACTCTCTCTGTCTCTCTCTAAAATAATTTTTTTAAAGATTTATTTATTTAAGTCACAACAATGCTATTCATCTTAAATTTCCTTTGAACTGTTTTAACCTGTAGAGTATTAGTTTAGCCTGCTGGGTCTTAACGGATGACTAGGAGTTTGGAAGGTAAACTGGGGCTGGGTGGATAAGTTGTGGTAAGATATTCCAGGCAAGGGGCAGCTGGGTGGCTCTGTTGGTACTGTCTGACTTTGGCTCAGGTCATGTTCTCAGAGACCTGGGATCTGGCCCTGTGTTGGGCTCCCCACTCAGTGGGGAGTCTGCTTGTCCCTTTCCCTCTCTCCCTTCTCAAGCTCTCTCTCTCTCTCAAATAGAAGGAAAAAGTCTTAAAAAAAAAAAAAAAGATATTCCAGGAAAAGGGAAAAGGACATGCAAAGGCCCAGAAGCACAGGAGGCCATGGTGTGTTCATGAAGTGGAGAAAGACCTACTGCCCTGGAAGCCTGGGACTACAGGAAGAGGACAGCGGAAAGAGAGGTTGCAGAACTCTGGAACACCACGCTGAGAAGGGCCTTGGCTGGCATTCTTTCTTTCTTTCTCTCTTTCTTCCCTCCTTCCTTTTTAAAAGGTTTATTTATTTTGAGAGAGAGAGGAAACATGCACAAATCCCAGGGGGAGGAGGGAGAGAGGGAGAGGGAGAGAAAGTCAAGCAGACTCCTAATCGAGCGTGGAGCCTGAGGCGGGGCTGGATCTCATGACCCTGAGATCACAACCTGAGCCAAAACCAAGAGTTGGATGCTTAACCGACTGCACCACCCAGGTGCCCCTGGGCTTTCTGAATTTCATCCTATGGGTATCTGTGGGCCTTGGGGACTTGGCTGGGGACCAGTCTGATCAGATGTGTTCTTTGAAACAGCACTGTGGGGTAGTGCTGGGAGAGGAGGTTGGTGTCAAGGATACCTGGGAGGAAAGGCCTTCTTGCACAGCTCCAGCTCTTCCTGGATATCTGGGGCCATTTCCAACTTAGTGTACCCCCCTCCCCACTTTTCAAATGGGTCCCAGAATTAGACCCATGTGTTTCGTAAATGTGGAAACTAAGGTACAAATGTGGCCCACGTTACCACACATTTTGGGCTGTGATCCTTTAGCTTACTCATATTGGGCTTCCTAAACTATAGGTTGAAAAATGAACTCTTTCCTGGTACAAAGATATATGTATGAAGGAACCCGTTGGAGAAAAGGCAATAGGAGTTGGGGCTGTGATTTACTCTGAATTCTCGAGGAACAGCAGTCTAGGACAGTGGGCAAGTTTGGAACAGTGCGGCCAGTCCTCTGGGGAGCAGGGGCACTGCACAAAGCAGGGGCAATAATTACAGGACTGTAGTAGGAGTTCCCGCTCCACACCCCCACGGTAGGTATTGGGCACCGTTACCTGTAATTCTTCCAATCTTGTGCTTTCCGCCGATGTAATTGCCAGCGAATCCTGAGACATGTGCACCCAGGCTATACCCAATTAGATGAACATTGCTTCGAGAAAATTGGGCAGATTCCTGGAAGACAGAGGCAATATGGTTCCAGGCAAGAGTTGCCAGATAGAAGCCTTATGTGGGTCCAGCTTGTTCTGGGCTCCCACCTTATTCTTTGTGCCGAGTGGCAAGTGAGGTGCTTAATTCATCCTCCTGACCCACACTGGCTCCATACTTTGCTACCGCCCACCTTTCCGGCTCAGCTACCTGGGACCCCTCCTGGTGTTGCTGCCCCCCGCTTGCCTGCCATTTACTAGGATGCTAACACCCTGTGCAGTGATCCTGTTCATTTCTATGGGTTGGATGGTGTATGGGTGTGTTTAGATCCCTTAGCTCATCCAAGGGAGTGGGCATAAAAGAGATAGTGGATGGGGGAGGGAAGATAGTTCTGCAAAATAGGGGTTCAGGCAAGGCATCTGAGAGAGCCCCAATGTCCCATCCCCACCCTGTGTCCTCCCATTCCTTTGAGCTTAGCAGAATGGTTCTCCTGTCCAGGCTGCTTTGGAGATCAGCTTAATTCACTTAGTCTTAGGAGAAGGGAGAGGCAGGGAGGGAAGGCAGGAGGGCGGGCCTTACCTCCAGCCACAGGATGAGAGCCGCCACCTCCTGGCCCACAAGGCGGGTGTTGCGGACGGCAATGGTGTAGTGGTGGTAGGCCAGGGTGAGCCAGTCAGCCAGCACCACGTTCACCGGCTGGGCCAGTCCAGACTTCAGTGCGGCGACCATCTGCCAAATCCAGCTTTCCAGGAGGCCGTCCACCTGCGGAGGGCCGGCAGAGTAGTCAGCTTAACTGGGAGGGGACTGAGGGGGTGCTGCACTAGTTTTTTCTTTCTCCCTGTTCACCCCCTTTTTATTTCTTTCTTAACTCTTGGCTAATTAATGCTGGATCCTTCTTTCCAAAAGAAAGGGCTTAATGTAGGGTTGCTCGTCGTTGGCACTACTGACATTTTGGGCCAGATACTTTCTGTTGTGGGGATTGTCCTGTGCACTGTAGGACAGGTAGCAATATCTCTGTCTCTACCAAGTAGGTGCCAGGAGCACTCTTCCCCCTCCAAGTTGTGAAAACCAAAAGTGTCTCCAGGCTTTGCCAAATGACCCCTGGGGGCTACCCCCTGGCCTCCAGCTGAGAACGATTTTCTTAACATGCTCCTATTTTAAGAGTTTCTGAGCCTTAAAATAATGGGAAAGTCTCTGCAACCAGGAGCTGCGAGCTGACCTATCCTCCAAGGGTCTGTTCAATTATCTCCCTGCCCGGGAGGCCTGCTCAGCCACAGTTCTGAATCCCAGCTCTGCTCCCACCCTGCATATGCTTGCTCGTGAGGGAATAAAGCACCATGAGCTGCAGCATGGCAGGAGCTCAATACGCATTCATAGACAGTCTTTCTGTGTGTGCGCCTTGTTTGAGAACCAACTTGCTGGGCACTCCTGATGAGTCCATGGAACAAAGCATTTGTGCTGTGTCTGCAGGATAAATAGGAATTCACTTCTCAGGATAAGGGTGGGCTGGTGAATGTGGGGCAGGGTGTCTGGGGTGGTCTAGGCAGAAGGAAGAGCACTGCAGAGGTGCAGAATCATGAGAGGGCCCTGTGGTATATCTGCAGGGAGAAGAATCTGGTGTGGTTGAAGACCAGAGGGGAGTGGGGGATGGAGATGAGGGGGAGGAGAGGCTGGAGAACAATGCTGATGACTGGGCAGTTCATTCAGGGGTCAAGTGCAACCACTTATGAATATGCACCCAGGGCTTTCCATGTGGATAGAGCACCTTGGGTTCAAATCCTGACTCTCTTAGTTAGTTAGGAGTTTGGTTAACTTTCCCCTACACCACTTTCCAGATGGGGACATCTGGAAAGTGGGGCTAACAGTAGCGGCCTTTCTCCAGGACTGCTGCGAAGATGAGATCAGTTAATCACTGTGACCACTTAGAACAGCACCTGGAACGCAGCAAGCTTTCCGTAAATGTGAGTTAAACAGAGTTACGCAGAGTTACATTAGTGGTTACTGACACAGTGACGCAGCTCTTGCTGCTACTGTCACTAAGGGTGGTAGTTGTGTTCCCATCTGGATTTTAAGAATGAAGAGCTCATTCTGGGAAAGGACGCTCGTAAGGGTCCTATCTTCATGTTGCATTTGTGAACGAGGTATTAATTCAGTTAACAAGTATTTTTGGAGCACCCCATATATCATGGATACTGTTCCGCAGGAGAAGAAGGAGAAGAACACTGTAGGCAGGAGACAAGGCAGGCAGCCTGAGCCAAGGCCAAGAGGAGAGGAAGGAGGCACAGGGGAGTGGGAGGAGCTACGGCAGGTGGGTGTTGCTGGAGTCTAAGTGGTGGGAGGGGGGGCAAGGGGGAGGGCAGGAGAGGGAGGAGGAGACAGCAAGGGCAGAGGGAGGAAGGCAGGGAGGGTGGGGAGGAGGCCGGGAAAGGTAAGGGGGGCAGGAGGAGTGAGTGGAGGCAGAGTGAGGGGGACAGGGTCAGAGGGGAAAGCACAGGGAGAAGGGGGAAGAAGCTCCAGCTCTGCTGTGTGTAGAGCTTTTGACTTGGGGGGTCCAGCTTCTCACTGCGCCCCTGCCCAGATCTGTCCTCCGGCTGCATTTCCTCCTTCCCACCTTCTCTCTTTTCTTGTAAGGAAAGTCCCTTTGGCCAAAGCAGCTGAAGAAACCGGATACTCTTCTCTAGTGACTGGCCTCCTAATCCCTTTCCTCCTCCACGGTTCCCAGGGAAGAGCTTTTCTGTGGCTGATCTCTCATTTCCTTTCAAACAGGTTTCATCAGGTGAGGACCAGACCCACTTAGACCCCTCTGACAAAGGCCCAGGGAACTGGGAGTCCTTGAGACCGTGAGCTCAGAGCGGGAGGGTTCTGGGTTTGAATCTCTGTCCGTTCTTGGCTGTGTGACTGTGGTAGCTGCTCAGCCTTTCTGAGGGCGGTTTCTTCTTCCAAAAGATAGTAACCCACCTCGTTGGGAGGTGGGAGGATTCAATGAGTTGATGTATCATGTAGGGCCTCGATCTATGTGAGGTCCCTTCTAAAGGGCAGGAAAGCCCAGCACCACCTCGACTGCTGACCTTGGGGTGTGTGGAACCCCCACATCCCTAGGGAGGGCATCCTTTAATCCTAGGGGGAAGCTGCTAGCAGGCTATAGGTGCCTCTGCTTTCCCCCAGCGATGGCAAGCACCCCACCTCGTGGCTATACCCATGTGGCATCGCGTGGCTCCCCACTACCACGTGAGGCCAGGCACAGGGGCTGTATTGTTCATGGGAAGGCTCTGAGCCTGCACATAGCAGGCTTTCAGTGAATAAATGTGGAAAGAGTGGCGGGTGGGTAGACGGGCTCAATTGGCTTTCTACGGTAGGACAGATGAGGGTTTCAAGAATTTTTTTCAAGTAGATGGCAGGGAAAGGTTTCCAAGTCACGAAACAGATCCCCAAATCTCTGGAGGTTTCAAGTCGTGAACTAAGCTTCAAACTGTGGGTTGGTTGGAATCAGGGAGGCAGAAATTCCTCTTGGAGACAACTCCTTGCGTAGTTTGACTTCAACCATTGCCCACAACATTCTCTCTCCCCTTTGGGATTTTTAGCGTCCCTAAAAGACTACATTTTCTCTAAGAGTCTACACGTCTCAGTCACCTTTTTACCTAGGTATGGCCAATGGATGTCAGTGAAAGCATTTCACAGATGCTTCTGGGCAGCTAACCTAAAAAATACCCCACACTTTTATACCAAAAGCCATTGAATTGTAGGCTTTAAATGGATGAATTTTATGGTATGTGAATTATATCTCAATAAAGCTGTTAAAAAAACAAACAAACCCAGCTCTTAGACTCCTTTGTGTTTGCCCTTTACTAATAGCGCTACCTGGAATAAAGATGTGATGACTGGTGCTCTGGCTCCCATCTTGGACTATAAGGACAAAGGCCTCACTCTAAGAACGGCAGAGTAGTAAGCTGGAAATGAACCGGGTCCCTGAGGACTTCATTGACCAAAGCCATTTATCCAGTTTTCGATGACATATTTCTAGACTGTTGTGTGAAATGGAAACAAACTTCTGTTTTATTTGAACTACTGCCAGTTGGGTTTCTGGTATTCACAGCTGCATTTAAATCTTAGGGTCACAGCATTTCATTGGGAGACTATGTCTTTTGGCTTCCCATCTGAAACAGGCAGATTCACCTTCCTGGACCGCAACCTCTTCTGGGTCCTCATGTGCTATGTGACCTTCTTGAGTCACATTTTATCATTTGAAACGTGGAGATAATTATACTTTCCCTATCCTGCTTATTCATGGAATTGAGATAATCAATGAGATCCTGTGTGGGGAGGTACTCGGAAAATTAGAATGTACTTTACAAATACAGTGCATGAAGTTGTTATCACTGACTCCCTATCTTTTTTATTAAAATTGGACACATGAGGGAGAAAAGCAGAAAATGTACATGCAGAGAGAAAAAAAGGCATGTCAGCATTTCCTACCGTCCACCCGTGGATTATCATCACCAGGGGCAGAGAGGAGTTGAAGCCACACTGCTGTAACGTGTCTGGGTGATTCAGTTGAATCTGACAGCCCTTATCCCTTTCTTCTTCAAAAAGCAGGAATCTGGTCTTTGTCTCCTGCGATGCTTCCATTGTCTCAGCAGCTCTCAATCTTCTTCCAAATGGCTCTGGAATGTAAGATTGGGGACAGTGCTTTACCCTGGCATCTGTTCCACCTCTGCTGGCTCTGGGACAGCCCAAAGGTTTCTAAGGGTACCAGCCAGTGGGGTTACTATGAGGTGCTGAAGGTAGGCATGAACCACAGCTTTTGGGGAACCCCACAGCAGAATGCCCATTTCTCCCTTGGGAGATGATGAAGGGTGACCCTACAAGAACCCAATAGAGAGGTAGAGGGGGCCAGGTCCTCCATCCTGCCATCCTGACTATGGGATCAGCCAGCCAGATATTGGAGGACCTCTAGGACAATAGGGATACGGAAGAGGCAGTTGAATGAGTATTTCACCCCAAATCACACTGTCAATAAGTGGTGGTGTCAGGATTTGAACCCAGCTCCCTCTGATTCCAATTGCCTGCATGCCTACATGCTGCAGAGACAGTGGATAGAGCACCTTAGTTAGATGACACTATGCATTTACTCATGTAGTCCAGCCTGTTCTCACATGCAGACTCCTTATACCGTGTAGCCTTGCACGGACCAGGTAGGGTTGGGGCGGAGAGAGGATCTCAGGAGTGGCCGATTCTGCTTGATGCAGGGAGGGACGTTCAGGGAGGACTCTTCAGGGAAAACGATGCTGATTTTGTCTGGAAGGATGGACAAGGGCTTGTGGGGCAGCGTGGATGGTAGGAGGGAGCAGGGGAACGGGAGAGTTCGGGCTCCCAGGGTGGCACTTTGTGGCACAAGGAGGAGTGCGATAAGCCTGGGCAGCTGGGGTGTCTGGGGCCCTGGGAGGCTGGGGAGGCTGAACTTTATGCCCTGGATGATAAGGCTGCTGCTAAGGATTTTTTCAGCAGAAAAGGATAAATTGAATATCCATTCAGAATCTTTCAAAGACTGGAAGAATGGGGGTGGTGGTGAGAAAGATTGTTTTTAAGATTTTTACCTTCTGTTGTTTTTTCAAAATGCCTTCTAGTCTTTCTTTTGGGGGAGCCAGATGCCAATCCTGAGACATTTTGGAGTGATGAGCAGTTGCACAGCTGCCACGCAAGCCCATGCTGTTGCCCGGACAGACACCTCTGCTCGGGGGCAGGGGGAGGCCCAGAGAGGCGCTGTGTTCTCAGGGCGGGGGCACCAAGGTGGGTGGCATCTTTTGTGCCAAGATTAGAGATCAGGCCAAGTGCTGGTGGAGGATGCCCTCATCCTCCCTTCTAGCCCAGGGTGGCTCTCTGGAGGCTGGGGGTGCACCAGCATTTTTGGTCAGTGAACTCAGTTGAACCTAATTACTAAGGATCCCGATCATTCATTCTGAGCTTATAAAGTCATTCAGACTTCTCAAACAATAAGTCTTGGGCTTTTGGTTTCAGGGGACAGCAGGATAGAGAGATGATGAACCCACAAAGTACGAGGGGAGGTATTAATGAAACCAATTTTCCTACCCAAAGGTTATTAATTTGAAAGGTTATTAATTTCCAGCAAAGGGCAATGATTTTTCACCATGATGACAGAATGAAACGCATCATATTTTATTAAAAGGAGATGTGAGTGAGAATCTGAATAACTGCTGTGATAATTAAGAAAATGTCTGCTGCCCAGTTTGGCTTTCCCAAGCTTATCCTCATCCCTGCTGGGAACTCCCAGCTCACGCTCCCCATTTCGCTGGCTGCACCACCCTCCTGGTCTTCTAAATGGAAGCTGGGGTGTCACCTTGCACTCCTACACCAGCCTTCCAATCAGTCTGAAGCTTTGAGTTCCCGAATATCCCTAGAAGCCAGTGCCCTAGCTCAGGTGCACATTGTTTCTTGATTGATTGTGACAGCTCCCTAACATCTCTCTCTGTGTCTCTCTCTTTCTATTTGATCTTGACATCCTCCCTCGTGCTGCAGCTCAAAGAATCTTCCTAGAACAGGAATAGCTCTCATATCCATTAGTGATTTTGAGCTTTGTGGTATCGCAGCCAAGGCCACCACCCCGGTGATAATCCCTCATTCCTCAGCTCCTCCCCTCCTGCTACCTACTGCCAAGGGTTCCCCCTACCTTTGCCCTCTCACTCCCCTCTCTGCCTCTGCTGCTTCCTGGTGAGCCCTGGACCATCCATTAAAATGGAACTCACACATCACACCCTGGAGGAAGCCTTCTCATCTAGCCAGAGATCATTACTTCCTCCTGCTGTCAGCACTGTATTGGGTCCTTGCTTCGAATGTGCTTGTCATGGGGCCTGGTAATTTATTTGTTGAGGTGTGTGCTGTTTTCTCCACCAGGCTGTGAGCTCGTGGAGGGCAGTGCTGGTAGGTGCTCAATAAATGCTTAGTGAATGATGCGTTCTGTGGCATCCAGCTCTGACATCAAAGGCTCAGATTTGATTTGTCAGCCATTCATGCACTGGTGTTAACTAAATGTAACTAATTTTCTTTTATTTAGTGACTGAAGAGCTACATCTTCCTTCGTTTTAGGATAACCGACTCAAATGCTAAGAAGACTATATATGAAAACAATATGGGGATAGAAATAGTGCCTATCTTATGAAGTTGTTACAAAGATTAAGTAGGATATTTGTGAAGAGCTCAGAAAAATGCCTGACACATAATTAGCACCTATGTAAGGCTGTGTTGTTAAAATAAGTACGAATTGGAGCATGCGGCATCTTGCATTTTTGATCTGTGAAATTCTTTCTTTCTGTAAAAATTTATTCCAGTTGCCCTCACAGGACCAATTCTGTCTTATGTGTATTTACTCTGGATTTAGCTGGGAGAGTAAGCTCTGGCCCCGGAGCCTAGGGCCTCAAGGCTGTTCAGGAGAGTGCTCTGAAAAAGGAGTTGTCAGATATAAAGGCCCATAAACATTGAACAGAACTGGGCTCTCCCTCTTCTTCCTGGGAGCTTGGCTTTCTTATAGCACATATAGGAGTGAGGAAATTACGTATATATGTGTATATATTCATTTATTTCCTCCACAAAAACTTACGAAGCATATATTATGCCTCAGGCCTTGGCTAGGTACTATTTGGAGGCACATAGGGCACGGCCTCTATTTTTCAGGAGTCCCCAGTCCAGTGAGAGTGGTCAGTATGAGAACCAGTCATTGTGGTTGCTGTAAGTGCTGCAGTGGAGGGACATCCTGAATAGGGCCTGCCCCTATCAGTTGCCCCATCAGTTGAGTCTAGAAGGATGAAAGATTCCTGAGGAGCTCACATCTAGGACAAACTATCGAAAAACGTGAGGCTCTGGTACGTAAAAAAAAAAATAAGATTTAGTGGAGGACATGAGGCTCAAAGAGGCTGCTGTGGGGAAGAGGGCTGAGAATTCCCTTGTGCAATTCCAGGAGATAGAGATGGAATCAATGGGTGGGTGTGACACAGAAGAAAAGTTTAGACTTAAAGACATTTGCAAAGATGCATAGTTGAACAGATTGGGACAAGGAGAAAGTAAGGGTAATAAAACAACAAAGAGAGAAATGCTAACAGATTTGCGCTCTAAAATTCATGTGATGTGATCATCTAATGTTGCTGAAGATGGGCCACAGCTTTTATTCTGGAGCTTCTTATTGGCCAAATCAGAGAGGGAAACAGGAGCAGTTATAGGATTCATGGTGTCCAGTTGCTCACACTTTGCTGGTCCTGAAGCCTGAGATGGTTTCCCTATGTGTTATTATGAAAAGAGGCCACTGGGCGAAGTCTTGCCCAGTGGCCACTGTCTTGAAGATCATTCCTACAAAATATGTGGTAGCAGGTTTTATGTGGTTGACCCTGAGAGCGCTCAGCCATCCTCAACAGAAGCTGCAACCACAGTGCCAAAAAGCATTTAAGTCACAGTGAATCTCTGTGAGGCTCTTCACTATAATCCAGCAGTAGTCTCTGTGACCAAGGGAGGCAGGGGCCAACTCAGGTAACATTTTGGGTTATAGGAAGGAATAGAGCTCCAGAGCCCGAGGGTCTGAGCCTCCATGAGAGCCAAGTCTGATTGCCCCTTCTACAGAACACAGAGAATGCTAGTGCATTCTCAGCCAAGCCATGGCATCAAGGACACACAGCTGTTGCCCATACCCACATGTATACCAAACTCTTTCCCAGGCTTAAGCCCTGTATGTAGCCAGCTCTTGACCGAGCACCTCTACCAGGGGATCTGTTCATACTGCCAACCCAGTGAGGCCCAACTGAATTTATTTTCCTTCCTTCCAACTCATTCTTCTTCCTTTCTCTCTACATTTCCTGTTGTGGTGCAAAACACAATTATTTGTCCATTGTGTTGCTCAAGCTAGAAAGTTCAGAGCTGTTCTGGAATGTTCTCTTTGTCCCTTTGGTGACCCTCATGGGTCACCAAACACTGAGGACTCAGCCTCATGATTATCTTTTCTGTCCCCTGCCACTGGCCTAGTCTAGAACCTCATGTTACTTATTTTTAAATTGTGGAATTGAAATAGCTTCTTAACTGTTTTATATTTTATTTGTAGAATTAATACACATTTGATGTCTATGTATATATACATATAATTTGAAAACTGCTGAAAATGAAGAAAGAATCTCACTACTGGGACAAAAACACAAGTAATATTTGGAGTAGTTCCTTCTAATCTTTTATTATGGAGTTCCATAGATATTTATTTTGGAGTGCCCAAAATTGAAATCATATTATGCAAACGGTTTCATATCCCTCTTTACCTGTCAAGATAATTTTCTTAATAGCACTACAAATTCTTCAAAATCATGCTTCTGAAAAGTGGCATCGTTTGTTTACTTATTCCATTATTGTTGGACATTCAGGTAGTTTCAAGTTTCTTTCTTTTTTTTTTTTTCCATTAGAAAAAATACCCTGATGACCATCTTTATACATAAATCTTTGTCTGGAAAAATCTATGAGTATTTTCTTAGTATAGATTTTCGAAAGTAGAATTGTTAGCTCCTTAGGTGTGATCTTGTGGATACCTCTTTAGGTATGCATATATATCTAAATTGATTTTCTGCACTTTTTAAGCTAATATTTATTGAGCATTTTCTCTGTGCCAGGCACTTTCCTAACAGTCTTCTTTGTACTGACCCATTGAAACCTTACAGCAACTCTGTGAGCAAGTTGTGAAAAAACCCAATGATTCTGTTATGAGTGGGGGTGGGGGGGTCGGGGGGAATGTGTTCCAATTGTATTTGATAGGAGTAGCTCCTTCTCTGAGTGTGTCTTCTACAAATGTTATTTTATCTTGTCTTTAGAAGCGATAAAGGCACCCCAGTGATATGAATCTGGGGATGAGGCTGTGGTTTTGAGAGGGAGACTATTCAAGGTAAAAGGTCGGTTCCTTTGTGGGAGTCATCCCCTGTAACCTGGAAGGCGGCTTGGTGGGCTAGAGAGGCTCAGGGCTGCCCTGTGCATGACTGCAAGTTCCTGGGGGCAGCGAAGCTTCCTCAAAATCAGTTGGAAGCGGAAGCTGGGTACAGCCATTGCATTTCTAATATTAGGTTCCTTGCGGCAAATAATTTCTCCATTCCTAAGTCAGCCCCCAGGTTTGAGAGTTCCTAATGTTTCATACAGGAATGAATTATTTCATTTTCTTTTGGGTAAGGACATCATTAGGTGGTGACTGCAGGCAGCTGAGCTGGCTCAGGAGAGAACCAAGGCTTCTGCAGTAGAAGGTCTCAATGGGAGGCTGTTATTCTGTCTTCTGCCCCTGATACCTGGGCTAGGTGCCTTTGCTTAGTTCCTTGTTTTGTTGAGCACCTCTCAGGGCTGATGCTCAGGACACGAGTGCATAATACTGGAGCCGCAGGTATTAATATGCTCCTCGCAGAGTTGTTTGTGAAATATCTTCATATTTATTATTTAAATTGCAATCCTGTGTGTTTGTGTGTCATTTGTTAACTTTATACCTTTGTAACTTTATAACATGCACTGCTGAAAATATTCCCAGACCTGGGGTTAGTGAGAGGGAGCCTCTGAAAGACCATAATTTCATGATAACTCTGAGCCCCACCCCATCCCACCGCCCCCCAGTAATGTCCTCTGTTCAGAATGGAAGGAACCTATGAAATAAATGTAGCCAAAGCTCTTCCCTGGCTGTTGTGGTCAGGCCTGTGATTCGTACATGCACAACGCTGACTTCAGAATTTCTAGCGTGAGGACAGGATGGGAAAACTTAAATAAGAGTTTAGTTGTGGCTGGGCCTTTGGAGATTCAGCTCTTAGCTGTTGTTGATCTTTGGTGATAAGCAGATTCTGCCCAAGGCTGTGGTGAGGAATCCCAAGGCTTCTCTGACTGCCACAATCTTAAATTTTGCCCATCACCATTTTGTTGTGAAATAAGATGATGAGGTAAGGGATGGAAGGAAAGCTATTTTCACAAGTCTGATATATTCTGTTTACTTTGTCTACTTTGGCCTGATTTTGCTAACCATCCTGTAGCCTGAGATTACAATCAATTTCTCCTTGGAGATTAAGGGAGAAAGTAAGTATAGAGGCTATGTTTTTTTTGTTGGAAATTTTTTTTCTTCCAAACTTTCTTCTTTTTTTTTCCCCAACCCAAATGTGGGGCTTGAACTCACAACCCTGAGATAAAGACCTGAGCTGAGATCAAGAGTCAGACATTTAACCAACTGAACTGCCCAGGTGCTCCCTCAAACCTTCTTTTTTTTTTTTTTTTTCCCCTCAAACCTTCTTAGGCTATATTCCCCTGCAACTCTGGCTAGAATCAGATTTTTTTTTTTTTTGTCTTTCAAAAAATCTGATTATGAAAGACTATGCTGTTCAGGAAAGTTTTCCTTTTTTTAAGTTTTATTTATTTATTTATTTATTTCAGGAAAGTTTTCCATTTGTACTCGAATACTCTAGGGATAATGGTGCTTACTTTTTTGTAAAGTGGTTCCAAGGTCACAGGCACATTCTGTTCCTAATAGGTTCAAGATAGAGTGAGCAACTGTCCTGTCAAACCACGATGAGTTGGTTATTCTAGTTCAAGGGCAATGGGATGAATAGGTGGAGAGAGAAAAGACGATAAAAATTGCCATCCCTGTTGATGATTGTTCTGAAGAGAGTTTTTATCCAACATCCAGGGTGCATAACTTCCTGCCTGGTCTTTCCTCCTGGGGAACAAATGTGGTCCCCTGGCCTGACACACTCTGCTGTTGTGTCCTATTTGCCTAACGAACATCATTCTTTCTCCCAATCTAAATTCAATCTTCATTTCCTTGGGGAAAATTTCTCTATATTTCCTCACTTGATCACATTTCCCTATTATTTGTTCTTTTAGGAGATTTCACAGTTGTTAGTTTTCTATTTGAGTATTCATTACATAAATATCTCTCTCCCCTGTTTGGTGGTAAGCTCCATGAAAGCAGAACCTAGGTCTGGTTTTGCTCACATTAAAACTTTAGTTAGTACAGCAAGGGGCTGTAGCGGTCAGGCACCCAGACTAGGAGCCATGTAACTTGGGTCTGAGGTCCATTTCCAACACTTACTACTTATGTGACCTTGGGCAAACTACTTAACTTCTAGGTGTCTGAATTTTCTATCACATCATCTGTAAGATGGACATAATAATAGTACTTACCTTAGAGAAGTATCATGAAGATTTGGTGAGTTAGTATTGATAAGTTCTGTAATAGTGCCAGGCATGTAGTGTGTGCTATATAAATGCTCACTATTATGATAGTTTGCCATAAAAGATTTTGTTGGAGGGATGAAAATTATCTTGAAATGGATCACCAACCTAAATTTCGAAGCAAAACCCATAAAAATTCTAGATGAAAACAGGAGAAAATCTTTATGACATTGAGGAGAGCAGAGATTTTTTTTTTTTTTTTTTTTTTTAGGACGCCAAGAGCACAAATCATGACAGAAACACTTGAAAAAAAATTTTTTTTTGAAACACTTGAAAAATTAAATACATCTGATCTTTGAAAGATCCCACTGAGTAAATGAAAAGCCAAGCCAGACTGAGAGAAAATATTCGAAATACATATATCTAACAAAGGATTTTGATCCAGAACATGTAAAGAACACTTACACCTCAAGTATAAAAAGACAAACAACCCAATTATAAAATGGGCAAGAGATTTAAACAGCTACATCTTATAAAAAGATTATATAAGTAGCACATAAACACAGGAAAAAATGCTCAACATCATTATTCGGGAGGGAAAGGCGAATCTAAATCCCAACAAGAGACCACCTCTCCACCTCTAAAATGCCTAAAATGAAAAAGACCGACAGGATCAAGTGCAAGTGGCGATGTGGAACAGCTAGTTTTCACATATGGCTGGTTGGATTGCAAAAGACTGCAGCCACTTTGGAAAAGTGTCTTCAGCCCAGGGTGTGATCCTGGAGACTCGGGATCGAGTCCCTACATGGAACCTGCTTCTCCCTCTGCCTGTGTCTCTGCCTCCCTCTCTCTCTCATTAATAAATAAATTAAAAAAAAAAAAAAGGAAAAGTGTCCTGTCATTTCTTATAAAGGTAAATGGACCATAAGGCTCAGCAAGTCCAAGCCTCAGAGCTCACCCAAGAGAAATTCAAACGTATGTCCACACCAAGATACGAGCATTTACAGCAGCTTTATTCACAATAGTCCCGAACTATCAACAACCCAAATCCCTGTCAACTGGTATAGGAATAAATGCGTAAAGGGAATATACCATAATGGGCTACCACTCAGCAGTAAAGGGAACAGATTTTGGATACACACAAGCGTGTAGCATAGACGAATCTAAAATGTGGGTTTTTCATGGTGCCATGTTTTTTTGTTTGGTTTGGTTTGGTTTGAGTGTTTCTATTTGACATCGGATTTCAATCTCTTTTAATTGCGTACTAATGAAAACTGACCTCTCACGGTGAAGTGTTCACAACTGCGTGCTAGCTCAACTGATCCCCCTTTCATCCTCCCCTTAAAATCCAACACTTGCTTTGTCATAACACTGGCAAGGAAAGAGCTCTGGTCCTTGAAGGCAAAATGGGGATGTGCGTACATAAACCATAGTGGGTGGGTCCTCACATCATGGTTTGTATGGCAATGTTTGGTTTGGTAAATAGGAGAGAAAAGGATAAGAAGAGAGAAGAGAGTCTCATTATGAAAGAGATGGGAGTGCACTTCAGTGCCCCAGGTGGCTTGATCTGCAGGGCTAGTCATCCTGTGCGTGCCCCCGCAGGCCACTGCCAGGTGTCAGGGTCTAGAATCCCAGGGTGGGAAGCAAGCTCAGGCACGACCCAGCCAGCCCCTCCCAGTTTCTGGCTAAGGAGAAGGTCCAGGGAACCAGGGGGAATGGCTGGACCAGCACTCAGGCTTTCAGACCCACCTACACTAAGTGAAAGGTTGGATACTGTGTGATTCCATTTATATGACACGCTGGTGGAGAAGGCCAAACCAGCGAGAGAGCAGACCAGGGGTTCCCTGAGGCCAGGAGATGGAAGAGGCAAAAGGGAAACCTTCGGACGGATTGAAATGTTCTATATCTTGAGGATGGTAATGGTCCCTTAGATCTACAGGAAAAAAAAAAAGTTGCAAAAATAAACTACAGTCACGCAGCACTGTGGTTTCCCCATGCCAGTCAGGGTCCAGGCACCCTAGGCTGAACAGCAGGCTCTCTGTGTCAGTTACTTGTGCAGGGCTGGCTGGCCTGAGAGCAGGGTGTTTCTGAGTCCTCTCGGGGTTGGTGTCAATTGGCAGGGAGAGCTCCTGCCCTGACTTTGTTTTTTGTTCTTTTTTTTTTTAATAAAGATTTTATTCATTTATTCATGAGACAGAGAGAGAGAGACAGAGAGAGACAGACAGATAGACACAGGCAGAGGGAGAGGCAGGCTTCCTGCAGGGAGCCCGATGTGGGACTCAATCCTGGGACCTGGAATCATGCTCTGAGCCCAAGGCAGATGCTCAACCGCTGAGCCACCCAGGCGTCCCTCCTGGCCTGACTTTGAACCAAATGCTAAGATCGGTCCGGGACAGGCCCAGGCCTCCAAGACCTCAGGGAGACCTGGCATACCTGGAGGCCCTTCCAAGGCCCTTGGGGCCTGGGATGACCATCCTGGGGAGGCCATCCTTGGGAAACCAGGTCATCTGGCCAGAGTCTTAGGGATGCAAGGGGCCTGGAGACCATGCAGCGTCACGGCATCCAGTCTGGTTACTGCCTACTTTTAATTCTCTTTCCATGCATCGCAAACAACCTGCATTTATGGAGGAGTAATTCATTTTCCTGCTCTTCTTAAGTAAGGATATGGATAACAGCACCAATCTACCCTTCTAATCCTCTGGAGAGAATCAATGTTACCACATCAAGAAGACAATTCCAGTGAAATGCAAGGAAACGCGACATTCCGTTGTCTTGTGTGATACAATCTTCCTCTACAATTTGTTTGAATGTAGCGGAGTGATGCCCTTTGCCCACCTCCAACCATTACTCACTAGGGACCAGGGACCTCTTACTGGTAATAATCTGGTCCAGCTGCCTTATTTTACAGGTGAAGCTGGGACCCAGAGAGGCCAACTGACAAGCCCCAAACCAGGCATCTAGTTAACAGCAGAATCAAAAGAACTCAGCTCTCGCAACATTCAAGACAGCGTCTTCCTGTTCTGCTGGGGGAGAGGAGACCCACCCGCATCCCTGCCAGATTTTTGGGACTCTGTTCCTGTCACTGGTATAAAGCTCAGAGGGCTCACGTACCCTGCCTCACAAAGGCTGACCGACCCCCCGAAGTAAGGTCCTTGGATGTCAAAGAGGAAGTGGGTCTTGGGTCACTGAAGAGAGTGGCTGGGGCACCCTCTTGCCTGTGGGAAATACCCCCAATTGAGGTGACCAGAGTAAGAAAACTGTAAGCCGCATGACCCCCTCCCCTCCAACACCTGTCAGAACCATTGTCTGCCAGCCTCACCTTCAGACTAGATGTCTTTTTTATTTTTATTTTTTATTTTTAGTAACGTCTATGCCCAGTGTGGGGCTTGAACTCACGACCCTGAGATCAGGAGTCACATGCTCCACCAGCTGAATCAGCCAGGTGCCCCCGGACTAGATGTCTTCCTTGTATCACAGAGGTAGCGCTAGAACTCTTACACAGCCAGGGGGCTGTGATGTTGGTGTCTGACCACAGTCAGGCTGCGGGAAGCTGCCCAGGAGCTGGGACAGTCACAGGTCCTTCCGCAGCTCTTGGAATGGTGGATCTTGGTTTAAAGTCATGTTGCCAAGTGCTATTTTAATAGATTAACTGAAAAATGTCCTTGTTTCAAAGCTTTCTTTGGCTGCGTAACGACTGGTCTAACCCCTCCCTTTGATCTTTGTTTCTCCTATCGCTCCCTCCTGTCTTTGGCGTGATTGACACAACTGCCAAGTGACAGGAACAGAAGGAGGGGCAGGGGCAGAGGACCTTAACTCTAATTATGGGGTTTAGGGCACTGTCAGATGGCATCACAGTCAAGGGCTCTAGGAGTACTTGAGTCTTCCCCAGCCCAGAGCCACCCACCTCACCGAACAAGCACGCTGAGAGCAATGGTAGGTGGGGGATCCCATATTTCTTCGGCGGAGAAGAAATATGGGTCTCTTGGTCTCTTGGTCTGGCTCTGCGTCTGTGCACTATTCATGGCCATACAGGTGGTCAGCTTTTGTATTTGCCGTGTGCAGACGCTCTGCTAAGCCTTGTGATGCTTCCTCTTGCTTTGTGTCTGCTGAGGCCCCTCTTATTCTCCGCTCTAGAGACAGGCCGGACCCGGGATGGTTTTTCCAAACAGACCTTGGGCCAGTAGTCTGAATGGAAAAAGAGGACACAAATCCTTGTCTAACTTGGCTTCCCAGTGGCACAACTTTGGGGCTGGTGTCGAGGTGGGGCTACTGTTTACTCTCATGTTCTCGTTCATTCTTCTCTTGGTCCCTTCCCCAGCGCCAGCTCTGTGCCAGGCTTTTTCCCAGAAATGAAAGTTGCTCTCATCTAAATGGTTTCTGGGGCAAGTATCAGGTGTCTTCCCCATTCTTTTAAAAAAACGTATTTGTTGCACAAAAGTAGGGTAACAGCAGGAAACAAAATTCAACAAAGTATTCTCATAATCTCATCATCCTAACGGAGGGATTTTTCATTTTCTTGTGTTTCTGTATACAGGATAGAAACAGATAGAATTGCTTTTTGATTTTTTTCATTTCATATGATACAATAAACATCTCTCCATATCCCTAATGGTGTTCGTACTCCTCATTTTTAAAGGCTGAGTAATATTCCACGGAGGGGGTGTTTCATAATTTATGTAACCGTTCCCCTATCTAGGACAAGTAGTATATTTCTGATTTTCTACTCTTATGAGCAGAGCTGCAATGAGCCTCACGCAGAGAGTCTTTCCTTTCAGAGAATTATTTCCACTAGGATGAACTACCTGGCGTGGGATCACTTGTTTAAATGGTGAGATCATTTTGCTGACATGGGACTTGAAGCAATTTTACGAGTAAGTCCCCCACGGGGTGTCAGCCACAATTATTACCGACCCCAGAGAACCCCCGTAAGACCCTGAATGTTCTCATTAAAGGTGATGATGGGGAACAGGGGAGTGAGTGGAATTGGTGAGGCAGGATAAACAGCTGTTTATGTGGCTGTCATTTATTTTTCGCTAGTAACTCAGAACACCTCACTTTATCCAGGCCTCATAACACCCCTAGGAGTAGGTGCTATTCTAAAAGGAAATTTGGGGGGATCCCTGGGTGGCTCAGTGGTTTAGTGCCTGCCTTCGGCCCAGGGCATGATCTTGGAGTCCCAGGATCGAGTCCCACGTCGGGCTCCCTGCATGGAGCCTGTTTTTCCCTCTGCCTGGGTCTCTGCCTCTCTCTATCTCTCTCTCTCTCTCTGTGTCTCTGCCTCTCTCTCTCTCTCTCTGTGTGTGTCTCTCATGAATAAAGAAATAAAATCTTAAAAAATAAAATGAAAGGAAATTTGGGTCTTGAGGATTAGTGTCTTGACCAAGGTCATGCAGGAGGCAGCCGAGCTGGGCCCCGTGTGGCGGGCGTCTTCCTTGTGGTCCTGGAAGCTCATCACCTGCTCAGAACCACAAGCCCCCCCTTGAGAGGCTTTCAGTCTCCCTGGGATACTTGCTGACCATGAGGTTGTTGAAATCAGCCTTAGAGTGGCACTCTGTGGTCACCAGGGTGGCGGTGTTGAACTGTATTTCTGTGGCAACTTTGAAGAAGGCTCAGAGCCTAACGTGGAGACATTTCACATGCGGCAAGCAACTGAACATGTTCTTTTTTGCATCCACTGTATCTGCTTTTATAGACAATGTGGCCTTAGATGCTCAATATTGTGTCACTCGTATTTGGCTCTTGGTGTGTCTGTGTGTTGGCAGATCTCTACGAGGTCCTGGTTTCCTATTAATTTGTCTTTGTTGACCTTGACTGAGTCATTTAACTTGCTGGACCTCGGTTTCCTCATCTGGGGAATGAGGGGTTGGGAGAAGCTGGCTCTCAGGTCTCCATGGTGGTACAGAGAGACGTCCTCGGCTCCTTTAGTTAGCTGGACCAGGGTTCTAGACTTGACTTTTCTACCTTTCCACCTCTGGATAATGGAAGGGTTGGGAGAAGCTCCTGGGGTCCCTCTGGGTCTAGGATGTGAGTCCTAAGACTGTCCCATCTCAGAGTTGCGACAATGAAAGATACCAGAGAGAAGTATTTGTGAAGCCAAGCAAAAAGAAAGGTGAGAGTCAGAGTAGCGTGACTTGGGGGTTCCTGGCACTGTTTGCCCCAGAAATGCCCCCCCCCCCGGCTCCTGTGCTGGAATCTGAAGCTGACGTTCTGCAAAGGTAAATACTTGCAACATGAGGAAAGAAATAAGCATTAACTTGGCCAAACAACCCCAAGATTACTCTCTGAGGCAAAAATAAACATTGGTGGGCAATGTGAGCTGAAGCACGTACAGGGACTCGGGAGTTGCCTGATGAGGAAATGAGCTGGATCCAAACTCTGAGCCTCCTTGGGGCTTCCCTGTGTTGTAGCCTAGGGCTGAGAGGGCCAGGCATTGGGCATGATCTTGGAGACTGGCAAACCACCATTGGTTCATTTTACCGCACATTTAGTGAGCACCTACTATGTGGCAGGGATGGTGCTTAATAGTGTAGATACAACAGTGAAGAAGACATATCATGCTTTTGGGGTGCCTGGGTGGCTCAGTGGTTGAGCATCTGCCTTCAGCTCAGGTCACGATCGCAGGGTCCTGTCCAGGGTCAAGTCCCACATCGGGCTCCCTGCAGGAGCCTGCTCTCCCTCTATGTCTCTGCCTCTTTCTCTGTATCTCTCATGAATAAATAAATAAAAAATAAATATATTTAAAGAAAGATCACACTTTCAAGAAGCTCATGGGATTTTGGTGGAAGTACATAAGTAGACAATAGTTTTCAGCTTGGTAAGCATTTTGATGGTAGAAGAATAGAAGAGGCATCTACTCAGCCATAGGGTGGCTGGTATGAAGGCAGCCAGAGGAATCCCATTGCTGGTTAGTGTCACCAGTTCCCCAGATCATCTTGGGGATTCCAATCAAGGGTTGGTCTTGTGGGGAGAGGCCTGTGGAATGTGGAAGGAGGAAGAGCCCATGAATGGCCAATGTGGTTACTTCTATACTTATAGAACTTGAGGTCATGGCTGTAGACTCCACCCTGGGCCCTTCAGACTTTCTGAGACTGCATCACCTTTGAGGCTCCCCAGGCTCTGGGGTCTGCAGCACAGCTGTTCCCATCATCAGCAGGTTCATTTCCTGATGAAGAAATAAGCAGTGGTTCCCTGGCTGGCCCAAGGCCAACAGCGAGCTAAACAAAATCAAGCCGGGCCCAGAATCCCATTTCTCTACCTCTCTCTCCATTATGTCTAGGTTCTGAGACCACAAGACCTTTTAGGCCATGTGCTTTTACCCTTGTTTCACTTTCCCTGAGATAATAATCTTCTGCCCTGTCCTCCCTGCACTGCCTGTGTCCAGAGGCACTGCTGACTGCAGCTTGTCAGACCCTATTGGACCATGGATATGAACTGCAACAGTTTGGGGGGCACAAGGGCACCTGGGTGGCTCAGTGGTTGAGGGTCTGCCTTTGGCTCAGGTCATGATCCTGGGGTCCAGGGATTGAGTCCCGCATCGGGCTCCCTGCAGGGAGCCTGTGTCTCTGCCTCTGCCTGTGTCTGCCTGTGTCTCTGCCTCTCTCTCTGTGTCTCTCATGAATGAATAAATAAAATCTTAAAAAAGATTTAAGATTTTTGTCTGTGTCTGCCTGTGTCTCTGATTAATAAATAAATAAAATCTTAAAAAAAAAAAAAACAATTCCTGGAGCACCATGAAAACAATGGTGGAGGCAGAGTAGTGTGGAAAGAAGGGCACTGGCTTTGGAGGCACTTGGTCCCGTATATGATTCTCTGTCAGTTATTAGTTGTGTGATCTTGAAAAGTTCACTTCACCTGTGGGAGCTTCCATTTCCTTCTCTTAAATTGCCACCCTGAGTATCCATGTCATAGGGCTGTTGTGAGAAGCAGATGAGACTTGCTGAAATGTTTACTATCGACATTCAATATACAGCTTCTCTTTTCTTTCAAAGCTTACTTCAGATCTCCTCCATCTCATGACTTGACCCAACAGAGTTCTTTCCAGATACTTGTTGGTGTGTATTCGCAAAGATTTTTGCCAGCCTATTTAGCACCTTTCTGTGAGTCGTGTTTACCTCTTTTAGGCAGCATGTCACATGTCTTGGCAAGGATGCTGTGCCTTTGTGCCAAAAGGAGGCCCCTCTTTGGAGTGAGATAAACGTGTAAAGTGCCTCCCACATGCCTGGAATATGGCAAGTTCTCAATGAACAGAGGTGGTTATTGTGTTATGGGTGGTAACGGAAGTAGTGATTGGTGTTTGCTATTACATGTTTCTCTTTTAAGGGTCCCTCCATGCCTCATCGGTAATACATCATGAACAGATAAAATATCAGATCGGGTAACTCTTCATGTCTATGTGATATGGGATCCCTTTCATTTCAAAAGGTCGGATGGACCAGGAGCGATCAGTGTTGGAATTTGTAGGGTGTAGCCCCTAGGAAGCCCCTGGGGAGTTATAAGTCTCATACTTGGTTTTTCTCCAACAAATCTTCCTCCAAAAGGTGCATGGAATGTGTCCTACTGAGACTCTCCCCAGAGGAGGGTCCCTGTGCCTTGTTTGGGGCAGGTAAGCTGACTCTTTCTTATGGCTGGGAGCCTACAGATATAGGCTGGCCTCCTCATGGGAGAGAGAACACAATACGATAATGAGCAAGGGAGGAGCCCCAGTGACCAGGGAAACCATGAAAGAAAAAAATAAAGAATTATGAGAGAAGCTTGTCCTTACCATATAATAAAACCTACCATAAAAAGTCAGTAATGCCGGGTATCTGAGTGGCTCAGTGGTTTAGTGGCTGCCTTCGGCTCAGGGTGTGATCCTGGAGTCTCAGGATCTAGACCCATGTCAGGCTCCCTGCATGGAGCCTGCTTCTCCCTCTGCCTGTGTCTTTGCTTCCCTCTCTCTCTCTCTCTAAGTCTCTCATGAATAAATAAATAAAATCTTTTAAAAAAAAAGTCAGTAATGCCTACTGTGTGTACTGGTGCATGGACAGATAGATCAAAGAAGCAGAGCAGAGATCCAGAACACCTAGATACATATAGGAATTCAGTATTTGATAGCAGTGGCCTCTCAAATGAGTCGGGGGTAAAGATGGACTTTCAAATAAATAGTTTTGGGAGACCTGGCAAAAGATAGATATAAAAGTTGCAACTGTACTTCACACAATATACCAGAAAAACTCCAAATGAATTACATTTCTAAATGAAACAATGGAAAACATAAAATGACTAAGAGAAAATTTGCAAAAATTCCTTTATAACCATGTGAACAAAGATCCTCTGTGACTCAAACTTCAGAATCTGTATAAAATAATTATTAAATTAGACTATGCTAAAACAAAAACTTTCTGTATGGCCAGCTCAGTTAATAAAATAAAATAAAAATATCATTAACAAAGTCAAAATGTGAATGTCAAAGAGAAAACATAGTTGCATATCAGAACACAAAGGGCTTATTTCCTTTGATATATAAAGAGTGCCTAGAAATCAAGAAGAAAAAGACCAGCATCTCATAGTAAAATGGGCTGAGACCAGAAAGGGGTATTTCACAGAAAAAGGAATATAACCTATTCTCAACTTCCCTAAAAAGAGAAATATGAGTTAAAATTATACCGAGACACAGGTCTTTCCTCTTGGGTTGGTAAACATTAAAGAACTTGATCCCACACCTCCGTGGAGAGGCTAGCAGGAATCCAAGGCAGTGTAACATAGATAGAGGGGGATTTGGTAACAACTATGAAAATTACAAATGCACTTGCTCTTTACCCAGCATTCCCTTCTTGGAAATTAATTTACCCTGTGGATATATCTGCACACATATGAAATGAAATTAATGTCTGTAATTGTAAGATACCAGAAACATCCCAAGTGTCCATCTAAAGACCAGATAACCAAACTGGGGAGTGTCCCTCAATGGAATACCATGCAGTTGTACTGAAGAAAAACACTATGTCCTGACTGAGGATCTATCTAGAATGTATTGCAAAATGACAAAAGTCAAGTAAAGAATGATATCTAGAGTGTGATATCTTTCCTGGGGAAGTGGGAGACAAATAAATAAATTCACATTTGTTTTTATCTGTATAAAGAAACATCGGAAAGATACAGGAGAAATTAATAAAGAAGTGATTACCCATGGTGGGAGACAGGGAGATGAAATGGATAAAGACACGAGCAGGGAGGCAAGACTTTGCAAATCTGTCCATTTTATATTCTTTTATTTTTTTTATATTCTTTTAATCTGAGCCATGTGAATATCTTACTTCTTCAAAAATCATCCTAAATAAGATGAAGTGCCCACTTCTTGTTTCCCATTTGTACCTTTGTGGTGTGCATTTGTCTGGATGCTGTGCATCTACTGCTGGATGCCACTCAGGCCCCAGAAGGCTCTGGAAGCTAACCTCTCACTGCCTGACGGGGGCCCCATGTTTCCACTGGCCTGCCTATCTCCCTTGGCCTTCATCTCTGCCTGGAGAGGCACATGCCTACCCTGCCTCTAGCCATGACTTCACTGACCTTGGCCCCAGGGGCCCTTGACTGCAGCTGTTGATAGCTAGGCCAGGAGGTCGGGCTCCCTCCCAGGTGACCTCAAAGAGGAAAGGTGACCCCATGGGGAACTTCCCAAGTAGCCAGCTTCCTCTCTAGGAGAACTGAGCCTGGCAGATGGCAGAGTGCTTGGAGCCATGCGGAGCCAAGGTGCGAGGAATTCTGCGGAAGGAAGCTGGCTTGGAGCTCGGAAGCTGGGCAGCGAGGGCTGTGTTGGGGGCCCCGGGGCATCCCCTCACCCTCTCAGCTTCAGAAGGTGGGGTGGGAGGGAGAGGAGGGCGCATGTTTCTCCATCAGGAAGCTTCTGCCTGGGGCCTCTCCGAGCCACTTCCTCGGCAGCCAGTCCATCTGGGCTGGTGCCCGCCGAGCTCTGGGAGCGGGGATATTTTAGATGTGTCAAAAGTGATGAATGTTGGAAAGTGCCATCGGCAGCTCTGGGAACTCACAGTTCATACTGGCAGCTCCGATGTGCCAGGCCCTGGAAGACACTGAACCCCAGAGGAAAGTGGCAAGTCTTTAAAGCAGGCAGCTGCTGCTCACCGTCCCAGGTGCAGGGGCCGCGAGGTGGGCGCTCCAGGGTCCAGGCAGCGCCAATCAGAGAAGGTGTGGATGCAACACGAGTGGGCTCTCGAGGCTGGTGGCAGCCCTGGGGCTGCGGGCCAGAGCGGAGTGGGGGCCACGGCCAGAGGCAGGCGGGGGCTGGAGGTGAGCCCAGGCCTTGGCCCAGGGCGAGGCTGCGACAAGGCCCCAGTGTGTCAGGATTTGAAAACACCCCAGGGAATGCGGTACTAGAACCCAGCATCTACCCAAGCCTCCAAGAGGAGGCTGCCTCAGTATTCTCTCTCTTGTAGGGCCTGGTTTTGCACGTGGGGGTCACTCGCTCTCTGCTTCTGCAGGGAGGCAGCGCCCCTAAGGCACTTGGGGAGCTGGGGGCAGGGGAAGCTGAGCTGGTGGCTGCTTGGAGGGAGAAGGGTGCAATCCCCTGGGGAGGGGCAGGGGTCCAGGTAGGGCCAGTAGGAGGGAGGCTGGTCACAGTGGGGGAGTCGGGATGTGAGCCCGGGGTTCCTGGCCGGGCCAGCCTGGCCCATCTTCCGCAGGGGGACAAAAGGGGCCAGGGGTCGGGGATGGATGGAGAAGCTGGCATTAGCTCCTCCTGCCCCTGCTGTTCTCACCACAACTCTCGTTCTCACCAAGTCCTTTTCTGTTTTCCCCCCAACCTCTCCCACCACCGGGAGACAAAAAGAAGGAGTGGGCGGTCACACTCATCTTTGTCGTGGTCATCAGCAAGGCTTGGGTTTCTTTATCACCCCCCAACTTTGTTGAGGGCTGCCCTGGTCTCTCCATCCTTCTTGGTCCACATCCTCCTCATCCTGCCAGATGCTCTGATGCTCTGCTCCAGCCAGAGCCACTCAGGCGTCCCCATCCTCCCTCCCTCTCTGGCCTCTGAGACTTTGCTCTTGCCGTTCCCTCACCAGGATTTCTCATCCCCCCTTCCCACACCTCAGCCTTGGGCTTGAAGGAACAAGAATGCATGCTTCAGGAACCTTCTGACAGCTGGTCAGGCGAAGAGCCCCTTCTTTGTACTCCCCAGGCCCCCGTGCAGATCCCGAGGGAGGGACTCTGTCTCTTGGCAGGCTTGGCAACTTGGCTCTATGGTGTGTCTTAGGCATTCACGTGGTCCCAGCCCCAGCACAAGGCTGGCACAGAGGTGGGTTATTTGCTGGATTGAGTTAATAGGATCATTTCATGTTTCTGCTCTTCCCAGGGAGAGATTTGTCATGGTGTGCCCATGCTGAGAGGAAGGGAAGGTTAGAGGCAGGGACCCTGCCTTGTGTCACTTCTAGCCCCCTTCGGTGTTATGAGCTGATGGACTACTGACACCGGGATCCCTGCCTCTGTCTCTCTGGGAGTGAGCTGGGAAAAAAGGCACTAACAAACAGATAAGAAGAAAGTTCCAGACATTGTTTGGAATCATGAGTGGTCCTTTGTCTTCAACTCCAAGTCCTCCAGATCCTGAGCCTGTCTTCTTTTCTCTCTTCCCTTCCTCTGTAATGCCTTATTTTCTTTGAAGCCTTATAATTTAGTTCTAAAAACTGCTTTTGTGAAGGTTTTTCTGATCTGGACTGTTGAGATATTAACAGGGGTTACGGGAAGAAATAATTTTGTGGTCAAATAAATTTGAGAAATATATTAAGCAACATTAATCAGGATTCCTCTCGGCCAGACAGAGACGTTAAGCCACCACTTACTGTGCATTTCATCTCCAGTGGGGGCAAACGGTATGCAGTCGTTCTCAAACGCCATTGCTTTGGAGCAGACGGTCCCTGCCCCCCACATTCCTTAGTGTGGCCCTGCATTTCTGGCACTGATACCCCCTGGGACACACTTGAGGAAATCCTGTTGGACAGTAGACAGTTTTGTCATGTGTGCTTCCTGGTAAAGCTGCATTCACACTTGTGTGTGTGTGTATGTGTGTGTATGTGTGTGTGTCTTAGAGGCTGCACTGGGCTAGCCTCTCTAATGAAGGCAAGACCTTATATGTGGGACTCAGGCCTGGCCACTTTGAGACATGCAAGATGCTGTAGGTAGTGACGCAGTACCGTGAGAGCCATGTGAGAGCTGCTGCGATCACTGTGATCATATTCTTGTTAGCCAGAGATGACCACTCCCTCGACTTTTTGGGTGTTTCCTTACCATCTTTTCCCATGCAGATCCTATGGCATGCAGGATTTTACTTACGGATTTTTTTTTTTTTTGAAGTGTGGAGAGTCTGTTGATTAAAATGTTTTTTGCTGTTGATTAAAATTTGTGGGATGAATAGAAATGGGGCCACTTTAGAACAGTATTTTAGCTGGCTGGGAAATGATTTTTTTTTTTTAAATAGACAAGTTGAATTGCTTTCAAATTGTGCTCCCGGCATCCCAAGCCCGAGGGATCTGGGGGCTGTTGCGGGGGCAGGGAGGGGATGCAGAAGTTAAGAGGGAAGGTTCCTGACTGCCCACCTCTGTTTCAATCCAAACAACATTGCCTTCAGTTTTCAACTTTCTTCTGCTTGAGATTCTGTTTGTAGGAGGGGTTCCTTGGATGACATATGTTTAAAACCCACAAATCTAGACCAATCACTTAACAGATTAAAACGAAACAAAAGCTGTGGTGCAGAAAAGTGAAGACACATGTTAATCAATCACACATCTGGATACTGGGTCTAGAACTCGGGGTTGCCAATACCCCACTGCACGCTCTTTCTACATACATGCTCTTGCATTTGCTTATTTCCTGGAGAGAAGAATAAAAGGCAGCAAGGAGCAAATGGCAGCAAAGATGCCCTGCTAACTCCACCGAGAAACAGTTGGGAGAAAGGTACAGAGCAATCCCATCTGCTCCTCGTTTCATCTGTTTCACTGCGGTCCTTCTGTAGGCTGGGCCTTGAAATGTAGAGAAATATATGCTCGCAGTGAGGGCTGCTTCTGCCAAGAATAACTCATAAGTAGACACAGTACAATACCCCGGTCTCCAGTGAAATGAACTGTTTAATCAAAACTGCTGTGTTCTGTAAATAGCCAGTCTATTGATGAAGAGCTCTGCAAATAGGGGCAGCTCCTGAGCAAGCTCCTGAGAGAGTTTGGGGGGAACTAGAGAAGACAGAGAATGGTGGCAGACACCCCTGTCTTGATCACTGGGGTGGGGGTACCTACAGAGGAGGGGGCTAGGTTGAGTTTTATGTCCGTGCCGTGTGCAACACTGTGCCTTTGGTGCAGTGGTTGGGTGGGGCAAAGGGGGCGGCAGAGGTGTTCAGAAGCACCTCTCTCCATCCTTCGCTTGGCCTGGCTGGTTGCAATTGTGGTCCTTTTGATTCCAATGCTGTTAACACTCATCGTGTACCTCCAGTACCCACTCAATTCACTAGCCTCTCACAAGACACTCTGGGGCAGCCAGAGTCATCCTCAAAACACAGGCAGTTTGGTTACAGAGTTTACTTTTTTTAAGGTGATGAAGCTTATGTGTTTATATGGCTTATGCCCAGTAAGGTGCACAAATCCTAAATGGATAGCTTTGTGAATTTCTACGTTTGTAACCAGTGTAGGCACCACCCAGAGCAAGTCAGAGAATATTTCCCCTCCCAGATGGTTCTCCCAAACTTGTCTCCAGGGAATACCACCAAAATGTAATCACTATTCTGATTTCCCCCAGCAGACGTTAGTATTGGCTGTTCCCGAACGTCACGTAAGTGCACTCAAACAGCACGTGGTCTTTTGTGCATGGCTCCCCTTCCTCAATAGTATGTGACATTCATTCGTGTTGTTGCACGTACAGAGCCTAGGCACTATGGTGCCCTACTGCCTTTTGTCAAGTTAACTAACTCCATGTTGCCTTCTGGAAATGTCTCCTTGGGTAAGTGGTTTGGGTAATGCAGCATTGGCTGAGCCTGGGGGCGGGCGGTGGAGTGAAAACACAGAAGGTTAAGTTCAGGGCAGAGCTAAGAAGATAAGCTTTTAGATGAACTCCCAGGTGCCGTGCAATTGCAGTCCCCTGGTCTAGGCTCTCTGGCACAAGCACAAGCTTCTCTTTCACTTCTGTGTTTCTCTTTTTACAGAACAAACTTTATCACCACCACCTCCTCAAACATGCCGGCAGCAGTCTTAGGCATTTAGGGCAGTGGTTTTCAACTGAGGGGCCATCCAGTCCCTTACTCCCTGGAGGGGCCATTTGGCAACATGGTAGTCAATAAGACTTGAGGACTAATTGTTTTTGGTCCTCAAGACTGGGGCAGAGGTTGCTACTGGCATCTAGAAGGTGGAGGCCAGGGATACTGCAAAATGTCCCATAATGCTCAGGACAGCAACATTCGCAGCCTCCTTCCAAATTATATGGCTCAAAATGTCAATGGAGCTGCTGTCAAGAAGCCTTAGTCTAAGGTCAGCACTGAATCTTGGAGGTTGTTCCCTTTTCTGATACAGGAAGAGAAGAAACAGGGCCAATGCGAAGAGCTCTTGACTTAGAGGTAGAAGACCCCTGGAAGTTTAGGCCCTCCTCTGCCAACCAACTACCCATTTGACCTTGTTCAAATCACTTAACCTCTGTGAGGCTCACTTCCCACAGCTTTTTCTGGTAACTGGGCTGCCCGCCTCTCCCGCTTACAGACTTGTCAGGATCCAGTGAGAACGTCAATGGAATTGCTTTGAATTGCTTACATGTTATTATTTTATTTGACTGTGACAGCAGAGGGAGCTTATATGGGTGTTTTTGTGTATAATGTCAGTGCAAGAATATTTTCAGTGGGATTTCTGTCTCCCTGTGTTCAGTTTCCAGGGCCATACATAGTCTTATTCTCGCATTTGTATGGGGAAGGACCACATCTACAAAGGGTGTTTCCTGGAACTGTGGGCAGGGCTTCAAATGTCCCTGTAATTCTCCGAGGTTGCGGTTCTCAACACAAGAACTTGTAGTCTTGAAATTCTCTTTTGAATTCTTGTGAGACCTCCCAAAGGGGTTCGCTTCAGAAAAGCAAGGTATTTTTAGTGCTGAATCTTGGGTTCAATTTTGTCACACGAGAGGCTGAGAGCCATAGGCCGGCCATCCTAGGTGAGGATATGGAATGTTACGACAATGTTTGACAGCATTTTGTTCAGATTAGTGTGTCACACCATGGAGAGTAGAGAGGAGTACAACACCATGTGAGGAAGAGGTAGAGGTCCGGTGCTATGCAAAGCTGGTGCAAGAAAATGGTAGGCATTTATTAGAGCATTGGAGGATTGTGCTTTGTGAGTCAATAAGAGGATGAAGTGAGGCAGTAAATAGTTCTATTCAAATACAATGTCGAAGGGAGACTCAGTGTGGTAATGAATAGTGTGGAACATGAATAGCTGGGCATCGTACTGTAATTATTAATAATACAAGCAATGTTGTTGGGAATCTTAATACAGAGTTGTGATGGGCTGAATCTTTTTAAGTGAGCCACCTCAAATTCTAGTATTCAAAAAGTGTATAGCAAAGGACTTCTGCTTGCAGAAGAGAGAAGAGGTTTATCTTCTCACCTTAGACAACTGGACAAAATATATGAAATGACAGTTATCAAATATTTGGTAATAAGCAACACTGGACAGTGAACTTGAGAAAGGGGAAGCAAAAGAGCAGAGCTCTACCATTGCCCCAAGGCCTAGCTCAGTTTGCAACCTGGGGAGTTGTTTCCAGTGCATGCCCCCCCCAGGGGGGCAAGGGACACAGAATTGGGAGTCTCACTTCAGGCTGCCTGAGCTTACAGAGAAGAGCGTTGGAGAGGAGAGAGCCCCAGAGATGTGCAGAGGGTCCCCTTGAGTTTTCAGTTGATAGAGATGAGCACAGATGTGTGAAGTTGGGGAGAGAATGACCTGAATGGAGCAGGAGTACAATCCCCAGGCACTTGGGGAGCTGGGAAGAGTTTGTGTTCTCACCAGCAGAGTGGAAAAAAAAAACCTCTGTAGACATAGGACATTGGCTAGAATACTGAAAAAGTTATCACTCAGAGCAGAGCAAATCAGCTCTTCCACTAAAGGTTATTCTGATTCCACCTTACAAAAGTTTTATAGCAAGTCTCAAAAGGATCAAATGATTCTCAAATAATTTAACTGCATCAAGAACAAAGCTAAAGAATATTTAAGATGATGCAAAGATATCTGGCACCAATGAGGTAAAATTCTTACGGTCTTGCAAGTAATAGAAAATTACCGGGCATGCAAAGAAGCAGGAAAATACAACCTATAATGAGGAGAAAAATCAATGAACTGAAACCAACCTGGATATGATACAGATGATAAAATCAGTAGACAAGAACATTAAAACAGTTGTTATAACTGTATTCCACATGTTCAAGAAGGTAGGAGGAAATATAAGTATGGTGGGAAGAAATATAGAAGATATAAAAAAAAATCAAAATTGAACTTCCAGGTTGACGAAATGGTGTCTGAGACGAGCAATACATTGGGCAGGATTAAGAACAGATCAGCAATGCGGAGGAAAAGATTAGTGGACTTGAAGGCATAGCAATAGAAACTATCCACAATGAAACGAAGAAAGACTCCAAATAAAAGAACAGTGCATTAGGGAGCTTGGGGGTAATTTTAAGTGGCCTCATATTTGTGTAATTGGAGATTCCAAAGGGGAAGAAAGAGAGGCGGACAGAAAAAAAATGTCTGAAGGAATAATGGCAGAAAATTGTAAATTTGTTGGAAACTGTAAACACATAGATCTAAGAAGCTTGATGAATCCCAAGTATAGGAAAAATGAAAAACAAAAACAAAAACAAAAAAAACCACACACACACACACACACACACACACCAAGGTACAGTATCATCAGATTGCTTAAAACCAGTGGTAAAGAGAAAATCTTAAAAACCGCCAGAGTAAATAGCCACATTGCATAAAAGGAACACAGATGAGAATTTAACAGACATCTCCCTGGAAGTAATGCAAGCCAGAAGACAGTGGAGCAACATCTTTAAAGCTCAAATAGACATGTGCAGCCAACTCTGTTGCCTTGGGACAAATGTAAGTTGGTAGGTGCTGGGACGGACTCATTCCCAAGGCCTAGCTCGGTATGAGTAGGAAAGTCAAAGCACTGAGGCAAAACTATGAAAGCAGTAAAGACATCGGGGGTCACCAGGAGCCAGGGAGAGGGAAAGATGAATAGGTGAGCACAGAGGAGTTTTAGGGCAGTGAAACTACTCCGTACGGTACTACAGTGGTGGACACCTGTCATTATACATTTGTCCAATTCCACAGAGTGAACAAAGCCAAGAGTGAACCCTGATGTGAACAATGGGCTTTAGGTGATAATGATGTGTTTGTGCAGCTTCATCAGTTATAACAAGTGTCCCACTCTGGTGGGGGATGTTGCTAATGGAAAAGTTTGTGCATATGTAAGGGCGGGGGCACATGACAACTCTCTTGTTCCTCTCAATTCTGCTGTAACCTAAAAGTGCTCTCAAAAATAAATGTTTATAGGGGTGCCCAGGTGGCTTAGTTGGTTAGGCGTCTGACTCTTGATTTTGACTCAGGCCATGATCTCAGTGTTGGGGGATTGAGCCGCATATCTGGCTCCATGTTGGGTGTGGAGCCTGCTTAAGAGGGTTATTCTGTGCCCCTCTTCTCTAAAAAAAATAAAATTAAAAAAAAGTTTATTAATTAAAAAAAAGTACTGACATGTGATGGCCAGATGAAGATTATAGCCCCGTGCCTACCCTTTTGAGAGAATATGGAGAAGAGAGAGTACTGGGAGTTTCACGATGATGCTAAGCTAGTTCCACAAAAAGAGGCCCAAGTTCCAGAACACATGTTCCCTCTGCTATACATTCCCAGCTCAGTGAATGACACCCCCAAACTTTGAACTTCAGGCACTAGATTCTTATATCTCTTTAACCCTAACTCCTACTGATTTTATCTCCAAATGCCTCAATTTGCTTCTCTTCCTTTAATCCTAGTTCGAATCCAGGCCCTCAAAACCTCTCAGAAACTCGCTATTTGACACTGGAGATGTCATGTTACCCCTCTGGGCCTGTGTTTGCCCTTCTATAAAACAGGATGATTGCTTGGGTGTCTGGGTGACTCAGTTGATTAAATGTCTGCCTTCAGCTCAGGTCATGATCCTGGGTTCTGGGATGGAGCCCTACATTGGACTCCCTACTCAATGGGGAGCCTGCTTCTCTCTCTTTCTCCCTCTGCCCCTCCCCACTGCTCATTCTCTCTCTCCCTCTCTCTAAAATAAATAAATAAAATCTTAAAAAAAAAAAAAAGAGGATTGCTTATGGTTCTTCCAGGGTTCTTTTTGCCTTTTTTTTTTTTTCTTTCTTCTTTTGAAGTCTGGGTTTCAATGATATTTTAGGACATGTATATAGAGAGACCTCTTTTATTTCACACTAATGAAGCTAGATTCTGATGTGGTTATGTCCAGAGAGGAGCAAGTTATAAGTTCAAATGTGTCCTGCACAGAGTATTTGCTGAATAAATAAATAAAGGGGAGTTTAAAGCAAAACAAAAACAAAACCAAGGAAACCCCCAACCAAACTCAAATAATTATAGTCTGCAGAACAGGCTTCCGTTTGGGGTAGGCTGGATGATGACTCTTCACCAAAGATGCCCACGCCCTAATCCTCAGAGCCAGTGAATTTTATCTTATATGGCAAAAAGGATCTTGCAGATTTGATTAAGTTAAGGATCTGGAGATGGGGAGATTGTCCTGCATTGTCTGGATGGGCTCAGTACAGTTGAACAGGTCCTTGTAAGAGAGAGGCTGCAGACTTTGAAGACGTTGGAAGGGGCCATGAAGCAAGGAATGCAGATGGCCTGTAGAAACTGAAGGAGACAAGGAAATAGAGGTTTCCTCTTCTGAGCCTCTAGAAGAAACACAGCCCTCTCGATACCTTGATTTTAGGACTTCTGAATTCTAGAACTGCAAGGTAATAACCTGTATTATTTTAAGCTGATAAATCTATAGTGATCTGCTACCGAAACAATAGGAAAGTAGCCCAGTCCCTGTTTCCCTATTAACTTCTTATATTTAACTGGAAAGACATTTAGTCTTCCTGGGTCTCTGTTTTATTTTCAGCCAAGTAGGGTTAAAACTATCTCTCCTACATGAGGCAAACGTGAAATGAAATAGTACACAAAGCTAGTAGAAATACTAGGAACACCACTTCCAATGCCAGTCTTACGAGCGCTGGTTATTACTTCTAATGTTGTGCAAATTCCTTACCGACACTGTTTCATTCACACTCCTCAACAATCTTAACGAAGTAGAGATAGATCATTGTCCATCTCTACCAGATGGAAAACCAACACTTAGAAAGGTCGAGAAGACTTGCTCAAGGTCACACCGCTACGAGTGGAGGAAGCTAGAATTCCGTCTTGGGTCTGTCTGTCTGCAAACAGGTGCTCTTGCTCACTTTGTTGTCCCGGCAATTATAAATTTATGTAAATGGGGACCATTACAATGATCATTATTGCTGTACCCCTCTGTTATCCTTCTCTCTTCATTCCTCTCTCCTGTAACAACATCTGAGTGCTCCACTCATCATATTCCAGCTTGTCACCGGCTTGTCACAGAAGTGATTGAGATGCTACTAATTCAGCATTACGACTTTCTGGCTGGGCGAGGTTGGCAAAGGCTGGGGAGCTGTTTGTTTATCTGAGAGCAAATGGCTCTGAGGTTTGGAAACGGGGACGCCCCTCCCACCCAGCCCAAGAGAGATGCGGTTGCATATGGTGAGGACTGCGCTCAGCCATTCGTGAGTGGGAGCCGAGACAGGGCCCAGATGCTGGCTGCCTCGGGGTCTCTGCAGACTGCTTAGTGGCACAAGAGTGACCGCCGGGGGCTTCCTGGAGGGGCTGTGCTATTTGAATACGTCATATTTTTCTTTTTATAAAGCATGCTAATCGCAGCCAGTTTTCCAATCCTCTTTCCCCTTCATTCAGCTATCTGCTTCCTCTTCCTTTTTCTTTTTTACCTTTGATTTTTAACGCTTCCCCCCATTGTTCTGAGATCTGTTTGTTTTTAAGGGGTTGGCCTGGCTATTAGGAATCAGGGCCACGGGGCCTACTCTGCATGAGCTGCACGGTTGGCTTTGAAGGCTGTTGAGAATTATTTGGATTAATCAAATTCATTCTAGTATTTTCCCTCGTTTCTGATCATCAAAGAGCTCAGAAAGGTTTGAGCTGGTGCAGAATTTCTCCTAGTCTGTCCTTGGGAGCAAGTGTCTGGAACGGGGTCGATCTAAAAATGTTTTCTGAGTGAAGCCCTGTTAATGGGGCAGGCTGCAAATTCACATCAAGAGAGTGTCAGCTTTCAAAACAGCTTCTTGGCAGAGCGGGATGTGGAATTTTAGAGAAATCTGAATCTGCTAAGCTTCCATTAAATGAACTCCTTGATTCCAGGCTGAGCCAAGTGGAATCTGGGGGTTGTAGGCTGTGAAAGAATTGACTTCTTCCATGTTAGGATGCCTCAGAAAGGTCTTTGGGGATGAGACAGTCATCAGTTTGGAGTTTTTGTTTTCGTTTTCCTTTTCTGTGCTGCTCTGTGTCTTCTTTTCTATGCATTTGTTTTTTGGATGTTTGTTTTGTTTTGGTTGGTGTTTTCTGTTTTGCTTAGTTTACTGGAGGTCAAAGATGGAACTTTTGCAGTGGGGTCTGCAGGATGTTGTGGCGTGAGCCTCACTGGGATAGGTCCTCTTTTATGCCTGGCTCACTTCCTCACATTGACTGTGAGCAATTTGAGGACAAAGACAGAGGCCATGATTTCCTCTTTCATCCCACACCCCCCGCCTGATACTCTGCGCAGCCAACCCTCAGCCCCTGTTTGTTTTGGGACGCATGCATCTGCCACCGCTCCAGTTACGTGGCCAGGCCACTCGAAGATACGATAGGACAGGTCTAAGCCTCCATCTGCTTTTTTTTTTTTTTAAATTTTTTTAAATTTTATTTATTTATGATAGGCACACAGTGAGAGAGAGAGAGAAGCAGAGACATAGGCAGAGGGAGAAGCAGGCTCCATGCACTGGGAGCCCGACGTGGGATTCGATCCTGGGTCTCCAGGATCGCGCCCCGGGCCAAAGGCAGGCGCCAAACCGCTGCGCCACCCAGGGATCCCTCCATCTGCTTTTTTAAAAGACTGTTGGATCTAGAGAAGTTATCCCCACAGCCTTCGATCCTTGCGGCTTTTCCAGGCTGTCTCCTGGTCTTTCATTCACGTTCCTTCCTGGCTTCTCTCCTGGCTCCAAGACCCTATCCTCATTTTTCACATCTATCCCTGCCTCTCATTTAGATGGCCTTTTCTCTCTTAAAATCAACCATAAGGGAAAGGAAGGAAATTGAGTCGGGAAAAAATTAGAGAGGAAGACAAACCATGAGATATTCCTTACTCTGGGAAACAAAACAAAGGGTTGCAGAAGGGGGGGGGGGGTGGGTAAGGGATAGGGGCATTAAGGAGGGCACTTGATGTGATGAGCACTGGGTCTTATATGTTGGCAAATTGAATTTAAATAAAATATAAAAAATTTTTTAAAAAGCAAAATGAAACAAATAAAAAAAGCCTAACTCAAACTTTTTTTTTTTTTTAATTCAGAAAGGAATACATGTTCATTGTAGGAAACTTAAAAAATAGAGAAAGACACTGGAAGTATAAAGAAAAAGACCTGAAATAACCTGTAATCCCGTCATCAGAGATAACCATCGTATTATGGTTTCTTTTGAGTCTTTAAAATGTGACATGTCTGCATGTGTGCGTATATGTAGGTGTACATAAATATATACATATGTCTTATTTACGGTCCTGATGTTACAACTTAATATTTCGTCTTGGACATTTCCCCGCAACATCACTAATTGGCTTCAATGGCGGTGGACAACTCCAGTTGTGTGGCTGTTCTGGAATTCTTTGACCAAAAAAAAGCCCACTTTTTTTTTTCCCTTCCAAATGTAAACAGCACTGTGATGCAGTTCTATTTATGGGCCTCTTTCTACATCCCGGATGAATACCTTTTTGAATGAATTCCTGGAAGTGGAATTAATAGGTTAAGTGCCCTGAACTTTAAAGACTCTTAATACATATTGTCACTGTCTGTTCTCCTGACTCTAGCCTTACTGCTCTTAGTTTTACAAACCACGAACAGACTGTGCTTGTGACCATGGTGGGCCCTGCCTGTCACAAGTCAGCCACACCTATACCTTTCCCATGGGAACCTAAACCCTGGGGGTATGGTATTTATCATTCATGTTCCTGTAGCATCTGCCATCCTCACTGGAGAGCCCCAGGGTAGCTCAGTGAGATGAGTTATTGCCCACATTTCCTGAAGTTCGTGCCTTGCATTTAATGAGGATTTGGGTACTTTCCTTTTACCACGCTCCCTCCCCAGGAACTAGAAAAGAATAAGGGAGGAAGACTGAGGATACCTTTGAGGTGGATCGACAGCTTGGAAATCTCAGCCAGAATTCCATATGAATGTGGATGATCACTGAATTCATATTTTGCACCATTTCATGTAGTGCAGAGGGAAAGCAGGATGGGCAGTCAGGAGTCTTGGGTTCTAGTTTTGATTCTGCAGGCATTAGCTGAGTGACCTTGCGGGGGAGTGGGAGTCTCTTAACCAATTCCAACTGCCTCCCCCATCTGTAAAATATGCGTCATAATAATGCCTTCCAGGTGTGGTTGTTGAGGTGCTGAGATGAGATATTGTGTGTCAGTGCTCTGTATGCTGAGGTATACCTGGAGGGGAGTGCTGTTGTCTGTATGGACTCCATCTGAAATGCCCCTCACCATGTGCCATTCTCACTATATTTCAGGTCAGCTGTCTGTGGGCCTTTGGGCCACTGAGTTTGGGTCTGCCTGGTGCAGGTCATCGGAAACTGGACTAAGTGGGATAGCCATTTGTGTGGGTATAGTTATTTCTGCAGACATGGGAAAGTTTCTAGTAGGGAGCCACGGTCCCAGGCCTGCTCCCCCAGTGGCCTTGTGACCTTTGCTGACTCATGTAACCTCCTCAGAACCTCGGCTTCCTCATCTATGAACTGAATGACAGCACTGAAGTGAACAAGGTCCTTGCATTCTGAGGTGTGTCCAGATGTCCTGCTGAGGCAGGGGCAAGTTGGAAAACAGAAAAACAAGGGAAAAAGCTATTTATTGAGTACCAGCTATGTGCCAGGGGTTTCATTGATATCCTCTCATGTAGTCACTGATTCCTTCATTCATCAATTCATGTATATAACATAGGGAGAATGAAAAGAATATACATATATTAAGAAGTTACATGCTAGGCTAGATACTAGGAATAAAACCGGAAATAAAATAGACAAGGTCAAGGCTCATGACTTTATAACAGCACTTTATATGAGATAAGAATTTTGTTAACTCTTTAGCACAGTGCTTGGCACATGGAGGGTTTGGCTTTCTATTCTTCGTTCACATGCCCATAGATTAAAGAAACGAATGTAAGTTTTTTTGTGGTTGGGACAGTGAGGAGACTCAGGGCAACATGCAGGGCATCATTTTTCTCTATGGGAATGATGCGGGTGAAGAGACAATCTTCCCTATGAAAGCTGTTCTCTCTGCTGCAGAAGAGCCTGTGCAAGCCTCAGATGAGCATAGGCTGGGCTGCAGCAGGTCACACAACCATGATTCGAAAGGAGGCTTTCTCTGCTCCCTCTCAGCTTGGGTCAGTACTCAACATGCTGTGGGCACACCTCTGTGCCGCTCGGCTGGCTGGTTATTTACCTGGGAGGAGAATTCAAGGTGCCAGCAAGTCTCTGGTTAGGAAGCTGCAGGAGGTTGTTGAGCCAAAGAGAACGTGCCTGTCCTCCGTATGGTATGTCTGTGCTGTCTTACCAAGGCAGGGCCAGACTGGAAGACAGAGATATAATAAAGTGCCCATTCAGTGCAGAATGCTAAGAGTCAGGCATTCTGCGAAGTAATTTCATTCAATCCCCCAACAGCCTCGCATGGGAGGCTTTAGCACCTCACTTTAACAGATGGAAGAGCGGAGGCTCAGCCACTTGCTCAGTGTCCCCCAGCCAGTCAGTGGGAAAACATGGATTTGAAATCAGGCCTGTCTGGTACTAGGAAAATCCTAACAGCGAGCCTTCACGGTGTGGTACCCTTGGTCCCAAGTAGGTGCTATTCCTTGAAGGACAGCTGAGTCAATCTGGGGATGAGCACTGAGTTAGGGAAATACCCAGGAATTTCCTTGCTCCTTATTTCTCTTAATGCTCTTTTGGCCATTTCACTACTTCTTTTCTCCAGCCACAGAGGCGGAGTCCCCTTATATAAAATGTGCTAGTAAGAATAGCACACGGAGTGGACAGCCCAGTTTGGAGTGCAAGCTTTGCATCCGTAAGAACAGTACACATACAACTCCACTCTAACACGTGGGGAGGGAAAACTAGTGTGTAGACGGAGAAGAGGTCTGGAGCAACTAGAATCCTTCATGATGAGGTACAATTGACTATACAGGCTGGTGCAACAGGAGAGAACAATGGGAAAGAATAGTCTACATCCATTTAACTGGAAGGTTTAGCAAATCAAAGTACAGGGCTTCCAGTTAGATATGAATTTCAGATAAGTAATGGATACTCTTTTTTAATATGAGTATGTCCCATACAGTATTTGGGACACACAAATCAAAATGTATCCATTATTTATCTGAAAATCAGATTTAATTGAATGTCTCGTATTTTATCTGGCAACCCCAATTTACACCTCGCCTGGCTTTGAGGTCACATGACCTACTTAAGTAAATGAAAGAGTCCTGAGTTGGGCTGTGGTCTTTGTCCTGACCTGGTGCTCTGGGGCAAGTCACTTGTCCTGCCTGGCTTGACTTTTTTTTGTCTGTCAATGGAGCTTACTTAGTATGTGCATCCTAGATGTTATAAAAAGAATACTAAATACTATCACACATAAAAAGATTAGCTATTGAAAGGGAGCTCTGGAGGGGCGTTCTAGGTGTTTGAACGTAAGGAAACTAATATAGCAGCAGGCATATTGGCTATGGGAAATTAACCAGTATATTTATCAGTATACTGGTAAATTTGAGGTTCACTTAGTTCTAAACTCCTGGAAATCACTTGACCCAAACTATCCTTTGGTTTGAAGGGATTTGTGGCATTTCTGCAAAATACATGGTTGCGAATAACACCAAGATGAGGCATAGGACAATGCCAGAGAATGACACACTCAAGCTAAAGAGGGCAGAAAAGTGAGATTTGTCTTCTCTGAATCGGGTATTCATTCCCTTCCCCTCATAATTATTTACTATTGAGTTTCCTTGTGGGTGGTGATGCCAACGGGCATTGTCTTTAACTAGAATAATTAGACGATATTAAACTCTACATATTTATCAGGATGAAGTATAATAAATATTTATATAATTTCCAAATTATTTTTTATTATAAAGCTTGCTGGATGTCAGGTTAGCTATGTGTAGGACTTGCTTGTGGCCTCATGATGTTGTTATGAGCTTCTAAGAAGACCAGGACCAGGATCCCTGGGTGGCGCAGCGGTTTGGCGCCTGCCTTTGGCCCAGGGCCTGGAGACCCGGGATCCAATCCCACGTCGGGCTCCCGGTGCATGGAGCCTGCTTCTCCCTCTGCCTGTGTCTCTGCCTCTCTCTCTCTCTCTCTCTCTCTCTCTCTTTCTCTCTGTGTGTGACTATCATAAATAAATAAAAATTAAAAAAAAAAAAAAAAGAAGACCAGGACCTTACAACCAGGGACGAAATCCTCCCAGGATCCAGAACACCTTCCCATCTCAGGTCTCTATGCTAGCTCTGCCCTTTGCCTGAAGTGCTCTGCTGGGTCTTTCCAGGGCTGGCTTATCCTCAACTCTACCTACCTTCTCAGGGAGGCCTTCCTTGACTTCTCTGTACAAATTAGGTTGTTCTGTAATTCCCTATTAGCATTTTGCTGATTGTTTCATGACATTTTTCAAGACGTGGAATGATTTTGTTTCGCTTACTTGCTTCTGACGGTATTTCATTGACCCTAACATGTCATGGTTAGTATGATACACCATTGCTTTATATACCACTAAAAAGGAAAAAAAAGGCAGCTACAAATTAAGATGTAACATGATGCCTTAATGATAGTCCTGTGTCATGCATGAATCGGTCACAGTAGCCTCTCATTGCTTTGAGATTTCTTTCGTCTCTTCTGGAGGTTTGGCATTTTTCCTCCTGCCAGTTGCTTTGCTTAGAGCGTAATGGACAGTCCTTTTGCACATGCATCGGTAAAGCACTGTTCCCTATACTGTGATTATCTTCCCATAAAACACTTGTTTGTTACTTTGTAAAAAATTATGGGATAACTGTCATTTCTCCAATAATAAATGTCAGATGTATGCCTTCATATCATCTCCAACTCTTTTTACATGCAAATCATAGATTAGTCTTTGGAAAAAGATTTTAACTGGCAATGAAGCTTGACCCATGGAGTCCCAACCATGCACAAAACTCAGTTGAAGTGATGATAATATGAGCACTTCTGATCAATCTCACAGCCACGGCTTGGCCCCAGCGTTTGTAAGATATCTTTTAATTTTGAACATATTTTAAATATGAAGAACTGCATGCTTTGGAATTGATGAAATAAAGTGTCAGCACTACCAGGGAGCTGAGTTCTTGTCTGTTGTGTCTGCCACTATGGGCCCAGCACCTAGTGCATTCTTGGTATATGGAAAGTTCTCGATAAATATGTGTCCAATGAATGAAGGAATTTTTTTAGTATATGTGCTGCCAAAGCGAGCACTGAAGGAATTAATAGAATCCTATACTTGTATATTTTTGTTAACTGTGGAATTGATTGAAATCTTATGGAAATAAAATAGTATATAAATAGCTCTGCTGTTTTTAAAAACTCCTTTGTTCTGAATTCATGTAACTGGTGATACCAATTACAAGGACTAAGTTTTGACGGGAAAAGATATGGTCGACTCCCATTGATGGAATTCTCATTATCACACTAGGAAGTATTTGCATATAACACTTCTCAGTTTCCGAATACAGACATTCTATCAGGTGGTGACAGGAGTGATTCTTGATCACCAGGCAATGTAAGCTGGGGCGTATAGGAGTCAGGGCTGCTTCCCTGTGAACAACGTGGTAAAACACTCAGAGTCCATGAGGACCCCGGCTTGCTGAGAACTGGCAAGTCACAGTATGACTTTTATGCTTTAGAAAGGCATGGAAAAACTAGGGTTATGCCAGTGATGGCAAGAAATGAACTTTGAAGGAGAATATATATATTTACTGAACACCTACTAGGCTGGCATGTATCATGTATTCCTCACACAAACCCTTGGATTGGATGGCATTACTTCCCTTGCACACGGGGCAACTGACACTCAGAAGGAGTCACCTTTCCATGGCTAGTGGATGGCTCGTCTAGAATTCTAGTCTAAGTCTTTTTGATTCTCTAGCCACAACTTTGTCAATCACTCTTCACTGACTCAGAAAACCCGAGATTTGTGGAATGCCCAACAGAAGTTACGGATGTTTGGGAAGACTTGGGCCAACAATGCAATTGGGATAACAAATGTGGCTCATCATTTGGAAAGAAGGAAAGGTGTTGAATCTGGTATATTCTATCCTATCTGAACCATTGGCTATAGACTGATGTATTTCCACACAACACAGAGGAACACCTGTGGATTTGAGTAAATAGCAAAGAGAGGATTCTGATAACATGTCCCCACCATCCCCCACATATCTTCTTTATTGTACTTCACTTGGCTTGATTTGGTTCATTAGTCCTTTTGGCAGTTACCAAAAGAATTATCACACGTGATCTGCTTTGATTTAGGACTGGACACAAATGCTCTGGGGTGTCGTGAAGGGAGGAGGACTGGCTGCCACTTGCACTCAAGAGAGAGTAGGGCTGAGAAGCCAGGGAGGAAGAAAGGAAGATGCGTAGAATGGTGAGAAAAAGTAGCAAGAGTGAAGGGTTAAAACCCCACAGTTCTTTCACCACGGTCAGGACATGTTGATTGGTTCTTCACACATGGGGCTGGACAAGGAGCAAGAAAGAATGGGGAGAAAAAGGCATTAAAGAAGCCAGGACTAATGAGAACCTTTTCAGAAACAACTTCAGCCTTAAAGATGCTCCCTCAGCTCCCAGCATTGCATCTGGGGAAGAATACAGCTTCATTTCAGAGCAAAGGTGATGCATACAAGTGTTCCCATATTAACACATTAGTTCAAAGGAAAGGGGGTGGGCAAGAAACAGAAAAGCAGGGAGCTAGGAAAGGCATTTCCCATTTTACAAAGGTGTGTTAAGGCTGCCCTCGCCACCCCCCCCCGCAGTGACCACTGAGCACTAGCCTGTGCTCAGATCACTTGTCATGAAAGGAACTGGCCGGACTCCCTACTGCTTTGGGGCTGCTGGGCTTCACTGACAAAAGGGTGGCAGTACCTGGTAGAGTCTAAGTTTTTTTTTTTTTAAGATTTTATTTATTTATTCATGAGAGACATAGAAAGAGACAAGAGAGAGAGAGGCAGGGGATCCCTGGGTGGCGCAGCGGTTTGGCGCCTGCCTTTGGCCCAGGGCGCTATCCTGGACACCCGAGATCGAATCCCGCGTCGGGCTCCCGGTGCATGGAGCCTGCTTCTCCCTTTGCCTGTGTCTCTGCCTCTCTCTCTCTCTCTCTGTGACTATCATAAATAAATAAAAATTAAAAAAAAGAGAGAGAGAGAGAGAGAGAGGCAGAGGGAGAAGCAGGCTCCATGCAGGCAACCCAAGGCAGGACTTGATCCTGGGGACCCAGGATCACGCCCTGGGCTGAAGGCAGGCACTAAACCGCTGAGCCATCCAGGGATCCCCTAGAGTCTAAGTTTTAAAGCTACTGGTAAACTGCCCTTTCTGCAATCCAGAATTCCAGAAGCTGAAATTCATCCCAGGGACCACTACTTTCTGCTTATTTTAGGAGGTGCCGCTTTGGTGAACCCTTTTGGTTATCCAAGTAAGGCAAGTACGTGTACTTTTCTGGGAGTGAGAGGAGAGGTGTGATTCAAAGAAGTAATGCAACCATAGATATGTCATGTGACCAGCAGGCAGAGGACAGGTCACACTTCAAGTATAGGGGTGATCCCAATTGTATGTTTAATAGTGAGTTCAGTCAAGCCAAGTTAGTGTGGCTTATACTGATTTAATTTTTTTTTAAGAGACAAAAAAGAAAGTAGATATACTTTTCACTTTTGGTTAAAAAGACACTTGGGAAGGTAAGAGAAAAAAAGAAGGGATTCCAAACAGTTTCGCCATAGTGAAAACCAATTTTGTTTCTGAGTGGATGGGTACAGGTAAACACGGTGGTGTTTGCTTGGTTGGCCCCACACGCCCGTGGTGTCTGCCTGCAGCAGAGGTGGGGGGTGGAGGAAACCAGCAGGGCTTGGGTGGGAGTCGAGAAACAGCCAGCTTGGCGCGGAGCACAATACGAGCCTGTGTCCCTAGGAAGAACACTACTGCTTTATCGGGGGGCCTCTCAGTGGTTTGTATCATCTGGAGAAAAAGAATATTGCCGCCTGCATGGGTTTCTCAGAAGCTAGGGGCTTGGATTCGGAGTTGAGGGCAGTTGACTGGGAATGTAGGGGGAGTGGAAGGTGCCTGGGTCCCCTTTCTTGTGCCTTTTCTTCAGGCCCCCGCCCTGCTCAGGGCCTGTCCCTCCAGCAGAGGCTGTCCTGGAACAGCTGGTCGAGTGTCTTTTGTGGAAATGTGCCCTTTCAGTTGTGGCAGAGCTGAGCCAGTGTGCCAGTCCCACACAGGCTGGGTGTGGCTTCTATTTCTGGGTTGTGGCCTAGCCATGGTTTTAAAGATCAATGAAGGCAGCAAAACAACACCCTAGTCCCCAACGATGCCATGGGCAGTGTGGCCATCTCTCTCCTAGATGGTCTCTCCTCTCTGGGGCTAAGGAGAGCCCAGTTCTAAGGCACAGGTCCTGGGGATAGGAGTCCCACCCAGGTGTTTGTGTGAGACCAGAGCAGGGCAGACAGGTGATACAAGGGGGGCAGGTGCTGTAGAGCGGTCCAGGAGCAATCGAGGCAGGGCGCATTCCATGAGGTCAGGGTCAAGGGAAATGGATTGCAGCTGAGGTGGCATTCCCTCCAGACTGGCTGTGTCAGGAGACTCTGAGAAGTTGGAGTCCTCTCTCGGAGACCTGGGTGGGGGCTGGCCAAAGGAGGCAACAGCCACCTGCCGTGAATGAGGGGCTCCAGGGGCTGCATGGCCCTGGCTCCCGCAGAGCTGACGGGCGGCCTGTAGCCCTGCAAATGCGATCTGAAGTGCCGGGAATGGAAGTGGATGCTCAGCGATGGGAGTGATGGTTTTGGCCTTGGACTGTTGGTTTGGGTGGAAACTGGCTGGAGAGCTGGACATTAAGCAACTTGAGCTTGTTCCAAGCCGACTGACCTTGGGGTGAGGGGACTGGCAACCATGTCACCTGAGGACCAGCTGAAGGCATAGTTAGCCAAAGAAGAGAAAAGCTGGTATGAGGCTGGGTGGAGTATGAAGGAAACACATCTTGGTACAATAAAGGGAAGCAATTCTAATGGCAATGGATTGGGTCATGTGAACAGTCTACTTTTACACTCACTCATGGAATGTCATCCCACCTCATAGAGATCCCTGCCCACCAGACTTCCCGTCCAGCAACTGCTGAGCACCTACTATGTGCCAAGCCCTGTTGGAAACACTTTTTTGTATGTTATATCATGTAATCCTCTCAACCACCCTATGAAGTAGATCAGTCTTTCATTACTCCGCCCTTTAAAGATGAAGGAGCTGAGGCTCAGGACTGTGTGACCTGCAGAGGCCACCTGGTTAGTGAGAAGCGGGGAGGGTGGAGGTGAGGGGGCTCTATGTGTGTGTGGCCCTGGGAGCAGAGGCTCAGGTCAGGTCAGCACCTGAGTCTATGTCTCTTTGCACCAGTCCAACCCTGGCCTAGTACCCAAATAGCTTTCTAGTGGCTTTCCTGCCTGTTCGGTCCCTTCTGACTCAGGGACTGGTCTTCTCTTGCAGCTTGTCACACCAGGCTTTCCTGAAGAAAGTTGGGGACCCTCTGATGACCAGCGTCTGAGCAATTTTCCTTCTCTGCCTCAGTGGATCCTCTAGCATCTGTGTGGCTCTGGTTTGGAAGCCTCACATGAATTAAAATATCTGACTATGTGAGCTCTAGTCTTCCTCTGACTGTGCTTGTGTCCTTGGTGCCACCTAAGAACTGGGAGATCATTTCTTGGCCATCAGAAGCATGTCAGGCCTTATAATTTCTATTTATATATTTATTTTATGGAATGGGGAGGGGCAGAGGGAGAGAATCTTCAAGCAGACTCTCCACTGAGTGGGGAGCCCAACATGGGCTCGATCCCAGGACCCCTGAGATTTTGACCTGAGCCAAAATTAAGGGTCAGATGCTTAACCAGCTGAGGTGCCCCCCACAACAGGCCTTACAAGACAGGGTACAGCTCGCCTGGCTCTCCTGGTGTTGAGTTAACAGGGCCGTTTGATTCCCTTGTAGTACTTAGAGGTCAGTTCCTCTCGGTGTGCAGCTTTCTGGTGACAAGGACACTGATGTTTGATGGTGACATGTTATTTTGGTCTCATTTCTGACAATGGCAGAAATTTCCTGTCTTTTGATACCTTTGAAACTGCCAGGAGAAGGAGAAGGGGAAAACAATCCAAAATTTGTTCTTGACAACCAAAAAGCTAGAAGATGGCGTGCCTGGGTGGCTCAGTGGTTGAGCATCTGCCTTTGGCTCAGATTGTGATCCCAGGGTCCTGGGATCGAGTCCTATATTGGGCTCCCTGCAGGGAGCCTGCTTCTCCCTCTGCCTATGGCTCTGCCTCTCTTTCTCTGTGTCTCTCATGAATAAATAAATAGAATCTTAAAAAAAAAAACAACTAGAAAATGAGTTGTTGAGAGCAGCGAGGAGAGACCAACCCGGAGCCTCACAGCTGATGGAGACAACAGTGCAGTCCTCGGACCCCTCTGCTCGGCCTCACCTGGCCACCCCAAGGCCCCCTCTGACATTGGGAGGGGGTGCAGGCGGCTGACCTCCAGAGATAGAACTGGATATAGTGGGAATATCTTTGTAGCTTTGACTTGAAGAATTGCCTGCCTGAGACTCTGACACCATCTTTTTTCTGAAAGATCCAAGGCTGGTCACAGGTATAAAAAAGAAAAATTTAGAAGGGGCAGCTGTCATCACTTCAGCCCTGTGGTTTCTGACAATGGCGTATTTATTTTCCTCTGCCCTGAGAGGTTATTGCCCTAGATGGGGCTGGAATGACTTCACTGCAAAGGAGACATTGAAGCCAAGGGGCCTGGGGTTTCTGCGAGGCCCAGATGGAGCTCATTTTACTGTAACTAGGATGCTACAGGGGCTGTATTCTGGCCTCCTCTGTCAGACTAGGATTTCAAACTGGGGTACGGAGTTCTGCAGGGAACAGGGTTTGCTGAGAAATCTTTTCTTTTTTTCTCTTGAAAATTATGTCCTATCAGATCTTGATTCAGAACATGGGCTTCGTAGCATGACTGTGATTTTCTTATGAAAATGCCCACCTGAGGAAATAGGACTAAGGAGTGTGTGTGTGTGTGTGTGTGTGTGTGTGTATAGTTTATCCTGGGTTCTGAGGGGTGAGGGTCCCCAGGGTCTGGAGAGTCCCAGGCTGGGCCTGATATGCCATCTCTCCATGGGTTCTGCTGCTGGTCTCTCTGCTCTCAGACGCCTGTTCTGCGCTTGGTCCCTGGCACGTGCAGGGCCTCACAAAGACAGGTGGCGGGGGCAGCTCCAGGGCCCTGTTCCTTTGGTGGGCCCCACAGGCTGAGCTCATCCTCGCCCTACTCTGCACTGAGCAGGTGGCCTGGAAGCCTGACCTCCTGGGGACGAGGTACTCAGGGGTGGTGCCTGTTTGCATGGCAGTAACAATGATGGAAGTGGGGACCACATGCAGGGCTCTGCCCATGCAGACCATGCCCTCTTGGGGTCCTGCCAAGGATGCCTTGGTGTCCCCTGTGTCTCAGTTACCCTAGGGCCTGTGTTGCCCCTAAAGTCATATCACAAACTACCTCCCCCTACTCCTTCTTTTAGACTGTAACAGTGGCCTCTGGCTTCCTCCTCCAGCCTCTGAATCAACAGCAGGAAAATCTGATGACAGGTCCTGCTCACGGTTTAAGGAACGCGCTGAGTTCTCTTATCCCAGAGGGAAAATAAAATCCTGGTTCTATCACTAAATAGGCTGTGTGACTCTGGGCAAAGTAGTTAAATTCTCGGAGCCTCGGCTCCTTCATTTTTGTCACGGGATTAGCAACATCATCCTCATTCAGTTGTGAGGTTTAAAAGAGATTATCTTGGGATCCCTAGATGGCTCATTGGTTTAGCGCTGCCTTCGGCCCAGGGCGTGATCTTGGAGACCTGGGATTGAGTCCCACGTTGGGCTCCCTGCAGGGAGCCTGCTTTTCCCTCTGCCTGTGTCTCTGCCTCTCTCTCTCTCTCTGTGTCTCTCATGAATAAATACATAAAATCTTAAAAAAAAAGAAAAGAGAGATTCTCTTTCTGTAATAATAGCTAATTAATTGTCTCTACCTCAAAGAGTTACTATAAAGATAATAGTTGATGTTCATAAAGTAGCCATATAAATTATTTATGTTTGTACTATCTTTGGTGCTGCCTGGCAGGTGTGATGGAGGTGTTTGTTCTTAAAAAAAATAAATTGGCCAAGGAAAATGTTTCATAGGCCCAATGAATACTTGCTGAATGACTAGGAAAGGTCTACAGGCTGAGAGAGTCTCCGGGTGGTGGTAACCACGTCTTAGTCATCTTTATACACTGCACATCCAATATGCTGTCTGGCGCCTAGGAACACCCCAGAAGTTGCTTATTGAATACATAAGTGGATGGATAAATATGCCCTACTCGTGTTATACTTTTATCCAGCCTTGAAAGTCTAGTTTTAGAAAATTTATTTCTGATTTTGGAACGTTATACCCTAATGACCACACATTAGTGACTCGAAGCTGATTACTTTGACATTTGTAACCCTCTGGCAAGAGTGTCAGCAAGCTAAATGGCCATGTTTTTGCCAAAGAGGGAGAAATTTACGTGGTGGTGAGCTCAAAATTTTCAAACGCAAGTGCAGGAGCTGAGTAATAATGCCCCACAAACATTTCTTTCTTTTAATGGAATGCACGCTTGACACCTGCTATGAGCCAGGTAGTGCTCAGGATACATAGGCGAGTAAGTCGTGCCTGCTGTCTGGGTGTGTACAGGCTGGAGGGGAGGGGGATCCCGTGCATGATGAGCAATGTGGGGTACAGCGATGTGTGGGAGAGGTGTAGACAGCGTTGCGGGGCTTCAGAGGAGGGAAAGGGCCCATGGGTTTCCGGATGGGGGTGGGCCATCGGAGCAACAGCAGAGGAAAAGAATGAGAAAGACGTCGTGATAAGTCAGCTTCTTCTTGCCACATGCCAGGAGCTGTACTGTCACCAAGGCCCATGCAAGTCTCTAACTCACTAGCCTTGCCCTTTGGTTACTTAGCCAGGCCTTAGGTCCAGCCTCGAGCACCTTCAGCTACTGCCTCCCTCTTGGCCCACACAGCTCCAAGATTTTATTAAATTCTAGCTTACCCAGGCATGGGGGTTGAGCTGGGGTTTTACTCCCACCCTCTAACCCAAAGATATATTAACAGATATCTGGTTAATCCTGTCATCCTTGGGTTTCCTTACCTAAGTTCAGGCTCAGAAAATTCTGGAAGGGTGGAGAGCCAGAATCTCCAATATTGCACTGATGTCTGTTTTCAGAATCACTGTGTTAGAGCCTGATGAACCGCCTTACGCTAAGAAAGAAATTCGGGGTTTGCTTATTCTAAAAGATCTCAGCACGATAATTTCCTCATGAGGAAATTGGCTTCTGCAGAGAGTTTTAAAAATGGCATTGTAAAAACTGGCAAATATGTTTGTGGCAATTTATCGTACCTTTCCTTCTTGTGATTAGACCCAATCAGATGTGGTCACATCCCAGCTCAGCCCGCACCCATAAAAATTCGAGCTAATTAAGTTCCCTTCCTCCTTCTTCCCCGCCCTGTCACCAACGATGATTTCTTTGTTCATTGACACAGACGTTAAAAATAAGTTGAAAATGTTTCTAAGTTCCTTGTCATTCTGGGATAAGATCTGTCATCACCAAAGAAGTACTAGAGTGTAGAACTGAAAAGAGAAACAAAAAACCTAAAGCGGGAGAAATAGAAAGAGGGCCCTTCAGGTAGGGACCCTGGGACATTTGAAAGTGCACATGCTGAGCTGCCTCAAATATTTTCCAGAAAGAGTGTAGCTGTAAAGGGGGATGCTGCTCTGGTTCTCTGAGGGAGGTAGGAAAGGCCCCGATGAGGTGTGTGGCTCTGGAGATGCAGAGGAAGACCACAGGAGGCATCTTGAGGGGGAAGCAACACGAGCCGGCGCTGAGGCCTAGATGAGACGTAGAAGCCTCCTGGAGAGACACAGGAGAGCTGGTCTCAGGAAGTCAGAGAGCTGGAGGGGAAGAGGACTGCCTCGTTTAATCCCAGGGTTTGGTGGCTCTGGGGACCAGGAGGACTGAAGGAGGCGTGACAGGTCCTAGGTTTGGGCAAATCGTAGTAGAGATGACAAGTGTAGCACAGCGGTGTGACGGTCCCTGTGTGTGAGTCTGTTTTTGAGCCAACATATTAAGGTAGACTCGATCCCTCTTGGCTGTGCCCCAAACAATCCACTGGTTCCTTGAGCATTATTTAGTGATGAGGAACTTAGTGCAGAAATCGCAGGGGTGAGGAAGAAAGACTTTATACAGCTGCCTCTCAGAACGCTGCCCACAGCAGGGCTGGACGTGTGTGTTGTAGGCGTTTCTCTCTCTCCTGGGCTGCCACCAGCCCCATCTGTCTCCATCCTTCCCCTCGCCACCTGGGCCTCTCTTGTGTGCAGTCATCCTGTTCTGCCCCAGGATGCACATGTTCATGCACCCGCCGCGCAGCGAGGCAAGGAGGTGGGTCATCAGGCCCACCCTCACTGCAAGATGCATTAGTGTGCTGTTCTCGTTGTCCACATGCTGTTTGGGGACTCGCTGCCCCCAGCCTTGTAACAGCCTCCGAAAGTATCTTTCCCAACCACATATAGCACCCCCTTTGAGGGTAGTTCTGGTCAACGTTACCTTCTCTATTTTGGTATACAAGCGAAAGTGGATTTGGGTGGAGGGAACCCACAGTGGCTGCTGGGCAGAGCTAGCATTTGAACCTAGGTTTTGGGACACCTGGGTGGCTCCGTGGTTGAGCGTCTGCCTTCAGCTCAGGGCGTGATCCTGGGATCGGGTCCCACATCAGGCTCCTTGTGGGAAGCCTGGTTCTCCCTTTGCCTGTGTCTCTGCCTCTCTCTGTCTCTTGTGAATTAAAAAAAAAAAAAAAGAACCTGGGGTTTTGACTTCCCATCCAGTGCTCCTTTCACAGCATCAGACATGGGGTGGAGGTGAAGGGTCCTGGCTCAGGCTACTGGGGACTCAGCATCAAGCAGAAAGTTGGGCCAGATCAGTATTCTTGGCTTTATTTTCATTATTGCTCCCTAAGGAGTCTCTTTAGGAGACTTTAGGAGTCTCTTTCCTAATTGCCCATCCATGAAATTTTAACACCACCAGCTTTGTTTATGCACTGTGTGTATGTCTGCTTTGTAATAAAAAGAGTAAGATTCCTGTGTCCCCTTCCCTAAGAACCACAGTTCACCTCCCCTGAGCAGCACTGCCCTTGATGAGAATGCATGGACTCACAGTGGTTCTCAAAGTGTGGTTCTCTGGCCAGCAGCAGCAGCACCTGAGAACTTGTTAGAAATGCAAAGTCTTGGTCCTGTTGTGGACCTAAGTGAGCCAGACCCTCTGAGGGTGGTCCCAGCCAGCAGTATTTTAATAAGCCCTCCACAGGGTTTTTCGGCATGCTGGAGTTTGAGAACCACTGGACTAGCTGATAGAGGACACCACTGGGTGTTTGTGGTTCAGCAACAGAAGAAGAATTATTAGAGCCTGCCTGTGGGAAATACTGATTCCTAATTAACTGTGATCATACTCAGGATCCATTTTTTTTTCAATCTCTCCAATCCTTTTTAAGCACCTATTTTGTACAACGTATGCAGGGCACTGTGGGCAGGAAAGAACCAGATTCTGTGGGGCTTGAGTTGTAGATACAATTTCCTGTGTAGGGAAAGGAATACAAAATCGTGAATGCATGGTTGAGTAGAGGGCTTAGGGAAGTCTTGAAACATCGGCTCCATGGGTTCCATGTAAGTCTGCCCAGTGGAGGACCCAGTGGGTGGTGGCAGTGCTGCAGGCCACACAGGCTGATCTACTGGGTGAGGGGGGTGGAGCGTGCCAGGCACCTGCCAGGGAGGCACATATGCAGTCGGAGCCTGGGGTGGGGAGAGCATTGCTTTGGTGTGGAGCCTGGGAAAAACCCTGTGGGAGGCGCCCTTTGGTTTCTGGAAGAGGCACACCAGTGGAGAAGGGGAAGGCTCCCATGATGAGGGCACTGGGGAGAGGTATAGAGTGAGGGGGCAGGAATGTATAAGGTGCTTCTATCTGATGCTCCAAGGCAGGATGCTTCCAGGTGCTCGCCACACCTTCATGAAAACACAGAGAGACAATGGTCTCCTCCAGTTGGCTGTGGAGCCTCATTTGCCACAAAGGGCAAGAGCTGCATTTCCCTGAGAAGGTCATTGGGCTCAGACACCCCCTCTCCTTGCCCAGTAGCCACTGGCTGACTTGTCCCCCTTCCTCATCCATTCCTGAGAGTGAGTGGCTGACAGATCATCCCGCCACGGTAGGCAGAGTGGGGGGAGTGGTGGCCCACCTGCCAGCTTGACAGGGGCGCCATTTGTCATTCGCTTGGGGGCAGAGGCCTGAGCTGTGCGTGGATATTTGGATTTCCAGCCCACTGGCCAGCCCTCCTCCGCAGCTCGGCTGCCTTGGAACCAGAGTTGTCTGTTCTGTCTTCCTCAGTGGCAGCTGTAACTGCTGCAATTTTCCCGGTGGACACCTCTAAGGAACCAGTTATTTTTAAAAAGGGTACCTCGCCGGCTCCACCACATCCATCAATCAGGGCTTACTTTAATAGGGGAAAATCTCTCTAGCAGGGTTTGGTTGTCTCCTTAATTCACTTGGTTAGAATTGGCCTAAATTATGCTGAGGCGTAATTAAGGTATTCAGAGTTAGTCTCCTCTCCCTGGAAAGACATGCAGGAAGTCGATAGTCTTCTGTTTTATGAACACAGCTCTTGATTTATAGTGTTTGACTTTCTTTGTCCACGTCTTTTCCTGTCATCCCCTCCCTCCCTCCTTCCTTCCTTCCTTCCTTCCTTCCTTCCTTCCTTCCTTCCTTCCTTCCTCCCTCCCTCCTTCCCTCCCTCCCTCCCCTGTCCTCCCTTCCTTCTCATTCATGGGGCTTTTACTCCATGCCAAGTACTTTGTTGGGCACTAGAACCCAGGATGAATAAGACAAGGTGTCCAACAGTAGGTGACTACACATAAGCAAACAGGAGCAGAGAGCCTCGGAGGAATTTGGTGAGTCCCATAGAAGGGTTTTCTGACATTGGGGACCGGATGATTATTGGCTAGGGGGGCTGTGTTGTGCTCTGTAGGTAGTTGAGCAGCACCCCGGGGCCTCTACTCACTAGGGGCCCCCTGTTGTGACAACCAAAAATGTCCCCAGACAGTATGAAATGTCCTGAGGGGCAGTGAGGGGGCGAAATCACTCTGGTTGAGGACCAATGAGAACCACTGCCCTAGACGGAACTCCTGATGGTCAGAGCTCCTTGCCTGGCTCTGCTGCAAGGGAGTGAGCTCTGTGATCAGAAGCAACTTGCTTACTTTTTGGGTTTCTCTTTTCTTATTTGCAAAATGGGAGTTGGGAAAACATTCCTTCCAAATGCTATGAGTCTATGTAAGTTTGGTTCTATCTTTTTTTTTTGGCTCTATCTTTTATAACGTATTATGTCACTTGCTCTGGAAAGATAAGGATAAAGTTTATGCTTTATCATATACTTACAATGCCAAGGACAGACACCTAATCCTTCCCCTAATACTAATACTAATGAGCAAATGCTGACAGATGCTCACTGTGTACAAGAGAAATAGGGCCTGTGATCAAGAAATCTGTATTCTTTGTGGAAAAAGATGTCAGTCCCAAGAGAGCCCAACCTGGTCCCATCCTGCCCATGTTTGAATCCTGGCTCTGCTTACCCTCTGAGACTCAGTTTCCTCACCTGTTAAGATGGAGATGGTGATATTTATGACCTCAGCGCTGCTGCGAAGATTTCATGAGATAGAACAGTACCTGGCACACTGTGCTCAGTAAGGTTTAGCTGTGATAGTTGTGAAGGTGAGGCTGATTTACCAGCACTAAGTCATCATGGTGCCACACTCAGTGCATGACACACACAAGTGAATCCTGCCAGTGTTCAGAACACTGTCCCATAGGGAGAGAAACAGAATTATGAGGAGTACCTCTGAAGGTGGCATATACTTTGTTTTTGGTGGGGTGCTGTAGGGCAGGTGAGGGGGGCATCGGAGAAGGCTCAGAAGTGCTCAGGGAATAACTGGTAGCATTGTGGAGGCTTTGATACAGCTGGAAATCGCTCAGAGTGGGGAAGTGACCTGGCCAAGGCCACACCAAAGACAAAGATCAGAGCTGGGAATTCGTGCCCCAGATTCTTGGCTCCTGTCCAGTGTTTTTGTCTGACCAGCACTGTTGGGGTTCCAGAAAGAGGCATTTCTTAGTGAGGAAGTTCTCAGTTCCCTAAATGCCTGGAGTTGGAGAAGGTCTGTCTTGAAAGCCTCCAGGGCAGGGGCAGCACAGGGCGGCGGGGGTGGGGGGGGGGGGGAGGGTGGGGGGAGGATGGTCAAGCAGGTTGGGATCGAAGACACTAGAGCTGAGTGCTTAGGAACCTGTCATATCTCCGAGAGGGCTGGACTGAATGCTTACTTCTGTATTGCCTGTTAAATACAAACACCAGGGTCGCTAAGGAAATGGGATGAAGGGAGGGCCTCTAAATGAAGAGTACAGATAATTTCCAAGCAAGAACCAGTGAAAACTGTTTGCATTCAGGTGAAAGGCTAATTATAAATCAGCTCTAACATATGGCTAAAGAGGTTCCTCCCAAGCTGTATTTTGCAACACTTCATTCTCTGACCTTGGGTATTGGCAATCTGAGATATGCAAGGGTGCTGATTTATACAGGTGGGTTGGGCCTGAGGGCGCAAGAGAGAAGTCCCCAGAACTATGACTGCTGAACAATCAAGATAATGTTGCCTTACATTTGCACAACTCCGCTCAATGGTTTCATGGACATGGTTGAGCCCTGATGACTCTATTACTTTTACTTTATGAAAGTCCAAATTGAGGCTGGGTGAGGTTAACTCATCGTTAGCTTCCTAACGATGTGGATATATATTTTCCTTAAAAAAAAAAAGTCTCTGATGAGGTTGAGGGGTGCCTTGGGTCTGAAGAGGATATGGGATATCATGGGGGAGGAGGGTGGTAAGGGGGAAGCATTCTCAGTATGAGTTTCTTTTCTTTTTTTAAATAAAGATTTTATTTATTTATTCATGAGAGACACAGGGAAAGAGGCAGAGGGAGAAGCAGGCTCCATGCAGGGAGCCCAATGCGGGACTCGATTCCAGGACTCCAGGATCATGCCCTGAGCCAAAGGCAGATACTCAACCACTGAGCCACCCAGGCATCCCTCAGTATGAGTTTCTTAAGTCAGCTTTCCTTACAACTTACAACTTATAGCAGTGTGAAAGTTCTGGATCATGGGCAGGTTGGAAAAGCATGAAAAATGAGAAGCACAAGAAGGGAGAAAGAAACTTTGATGGGATATTGAAGATTTGCTCAGGACCCCCTCTCTCCTGCTGGAGGCTAGCTATCTGGAGGAAAAGGGCATAAATAAGACTGAAGGAGGCATCTATTTGTGGATTTCGATCCTGCCCCAAGGATATTTGCATTTAAGAAGAGGTTGAAGCATTAAAACAAAGGAACACAAATTGACCAATTTTAGGCCCCAAGTGAAGGTGGAGTGGGGGGGCATTTGCTGAACAGAGCACCTTTTTCTAGGCGCTTCAATTTGGTCTGCAGAACTCTGCCACTGGCACGGCCAGCCTGAGGTTTGGGAGACCACATCTACAGAGCCAAGTGGCATAGGACCGAGGTCGGACCCCGCTAAGTGGGACTTTGGGCTCCTAGGAACTGTTTGGTTTGGGGCAAATAACATAGCCTGTCTAGATTGTCCTTATCCATAAAATAGACAGAGTGATAGTTCCTACCTCACACCTTTATGGGAAGTTTAGAATGAGATAATGCTTAGGACAGACCTGCCATATACTAAGAATAAAGGTTAGTTACTGAAGTTACATTGTATGTTCATATTATAGCTACATATATATTATAATAGCATTAATTCCAGTGAGATTAGTTATAGGAATATTACTCATCACAGCCATAGACTGTAAAGTCTCCATGGCCACAGGCAGAGAGCATGGTTTCGGTTTCTCTCACTTGCAGGCCCTTTGCAACCTGCAGGGCAGACAGAGCCGAGGTTCTCGCAGGAGCTGAGGGCCAAGCGGGCCCCAGGCCATGTGATGAGAGTGCTTGTGCTGCTGGGTGGAAGGGCTCGGGAGCCTCTCTCTGCTGCCAGAGTCTGGGTGGTACGTCTGCACTTGGCAGGCAAGGTCCCTTTCTGGGGCCGGGAGGGCTGGACAATGGGTGCTCTGTTGCTTGCTGGGACTGTGTCGAGGTATCTAACTGGGTCAGAAATGCAGCTAAGTAGAGTGGGCCCCCGGCTCTGGGGCATGTGTGACAGTGCAGGCAGAGAGGCTGCCCAGGCTCCAGGTCTGTTGGCACCCAGAAGGATCCACCTGGGATCACATGCCAGGCAGCTTTTCCAGCACCATGGAGCTCTCCCTGGGATCAATAGTCCTGCGGTGCCCCAGCCCTCTTGCCGTGACAGCCTGTAGTTAGTACCAGGATGAGGGGGAGGGACGGTGCTGGGTGCCACTGGTCAGGTGATGGCAGGTGCCCACTGGAGCCTGAATCGGATTCTTGCCCTCTCTGAACAATGGGGCAGGACTGTGGTGTTGTTGCTGCCTGGCGGCCGGCTACAACACCGTAACGGGTATTTAGCGGAGACATTGCTTGGGAATCTTTTAGAAATTTGCTCTCTGGTGTAGGGGAGTCTGGGGGTGGGGGGTGGGGAGAGGGACAGATTAAACTAACCTTGCAACCTTTTATGTTCCAGGTAGTGTGCTAGGCACTTCACATTCATTTTGGCTCTTAAACCGAGGTAATAGCATAATTAGTCCCACTTTGCAGACCAAGCAACTGAGGAGTGAAGTGACTTGTCCTAGATGACACAGCTAGTGAGGAGTAGGGTTAGGATGAGACCCTGTGACTGGCTCAGACCCACACACTCGACCACTCTCTGGCATTCCCTTACTGCACTAAGCCACTGTCATTTCTCCCTTGCATTTGGGGAGTGGGGAGCCATGTCATTTCTTGAAATGCCAGCTTCTGAGCCTCCAGCTTTGGGGCTTTCCTGAGCTATAGGAACAGGGCAGTGTAGACAGGATGTGTGTCCCCCTGAGGCTATGGCTGTCAAGAGCTAAGGACAGGATGGCCCTCCCTTTGGACAGGGCTCCTGTGACTTGTTCTTAAGGGGTGCCTTTGTTTTTTCACTTGCAGATTTTAGGGGATACATTTGAGAATGGCTTTGAGGCTGCTAGAAATTCAACTCTCCTGTGAACTCCATTCCATCCAGCCAATTTAATGGGAACACTCTTTCCTTAGCAGGTGAGCTACGTCAGGCTTCCACCTGGGTGTAATTATAATCCTCTACACTTCCTGGCTCCGGGGTCTCCGAGACCTGAAGGTTTTGCTAGTGCTTCTTCCCTCCCTAATAACTGGTTGGCAGTCATTCACCAGAGCCAGAAGCCACGAGGTAACACCTCTCCTTGCCGGCTCTTGCTCTCTGGTTGCTTTGGAGACAAATCAGGCCTCCCCCCACTCCTGGACCTGGGTTCAGAGAGCCAGAGATTATGATGGGAGAAAATATGTCTCCGTACTTCACTATGGTGTTTTAATTTATATTCATCCGGAGAGTGGCAGATTAGAGGTTGTGGAACTATCAGGGAAAAACAGCTTCTAAAAATACAAGTGTTGCTAGCGCGATGGGCCTGATTTGGAAAGAGGGCGTCTTGCATTTTCTCCCGAGGTGAGAAGACAACAGGGTAATTATCCAATGAGCCGCGATGGCTTGCAGAGGAGCAGCAGTGCCAAATACTTGTGGTGCCTATCCGCCCACTCAGCTACAAAGGGCCATTCTAGAACCCTGTAAATAATAGTTCCAGATTAGCTGCAAGGGAGGATGCTGTTTCAGAAAGTGAACAGCCTCAAGAGTCTCTCTTTCTTGGCAGAAACTCTAGTTGTCTTCGTGGAGGTGCCCCAGCATTGAGGGCACAAGGCTAGCAGTTGTGAAGGGTCCCAAGTGTCCTGGCACCTGTGTCCCTCCTCTAGACTCTTTCCCCCAGGATTTGTCCTGTGTGTACCCCCGAGCCTGCCATCTTCCTAAGCCCACCCATACGTAAGTCCCGACCCTATCAATCATCTGGGCCTCTAGCAAGTTTCCCCAGACTCTCTTTGGTCCAGTTTCCCAGTTTTTAAAATGTATTAAATAATAATCCCTATGTTGCATTCATTTGGGGTAAAAAAAAAAAAGAAAAATGAGAATGAAGTATTACAAAGGGCCTAGGACATGACAAGGTCCCAATGCATACAATTTTTCTTTATAATATAAGCAGGTAGGTCACAGGCAGCAAAGCTACTTAATAGGGTGGTTGAATGAATCACAAATAGTTGAATTTCAGGCCATGGGGAAGATATTTTTGGACAGGTGAAACTTGCTGGCGCCATTCAAATTCTATGGAGATGTCTGTCTTTTCGGCTTATTTGGAGAGTCTGCTGTGTATTACCATGAAGTGGAAGAAGGCCAGGAGGGATCACAGGTATTGTTTTTCCAGTTTATAATGCTCTCCCAAATGCACACTCAGCATTTCCAAGTAGCTATCAATGCTGCATTTTGCAGATGACAAAACCGGAGGTCAAGATTAAATCCCTTTGTCAAGTTGTAAATCTGGACTTGCAAATCCTGGTTTTTCTCTCCCCTAGTAAGATGTACTAGGGAATTCATCCCTAGGTTGTCAGAAGACGCTGCAGTATGGCCCATATTAGAGGGAGTCCCAGGTATTGCCAAAAGGAAGTATTAGAGGGAAGAGGTTGGCTCATCTATAGAATTATTTTACTATAAGACTGGATAATGAGAGGCAAAAAACAAAAACAAAAAAACAAAAAACAAAAGAAAACAAACTCAGGATTTCTTCTGTCCTGGAACTTTTTCCTCTCCCCAGAGCTGGTCCCTCTGTGCTGAAGGCCACAAGCCTGGGCATTACTCCTCTAACATATTTTAGAGGACACGGCAGGTCAGAGAGGCAGCTCCCGAAGATTCCAGGCAGAGATGGGAAGGAAATGGAACTTGGGATTGTTTTTCCTTCCAAGATGCCTACTTCTGGAAACAAGGTTGCTGAGTTAGGATGGATATGACAGTGACTACTCCAAACACCAATCACTGTGCCCAGCACCTAATAGGGACTTAATAAACAGCTGTTGGGTGAGTGACATAGATAAGGAAACTGAGGCATTAGGTGGCTCCATGTAATTCAGTGGCCAACCTGAGATCTTGAGCACTGGTCTCAGAGAACCACCCAATTCCTGAGCTGGAATGGGGTTTAGGGGTAGAGTAAGCCTACTTTCTTACTTTACTGATGAGGAAGCTGAGGCCCAGAGTTGTGGAGCTAACTGCCCCAGGCCACACAGCTGCTTGGGGGGCAGAGCTTGGCTTTCCTGACCTCCAGCCTCCCGGGCACATGGTGTACTCTCTCAGTGTCCCTGACAGCAGGGTTTGGAGATGCATCCATGATGGACACAAGCTTACCTCAAACCCCACAAATACTTCAGCTGAATTTCCTTAAAATAACTTGATGTGCTCCTGCGGTGGGGGTGGGGGGAGGGAAAAGACAATCCTGTTAAATCTGCTAATTGCTGAGAAAACTGCTTCTGAATGATGGTATGTGCTCTGGAAATGTGTACTGATTAGTCAGCCTGTTTGGGCCACACTGTCCTGGAAGAAGAACCATCAGGTAGGAAATAACGTGACTGATAATCAAGAAGCAAAAATGCAGTCAGTTTTAAGTGTCAAATCTTCTGGAGGCTATTTATTAAAGGACTACCTGGAAATGCCCAGGTTGACTCTATAGTTTTTTCATTTTTAGAAGTTCTAAATGCCCCACAATGGTGCATTATGGTGCAATGCCATATCAATGGTGTTACCACCGCTAAAGAACAATGGCTAGTGTCTATCAAGTACTCACTATGTGCCAGGTACTCTGTTACGTGTCGTGCATGCATCGTCTGCACCCTGCACAACAAACTGAGGAAGTAGAGGTAAGACCTATAGCCCCATTTACACAAGAGCAAACTGAGTTTCTGCAGGGTTCAATCACTTACCTACTTAAGATCTATGTTAGTAAGCAGTCCAGCTGGGACTGAGACCCGGGGGTATTTGCTGGAAGACCCCAACTCTCATTCAAGAGGATTCTAAAATCAGCATGTATGTGTAGTCAGAACTGCCCTTGACAATCCTGTGATCACTCATACAGGATGGAGTTCAGCCAATACGGGCAGACCTCGTGCAAGAGATATTGTGGTTTGTTTCCAGACCACCACAATAAAGCGAATATTACAATAACGTGAGTCAAATGCATTTTTTGGTTTCCCAGTGCACGTAGAAGTTGCATTTATACTAGACTGTAGTCTGTTAAGCATGCAATAGAATTATGTCTAAAAAAAAGCACATACTCTAATTAAAAACTACTTTATTGCTAAAAAACACTAACTACTGTCTGAGCCTTCAGCAAGTCGTAATCACTGATCACAGATCTCTGTAACAGATATAATAATAATGAAAAATTTGAAATATTGCTAGAATTGCCAAAATGATGCAGAAACACCACGTGAGCAAATGCTGTTGGAAAGATGGTGTCGATAGATTTGTTTGATGCAGGGTTGCCAAACCTTTAGTTTGTATAATACACAACTAACTGCAGAGTGCAAGAAGGCAAACCCCGGGTAATAAAACAGGGTATGCCTGTATTTTTTTCCCAGTGATCATCAGATGAAGGTCAGGTTGAATGAAAAATAAGTGTCTTTATATGCTAGAATCATACTCAGGGCAGCAAGAGGCTCAAGCAATGTGGGACACGCAATGTGGGAAGGTGCACTTGCCACATCACACTCATGGTGGGCACATGCTCACCAAGCGACCTGGTGAGCGGAACCATCCCTGTGCTTATGATTATTATTGTTGTTTCTCTCCCGTGCTAGCTCACTGTCTGGTTGTCTGCTTGCCAAGCACCTGTAGTTGAATTCTTTCAAGTTAAATGTATCTGGGAAGGGATTCCACAAGCTTCCAGCTGGCAAATGAAACAAACAACAAGCAAAACAGGTTCCTTGACTCTCCTGGGCCAGCGTTCAGTCTTTTGCAGGCCACAAATTTTGTTCGTGTAGTTTACTGAGATGCCCTCTGGCTGCTTTGCTTCCCCCTCTGACGACTGGGTGGGAGGAGCCATCCTCTACCCTGTGCAATCTGGGCCCGTGCTAATATCACACACTCATCCCATGAGCACTGACTGCGCACAATGCCTGGACCTCCAGGATACGGGGCCTCAAGGAGGCATATCTACTGTAGAGACAGGACAGAAGAGAGAACCAAAGAGTACAAGGCAGTTGGACACTTGCTGGGCTTGCAGCAAGCTGAGGCAATCCAGGCATCTTCTAAGTAGGGCAACCAGCTGTCCTGGTTTACACATGGGACTGCCTGATTTAGCACCAGAAGTCCCATAAACCAGGAAATTCCTCAGTCCAGCCAAACTGGGACAGCAGGTCGCCCTCACCCAGTCTAAGGAGATGTGGAAGGGATGCTCCACGTGAGACTCATCCAATGTTTAGGACCTCTCTGGGCACATTAGAGAGAGAGAGAGAGAGAGAGAGAGGAAGGGGAGCCAGGCTGAGGGAAAGACAGGCAAAGGGACAGTGGCATGAGAGAGCAGCATGGTTAGGGTGGAGGGTCCAAGTCAACGAGCGATCGAGCGATCGCAGAGGAGGAGGCATGAGGTGTGTGCTTAGTTCCGCTGGGGGTGGTCTGTTCCCTGGAACCTACTTCTAGGAAGAACAGAGAACCCCTGGCTGCCTGATGCTTGGGAGGTGCTTCCCTGGGCAAATTCTGGAGACAAAGAGAAGTGTGCTGTGTGGTGCACACCTGCTTTGGGCCTGGGGGTCGTCAGCCAGGCTTCTTGCCGAGGCCCTCACCGCCCCACCCCACCCAGCATGGGCTTGGAGCATCTTACGGCTCCCTGAGTCACGTCTCTATGCTGCGTGGTGAGTAACCTCAGTGCCTCTGAGGAGAAGGGGCCCCGGCCAAGCTCCCCTGTCCCTCGGTGTTGCTGGGAAGGTGGCATGGGGTGACTGTGTGACCTCCCACCTGAAGGACTGGCCGAAGCTGGATCTTCCTGGATCCTCAGTAATCTGTAAACAAGGATGCCAAGAGTTCCCTTGTAGGGATGTCGTGAGGCCCACATCCGAGGGTCTGCCCAAGTGGCTCACCCTGCCAGCCTGTCCCACCTCCAGGGCTTCCCAACACCACGGACACCCAGAATCTTTAAGAACTATCACGGACACCTCCCTCCCGTCTTCCTTATGATCAGTCACCACCACCTCTTAATGTTACCTCCTAGGTTTCTCCTAAATCCCCTTTTATCCATCCCCACCCCATCCAAGGGACTGTCAGGTCTCTCCTGGCTGCTACCTCCGCACCCGTCTTTCCTTCCACTCTGGCTCCTTCCAGCCCACTCTACACACCTGCCTCTGGCACTGTCACCTGAGAATGCAGAGCTGCTGCCCGCATCCCCCTCCGAACACCCTTTGCTAGATACCTATTACCCTTGGGGAACCCAGCCACAAGACCACCCTTAGTGCTGAAGCTTATGGCTTAGGACCATCTTTCAGCTGCCCCTTGAGCTACTTTCCTCCTTTATCTCCACCCACCTGCCACGGTGGCTTTGCTCAGTTCCTAGAACACATCTCACTTTTTTTTTTTTTTTTTTTTTTTTTTTTTTTTTTTTTTATCTTCTTCATCTCACTTTTTTTCGACCCCTTGACTTGCAACCCACTTCCTTCCCATTAGCCTAGTTAACTCCTAGTTACCATTTAGGTTTTAATGTCAATGTCATGTCCTCACTGTGTCCTGTAGCATTCTCAGCATGTTCCATTTGCAGCTGGTTTTAGTTAGGCATCTTTGGTTTTTGTTTTTTTTTAAGATTTTATTTATTTACTCATGAGAGACACAGGGAGAGAGACGTAGGCAGAGGGAGAAACAGGCTGTCTGTGGGAAGCCTGATATGGGACTCAATTCTGAGACCCCGGGATCACGACCTGAGCCAAAGGCAGATGCTCAACCACTGAGCTACCCAGGTACCCCAGTTAAGCATCTTTGAATTTGGGGGAGAAGGTGTTTTGAGAGGCAGTGTACCCAATGGTAGGAGTGTGAACTTGGGAGCTGGGGTGCCTGGGCTCAAAACCTGGCACTGACACGGCTGTGTGACCTTGGCAAGCTATTTACCCACACTGAGACTCTGTGACTTGGTTTCCCCATCAGTGCAAAGAGATAATGATAAGGGGCCCAAATCAGTGAGTTGTTGTGAGGATTAAATAAGTTAATACTGGCAATGCCCTGAAGAGCACTATGTCCAGTCCACAGTAAGTGCTGTATCAGCATTTGTTACGTAGATAAAAGAATTGCCCCCTGAGCATTTCGCCCACACTCCAGGTGTGGCATCTGTGACATTGCATTTAGGTCAGATGTGCTCATCACCCTTCCTCTCAATCATAAAGTGCCTTTTTAAGGTAGGGCACATGGGTTTGGCCTTTCTCTGTATGCTGGTACCCAGAAAAGTGCCCAGTGCACAGAGAATTGACAAATAGAATTGGAAGAGAATAATACGATGAAGAAGGGCTGAAATATCCTAAAGGCACACCTGCATAATGAACTCTTTCCATACCCATTAGAACAACAGGCCAAAAGACAGGATCAGAAGAGATGAGCCTCCTCTTGGGTAGACTCAGCACTACTGGTGGTTTCTCTTAAAATTTCCATAGAAATGTTCTCAAACAGCTTGGTCCTCAAGAAGAGAGTCCATGTTGGACACAAATTTAAGAAACAGATAATAAAAACTTGAAGAGTGATCTGGGATGGCTGGGAAAGTTACTTTAAAATGCCCTTTTTAAGTATGGAGGGAATTAAGATATTTGATTAATAGATAAATCTCCCAGAGAAGAAATTAGAAAATACTTAGTTTTCTTGCTTCAATAGCACTTTTCACAGAGCTATTAAATTACCAATACTAAGTAGGAAAAAAGAATACTCATTAAAAACATTGATTTAGGACAACTTGCTAAGAGATATTTTTACTCAATGAGCATAGTATCATTGGAGGCAGCTGGGCTCTTTCACTTCCCAAATTTACTTAAAAAATAGATGGAGAACCATCTTTCTACTTTGTATCTGTGGTTTATTTTTGGGAATGGAGTCTGTATGCTGAATGGTGATGTGGCAATGGGAGAGACTTGGTGAAGGAACACAGGTGACCCCTTTCTCTCCTGACAACAGGCTCCCCTCACACCCCACCCATGTCTCTAGGGGTGCACATGCATGTGTGTGTGTGTTCACACATGCATGCACTCCTGGGGAGCTTCTGCTAGGTGCAAAATCCCCTTCTCTCTTTAGGATTGTGGGTGTGATTCTAAATCACAGTGCAGGGTGTTAATTCCTTATTTGCCAAATGTCAGATCAGAGCCTCCTGGAATTGGACTGAGTCTCAGGAAAGCTCCCCTCAATGGCCATTTTACTGCTCTGTCAAATTTTTGTTACTAGTGGTCACATTTTAATCTTTAGTAACCTAGCATTTGACAGAGGGAGGATTGTATCTGATACTCTACATAGTTCTTACGATTTGCATTTCATTTCAGGAATGATAAAAATGAATTAAAGATAATGTAAAATATTTATTCCTTTTTTGAAGAATTTAGTTATTTGGTTAGTTAGTTTTGAAGAATTTAGGAAATACTTTTTCTATACCCAGATCATTTCGTTCTATACCTACATCAGTAGGGAGATTGTAGTTTAGGCTGGAAATCACACTGTTGCCCCAAGTTACCTTCCCACTGAGCCCTTTAGGGCTCCCCTAACACATCACCGCTGGGAGGTTATAAGGCTGGCCAGATTCGAGAAATCATCTACCCTATCTGTGCAAGGCTCTGGATGAGAGTTAATTGCTCAAGGAGACCCAGTTAATGGTAGAGTCAGTTCTCAAAAATAGGTTTACTGACTTCTAATCCTGAGCCCTTGCAAAAGTCTCCAAATCAGGGCGAGGACTGGTATTGATCATTTGGATAAAACCACGCCATTAAACTTTTTCAAGCTTGCTGTAGATGGTTGCCAAGAATGTTGCCTCGGAAACATGGGATGTCCCTACTAGAGGTTGGAGGATACATTCCAGGGGTCTTACGGTCTCCTGTTGTCCCCAGGAACACTGCTCAGAGCAGAAGGGCCCAGACAAGGAGGGCGAGCAGTGTCCAGAGCTCTAGTGGCCACAGTGGCTCTACACACCTGCCTAGTGACCTTCCTTCTTTTCATTAACTGTTTCTACCTATAAGAGCTAAGAGGGATATGTATATCACTTGCCCATTTTATAGACGAAGCAATGAAGCCCTGAGAAATCAGGTAATTTACTGAAGACTTGGATCTGTGTGACTCCCAAGCCTGAGGAAGCTCTTTTCAGGACTCCATGCAAGTAGACCACCCTGTCCAAAAGTTGACTTGACCATGGGGAGAGGGTTGGAAAGCTGGAGAGGGAAGATGAGGCAGATGGAAGATTTCCCCCAGTTTACTTTATTAATATTATATTTTAAAAGTGGGCTACCTTTAAAAGGAAGGGTCCCTAGTAGTTGCCTCCTCTGGGGTAGAAGCTGGGAGTCTGGGGGCTAGGCTGAGAGGGGAAATTTTTTTACCATATATTGTTTTGCAGCTTTTGTAATTTTGTACATGCAAATGTATTACCTTTTTAAAAATAAATAAAATTTAAAGGGAGAGGAGAAAGATACGGTAGGCACTTGCTAATGAATATAGTCTGCACAAATGGCAATACTGAACACGGTGACAAGTGTCTTCCTACTTCTGGCCCCCAGGCCCTCCTGCCACCCTTTTCCCTCAGTCAGCCATGGCTATTGTTCTAGAGACCCTTGACGCACATACAAGCACACATGTGCACATGTCCTCTTTTACATAAGTTGGATTAGGACATACATATTGGGTGGCGCCTTGTTTTTTCACTTAAATTTTGGAGGATATTCCCCATCAGTACATACAGATCTGCCTCATTCATTTTGAAGGCTGCATAGTGGTTTTCTAAGTGTTTACCAAGATTTATTCATCCAGGTCCTTGTTAACAGACATTCACGTTGTTTCCAGTCTTCTGCTAACCCAAAGTGAATGCTCTTTTTTTTCTTAAAAGATTTTATCTATTTATTTATTTTAGGGGTGGGGGGCGGCTAGAGTGAGAGAGAGAGAGAGAGAGAGAGAGAGTAGTGGGAGCATGGTAGATGGAGAAAGAGAATCTCAAGCAGACTCCATGTTGAGCACTGAGCCCAATGTGGGGCTTGATCTCATGACCCTGAGGTCATCACCTGAACTGAAACCAAGAGTTGGGTGATTAAACAACTGAGCCACTCACCTAGGGACCCTTCCTCCAGAGTGAATATTCTTAATGTGTCTTTCTATACATGTGCAGGTCAATCTGTAAGATCAACATTTAAAAGCGCAATTGCTGGCTCAAAAGATATTTGTGTGTCTTTAATTTTGAAAAATTGTAGGTGTGGTTTAACTTTGAGAGATCTTGCCATGCTGTCCCCCCAAAGAGGTCATACAGTTGCCCTTCCACCACAAGGCATGAAGATGTTGGTTCCTTACAAGAGGGAAGGCTTTTTGCAGAGTGGAGCAAACTTTTCTTCTAAGGAAGAGTAGGTCTTTAGAGACACACAGTGCATTTGATTGAGAGATGTAAGGACAGTGCAGTGGCCTCTCCAGGGCAGGCGTAGGATCCTAGGAGCTCATGGACATTTGCCCCTCTCCCTGGGGACTGAGATTTTCTTCTCCACCAGCCAATCTATGGATATTTATGGAGCACTCAATATATGCCATTCACTTTACCAAGAGCTGTTAGGATCATCAGGAATCAAAGACTCTGGACCTGTCCTCAAGGAGCTCGAGTAGTCTGAGCAGCTAACAAATCCCTTATGAGAAGAGAAGTGACAATATAGGGTCAGGAGCCAAAGTTCTAAGTGAGGCTTATGGACAACAAATGTCTTAGGAGTTTGGGGGAGGCGGGGTTTCAGATCATGGTTAGCTGGGGTATTGTTGGGAAGACTTCTCAGGGGGAGCAGAATTTGATGCTAGCCTTGAAGAATGACTAATATTTTTCTGGGCCAAGACGAAGAAGGTGGGTGTTAGAGGTGAGGGATGGATTTTTGATTTCTAAGCAATAATTAGTTTGTGCTGACCAGCTGCCAGATATGGTGCAAGACACACACTCACTCATTTGCTCAAGCAGTATGTACTGCATGCCTATCGTAGGCCGTGCGACTTCCTAGCCGTCTAGAGAACTTAGGTTCTCGGCACTTCCATATTTGTATGCCTCATTTTATAGACAAGCAAACTGAGGCTCTGGGGCTACTAACTGATGCCCTAAGTCACTGGGCTAGTGGGTGGCCACGCTGGAGGTTTGGTGTCAGTGTTCTGATCCTCACTATGGTGCTTTCCCTTGCTAACTGCTGAAGAGCAAAAGTATAGAAGGAGAAACAGACAAGATGTGTTTGGGAGACAAAATATAGGTCAGTCTATGAAAGACAAATTGAGCACCAGACCTGAGGTCTATTCAAGCCGTCCAAGCTGCATACCCTTGTAACGAAACAATTCTGTAAGAAAAGATGACATTTCTGTGGCCTGAAATTTCACGCCTTATGCAAGTGGTATTTATTTTTCCCTGCAAATTACAATCTGCATTGACATTATTAAGGAAATCACATGGACCCAGTAGAAAATGAAGAATCCAATTGATTATTTTTATTGCTATAGAAGTCCTTTGTAGGCGGGCTGGGAAGAGACCCAATTTCATTTGCTTGTAATATTGCAAACGCCGCTAATTGCCTGTCTTCGGTAAAGTATAGAGACAAAGGAACAATCAAAGGTATTTATTAGAATTTCTGTTTGGACAAATTAGCTTCGCATTTCTGTGGCCTTCATCTCGGTGCAGAACACCAAAACTCCATGTGTTACTAAATGATAGTTATGACATCACCTTTCTTACTGTTTATACAGTTGTTTCTAGCAACATCTGTAAAGTACTATTGAATTGACTATTTTCAGACCAATTTTTTTCCCCTGCAGAGGTTGAACTATGAGTGGATTGCCATTCAATTCAATTTAGTAGTTATGACAGTTGGAATAACTACATTGCATCCTAATATGTGTATCTCATGCATAAATTACATTGTTTGCCAAGTAATAATGAGCAGAGAAGCTGCCAGGAGACTGAAAATCAGTGCTCAATGGAGAAGTAGGTCTTGTAGGTTGGAAAATGTCCACTGAACATTTTGGGAGTCCAGTGGACTTCGACTCTGGGGCCCAGAGCCCATCAGAATGTGGGCCACATGGTTGGTACTTAATGAATTTTAATTGACATGACAACCCATTAATGCTTACAGAAGTTGGCTCAACTCTCTAGTCTGATGTACATTTTCTCATTCATTCATTCACTCATTCCTTCATTCCTGAGAGCTCAGTGGTTTTGGAGGCATGAAGAATTATGCGTATGCGTGGTATTTGTCCACTGAATTTTAACTCTGTAAAGGTTACAAAACAAGTTCACGGAACTTCTAGTAGAGCAAGGTGGAAGTTGATATGTGGCATCAAACAACGCCCCTGGGAGAGGTGGTGTGCCATAGGCCTAGAAATAGACTCTGAGGTCAGTTCTTGGCTCCTATGCTTTCCAGCTATATGACCTGGGGCAATTTGCATTACCTCCCTAAGTCTTGGATTTCTCATCTGTGAGATGGGGAGAAATCACAGTAATACCTACATTGCAGGGTTCCTGAGAGGAGTTCCTGAAAGAGAGCTTGTGAAATGCCTGGTACTCAGCTCAAGTAATGCAAGCTACAATAATACTAATTACTATTCTTGGAGTTGAGTCATTACTTCCGGCCTGGAGGCAAGGTGGGTAGGGATGGCTTTGGTGTGGGTCAAGCTTGGATCTGTGGAACTGTGGGGAGGATGTGAGCCTGGTGGGGGCAGGAGCTGGAAGCTAGAGCCTGGGAAGGTGGGTGTAGGGAGGTTACAAGTCCCTCTGACGGGAGCAGAGGGGGATGAAATAGGGCTGGAGAGGTAGGTGGACCAGACCATGGAGGGACTTATCGATCCTTACAGATTGGCATGTGGTTAAAACTTTCTCCAAGAATCAGGCTAGTCTTCAGAGGTCAAGGAGAAGTGACCTGGTGAAAATCAGTTGCTTGAGGCCTAGCTCCCCTGGACATCAAGTATTTTATCCTAAAAATGAAATTAAATTACTGCTCAGTCAGGCAATTTCCCAAATTAAAGCGAGCAGAAAACACAGGCATTTCCTAACTTCTACATCATCCGGCTCTGAGACTGTGGGTGCTCCCTCAGGGGCAGGCAGGGTGAATGGAGACATGTCTTCCATAGGCTGAAAGGGAGAAGCACTGTGGACAATTTTTGAACTTTTTTACTTTCCTCTGTGTGGGGTTTGTGCTCTTTATGATGACGTGGTGAATATTGTCCCCCCTGAATTATTAAACTTTGAAAGTGCTCTGGTTCATATAACGTCTCCTGATTCTGGGCCTGTTCCAGCCTGTCCCCAGGAGCCCAGTCTGTGGTAAATTAGCTGCCAGGCAGGTTTTCTGGAAAACATGGGGCCTGCCCCGAACCATGGCTGTCTCACTCCTGTTTCCTTCTTTCACTTCTTTTTTCAGTTCATGGAGCCTCAGAAGCAGCTTACCTCTGTCCAAAGGGATCCTGGCAGAGAAAATCAAGACACATTTTGTTTAAAAAGGTAGGAGATGGGGGTGCCTGGGTGGCTCAGCCAGTTGAGCGTCTGTCTGCCTTTGGCTTAGGTCATGATCCTGGGGTCCTGGGATTGAGCCCCGAGTCAAGCTCCCTGGTTAGTGAGGAGCCTGCTTCTCCCTCTCCTATGTGCTCTCTTGGTCGCTATCTCTGTCTCTCTCTCTCAAATAAATAAATCAAATCCTTAGACAAAAATAAATAAATAAATAAATAAATAAATAAATAAATAAATAAAAAGGTAGGAGATGGCAAAGCCCTTTTCCTTTCTGGAAGAAACCCTATCGACCACTGGCTGGCTTCATCATCCAATGTCTGCGGACTATAGTGGAAGAGAAAATATTTTAAAAGGGAAACGTGAAGAAGCTTGTAGGGAAAGACCCCACTCAGAGCTCAGCAAACACTGACTGAGCAGCGGCTGAGCATGAGGCTGCTGTGCTGCAGGACCCACCAACCAACCCTTCTGACCCTCCAGAGTGGCACAGATTGAGCTGAAACAAGCTTGATTGTCGCTGGGGTGCAGAAGAACTCGGGCAGAGTGCAATCCAGCAGAAATGGGGAGGGAGAGGCTCTGGAGCTCAAGGCCATTCTTTTGAGCTAACTGCTAGCAGGCAGCAACTGTAGAGCATTTTACAGCCTCCTGTCCCCGCACCCCCCCACCCAATGTGTGGGACTCATCTGCCACTCTGGCCGACCCAGTGTGGGAATGACGTTGTGACCTAAATGACTTAGAGCAGTTGAAGAACCTGAGGATGGTTAGCCTGGGAGGAGGGGACGGAGAGAGCCCAGAGGCCGAGGAAGTTGTCACCCTTACAGTGACCCTTCCTGTCTTCACGGAGATCTAATGCTTTGTGATCCCAAATACTAAATTCTGACATGTGAGTGAGAGGCTGAAGGAACTTGATCTGGGCTCGATGTCAGGGACACTTTGTTTTCTCATCTACAAGATGGTGACACATCCCCTGCATCAGGGGTGGAAGAAGGTGGAATAAGCAATGCATATAAAGCTCTCTTTCCTGCTCCCAGCACAGAGGATGTGCTCCTCAATGGTCAGGACTCCCCAATGGACCCTCCCCTCCTCCTCCACCAAAGGTCCCCATGCTCCCCTGCCAGTCCCTGGAACTCTCAGCAGGGGAGGGACAGTTGTTTCATGATGGATGTAGAAGGAAGGACCTTGGATCAAGTGGCTGGGGTGTTATCTTCCCATCCCAAGACTGCACTATTCCCGGGTAAGTAGATGGAGCTGGTGTGGCTGCAGCATGTTTCAGCGGACAACGAGTCATTAATCAACGATGGCAAATTTCCTCCTAACAAGACCTGCCGTGACGCAAGACAAGATAAAGAATGTGAAACAGTTGTAGTCCACCAGGAAAATCGGAGGGACGGGCCCTGACTTGCCGAGGTTGTGGATGGTCAGGACGCTTGATCTCATCAGAGGCAGCGCGGCAGACTGGGAATGAGGGTGAGATTTGGGGTCAGGGAACCTGGGAGAGAGCCCCCGCTCTGTCCCCTGCCAGCTCTATGACCTTGGACAAGTCACCTAACCTCTAAGGCGCATGTTCCTCCTTCTTAGCGTGGTCTATAGGATGGCAGGAGATGACGTATGCAAAGCCCCTCACTGTGCCTGGCATATAGGAAGTATACAGGAAATTTTAGCCAAATCTGTAGCTGAACCAGCTGATGCGAGAAAAATATTAACTGGAGCGGTTCCTCTCCTCCTACCTCCCGGCTGCATCTTGGGATGCTGTCCCCAGACATTTCCCCTGGAGTTCTGTGGGTTGTCATTTTGTCTGCGTGCCTTTCATCCTCCTAAAGTCTCGCTAATAGCTCAGGAAGTGGGTGGGTAATGGGCTTCTCTGTTGTTCCACTGGCCTCCCAGTGAGTCTCACTGTTTTGCTTTCCTCACCACGGGGGCTTCTCACACCCTCTAATGACTGTTTTCCTTTCAGAAATGGCATATTTTTAGACGAAAGCATTTCCTGTGGCTCATCTCCCGACTCTGGCAGATCTCTGATTTCTCATCAGTTTTCCCCGCCTCTCTCTGGTCTTATAAAACCCGCCCCAGCAGCATGTGCACGGTAAATGCAAGAACCACTGGCTCCCAGCAGCCTTCTCAGCTCAGAGCTGGTACCTGGCGCTGAGGGGGCGGGGCCAGGAGCCTTGGGGGCGGGGCCTAAGCCGGGGGCGGGGCCTGAGCCGGGGGCGGGGCCGGGGCGGGAGGAGCCTTGTTTGCAGCGGTGGGTCCCAGTAGTCAGGACTACGGTGGATACTCCTAGCTGCTGCCCTGTCCCCTCCCCTGGTTGTCCTTCTCTCCTCTGCCAACACTGGAGGGTGACGGTCGTGATGACGGTTTCAAAGTGACCCAAACCATTCCCCCTTCTTAGCCAACCCCAAACTGAAATGACTTAAATGCTCTAAGCCTCAGTTTCTTTATTTGACAACGGGGATAACATCAGCAAACCTCACAGGGCCGTTGATTACATTAAATACAGTATAGAAATCAAATGCTGAGCGTCCCTCCCTGGCACTTAGTTTCTCTTATTTCTAATTTAAATAGGTATAAAAATTCAATTAAAGTCACATTTTAAATTGATAACATTTAAAGTACTATAATTTATTATCTAATTGTAATGATTTATGTATGTGCCTTACTTCCCTCACTGACTGTAAGCTAGATCTTCTTGAGGGGAGTGGCTAGATCTTCTCCATCTCTGAATACAAAGGGAAGAATAAGTACCAGGGGCTGAGGAGTGTGATCCAACACTTTGAGGAGCCAGAGAGATTCATTACATCTGTCAAGTATGGGAAGCTCACAGCCAGTGCAAGGACTCTGCGTAGAGCCTGGAGGAGGGTAATGGGAGGAAGTACCTGAGTACCCCTACCCCTTGGGCACTCCAGTGGGGAGATAAGCTAGATCCCCAAGGAGAGGAGCCCAAAGGTCATTAGGGGAGGGAGAGGGCATGTGCCTGTACTGTCTGGGGGGAGTGTTGCCAAAAAGGGTGAGGAGAAAAGATGGATGGAGGACCTTCAGGCATCTGCCCTCTGTAAGCCTCTCCACACAATGAGGATTGGATAGCCCTATATTTCTGTCTGCTTTAATTAATTTAAAGCAGTTGATTTTCATTTTTGTAGCTCTGACTCTAGGTGATTCTTTTATTTTTTTTAAAAAAATATTTGTTTTTAAATATTTTATTTAAATTCAATTTGCCAACATATAGTATAACACACCCAGTGCTCATCCCATCAAGTGCCCTCCTTAGTGCCCATCACCCAGTTGTCTAGGTTGGTTAGCCAAATCTCCACTTGTTGGTTAGCCCATGCTAGATCACTATGACATGTGTGTGGCTCTCGGATTGTCTCCCCCCATTCCCCATGATCATGATAGACATGGCTAATGGATCACAGCATTCTTCACATTGAGTCTGATGTTGTCCCATGATCCTCTCTATGGCAATCATCCTTAATGGAATGGAACTGCTCCTTGAGCTGAAAGTCACTTACCATCTTTGGCCTAGACTCTTAATCACTGGGTATGGCCTGAAGCCTCCATACATTTCAAAAGCTTATCATTTTCCCCATAGAATGCTACCATGCTTCAATTCTTTCCTCCTTTCTTTATGGAAGGCTGTTTCTTACTCATTACTGGAAAGATTGGAAAAGCCTTAGGTGTTGAGAGGATGAAAGACAGACAGACAAAAAAAACAAGTCCCCACCTTTATCTAATCACATTTGGTAGGTGTTTGGAAAGATCTTAAGTTTTGACTTTGGATAATGGGTTAAATGTGATTTTTTTTCTGTATTTTTCTTTTCAGAAATTTTGTATGAGGCAAGTATTACTTTCTTAATAGAAAAATGCATTTTATAATAATGCATTTTATTTTTTATTTTTAAGATTTATTTTTATTTATTTGCAAGAGGGGAGAGAGTGCATGCACATGTGCGCACACCAGTGGGGGGAAAGGCAGAGTCTCTGCTGATTGGGGAGCTCTACTAGAGGCTTGATCCCATGACACATGAGATCATGACCTGGGCCAAAAACAAGAGTCAGACTTTCAACTGACCAAGCCACCCAGGTGCCCCTATAATAATGCATTTTATTTTAAAGTTTATAAAACTTACTCAGAACTTACCATTATATATCCTTTTGTACCTTTTAAACAATGGACCATGTGAATAGACTACCTCATAAAAAATAAAGGCAATAAATTAAGTGCTGGTCTTTGTGTTTGTACACATGAATGCCCTCTTTATGAACAAATTTCCCATTTACAGTCTTTTGAAATTCAAATAGTATATTCCGTGAAGATAATGAGAATGATGGAAAGTCGTCTAGCACTGTGAAAGATGTACACCTGGAGGTGATCAGTTTTTTGTTTTTTGTTTTTTTAATCCAGAACAATTTCTAAAAGAATCTAGGTGGAGAGGAAAATACTCTAGGGTAAAAGAAATTTGAACTTAGGCCCTAGTGTGCAAGTCCCCTTTTGAAATTTCATGCCTAATTTTATATTTGTATATTTGTATTATTTTTCTTAAAGTGAGCCTCCCCTTACTATCTCAAGCTATATGGGGCTTCAAGCCCCATGAAACTGGCTGTGTGCATTGTATAGGGTTCAATGTCTATCAACCCTACAGTGTTGGGAAAGTGCTAGAAAGGGAGCACCTGCTTTTTTTCTCTATTCTTTTCTTGCCTCTTGCATAGGAGCTGTGTTTGTTAATAATGCAAATCCACAGGCCACATTTTTACCAGAGGGCAAGGTCACTTCTATGGATAGAGTCCTGCAAAGGCCAGGATCTTCCTCTGTTCTGGACTGTGAACACAGTGGCCAGACCTCCTGGGGTAAGTAAGGCAGCCCCGAGATTTTCAGCCTCTTTTATCTGAGCCAGTTGGACAAGTTGAGGTGGCTCTTTTTTGGAGGTTGCTGACCATCCATTCAGAGGGGCTGAGCAGAAGGCTTCAGGCCCAAGCCGTATCTTCCTGGCCCTTGTGAGGGTGAGAAAGGCTGACACTGTATTCTTTCTTAGCTATTCAGTACCCTGTATATGATTGTGACCCTGGCAGGCCAGGGAGTCATCTTAGGATCCTTAATATTCCAACGCGCTCATAACACTATTTGCCCATATTCCTTCTAGGTTAGAAGAAAAATAGGAATTATAGTGAGTCAATGTTGAATGCTTATCATATCTTGTCACTATCTTTAGAGCAAGCAGGATAACTCTGGGTGTGGACAGGGCAGCAAAGCTGAGGTATAAGTAACTACCTCTGTACAAATGCTAGCAGCTGTGCAAATAAGTGGGCAGATATCCAAGGTATACAGGAAGGAAAGAAACAGTTTGCTGGCAGTGGATTGTAAAGCACATAAACCTTAATGAGGTAAACATATTCCCAGATTAGCAGAGTTCCATGGGGTGTCCACAGGGTAGTTTCTACTTCCCAGGTTCTCAATCCACGTTGTCTTTATGACTAAGTGGTCTGGGTTGGGCCTTTGTGTATTTCAAAAGTTCCCTAGATCATTCTAATGTGCGTTCAGGGGTGAGAACCACTCCATAGTTCAATGGTATCAGTAGATATCAATTGCAAAGAGGATAGTGTCAGAGGGCTGGAAGGGTTAACTCATGTTGGAGATCACACCAGGGTTTGTGGGGATCACTCCATCTCGGGAGTTAGATCAAGAGATAATTCATTATTCCATAGAGCAGTGGTTCTCATATGTGAGATTGCATTCCAGTGCAGGAGGGCCATTGTGCCCAGGTTGCTGGGCCTCTGATTAGTTAGGTCTGGGACTCAAAAGAAGACATGTCTGACAAGTTCTCAGGTGATGCTGATGCTGGGAGTCTGGGGACCACACTTTGGGAACTACTGTTGTAGAGGACACAGGTCTTGGTTCTGAGAGGCATTGCTAGGGAAAAGGATAGAGTGTGAGCCTGGGGGTCCAGTGCATGCCATGGCTCATGCACCTGCTGTGTGGCATAGGGTGAGCCATGTGGACTTTATGGGCCCATGTTCACCCATAATCTGGGAGTAAGATGAGCTGCTTTGCCTATCCTCACAGGTTGAGTGGGATAATTAAGAATAACTCTAATTGGACCCTTACCAGGTACTGAGCATTTTCCATGCATTATTTCAATTTGTTTTCTTAACATTTCTACGAAGTAGGTCCTATGATCCTTACTTTACAGGCTCAGAGACTGAGGTTCAGGAAACTTCATTACCTTGTCAAGGGCACTGCGTCAGAGGCAATTCCAGCTGACCCTGGAGCCCAAGCCCTCAACTGCTGAGGCAACCCTGACCCTCAGTGGGAAACCCTGTGAACAGTGAGACTTGCCAAACAATCTTTAAGTGGTTTTTCTAAGTGGTGAGCAGGATTTGATATAAGGGATACCTAGTGGGCGAATCAGTCTAAATCATAGTGAGCAAACCCCAATTAAATCAAGTCTGGGCAGATAGGAGGGCTCTAAAAGAAAACACAACAAAACACATCAATCACTCAGTTGTGATGTTTGAGAACAGGCCACTCAGATAAGACGAAGGCATTAATTAGGAGGAAAAAGGAGCAGAGCAAACAGCCAGCAGGAAGACCAGAGGGCTCTTTAAAAGCCTGATGGAAGCCCAGGAAGCTGCCTCCCAGAAAACCTGGCAGCAGATCACAAATGCTGCAGCTGATTCATTAAGTCAAAGTGGCCATCTTGGGAAAAAGGCAGCTTTGAAAAGCACTAACAACAGAAAAGGAGGCTCACAACAGGGGACCAGGAAAAGCCACCAGGTGGGACCTGATATGTGCAAATTAGAGATTGTGAGCTCAGGGGCAACTCAGGGGAGCTCACAGAGATGAGGAGACCATGCATAGGTTCTGCACTCTGACATAGGGGAATCCCAGAGGCAAGCACCTTTTGGTCCCTGGAAACGAGAGAGCCTATGTTTGGGGTGATTGGGACAGATGATCCCTGAAGGCCACTTTAGCTCTCAGTTCCAATGACCCTCTGTGAGTTGGGTTCATGCTTCACTGGTCTACCAGATTTCTTTTCTGAGGTAAGCAAGTCTTTGGGGGAAGAATACAATGAATAAAAACCATTTTAACTGTCAGAAAAAAAAAAAAGATGAAATTTCATGCCAAAGTTTACCGGGGAAAGAAGTTGTTAGAACTATCTCACATGGGTAGGAATGTTGTGTAACAAAGTACTTTTATACGAAAAAATGGGATTGTTGTGATGGGTCAGGTAAGTCAGTGGATGTGTGAAAAGCACTTTGGAAATGGGAATTGTTATTCATTAAAATAAAGGCATCATAGGGGCACCTGTGTGGCTCAGTCAGTTGGGCATCTGCCTTTGGCTCAGGTCATGATCCCAGAGTTCTGGGATCAGGTTCCACAATGGGCTCCCTGCTCAGTGGGGAGTCTCCTTCTCCCTCTCCTTCTGACCTGCCTCCCCATTTGTGCTCTCTCTCTCTGTATCAAATAAATAAATAAAATATTTTTAAAAAAAGAATAAAGGCATCAGAAAAATTGGGATGATTTTCTGAATGAAGAGTTGTGAAAAGTGCCTTTACTTAGTAATTGCGATAACACATAAGAGTTTTATACAATATGGAAGGAGATGGAAGGATATATATACATCCAGGAGGTAAAATGCTCAGCTGATGAATAGGGCCATGTCAAATGGGCAGAAAAATAGATGAACTTCAATGTGGACAAGGTTGTGACACATTCATCAACAAATAACCCAACAACGTATAAAGTGGTTGGCTCTGATCTAATGGGTGTAAACCTAGAAGAATTTCTGTCTTTGGAGCCTGTTTCTCACCTGTAATGCTAGTTTGGTCAAGATAGCTAATGAAGCATTTAAAATAATGCTAAATCCTGAGAACTTAAAGAAGCTGTGGAAATAATGTAGTTTATTAATTAATTTTTACAGGTGAGAAAACTGAAACCCATAGAGGAAAGTAGCTTGTTTAAGATCCTATAAGTGATTAGGGAATGCATTGTATACAAGATGCAAAACATTAATCTACCTTTCATGAAACCAAGGTATCTGAGAGAGGCCATCTTTAAGGCCTCATTTCTAGAAACTTTCTAGGTTGATGAGGTGGAAGGTTGACCACATGCTCCTTCAAAATGCCCCACTATGTTGCTATAAAAGACAAGTCACTGAGATGAATAGATAGATGCCTCATGACAAGTAAGATTTTCCAAATAATCTTATATAAGTGATTCCTATTAATCATACAGACAGGACTTCACAGTGAAATCACAGATGAGTTTAGAACAAGCAAAATGATGACAGCCCAAACATCTGTTGGTTTTGGGAGTAAGTCGTCTTATTTTAGAACTGGCATTTAATCATCAGAGATGGGGCTTGATAGGACTTCAGAGGATTTTTAGATAACCACCAGAAGATCTAACTCCCCTGCCCCTGTGTTAATGAGAAGTGATAGACATTGGGTCTACGATTCTCTCTCTACTTTCATGTGTACCTATACCTGGATTGACCACATACTGCAGAAAGTAGAGATGAAGACAGGATAGAGAGCGCTCTTTAGGTGTGTTATTTGTGATGACTGCACTCTCAGACTCTAACCTCCTCGTCCCTCGATCCCCAGGACTTGTTTAAGCCTTCCTGTGATAGCTGATTTCCTAGGAGTGAGAATGCTTGGTCTAAGTTCTTTGCTCCCTCTTTCTAGCTTACTGAATTTTTAAAATTTTTTTATTTATTTGACAGGGGGGTGGGGTTAGTGGGAGAGGGAGAAGCAAGCTCCAATGAAGAACTCGATCCCAGGATCCCAGGATCCCAACCTGGGCTGAAGGCAGATGCTTAACTGATAGAGCCACGCAGGTACTCCACTTAACTGAATTGTTTTTAAACTCTCTCCATCACGTATCAGCCCACTTCTACCTGGACGCTTGGTCTTTGTCTCTTCCAACCAGTCTAGCCCTGCCCATTAGTCATTTCCTATAATCCTTATTTGATTGGTCACTTTAATCTCCAATTTAAAACCTTTTCCATTGTTCACATGGAATTTCATGGACTTCTCTCTAAATGTGGCTTTTGAAAAATCTTAAGTCTTCATTACAACTATGTAAGAGCACAGTCTGTCAGAAGCCAAGTGTAAAAACTGTTGCAATTCATAAGTACCAATTGTAAGTAAATATAAATCAATCAGTAAACACATCCTGATCCAAAGGGCAAGTTGTGGAGGGTAGGTAGGGAGGCAGTAAACAACCTCTTCTGATTGGAAGGACAGGAACGACACAGGCAAATGTGGGGTATACGTGACAGATAAGCTCCTTTCTTTCTCTGGTCCCTGAAGGGGTAAGATATATAGAAACTCCAGATGCCCAGAGAAGTGATAGGGCTGCAATAATGGGGCTTTTCTTTACACCACTGCAAACCAGTAGTAGTAATATTCGTTCATTTGGACTTTAAAGGTAAAGTAGAAGAAGGACCGTGCCTGTTTTGATGCCTGATGAAGCCACAGAAAGTTCTAGAAAAATAAGAAACCTGGAAGGGACTGACCCCGAGAAAGTTGAAGGTAAGTTAGAAAACTTGCCTTCTACAGAAATGTGAGAGGACTCAGGGACTGGCATAGTTTGAGGTGAACGACAGCTAAAGAACAGTGTGGTTCAAGATGCTTAATGTTCATATGTCTTTAAATCTTGCTCTAAATAAAATGCTTTGTTTGTACTGGTTGTTCGTCATTATGTGCTCTTTTAGTGAAAGGCTCTGTTGAATTCCAGTTGAGTGAGGAAGCAGGCTGGTATCTGGCTCAGCTAACCCTGTGGTTGGGGAGTACCCCCCCTCAGTCCCCATCAGTCACTCAGGGGGCAGGCCCTCTCCCTCCCCTCCAGTGTCTGTGGCACTGGCATTAGTGGCATCACTGGCCTACCAACCGGCCACAACAAACGCCACGGTACTTAAAGGTGGAAAGTGACACATACACCTGCGGAGGATGAGAACTCAAGTAGGTAGCAAGTGTGTGCTCCTTGCATCATGATCCATTTAACACAAAATAGTGCTTTTGGCAATTTTCTCCCCCCTAAAGTGAAAGCTTTGGATTTCAGATGGGGTTATTTGCCTTTCATCTGTGCTTTCTCTACGGTTCTATTTTCTGATCCATTACTTTCATCTCGGAAACCTGTCATTGTGACTCTTGTATCAATGGCGCGATCCATCAAAAAGCTTTTTACCCTTTGGGTCAGAAGTGTTTAATATCAGGCAATTTAAATGATTTTATTTGTATTGACCTCGTATTTGAGAGTCATGCAAGATGTCCTGGGAAATCTAACGTTCAGAGATAATGAGTGCCTTTCTTCGACGTTTGTTCCCAGATGAGCAAAGCAGGTGAGGGTCCCTTAGAGAGTCAGCGGGGAACTGGAGTTGCCGGTTGGTGCCCAGGGCCGGGTCCCCTGGTCCCCTGAGCTAGAAGGCAGGTGGAGAGGAGACTCTCCGAGGACACGTGGAGCGGGGCTGGCCCTGGGCTGGTTGCCAGGCTCTGATGGGGTAAAGGTGGCAGGTGCCGGAGCTTGAAGGTGAGCGGTGAGCAGGAGGTCGGGGTCTGTGTGGGCTCTCGCCCTATGGACACCCCACAGCAAGAGAGGGGGAAGGGAAAGAGCAGAGAGGATTCCAGAAGCCTGATTGGATCTGGGGCACAGACTCCTACAGCGGCAAAAGCATTTTTGGTGACGCTCCCATTTGAAGACTTCCATCAGCGGGTTATAATGCTTGTGGCATTGCCCCTGGGGGAGGAGGGAGAGGGGCTCTCGGGGTCATAGGAAGGCAGAAGGCACACCGCAGCCTCCCCTCCGGGGTGCTGACACCCTCCCCTCCCCCACTTGCAGGGACCGATGCCTGGGAGACAGGACAAGGGGCAGGAGCAGGGTCACAGGAACAGGGGGCTGCCCGAGACAGCAAGGCGTGCTGGGGGGCCAGGGGGTGGGGAGGGGATGCGGGTGGGGTGTCTCCCTAGCCCCTTCTACTGTACCTGCTCAGAAGCAGACCCAGCAGTGCAGAGCAGTGACCTCTTCAAGGTGGCCCTGCCCGAGCTCCGGCCTGCGGAATGGAAAGCCACTGCACGGCGCCCGCCTGGCCATGAGTCAGGCCCTTGGGTCTGTGTGGCCCTGAGTCACTTAATGCAAGGTCTCTGAGCCAGAGCTTCCTCCTCTGATGAACCGGGGCCCTGGGGTCATTGAGATGAAAGACGACCAGGTGGGGTTACACACAGCCTGGCAGTGGAAGTGCTCGGGACAGGTGAGTCATGCATTGTCCAGAGGAGAGGGAAGGCCCGAAGCCTCCTGGGGGGGGCGGGGGGTGAAGCCGGAGGCAGATCCCAGCAAACGAATGCAGCCTGTACAAGGACGCTCAGAGGAGTGAAGTGGGGGTGTCTACTGTTTGAAGCAAGTGTTGTGAATAGTTAGGAGGAGGAGGGTGGGAGAGATGAATAATGTTGCCAAAAAGGGTTGGTGTTGGTTGGTTGGTTGGTTTAAACTCTTCCTCAGGTGAAATAGTGTAATGAGGCTGGGGGTGGGGGTGGGGAATCTGACTGCACCCCCCACTGCCCCCTGTGGACACCAGGATAGGCCATTGCTGACCCTGAGGCAAAATGGCCTGTAGGAAACCTGGAGAGAAAAGGTGAGCTTGGGACAGAGGTCAGGCTGCTGGGGCATTGCCTCTGTGTGTGTGTGTGTGTGTATGTGTGTGTGTGTGTGTGTGAGAGAGAGAGAGAGAGAGAGAGAGAGAGAGAGAGAGAGAGATTGCAATAAGCAACATGTAGAGGGGTGAGGTGTGGCTGAGAGGGTGAGGTTTCTGGGCCAGTTCCTACTGTGCTTTCGCTGGGCTAGAAGCTGTGATTACTTTTCTCTTGTCTCTTAGACACACGGACAGACTGGCACAGGGCCTGACCACACGTATCAAAAAGACAAGGAGTCTCAGTGGTTCCCAGTTTCAACTGCTGCTACAGCCCCCCACCTAACATCTGGCTCTGTTTGTTTTACTTGTGAGGAGGTGCTAGCGCAAGACACTAGGTACCCCTTCTTTCTTACCCTTTAGTTCCCCAAGCCCCTGTCTGACATGACCTAGTGGTGGCACCTGCTCAGGGCCCAGAGGGAAACCCCAGCCCAGGAGTCTCCTTTGCTCTTTGTCATCCATGGATAAAGCCACTGTCAGGCAGCAGGGAGGACACTGAGCTGTGGGGAGTAAGGGTCTTATGTCCCTCTTTCCAAACTATCTGCTGAAGCCTAGTGAGAACAGAGTTTTCTGCGGCCCGTAGGGTCACACTGACATGCTTCTTTATGCTTCAGAGTCCACTCACATATGTGATCATAGTTCTCTCCTTTAAAGAGGCAGGACAGGTACTAGAGATAGTGTTAGAGGGCTGAGCCCCTTTCCAGAGGTCACAGACTGCAGGCCCCAGCAGCACTCTGCTCTGAGCCAGTGGCTATCAAGACCCTGTGACAAATGACTCCCTTCTCATCCCAGTGGTCCACGGAACAAGGCAGCCAGGCAGGGAGACCCCTGCCACAGTGTGTCATCTCTCACTGAAGGACTGGTCCCTGGCTTCTACTCTCCATAGCACTGCTGCACCACTGGGTCCCTGGGCGGGACCAGAGACCTGGGCGGAAAGAGTGGGATCCACTTAATGGAGTCTCCCACAATGACTTCAAAAGCAAGGCTGAGTCTGCAGTGTTCTGGGGGCCACTTAGCAATACAGGAATAATTCCAGGACTTGTGCAAGTGCTAATGAGGACCAAGAATAACTCCACTGACCTGTCTCTGAAGGCAGGGCCCAGCAGGGGAGCAGAGCCTGGGTGTCCCTGTAGGGGGTTCCTCAGGCCTGCTCCCTCTGCCTAGGCCTGCAGAGGCCAGAGTTCAGCCCACGTGTTCCCTTCAGCACCGCCTGGGAAGGTAGAATGATCTGGAGCCTCTGCTGAGCCAGGGCTGTGCCCCTCCCACACTGGAGAGGGAGGCCAAGAGCTACCCTGTAGGTGAGAAAACCAAATCGGCAATCACCTTGCCGCACCAGGCTTTACATCTAAGGTGCTGGCATCAGGTCACCTGGCCCTTCTCCTGCCTTCCCCAGGGAGGGTCTCTCCTCTTGTGCTTAGAACTAATTTGTCTGGATGGGAACAGGGCAGGAAAGGGGCATTTGTTTTTTTTTTTTTTTTTTTTTTTTATAAATGTTTAAGCAAGATGGCCATCATTATCTATTCCACTGTATACCAACATCCCTTCTTGGATGTCTAATAGTCACCTCAAATTTAACATGCTCCCCAAGCAAGCTCTGAACCTTCCCAATCTGCTCTGCTTCCTACTTTTCCTTTTTTTTTTTTTTTATAAGTTTTTTTTTTTTTAATGATAGTCACAGAGAGAGAGAGAGAGAGGCAGAGACACAGGTAGAGGGAGAAGCAGGCTCCATGCACCGGGGGCCCGACGTGGGATTCGATCCTGGGTCTCCAGGATCGCGCCCTGGGCCAAAGGCAGGTGCCAAACCGCTGCGCCACCCAGGGATCCCGGAAAGGGGCATTTGTTTCCTTGGCTTTGGTTTGGGGTGCAGTCGGGGAGAAGTATGTGTGTGTGCACACATTCATGTGTATGAATGTGTGTGTCTAAGTGGATAGATAGGATTTTATTTAATTATTAGAGAGAGAGAGCACGAGCAGGGGGAAGGAGCAGAGGTAAAGGGAGAAGTAGACTCCCCACTGAGCAGGGAGCTCAAAGATGCTGGGCTCCAACCCAGCACCCTGGGACTCTGGCCAAAGGCAGGCACCTAACCGACTGAGCCACCCAGGTGCCCCTGAACTGATGGATTAGAGACAAAGCAGAAAGGGGACCATGAGTGCTAGCCTTTCAAGGAGGATGCAGACAGCCTTTATGATAAAGATGATAGGGTAAGGTTGGAACCAGATGGACTCCTGGCCTGGACCCAGAGGTTAATTAATGAATTAAACCAGTTAACCAATCAATCAATCACGTTAATTCCCTCAGCAACATTTATCTAGCACCCACTATATGCCATGCACTATGCACAGGTTGGACTGAGGCCCAGCTTCTTTCTGCCTTCAAAGTGCTCACAGTCCTATAGGGGAGGTGGAAATATGAGCAAGCAGACAAAAAATATGGTGACAGCGTGGTATATGCCAGAAGCAGGTAGAGATGACGGAAGCAAAGAGGAAGGGGGCCTCCAAGGGCATAGGGATGACATTCGGCCTCCCACTTGGATGAGGAGGTGTTGATGCTGGATGTGTTGGAGGGGGGCCGAGGGAGAAGAGCAAAACAGTGGGAGGTAGGTGTGGATGGGTGGGAGTTTTAAGGTGGAGCTGAAATCTGGAATTTGAAGGGCATTTTAGCCAGGGAGGGGAGGAGGCATGCCAAGAAAGGCAATGTGAACAGAACGCAGGGGCCGGAAGGAGAGCGTTTTCTTTTCCTTCGGCACATGGGGAGAAGGCAGAGGTTAAGGGGATGAAGGACACAGGCTCTGGACGGAGGCCGCCTGAGCTCAGATGCCAGCCCCGCCGCTGGGTAGATCGGTAGTTGAGCGCTTGGTGGGATGACTGGCATAGGCCTCAGGAAGTGTGAGCTCTTGCTACTGTTACTATTCTAGTCCATCTCCAAATGCTCTTCATTTTTCCTTTGAAGTGTTTCTTGCGTCTTGCTTTGACTCTCTTGCGGCAGTGACCACCTGAACGTCTGCTCCCGAGCACTGCTCTACTCCCCTCACAACTGCGTTTCTGCGTGTCTAGGAAGCTGGCCTTGTTGCCTTGCTTTCTTCCCCTGCAACCAGCCTGTGGACCAGCCCCAAACTGAGCCCCTTTTGCGTCCTGTTCCAGCCACTTCTTTGCTCAAAGGTCTTGATGTGCCCTGTTTTGGAGAAGTACCAGTGTGGCCATTTTTCCCTTATAGGTGAGAAAATCATGGGCCAAAGAGGCTAAGTGAGTAGGCCACACTCCAAAGCTGACTGGTGCGGGGTCCTGGGTTTTCTGATCCTGGCCTCTGACTCCTTCCCCTCTAACGGGCTGCCGTGTTTTCCCCAATGCCCTACTCTGGTGCCCCATGATTTCCCAGTCCCAGAGCTTTTCCATATCCCCCTGGGAGACACCATGGCAGGGTGGGGAATGGGCTTGCATGAGCCATGCCAGCAGTGACACTGTTTGCAGCCTGGCCCAGCCCCTTACGGAGTGTCCTTGAACAAGTAAGGTAACCGTCCTGAACTTGAGTGCTCCAGGCATTGAAAGAGGTGTTAGAAGAGCTCCCTACAGGGTCAGAAAGAAGGGGAATTAGGATTTATAACCTAAGTGAAGGATTGGTAGTGTGTCTGCCATACAGTACGGGGCTCTGGAATGTTGAAGCCCCTTCTCTCCAGTTGAGTGGGACATCCAGAGCAGACCTCCACAGGGCTGCACTCAAGATGTCCCCTGGCAGCCATGGAGGCAGAGGGGCTGAGACCTTCACTGCCTTGCCTTCAGGATAAGTCCAGAGAATGGTTCTCCCTTCCTTGGAAAGTGAGAGGGGCCAGTTCTTGTCAAGTGCAGCCAGCTGTCCCCACGTCTCACTGTTGCTCTGATGTCAGAGGAACTGGAGGGCCTTGCCCAGGGCCACCTGGGGCCTTCGTGCCAAGGAGGAAGCCGTGCTGCGTGCACGGGGCCTGTGAGGCTGTAAGATAACTGGGTCCCTCTCTGAAGAGTAAAGGGAGCCAGTATCTGTTCTAGTTCAGGCGTCCTTGGGAAGGGGCTGTGCGCTCTCCAGTTCCTTCCTGCGACAGTGGCAAATGCAGCCAGAACACCGTGCAGAGCCCAGGGCTGGTTTCTATTTCATTATGGGTCAAGTCCAATTCGGGGGAATGTTTATTTGTTTTCCCATAAATGTAAAAATCTACTGATGTGACTAGAGGAAATACAAAACGCTTGTTTGCTGGTGGACTCTCCTCTTATTTATTTTCTGTTTTTAGGAGTGGGTGCAACTTCCTCCAGAAATTGCTGCATTCCAGAAAACCTGGACCAAGCCTAGGACTTGTTACGTCACTTTGGCTTTGATTTATGTACTCATGCACTTATTGTTAACTTTCTAAAAGGGATCTCAGAAGGGAAAAAAAAAAAAAAAAACCAATGAAGCCGGTTCTTCAAAGGCTATGAAAAGATGATCCCACTCCACTTAAGCAGAGGACTAAAATCCAACCTCACCAGAAAATATTTGCCCCTCGGGGAGCACTATCCAAAGCAGGACCTCTAAGAAGATGCTTTCTGTGGCATCTCCTGCCTGCTGGGAAAGGTCAAATGTTGGCCACTAGATTTGTTTTTTTGACTTGACTTCAAAGAGGTCTAGTGCTGAAAGAGGCCCGCCCTGCCTAATGTCCACTAGGCCACTGGTTCTCAATGATTGAAAGCTGGTGTTGTCCCAATAGAACTAGAAGATACGTATCTCAACTAAAAAATAGAAGCGCGTCCTCCACCTCTCCCTCCTGGAACATATTGCCTCCATAGCCAAAGGGAGGTTTATAGCCTTCTCACCATTCTGCGATCCAGTAACTTGTCCTCTTAAATATTCATTAGAAATATAATAACGCCACGGATGTAAGGACCTCAGTGGTGTTACTGGGGTTGACCCAATGTACAACTAAACCATCTCCTAAAGACCAGAGAGATAGTTGGCAGGGGGCCTTTCCAGAAGGTTCTGTAGCCCCCATAGCCCCCATTCTATTGGGACACTGGAGTTAAGGACAAGGAATAAAGATGGGTCGTACTGGATTTGTAATTTGTAGGGCATATGGATGACCCAGATTCTACTGGAAAGAGCTTCGGAGCAGAGTTCTTTGGTTTCTGATCTTTCCTCATGGGGAAAGGGACCAAGAGTAGTATCTGGCTCTGGCAGAAAGCTGGTCTAAAAGCTAGAAGTATCCAGGATAGAGGGCTAAGAGATGGGAAGGCCTCAAAAGACAGTGTTCTTTGTTTTTTTTTTTAAATAGATTTTATTTATTTATTCATGAGAGACACAGAGATGCAGAGACATAGGCAGAGGGAGAAGCAGGCTCCATGCAGGGAGCCCAATGTGGGACTCGATCCCAGGACCCCAGGATCACGACCTGAGCCAAAGGCAGACACTCAACCGCCCAGGCACCCAGGCATCCCATAAGATACTGGTCTTTAAAAGGTGTTGTCCTAGGTGGTCTGGCTTGGAGGAAAGAGCCAGGGATGACGATGATCTTTCTGCTGCAAACAGCAGCAGCGACATGCACACCAGTACAAAAAACAAACCTGATTGCTCATGCTGTGTATTTTAATCTGTCTGGGTTATGCTCTCATTGCATGAGGCAGAGGGACCTGGTGGGAAGGCTCAGCTAGTTTTCTAACCAGAGCATATGCCAACATTGCTTGGGGAAGTCCATGCCCCAACTTTAAAGGTCAGTTGGTGAGCTTCACATTCAGTAAGCTCTTCCTGATGACCCCATGTAAAATTTTATTCTCCTTTGAAGAACCATGGCACAAGATACATGGGCACAAATTTTTCTCTGGAAATTTCCCTGTCTCTGTAGGAGTAAACTAAAATAGGTACTTATTTTTTTTTTTTAAACCTCTCCAGCTACTGGGGACAGCAAGGACTTTTGCCATTTAATTTTTATTATCCAGCTCATGAAAATGTATTTCTTAATCTCCTAGCTACAGATACTCCTGATCAGAAAAAGCATAAACTGATATGTCCCCTGTACTCCAGGAGCATATCATTTAAAACTAACAACATGGCATATACAACAGAGGGACGTGTGGAAAATACCCAAAGAGCCAGCACCAGTGGCAGGATGAAGACATGTGCTTTGGTCCAGGAGGAAGAGGAAAAGGAACCGTGTGAATGGCAGAGGCTGCTAGGTGTGTAAGTGTAAGGTGAAAATCCTTACCTTATATCCACTTTGGTCAAATTTATTTGGAGAAAATGACGAAGCCAGTATTTTTAGCCCTTTTGATTGCCAAATGGGATTACCTGGCTGGTTTGGCCAATAAAGATAGTAACAATGAAAGTGACTGATCACAAAATGACATGACCTTCATCATCAAAAGACTTTAAGGAGAAGACAGCTTTGAGGGTCTCATCCAACATGGGTGAGGAGGGTCTGATGCACGGAGAGAGCTATTCCAAATGTCTGGCCTACAAAGGAGGGAAAAAGCACAGCTGCTGTGGCCCTGCCCTGGAGAAGCAAGTGGATCTAATAAGCTGGATGCTTTGTAGGTAACCTTGCTTTCCATGGGTACACTTGAGGAAAAATGAGAATTTTCCATGCTCACATCACCTGGCAGTGAGCTCCTGGGCTCATTCGACAGTGCTTGGATGCTGAGAAAAAAGGTGGCAGGCCCTGGATGTCATGTCTGCTGGAAGCTAGTTTCCACCTTGCTCTGCACCCTTGGGTATGCCACTTGACCTTCTTAGCTTCTTTTTCCTTATTAGCAAAAGAAATGAGTTGGACTAGATGTGCTCTAGAGCCCTTCCAAATTTCCAATTCTATGAATCAGGTGTAATTTAAAAAACACATGCTTCTTCAGTTGGGAAAATAGCAATGATGAAGCTCTGAAAAGATAATCTCTTGTTTTCCCCAATTAGTTCTGCCTTTGTGAATGTGGAGGGGGAAACCTTTGCAAATCAGTGCCTCTGGGAGAAAGGAGAAATGGAAGAGACCTACCTGAGGTGTAGGGGCGAGGCAGACACCCTGTGTGGACGGGGCTACTGCGGGGCTGGGGGCATCAGTGGTGGTCACCCATGTGCCTCCCAGGAGAGGGGGGTCTCCAGAGTGTCCCTGCTCAACACCTCCCTTCAGGGGCCTCTGGGGCCCCTCAACCAGATGTGTTCTGTCCCTGCCTATGGCTTCAGGCATCACCTAGTACTCTAGGGCTGCCTGCTTTCTGCCCTTCATACAGGAAAAACTTTTTTTTTCCATGATTATCAAAGTAATACACACCACTTTGGACAAATAGGAAGGCACAGAAAAATATTAAGAAATGCAAAACCCCAAATCAGTTATAATCCAATCACCCAGTTCACATTTCACACATTTAAGTGCTTTTTCTTCTAGTGATTTTTTTTTTCTTCTTCTTAACATGAATGTACACATTTTGTAACTGGCTTCTTTGGGGCTCAATCTCACATGTTCCCGCATCATTAAATGTCTCCAGCCTCCCTGTCATTCCCACTGCTTCCCAGTGCTGACACGCCTCTTTGGTAGCCTCCAAGTCAGGGCACTCTAAACTCCACTCCTCGCTCGTGCTAGTTACCTGCCCAAAGTGCAGCCACTCTCCATTTGTTTTGAGTCTTATGATTCTTTGAGCCCTGTGTCTTCCACGATGCCTTCCAGGACACCTGGGAGGGCCCTCCTCATCATCCTTCCCTCCCTAACGTCCCTTCCCTTCCTTGGGTTCGCTTTGATCAACATATGCTGCTCTGGAGACTTAGGTCCCCTCTATGTGGATGTCCCTCAGGCAGTAGTGTGATGAGAATATTTAATAACAGTCTCCCCGGGGGGAAATAGATACATATATATGTTTATTATATATTATATTCATACCAAGGATGTGTATTATACAATTTACAAATAATAATAAAATATCCAGTACCCTTTATTATAATCTCCATGTAGCCAGTTGCGTCTCCCAGAATGCCCCCAATGATTTTTGCAGAATGTTCTATCATTAGCCAACCCATGGTGGATTATTTTCATTTACATTAGTAAGACAAAAATGAAACAATGAGGATGTGTACTGGAACTTCAATCATTCAGTCGTGACATGAGCTACTTCTTTGGTGTGTCAGGTAATTGGTTTTGAATTCTAGAAAAATATTTTCTCTATTTTTGTCGTATTTACAATTGGAACAACTAGAGACACAATACACTTTTACATTTAATCTTCATTATTAATATTTCCTCCATGGCTTTCTTAAGTCTAGACCAGGGGCTGGCAACTTATGGCCTGCCGCTGTTTTTGTAAATAAAGTTTTATTGGAGCATGTCCACGTCCACTCATTTATTTATTATCTGTAGCTTCTTTTGTGTTACAATGGCAAAGTTGTACAGTTGGCCACATGGCCTACGAAGGGAAAAATATTTACTACCATATTTAATACCAGTGATATTGCTAACAGGGCATTGGAAAGATAAGCACTTTGGCATATATAGTGCTATTCAGTATTTCCCTCAAAAATGTCAGTAACCTTAAGAACAGAGATAAGAGTAAAATGGAGCAAAATAAATGGGAACAGAGGAGTTTTAGTATTTACCACTTTTTTTTAATTTATTTATTTGAGAGGGAGGGGCAGAGGCAAAGAGAGAGAGAATATGGCATTGAGCATGGAGCCCACTGTAAGGCTCTATCTCCTGAGCCTGAGATCATGACCTGAGCCAAAATCAAGATCTGGATACCTAAGTGACTGAGCCACCCAGGGGCCCCACTACTGTTGTTTTTAAACATCATTTATTTAATTGTAAGTTTTTATAACTTAATTTTAAAATCATGGCTGTGCTTAACAATCAGCTCAGAAAATTCTTGAAAATGTAACAACTGTCTCTGTCAAGGTTGAGGGCTTTGTCTTTGGTGGAGAAATATGATCCCAGCCCATCTGGGTGGAGCCTCACTGCACCCTAGCCCTGGAGAAACTTCTGCCCAAGATGAGGGCATGCCATGGTCTCATGCTCATCCTAAGTCTTTACTTAAACTTGAAGAAAGGAGCCTCTTGTGTATAACAGGGGCTCCAATACCATCTGTTGATGAGAAAATTAGTGGCCATGTACTCTGGCCACTATAGGGAGTGTAACCATGAACCTCTACCCACCATGTGTGGAAATGAGTCATTTCAGACAGAGTCATCCAGAAGGCACAGATGGTGCTCTGACCCTGTATGACCTGGGTGGGTATTCTATGGGAATAGAGCACAGGGTCTGGCCAGTCAGTCCTTCCTAGCTTATGCCCAGTTTTCTGCTTTGGAAGTACCAACTCATAAGCCTTCTTCTCCCCTCCCCCACCCCAAGAAAGCAGGAGCAGCTGGTTGACTGATTCCCTGGAGTCCTGTGGCCTTGGCCTGGGAAGACAACAGTCAAGACCCATGAGCTGAACCAACTGGTGTTTTCTTTAAGGAAACATCATGCCTCAAACCCTTTACTGTCAGCTGCTCGGTGACCTTGGGAAGCAAGCTGTTTTTCTGGCTAGTTGCTTTTAGTTTGCTAGAGCCACAAGACAAGTGACACTGAGGCATCTATCTCAGTCCTGCAGGGAAAGGACAGGTGCCCAGGGCTGCAGCACTGGGCCCCTATCCCACCATCACCACTGTGCCATGTGACCTTGGGCTTCAGCCTGTTTCCCTGCAGGTTAGATGTCTCACAGCATTATTGTGAGGTCAACTGAGATGATATATGTGAAAACAATGCTGCAAATAGTAAGTGTAAGAGGACAGTGAACAGGACTGGCAACGGAGCCTCTGCTGGAAACACCAGGTGTTCAGTAACCCACATTCTCTAAAGAGACTTGTCAGCAACTGGGACCAGATTCCCAAGAAAGCAGGCCCAGTCACCATTACTCACCCTCCTCTGGCCACATGGAGGAGGTAAGTGGGAGAAGGGAGGTAGGAGAAAGTAGGAAAGTAACTCACTTCTGCCCCTCCCACTGTGACTCTTCCTCTTGAGGTCATGTTGGGGGCATCTATCAGCATCAGTTATGGAGGTTGCAGAGTAAGGGTGCTAGCAGGAGGATGCTTGCTGAGATATCGAGACTCTTGGCCCCATCTGTGGTGGGGAGATGGTGACAGAGTTTTGGGGAGAGTGTGACCTGTGTCTCCAGGAGTTTGAGGGCATCTGAGTGAATGTGAAGGCTGTGCCTGCTTTGGCCATCTGAAGACAGGGGGCTCAGACAAGGTGGAAGAAGGGACTCCCTCATGTCAGTTCCCCTCAGCCCTAAGAGGGCAGCAGGAAGAAGACCCCAGTGGTTTTTTTCTTTCTTCTTTTAAGATTTTATGTATTTATTCACCGGAGACACACAGAGAGAGGCAGATACGTAGGCAGAGGGAGAAGCAGACTCCCTGCAGGGAGCCCAGTGTGGGACTGGATTCCAGGACCCTGGGATCATGACCTGAGCTGAAGGCAGATGCTCAACCGCTGAGCCACACAGGCATCCCAAGCCTAGTGGTTTCTGAGGCTCTGTAAAGGAGTACAGAGTGGGGGGGGGGGCGGCATGGGCCACTGGAGAAGCCAAAGGGGCCACAGCTGTCCTCCGTGACAGGCTGGGTTCACACTGACAGGACCCTCAGAAAGCCATGTACTCATCCTCACAGGACCATCCTGGAGCAGATGGCCCCAGAGTAAGCTGAGACCAGATAGACAAACAAGCAGTTAGAATCTCTATGTCCCCCACCTGTACTCCACCACCAGTTTCCTGCAGAGAGGGTAGGCCCTCTCTCTGTGTCCCTGACCTGTACACCAAGGCCACCTCCCCCAGAGAGGAATTCCAGAACCAGGCCTGCTCTCCCATCCCACCCCACAGTGTCCCAGTGGGAAGAGGAGTGAAAGAGTAGAAATGTCTCCTCCCCACTTCAGATCACACCTTCTCCCCGAATCTAGCTCATGAGCACAAAAGGAAGAATGCCAAATGGATGTGACACTGAGGCTTTAGAATTAAGTAATAATAAATTAGACTAAATTTTAGCAATAGAACTGACCGAAAGTTAAGAAACCTGCCTAAGATGGTATTAAGGGATGGAAAAGCATGACTTGATAGCACCTGGTCAAAGTCAGGGATGGGAGAGCTCTAAAAGTTTCAGGTTTATACCCCTCTAAATTCAAACAGATCAATACACTTGTAATGGGAGTCTTAGTTGTTATAGTAGGTGGCTCCATTGAACTTAAATTGAATCAAATATATGTACGGAACACTGGTCTCAAACTTGAGAAAAAAATTTACAAAGATTTGATTTATTTTACTACTTTCCCTGGGGGGAGTGAGGCTCAAGGCTCTCATTGGTGCTCCTCTGTGTTAAAGAACAGGTTGAGGGGGCAGCCTGGGTGGCTCAGTGGTTTAGCGCCGCCTTCAGCCCAGGGCCTGACCCTGGAAACCTGGGATCAAGTCCCACGTCGGACTCCCTGCGTGGAGCCTGCTTCTCCCTCTGCCTCTCTCCCTCTCTCTCTCTTTCTCTCTCTCTCTGTGTCTCTCATGAATAAGTAAATAAATTCTTTAAAAAAACAAAAAAAAGAACAGGTTGAAAGTCCATTGCTCTACAAACAACGGAGTCTGCAAGGTCACCAGGACCCTCCCATGCTCTTGAGGCCAGCTCTGCCCAGGTGAATCAGCTGCTGCAGCAAACCTTTGAGCAGGGGCCCAATGTGCATAGTGAAGGTGTGTAAGCAACGACAGGGAAATTATTCTCTCTTCATCCCTGTACATCACAGCAAGTACTCTCTGGTCTGGCTGTAACTCCCTTTCAGAGGAAGTGCCCTTTCCCTGTGGACTGGGCTCGGTCAGGGTTGGGTACAGCTGATTCTATACAAGGAGTACATACCGGGAGGTCCCATCCTTCTGGCCATAGTCATCTATTTAAGGATGAGCACCTGGCCCAGCAGAGTTCTTTCTGAAAGTTTTGCCAGAGTTACATGATAAGATATAGTCTCTCTGGAATTTTAAGCTCTAAGGACAATAGAAATGTGGGACTCCCAAGTGCCAGCATAGAGGGAGGAAGATAGAGGAAGAGACAGAGTAGGAGAAGAGAAGGAGGAGGAAGAGAGAGAGAACAGAGAGATGGAGAGACATGGTGACTTTATTAGAGGCAGTGACTTTAGTGACTTTATTCAAGCTGCACTTGAAGCCTGTATTTTGGACATCCTGTTATATGAGTAGATAAAGCCTCCTTTTTCCCTAAGTTCATTAGAGTTGGATTTCTGCCCTTGTGACTCAAAGTCCCGACTAATACAACCATGGGATTCTCTTACCTACTTTTCCTGCATCTTCAAATATGTTGATTTTTCTTTCATCCCCCCTGTACCACCCGTCTTAGGACCAGCCTCCAAATTCTGTGAGCATCAGGGCCTCTGGTTGCTCTGGGGACACCCACCTCCAAGTAATGAGTGCCAAGTGATGACCTGCTCAGTCCACTGGACTTCGATGGAGAGGGCTTGGGTCAGCCTAGCTTCAGTACACAATGATTCTAGCACATTTCCCGGGGCAGTTGCAGCCTTGTGACTTACACTTACACATGTAAGACCCCTGATGCACAAAAAAAGCTACCACGTGCCTCCAACAACCTTCTAGTGTTCAACATGGAACTCTCAGGGTCTTTAGACTGTGTACCTTCATTGCCCTGGGCCTACTTTCATCTGCAAATCCTGACTGTTGCAAGAAAATTCTCTTAGGGACTATTTTGTTGGAACCAGCACCGAGGGCTCTGTTAACACCAGGGATCTCCTTACAAATGTCACCCAATAAAGTTATCAGAACATCCCAGTAGGCAGACTATGACCTTCCTAGTAATCTAGGCAGAGCAGACCACCAATGGATGGCCAAACTCATTAGCACTTCAGTGCATTTCCAGAATAGATTCCAATTTACAGCTTATTAATGGAAATTGACCTTTAGCTGAAGATTTCATAGAAAAGGATTTAAATCACACATTGCCCAGCAAAACGATAAAAATTCCTCTTTAGATGTTGCTATTCTTTACCCAGAGTGCCAAACACTGCCAGCAGCCTCCTCTCTCCCACTCATGGCCTGAAATACTTCTCACTCTTGTTCTAAGGCAGTTCTGCAGGGGGGGATCCAGGACCAGCTTCAATATTAGCATCACCTGGGACCTCATTAGAAATGCAAATTCCCGGGCTCCGCCTGAGGCCTACTGAATCAGGAGGTCTGGCATGCAGCCCAGAAATCTGTTTTAACAGAGTCTCCTGGCAATTCGGATGCAGGCTCGGGTTTGAGTTTGAGAATCACTGTCCAAACCACTACCTGAGTGAGTCAGTTCCTGCCTCAGTTTCCAGCCCACCTGGCAACACAGAAGGCCACAAGTGTTCAAGAGGGGCCCATCTCCTGCCCCCCAGGCAAGCTCCTTGGTGGTCCCCACTCTGGCCCCAGATCACATATTAGCCGTGTCAGCCCTTAAGATGGGCAATTTTCCTATGAAGGCACTAAGTCTCTGCGTGTTGTCACCTAGACTGAAGACAGGTGGTTTCTCTTGGCTCTGTTCCAGAGCCCCAAATCCATCAGAGCATCCAAGGAGTGGGGGCAGGGTGAAGCTTATGCGGAAGGAAGGAAGTGGAATGAAAAAATCTCCAAGGGAAGAAACAAATGTACTTTGAAACCTATTCTTCCCAGCAACGCTCATGGATTTAGAGTAAATAGCAATCAGTCCTGAGGAGCGAGGAGACATACAAATAATGGCCAACATGTGTTGATACTGACAGTGACCCATAAATCTCATTTTCTTTGGGAGAAGATGGCAGGTGGCATTTTAATTCCGAGCCGTCGAATGAGAAGGAGCGAGATTTACCTCTGCTGTGGATCTGAGTGGAGCATCCCTGGAAAGACAAGCCAATGAACACGCAGTTGAGCACTAATTGATGGCCGCCAACATGCTTCGTAACGCTCCATTACCCAGCTGGGGAGCATGGCAGCCGAAACATGGAGCAGCGGAGCCTGGGGGGAGCAGCCATCTAGGGAGGACAAGGGGCCCCCGAGGTGCCACAGCCTCCCCCAGCGCAACTAACTGCTGCCACCTTCATGGAGCACCTGCCAACTCTGGTGCTTTGGAGCGCTTTGGAGCTCAGCAGGCCCTTTCTCGAGGCTTCTTTTGCTTCTCTCCTCAGCAGTTTCCTCATCATGCGTGGCCTGTTCCAAGCCTGCTCTTTGTCCTCAAGTGTTCAAAGGTCACTAGCTCATGTTGAGTCTCTCTCTCGTTCTATTTTTTCCCTTTTATACCTCCCTCCCACCATTTTTTCTCAACCATGGACTCCGTCTGTATTCTACTGATAACATTTGCTTAAGTGCATCTGTATCCTGAACTTGTGCGGTGGTGGCGGCACTATGTGCGTCTGACCTGCATAAATCGTATTGTGCTCTAAATCTCATCTGTTTCTGGTGCTGTTTCACTCAGCACCATGTTCGTCAACCTTAACTGCATCGTTGCATGTGCATCAAGTTTACTGCTTCCAACTACTGCTTTCCAATGAGTTTATGAGACACATCTGTGACCTTGGACAATCTCTGATGAGTGTATTTAATTTGCATAAATGGTACTGAGCTCTAAAAAAAAAAAAAAAGGTCCTCAAGGACCTTTGTAGACCTTTCTCTAACTTGTTGGTTTGTTGTGTCTGAGAATGAGACTGGCTCCCACTCCCTGCTCTGCCACTTAAATAAGGCATTGCCGTTACCATTCATCTACTACTTGGCCGGATGCTCTGCTAGGTGTTTTTTTGCACGTTGACTCACTTGATCTACGAACAGTGTGACTTTGGGCCAGTCACTTGACTTCTATAAGCCTCTATTTCCTGGGATCCCTGGGTGGCGCAGCGGTTTGGCGCCTGCCTTTGGCCCAGGGCGTGATCCTGGAGACCCGGGATCGAATCCCACGTCGGGCTCCCGGTGCATGGAGCCTGCTTCTCCCTCTGCCTTTATCTCTGCCTTGTCTCTGCCTTGTCTCTGCCTCTCTCTCTCTGTATGACTATCATAAATAAATAATAATTTTAAAAAAGCCTCTGTTTCCTCATCTTTAAAATGGGGACATACTAGCACGTATAAAGTGGACTATTCCAGGGAAGCCCTGGTGTGCAGGGCAGATGCCCACCCCGCCCTGCCTGCCCCTGCTTTACTGAGTTAGGTGCTCTGTACCGCGTTCCCAGGGCCTAAGGCTGGGGCTGTGGTCTAATTTGGGTCTCCTCCTTGAGGGAGGGAATGCATCTTATTGCCTTTGCATCCCCAGCCCTGAGCACAAGGTCCGGGCAGGGTATGTACTCGGTGACGTGTGTGAAGTTAGGAAGGAAAAGAGGAAGAAGACTGCAGGGTGAGTTCCAGAAAGTCCTGGTCCTGAGCTAACAGGTTTGGGCTGGGGGACCCCAAGAGGGGACACGACAAAAAGGGAAACTGGAAGAGCTTTTGTCAGAGAGGAAAGAATGTACAGAGTGCCCAACTCTGAGCCCAGGTGAGGGCAGTGATTTATCCAAGTCACACAGCCATTTGGTGTCAAAGTTCAAGGCATAACCATGGCTGAAGATTGCTAGTGTGCACAGTGTTCGATCCACCACATTAGGACAACATGTTATCTGAAATACCTCGCGTGTGAGCAAGTTGCTAGGTTCTAGAATGTTCTCCCCCCAACCCTGGCCGCCACCCCCCCGCTGCTGGTTATTGAGAACACCTGCCTAGTAATGCCTCATCTCCTTCCCCCAAGAATACTCCCAGTCAGCTTCCAGGCCCCTCCTTGCCCTTCCACTGTCAAGTCTGAGGACTCCATGAGAAGCTCATCCAGACCAAGAGTCAGAAAGTTGCATGGGGGAAAGACACAAGCCTTGGAGTCAAGTAGACCACAGTTCAAATCTCCCTGCATCCTTTTCCTCGTTTAGACAAAACAATTGGCTGTGCGCCCCAGTTTCCTTTCATGTGAAATGCGAATAACAATATACACATTGTAGGTTATAGGTTGTGGTAAGAATTAAGCCAACTTAAGCAAAATGCTAGACATAGTAATTAGGCATATCCAGCTCATTGGAGGCAAATAATTATGTCTTATTTGTATTTCTTCCCATTTCCCTGTTCCTCGAGGGCTAGCATGCTGCTTTACATCTAGTAGTAGGTGCTAAGTACTGCATCACTGAGTAAGTGAGGAGCTATTTTGTGTTCTTTAAAACTTTGTTTCTCAAAGTGTGGTTTGGGGACCAGCTGCACTGGCATGACCTGGACGCTTATTAGAAATGCAAGATCTTGGAGTCTGTCCCAGATGTACTGAAACAGAACATTCCTTTTAGTAAGCTCCCCAGATGATTCGCACGCACATTAAAGTTTGAGAAGCTTTCCTTTCGAAAGCAACTTCTGAAGTTGGGGGAAACCTAAAAACTCCTATTAAGGGAGCGAGCATTGTGGGAAGTTTACAGGCAAGAAGATAATACACATGTGCTGTGCACACCCTCTTCCCACTCCCGCTGGTCTGGAAGTGGTTTCTTGGTTTGATGGAAACCCAAATGACTTAGAATCACTTCTGTAAGATCCATAATGGTTGCAGAGCCAGCTTCTGTGTGCCCCTGTGTGTGTGAGTACTTTGTAGAGTAGACTGTGGTCTGGGGATCACTCCTTCCTTGCCAGGCGATAGCTCTGTCACAGATGTAGACTGCAGCCTCTGATGAAGAGCCCCAAGTGACTTCACTGTCCCTGTGTTTTTAGATGGGGAAGGAGGGCTGGACTGGAGGTGGTTTTCCTGGATCTCTGGGATGTTTTCCATTAGTGCCAGCAGGGACGCAGAGCCTGCTAAATGAAATGGCTTCAAACACATTTACTTAAAACAAATGTATGGTACTTAGCCCTTTGATAAAGAGGCATACGCTCAATGGTTATTTGCCATGAGCCTCCTCCATGCCAGGCCTGCGCAGGTCCTAGGGATACAGTGGGGACTAGGACTTGTTCTTGCCCTCGAGGAACAAGGGGCTCATAGTCTAGTGAAAAGAGAGATGCGCTGGGAGATAAATCAAAGAGTGATGAGCCAAGGGCCACGGGCAAGAGGTCTACAAATGACATGGGCCAGTGGGCTCATATATCTCTGAGAGAAAGAGAGAGGGATGAGATACATATATTCATCTATGAGAGAGAGAAAGAGAATGAGAGAGAGAGGGAGGGATGGAATTAAGTGGTTGTGCCATGTGCACACACATCTGAATATGCATATATGTATACACAGGGAGAGAGGGAGAGAGAGCAAATATACTAAAATGTTAACAATTACTGAACCTATCTGGAGGAAATACAGTAACTCATTATACTATCCTTTCCTAGTTTTTCTGTACTTGAACACTTGTAATTAAAAGTGGGGAAAACGTTGGGCGTAGTGCATGCATCAGGTGAGCATTATCATGGTCTATGACTGAGTACACGGTAGATGTTTACAAACGTGTGTTTATGGCTCGCAATACGCAGTTGCAAAGTGCTTCTCCTGTGCGACCGCAGTCCATCCTCCCAACAGCTCTGTGGGGTCTGTAACGATCCCCCTGGCTCATGAGCAGAGGCCTAGAGACCATAGTGGGGTGCTCAAGGCTAAGTGATCTAGTGGGGACTGAGACCCAGGCTTTTAGACTCCAAATCCAGTTCTCCATTGTCACCCAGAGTCTCTCTCAGGACTTATTTCCGGCCTGTACTGGGGGGCCGAGTGCCCAGCCGTGAGTAGGAGGCCCCAGTGTTTATCTTCCCTGGTCCGCCTTGTTCCCAGTAAGTGACCCACCACTTTTCCTTTTGGGTCGGCAGGGGGTGAAGACAAGGGAGGCAGGTCCCTGGACAAAATGGCAGCTGACCTTGGGCCCTTTCTCCTTGGCTGAGGCCCGGGCGCATCTAGGAAACAGTCTGGCTGAAGACAGCTTGTGTGGGAAAAAGACCTCTCGAAGCCAGAGAGAGCCATTGTACGGGCTCCCACTGAGCACACTCCAGCAAAGATGATTGGTCTTTCAGGCACCCCGCCAGAGGGTAAGTTTTATCACTTACCCGCAATATGAGCCAGATAAATGGCTCCTTCTTGGTTTCCTGCCAGTTATTGCTCGTGCTGCCAGAAAGTCTTAATCATGCTGCTGAAAGAGGCCGCACCCCCTCCCCCCACCAGCTGCCAGCTGGCTCCTGGGCCTCTCAGCTGGGCCATGACTTTCTGCACCCCCACAGCAGAGGCTCCCCTGTTTGGGCCCGATTCAGAGCCTGCAGACTTACTACTCCGCTCTCCAAGCTCATGTATATTTATAAACCTCTTTTCCTAACCCTGAAGCCCCCTAGGGGGTTGCTGCTGAAGCTCAAACCAAACAATGATGTATCTCCAGTGTCTCCAGTACCTGGCCCAGGACCCAGTCAGAGCCTCGCCTCGCAAGTGTTTGCTGGATGGTCTGGGCTCGGTTGTGTTCCCTCACCCCTCCCCACATTCCTACGTGGAAGCCCTCATCTTCAGTATGTCCGAATGTGACCCTCTTTGGAGCTAGGGTCTTTAAAGAGGTAATTAAGGTTAAATGAGGTCACTGGCATGGGCCCTAATTGCATATGATTTATATAAAAAAAAGGACATTAGACAGACATGCACTGCAGGAGACCTTGTGAAGATGAAGGGGAGACCATGGCCAGCCACACACCAAGGAGGGAAGCCTCAGAAGAAACCAGCTCTACTTCTGCCTCGATCTCAGGCTTCTAACCTCCAGAACCATGAGAAAAGAAATTTCTGAGGTTGGGGCCCTTTCTGATGGCAGCCCCGGCAAACGAGGGCACTGGATGAATATTGAATTTGTTGGTGTCCCTGCACAGGCCTGGCACAGAACTGATGTGTGGCTGAATCTGTGAGGAAATCCGTGCCCCAGAAGTCATCCTTCCAGTGTGGACTTCCCTGCTTGAATGGGTCATTTGGGTGTCTCTCCGGAGGGGAGGGGATAGGCTGTTGGCCACCCTCCCTTATGAGTCTTTGCTCCAGCTCATTCACTCATCCATTCATTCATTTATTTGAGAGAGAGAGAGAGAGAGTGAGAGAGCGCACAAGCAGGGGGAGCAGGAGAGGGAGAAGCAGGCTCCTCGTTGAGCAGGGAGCCCGACGCAGGACTCGATTTCAGGACCTGGAATCATAACCTGAGCTGAAGGCAGACACTCAACCAATGAAGCCACCCAGGTGCCCTCTCCAGTTCTTTCTGATTCAAAATCATCTACCCTTATCATGAATCTCAGGTGTGGGAACACCTCCCTCTGTGTGGCATGAAGGTGGTGGCCAGCACTTGGACATGTACATGCCAAGGTGACCTAGTCATGGGGTAACAGCAAGACCTGTGTTATGGGCTGCAGGGGGAGTCTCGCCAGAGGAAATTTCTCCGGTGTTCTCTTGGGGTCAGCAAGCCTCAGAGAAGCTTAGGGGAGTCTATTTGTGAAAGCAGCCCTGTACCTAGAGGGTTCCTGAGTGAATAAAAATATTTTAGCTTTTCTAAAGTATGCTTGGTTATCTTCAAATGGCCCAGAATTTTCAGTCTGGCCATCATGGGGCATCTCCTTTCTTCAGGCTGCCTGGGGTTGTGTTTGCACCTAGTTTGTGAGCCTGCCTTTGGGGAACCAGGGACTGGGAAGGAAGCTGAGATAAGAGAGAGCAGCACTTTGGCGGCTGCACACAGATTTCCTGCTAGGCCTCTGAGGAGGTGGCCGTCACTCATAGTGAGTGTGGGGAGGGTAAGCGTTGATCAGACGTGGTCAGGTTCAGAGAGGCTCAGAGGATGTCCCAGGCTCCCCTGGCAACGACACCCACAGTAGAACACGTCTGAAGGCCAAGATAGCCATGTGGGCTTTGTGGTGGACACCAGCATTGCCAGAAATCCCCATCAGTGAGAATCCCAGGGACCTCGGGAGGCTTCTTCCACCCCTTGCCCTTCAGGCCCCGGAGAAAAACAGCTTTGGGGAAGAAACAGTCCAACGGTCATTGACCACTTGGATCGTTCTTACAGAATTATTTCTTTGTCCTACTGGTGTTTGGGAATCTTTGAATCACTGAAGGCAGTTGAGTCACCCTAGGATTAAGGCAGGGCTGATGTCTCGTGTTTAAAGTGGATAGAACTTGGCTTTCATATTTTTCTCTGCCCTTAACATTTAAACAGCTGACATCAGCTGAGGCAACCACTGAAGGTCTGGGGCACTGTGATGACCTCCCGATGAGTCCTCGTTGACACCCAGAGTGTCAGTGCTAGAAGGGCCCCTGCATGCCACTCACAGGAAATCAGAGGCACAGGGGACGAAGGCAGCCCCCCCCCCCCCACCAAGGCTGTGCAGCTGGTGCGAAGGAACTGAGAGACCTCGATGGCACTCCCCGAGTTGCTTGGAGCAGGGGTGGGGGTGGGGGTGTGACAAAATGAAAACAAAACACAGCAGCACCAGAAACCAGCCCGGTGGGCAGCTGCACCAGGATGTTCCCAACTGAACGTAGACAATGGCCACAGAATAGAAACAATGTGCTACCCGGACCTTCTATGTTTGTGATGGGACAAGAGGGACCCAGACATGACTAAACATTCCCCTCCTCTGGCCAACAGCAGTGAATGCCACTCCTGTGCCACTGCCAGCCCCAGCCATGCTGCTGCCTGCTGTATCATTGATGACTAAGCCATGCAAGGGGGGAGTTGACGATAACTGATTATTGAATTATTTTTTATAAAGATTTTATTTATTTATTCATGAGAGGCAGAGACACAGGCAGAGGGAGAAGCAGGCTCCCCGCGGAGGGCCCGATGCGGGACTTGATTCCAGGACCCCAAGATCACGACCTGAGTCAAAGACAGTCAACCACTGAGCCACCCAGGTGCCTGATTATTAAATTATGGAGATATCTGGTCATTGGGTTGCCCATCCTCCCCTTAACGGACTCTGATCCAGAACTGCCCCCACCCCCTTCTCCATCTCAGCCAGTAAAACCCAATCTACGGAGAAGCCCCCCCTCAACAGCTCACATTGGGATGCCCTGGGGTTTCTCTGGGGTGTATTCTTTCTTGCTGCAGTAAGGCCAATAAGCCTTTCACTTGACCCTGAGTGGGCGCCTGGTGACCTTTGCTTGGTGAACGTTTACATCTGTCAAGTGGGCATACTAATCCTGCCCCATCGATAATCCTTACAGGGATGTTGTTAAGAAGCAAGTGGTATCATGTGGGTGGGAAGGAGTTCTTCATGTTGAAATTGCAGGTCTCTAAGCTAGCGCGATGTGGAATTTCCAAAAGGTTCTCTTTCCAGACTTAGAAGACAGTACTTTTGAAATGGAAGATTCCTATTCAACCTTCGACTATGTGTTCCTGCCTCATTTCCCCGGCGTAAATCCCTCCTACGACTTCGTGTGAGGAATAGCAATGAACAGGAAGACTTCAAAGACACTTGCCCAAGGCTGGGGCCTGCCTGGGAGGAAGATCTGAGTGTTTGTGGGCGCCTGCGAGGTGGTGACTGCTGAGCACCACCTCTGTATTTTCCTGCTGATACCACCATTCCTTCCATGAGGGAGTGGCTGTGGTTTCAGCTGGGCTGAGAGATAAAGCCATCCACCCAGCAAAAAAAGGCAGTCAGCAGCCTCAGTCCTCCTTTTTTTTTTTTTTTTTATTATTTTTTTTAAACCCTAACCTCAGTGGTAGCCCCGTTGCTCCAGGGTGAGGGCCAAACTCCATAGCACGGCCCCAGCCATTTCTTCTTATGTGGCCCACCCTTGGCCACAGCAAATGCCTCGGGGATTCCCAATTTCACGAACTTTTTCAAGTCTCCGAGACTGGTTTATGCTTGTCCTTCTGCTTTGCAACGTCCTTCCACATCTTTTCCCTCAAAACTCAACCCAAATGTCACTTCCTCTCTCTTCTCAGCTGACCCCTTCTGCCTCAGAGCCTTATGATGCTTTGTACCTGGTGTTACTTGTGCACTCATCACACTATTGAAATTGTGCTTCTCCCGATCTCTAACCTGTGCGCACCCTCACCTGCAGCTGTAGGGAGCCAGAAACCCCCTCAGGTAGGAAGCTCCTTGATGAAATGAAATGTGCTTTTTCATTTTTGGATCCTCAGGGATGCAGTCTTGTGCTGACCACGGCGCCTGGTACACAGTAGGTGGTTAATGAATGCTGGAATTTGCTGCCGTAGATCTTGTTATGTTTCAGTGTGGAGCCGTATGTTGTTTTCACTATTTGGGATTCTCTCGGGACAAGGAAGCTGGAACATTTGTCACTGGAAAGTTTTTCGCAATCAGAAAGGCCAGTCCTAGAACCGAGGATCCACGGCCCTGCCCAGCTTTTGGAAATGCCCAACACATCTGAAAAGAATTTTCTCGATCCTATTTTCAGGCCTGCCAGGGAGGGTTCACTGTGTATGGTTCATTAACTGTGGCAGCTTGTATTTTCCCACCGATTACAAGTAAGTCTCTGCTTGGGGATTTTTCTTCAAGAGTCACTTTCTTTTCAGCATGCCCATTTTTTATTTTGGAAGGATAAAGTGTCATGAATATTGTGGGTTTTTAAAAAATATTTTATCTATTTATGAGAGAGGCAGAGACATAGGCAGAGGGAGAAGCAGGCTCCCTGCAAGGATGCTAATGCAGGACTCGATCCTAGGACCCTGGGATCATGCCCTGAGCCAAAGGCAGATGCTCAGCCACTGAGCCACCCAGGTGTCCTTATCTGGGGGTTGGTATTATTTGGGCTATGGTTTTCCCTGAGAGACATCAAATGCAGGATCAGTCCTTGTTGATTCCTTCCTCTTCCCTATCAGGAAACTTGAGAATGAAGCCAGGTTTGCTCTGGAGGCCTGCATTATTTCTGTAGCCTGGAAGTCAGGACACCTGGGTTCAAGTCTTATTTTGCCACCGACTGGCAGTTTTCCTAGTAGTTCTCCAGGTGTTGTCCCAGACCAGCAACAGCACTTGGAAACGTGTTAGCAATAGAAACTCCCGAGTTGGCCCCAGACCCCACTGAATTAGGAACTCTAGCAGCTGGTATCCAGAAACCTTAATTTATTAAGATTTATTTATTTAATACATTTAATAAGACATTTATTTTATGAATAAATATGATTTATGAAGATCTTATTTTAATAAGATTCTGATGTACGTTGAAGTTTGAGAACCATCGATCTGGTCAAGTCCATTTCATCGCTTTGATATAAATTTATGTTTAAAATTATTCAAATTGTTAAAGTAAATATACTACATGTATATATATACATACACACATACACTATAACATTATAAAAAATTTGGAATAGACAAAAATTTAGATATAAATTTAACTGAAGTCAAACCTCCATGTGCATTTCCTTCATATTTTTTCCCCTCACACACGTATTTTCAGTGTTGTGATCACAGGACACACATAAGCAGGTATCCTGCTTTTTTCCTGCTTAACATAAATTCTATAAATACTATTCAGTGTTGCCACCTGCACGTCTTCATCGGAACTGTTCTGAGTGCCACACAGCAGTGCATGGAAAACTGTGTCGCAGGTACTTGACCAGGCCCCGGTGAACTGTGTATGTGGAGGGGAGAATGCTCTGGACACACAGGGAGGCCTCTCCTCTGAGGCGTTTGATTTCTCTCCCCTGTGTCCTGTCCCTCCCCTGCAAGCACCATTGTGGAAAAATCAAAACTGTGAGTGTTCCTGGAAACAGGGTCATAAATGGAGAGGAAAGGGAGGTTAGCCAACAGCCCCGAGTTTTCCAGAGTCATCCAGAAACTCCATTCTCCCAAGCCTGAAATCCCCTCCTGCAACCCTGGAGCCGTTGGGTCCTCACTGTGCTCCCTTGTGGCTGTGTCTAGAAGTTGCACTTGCTCGTGACCAGCAAGGCCAGCACCCCACCCAGTCTCCCGGTGGGGAGGAGCCCATTGGAGTTAGTCTCCTTGCCCTAGGCTGGGGCCTGAGTGGGAGCTCCCCTCCCTGCAGGACTGGCTGTGCTCCCTCCCATGGTCCTGGTTTCCACACTGGGGCTGAAGTCCAGCCATGACCCCCAGGCTGCTTGGCAGGAATCCAGATGTCCTGCCTGGTCGCGGCCACCCCCTTTCCCTAGTGGGTGGACCTCAGTCCCCAGCTGAGAAGGCCCCTCCCTAAAACAGACACCCTCCCAGGAACCTGCATACAGCCACCCTCCTGGCCGTGAGGCTGGCCATGCCCTCTGGCCTGCACAGATCCCGTGGATGGCAGGGACACCTCGGGCTGAGGTCAGGGTGTCCCTGTCCTTGGGGAGAATGTAACTGGGACTGCTCACCCCTGTCTGTGGGCCAGCCCCCACTCCCTTTGCCCTTCCCTGAGGGAGCCAGCAAGTGAGGACCCAGCATGCTTTGCTGCACTGTGGTAGCAGGTGCAGGAAACAGGCAGGGAGGAGGTGGCGGGGGGCATCTGACTTTTGGCTGCCTTCCTTGCTTGGTGATTCATGTGCTATGGTCAATTCCCAGGCCCAACCAGTTCCTTCAACAATCGGCCACTCAGTTTCTTTTCTAAAAACGTCCTATTCACCTGACCCAGAATTTAAGAATATGGGTGCAAGTCCTGGGTCGCCTGTGAAAGGCAAGCAGGGTGGAAGACAGGCTGCTTGCTGTCCTCTTACCTCAGGCTTGTCCTCTCTGGGTGTGTTACCCTCAGTGGGGCTCGAGGGGTTGGGCCGGGAAGTCTGATAGTGGATGGGATCCGTCCCTTAGCAGAGAGAAGGTAGCGCTTCTCCAGCATGCTGGGGCCCGGCCTGCAGACTCCGGCTCCCCGTGCATTTCTAATGCACATGCTCCATCTCTGGACGTCACCGGCAATGTTACCCACATATGACTCTTGCTGCAGCTGGGGAGGCCTATCAGGAATTCGGAGGTCCCATTGCAGGATAAGTCTGGGCCTGAGTCTATGAGAGTGGAGGTGGCAGGTCTGAAGTCATAGAAATAGGTATGGCCTTTTCCCAGTGGCCCTCTTGGGACAGCAAATCCAAGACCAGTCTAATTGCAGCTAATTGGGATTTTTCTTTTTAATTTTAATTTTTTCTCTTACTTTCAAATACTTAAAAAAACCCACTCTCTATGGGCTTAAACTCTGTATATATCTTTAAATATGCTTCTCATCCCTAGCCATATACATGTATATGATGTTTTCATAATTGTGATTCAATATGTAGGCTATTTAGTCCTGTTCCCTCCCCCCCACTTTATTGCTTGCGTATAAGATTTCCTTGTATTTATTTTTAAAAGCTACAAGACCAGTTGTTATTTAACTTTTTGGAGGTCACAGATCCCTTTGATAATCTGCCAGAGTTATGACCTCTCTCCCTCACTCAAAGTGCACAGACACATGGCCTTGGGTGCCATCCCAGGAGGCAACCAGACTCCAGAAACCCACCTCGCCAAGTTAATATCCTTGGTGTTACACTGTGAGTGCCTGGAGGCCAGCCCTAAGCCTTCTATTTATGAATTCCATCTTTATTACCCAAAAGATCCTGGAACTTTTAGTACTTTAGTAGGTATTTGAAACAATGCTTGTTTAAAGATGGACTTACTGCTAACTGGATGGTTTATTGTTAGGCATTCCGGTCGTTTCTAGTTTCTGGCCTTTGTGACCCGGGCTGCTGTCAACTCCTACCTAGAATTTGCTTTACTTTTCTTCATCCCAGAAGGCCTGTCCTGGGGAAATATTTAGGCTTGAAAAACATGTGGACTTTACCAGCCCTATACCTTTGCTAATGCACAAGGAAAGCCTCCTCTTTTGTTCAGATTCTATCCTGCGGGACCCTGCTCAAATGCCACCCGCTTCCCTAAAGCTTTCCCTGTGCCCCACACTTGGAGGTAAACTCTAATGCCTCCCTACCTGCTCCTAGTTCTAGTCCATTTGGGCTGCTATGACAAAGAGCTGTAGACTGGGGCAGTGGGGGGAGCTTATAACCAACAGAAATTTATTTCTCCCAGGTCTGGAGGCTGGAAGTCTGAGATTTGGATGCCAGCATGGTCAGGTTCTGGTAAGAGTCCCCTTCCTGGTTTACTCACATGGTGGAAAAAGAGCAAGCTCTCTGGAGTCCCTTTTATTTATTTTTATTTTTATTTTTATTTTATTTTTATTTTATTTTATTTTATTTTATTTTATTTTATTTTATTTTATTTTTATTTTTATTTTTATTTTTTGGAGTCCCTTTTATAAAGGCACTAATCCCATTCAGAGGGTTCCATCCTTATGACCAAATCATTTCCCCAAGTCCGCACCTAACTACTGGCATATTGGGGTTAGGGTTTCAACATGAATTTGGAGGAAACAAACATTCAACCCATTGTACTCCTTTCTAGTGGTACTCATCACATTCCATGTCTTAGTCGTAAAAATTTTATATACACATCTTATCTCCTTTTTTTGACTCAGTGATATACTTCATGTATATGATACCCAGGACAGATCATTTTAATATGCCTCTGCTCTGTAAGACAAAATTGTTCTCAGTAATGTTGCAAAAGTCAGGAATCACTATTTTCTTAATTTGTTCTTTAGTTTTAGAGCAATGAACAATTTAAGAGGAAGAACACATTGCAACTTTGAAGATACTCAAATGCATTAAAAGTATTTCCTGTAAGAACTACAATTTTTACTTACTAAACAAAATAGAGTTGACTCTTGAACAACACAGATTTGAATTGTGTGGGTGCAAATATATGTGGATTTTTTCCCCATAAATACAACAGAGTACTGTAAATTGATTTTCTCTTCCTTATGATTTTCTTAATAATATTTTCTTTTTTCCAGCTTATTTCTCTTAAGAATACAATATGTAATACATATAATAAACAAAATAGATGTTAATCGACTGTTTATGTTACCGGTAAGGCTTCTAGTCAACAGTAGGCTGTTAGTAGTTAAGTTTTGGGGAATTCAAAAATTATATGTGGCTTTTTGACTGCATGGGTGGGGGGGGTCGGTGCCCCTAATCCACGTGTTGCTCAAGGGCCAACTGTATTATACCTCCCAGTTCCCTGTTAATATCTGTCTTACTGTATTACATTATAAACATAAAAAATCTAAATGGTGGTCACATAGGATAACAGAATGTAAGTTCTCAGGTTTTGCTTCTTTGTCTTCACAATCATTATGGTATCATTTTTGATTTCCAATTTTCTGTTTCTATGTAGGAAAATGCAGTAAGTATCATAGAAGTTGGAGACATGGGTGGTCAGAATGAGTTGGGAGGTTTCAAAACTGTGACACCTACAGTGAGCACATCACCAAATGGGTAAATGTCAGGGGCCAACCACATAACTGGGAGTTCTCAAAATTAACGTCAGTAGGGACGCCTGGGTGGCTCAGCAGTTGAGCATCTGCCTTTGGCTCAGGACATGATCTCGGAGTCCTGGGATCGAGTCCCACATCGATCTCCCTGCATGGAGCCTGCTTCTCCTCATTCTGCCTGTGTCTCTGCCCCCCTCTCTCTCTGTGTCTCTCGTGAATAAATAGATAAAATCTTAGAAAAATTAATGTTGATAGGGCACGTAATTTTTATTAAAGGGTAAGTAATAAAAATGTGATCATTCGAAGTTTACACATATATTAATAAAACCCAACAATAACCATAGGAGTTGTTTGCAACTTCAGTAAAAAACTATTTTGAGAGGTAGGAGGTTTATTTTTATCACTGACATCTGGGGTAGATGGTTCCCATCTCCCCACCGCTGGCCCACTCCTGATTCAACAGCTCAGGGCAGGATTTGGGGACAAGGGCCAACTGGGCAGTCCACAGTTGTACAGTGTCTACTGTCCAAATGCAGTGGTTCTGGGATGGCCTATATGTGAGGCCGATTTTCTTCATGTACTCCAAACAAAGCAACACATCACAATCCACTGAATATAGACACAGATAAAAGAATCCAGCCCTTTTCTATTAAGCCAGACATTCAAGAAATTTGCAACACTTCTTCATAAAACAGTATCACTCTTCAGATTCCCTTTTTACTGTTGTTGTTTTGAAAATACGAGGTATTTCTCATAATATATGTATTGATGCCAATAGGTTTGTTGTTCTTTTTAAAGGGATTACAATTTACAAAAATTCCTCAATTTTAGTCTCTAATATTGTAAATATCGATAGCTGTATTCCACGCAGAAAACAAAACAAAACAAAACTCTAGCTCTTTGGAGTCCTAAGGAATTTTTCCGTATGTAACGGTGTCCCGAGATCAAGAAGTTTGCGAACTGCCACACGCGTGTGTGGCCTTGTACACGGCAGATGCTTGCACAGGGGGGATGGTTAAAGGAGTGAGGGACTCAGTGGGTGGGTGCCAGTGCCTTCTGGGATTTGGAAGCTGCAGCTGGGATGGGAGGGAGGGACAGGCCCCTGGAGGCAGTGGTGATGGATACCTGGAAGGTGGGGTTGCCAGGGCCTGGGAGCAGCAGCTTCCATCTGAGGGCAGTGTGGGCTCTCGTGGCCACGTCAGTGGGGTGGGTCTGGGCCTCAAGCTGTGAGGTCTGGGGATGAGAGTGATGGTAGCTCTGTGTCCCCGGGGGAACAGATCCTGTTCCCCTTGGTGCTGACAGATTGGAACAACTGCCCTGGTCCATATTTCTGAATGAGAACTGAACAGAACTGTTTTTGAGGGGCCTCTGGCTGTCACATCCCTGGGAGTGAGCACAATGGAAAGAGAGAAAGGCCTGGAGCCTCAGACTGAGCTGTCTGTGCTTCTCCTTTCTTGGCTCTGAACAGCCATGGGACCCCTGTAGGTCACCCAAATGCTGGCTCACTCTCCCACGTGGCGAAAATGGGCTAACAGCTGGCACGTACAGGGTGCACAGAGCCGGAGTGGGTCCATTAGTAAGTCGTTCATAAAAACAAAAAGAGGCAGGCTGGGAGGGGTGGGGTTCAGGAGGAAGGGTCCTTGGGGGAGCTCTTCCTGGCCCAAGGCTAGTGACAGTGGGAGCTTTATACAGACCGGGGTTTCCCAACACTTGACCCACTAGGGGCACTTTGCCCTGGATAACTCGTTGTGGGCACTGTCACGTGCACTGTAGAATGTTTAGTAGCGTATCTGGCCTCTTCCCATTACATGCCAATAGCACTCTATCCCCAACTGTGACAATTGAAAAATGTCTCTGGACATTGCCAAATGTCCCCTGGGGGACAGTTTTGCCCCTGGTTGAGACCTGCCAGTCTAGATACTCATCTGACGAGGCCTCCGCTGTGGGCACCTGCTTCCAGCCAGTGCCTTGGACGACGATGCCCCAGCATCATACACACAGATTGGGCTCAAGCACGAAGAGTTTTGCCAAGGATTCTGCTTGCAAGGGAGCAAGCGACCTCCGGACTCCGATCCTTTTCCCTGAAGAACCCTCCTGCTCATCATGGCTGCTTCCCTCAGCTTCGGGACAAACCAGGCCCTGAGGAAGCAGCAGCTGACAACACAACATCTGTTGATGGAAATCTGGACAACGTCCAGCAGCCTGGAGGAGGCCGACTTGCCCTTCAGCCTCCTGCTCAGCATCCATGGCTTCTGACCTCCAAGTCTCCACTAAAAACCATTCTGAGCCCATGGACAGCACAATGTATAAATGAAGGGAGAGATATTCACACGATGGAATGCTTCTGCCCCCAGAATGAATGAGTCACCACCACATACATGTGCCCCGGATGAGTCTCACCAGGGTAATGTTCGTGAAAGAAGCCAGAAGCAAAAGAGCACATTCTGTATGCTTCCCTAATGAGAAGTTCCCCCCAAAGGCAAAATAATCTATGTTAAGGCTCAAGGGGTACACAAGAGAAGCTTCTGGGATGTAGGTTCTGATTACCACCATTCACTGGGCAGTTATGATCTAGGTACTTTTCTTAATATATGTTATACTTTGATAGAAAATAAACAAACAAAGACACCATTCTGGGCCAAAGGTCAGGGCAGACCCTTCAGCAAAATCCTGGTCAACCCAGGGAATAATAATCATCAGCGATTTTGCCTGTCTGTCTCTAAATTATTATTGTCATTTTTGGACCTGGTTCATGCATGAGATGATGAATGCAAAATAATAGGCACAATGCTTGACATAGAAATGCTTAGTAAATGGTAATAATTAATACTACTAATCAGTTATTAACTGGCCTGTGATGCAAAATAATAATAAAATAACAAACAGCCCTTTTGAAAGGGGAAACAAAATTCTGGAATTTTCACATATATTGGTCACTAAATTTCTCATTCTCAAGGTTTTTAGAGGTCCTTCCAAGCACAGTCTTTGAGAAAAGAGAAATCTAAACCCTCTACCTTAGAGTTACTAGCTCCTGACCAGCACACACACAAAAAAGTCCCAAATATCTGTATAATTTGGCCAGATTGCTCACTTTACTTCATATCTGTCATTTACTGATCCAATGCACTGTTTAGCCAGGCACCTGGAGTCCACCTACCTGATCAAGCATTTGGATCTTTGGCCAACAACCTGGTTTATGAATTTACAGATCAAACGGGTGTGATTGCTGTTGGATTCCTCAATCTCAGAGTAAACCTTCAGCAGAAAAAAATGAAGCCTAGAGAATGTGCAACACTATCTCTTCCTTAGACCTGTCTGGAAATAGGACTCTACAAATTCCTCTCTCCTCTGAGAGAGCCAACAATCAGACAACCTCAGCAAGACGGAGCATTTCGTTGCAAGCTGTGCTCCCCAACCACAAATTAGATGCCAAATTAGCACTCAGGAAGATCCAAAACTCTTTCAGATCATTCTCCATCCAAGTCTTATCATGACTCGTTCTGAATCAGACACGGGAGAGACTTCAGCGCAAGCTGCCAGTGCTTTTAGACATCTCCAGAACGATCTCCTTAAATTTCAATCCTGCACGAATGGTGACATGTCCCTGTGACCCGTGATACCACTAATAGAACCGAGCTCTCTCCCACCAAGAACACTTGGATTCATTTTGACAGACGTTTAAAGAAGAAAATCCATGCCCATCTCCGCAGAAGAGGCAGGCTCTTACCTAGTCCCAGGCTTTGTCCATGGGCACTTGATTGGATAAAGATGCACAAAACCAAGAAAAGAGAGACACATGGGGGACTTTCCATTTCTCCTGTCTCACCCGGGGTCCGAGGTCTTCTTGCTAATTTCTGAAGTTAAAGAGACCAGATTGCCTATTGATACTTTGTGAGGGAAGCCTGCTTATTAATAATTAACCTTTAACCATGCTACCAAGTGTTAGCTTCTCTTGCTACCCCCTCAACCCCAAGTCTAACTCTACCTAATTCAACAAAGGTTGATTTACAAAAGCTTTTTTTTTTTTTTTTAAAAAAAAAAAAAAAAAAACCCTGATACATTTTGAAAATCAAATATCTTGTCATGTATTCTTACCTTCTTGGGCCAAGGTCGAAGTTCCAAATTAATCAATTTAAAGTTAATGTGTTTGGAAATTCTGTGAAAGGTCAGGGGTCAGTGGCTCGCACATGGTTACCTCGTTCTCCTTCTGACATCAGTGCACTGCAGATGCCGGCTCATGGCAGAGGTATTTCAAATTGCAGGCTAAGCACAAAGGAAAAGAAAAGGGCTCTGGCAAGCAGAGAGCTGCCGGAGGGTCCATTTTCTGATGGGTTCAGCAAAATTGCTGGTGCCTGAAGTCAAAGAGTGGTGGGGTGATGTGTCTGTCTATAGCTGAAAGGGGCAGAAAACCTCTAACGTCAGTGTAAGAAGGAGCTGAAGCAAGAGCAAAGATGCAGGACCAGATGTCTTTGCCGGGGAGCGGGGGATGGGAGGAGGGTGGCAAGCAGCGGGGGAGAGGGGCCCATTGGGAGATGACCCTAGAATAAACTCTCCAACTCTGTGCTAATTAATGCTCGCACTGTGTGGAGGATTGAGAAGTCAGGCCATTCCACAAAACCAGGCCAGGGATATGTTACTGTGTATGACTCTTGCGAGATTCCTTAGATCTCTAGTTTTATTTAAACTTTATTTGTTCAACACCCCCCCCTTTTTTTTGCATGCCTACTATATGCCAGGCACTGTTTTAGGTACTTGAGATATTTAAATGAACAAAACAGATTAACATTCCTATCTTTGTGAAGCTTATGTACCCCTGGAGGTGAGAGGACTCAGATGATAGACAATGGACACAAGAAGAGATTTATGGAGATTGTAGAATGGAGTGAGAGCTATGGAAAAAGGGAAAGTATAGCAGAATTACGGGGTTGGGGGGAGGTAGTGATTTTAAATAGAATGGTCAGGGTGAGCCTTGTTGGGAGGTTGAAATTTAAACGAGGGTTTCAGTGGACATATAGTGAAAGAGTAGCCAGTGCAAAGGCCCTGAGGTAGGAGTGTGCCTGCTAGGTTCCAGAAACAACAAGGAGACCAATGACCCAGGAAACACCCTTATAAAGACTTTGACTCTTATGATCTGAGACACGGGGAGCCATTCTGAGTAGAAGGGTGACATGATTTGTATTATTATTTTAAAAGATCATTCTGGTTTGCAAGGCTAGGAACAGATTATAAGTGAGCAAGGGTGCAAGTTGGAGAGAATATGAAGAGGTCATTGCCGTCACCCAGTGTGAAGTGATGGTGGCTTGCTTCAGCATGGTAACAGTGGAATTGGGGAATGGTGGATGGGTGTTGGATATATTTGGAAGATGGGTGCAACAGATTTCCTGACTATTAGAATGTGAGATGCAAGACAAAGAGAGGCCTTGAGGATGACTTTAAGGACTTTGCCTCGAGCAAGCAAACATTGGGCTTGGTAACAGCTGAGGTGGGGAGGCTGTGAGTGGAGCAGTTTTGGTGGTGGAAGATTATGCAGCCAGCTTTGGCTCTGTGAGGTTTGAGGTGCCTCTAGGACATTCAACTGGAACCATTGAGCAGGCAGTTACATCACTTGGGGATTAACTCACCAAGATACCAGTGAATCCAAGTGGCTCCAGAATACCAAGACCCCTCCCTCCCAATTTCTGCAGAGTACACTCTCTTACCACTTTCTACATGGGAAGAGGTCTTCAAAGTTCTGGCTCTTAGAAGTCCCTGCTTCACCAAGAATTTTGCTACTAATGTCTCATGCCAGCTTGTTTTGTGAGGCTCTCGTGGGGTGGGTTAGGAGGAGAGATGTCTGTTCCCTTTCAAGGGTGCTGACTGCTCCCATCTTCCCAAGCTCTGGCTGCCTGGCCTGTCACCCTTCTGTGGTGGTTTTAATGCACCAGCCCTGTTGTGTTTTCTTGAAGCTGGCCAGGGAGACACCTGGCAGGGAAGAGGGGAGAACTACACAGTGAGCTTTCCAGAGCCTGAGGATGCTGGGTCTACTTTCTACTAGTGAGCACAATGTGACTTAACCTGAATGAGTCCATCCCCTCACCTGTAAAATGGGGTAACATGAGCCAGAGATAATATTTGGAAATACCAACTTAGTATTATTTTTCTCCCAGCATCTCTCTCCCTTGCTCTTCCTCCCTCATAGGAAGGGCAAACTATAGAGAATTCTACAAATCTTTTGTCTTCCCCAAACTTAGGACCTAAGACAAGTGAATTGTAACCTTCAAAGAGAAGCAAAAGGCTAACCATGTTTTACAGGGATGTGAGGGGAGTAGGAGCACTCCTACCTTCTCATCACGAGGATGAGAGCCTCTTGGGCTTCGTAGGTAGGTGGGAGAGGAGAGACTTATCCCTAGGTCTGGAGGGTAGATGAGACAGTCCCTGGCTTCCCCCAAACCCTCCTGGAAGGTGGTAAAAATCTAAAGAGGATATGGCTGTGTGGTGGCGGCAGATGGGCAAAAGCTGCCCCTGTGCTGGCATGAGGTGGGAGCAGCCGTGAGCCTCCAGTACTAACAGGTCATGTAAGATGGGAGGATGAGTCCCTCAGTGGCCACCTGTGTGGATGGGTGACAGACAATCAGATGCCACCCCCACCACCAGACTTGGGTGCTATGTCTGATCCAGAACTATGGCATAATAGGGTGGGGGTGGAAAGGAGAAATCCCAGAGGGCCTGACAAATAGGAGTTCAGTAATTCAGATGGCTTACAGAAAATGAAGACATTGCTTGTATCTCAGAATTCGTGGACTGAGATCCATCCCTGTACAAAAGGAGGTATGTCATGAGTATTAGAGATTTGCATGGGGAGCGCCCAGCCAAGTGCCTGGTTCATACTAAAGGTTCAGTAAACGTAGTGACTTATTTTGGAGGCAACGTGCTCAGTGGTCAAAAGCCTAGGCTTTGGAATCAGATAGATCTAGGTTCAAATCCCTGGCCTGTCACTTTCTAACTGGGGGTGACCAAGGGCAAGACATGAGTGTTTGGAGCTTTAGCTTTTTCCTTTCATCTGCATAAGGACTACTGATGCCTCCATGATCGGGTTAGAGGGGGTAACGGAACGAGGAAAAGCAATCTCGGCAAGTAGGAAATAATAAATGATGGCTATTATTATTGTTGAATTGTTTTTAATTTACCTAGGGCATCAAGAGGGTCTCCAGGAGGTAGACAACAACCAAACCACAGTGATAAAATGAAAGGGGTAGGTAAGCAGAAGGATGGGCACTGGAATCAGAGTCAGCCCAAGAACTCAGGGAGAGGACGGGTTTGGGACCCATCCCAAGAACAGTCCAATTAAAGCTTCACGGCTGACGCCTGGAGAAGCTTCATACTAAACAAATTCTCCAGGCTGTTCTTTGTCACATGAAATTTGGACCATTGCTCCCAGCTGGTGCTTGTAAGGTCTGTGGGGGCACAAGAAGAAAATAACAGACCTTTCAGATATTCTTATATCTCTTGCTAGAGGCTGATTATTGATGACCCTCTAAAATTCATATATTAAAGCATAACCCCCAAGATGATGGTATAAGAGGTGTGGCTTTGGGGGGTGATTAGGTCACAATGGACAAGCCCTCATGAGTGGAGACAGTGTCCTTGTAAAAGAGACCCCACCCAGATCCCTTGCTTTGCCCCTGGAAGGAGATCTATGGCCATCTATGAGGACCTCACCAGACACTGCTTCTGCCAATCCCTTGATCTTGTACTTCCAGCCTCCAAAACTGTGGGAAATAAATGTCTGTTGTTTATAAATTTCTGTTGCTTACCCAGTCTGTGATAATCTATTATAGCAGCCCAGATAGACTAAGGTGAAAATTTTGTGTTTATATTTATAATACATTCATACTATACAATTAGAATATAGCACTATGTAATATATTGGTGATACATAATTTAGAATCATATAAATGCCCATATATTTGGGGGGAATGCTTAAAATTTTTGTTGTTGTTGTTCATTTGTTTTAGAGAGAGTACACATATGGGGATGAGGAGGAGGAGGAGAGAGAGAGAGAGAGAGAGAGAGAGAATCTTAAGCAGAGTGTGGAGCCCTACACGGGGCTTGATCTTACAGCACTGAGATCATGACCTGAGCTGAAATCAAGAGTCAAATGCTTAACCTACTGAGTCACCCAGGCCCCCAAAGTTTTTTTTTTTAAACTGATAGACGTGCTTTACTGAAAAGGTGTGAAAACTCTCCTGTAGAAAGATAGAGTGGCTCTAGGCCTTAATGACCTAACTGAAATGTTGAAATGTGGTTGACTCCATCAAAACATTGGAAAAGCAAAAACAACAACAACAACAACAACAACAACAACAACAACAAAAAAAAAAACCAAAAAAAAAAAAAATTGGAAAAGCCAATAGATCTATTAGTGGAATCTATAGTCATTTCCATGCTGAAGAAAGCTCAGCAGTTTATGGGGGACTCTTCATTTCCCATGAACTGTAAAGGAGGCAAGCCTGAGTCCCATGGAAGCTGGAGCCTCCAGCAGAGTTATCATTACTGTCTGGAATCCTCAGTCTAAAATAATAATGGTTTTATAATTAGATTCTTAAAAATTGCCCAATTCTTGCTCTCTTTTAATTTGAAAAGCTTCATGAAGAAATAGAAATTTCAAGAGACTGACATTTGATGACCTGACTGTAACCTTTTCCTTTGGTGTAATGGTGATAAGAAAGTTAATCAGAAGAAAAGAAATAAATATTTTACAGAGCTAAAGAGAGCAAGTCCCTGGTGGGGAGAAGCCAGGGGATCATGGTGAAGTTCACTTATGAAAGAAACAGAGTTTTATATTCAGGATCAGCTTTTCTTGCTTTCATCTTCAGAAACTGGAGATACACAGGCAAGAGTGGCAGCCTCAAGTTGGAGCTCTCAAACAAGTGAAATTGAAACAATAACTTTTGGATTGGTACTATTATTTCCCTCATTTTGCGGCTGAGATTTAAGAGATTAAGACATGGAACAAAACCATATTTCCCCAGTAAAAGACAGAGAGGGGTGATTCAGGGCCATCTGAGTGTAGGGTCAGTTTTCTTAACAACCACTAACCCTTAATCCCTATGTGTCTGGTTTTCCTTAGGACTTCACGGGGCTTTCTTTCCTAGGCCTTAATTGTAGTCCACTTCCAAGATGAAGTTTATGATGCTTTTAGGACCATGTCACTGGGAAATGACACCTTCCCTTACTGCTTCTTAGGACCAGGCTACCACTGGTCCAAATCCTGGAAAATGACCAGGATTTTTTTGGGTCACTGATCAGTTTGTAGACATTCTTGTACCATGTGGGAGTATGGCAAAAACAAGAAGGCTTGGAACATGTCCTCATTTGGAGAGGGGTTGCCTGGAGTTTAACCTTTCCTTATCTCTCTCTCTCTCTCTCTCTCTCTTTTTTTTTTTTTTAAGATCAGTAAACAAATGAAAGGTGAAAACAAGTTTGCAGGTAATGTTTTAGACTATTTGAAAGAATGAAGTGTTTCACGCAGTACAGGCTGGTATTTATTCAGTGAGATCACCATTCCTTTATTGATAAAACTTTGCAGATAAACTTTGCATTGGCTCTGCCTCTGACTGGTTTTGCAACCCTGGGCAGATTCTGTTATCTCTCTCTGGCTCAGTTTTCTCCTCTGTAAAATGGAGTCAGGAGATCAAACGTTATCACGTGGAAGGCACCTTTAACAGCTCTTGGCACAGTCAGAACTTATTTGATTTTTGTGACAAATGAGGTAGGAATTATTTCCCTCATTTTACGGGTCAGAAGACAGAAGCTCCCAGATTCCTTGTCCAAGGCAGGCCACATGTCTAATTTTTTAAAAAAAGATTTTGCTTATTCATTCATGAGACACACACACACACACACACACACACACACACACACAGAGGCAGAGACACAGGCTCTTCCCTGCGGGGAGCCCGATTCGGGACTCGATCCCCAGACCCTGGGATCACGACCTGAGCGGAAGGCAGATGTCGATTGGATGGGGACACTTCCAGGTCCCCATAAGCTCCGCAGCTCTCGTTCCCAGACTCAAGTGAAGATCCAAGTAGCTAACGAGCAAAGAACTTATTTTTGTTTCTGAACTTATTTTTGTTTCCTGCTCTGTGCTGGTCCACTTACTCTCACTGTCAGAATTTCAGCTGCTTGTTTGTGGAACAATTGAAAAAACAAAAAAACTAAAACCCCCAAACCAGAATGGTGTTTTTTGTTTGTTTGTTTTGTGGCCAGGTACTCTGGAACCAATAATGCGTCTTATGATTTTAGTAGCTGTAGTAGAATGGCAAATCTTTTTTTCTCTGATTGCATTATGCTTGGAAGCAAAAAGAAGTCAAGATTTAAGTAGATTTAGAGCAGCCAGATAGACACGAAACATTGGTGGCTCCTTAAAATTTGCCAAGGGTTTTCTCCTCTGTGGGAAAGAGGGAGGGTATAGCCTAGACTCTGCCTCATCCCCCACCTGCTTGGGCTGTTGGTTGGGCTTGGTGATGGGTGATGATGCTGAGTTACTCGGGGGGACCGGCCATGCCACTAACTAGAAAGCTGATGGCAGCAGACTAGAGACACAGTTTGGGATGGTGGGCTGTCAGCATGCCAGCTCTCTTTCTCTGGGTACCCAGGGGCACTGACCCCATCCTGGGCATCAGATAGGGCTAAAGCATCTCAGATTGAAATGCCCACACCTCTCTGCAGCAATGGGTATTTGTATCGTGTCATGCACTCGTCTCACAAAAGCTTTCTGGGGTTGGGGTTAGCAAGTCAAGTCCTTGGCTGTGAAAAATCAGGAGCAGTTTCCAACGATCTGTTTCATGTGCTACTGGTGATGCATCATTTTTCCAGGAAATATGGTATGTCGATGATGTGGTTAGTCATTGATTGCTAGGCAGGTCAGAAGTCAGGGGTTAACAGTTCAGGAGCCAACTACCGTAGAGGCCAGACTTTCTATGTGACTCACTGAAACCTCAGAAACAGTCCTATGACACAGGTGTGATTATTCCACCTCACACAGAGAAGAAAACAGAGGATTCAGGAAGTTACTGAGTTGCCAAACCCACGTTCTAGTAAGTGGTGGAATGGGATTTGAATTATAGCCCACACAACAAAAAGCAGGTTTGCCAAGTGTCCCATCCCCAAGTATCTAAGGTTAAAAAAAAACAAGCTTGTGATGTGTGCTCTTGAACTGCACATAAAGACATAGATCATATACCTGCTATGTTACTATTTTCAAAACAAATGTTCTCAAGCCCTTTGTCAGCTATTTATTTCATGGAGACACCCCTGAAATAGCCCATGAGTCTAGCTCAAGAGAGAAGCAACAGTGACATTACGCTGGGATAGAACCATATACTTTATATACAGATGAATTTTCCCCAATCAGCGGTGAGAAAAGTCCAGTGAACATGAGGGGACTGGAGTTCTTGCTCATGAAGCTTTGCCTTGGACAGAACACTGCTCGACAGGAAATTGTCGGGGGAGAGGCTACACTAGGAATAGCCTTAGTTACACAGCATTGCCATTACCATGTGCTTTTGAAACCATTCAGGTTAGATCATGCCTAGGGTCCTCCAGAAAGCCATGGGGTGCTTTGGTAGGTTGAGCAGGGAGCCTGATGCGGGGTTCAGTCCCAGGACCCTGGGATCATGACCTGAGCTGAAGGCAGATGCTTAATGCTTAACCAAGAGCCACTCAGGTGCCCCAAGACATAATTTTTTTAAAAAGATAAGATCGATAAAGGAGGAAAGACTACCCATTGGAAGAAAGACAGTCTCTTCAATAAATGGTGCTGGGAAAATTGGACATCCACATGCAGAAGAATGAAACTGGACCACTCTCTTTCACCATACACAAAGATAAACTCAAAATGGATGAGAGATCTAAATGTGAGACAAGATTCCATCAAAATCCTAGAGGAGAACACAGGCAACACCCTTTTTGAACTCGGCCACAGTAACTTCTTGCAAGATACATCCACGAAGGCAAAAGAAACAAAAGCAAAAATGAACTATTGGGACTTCATCAAGATAAGAAGCTTTTGCACAGCAAAGGATACAGTCAACAAAACTAAAAGACAACCTACAGAATGGGAGAAGATATTTGCAAATGACATATCAGATAAAGGGCTAGTTTCCAAAATCTATAAAGAACTTATTAAACTCAACACCAAAGAAACAAACAATCCAATCATGAAATGGGCAAAAGACATGAAGAGAAATCTCACAGAGGAAGACATGGACATGGCCAACATGCACATGAGAAAATGCTCTGCATCACTTGCCATCAGGGAAATACAAATCAAAACCACAATGAGATACCACCTCACACCAGTGAGAATGGGGAAAATTAACAAGGCAGGAAACAACAAATGTTGGAGAGGATGCGGAGAAAAGGGAACCCTCTTACACTGTTGGTGGGAATGTGAACTGGTGCAGCCACTCTGGAAAACTGTGTGGAGGTTCCTCAAAGAGTTAAAAATAGACCTGCCCTACGACCCAGCAATTGCACTGTTGGGGATTTACCCCAAAGATTCAGATGCAATGAAACGTCGGGACACCTGCACCCCGATGTTTCTATCAGCAATGGCCACAATAGCCAAACTGTGGAAGGAGCCTCGGTGTCCATCGAAAGATGAATGGATAAAGAAGATGTGGTTTATGTATACAATGGAATATTACTCAGCAATTAGAAACGACAAATACCCACCATTTGCTTCAACGTGGATGGAACTGGAGGGTATTATGCTGAGTGAAATAAGTCAATCGGAGAAGGACAAACAGTGTATGTTCTCATTCATTTGGGGAATATGAATAATAGTGAAAGGGAATATAAAGGAAGGGAAAAGAAATGTTGGGAAATATCAGGAAGGGAGACAGAACATAAAGACTCCTAACTCGGGGAAACGAACTAGGGGTGGTGGAAGGGGAGGAGGGCGGGTGTTGGAGGGGAATGGGTGACGGGCACTGAGGTGGACACTTGACGGGATGAGCACTGGGTGTTTTTCTGTATGTTGGTAAATTAAACACCAATAAAAGTTAATTAAAGAAAAAAAAAAAAAAAAAAAAGATAAGATCATGGCTCCCACTTAGATATTAAAAAAGAACATATGCTAGGTATTTTATTTAACTCATTATAATGAGGAACCTGGTAAGGGTGTTGTTATAACTAGTTCAAGGGAGAAGTCACCCCCCTCCAATGTATATGGATAAAGGACTGTTGAAAATAATGTACAAGTGGGAGCATGGCTCGCTTCTTCCAGCGTGGAAGGAAAGTCAATCGAACTTCCACACAAGGCAGGACAGAACTTGCATTTTGCATTGCTTATAGTTATCTTCGGTGTACAGAGTCGTAAACTGCCTCAAGGGCAATGAACACCAGAATCAGATAACCCAGGACAGCAGCGCAGTGCATAGACAATGCGTCGTTTTCCACTGGAGCACAAAATCTCCCCTGTAATTCCTATTGTTAAGAAATGATAAAGGGAAGTATTTAGCTACAGAATTCTAAAGATAGCAGGATAAGTTTCCTTTGAGAGGAGAGGCTGTGTCTCCCTATCTTTGTCTCTTGAGTGGAAGCTTTGTGATAACAGAACTGGATCCTCATGCTGCCCTCTTCCTTCTTGGCTCGATTAGTGGGCAAATTATTTAAAATCTTTGTGCCTCAGTTTCCCCACTCTAACCCAGGGATAATACTATTATTAACCGCAAGGGTTTGGAGGGAGGAATAAGTGAGAAAATCCAGGAACTGTGCTTAGCACAGTGTCCAGCACAACACATGTCCACAATGATTATTTTTATTAAGTATAATGTTTCACTGTGGTTTTTTAAAAATATTTCATTTATTTATTATCGTAGAGAGAGAGAGAGAGCGAGAGAGAGAGAAACAGAAGAGGGATGGGCAGAGGGAGAGAAAGAGAGAGAATCCCCAGCAGACTTTGCACTGAGCGCAGAGCCTGCCATGGGCTTGATCTCGTGACCCTGAGGTCATGACCTGAGCTGAAACCAAGAGTTGGACGCTTAATCAACTGAGCCAGCCAGGTGCTCCCTTCACTGTGCTTTTTATTTCTCCTACCCTTACATGTTCCTTCTCTTTCTCTCATATTACGCATCTAACTGGCTATAAGAAAGAATCAGAGAATGAGATACAGTGTTTGTTTTTGTTTTTTTAAAGATTTATTTATTTATTTATTTATTTATTTATTTATTTATTTATTTATTTATGATAGACATAGGGAGAGAGAGGGAGAGAGGCAGAGACACAGGAGGAGGGAGAAGCAGGCTCCATGCCGGGAGCCCGATGTGGGACCCGATCCCGGGACTCCAGAATCGTGCCCTGGGCCAAAGGCAGGCATTAAACCGCTGAGCCACCCAGGGATCCCCGAGATACAGTGTTTTTGAAAAAAAGATGACATCTGTGTCCTTTCCTTGATTTTAAGATTAACTGTATAGGTTGTGATGTATTCCTTGCCATTTAAAAAATAAAGTCCCCTCACCTGATATTTGCTTTCTTGTGTTTTGAGTAATTCCCATCGCCTGTCTTGAACCAGCTACCCTGAATTGAAATTTGAAAACGTGATTCCTTTTCTCAAGTTAGTGGTAGGAGAAAACATGTTCTAAAAAGGGAAGGGCCCTCCTTACAGGGGATAGTACACCACGGCCTGGAGAGGGGATTTTCTGGAGTCGGGTCCAGGAGCTTGGTGGGGAGTCTATACCCGGTCAGGCTCCTCAGACCCCAGGGGCCAGAGAATCCATGGACTGCTGGGGGAATCATGTGTGGGCACCAGAGAGGATCGTCTATGGGGTCCTGCCCAGGCCAATTGGAGCAAATCTGCCTTTGAGAAGTTCCTCCCCCCACCCTTTTGAGCCTGATGGAGGGGCAATCTCTTCAACCCCAAACAGGACTTTCTGATTGTCTCAGGGTTCCATCAGCCCCAAGTCTTTATGCTTTGAGAAACTGTCAGATCATTCAGGTGAATGTCACAGGCACACCTGTCCTTAGCTGCCTGCATTCTGCAGGGATGAAGCAAGTAAGTGTTTGCTTTGACTGAGCCAGGTTGGAGAAGGAGCTTTAACCTCTAGGCAAAGTTCAGGGATAGGAGGAGGAAAATATTGCTGTGTCTAGGCTTCCTTTAAATTTATGGGCCTGGAGCACTGCCACGGAGAGAGCTGTTTTTCACTCCAGAATTTCACTCCTAATCTGATGGTCCCGAGAACTCCTGGGATAGCAAATTGTCCTCCTGATGCCTTAGGAAACAGCGGAGATTGGATCTCAGAGGTCAGCCGGTGTATAATTTGGATCTCGGAGCTGGGAGGACAGCACAGTCAGATTTACACAGCGCTCCCTGCCTCTGGGGACTCTTTCTTTTTGCTGTCATATCATCACCAGAGCAAAGCTGCTTGTTTGAGCTCTGGCTAGGAAAATCACTCCCCTTGTCCATTTTTCACAGACAATGAATGAACAAAAAAGGAAGTGGTAGGCTGTTAAAGCCAGTAGCAAGACCCAGTCTTGGCCAGACTTGGTACCATGGGGAGGGACAAAAGATCTGGGTTTGAGCCCAGCTCTGCCTTGGCTCAGTCATGACCTCTAAATAATGATGGGGATAATGGAACCGGTGACCCCATAGGGTCATGAGAATGAAGGATGGTAAACGTCCAAATATACTTAAGCCATGAAAGGACCCACATGAGGTAGAGAACCCAGACTGGGACACCAAATGGAGGAGTATGTCTGTGGAACCAAGAGACTGTATAGGACATGGGGTTGAAGTGCTTCTGTTTCCTGACCTCTGAGCTGGATGCACCTTGTTGCCACAGGGTCCCAGGTGGCCACTAGCCGAGGGAAAGTTCTGGCTTCTAGTGCATTAGAGCTCTGAAGAAGTGTTGAGCTGCCTACTTCAAGTGGTTTATGGACAACCTCACAAAAATAATTCCCCCAGACTTTGGAGGTGGGGGTTAAAGGCAGTTGAGATCTGGTGGTCTACAGGTGAGCTGAGGGCTACTGCAATCAGGGGATTCCTGGGGACCTCACTGGTACTTCCTAGTGGATAACCCAGGGAACGTTCGGTTATAAACCCTAGCGATGAATGTTATGATGAAACTTGCTTTAGGTGTCTCTTTGTTGGTGCCTCTTATCTTCATTGCTTCTTTGACTGAATTCAGAGCCTTCGAACTACTTCGAAGATCCACCCTCTCCTCCTCACTCATCCCCAGGAAAATCTCTGCTCTGGTCTGCTTCCTCCCTGGAGACTTGTGAAGAGAAAGGTCTGGGTGTATGTATAGATGAGCTCCTCCAAACCTTGCACATGGATGGAAGACAGAAGATGCTAGAGGGCTGAGTCCTGGGAGTTCCAACGTTTAGGAGTCAGGTAGATGAGGAGGGACCTTTCTGCTTCTGCCAAAGTATTTCTTAAGAACCAATTCTTAGGGCACCTGGGTGGCTCAGTGGTTGAGTAACCTCCTTTGGCTCAGGTCGTGATCCTGGGGTCCTGGGTTCAAGTCCTTCATCAGGGAGCCTGCTTCTCCCTCTGCCTATGTCTCTGCCTCTCTCTGGGTGTCTCTCATGAATAAATAAATAAAATCTTTAAAAAAAGGAATAAATTCTTAGTGGGAGCACTTCTGCCTAAAGGGTGGGAGTGATATGGTTGTAAATGAACGTATGAGTTAATTTCTGGGCAGCTTCACCAGCACTGGATATTAGCATTCAACTTTTTATTTTTTATTTTTTCTGGTTCTTTTAGAATATGTAAACTGTCATCTTCAGACTGCTTTCATTTACATTTCTTTGATTTCTAGAGAGAATTAGCATTTTCCCGCTCTGTTTGTCTACTAATTGTATTTCCCTTATGGGAATGGTCCTATCTTTTACCTATTTATCTTTTAGAAATTGACATTGATTTTACAAATTTGAATTAGCTATTCGTGATAGATCTTAATTCTTTGTAATGTTTAATAGAAATATTTTTCCCTCCTAAAAATCTTTAGTAATGCTAATTTTTATAGTGCAATCATTAAAATTGCTTCCAGGCTGAGAAAGGAAAAATTCCCCCAGAGAGGTGATAAACTTTTTTTTTTTTATCAATTTTTCCCAAGTTCTTTAGATTTTATATTTAAATCTTTAACCAACCAAAGCTTATTTTGGAAAATATTTTATTTTAAATAACTCTATTAAAAAATCAGTCAATAATTATTATTGAAAACTGAGAAAATGAAGAGCAAAAAGAAAAACGTAGTGAAGAAGACCCCTGAAATTTCACCATCCAGAGACAACCACTATTGTCATTTTGATTTGGATTCCTCCAAGTTTTTTTTCCTATTTATTTGTTTTTAAAAATACAACTCTACAAATGTTTTTGTAACCTCTTATTAATGAACTATTTCAGTGGCTTTTTTTTTATTTCAGTGGCTTTAAATATTCTTTTAAAATTTTATTTGAGACAGTTACAGAATATGACATTCTATAGATGTACCATAATTGCCTTAATTCCTTATTGATTTTTTTTCATCAACGTAGTGTATCTAAAACATCACCGTGATGAGCAATCCTGCTGTAAAGATACCTAAGCATAAATCTTGGCCCACATTTCCTATCACTTCCTTTGCTCCTAAATTTCTTAAAGTAGAATTTCTGAGGCAAAGGTTATACATACACATATATACATAAATGCATTTTTTTTACTGTTTCATATATACTGCCAAATTAAGTAAATTTATATCATTTTAAGTTCTTGTCAGCAGTGAATGGATGTGGTCCCCCTTCTATCCTCCCCTTCCCCCTGTTAACATTAGCGGTTCATATTTTTGCAATTTCATGTTCAACTGATAAGCCAAAATGGTATATGTATTTTTAAATTTTTTTAACTAATGAGTTAAACTTGGCTTTCCCATCATTCTCATTTTTATTGGATATTCTTTCTTTATGAATTGCCTATTAATGATTTTTATACATTTTAGATACTAGTTTGTGTGTTTTTGTATTTTTTTTGTTTTGTTTTTTTGTTTTTGTATTTTTAATGTATCTTTAAAATTGGGGTGCTCACTTAAAAAAATGATTTCAATCACGGTATAGTGAATATTTATGAATACCACCCTGCTCCTCAGACCCATCAAATCCTAACATTTTGTCATATATGCTTCTCATTTTTGATATGAAATTGAATACCTGTCTACCTCTTCCCAAACCTAATCCTATTTTTCCCTGCTCAGAGGCAACCACATCCTGAGTTTGGTGCCTATGGGTCTCTCTATGTATATGTTTGCAACATATGTATGTAGCTATAAAATATATGGCATTCTTTTGTATGCTTACAAATTTTTATACTCTGCTTACTTATCTGCAACTTGGTTTTTCATTCAGCATTATATTTTTGAGATTTATCTCTATTGATAAAACTGCTATAGATGGTCTCATTGTATGAGTCTATCACAATTAGTTTGTTCTGCTGGTGGGTATTTGTGTGATTTACTTTTTTGTTAGTGTGTTTTTTTGCGGTTACAAACAACGATGCAATGGACTTGCATCGTCCGCAAGTGAGAACTCCTAGAGTTTACTCCTAGAAGTGAAATCTCAGGGTTGTTAAGATACGGATCTCTTTGGTGTTGCTGGACATTGACTATTTATTCTCAAAATGGTTACGCCAGTGAACACATCATCATCAAAATGTGAATGTTTCTCCAGTTCTTTCACGTCATCAGCAGCACCGGATAGTGTCAGACTATTTCATTTTCACCTGTTGATAGATGTAAACTAGTATCTCATTGTTTTAATTTCATCTTTCTGATTACTGGTAAAATAAGCTCAATAAAATAAGGATGCTTCCTTTTATGCGTGTCATCAGTCATTTCGATTTCTTGTGCTATCAACTGCTTGTTCAGATCTTTTGACCATCTTCCTATTGCATCATTAGTGTTTCTCTTATTGATGTCGATTCTTTGTGGTGGCATGAGTTGCAAATTATCTCCTCGAAATCTGCATTATATCTTTTCACATTGCCCGTGATGTTTTTTTGTTGAACAGTGTTAAACTTTCATGTAGTCAGATCCAGCAGTATTTTCCTTCAGGAACATCCTGTAGCAGAGGCAAATTTACCTTTACTCTCTTAGGGTTTTTTGGCTGGGCCTGAGGATTAAACCCACCTAAGATAGACTGACAGAAGAAAAATGTACAAATTTGTGAGTTTTACAGGACACGGGAGCCCTCATGAGGAAATGAAGACCTAAAGAAATGCTCTTATGCAGGGTTGAACAAAGAGAGGCAGCGTGGAGGAGTAACTGAATTATGTAGGGAAGCTAAAGGAAGATAAGAAGTGTTTTAACAAGGTCTGTTCATACAGATTTCTTTTAGCTTTTATTCTTTATTGAAGAACGGTTCTTTCCCCTGGTACTAGAAGGGCATCTTCCACAGGGGAATTCTTATCTCCTGTTTTAGGAAGAAAGGGAAGATTAGAATGTCCTTCTCGAATCTGTTGTTTTTCAAGTGCCTTTGGCTCAGACTGATCCTAATGCCAAAGTGATATATTGGGGGATGGTAAATTCTAACTCTTCAATCCTTAGTGTCTTTATTTCTTCATATTTTCTTTTAAGTCTCATCAAAAAAAAAAAAAAAGAGAAAAAACTCAAATTCTTTTATAAAAGGTATCCTTGATTTGTTGTGATCTCTTGGCATTCCTGGAATTTACCTTTATTGCTATCACACTGTCGTGTCACAGCTGCATTCTCTAAGCTCAATGAAAAATGATTTTTCTGCCTATGCTCGTTGGGCCTGACATGGATGAGGTGATGAGTAAGTCAGCAAATACGTGGTTCACACAGGCCCTTCCTGCTTTTCGTGCCCTCAGGAGGCTTTGCTAATTGCATTAATTTTTTCATTCATATAGCCATTTATTTATGGATTCACTTAGCCAACAATTATTTTTGGAAAGTCTACTGGGTGCCTGAACTTGGTTGTAATCTTTTCAAACCAGTTTTACTGGAGTTGGCACTTGAGTACGTTTGCCATCCGAAGAATGTGTTTGTGCATGTGTGTGCATGTGTGGTATTTCTCACAGATTTGTGGATGAGCACGATACTTATCGCTTAGGATGAATTGAGTAGCTGGTCTTGTTTCTCCATGACTGAGAACCGATTACTTCATATGGCAAAATCTGTTTCTTGAATATATAGAAATATTGTTCACTATATTTGTTGAGGTTATATTTCTTTGAGTAGGTGAGGGATTTCTTTAATATATCTTTCAAGTTCCTCCTCCTTTATCATCATTTTCATGTTTTCTCCATCTTGTTTTGCCAACTTTATATTTTGTTTGCCCATTTGGTTGAACATTTCAAATTATCATAAATTGTGCACTGCCATCATTTATAGGTTAAAATCTTTTATACCAGTTAAATCAATTGTATATTTTTAATTTTGTTGACTCCTAATTTTCTTTTATTTACTACATTTCCAAGGGCTTTAATATATCTTATCTTTTCAGAGACCGAAAAATTAAATTTACTAATTATTTCCACTGATTTTTTGTTTTTCAACTTGTTTATTTTTGTTCCTCATCGTTATTATTTTCTTCCTATTTTCCCTTATGTTTACTTACTCTCTTCTTTTTATAAGATTTTAAATCAGATGCTTAGTTTGCTTATATCATATTTCAAAAATGCATCTCGGTCTTTACCTCTGGGCTCTGATTGTTTGTACTCCCCTTACTTTTGACAGGTGGTATTTTCAATTTTATAGTATTCCATAAGTTATTATCATGCTCTTAGTTTCTTACCTCACCCTGTTGCTAAGGAGAGCTTCCGCGGCTGTTTTTAGAAGTTGTTACTCTTTTACTGGTTTTTGTTTCTGTAAATTTTTATTTTTATATTATTTTAGGCTTACAGAAATGTTAAAGGACTAGTATGAAGAACTCCTGTACACCCTTTACCCAAATTCACCATTTGTTTATATTTTGTTTATATTTTCCCTGAATATAAAGTATTTTAGTACTATATATAATACTATAGTATATATTATAGGAAATATATTAATATCTAGATAAATAAATTTACAGATCTAAATTTAAAATTAATTTAAATTGGGGTTTATCTTATTATATATTGTAAATACACTGTATATATGTGTGTGTATGTATGTATATATATATATGTATGTGGCAACCACTGAAATGACTGTATGTTCACAGCAATCTCCACCTATAGGGCACTCAATATGTTAATATTAATTTTCTTCTTGTACTATTTTTTAAAGAAGTGTATATTTATTTCACATTATATTATTATTTATTGTACATTACCTTTATATTTATAGTAAAAAAATAAAGCAAAATAACAAAAATCACCAGAAATCCCAGGGCAAACTGATGAGCACTGTTAGTATTTAGAGATATATTTTCTAGACTTTGGCTTTCAACCAACAAAGATTCTGGGCTTTTTTTCTAGTTAAATAAAGTATGACTACATTGAAAATATGGCATCATAATTATATGATGTATGGGTTTTAGCTTTCCTTTAAGTCTTAGTATTATATTATTGTATGTACTTTTTTTAAAGCAGTCTCCATGCCCAGCTTGGAGCCCAACACAGGGCTTGAACTCACAACCTGAGATGGAGATGTGAGCTGAGAGTTGGCCGCTTAACTGACTGAGCCATCCAGGTATCCCTATTTTATGTACTTTATAGATAAAATTCATAACATCTTTGCAAAGTAGAGCCACATTTTAGATGACGAATCCAAGGTTCAGAGAGGTTCAATAAAATGCCTAGGTCACACAGAGGTAAGAGATGGAGTTACAGTTTAAACCCTGGACTGTTTCCTTCAAGGCTATAGGCTCAATCGTTATTTTATCTAAAGTTCCTTTCATTGCATTTTTACTTATATCGTTAACATTTAGCTTTATTGCACTGTGGTGAGAAAATATATCTATATAACTTTCCTCTGGATTCATTTTTGGAACCTTAATTTAAGAGTTATATATATGTATACTATATATATATATATATATATAGTATATATATATATACTATTTCCAATACCTTGAGAAAAATGTATAGTCAGTGTTGTTACTGAATTCAAAATATGCCCACTAGTTCTAGTATACTAAGTGTAGCATTCATAACCTCTTTTATTTTTCAAATTATATCTACTGTTGTCATATCTTCAATTACTTTTAACTTTTTTGTCTGTTGAAATCTGCCTATTTAATTTTTAAGATTGTCTAATTTTTATCTTAGCCTGATCATGAATTCACGTCTCCCGTTACGGTAGTTTGGTTTTTTAAGTTTATTCCATTTGTTTTTGCACTTCTAACTTTGGTAATCCACATCTTCACTGTTGTTTCTATATTTTTCATTATAATCAGGAACCTCTTTGTACTCCACTTCTTTGATTTTAAGATCTCTTTTATATGATTCCACTTTTACCAGCTGTTTCCTTTTTGTTATACAAGTTTCTTCAATAAGACTTTTTATATTTTTAGCATTTCAGCATCATTTTATTACAGATACCTATCTTTAAGCAACAAACATGTTGTTGGGTCTTACGATTTAATCTAATAGGGGAATTTGTCTTTGGAGAAATGAACGGCCTATATATATGGTCTCCCTTGGAATGCAACTGGTACAGTGATAAGAGATGGGCTCTTGGCTACGAGCTATGGGCTTTCTGAAAATTACTTAAGGACTCCATGAGGAAGTTACCAGTTTCCTTATCTGTAAAATCGTGTTAATTAAGAGTATAAACCTTACTGAGTTGTTGTGAAGATTAAATGAGATCAAGAACATTCTGGAATAGAAGCAGAGTAAAGCATATTAAACTATTATTTGTAAAATGTCACTGTCATTTTCGGCTATTCTAGATACCAGGCCTGGAAATTTCATTCAAAGCAAGTTTCTTGGCAATAGCATATAAAACAATTTCTTAAAACAAAGATCTGTGCTCAGCATGGGCGAAATGAGCTCCATACTTTTCTCTAAACTCATCTCAAATTTCTCCTTGAGATAATGGGAATAACTTACAGTAAAATTGCTGAGAAGCAGTGGTCAGGTTTCAGCTCGACTGGTCCAGCTCTACTTCTGGCTGCGCTGTGGAGTTTCACAGCTTGACTTAAATTCAGCCCTGTCAGGAATCACCGTGTCGTTTTCCATTTAATTCATTAAGTATTTAGGTGGCCCAAATAAGTCGTTTGCTTCCATGAGGGGGATCAAAGTGACAGAGTTAGCTGGCTTCTTCTCTTGTCATTGGGCGTGGAAAAACTGACGGTAAGAAAAACAAACCAAGCAGTGATGGATTTTCTACTTCCTGGATCATGGAATTTGCTCGTCCAATGACAGCCATCTGGTGGGCAACCAGACATGAGGTCAGCCCGGCGTTCTCCTTCCAGCAACCCTCCAGCTCCTGTACAGCAGAACCCCTGCATCAGTTCAAGCTGCTAGGAGCTGAAGCTGAGCTCATACTTCTGCTCCAAAGGACCAAAGAGGGACAGAGAGGAAAGTGAAAGAAGTCTGAGGATTCCACTAGCATCTGTTTTCAACTTTCCAAAATTGTCTTTGTGTTTCAGGATCCAGTTAACCTTAAATCAGACGAGGCTTATCACTAAAGTGAGGAATAAATATCCTAGAGTATTATAATCTGATAAACTCCAGAATGACATGATTGATTTTTGTTGTGTGAGCTTCAAATCTCCGATAGCGTCTCTTTGATCAGTGAGAGGGAGAGATGGGTGCATTTCCCCACCTGAGGCAACAGAGCTGTTTTCCTTTCTTAAACCTCTGTGATGATCGTAATCATCTTGTCTCTTGTTAAACATATGCTTCCAAGTCCCTCTCCAGAGACTCTGATTCAGTGCATCTGGGACGGGGCCTCAGATGTGTGTTCTTGACAGGAGAAGAGCTCGGGCAATATTGGGGTAGATGGAAGGAATTGGCTGTTTTTAGAATCAGACGGCTCTGGGCTTAAATCCTGGGTCTTTCACCTACTAGTTATGGGGTCTTGCACAAATTAGTTAACCTTCCTTAACCTCATCTGAAAAACAGTAGAGATAAAAACATCGACCTCAAAGTGCTGTCGAGAAGATTCAAAGGACAGGCCCTGGATCGCACCTGTTTTTCTGGCTGCTGCCAAATCATTTCTGCCCGGGTTCATTGGAAGGTTATCTTACTTAGTATGTAGGCATAATGGTTTTTGTTGTTCATCTGCTTTTGCTGTTGTGGGTTTTTTTGTTTTGTCCTGTTTTGCTTATCTTTTCCATCTATTCGGCAGATAGGTATAAAGCTTTTACCGTGCACTAGAAACTGGGATTCCCAAAACCCCCCAAGCACCTCCTTGCTGGTGTGGAATGTCCACACGACCCACCCTAGGGTTTTGAAGAGGCTGACCAAAATCTTGTGTGAGTGACTTGATGTTAACGGGTCCCTAATTGTTTAGGGGTCTTCCTGAGATTAGGAGTGTCATGTCCTTATCCCGTCTTTGTATAAGAATTCTAGTTTTCTTGAATCCAATCATATGTGTATGCATATGTGTGTGTGTGTGAATTTTTTTCTCTGTAGTTGAAGCAATTTTTTCTCCTCTGCTTTACTGAGATATTATTGACATATATGTAACTTTAAGGTTTACAACATGATGATTAGATACTTGTATATATTGCAAAATGATTACCACGATATAATTAGTTAACATCTCTATCTTTCACATAATTATGATGTGCGTGTGTGTGTGCGCGCATGCCTGCACATGCACAGTGGTAGCATTTAAGATCTATTCTGTTAACAGCTTTCAAGTATATAATACAGTGTTGTTAACTATAGTCACTATCCTGTGAATTAGATCCCTGGATCTTATTTATCTTATAGTGGGAGTTCATTAAGGAATGCTTTATGAATTTGCCTGTCATCTTTGAGCAGGGACCATGCTAATGTTCCCTGTAACATTCCAGTTTTAGCATATGTGCTGCCAAAGCAAGGATCATGTGTATATTTTTTTCTTCAACAGAAAATATACACTTAAATGATCCCATTTGTTTTTTACACAGAATGTGTTCTATGCGCTATGCAGTCTTCCCCTCCTGGCAAGAAAAGCCTTTGCACTTGTTTTTACTTTCATCCTAATAAGAATCCATCAGATCTCTGAGGAATATACTTACACTTTCTTTATATTTAGCCTTGCTTCAAAAGAATTTAAGACACTTTTTAAAGATGCAAATGATGCAAGACTTACTTAAAAAAAATTCAGGTATGGAAGATAAGGATGGGAAAAATAAGCTGAATTCATGAATGAGGTTTCACATCATGTTCATGTTCTACTCTTCTTTTCGCTTCCTGGTCATGGGCCAGATAATTTGATCCGAACTTTCAAGCAGTTATTGCAAACCTTCAGCAATCCGGAGAGGAAGGTGATGATCCTCAAGCCAATTATTAGGATCATCATTTCTATGAGCCCTGAATTTCATTTTATCTTTTCCACTAGCCCAAGTTTTAGGCTTAGGTCCAAAACTTAGGTCCTTAGGTCCAAATAAACATTAGTGTCATTAAGGATCTACAAGAAGGGTCATGAAATGGCATGGAAAACTGTGCTCTCCAACTGGCCAAATACGAAAATGAATCAAGGAATAAGGAGGCCTCTCACTGCAGAGGACATGACAGCTGGGTGGAAGAGCTGGGCCAAGGACCAGCCAATCCCCTGGTCCAGAAGTCATAGCCATGGCAACAGTAGTGCCCGCAGCTCTCCTACCAGCAATGACACCCTGAAGAAGCACCGGGAAAGAGAGGAGCCTGTCAGACTTCCAGGTTAGGCTCTTGGTGAAGGACATTTATGTATTTTTTTATTCACAATCACTGGGGGAAATAAACAGCCTCTCTCATGTTCACCTTGCAGACCCAAATCTATAAAGCAAAGGCAAATGTCCAGTGGCACAGCCTGCTGAGGCCAGGTGTGAGTCTCTCGTCAAGGAAACCTGTTGCCTACCTCTGATTTCCTTTTATTCTCTTTACTTTCTAGTAAGAGTGCTGCTCAGGACTTTTCAACAGGAAAAGCCCAGAAGAGGATAGTTGTGTTTGAAGCCACCATTCTCGTCTGCCTCATTCATTTCAAACAGAGGTACCTCTCAAAGGGAGAAGGCCTGTGTACAAGCACAAATGCTCGCTGCATTCTCTTGCCGTCGGCTGTGATGTGGTGGCTTTTGATTCTGCACAGAACCTGCCTTGTTTCAGAAACTGATGGATGGAGGCCCCTGAATGAAGGAGACAAGAACAAACGAGCAAGGCTCCTGGTAAGGCAAGGGACTTCAAGAGAATGGGCTTGAAAGCACTTAAAAGGTAAACACGGCATCCAGGAAAGTAAAGAATTCTCAGAGGCATTGCGCTGTTCCTGGTTGATAATTTGCAGTTCTTAAGGCTCTTCACATGTCTGTGCAAACACAGGTAAGCTCTTTGGAGATATCTGACTTAGGATTTTAGGCTTTTTTTTTTTTTTTTTTTTTGGTGGAGGGGAAAAAAAGATGAAGTCCACACATGTCACAAAGCAGGAAACACTAAGTGAAATTAAAAACAAAACAAAACAAAAACCAAGAAAACACGGGCTGAGTTGAGTTTAAGGCAGTGAAATAGAAAACAATGCCTTGCGAGACCTAGTAATGCAGCATCTCTGTAGAGGAGAGGGCATGTGATTTCTCTTTCGAAGGATGTGGAAAAGCCCGCAGGGCTCATTATCAACACCACGGGTCAGTGTGAGGGCTGCTCTGTGTAAGCTCTGGGAGATGGGCTTCCTCTTCCTGTAAACCCTTGTCCTTCCCTTTTGCCTAGTAGATAGATGCAAACTAGTGAAAAGTCAACATGAGAAATCCAGCCACCTGAATACATTTATAAGAAAACCCTATCAAACCCCTGTGGGTCAGCATTCTTCATGAGTTGGGGTGAGGAGGAGGCACCTTGCAAGCTGAGGAGCTGCAGGATGAGGAGGGGACTGGGGGAGGGAGGGAGTTAAATGAAACAGGAATCCACATCCCGGTCATTGGTTCTTATTCACCATGTTCTCATTTAAAAAAAATGTCCACCAGCTAGGTGGGATTATTACACTGTGTAACTACATTAGGGTTAATAGGTCAGTTTCACACAAAAAAGTTGATCGAATCAGACACTCTTGGTTGTCCACCCAGCAGCCATTAATTTTAATTTTTTGGCTTACAGAGTCCCTGTTTTGATTGGAAGTCCTCCTGCCCTTATTATGAATCGGGGAAGCGTGACCCTGGGTTGACCTTCAAGAATAAATCCTGATTTTTTTTTTTTTTAATGGCAACTGAGGTAGATGGAATTTTCAGATGGCTCCCATGACTGTCACTCTCTGGTGTTAACACCTATGATTATGGCAAAAGACAGATTATCTGGGTGGGCTTACTCTAATTGCATTTTTAAAAATATTTTATTTATTTATTCATGAGAGACACACAGAGAGAGGCAGAAATATAGGCAGAGGCAGAAGCAGGGTCACTGCCAGGAGCTCAATGGGGGACTCGATCCCAGGACCCCAGGATCGCGACCTGAGCCAAAGGCAGATGCTCAACCACTGAGCCACCAAGGTGCCCCTCTAATTGCATTTTCTTTTCTTTTCTTTTCTTTTCTTTTTTTTTTTTAAATTTTTTTTTATTATTTATTTATGATACTCATACAGAGAGAGAGAGAGAGACAGAGACAGAGACATAGGCTGAGAGAGAAGCAGGCTCCATGCACGAGGAGCCTGACGTGGGATTCGATCCCGGGTCTCCAGGATCGTGCCCTGGGCCAAAGGCAGGTGCCAAACCGCTGCGCCACCCAGGGATCCCCTCTAATTGCATTTTCAAAGCAGAGGGTTTTCTTCAGCTGGTGGCAGAAGGGAAAGTCAGGGAGATGGAAGCATGAGAAGGAGTCAGTGCACTGTTGCTGGCATTAAAGATGGAAGGGGCCCTGCTCAAGGGTGGAGAATGGCCTTTGGACTTGAGAGTGAGCCTGGTGGATTGCCAAGAAGGCCATGGGGACTTCAGTCCCACAGCTGCAAGGAACTGAACTCTACCAACACTGCATGAGCTTGGAAGCAGATTCTTCCCTAGAGCTCCAGATGAGAGCTCAGACCAGCTAACACCTTGAGCAAGTACCTAAGCAGAGAACCTACGCAAGCCTTCCCGGACTTCTGACCTATAGAACTGTGAGAAAATAAACAGGTATTGTCTTAAGCTCCCAAGACTTCCACTGCATTAAGCTCTAACACAGCAGTAGAAAACTAATAAAGCAAGGGTCAAGGGATCCATATTTCTGCTCAGGAAAAAATTAGTTTTCAGCTCTGACCCTAATCAGGAATCAGAAAGTGACCAGCAGCAGAGACTGTTGATTAAGCTCTCCAATAGCCATTCCCCACTTTCCCCATTGTGCACTGCTCCCTCCCCATGAAAGTTACAAATACCAGATTCTTGCTGCTGGGTGGCCCCGTGATATGGGTCTGCCTCTGGATAAAATCCTGCGACAACATGAAAGGAAAGTTGGAGCAGCCATTTTATAGACGCGAGGTGATGAGCCTAACCATGGGAGACTGGAAAGGAGGACAGATCGTGGTTCTTTCAATGCATTATTTTTTTCTTTTATGACAGTTGCAAGCTACAGGGCTAGCCCTGGAATTACCTAAATTGGCACCTCTTGTTATGTAAGAGAATTGTTTTTATTGCCTAAGGCACTCTTAGTTGGTTTTTCTGTTGCTTGAAGCTTGAAGCTGAACAAAACCTTACTGATACATTACCCTTTCTATCGAAAAAGCATTACAGGTGGAGGCATCTGAGGGAGAGTGAACGTAGAGGTTGAGAACCTGGCTTTTGGCACAGGTAACAAAGGGTCCATAGGCAACCGGAGACTTGAAAGGCAAGGATTCCTTGAGATTCTTTTGCATAAAAGTTTATGTGGCCACTGATCTAAGCTATACATTAAGTACTAGTCATACAGCCTTGGACCACTCACTAAACTTGGGGAGCTTCAATGTACTCATCTGCAAAGTGGGGATAACAACCCCTTTGTCACTTGGTTTTATGGGGATCAGACTTGATCGTCTCTTTTTACTTGTTTTGAGAACTTCATAGGGCAGCCTGGTCTACTGTCAGAGCCTCGCTTGGTACATGGCATATAGGAGGTATGCCCAGTAAGTATTTGTTGGGCCGATGTGTTGTGTCTGTTTGTCCATATCCGGGGTATTTGCAGTGCACCTTGAGCTGGGAGGTTAGGCTGCTTGCTGACTGGGTGCTCCATACAGCACCTACTCCAGATACAACTTAAGGAAGGATTTTATTAAATGCCTTCTTCTTGGCAGGGATGTATTAGGCTCTGCCACTGAGACAGAGAATTTGACTTTTGTTTTCCACATATTTTCCGCTAAATATGCTGTGACGAGGTGTCTCTTTTGATCAGGGACATTGCCAATTTCTCCTTTGATCAGGGACACTGTCAATTATTCTTCTCCCGTCCTGACTTTCTCTATGATTCAGAGTGTGAAGCTATCTGTTGACTTTGACCTCTCATGGTTATGTGAGGTGCTTTGGCTCCAATCAGCAGGGTTGTGTCCAAGGCAGGCTGGCCTCCTGTGAGCTCCCAGGCTGCTGAATCAGTCATCCGGCAGGTGACAGGTGGTGCCTTTAAGACATTGTGGAGCAAAAGGAGATAGCCACACCTGGCCCTTCCCTATTGCAGACAAACCAGGACACTATCTGCTTCCTCGGGCTTGCCCCCCTGTAACATCATCCACTTCCCTGACTCCTCATCTATGGTCTCCTCACTTCATGTACCCACTCCTGGGTCTCATCAACCTCTTCCAGCTGGACTCCTGGGACTGTTGCTTGCCACCGATTCTCTAGGCTCAGGGATCCTGGGTTTTGGTCTTGCTGTGCTCCATACCGCGGTGGCTATGAAACATGCAGAAACCCCACCGAGAGCCCACAGACTGGCATCCAAGGAAGGCTTGTTTCAGATTGCTGATTGATTGATAATTGATAATTGATGATTCGGGACTGATAAATCAGATTGCTGATTGATTGATAATTGATGATTCGGGATTGATAATTGATAATTGATAATTCAGGATTGATAATTCCCGAAAGGAATTATCCTGGAGGAAGACAGGAGAAGATCAAGGGCTTAGGGGCTAGGAACGCATCAGCTACTGAGGCTGGAGACACTGCAGTCTGGGCGACTTAGCCAGTGACAGAGAAGCCGGGCCGAGCCAACCTTGAAATAGCGAAGTTAGTGCTGATGAAAGGGTGAGGGTGCATGGGGGTGAACTATGAGAGAGGGAAACCAAGATCAGAGAAGGCAAAGAAGAACCGAGAAGGCAAGACCCTAGGCTGAGAGCAGTGGGGTTGAGGATAAAGAACGTGCGCTGGGGTCAGAGGCTGGGGATGTGAGGCCTGCTCTGTCTCTCCTTTTACTCTTTCTGTGAGATACCTGCACTGGTGGCCTCGCGGGCTTATTGTACATTTTCAGGGAACTGGAATGAACACGACAGACGTCTAGACAATACTGTAAAAACGTCATGGACATTGAAGTCCCCTTGGCATTTCAGTTTCTTCCTGTATTTTTTTTTTATTGGAGTTCAAAATGCCAACATTTAGCGTAACATCCAGTGCTCATTCCGCCAAGTGCCCCCCTCAGTGCCCATCACCCAGCACCCCAAGCCCCCGCCCACCTCCCCTTCCACTACCCCTTGTTCATTTCCCAGAGTTAGGTGTCTCTCATGCTTTGTCACCCTCACTGATATTTTCACTCATTTTCTCTCCTTTCCCTTTATTCCCTTTGACTAATTTTTATATTCCCCAAAGAATAATGTATGTTTGATACAAGGCGCGGGTGAGGACTTTCCTTTCCCCCGGGGCAGTGGCAGTGGCAGTGGCAGTGACGGCAGCAGGGGCCGCGCGTGGGGCAGGACAGTCTTCAGACTGCAGCAGGGCTGGTGACGGGCACTTGGAGTGGGTCACGAGAGCAGTGCCCGCCCCAACTGACAGCTCAGAAGTTCAGTGGTGGAAAGTCCCCGGCTTCTGAGAAGAGCTGGGTTAAAGACACACACGGCTTTATTTACAGTCACAGGTCAGTGGGAACAAAACATGAGCCAGGGAGGAAAATTGGTTTTAAAATAGGTCAGCATCTCATGCATTCCTAGAGCTGGGAAGAAACCTAGAAGGTGCCTACCGGGTGGCCACCCAGGGTCTGCCTGCGGGGCCTAGACAGGAAAGGGGCTCCCGGCCCCCCCTGCTGGGCACCTCTGCTGGTCCCCTTCCTCCTCCCCCTCCTTCTCCTCACGGGACCCTCAGTGCAGTGCTTGTCCCCTGTCCCTCGCTCACCACAATCCTGGATCTCTTCACTGGTTTCTGCCCAGCTGCTCCCTTTCAGACAGAGTCAAGTTTTTCTAATTTAGTTTTTTTTTTTAAATTTATTTATTTATGAGAGATACAGAGAGAGAGAGAGAGAGAGAGAGAGGCAGAGACACAGGCAGAGGGGGAAGCAGACTCCATGCAGGGAGACTGACGTGGGACGCGATCCCGGGACTCCAGGATCAGGCCCTGGGCCCAAGGCGGTGCTAAACCGCTGAGGCACCCAGGGATCCCTCTAATTTAGTTTGTAATTACACTTTTCCTTTTGAGGTAACTACAGATTCATATGGAATTAGTTGTACTAAGCCAGACAGAGCCATCCTGGGAGCCCTTTAGCTGGGGTGCCCTGGTGGCCGGTAGCCATGAAGCACCTGCTGAGTAAGTGCAGATGCCCACAGCCAGGAACCCAGACTTGATGTGGGCAGTGCCCCCCTCCCGGTACTGTGGGGGAGCCCCAAGGGATATGAACCTGGACCAGGAGTGCTGTTGCCCCCAGGCGGCGTCCAGTGCCCGGCTGGGGGGCACGGCCTGCTTCCCCCGCTTTTCTTCCTGGGCCTTCCTCCCAGTGGCTCCCATATCCTCTGTGACAGTCCCAGTGGGACCAGCTGGAGCTTCTCCTCCACAAGCCTGTTCTAGAGGAGAGCCAGAGGGCGTGAACCCTCCCCCCAAACCCCCCTCCACCAGCTCCCCCCCAGACACACACAGCTTTTCCTAAAGGAAAGCCATTCCACTAACTGTCAGAGCTGGACTAGAACTGTCAAAGCATTCAGATCCACCTCGAGTCACAGTTCCATTTCCCCTGCATTGGTGTAAAAATATCATACTTTTTCATCAAAGTGGAAAACAACGACACAGAAAAGCTGAGACCTGGGTGACTCTCAGAACCGGGCAGGAGTCAGCAATGTCTTATGGATGGAAGCAGAAGATTTGAACACTGTGGACAGCGGACACGTGGGCTTGCACCCCACTTCTCGCCTCCCCCACCCCCACCTCCTCCTGGCCCCTGCTGTGCCAAACTCAGTCGGGTTTTTCCCAGGGCCACTGTGCACAGGGCTCCCACATGAGCCCAGATGGCTGCCTTTATGATGGCTCTGTGATGCCTCATTACCCATATTATGTACTAGTATGTGCATCACATGTTAAATTAACGGTATCGGCTGTGCTAGGGTAATGGATTGGCTGGTTACCCTCTTTCCGAGCAGTTACTCAGGCTTGCCATCTGGCGAATCTAATAACCAGGTGGTGAACCTAAATAACCTCACTTTGATGGGGGTAGAAGGGACCCCGGTTGGCTCTGTTCCTGCCATCTGCACCCTTCTTCTTTAGGAGACACGTCCAGAGATTTGGAGTCATGCTATTCCTTAATCGAGTAGTTCTTAGTTATTAGAAGCACTCTCATTTCATTTATGCAGAACTATGGTCTCCAGCGTCTTTGCCAATTTAGAAAACATGTAGGAGCCAGGAGGGGAGCCAACAAAGGCTGTGTACAGCCAAATGGCATAAGCTTCCTCCCACCAAAGCTCTCGGGCCTCTCTCACAAGAAAGCTTTTTTGGAGTTTTGCTCAGAAGATATTTACTCCTACTTTACACTCAGTGATAACCGTGGAGTTCTTTGGATTTCGAAAGATTCAGTGTATTGGAGGCTGAGGAGTAGAGGCGAGGAGAGGGTGTGTAACAGCCAGACACTAGGAAAAATAATGAGGAATGCCTGACGGTACTGAAACTATTTAAGGCAGATCCAAGAACTAAAAACACAGCAAACTGGGGGCGTTTAGTGAGGGGCAAAGTGTGCCACAGCCTTGAATATTAACAGAGAACACTACAGTGTAATGATGGATATAATGCAACAAACCCACATTGTCAGCATCATTAATTGTGATTACTAGACACATTTTAGGGGCGGAGACCTATGTCATACATTGGAGGGGCAGAGACCTATGTCATACGTTATGGAAAGGTCTTCTTTAAATGGTTAAAAAGTTCGACACAAATGGAGTTAAATCCTCAGGTCTTTGAGAAAAATCATGTATGTATGATTTTGACCCCCTTCCCCAGCGTCTCTGTCCCTGTAAGGCTGATACCCTTATCAAAGCCTCCAGATTCCAGCTTGTGCTTGGGAGATGGGGACATACAGGCCACCTTCCTTCTGGCAAGGCTTCTTATTTATTACCATTGCTGTAGAGCTTTCGGTTTCCTTCTTTTGATAGGCCACGTAGAGGCATAGAGTTTGGATAGGTTTCCTCTATGACCCCTTGTGCGCCACACCCCGTGGGCCACACCCTGTGCCCACCCGCCTGCCCTGTTCTGTCCCTTGGAATGCTTTGCCTCTGCTTTGTGCTGTTCACTTTGTTCTCCACCTTCATAGCAGTAGTTATTCTGTTTTCCAAATGGAGCATCTGCACCAGCTTAATGTAACTTTTGATTTTGGGTCGATTTGTTTTAAGCTCTATCGTCACCAATAATATCTTAATAAACAAACAAACAAACAAGATTCGCGTGAGCAAAGTGAGTTAAACTATTGCATAAGGTTTAAAAAGACCTATATTTTCATTAGCCGAGATTAGGTAGGTTCACCGAGGAAAATTCAGAAAAATATATAAGAAAAAGAATAAAATAAAACATAGCTATAATCCCTAGCTCCAAGATATAATCAGTGTAAATATTTTGTTTGCTTTCTTGTTCCCTCTGCACATATTTTTTATATTTCTATCCATTCATCTATCTGTCATCTGTAACTATTTGGAGCTAATACATAAGAAATGGAATCATACCATTCTGTAATTTGCATTTACCTCCACTTAATGCACAGGTAAGATGCTTTTCATGCTAATAAGTAAACCTCTTCAACATCATTTTAATGGCTGCATTGTATTTCATGATATGATAGCCATCCAAGCAGTTAGCATAATTTAGTGATTACTTATAAAAGCATATATTGCACAGCAATATCTGGAAAGTAAAAAAAAAAAAATTATGAACAAGTAAGGCATGGAGATTTTTCTATATAATCACCGCCAGACAATTTCACTGCTGTGGCAGCAAAATTGAAAGCTTCAAAGCCAGGCCTCTCATCTTCATGAGCCATATTGGCTGCTTGCCTCTTGTTGGGCACTTAGAGCCCTGTATCTGTAAAGATGTTTTTGGCTGTAAATAACGGAAAACTCAAAGTAGCTTAAGTAATTAAAAATATTTTACGTTATAAGAATCCTGGAGATAAGGCTGATCCAGGGCTTGTTAATGCAATGACTTAAAGGCATCACTAAAGAGTTGTATTTTTCTCAACTTTTTTTTCTTTCTCTCCAGAGGGCCCCAAAATTTTGGCAGCTCTTCCAGTTACTACATGAAGACAAGATAATATCCAGAAGCAGAAAAGGAGATGTTCTCTTCTTTGGGGCCTCTTTTTTAAAAAATTATTTTTAATTTTGGTAAAACATCCATCACGTAAAATTTGTCATCTTAACCATTTTTTTTAGTATACGGTTTGGTAGTGGGAAGTATATTCACACTGTTGTGCAACAGATCTCCTGAACTATTTTCATCTTGCAAAACTGAAACTCTATGTCCATTAACTGACAACTCCAAATTCCCCCTTCACCCTAGCTAGCCTCTGGCAGCAGGCCTACTTGTTGTCTCTATGAGCTGGATTCCTGTAGGAATCTCATGTAAGTAGAATCATATGGTATTTGTTCTTTTGTGACTGGCTTCTTTCACTTACCATGATGTCCTAAAGTTTCATCCATATTTTATCATGTGTTAGAACCTCCTTCCTTTTTAAGGTTGGATAATATTCCATTCTATACATATACTATATTTTGTTTATCTATTCATCCACTGGTAGACACTTGGGTTGCTTCCACCTTTTGGCCATTGTAAATAATGCTACTATGAAATGGGTGCACACATATCTGTTTGAGATCTTCTTTCAATTCTTTTGTCTCTACATTCAGAAGTGGAATTACTGGATCATATGGTAATTCTACTTATAATTTTCTGAGGAACTGCCAAACTGTTTTCCAGAGTACCATTTTGCATTCCCACAATGCAATGTGTTCTAATTTCTCCACCTCTTTGCCAATACTTTCCGTCCTTCCTTTCTTCTTGTCAATAGTACTCATCTTAATGAGTTTGAGGTGGCCCTTGTGTTTCTTTTTACTACCAAGGAAACATTTATGCTCATTTCTCCTGACTCATTGGTTAGAATTATGCTTACAGGTCTAGTATTAAATCAATCACTGATAAGAAAAGTGGAACCACACTTTGTTTACTTAGGCCAAGCAGCATGTGCCCTAGGACTGAGAGTTCTGACTATATATATATATATATATATGCTATTTCTTAATTGAGTAGTTCTTGGTTATTTTTATTAGTTATATATCTACACATATTTCTTTTTTGAGCTTACTTTATGTATTTGAGAGAAAGAGAGAGAGAGAGGACAAGAGCAGGGGGCAGAGGCAGAGGCAGAGGGAGAAGCAGACTCCCACTGAGCAGGGAGCCCCATGTGGGACTCTATCCCAGGACCCTGAACCGATGCTTAACTGACTGAGCCACCTAGGCGCCCACTCTGGCACTATATTAAGGGCCAGCTGTTTGTGTCTCATAGTGAAGAGCAGTGCTTTTTAATTATTAAACTCTAATGTGCAAAAAAATTACCAGAAGATGTTAAAATGCAGATTCTGACTCCCCGGGGCAGTGCCTGAGGGTCTGCATTTCTAATCACTCCCAAGTGATGCTGATGCAGCTGAACCCAGACCCCACTGAATAGTGAGGGTCTAGCACATGCACCAGAATCCCCTGGAGGGCTTGTTAACACCCAGATTGCCAGGCCCTGGCACCAAAGCATGTTATTTAGTCGGTCTGGGTGGGGGCCCAAGAACTTGCGCTTCGAACCAGTTCCTCCTAAGTGATGCCGATGCTCCTGGTTCCTGGAACACATCCTGACAACCACTGGCTTAGAGGACAGTCGCTGGAGCCAGGCCATTAGCTTTGTGCCCAGAGGCCCACTTCGTCCCTGTGTAACCTCAGCGGGTTGCTTAACCAGTTTCCTGATCTGTTAACCAGGGATGATAACACCACCTCGGTTAGATGACTTTGGGAGGTGCTGCGTTATGCACTACATAATGCTAAGTCATTATTTGGTGTTCCTTTCAAATAGGTAGGATTAAAGTGGGCACATTCGCTGCTCTCCGGAAAATCTTTTAGGAGGCAGGGTGTCCCTCTCCCAGGTGTGTTCGGAGAAGCTCTCTTCTTTCACTTGTGCCTGTAACTTGAGAAGCAGCCCAGATCGACTTTTTTCCACCAAGCTGTTGGCTCCTCATTAAGTGCGGGGATGCTGGGTACTGTCAGCCTTTAACCTGGATGGTCAGGATCCTTATAAATAAAGAATGCAGCAAAACCAAATGAGGGCAGCAGCATCGCAGGCTGCAGCAACGAGTCTCCCCCAGCTTCCCCGGGAGGGCCTGCTCTCCGAAAGCTCAAAGTCTCCTCTGGCAGGGCAGGATTAGGAGGAGCAGTTCCCAGCAGCCCAGGCGGCACTCTGAGTGCTTTAATCACATGCAAGGCTGAAATAAAGGGAGGAAGGAAGCAGGCTCTGCAGCCAGGCTTTTTACCTGCTTCTGCCTTTGGGCTGGGGAGAGGGAGCTCAACAGGCTATGAACATTTCAGGCAGAGTAGCAATGAAGCCCCAGTGAGACCCAGTGTGTGGCACCACCAGCAGAGGCCCAGTGTGGTTGGGACGCAGGTGGGTGACCAGGTGGGGCTCTCGGCAGGGCCAGATCACTCTGGAGTTAGAAGGAATCTCAAGTACTTGTATGGCATCTGGGAGGCTCCCATAGTTAAACTGTATTAGGATTTTTTTTTAAAGATTTATTTATTTGAGAGAGAGAGTATGGGCCTGTATATGAGTAGGGGGAGGGGCAGAAGGAGAGAATCTTCCAGGGGACTCCCCCATGAGCACAGAGCCTGACTTAGAGCTCCACCCCAGGACCCTGAGATCATGACCTGAGCTGAAACCAAAAGTCAATGCTTAACCCACTGAGCCACCCACGGCGCCCCGTATTAGGACAGTTTTGATGGCAAGGAACAGAAACCAGCTTGCTTAGCCTAAGCTGAAAGGGGACTTGATATAAGGGTTCAGGCTGTTGCACAGAACCAAGGGCAGGCTGCAGTATCCCTTAGGGAGGGGCTGGCACAGGGAGCACAAAGGCATCCCACTCCCCATATGAGCTTTCTCTGCTTTTACAGTCTACGTGGGTGATCAGAAATGTCTATCCCATTAGCACCCATGCGTACGTGTTTTAGATTTAACCATCTCGAGAGACTGACTCTTTCTTAGTTCCAACCTCAAATTTCTGACAAAGAGGCTCTGCTTGGCCATCTCAGGTGCTAGCTGGTCTCATCAAATGCTGCCATGGGAGGGAGCAGGGACATATTGTCCAACATGGCTGCTGGGGCCCTTGGTTGTGGATAAAGGGCAGGCTGTGAAAGGCTTCTTCATGAACCAGGCAGACACTCCAAGTGGACTCCCTCAGAGGAAGGACAGAGCAAACTTGGAGCTCCTTTCCCACCCGAGGTCCTCTGATTGTACCTTTATGTTCCATACCTGTTCCCTCCCTGCCAGCAGTGGAGGGAAATGCAAGCGTAGAGTCTGTGACTGTAGGTTTAGGCTGAGAGGATGGAGGCCTAGCTCCTGGGCACAGGCATATGACCACTTTGGGAACAACATCGAGCCCTCCTGACACAGTCCATAAACAGCAGGGAGCTCAGCCTGGCTACCATCAACTCGGAAGCTGAGAAAATCTGAGAGCCGAATACCAGGCCAACAGTTCTTCCATAGAACATCAAGATATGCTTCCCTGAAAATATGATTTTTTGAACACAAGGTAATGGAACTCAAACTACAAGGAAACTTCACCCACCCATGATCTCACTCTGTTTTCTTTGTTCCCTCTTCTTCTAGCTTCTGTCTAAATGTGCCCAGAATCTTACATAGCTTTAGAAAGTATAAACAACATTTTGTATTCCATGTTATGTAATGAGTACTTTCCATGCTGCCTTGTCATCTCCTTAACCATCTTTGTCAGTATGCCATCCTTCAAATGAAATATATTATACTTTACTTAGCACATAATTAAGGTCTGATTTAAAATCTGAGGCTGTGGAGCTAGCTAGAAGGAATCTCAGGAAATCATTGAGGCCAAGAAAAATGAGCCGGGAAAGCACAGTGAGCTCCCTAAGGTCAAAGAGCTGGTGAGTTCCGGACCTGAGGCTAGAGTCATTCATTCCTTCAAACAGATGTTTGCAATTACCCCCTTGATGTCAGGTAGTGGTGTGTGGGCTTCCTCTCACTTCAAATCGCTTTTCACCACATTGCGTGACCTAATTAACATTTGTTAGGTAGGAGCTGTTTCTTATTTTCCTTAACAGAGAGGAGGGAGTGCCTTTGCAACTCACTGTCAGGAAAATAGAGGTTGTGGAACTGAAATGAGTAACAGCAATTTTAATTCAGACTGGTTTCGTGACTGACGGGTGGATAAGTCAGCATGCAAAGACATTTGTGTTTCTCAGGTTTGGCTTGCTGTCTCGATGCCCTTTGCAAACTCCACAGGGATTTTAGGCTTTAAGTCTGGTTATAAGCTTATGCAAGCTGTTAGTCACCTTTTTAGATGAAAAGCGCCACAGGATTATGCTTGAAAATGTTCCGTGCTTCACTACGGATTCCTTTGGAGTAATTCAGCTGTAGTATGATTTTGAGGGAGAAGTGATTGAACGGTTACATTCCACAACACATTTGCATTTGAAAATGGGGGTTTATCAGCTAAAAGAACTATTCTTGAAAGGTACACACGTAGGGCAAATTTAGAACAAGCAGAACAATTTAGACATGATAGTTATGAGTTGCCCAAAAGCTTGAAATACTGGGGGCTCTTGATCACGCCGAATCCTAGACATGATTGAATCGTGAATATCTGGTATTTTACTTTGGAAAACATGTTGGAAAAGGAAATCTTGTCCGTGCTGTATGTCCACAGATCTTTCCAAATGTTCTAGGCATGCATCAACACAATTGCAAACACACAGTTGACCAGAAACCAACCAGTGGAGTCACCTAAGCTTTTGGTATAGTGAAGAGGGTGGGCTCTAGGGTCAGATTGCTTGCCTTGGTATCTTGGTTCTACCAGTTACTTACTGGATATGTGAACTCGGCTGGGTCTCAGTTTGCTCATTTGTAAAATGGCGGGGGCGGGGGTGTGTGTGTGGAGAAGATTCTTTAAGTCATGGAATTGTCATGTTGAATTGAATGTGTTAAATCATGTAACATAATGGGTCTCAAACTGGAATGTGCTCACACATCGCCTGGGTTCATATGAAGATCAGTAGAAACAGAGAAAGACAAATACTGCAGGATTTCACTTAAACATGGAATCTAAAAAAGCTGAGCTCACAGAAGCAGAAAGTAAAAGCTGGTTGCCAGGAGTTGGGGGGCAGGGGAGATGGAGAGCTATTAGGCAAGTGGTAAAAGCTTCCAGTTATAAGAGGAACAAGCTTGGGGAGCTAACGTGCACCTTGGTGACTGCAGTTAACAATACTGTATATGTAATACTTGAAAGTCGCTAGGGGAGCAAATCTTAAATGTTCTCATCATAATAACAGCAACAAAATGGTAATTATGGGAGGTGAAGGATGTTAACTAACCTTACTGTGATACACACATAGACCACATATGTAGTAAATAATACACACACACACACACATATAGTCATCACATTGCATACCTTAAATTTATACTGTGATGTATGTCATTTATATCTCAATAAAGCTGGAAAAAGAAAAAAAAGATGCAGTAGGTCTAGGATGTGGCCTGCTATTATAGATTTCTTTTTTTTTTTTTAAAGATTTTATTTATTCATAGAGACACAGAGAAAGGCAGAGACACAAGCAGAGGGAGAAGCAGGCTCCATGCAGGGAACCTGATGTGGGACTCGATCCCAGGTCTCCAGGATCACACCCTGGGCTGAAGGCAGCACTAAACCGCTGAGCCACCCGGGCTGCCCTATTCTAAATTTCTAACAAGCTCTGGGGTCTCAGGGTGATGCTCTGAGCAGTGGGGGTGCAGAGTGTCTGTTCCATGAGCAATACTCAGTAGTGCTAGTGGTTGTTACCCTTCGGATGGATTTCTCCTTCTCTTTCCCTCCTCTCACACTATCATGGCTTCTGCACGCCTCATCCTTTCATTTCTTTCCTTCTGTTACAGACCTTTGGCCTTAGCGACCCCTCTCAGGCGCTGGTGGTTGACCGTGCATGCGTGGATGGTGTGCACTTGGGAGGGAGCTGACGCTGAAACGGTCCGGATCACGCCTGGAGAAAGCGCTTCTGTCTGAGCCATGCCTGACACCATGACCCGAGTCTTTTCTGGGTTTAAAGGGCCTTCGGAAAAGCAGCCAATTTAAAGTGCAGGGCCGCTGTCAGAGCTTTCAGAGGGTGCCCCCTGCCTTCCCCCCTGTCTTGGAGCAAGGGAGGTTTCTCCATCCTCACGTCCTGGAGAGAGAGGTTCTTGGGCTTAGTTCTGTGTTTCTCTACCAGCTTCCTCTGACCTCCGTCTGGACCCTTCCTTGCCTTGTCTGCTCCTTGTCTGCTCCTGGGCATGTCTGCTACTGACACATCACGGTGGTGTACCTGGGGCTTTGCTGTCTTGATACCTTCAGGGCTTGGCCGCCTCCCTCATTGACTCAACCCCGTGTCAGACCTCACTGAAGGTCAGCCACATCCTCCATCTGGTCACTTGGCCATTGGAGGGCCACCCAAGGTGGGTCCCTTGCTCTCAGCCCTGCAGCTTTCTCTGTCCCTTGCCATGTGTGGGTGGGAACTTCCAGGCACCTCCACATGTAAGCAGAGACATTCAGGGGCATCAGGTCCTCTCTCTTCCTGAACATCCCACGCTGTCATCTGTACCTGCTGTGGCCACCCCATGGTGGCACAGGTGCAACCTGAGGTGGTCTCCCTTGGAATTCCAAATGGAAATGCAGTGGATCTTGCTCTGGGTTCAGCTTTTCCTTTTTCCCCTCAGAGTTTCTATCTGTCTCCATCCCCTGCCCTGAGCTAAGGCCTAGAGGTATATGTGTGGGGGGGGGGGGGGGGGGGGAGGGGGATTTTGGGGGAAGTGTGGGGGGGTCTTAGGCAGCTACTTCTTCCCAGGTTCTTCTTTTCCAGAATTCTCCACTTCCTCCCAGGTAGAGCTCTACTTTCCTTTCTGTCTGTTGGAAATTGCTCTATGTCATATCTTCTTTCTTACCCATGGACTCTTTGTTCTAGGTGGGTCCATCCTATGCCCCTTCCCTGAGGCAATAAACCTCATGCCTTACTTACCATGCTGGTGGAAAGAGAAAACTTTTGCTTATTGAGAAGGGAGGTTACTTTTTTTAATATTTTAAAAATATTATCCATATTATATATTACAGCTGCTGCATATACAACAGTGGTAAAAAATGAGATGTTTTGCTCCTTTTTTTTTTTTTTTTGGTTTTCAGCAGATACTACCAATCTATCACATTACATAGCCTTGGAAACCTTCTTAGCAGTGTTCCAGACAGCCAGGGACAATCAACAAGAGCTGGCCTTGGAAATATGGACGCTTTTCAATCACTGGTATAGAGTTAAGCTCGAGGAAGGTAGGGACAACATGCAGTATCTAGATCTCACAACCAAATAGACAATGCAAGTTTTACGTTTGAGAACTATATCATCAGAAATCACTTTAAGGTATGAAATCATTACCACATCCCCACAAAATAATCATTCAGCCTCTGCTTGTATAACTCTAGTGATGGGGAGCTCACTGCCTCTTAACAGTGAATTGCATTTTTAGACTATTCTAAGTAGTAGAAAGGGATTCAGTATGGTTGTTCTGAAACCTGCTCCTTGCAACTGGCTCCTACACATAACATATTTCATTCCCATCCACACTGTTGGCTCTTCATCTGTTCGAAGGCAGCCACCATAGTCCCCATTAGTGTCTCCTCCCCTAGTCCTTTTCATTGGCACAGCCTCCAGCCTCCTCACCAGCTTGCCGGCTCTCCTCTGAGTCCTTTCCCTGTGATGAGCCATTAAAAATGAGGGAGGTGACTTTGGTGAGAAATTTCCCCTCCTCTCACAATTTTTTTTTTTTTCGACACAAGTTCCATGTAGAGATACTGATTACTGGGGATAGGTAAAGGTTCCTCCCCACTGCAGCCTGGTGCTGTGTTCTCAGAAACCCCAGCTTGTCCTAGAGCAATCCCCTTTTTCTTCCCTTTCCCTCCTCTCCCACCACACACACGTACACACACACACACACACACCTTTCTAGAGGGCCTCATTACTCAGCTGGCTACTCAAAGCAGCAGCCTGCATATGCTGATTTTAGTGCTTGCTTGTCCAAACTACAGGCTTAGTAAGGAGGCCACAAGAGAAAATGTGTGGTCACTCACACAGCGCCACTGAAATCACTTAGTTTTGAGCACTCTAGGGGAGTATCCTGTGGGAAAAGGTTGGGAAAGTCCTGAAAGGGGCTTGTTCATGCACCTCAGTTTTGCCACCAGCAGACAATTTGATGCTTCTTGTTAGAGTGGGAATCCAGTGGGATCTTACAGGCTGGAATAAGGAGCCATCATTAAAAAGATGATGGTCACAGAAACAACCAACATGATTGAGCATTTTCCATATGTTTGACCTTGTGCTGCCTGCTTTACATTTATGAACTAATTTAATAGTCACACATTTGGCTCCTTGCCCAAGGTCATGAGCTACTAAGTGGTGGAGCCAGTCTGAACCCACATGCTTTGGTTCCAGAGCCCGTGCTACAAATACCAGTGATACCGTCCCTCATAACCCCCACCTCAAAAGATACAAGGAAGCAAATTTATGATATTGTAAAGCAAAAACTCCCAAACAGAACCACATCATTCATTCAGGTTTGATATTGGGTTCTGTTCTACTAAGAGTCTCATAGTCTCAAGTGTTTAGAGTTTTAACCAATAGATGGGATCTTGTCCTCTGAGACCCCTTGTATGTGCCCCACTGAGGCAGCTTCTCCCATTCTGGAATGTCTTCTGTTCTCCTTCCTGTCCACCCAAATTCTACACATACTTCCAAGTTTCTAGCTAGCCTGTCTTTTCTTTGCCCCCGTGACTAACTCACCTCGCTTTGACTTCTCCTTTGTCTCAAGTGAACACAACCAGTTGTATTCCATCCATTAACATTTTTGAGCATTTATTTTGTAGTCAGTAACACTACTGACATTTTGGGTATTGTGATGGTTAATTTTATGTGATGGGGCCTGACTGGGCCATGGGGTGCCCAGATATCTAGTCACACATTATTCTTGGTGTTACTGTGAATGTTTTTGGATGAGATGAACATTTAGATTGGTGAACTTTGGGTAAAGCAGATTGCTCTCCCTAATATGGGTGGGCCTCATCCAATCAGTTGAAGGACTGACCAGCAAAAAAAAATCATGCCTATCCCTGAATAAGAGAGAATTGTCCTGCATTATGGTCTTTGAACTGGGACATCACTTAGATTTTCCAAGTTGTATAGCAGCCTGCTGACTTTTGGACTTGAACAGAGACATCAGATCTGCAGATTTTGGACTTGCCACCCTCTGTAAGAGAATGAACCAATCCTTTATGATAAACCAATTCTTTATAGTAAGTCTCTTTATAAAGAGTCTCTATATAAAGAGGAATTGGAGGATTTGTTGTTAATATAATAAATATTATGTTTGTTAATATAATAAATATTATATAATAATAAAGTATAGATAAATATAAATTATATATAGTATAAATAATAAATATAAATTACATATTTATTGGTCCTGTTTCTCTGGAAAACACTGACTAATTCAGGAAAAAACTCTTTCTTTTGTGGGCTGCCCTGTACATTGGATGTTTAGCAGCATCCTGGCCTCTCTCTATTCATTTGAGGCTAGCAGCATCCACCACAGCCGAGTTGTGACAATCAAAATGTGTCCAGACACTGCCAAATGTCCTCTGGGGGGCAAAGTTGTCCTCGTTGAGAGCTACCATTCAATGCATGTGGGAGAAGCCAGGGAAAGCCTCGGCTGGGGTTTTCCGCTGCCAGGGACCTCACCATCTACTCGGGAGTCAGCACTGACAGTCAAGAACCAATATGGGGGCAGTTGACCACTAACTTGTAAAACACACTGCGATTTGATTTTTAGCTGAGCTTGTGATTTTCTTTTTGGGGAGGAGGAGAGAAAAACTGAAGCAACTTTTATTAGAAAAAGTGGAAGATTTCTTTTGTTGGAGAAGGAGAATCCTGTAGAATATGAAGAAAAACCATAGTGCTCTCCTGTTTGTCCCAGACAAGTATAATTCTTAATGAGTTATCACTTTTCAAGTATTGGAAGATTCCTTAATGAGATAAAAATTGCCCGTATGTCTCAGCTCTACTGAGTAGCTCTAGTGAGCAACAAATCTTCCAATTCCACTTGCAAATTCCACTGGAGTCCTCAGAGTTTTGAGGAATTAGGTGATTCTTCAAATGAATCCATAACCCATTGTTGCCCTGGACGTATTTAATAACAGAATTCTGGGAGTGTAAGATTAAGAGACACAACTCTTCAGTCTTTGCCCAAACAGTTTTATTATTGGGATGATTCATGCACTGGGAGTCATTGAAATTGATCATTAGTAATTTATATTCTTCGCAGACAGAGCTTTTTGAGGTTCCTTTCCTTAGCTGTTCAGTGTCAGTTGTCCAATGAAAGCTGCCAGTTGTTCAATGGACATTTTCTTCAATTCTCTAAGAAATTTACAGTCCTGAAAACATTCTAGGGCCGCGGGGAGTTGAGATGTGACTCTGCTGGTTTTAGCAAGCTGTGCGTGACTGAATATATAATGCATTAAAGCTAGTCTGAGACACAATGTGCCAATCAATAGCAATGCAGTGTGTGCTGAACAGGAAGATTTAATAGTAGCTTAGCTTTGTAACTAGAGGTGAGACACAAGTCACACTGGGGAGGGGGGAACCTGGGCTGGCAGGCTTCCCGCTGGGTTTAGCAACAGCCTGGCCATGAAGTGGGTGCTGGCGCTGGCCTGGGCGCCTGGCGCAGAATTCAGAGTTGTGCTCCAGCACTTCTGCTCTCCTCACCTGTTGTCACAAGTGGAGTTGATGTAGAAAGAAGCTGATTTATGCCTTACCAGGTCATAGGACTTTGGGGCTTGAAGGGAGTTGGGAGTCATGTGGTTTGATATCCTTCATTGTCTAGGTGGGTCATTGCAGGTCAGAAGCGACTGTAATGGTAACGTGCACAGAGATGCAGGATTCATTGTCTGCCGGACACTGTGCTGGAAGCTCTAGAGACATCTCCCTCTGTTGCTGTGAGGTAGAGGCTCTTATGATCCCATAGTCACAGGTGAGGAAAAGTCAGAAGGGCTGAGTCATTTGCCCCAAGGCACACTAAAGGTGAAGGCCTGGCAGTGTTTAAATCTAGGACTCCTTCCCCAGCTGGCTAGCCCTTTTTTTTAACCTTGTCACTGGATTTTCTCATGTGTCATATGTTTTTCAGCCTTTTGTCCCCTCTTCCCCACTTCCCTTCAACATGGGGCGTGGAGCAGTGAGACTAGACCAGGTACTGCCCCCAGGCTCTGCGAAAGCAGTTTCCTACATTCCAGAGCTGTAAAACCATTGGTGAGGCCAGTCTAGGGTGGGGGTGAGGGTGGGTGTAGGAGTTAATATTTCTTTCTTCTTTTTTTTTTTATTTTTTAAGATTTTATTTATTTATTTATTTATTTATTTATTTATTTATTTATTGAGAGAGAGAGAGAGAGAGAGAGAGAGAGAGAGAGGCAGAGGGAGAAGCAGGCTCTCTGTGGGAGCCCGATATGGGACTCAATCATGGACCCTTGGATCAGGACCCTAAGTCAAAGGCAGACGCTCAACCGGTGAGCCACCTGAGTGTCCCTAGGAGTTAATATTTCTTAATCTAGTCTTTATCAAAAGCCGAGTGTGAGGAAGGGGGCTCTGGACCCAGCAGCCTGGAGCAGACCTTGGTGACCATGAGGGTTGCCCGAGCAGGGCAAAAAGCTAGGCTTTTTAGTGGATGGCTATTGCCAGGGTGGGCCTTGGCTTGGTCATTTCTCCTCAAGTGACTGAGAGCCCCAAATATGGGCCCCTGAGATGACTGTAGGCTGCAGAGAGGTGAGTTTAGTTTGGACATTACAGACAGCCTTTGTTGAACTTAAAATGGGTGAAATGGCACCGAAGGGAGCTCTCTTGTGGGGGCTTCTGGAGTGAGGTGGTACAGCCTTGAGGGGGTACCTGGGATTTGGCTCTGTCAGGGCTCTTGTTTTAAATAGTCTCCTTACCTGCCCATCTGTCCCAGCAGTGAGCTATTAGTGAGCATTTGTAACTTCTGTCTTTTATCTGAAACACCAGGATGGTGCCTGGACTGTTGTGTATGTACTCAGTAGATATTTGTTGAATAATTGGAGATCCTCAATCTCGCAGGATCCAGAAGTTGGGCTCTGAAGGGTGTATTTAGCATTTATGTGGACCGAGGGCCTGGTGAAGTAGACCTGTATGATATATAAATACATCAATTGTACGTCCCAGATTTTTTGGAACAGATTCTGTTTCAAATATTCTCTCCAGTTTTCCCTGTAAGTACACTTATATCTGTCAGGCCATGTACTCTGATATTTTAGTGTAGAAAATATGGACAGTATAGCAAAGATGCTAATTTATCATGGACTGTTGAGGTCTGGGCTTGAGGTCTGGGCGCTGCCAGGTATCAAGAGACTTGAGGCCCTGAAAAAGCAACAGCATGATTTTGTGGTGAGCAAGGAGGTACAGAGCTATAGGTTTATTTAATTACTATCTTTTTCTGACCTATTTCTGAGATGTGGAGATACCAGTCTGGATATCTCCAGAGAAACAGAACCCGTAGGGTATATTTCAAGGGATTTGCTCACATAATTGTGGGGGCTCCAGGTCTGAAACGTGTAGGGCAGGCTGGCAGGCTGGCAACTCTTGGCAAGGATAATGTTGCAGTCCTGAGAGACTCAGGGAAATTTCAGTTTTGTTCTTAAGGTCTTTCAACTGATTGGATGAGGCCCACCCACATTATCTGGTGCATTTGCCTTCACTTAAACTCAACTGATTGTGGATGTTAACCACATTTGTAAATACCTTCACAGCAACACCTAGATTAGCGTTTGAGTAAGTAACTGGGTCAGTTACTGGGTCAGTAACTTTTGCCTAGCCCAGTGGGCAGAAAACTAACCAACATGGTGGACAAAATCTGAACTGTCCGTAATTTGTCCCCAAAAGTTAATACAAAGCAACAATAGTAGATTTGGACATATCCTAGTAAATATGGGAGCAGTACTATCTGATAAACTGCCATTCTCCTCCCCAAAGAGGAGCAGCCACAAGCCTATTGATCTTGTTAAACCCAATACATCAAGTACGCAAAAGCTGGGAAGTGCTGCATCTCTGGAAGGGGCTGCATCTCTGTTTCTCAGGAGAGAGAAATATTGGAATAACACTTCTTTACTCCCTTTACCCTCCTCTTCACCTTCTATGGAAAGGGGGACCTTGTTTGACTGGTGTCGGGAGAGACAATCTGCTATGGGCCCAGACCATATCTACACATTCTTCCTGTGTATGCCGTGAATGCAAGAGACGGATTGCTCTTCACCCACCTTACCCAGGGTTGCATTTTCAGTGAGTAACCTTGAGAAAGGAGGTCATTTCTTTCCCTGGACAAAAAAGACAAAGAATAGGCCTGCCTTCACTTGCTATAAAAGTGGTGAATCACCCTAGCTCCAACTTCCTCTCCTGGAACACAATTCTGCATTCACAGAGTCCTTCTGAGGCCAACTTCACTGTTCCTGTGGGACCTGGGGGAGGGCCTGGGACACTGATATGAATATCATGCTGATACTTCTGGTTATTACATCTGCTGTAATAAAGTCCTTTGTCTCTGATCCAGGAGTCTCATATCTTCTTGCCAGTATCCATGAAACAGTTATAGGCCAGCTCATTAGCTTGCAAAATAGGGTAAAATCCCAGACTGTCCACAATTTTGACTGTAAGAGCCCTTGGTTCCCTGCAAGCAACAACTATAGGCTTCATACTCCTGGCCTTACAGCCTCTTTTGTGTGATGAGGGTTGTTCCTAGAGGTCAAACTCTCCCAACTCCAGGATCTCACTATAGGGGGCAATAGTAAGAATTTTTGGCTTTCCATCTCTCTTATTAAGAAAGCTGGTGTATTGATTACTGAGTGGGCTACTTCCAAGTGGTTTAGAGAATAGAGAGGACCAGCAGGGAACATATAGGCTTTTCTAGAAACCCTAATACACACTGTATGCCAGGCTCTCTGATAGGAGCTGGGGAGCTTTTATAGTGAAAAAGAAAGGGCTTGTTCTTGGAACATTTGGTTTCACGGGTGCAGGGTGTATGCACAGATATAAGAAGATGGGACAGTGTTGGGAGCTACACAAGAATACTGATTGCTGACCACATCTCTTCATCTCACCTTTTTTCTAAGTCACTAAAATCACATTTTAATCACCTTAATTGTGTTTAGATTATTCTTAAGTTGGTAACAGCAACACATTTACAAATGATCTCTTGTGAAGGGTAATTTCTGCAGTGGTTAAGCTCATTATTTGTTGATTTATACCAGATTCATTCGCAGAGAGTGATTTATCTTTATGACTTCGGAGTAACTTATGTTCTGACCATGACTTCTGTAATAATTCAATGAACCAGGTAGAATACAGTATTAAAACCTAAATTATAAGGTGTATATTTAAGTAAATAATGCATATGCTAGACCTTTAGGTATAATCCTAAATCCTATTTTCATTATGTTTTTCAGCAAATATACTCAAAGTAGAAATATAGGAATCCACAATATTCACAATATTGTCATATTTCGTGGGTAGATAGACAGATGAGACAACCAGAGAGAGAGAGGTAGAAAGAGACAGGTAGAAAGAGACAACCAGACTTTTTCTGAGTTCAGATCCTGTTGTGGATTGAATGCTTATGTCTCTTGTGTCAGTACCAGGTGCTGTACTAGGCACTAGGAATATAGGGGTAACTGGGAATAAACTTATCAAATACTCCAGTCTTCTAAAAAATAATTGTAATTCAATCATGCATTTAATGAAAATAGCTAAATTTTATAGAAGTTTGATTAGTAATGAATGCCTAGTTATTAATAATCGCCTCCAGGAGCAGCTATTCCTCCAAATAACAGACATCTAAATATTATTTGTATTTTGCACTGATCTTTATAAATTCCTGAAAGAAAATTTACCAAAAAATCCAACATAATTCAGCTTAGAGACATTTATTGAGTGTCTACCAGACAGAAGGCCCTGTGCCAGATTCTATGGGGAGTATGGACAGATCCATGCCTTTGAATAATTCATAATCAAATGAGGACATTAATTATCATCATGGATTTATGATTCTGCTTACCAGGCAAGGGTCTCCCTTTTCAACGTAATGACTCCTTTTCGGCTTTCTGTGATGCTTTTTATCAATGGTATGTTGGCTCTAGTGTTTCTGTATTAGTCTAAATCTGTATTGCAGGAAATGAATGGAAGGCTAGAAAGGAAGGTGATGAGGAAATGAGAGAGGAGCTGACACCACCTGACACCTACTCCACCCTGGGCACTTTATTATCTAATATATTCATGGAAGAATCGAAGAAGTAAGCATTATTGCCCTTCCCTCTTTGCAGATGACAGCATTAAAGCTCAAAATGTTCAACATTTCTCTAAAACCAGACAGAAAATGGCAAAGCTGGGATTTTGAGGTCTGTTTAACACCAAAGCCCAGGCTTTGTCTGCTACACTATACTTACAACCTGCCAAAAATGTGTGTGTTTTCAGAAGCGGGCAAGCAAATAAACAAGCAAGTAAGCAAGACTGTACCTAGAAAGCAGTGAGTTCTCTGGCACTGGAGGTATTTACAATAAGCTGAGTAACCACTGGCAGGAACATTAGAGGGAATTAAAACACTGAGTGTACGGTGGAGAGAGTGATACCAAAATCCCATTCAATGCTGGGATTCAACCTCTATGAAACCATTAGTAGAGTTTGTGTGTATTTCTCCCTTCACAGGGTTCTTTACTATGAATGGAGAGAGTCATCTGTTATAGGTAATGGGAAAAGTGAGGCCCACGGAGCCATATCACTAGGTAGCTTATCAGTATGTGCAGCAGCTCATCCTGTTGAAAATTTAGCTTGTGTTATATGCATGATTACTATGAATTTGTCCCGTCGAGGGATGTCCCTGCAAATCAATCATGTCAACTCTGGAGGAAAACAAACCTCTTTTTAGCTTTGAAGGAGCTCCCTCCCTAAGGAGAAAGAGACAACCAGACTTCTTTTGATTTCAGATCCTGTTGTGGATTGAATGCTTGTGTCTCTACCAAAACCCGTATGTGGAAGCCCCACCCCTGCTTGTGGTGGTGTTTGGAGGTGGGGGCCTTTGGGAGGTAATTATGTTTAGATGAGGTCATGGGGTGGGGCCCCCATTGCTAGTGTTAGTGCCTTTATAAGAAGAGGAATAGAGAATACAGCTCCCTCCCTCTATATGAACACACACCAAGAAGGTGGCTGTCTGCAAGTCAGGAAGCAGCTCCTTACCAAGAAGTGACTCTGCGGGCACTTTTGTCCTGGATTTCTCAGCCTCCAGAACTGTGAGAAATGAATGTGTGTTATTTAACCCCCCCATTCTATGGTATTTTGTTATGGCAGCCCAAGCTGGCTAAGGCTAAGGCAAACCCCCTTGATGCTATTGTTATAACCCATGTTTAAGAGTTGACCTGGTGGCTCTATGGGAAAACCTCTTTGGGGAAAGGAAGTGATGAGGCCCTTTGGCAGATTGAAAAGAAGTGTGATTCCCTGGCCACAGAAAGCAGAAAGTGGGAGCGAGAGAGCAATGAGAATCTTTGCCACAGTGGGCTGGGAACCTGGCTCCTTAGAACATGGGTGTGCGTGGGGCAGAAATCACTGAGCATTGAGTTGGTTGAGCTCAGCTCTGGGGGAATGCAAGCTTGTCCTCCGAGTTCCAGGATGACGTTTGTTCAAAACTATCCCCAAACAACAGCGGGGTGGGCTGAATGTTTCCATCCCCTCTTTGGACTGTATACATGTCTAGTGTTTTGGCTTTTTGTTTTTTTGTTTTGGTTTGTTTTTAAACTATTCTTAGGAAGGAGAAGACCCAGAAGGCAGGGCTGACGCATGGATAAATTTGAGTAAAGAATAATTGCTGAGATTTGTAGCAGGAAATGGAGCAGTTGGTTGCCTGGGCGGGTATGGGGGGCGGGGTCCCCTCTGTCCTGAGGGGGGCAGGCAGGCCATCCAGAGAGAAGTAGTCACTCAAAGCCACGTTCTGGGATCCCTGGGTGGTGCAGCGGTTTGGTGCCTGCCTTTGGCCCAGGGCGCGATCCTGGAGACCCGGGATCGAACCCCACGTCGGGCTCCTGGTGCATGGAGCCTGCTTCTCCCTCTGCCTATGTCTCTGCCTCTCTCTCTCTCTCTCTGTGTGTGTGACTATCATAAAAAAAAAAAAAAACAAAAACAAAAAACCACGTCCTGGTTCTTTACAGTGGTGGACCAGCCACAGCCTTTGCAGAAAACACAGTATGTTCATTTCTCTTGGTCTCAGAACTCTCAGACTTGGCATCTCAAGAGCAAAAGAAAATTCTAGATAGAAACCTCATTTGAATTCTGAAGTTATATTTGGAGGAACAATGTTCAGATGTTTGGGATTTGTGTATTTGGCAATGACAAACAGCAGCAGCAGTGACAACAACGGGGGAATAGAGATCTGAAGGCTTCATGTTTAATATTTGGGGTTTTGTTGTTACCCAGATTTACAAAACAAACAACAACGCCCTGTCACGCATAATGTGACTGAGTGATGGATCTTTGGAGCTGTCAGACAAATTCTCTTCAAGTTTTAGAGTCGGTAGAATGACTTAGGCTAGGAGGAAACACTGGTGAAGAAAGCCTGCCTCCAGATACCCTGATTATTTGTGTCCTGCAGTCCTGTGTGTTGAGGAGCTAAGGGCAAATGTCAAGGGATCAGGCTGGGGGATATCTGTCTTTTTTTTTCTTACAGTTTATGAGTTACTTGCTTCCTGTGGGCCAGGATTGAGTTTCATTCGTGTCTGACAAATGCTCACCCACCTGAGCAAGTGTCCAGAGAGAGAGACATAGGATCTTACTTCATGGCACCTCAAGATGTTATCTTTGCTTCCAGAACTTCCCATCACCTTCTCCCTGTATTGGGCAGGTTTTGTTTTCTCCTTTGGCTCCAGGACTCGCTTCCAGAGACTTTGTGAATCTGCTCATTTGCTCTGGAAGTCTCTTCTCTTAGGGGAGATGTAATTTCACATCTGCACCAGCCAAGAGGCCCAAGGCTGTTGAGGGAGGTCCAGTTAGCCTTGGGGAAGGAGGGCTGAAAGGAGCCCTGAGGGTTCTAAAGATGAACTTTGCCTTTCTGTCCTCGCCCTTCCCCTCCCCTTCGCTCTGTGTGTCAGCAGTCTTACCTGTGAAGCCATGCCCTCCTTGCCTTCCTTCTGCCCTCTTCCCCTTCTGCCCTCTTCCGGGCTACTCTCATTTCCACCCTGACTGACTGACGGCATCAACTCACCTCCCGGCCTTCAGACTCACCGGCCCTCTTCATTCTCTTCTGAATGGAAGCACGCATCTCTTCCTGTCATTTTCTGGCTTAAAACCACTTTCACTGGTTCCCTATCACCCTCAGGGTGCTTGGCTATTCACTCCCTCCACTTGGAATGCCCATCCCCTCTTTCCTTTCTGGAAAGGGATTCACCTTATATCCCTTCTATGAGAAGCCATCCCAGACCCCTTTGGGTGGAGTTAGTCCCCTTTTGGTCACTTCTTTCTTTGCGCTTCCACTGCCCAGTGACAGAGAACTGAATAGCTAGCAAGCTTTCCATGTGCTGAGTTCTATTCAAGCCCCTTCCACTCATTGTCTCAGTTTTTTCTCACAAGAGCTTTATTTTTAAAAAATATTTTATTAATTTATTCATGAGAGACACAGAGACATAGGCAGAGGGAGAAGCAGGCTCTTTGTGGGGAGCCTGATGCAGGACTTGATCCCAGCCCCCCGGGATCACAACCTGAGCTGAAGGCAGATGCTCAACCACTGAGCCATCCAGGCGTCCCCTCACAAGAGCTTTTTGGAGTCTGTTCTCTCCTTATCTCCAGTTTAGTGGAGGACATGAGGCACATCCACGTGTACAAGGTTATGAGAGGCGACTAGAGAGGGGTGGAAGCGGGATTTGAAGTGGCTCAGACTGGAAGTCATGCTCTTAATCACTACACCCTTCTGTGCCTGTGAATCTCTGGGAAAGCTCTTTTCACATTTGACCATGGTTTCTTCACATCTCTCCCGTTAGACTAAGTAGCTTGAGGGCAGGAATACTCTCATTTATCCCTGTGACTCCATTTAGGAGGCCCTTGGGATTTTAAAGCCTGGTAATCCAGGGTAATCTCATCTCAGGGATGGTTGATTAGCAACCTCTCTTAGCTTGCTAGGGCTGCCATAACAAAGAGCCACAGAATGGGTGGCTTAAACAACAGAATTCCCTGTTCTCCTAATTCTGGCATCTAGAAATGTGCAATCAAGGTGTTAGCAGGGTCGAATTCCTCTAATGCTTCTTCTTTCCTTCATTTGGAGATGGCTGCCTTCTCCCTATGTCTTCATACGGTCTTCTCTTTACCAGTCCTATGGGGTTAGAGCCTACCTACCAATTACCTCATTTTGCCTCTTTGAAGATACCATCTCCAGATACAGTCACATTCTGAGTCACTGGGGATCAAGGCTCCAATACAGGAGTTTTGGGGGTAATGCAATTCAATCCCTAACACAAACTCCATCTGTTGCCTTAATACCCCTTTGCCATGCACCCAACATATTCATAGATTTTGAGAGTTAGAACCTGGATATTTGGGCGAAGGACACAATTATCCTGCCTAGCCCAGAGGATCCCATGCTGACATCTAGTGAAGAGTCTTCAGGGCATAGGAACAGCTAGAGCCAAGACCCAGAGGTAGATGAGGCTGGAGCTGGGTGAGCAAGAGGAGCCTCTGGTGAGGTATGGTCATGGGGGAAAGGGAGCCTGTTTATACTGGCCCTGTGGACCACCGTGAAGACTTTGGTTTTCACTCTGAGGCTTTGAGTGGAGGAGTGACATGACCTGACTTTGTTTTAACAGGATCTCCCTGGCTGCTGAGTTGAGAATTGATTAGAGGGGACAGAGAGGCAGGTGGGAGGTTATTGCCACAACCCGGGATGGAGAGGGTGACAGCTTGAGCCAGAGTGTAGCAGACAAGTCCTAAGAAGACATGGTTGGACTATGTCTTTTGAAGGTAAAGTCATTAGGATTTTCTCTTGGATTGATGTGAGCAAAAGAGAAGAGTCAAGGAAGACTGAAGATTTCTTTTTGTCTGGTGCACCTGGAAGGATAGAGTTGGCATTGATTGAGATGGGGACACTTGTGGGGGGGCTAAGCCACTGGACTTGAGGGCATGTGTGAAATGGTTAGTTAGACAGCCAAGTTCAGATGCAAAAGGCTCATTTTCTTTATGCATTTAAAGCCAACTCTTACATATTTTTGTTTATGCATCTAATGATTCTTATAAAAAATCGAGAACAAATAACTTCCAGTTGTTCACTGATGTTCAAGTAACTCATGGGCAAAGATTAAAATTAGTCCCATTTACAAACTTAATTAATTACATTCCCTTAGACATCTCCAACCACATGTATAAATTTAATATGTTTACTTTTTAGACACTTCAAATGTCTGGCAGGGTATACTTACAATATTAATAAGCAAAACCCTTTTAAGCATTTAAATTACTCATGTAGCCAATAAACGTATAATTATAGTAAATCAAGTTCTCTTAAACATGCCACAACTATTTATAAACTTAAAATTCTCTTATACTTTTCAGCTAAAAATAAAGAGTGTCAGATTCTTTTAAACATGATAAACCCTGTAAGGGTTTTTTTTTTTAATTTTTAATTTTTTTTTTAGTTGTCAAGGGAAATGAGGCTTGGTTTCCCTGCTTAACTTGCAAGAGTGTCACGAAGGCAGCGCAAGGAATAGGGCTTGCACAATGTAAACAAGCTATGAGAAGTTAAGATGCTGTTTTCTTTCTTTGAGAAAACCAGCCTCTGTTGAGGTCACGCTTGACCGTGTTTTGAAAGATGAGAAGTTTTCTTGCTTTCTTTTCCTTTGCAAATGAAAATGGACTCTGGAGAAGAGCAGATAATTTAATGAGGTGCAAGTGTTGAGTAGAGACCCCCAGTACCTTCTCATCCACAGATATAATTTGACATCGTAACAAGAGGTCTCTTCTAATCGTAACATCCCTAAATCCTCATGTCGGGACAGGGATCAGCGGAGGCAGGCACAGCCTATGACACTTGGTGTTTGCTGGACAGTTGGATGAAAGCACAGCAAAGTAGGTAGCCACTTACTCTGCCAATCCTGGTGTCCGCTTTCCTCCTCATGGTCCACAGAAAGGGTAGACAAAGAACAAGGGATGGCAGTAACAGCAGCACTGAACACCGCACAAAGCCAGAGAGGCTGTGGGCTATGGAGGCTTTGTGAAGCCCCTGTGTGCTCGCCTGGTTGATCCTGGGCAGGATGGGCAGAGGCGCCCTCCCAGGGACTCCCACAAGGTCCTGATAGGAGCATCTCGGAGAGCTTCCCTCAGACAGCCTTGCTTCCTGAGAGAGGAGTGTCACCCTGCTGTCTGCAGTTTGGGCAGGGCTGGCTCATCTCGGAGTGTCTGTTCTAGTGTCTTCCAGGCAGCGGTTTCTGCTGAGCTGTCAGCCAGCAGCCTCTCCTGGAAGGAAGCAGGTGACTCCTTCCCAATATGTAGGATGTGGTGAAAGACCACAGCACCCCTGGGCCGTGAGGCCTGCAGGCAGGCCTGCCCTGCACGCTTCTTTTTATCTGGCAGTTGGTTGACCTGGGCAGAGGTGTGGCAGCCTCAGTTCTGGCTCGTAGAGGATGACTGGGGTACCTTGGGCAACATTCTGCTGGACAGAAGGGCCAACAGGTCATGGATTTGGGTGACGGCAACTCCTTGGTGTGGCTGAGACTTCCTGAGGGTGACTGGCTTTTGATTTCAGCTGCTGTGGCCAGATTGCTGGCTGGAGTGAGGAGTCCTGCTTCTTCCCTTCCTGCCCCTCCCCTCTGCAGGGTCTGGGGGTGCTTGCGCTGCCTGGTGGCTAGCCTGCGGCCCACCCCTCCGGGCTTGGGGAGTGGCAGCCCTAGGGGCTCTAAGACTGTCCCCACACCCTAACTCACCTGCGTCATGGGAGGGGTTACAGAGGAGGCCAAGAGCCACAGCTGTCAATGAATGAGCTCTGGATGATGCAGCAAATTCACTCTGGGGTGTGAAGATGGAAGCAGAATCCGGGGCTTCGGGGTAGCGGTGTCTACGGAGCCCACCCCGTGTCTCTACCAGCCCTCCCGCCAGCCACGGATCGCTACACGGACCTGCCAGAGGCCAACCACGGCGCTCGATGCTGGGGAGATACGCAAACGGGTGGCTAGAGCCAGAGGGGCCTGCTCACTGCAGGATGAGGGAGTTGTCAGGCAGGCTCTGGCCGGTGCTGAGGATTCCAGGGCATGTCCAGTGCACGCAGCCCCAGGGAGATGGAGACAGACGGGACAGAGAAGGAGGGACAGAGGGAGCTTGCCCATGGGAGCCCTGATGGGGGTGAGGTGGCCTCACTCAGCCAGGTAGCAGGGATGTGGTGAGCCTGGTGAGCGCTACCATGGGGGGAAGCACGGGGTGCTGGGGGGGGTCCCATGGAGAGGTGATGGACTGGTGGTGGGGGAGCAGGAGGCAGATCAAGGGGCCAGGGCAGTGGGGATGCCTAGGGTAGGTTACCGGTAGGGTCCCTGCAGGCTAGACACGGGGCACTGGAAGGGACCCAGAAAGCGGTGGGGTTGCTGTGACGGTGGAGGCTCAGAGAGGCGCAGGGCAGAGTACCAGAGCGTTGTCTTTTTCAGTAACCCTGTCTTTCCAAACCCGGCTCTTCTTCACCACCGCCTCTGAGTTCACTAAAAACACAAATCTCTCATTTCACTACTAAAATTCTGATTTTTAATGGGCCGGGGGAGTGGGGTGGGCTCCAGGTGTCCATATTCCAAATCCCAGGTTCGCTCAGGCTCATTCACTGGCATTCAGGAACCACTAGATCTTTTATGATCGGTGACTGTTCTTCTATCTGGGCATTTATGGAAGTTTCACGATGAGGCTCCTTACCGGTGGCTGGTGCCTCTGTTTTTTCACATCAAGAGTTTTTTTGTTTTTTTTTTTTCAAAGGGGACAAACCAGAACCAATAATGTTGTCCCTCTGAGGCCTGGAACAAGGAGAACTGAGCCCATCAGTCTGTTAACAACTGGAGGTAAATCCTGGAGGGGGGAGCACTTTGTAATTTCAGATACTAAAAATGAACGGTATTATGGAGTAACCGTTAACATACGCTGCAAGATGTTTACGATTCCCTGGGGCCAAATAAGTAAACATTCTTCCAACTTGAGCTGCAGGAGATAGGCAATTTCACAAAGAGATGCTTCTTCCATTTATATGAGATGACTGTGTGCAAGAGAGGAACCTAGGTGCTGTGCGCAGGATGTGAAGTTTCCACCCAAGGCCTGCGGCAGGGGTGCTCTTGCATCAGACGCCGCGCTTGCTGGACACGTGGCTGGAGTCAGGGACCCGGGGAAGGGCTCTGGGGCTATGATCTGAGCCCTGGCTGGGCCATCATGTGGTCCCTCTTCTGAGTCAGGGGAAGGTCAACGTCCAGGTCTTTTACCTTCTTGAGAGCAGAGAGGAGACAGATGGTTCTTGGAGATAGCCTTTAAGAGCCCTGAACATGCGGGATGCACCTGATTCCAGATTAAACTGGATAGGAAGGAGGCCTGTGTGGAATCAAGTCCATTCAGAAATCAGATGAGGCTGAATGAGTACATGGAAAGGGCCACTGTTATGGGTTGAAGTGCATCCCCCCCCCCAAAAAAAGATACATTGAAGCCCTAACCCCCAGTACCTCAGAATGTGGCCTCATTCCGACATAGAGTCTTTATAAATGTACTCAAGTTACAATGACGCCCTTAGGGTGGGCTCTAACCCAGAACACTGGCTTTATAGAGGTACTCAAGTTACAATTAGGTCATTAGGGTGGGCTCTAACCCAAAACTTCTCCTTCTATAAAAAGGAGAAGTTTGGACATGGAGAGAGACAGATGACCCCTACCCCCTACCCCCACAACAGGGAAAGCACTGTGTGAGATGGAGATCAGACCAATCGCAAGGTGAGGACCACCTACCATTGCCAGCAGGCCACCAAAAGCTGGGGGAGAGGTGTGGCACAGCCTTGGGGAAGAACCAACCTTGCAGATACCTTGATCTTGTACTTTGGGCCCCCAGAAATGTGAGATGATAAATTGCCACCCAGTTTGTGGGCCTTTGTCACAGCAGCCCTAGCAAACGAATACAGACCCTTTATCTCTTTTATTGTGGACCTACGTTCCATGAGGACAGGGGTTCCATCCTGTTCATGGTGTTTCCAGTGCCTGGCACAGAGTAGGTGCTTGACAAGTATTTGGCTGAGTGAATGGCTCCTTTGGGGGGGCATAGGTGATTTGTCCCGGGGCACACAGAGTGTGACAGTGATAGCCATCATGTACTAGGCACCTGCTACGGAGACGTGCTTGGTGTTCACAAAGGTTGTCTCTAGACCACAGCGCAACCTGAGAGGGAGGTCTTCTTTTTCTCATGTTACTGATGTAGGAATTGAGGCTTAGAGAGATTAAGGAAATCGGTCAAGTTAACACAGCTAGGAAGTGGTGGACTTGGGATTGTAGGTGAGGCCTGACTCCAAAGCCCTTGGTCTATCTCATCACTGGCCAGGGCATTAGTGGGAACCAGGGGGTGTGACGGTGGCTGGGGCCAGAGTCACCTGGGGAGCAGGCCCCCATGAGCAGCTTGGGGCTAGGACTCCAGACCCAAGAGAGAGGCACTGACAGAGAGCCCACTCATCAGGGCACACTGCCAGAGCAGTCATTCTGGAAAAAAATCTAACTAACCCAATTGAGCTGGGGGAGGGGGAGCACTGGAGGACTCTGCAGCAGGCTTAGTTGGCACGGCAGCAGCAGGCTCTCGGTCATCTAGATGTGTGTGTGTGTGTGTGTGTGTGTGCGTGTGTGCGTTGCTCTGAGGTTGCCTAGAGCTCAGGGCTTGATGCAGGTGCAAAGTGCAGGTGGACCTACCCTCAGCTCTGGGGAAGACGTGCAACAAGAGCTTATGTTGCAAGACGGCTACTCTGCGGCTGGCAAGTGCAGGCGAGTGGGCACATTTGAGCTTCCAAACCTGCAGCCATTTTGTATGCAATTGCCTATATGAGGCTGACGTGACACAGAAGGTCAAGAGGCACATATTAGGGGCCATTTTAAGAACACGTTCCCTGGTGTCCCCCTTCAGGGCCACCTTGGAGAGCAGCTCTTTCCTTTTCTATCTCCTCCTTGGAAGGAAGGAATTCTTCTACCCAAATCTGAAGGCTTTTCCCACCTAATCTCTAATCTGCAGGATTGGGGAGCAGTTCTCAGCCTCTTCTCTGTGGAGACCCACGTTCGGATGCCATGCTCGTTATTTTCATCATCACACTGCTGGTACCTAGCGCAGTGTGTGGCGCAGAGCTCCTTCAATAGATATTTGTGGAATCACTAAAATGAGAGACACGTTTGGGCTGGATCTGACAGGACTGCTCATACCATGGCAAGAGCTCCTGAAGAGTGACCTTGCCTCATTATAGGGACAGAAGAGTAGGGGACACCTATGGGTCAGTGGGCTTCCTGATTGAGAAAATAGGCTTATTAGGAAGGAGGCACCTTGGGAGCTCTGTGGCTGGTGACCGAGTTCTCCGTTTGCACAGACCTGCCGAGCCAGCTCTTGCTAAGCTCTGAAGACGGGAGGAGATGAGTCTCCGAGGCTATCCTGATTTATCATGCCTCAGTACTATAGTTACTATTATTGTTGTGGTGGTGGTGGTCTGAGTTCTATCAACCAGCTGTCCTTCTAGAACATTCTCAGGTATATGATTTCCTAAAGAGTCTGCTTAAAATGCAGGTTCCTAGGCCTTTCCACGGCAAATCTTGATTCAGCATATCTGGGGAAGGACCTGAGGGATCTACCTCCAGGTGATTCTGATGGCTGCTCAGAGGATCACACTTGGGGAAGTGGATCCCTGAATTTCCTCATCTGTGGAAAGATGAAGTTAGGTGAGCTCTCTGGTATCTTTCCGTTGTAATGGTCTAGAAGTCTTTCCAGGGGTAAGAAATAAAAGTACAAGAAGCTGCATTTCGGATGTTAAAGGTTTAACTCTGATGCCTGACCTCGGCTGTCCATGTGCTTCTGGAAGTTGTACATTTCACCAGCCCAGGCATTTACCTGGTTTCCAGGCGTGTGTGAGACTCACTGTCCCCAAAGCAGGAAGGAGGATGATGAACAGGAAAGGATGCAGCCCTTAGAGTCTGGAGTATGCCTCTCTCTGCTGTCCTTCCAGATCAAAGGGATGCTAATGTAAGGGAACGTGCATATTTTTCAGACTCCGGCTCTCCGGGTGGGTGCTTTCTTTTATGTCATGAAATAGCATGATAAGAGGAAACCCATGGCTTTGTATTGGCCTCCTGTGGTGAAAAGTCCCAGAGATGTGCCATCTCTGTACTGTGTCCTCCCACCGCAGGACATGAGATGAGGAAGGATTGGACGTGAGGTGCTGGTCTTTCCTGCAAGGACATTTGAGACATAAGGTGACTCAGGCCTGTTCCCCACACAAGCCTCTGTATCTCAGGGTGTGACCAGAGGCTGAATGCTACCAGAAAGAGCAGGCCTGTCGATGCTTTGGTCTCCTGTCACAAGGATGTGCTGAGGTGGTGTAGACTCTCTGTGAATAACATAGCTATCACCAGTCACCCTGGGGCTGACATCTGTGGAACAAGCCTCAGACTTATTCGGGCTAAGGTAACAAGCTCCACTGTGCTCTGTGAGGGTTCTCAAAGCCACAGAGCCACATATGGGCTTGGTGACTGTCAGAAGCTCTGTGCAGAGTGTCTGTGTGTGGTGTGTGTGGGTGTGTGTGATGTGTATTTGTGATGTGTATGAGGTGTGTGTATGTAGTGTGTGTGATATGTGTGTGTGATGTGTATGGTGTATGTGTGAGTATATGAGGTATGTATGGGGGTACATGTAATATGTGTGTGTGGTGTGTGTGATGTGTGCGTGTGTGGTGTGGTATGTGTGTAGGAGTGAGTATATGGAGTGTGCGTGTGTGTGTGTGGGGGTGCATGTGATGTGTGTAGTGGTGTGTGTGAATGTGTGTAGGGGTTGCGCATGGTGTGTTGGGTGAGGGAAAGAGTTCCAAGCCTGGGTCCCGGGTCTTGAGAGAGCGCTCAACCCTCAATGGTGCCTCACTTTTGTAGTAGAACAAGTTCCTTATCATAACCCATAATGTTATTCATAATGTCAGAATTTGTCCCCCTGTCCTCATCTCTAGCATAATTTCCCACTGCCTTGCTATAACACTGCCCTCACGTGTAGGAGTTGGAGGCCATGCTTAAGACCTTACTTGTGTAATTTCTCTTCTCGCAGAGCTCCTGGAGAACCACCATTAGCCCATTCCTGTCCCGAGTTAAAGAGGACTCCAGAGGCTTTATACCTGTCATTACTGCCAGAGGTAATCTCCAATGTTTACGGAGAACAGAAGGCAAGATGTGACAGCCCTGGGCTTTCTAGCTGTTTGTGTGCCCACCATTCTTCCTCCTAAAATACTGACACATACCAATATGGCTACTAGGAATATGAATGATAATATGATTATAAACATGAATACAAATACTAATGTGAATGTGAATACAAATTCTAATATAGGGCCACCTGGGCGGCTCAGCGGTTGAGCGTCTGCCTTTGTCTGCCTTCCACTCAGGTCATAATCCTGGGGTCCTGGGATTGAGTCCCTCATGGGGTTCCCCTCGGGGAGCCTGCTTCTCCCTCTGCCTATGTCTCTGGCTCTCTCTCTGTGTCTATTATGAATAAATAAATAAAATCTTTTTTTTTAAAAAGGAAAAACCCAAATTCTAATACAAATACAAATGCTAACGTGAATAGCAGTAGCAGCAGGAATACGCATAGAAATACTGCTGATTTAGGAAAGATGTTAGGATTCAAAGCCAATGGCTGAGAAAGAATTCTTGAGCCATTTTTGATGCAGAAAGGTGGTTTTATTAAAGCAAGGCGCATGCACGGCGACAGGACCCGAGGGCAGAAAGAGCTGCATGGGATTCAGGAGAAGTGGCCCATTATACACTTTCAAGTTGGGAGGGGTTAGGGAGAGCATAAGTCTCTAAAGAATTTCGGAAGTAAGGTTTCCAGGACCTTGAGGGGATTAGCTATTGCTGAGAAAAGGTCATTTCTTACTGTCTAATAAAACCTGTGGTGAGACCCTTCAGATCTATATCGGTGGGCCAAATGCTTGGGGGATGATTACCAACATGTGTCTTGGGGGCGGGGTAGAGATAAAGGAAGTTTCCAGAGGACTTTTTACATGTTAAAGTAGACTTACAGGATCCTGGAGGGTCGGGCTAAGATTGCCTTTTGACCTTAGCAAAGCATTAACATCTAGGAGGAGGCAGCCTGTCACCCTGCCTGTTTCAAGGACTCATCAATGGGCTATAGGTAATGAGGGAATTTAATGATTTTTCTTTTTTCTTTTTTTTAATTTTTAAATTTTTTTTAGTAATTTTTCTTCTGGCTTTGTTTCCCACATCACTAGTACACATACCCATACTACTACTAGCTTTTCCATCTATGCCTTGGCGCTCTTTGAGGCTTAGATGAGTCAATGTTTGCGAAAGCACTGTAATATTTGTCCTTAATGTCTCAGGGTCCTTCTTCTTTGATGAGTACCCTGTGTAAATCTTTAAGAGCGCCCACCTTTTTCTTCCTGGTAGGAGCACTGAGTTCTTAAGGGAAGGTACAGAGCTTTGGAGCCAGAAAGAGCAGAAAAAACAGCAAGATGACCCTGAAAAGTGGATCCCCATGTTCAGACTCATGTAGGATAGAGGTGGTCTCCTTCATGCCCGCGTGGGGCTGCAGGAGCCTCAGAGCTCCTCTGTCAGCTGGGGTAGGGGAAGTGGGGGGGCGTTGCCCTGCCTGAGGTGGGGAGCTGAAAAGCCCCCTCAGCTCCCCCAGAAGAGGGCAGCCCAGCCCTGGGATCTGGTGCCGGTTCCTCTCCACGGACACACCTGCTCAGACCCCTTGTAGCCACAGGCCCATGAGCTGTGTCTGCTCTTGGCCGGAAATGCTTTCAAGACCAGGTCCTGCCAACTTGTTGGAAGAGAGAACAAGCTGCACACACTTGGGTGCCAGGGAGATGCAGGGGGGAATGCAATGGGAGGATGAGCGGTTGAGTTTGTCCTGTTGTAGCATCAACAGTGGCGTCATGTGATGCCCAGTCTGGAGGATTTGGAGTGAGGTTTTCCTGCTTCATGTGAGGGTGGAAGGTTATTGCTCTCACAGCTTAGCTTGCATGGCTCCCAGCCGTGCTTTGATGCGAGGCTGTCATCAGGACGCCACGCCCGCCTTGTTCTCCTGGGCAGCATGCTCCACTGCAGGCCTGTCTCGGCTGGCTGGCCCGGCTCCTTGCTCCTGGCTGGTGGAGGCAGGGTGGCTGGCTGCATAGCCGGAGACCAGGTGGGCAGACCTGGCCTCCCTGCTCCCCCATGCCCTCTCTCAGTTGTCAGAAGCTGGAGAGACCTCAAATATCAACAACCCCCAAGTCCAGGGTTCTGCTGTAGCTGCTCACTTATCTGCTCTCTGCTTTACAATTCCTTGCCTGTAGAGCAGAGCCAGTACACCTGCTTATCTTCCTCACCAAGCGATGTTGAAGAGTCAAGGAGATGATGGCTATGAGCACACATGTAAACAGGAAAGTGTCTCAGAAAATGACCGCTGTTACTCTTAGGATTATTACTTCCTTCTAAGCAAGGTTTGTATTCAGCAGACCTGTCTTTTCACTTGGGTTGACCCTCCCCATTCTGCTATGCCTCTAAAAATACCCCTTCTCCAGGGTGGGGAGCTGAGGCAAGGCTCCACATGTTTTTGACTGGACCTGAGAATTCACAGAGCAGGAGCTGAATTATATTTAGAGTGTCCTGGGAATTCCCTGGACCCTCTTTCAAGCCCTGGCAGGCATGGGGATCTCAGAGCAGAGGGTAGAAAGAGGATGCTTACGTGAGATGAGATGGAAGCCTGGTGGAGAGCAAAGCTGGGGGGGCTCTGCCCAGAGGCTGGGGAGAGGCTGTGGGAGACCTCAGGTATGAGGGGCTGACCTTCCTCTGGAGAAGCAGGTGTCTTGGGATGTTGCTGGGAGCAGGGGAGGGTCCTTGGAGGCAGGCAGGGAAAGCAGAAGGGTGGCCAGCAGAGGAAGCAACCCCCTTGTCAGCCCAACACAGGGACTGTCAATCCATGTCGGGGCGCCAGCAAGGATGGAAAGTGGGGTGTGAGTGGGGAGGGATGCCACAATCCTGCTCTTCGGTGCTGTCACATGGCTGGCTGGCAAGAGGGTGGGTATATATATTGGGGAGTACGGTCTAATCACTTCTGTCTCTCCTCTGAGCATCTCTGAAAGAAGGCGTAGCCCCTCTGAGTTGGCCTCCTCGTGTGTCTACATCACTCAGGGTAATGGTTTCCTTCACTTGGTGGGTAGGCTCTTAAAGAAGCTGTATATGTTCTCCACCCAACAAAAGTGGGATCAATAGCAATTCTGCAAGTTTTCTCATAAGCTCACAAAGTGGGGGTGCCTCTCTGAAAATCGCCACTACGATATCCTTTGAGCTTCACTTGTCCAGGAGCCTGGCTAAATCTCCCTTATCGTGTTAGAGTCTGCTTCCCAAGGGCTCCCTGTGTACGTGATGGGTTGGAAGGCAAATCCCGAGGGCTCAGGGTCTGCATGTTGTGGGGAACCAACTCGTAACCCTAGAATCGACTTGTAAACCCAAAGGAAACCTTCTCACCTAGCCTTCTACAAGAGTCCCCTCCTAGCTTCCCAAACTCTAGACCCACACAAGAACGTGTTCTCAGCTAGCCAAAGTCTGCCTCTCTCATGATACAGCAAAGCCAGTAAAGGAGCTCTTCTGTTACATTGCTTTAAGGCATGCTTTTTAAAAATTAACAAAGAGTAAATCAATGAACTCCTATCCCTGGCTCCCTACCCCCGTGGACATCACAATTTGTTCAGAGAGGAGGGACTAGAAAATCTTTTGTTTAGATTTTCCACAACATAATAAGTGCTGATACTTCAAAGACAGTTTACTCTTTTCAAGTGCTTTCATATCCATTCTCTCTCTGTCTTTTCATGACCACTCTTGGCTCTGTTTTGTGGTTGAGGGAAGAAAGGTGAGGGATTTAAGTAGGTTGCCCAGGTGGGGGGCTACTAAGTGGGGAAAGCAAAGATCAGATTCAGAACTCTGACTCCACAGCCATCCACCATTACTGCCCTAGGTGATTCAGCTTGGGGTGTGGAGTGTGGGGTACTGGCTGCTTCAGAGCAGTGGAGGAAGCACGCTCTGCTGGAAGCCAGTGGGTCTCTCTCCACCCACCGGAGCCTCCCCGGGGCTAAGCAGCACATAGACTGAACCATCGAAGAGTACAAGTGGTCTTTGCCTGGAAGACACGCTGCAGTCTTTGAGCCCATGGTGCAGAGTGGGCTCCTGGAGGATGCAACTCTATAGGAAAAATGTGGAGGCTGCACGCTGGGAACCCCCAGTATCAAGAAAGCCATAGGGTTGACCACTAGGGGATCATAAAAGCAAAGCTGTAAACATAGTTAGCTGTGCCATTATGTAAAATCCTGAATCTATGTTCCAAATCCTAAACTGGGCACTCATGTACTTCCAGTATTGAATCTGGGAAGGTCCTGGTGCCCTCTAGGGTGTTTATGAGACCATAATGTAACAACCTACCTTCCCGGCTGCATTGTTTGACCATGTATCCCACACACACTGACTTACCATTTTGTTGAAGATCTGTTTCACCCTTTCTTGTGTTAATGATTAATTAACTACTGCTTATTTTTCTCTCAGACCCTTTGCTCTTTGACAGGAGGCAGGATCCTGCTCCCTATTGGCATCCCACTAGTGCCTAAAATAGTCACCTATAAGCAGCAGGTGTAATACATATTTGCTTGATGGAGTGTGATTTGGAGGCTGGGGCCTCCCTCCAGTGCTTGGGCCAAAGCTGGATGCGATGTTTTCACTGCAGTATTTCTCTTCCAATGTAAGACATTGGTTTGCAAATGACTCCTCAAAAATGAACTGAGATGTATAACAAGAGGCTTTACATGCTTTTACTTTTAACTCCCTTCCAATCTAGAGAATGTGTTTAAAGAGATAATATGAAATACAAACAGAGGGACGCCTGGGTGGCTCAGTGTTTGAGCGTCTGCTTTTGGCTTGGAGCATTATCCCGGAGTCATGGGATCGAGTCCCACATCGGGCTCCTTGCTGGGAGCCTGCTTCTCCCTCTGCCTGTGTCTCTGCCTCTCTCTCTGTGTCTATCATGAATAAATAAATAAAATCTTAAAAAAAAAGAAAAAAGAAATACAAACAGTTCTGCATATGATCGTCACAGTATTACTTGTGGAGAGAAATTGGAAATGATCCACACATCTACCATTTCTGAAGGGATTATACCAAACGGTGGTTTTATCCATTTGATGAACTACTAGGCATCCGTTTATTTATTTTTAAAGATTTTATTTATTTATTTATTCATGAGAGACACACAGAGAGAGGCAGAGACACAGGCAGAGGGAGAAGCAGGCTCCCTGCGGGAAGCCTGATGCAGGATTTGATCCCAGGACCCCAGAATCATGACCTGAGCCAAAGGCAGGCGCTCATCTACTGAGCCACCCAGGTGCCCCTTAGACATCCATTTTAACGATGTTTATTAAGGCTTTTGATGGCCTGGGGAAATGCTTAAATATTACATGAGAAAACAAGAATTCAAAACTACATAGGAAGTTTAACACATTATCTCAATTTGGAAAACTGGGCAGGGAATAGTTACAGGAAAAAATGAAGAATTTTGCAGTAATTTCTCTAAGTGGAAAAATTTTAAATGATTATTGCTCATATAGGCTGAATGTCTGCACCCCACCCCCACCAATTTCATGTGTTGGAACCTAATCCCCAGTGTGATGGTATTTGGATATGGGGCTTTGGGAAGGTACTTAGGTCATAAGAGTGAAGCTCTTATGAAGGGGATTAGTGCCATTATGAAAGAGACCCCAGAAAGATCCCTTGCTTCTTTGGCCATGTGAGGACACAGCAAAAAGATAGTCATCTAAGAACCGGGAACAGCAGGCCATCATCAAACATCAATTCTGTGGGTTCCTTGGTCTTGGACTTCCCAGGCTCTAAAACTGTGAGAAACACATTCCGTGGTTTATAAGCCACCCACCCTTCTATGGTATTTTGTTTTGGACTAAGATAGTTATTTTCTTCATTATATGCTTTTGTATAGATGGATTTAAAAAACCAGAATGAAAACTATCCTCCCAAACCAACATGTAAAGTGTTATCTTAAAAAGTGATGAAGGTCACCATTAAAGAAAGCCAAGGCAGAAACATATGTCCAACAATTTATTACCAGTTATTATGAAAAAAGACAGGCAAAACAAAAAGAAAAATAGGCAAATTGTCTATGAATAGACAAGTCACAGGAGAAGAATTTACCTGGCTAATAAACACCTGCAAACACTCTCAACCTCACTGGTTGGGGCAGTTCCAATTAAAAGAACAAAGTGATTATCAGTTTTCACTGAATGACAAAAAACTAAAGTGAGTTCTGGTGAATTATCTGCTTCTTTCAACTTTCTTTTATAGTAATGATGAGCAACCCTGGCCCTGGGAAGGTATAATTATCTTCTCATAAATATACGCACCTCTCTATAAACAAAGAGGTGGGTTCTTTGTCTGTGGGAGGTGTCAAATAGGGGTACTAGTTCAAATCAAAAGAACTTTATGTCATGAATTCTCTAAGTTAGAAACTCTGGATGAATATTGTGTGTGACTTCCTTTCTTTCAAAATGGACAGCTCATTTCTGGGTTCCCTGGGAATCAGAGTCAGAAAGATTGGTACATGAGAAGTTTACCAGGGATGTCCTTGGGAAGAGAGCAGATTCGGCAGAGGGGGAAGCCCAACTGTGATGGAGTCTCAAGAGAGGCTGCGACCGTGGCCCTGAGGGCAGTTCTAAAGATGGATGACCCTTCAGAACTATCCAGAGATGAGACAAGAGAGCTGGATATATATATCTCTGTGTCAATCAGGAATGCAACCATGACCTTGGGGACATGACTCTTCATTCAGCTAAGGCAATTCCTGCGCTGCTGCCCGCTGAGAGCTGGCCTCCAAGCTACTCTTGGCAGCTGAGGGAAGAAGTCCTTCATTCCTTCCTTTTTGTGGGCATGGGGGAGATAAACCAGTTTTATTCTCCATCATGATGTTATACAAAAACCTAAAAATAATGGATTTGTAGAGAAGAAACAAAGGAATTATAAGTAAGAAGGCAACAGAAATCAATTTGAATCATTTTTTATGATATGAGGATGAAAACCATTTTGAAGCACATGTATCTGGCTTCAGAGTAGGTTTTGTTCACTGACCAAAGCCTGCTATAAAATCAAAGTATTCAGCATTTTGTCTGGCAAAATGCTATTGGCTCTTGACAAAACTTTCGAGGTCTCTGAGAAAGTTTGGTGATCAAGGGCCATGCTGAGCTCATCCGAAAAAAGTGGCGTCCACCCCCTTGGTCCACAAGGAAATCCATTAGGTGGTCATATGAAGCCCAGTCCTGGGAATCTGTGTTGAGTATATAATTCATGCTCTTCCATTTTGACTCTCCAGTGGTTGGGAAGCTCATTCCTCTGATAGAGAAAATGTCACTCTTGTCCTCCTCTTCTTGTCCAACATCATCCTCCAGATAGTGACAGTCCAGCATAAACGTCCTTCTTGCCATTATCTTTATGACTTCAACCAAGAAATTGGGAGTGGACATCAATTCTGGCTTCTGTTCTCACCTGGGGGCATATCACAGAGTCCACTACAAAATGACTACTTGAAGGGCTTTTTAAAAAAAAACGACATTTTTTTTAAAGAGCAGATTTAGGTTCACAGCAAAAAGGAGAAGGTACAGATATTCCTTATGTACTCCAGACTCTCCCCGCCCATTGCATAGCCCCCCCTACTATCAACATCCCCCACCAGAGCGGTATGTTTGTTATAACTGACAAACCTACATCGACACATCATCATCACCCAAGGAAACTTTCCCAAGGTCTCAGCGCTGTAGAGTGGTAGGTTTAAATCCACTCAGGGATTTAAATCCACTCAGTTTGGCTCCAGGGTTCATTCTGTTCGCTACTAAGCATACCTCCTCCACCATGTCAGTGAAGTGTCTGCTATGATAACAATGTCCCCCCCCCGGGGGGGCTTTGTCAGGGATAAGCAATAGCAGAGTGGGACGGAAATGCTGGGGACAATCACTCAGGATCCAGGAGCTCCCACACAGGTCACTGAGGCAGGAAGGAGATGTTAGAGCTACATTCTCTGATGTGTGATTGTTTCTAAAATGCTACAGTTTGGCTATGATTTCATGATGGGTTAACTCTTCTTTAAAACACACCGTGTGTGTGTGTGTGTGTGTGTGTGTGTGTGTGTGAGAGAGAGAGAGAGAGAGAGAGAGAGAGAGAGAGAATGAGAGGATATTCATAAGGGAAGGAGATTATGGAGCTGAAAAACCCAGTTTCTTACACTGCAGTGTGCACATCAATCACCTGGAGTGGGGCCTGAGAACATGCATTCCCACCAGTTCTCAGGAGATGCCAACGCTAGATTCACCAGATTGACAAGCAAGAAAGTCGAGGAGCAATGGTTTCAAAGCCTTAAACAAACACACAGGGACACCTTTTTCCAACCAAATCTTAATGTGAAGATTCAGTAAGTAAAGCAGATGATAGTGGAGTCACCTTGGTTGAAGTGAAGGGGAGCATCCAGAAGTCCTACCCCCAGTGCTTTCTCTCCTTGCTCCAGACTCATGGAAATTCAAGGCAACACTAGGCAGCTCAGAAGAAGTCCAGTGATCTGGACCCTCTCCCTGTATCCCACTAGGGTTTCTCACTGTCCCATACCAGTCACCTGTTGCTACCTGTCCCTCAAAACATGGATGGGGTGAATGAAGAATGGAATTATTACTCTACTTTAAATTAATCTAATTTAATTTAAAAGCTTCAGCAATATATTTTTCTGTTAAACATCGCTGTTACAGTAGGACATTTAATTCCATTAGGTAAGAACTTACTGTAGTCTACCCATACATACTTCACCCATCTAGTTGGTGCCAGGTGATTGATCCAGTTTGAATGATGGTTTTCTATCTGCTGTAACTTGTTTTGTGTTTATCTGAATATTTTGTGCAGTTATAGTGATAACTATAATTTACCTATGTAAACTATAATTAATAATAACACTTATTAAAATCTCTAATGTTATTGCATTTTTTTAAAATTTTTATTTATTTATTTATTTATGATAGTCACAGAGAGAGAGAGAGAGGCAGAGACACAGGCGGAGGGAGAAGCAGGCTCCATGCACCGGGAGCCTGATGTGGGATTCGATCCCGGGTCTCCAGGATCGCGCCCTGGGCCAAAGGCAGGCGCCAAACCGCTGCGCCACCCAGGGATCCCTGTTATTGCATTTTTTTTTTTAGATTTCTTTATTGGGGGAGGGGCAAAGGGAGAGGGAGAGAGAAAATCTCAAGCAACTCTCTGCTGAGCGGGGAGCCCAACATGGGGCTCGATCCCCTGACCCTGAGATCATGACCTGAGCTGAAGTCAAGAGTCTGATGCCTAACCGACTGAGCCACCAAGGTACCCCTGCATTTATTTTAATTGTGATATAATTATTTTTCTAGTTAAAAAATAAGTATAGATGAACATTTAAATTTAAGACGAAGAATCACATGGAGATACAGAAGCTAGTATTATGACTAGAACAGTAACATTTAGATTTTTTTTTTCCTCAAAGGACTCCCACATTTATGAAGAAATATCAACGTGTGGTCTAAAAATTGAATTCAAGGTATGAATATTTTTGAATCTTTTATATTTATCTAAAATTTTAGCTATATGTGAAGAAATTCGTTTCTTTCATGATGTACTCTGATCCAGCTATATCACTTTAAATATCCAGGTTTATTGGAATTTTGAAATGAGAGATGGATGTTTTTCTTATTGCTTCATTCCACCGTGTGTGATACATGCTGACAATATTTGAACTTAGTTTTCTGAAGGAGACATTCAGAAAGGTGTCATGGATGAAATTGTTGAGATTGTTCAGTATCTATGTGGAAATGCTGTGAATCATCTCCGGTTTACAGAACTGTTGAAAAAATAGAAGACAATGGATTTAATGCTGGTTGCCAATATTCATTATTTGAATTGTGGAAAAATTTTACAAAGATTTACTATACTAGTAAGTCCAATTTTTTTTCTTGAAACAAAAGGAATAGTTGCCAAGTGGTCAATAATCAAAGACAAAATGGCAAAATGAAAATTTGGCATTCAGGTTGAAATGTGCTATAGGTGTAAAATGTGCACTGGATTTTGAAGACTGTAAAAAAAAAAGAATGCAAAATATCTTAGTTTCTTGTGCTGATATGTTAGAATAATATTTTGGATATATTGACTTAAGGTATATTACTAAGAATAATTTCTCTTGTTTCTTTTTTAATGTGACTACTGACAACTTCAAATTATGTATGTTGCCCTTATTATTCATCCTTCTTTTGTACCCCTAGGATCTTTGTTTATGAAACTTCTCCATGAAAATAGGAATCATTGTGTCCTTTTGCTTTTTTTCTCCATTGCTGAATCCTTGGTATTAGACCTGTGCTTGACTCATGGAAGGTACTCAATAAATGTTTGCTAAATAAATGAAAAATTGAGATATTTAACAATTTTTTAATGACCATAGGTTTTCTTTCATAAATACCTTTGCACAAGCTGATATGTGAGTGTGTCCATATATATTTTATTTATTACCTTAGAATAAATCCCAATATCATTGTATAAAAGAGCATGGGCCATTTTATAACTTGTTAAACATTTTCAAGTTAGTCTCAGAAAAGATTAAACCAATTTACAATGCCATCAATATTGTAAATTGGTTCAGGATGTGGTCTCCCAATGCCAACTTTTAAAGGGTTGTAGAATGATGAGCAAGTTACTTAGCTTTCTGGAATTGCAAAATGGAGAGAAAAGTATAAAGTTGAAAAGTGAGTGAATGCCTAGGTGAATACTTGCCTTGTGTGGAGTAGCTTTTAAATGTATGATTCCGGTTTTTAAAAATTAGAGTATCAACGTTTTCTTATAGTAGTAAAGGACATGATTGGTGTTCTCTGCTGGGGGTGTATGTTGCCGAGGGTGGGCAGGAGAGGGCTACTTAGGGGATGGGGCCAAAGAAATGAGTCCTGTTTTGGGCTGCTAGGCTCAGCCATGTTTGGGAGAAGCAAATAGCCTCTTAGGTTTATACCCTGGATTCTTCAGCTATAAAGATTTATTTAAAATAATAGTGGCAGCTGGTATCTTATATATGCCTAAGAACTCAATACCTCTTATTTTATATTTTATTTCAAAGTGAATATTTTCTATTTCCTAGCAAAAAAAAAAAAAAAAAGCAAACAAAAGTTCTGAATAAAAATCCCCTTGGGTGATGATTTCAAAGTTTCTCAATGGGGTGAGGAGCTTAGAGGAATGCTAAGAAAAATAGCTTATCAGCTGCTCCATATTTTTTTTAAAGATTTATTTATGATAGACATAGAGAGAGAGAGAGAGAGAGAGAGAGAGGCAGAGACACAGGAGGAGGGAGAAGCAGGCTCCATGCCGGGAGCCCAACATGGGACTCGATTGCGGGACTCCAGGATAGTGCCCTGGGCCAAAGGCAGGCGCCAAACCGCTGAGCCACCCAGGGATCCCCTGCTCCATATTTTTTAAAGGTTTTATTTACTTGTTTGAGAAAGAGAGAGCAGAGAGCACAAGGGGGAGTGGGAGAGGAGGGAGGGGCAGAGGGAGAAGCAGACTCCCCACTGAGCAGAGAGCCTGATTCGGAACTGGACCCCAGGACCCTGAGATCATGACCTGAACTGAAGACGGTCACTTAACTGACTGAGCCACCCAGGTATCTCCTAACTGCTTCATATTTAAATATTATTCCTCAGACTTGAAAGTGCCTGGATCTACACTGTCCAGCATAGGAGCCACTAGCCATATGTGTTTAGTGAGCCCTTGAATTGTGCCTCATCTAAGGACTTAGTGTGAGGGGTGGTGAGTTCAAGCCCTGTATTGAGCTCCAAATAAGGTGCGGAGCCCAGCCCACTTAAAAAAAATTTTTTTTTAATGAATACTTTGTGACAAAAATGTAAATTATCTCATCAATAATGTTTAAATAGGATTACATGTAATGATAATTTAGATGTATTTGGGTTAAATAAAACATACTATTAAGAGTAATTTTACTTGCTTCCTTTTCAAATGTGGCTTCTAGAAAATTTTATTTTTATTTTATTTTATTTTAATTTTAAATTACACACATGGCTCACGTTTTATTTCTCTAGGACAGAACTGGTTCAGACGCTCATGTCTGCCTGGAGCACCCCAGTGACCTCCTGTAGCCACTTCAATACTCTGGAATATGTATTGACAGCTCTGACTAGCTCTAAGCTGGAGTTCACAGCCTGGACACAAAGCAGTGAAGTGTTCCTCCTAGACAGGACCTGTGAAAGCAGATCGGAAGCCGCTAAGATAAAAGGCTGTTGGCGGAACTCAGGCCAAAACCTCACCTCAGTTAACACCAGTAAAATCCCAGAATTTCCCTTTATATTTTTGTTAAAATGGACCATTAATGAGGCCAAAAGTCTGACACTGGCAGATGACAAAATACTTTTTTTCTTTTCTCTTCTGTGTTTTCAATTCCAGAAAGACAAAGATATAATGAATAACATAATCCTATAAAGAAGTAAAACAAAACTATTGAGATTAGAAATGTCGGTGTGGATCCTCTGGGATGCAGATGCCAAGTGATGAGCTCGGACATGCAGTAGGTTTGCTGGGAGAGCTGTCTGTGAGGGAGGGTGGAGGGTGCTCAGGAGATGGCTGGGGAGGGCCTTCAGCCCCTCAGGCTGGTCTGGCACCATGAGAGGAAGAAGGGAAGGAAGAGTTAGGGAGGTTCTGGGTCTGCGGTATGTTTCCTTTAGGCTCTCAGGCAGGCCAGCAGCAGTCCCAGAGCTCAATATCTCCTGTTGGAAGCAGCATGCCTCCAGCAGGATGGGCCTGCCCTGGAGTCCCCCTGCCATGCTCCACCACGGGCTGGGAGACTGGCGGAAGGGTGGCCCTGACGCTTCCATGTCCACAGGCACTGACTGGGGCTGTCAGGAAGGCCGCTCCCCTTGGCAAGTCCTCTGGAAGGAGAGCCCAGTGGTGCAGGCCACACTGCCACAGAGGTATTGGTCTCCCATATCCGTTATTGTGCTGAATGGAAGTTAAATTTCCAAGCCCAGATGTTCTTGGACGTTTCAATGAAACAGGACAATGTCCTTTAGAAATGGAGCACTTCTGCACACCGGTGGCCTGGGTCAGGACCAGAGTCACTGCTCACAGCCTCGGTTTTCCCACCTGTGACACTGTCGTGAACTTTAACACCCACCTTGTGGGGTTGTGGTGATTATTTAAAGAGATGGTATGTGAGGGAGCTTTCCCGAGAGAGAGAAGAGTGTTTGATCGCCTCATTCACAGATGGCTGGTCCCCCCCAACCTCCCACTGGAAATCAGGTTATGAGTGCTAATGGCTTCTAAATGCAGGTAATGTCACGTGGAACTTTAAAGCTATTGGCAAAATGTGCCTTGAAAATTATTTCCATCTATGAAACGTTCGTTGAGAGTCATTCTAATTGACCCTGGTTGCACACTGATCAGGGGTTGCCTGTGGTTTTCACAGTTCTTTCATCTTGGAACGCCTCCCCCACATAGGCCCAAGGAGGGGTCCCTTATTCTAGCTCCCCCAGCCTCTGCTCCAACGTCACCTCCCAGGCTGGCCCTGGCCCTCGTACCCAAAATAACAGTGGCATGACCTCTCACCCCTTATGTCGCTTTGTTTTCCTTTGTAGCACATGGCAGCTCCTGTTATAATGTTTATTATGTTATCATGTTTCACTATTAGTTTATTTCTGTTTTGTCTTGTGGAATAGTAAGCTTCCTGGGGTCAGGAGCTTTGTTTCACTCACTCATATAGCCCCTGGAATCCTGCCTGGCATATAGTAATTGATTTTTTTTTTTCAACTGCATGAAACTCATATGTGGTTTCCAAAATGAAAGAAAAAAAGGAATTTAGAACAACAATAATACTTTTCTTGAATATGCTAGCTGTCTTCAATGGCAAGGGGAAGAGGAAGAAAGAGGTTAATGGCCGAGCACAGATGCCCCTGCATCTCACCTTGGTGGGCCCAATTTCCTCCTCAGTCAGAACTCTCACCAGGATTGCTAGCAAGAAGCAAAAGAACAGGCTGGGCACTTATCTTTTTTTCTTGCTCAATTTCTCTAGAGCAGGTAGGCAAGCTTTCTTTTTTTTCTTTTCTTTTCTTTTCTTTTCTTTTCTTTTCTTTTCTTTTCTTTTCTTTTCTTTTCTCTCTCTTTCTTTCTTTCTTTCTTTCTTTCTTTCTTTCTTTCTTTCTTTCTTTCTTCTTTCTTTCTTTTATTCATGGAAATCAGATAGGAAAAGTAAATTGAGCGAGAGCCCGATCTAGCCCACCAAATGGACACTCAGTCTTTGGCCGATCAAGAATGGTCATGTCTGTTTGGGCTTGTTCCTTGTTCGTGATCGAAAACACAGGCTGTAGTCCAGAGAAGGGTAAACACTTGGTCTGTCTGTTTCAGTATAAAGGGTCATCACAGGGTGACTGACTCCTCTATCGCTTGGGTCCAGCAGCAGGGGGGGCTGGGAGTGAGGCAGGAGGAATGGTTCGTCCTGAGAATGGGTTCGAGCTGAGCGTGGTGTCCACCTGGGGTGTCATAGAGGGGGTCCCTGGATTGAGTGGAGTAAGTACAGACCAGGGGAACTTGGTGGCCCCTTTTCATTTACTAGTTCCATGAATTTAAGTCTCCCCGAACTGTTTACCCAGAAGGTGGGTCAGTAGAGAGAAAATGAGAAAGAAGGTCATCTAGCAGCCAGATGCAACAAGCTCTTAGAAGGGCAACTTGCTCTTGGCTAAGCCAAGGAAGAGTCTGCGGAACGCCTGCTGTTGGCACATTCCTGTGAGAGAAGCATCATTCCTGGGAGAGTCGGACGCTCAGGCTAGAGCCCCAACAACTCTGGGGTGCCCCACAAGCCAAGAAAGCACAGAGCCCCATCTGAGAGGAACAGAGGGCAAAGCCGAAGTCTAGCCAACGCATCTCACCTTGGGCGAGTAGGAGTTCTTCTTGCCCCTGCTCCTGGGGGAGAGTCTGCTTCTTCTCTCCCAGAGGTGCGAGTGAAATTCTCACAGTATCTTAGTTGGCAAGAGAGTGCAAGTCTGGAACAGACACCCAGGTTCTAGTCCCAGCTTCACCTCTAACTCACTCTGTGACCTTGGTCAAATGGCTTGACCTCTCTGGGCCTCAAATTCTTTCTTGCAACAGAAAAAAGATGGAGTTAAGTGATCTCTGAGGCTTTCTTCTGCTCCCCCCTCCCCACCGCTCCTGTTCTGTGAACACGTGATGGAGGGGATTCGAGGAGGGCTGGCTTGTATTTCCCTTTTAGAGCTCTCTCAGAAAGGCAGTTCAGCATTTGGCACTGGGGGTGGGAGACAAAACAGAGAAGCAGCCTTGAGATGTGATAGACCTGTGGGCTGCCTGTCCTGTCTCCCTCACCCGGTTCTGGGGTGTCTGTTTCCTAATCCAGGAGCCGAGCTGCCTCGCAAGAGGGCAGGAGGCCCGGCGCTGCAGTGGGGAGCACTGCCGGCTGGTTCTCCTGCCTCCTACCCCCCACAATTGACCCGGGAGTGGTGAGTCATGCTTTGTCACCACCAGTGCCTGGCAGTGGGCCCCACACAACTTCTTGAGCTTGTCAACACCCAGGATAGAATAAATCATCGGAGGCCCATTTTAGCCAAGAGTGAAAAATGAAGTCACCAGAAGATGCCAATTAGGGACGCAGAGGGGAGGTGAAGGCTTGTGAAGGGCAGGGCTGTCTTCCCCGGCGGCGAGCGTGGGAAGGCCTCGGGCCGCACTGGCCGCTGCAGCCTCCCTGCACCCTGGAAGGGCTCTAGGAGGAGGCCCTCCGCCGGAGGGAGGAACCCGGGCTCCCCTGCCCTGCCGCCCTTCCAAAATCACTGAATCCACCAGCGGACAGATCTTAGCCTCTCCTTGCTCCAGGCTGTAGGGCCTCCTTGCTATCTGGAATCATAAAATCCCAGGGAGTTGGGAGGGAGAGGCTGAAGTCTCTAATCCAGTAACTTTCCAGTCTTTTGTCCTGTTTTATTTTAGGAGCAGAAAGAAGAGGGAGGGGAGGATCTGCAGCCTGTATGCTCAGCCTTCCTCCCCCTTCTCCCCCCGACTCTGGCCTGGACTAATTCATCTCAAAGGCTCTTCCATTTCTACCATTCTGTAGTTCATTGCTAGATCTGAAAATAACACATTGTAGCAGAGCTGAGCATGTGGGCAAATTGCTGGTATTTTAAAGATGAAACAGCACCATTGCAGGAAAAAGAAAAAAAAAAATCCCAGCTCGGTTATTTTTATAAGCTATGGGGTCCTGGTCAGGTTACCTGACCTCCTGCCTCTGTAGTCACATCTGCAAATTGGAGAAAATAATAGTACCTACCTCAGAAGGTCTTCGGGAGGGTTAAACGAGATAAAAACAGTCAGGGCTTATTCAACACCCCGCCGCGCCGGCAGTGGTGTGGCGAAGCCTGTGGGACCCAAGCTTTTGTAAGAGCCAGCAAGAGTTGGGGTGCTGCTTCGGATTCTGGGTGCCCATCCTGTCCTCTCTTAGTCTCCCGTTCCCGGACAGATGTCACAGGGGCTAATGTTTCCTCTCTGAACTTGGCTGTCTTAGTCACTTCCTCTCTTGGCCTTGTGTATCAGGAGGGACGGTGGCTCCAGAAAATGCGCTAGGATCCGGAGAGAGAAGAACTCATCTGTACCTTCACTCGTTCATTCATTCATCCATCCAGCAGAGACTCTGCACCCATCTGTGGCGGGCACTATGCCAGGCCAGAGGATTCAGAGCCCACGCGGCCTGGGTTTTTCCCTCCACGGCTGTGGTGATGGGCCATCCTTCATGGACTCAGCCTTCCTCTTGACTTTCACCCTTTTTCTTCTTCCTCTACCAATCAACCTCGGGCCCTGGTCATTCTAATTTGAAAATGACCTTTATGGGACACCTGGGTGGCTCAGTGGTTGAGCCTTTGCCTTTGGCTCAGGTCATGATCCTAGGGTCCTGGGATCCAGTCCCGCATCAGGCTCCCCACAGGGAGCCTGCTTCTCCCTCTATGTCTCTGCCTCTCTCTGTGTGTCTCTCATGAATAAATAAATAAAATCTTCAAAAAAAGAAAAAGAAAATGACCTTTATATTCTTAGACCTCTTCCACTTGAGGGTGCTAGTTGAAACCCTAGGAGTAGATAAGATGATCAGAGGACAGTAAATCCAGAGAAGAAAGTTGATCTCAGGAAGCATGTACATTTGGGGGTAAAGGGTGCAGGAACAACGGAGGGGGCCAGGCACTGGTGGATAAGGGTGCTGGGCCCTTTACCGAAGGTGGGGGCCCTTTACCGAGGGCTGGAAGGATGGCTGGAGGCTGCTGGTGAGCGGCACACAGAACCCAGTAGGTTTGTGATTCTAAGGCAAAGGTGTGGTCCAAGCAGGCAGTGAGCCTGAGGCCACAAAGCAGGCAGTGGGCAGGGGCCAGTGATTCACAGTTCTCAGGCTCGGGGGATGCTTCAATATCCTGCACTGGGCATGAAGTCAGGGCCAGCCTGCAGAGAGGGGGCCCCAGCTTGGCAGAGAACAGGCCTGGCAGAGACTGGGAACTGGGCTGGGTCTGATGGCTCCCAGAGAAAAAGGTAAACATGAGGAAGTGAGTTTGAGCTCGAACTGATGACCTCAGCCGATTCGTGGGAAGATGACCTCTGCTTTTAAGATTATCACAGGCCAGGAGCGCCGGGAGAGTAGCTCGCTGGTTGAGCGTCTGCCTTCAGCTCAGGGCGTGATCCCTGGGTCTGGGATCGAGTACCCCATCAGGCTCTCCATGGAGAACCTGCTTCTCCCTCTGCCTATGTCTCTGCCTCTCTCTGCGTCTCTCATGAATGAATGAATAAATAAATAAATCTTAAAAAAAATAAAAGATTATTGCAGGCCAACTGGGTGAAGGGTCTCCCCTTGCTCAGAGACTGGAGCCCCACCAAGCAAGATTTCACCTCCAACAGTTGTCTGTATCTGGGATTCACCTGGTCCTCGCCACAGCCTGGTGCACCAGGAAAGAGAAGTCACATTTCCCCCAGTTTGCAGGTGAGAAAACTAGGCCTCCCGCTGGTGAGGAGAACTCACCACAGGAGGCAGCTACTGGCAAGGCGCCCACTCCTGCTTGAGTGGTTTCTTTGTTTTTGAGTGGGAGGAGGAGAGGGGCTATGGAACAGGTCCAAATCCTGGCCATGCCCTATTCTGACTTGCAGGATTGGGGGCAAGTTGCCTACCTTGCCAAAACCTGCTCTTCCTCATTTATGAAGTGGGACGGTAATGCCAACCTTTTCTCTTCTTGACTTCAACCTACCAGGAATCCCTCAGGGCTCGGGTCTCTTCTCAAAACAATTACCTCTCCCCACCCCTTACCCCAGTTTTTTGGTCATGCCTATTATTTTAAAAATCCATACTTTGATGTAGTCTAGCTTGAAAGACTCTTCCTAGCTTTGGATCTATATTTGCAACTGCTAATCCAACTTCCACACTTGAACCTTGCAGGCATCTCAAACTCAGATGTCAACAATGGAATCTTATCCTCTTCCGCAACCCACTGTTGACTATTCTGGGTACCTTATATGAGTGACATTCTATAACATTTTCTCTTTGTGACTGGCTTATTTCACTTACCGTAATGTCCTCAAGAGTCACCCATGTTGTAGCATGTGTCAGCATTTCCTTCTTTTTTAAGACTGAATAATATTCCGTGTAAATGCCACATTTTGTTTATTCATTCATCTGTCAGTGGACGCTTGGATTACTTCTGTCTCTTGGCTATTGTGAATAATGCTGCTGTGAACATGGGTGTACAAATAACTCCTCGAGATCCTGCTTTCAATTCTTTCGGGTATAGATCTACAAATGGAATTGCTGAATCATGTGGTAGTTCTATTTTTAATTTTTTGAGGAAATGTCATACTGTTTTCCATAACAACTACCACAAATAGTGCACAAAGCTTCCATTTTCTCCATATCCTCACCAACACTTATTATTTTCTGGGTTTTTGTTTTGTTTCGTTTTGATAGTAGCCATCCTGATAGGTGTGAAGTGGTATCTCACTGTGACTTGCTGAAAAGACTATTATTTCTCTACCACATTGCCTTTGAGCCTTTGTCAAAAATTAGTTGTCTTTATATCTGTAGGTTTATCTCTGAATCCTATTCTGTTTCAGTGATTGATCTGTCTCTCTTTATGTAAATACCGAATTGTTTTGATTGCTGTAGCTTTGTAATCTTTTTTTTTTTTTTTTTTTTTTTTTTTATGAGAGAGGGAGAGAGCGAGCCAGAGACACAGGCAGAGGGAGAAACAGGCTCCATGCAGGGAGCCCGATGTGGGACTCGATCCCAGGTCTCCAGGATCACACCCTGGACTGAAGGTGGCGCTAAACCGCTGAACCACCGGGGCTGCCTGCTTTGTAATAATTTTTGAAACCAGATAGTGTGAGTCATTCAACTTTGTTCTGTTTCGGATTTGTATTGATCATTCTCATTCCTTTAGAACCAGCTTGTTAATGTCTTTAAAATTCCTATCTAGGATTTTTGTTGGGATAGTTTTGAATCTGTAGATCAATTTGAGGACAGTTGACTTCTTAACAATATTGAAGTTTCTGACCCATGAACTAGAATATTTTTTAATTTGTTTAGGTCTTCTTTAGTTTATCTCAGCAATACTTTATAGCTTTCAGTGTATGGGCCTTTTACATAATTTTTCCAGATTTATCTCTATTTCATTTTTGGGTGCTGTTGTAAACGGTACTGGTTTTTAACTGCAATTTCTACTGTGGTCAGAAAAGATACTTTGTATGATTTCAGTCTTTTTTAATTTGTTCAGATTTGTTTTGTGACCTAACATGTAACCCCTTCTGGAGAGTGTTCCATGTATGCTTGAAAAGAATATGTATTCTGTTACTGTTGGGTTGAAAGTTCTGGATATTTCTTTTGCCCATTTGGTCTATGTTGTCCCTTAAGTCCACTGTTTCTTTGTTGGAACTCTGTCTGGTTGATTTCTCTGTTATTGAAAGCTGGAGCACAGAAGTCTCCTACTATTACTGTTTTCTAGTTCTACTTCAGTTCTATCGGTGTTTGTTTTATATATTTTTTTTATATATTTAGGTGATCTGATTTATGTGCGGATGTACTTACAATTTTATCTTACTGGTAGATTGACCTTTTATCATTATATAATATCCTTCTTTGTCTCTTGTGGCACTTTTCCACTTAAAATCTTCATGTCTGATGATTGCAATCCCTGATTGTGGCTAATCTATAGAGACAAAATTGATTTTTGTATATTGATCTTGTATCCTGCAACCATTTGTAGATTCCATTGGATTTTTCACATAGATGAATTTGCCGTTCTCCATTAACTTATCTTGGATAGGAGGTTGGTCTAAATGATCTCATATGCCAGTACTTGAACCTAAAGATCCAAGCAATGCTTTTCTGTGTGGAGAGAAGCTTAGTCCTGTGGTGCAATCTGTGTTTGATCCAACAGCTCAGTCCATCTTGCGCCCACACATGTAGGCCATGGCGATCTTCACGCTTCCCACCTTAGGAGTCTTGGCACCTTGGTTCCTGGAGAGCTTAGTGCCAATTTGCAGAGGTATATGTTTCACTGTGCAATATGTTTTCCAGACTTTGTATAAATGTCAGATGTTATCAATCTTAGCACTTCTCTCTGTGGCCAATCCAGGACGTCACCATCTAGAGCTGGTGAAGTTTTTGTTTCCCATGCGCTGAGTCTGTAATACCACATCACTCTCGTCTGAAGGTGATTGAGCTTTAGTAAACATCTATTGTGGGCACACTGCCTCTTTTTTTCTCTGTTCTCTGGTTCCTTCCATATCCACCTCTTAACTCTCCCCCATGGTCTCTCTCTGACTTACTAAAGCCTTTTCATACCTTTTCACTCTTGTGTGCTAGAAGGTTGAGAGCCAACCCTTAAGAAGAGTGTAGAACCTCTTGGCATTCATTTCTGAATAGACTTCACTTCTGGCTCTGTTTATGTTCCCACCCTTATTTTCCCTTTGCCTCATCGTGCCTGTTTGTTTCCTCTTCACATATTAGCCGTATGTCCTCCCTGCTGTCCAAAAGAATCCTGTTCTGACAGCCCCTATTTCCTGGCATTATAATCCCTCTCCAGAGTCTGAGCTGTCCCTCACATATGGCCCCTTTATACCACCCTGAGTTATTAGACATAGGAGTATCGATGAAGAATGGGAAGGAAATGAATCAGACTAAGATGTATGGTAAATGCAAGTTAAAAACAAAAACAAACAAACAAAGGTCCCTGGGTGGCTGAGTCAGTTAAGTGTGTGACTCTTGATTTCAGCTTAGGTCACGATCTCAGGGTTGTGAGGTTGAGCCCCTTGTAGGGCTCTGCACTGGGTGTGGAGCCTGCTTAAGATTCTCCCTCTTCTTCTCTGTCTGCCCCTTCCCCCTCTGCTCACCTCTTCCTCCTTTACTCTCTCTCTCTCTCTCTCTCTCTCTCTAAAACAAAAACAAAACAAAACAAAAAAACCACAACAAATTAAAAGCCAACTAAGAATACGTATTTATCACAAATGTGGTAGAGAAGGAGTTAATAGCCTCATTCTTTAAAGAGTTTCTACTTCGATAAGAAGAACACTGAAACATTAATACAGGAAAGTAGGTAGATACTGTGAACAGTTCACAGATAAGGAAATAAAAGCGCCTTACAAATATATGGGAACACATTCAGCTTTACCAGTAATCACAGAAATGCAAATCACGATAATAAAATGCTATTTGCCCCCTGCTGCATCATGCAAGGTTAAGACTCAGGCATCACCCAAGGCTGGTGAGGGTGTGGGGAGAAAAGCACGGCTTCCAATGTTCAAGAAAGCAATTTGGCAATGGGCTTGAAAAGCTTTAAAATATTCATATTCTTTACTCAGTAATTCCTTTTCTGGGAATCTTCTAGAGAAATAATCAGAAATGCAGACAAAGATGTATGGGCACAGATGCTAATCACTATGTTATTTATTATTGCCAAAGCAACCTAAAAGCCCAATACTGTAGAAACAGTATGAATTGTATGAATTATATAGCGCACCCACACAATGTTATACCAAGCAACTAGTTAAAGATGATATTGGCTAGGGTGTTTTCATGATAGGGGACATGTTTTTTCATGTGAACTTAAAAAAAAAAAACACCTCAAATTGTATACTCAAGATGATCTCAACTATATAACCTTTGCTTCTTGCAAAGGCTTTTTTTCTTAAAAGGCCCTAAGATAATGAAAAAAACATTGATAGATTCCAGTAGAATAGATAGATAGAGACTAAGACTGGCCACTTCCACACTCAGCACTGTGCCCTATTTATTCAAGATTTTTAAAGAATAAAATCACTGTACATGTCTATAAATAAGGTGTATAATCCTTTGAGAGCCCTGTCCTTCATCTTATACTTCTGATTCCTCACCTCCAGTTCTTGGATTGTATAGATGCTCAGTAAATAGAATGATGAACACATGAGTTTATGGGAAAAGCCTCTGCCTTCAGTGATTGTTGAATGGGAATGAAAGGGGTCATTTTTGCTCATTTCACTCAAATCTTTTGCTCTTAGATTTACTTTTAGAATAAATTTCTCCACTCCCCTATTCCGACACGCCTTTACCTGCCAGGCAGCGGGCTTTGAAAGAAAGCTGTTCTTTAGGGAAGAGGGTTCAGTGACTCCACTTATACTTCCAAGGAATCGTCAGGTCCACCACATCCCCCCGAAGCCTCTGCTTAGGCATGTCAGGAGTTTCTTTTTAAATTGTATTTGAAAACAGCACTCCAAGCCAGCCCATAAAAAGAAGTAGTAGGAGAGGAGGCGAAGAAACAAAACCCAACCAAACTTTCAATGTGAAAGCCTAAGCCCAGTTTTCCTTATTGGAACGCTGAGGCAAACAATCAAATATGGTGCCATTTCAAAGAGCTCATTAGTGCCTCTGGGAAGCCCCAAGGAAAATTTGAGAGAATCAGAGGTTTGGAGGAAATGCATGATTCATAGCAAAAGTATCTACCATTTTCTGGCCAAAGAACGATTCTTAAATGTCATGACATAATCTTCAAGTCATACCTTAGTCTGACATTTTTCAGGACCCAGCAGATACTAACAGACACTCTTTGGGGGCATTTAAAAAATGTTCATGCTTGATCTGGGACTGCTTCCAGTGTGTCTTTCTCTCTTCTTTTATAGAATCTGAAGACAGGGTTGGAATAAATAGTAGGAATCAACTGGACCCATCCACTATATAGCATAATGTCAGATATGACTTCTCCATGAGTTCTTTCCTAACCCGCAGCCAAACTACTTACACCTTGTGCTGAGCTCCCGTGCACCCTGCACGAGCACTGGTTACAGCTTTTATCAGAGTGCATTATAATAATTTGTTTCTGTGTCTTTCTCCTGGATTGTGGGTTCCTGAGAGCCAACATCCTGTCTTACTCAGGCTTACATTCCACCCTTTCTCCTAGCAGAGGTCCTGGCAAAATAGTAGGCATTCCACTGATGTTTGTTCAATGCATAAAGAAGGGCACGCTTTCTACAGGCACTAACGTGGGGGATACACAGACAGCTGGGGTGCCTTAGGTAAGATAAAGATCTTTATCACTACTTATATTCTTCTGCAATTAATTATGAAAGAGATGGACCTAATAGTGAAATGTATTGTTTTCATTTTCTGTATTTATTGTCTCTGACCAGATGTATAGAGGCCGGGTGCTTCCAGCTTGTTTTTGCATGTTGCCTGATTGTCCCATTTCATGTGGTTTACTCTGGTTAATGATGGAAAGCTGTACTCCTCTGCTCTTTGCCCCACAGGGGACAAGAATTTCTTGTTCAAACCTCAGACTTGCCTGACCTGCTGCTTGTATTACAGGAAAGTATAGTCGGCTGGGAAGGCTGAGATCATTTCCTGAGCCTTTTTTCTTTCTTAGTATCTCTTATTTATTGGACAACTCAAGGGGACCACATGACAGTGGAGTTGGTACATTCAAGAACAAAACATATTTTGATTTCAAAGTCCTAAGCTATCTCTTGCAAAAAACTGAGCAACGGTCCCAATTTGCTGTTGGTATTTCCAGTTAGTGTCAGTACGGTGAACAGGTGAAGGGTAGAGTTTTCAGCTTCGTGGAACTGATGCCCAGAAAACTATCCCCAATTTTCTTTCCAACTTTGCTCACATGTACTCAGGTGGTGTGAAAGGCAAATAAGCACAGAAACTATCAGGGATGATCTTCAAGATACTTGACAACGTTTTTGCCAGAGCCTTCCTGGCATGGGGGTACCCTAGAGCCAGGGCAAGGAAGGGGAGTCATGGGGAAGACAGGGACTTGAGTTGGCAGGTACATACCAACTGTTAGAAAACTAGTTCAAGATTTATACAACTCGGATGAGGGCTGGCTGTGTCCAGCAGGATATCTGCCCTGAAGTAAGAAAGAACTGGGGCCTTTAACACCTCCACCATCTCCTCTCTGACAGCAGTTGCCAACCTGTCCGCGTAGTAGAATGCTCAGAGCATCTTTTAAAAATGCCAAAGCCAAGGCTACAATCTCTGGGGTGGGACCCGGTGTCTTTGAAGGTCCGCAGGTGACTCCAGTGTGCACACAAGTTGAGAACCCTGCTCTACGGCGTTAAATTATTTTGTGTTTGGGGCATCAGCTTCCTTCTTAGTAAAGGGTGGACAGCAGCATTGGGAAAATCAAATAAATAACATGCAATGCCTGACATGTAGTAGGTGCTCATTATCTACTTTCCTTCTTTTGTCCCTCTGGAATTATTTTCCTTTGTCACTTGTTCTGAAATGTCACCATTTGGATAAACACCGCCCCTCTTTGAAATGGAAAGATCCCCAGGTGGTTTAGGGCTATTAGTCATTTATATCTTAGGGCAGGTTATTTAAGATGATGCCTCTTCCAAACCAGCTGATGGGAGGTAAATGGAGGAGGGTGGGATTTCAACTATAGGAGTTAGATGAGCCAGAGAAGTCATGATGAGTCCCCTGTGTTTATGATGTCACTGAAGAGTGGCAGCTACTTCAGCTTCCTGTTAAGAACATAACCTCAAACTCGTAGCTGCCTTGTTTTTGTCTAGAACCCCACTGAAAGAAAATATTTATGAAGGGTGCCCTGAAGGATGTGCTGTTCACCGTTTCCCCTGAGCTAGGCATCCTCAAATCGGTATTCAGGTCTCACAGACCCTGATAGGTCTGTGACTGGGGTTCAGGGGGTCTGGGAACTGGAATCCAAGGCAGCATTTTGTGTGTTAGTGCAAGATGTCTGTTTTCTCTGAGGGAGACATTCCATAGTGTTTTCTTCCAGTTCTCGAAGGGAATCTCAACACCCCACCCACCCCTCAATTTAAGAATTATTTGTTTAACATTGTCCTGAATGCAGCTGCCCCTCTGGGCGCGCCCTTGCGAAATGGGCCTCTGTAGAGTTGTTTTGCTGAATTGCTCCTTGGTGTGATGTGGAAATTTATATTGAGGAGCCACTAAAGAAATAACCCTTGGAACTCTTGTTGATTTGTGGATTACATTACACTGTGTGCATTCCTGAAGGAGCTATGAGAGAACCTTCTTGCAACACACCCGGTAGTTGTTTTAATCTTATGGACACTTCCTTCTCATTTTTGGGTTCCAGAAACCTTTAGAGCATGAGGAAAGTTAGAAATAATTTTTCCCTGGTGAAATGAGTAATGTTGAAGAGGTGTGGGAGGCAGAAACACGTACAGAGGGAGGCACCTCTGCCCTCGGTGAACTTGGGCATAAGAAGCCTGTGAACTTCACATCTTTGGAGGCATGTCTTCGTTCTAGCACTAGAACTGCTTGTCACCCAAGCCTCAACACTAGGCATGCAGTAGGTGCTAAATAAATGTTTTGTTGAACGAGTGCTGTGTTCCCAGAGTTCCTGAAGCCCTGGTTCCTGTCAGAGCAGGAAGAACCCCTGGCCTACCTTTGTGTTTCTTCGTTTTTGAGGCAGGCCACTTGGGGTCTGCCCAGAGATACCTGAAGAGAAAGCTCTTCTACTTTTCACGTCATGACTCTTCTCTCCTCTCTCTTTCCCTGGTGTTCAGGCCTGGACGGGGTGGGGGGGTGGGTGCACTGAGTGGCAGCCTTCCTGCCTTTAGCAGAAGCCTATTCTTCCATCCAACCTCTTATTTTCTCTTCCTGGAAGCCTTGTCTCTTCTCTAGCAAACCCAGCTAAGCCAGAGGCCTCAGTCTCCTCCTGGGGGGGGTCAGATTCAGCTTTCAGCCCTGCCTTGTCCTGCCAGCTGCCAGACTTGGGGCATATTGTTTACCTTCTCCAAACACAATAATAGGGTCCTTATGAGAACCCCATTAGGTAGAGTGACCCAGGCAAAAACCAAACAAAATCCACCACAGAGGGGAGGCCAACTATCATTTGGACTAGGTCTTTGTTGAAGGTTTCTGGACATTGAGGAAGGAGGCTACATGGCCCTAGGCACAGTAAAACTGTCTTAAATTTCTCTAGAGTCATTTCTCTGTCTTTACCCAAGTTCCATCCTCACAGCAGCTTTTCCCTGTCTCCTGTGTCATGCAGCATCTGGGAATCATCTTCTCTAAGAGCTCCATGCTCCTTTTTTTTTTTTTTTTTTTTTGCTGTAGAAAGAGTTCTCTTTCCACCACCAGCCTCTGTCTGCATTGTGCCATTTCTTTGACAAGCAAAAGGCTCTTCCTCAAGATCCATTCTCTACAGTGAAATTACATACGCTCTTGTTTTAACGTATTTTGTTCCTGTCGTAGAATAAAGCATCAAAAATCCTAAAGCAGATATATCTCTTCAACATAGTGTTTTGTTTTTGCTTATTTGTGGTTCTCAACCTTGGTTAAGAATTATCTGGAGCATTTTAAAAACAATCCCAGTGCCCCAGGCCGATTGAATCAGACTTCCCCAGACTGCAGGATTTTTTTTTATGGATAGCCAGGTTTGAAAACCACGGCTATAGGCCCTTGCTCCTTAAAATGTGGTCCATAGCAGCTTGGGCAGCAGATGAAAGCTAGTTAGAAACCCAGAGTCTCAGACTCCTTCCTCAAATCTGCGTTTTGACCAGATTCTCAGGTAATCAGTATGCACGTTTGAGAAGCATTGCTTTAGGCCTTATGCTCTAGGTGAAGTGAGAGTGCGTGGCTGTGGATGAGGATACTTCCTTGGAGCTCTTACCACCAGGGCCAAGGGATGGCTGTAGGACAAACCCCCTGAGATTCTCAGGCAGAAGGTCTGAGGAGGAGCCACACATCTGTATGTTCACCAGGCTCCTAGGGAATCCGCTTACCAGCCAGCCGTGTGGGTCCCCTGCCCAAGAGAGATGCTTCTCAACTTTGGCTGCACATTAAAATCTTTTGGAGGACTTAAAAAAAAAAATCCCTCTGCTCAAGCCCAAACCATGGAGTTAGAATCTGAGGAGCTGAGAGCCTGGTATCAGAATCTTAAAAATCTAGTCAGGTAACTTCAATGGGCAAGCAATCCTGAGAACCTCTGCTTGGGCTTTCTGACCCTTATCAAACCTGTCTGAGAATAAAAATATTATCTGAACAGGGCACTCCCAGAAGGACTGACTTCGTGTAAAAGTCAAAACCTGAAAGCAAAGGAATGAATCAGTACCTGCTGTTGGCGGGAGAGGACTCCGTTTGGGCAGAGTAGTCAGCCTTCTCTTAGCATCTCTGCCAAAACCTCCTGTCATCTTGCAGATGTCCTATCACTTCTAGTCCTGTATTAAACTTCAAATGGTCTCTCCGTTTAGAAATCTCTGTGTTGGGTGAAATGGCTTTCAGTAGAATCTGTTCTCATGTCTGGCCTCTCCTGAATGTGTTTGGCAGCAAAACCTCAGGCGAAGGGAAAGGAAGGATGCTGGGAGGCAGCAATCCATTGTCTCAAGGCGGCCATACTTCTCTTGCTTGCTTTTGTGTTGGGCTGTAATCCCAGGGCTGCCCATTCTTCCTTTCTCTCTGTCTGTCTGTCTGTCTGTCTCTCTTTCTCTCTCTCTCCCCTCATCCTTCCTCTTCCATTTACTTCCCTGAGGAATGAGCTGATGAGTCTGCCTTTCAGGGCTGAATTCTCAGAGAAGGTTAAGCTGGGCTCCCGTCAGGGCCGGGGATTCTTGCAGAGTCCCCGTCTTCATTTCCTGCCACATGACAGCCAGAGGTGGTAGGGAGTCTTGAAATCCTAACTGGAAGGAGCTCAATGCTAGGAATGTGTGCTGACTACATTCTCTCAGAACATTTCCAGGAATGAAGACGCAGGACAAGGAAGCCAGAAGAGTGAGTCAACCAGAATATAATCTTCCTTTTTTTTTTTTTTAATTTTTAGACAATATTATTCGTGGTGAATTCACTTTATTTTTGTTTATTTACTTTTTTAAAAAAGATTTTATCTATTTATTCATGAGACTCAGAGAGAGAGAGAGAGGCAGAGACATAGGCAGAGGGAGAAGCAGACTCCATGCAGGGAGCCTGACGTGGGACTCCATCCTGGGGTCCTAAGATCAGGCCCTGAGCTGAAGGTGGCACTAAACTGCTGAGCCACCCGGGCTGCCCTAATCTTCCATGTTAGTTGACCTTTCAGAATTAATATATTTTTTTACAGTTTTACTAAGATATAATTGATATCTGATTAATCATACGTATTTTCAGTGTTCACTTTGATAAGATTTGACATGTGTGCACCTGTAAAACAATAACTATGATTAGGGTATTGAAAATATTTTGTTTTTCTTTTTTCTGAATGAATTAAATTTCTAACATGCTACTAAAGAGAGTGTGTATGTATGTGTATATATATGAATTCAGCTGCTTTGGATTATGGTAAATGTATCTAAAAAATATCAGGTGGAGAAGATCTTTTGAACTTCAAAAAAGATTATTAATTATGAATTATATATTTTACATTCTTTTCAAATCATTTCCACATTAACTCAAAGGTGTCTTTCATTATAATTATATCATTTTATAGCTTACAATAGTTTTGGCATATATTACTGTATTTCTTCTGGTGTGATCTTATTCTCACTGAAGCCTTTAGTGTTAATTATCATCATTTCTATTTTGAAACTAAAGGAAATAAAAGGACTTGGTTAGGGCCACATGATTAATACCGCCAACGATTTTCGGTAACTGATTCCTAGCTCCATGTTCTCTGTAGCATACCATGTAATCATTTATGGGTAAGAAAGAAAGGTGTAAAAAACTCAAACAATTTTTAAGAAATCTTCAAACAGCCTTGACATTTATTTTTTAAATGAAGATTTATTTCACCCCAGTACACCGTCATTTTTGCACCAAATGTGACTAAATGAACTTCGGCATTAATGAATTCTCTTAGAACCTTGTGTTACTTTTGATGCATTGCCAATGAGCCTAGAAGGTGAAAGACCCCAATAAAATCCAGACAGTTTCAATTTCTTTTATTTTTCTTAGGGGAGATTTAAGACTTTTGTGCCAAACTCCTTCCAACCTTTCTTTTTTTCTTATTGTTGAAAATAGAAGTTGTGAATAATACGGTATGACCAATCACCACCGGGTGTCTTCTTACATGCCACTGCAGTATATTCTAGTTAACCTAGAAAGCCCATTCCCTTTAGGGTAAATGAGAGGATGTCTATCTTTTGAAACGGAGGCAAACTAAGAACAGCAAGAAAGTTCAACCCTGAGAGTAATAGGATCGTAAGATTTCAAAATTGCAAGATAAGTTAATAGATCCTAATTTATAATTCTAATGAATATCCTAATAAGTTAATAATCCTAATAAATTAATCCTAATCCTAATAAATTAGAAAATATAGCAAGCTGGAAAGGGCCTTTGTGATCATCTAGTCCATCCTGCTGATCTTCCAGAGCAAGTCGCTGAGGTCCTGACAGGGGAGATGATCTCTCCGAAGGTGCCCAGCTGGTTAGGTAGCTGCAGAGCCAGCCTGAACACAAAAAGCTTCTAACTCCTGGACATCTTCCCACTGGACCAGTGGGTCTCTGTCTTCCTTCAAGAATGGAGAACCCTTTTGAAAGGTTTTTAAAAGTAAAAACCATTTCACAGACACTCATATCACTCTTGTTTGGTAATGACTCGTTGAGAAAAGATATAAAGAGATAAAGGAACTATGAATTCATTAATAATTTTAAGTTCTTTTATATGCTTCTATCTCCTCCTACAACCAGAAAATTTAAAAAGCTGAGAGTCTCCAGGTGGAGGTGGGAATCTACTCATGCCTCTGCTTGATGATGCATTTTTACCAATGCAGCTGGACTCTGCTGGTCTGGAAGTTTCATGACCCAGTAGAGAGATACTTCCAACGAGGACCATGATGAAAGCCCCATGGAACCAGATCTGCCACCAGGTGGTTTGATAAATGTTGGGGGGTACAGGACATTGGCCAAACAGATTGGTGTTGATTATCCAGGAAGTTGCTACTATAAAGTAGGGCATAGGGAACTATAAAAGGTAGCAGAAAACTATGGCTCTCGTGTAGGCAGGTGCACCAAGTACACAGTCATTTCCTCACCTCTTCCTTGCTTGTGTTGTTTGGAGGAAGGTAATCTGCCATGACCAAAGAATCACATTTGGTCTAAGTCCGTCATGACATTTCTCCCTCTTTTTTTTGCTAGATATTTGGTTTCACAGCCTCCAACATAGCTAGGAGTGGTCATGTGATGGGGTTCTGGCCAAGAAGACAGAAGGAGCAGCCTGCTGGACGCTCCTAGAAAAGCTTTGGCTTTGCTGATTAAAAGTCAAGACGCAGCCGGTGTCTATTCCTCTCTAGTCCTCCTGCCTTGCACACGGCCAGGACGCCCACGGTGGCATCTTGTGATCAGGAGGGAGAGGGTGAGAGTGGAATGGACTTAGGTCCCCTGGATTCCTGACATGATTGCTAGACCAGCATCAGAAATTGCTTTCTACATCTTGTTATATGAAAAAAAACAAATCCCTGTTTATTTAAGCCACTATTCGTTGGATTTTCTATTATTTGCAGCCAAAGACTTCCTGATAGCAAAAGTTAGATTCAACTCCATCGAGCAAAAATCAAAGGTAATATGGAAGCAGGGAGGAGAAGAGCCACTAATGTTAGTTACAGCCTTGGAACTAACTCTAGAATTAAGGGCATGGTATCTCTCATTTTTTTCAGGTTTATTTTCCCCTCCTTGTTAAAATATCTGAAAATTGGATAATTATACCATATTCCCCTCCATTTTCTTTTTAAATGGTAGATGTTATTAATTTAGTTATTGCTAGCCTACGAATGCTCTATTTTTCCTTCATATTTACTAGATGTGTTGGTGATTGTTACATTCAGCATTTGCCCTTTGTTTGCAGAAGGATAAGGAATAACCCCTAGAAAAGGTTGCAGAGGGAACATGAAAGGAATGAGTATCAGCAGCAGATTGTGGCCTTCATGCTGAGAAACCACTTTGTAAGGGGCCGCCCCACATGGCCGCTGCACACACTGTCTATTGGACGTGAGTCTTTGGTTGTCTCCTCGCTGGGAGAGAGGAGTTCTGTGCAGCAGTGTTTGTGATTAGGATCCATTAGCTTGGTGCTGTGAAGGTAGAAAGGCATGGTGTAGATGTGCTGTCCGGGGTCTGCTGTGCTCCAGATTCTTGCGTAGCTCAAACTCCTGGCCCACAGTAGCCTCTTCTGAGACAGAGCCCTTGCTGGCCTTTGCATAGGGACAAATGGTGATTGGGCCATGGGGAGATCACCTGACTCCAGGTCAATCTATCCTCACACTGACCTTAACATGGCCTAGGATGAAAAAAAAATGACCTGAATCAATATGTTTTCTTTCTGGGAAATCTGAAGTAAAGGTACAGGAAAAAAAAAAAAAAGTGCCATTTGGGAGTAGAAGAGATTGGGAGGAAGCGACTGAATCACATTAACGTCTGGGTACTGGTAGATCCAGAACAATTCTTTTTCCTGTCTTCAGGAGGCTATGATGGTTCCTGTTTCTGGATGTGCATGTGTGATGGTTAGTTTTATGTCAACCTGGCTAGGCTATTATTTGATCAAATACTAATCAAAGTTTTGCTATGAAGACATTTTGTAGATGTGATCAACATCTTGACTTTTAAATTAAGAGGATTCAAAAAAAAATAAATTAAGAGGATTCTTCTCAATAATGTGAGTGGTCCTCATCCAATCAGTTGAAGACGTTAAAAACAAAAGCTGAAGTTTCCTGGAGAAGAAATTCTGCTCCAAGACTGCAGCATCAACTCATACCTCTACTGTCTCTATTTCTCTGGAGAATCTTGACTGATTATACCAGGAGATTCGGCCTCCTTCATCACTCAATGACATCGCTACCAAAGAGCCCTTCCCCCTGACTTTCTTCCTTAAAATCAAAAGAACCAAGGACAATAAATTCCACAGTGTCTGATATGTTTGTGAAATAGTGATTCACAGTAGTGGTCATTCATTTTATGTAAATGCCTGATGGACACGTGGATTCTCAGATTCTCAAAATACTTTCAGTCTCTGGAAATTGGGACTAGGCTGATCGGCTCTTGCTTACCTATAGGATTTCATTAGCTGCCTGGGCCCTGCACACCAGAAGAGTAGGAAGTGGATACAATGTCCAGAGAAGCAGTCCTGTTCTTCCAGGATTATTTAGTGAAACTTGCTTGACCTTGTATTGTTGACCTGTTAAGAGGATGAGCAGCCCAACCCATGGTAGAGCAGTTAGGGGACTCTGCAATATGTGGGGTTCCCAAAGATACTCCCATTCTGAATTCTCCCTTTTACTCCTGCCACCTATGGGAGATGCTTTCTCCGTTGGAGACATGTCTACTGCCCTTCTTCTCTAAACCTTAAACTCCACCCTTCACCATACTCTGCTCTGGTCTGTAATTACCTGTTCTGCTCAGATCAAGCCTTAAATGCATAGGGCTTACTCACTGATTTTTATGTAACCATCAAATACAGAAAAAAATGATAACTGGTGACCGGCTGGCAGGCTGAGGGCGGAGAGACAGGACAGGGCATGGGATGTTGCCCTTGGCTGAGAATAAAGCACCAGGCTCCAGAATCCTTCTGGTAGAGGAACAGAAGTAGATGTTGGGGTGGGGGTGGGGGAATGGGTGGAGGAAGCAAGAGCCATCAGGAAAGGAGGGCCCAGGAAGACAAATTTCTTTCATTTCCCTCTTTGGGCTTCCAGGAGGCCAGAGCATAGTTTTATGCTCTATTACAATATCCAGATTGATTAGGGTAGCCTTTTTTCCCCTCATAGCTCCTATGAATATTTTTATAAGAATATTTTATTAGTTGTTTTAAGAAACAAATGCATTGAGAGACTTGCCATTTCATAGGGGAAATAAGACAGCCTAGAATAGTGGAAAGCATCCAGATTTTAGAGTTGGACTCATTTGTATTTGAAATGACTGCTCCTGGCTGTGTGACATTGGACAAATTATTTAACCTCTCTGAACCTCTGTTTCTTCAGCTATAAAATTGTGAGAATAATAACAGCTAGAAGGAAATTTATTAGGATTTGTGGAGAATATATGCAGAGTGCTTCAAATGGTATCTGGAAGATCTGCCACCTACCCAGCGCTCTAATAATAGCCAACCTGTGTTAAGTTTTTCTTGTACTCCAGGTAATGCACTAAATACATTACCTTATTCGTATAGAACCAGGTCCTCCTAGCCTCCATTCCCACTGCCACCATCTCTGTCAACCCCTTGCCCAGTGGCCTTTCTAAAGAACCTCTGTGAGGGAAGCAGAATGAAGGCCTAGCCCCTCACCTTAGGAACTAAGGCCTCACCTGGGATTTACAAAAGCAACCACAGGAGGCCAGGCGTGTCTAGGCAACAGAACCAGGCTTAGATGGTGATCCAGAGACAGGCGCGGGGCTGGTGGGGAAGCCAGGTCATGTCTTGGGGGGGTTCCACATGAATAGGTGAGGTTGTTTTATGAATCAGTACCCATGGCTGGTTGGGGTCCTCAGAAAACTCAGCATATCACTTTCACATTTCTAAGTACATGTGAAGGGACTTCTCCCTGACTTCTGGGCTTGGGAGCACTGTGCGTGGACAAAGCAGAGCCGTGAAACCCTATAAAGCACAGGGTAGGGAGCACTGAGGAGAAGGACATCTGGCTCAACCCTGCAGGGCAATGTTTGGTTGCCTTTGGGGGTTAGGAAGGCTCAGGCCAGAAGCACTGAATGAAGGACTAAGTTGGTTCAAACCCAGGGTCAGAACTAGCCAGGGAGGGAGAGTTGTTACCATGTTGGTCCAGAGAAGTCAGGTGCTTGGTTGCCAAGGAACATCTGTGTTGGAATTTTATACACAGGCCCAACAAAGCCAAATTCCTTAAAAGCAGCTTCTTTCTGACCAGATGGCTTCAGCATCCTTGACAGAAGTGGTGTGTGTGTGTGGAGGTGGGTGGCATTCTCAGTCTGGGCCTCCCCGTCTTTTTTTAGGATTTTGTCCCTTAGTGACTCTTCCCCAGTTAAATTGTAGCTTGTGCTTTTCTTAAGCACTTAACTAGCAAGGAGAAAGCATGGGCTTTCAGCAAGGGTCTTCTGTGTTGGAGATGATTTAGGATCACTTAAGTGGCAGCATCCTGCGATGACTCTCTCTTCCAAATATCCATGCATATGGAGTGATGGATATATGAAATCCATAAGTAATTCCCAGGCCTAGTTTAAGCCAGAACTTTCCTTCTCTGAGCACTGACTTGTTGCCACACAGTGCTGATCCAAAATATATCGGGCTTATTCAGTGACTGAGAATTTTCAATGTTAGCACTAAAACAGACTCTCATTTGACAGGAAGAAACCGAGGCTCAGATTTGGGGGAGTGAATTGCTCAAGGACATCCAGATGGTGACTGGTGAGATGACATCTCTCTTGCCCAACGTCCATTTCTCTAGGAAGTTAAAACCTGATAAAGTGTTCTAACATGTGACCTAAGAGAGAGGAAGCTTTTCAGGGTGAGAGCCCTGGAACACCCACAGAGGAGAGGTTCTGATCAAGAGGGTCCACCAGTACTGCAGGGGAGACTTGATAAAAGACTCCACTCCAACCAACTAAATTAGAATGTCTACTTGGAAGGTGCCAAGTATGTTTTGAAGACACTCCCTGGGTGCTTCTGATGGGCTGTGCCAGTTAAGAACCACGATGCTAGAGGAATAATTTCCCCTGAACAATCCAATATGGGCCACATTTCTCAGGCAGCTAGTTTTGCACTGATTGCTCATCTTCTAACAGAGATAACATAGCAGCGAGCTTAAGAGCATGTGCTCTGGAGCTTGAATGCTTCCCACTGCCACTACGTTATTTGGGCAAATTTCATAACCATTTCTCTCCTCAGTTGCTTATCAGTAAAGTGGAACTAGTAATAATATCTACCTCAGAGAGTGATGGTGAAAATGAAGGTAACACTTCTAATACACATATGCTTGACAAACAAATGTGAGTTAGAAATGTCATTCTGGGAGCCTCTGGAACAAGCAGATTGGCATGTTTTCCTCTAAGAAAAGTCCATTGGTTATCCTCTTTGGAAATTCTTTTTAGTTAGAAAGGGAAGGAGTGTTCATGCAAATTGTTTCAGGTTTACAGGTGCAGAGCGATCTGGAAATTAGCTTTGGCTAAAAATAAAACAGCTTGATCATTTCTGTTTCCAGCAATAGAGTAGATTGGATAGCCAGAACAATTTTCCCATCCAAAACAACTGAAATACTGGATAAAGTATTTCTTTAAATCTTTACAAATGTTATCTCTGAGCTGATACAGAAATAAGATAATCCTCTCAGTTCCCAAACAAACTGAAACCAAGGATTCTGGGAGGTAAATGAATCTTGAAAATGTGAGCAGGGAGCAAGTAGATCTGAAAAAGAACTAACGAAATAACACTCTTGACTATGAAAAATACAATAATTGAGATTAGCACTTCGAATGATGGAGTAACCAGAAAATTAGATACAGTTAGAGAGAAATAATGAAGACAGATGCAATGACATTACCATGGATATAAATTGGAGAAGTTAAGAAATATGAAAATAAGGCAAGTTTAGAGAGAGAATCAAATGAGAAGTTTCCTTTAGATATGGGGAGAGGGTTTCCTTCTAACAGATACTGGCTAAGAATTTTCGAGAACTCTTGGAAGACACTAATCTTTAACAAAGCCAAAGGAGGATGAATAAAAGGAAGCACAGTCCTAGACATATTAACTACAGAATAAAGAAAAAGAGGTGATGAGGTGATGTTGAAAGCAGTCAGGGAGGAAAGATGGGTCTTTTACAAAAGCATGGCAATTAGTATTACTGCTGACTTCTCTCCACTTTAATGGAGAGGGCAGAGGGCATGATGTGCTGACAGAAAATAATTGTTAACAAAAATTCTATATCCAGCCAAATGATTCTTTCAAAACTGAGGGCAAAGTAAAGATGTTTAAAATAAAAGAAATAGGGATGCCTGGGTGGCTCAGTGGGTTGGGTGTCTGCCTTCAACTGAGGTCATGATCCCAGGGTCCTGGGATCTAGCTCTGTGTCCGGATCCCTTTCCCTCTTCTGCTCTCCCTGATTGTTTTTTTTCTCTCTCTCTCTCTCTCTCTCTCTCTCCCTCTGCCAAATACATTTTAAAAAATCTTAAATAAAACGAATAAAGCAGATTATTTACCACCAGAAGATCTCCACTAAATAAAATTCTACACAGTATACTTCAGATGGGAGAAAGTGGTCCAAGAGGGACAAGGTGAGATACGAGAAGGGATAGTGCACAAATATATTCTAAGTATGTGGATAAATATGAATAAACCTTAACTCTATAAAATGATAATATCACATCTCCAGGGTAAAAACATATTAGAAGTAAACTATCAGCTGGCATAAACATTGGATTGAAGGTGGGAATAATTGGAATTTAAAATACATTTAAAAACCATGAATTTTTCAGGAGGAGGTAAAGATGTTAATTTTAGAATTATTAAAAATGCATATTAAAATTTTTAGGGTGACCACAAGAAGAAAAGATGCAGAGACTATAACTTCCAAACAAATAGAAGCCAATAGGGAAAAAAAAAAACAATGGAATACAAATGTATAAATAAAAAAAACCTCACTTAGCTCGCGAGAAGTGGAGTGTGGGAAAACAGAAAAAGTGAGACAAATGTAGAACACATAGTAGGATGGTAGAAATAAATGCAAATATATTACTAATTATGATGAATGGAATAGAACTAAACACTCCAGTTAAAAGACAAAAATTGAATCAACAATAACCAAATTATGGAACTAAGAGTCCATTGACTGATGAATAGATAAAGAAGAGGTGGAATATTATATATATATACATATATGTATATATATATGTAATGGAATATTACTCAACCATCAAAAACAATGCAATCTCTCCATTTGCAACAACATAGATAGAGCTAGAGAGTATAATGCTAAGTGAAATAAGTCAGAGAAAGACAAATACCACATGATTTCACTCATATGTGGAATTTAAGAAAAAAAACCCAGATGAACAAAAGGGAAAGTAAAAAAAAAAAAAAAGAGAGAGAGAGAGAGAAGAAAGCAAACCAAGAAACAGACCCTAGTGAACTATAGAGAATAAACTGAGGGCTGCTGGAGGAGTCTAGGCAGGGGGATGGGCTAGGTGGGTGACAGGCCCTTGTGATGAGCACCAGGTGTTATATGTAAGTGATGAATCACTAAATTCTACTCCTGAAACTAGTATTACACTATATACTAACTAACTGGATTTTAAATAAAAACTTGGGAAAAACTGATACCCTGGATAAAAAAAATATATAATCTATCATATGCTACTTACATGAGACACATTTCAAACATAAGGATGTAGAAATATTGGAAGTTAAAGGAGGGAGAAAGATACAATAGGTAAATACTAATCAAAAGAAAGCTGGAAAAATATATGATTATCAGAAAAAAAACAGACTTTAAGGCAAACAACATGAGTAATAAGAGGTCACTACATAAGAGTAAAATGCTTGATTTCCCAAACACATAAAACAATTTCAAACTGGTAAGACTATCTGTTATTTATTTATCTCTCTACCTATCATCTATCTATCATTATCGATCTATTTATGCTCAAAATACATAAGGCAAACAAATGACAGCATGACAAATGAAGCTAGACCAATCCACTGTGCTAGTGGGAGATTTTAAACATCTTTATCATACAAACATCTTTATCATCTTTAATTCATAGATTCAACAGATAAATATCAATAAAGACACAGAAGACTCAACATATTAATATGCTTGATAAAAGGGGCATATAGAGAACATTGTACTCTGCAGTTGGAAATTATTGCTTCCTTTTAAGCGTAAATGGAATTTCTATGAATAAATTTCAAATGTAATTAAGTTAGAAATCAATAATAAAAATTATAATGAGAAAAAAACCTTACACTTGGAAATGGAAAACATGCTTTTATAACTCACAGATCAAAGGAATGATCATAATGGAAATTTAAAAATACATAGAAATGAATATGATGAAAATATTGTTTTGAAACTTCTGGAACGCAATTAAAGCAAACTAGGAATAGAGGAGATATTTCTGAAATAGGACCTCTTAAAAACCTAGAACAAACATCATTATTCATAGTCAAAAGTTTAAAATCAAGGGATAAGATAGAAACGCCCACTTCTTATATTCCTATTCAGCAATGTATCTGAGGTTGCAGCTAGGACAGTAAAAAAAGAAAAAGAAATGAAAAGTATAAGCATTGAAGAGGAAAAAACAAAACTGTTTTCAGATGTAAAAATCCCAAAATAATCTATATCTTCATTATTAGAGTTAAGAGTTTAGCAAGATGGCTGCAACATAAAATTGACATAAAAATCAATTGCAAAAAAAAAATCAGTTGCATTTCTATATACCAGAGGCAATTATTTAGAAAAATATAATTTTACAAGATACTATTTATATTAGCAACAAAAAGTAGAAAGTTGGGGATGCCTGGGTGGCTCAGCGGTTCAGTGCCTGCCTTCAGCCCAGAGCGTGATCCTGGAGACCCGGGATGGAGTCCTGCATCGGGCTCCCTGCATGGGGCCTGCTTCTCCCTCTGCCTGTGTCTCTGCCTCTCTCCCTCTCTGTGTCTCTCATGAATGAATAAATAGAATCTTTAAAAACAAAACAAAACAAAAAATCCCCAAAAGTAGAAAGTGGTTGGAAGGCCATTTATGAAAGAGACGTAAGCCTTTGGAGATAAAACTCTAAAACTTTACTGAAAAATTTTAAATTAGTCCTAAAACCGTGGCATATACCACGTTTATATTTTGAATAGGAAGCCAATATTATAAAGATATAAATCCCTCCCTTTGTGATCTAAAGATTTAGTGAAATTCCAGTAGGAGTTTGTGGTTTTGTTTGTTTGTTTGGTAGAACGTAACAAGTGGATCCTTAAACTTGTATAGAAGATCAAAAGGCCAAGGATAGTCAAAACTATGTGAAGAAGCAGCCGAAGCAGGTGGGACTCTCTCAAATACAGAACAACACTTCTGACAAATCATTGCAAATTCAGCAATGTTCAACCTAAACTTTTTTTTTTTCCATCAGAAGATAACTTGAAGACAGTAAACAGAGGATACAAATAGAGAGATTTACAATATATAACCAAAAAGGACTTTCAGAATCTTTAACAACTCTTATGAAACAGTAAGACCAAAGCAGGGCGCCTGGGTGGATCAGTTGGTTAAGCGTGCGGCTCTTGATTTCGGCTTAGGTCATGATCTCAGGGTTGTGGGATGGAGCCCTGAGTCAGGCTCCTTGGTCAGTGGGGAGATTTTCTCTCTCCCTGTCCCTCTGCCCCTCCTTGCCAATCTTGCTCTGTTTCTCTAAAAGAAACAAACACATCCTTTAAAAAAAAAAAAAAGAACAAAGCAAATGACTTAGTAAAATAGTCAGCAAGACACAAACAGGCATTTTACAGAAGGAAAGTACATATATGACTCATAATCGTATGAAAAGATGCCCAATATCATTTTCAACTAGGGACTTATACAAGAAAACTACAATACAAACCATCTTATACCCCTAAATTAGCAAAAACAAGGTTGATGAGTTATAATGTTGTTGGGCGGGGAGGGGGGGGGTGAGGAAATCATAGGAGCTGCTAGTGGGGGGCATAGATTGGTACAACCACTTTGAAAAACAGTATGGCATTACGGAGTATGACCCGGTAAGGCTGACCATGCACACGTTCCATGGCCCAGGAGTTCCACTCCTGCGAAGAAACAGGACACACATGCAGAAGGATCCATGGTTGCAGTGTTCTTAGTGGCTCCAGACTGAAAACAACCCAAATGCCATCAACAGTAGAATGGATAGATCATGGTGTATGTGATTCAGGGTATAAAGAAATGCCACACAGAGGTGGTAATGAATGAACCAACCCCACACAGCTGCCCTCAATAGCATGAAGGAGACTTAAAACATAAAACCAGGCACAAGGGCACCTGGGTGGCTCAGCAGTTAAGCATCTGCCTTTGGCTCAGGTCATGATCCTGGGGTCCTGGGATCGAGTCCCACATTGGGTTCCCCACAAGGAGCCTGCTTCTCCCTCTGCGTGTGTCTCTGCCTCTCTCTCTGTGTCTCTCATAAATAAATAAAATCTTAAGAATAAATTAAAAATAAATAAATAAATAAATAAAACCAAGCACAAGGAGCAGATCATGGCTGAACTCATAGCAGTATGACTGTAATTGATATAAATGTCAAAAACAAAATCTATTTTTAGAGGTCACATTCATAGGAGATAAGAAAAGGCAAGAGAGGCCCTCAGCACAAAAATCAGGCTAGTAAGGTTAGCTCCAGGGGGAAAGAGGGTGGGAGGAAAGGAGGAAAAAGTGACCTGGAAGAGGTGTTGGGGGGTGGATTTTAAGGCTTGGTAAGCTTGTTTCTCTTCCTGGAGGGCGAATATGCTGGTGGTGGTGTTACTACTAGTTTCCAAACCCTACAGAAGCTTTTTCTACCCTTCCCTGTATATGTAGAGTTCATGATGGAAAAAAACAAAACAAAAGCTGTCGGACAAATAAAAGTGAGGCTGTGAGCTGAACAAAAATTGTGGGGTGATATAACAGAGGGCCCCAGGCTGGAGAACCGGGCACTGTGTCTCCCATAATGTAGTGCTGCCTCCCTGGGTCTGTATTCCAGGCAAGTTCTCTCTGACATCCCACAGCTCCAGCCTGATCCTCCTCACCCCAGCCAGGAGAAGAAAGGAGCCTTTTCTCTCAACTCTCTTTCTCTTTGTGTTAATGAGATTGCCAGTCTGGGTCAACTACTTTGTCCAAGGTCACGCAGCCACTGAAGGTTCTCAGCCCACCGTTCATTTCACCTATTATTATGCAGGGTTTTATTTTATCCTTCCCGGGAGGGCCTCAGAGAAGAGAATATTAAGAGGCTACAGTAATTAGCCTCACATTGTAACACCCTTGACTCCAGGCTAGCTCCTTCAGCAGAGGAGGGGAAAGTTTAATTCTGTCCTTCTCAGATGGGTCTAAGATTCTGGCTAGAAAGCGGGAGAGGATTTCCTAAAGATGCTCAAGAGTGTCTGAGGTTGATTTGGGTCACTATTGTTCTCCGAGGTCTTTGAATGGTAACTGTGGACCCTATGGAGGGTAAAGCATCAGGTCTCTTCTGTGCGGGGGTAGGTTGTGTGGGCAACTTGGAGTAGACTGGACAGGTTCCCAGCATTGTGCAATTGCTCACTCTATCCTGAAATTTTTACCTGTTTCTTGATGTAGCCTCTGTCCGATTGGCACATTAGGCTACAGGTGAGCAGGTGAGGGCTGCACTGGGCAGCCATGCATTGGGAGACTCCTCCCGCTGCTCTAAGTCTCTGTCCTCCTGCCTTTGCTGCTATTTTAAGGAAATGATCTTGTAACCCTTTCTTTAAAAAAACAGTCCCTTTCTGCTCAAACAAGTATAAGGTAGTGAGAGGTATAAAATGTAACTCCACCTGGATTCATAGTTACAGCAGTTTCTGGGTTTGGTTTGGACATTTTTGACCTCAAAGGGCATCCTGTGGAATGTCAGCTATGACAAATGAATCTAAATGCATCACCATGTGCAATGGTCGGTTTGGTTAGGCTACCGTCCCTCCTTATTCCATCGAACACTAAACTGGGATGTGGTTGTGAAGGTATCCTGTAGATGGGATAAAAATCCAGAATCACTTTACTTCATTTTTTAATTAATTAATTAATTATTAATTATTTATTTATTTATTTATTTATTTTTAGGGGTTGAGGGAGGGGCAGAAGGAGAGGGAGAGAGAGAATCTTTAGCAGGCTCCATGCCCAGTTGGAGAGGGGCTCCATCTCACAACCCTTGAGATCGTGACCTAAACTGAAATCACCAGTTAGACGCTTAACACACTGACCCAGCAGGTGCTCCATAATCAGTTTACTTTAAATGAGGGAGGTAATCCTAAATCATCTGGATGAGCCTGATTCAATCAGCAGAAGGATCTTAGAGCAGAGCTAAGGTTTCCTGAAGCAGAAGAAATTCTGCATGTAGATAGCAGGTAGCTCAGGCCTTGCCTAGTTTCCAGCTTGCCCTTTCTGATGGTCTGCCCTCTGCACTTCAGGTGTGCCTAGAGTTATGGGTTGAATTGTGCCCCCAAAAGATGTTGGAGTCTTCACCCCAGTACCTATTAACATGGCCTTTCTTGGAAATAAGATCTTTGCAGATGATCAAGTTAAGATGAGGTCACTAGAGTGGACCCTGATCTAATATGACTGCATCTTTATAAAGGAGGAGATTTAGACACAGACACACATAGAGGGATATGTACACTCAGGGATTAGATAGTCACCTACAAGCAAAGGAACACCGTATGTGTGTCCACCTTCCTATCCTACTGTGACTCTATTTCTTTGGCAAAACCCTGACTGATGCAAAATGATGATATCATAGTATTGCAATGGATGGGGACCAAAGGAGCTGACTTAAACAACTCTGGAAAAAGTTGTCAGGCTGAAGGCAAAGGAAGTGCACAAAACCACTGTATTCTACTTGGTAAAGTTGCTTCTCACAGGGGTATAGGCTAACAATTCTCAAACTGCTTCATCTGTAGACCAGGGTTGAACAAATAAGTAATGGATGGTAGATACTGGGAGCCTGGTTTCTCACTGTCAGAGAGGGAAGTTACAGATAAGAAAGAAAGAAAAGCTAAAACAAACTCTATGGTACTGGATTCGAGTTGAAAGTCATGAATATGAACTCATGTTTGGATAGAAAGATAGGAAGGTAGGTAGATAGACACAGAAATGATTGTTGAGATGTATGTCCACATGAGTTAGCACACGTACATTCATGTCCTTGCTCTGGTCACTGAGAGGACCTAGAAGCAATGACACGCTGGTAGCCGTGAGCACACCTAGCAGCCAGATCTTGGTTTCTAATATAACTTTTCAATGAAAGAAACCAAGACTTCTTAGAGAAATGACTAATTCTAGGATTAGGGCAAGAAATATACAAGATGAGTTTGAAGTATCTTGTAGTGCCAGAGAATAAGAGCTAGCTAAAGCAAACCAAATAATAAACCCAATCACGTGGTTGGAAGGTATGTCAAAGAGACACAGGAAACAACCTGAAAGAGTGGCCAACACTGGTACAATTTAGACCATAAAATAATTAGCAGAGTATTGAAGTATAACCCAAGTATAAAATAGATACATATGAGTTCATATTGATGTAAATAAATGATTGAATAAATAAATAAATAAATAAATAAATAAATAAATAAATAAATAAATAAATAAATGAAGGAGAAGAGACAAAAATTTTCCTTACAGAAGAATTCCAAATAGTATATGTAGATGTAGTTACACCTCACTCTAGAATGTGGAGCTTACTCTCCTCCCCCTCCCCAGGGTGAGTCAGGCTTATTGATTTGCTTCCAACTAACAGAGTAGAGAATGGGAAAAATGGTAACTTTATACAGTGGAGAAACCTGGCAAACATCCCCTTAATCAAGTGATGAAGGATAGCATCAACGGAAACGTCAGGTTGATATGCTGTGCCCCCTGACATAACAGGATGAGAAGGACATCCGGTTTCTGTGGTCTTCTCTCCAAAAACTCCTAATTCCAAGCCAATCACGAGAAACACACCAACCAAACCCAAATTGAGGAATGTTCTACAAAATGCCTGCCTGGTAACTCTCATAGATGTTAATGTCATAAAAACACAAGGAAAGACTGAGAAACTGTCAAAGACCAGAGGGGACTGGGGAGACAGGACAGCTAGATGCAGTGGGATACTCTAGACTTGATCCTGGAACAGAAAGAGGACATTCATGACTACACTGGTGAACTCCAAATAAGCCTGGGGTTTAGTTAATAGTAATGGACCAATGTTAGTGTCTTAGTTGTGCAAATGGACCATGATGAGAGCAGACGTTAGCAACAGCGAGTCTGTGTGACAGATGTAGGGGAGTTCTCTGCAACTTTTCTGTAAATCAAACATTTTTCCAAAATAAAATGTTTATTTTTTTAAAGATTTTTATTTATTTTATGGGGTGGGGACCACAAGCAGGAGGAGCAGCAGGGAGAGGAAGAAGTGGGTTCCCCACAGAGATACGGGACTCGCTCCCAGGAGCCTGGGATCAGAGCCCAAGCCAAAGGCAGATGCCCAACCAAATGAACAACTAGGTGCCCTAAAATGTTTATTTAAAAAGGCCACGTGGCCCCAACGCTTATTAGCTGTGTGACCACAGGTAAATTATTTAATCTTTCAGTGTCTCAATCTTGTTCCTTGTGAAATGGAAATTAACAACACAATTGCCCATCGGATTGTTGTAAGGATTAAGAGAATTAATAGGAACTGCCTAAAACAGGGCCTGGCACAAAGTAAGTCCATAATAAATGTTGACTCTAATTATAATACTTTTGTTTTCTTCTATACATCATTTATTCTCCGCGACTGCTTGCTCGGTTGTGATAATCCACTCTACAAACCAGTATTCCTTTTTTTTTTTTTTTTTTTTTTTTAAGTAGGCTCCACACCTGGTGGGGAGCCTAACATAGAGCTTGAATTTACGACCATGAAATCAAGACCTGAGCTGAGATCAAGAGTCCAATGCTCAACTGACTGAACCACCACGGCACCCCAAGACCAGTATTCTTTCGAGTGGAGTGTAGCTGGTGTTGTACGAGACTGTGCATTGGAGAGTAAGAAGGAACAGTAGAACTGCTTATATGCAGTATTTGGTTCATCCTTTTACATTTCTTATTTTGTGTGTGTGCTATAATGTGTACCTTAATCCATTATATCAGAGTATAATTTGTAGATACATATGTGAGGGAAGGGGTGCGCTCCAGCTTTTTCACTGACAGCAAGTGATCACACAGGCATGGGGAGTGCTCTGTCCTCCTAAGGCCGAGCACGCTCTTGCATTGTATCCGTATGACCTTCTTTGGGCTCAAAGACACAGCCACTTAGGCTATTAAGCCCTAATGCCTAAGCCATTTAAATCTGCATGAAAATGATATTTTAGTCGTGAAAGCTGAAAGTGTTGAGGTTGATTCAATATATATTTACTACCCAGTGTTCTTTCAGCCTGGATTATTTCAATTTGTTCCATTACTGGACAAAATCTCTCCACTTACTTTAAAGAATCTAAATTTTCCCTCTGGCTTCTAACTAGGTCTTATTTATGACTTTACAATAGCCTCTTCCAGTTATTTTGGGCACAGTAAGTTTATGAGTTTGGATCTGGATAGTGATACTTGATAGAATGATACTTTCTGAGGCACAGAACAACGTAACTGACATCATTTAAAGTTTTGTATGCATTCACTTATTCATAATCATTCATTCAAATGCTGGGTTAGCAAAAACCTCCAGGTCTTAGAGACAGTCAAACTTAGATTTCAATCCTGCTGGATTTCAGGACCTGGGTTCAGGTCCTGCCATTAACCAGTTGTGTGTCCTTGGACAATACTTTCTCCTCTTTTTCAAATCCTTCATGTCCACTTCCTCATTGGAAGGACAGAATGTTTGCCTTGCTGGGCTGTGTAAGGAATAGCTACATTTATTTTGTGAAGCACTTGGCCCGGGAAAACAGACAGTTTTCCTATAATTGTTGTCATTTTATTGCTATTGTGCTGGCTACAAGGGTAGACCTAGGAAAACAAAGACTGCTAGGTGTGGTCCTTGCCTGTAAGGAACATACACACACACACACACACACACACAGCCCCAAACATATTATTGACACATTGATGCACCTGATAAAAAAGAAAATAACAAAAGAGAGCTTACAATGCAAAGCAATACTCTCCTAATTTCCTTAGCTTTGGGACATTCTGTTGATTCCTTGTTAAGAAAGTATGATGTATGGGGTACCTGGGTGGCTCAGTCAGTTAAACATCTGCCTTCAGCTCAGGTCATGATCTCAGGGTCCTGGGATTGAGCCCGGCATTGGGCTCTCTGCTCAGCCCTCTGCCCGTCCCCCGACCCACTTATGCTCTCTCTCTCTCTCTTTCAAATAAAGAAGAAAAATCTTAAAAAAAAAAAAAAAGTATGATGCAGATTTAGGTCACATGACTGTACTCCCCCACCCCCTCCCCACCTCTTCTTTTTCCTAAGGCTTGATAGTTCTGTTATTTCCTAACAATCTCTCATTGCTGACATTTTTAACTTTAAATACTATGCTTGAACCTCTAGTTTTTGTTCTCTTCACCTTCAATCAGTAATTTATTTTCCTGTATGAAAGACAAGGTCACTCTCTTTCATCTCTTATCTTCTGTAAGAAGCAGGGCAATTCTCTAAAATGCAGTTTGATGAATAACAAATCTGCCAAAATTTACCAAATGTAGGATTTGGGCATTTCATGTCAATGTGATTGCTTTGGATTCCTCCTCAGTAATTTCATTTTTATGGAGGACACAAGCCAACCCACTGAATTAATCTAGAGCCCTTTGTCAGTTACACCTTTGCTTTTATGTTGTCAACATTCATATGCTCTCCATTCAGTTCTGCAACTGTAATAAAGGCTTCCCTGCTTTCTCTATAGTTGATTGAAAAAGTTAGAACCCATAAAAAATGCATATAGGTTACTATGATCAGTTAATTATTGCCCACCACAGGGAGGGAATATGCTGGGATCACACAGTCCTCCCAGTGGGTCTAGTGTCAAGAGCTGTGGACTATTGGAAAGGGAAAGAGGCACAATGATGTCAAGGTCAAGTGGTTTTTCTTTTCTTTCAATCTGTCAGTTGCTTAAAATCATGTCACATTTTACTTGGCTTCATATTTGGATTACTACCTTCTTGTACAGCCTTTGGTCTTCCTGACCTTTCGCATCAGGAAGATGTACTGAGTCAGGTTTCATTTTGGAAATGCCTCATCAGCACCAACGCATCACACAATTTCTTCAGAAAAAGGCAATTTGGGCTGAGAGCACCTGCAAGTCTCTGGAACACGTATCCTAGCACCTGACTTTACGTTGGTCGCAAGTTCAGATGTCCTCACAGATTGGGACATATCTTCATATTAGGAACAAACAGCACTGTGGATTTTGGGTCAACTTGAGAGGGAAGCTCGTGAGCTTTCTCAATGTACAGTCAGCAGTCAGTTGAGGTCAGAGTTTCAGCAGATTTCCCTTTGTGCTGGAGGAAGAGACTGAGCCTCCCAGTAGGAAGTCTACCCCCCAAGGATGCACCCTCATCTCAATTTACTGCAGAGGTCTCAAGGGACCAACCTAAATCACCTGCCCAGAGAGCCACAGCTGGGGGGTAGCACTGTGGGGATTCAAACATTTACACCACACCCGCACAGGGAAACATAGTCCTCACATGCCTCTCTTGCAGACGCTTTCCCTGTAAATGATTAGACCAGGCCGATCGATGTATTCCTGAACCATATTGCCTCTCCAATCATTAACGTGGTCTCTTATCTCCTCTCTTGTCACCCAGGCTTCTCCCCTTTGAAGCTAGTTGTGAAAGGGATAAAGTCCTAAGAATTAGAATTACAACTCAACCCTAAGTCTTTCCCAGGATGTGTCAGAATTGATCTATTTGAAAGGCACCCACACTCCCACCCTCTCCAGGACCTGGGCCTGGACACCATGTGCTCCCTGCACCTCTCACCCGGTCACTTCCCTGCTCAAACCATTTGTGGCTCCCAGCTGACTCTAGAACGAGGTCTGATTTCTTGCTCTGGACACACTGCCTGTCCCCAGTATCTCCAGACGCAGCTTCCTTGTACCCCCACGCCCCGGCCAGTCAAAGAGAAAGCTTCATGGCTCTGTCCTTAAGCTGTTTCTGTGTATCTCAGTTGTGCTCAGTTTTGGGTCCCCAGCACCTCCGCCCAGCCTCCCTGCTCTCACAGCTGTGGCTCTAACAATACGAAGGCTCACGGAGTCCTCTGAGATCTTTACGTGGGGGGCCTTATATTTCATTCTCACAGTCCCTGTGAGGCAGGGACTGATCTCAGGTGACAAAAGTGAGGCAAACAAAGGTGAGCTTGCCTAAGGAGCTTGGGAACTGGGTGCTGGAAACAGGATAGGAACCCAGGTGTGCCTGAACTCAGAGCTCTGGCTTTCCATCATTCAGGGATGCTCCAAGGCCCTTGGTTATTTAAGTTACTGGTGTCTCTCTCCCTGTAAGAGTCACTGATGTCCTGGTGAGCAGGAGAATGTCCAATCCACCTTTGTTTTCTCTGCTGATTTCAGTATGGAAGAAAAGGTAGGATTCTTCTATGGGGAGGGGCTCTCCTGTGCCCTGGCAGTGGTGGGATCCATTCCCTCTCTCCCTCCCAGGTGCCCCGAGGGCTTCTATCCTATCTGTCCACTCCTCCCTAGCTCTGCTTCCTCTGCCCAGCTGCCACAAGGGCAGAGGTGGGTGCTCTGGGAGACCCTACAGCCCTCCTCCCACCTCCCTGCCTCCATCCAGGCTGATTTGCCCTCCTTCCCATCTTTGAGTCTTTCCTTTTCGTCCCCTGCTTCCCCCTGGCAGGCTGCATATGCATCTTCCCCTCTTGTGGCACTATGACCTTCTCATATCCTGGTTGGATATAAAGCCCAGCCTTGGTGCCTGGACTGAGTACAAATAGCTCCTCTGATCTCTGCTTCTCAGACACTTCCAGCACTCACAATCAGTACTGTGACCAGGCTCTAAATTATGGGCTGCCAGGTAATTGATCCATCCTTCCATTAACACGTATTTATCAAGGTCTTATTATATGTGGGGTCCTGATGAGGCAGCAATGAACAAAGAGTAATTGTTCCTGTCTGCATGGGCCCTTACGGTCTAGCATAATGTACTATAATTGGTTTGTGGGTGTCATCCTGTCTCCTCACCTAGACTGTTAATTCCCTGCTGGCAGGAACCTTATTTTCTGGTCCTTCTGTGGCCTCTACACAACTTAATATTGTGCTGGGCACGACGTGAAAACAGTTGCAATGGATAATATATAGTTAGTTATAAAACATTTATAGTTTCAGAAACATTTTTTGTAACACAATCACATTTTTTAATTGAATCCTTTGGAGGTCAAATAAAACTGAACAATGTCGATTCTGAGTAGTGTAAGAATCTTATAGTTCTTAGAATCCATACTCAGTAAACACTGTGCATCATTTATTAGATGAGGATGGGGAAACTATCTTTCCAGTTTTTCTGTTCAAAGCAAGGGATTTGTATGCATTGAACCTTATATAACATTAGAAACATTTATTTTTCTAGAACATGTGTGCATTTAAAAAGAAGAGTATGGAAAATCTTAGAACAAAAAAACCCATGTCCCCACTCTTCCTTACCCACTGTTCTCCTTCCCAGGGATTCTTAATTTTACTGTTTTGTTTTTGTTCTTTCTGCATGTGAGAGACATATAAATAATTGCAGGCCGAGGACCGATAGTACCAGAGTGGCCACAAGTTCCTTCCAACCTGTTAGGTTCACCACTTTGCAACGTGACTTTGCAGACCTTTCCATAAAAGGCAGAGTCCCACTCCTTGAGTCTGGCTTGGCACTGGGACTTACTTTGTCCAGGAGCATATGGCAGAGTGACATTTTGCAAAGTCTAAGGCTAGGTCTCAATGGGCCTTTCAGGTTCAGCTTTTGACCTTTTGGAATGCCATCCTGAGGTTATCCTTTAAGGAGCTTGATCTAGCCTACAGAAGAGTGAGAGGTCATGTAGATGAGACCTGAAGTTCCCCAGGCGACAGCTGGCATTAATAGCCAGATGTGCAAGTAGAACCGCCTTGTCCTGTCCAGCCCAGCCATTTCTCCAGGACAATGTGGCCCATGGGGGAGCCCAAGCAAAATCAATGGAGGAACTGCTCAGCAAATCCACAGAATTATGAGAAATAACAAACAGTTGCTGTTTTAAAATGCTTACGTTTCTTTATGAAGTTTTGGCATTGTCCATCAATTTCCTGCTATGACAAATGAGGATTTAGTTCATTATTTCATCCCCTTCTGCCACACACCGCCATTTTATAATTTTATCACTAAACTTGGTTTCTCTGTTCATCACCTTGGCAACCTCAAAAGAGTTGAGCCCACATTACCTGTTTCATGAGTAATAATATCTATTGACTCTCCACTTTTTAAGATGAAATCATTATTGCTCCCTCCTTTCTGTCCACCTATATCAGCCCTGTTCACCTCCCAGTTTCTTTAGGCCCTACCTTTTCTTTCCTTTCTAGATATTTTTTAATTGAAGTATATAATACTCAAAAAAAGTGCAGAAATTATAAGTATAAAGTTTGATAGGTGAACATACATACCTCTGTAACTAACACCTAGATCTAGAAATAAAACCTTATCATATCCCAAAAGTACCCTTTTACTGTCTCCCACTTCCTACTTTCTACCAAAGTAACTGTGATCCTGACTTCTAAAATTATAGAGAAATTCAGCTTGCCTTAGAATTTTATATAAACTATGAGTCTGTCTTCTATTGTATCTAGCTTTTTTTGTTCAAATTATGTTTGTGAGATTTATCTCTATTGTCGATGTACTAAAATTTCATTCCTTCTTGTTTCTGTAATGGTATTTTATTGCATGAAAATACCACACTTTTTTTTATCCAGTCTGGTGTTGATGGGCACTTTTGGCCTAATATTTGGATATACAGTATAGTAATGCAATAAGCCTAGTCATGAATGTATTTAAATGAACTTATGCATACATTTCTGTTGGATATATACCTAGAAGCTGAAGCACTAGCTTATAGCGTACATCCATGTTCAGCTGTACCTTATAGTGCCAAACAGTTGTCCACAGTACTTGTACTAATTTGTGCTCCCCCAAGCAGAGTAGAAGAGTTACTCTTGCCCACGTCTTTGATATCACTTTGTATCTTCAGATTCTTTTTTTATTACAGCCATTCTTGTGGGTGGGTAGAGATGTAATACTGTGTTTTTAAATTTTATTTCCCTGATGGTTTAAAATTTTTGATGCCACTATAATGGAGTTATTTACAGTTTTTCATACCCTATTTGTTTATTCTGAGATATAAAAAGAGCAATGTTTCATATATATTGTCCATGTATCCAATGACCTTACTACTTGATAATTCTGAAGTTACCTTTTGATGTCTTTAGGTTTTTATCTACATAATCATATTATCTGTGAATAAAGCAGTACTATTTATGTTCTCTATCCTTGTGATTTCTTTTCCTGCCTTATTGCATTGGCTAAAACCAGTACAATGAGGAATGAAAGTGAAGACAGAAGGCATCCTTGTTTCATTTCTCATCTCTAGGGGAATGCTTTCAATATTTCACTCTGAAGTAATATGTTTGCTATAGATTTTTGTATAGACACTCTTTGTCAGACTAAGGAAGTTTACCTCTATTTCTAATTTGCCAAGAGTAAGTTATCAAAAGCCTTTCCTGTACCTACTGAGATGACTGTATATTCTATCCTCCACCTTTTTGGTTTTAATGTGGTGAATTACATGTACTGATTCACAAATTAAACTACCCTTGGATTGTTAGAATAATCCCTACTGGATTGTTATGTATAATCCTTTCATATACATTGGATTTGATTTGTTACCATATTGTTTAAAATTTATGCTTTCATGTTCATGAAGGAGATTATCTTGTGGGAATCCTGAGCGCCTAAATTCAGTTACTTTCATACAGAGAGTCTGGGCATTTGTTTCTGGTCTTGGTAGCATTCAAGACTTAGGAGTGCCACCAAGAATACTTCAGCCAACTTTAAGAGTCCTATGTTAATGGATGAATATCAGATTAATATCTTTGCCATGGACCAAAGAGTTAGTCTCCAGATTGCAGAGCTGTTATCAACATTTGCCTCTGGGGCAATCTTGCTTTTTGCATCGTTACAGTCTCTTTTGTTTTGTTTGAAATGGGTACATGTATATATTCAAGATAAACTAGCAAGGAATAAAATCACCAAAGCTAGAAATTGTGTCAGCTTTTCCACAATTTTTCACATTTTGACTATGTTTGTGTTTCAAATGTCAGATTTTTTTAAAAAACAAAAAAACAAAAACGACCTTGCTGAACGTAGTGTCTCATGGAAGGCTACTCAGCACACACACACGCATACCCTGCATGTACACACTCCTCAGTTTCTCTCTGTTTCCTTGATTTATTTATATAACCTGCAAGTATGTATTGCACTGTTCTCCAAAGCTTGTGTATCCTTTTTAATATAAATATTTAAGACAGCCATTCCAAATGCAAGTAAACATTCTGGTTATAGGACCCAAGTAGTGAACAGCAACAACAAAAAAGCCTTAAAGTATTGAGGGGAAGCTTGGAATTATAATTTTAAAAGAAACGAGTGAACATGTGATATCCAAGAAATAAGCAGTCTACGTGGCATTCTATCAGAGACAGCACTGTGACAAAAATAAAGGAGAGGAGAGATGGACACATCCCAGTTATCATCTGTGCTAATTGGGACTGGGAAGCATTTGTGAGGATTGGAGCTGACAGTACAGTGCTCAGAGCAGCAGGATGGCACTGTGTCTGGCCGCATCGAGCTGCGTGTGCAGCTTCTTTGTGAAAGAAGAAAACTGGGGAACAGCAAAGGTAGGGTTTCTATTTTAAGCCAGAGCAAAAGAAAGAAAAACAGACAATGAGCTGGAACCCTCCATCTCGGCTGTCGCAACATTTCAGCCTCAGAATGTTGTTCTTCCTTCCACTTCTTGTCCATGAGTAGGAAGCTACCTTTCACCACAGCAAGCAAACTGCTATGTTTTGTCTAAGATTATGATCATATTTATTTGTTAGAAAACAAAAGTGGCAGTAGCATTGATGTACGTATTTACTTTTATTGCTATATTGCAGTAAATTTTTTATGTACAGCTTTGGAGTGTTTTCCTCATACCTATAGCTTTCCTGTGTGTCCTGTTCCTTTTATTATGCAAAATCCCATAGCTTGCTTGGTGGCTTTTTGGCACAGATAGGGCACGAAGGATGAAGTTCTGTTATACTGGTCGCTCCCTTCCTCCCTTGGGTCTGACTCACATTATCATTTTTCTTTGTTTGCTTCTCTCTGTCTCCTTTTCTCTCCTTTCCCTCTTTTTTTTTTTTTTTTTTTCACTTTTGGCTTTTAGAGACTTCCTTCAGTTTCTTGTGATCTGAGCAATGCATTTGAAATCATGTTTGTTGTAATTTATGCGGAACTTGGTTTTTAGCAGCAGGACCCTTCAGAATATTCAAGCTATGCTGCTCCCAGAGTGGCTGTCTATCCACTTTCGTCCTGCATATATGTGTTCGAGTCTCACCTCCACCCATGGCCCTTTCTGATACTCTACATTGTTGACTTTGTCCCTTTTTATTCCTTTAGTTTCATCTTCACGTAGTCTCTGGAGGAAGAGGAAATAAATGTATCTGTGTGTTCATGCATTATTCTGAACCACAAACCAGAACAGGTTTTTCAAACTTAAAATTTAAATATGCTCTGCTTTATTCTTCAGTGGTTTTAACTGCACAGCAAAAAAAGCAGATGAAAACAAAATAGAAATGTCAAGATAAGCTCTAAGGAAAACAAAATTGCCATTTAGTTAATAAACTTCAAAATGATGAAAAAACATATTTAACACTTTCAGAAGTCATTTCCAAAAGGTTTCAAAGCTTTTTTTCAAAAGTAAGTCTAACCTGTTATGTGGAGGGGGTCATTGTCTACATATTTATTTGAACTGTTTTACTTATTTGAGTAAATGATGTCATAAGGTAACACTCTATATTGGAATGATAAATTTAAGTTTTGGGGATATTAATCACTCTGTTCACTGAGGCGATGGGCTACTTACATGGCAATAGTTTGGTGGGTTTATTTTTTAAGATTTTATTTATTTATTTATTTGAGAGAAAGAATATGAGGGAGAGAGAGAGAGAGAGAGCACAAGCAGGGGGAGTGGGAGAAGCAGGCTCTCCACTGAGCAGGGACCCTAATGCCAGACTCCATCCCAGAACCCTGTGATCATGACCTGTGCCCAAGACAGGCACTTCACCCATTGAACCACCCAGATGCCCTACATGGCAGTGGTTTAAAAGTCTTCTTAAAAATAATTTTAAGGGACCCCGGGTGGCTCAGCGGTTTAGAGCCACCTTCGGCCCAGGGCGTGATCCTGGAGTCCCGTGTCGGGCTCCCTGCATGGAGCCTGCTTCTCCCTCTGCCTGTGTCTCTGCCTCTCTCTCTCTCGCTGTCTCTCATAAATAAATAAATAATTTTAAAAATTATTTTTAAAAAATAAGTTTAAAAGTTGCTCCTTTCTCATTTTATTGTCTAGCAAGTGCATGCTTTGAGTAATATTTATCTTTTTCAGTTGATAATAATACATATGTATTCACTTGACAGGAACATTTAGAAATGTACTTGCAAACATCTGCAAAAATGAGATTGTCCACTAGCAGCATTTGGATAATTCAATATTGTAGGAAAATAATGGTTAGAAGAGTCACTAGAATACTGTTCCTTCCTTCTGCACTTGTACCTGGGCAGCAGGGAGTCATCATTGCTTTAGCCACCTGGCCCCCACACCCATTTCTTACAGTGGCCTTTCAGAGCAGCAGCTGTCTTAAATCTGTGCAGGGAGATGATACCTCAGTGGCATGCTCATCCTTTCAGAATCTAAAGGGTTGTGTGTCAGATTCTTCAAGTCCAAATTCTGGTAGCAGATAAGAAAGCTTAAGGCTCATGCTTAGTTATTAGGCTTCTCTCCCTCTCTCTGTGTGTCTCCCTGTCCCCTGTCTCTCTCTCTCTCTCTCTCACACACACACACACCCACACACACACACACCCACACACACACACCCCTTTGAATTTGGATTGGCACGTCACAAAGAAGAGATAAATGATTTGAGTCATGTAGTCCATCGATGATATGCCAAGGCCCCTGAGCAGTCCCTGCCACTGACATCTTTGAAGATGTCTATACCTGCTTCTTCTTCACTTGGTTTCCTCAGTCAGCTCTTGCATTGTGGAAACTGCCTTCCCATTCTCTTCCTGATGAGACCACAGGGTTATTTTCTGTTTTTCGCTCACAAACCATGTTAATGTGATTTCCCTTATGACACAATATGATTGGGAGTCACAGGCCATTGAGCAGCAATACAGTAAATGATATCAGTGACACTGGTCGGACCTACTTACTCCACAAGCTGGAATTTTAGTATCAAGTGGACAAGAAGACAATCTTCATACCTTCTAGTGTTCAGAACCATAGAAGTTATTTGATACAGCAGAACTGAATGCTGCTCCACTTTGATTTCTTTTGCAAACTTGGAAATGGAAAAAGATTCTGCTTAAGAGAATTTTCAGAAATAGAAGGAACAGCATTGTTCAGTCATTCATTCCCTTCAGCCAGTCTAAATGGAGCAGAGAGGCTACACTCATGTGGTATAACTGTTTCTATTGTCCTCCTTTCTGTTACCATTTTGAAATTTTAAAATAATTTAAATTATGAGATATTTCCATATAAAGGAAATAATAAAATCCATGCAACAATGTATTACATAGGACTAGGTTCAGGAGCTTGTAATAGAAAAATGAAAAATAGTGGCTTAAAAATGTTTATTTTCCTACCCTGACAAGAAGTTTGGAGGCAGGTCAAAGCTGATATGGAGGGTTGCCCAGGTGGCTCAGTGGGTTAAGCATCTGCCTTCTGCTTGGGTCATGGCCTCAGGGTTCTGGGAGCAAACCCTGCATTGGGCTCCCTGCTCAGTGGGGAGTCTGCTTCTCCCTCTGCCTCTGCTAGCTCCATTGCTACCCCATTTGTGTTCTCTCACTCAAATAAGTAAATAAAATCTTAAGAAAGAAAAAAAGCTGATATGGAATCTTAGAGATGCCTGCAAGGACCACCCTTCCCTCTTGCTTCTTCTCCACCCTTAGCACCATCTGTGGTGGCTTCCATTCTCAGGATGTGAAGATGGCTACTGTCACTATCACCTTTTTTATTTCAGGCAGAAAAAAGAAGAGTGGCTTCTCCCTACACCGAACGTTGTTTTTGTTTTCCTGTGTCAGGAAGTCCCTTCCTGGGACTTCTGCATACCTCTCTTTGGCCAGAACTATGTCATATGGTCATCTCAGGCCACGAGGGGCTTTGGGAAAGTGACATTACCAACCTCATCAGAACTGGGGTTCCATTAGAAAGAAAGAAAAAAAGAAAGAAAGAAAAAGAAAGAAAGAAAGAAAGAGAAAGAAAGGATATTGGATAAGTAACCTATCAATGTCTGCTGTTGCCTACTACCAGGATTTAAGAGATGTCAATATTTTCCAAATTTGCTTCAGATATTTTTGTTTTAAAGATATAAAACATCACAAATAAAGCTAAAGGCCTCTCTCCATCTTTTTTTCCTCCTTTTCACTCCAGAGGCTACTGTATCCTTAAGTTGGTGTATTAACTCTTACACAGATTTTTGTACTCTAACCACATATAGAGGTCTGGTTTCTGATAATGCTGGGCTAGATCATTCAAGCCTTCCTTGTGATAAATATACCTAAATGCTGTCTAATCTATATATAGAGAGATTTTTTTCTAGGCTATATTTTAAAATCTAGTAAAAGTGTTAAAGAACTGACAAAATTATAAAAAACTATCAGGCCAGAATTTTTGGAAAATAAGGAATCAAAGAGACAAGTTAAACACCACCTGCACTCAGCACAGAGGCCACCTGGGGTGGTGCCTGGGATTGTTAGGGGCAGATAGACTTCTGGCGTGCCATACCCTGAGTGTGTGGTTTTTCGGGACCAGCTGGACATGGAAGAGGGTGTCCTATTAGATCGCCAGTATCAGAGTAAACCCTGGGCAATTTCTTCTTTTTTTTTCATCACTCCGTGGGGCTGTCCAAACTGAAGTCCAAGTTTGCCTAGATCAACAAAAGCCCTCAGGGCAAAAATAGTTTTAATGCTCAGGTGTCTTACTTGCACAGATGGGCAAGGACAAACTAATACTAGAAAAGCTAATTGCAAATATTTGCAATTTCTCAGTCATGTTCTTCCTGACTTTATGATTTTCTTCCTTCCATGTTCTTTGAATTTATTCTATTTTGTCTAATTTCTTAGTTCACTGACTTTTTTTTATTAATAAGGCTATTTAAAGTCATGAATTTCTTTTCTATAAATACTGCTTTATCTTCATCTACTAAATTTTGATATATAATATTTTATTTAGTAACCTATTTCTAAAATATTTGAATTTTGTTAACCTACAAATTATGTAGAAGTATATATATATATATATGTTTATATTCATACATAAGAAGTAGATGATACATTCAGAAAAGTCACAAAAACATAGCTACATAAAATGTTCTCAGCATAAACATATCCATGTAACACCATCCAAATCAGGAAATAAAACAAAGATGTCACAATCTTTGTCTTTTAGTTGAATTGTTTAGTCCATTTACATTTAAAGTAATTTCTTCTAAGTTGCCAGTTTTCTTTTACACATACTTAATCTTTTTAGATTGTTTTGTTACCAAAAGTTATTGTAGTTCTAAGCCCCATAATGATTATATTTGATAACAGTTCCTCAAGAAGGGCTATATTTTTATGAGTTTTTAAATTTTGGATTGTGAATTCATATTCATCATGCTTTATCTAGGAGAATGCCATGCAAACTAGGCTGAGGAACTACTTCTTCTTCTGGATGTTTTTGTAACGTCAGTTTGAACCCTCAGTAAGGCATAGGCCAGGAATTTTGATTTCTCCATTGTGATAGTCTAGATCTAATCAAGAGACAGAAGGCACACAATAATTTAAATTAAAATTAAGTTTAATAAAAAGGGTTATTTAGCTATTATAAAAGTGTAACTAAAAATATTTAAAGAGAATGCTAAAAGGAAGGATGAACTTGGAACAGGGCCCTTCCCAAGGCAGGGGTTCAGACCTTATCCACCAAGTTAAGTTCACAGGAAGGCAGAGAAGCTTACTCAGCTAGCCAGTCTTGAGTGGGTCCACACTTGCTGGGCAGGAAGGAAATAACTTTGAGGGTGCAGCAGCTATGCCAATGCGGTTATGTGAGTGCACACAGGGATTTGAGATGCCATTATGGGCATGACACCTACAGTACATAGTATCTGTATTAGGAGACGCAGGAAAAGTGGTCACCAGGCCTGGACTGGGCCATTGAGGTCACTGAAGGACTGTGCAACGCACCACTGGATGTCCCACATATTTGCGCTGCACACCAAACATGCAGTGAGAGCATGAAAAAGCCAAACCTAGCACATAGGAACCAGGAAGAGAAGCCCCCTTCCTTCAGCAATGTCCCTCCAGTGCTCTCTGCTGACAAAGCATAGTATCACACTTAGGAGAAATGCTTAAGGTGTCCAGTTCATGATCATGGATCAGGTACTGAAAAGTGAATTTGTAACTGAGAGGCAATGAATTGATTAATGCCCCATCAGAATTAACATTTTTCCTTACCTGGAAAGTGAGTGGAGACATACTTCCTTGATCTATGTGCCAGTGGGCACATTATTGTCTAACTTTCTCAGAAGGTACCACCCTTTGGAAGTCTTGGCTTTATGTGAGGGTCTTCCTCCCACCCCCACACCTCATGTGGACTCAAGGACTCCCTGATTCTATGTGCCATTAAAACTAGAACTACATGGAAACTGGTATCAATACCACCTCATACCAATTGAGTAGTTTCTTAGTCAGCTAATGGCTTACTACTTTTCTTTTTATGTTCTCTCTTCTCTCTTTGTTATAATCACTGGGGAATTCCCCTTTGTGGTTGTGAACTCAGTTATGCCTTACAACCCAAGAGGCACTCCGTTGCCTCCAGCATCTCTATGTGGTCTTAGAGGAAAGGTTTTCAGTCTGTGTTATTTAGGCAGTTTACCAAAACCTGTTCTTGCTCTCTCCTCAGTTTTATTTCTAGACTAGGTGATCTTGAGAACCAAACTAGAAGGTTTTAAACATAAATGAAATGACCCTCACCGCAAATTGCATGATTTTGTTTGAGTATATCAGCACACTGTGGTTGCTAATTCCAGGCAATGAACTAGACCATCCTAGGCTTGGTAGAGTAGCTTGTACAGGGGTTGTCCCATGTGACTTTCATGTGTGCATTTTGAAAAATACTCCAGAGATGAAGTCATGGCAGCAAGAAGGGATTTTAATTTCTACCTGAGGGCCCTGCATACCCTGGTGAGTGTGTAACCAATTTCCATTTCACTAGTTATGTGAAATGTCACTTATCTCCTTCTTAATAACTGGAACCACATTTCTGGTGTATTTCAGTAGTTTATTAGCATAACATATAGGTTGTGCTAGAAATTGGCCTTCTTCTAAGTCTAATTTTGGAGGTAGGTGTTTATTTTACTGGAGGAATTAATGTTCTATAAATTTAAGACTTTCCTTCCCTGAACTCTTGGACATTTTTGCATATACCTAGACTAAATCACCTATCAATTGTATTATGATTTTGGTTTACTTGTCTGTTATTTCCTCCATAGTAGGAGGTCTTTGAAGATGGGATTTTCTTATCTGCCCCAGGGTCTAGCACAACTCCAAAGGAGATGATAATTAAATATCTGTTGAATAAATGCATTTTCTCCTGGATTCATGTAGTGAGGAATAACTCAGCATGGCATGTTTGGGAAACCACTGTACTTTGAAACAAAAGGGACTTGATGGGATTGTAGCTGTGGAGGTAAGCAGAATCCAGATTTTGAAATGTCTTATATACTGTGCTAGGATTTTGGAATTTTCTTAAGGGCATGGGAACCATTCAGGAGTTTCTGTGTGAAGGGAGACATAATCAGATATGCATTTTGGAAAGATTACTCTGTTGGTTTTATGCAGATGATGTCATTATATAAATGGCTCTCGTTAAATATTGGTGGAATGAGAATGGATGTAAGAATGAATTAGGGAGGGGTACCACAACTTCCCACAAGCCAGCCTTCCTATGGTTTTACTGAGACCAGATGCTTACTGAGGTGTTCTGGGATGATCTGTGTCCTCTTCTACCTCATTTCAGGGGTCGAAGCCCTTATCTCTAGAATCTCAGAATGGGACTGTATTTGGAGGTAGGTGTTTTTCAGGAGGTAGTTAAGTTAAAATAAAAGCATTAGGGTGGTCTCTAATCCAATCTAACTCATGTCCTTATAAGAAGAGGAGATTAGGACATGCAGAGGGACACCAGGGGCACCAGTGTGCAGACCATTGGAAGAGGCAGCAAGAAGGTGCTATTTGCCCATCTGCAAGCCAAGGAGAGAGCCTTCAGAGGAAAACAACTCTTACTTATAGGCTGGCCCACTGTGGCCATCTCTACCTACTGCTGTATGTATTAGGGTTGTTGCTGCATAAGTGATGATAAAGAGCTTTTCTCTTTCCGCTGATTGGAAGACTCAAGAGAATTGGTAAAATGCACTAGAAAGGATTTTACATTAGGCATAAAAAGCATTTCCCCATATATAGGAGATGTAGTATTTAAATGTCTGCCTGAAGGTTTCCTTAGTTTAAGGATTGATCAGATTTCAGTAGACCCTGCTTGGCAGTAGAGGAATCCATTAAGTGGCACCGTGAGATACTTTCCAGCTTTCTGGGTCATCATTAATTACTTAAGTTATTTATTCAGCATTTATTAAACATGCAAATATGTGAGGCATTGTACTTTGCATGGAAGCAAATAACCAGACCCCTGCCCTTTAGGTTAATTTAGAGTAACCTAGCTAATTAACTAATTAAGATTAATTAGACACAGTCCTTGTCCTCTGCAAGGTAACAGTCACTGGAGAAGACAGACAGGAAAGCAGATGATTTAAAAATAACACAATCAAGACTATACTAGAGATATCACTTGGGTGCTGTGGGAACACTGTGTACCTGGAGAATAGGAAAAGGCTTCACACAGGTGATATTTAACAGGGTCTTAAAGGGTGTGTAGGAGTTCATCAGGCTGATAAAGGGGAAGGATGGGTATTTTAGGGCATGGTGAAAGCAAGAGGCATGAGGGACCTGGTGTTTCTGGGGATCAGTGAGAACTACACTGGAACAAGCTTTGTGAAAGTGAGATCACAGGGCCATGGGGGATGACACTGGAGAAGTGGCTGCCACCTGAGACTTAGCGGGTAGTTCAAGGTCATTGTTGTCACTCTGGACAGGACTGACTCTTCATTGGATCATCTTTGCCAGCCTAGTGGCAATTTCTAAGATGACCCCAGCAAACATGATGTGGCTTTCCGGTTGCATTCCCTGCTACTTTGTCTCTCTGGTTTGTCTTTTCAGTTTTTCCATTAGTCCCAGAGAGCTACCCGATATCCTGCCAGTTGTCCCATTCAAGGGAGTCAGATTTGGTCTCTGTCCTGGAAATAAGAGCATAATTAAAGATTACTACAAACTTTTTGAATTAAAATAGCTCTCACATTTTTAAAATTTCAACTTTATTGAGGTGTAATTGACAAAATTGTAAGATGTTTAAAGTATATGTCGTAGTGATTTGATGTGTGTACACATTGTGAAAAGATCCCCTCATTTAGTTAATTAACATGTCCATTACCTCACATGCTTATTTTATTTTGTTTTTGGTGAGAATATTTAAGTTCTACTCTCTTAGCAAATTCAATTATACAACGCAGTGTTGTCCACCTATAGTCACCATGTTTTACATTAGATCTTCTCCTATATTAATACCCAAGTAGTTCAATAACACAAAAAGGATCTTTAAGTAGCCTTGGGATATTAATCATTTCAGCTGTTATAATGTCTATAACAATAAAAATAAAGAAATACTCTCATAACTGAAGAGATTATGATCCTAAAAATCCACAGAGATCACATTCTAGTGTACAGCTACCTCTGTTAGCTTGGCCACACACATCACCCCACAGAGGTTCGCTTAAAGATCTCAGACTCCATGTACCTTCTCTTCCACACTTTCTGACATTAAGTCTCCTCCCCTCCCAGCTCCCTGGCCTGGCTGCCTATTGCTCAGGAGTGATCCTCCGAGATGATGCTGTCCACAAGCCTCTTTCTGACAGCATGCTATCCCTCACCTGGGTGTTCTGTACCACTTTCTTGTCTTTCTTTTCTTACCCTCCCACACAGCTTAGAGCCCAGAGCCCATCCCTACAAATGTTTACTTGCCAGTGAACCTCAATGTCCTTTATCCTTGTCGCCCTTACCCTACTTGCATGGTCAACCCCATTGCTGGATGAATTCAATTGTGCTTCTCCACACCTGCTTCGAGGCTCTGAGTGGGGCTGAATGGAAAGCAGCCACTCAACCACAGATCTTTGCTCCATTAGATTAGCTCCCATCCTCACCCGTGTCTTCATTGCTCAGTGTTGGTGGAAACCTCTCCATTTCCTGGTCAACTCTCTCCATGTCACCAGCAAAGACTTCTCAAGCCTCATCTACACTCTTCAGTGGAAGAACACTCTCGCTCCCCTCTCTGACCTTTATTCTCAGCAGAGGACTCCATTTCATTCTTCAGGAGCCGTGCATGGTTAGTGAGCACCTACTCTTAACCAGGCCCTCATCTAGGCTCTGGGGATCCGCGATGGAAAAATAAAGCCCTGACTCATAAGGTTGGTGTTCTAATAGAAGGAGATAGACAATAAACAAATATCCCACATAGAATGCCACTGGCTATGATGATACAAAGAAAAATAAAGTAGGATACAGGGTGGGGAAGAGTGATTTTATTTAAAAGGAGTTGAGAAGATAGCATCTATGCAGGGAGCAAGGTGTGTGTCTGTCTGATGGAAGGAAATGTAAGTAGAGCCTGCATGGTGAACACAAGCTAGGTATGTGGGAAAAATAGAGAGGAGGCCAGGGTGGCTGGAGCAGAGGGAAATAGAGCAGTAGGAGATGAGGTTAGGCTGGTGGGGAGGAGATGATGACCTAGAGTCCAGGAACCACTGTGAAGATTTCGCTTTTCTTGGAATGACAAGGGAGCCGTTGGAGGGCTTCGAACAGAGCGGTGATAAGAGGTGTCTTAGGCTTAAGGAAATCACTCTGGCTGCTGGGGGGAGAGTAGGAGCAGGAGTTTCAGAGATACCAGAATGGCGCTTCCCCTCAGACAGGGCATGTGTATTTTTGGTTGTGGGAAGAAGAGTTGTGGAGCTTTAGTGGCAGCATAGGGAATGGGATGGAAGCAGTGAGGGAAGAAGGGCATCTGTGGATGCCGGGAAGCCTATGGAAACCCAAGAAATACACAGCTCTTGCTTGTTTTACTACCCAGTATGGTATTTCCTTCCTACTTGAGAGAGTCCTTTACCATGGGTGTGTGTGTGGGGGGGGGGGTTTTGCTGAAATGCAGGGCTTAGAGTCCCTTTAAAGAGGTTATTGGCAGCTAGTGAATGGGCTGGGGACCTAGGTTCAGCCAGCTGGATGCTCACACCTGGAGCCTTCAGTTTAAATGGAATGATTCCCAGAACACGTTCCATTACCTGAGAAATTCTTGGTGATGGATGTGGCGAGGTGAGAATCCTGCTGGTGGCAATGGTACCAAAGACAGTGTCTCCAGCAGCGTCTTCCCACTGGTGGGGCGGGGGGACAAGGGGTTCCTGGCTGGGTTTCCTCTCTTGCATGCTGCCCTGCGCAGACCTAGCTTTCCTGGCTTTCTAAGTCCTTAACCAAGTTCTGAGTTCTTAACCAAGAACCCTGCAGATGCGGTGGCCAAGGATTATTTTTTGGCCAAGAATTTTGCAGAGTACTACTTGCTAAAGAAAGTCTGTTCTAATTTGAGCCACCCTGACTCTAAATGTGGGTGAGAGGTGGTCACAAGAACTTATTCAGTATGAAGTTGTATTCAGAGAGGAGGAAAGCAGGGTGAGAACAAAGATAGGAAGAAGCAAAGCTGAGATAAAACAAGTTAAAATGCTTTGTGAGATGAGTTTGAATATCGCCGTGTAAAATCCGGTACATTTTCTTGCAAGTTTTTTGTCTTAAAATTATTTTAACAATTCTTTTGAAGAAAGCTACTGATTAAATTTTAATTCTGTTCTTGAGAGTGCTTAGTTCGATGTTCTGATTATGCAGGGATTGTTTCCTGTGGAAAAGGAGAAGCTGATACACTCTGTGTGTTTTTGCATTTCTTAAGCTCTTCAAAATGCAGGAAGCCTAATTTTGTTATCAGTTAAAACTTCAATTCCAGATAGTCAGCATGGGTAAACCGGTGGCCTGGGAGTCAGGAGTTTTAGCTGTGAAAACTCAGTGTCTCTCTGTTCAGGGAAGGGCTGTGGATGATTTCAAAAGCTCCCTGCAGCCCTAAAAATTTGATTTGACCCAAAACTATCACACATTTTTTAGGATATTTTAAACACGAGGAAAAGTGAAGATAATTCAGGAACAGGCATGAAGGTATTTTTCATATAGCTTTAATAAATCTTAACATTTTGCAATATTTGCTTCAGATCTTTTAGTGTTTTTGTTTTTTAATAACCACGCAATAGAATTCAATAAAAAAGGCTTTTTCTTCCTCTGGTACACAGTTTTATGAGTTTTTTTTTTCATTTACATTGTAATATATACATAACAAAAATTTGCCATTCTTACCATTTTGAAGTGTACCGTTCAGGAGCAATAAGTACATTTCCATTGTTTTGCAACCATCACCATCCCTTCCCAGAACTTTCTTCATCTTCCCAAACTGAAATTCCCTCCCCATTAAGCAGGGATTCCCATTCTCTCCACCTCACAGCCCCTGGAAGCCACCATTCTGCCGTCTTTGTGAATTTCAGCCCTATGAATTTTAGTACATTGGAAAGTGACAGTAAGGACACAGAGAAACCCCATCACCCCTCAAATCTCCCTTTATAACCACAGTGTTCCGTAGCCCCTGGCAACCATTAATCTGCTCTCCACCCCTCTTTTCTCCAATGTCATAAACGGAATCATAAGGATGTGATCTTCTAACACTGGCTTCTTATATCCAGCGTGATGCTTTTGGGGGCTCATCCAAATTTGTGTCTGTTGCTCCCTGTGTACCCCTCTCTAATTCCTCTCCAAAGGCAACCGCGGTCCTTAAGTCAATGTATTTAATTCTTATGAATATTTTTATAGTTTTAGTGTATATGGATTTAGCCACAAAAATGCATACTCCCTGTTTCCTATAATTTAAAATTTAAATAAATGATATCATAATGTACATGCCATGCTGCAAGTTGCTTTTATAACTCTCTGCTACATTGGTGCCATCTTAATGCTGAGTTATGAAATTTCACTGTTATATTCTGTTCAATGACTATGTCACGTATATTGTGGATTCATCCATTTACCAATGAATAGACATTTCTTTCCTGTCTGTCCACCTGTCTCTTTATCCCTCCCTGACCAGCCCTGGTAAGCCTCCCGCCCAGGGCCTCCAGGTCCAAATCACAGATGGTTAGAAATGCTCACTCTGAGGTCATAGTGGGGAAATCCCAGATCTCATCTCTAAGCTGGCTGCTTCCTCGGCTGAGTACCTGGACAGAAGTTGTGTCTGAATCCTCTGACCCTCACCTAAGCCCAAAGTTTCAAAGAGATTTCAATCTTGGTTGTGGCTTACCATGTCTATGGTAGTCTTAAAAAAAAAAAAAAAAAAAAAAAAAAAAAAAAAAAGGAAAAGAGAGAGAATTTTAAAATTAAATCAGAATTTCCAGGGCAGGGATCCCTGGGTGGCTCAGTGGTTTAACATCTGCCTTCGGCCTAGGGCATGATCCTGGGGTCCCAGATCAAGTCCCACATCGAGCTTCCTGCGTGGAGCCTTCTTCTCCCTCTGCCTGTGTCTCTGCCTCTCTCTCTCTGTCTCTGTCTCTCTCTCTCTTTCTGTCTCTCATGAATAAATAACATTAAAAAAAAAAAAAAAAGAATCTCCAGGGCACCTGGGTGACTCAGTTCTTTTAGCATCAGCCTTCGGCTCAGGTCATGATCCTGGGGTCCTGGGATGGAGCCCTGCATCAGTTTCACATCATCATCATCATCATCATCATCATCATCATCAGGCTCCCTGCTCAGCAGAGAGTCTGCTTCTCCCTCCCCCTGTTCTTGCACTCTTGCTTGTTCTTTCTTTCCCAAATAAAAAAATAAAGAATTTCCAGGGCAATGGTACTGTTTTTAAGTCTCTAGGTGATTTATAAATGTAGCCAGAATAACAAACCCCTGATTTAAAAAAACAAAAACAGACAAACAACTCCAGACAGGCAGCTTTTTACAGGCTCCTTTCACCAGCTGGGCTGCAGGCCTCCAGTCCCCACATCCAGCAGTGAGGTTACTCTACCCGCCTCTCAACCCCCCACCTCTTTTTCCCTGGACCGTGCTGGAGCCAAACTCAGCCACCTGATGGTTTCTCTTCTGTTTCTGGGGCACAGGGACATTTATCAAGTTTCCGAGGCTCTTTCTGGTTTACACATTTTCTTGATTTGTATTTTATCACTCTTATATGTTCTATATGGTGAGATGTTGCCTCAGAACATGAACTTCTAGAAATGGCTTCTATCTCAGACTCTTGAAAGCACACGTCACCCGCGGAAGGACTGCTATTGTGACTTCAAAGGAACATATGCTGTCACCTTATAAATAGCTTCCTTTGTGTTTTGCTGTTTTAAAGCGAAAAATTATTGCTTTGTCCCATTTCAAAAGTAAATTATACTTGTGGGAAAATGTTCAAATGCTGTGGAAATGTATGACTTTGAAAGTAAAAGCCTCCCATCATCATTCCCCTGCAGATAGTTTTGAGTATATTTTCCCATACATTTTTATACAAAAATACACATACTAATTTTTTAAAAATGAAAATGGAATTAAATTGATGAACTGAAGGGCCGTTGAGTTTTACTCTTAGTGGAAAACTTTCTGTACTTAGATGCCTACATTATTATTAATGGACATAATGCACTGCAGTTCATTTAGGGATGGCCATTTGCAATGTTTCGATCTTGGCCATCACAGACAATGCTGAAATTAAATGTTCTCATGTGTCCATATCTCCATGCATTTGTGCGAGGTCAAAATATGCTTTATTTCCTTGGAATCCACATTTCCTTTTGAAGCTCTGAGTATATACATTCCTGCCAGGAAGGAAAATCGGCTTGGAGAGGGTGGAGTAGGCCAGTGGCCTGGAAGGCAGTGGACGCATGGTGCTCCCTTGAGATGCTCAGTCCTATTAGAATCAACCTCCTGAGCCTTTAAACTCTCAATGCTGTGCACACTGCAACAGATGTCCTTTGCTTCACCTTCTCCTTAACCTGCCCAGGTACTGAACGTCAGCCTCCAGAAAGTTAACTTGGAAAGGTTTAGTGCCAAGGCTTTCAAACCACAGGGCTGTGACTTATTTGTGGATCACAAATGAGCAATTAAAAAAAATCAGGGACGCCTGGGTGGCTCAGCAGTTGAGCATCTACCTTGGCTCAGGGCATGATCCTCTCTGGTCCTGGGATCGAGTCCTGCATCGGGCTCCCTGCAGGGAGCCTGCTTCTCCCTCTGCCTATGTCTCCGACACTCTCTGTCTCTCATGAATAAACAAAATCTTTTAAAAAAAGAAAAAAATAAAAATAAATCAAACAGAACAGTATAGCAAATATCAGAGCACATTACGTGAAGTTGCTGTGGCAATTTTATTTCAGGGGCGTGTGTATGTAGGTGTGTGTGTTTGTGTGTGTGTGTTGGGTATCGTCTTAACTCAGGTTCCTTGGAAGCAACACCCAAGAAAAGATTGTGGGTGTCTATGATGTCTTTAGGGACTGGTCTCAGAAAAAAGAGAAGGGAGCAGGGAGGGAGCTGGACAGGGCAGGGCAGGAGCTGAGCAGGGCCTGCTCTCATGCCTAATCCCATGGTTTGAATTGTACCAGAGTTGGTGCTGCCTGAGACAAGCTGGTATCCTCCTGAACCCCCAAGTCAGCCAGTCGTTGGCTGTGGGCTGCTCTGAGGAATACAGGGGCGTAACCTCTGAAAAGGCAGCTTCTGCTCAGCCCAGAGTAATTCTCCAGAGAAGGAGGCAATGCTCTTGACAGCTGCAGAATGGGTGCACCAGCCCGCACGGGGTTACCCACAGTGTCCATTTTGTGACATTTTATAAAATGTATTTCTTAGTGTGAGTAATGGGAAAAAAAGTTTGAGAAATGCTGGTGTAGAAGAATTCCGTCCATCAACCCGTGGGAAAGAAAATGAGGCCTCTATTACTCTTCCTCATTTTGTTAGACAAAGGCAAATCCTCCCATGCAGTATTCATTACAAATTCCCCATCAGAGAAAAAAGGCACCACAGAAAGGAAACAAAATGTGGAGGATGTTCTGAATGTTTTAAGCTTAAGCCTTAAGGCCCCAGCAGCCACCTAAGGAGGCTTAGAGCTGTGTTCTCCCACTGGGGGCATACCACCTTTTGAGGTGCGGGGGGTGGTGGAGCTGTCAGGGTGGCCTCAGAACAGTGAAATAAGCATGACATGTGCTCACAAAGCACTCATTTCCCCCAGCTCAAGGTTTTAAAACATTTTTAAGACCTTGGATATAATATGGAACAAAATATAAAATTCATGTGAGCTTTTAAGATAAAGAATAAAATTACTAAGACAGGTGAGATTAGAGCTCACCACTTTGGTCTGTGCTCTGACTCTCAGGCGTTCTTGTTGGTTTGCCTCTGCAGTTAGATACTCAAGGGGCAAATTGTGGAAAACAGCAGTTTCAACACTCTTCCTCTTTCAGGAGGGTGAGGTTAACACGATCCTCCAGACTCCAAGCAGTTTGCTGGGAGCTGACATTTGCCCACAATAGTCTTGGCCACCAATCCTAAACTACCAAAACCATTCAGATAGTCAATGGATGATTATTAAACCAGCAACTGGGGCTGAAATGATGAACAAGATAGACCATCCTGCCCTTATGGACCATTCTGATCAGAGGATTCAGACAAAACCAAATAAATAATGCAAGAGTCATTAGAGCTGCTCATCAAATTTTTGTGGCTTTCTGCCTTTGGGGCACATGTAGTGAGTACAGTGGTAGGGCCTCTTGTAGGGGGCTGGGGACATTGACTAGTTCTGGCCGATGATTCTGACTAGAAGTGTTGTGTGCCCCTTCTGGGCTGAGCAGCTCATGTGATGCTCCCTGGAGCTCTCTGTCCTCTGACACAATGACCAGTGAAGTGTCCATATGGTGGCCGCCCCATCAGCCGGGCCCCTGAGCCAAGCCTCCCAGCTGCCCCCTAACATATGTGTAGAATGAAAAAGCAATACACCTTTGTTGTTTTAGGCTCCCGAGATTTGGGGAGTTTTATTACTGCACTATAATCTAAACTATCCTGACTCGTACAAAACAATAAAACAATATTATAAATTGTGATAACTGCTGTGAATAAAGGAATAAATTGCTAATACAACATGATAGCGGCCTATAGGTCAGGGGGTGTTTCTATGAAGATAGGAAATTCAAGCAGGCATCTATTAGATCAAGGTAATGCAGACTGCCACAATTGTTTTGCTATATTGCCAAGAATGGCAAAGTAGCCCTGGAATCACAGAGTCAGAAAAGTTAGGAAAGTGGGGGTGCAGATTTGCCCAAGGTCCCATGGCTAATTGATGGCAGAGCTGGTGCTCTAGCTTCAGTGTGTGGACTTAGCTCTACATCCTCTCTAGTAGGGCTGCTACTAAGGGAGGCAAGGGAAGGGTCTAGGGTAAAACACTGAAGGAGACCACCCCCTGGGGCCTCCTTTAAGTTTGCACAATCCTGAGAATGCTTGCCCTAAGGGGCCCACTCTTAAGGAGGAACTCATTCCCAGGATCATGCAAGTGCAGAGTTGACACCTGGAAATCAGTGCCTCCTTTAATGTTACACCGGGAGCGCCTCCTCCTCTGACCCTGGTCCCAGCTGGGCTCTACACCACTGTGCTTGGTAGGGATGGCTTGTATGCACTTGGCATTCAGGTAGCTGAGGGTGTGTCCCTGGCATTCTGGGTGTGTCTCCTGATGTGATCTGAAACGGCACAACACTCCTTGGGACCACTTGACGGAGAACATGGCATTTGAATATGGGAAAGCACAGGGTTTTCAGGCTGCCCAAAACTGGCTTCTTCCCAGAGTCTGTGGTGGGTAACCAAGCAAAGAGACCAGAAAGTGAGATTTCTGGAGTTTGGGAGGGGCTACTGGCTGGATGGGGCCATTTTCCCCCTCAGTGCAGAAAAAAGCCTTTCTTCCACTCTGAAAAGGACCATTCCAAATGCAGAAAAGGAATGAAATGAAGTGCATTCTCTGTGAGGAGTTAATGATTTCTTTTCCTGAGAGCAGATTGGGGATGGGGAAGAGGAGGGAGAAGCTAGCTAGCTGCTGACAGCTCCTCTGTGGGAACCAGCTCCATTGGCATCACCTGCTTGGCTCGATTATCCCCATTTTACAGAGAAAGGAACCATCCATTAGTCGAAGGCGTTTGCCTATTTGAACACAAGTCTGTCTAACTCTTATCCACTTGAGGACAAGGGGTAACAGAAAGGGCAAAGTGTGGTGGCTGGAAGTGCTGATCTGGCGGAGAGGACAGATAACAGAATAGAAACAAAGCCACCTACTTTACAAAGCTAACTCTCAACCCAGGCCACCAGATTTTGTGTAAAATTTCACGAATCCACCACCTTCTGGATCATTGTTCTCAGGCAATTTCTAACTAGATTGCTGAGCAAGTGGGTGCGCATTCAACAAAAAACAAAATGTGTACAGAACCTCAGGGGGCACAGAGATCTCTGTTTTGCCACATCCTATGTTTTTGCTTCACCAAGGTAAGATTTACAAACCATGGAATTTGCTTGTAGTTAGAATATGGTTGATGATTGTTAGTAGATGTATCCAGTTTTGAAGCCATTATCACTTCCATCACCTCCAGAGTTCTCGTTGTGCCTACTTATGATCACCTTCCTTTCCGAACCCCAGTGCCAGGCAGGCACTGTCTGTGTCTATGGTTTTACTGTTGCTAGAGCTTTCATACCATGTGATCCGAAGACAGGTAGCCTTTTGTGTTTGGTCCTCTCACACAGCATACAGTGTTTGAGATTTAACCATAATATTGCTTGTATCAGTATTATTTTTTTTTATATTGCTGAATTCCAATCCATTGCATGAATATACCACATTATGTTCATCCATTTACCAGATGATGGACATTGGCTTGTTTCCAGTGTTGGGGTGTTGCTAGAATAGACACATACAAGTGTCTGTGTTGACATATGTTTTCATTTCTTTGGTGTACATCTAGGAGTGGAGGTGCTGGGTTGTATGGTAGGTGGATGATTAGCTTTTTAAGAAACCACCATTTTGCCCAAAGGGGCTATGACCATTTTACATACCCACTAGGATCATCCGACTTCTTGGTTATAGCCATTTTAGTGGAGATATCTAGGATAGTATCTCATTCACCAGTTATCAGTTATACAAATTATCAGTTATATAAGTCACAAACGTTTTCTCTCAGTCTTTCACTTACATTTTAATTTTCTTAATAGTATAATTTAAGAAAAGTAGTTTTTAAATTTTGAAGAAGTCCAATATTTTAATTGTTTTCTTTTATGGATCACGCTTTTGGTGCCATATCTGAGAGATCTTTGTTGAATTCTAGGTCATAAAGGTTTTCTTCTGGGCAGCCTGGGTGGCTCAGCTGTTTAGTGTCACCTTTGGCCCAGGGCCCGATACTGGGGACCCAGGATTGAGTCTCATGTCGGGCTCCATGCATGGAGCCTGCTTCTCCCTCTGCCTGTGTCTCTGCCTCTCTCTCTCTCTCTTTCTCTGTGTCTCTCATGAATAAATAAATAAAATCTTAAAATAAAATAAAGGTTTTCTTCTTGGGGTTTTACCGTTTTAGCTCTTACATTTAGTTCTGTTGTGCATTTTGAGTTAATTTTGTGCAGCCACATCTTTGAACCCTTCTCTCTACAGATGGGGAGACAAAAGCAAAGGGGCTTAATTTAAGTTCTAAAGCAAACTAATGACAGAGCTAATATAGATTGTGAAGGTCCCTTCCAGACCAAGTGTTTGTTTTGACAGAGTTCAGGTAATTCCATACCTTCTAGGTTCGATGCTGCGTGGTTTTGGCCCCTAACATCATTCATTGAAAAGGCCTTCTTAAAGTCTGAGCCAGGTGTTTCTTATCAGCTCATGTGCACTGTGTCGGTTCCTCAACTCAGTAGAAGCACAATTGCTTAGCATCATTGTCTATACACTTGGAGCCAGCTGAGCCCATCCCATCTATATTTCTTCTAGCTAAATAGCTTTGGCTTTTTTTCCTCCCAGGGACTGTTTCTGCCCCTCCCAGGCCTTGCCCTGCTTCTCTGCACTAATCTCCTGTACGTGGCACTTGCCACTTGGTATTGAACATTACAGCTCTGAAAGCAAGGGCAGGCTGGGAACATGTAGTTGGGTGGATTTCCCAGAGGATGCTGGAGAGAAAACAGCTGCCAACTTCCATTCCGATTTGTCAAGCAAGACAGCTGGAATTGTTAGGCCTTTCAATTTCCTGAGATCACTTGGGTAGAGGGAAGATGAGGGCAGAAGGACCTATGAGGAGAGGTTGGACCAAGGGACTTGAGAATCATACTTGTCACTCAAACACACAGCTGACAGTTTATCCTCTCATAGTTTGGGTCCAGCTATGACATCTGTTCTTTTACCTGGTCCTAGAAAAATCATATCAGCAACTATCCACCTCTTGATGAAGCAAGTTTTTAAACTGTAATAGTTGAACAGCAGAGAGCTGGGAGCAAAGGAGATGTCCATTTCCCTAAGAATGGGGAAGGCACATCCCACACAGGAATGCTACAGTTCTGCAGCAGGTAGACACAACAAGCCAGATGTGCATACACACAAGAGTGTGGAAAGACATTAAATCTGTAGAGTTGAGTACAGAAGAGGAAAAAGAGTAAGATCTAGAGCATAACATAAATAATATTAGTCAAAACCATATATGCCCTTCAAAGTGACCATCCATACTCTACAAGTATACGTACGTGTATCAGGCCATATATTCAGTACATAAGAGCGGATGTCTGGTGTGGGGAGGGAAATTGGAGGGAGTTCTGTGTTAGTTTCCTGTGGCTGTTGGAACCAATTTATACAAACTGGGTAGTGTGGAGCAATATCCGTGTATTCTCTCACTGTTCAGGAGACCAGAAATCTAAAATCAGTATCATCGTGCTAGAAGCAAGTTGCCAGCTCCTCTGGAGGCTCTAGGGGAGAATCCACCTAGCCTCTTCCAGCTTCTGGGGGCTACTGGCACTCCTTGCCTTGTGATTACATCACTCCAGTCTTGAATGGCCAGCATCTTCAAGCCTTTCTGCTTCATTGTCACAGCACCTTGTGTGTGTCAGGTCTCCGTGTGTCAGGTCTCCCTCTGCAACCCTCTCGTGAGGGCCCAGCCAGATGATCTGGGATATAATCTCCCCATTTTAAACTCCTTAATCCCATCTGCAAAGACCACTTCCCCCCACCCTCCTTTGCCATGTAAGATGGCATTCACAGGTTTCAGGGATCCAGAGGTGGATATCTTCCGGGCAACCATTTGTTCAGCCTATGATAGGGTCCTTTACTCTTTTTCCTTCACACTTCTCACTCAATCTCTAGAAAATCATGTTGACTCAACTTTCAAAGCATCTAGAATTGACCCACTTTTACTACCTTCATGGCTCCCCAGCCAGCCTAGCTGAAGCCACCACCTCTCCTCACTGGTCCCTTGGCTTACCTCCTTGTTTCTTTATGATATGCTGTCTACATAGCGGGCAGGTATCTTTTTAAAACTTATTCAGATCATGGTACTCTTTTGTGTCTCATTTTTTTACTCTGCTTTATTTTCTCTTCATAACGTTTATTCACCAGTTGCCATATATTTATTGTTTCCTCATTTGTCAATTTCCATGACTAGAAATCAGCTCTGCAAGAGCAAAGATTTTGACTGTTTTATTCCCAGCAGGAAAAAATAGTGCCTAACACATTGTAGACGCTCTAAATAGTCAAATGAATGATCAAAGGGGAACAAAGTAAATATAAAAAGAGAGGGGGTTTGCATAGACTCTAGTGAAGGTGTGTCATAAACTAAGGAGCAAAATTTACTCATCTGCCGTTCTATTGTCCCAAAGACAATTTATCTAGAGCCCTGAGGTTACATAGCAGTGTGGATGGCTTTACTTTCAGGCCATACCTAAGCCCTAGGCTCAGTTAGTGGACTCATCTCATGAGCCACTCCTCCGGGCCTGACCATCCAGGGCAGTGTGGCTGCACAAAGCAAATGTGGACTTTGAGGATAGACTGACTTGGAAGACCCAGGTAGATGATTTTGGGCAAGTTGCTGAAACTTTCTGAGTCTCAATTTTCTAATCTCCTAAGTGAGGATTATAATTCCTATCCGGCAGGATTATTCTGAGAGTAGAAATAATGTAGCTAAACTACTTGTCATCCTGTTTTATATCCAGGTGGCTCTTCATTCCATCCACCTTTGACATCCATGGCTTTATGGTGATACTATTGACTGGAGGCCACAGGATGAATTCCGCAAAACAACCCTCATTACTTTATGTAATGATTTTCCCATAGCAAAACATTGTTCTTTGTATATTATGTTATTGGCCAATATAAAGGTTGATTAGTGATCAAGTCAAGCATCTCAGTATCTGCAAAGGCATGTCTATTCTACCCACTATGAGAAGGGCTCCCTTCCTCAGTACTTTGGTAGTGCCACCGGTTCACCTCTGGCATAGCCCTTATCACCCTCTATTGTAATGGCCTGCAGAATTGTGTCTGTCCCACACCAGAACGTGTTGTGGAAAGATACTGTGTCTTAGTCATTCATCTTTGTACATTGACTATTTGATGGGTAAATGATATGCATAAAATATATTTTCTATCATGAGTACAATCCAATTCATTTTCATTTCAATTCAATTCCACAAACATTACTTGATGTATCATTCTGGGGATCGTTCTAAAGATTGTGGGACAGAACCTCCAGTCTTCTGCTGGGGCTGGGAAGGAGCAATTGCAAGGCTGATAAGGAAGGAGACAAGATCTAGGGCTCTAACTTCTCCTTGAAAACACTTTCACCAATCCTTCTGTTTTTAACCTCGGCTTTATCCCTACTTTCTGGTCCTTTTGAGGGTTCTGCATGATAAATTGGGCTGCTTCTTGTCTTCACAATAATGGCTTATGATGCCACTTTCTCAGGTCAGGTACCACTTGTCCATTTGTTTTCTAGTTTCAGAAAACACATTATTCTTTTTTCCTCTTCTCTGTGTTTTGTTCTTGTGAGATCATGCTCACTTCTGCTCCCATCCTTTTAGCAGAATTTAAGTAGAAAAGACAAGTGTGTTTGTTTAGAGTGCATCTGTATTCTTCTCTTGTTGCTACATAACAAATTAACACAAATTCAGTGAGTTAGAGAAAATTTGTTATCTTACCATTCTGAGGGGTAGAAGTGCAACATCATCAGTCCTAGTAGGCTAAGACGCTGGCTGGGCTGCATTTCTTTTTGGAGGCTTTGGGTGTGAGACTGCTTTCTTGCCCTTTCCAGCTTCTTGAAGTTGCCCACATTCCTTGGACTGTGGCCCCTTCCTCCATCTTCAAAGTCAGCAACAGTAGATTAAACTCTTCCACATGGCAGCATGAATACCCACTCTTCCACCGTTAAAGACTCTTATGATTACATTAAGCCCATTTGGATAATCCAGAATAATTTCCCTATTTGAAAGTTAGCAGATTAGCAATTCCATCTGAAACTGTAATTCCTTTTCTTGGGCAAGGTAAACATAGTCACAGTTTCCAGAGATCAGGGCATGGGCATTTGGTGGGTCATTATTCTGCCTATGTCAGCATCACTCTCTAAAACTTAGAAATTCAAAATTGAGGGACCCCTGGAGGGCTCAGTGGTTGAGCATTTGTCTTTGGCTCAGGTTGTGATCCTGAGGTCCTGAGATTGAGTTCCACATCAGGTTCCTGCAGGGAGCCTGCTTCTCCCTCAGCCTATGTCTCTACCTCCCTCTCTGTGTCTCTCATGAATAAAAAAATAAAATCTTTAAAAAAATTCAAAATTGAGTTTGCCACCACCTTCTATAAAGACTTAACATGACTTCAGATTTCAAAGAAACTTAAACTTTTCATACAATCCATACTTCTTGCATGTTTTGTAGGAGTTTCCAAAGATGTGTAGAAAATGAGCAATACTTGCTCTAAAGTCATTTCATTTCTGCAACGAAGTAGTGGAAAAGCTTTTGTTTGAAGAACTTAAAGTAACCGTGGTCGGTTGAATAGTGTCTCTGCAAAACATATTGTCTGAATCCTAACCCCTGGTACCTATGAATATGAACCTATTGGGACATGGGGTCTTGGCAAATGTAATTAAGTTAAGGATCCCAAGACGAGATCATCCTGGATTTAGAGTGATCTTTAAATCCAAAGACTGATGTTTTGTAAGAAAAAGAAGAATGAAATTTGAGTCACAGAGACATACAGGGAAAGGCCATATAAAGATGAAGGCAGAGATTGGAGGTCATCCAGAGTCCAAGGAACACCAGGATTGCCAGCAATCACCAAAAGCTGGGAGACACTTGAAAAATACTATCCCTTGGAGCCTCTACAAGGAACCCACCCTGCTGACTGACTCCTTGGTTTTGAACTTCTGGCCTTCACCATTAGATGAGAATGAGTTTCTGGGGTTTTATTTAAGCCACCCCCTTTCTGGTACATTGTAGTGGCAGCCCTAGGAAATAAATACAGTAAACCTTTAGCCAGCTTCTTTTTCCAAGTAGTAAAATCACAGATTGCATTAATTACATTTTACTCAGAGGCCATTTGTTCACTGTTAGGACTATCTCTGTGACATTCAAAAGGTTGTAGACCATGTCTATAAAGGCAAAATCAAGTGGAGATGGGAATTACAGTGGCCCCTTCTTATCTGTAAGGGGTATGTTCCAAGACCCCCAGGGGATCCCTGAAACTGCAGATAGTAGTGAGCCCCATATACATTATGTTTTCCCCTATATATACATACCTACGATAAAGTATAACTCATAAATTAGGCACAGTAAGAAAGGAACAACAACAATAATAAAATAGAACAGTTGTAAGAACATACTGTAATAAAAGTTATGTGAATGTGGTCTCTTTCTCTCAAAATATCTTATTGTGCTTTACTTATCCTTCTTCTGGTAAGAAGATAAAATGCCTACGTGATGATGTGAAGTGAGGGGAATGATGTAGGTGCTGTGATGTAGCTTTATGCCACTACTGACCTTCTGACAAGATTTCAGGAGGATGATCATCGGGATGCCTGGGTGCTCAGCGGTTGAGCGCCTGTCTTTGGCCCGGGGCGTGATCCCCGGGTCCTGGGATCAAGTCCGACATCAGGCTTCCTGCATGGAGCCTGCTTCTCCCTCTGCCTGTGTCTCTGCCTTTCTCTCTCTCTCTGTCTCTCATGAATAGATGAATAAAATCTTAAAAAAAAAAAAAAAACAGAAGGAGGATCATCTGCTTCCAGGCAGACGCTGACGGAGGGTAATTAAACCCACTGAGAGTGAAACTACATAGGTAAGCGAGCCAGGAGGGGGGCACTGTAGTCTTCTGGTAATAAAATCTAGTATTTACTGAGCCAAGTTCTGTGTTAAATGTTACAGTCATTATTTTATGTAATCTTCATAATATCTCTATGAGGGAGATACTATCATGATCTTTTTTATATGCTTGGAAACTGTAGCAGAGAGAGGTAAAACAGCTGAGAACATATTCTTTTTGGGGGGTAGGGGAGGAGCAGAGGGAGAGGGAGAGAATCTCAAGCAGGTTCCATGCCCACCATGTGAGCTGACTTGTGGCTCCATCTCACAACTCTGAGATCACCACCTGAGCTTAAATCGAGAGTTGGATGCTTAACACACTAAGCCATCCAGGCATCCCAAGAGAAAACATTCTAATCAAGGTCTTTCAAAATGCTAAACAGTTATGCTTGAAGAATCTGATTTATTTTATTTTATTTTATTTTATTTATTTTATTTTTATTTTATTTATTTTATTTTATTTTATTTTATTTTATTTTATTTTATTTTATTTTATTTTATTTTATATTAAAGAGAGAGAGAGAGAGAGAGCACAGGAGAGCAGCGGGCAGAGGGAGAAACAGGCTCTCTGCTGAGCAGAAAGCCCAACATGGGGCTCGTTCCCAGGACCCAGAGATCAGGACCTGAGCCGAGGTGGATGCTTAACCCACTGAGCCATTCAGGCACCCCCAGCCTAAAAGTTTAAAAATGATTATGAGTTCAATAAATCCGGAATAAATCGAGAATCATCCTTCATATTCGTATCATACCCAAAGGCTTTCTCTCAAGAGAAGCTGCTAAAGAGTCAAGTCATTTAAAACATGTTACAGGCTACTGCATAGATCTTACTGATACTCATTTGATTAAGAAAATATTATCTTTCCCCACAGTTAGGCTTTTATCAGAGATGGGAAAGATAACCTAACTGCCAGGTCAGAGATTCAGAGAATTCATTACCAAGACAAATAGGGAAAAGGGGGAACTCTGAAAGTCTCTTCAGGACTTACTGGGGTTGGCAGGGCAATCATTCGTTTTGGTGTCTTCACACATCCTGTTCCGTTCAGGAAATAAAGATAATTTTGTAAGCCTGATGCATAGTAGGTCATCCAGTGGGTGATTTTCATGGTAAACACCGTGATCATCTTCACTTTAGTGCAAGCTGGTTTAAGCAAAGTTAGAGCCGGAGCTTTAGTGGGTGGGTGGCTATAACTTCAATGCCAGGGTCACTGGTGCATTACAATTTGAGTAGAAGATAAGCTCACATTTCTTTTATCTTCTACTATTGAGATTATGTCTGTTTTTGCTCCCAGGATCCCCCATTCCAGCGATAAAAGCCTCAGGGCTTATTCATTCTATGATAGTAATCTTGGTTATAACCTCATTGTAGAAAGAAAACCAACAATTTGGATCCTCCCATCTTGTCCTCTGCTGCCACATGCTGCTCTTGTCACAGCTCAGGGCAACAGCTGTTCTAGAGCTGGCCTTGACTGCTCTGGTCACAGGAGATTGGGAGCTCAGAGCTGGGGGCTGGGCCATGCCTACTCTATTATCGATGTCGCTGCCATGGTGGTGTCATGTTTGGAGGTAAACATGATGTTGTGGGATATGGGGGAAGTCTTGGGGTACTCCTTGCTCAGATATGTGCCCTAGACGCCTTCCCCCTCAGTTTCAGAATTGCTCCCTACAGCCTAGAAATCCTTCCTCCTCCCCTGCCAAGGACTGCCTCTGGGCTGGCCTCTTGGGTTGACACTGGCACTTTTCCCCAGGGTATCGGTTGGTCAGAATAGTCCAAGGTTTAGGATGTGTGCTGACATCAGGCCAGTGGTAGAAAATAAAATTGGATGGGCAGGGTACACGCAGACTATGATGTATCGGGGATGCTTGGCCAAGGGCTCCTGTGAAGGTTTTGAGTTCGAAGGGAAATCCCACCCGACTCTGGCCTGAAATCCCCCCTCCACTTCCAGCCACCATACTCTGTGTCTCAAAGATGTAGATTTTCCAGTAGCTTCCCAGGGGACTGGAGGCAGGAAAGTGGAGAGGCGAGCTGCTGTGCCCACACCCCCTGACCCATGCTGGGGAGCCTTCCCTGGGGCCTGTTCCTTACAGTCACTCTTCCTCTCTGTGACCCTCTGAGTAAGCTGGGAGGCAGGGACATCTCTACAAGATGATGATGTCTGAGACTCTCATTTAGGGAGTCTGTGGCTGGCGGCCTCTTCTCACTTCTCTTCTGTCCTTCTTTAGCCACTCTTCTTTTTTTTTTTTAATTTTTATTTATTTATGATAGTCACACAGAGAGAGAGAGAGGCAGAGACACAGGCAGAGGGAGAAGCAGGCTCCATGCACCGGGAGCCCGACGTGGGACTCGATCCCGGGTCTCCCGGTTCACGCCCTGGGCCAAAGGCAGGCGCCAAACCGCTGCGCCACCCAGGGTTCCCTTTAGCCACTCTTCTAAACCAGGCCCTGGATCCGGTAAAGAAGGAGTTTAGAAGGAGTCCTGCATTAAGAACTTCCTTTCTGGGGATCCCTGGATGGCTCAGCAGTTTAGTGCCTGCCTTTGGCCCAGGGTGTGATCCTGGAGTCCCGGGATTGAGTCCCATAATCGGGCTCCCTGCGTGGAGCCTGCTTCTCCCTCTGCCTGTGTCTCTGCCTCTCTCTCTCTCTGTGTATTTCATGAATAAATAAAATCTTAAAAAAAAAAAAGAACTTCTTTTCCTTTCAAGTGTCATGACAGCAGAGTGTGATGCAAAATGAGCACCAGGCTGGGGGGTCAGAACCCCTGCTCTGGGGCTGGGCAACAGAGCCCTCATCCAGTGGCCCTCACCCAGGTTCAGCTCGCTCATCTGTAAAATAAAGGAGCTGGTCAGGATCACTCCCAGAAGTACGTGCAACTCTAATATTCGATGATTCTGGGTTTTGTAACCCTAACTTACTCGTTTTCTGTTATTTTCTGAAAACTTGACATCCTGGCTGCCGTTCCCTCTCCTCTCTGTTCACTGATGGTACAGGATGGCATTTTAATCACCCTGGCAATGACATATTTTAGATCAAATTTTATCCCAGTGAATCTGCAGAGCGACAGAAGCACAAATTTGATGTAAGTTATAATTTTTAAAGTGCCTCTTCCCTCCTTCCCTCTTATTTGCCTCTATCATTCATGAGTGTGCGTTTCCACCCGTCTCAGGCATATTTGTTTGCTTAAGGTGCCAAGGATTCAGAGAAACAGCATGTCTGAGATCGCTGGACTCTTCTGGGACTGGACTATCACTCTGTTGGCTGCTTCAGAGAGGGGTCCCTGCCCAGATCTTGACAACCTCTCTTCTCATTTCTTGGGTCCGAGATCTCTTGGGAGCTGGCTCTACCACAAACCAGCTGTGCCTCACTTTCCTCACGTGTAAAGTGGGGATTATAATAGTATTTACCTCATTGGGTTGTCAGAGGCTTCCTAGTTCTGAATCGTTCGAAGTACTTGTCCAAAATCCAGATTCCTGGGCCCCAGCTCAATCCTACTCACTTGGCATCTCTGGAGCCAGGGCCCAGAATCTGTGCTTTGAGCAGCTCTCCCAACCAACTTCTCTATGCGACAGCATGAGAACATATGCCTTACACACCTGACGCTTCCCAGCACACGCGATGTCGTCACCCGCACCCGCTGGCCTAAACATCCCCAGGGCTCTGAGAGGCAAGCAGGGTGGCTTCTCTACCTTTCTATACACAGGAACCTGCTGTCCAAGGTCACACGGTGTCCCCAGACCCCAACACCCAACATCCGCTTCCCTCTCGCCTCCTATTGCGGAGAAGGATGCTAGCTAGCATGCAGCCCGTCCCGGAATTTGGCTTGACTTCTTTTCATTTCTTTGTGTTTGCTGGGTGAGTTTCCTCGCTCCTGTTTGGCAGATAGCCATCATCTTCCTTTATAAATGCTTTTATCTGTGGCTCCTTTTATCTTATCAGACTCCCAGTATGTCTTCGTCTTTCTGCTCCTAAAGATAATTCCCGCTTTGCTATATGTCATAAGTGTCATCCCAGTCATAGCTCAAAATAACAAATAGGGTTGTTTCCAGTGAGGAGAGAAAGCTGGCAGGGCTCTCTGCTCAGAGACAGTGAAGGTCCTGAGCTTTCACCTGTCTGCTCCTGCCATGCCCTTCAAAGCCCTTGCCCGTACACTCGGAGAGAGGCAGAGGACCTGTGTCGCCTGACAATTTAGGGGGATGATTTTGAGTGCCTCGGTGAACTGAAGAAATGAATCAGGTGAAAGTGGGGTCCTCAGTCTGAACAAGTGGAAGCAGTATCTCGGGGAGACAGAGATACTGCACTTACTGAGAGGTGCGAGATATGCCAGGATCAGAGTGAGGGGTACAGTCACCCCATCAGAAATATATTTTCAGATGCTCTGGGATTCAGACTGGTTATAAAAACCACAAAATCTCTCCACGAGGGTTTGTGGCCAAAGTTACCCCAATATTGTCCATTTAACATGGCCCTCCTTCATGCTTTGAGGCTTTGGTACCTAGGATGGCCCCCTAGGATGGCCTAGAACCTTGACCTTTCCTCTCTCCCAGGCTTTACAGCCCCCTCCCAGGGCCTCCTTGGGCCAACTCTTGCCTCTGGCTTCATTTCAAGTGCCGTCCATCGTGCGGCCAGACGTGCCATCTCTGCTGGGGTAGCTTCTAGAAAGGGTGTCTTCATGGACTACCCGGGCTTCCCTTAGCTGCGGCTCCTTAGCGGCACCACCATTCTAGCTGGTGGCCCTTTCTAGCTCCCCTAAACCTGAGTCACCACTCTGCCCGCAGGCAGCCCTGTCCCCCTCCTCCAGAGCATGCCCCATTGGGGAGGGCGCAGCTGGGACCAGCGTCCAGAACTCTGCTGTCACTGTGCACACACTGGCATTGGTATATGTCGCCGCTCCGTGGAACCGAACCTGCCCAGACAGATGAGCTGGGATGCTTGTTAAAATCCACATTCAGGCTTGTGTGCTGGGATGGCTTGGGGACTGGGAATATGTTTTTCACAGGTTCCCAGCTGACAGGGCACAGCTGAGGTCACGAGAGACCCAAGGCTTAGCTGTCATGTCCTGAAGCTTCCCTAGAGGAATCCAGTGCTCCGCAAGCACGAGGGAGGGCCACGGGGCCTGGTGCCTGCCTTGACGTTTGTGACTGGCCTGCACAGGGCCCATCCCCTGGGTGTCAGCAGCTGCAGCTTCATCTTTCTTTCCCACCATAAAGTAAATGGTACAGAAACACTCTCCCGCTCCCAGGTAAAAACTCCAGAAGGCCCACAGTCTCCCACTCACTCTCACTTACATGGTCACTGGTAGTCACAGAGCACTGTCTCAGTTCACTTATGGCCACTCTAAGAGATAAACTAAAACTCTGAAATGAACCTTATGGCAAATCTTTGCCCCTTTTTGGTACGCCTGAGTAGCTCAGTGATTGAGCATCTACCTTTGGCTCAGGGCATGATCCCGGGGTCCCGGGATCGAGTCCTGCATCAGGCTCCCCACAAGGAGCCTGCTTCTCCCTCTGCCTGTGTCTCTGCTTCTCTCTGTGTGTCTCTCATGAATAAATAAATAAAATCTTTAAAAAATTTTGCCTCTTCCCTGTCCCTCCCCTCCCATTTCAGTTTTGTTAGGCAATCTGTGACTCTTCCAGGCTCAGGGAGGAGGGAAGAGGGAATGGGAAATGAAGTGCTGGCCAGGGCCAGACACTGGCCCCAGGCTTTCTGGTTCAGTAGATATCAAACACTACTTTTCCAGTGAAGTGGTTCCAGGGCGCCTCCATGATTCCCATGACTGAGCTCTCCTGCAGATCCCTCAGTGTGGTAGGTGCATCTCCATTCCTGGTGCTTGCTGGTGATGCTTCCTCTGCAGGAATCCTGAGTCCACATCCTGCTTCTTGCTGTTGAGCTTGCTCCATCCCTGTCGCTAGTCCTATTGGTCGGGACCCAGGACAATCCCACTACCTATTTAACCCACCCTCAGATTCTGTAAGTGAGAGGAACCCAGGGCAATCATCTTGGTTCTCTGCTTGGTTCTCTCTTTCTGAGGCACAAGTTAGTGGGCAGTCCTCCCTATCTAGCTGCAGGGTGCACATATCAAAGCTCTCTGGGGGACCTATGGTGGCCATCATTGGATTTGAGGTACAGGAGGAGGTGCAGATACATGGCATAGTTGCATCTCAAGGAATTTTTAATTTAATTTAATTTAATTTAATTTAATTTAATTTAATTTAATGTAATTTAATGTAATTTAATTTAATTTTATGTAGGCTCCACACCCAACGTGGGGCTTGAACTCACGGCCCCGAGATCAAGAGTTGCATACTCTATGGACTGAGCCAGCCAGATGCCCCACCTAAGGAAATTTCTTGACAATTCTCTTTCCTTCACACTTGATCACTCCTTATCCTCGATCTGGCTCAGAGGTCCAGGAATACTTCAGTCGAGGTCCAGTCAAGGAGGTAGAACCCTTATGAGCATTATGTAATTAGGAGTATATTCCAGCAATGAGACCATACAATTGTGGGAGGTGCTGGGGAAGTAAAGGTTAGAAAAGAAGAGGAAGGTTGGAGAACGTTCATGAAGTAGCACTGGCACAGGCAAATGCTCAGAGCTCACAGGGACAACTGGATATCGGTGTTCCAGGTGTGGAATAGGACGGTGAAGGGGCAGGTGCAAGGCTGTGCAAGGTTGTCTAGTTATCACTGCCGCTCCTTCGGGGTTCGCAGCAAAGCACTTGAGGTGGGCCTGGGGTCACTGCTGATTGGCGGGTCAGCAGCTGGGAAGAAGAGCCGAGGGAAGGGCTGCCGCTTCACTTCTACCTCCCAAATCCCACACAAATTGCAACTGATAAACTCAAATCTGGAACTTTCCAGCGGAAAAGAGTTGACACTAGAACAGTCCAACACAAGGAGTGATGATGCTGGTGTACTCTTCTTTTTTAAATCTATACTTTGCATTTTCTCACATCTGGTATATCTTGGTGACTAGTAGAAACTTCCAATTTTAACATCCTATTATCCATTCTATGATTCCTCCCTTCCATTTGGCACACGGAAGTGCATCCCTCAAAGAAGCAAAAAGCACAAGCCAACAATACGCCATTTACAACTTGCTCTTGAGGGAACCAGCCAACAGCTGTTCTCTGGCCTCCGGCTACTTTTGAAAATGCAGTCAGTGGTGGGAAAAGGTCGTGTGGGAAAGAAGCATATTTGTGACACGCTCAAGCTGGTGACTGGGACTTTAGTCATCGGTTTCAGATGCCACAAAAGAAAACTCATGGAAATAACTCTTGCTCACAGGGGTCGTTGGTTATATTTTCCACGTTAGAAAGTTTAAGGCAAGATTTGCAGATCTGTATGCATCACTTGCCCCACACGAAGATGGGTAGCAGCTGCGAGGGCTGTTGCAGTCCATTAATTGTTGTGCCTGCCTATGGTCGGCTAGAAAGCAGTGGAGGGGAAAAATGCTGGAAATTGCTTTTAAAAACGTGCAGGCTGTGCCTTCGGCCCAGGTCGTGATCCTGGGGTCCTGGGATTGAGTCTCCAGTCAGGCTCCCCAGAGGGGCCTGCTTCTCCCTCTGCCTGTGTCTCTGCCTCCTTCTCTGTGTCTCTTAGGAATAAATAAGTAAAATCTTACAAAAAAAAAAAGTCAATAATAATAGCCAACACATATTGAGCACTTACCATTGTGCCAAGACTATGGTAAGTTCGTGATGTGTAGTAGCTCTTAGCTTTCTCCGATTGCCTGCGTAAACGGGGCACCTGCCTGTCCGGTTATGGAGATGCAGGAGCGAGGGCACAGAGAGCTTGGGAGACACGTCCGGGCGGCAGTGAGGGCAGGCTGGCTTAGGCCGGAACCGAAAGCATTAACTTTGAGTTCAGACCATGGCATGCTCCATGTTTGGCTCTGGACAAGGCGATGAACATAAATGGGTTGTAGTGGGGATCCCTGGGTGGCTTGGCAGTTTAGCGCCTGCCTTTGGCCCAGGGCGCGATCCTGGAGGCCCGGGGTCGAGTCCCACATCCAGCTCTCTGCATGGAGCCTGCTTCTCCCTCTGCCTGTGCCACTGCCTCTCTCTCTCTCTCTATGTCTATCATGAATAAATAAAAATAAAAAGAAAATAAAAAAAATAAATGGGTTGTAGTCCTTCATCTATAAAGTGGGGATAGCGATGGTTTCTGCATCTTGGAGTTGTGGCGAGGGTTAAACATCCTTACACACTTATGTGCCTGGGGCATAAATCTATCAGCAAGTGGTCTGCTTCCCGTTTTGCACCCTAGATCTCTTCTGTCTTTTTCATGCCAGCTGCTCCAACCCCACCATTTTGCTCCCTGCATGCTCATCCTGCTGACTTCTAAAACCTGCGTGTGTGTGTGTGTGTGTGTGTGTGTGTGTGTACATGTGCCCTCCTGGCCACCTGGGAAGAAGAAAGTTGGAGAAATGGGGCAGCCACTCCGAACTCAGCCCAGCACTGGGACTTACGCAATTGGCTGTGGCATCCCCGGGGTGTCATCTGCCTGCCACTTTTTGTTTGCTGATTTATTTTGATCTGACACACCAGGGCAGATGGCGGCGGGGGAGGGGGTAGGTAAGAGTCAATATTTGGTGACATGTGAATAATGCACTTGTGGAATTAATCAGCCTTATCATTTTTGGCTAGTTGCCATGGCTATGGAAAGTCATGTGTCTTGTGCAAATCAGAGCGAAGGGATGGCGGCATAGCACTGCTCTCCGTTTTGCTTTGTCTGAGTCTCCTCACAGCGTCCCTGCCCTCCCAGTCAAGGTCATACTCTCAGGCACCTTAGGTACTGCACGGAGTGACAGGTGCACCTATGGCCCTGGCAGGTGGGCTGCACTTACTGTCTTTCCGGGATCAAGTGCATTTTAGGGCAATGGTTCAAAGACCAGTAAACAGATTTGGAAAATAAAAGAATCAACAGTGTCTTGTTTTGCCATGAAAATGCAGTAAAAATTTTAGAAAACCTAATATTTATAAAAGCTCATTTTAATACCAAAAGGTAGGAAGAATAGAATTTCAGAATAGGGGACAGTTCTTTAAATAGGAGAAATTTAGCGTAGTGGAAAAACTCTCTGTCATCTTTATTTCTCATTTCACTGATGACTAGTGAGAGCCCACTAACAGACTGGCCGTGAAAGTGTACCTGGGCTGTGTGATTAGCCTAAAGTGAAATACTTTAGGTATTTGGAGGCAAGAAGACATAATACTTAAAATAGAGCTTCATTCGGAATTCAAGCTGGTGTGATGACTGGAGACACGGAGGCAGAGCAGTAAGCAGGGTGCCTCAGTATTCCCAATTATAAAATGGGTGCATCAATTCCCATTTCCTTTATTTCAGGGGGTGATTCTGAGGATTAATTAGATAATACAGGTGGAAGCGAATGACAAGTCTCTTACCATATTTGAGAGGTCCTCGGGGAGGGGACAGTGACTGTGTGTCTTTCTCTAGTGTCGGTTGCATAGAAAGTGCTCAATACAAGTCTCTGGAATGATTACTATAGAGCAGGTCGGAGGACTGAGTGCAAGAGCAGGGACCCAGGTGAGACAGGAGGACAGACGCCTCCTTCCCTGTTCCAGGCTGGCCACTGCGAATTCTACTTGTTCATAAAGACTAGATTCGACACCCAAATAGAGTCTGAAAAGTCCAGCAAATTCCAGCTTGGCATCTAGTTAATTTTTTTTCTCCTTGGAGAAGACCTTTCAAGTAGTGACTGTTACTATTTGTGACACACTGGATTAGGGTATTGACTTTGGAGCTGAACTGCCTGGGTTCGAACACTGCCTTCCACCCTTAGGAGCTGTGCACTCTTTGGCCAATTACTTAACTTCTCTGTGCCTCAGGCTCCGCATTTGTAAGTGGCGGTAACAGCCGAACCCTCCTCATGAGGTTTCGATGAGGATTAGATGAGTTAGTATAAGCCAAGTTCTTAGCATTATGCCCGGCACAGCCCAGGTACTCAGTAAATGTTAGTCTGTTCATATTAATACTAAGTGAGACTCCCTCAAAGAATGAGGAAGATAAGTTATCTTTTGCGGGGGAGGTCCAACGAGATCCCATAGGTTTGGGTCAAAATTTGAGAGCGATGCCGTGGCTTCCAAGACTCTGAGATTTGACTAATGTGATATTTTAATGCATTTGGAGTAGACAGCGTCAATCAATCACAAGGGCATATTCACCATGGAAACTAAGAGAAAGGAGAGGCCCCCGAGACAAAGGTGGGCAGTGTCCATCGGAGCTCTGTCTTGGTTGACATTAACCCTCATCTTTTGAGGGTTCCCAACCTACTGGTACGTCAGACCCTGAAGTCAGACCCTGAGACAGCTGGCCCACGCAGCCTTAACAACTGCCACCTTTCACCTGCCTAACTCCTCTGATCCAGGGCCACCCAACACCTTGCCGTAGCCAGGGGTCTTCCTCCGCAGAACTCCCTCCAGAAAGAGAATGGCTTTATGGCCAAGTGACTGTGGTCACTTGCTCTGCATCTTCTTAAGACCAAAGGTCAGGCCGTAGACCACAGTTGGGTCATTCAATGAATAACTACCACACCGGGAAGTCTCTCAGAGGACAGCTGTCACCCCTTTTCTTACCCTGAACTTCTATAGGCACAACACTTTCTCTGCTTGCTGACACAGAGACAAAAGGGTAGCTCCTGAGTCTGGGAAGGGTCGGCGTCCACCGTGCTGTATGCGTTGCTGACAAGGGACAAACATTGAACACGCTGAGCAAGATCAGAGCCACCTGGGACCAAAGTCCCCAGGTGGCTCTTCCTTTTAGCAACTGACTCTGCTGCTGAGCCTGGCAGATGCTGCCTGAGATTCAAAGTGCTCTGTAAGAGTTGACTTAGAAAATGCAACAAGCCGCATCAAGCTTCCGTTTGTCCTGGGACAATGGTGACTTAGGACCATAGCTTTGACCTCAGTCGTATCGGTGAGTAAAAGACGACCTCCGTGACAGGAATGTGAGCTGGATTACCTAGCAGTTGCTTTCAGAATGCCCCGGATCCTGCAGCTGCAATTGGGTCTTCGCAGCTGAGAAGGAGCAGAAGGAGTCAGAGAACTTTCTTCTTTTTCCTGCAAGCTCCAGACTCCCCAAGCTCCAAGCTGTCACTTGTGCTGCCATCCTCGCACCACGGAGTGGCACAAAATGCCATTCTTCCCTGGCCCCAACAAGCTCCCCCAAATTTCAACCCAAACCACAGAGCTGAAGGAGTTCACAATACCTTCACCACCGAAACCATCAGTTTACTCCATGGGTCTCATGTTTTGAAAGATTTTCGTCTCCCAGATGAACAGCATTGACCAAGTCATAATAAGATAATTAACCGAAGACTTACATAACTGCCAACTGAGCCTGCACTCGGTGAATAACCGTGCTGAGTGAATCTAATTCCAGCCCAGAGCAAAGAATTATGATGTTTTCATAGTCTGGGGCAGCCAGATCTCCAGTAAATGCAACTCGAGGTCAGCTTTCTGGCAGAAAATAGCCAGAGGAAACTCGATGACTGGTCCCTAGGCTCCCTGGAGGTCTGAGGGGCCTCCCATGGGAACCGTCAGTCCAACCTCAAACTTCACCTTTCAAATAAATTCATATATCTGTTATGTTGGGACAAATGGACAGGTAGCTGGCACGTATTGCATTTCTACCATGGGCAGGACTTTGGGCTCAGCCCTCTCATGAATGTGAGCTCACTGAGGATTCACATCACCTTTATGAAGCAGCTAGTGCAATGGCATCAACCCATTGTACAGATGAGAGAACTGAGGTTCGGTAAGTAGATTTCTCGAGGGCATACAACTAGCAAGGGACAGAATTAGGACACTGACCCAGGGTTTTCTTGTTTTGCTTTAGAAGCTTTATTCAGGGGCAGCCTGGGTGGCTCAGTGGTTTAGCGCTGCCTTCAGCCCAGGGCCTGATCCTGGAGACCCTGGATGGAGTCCCACGTCGGGCTCCCTGCATGGAGCCTGCTTCTCCCTCTGCCTGTGCCTCTGCCTCTCTCTATATATATGTCTCTCATGAATAAAAGCTTTATTCAGATAAAATTTGTGCACAACTCACCCACTGTGCACAATCCAATGGTTTTGGTAGATTAGCAGAGTTGTGTAAGAATCAGTACAATACCTTTTAGAAAATGCTCCTCACCCCATAAAGAAACCCTGTCCCTATTAGCACTCACTCCTCATTTCTCCCGCTGCCTATTCCCAGCCTGAGGCAGTCATGGATCTACTTTCTGCCTCTGTGGGTGGACTTGCAGGTTCTGGACGTGTCCTATCAACTGACCTAGGGTTTTAGATTCTAAAATCCACATACATCAAACTCTAGCCCAGGGATCAAGGCAGATTATAAATCTTTTCATAATTTTATAGACTGTTATTTAACTTTGAAAGTACACAGAGTGCACAACTGGTACGTCCTTCTTGTTGGAAGCCTACAAAAATGCAAATATTATTCCATGTCAGAGTAAAATATGGCATGCAATTACTTAGCTGTCATATAAATGAATTTCAATGGCCACACTTGCCATTCTGCTATATCACAGGCAAACCCCCAGCGCTCCGAGAGATGCGACCTCTCTGTTCTTGCCCATGGTAAGCCCTCCTGTCATTTGGTTTCGGGCCGGGTCACCATGGTTGCCTTCAGGTTACCTGGTGTGTCTCCCTCTCTGGCTTGGGAGGGTCCTGGCCCAGGTATGAGGTCCCCTTCCACCTTTGAGGCCCTTCTGTGTATCCCAGCTCTCCTGTTCCATTCCCCTTAACCTTCCCTTACCTGCAAATTGCTGTTGGTGACATGATTTATTCTCCTGCTGCGGGCGGTGAGATGTTTAACACCCATGTCTAATCGGTTTCCATATAAAATTCCCCTCTTGTCAGCTGCTCTGTGTCTCGGGTTCAGGTTCTCTTTTCCCAGGTGATTTATTATTCCTGCTAGATTTGTCCTTTGCTATCTCTGGGGTCTGTTCTGAAAGTCCGTCTCAAGTGCACATGTTTGGCTTGTGCCTTGGGCATCGGAGGAAACTGCGCACATTCAGGTCATAGCGGACTCGGACAGGCCTCCTTGAGGGTGGTATTGCACGAGGAGCCACCACCTCTTTATTCATTTGTTCATCCATTCATTCATTTCTTCATTGGTTTGTCTGGAGCACCACAGCTTACCAGGCTCTGGGGCGTGTGGGACACAGCCCCTCCCCAGGCAGTGCTCTCTCTCCACCAGCCCTGCTTCCCATTTGAGGGATAAGTGCATGGGGTATCAGACTTGGGGCTGAGCTGGGCTTCTGCAAGCTTTCAGGTAACCAGGGAGCCTCTCTCTGGAGCATAAAATTTACTGAATATTTCAGGAGGGAATTTTGTTTTAAAACAAGGACTGATTCACTATGGGGAAGGAATAAAAATTAGCATGATTTTAAAAGATGAAATATGAGATTTCAAACACATTTTTGGGTCTGTGGGAAGTGTTTTGACCCCACACCCCTCAACCCACCAACCCTACATGTCAGACACACACCTAGATCAGCTTCAGACATTCATGATCTCTTTGAATAGCATAAGGGCCTCTAGGTCTGGAGAGACGAATAAAACTCTTAATTTGGCTTCTCTTACTCAATTTGGAGAATCGGTAGGCAAGTCTGCAACACAGTTTTGAATAGGGTCTTTTTTACTGGGTCTCTCTGAGAGGCATCTTGCAGGAATTTCCCACCCAGAGGCCCAGGTCACCCATTGAACCCTCTGAACCGCCACTAAAAGCCAGAGAGGTACATTCTTCACTGGGCCTGGAATATAAAAGCTGTTTTGTTACACAGTGCTGGGCCCTCTCTTCCAGATAGGAGAGGGGAAAGAAGAGGTTAATTCTCAGATAAGCGCCTATGCTGCTGGTGTACCTGAGGTGACCCACTGGTAGTGTGGCTGGCACCGGTGTATTGAATCAGCTAGTGCTGATTCAAATATTTTGAAATTTATATCTAAAATCAAGTAGCCTGTATGTATGTATGCATGTATATATTTAAGAGAGAGAATGAGAGAGCAACAAGTCAGGTTGGGGGGGGTGTTGGGGGAAGAACAGAGCGAGAGGGAGAAACAGGCTCCCTACTGAGCAGGGAGCCCTAAGTGGGGCTCGATCCCAGGACCCTGAGATCATGACCTGAGCTGAAGGCAGATGCTTAGCTGACTGAGTCACTCAGGTGCCCCAGGTGGTCTTTATTCTTAACAATTTACTCTATTATATGATCTTAAATGCTTCTCAACTTTTCATGAATGTTTCTAGGCTCCTCTTCTGATTATCATGTCTAATTCCAGTCAGGGATGAGGAGGTCACCTCTTCTACCACTGCTGATGGGCCCACCAGCAGTACCAAAGTTCAGAACATGGACTCCCCAGCTGTGAGACCTGGGCGTGTTCCCTAACCTCACTATTTCTTCATACACAAATGTAGCCACTAATAGTTCATATTTCACAGGGGTTGTTATCAAATGGTCAAAATATGTAAGGCACTGAGCGACATACTGGTATTAGGAAGTTTCAGTAGATATTCCCTGTTCAAGAAGAGTGCATTGAATATATACAAGGTGGAAAAACTTCTCATCACCAAGGACTACCTTTATTATTTTGTCTTTATGTGCCCCAGTTTAGGGACCAAAGCCATAATGCAAGAATGAGTCCATTTTTTTGGGAAAGACTTAACTATCTCAAAAAATCAATTACATTTTAGCAAAGGCCAGAGAACCATTAATGATTTCCCTTCTTCCTTTAGGATTTTTAGGGTTCATTTCTGTTCCTTTTCTTTTGGAATTCTGTTTCTTTTCTGCTTCTCAGAATGCGCGCGCGCGTGTGTGTGTGTGTGTGTGTGTGTGTACTACTTCAAGATATATAATATTTGCTTAATATTTTGTATTTTGAGAGACTTACAAATTATTAGAACTTCAAGGGATTGACCTCCGTGGATCCTGGTGCATCCCAGTGGGATACAATTGCAAAGGTCCATTAAGTCTAATCTACTGAGTGACATGAGGGCTCTGGAATCTCATATACCTAACAAGACTTTCTCCCTAACTCTAGAAGGTATGCTAAGCCTGCCATTTACATCTTTCCCATTAGTAATTATAAATGCACACGATTATTTCTCTTTTGAGTCTATGACCCACTTAGCAAGTTCACAGTTGGGTGTCATATACCTTCAGAGAAAGAAAGAAAAAAAAAAACCTTTGCCTATAGCAGTGAAATCATTCTTTCCTCTAACTAGGGAAATCTGTGCATTGTTGGGCTCTTGTTTATTCCTTTGTCATCTGGGCCCATCTTTCTTAATGGAAGCCTCTGCCTTTGTTTCTAGCTAACCTCTGTCTTTCCCAAGGGGCTAGGGGATTCAAAACCAAAATCCCTCCTCTCCCTAAAGAGGTCACCCTGGAATTATGATATGGATTTGAATATCTCTCTTATAAAAGGATTCATAAAAGAAGTGCGATCAAGACTGTCTAGTTCCATGACTTTGGGACCTTCTGCTCCATTTAAGCTCAGTTTTACCTTGATTCAGATCTGGACCATTGATTCTTTGATATAGAGTTTCAGGTATAGAGTTTCACATTTCTTTTTAATGTGAATGGAGTACAATATGACTTTTCAGTGAATTATTTTCCTTAATCATAGAATAGATGACACAATTTCCTTTGTAATTATTTTTATACTCCTCTGCCAACTCAGCCTATGATCAGAGTACAAACCATAGAACGTTGGAGGTAGAAGGAGATTTAAGATCACTTAGACTCAATCCCTCACTATACAGACAAGGAATCTGAGAAGTGAGGTGATTTGGTCAGAGTCACAAAATTAAAACAGATTATATTTCCTTACAGATTTCTCCTGCTATCTGAAAGTAAGAGCTTTCCTATGAAATCTTCCATAAGCAGAAATGTTGAAAAGCAAAAAAAAAAAAAAAATTACTATTAATTTATGTGGAAAAAATGAGCATTTCCAGGCCTTAAAAATTAACCCCTTTTAGGCCTTTCTGATACATTAGGACATATTTTGTTAAGGGAAGCACAAAATAAATTGAGATAAAGCACAGATGCTCACAAACAGTTCAAAGCTGCCACACCTTGACGCTGACATACTGAGTGTAGTTCTCGGAGAAGGCGCTTGGTGGCGCCACTCTCGCTGCTCCAGCTCACCCTGCCTCTGGAACACTATAGAAACAATTGCTGAAGGCTTCCCCTCACCCCTTTTTTTTTGTTAGCAACAAAAGTCCTCTTTGGATTTCTTTTGGCTGGCAAAACCTGGCACTAATGTCGTTTTTTCTTAAAAGCAAAGTGGTGCAATGAGAACTTTCAAAAAGCAGAGGCTACCTGTAATTGATTAAAGCCACACCTGTGAGCCCCTTGAGTTACAAGTTAGGGGAAAGGGTGGGGAGGAAGAGGAAGTTTGAGGTATCAAAGCCAATGACAGAAAGCAAACTGGGACATTGTGGGGATGGTGGATGTCGGAATGCGGAACCACAGGGTACCAGATAATCAAACTAAAGATGAGGTCCAAAGGGGAAACAGAGGTGAGGAGTCAAGAATGGGGATTCATGAAGAGCTGGTCAAGTGCCATGGAGCAGAACTGTGGAAAGAACCTGGGGGTTCCCTGAGCTGTGTTCTCTCTCTCTCGATCTCTCTTTTTTTTTTTTTTTTAAGATTTTATTTATTTATTTGAGAGAGAGAGAGAGAGAAAGAGCACGATAGGGAGGGTGGGGGAGGGAGAAGCAGACTCCGGGCTGAGCAGGGAGTCCAAGTAGGGGCTCCAACCATCCGAAGACCCTGAGATCATGACCAGAGCTGGAGGCAGATGCTTAACTGATTGAGCCACCCAGGCGCCCCCTGAATTGTGTTCTTAATTGCGTGGATTCCTCTTATGGGCTTGCTTCTTTTAAAAATAAGCTTTATGTTGTTCTTTTTAATTATGTAATTATGTAATTACATAATTTGACAAATAGTGCTAAAATGCTTATGATACAAAACAGTAGTTCCTTGCCCAACCCTATACCAGCTGCCAATCTTTTTTGCTAAGGGGAACTGCTTTGAAATTTTATCAGCTTTTCCTGGCAGTTACCGTCCCATGTTTAAAAACTATGCATCTATTGCCATTTTAAAATCTATAAATGTTACAAGAGGTGAAGATTTCATCTCTCTGCCTTCCCTTCTTCATTCTCCCCCCCAAATTTCATCATGCTTTTAATTATATCAATAGCTAGTGTTTGCATCCTTATAACTGCAAATATTTTGCACAGCGGAGTATATCTTTTTGTCACGTGCTCCGTCACCACTCTTTTCTATTGAGTCCACTTTTGATCTGGACGCTCCTTCATGAAGCCCTGTGTCTTCCTGCTGTCTTGTGGAGCAGTGCCTCTGCAGTCCCGCCACACAGTCATCCACCTGGCCTCTCCATTAATGGCCTTTCTAGGTGGGACATCCTGTTTTCAGGATGCCAAGTCTTCCTCTTTCTTTCTTGGTTTACTTCTTGCTCTTGCTGGTGCAGATCCTCTAGTTCCTTTCTAGGAAAGAATGTCCATTTTGCTGAGTCTAATCCTGTTTCTGTACTTAACTGACAATTTGGATGTGAAATCCTAGGTAGACAATGTATCATCTTTACACTTTTGAAGTGGCTGCCCATCGTTCCTTTGCTTTTAGGATTGCTGCTAAGAAGACTAGCACCATTCTGACTCACATCCTGCTGCAATCTGTTGCCCTGGAAGCTTTTAGAATCATTTTCTTATTCTTGATGTTCCAAATATCCACCTCGTGGGAAGTCTTTTTCATTTGCTGGCCGATCGTGGTGATGGTTAAGTGTACTGACACCGGGGTCAGATGGCTCTCATTCAAAACCTGGCTCCCCCACATGCCAGCTATGGTGCTAAGTTTCTAATCCTCTCTGTGCTTGTATCTTTGTCTGTAAAATCACAAAGAGCCTCATGAGATTGCTGTGAACATAAATGTAGTATTTAGAATAGTCCTGGCATAGGGCGGCAACTGGGCAGAGGTCTTTGCTGTATCCATACAGTCACCAGCATGGTGACTCTGCCTAGGAAAATGTGCCATATCCAGTTGTGTATCTCCCCCAGGTGGTCTGGCTGCCATGTACTGACGGCCGTGCAGGAAGATCACTGGCATTAGCCAACATACTTGAAGGCCTCAACGTGGGGGTTTCAATCACTGTTGACTTCTGTCTCTGTCAGCACCAAGCCCTCAGTGGCAGCTGCTCTGATGCTTCCTGTCACTGACAGGCATGACTCAACAGGACTCTCCTCATTCCTCATGTCACCTGTCTTTTGCCACCTGCCCTAGGAATTCCTTATTCCCACTGGAGTGCGAGATCTGTGGGTCCTCTCAGCATCCACATGTGCCAGGCTGGGCCTGAGACACTGTGGCAGACATGCAAGCACATGGGTGCCCCAATTGCCTATGCCCACCTGCCTGGCTGCTAGGTTGCTCCTGCTGCTGCAGTGGGATCTGGCTTCCTTGGTGGGCTCTGGAAGGTCTAGATGGAGCAGCCAAGAAGTGCCAGGGAAGGAGGCTAAAAATCCCACTGATGCGTGTGACCAATGGAAGTGGGAGGTAGGAGATCAAATCTCCTACTTCCTCCTGTTTGGATGGGTAAGAGGTTGAAAAGCAGTCCCCTGTGTTTGTTACGCATCCACAGCCAGCCTAGGCACTCTCTCATATTTGTCCTCCCTCCTTTCCTGCCTTCCTATCTCTTTTCCCTCATTCGTACTTGCCTATCATTGCACTTCCTGCTGAGGAGTTAGCAAGTAAACTTGTGCCTTCCACAGGGATCCCAGACTAAGACACGTTGAGCTCAAGAGCTTGGACTCTGGAGCTGGATTCAGGGTATGAACCCTAGTCCTGGCCCTGCTGACCACAGGCCATTGGGCAGTTACTTCACCTCTTTCGCTTTAGTTTTCTTCTCTGTTCTATGGGATAGTAATAATAGCTTCCTCATCGGGTTAATAGGAGGATCAAAATGAGTTAATACTTATAAAACACACAAGGAACATCTAATAAATGTTAGCTCTTATGATTCAGTTATGTGAATTTTTCAGTATCATTTTTTGATAGTTTTTTTCTTGGTTCTCTCTTTCTTAAACATCTCTTATGTGAATGTTGGTCTTCCCGAATCGATTCTCTGTGGGTTTTATATTTCCCGTCATATCACCCACATCTTTGTCTTCTTGTTCTACTTTATGAGAGATACCCCCTTCTTTCTATTTTAAGCCTTCTGTTGAGTTTTTATTTTGGAAACATGCTTAAAATTGCCAAGAGTATTTTGTTCTGCAGTTGTTTCACAATTTAATTGTATTTTCTTCTTTTGGGGGGATGTTAAAAAACCCAAATTCCACCCTAGTAAATTGGAAGATCTATTGGTTTTCTTTAGCATCATGAATGGGGCAGTCTTCCATCCAGCCAGCAAGCAGAGAGGTGCTCTGGGAGCTGTACAAACTGGAAAGGTACTACAGGAGGGAGGATGGGGCAAGACATTATTAGCAAAAGAAAAGAAAGGATGGTTTTGGCCAGTGTCACCTGCCCTTAGGGGAAGGGACAGGGGTCTTGTTAGGTGGATTACCTCATCTCCTTTGGGGGATGGAGAAGGCCCACGTGACAGGTGACCTCATTGCTGTCAACCAGAGAATTCTTGACTGACCGGTTCAGACTGCGTTTCTGGGGGAGGCTGAAACTGTAATTAGATTAGTATCAAGCCCCCAGTTTGGTGACAGGGCCTAGCATAAATGCTTGCATTTGGGGGTTGCTTTTCTTTTTAACAGGAGAAAGGGCAGGTCATGTTTTCTTACATATTTAAGGATCTAATTAGAAGTTTCAAAAAAAATCCGCCCCCCCTCCCCCATATTTGATGTTATTTTCTGTTCATATAGTTTATTATTTTTTTCTTGTCTATTTTGGTCATTTTCAGGGCCCTCCTGGGAAGGGGGGCTTCCTGGGAAGGGTGGCAAATTTCCTCCCATGGTCAATGATCTGTGGTTGTTTATATTTAAGGTCGTGGCATAAATAAACTGATTGGAAGTTCTATGATTTCTGTTTGTGTATTGGGCAGAGGGAGGGAGGCAGGTGGAGGTCCTTCCTCAGAGGCCATTCCCTTTCTCTGGGGAGGAAACTTCTCCCCTGGCTGGGGTTGGCAGGGAACTGTAGTCAGTACCCCCAGCAGAGGAAGATCCCCAGGCCCCCATCACTCTATCTGCAGACTTTCAATCTCCTCTACTATTATTTCTAGCCCGGATGACTTGCTGTGCCCTCAGCTGTACCTGCAGTTTCTAAGATGACCCCTTTCCCTCTTGGCGTCTGCACAGAACCTCTTGCCAGGGATGCTCCGCCAGCTGCTGGTGAGGACTGGGGGTCGTAGGTTTCCACCCTTTGATGACAAAGCCCAATTCCTTTCCCCTGGCATGCCTGGATGTTCTGAATTTAGGTCCCCCCGGAAAGCTCCAAGGGCTCTCCACAGAGAGCTGTTACTTCTCCACACACCTGCTCCCCGCCTTCTAGAAATCGGCTACAGTCTGTTTCCATAATTTCCTCCTGTTCTTTCATCCTTCCCCTTGACTCCCCATTACTTTCCCTTGAGTGGGTCTTTAATCTTCATCACCTCTTTTGAAAGGCCGGCCTTCGACCATTTAAAAGGGAATATTATATGCCCCAACACAGCCAGATAAAATAGTTTTCAGTGCCCAATCGTTCGCTCCAGCAGAAACAAAGCGAGCCAAAAACATTGAAGCTTTTTGGAGGGGCTCTTGGGAGCTTCTGCTGGGGAATCCAACATTTCTTCTCCACACTCCTGGGCTGTCTCACTGGTGAAGCGTCTCCTCCTCTGGGGCAAGCTGATGCTTGCCCTATCTCCTGTTCCTTTGTCTTAGTGACAGCACTCCCCTCTCATCTCACAGACTTTTCCTTTTTGATCCCAGATAGAGGGTTACCAAATTCAGCAAATGAAAAGCCAGGTGAATTGGAACTTCAAGTAAACAGTGGATAGTACTTTTAGTATAAGTGTGTCCTCTGCAGTCTTTGGGACATCCTTATACCCATACCTATACCTATACAGTCTTTGGGACATACTTACACCCAAACATTTGCATTGTTTATCTGATGTTTAATTGTAACTGGGCATCCTGGATTTTATCTGGCAACTCTATCCAGGTGGCTTTTCTTTTATTCTCCGAAAATCAGGTAGGCGTCCAGTCAGTAGTACAAAGGAGCTTTGTCTTCACATCGTTTCTTTTCTTAAAGGGACCCACGGCTATTTACACAACATATGGCAGTCTCACACCCGTGCAACTGTAAATCAGACCCTGCTTATTCATTGTCAAGTTAGGAACTCAACCATATTTTTCAGCTGTCTTCTGTTTTCCAGGCTCAGATTTAATAAATAAATAAATGTGTTGTTCTAATAGTATTTGTGCCACCGTGTTGCCTTTGTTCATTGTATCCACTTGGGGCCTTGGGGCAAGATGGCCCTGCCATCCTACTGTGACATCGCCTCCAGGGTCAGCATCTCTGCGTTATTTTTTGGAGGGTTTGAAGGTAATTCTTACCAAACCTGTTTTTAAGGGCATGACCACATCCCGTTGGTCTCCTCAGTAATAGGTGCTGGCAGGTGACAGGTGTATGGAGGCTTTGTTAGCACCATGTGCCCAAGAACACAAGCTTGACAGAGAATTCTCGTCCTAAAGAAAAGCTAAATTCTGATTGGACCAATTACATGAAAGAGTACAGGAAATGAATATAATGAATATAAAGTGCTCAGGAAAGCCATTCACCAAATAACATTAACGTTTTCATCAAATCCCCCTAGAGTCATCCTTTTTTAGGTCATTTCCTTGAAGATAATCTTTTCAATTCATAAACCTGTCTGTGTTATTTCACTCCCACCGTTGAGAACTCTCCTTGATCCATTCCTGAGGAGATCCAAGGGGGCCAGCTATTAACAGAGCTGAGCTAAATATAACCCTTCCAGAGCCTCCAGTGGTTGCTCCAGCGCTGACATCCTGCGGGAACTGGGGATGATTTCCTTCCTGTTTCCCTTCCACCTGGCAGGGCAGCCTCATCAGGGACTTCTTAGAGGCTCTACTTACATGAGACCGTTGCCCCACTGGCTCTGCGTTGCCACTTCACCACACACACATTTATGCATCTCTATATATCCTGCATCCGTGTAAAATATAAAGCACATCCCCTGACCTAGCAGCAGAGACTCATACTTAAGGAGGATTTTTATACATGGAATTTGTGGGGTTCATCAAATGGTGGGCATAGTTTGCCTCTCCCCCACCCCGCCAATGGAAAGAAATGACAGCCTTTGAGCAGAGAGTCTGAAAAGGAAAGTCAAATACATATTTTTTGGCTTTCTTGGGACTAAGGGGTCAGTTTAGGACCCTGGGACAGTTTAGGACAAAACCCAGGACAGCTGGTCACTCTCCATCACCTTCCTCATCACCACCCTCCAAATGCCCTTCACCATTTGAAGGAGAGGCAGGGAGATAGGTTATAGCCTGAAACTGAGTTTTGGAAGTTTGTGCCAAACAATCCGGAGATTTGGGAGGTCTCACATGAAAGCAAAATAAGGAGGAGCCAAGAATTTTTTTTTGGAAAGTATCTCTGAGAAAAGGAACCTTAAGAGATTAAAGGGGTAAATGAAACTACTCATTTGTAAAACCCCTCTAAAGAGCTATTTAAAATGTTTAATAGCTTGTTTGCATTTTCCTATCTCAGCAAATGTTCCTAATAAATAAGAAATAGAAACATGTATGATTTTACATCTCTAGGGCTTGAACCCAGAACCATAATCTGCAATTTTAGCAAATTCTCCAACTACCCTTGCAGGCTCCACAGCCCATGGCACTCTGCCTCCACCTGGTGGCAGTGTACATAAATTCAGTCTTGACCACTCACCCCAACTTCTATTTGTTGTGTGTGCTGAGAGCCTTCCTTTTAGGAATTGAATCTTAAAGACCAAATCATGAAGATACTAATTGATCTCATATGATACTTTGGTCTTTCCTGTTTGGAATGCAGTGTCAATATGAGCAAAGAACTATCTTTTTATATTTGCTTTATACCTCACCTTCTAATAATTGAATATACTAATTGAAACCAAATAATTGGTTACCTTAATTTTTTAGAAAGTATAAGAATATTATAAGCTGACACTGTGAAGGGCATAATTTGTGAAAATATAAGTGTGTAGATCTTAGATTATAATAATAAAATAAAACGTAAGAAATTTATTAATCAGTCATGGTTCATCATAACCACTACCACAGAGTCTGGCAGTTATTAGTTCACATCAGGGGACTTAATTGAAATTGCTTTTACATGGTAAATCCCCCCTCTTTATAATATATTTTCTCTTATTTTGTTAATTGTTCAGCGTGTGAAATAATTGCTAAAGTCATGGATGGTTTTATCATCAATATACTTTGTGGGAGCAGAAGACTCAAACTTCACTTGTGCATTTTGCTCCTTCTTTGGGGGAAGTCATTTCACTACCCTAGGGCTGGGTTTCCGGGTCTGTAAGGTTGAGATAATAATTATGTATGTAATCAGCTTGGTTTAAGTGTGTGTGTGTGTGTGTGTGCGTGCACATACACTCACGCTTGTGCGCATGTGCTCTGTTATCCAGATGTTAATCTCAAGGGCATTATTATCACTTGTAAATTGAAGACAAAGTTTCCAGGAGGAGCATGGAGCATGGGGGCCAAGAGGAGGCATGGTCCTCCCCCATCCCATCCTCCATCTATGTCCTCTGACATGAGTAAAATAACTACAACTTCAGGTCTAGTTTTAGGATCAATCTGATTCCAGAAAGAGAAGAATCCTGTATCTCCCTGCCCCGTCCCCTGTCACAAAAAGGAGGAGTCCTTTTTGTGCCCTCTCTTCTTCATGCTTGTGCAACTGATGTTCCTTCAGTAAGGGGCAGACATCTGGCTTCACTGAATGAAAGGTGTGAGAAGTGTTCTGGGAACCCAGAGGTTCAGGGAGGACGGGCGAGGGGGAGACGCTGCAGCAGGGAAAGCATCTCAGACGGTAAGATCTGCATCCACCCCCTGAGCTAGTAGAGTTGATTCCATTGAAGATGGAGTATGAGAAAACATGGTCCTTTCCAAGAAGGGGGAACACTGTCTGTCCATCCAGGCCTCTGCCGTTCCTTCTCCTGCATGAGGTCTGAGGTCCCGGCCCCTCCTCCCCACCCTACCCTAAAGCACCCCGCTCTGCTCAGAGGCACAAACTGGTGGCTTGTTTTTCAGGCAGGGCTCAGCCCACTGGTACAGACCGAATCATGTGGCATGCTTTGATGACACACTTCATCCCACTAACCTGATTTCATTTTTGCCTTCATCTTGATTTGTTTTTCCTAAAGTGGAGAAACAAACAACAACAACAACAACAACAGCAACAAAAACCTATCTCAAATCTTTTTTTGAAATGAAGTTGAGGTTTCTAGCATTTTAGTCATTTTTTATAAGCATTCAAACTCACTGTGGTTTTCAGGCTCTAAGTGCCCCCCACCACAACTCTCTTCTGTGTAATATAATGATTTAGGGCTTACCTCTTAGCTTCTATGCCATTTCCACCCTTGGTGATGTGGTTTCTGACAAGCTACCACGTTGCTGGCAGGCTGCTTCTTAGGTAATAGAAGTTCTATTACTGTATAGGAGTTGGAGCAGCTGCTGAGCTCCTTCCAGAAAAAGAAATTAAAGAGAAGAAAAAGAAGCATTTCCATCTGCAGATACTCCTGCTGCTGAGGCTCATGCTATCTGGGCAAGAGCACACGTTGGATTTCAAACCTTCCAGAACAAAGTGGCAGTCTGTCTTCTCTTGTCTGGAGTCTGAGGCCTAAACCAGTGGAGGACGTGCAGCCCCCTTGGGGCCATGTTTGGAGATTGGTTCAGCGATTCGTGGAGGCCCAATCCCTGCCAAAACCTAACTTTTGCACATTTAACATTGGAAAGGGGAGCCCCCCCCCCCCACCATGCAGGTGTACTTCCAGACTCTGCAGGCTGCATGGTGGGAAGAAGGGGCCGGGGTTTGGGGGTGGGGGCAGCTACATTGGAGGAGCCAAAGCACCTGGGCCCTGGCTCCAGTGTGGCTGGCAGAAACATTTCCAAGATACAGTGTGCCTTCAGAAAATATTTCACGTGAGGTTTATCCATTTAAAAAGCTTTTCTGTGTTTGTGAAACCATAACTGGCGATACTGTCTCCTAGCTCATGTAACACCTTTCATATAAAACCCAAATGAAAATCTTCTGCATGAGATTTTTGCCAGAAAACATTTTGTCTCTACAGATAAAATTCTGGTGTGAAAAGGAAAATTAAAACTATACAATCCATCACATTTTCCTCCAAGTTCTGGGTGCCAGAAAGCTCAGAGTAAAAGTCATTGTCCGAATGTCCTCATTTGTTCAAGTCAGGTGCCTGAGACTTATTTTTAAAATTAGATTGTCTGTTTATCTCTCTGTCCATTGACATGCCTGTCCCTTCATCATTTTTTTTTTTTTGACTGAGCTTTAATTTGTAAAAGTGCTCAAGTCCCTGGCAGAGGCAGATATGCAGGTATAGACTCAATTTGGAATGAATTCCTCAGCACGTGGAAGACATGGCCATTTCACAATTGCAGTAATTTATTCACATGGTTACATTCAGGCATTTTTCAGGCATTACATGGTGAAGCTAAGAGACTCAGACATGTAGAATGGCACCTATTTTTCTTTCCTCATAGAAGAGTTGCACAGGATGAACCGGGTGGCATAGTGTTGACGGCCCAGCAGCAGTGGGGCATGTCTGGGGGGCAAAGGTGCCACCAGCCACACCCTAATGGATTCTTCTGCTTGCAAGTCTTCAATTGTCTTCCGGCTACCATTGGTTCCAAACCACATTCTAAGGCTGGCTCATCTGCTTCTGGTCATTTCTGTGCGCTTCCTGGCATCTTGTCTATAGATTGCCTTTCTCTTTAAGTAAATCATACGGAATTTCTATTGCTTGCAATCAAGAACTCTGATGCTTCTATTCAGCAAATTAATTAGTTCAGTGATTCACTCACTCAATCAGCATTCCTTTAGCAAAACACTCGTGGGAGGTAGGCATTATTTTTCTTCATTTTATGGATGCAGAAATGGAAGCTCATGGAATTTGTTTTGAAAGTTAATATTATAATCTAGTGTTTGGTGTTTGAAGTGGTGTTTACCATTTCTTTATGATCTTCCTGCAGACGGTAGCCAATCTCAAATCCTGGAGAATTTTGAGGTCTCATCACTGGGACAATGCCCATGCTCAAGCCCCAGCAGTGATTCACCCAGTTAGAGTTATGCTCCTTATCTAAGAAGAGCCAGGGTATGATGGCCAGAAGACCCTGCATCTGTAAGAACTACAAAGGCCCCAGGATGTGGAGGCTTTTGGTAGGATCTTTTTTGAACACACTGCTGGGTAACTAAATGGAGGGGGAGGGGGATTTTTCAAATGAATTCCACTGATACCACAAAACAAAGCAAATATAGTAATATTATTAGGAATAAAAACTCTAACATAAAATAAATGAAAATAGAAAATAAAATAATTTTTTAAAAACTTCTATATGAAATTTGATTATATGAATTCTTGAACTTATATAATATATATATTATCTATATATGTCCTAGCTTGCCCACTTTGAAAAGACTTAAAAGTGATGACACTTACCTGCAATGAGCATACTTACTGCCCGGCTCTTGACGTGAATACCATTCTCCATGAAAGCAAACAGAACTCCTTGGAGAATGGTTGAATGATCCAGGGAAGGCAAATATGAAGTGAATCAGAAATATTTTATATTGCTAGATAGCAAGGAGGAGCTCAAAAACCGTGTGTTCTTATGAAAAGGATACAAGATCCATCTTAAAGCCACCACCACCGCACCCCGCACCCTGCACCCCCGGCCAAATTTCGGACCATTTGGACATCCAAAAGAATAAAGAGAGTAAACTGATTACAAATTCAATATAAAGGAAATTCGTAAGACCATAGTGATATGAAGGAAAGGAAGAAGGAAAGAAGGGGGAGCCAGAGGGAGACACACACATGCAGAGTGGGAGAGAGAGAGAGGGAGAGAGACAGAGAGAGAGAAAAAAAATAAAAGGAAAATTCATCTTTATAGAAGAATGCTAGCTAATAAATATAGAAGGGAGGATAAAATGAAGCAATCCTCACAAACCCACCATAATGATGGATTCAGGTAAGGATCTCGATGGTGCTAAAACAGTCAAGTGAGAGGTTTGTTCACATGACATCAAAGTGTTATCCCACAGATTACTAATGACAAAGGAGGAGAAAATGCACCTTGACTTTGGAGAGAGCTGGTTATCACCATCTTAGCCAAGGGATCAAACCTAACATTACAAATATGGGACAGCCTGACGTGAAGTAGCTCCTGATGGGATGAGACATGGAGAACTCAAAATTGCCTATGAAGCATTCTTGCTGGAGGTGTTTAACCTGAATCTGACAAGTCACCAGACCTAACTCACAGCATGCAGAAAATAGAGGGATAGAGGAACATGCAAAATTTCACAGCAAGAAAACAGTCATGTCCAGAATGTGTGACACATTCTTCAAAATTATTGGACTGCCCAGAAAATGAGTGTAAATAAATTTCAAAAAAGAAAAAAAAAAGAGAGAGAGAAGCACTGTTCAATATCTTAAAATGTCAAAGGCTAAAGACCTAATCGAGTGCAAGAATTTGGTACAATTAGAGATATGAATTCAAGTTGGATGTTAAGTATATGGAATTACTGTCATTTTTCTTAGATGTGATTATGATATTGTGGCTCTATGGATGGACAGATGATTGATAGATGGTAGGAGATAGATAGGCAGGCAGAAACACTAAGTTAAAGCAAACGCAGCAAAATGTTCACAATTGGTGAAACTAGATGCAGACTGTATGGATGTTAGCTCATTTTTTTTTTTCTATAGACTTCAAATTTTTCCCAATAAAATGCTGCGGGAACATGGCTGACTGTATAATATAAGATTTGGAAGAGTCTTTCGATTTTTATCTTCTAAATCTTTCATTTCAGGAATTGTAAAATTAAAACCCAAGGAGGTAAAGCAGCTTGCCCGAGGCCCCAGAGTCAGCAAGCCAGAGAGCTCGGCCCCCAGTGTTATTTCCACTACTCTCCGCTGGCTCATGAAAATTAGACTCACGTTTTAATGTAAAATTCTTTTTAATCTCTTCTAGCATCGCACTGGCTTTTCCATATTAAAATGAGTGGGGGAGGGAAGGGCACATTGTCTCTCTCCCTAGGGCCCTGGTTTCCCTTGCTCACTTGACCTGCACCTCTGGACCACAGGATCCCCCCAGCACTCTCCAAAGTAGTCTCACTCAGCCCCCATCTCAGCCACTGGGGCTTCACTGTCTCCTTGTTTCATTAACTTGGTGTCATTCCCATTGACCCGGCACTGTTTCTTACTATTCTTGGGCTGGTTTTTGAACAGCTTCTTTACAGTATTGAAGCAAATTCTGATATAACCAAGTCAACCTAATCACATTTGGCATGCTCATCGGAAACCTCTGCTTTACACAAAAGATTATACTCAGGGCAGTAACTTGCCACAATCTCCAGAAAGGTAGCTTGAAAGGCACCAACCCTATAAATAAATAAAACTATCAGGCTGAGTACATTTTGCAATTCAGTGAAATGATGGAAACTTAACTTTTCCCAATCAGCTTTTCTTCTCCCAAAGGAAGGGAGAGAGTGGTGGAGACATTCTCCGGAAATCGGGCATAAACCATAGGGCTGAAGAGTAGAAGAGTGGGAACTACTCAAGGATCTTTAATCAGTGCGGGATTGAACTTCTCTACTAGTTGACACCTCCCCCCCTTTTTTTTCATTTTTATTTACTGTTACATTCTCCCTTTCCTATTCTGATGTGCCTACAGTTTATTTTGTTGTTGTTGACTGGAGCAAAATGATCATTATTCTGCAGGTGTACCAGAAGTTTGGTATACCATATTCCTCAGGTACACTGGCAACGTGGTATTCAAAATTCTGGATACTCAACCCCTTTCCCCTCATCTAGTTGCTGCTCACAACGAGCCTCTTTCCAATGAATATCTAATGAAGGTATCTGTTAAATAAAAATGAACGTTATGTATAAAATTGTGAGATGTTATTTTCTACCTTGTAAAGAAAAAATATGTCAGTGTGGAATGTATAATTTATAGTCAGGCTGGAAGACTCTGGCAACTCAAATGGCATCAGCCATGGAGTGGGCAGAGAATATGAAGTCCCCAAGAAAAGCTGGAGGATATTCTAGAGACTGCAAAATAATCCTCGGGGGTTCAATGTGTTTGCTGAGTAAGGTCCTTAGAAAAACATTCCTGTGGGTTCATATTATTGGCACTCCAAATGAGAGACATAATATCTTCCTCTGCATTTATTGGGCTGAGTTTCTCAATTCTAGTGTGTTGTGTGTCTGCTGCATATGGCGCTCTAAAATTAACTTTAAATTAACAAGCTGCTGGCCTGGATTTTATTTGGCCTGTACAATATTTTTGAAAATGAGAAATTTGCACATAAAAATCCAGGTTTTCAGTTTCTCTCAACATGTCAGAAGATCTGACAACAGTGGGCTTGAATTTCCTCCTGGTGAAGGTTGTCTCCCATGGCCATGAACTCTGTGGTTTGGCTAGGACAACAGTCCCTAGAAGTCCCTGTTGTTGTATACCCAGACAGATTTATTTAAATGGCTAGCTCCTGGAAGCATCTGAATCTGGGACCTACATTATCCATTTTCAATTCAATTAGATAAAATTCTTTTGACAAAAATGGTGTTTATATCCATTAAGGCACCTCACACGTTCAAGGCATGAAATGCCTTACAAGACATTTTATTACATTATTTCATTTGCTCCTCCCCAAACCTTTTGCAATACACAACCACTTAAAAAATATATATAATTCTGAATCCTGGAGAGGCTGTGTAACTTGCTCATGGTCACACAGTTAGTATAGAGCAGAGCCAGGATTTGAACCCAAAGGCTATGCTGTCAGATAAGTCAGGCAAATGAGAACACTGAAGCTGTAGTTAGTAGCTGATTTCCTTGAAGAGCAAGAAAGCAATATGGTAGCCTGAGGAGGACTGCGAATCAAAGACCCAGGAACCAGGACTTGCTTCTCTGAGAACCTTACTTGGTAACCTTAGGAAGTCCCCTCTCCTTCACTGGCCTGTTTCACAATCTATAAAATGAGGGTGGGGAGGGTGAATAAAGCCCCTTCTCTAAAAACCCCTGATATGTCTTGCTGTTGGCACCTCATCTAAGAAAGGGTTTGTTCCTTTTCTTTGGCTCCCTCTGCTGACATGGAGCAAGAGAACACATTTGTTGCCCAAACCATTTCAGATTGAATGCTATTATTTACCAAGGGTTTGCCCTTTACAAGGCTGTGGTGGGCACCCGGTTACCTGGTGAGAACACTTAGACCAGTAATTATGAGTCACTTCCTGATCGCTGCTCAGCAGAGCAAAAGGAGTGAAGGTCTAACATAATTCAAGATTTTATTGTATATGTGGAAATCATAGAATCATCACCACCATCATCATCACCATCATCATGATGGAGCTAACAAGAGCTAATATTTATTAAGCCCTATTAAGACAATAGGCCACTCACTATCTCAAGTACTTTATCTACTTTCATTCCTACTGCATTCTTAAAGTAACTCAACCCATGTTGCTGTTTATCATCCTCACTTTGCCCTAGGAGGGAAGTTACAACCCAAACCCCTCCTTTTCTAGTTGGAGAAATTGAGGCCCAGAGACATTAACCGATTTACCCAAAGTCATACAGCAGCTGACTGCTGGTAGAGTTAATGCTAGAAGCTAGTCCAGATATATTTTTATTTATTTAATTCTTGTCCAGCTTCTTCAATTTAAAATCTGTCCAAGGAGCTAGAACTAATATACCAAGAAATAATGAACAGGAGGAGGCCTGTAATTAGCAGCTTAGCGTTTGAGGCTGAAGCGGGCCTTGGAGGCTCTCTAGTGTGACTTCCTGCTTCAACAGAAGCTTCTCTCCATTCCCCTGATGACTGGATACTTAGCAGTTGAGTTGAAACCTACCTGCAGTTCTAATCCCGTTCCCTGGAGCTATACAGGATATTTAAGCCATCTTCCGTACGCAGTCCTCCCAAAATTTGGAAACAACTCTTGTGGACTTATAAAACATCATGTCTGTGCTAAAATCCCCAAATGCATTTGTCTCTCACATTATATATAAATTTTAAAATAAAATTCCTTACAAACCTCACTGTCCTCCTCCAGTGGACTCCAATGATGGCCTCCAGTAAATGACGCCTCCTGGTATTTAAGTTCTTGTGTGGTCCCTCTCATCTTGAATTTTGGCTGTCCTTTGACCTACATTGGATGTGCAGAAGTGACTGTGCCACAGTTTTGGTCCTAAGCCTTGAGAAAGCCTGACACCTAGCGTCTCTGTGCTCTCGGAAGCTAGCCAACGTGTTAAGAAGTCTGGCTGCCCTGCTGGAGAGGAAAGGCCCAGGAGGATAAGATGCCGCATGGAGAACAGAGGAGTCAGCTCTGGAAGTGATGAGGCCATCTTGAATGTTCCTGCCCAACGGCCTCCAGAGTACTTCAGCCCCAGCTGCCGACTGACTGCAACTGCAAGAGTGACTGAGCAAAAAAATCAAGAGAAGAACCACAGGACTGAGACCAATCAACACACAGAATCCTGAGAGATAAGGATAACATTTATTAAGCTACTACGTTTGAGTGGTTTCTTTTACGCCAACAGATAACTGAAACAACCCATTCAAAAAATATTTCCAGAACCCAAATTGCTTGTCCAATGCCGAGGGTAGAAGGAATAGTGTCTGTTTAATCTGACACTATTAACACTGTCCTGGACTTATTTTACATTTAACAATCAAATCATCAGATTGAATATGTAGCTAACTATACATCTCTAGCATTCGTCACAAGAAGGCTGTTTGGCTGCTTCTCTCTAAGGTAGTCCTAAAAGGTGTTAGCGACCTAAATAAAAGATTTTATATCTTTTTCCTCAATAATTTTCATCTTGTCTATTGTGACTCATCATTCCAGCTCAATGTGATTTTTGGGAAAAAATTTTTGCACTGTTATCTAAGACAATAATTGTGTCCTCTGCAATTTGACAAACATACCATACATATCTTATTCAAATAATTGTGATAAGATTGTTAAATGGGACCAGGCAAATTCGGAGTCCTTCAGCAGGGCACTGTAAACCTCCTCGTGAGTAGGTTTGTTTTACTGACTAAGCAGCACTTTTAGGAAACGATCATTCCAGCTACAAGTCTGTTTGGTCTGTTGTTCACCACGCTGCTTTTCTTCTTCTTCATAATGACAAAGCAGAGCATTTGCTTCCCTTGAACTTTGTGGGTATAATTTTCCAATAAAATGGTTCAAATTTAGTCTGCCATGATTGGCTATTAATCAAGTCATGTAGGCTCCTAACAAACACCGCTTTATTTTCTACACAGTCAGAAACAATTTGTTTTAGAATTTGGACAGCACAGGTTTAGTGTTAAACACACCTGGGCTGAAAGCCTGGTTATTTTTAATGGTGAACTAAGCCAAGTTTTTCAGCTTCTCCGAGCCTCAGTCTCATCTGTAAAATGAGAATAATAACATGTTCTTTAGCGGGCTGATGTGATGATTAAAATGAGATACTCTGTGGAAAACTGTTAGTACCATGCTCTTCTTGTAATGCCTCAATACATGTTGGGTTTCATTATTGTTACCGTTTTATTATTGTAACAGTAAGTTGTTACTCAATCTGTAGTTTCTAAAATTGACCTCTTTTATTTTTCACTTTTCTGAAAATTTGAATAATATATGCCTATCCCTAGTTTTATGGTACCGTGTTGAAGAATATAGCAAAAGTAAAAATAGTGCTTCTATCTGCCATGTGTTAACATTAACCATCTGCCCGAAGCTGTGGGCCTATCCCTTTTCTCTTCCTGCTCAAAACACTAATTAAAGTGTGTCCCTTACCCCTATGCCCAACTCATACCTTTTGTGTTCCTAGCATGTTTCACATGGCTCAACTCACTTGGGGCTCCAACCTCCATCAGACAGAGACCCATTGGGGCCACACTTGCTCCTGCCATCTTTTGTATAGGTCTGTCATCCTGTAATAGGTCTGTGAACCCAGGAGTGGGTTGAACCAGACCTGGAAGTTATTCAGCTCTGCGAGGGTGGGGTAGAAAGTCAGCCAGCACTAAGAAGTCATGAGACCTAGGGTTAGGGAGCAGGACTTGGAGAAGCAAGGGGAACTGGAGTACCAGAGGGAGAAATGAAATAGAATTGTAGTAGCAGGGACCTGGGTACCAAGTCATAGAACTGGGCACGAAGCTGACATAGTGAGATACTAGAAAGCACAAAATCCAGGGTTCCTTATCTGGACCCCCCTAAAACTGATGGAATCGGATCTTCGATCTGAGTTGAATCTGGGAGTAGTGATCGGTGGACCCCAGCAGAGAGCTAAGCGAGCTACTAAGATGTGCTCCAAGAGAATTTCTGCCATTCCTGACACTTGTTTATCCCATCCAGTTCTGCCAGCAGGTTTTGAATTAAGTCCTGGAGAGCCCCCTCTCAGCGACTTCTGAGACGTTTGAAACATGGCCTTATTGTAAGACTAGACATAAACCTATCGAATGCCTTTCTTTCCACAGGATGACAATGTTTGACTACCGCTGAGTACGATCCAGGTCACTGGTGACTCTCTGAGTGCTCAAAATGTCAATTTTATGTTAGAACAGAGCTGATAAGAGTGGAGAGAGGCAGTGATGGGTTACACTTCACAGGGCAGTCATTTTTAATCCATTTTAACGACGTAAGGGAATGGTACTGGTTATAATCCTTTGGCTGTTTGTAGCATCAAGGTGCCCTTCAGTGTCACTCAAAAGCCATCTAAGACTTTTACCATTTCTTAACCTTATAAAAGAAAAAAAAAAATACTCCCTTCCTTTTTTTTTTTTTAAGAGTAGAGAAATGATGTCACCTCCCAGAGATAACATCTCTTAGTATTTTGGAGTGTATCTGAGCTAGCTTCTCTCTGCCCTCCTCTCCCCACTTCATCCTTCCTTCTTGTCCTCCTCTTCTCTTTCTCTCCTTAGACCTCAAGGGCAGAGAGTTGAGTTATTTATGCTTCTCATTCATGGCACATCGTCAACATTTGCATGTCCTTGGCTCTGCTTCTATTTTATTTTATTATTTTCCTCCTTCATCCTGAGTCTTTATTCCCAGTTCTCACTCTTGCCACTGGCAGCCATTCTAAGATGCTATATTCTTGCATTTGCGTGCATCATTGAAGAATATATTGTATTTATGTATTTTTAGTTGACATAAATGGCACTTGCTATGGGTCTTGTTCTGTTTTTTACTTTTTATTTTTGAACTCAACACTATTTCTATGATTTATTTAGAGTGTGAGATGTCCATCTGGCTCATTGCTGCAAACTGCTGCATGGTGGTTGATAACATACATCCACCACATTTCATTTATCTATTTCCCTAGTCGTACACTTTTAGATTATTTCAAGTAATTATTTAGATTATTTGACATCCTGCTGTCAAAAACACAGTCAACATCCCCATGCATATGTCCCTATTAATCTGATTATCAGAGGTATATGCACAGGAATGAGACTGTGGGTCATAGGCACACAAATATCTATTAAAACTAAATGCTCCCAAGTTGTTCTTAAATGGTCATGGCAGGGGTGCCTGGCTGGCTCAGTCCATAGAATATGTGACTCTTGATCTTGGGGTTGTGATTTCAGGTCTCATGTTGGGTGTAGAGCTTACTAAAAAAATTAAAAAAATAAATACAAATAAAATAATCTAAATGGTCTTAACATTCTTTTTATCTGAGAAATGACTTGCATGCTATAAAGTTCACTATTAAGGTGTATGATTCAGTGGTTTTAGACTATTCACAGAGTTGTGCATCAAATCCCAGAAGATCTTCAGCGCCTTCCAAAAGGAGTCTGGTAACTACCAGCAGTCACTCCCCAATTCCTCTTCCTGTGGACCATGGCAACCAGGGACTGAAAATCTACTGCCTGACTCTGTAGATTTGCCTGTTCTGAACATTTTGTATACAAAGAACCATACTATACGTGGCCTTTTGTGTCTGGTTTCTCTCACTTAGCAAACTGTCTTCAAGATTTATCCACGTTGTAGCATGTATCAGTACTTCATGCCTTTAAAATTTTTTAACTTAAATTTATGTTAGTTAACATAAGGTATAGTATTGGTTTCAGGAGCAGACTTTAGGGATTCATCACTTACATATAATACCCAATGCTCATCCCAACAGGTGCCCTCCTTAATGCCTATCACTCATTTAGCCCAGACCCCCACCCACCCCACTCCAGTAACCTCGTTTGTTCTGTTAACTATAGAATCTCTTATGGTTTGCCCCTCTCTGTTTTTATCTTATTTGATTTTTCCTTCCCTTCTGCTATACTTATCTGTTTTGTTTGTTAACTTCCACATATGGGTGAAATCATATGATATTTGTCTTTCTCTGACTGACTTATTTTGTTAATTTTCTCTAGTATTTTTCTATTTCCTATTTCATTAATTTTTACTCTAACCCTTATTATTTCATTCCTTTTGCTTACTCTTAGGATTTTTTTTTTTTTATTCCGATGTAGTTAACATTGCTCTGAGTTCAGCTTGATTTTCTTTTTCAGTGTCTTAAGGTAGAAGATTAGGTTGTTGATTGGAGATTTCTCTCTCTCTTTTTTTTAAGATTTTATTTATTCATGAGAGACTCAGAGAGAGAGAGAGAGAGAGAGAGAGAGAGGGGCAGAGACACAGGCAGGGGGAGAAGCAGGCTCTATGCAGGGAGCCCGATATGGAACTCAATCCCAGGACTCCAGGATCACACCCTGAGCCGAAGGAAGGTGCTTTAACTGCTGAGCCACCCAGGCATCCCAGATCTTTCTCTTTTAATGTACACATTTATAGCTATAAGTCTTCCTCTGAGCACTGCTTTCACTGCATCCCGTAAATTTCCAAATGTTGTGTTTTCATTTTCATTCACCTCAATGTATTTTCTAATTTCCTTTATGATTTCTTCTTTGACCCGTTGATTATTTAATAGTGTGCTGTTTAAAAAAAAATAGTGTGCTGTTTAATTTACATGTATTAGTGAGTTTCTCAAATTTCCTAGTTATTGATGTTTAATTTCATTTTATTATGGTCAGAGAACATATTTTGTGTGACTTCAATCCCTTAAATTTATTGCAACTTACTGGCTTACCTATGGTCTGTCCTGAAGAATGTTTCATGTGCACTTGAGGAGAATACATATTCTGTTGTTTGAAGGAGTGTCTATAGATAAATATCTGTTAGGTCTATCTGGTTTATAGTGTTGTTCCAGATTTTTATTTCCATGTTCATCTGTCTAGTTGTTCCTCCCATTATTAAATGTGAGGTATTGGTATATGCAACAATTATTGTTGAATTGTCTATTTCTCTCTTCAATTCCCTAAGTGTTTGCTTCATGTATTTTGGAGCTCTATATTTAAGACCATGTATGTTTATACTTCTTATGTCTTCTTGATAGATGGAAACTTTTATCATTTTTAAATGTTCTATCTCTAGTAACACTTTTAAATTAAAACCTATTTTCTGATATTAGTATAGACATTCTCTTGATTACTGTTAGCGTGGTGTGTATCTTTTTCCATTGTTTTACTTTCAACCTATCTTTGGCTTTCAATCTAAAGTGTGCCTTTGGTAGACAGTATATGACTGGATGATGTTTTCTAATTCATTCTGCCAATCTTCATCTTCTCACATCTCACTCACTCCATTTACATTTAGTGTACTCACTCTATTCACACTAGTGTAATTACTAATAAGGTAGAATTTACATCTGCTATTTTGTTATTTGTTTTCTATATGTCTAATGTCATTTATGTTATTTTATTCCTCCATTGCTGCCTTCTTATGTGTTAAACATATTTTCTAGTTCACCATTTTAATTATCTCGTTTCTTTTACTATTTTTTGAGTTATTTTCTTAGTGTTTGCCTTCGAAATTACAATAGATTTATTAATTTGTAACAACCTACTTCTGATAAATACCCACTTGACTTTCAATATTGTAAAAAACAGCTCCTATATAGCTTCGTTCCCTTCCCATTTCATTCTACTATCATCATACAGATTACATACTTATACATTATAAAGCTGTCAACAGAGCCTTGTAACTATTATGTTACACAGTTATGTTTTAAAATAGACAATGGGAGGGGCATCTGGGTGGCTCAGTCGGTTAAGTGGCCAACTCTTGATTTTGGCTCAGGTCATGATCTCAGGATTGTAAGATCGAGCGCCACATTGGGGTTCCTGATCAGTGAAGAGTCTACTGGAGAGTCTCTCTCTCCTTCTGCCCTCCCCCTGCCTGTGCTCTCTCTCTCTCTCTCTCTCTCTCTCTCTCTAAAAAAATGGATTAATATTTAAAAGAATAAAATAAAATAGATCACAGGGAAAAAATTTACAAACAATAACACATGTATACTGCCTTTTATATTTACCTACATTGTCACCTTTACCAGTCTATTTCTTCATGTCGATTTGGTTACTGTCTAATGTTCTTTAATTTCACCCTGAAAGATTTCCTTTAGCATTTCAAGTAGTGCAGATCTTCTAGTGGCAAACTCTCTCAGTTTTTATTTATCTGGGTTAGTCTTTACTTTTCCTTCATTCTAAAAATAGTTGCTGGACATAGAATTCTTGGTTGACTGTCTTTTTCTTTTATTACCTTGAATTTACTATCCCACTGATTTATGGCCTCTATAGTTTCTAATGATAAATCAGTTGTTAATATTTTTGAAGATTTCTTGTATTATTTACACACAGTTAACTACACAGATTTTTAAGTGTAAGGTTTGATGAGTTTTGACCTCTCACCCAATCAAAAAATTTAAAACTTCTGTATTTTCAGGAAACTTCCTCTAGCACTTTTACAACCAATATTGCTCTCCACCTCTGAGCCGCTACTACTCTGATTTCTTTTTCCTGTCCTTAAGCTCTATAAAAATGGAAGCAAATGTATTTTTTATGTCTGATTTTTTTTTACTCTGCATGTTTTAAAGATTTATCCAAGATGTAGCATGTATTAATAGCCTGATATTTTTTATTGCTGATTAATGTTTCATTGTAAGAATATAGCACAAATTATATATCCATTTTCCTGTTGATGGACATTTGGATTTTTCCCAGATTAGGGCTATAATGAACAAAGATGCTATGAACATTCTTAACATTCTTATACAAGGTATTTTGGTGAACGTATTTTCTGTTTCACTTGGGTAAATACTAGAGTGAAATGCAGTTATGGGATATATATGTGTTTAACTTAACAAAAAACACTTTTATAAGGTAGTACCACTTTGCACTTCCCCTGATAATATATGAGTTCAGCTACTGTTATTTACTGTTGTCCAGTGCTTTTTGGAATTAACCATTCTAGTGCCTGTAACATTATATAGTGGTTTTAATTTGAACTTCACTGATATTCTTATTGGCCATTCATATATATTCCTTAATAAAGTGTCTACTTAAGTCCTTGGCTTGTTTAAAAAATTGATCTGTTTGTCTTCTTTATTGAGTTGAAGATATTTAGATATTCTGTTAGTTAATAGGTGTTACAAATATATTTTTCCCAGTCTGTGGCATGCACATTCATTTCCTTTTCTTTTTTTTTAAAGACTTTTATTTATTTGAGAGAGAGAGAGAGAGAGAGAGAGAGAGAACAAGCAAGAGGAGCAGGGAGCTCAGCAGGGAGCAGGAACGCAGGGTTCGATCCCAGGACTCTGGTATCATGACCTGAGCCAAAGGCAGACATTTAACTAACTGAGCCACCCAGGTGCCCTGCACATTCATTTTCTTAATGATGTCTTTTAATGGGTGGACGTTTTAAATTTTGCAGAAGTCCAATTAATCTATTTTTATTGTTTTATATCCTTTTACTAGATCTTTCCCAATCCTAGTTGTAAATATATCTTCCCATGTTTTTCTCCAGAAGCTTTATAGTTTTAGCTTTTATGCTGAAGCCAATGATACGTCTTGAATTAATTTTTGTGTATTATGTTACTATGAGGTAGGAGTCAAGTTTTCCTCTTTTCTAGTTATTCATTACTATTTTTTGAAACCTGTGTCCTTTCTCTGTAGGATTACATGGGTTCCTTTATTGAAAATCAATTTTCTGCATGAATGTGGATCAAAGTCTGTATTTTCTATTTTGTTTCATTAATCTATTTGCCCCTCCTTATGTTAATAGCATACCGTCCATGGCTTTTATGGAAAGGGCTGAAATTAGATAGTGTAAGTCCTCCCACTTTGTTCCTTTTTTCATTTGTTTTGGCTCTTCAAGTTTCTTTTCATTCATGTATACATTTTAGGCTATAAACATTCCTTTTAGAATTGCTTTTGTTGCATCCCACAACTTTTGGTCTATTTCCATTTTCATTTACCTCAGGTATTTTTTGATTTCTGTTTTGATTTCTTCTTTGGCCCACTGGTTGTTAATATGTTGTTTAATCTTCACATAATTGTGCATTTTCCAGTTTTCTTCATGTAATTAATTTCTAGTTTCATACCATTGGGATTAGAAGATGCTTGACATGATTTCAAACCTCCTAAATTTAAGACTTATTTTGTGGCCTACTATATGATCTATCCTGGAAAATCTTCCATATGCCCTTGAGAAGAATGTATATTCATTGCTTTTGGTTGGAATGGTCTGTGTCTATCTTTTAACTACATCTGGTAGAATGTGTTGTTTAAGGCCAAAGTTTCATTATTGATTTTCTGTCTAGATGATATATCCATTGGTGAAAGTAGGGTATTAAAATTGCCTGTTATTGTATTTGTGTCTATTTCTCCCTTAAAGTCTGTTAATATTTGCTTCAAAAAAATATTTGCTTTATATATTTAGGTGCTCCAAAATTGGGTGCATAAATATTTATAAATATTATATCATTTTGTTGGGTTGACCTTTTTATTATTATATAACATCCATCCTTGTCTAATATCAAAGTTTTTGTTTCACTGTCTATTTTGTCTGACATGAGTATGTCTACTCTAGCTTTCTCTTGGTTTCCACTTGCATGCAATATCTTTTTCCATCCTTCACTTTCCATCTCTGTGTGTTCCTACTTCTAAAGTGAGTCACTTATAGGCAGCATATGGATGGGTCTTGTTTTCGTTTTTTGTTTTTAATCCATTCAGCCACTCTATATCATTTAGTAAGAAATATTCTTTTTATCATTTGTGTTTTCACTCTAGGTTTTTTTCTTTGTGGTTACCATGAGGCTTACACATAACAAATTATCTGGAACAGTCTATTTTAAGTTGATAACAACTTATATTTGATTCCATTCTAAAGCTCCAGAAGATACATGTGACCAAGAATTATTACATTATAGAGTGTAAGAGAGGAGTTTCTAACCAAATTCTGATTTCCTTACTCCATATTTTCAAACTACAATATATTGTAATAACATTCCTAAAAAAGGCTGCTGCTATAGCAGCACCAGTTCATATTTATTGAATATATACCACAGCATGGAATTATTCTACAAGCTTTACATTGGTTATCTCACTATTATTATACCTACTTAATAGATAAGTAAACTAAAACTAAGTAATCTGGCTACTGTACTAGAAACTAAAATTCTGAGGAGCCAGGATTTGAACCTAGGGAGTCTGATTCCATAATCCATTCTTTCATTCATCCAATTAATATTTATTGAGCAGCCACCATGTTCCAGGCACTAGGACAGTAGTGAATAAAACAGCAGTGGTCACTCTACTACATGGGATTTGCATTCCACTTCTGCCACTCTTTCACTCTGGAACTTGGAGCAAATCATTTAGGCCTCTGAGCCTCAGTTTCCTCATCTTTAAATGAGTATATTTCTTTCTTTTTTTTTTTAATTTTTTATTTATTTTGTTACAGTCACAGAGAGAGAGAGAGGCAGAGACATAGGCAGAGGGAGAGAAGCAGGCTCCATGCACCGGGAGCCCGACGTGGGATTCGATCCCGGGTCTCCAGGATCGCGCCCTGGGCCAAAGGCAGGCGCCAAACCGCTGCGCCACCCAGGGATCCCTTTAAATGAGTATAATAATCTACTTGTCCAGCTGTTCTGAGAGTCTTAACAGGATACTGAATGTGAACACGCTTTGCAAACTGTAAGACAATACACTAGAATTACATGTTAATAACATACTATAGCATCTCTGGAGCTTATGGTGTCTAAGCCCTAAGACTTCCCTGCTTCCTTCTCGGGTCGAGAAGCCCCTTTCTTACTTAGTGTTTGTGATGGAGAGGGAAGGATCAAAATGTGTATGATTCCCATGGCTGTAGGACTGGCCTCCGGAGTATCCCTCACAACCTCTAGCACTCTCAAGGCTCTCTCAGTCTCCATCCCTTTATTCCTGGGCACAGTCTGCCCTTCCACCTATTATCTGAGAACCTATGGGCAGGCAGTTGAGAGCCACAGGAAGAGGCTGCATTGTAACTGGGTGCTTGGACACCAGAGGGGCATGCTAGAGGGAGGAAGTAGGAGGCAGGGCCTATTTATTCATTGAGCATGATGTCTAGAACCCATGAAAATGTTTTAGCGTTCTCTAGCATCATATTAAAAAAACATCATATGAACCACTGGTGTCTCAGTGATGTCTCAGTCAGTTAAGCATCTGCCTTTGGCTTAGGTCATGATCTCAGGGTCCTGGGATCGAGTCCTGCACTGGGCTCCCTGCTCAGTGGGGAGCCTGCTTCTCCCTCTACCCCTACCCCCTGCTCTCTTTCAAATAAGTAAATTTTAAAAACAAAACCAAAACAAAACAGAAAAATATGTATGTAATCTATAATCAGCCTGCTACCAGTATAATCATAAAACATGATTTATTTTTAAAAATTCTGCAAGTGAAGGGGCCCACAAAGGCATAAATGTCTAAAGTCCACAAATAACACATCTGGAAGGAGACAGTCAAACTGTGCTTGGGCAGCATCTCTATCCACACACATTTCCCTGGGTTTTCTCTCAGCTCATTCAGCTCATTTATTCATGTTCAGTTCATGTAGAGGCCGTTCTTTCCTTAATACAGAGACGACTTCTCTGGGTAAGAGCTAGTCCGTTTCTAGCAGCAAGTAAGAGGTTGGAGCTTGGTGGATCAGTCCGTCCACCGACCTACCTATCTACCTATTTATCATCTATCATCTATCTATCTATCTATCTATCTATCTATCTATCTATCTACCTATTTATTTTTATAGAGACTTAGTTAACCCAGTAACTAACCCAGGACTAACATTGTTTCTCTCCATTTGCTGTGATTAGTTAAACATGTCATCTTAGAGAACTTAAATTCCCAGTTTGCGAATTGATATACAACATCTCTTTGTGGATGATGTTTAGTGGGTTAAGTAGTTCTGCTTCAACCTATCTAATTAATTTATTAAGAAGTCTTTGGAAAATTACCTGAGGTTGGAGTACTATGACCTTAGGTAGGTTTTGCCCTTGAATCTCATGCTTTTACAAAAATGTTCATCAACAACTTGTCCCAAGTCCTTTATCAACAATTTTCAAATTGTGTTCTGAAGATCTCCCTCCCAACACATGCACACATACAGTTTCTTTGCAGAGATCCCTCAGCATTGGGCTGGGGCAGATGAGGGTATCACAGGCAGGGTGACTCCTACCCCCTTCCCCACTCTCTTTCTATTAATAGCAGCTTTGGTTTACTAGTGGTTACCACATAAGATCTTATTTGAACAATAGGTTCCATGGCTAAATAAAACTTGTAAACCATTCTTTTTAACTGGAAGTTGTAAATCCTTTTCCATGATGATATTTTTGAGCACTGATGTGTCTTTATATAAGACGTGTGTGTGTATGTTTGTGTGTATGTGTGTAAGCAATTTAAAGGAAACAATAATTTATATTTTAAGGATCAGACTTTTAAATGTGACATATCTACTTCACTTAACCTCTTCAATAGCTGAGTATTAACTCTGGTTTCTACTGGTTAGAAAAGTTCTACAACATTTGACAGGCTTTGAGATCTTAACAGAATGCAGGAATCATAGGGAAATTCTGTTTTGGGCATTAAAATAAATGCTTCTATTAAGTTTTCTGATTGACAAGGAAGAGAGGAGGGGAGGATGTTACAATTCCAGCTTCTAAAGGATCTATTTTTAAAAATAGGTTATTTGACTCTAATTGACTTCCAATACAGATCATTCAACCACAAAGACATTCTCTGGCATAAGAACCAGCCAGAGGTAAGACCCACTTATAAACTGGGTGAGAAGAAGAATTTGAATGTGAGCACCTCAAACAAGAGTACCTTTTTTTCCATTTAAAAAAAGCCTTCCTGTGGTTGATTTCCATAAGTGTGCATTTCCTCTTCATGATCCTAGTCATTAATCACCAGTTAGTGTTTAATGAGCACCTGAATGGATTATGGATTCCACAATCCAACCTGAAAACTCAAATTTTAGGTTGCCTCTTCCTCCAATAATTATAATTGTCTGGCGTTTCTGTTTTTGCAGAACTTGATTCAGGGCACAGGGTTTCAGTGTCTTCTCTTATTCCTCCCCCTACCTGTTCTCAAATTCAGAATCTTTCAACCTCTGCCTAATTGCCATTGTGGGCTGAATAATTCTTTATTGTGGAGGCTGGCATCCAGGGCTGTCCTGTTCTTTGTAGGATGTTCAGCAGCGTCCTGACTTCTCCCTGGATGCTAACAACTCTCCTGTCCCAACTGTGACAACCAGAAATCTCTCCAGACACTGCCAAATATCCCTTTGCGGGGGCAGCAGAATGGAGTGAGAAGGGGGTAAAGTTGCCCCCTATTGGGAACCATTGCTATCAAATCTATGAGGACCCAAAGCCTGAGAATCCTCCCAGAAATCACTTGGCCACCACCAGATGTGGTTCTCAAAGAAACCTTAGATATATTATAATTTAACCAAGTCAATGTTCTCAACCCCAGTCGCACATTTGAATCACTGCAGTATTTACAAATGATTAACTGGGCATGAGTATTTTTTAAAAGCTCCCCAGGAAATCTCAATTTGTAGACAGGATAAACATGCATATTTAGTGGTCATAATACTCATAAAAACTTAAAAAAAACTTTAAAAAAGAGCCACTAATTTTATTTCAAATAGGAAATATCCAGGTAGTTTCAGAGCAAGAAAAAAAAATCCAAGTTGTTAGCTTATAGAACATAGGCCACTGGAGACATTTCACATTTACTTTCTGTTCTGTTATGATCACAAAGCAATTGGGAACCTTGATACCTCTGGGAATGCTGGGCTTTTTAAATGCTTTGACTGAAGGTGCATCGCTTGATGTAGAGCAATTCTCTGGTGCTTGTAACTCTCAGAGACTTGTCACCAAAGTGACATCAATTAGGGAACTTCACAGGGAAGAGCCTGACCAGGGGGAAATCCCCCAAACGTAATGTTTGTGATTCGCAGGGAAGGAGGGGTGAGTGAGACTTAGAAAGAGCAAGGGTCGACTAGGAAGGGAGGCCTTCTGATAATGTTTTCCAACACATGAAAAATATGACCAAATTGCTACCTCTTCCTTTTGTTAGTGTTTCAGTAACAGAGGGAATAAAACCATATGATGAAGGTCTTTATATTTTAGGATCCCAGGACGATTACATCCAGAAGGTGTACACATTCTGGCAGCTGCCAATCCCATGTCTTCTGGACAGCCAAAGAGGGCTAGGTGAGATTTTTGGCCAGTTATTGATCTTCTGAAAGGTGTGGGATGCATTAGATGAGGTTCAACTTTCCATGTGACCTTGGGCAACTCACTTAACTTCCCTGAGATTTTGTTTCCATATCTGAAAAAATGGGCAGCATGGCATTTACTTCAGAAAGTCACTACGAGGATTAAATTAGATAATAACCTTGAAAGTGTCTTGTGAATTGTAAGCCCGAAAGGTAACATTATCTTCCCAAGGACCGTCTATCCTGAAGATTCCACTAGACCAGGATCCAATGGCTTCCAGTTTTGGTTTCGGGGCATGTGTAGAATAATGGATGAGTGCAGCCATTGGCTCAACTTGTCAAATGTCTCTCCTCAAGTGGACAATTAGGAAAATACATTGGAGTTAAAAATATAGGGTGATGTAATTTTCATGACTGAGGTTACAGTTGTATTTTAGGTTATTATATGCTAAAGACAAGAAAATTAATTGGTGCCCTCTAAAATGCAAAGAGCAAGAGATTTATCTGATAAATGGTTTCCATTAAAAAATTCCATTTGGTTTCCCAAATTTATCTTGTCTCCTGAGGCTTCTGAATGGCACAATGTCCTTCCCCTGTGCTTTCCAGATGTATTCTACTGTTTCCTATACCCCTAGGTTTGAAGAATATCGGTATTTATACAAATATAGTGGCACAACATAGCTACAGAGTAAACTCATTAGCTCCCTAATTCATGGACATATTAACTGAAATCACTGTGTTGCCTTCCAATTTAGTCTTGGTTGATACTCAAAACATAATCTTTGTGGAAAAACAAAGCTTTTGTAATGCTATTCTGTATAGGTAATGCAGCTAAGATCATGCAAATAAGTCCATGGTCAAGGTTCTAAGTTACCAGTGCTTGCTTAGTAACAAGGATTCCCATCAAAGGATGAAACAAACAGAGCAGGAGATAAGGCCATTTCAGGGGACAGTCAGTGGTGTCCTGTGGGAAACTGGTGAAGAGGTCAGCATTTGCAAACTTTCCCTTGAATGCTTTTACAATTAGGTGCCTCACATGGCTAGCAGAGAAGATTGGGTGGATTCCATTCTAGTCTTATGAAAACACAGACCCCTGGATGCCATCTTTTCTGAAGAGAACACTAGTTCAGCCAATTGTAAACCCAAACTAAGCACACTACTACATTATCACACTAAGCTCATATTTATCTGGTTTGTCCTCAGATTGTTCCGTCTCGAAGTCTGGATCAGGATTTGGATGGTGGATTTCAATGACAAGAACATAGATGAGGCCTCCAATGACAGCGCCAACCAAAGGGCCCACTACAGGAATCCACCAGAAGTTATTTCCAGCTCTGAAATCAAACAAGAAATTAGTGATACACCATTTGGATCTTCCTCCTGGCCCTACTAGTTATTCACTAACAAGCCAGTCTTTCTCCTGCTCATGGTTTCCATTTAACTCAGCAAGAGCTAAGTATAAGGACACTCACTGTAGTTTGGCAATCATCATCCTAGATTTTCCATATACCTGATTTCAAATGATTGATTCCATTGTCCTATTAGTACCCGTGAGACAATATGTCCCATTTATTTTTCTTTCAGGAAAGACAGTCCCTGAACCCACTGTCAGAATTGGAGGCATCTAGGGACAGTGCTGGTTGATTATTCAGGAACTGTCTTTCCTCCATTCTGAAATGATGAATCCTGGGGATTACTAATGGAAGGATGTGGAGAGGTTCCTGAGCAGGGCTGGTCTATGAGGGCAATCACACACACAAAACACACACACACACACAAAACAGAACAAACCAATCAGGAAATGTTTGTCAATGAATGAATTTAAAAAATGGAAGGTTGATATATGAATTACCTACTAAATATAATTTAATTTCATGCTGATTTTCTAAGGTCACAGCTTAAAGCTACTTTCTGATAAAGGGCTTCCTGCCATGATTCTCTGTCTTTTGCAGAAGTCCTCAATGACAATACATTATACTAAAAGTATAGCTCTGAGAGAAAGCAGGTACCTTCATAAATTGTCACCATCTTCTTTGAAGATAGGAAATCCATTAAAATAACTCCATAGGAAGGAACACAAGGTTCAGAAACAAGCCAAATTATACAATAATCCTATAACATTATTCATGGATTTATACATTTCAGATAAAACTGTTTTAAAGCAGAGGAAGGAGAAACACCAATGTTGAGGATAATGGGGAGGAGGCAGCGGGGAAAGGGCAGGAGTTCTCGCATACACTTGAGGACTTCACAGTTGGGGAAAGGCTCATGGTTGTTCCTTTTTTCATTCTGCTTAATAACACACATATGTTCCAGGTGGCCAGTATTACATTTGGATTAGAAAGGATATTAAAGGAAATAAGCCCTGCCCTTGACCTCCATTCTTCCTTCTGCTTGGTGATCCCTTCTACCTGGATGGTCCCTAGCACCCAGAAGTCTTGGATCAGGAATGCAGGCTGGAGGGAAGAGCCCTGAGGTTGAGCACAGTAGCCACCAGATGTCGCTCTTACTGCACATGAGAGAGGACTTGTGCACTTCTCTGCTCTCCCAGGGCCCTTTCCCAAGCCCCCAGGAATCCAGGAGGACTTTCCTATGAGAGGTACATGGACTTTAAAGAGCTAGGAGCCTTCTCTTTGGTAAACACATGAAGCAAGTATAAGCTGTCTCACTTGTCATTTCCTTTCTTTCATCATGATTTCCTGGCAAATCCCACTGTCCTTTAACAGATTAGGGTCCCAGGTATCTGCCAAGACACATGTCCTCCATTAACTGGCTGGACTTTCTTCTGTCTGGGCTGAGCATGTTGTGCCAGGGTCACAAGTCATAAGTGGAGGCCCTCACACATGGTTTCCTGCCTGGTCAGTCTTCCATGTCCACAGTGTCATATGCACGTGGTGATGTGGGGTGCGCCAGGGAAATGTCCGTGTTACTCACTTATGCACCACCATCATTTATTCCTTTGGGTAAACTATTTAAAATATTAACGATACCCCTGAGATCCTTCATCCATGAAGTCATTAAAACCTTAATGTGAATTAGTGGGGAGAGCGTAGATGGAAAACATCCTAATATTTACAGGAAAAGCAAGGATTAGCCATGGTCTGTTGACTTGTCAGACGGACCCTCTGGTGCCCCCTGCCCCTGTCCCCAGTCATCCTCATTGCCTGCTAGACAGAAGCAAGTGAGGACCAGAGAATTAGGCAGTCTTGGTTTTATCAGAGGCCTTGGTTGTAGATCCAAGCTAGGATATCTCCTGCTTACCAGGGATAGGAGACCTTGAAAGGGAGGGACGATTGGAACTCTCTGGAGATCTGCTATCCCTCAAAGGTTTTCTTGGGAATTTTTGAAGATTACCAGCCAGCTAGCTCTTTTCTAACTGGCTTTTGCTCCTCTACTCTCTCCTTTTTAATCTATTGTATGTAGTGATGTAGTTTTAATTTAACTAAATTGGAGTTCTAAGTATGTCAAACTTCTGCTCTACATCCTTTGCTGCTTCCCATAATCTCCAGAATATGGAGTGGCCCAAATCCAAATTTTTCATTCTGGGAGTCTAGATCCTCCGTGACCTGACAAGATTTGTCCTTTCCAGCCTTCCTCATGTACCCTTCCAGCTAGATTAGATCAGTTAGTTATTTTAACATTCTGTCTTTGTATACAGTATCCTCTCTACCTGAAATATCCTCACTGTCCCCCATTCAAGATGTCCAAATACTATAAAATGCCTCTATTTCTACCTCCATAATTCCTAAATTTGGAGCTGTTAACCTCTCAAGTCCTAGAGTCAACAAGTCAAATCTCTTTAATGGCACTTGACAGCTTCAACTTGTGTAAACGCTTATGCTGACCCCTCTGAAACAGAACGCAAAGGAAGCAGAAGGGCAGCAGGGTTTCATCTCTAGCACAGGGCCTTGAATAGGAGATCAGGTTGCTGCAGGGATGAATAAACCAATGCATGAAAAGAAAAGACCCTGACATGGAGGGAGGGACATGGAGCTCATTTGGCAGTGGATGATTCTAGCATTTTTGCCACAGACATGATCTCCTACCATATACTTGACAAAGCCAAGAGAGAATAGGCAAGACTTCTACCTATTTTAGAACCATCCCGACTCTTAGAGCTTTGGATGAGTCATGAAATAGGGCTCAAAGGGTGGCCTTCAAGGCCTCTTTGTTCCAGGGGTCTGTGTGAAGCCAACAGAGGTGACTTGGTCATGGGGGCAGTGGTCTTCTAGAGTGAGGCTCAGGAAGGTGGGATTAATGAAACTCAGATTAATTCTGGGCTCTGGGTTCTGGGAATCTCTCTGACATATGTTTTTCATTTTGCATTGGAAGAATATAAAAGAACCTTCCTACTTAGGGACATTTTGTTCAACTTTTCATGTTCTAGTGGCAATCATTCTGGAACAAGAGCTCCTCACCTGTGGCACTCTTAATATTTTTGGCTGAATAATTCTTTGTTGTGGGGATCTGTACGGGTACTGTAGGATGGTTGGCACTATCCCAGGCCTGTAACTCACTAGATGCCGGTGACAACTTTCATCTCCACCTTCCCCAGTTGTGATAGCCAAAAATGTCTCTAGGCGTTGCCCAATATTTTGAGTGGAAAAAATCACCTCTGGTTGAGAACCACTGCTCTAGAAAATTCATTGCATTATTAGCTTCTTAAAGATAGGGGATGTTGCTTGGTTTTCTTTGTATCCCTCATGTCTTAGGACATGTTTAACATGTAATATTTGCCCATCCTTTCATTCTTTTTACTGACTTCTCTTGAGACTCTGTATATGCAAGGCCCTAATCTTGTCACTATGAGTGCAGCGGTGAGGAAGCTGCTAGGTCTCTGACCTCAGGATGCTTACATTGTGGTAGCTCTCAGACCTATCTGTGGTGGTGACCTGACTGGTGTCAGTTATTTCAACAGTTAATTTTTTACACTGGTGAAGGCAACCTAAACTTTCACTGAAATGAGCCATCACGTGTGTATGATTACATGTACAGGTAAGCATTTAGGGACACTCAAGTCTTTCCTCACAGCAAACATCAAGCTAAAATTTCCTCACATGTGTCTTTCCTACTTCTCTTTCTCCATGTTAGAGCCCTGTTCTTTGATGAACCAAAGTGAGTTCCTTTCCCGTAGAGAGATATGATAAGTAGATGAGGACAGACCACTGTGGTTGTATGGGGCAAAGTGGGAAGGAATTAAATGGGCACAGTTTGTTTTGGAACAGTTGCCAACAGTTGACGTATTTCCTCAACTTGCCTCAACCCCAAGGAGTTGGGCTCCTTACTGACCCAGCACATTCTGAGGTAGAAAGCATGAGGTCTTGCCATTTCCTGTGCAAGAGCTCTCTTTTATGTCTTTTCTGCCAGGGATTTCCTACTCATGACCCAACTCAGCTCTCACTTCTTTGGTGGTGCCTTTCCCAATTCCCCGGGCATAGTTAGTCATCCTCTTATCTATGTTCACTCAGCACTTTGTTTTTGGGGTTGCCAAGGCACTTATTATTGCTCAAGGCTAGTGTTTTAGCTGATTTTGAAATCTCCTTACATAGCACAGTGACCACAGCACAGACAGTGTTTGGTAAAGACCTGCTGAATGAGGGAAGCATAGCATGGTTCACTATCAAGAGCCCTGTAGTAGTATCACAAGATGTAAATTCTAGGCCCAATTATATCACAAAGTGAATCTGCAGATGAGTTATATGACCAAAATACTCACATAAAACCATCTACCACCTGAGGACTTATTATTATTATTATAGAGGGTAAGCCTGTTGCTTTTGAATTTACCCAGAGACTCTCTCTGTCTCTCTCCCTGTGTCCATATGTGTCTTCCCCACTCCCCTCCCCCCACCACACCCCATATCACAAACTGCCAGTGAAACAATCCACACTGATGACCAGAGCATGCACCTGATCTCCACGCTCCCAAGAACTCTCCTGGACCTCTCTAGTCTAATCCCAGCCCTTCCCCCTCCTGATCCCTGAGGCTCAGCAGGGATCTTTCTTCCCCCAACACCACTGTTACTTACGTGAAGACCTCAAACCCCCATCCTGCCAAAGCAGTGAAAAGTCTAGGGCTCAGGTCTCGAGCTGGGTTCATGGCACAGCCACTGTTCAGTCCCAAGGAAGAAGAAATGACAATAATCAGGAGACCGATGGCAATGGGCTCTAGGCCTCTGGGGACTCCCAAGTTTCTGGAGTCAAAAATGGCAAAGACAATCATGAGGAGGAACATGGTGGCCACTACCTGGGGAGGGAGAAAATGCACAAGGGGTTTAACCTGTATCCTGCTCCTTTGCCCACCTCAGAATTCACTGCCTCTCGTTAAGAACAAACCTAGTGATAACTAACAGTCACTGGTGAGCACACCGTGCCAAGCTCTCTTCTCATCGTGGCAATCCTAGATGTGGGTGCTAGCATTACTCTCATTTACACATTAGCCACTTGTGAGCCTCTTGTACTCACTCAAGGATGTGGACCCAGAGACTTCAGCTCCGGAGACTGTTATCTTCTCTACAACTATCCCGACAAGCTACTATCCTGCTAAATAGAAAGGCAAGCTGCTGGCTGGAAACCTGGTTGAAGACAGTCAGACTGGTGAGAAAAACAATGTGAGACATCCATGGATAAACGGGCAAAGGAAATGAACAGAAGATTTGTAAGAGGAAAGTAAAGTGAAGAAACAAATAAGTGGGGAACATGGATTTGTAATGAAAAAATGCAAATAGTACTAAAAGTTAGGGAAATGAGACCTGTTCACTCAAGCTCTTCTAGTAGAATGAAACATGCCACTTTCAAAAGGAATGAAGACACTGTCCTTTTCTTTCTTTCTTTCTTTCTTTCTTTCTTTCTTTCTTTCTTTCTTTCTTTCTTCTTTCTTTCTTTCTTTCTTTCTTTTTTTCTTTCTTTCTTTCACTATTTATTTATTCATGAGAGAGGCAGAGACACAGGCAGAGGGAGGTTTGAAAGCATTCTTTCTCTCTTACCTCTAATGGAAAAGACCTGAACTCACATGAGAAACCTCTAAATGTCCTCCAACAGCTCCTGACTCTGATGCCTCCTTCTTCATTGTAAGATAAACTGTGCCTGAATTTATTTTTTTTAATAATAAATTTATTTTTTATTGGTGTTCAATTTGCCAACATACAGAATAACACCCAGTGCTCATCCTGTCAAGTGCCCCCCTCAGTGCCCATCACCCATTCACCCCCACCCCCGGCCTTCCTCCCCTTCCACCACCCCGAGTTCTCTTCCCAGAATTAGGAGTCTTTATGTTCTGTCTCCCTTTCTGATATTTCCTACCCATTTCTTCTCCCTTCCCTTCACAATTAAAAGACCATGAGGATAGATTAAGGGAAATAAATGACAGCCTGAGGAAGAAAAACCTACGTTTAATTGGGGTTCCTGTGGGCGCCAAAAGGGACAGAGGTCCAGAATATGTATTTGAACAAATCATAGCTGAAAACTTTCCTAATCTGGGAAGGGAAACGGGCATTCAGATCCAGGAAATAGAGAGATCCCCCCCTAAAATCAATAAAAACCGTTCAACACTTCGACATTTAATAGTGAAGCTTACAAATTCCAAAGATAAAGAGAAGATCCTTAAAGCAGCAAGAGACAAGAAATCCCTGACTTTTATGGGGAGGAATATTAGGGTAACAGCAGACCTCTCCACAGAGACCTGGCAGACCAGAAAGGGCTGGCAGGATATATTCAGGGTCCTAAATGAGAAGAACATGCAACCAAGAATACTTTATCCAGCAAGGCTCTCATTCAAAATGGAAGGAGAGATAAAGAGCTTCCAAGACAGGCAGGAACTGAAAGAATATGTAACCTCCAAACCAGCTCTGCAAGAAATTTTAAGGGGGACTCTTAAAATTCCCCTTTAAGAAGAAGTCCAGTGGAACAATCCACAGAAACAAGGACTGAATAGATATCATGATGACACTAAACTCATATCTTTCAATAGTAACTCTGAACGTGAACGGGCTTAATGACCCCATCAAAAGGCGCAGGGTTTCAGATTGTGCCTGAATTTAATGGTAAGTAGGATCCTTGAGAAATCCCACCCTTCCACATCCCAAAAGTCCATTCTGAGGCTGCTATGGGATCCTTACTGACCCACCAAATGCATAGCTCACCACTGCAGCCCATGTGCATGCAAAGCACCAACAGGTCCCACCCTCTTTATCCTCCTGGCACTTTGAAGCTTTTGTCACCTGGCCAATCTCTCTCACATAATAGAGACTGATGTCCAGAGAGATAAAGGACCCCTACCATCCTCCTTTCAGCAATCTCCTCCCCTACCTTCCATCCTTTCCCTCTCACACTTTTTTCTGTGTTGCTCTCCCAAGTTTATGCAACCACTACCCCCTACCCCCTTCTTTCAGATGGCACCAGTTTTCCCTAGTTTCCAACTGGATAATTTAGTCTCCAAGTCAGAAAGGATCTTGACACATTCCACAATGCCCATCATCTGATGTTTGAGTTTTCTTGAGAAATACCCCATCCCCACTTTCCAGCCCTGGAGGTTACCCAGACAAGCCTCCAACACCTCTAGTGACTGTTGTCCTGTGGGAAATGATCTATATTTAGCCCAGCCCCAATTGCTAGGAAAGTCTAACTTTTGTTGAATGTAACTTTATCTCACCATAATTTCATGAACTAAATATTTTATAATTAGAATATAAATACTAGTGTGTAAATATTACATAATTAATATGTAAGTACATTAATAAATATTTATTGAGCATCTGTTAGGTACTAACTTCCACCAAATCTCCTCGGAGGGTATACACACCAAGTCTAAGTTCTTTTGCATTTGACATTCCTTCAGCAATTTGAAAGCTACTAGTAAATCCCATCCATCCCCCCAGCTCCTGCACACGCACTTTCCCTAGAGTAAACATCCCCATTCTCCACTCATTTCTGTGCAATATCATTAGCTTTTAGGTTCTTCTCTTTCAGTGATATACCCTCTTGAAGTGGACATTTGGAAATGAGTCTACTACTCCAGTATGGAATGGAGTATAAGACCCTAAACTACTTTATTTGAATACTATCCTTCTATTTTTTTCAGCTCATTTAGGAGAACATTCCTTTTTCTGGCAGTTACATTTCTCTGTTATCTTTTCTACTGACACTTTTCTCACCACCCCAGCTCATTTAGACTCTGTATTCCAAATTACTAATGTGACTCATACAGTCCAGTTTCCCGTCTAATTGTCTTCACTTTTGTATTGTTCCTTTTGTCCTTAGGTGATCATTTAGTTCTTCACTAGATTCTAAATTCCTGGGCAGACACGGTTTACAATGCATTTTCCTGATATTATTCACTTTATCTTGGCAAGGAATCTGGTAAGTGCTAATATTATCCCCACTTTACAAATCTGAGACCCTCAAAGTTCAAAAATTTAGCTAAAGTTGCTCAGGGAGTGGGGACAGAACTGCTATTTTAATTCGGGCATGCAAGTTCCAAATCTCAGACCTTTACAACTCATGTGTACCTGTCAGTCTCTCAAGCTCTGGACACAGGGCCGAGCACACAGAGAATGCTCAAGAAGGGCTTTTTGCCTGTCTGGTTTATTGAGCAAAGTGGAAAGGAAAAAGACTAAGGACATGAGGGCATAGTTTTTTTCATCTATCCATTAAATGGAAGTGGACAGAGTTAGCAAACTGGTAGATCCATTTTATATATATGCCCACTCTACCCTGCCCCATCGTGCAATCCTAATCACAAGAAAACAACTTAGATGTCCTTTCACCCTCCCTTGTTTCCTTCCTTCTTCCCTCCCTTTTCCTTCCTTCCTTCCTTCCTTCCTTCCTTCCTTCCTTCCTTCCTTCCTTCCTTCCTCCCCTCCTTCCCTCCTTCCTTCTTTCCTTCCAGGCTGACCAGCGGTCTTTCTGGGATACATTAAGGGAGGAAGAAGCTATCAGGCTGGCAGCGTTGATCAGCCACAGACTGACCAGAATAGCTGTGCTATTGGCTACATCACAGATGTTTGAGTGCAGTTTGTTTATATAACAATAAGGCAGAGACACTTCTAGCTACCTTGAGAGGTTAGATAAACCTATGCATATGAGGAGACACAGAGGATCAATGATACTCTAGGTTCAACTGCCACATTTCACAGTCCTTGATTTGAGATAGAAGTGTATTTTCTTGTGGCCTCCATGTTCAGATCACAGAAGAGAGAGTAATCATAAAGCAAACCCTATTTGCCCCTTTAGGGGTTGAAATGACAAGTTGTCCACTCTTTTCTGGACCTCAACCAATGCGAAACAAGTGCATGTATTTAATCAAGATAATAAGCTTTTGCACAGCAAAAGATACTGTCAAAAAAACTAAAAGACAACCTACAGAATGGGAGAAGATATTTGCAAATGACCTATCAGATAAAGGGCTAGTATCCAAGATCTATAAAGAACTTATTAAACTCAACAGCAAAGAAACAGACAATCCAATCATGAAATGGGCAAAAGACATGAAGAGAAATCTCACAGAGGAAGACATAGACATGGCCAACATGCACATGAGAAAATGCTCTGCATCACTTGCCATCAGGGAAATACAAATCAAAACCACAATGAGATACCACCTCACACCAGTGAGAATGGGGAAAATTAACAAAACAGGAAACCACAAATATTGGAGAGGATGTGGAGAAAGGGGAACCCTCTTGCCCTGTTGGTGGGAATGTGAACTGGTGCAGCCACTCTGGAAAACTGTGTGGAGGTTCCTCAAAGAGTCAAAAATAGATCTGCCCTACGACCCAGCAATTTCACTGCTGGGGATTTACCCCAGAGATACAGATGCAGTGAAATGCCGGGACACCTGCACCCCGATGTTTCTAGCAGCAATGTCCACAATAGCCAAACTGTAGAAGGAGCCTCAGTGTCCATCGAAAGATGAATGGATAAAGATGTGGTTTATGTATACAATGGAATATTACTCAGCCATTAGAGACGACAAATACCCACCATTTGCTTCGACGTGGATGGAACTGGAGGGTATTATGCTGAGTGAAGTAAGTCAATCGGAGAAGGACAAACATTATATGGTCTCATTCATTTGGGGAATATAAAAAATAGTGAAAGGGAATAAAGGGGAAAGGAGAAAAAATGAGTGGGAAATATCAGAAAGGGAGACAGAACATAAAAGACTCGTAACTCTGAGAAATGAACTAGGGGTGGTGGAAGGGGAGGTGGGCAGGAGGTGGGGGTGACTGGGTGACAGGCACTGAGGTGGGCACTTGATGGGATGACCACTGGGTGTTATTCTATATGTTGGCAAATTGAACACCAGTAAAAAAAATTTATAAAAAAAATTTAAAAAATTAAATATTTTATTTATTTTGAGAGAGAAAGAGAGAGAGAGAGAGAGAGAGTAAAGGGGCAGAGGGAGAGGGAGAGAGAGAATCTCAAGCAGATTCCCCACCAGAGTCCTATGACTCTGAGGTCATGACCTGAGCCAAAATTGAGAGTTGGCTGCTCAACCGACTGAGCCACCCAGGTGCCCTCCAATCTACCTATTAAAAAGAAAGCAGAAAACTTTTTTAGTGGTATCAACTTTGGTAAAGGAAAAACTTGTCAAAAAGGCTTGGGTTATGCCTAGTGACCTCTGACTTTGCATGCTCCTGTGTGTCCTCTTATTAGCTCATATCTTTTCACCAAAGTTCGATCTTTGTTAAGTATACACTTACTTGGTCTGCGAATGCATTCGTCAGAGACAGATATGGAGCTGGGTATGTCGCAAAAATGTGTGCTGTTGCATTTTCTCCCACGATGAGCAATTTTCCACCAGCAAAGGACATAAGTCCATCTATGGAAGACAGAACTCTGGCACATTAGTGTTCTCTGGGCAAAGCCTAGGGAGACTATGCCTGGTCTTGTGCTAAACAACTACAATCAAACACTCAGGTTCAGCTAGACAGATCCATACCATTTTCCTCTCCTCACTTCATATCATGGTAGTTTTAGAGATGCCCAGAGAAATTCTAGGATGTCAAGTAAAAAATAGAAAGTCCTGACTGCCCTCCAGAGTTCACTCCACACTTCATCCAAATCCTTAGCTGGTGGGTCCAGGGAACTAATATTCTTTGGGGGAAATTCTTGGAATTTTTGAGATCAACCGAATGCCAAAATGGAGCTGTGATCTACTGTGGGCAGAATTCATAATTCCCAGGAGGTTCTCAAGTAACACATACTACCAGGCCAGAAGTTGAGGGTGTTATGGTCCAGTGATGATGCCCTTGAAGCAAGAGAGACAACAGTCCTTGACACAGCCAGGGCCGACCCCAGGTCTCTCCTGCCACAGCAGCTGGCTCTCTGAGTTTCTCTCTTCTGATCTGGTCTCAAATTCTCCACCAGTCCTATTAAGCTCTATTTCTCAGAAAGACACTCTGTGGGATGAAGTCTCCTTCCACAATGTATTTCTCTAAGGCATGGTTCATAAATTCTAGTTCTGAAGGACTTCATTTTGAGAATCATAATGTACTGAGACTTACACTGGGAACTACTTTGACAGTTAATTTCATGCAATCCCAAGATCTTTTAGTTTGAATGGTCTTAGAAGTCAAGTCTCTTACATTCCAGAGGAGGAAACAGATGGATAAAGTCAGAAGACTTACTTAAGTCACACAGCTACTTACTGACATAGCACAGAATTAAAGTCTGTGTCTTCAATCGCCAGGACTGTTTCTCCCCCCAGGACTGTTGTAGAACAGAATGGGGAGGAGATCCCCACCTAGCCTATTCTCAACTGCACCCCTTCCTTCAAAGACTTTGTTCCAGATTCCTTCTCTGAATACTTAATCATCATACCCTCTGCTACCAGTGAACACGCTTTCTCCCAGCCAAGCCAGAGGAAGCTTGTGGAGAAGCCACTAGCCTGTTGCTTATCTTGTGCATGTTCATGCTGTAGTACTGATTGGACCTAAAGATAGACTTCCAGTTCTGCCCTCCATTTAAATTGTGACCATTTTCTTAAAAAGACTTCATGAATTTGTCCTAATGATAATGTTGGCCTCACTCTTCAGAACTTAGAATTCTTAGAACTGCCTGTTGATTGTGGAACACTTCCCTCTTCTTGGCTAATCTCATCTCTTCCTAGCAGGTAATTATGACTCTCAAATCTTGGCCAACTCTCCCTAAGGTCTGGGCTCAGGAGCTTTACTCACCATAGTAAATGCCAAAGAGGGTCGCAGCTCCTGCGAATGCTCCCAAAAACTGGGCTCCCACATAAAAAGGAAATTTGAACCATTTCATCCGTCCAAAGAGACACATTGCAAAAGACACAGCTGGGTTGATGTGGCCACCTGCAAGAAAGATAAGATGATTAGGGATGTCAGCAGCAGGCCAGGGAGGATTATTACACAGAAGACCTTATCTAGAGACCTCAGGAAGACTCAGTCTTCTAGGTAGAGAGCTGTATATGGAGAGACAGAGGCTTAGATGTGTGTTTGTACTGTATGGGGGCAGGGAGAAAAGGGGGACTAATAACCACACTGGACACTCTCTGAGAAGGTTAGCTTTCTGAAAAGGGAGTCAGATATTGAAAAAAAGTTGTGCTTAAGAGGTTCATCTTCTATCTCTATGACATCGATCTATCTTCTACCTAGCTATCATCTATCCAATGGTCTTTATGAAACAATAACCTCAAAGAGATTGATATAAACTATTAACTTCAATATATTTTTAAAGTCAATATATTGACACTATATATTGTTTAAGGATTACATCTGCATCTAGAAATTCCTTGGTCTATGTCCAGAAGATATAAAACTACCTTAAGATGGAAAAGAGATGTCTAAGAGCAAAGAACTTAGGTCGGTGGGCTGTGGCTCTCAATGGGATGAGGGACTCAATTTACTTTGAGGTGATCACAGTGTCTGAGTTCACTGTTCACAGAGGAACAGCTCAGTTTCTCTCTCACACACAAATGTAGCACCACTTCTATTACCCTGACCTAAACTCTCCTAGAGAAATCAGCTTCCTAGTTTCTCGTCTAGCTGCCAGATCCTAGAGAAGGTTTGCTCAGCGGTTGGTCACCGACACCCCAATCAGCTTTGCTACTAACAACAGCATTTACTGAACATTTGCCATACGTTATTATTGGGGTATTACCCACATTTGACCCTTTTTAGAATCCAGTGAGCTGGGTATTACTCCAATTAACTGGTGAGGTAACTGAGGCACAGAAATAAAGCAACTTTTTAAAGCCTACATGATTAGTTAAGTGGTAGAAATGAGATTCAAATGCAGGTTCATACAGACTCTAGAGTCTATGTTCTATGTTATACCACTTCCAGACCTCCTTCACCATGTTTATAAGTCTTCCCTGCCTTAGCGGGCAGAAAAAAAAATTTCAAATATCATCTTTGAGCATATAGGCTTAGTTCCTAGAAATGAAACATGTTCATTTGAAGAGTACACATTGTGTGCAGGGGGAAGTAGAGTCACTGTCAATGTGTCCACATTTCAATGGACATAGTTGTGGCCATAGTTGTGAACAAAAGGTAATAAAGAAGAGGGAGAGGAGGAGGAGAAGGAAGAAAAGAAGAAATTTCATCCTTTGACTCCTTATAGAACCTACAGGTGAGCTTGTTTCTGGAAGGCCTCCCCCTGTGAAGAAAGCAATGCTCTTCCTGAGTCTGTAAGCCAAAGGGGGCTTGCGAAAAGTTGTTCTCCCTGCTGTCTAAACCACAAGGGCTCTTTCTTCACCTGCCCCTGCCACTTAGGGGCTAATCTGAGCAAGAAAATGCCAATATGTCAAAGCATGAGTGACTTCCTGAAGCCTTACGAACATATCCAAAATTTTGTTTTACTTTTAAGTCTAAGAGAGCCACAATTCTGGAGACCAGCAGGATCACCACTTAGTAAGCTTGTCACTAGGCAAGCTAGGAACAGGGGTTAGGACAGAGGAACACATAGGCAGTGGAAAGTTCCCGAAGCCAGCCCTGTTTCCCTTTTCCCAGTGGCTGTTTGGAGAGGAGCCACCACCCAGCAGCCCGGAGGGATCAAGAGCCCATAAGAAATCACCTCCAATCAGCATCACCTTCCCTCAGAATCCACCAATGCTCTAGAGAGCTCTGTGTTTGGCACGCTCCCCTTCCAAAAGAAAACTTCCCACAGGTAGGTTTCTGCTTTTTAGCCCCTCACAGACATTCTGAGACAGGGTGCTCATTCTTCATCTCCGACTTTACACAATGCAAGGCACACAGTAGGTGTTCAAAATGAACGTTGAGCAAATAAATAGAAACCTTTATTCGGGCAGTTCAGACTACAAAGACCCAGTGAGAGGGAATGTTGTTTGGGAATCAGAGAGGGGGTGTGTCCTGGAGGGTGCCTTGCCAAGCAATGGAAAGATTTCTCCTCGCAGAGGCCAGTGCTCAGCCCCTGGCTCACTGCTGGACAAAGCAGAGCAGTGTAGTGGAGTGAACACGAATGCTAGACCCAGGGAGCGCCGCCCTCCAGTCTTGGCTCTGCCAAGGTTGTTGTGACGATCAGATGACTCATATGAAGAGCCCAGGGTGGAGCTGGAGCCCACCAGGCCCGTGAGTTGAAAGTCTTATGTGAGCAGAATGAACTCTTTCAAGGTGCTGCTCTAGGCACATCGCCTCCTTTCCCACACGCACAGGCCATTCTGTGATAGAGACAACCTTAATATTTTATCTATCATTATGCAAAGGTCTTTTGCTTTTTGAAGAATTTTTATTGCTCATAAAACTCTACATCAGGCAGCCTGGGTGGCTCAGTGGTTTAATTTTTTTTTTTTTTTTTTTTTTTTTTTTTGTGGCTCAGTGGTTTAGCGCTGCCTTCAGCCCAGGGCATGATCCTGGAGACCTGGGATCGAGTCCCACGTTGGGCTTCCTGTGTGGAGCCTGCTTCTCCCTCTGTCTCTCTCCCTCTCTCTCTCTCTCTCTCTCTCTCTCTGTCTCTCATGAATACATAAATGAAATCTTAAAAAAAAAAAAAACCCTCTACATCAAAAACAACCACCATACAAGCAGGCGGCATAAACACTTAATGGGGGGGGTGCATTGCATAATTAATGGGGGAGTTGTTAGTTCTGATTGGCCAGATTGGAGTGGCGGACCACTGGCTTGTTCATGTGGGAACAGAGGGCATGGTAACTTCCTTCCAGTAAGGTAGTGTTTTCTATTGCAAAACCAGATGTCAGTTGACTTCACCAGTCTGTGACCACAAAATAGAATCTCATGTTTATGAGATTATTAGAATCTTCATGTTATTATTAGAATCTTCATGTTTATGTCCACTCTCCACTGGTTATTTTTGTAATCCTCAAAGAGAGCCTCACATGTGCTCACAAACCAGTATGTTAGCTGCAGCCAGAGGAGAAAGTCACCTTCCACACACAGTCTTCCTGTCCTATTCCTGTGCCTGCTACAAGGCAATACTGATGCCTGTGGGGATGTCAACAGGGGGCTGGTGTATTGTCTCTGCATGTCTCCAAAGCCACCAGGCCTCAAGGAACCTGAAGAGTGCTAGGTCCCAGAGATGGGGAGATAAGCTTCCTTCCCAACCCAATGCTACCTGTATCAGCCAGGCTCAGAAACTGCTCTACTTGTATTTTGGGTCTCCTGGACTCTCATGAACAATTTGGTAGCCAGTTACCCCTCACCTGGAAAGAGTCCCACAGGCTCTAGCTCTCACTCTTCTGAGCACAGGAACTTAACCCCAGTCCAGGGGCCTGATGGGAAGACCTCACGCCATCCCTCACCCTCTCTTCCTCCTGTTGGTCTCTGCCTTTTGTTCTCTATGGTGACTGTCCAAATCCCCGAGTATATCAGTAGATGTACACAGACATGGGCCACATTGATGATGAAAGCTATTACCTACATTGGTAAAGTTTGGGACTAATTTCCTCTAAATAAATATGTGATGATGCTCAATTCGGGGTGTTGTGCAGGTGAAATATTCCAAATCCGTGTCTCTACCAAAAAAAAATACACCTGCATTTATATTCCACAGTGTGGAAACCAGCCTTGTGTGAATGTAATGGGAACACAGAGAGGGCAGCAGTAGAGCATCTTGCCTGCTCCTTTTAGGCCGCAACTATGATCTGTGTCAGCTGCCAAGGCCTTGGCACAGTCAGGACTGTCCCCTAGACAGGTAGACACCCCTGTGTTTAGGGAGGCACTACAGCGCTGGGATCACAGCAAAGACTTGACAAGAGTGTGAACATAAACACCACTCATGCCAAACAATCACACACAGGAATCGCTAACCCAGACCGCCCCAGGAGCTGAGTCTATGTGCTTTGGAAAGGGTGGCAGCCTGCAGATGACGGTTCTAGATGCCCAGTTCCACGAGGCTCCCAGGGGGTCTGGGCAACCAATTCTTCAGCATTCCTGTGGCAGCATCTGTCACCAGGCCAGCCGGCTTGACCACAGGACCCTCTGCCAGGACTGTTCTGCCCAAAGGCCCTGCTTGTAATGTCATGCCCTTCCCATAATAGGCCATCGTGCAAACTGTATAATGGTGGGGACAGGAGGCTTTTCTGTCACAGAGACCTGGGTCAGATCTTTTCTCTGCATCTTTATCAGCTGTAGGACTCCAGCAATTTTCTTGTTATCTTGGAGCTCCAGTTTTTTTTTTGGTGGAATGGAGACAGGAAAGCCTGCTGCAGAGTGCTGCTGGAGAGAAAGGGGATGGGGTATGTACAGCAGCCAGCACAGTGCCCAGCACGCTTTGCTGTCCTTTCTGCCTTTATCCTTAGCAGTCTTGCTGTGGTGTTCGGACCAGGCTGCTGAAAGATTCTGAGCGTCTCTGTGGACTGCATCACTTCCACAGGCTTCTCTTGAGTTCCCAGACTGCATTAAGTATTATCATTTCATTTTGCTTCTCAGAACTTTGTGAATGGCTTCGAACCAGTCCACCTCTCAGGGCAGAAATCAACCAACAGCTGCTCAGTGAGACCACGTCCATGAAAGCACCAGCCATTTTGCAAGTGGCCTAGACTTTTCCTATTGCTGTAGGGAAAGGTCCAGGGACTTGGGCTTCCAAGCATGGGGTAGAAACCAGAAAAAAGATCATACTGACAGATGAAGAATAGAATGTAATGGCTCAGTATAGGAATCAGCCAGTTCTTAGTCCTAACCCCCATCTCTTGTGTCTTGCTAAATGCTGCTCTTGCATAAGTCACTTACCATTTGCTGGCCATTTTGATTCTGACATCTATAAAAACAGAATCGAATACATATTCTTGTAGGGCTGTTGGGATCCAAATAAACTGTAAAACCTCCAACACTGTGCTAGCACACTGGAATGGCTCAATTAATGGCAGTTATTATTTCTATTACTTACCAGAGACACCCCCAGTCACATAAATGGCCATTACAACTGCCATTGCAAATCCAACATTGATAGTGACAATTCCTCCAAAGTGTCCTCGACTGAGGATAGCTTGGGCAACGGAGCCACATCCAAGGACCTGGAATGAGAGGAAGCTCAATAAGTAAGTGGAAAAGGCCACTGTTGAAGACAATGGAAAGTCCCAGGAACAAGAAATATGTTTTAAGCAAATGCGTGGATTGGGCTGCCTCAGGCTTCATGCAACTCAAATTATAATGATCCAGCTATGCACAGATAGCAAAATGGTGGACTTGAAGCTGTATCTGGCTTACAGATGAGTTTTGCTGGGCCTGTAGTATTAACATTCCTCCCCTGCTTGTAATTCGGGTAATTTCACACACTGATCCAGGGTGCTGGCTATGAGTTTAAATCGAACTTTTTATTCTGAGGCAGTTGTAGTTTCCCTTGAGGTTGTAAGAAATAACACAGAAAGATCCCATGTATTTTTTACCAGCTGCTTCCTTTTAATCAATCAGAAGATCTAGCAGCCTCAGGGAAATGATTTCCTGGAGCAGAGCAGCAGCCCACAGCTCCCTTTAAAAAGACCCCCAATTGGGTCACTCATTTCACTGCACTCACGTAAATCTCCTTGCTGGCCCCTGTAGGGGAGCTGGCAATCCCTGCTCTAGAAGGTCCCAGTGTAAGCTGTCTCAGGTTCACAGTCAAATGCCCATCCCACAAATGGAAAGGCCACATGTACCATGTACAAGGCCATGGGAAAGAGCATCTGATGTGCAAGAAAACAAAGGTGGATGGGGGCGGGGGGAGAACTGGCAAACAGGCTCTCATCCGCATGTCTTTTCTCCCTGCAGAGGGCTGTGCTTTCCTAGGGAGCAGAGGCTGCCCAACTGGCTGCTGCTTGCATTCCCTTAGGCACCAAGCACAGAGCTGTGCTCATAGGAAGCACTGTGCAAATCGGTGAACAGTGAAAATGAAGTTCAACAGTGAGTCTTCCACAGTCTTCAGCTGTAGAGGATACTTTGGAGAATGGGATCAATATCCAGAAATGTCTGGAATAAATATATTATGGTACATCCCCTCAGCAGAGTGCTATGCCACTGTATCATCGAATGAGGGAGACCTGTGTGTACCAAAGGGAAAGGTCCCCAATATGTATTTATTATTTTTTAAGGAAAGATGCAGAACACTGTTAAGGCGCACTGCCAACTGTATTCAAAACACACAGAAGAGCAGGAGGTGGGATTGGACTCCTTGGTTTGGAGCTAGATGGCTACGGCAGATACTGGAAAAAAACTTTTCATTACGTATGGGTTTTTTTTTTCTTTTTTACCATATGTTTTAGTCTGTACTGCTAGAAAATGCTACAGACTGGGTGGCTTATATACAACAGACATTTATTTCTCACAGTTCTGGAGGCTGGAGGTCCAAGACCAGGGTACCAGCATGGTCAGGTGAGGGCCCTCAACTAGGCTGCAGACTTCCTTGTTGCATCCTCACATAGCAGAAGAGATGAGCTCTCTTGAAAGCCTTTTAAAAAGGTACTAATCCCATTCATGAGGGCTCCACCCTTATGACCTAATCACCCCCAAAGGCCTCACCTCTAATACAATTGCTGGGGGCATTAGGTTTTCAGCAAATGAAGTTGGGGGGTGGGTTGGGACACAAGCATTCTGGCTGTAGCACCATGTATTTCCTAATGTTTAAAAAATGGGTCCTACATACTCACTGAACAATTAATCAAAACCATTTAATCATGGCCCGTTAAGGAAACATTTGGTGAGGGAATGTTATTGGGAAAGAGAAGAATCACGTGCAAGTCTGGTAGGAAAGTAACAAGACAATAAATGGCCATCGGCCATCCTCATACTGTGGTTTAAAGAGCTAGTGTGGTCCTGGAGGAATAAGCTCTGGACTGTAGGATCATTAAATCATAGCTCTTTCTACGTTGAATTGGCCAAAGTTTTTCTAGAATACACAGCCCAGCTTGGGTTTCATAACGAAAGAGCAACCGACTTCAAGAGGTGCATCAAGCCATGAATATTTAAGGGCATATGAAGAAAGATTTCAGAAGCAAATATATGTAAGGAAAAAGAGATTAAGAATGTGGATGCTTCTTATCAGGAAGGTAATAACCAGCTACTGCCTGTCTCTTTGCAAAAGGGTGAGAAGGGAAGTCTGAGCTCACAGTATGAGAGATCGCACGTGGGCAATTTGCTGACAGTGATGAATTAATTCTAAATAGCTTCCCCCGGGGTGCATCTATGAGGTCTTTCATAGGAATATAACTTACAAACAATAATTTAATACATGTAGAATGATTTTGGTTTACTCCTCCCTGAAGGCAGAGAAATTCTCTTGATCAACAGCTTCTGTAATTCCCAAGTCTAAGACATATCAGGTCATCTTAGCTCTAACTGCTAGACAGTAGGGTTAAGTAGGTGGGCCTGACATCTTGAGAGAAGCCCTTGGGCTACACATCACACATGCACAGGCTGGGCTCCAGACCCTACAATGAATCTTAAATAAGGTTGTGGTAGGAACACATTTCCTTTTTCCTATTCAAAAACACCCCCTGAAAAAAAAAAACACCCCCTGAGTCCATCTCATAGCCTATCAATTCCACTTAGACTTGACCTATTTTTTTCTAGAATTCCTATCTATTATAATAACTCTCCAAACTAAAAACACCACCACATTGGCATATTTCTTTTTAACTTAAAGCCAATTAACTGCCCTGTGCACAATTTCCAAACTAACTGGCATTTTGACAGCATCTTCTGAAAAGAGGAATGAAATGTTACTGACAGCTGACATGACCTGATTTAGACAGCGGGGCTAAGACGAGACACGTCCAGACACAGGCCAGTCTGAACATACTACTGCTTTCCGCATAAGCATCTTCCCCCTCCTGCGGTCTGATGCGCCTATGCTTGTGTTAGTCAGTCCAGAGGGGGCAGAAAAGCTTTAAATGGCCCGAGCAGATTCAGGGAGGTCTCTGTCCTGTCAAATTTCACTATGATTAATACCCTCCTCTTCCACTTTAGATTCTGAAATTGCTTTTCTGTTCTTTCTTCAGGAGGGTAATCGATGCTGTGTGCTGCAGGAAAGGAAGGAGGAGAAATGAACGGTGTGGGGACTTCAGTGACCTTCAGAAATCAGACTCGGAAGATTTCAGTCCATATTTACATCATTGCTTTTTAATTTTAAAATATGTTGATTATAGCCTGAAAGGCAATGAGGAAGTCAGGTAACTACCTTCTAGTGGCATCCCGTGCCTGCCTCCTCCTACCTGCATCCACAGCACCAGGGAAGCTGACTTTGGATACCCTAAAGTACCACGGCCTGATTGCTGGGGAACTGGTTACCCACTCTGGTTCCCTTCTTCTGTGTGCCCAGAGTAACTTTTTCCCTTCCAAAATGAGAGAACTGTCCTCCATGAGAGAATTTCCGACATGGTTCCCTGCCCTAACTTCTAGAGGAACTGTCATACCATTCCCCTTCTTAGATACAGAGCCTTTTATTTTTATTTTTTTAAAAAAGATTTTATTTATTCATTCATGAGAGACACAGAAAGAGAAAGAGAGAGGCAGACACAGGCAGAGGGAGAAGCAGGCTCCATGCAGGGAGCCTGATGTGGGACTCGATGCCGGGTCTCCAGGATCACGCCCTGGGCTGAAGGTGGTGCTAAACAGCTGAGCCACCCGGGCTGCCCAATACAGAGTCTTTTATCATATCCACCTTGTCTCAGTCTTCTGGTCCCCCCTCATCTGGAAAGCTGTTTTGAACCCATCCCCCATCCATACCCTCACCACACCTAACCTTTGTTCTCTGAAATTCAATTGTACTGTCTGTACTATACAATTAGTGTTTAGTCGTTTCCTACGTGCCAGATCTCGGTCTCCTTATCTAGAACACAATCTCTACGATTCCTTTCCGTACCAACAGCAAACAATATGTTGGCTATTTTGTTTCATTCTGTTTCCTCAGGTGTTGAGTTTCTAAGTCCACCACTCCCTTCTCCATCTACACACCTCAAAATTCTCTTCCACCTTCTTGTCAGGATCTGCAGGATCTCATCTTTGCAGATCTGCTCAATATAGCTTCTTTCTCAAGGAGAGTTAGAAAACTCATAAAACCCGGTAGAGAAGGGAGGGTGTGATGAATCATGGGTCAAGTCCTCATTCATCTCTCGTTCATATTCACCCAATAGCTTCACCAAGCTTTCTCTTCTCTCATGAGCCCAAGCACACAGCCACCTTTCTGCAAATAACACCACCTTCTACTTGACCCAGCACCTGTAAGTTGCCTTGAAGATGGGTGGCAATTTAGAATATGACATAACCATTGTGTCCCTGTTATCCAGCACTATGTAACTACCCCTAAACTTAATGGCTCAAAATGATAACATTTATTTTGCTTGTGAATCTGGAATTTGGGCCATGTTGGGCAGGGCATCTCATCTCTGCTCCATTTGATATTAAGTGTGATGGTTCAAAGTTGGAAGGTTAGAATTACCTGAAGGCTAACACATTCACGTGTTTAGTGGTTGATACTGGCGGTCAGCTAATGCTTTAGCTGGAGTGGTGGCCAAATCACCTACACATGGCCTCTCCATGTGGCCTGGCTTCTTCACAACATAGTGAACACCATGTAGTCTCCAAAGCCTGGGGTCCCAACCTGGCGTGATGCTCTCTCCTCAGCCTTAACACTACGCTGGTTCTGATCTCAATGGCATACATACTGGATCTGATAGAGGCATTTTCCCCTACAACATCCTAAATAGGTGTTCATCTGGCCTGTATAGGATTACTGTGAGATTGAGGGGGGGGGGTGCTCATTACCGCATCAGGCAGCTTGTTCTATATATTTATTATTGTTCCAGTGGCTAGGGAGTCCTTCCTTATACAGAGTTGGAATCCTCTCTCCTGTAATTTCTGTCCGTTAGCTCTAGGCCCATTCTCAGGACTATGAAAAATAAGCACATTCCACATATCAAGCTTTCCAATAAATGCAGGGAGCATAAGGTCCTCTCTGAGTTCTCTTTCCTGGATGCCTGCCCCTTCATCTTTGATTGCTGGTGAGTCTCACCTGGTTGAGCTTTGGGTTTTCAGGGTCCCTCTTAAAACACAGAGCCCAGAAATGGGCACAATATTCCCTTACTTGTGCATTCTATTCGGACAGGGTAATTCATCCTCTACCTTCTGCTTATTGGTTCTATTGCCATCTAGTGGGGCACTCAGGCACAGGATGTACTTTAACCGTTGACGTATCTATGCCTGTTTTCCCCAATTTTATAAGGTACTCAGGATCACATATTAAATGTCTTTGTCTCCGTAAGAGCATCTAGTATATGGCAGGTAACTAAATAACTGGATTCTAGGTGCTATTTCCAGGTATGACACTTGGTGTCTGTGTAAGTGGTCATGTCACTTTTCAGTCTCAGCGTGATCATCTATTAATGGCTTGTTTCATAAGATAGTTCAGGAAGCTTCAAATGGGATAACAATAATGAAAGCACTGTTTAAATAACAAGGAGCAATGGCAAGTGCAGGATACTGTTGCTTTTAGTATAAACTCAAAAGGAAAACCCCAATTTAGGCTGAATGAGTTAAGACAAAGGGACTCATGAACTTAAAAACTGACTCACTGACTGGCAATGAAAATAGGGAGAAAAACACATCTATGACAGATATTAGAAATAGTTGCTATTTCATTCCTAGTCATAGGATCAAAATTTGCAAAAGGTGGAAGTGTGAAGCTGACAAGAGCTTCACGTTGTTGTGCCTATTTATGATTCCTCTCCTTTCATAGCCTGCGAGGTTTTAGCATCTTTGGTGGGAAAGCAACACTAGAAAAGAAGAGAGGCTCAATACCGTTGTTATTCAATGTATTGAATATTGAACATATTGTTATTCAACAGGTGCCACACGTGGCAGGAGCTAGAGAAAGAATTTCAGTGGAAAAGCAAGGAGGACTTTTGAAAGGCAGAAATCCTTTTTTTTTTCTTTTTTAAAGATTTTATTTATTTATTCGTGATAGACATAGAGAGAGAGGCAGAGACACAGGCAGAGGGAGAAGCAGGCTCCATGCAGGGAACCTGACGTGGGACTCGACCCTGGGTCTCCAGGATCACACCCCCGGCCAAAGGCAGGCGCTAAACCGCTGAGCCACCCAGGGATCCCATCAGAAATCCTTTGAAGGATTGATTAGTGACTGGTCTTTCTCAATCACCCAGGCGAAACATTCTGGAATCATTTGGTATTCCTTCCTCTTCTCTCCCTTTGCCACCCATAGCCAATCATTTCCACGTTTTCTGAGATTTTTTCTGCAGCCTCCAACCAGTGTCCCGATCCCCAGTGGATCCCCACTCAGTGACCATGACAAGATGAAGCAGGACTCAACGCGCCACTACCCCCGACCCTGACTCAGGAAATGGCAGCACAAACTCCTTCTCCTGGTACCCAGGCAGGGCCTTGCCTCATGACCCCACCCAGTTTCTGCCCAGTATTCTTCAGCATAAACCTACATCAGCCAGGCTGGCATCCCAGTCACTTGATTTCATGACACTCATTCCCACTCTGTACACCTGCTCACGCTATACCTTCCCGCAGAATGTCCCTTCTCCATCTGTCCCTTTCCCCAACCAATCTCTGTGTGCTCTTGACACCGAGCTAAAATCCTGCCTTTTCTGTGGGGCTTTCCTTTGACAGCTTAAGCCCTTAGAGGCCTCTTCTGCTTCTCTTACTGTGTCTTTACAGTGTCATTTCATTGTCATTTCCACCTTGCCTTGTGTCACCCCACTAAGACTGTGATGTCCCCCACAGCAGCTCATCCTTCTTCACATTCCATGCTCAGATATTGATCTCATGGGGTATAATAAAATATCTAAACATAAGCAGGGGTAAAAACTCTGTGTAAATCTCTTCAATAGAAACAGGGGGTAGGATGTGAGAAGTGGGAGGTGTAATTTCTAAGAAATCTCAGCTGAGTTGCTGGGAAGTTCCCACTTGAGCCATGACCCCTATGACAAGCTGATTACTGGACATAATACAAAGCCCAAAGTGATAAAGTAATTATCACAAACAAATGCTGGGATGGGGAGAATAATAAGCCCTCAGATTTTATTTCATTTGGCCACTCTCAAACCTCTTGGGTATCTATTACCTCCTCAAAGGGCAAACCAAAATGTTCCTAACATGGTACACAGTATATAATAGACACTCCACAAATATTTGTCTAGTCACAATGTAAAAACTGAGCCCTTTCATAAAAGCAATAGTTAATAAAGGCCAAGGATTCTTTAGAAAATGTTTGCAAACACATGCGATGTGATGCCAGGGATCATTGGGGGACCTTGTGATTATTGCAAGGGATCTCTGATTCTCTGTGAGCATCAAGCATCATCCAAAGAAGGAAAAGATAACAGGTCTTGTATCTACCTTTCGTAGTTCAGTGTTTTCGGAACTCATGGATACTGAAAGAATAGTTGGAAAGGCTTCTGAAGAAGCAAGTATTGTCACAGGTTTTGGAGCGAAGGCTGCATGAAACGTTTGCTGTCTCTACCCATCTGTTTAGCATAGTATGGGAAAGGAAATACAAACACCAGCTACCGGCTACTCGGTTTGCTCTCTGTGCTCTGTTCCATATTAAGTGCCTTACCTGCATTACGTCATCACTACCAATATATGCTCACTCTGGGAGAAGAGGACAGTATTACTACCTCCATTTTATGGATAAACAAATGGAGGCTGAGAGAGGCCAGCAAGTGTTCCAATATTACATAATAAAAACAAAGGAGACAGAGCCTGGATTTGATCCCAGGTCTGTCTTATTCAGAGGCCTGTGCTTTTAACCATTACACATTGGAGGGAGTGAGAGGACATCAGAGGCAACCAACACCCCCTAGGACTCACGGAAAGATTCCGAAAGACCACTGAGGTCCCACAGAATGTGGAATCGGGCACCAGCTTCCCTATGTGCACAATGCAGTGAAGGGCTGTCCAGGAGGGCTGAAGGACTTGGGGACACAAGCAGCCATCGATTATCCATCTACCCATCTACCCAGTGTAAAAAGCCACACTGTAAACCAGATGCACCAGTCCTGAGAGAAAGGACTGAGGATGAAGCTTATTGGGAATCTTCTTGTAGTTCTGGGTTTTTGTGCCAGGACAAGTGGCTTTCCTGATGAGAGCAAATGTGGTCGCTCTGGTTCAGAAAAATACCCAACACTTGTGCTTTTTCACCAAAGCTTTCAATGACCTAGGGAAAAATCCTTTTCAGCCCCATTTCCCCTCCTTTCTCAGAGATCGGTGAGATAGGCTGGTGATTAAGTGCAGCTTTTTGGTTTATGCAAAACTGGTTTCACTGATTATTATTGGCTTGTTTTCTAGCTCCCCCTGCACAGGCATCTTCCAGTAGACGACTGAGCACTCAGCAGAACACTAGACCAGAAAGCCCATCAAACCCTTTCCTCTTGTTCTTTTTGGCTAGCTCCTTTTCCCATAGCATCTCACAACTTTGTGACCATCAGCAGAAGGCACACTCATGTCCCTAATGCTGACCAAACCTGCCTGGCACCGGAAGTGAGTGGGCTGAGAAAAGGGAGGGCAGTCCTTTTCTGCACTGATGAATCACACCCACGAGCCACACAGATTTCTTGCGGCGCTAGCCAGCATCTGGGGACTTACTAGCACTCACATCTATTCTTAATACCAAGGCCTGAGAAGCCAAGCAATTCCCCCACTCCCACCTGCCCCTTTAGCCAGAGCCAAAGAAGTAAGTAGCCCAGGTGGCCATCAATAATAAAATACCCCAGGGGCTTCCAAGCTCACCTGGCTAGTATTTACTCATTAGCATTCTCTTGAAAACTTTTCTAGGAAGTTAGTACCCTTTAATCCAGTGGTGCCAGTCTGGGGGATGTTTGCTATGTGTCACGTGGGCAGCAACAGTGGGACCCAAGAATGTGAGTCCTGTATGGCTGTTTACCTGGTGCGTTGCTGCAGGTCTTCTTGGAACTAGGTAAGGCATATATTTTATTTTTTATTTTTTACAAAGATTTTATTTATTTATTCATAGAGACACACACAGAGAGAGAGGCAGAGACACAGGCAGAGGGAGAAGCAGGCTCCATGCAGGGAGCCCGATGCGGGACTCGATCCTGGGACTCCAGGATCACGCCCTGGGCTGAAGGTGGCGCTAAACCGCTGCGCCACCCGGGCTGCCCAAGGCATATATTTTAAATGAAAAATAACCTTCCGTAGAAAACTTATCATGTAATGTAAATGTTCATAAGACAGAAGTCATCATTAAAAGAGTATATCTGTGGCAACATTTGTATTTTATTTATTTTTTTAAATGATTTTATTTATTTGAGAGAGAGCACAAGCAGGGGGAGGGGCAGAGGGGGAGGGAGAAGCTGACTCCACTGAGCAGGGATCCCTACATGGGGCTCGATCCCAGGACCCTGAGATCATGACATGAGCTGAAGGCAGACCCTTAACCGACTGAGCCACCCAGGTGCCCCAACATTTGTATTTTAAAGAAACTGATTTGCTTACACACACACACACACACACACAGTTACAAATATTCTCTTTTAGTTCCCATAATAGCTTATGAGGGAGGAAAATCTGCTGTTTTCATCTAAAGAAACATTGGGACAAAGAAATTAAGTAATTTGCCTCAGGACATACAGCTAGTGAAAAGATCTTTTGGAACCTAAAATTAACATTTGTGTCCAAAGGTTGTGTTTCTTCACTTAAACTAAACTGCCCTCAACTGTACCTGAGCCAAGTAAGTAGTTTGTCCAGTCTGTCTTTCAAAAAGCACAATAGCAATAGCGTGATGCCTGGGTGGATCAGTGGTTGAGCATTTGCCTTTTCAGGGCGTGATCCCGGAGTTCTGGGATCGTGTCCCACATCCGGCTCCCTGAATGGAGCCTGCTTCTCCCTCTGCCTGTGTCTCTGCCTCTGTGTGTGTGTGTCTCTCATGAATAAATAAATAAAAATCTTTTTTTTGAAAAAGCACAATTGTAGGAAACTAAGATCCTCAAAACTCGAAGTAGCCCTAATTGGAATTTGACATTCACTCAAGCTGTTCCTTCCTCTCTTCCTTTAATTATCCGTATATAGGTACATTCGAAAATTCTAAGTGCCATGCATAATGCCTGTTGGTAGCGGGGATGCAAACCCCCCCCCCCCCAAACAGACACAGTTCCTCTGTGAGCTCACAGACTGGTGGGAAAGGTAACATAGCTAAGAACTGGCAAGAAAAGTATAGATGAAGTGTGGTTCTGTTATTTAATATTGTAGGCTTGTTATTAAAAAATACCTTCAGCATTTATGCCTAGGGAAAGTGTACATGGAGACACAGCTTCATAATTTTCTCTTACTAACTAGGTGATGGCCATTTCGACATTTAGGTCTCCCCAAATTCTTGAATCGGTTGATTAATACCCCAAATTATTGAATCATCTGACATAAGACTATCTGAGATATATTAATATATGCACATGACAGATTGGCCTCGTGATACATTTGATTAAAATTATATGAGATCAAGATTTCTCTTTTGATACTGCCTGAAATAAAAATGGTTTTCACATGGGACTCCTGGGTGGCTCAGTCGGTTAAGTGTCTGCCTTCAGCTCAGGTCATGATCCCAGGGTCCTGGGACTGAGCTCTGTGCAGGGGTCCCTGTTCAGTGGGGAGTCTGCCTCTCTTTCTGCCTCTCCCTTTGTACCCCACCTCTTGCTCTCTCTCAAAAAATAAATAAAATCTAAAAAAAATGGTTTTCACGCTAATGCTTCAGTCAGTTTTGCCAGGTGTAAGGATGGGAAAAGAAAAGGACAACAATCTCACATGTAGGAATTAGATTTCCCATAGAGAGGCTCCTTATAAACAGATGATATTTAACAGACGGCTTTTAGACTCTCACAATCTCTCCATTTGCTCTTTTCTGGTGACAGTATTTTGTCTGTAGAATGCAGTTAAGGACACCTTTAGAGCAGAGTCATAAACTGGTGGCCCATGGCTAAAGACAGCCATGAATGGATTGGCTCAGAAAAATGTTTGTTTGGCCTACATGGTGCCTTTTTTTTTTTTTTTTAATTTTAAAGATTGCTGCCAGTATCTAAAAAGAGAAAAATTGCACCTAGAACTTTTGATTTCTGACCATTCTTGAAAAACTTGAAAATCGGATAAAAACCTACCTCTTTCCTACTTGGCCACAGTGGAGAGAGTCTGGGTGGCAGATGCCTCCTAAGACAGAAAATGCACATCTTCCTTAACCCCACCAGGTCCACTTCACTCATATATGTGACCTGCCTCATCTCAAATAAGCATGACTCCCATCTGAAGCCCTGGAAGGAGAAACCCATTCATTCAGCTTTGGTTCCAGTGACTTCTTGGCCCCACAGATAAGCATGGTGATAACATCCCTGAGATGTAGCACAACTTCTCAGTTCTTGGAGGGAGTATCTGTGGCTACCTTCAAACAAAGGATCGACTATAGACATGACTTATCTATGGTGGTGGTAAGAAGAAGACCAAAAACACCATCCCCATTCCTGAGACAGGAGTCGCTTCGGGGCTTTGCCCGAGATTCCCCTCCTCCTATAAACATTTTGCTTTTTGTTACTGGGGAGGAGAGAAAACAAATGCCAATCTGCCAGTATATTCTCTGCAAACCTTGTCCCTCCAGCCTGTGCTGTAGGTATATGTTACCAGAAGTCCCACATCCCGCCTATCATATATCTATTTAATTTATGTGACTATATCCATTGGAACACATAATGATAACAGGAACAACAAAAATCTAATATTTACTGAGTGCTTTGATGAGCTAAGCACTTTCCATACATTAGCCCATTGGTCCTCACTTGACCCTATGAGTCAAGTCCTCTCATCTCCTCCCTTTCACAAATAAGGGAATGAAGTTTTTAGAGAGGTTAGGAGAATTTCTCACATTCATATGGGTAGTAAACGATGGTGCCCAGGTTTGACTACACATGATTTTGACCACTGGCTAGGTGAACAAACATTTATAGCGTGAACACCACACTGTCACGTACATTACCTGCCAACATTTAATCTGCAATTTTAAAAGTGGAAGACTGGAGAGAGACAACGAAGAAACAGATTCTTAACTCTAGAGAGCAGACTGATGGTTACCAGAGGAGGGGGAGATGGAGGGAAACACGTGATGGGGTTGAAGGAGGGCACTTGCTGTGATCAACACCTGATGTTGTATGGAAGTGTTCGATCATCATATTGTATACCTGAAACCAACATTGCACTGTATGTTAACTCTACTGGAATTAAAATAAAGACTTAAAAAGTGGACGACTGGACAATTCGGCAATATTTGCACAGCTAATAAATGGCAGAATCTGAACTTGGAGCCAAGTTTTCTGACCCCTAGTGGTGTGCTCCTCTTCGGACAACTGCTGTTTTGGTGGGTCTGCTTGTCCCCTTCATCTGGGCAGAATGCATATTTATGTATGGCTTTCCAGTCAGTTTTAGTGAGTTAGTTTCAATTGGAAAATAAAATTTTCTCAGTCATAACAAAATAGTCACAAAAAACCAAGACTGCAACCTGGACATTCTGGTTAAAAATATTTGGTGGCACGTAGCCTGAGAGAATGTCAGGATAAGATCAATCACCACTCAAGAACCAGCTGTACTTGAAAAGAGATGATATTAGGGCAGGCTCATAAAAACAGAGGAATCTGAGATTTGAGAACCAGGTGAATGGGCAGATGGCCAACCTCAGAGCTCTCTGAGTACCAAGAATAAAATTGGGCCTCAGAAATATAAGGTGATTAAACACCATTATTTCTCACAAGCTAAAAAGAACAGTGCTCTCCTTTTCTTACCTACATCAGGCACTCACATCCCTCAACTCACCCAAATAATGCGAGGTTGGACAAGAACTTGATCATGATCCCAGGGCCAGAATAAGGAACTAATTAAGTATTTATTTATTAAGGTGTGAGTGTTCATATTAGGATAACCGTGGTCTGATTTTGTGCATGTGGATGGAGAGTTGCTGAGACAGCTCTCCCTTTATTCAGAGTGGTCTAACAACATTAAATACATCCTGGGTCATTTTTGGTCTGAAAGATTGCTAAAGAGAGAGGAATTCTGGGGCTGATTTGTTTTTTAAATTCATTCCAGGCCCTGCAATTCCTAAAGTACATTCCACAGATCATCAGTTCCATGAGATGCTCCTCAAAAAAAGATTTGTGCAGAGGCCATGCCAATCTTCTCTGTCATTCCAATTTTTCTCCAAAGAAGACATATGGATGGCCAACAGACGCATGAAAAGATGCTCAACATCACTCATCATCAGGGAAATAAAAATCAAAACTACAATGAGAAATCACCTCACATCTTTCAGAATGGCTAAAATAAAAAACACAAGAAGCAACAAGTGTTGGTGAGGATGTGGAGAAGTAGGAACCCTTGTGCCCTGTTGGTAGGAATGCAAGCTAGTGCACCCACTGTGGAAAACAGTATGGATATCCCTCAAAAAACTAATTATAGAATTACTATATAAGCTAGTAATTGCACTACTGGGTATTTACTCAAAGAATATGAAAGTACTAATTCGAAAGCATATATGCACCTCTCTGTGCATAAATTACACAGCGTAATTGCAGCATAATTTATAATAGTCAAATTATGGAAGCATCCCAGTGTCCAATGATAGATAAATGAATAAAGAAGATATGACATACAATGGAATATTATTCAGCCATAAAAAAGAATGAATCTTGCCATTTGCAACAATGTGGGTGGATCTAAAGAGTATAATGTTAAGCAAAATAAATCGGAGTATAATGTTAAGCAAAATAAATCAGAGAAAGACAAATGCTGTATGATTTCACTCATATGTAGAATTTAAGAAACAAAGAACAAATAAAGAAAGGAAAAATAGAGACAAACCAAGAAACAGACTCTTAACTCTAGAGCACAGACTGGTGGTTACCAGAGGGGAGATGGATGGGGAGGTGAGAGAAATAGGTGAAGGGGATTAAGAGTACACTCATCTTGATGAGCACTGAGTAATATATAGAATTGTTGAATCACTATCTTGTACCCCTGCAATCAATATAACACTGTATGTTAGCTATACTGGAATTAAAATTTTAAAAAGGGATTGTGGTGAAGTGAGTCTGGGAAGATCTATATATTCTATTCCCCACTTAGAGTTTATAGTGAACATTAAAAGCTCTGATAAGTCTTATTTGGACATATTTGGGAAAGTCAGTATATTTTCTTCCATACACCTTTATTTGTAATTCATGGAACAAGTGTTCTTTAGAACACATTTTGGGCAGCTCCCTAAAACACTTGGAAGGGAGAAATTCTGCTGAGTGAGCTCTTTTAGGGGGAGCAGGGGAGTGAAGAAAATATACATAAATTCGTAAGATTTTTTCAATTACAAAAGGTATGCAATAAGATCTAAGAAATTTGTCTCTTTTCTATCCCATATTTTGTATTTTTTTCTTCATGATAACAAGTATCAATACTTTCTGGTATATTCTGTCAAAGATTGTGTGTGTATATTTATATAAGTAGGAGTATTTTATACATACCATTTTCCTCCTGCTTTTTTAATTTAATAGATTAGTGAATTTTTTTCATATCAGCATATAAAAATTGGCCTCATTATCTTTCATGGCTACATAGGTGTCCACTGTAAAGAAGCACCTCAGTATCTTTAACTACTTACCTGTTGATAGAGGCATAGGTGTTTTGGGAGATTTCCTCCAAAGAAAAACAAAACTTCTAAATAGAGACTAAGGCACATGGGCTGATTCTAGGCTGAGCAGGACTAGGCCCTCAGGTCTTTTGTGATGTTGGCTGGCCATGCCAGGACTGTGTATCTTAGCATGATCAGTTAATCTATCAAGAGGGGGGCATATTTTGCTGGTGTGTTTTCTTTTAAAGCATTTGCTTTGCTTTGTGGATTCTGTGGGCTTAGTAATCCTACCACAGACATGAAATAAGGTGCCCACTAGATGTACGGGGTAGCCTTCATTGTTGGGCTGTTTTAGCATTTTGATCTGTTCTATCAGTTACCTCACTTTTGTGAGGCTTCTCTTTCTTATGATCCCTCACTTTATGTTGTATCTTTATCATAAGGCTGATGAGTAAAGAGGAACCAACTTCTGCTCTCATTTCTATGTTCTCCTTTCTTGTCAAGTAATGGGAACATGTTGCAATGGGCTTTGTGACTAAAGGAAAACCAACCAAGCCCACTCTGCAAAGTAGAAAACAAAAATACTTCCTCTTTGAAAGTCAATGAAAGTGGCAAGTTTTCTTAGTCAAAATTTAAATGCAGGGATCAAAAGCAGCGTTCTGTTTGGCAGAACTGTTTGGCTTTAGGAATCTGTAGCCTTTAGATCAGTGACCCAGAATTGACTTTTCTCCCCAAGTCCTTTGGAACTCTGAAATTTTCCGGGCTAGTCTGGCCCTTCATGTTCACTGCTGATAAGGGGAAGTCTACAGGAAAGTCCTCCTTCAGCTGATCCTGACTCAGGCTCTAAGGACTTGAAGGGAACCAGCTTCATTTTGAAGAAAGTATGGGATTTCCTAATCATTTGTGGTCACACATCCCACACTTTTGGGAGAGTGCTCTTCAACAGGGCATGCACATTCATCAATCTTCCCTTTCCAATTTTCCACTTCACAATAATCATTTCTGGTTGGTGATATACCTGGGCAACCTAGCAGAAGCAAATGCAAACCTACTGTGGAAGAATAACCCCACAGTTCAGGCCATATAGAATTCCCACAGGGATCCCTGGGTGGCGCAGCAGTTTGGCGCCTGCTTTTGGCCCAGGGCGCGATCCTGGAGACCCGGGATCGAGTCCCACGTCGGGCTCCCGGTGCATGGAGCCTGCTTCTCCCTCTGCCTATGTCTCTGCCTCTCTCTCTCTCTCTCTCTGTGTGACTATCATAAATTTAAAAAAAAAAAAAAAGAATTCCCACAGAGAGAAACAAACCTTCCTGAAGAGTTTATAATACAGATTTATGAAACACTAAAGGAAAGCATACTTTGTCAATGAGAGTTAATAGATAAAATAAGCAGGATCATTAGTTCCCTCCAAACTTGAGATGATAGAATAATCGTAAAATGCCATAAGTATATTAGGCTTTAGTGAGTTAAACACATGAAAGAAATGAACATATAAGAAAGGCAATTTTTGAAAAGAATCGAATAGAACTTCTAGAAATGAAAATATATGAATGAAACTAAAGACTTAAAACATGAGTGTGTTAAACAAAAGTTTAGATACAACTGAGTAAGGAATTAGCAAACTGGAAGATAGGTTTGAGACAACTACATAAAATTCATCGTGGAGAGATTAAGAGATACAGATATGAGAGAATGGTGAAGAAAAAAGTGAGAGTCGGGCATATATGCACACATAATAGGAGTTCTAAAAGGAGAAAATAGACTAGGGGAAAAGCAAAGAGTAAAGTTGAGAATTTTTTCCAGAATGGTAAAAAATTGTGACTCTTTAAATTCTGATAAACAATGAATCCTGAGTACTACAAATAAAATAAAATAACCCTTAGTCATATTGTAGTGAAATTTCAGGGGAAAAGAAAGAGAGACTCTTTTTGTTGTTGTTATTTTTATAATTTTAAAAGTTTCAGTATAGTTGACATGCAATTAGTTTCAGGTGTATGACATAGTGATTCAACTTCTCTATAGGTTGTGCTATGCTCACTGCTACCATGTGTCACCATACAACACTATTGCAGTACCACTGACTATATTCCCTGTGCTGTACTTTCAGCCTCGTGACTTATTCATTCCATAACTGGAAGCCTGTATCTCCCACTCCCCTTCACTCATTTTGTCCATCCCCTTCCTTCCCCTTTGGCAACCATCAGTTTGTCCTCTGTATCTATAGGTATGATTCTGCTTTCTATTTATTCATTCATTTGTTGTTTTTTTAGACTCCACATTTGAGTAAAATTATATGGTATTTGTCTTTCTCAGTCTGATTTATTTCATTTAGCATAACTTCTAAGTCTGTTCCATGTTGTTAAAAAAGGCAAAATATCATTCTTTTCTAAGGCTGAGTATTTCTCTGTGTGTGTACTACATAAAAAAGAGAGCCTCTTAATAGTAACCTGAGAAATTTAGATTAAGAACAAAAGTTAGATGAACAACAGACTTGTCAACAGCAACAAGAGACATGGAAATGAGATCTATAAAATGTCAAGCAAAACCAATCATCAACCTAAAATTTATCAGCTAATCATTGAAACATGAGAGTGTAATAAAAACAAACTTAGGCAAACAAGGACAAAGTTTATCTGTCACACACCCTTCCTGAAAAATTTCTAAAGTTTTTTTAGGGTTGCCTGGATGGCTCAGCGGTTGAGCATCTGCCTTTGACCCAGGGCATGATTCCAGAGTTCTGGGATCGAGTCCCATGTCGGGCTCCCTGAAAGGAGCCTGCCTATGTCTCTACCTTCTCTCTGTGTCTCTCATGAATAAATAAATAAAATCTTTTTTAAAAAAAAGTTTTTTTACTGCACAAAGAGGAAATTGCAACTAAAACAGATGCATGTATGTAGGAATAATTAGCAAATAAGCTGATAAATGATACTAAATTTAAATAAGTGATCCCTATTAAATACACCAATAATGAAAATTATGAGGATAAGATTTAAATATCGGACAAAAATGATGTGTAAGACGGAGTGGTTGATTACAATCAGGATTTTTTTTAAATTTCCTGTTGTTCAGAAGTAAAGAAATATTGACTCACTTTAAACTTTGTTAATTCAAAAACGTATTCAAGAATACATTTTTTAAAATGTAAAGGTAAATACTTAGAAAGAACATAGGAGAAAAGGGAGAAATAAAGCTGATTAACTCAATGAAACAATGTAAGAAAGGTCAAAGCAGAAACTACTGGGTGAAAACAAAGAAACCATATTAAATTTAGAAATAAAACAACACCACAGTTACAGTAGAGATATTAAAAGCCATATGTAAATACCCTAAAAAATTTCAGAATTATTGCTTTCACCTTATTGATTTTGAAAATATTAGCAGGTTTGAAAAACCACATTTGAAAATACAAATGAAGTACAGTTTCCTAGGAAAAAATAGAAATTGCTAAAATGTAAGAATAGAGAATCTAAATTAGACATAACTTTTAGAGAAATCTTGCACACACTTCTCTCTCTCTGTCTTACTCTCTCCCTCCCTTTTTTCTCTCCCTCTTTTTTTTCCAGTACATATGGTAAGTAATCTTCAAAAAATAGCTAATACTTATTTTATGCAAAGTGTTTTAGAAAATATAAAAAGAGAAAGAACATTTCATTGATGTTAATATAATCTCAGTGATAAAACTAGACAAAAGACAACGTAATAAAAAGAAATTATAGTTCAAATCCTTAATAAAACATCGCAAACTAAATGCTGCATGATTAGTGGGAATTCATCTCTGGAATGTAAGGATGATTAAATGCTAAAAATATTTGTCAGTGTAATTTTCTTTGTCAACAGATAAAAGAAAAACCCATATGCTTATCTCAATAAATATAGAAGAGATATTTTTAAAAAATTCAATAATCATCCGTGGTGAAAGTTTTAGTAAATGAAGAATAGACAGGAATTTCCTTACTCCAATCAAGAATGTTTCCAAAAGCCTACAGGAGCTATCACACTTAATAGTAAAATATGAGAAGCAGGTTCTTTAAAGTTGGGAATAAACCAAGAATGCTACAATTATAGCTTCTAATAACCTTGTGCTAGAGAGGTTTGTAATAAGAAATTAAATATTTAAGGTTAAGGAAGAAAGAAAATAAAAGTTCTCATACTCTCAGGGAAAAAATTGTCCATACTAGGTACAGTCCAATAGAACATTTTGCAGTGAGAGGAAAGTTCCATATCCACGCTGTCCAATGTAGCCAGAAGCCATATATGGGTCTTAAGCACTCAGACTGGGACTAGTAAAACTGAAGAAAAAAATTTCATTTTATTTAAGTTAATTTTCATTTAAGTGCCCATGTATGGCTCGTGGCTATCATATTTGACAGTCCTGATCTATATAGACTATCCAAAATAATCTATCAATTTGCTTGCATAATTAGAGAGTTACCGAGTTTGCTGAATACAAGATCAACACACACAAATCGATGCTGCTCCTAAACCCTGGCAATCACCAAAATGTAATTTGTTTTAGAAAATATAATTTCAAAATGTACTGTTCACAATAGTAATAATCACAAAGTACCTAGAAATATATCAAACAAATGATACATATTACTTATATCAAGTAAATTATAAAACCTAAAAATAAGTTTGAAAGCAGACCTATTAAGAAAGAGCTACATCATGTTCATGGATGGAAGATTCAATATTTTAAAGGTATCAGTTCTATCTAGAATAATATAGCAATTTAGTGCAATTCCAGTCAAAATGTCTACAGGGTATTTATGGAACTTGATAAACTGATCCCAAAATTCATGTGAAAGAATAGAGGGCTAAAAATATCTATGACAATACTGAAAACATAAGGAAGAAAAATATCAGATAACAAAAATAATTTAGAAAGTAATTATAACAAAAATATATGGCATTGGTGCTGGTTTGGACAGAGAAATCAATAGAACTCAATCAAGTCCAGGCCTAGGCATACAACCGCATTTATATATGAACTGATATATGATCTCTATCTAACTATAAATGATGTCATCACAATTAATAGAAGTAGAACAGACTGTCAAAAATGTTACTGGAACAACTGGCTCTCCTACCAGATGAAGAGCACCTACTCTACATCATACACCACAATAAATTCTAACGATTTAAAGACTTAAATATCAAAAGCAGGACATTAAACTATACAATAAGGAAACACAAAATATCTCTACTGTCTGGATTTTGAAAAATACCAGTATCCTATTACAACTAATATGAAAAATTTTTAAATGCAGAGGATATGAACAGGCCATTTTCAGAAGAGGAAATTTAAAGGTTCAGTAAACATGAAAAGATGGTCAACTGCATGAAGAATTCATTAAAATTACTGGTGAAATTCTATTTGTTACATGTCAAGTGGGCAAACTCTGAAAGCGGGATAATATCAAGAGTCGGAGAGTACGTGGAAAATGGGAACTCACAGGTTGCTGATGGTACTGGGTATAGTGTATGCTCAATAAACGTTAACCCCTTTTGTTGTGTAAATTTAAAACCACTTCAGAGAGCAATTTTGCAATATACATGAGATTGAAAATGCCCATGCCCTTGGGCCACCAAACTCACTCCTAAGTGTATATTCAGAAGAAACTGGAAAACACATGTGCAAGAAGACATGTACTAAGACGTTCATTGCAGCAGTGTTGGTCAGAGTGACAAACTGCAAACCACCTAACAGTTCACAAGGGGAATGGATCGATAAACTCACGGCACTATGGAACTAAAATGAATTACCCACGTTTACATGTCTCCAAACAGATAAATCTCAGGAGTGTATTTGGAGAAAAATTTCCAGATGTAGAAGGTATACAAACTAGGAACCCATGTATGTACATTTTTAAAGCATACAAAACAGTAATATATATATTGTTTCAGGCAACAGTAGTAAAAGCTCAAAAACATACGTGAGAATGATAATTCCAGCATGGTGAAGGAGAAGCAGGGATCTATTTGGCTCTAATCCCAGCTCCGCCACACACTTGCCTGTTGGCAAGTTGCTTGATTGTACTAAGCCTTCATTTCATCATTGTAAAATGAGAACAATTGCCTTACCTCCTGAGATTTTTCCAGAATTAAAGAGTGTCTGGGTATAGTGTATGCTCAGTAAATGTTAACCCCTTTTGTTGTCTTTTGCCCTCATCACATCACCACACTGGAAGGGAAAGAACCTCCTGCTTCGGGCCCTCCCACCCCCGAGGAAGGCACAGGGCAAGAGCGCACACAGAACCCTCTGTGTTTAGCTCTTCCACATGTTCCTATTTAGAAGCTGGGACTTTCTTAAAGTAATGAAACACCCCAGGACAGAAGCACAAATCCACCAGAAGCTGAGAAGTAAACATAAATCATAAGTAAATAATAAGAATCAGGGGGGATTGACTGTGCAAGTTCTCTCTGATGTCCTACTGCGGTGGAAAAAGCATGTGACAAAATTCTGTGAGCTTGTGGGTCTGTTTCCTCATCTGAAAGACACAGGGCTGAGACTGCAGAGACCACTTCATTCAAAGCCAGTGCATGAGAGCCTGAGGACACAGATTCCTCCACTGCTCCCGCAGATGTGCCATTTGTGGCCAGAATCTATCAGGCACTGCTGCCAGCAGAGGCTTCGTCCAATCACCTGTTGGCAGACGGACAGCTCTCGCTCAGTGGGACCCTCATCCTGGACGTCCTGCGGTGGAGTGAGGCAGTGAGCCAGACCAAGCAGAGAGGAATCAGAGAAAGGGCAAGTGACTGCTGAGTCAGAAAGCAAGAGAAGTTACAGTGCCTCCTTATGACCACTGCTTGTGGGTCCTTTGCTCTGAGCCACAGGGTGGTCTCAAAGAGAACCCAGAAAATAGAAGCCCTAAAAGAAACACAGTGCAATGCATGGTCCGTGTATTCATTATGAACCTGAAGATGTGACTGAACCTAGTGTCACAACAGGTTTGAGTGTGTTTGTTGGTACTGAAGTGGTCCCTAAACTTTATGCTGATAGACCTTCTATAAAGTTTCCCTGCCATGATCATGTCCCTTCTATACAATCATCTTTTGACACTTTTAGTGTCTAACATATTTTATTTTAGACTATAAAATGAGTAAGCTTCTCTTGGGCTTTCCCATGAAAGGAGCTAATTTTCATCAAACAGTAGTGCATTAGGAATAAATGAAATCAAATATCAAGCCCAGCTCTTGCATCTTGCATTCATAGTCTGGGTGACCTTGGGTAAACCCCTTAGTTATGTTATACCTGTTTCTCCATCTGGCAAAATGGAGTTGATCTCTCTCTCTCTCTCTCTCTCTCTCTCTCTCTCTCTCTCCCAGGAAAGATATAAATACAAAAATAAACAAGAACCTATATGAGACTTGCAACAACACAGAGGGATCTACAGAGTATAATGCTAAGCAAAATAAGTCCATTACAGAAGGACAAACACCTCATTATTTCACTCATATGTGGAATTTAAGAAACAAAACAAACAAAGAAAAAAGGAGAGAAACTAAAAAACAGACTCCTAACCCTAATTCTAGAGAACAGACTGGTGGTTACCAGAGGAGAAGTAGGTGGGGGCATGGGGGAAATAGGTGAAGTTGAAGATTAAGATCACATTTATCATGATGAGCTCTGAGTAATGTATAGAACAGTTGAATCACTATATGGTACACCTGAAACAAATATAACTGTATATTAACTGTACTGCAATCTAGAAAAAAGAATCAATATGAGAAAGCACTCTATGCCTTTTGGAGGAAAAGGACAGTGGAGACCAAGGACAAGTGCATGCTTAAGGCAGGACACCTGGGTTCCACACAGATTCAAAGGACACACAATTGCATCAACCTATGCCTCAGCTTCCCCACCAATAAGAAGGGCCAGCAGCATCTCAGAGCCCTCCCACTAGTACCTGTAAATTCTAAATATGTAGCAATACAAAACATCCTGAATTATGCCCTGCAAAGCACTTTTTTTTTCTAAAAAAAAAAAGAGAGAGAACTAGCTTATTTTAAGAATTTTCCTATTTTAATCTAAATGCTAATCATATATTATTTTGTTTCAAAAGCTATCCAGTCTGGAATAGACCCACTCCAAGATCTGAGCACACCTTGTAGTAATCATTTTAAAGCCCCAGAATCTCTATAGTCAGCGTATCTGAGACCGCTCCAAGAACAGAATGACAAACTCAGTACCTTGGCAAGGTGGGAAGTTTGGTCATGAAGTCATGGAGGAAGGCAAGAGCAAATACGGAAAACACTGTAGGGGCTGACATTTCTCATGTACCACCCATCCCACTTCCTCCTTCCCTCCTGCACTGCCCACTGCCCTGTGCCCTCCATATCCTGTGTCTAGGTCTCTGCTCATTTTATCTCCCTTCAAGGCAAAGATCTAGGCTTTTATAGCAAAGGTGAAAAGGCCTACCCATCCCATCCCACAAGCTCAAATTGGAACTAGTTCATAGGCTTAGAACTCAATTATTACTGTTTTTAGTTGTAGTTTAAAGAGAATTTTTCATGAACTTTAATGCGACCAATGGGCCTTATCAGTCATTTACATCATGGTGTAAATGAGTTGAAGATGCTTCTCCAGGGGTGCCTGGGTGGCTCAGCTGGTTAACTGTCTGCTGCCTTCAGCTCAAGTCATGATCCCTGGGTCTTGGGATTGAGCCCCGTGTGGGGCTTCCTGCTTAGCAGGGAGCTTGCTTCTCCCTCTCCCTCTGCTGCTTCCTCCGCTTGTGCACTCTCGCTTTCTCTGTCAAGTAAATAAATACAACCTTAAAAAAAAAAAAAGATGCTTCTCCTAAGAGCAAGTTTTTTTTTTATTTTTTTATTTTTTATTTTTTTATTTTCTAAGAGCAAGTTTTGAGAGGAGGGAAAATGGCTCCAGACTCCCAACATCTGGGGGAGAAGCCAATTTTGAAGGACTGATGAGTCCTATTATATCCTGTGTCATCTTCTTTATGTTCCTTTTTGCCTGCGCCTTATCAACATGCAAAGCTTTTTACAACACAAAGCAATGCAAAGTGCACATTTTCTAATAAAGCAGAAACAATTGCTTTGGCTAATAGCTGAGCAAAACCATGAAGATTAATTGGTTAAAAAAATATTGTGTTTGTACAAAAACGTCCTTTCTATATCCCCCAAGCCTCAATAAAAAGATTATAGTCACAATTATGGAGTCTATCAGAGTTGGCTTTAAAAAAATAAATGTAGAGTGTAGATGGAAATGAAACACTTAGGCAATTATTGGCTTTCACCAGAAGATACAAAGTTTAATTTTCAACATACAGTATGAAGATATTTCTTTAGCTCTCACCTTAAATACTAGAGGAAGTAGACATGCTACTGGTTGGATGAGTAGAATGGTGAATGGCTGAAAGCAACTTTTATTTACTCAAGACGGAGGGGATGGCATTATGAAACAGCTTCACATTAAGAAATAAAGGAGGTTTTAACCTTTTCAATTGCAAAATGGATGTTTAGTTCACTTCCTCCTCTGTTTTCTGCAGGACACTGTGGATCATAACTGAATTTGCTTTACTTCTCTGCACCATAGGTCACTGTATTGCTGAATTGAGTCTGTGAGGACATCCACTCTCCTCACTGGGACCAAATTGTCAAGTAACATGACCCCAGAGTTCTTGTCTCACTGAAGGTGATTTTTCAGTTAAGCACTGACTTAGATCAGAAAAATCATGGGCTTTTATTCTCTCTCTTTTCCTTCAAATTACCCATCTCATCTGCATTTTTACTCAAGTGAATGAGGAGGGTCAAGAAAAGTTTGTCCGTACTGAAAATACTGGAGTGAATCCAGTAAAAAGAGGCTCTCAGAGACCAGAAAACTTATGACTCTCTCTCAATTTACACTAATTCAAATTTTTGAGTTTACATTTGTTTCTTGATCTTGGCTTATTCCCCTAAATTATTATGTATTTATAAAAAACAGAGAATTTTTTTTTGAGATAGAGCTGACATAATAACATTACATTAGCTTCAGGTGTCCAACATAATGATTCAATATTTGTATATACTGCAAAATGATCACCACAATAAGTCTAATTAATATTTATCACCACATAGTTAACTTTTTTCTCCTGATAACAATCTTTAAAGATCTACTCTCTTAGCAGCTTTTAAGCATGCAATACAGTGTTATTAACTATAGTCATTGTGCTGCACTTTACTAAAGAACTTTTAATGTTCAAAATTTATGTACAAGAAAAATAAAATTATTAATATCTGAAGTAGGAAATCTTTGAGCAGGTTTATTTATTTTTTTAAGGCAAGTTAAAATCAGTAGTTGTTGCATATGAGAATACTTGAACATTTCATTTTCTGCTCACAAATGGTCTGGCTCCAGCTAAAGACTCAGCATCCAAAGAATGCTATGATGTGCAATAGGATGAAAGCCTAGAGCCCATGCCACCTAAGTAAACTGTCCAGTCTTTCATTAATAGCTGTGCAATTCCCTGGGCAAAATTCTTGAATAATTCTTAGAATCAGTCCTTCCTTTATATATAAGGTCCTTGTAACTGAACATAAATTAGTGGGGGAAAATCATGAAAACCAAAGGTGGATGGTTGAAGAATACATATTTTTACCTCTACCTAGTGCAATTTCTAATTTACTAAAGGTCAAGCTATCTAAAAACACAATCCTTGCCAAGGACTTGTAATACTGAGTTGTTTCTTGACATTCATATTTATTGACTGCCAATCCTTATTTTAAAGGACTGAATCTTCTCAACGTTCATGGGAAACAAACAGGGTATAAATAAATTAATTAATGAGAAAAATTTCTCATTGATTTTGAAATCAAAGCCAGCTCAGAGTCTGAGTAAATCTCTGGAATGAAGAAAGTAGTTTACTCCCCTTCTCCCACCCCCATCAACTCTTGTGAATAAATGAAATGAAAAAATGAAAACCAAACCTGAGGCCAGTAAATAGCCAAAGAGCCTGGAAGTAACGTGCTCTTTCCTGGAAGAGATGAATCTAGTGACAAGCTTAAAGAAAACAAAACAAAACTATCCGCCACCAGCTACACAGAAAGAGAGGTACAATTGGGTCAGAATTCAGGAAATACTCACGATCATTATGAAGGTGCCCAAGAACTCAGAGATTGTTTCTTTAGCTAAGCTGCTCTTCAAGACCAGCCTCTGCTTGAGACTTTTCCCCTTTCGCCCCTTCCCAGGTTGCATCGTGGGGCTTCTCCAAGGACCACTCTCTCCACCACAATCTGCTTCTTCTGGTCTGTACTTCACTCGCACGTGAAAATGGAAGTTTTGACAACTGCTCACAGATTCCTGGAGATGTCCGGTGAGATTCTCTGACTGTACAAACGCTGTCCCAATTAGAGCCCGTGACTTAATCCTCTTCTGGTGAAATTCATCCCCTGTTCACTGTTGTTTATCTGACTTAGCGAGTTAGAACCTGAAATCCCAAAAACGATTCTTTTTGTGCCTGCCTGATAGATTAATCATTACCTTTATTCTCAAGGTATTTTTTTCTCTGTTGGTTTTTGTTTTTTGTTTTTTTTTTTTTTCCAAGAGATGAGAAAAGAGATGTTGTGCTGGTTGTATTGCCAAACCACAGCGATGGGCAATGGTCCAGAAGAGATTTGCATGTTACACAATTGCAGGCTTCTGATTTTTTTTTTTTCCCTATTCAGAAGTGGGTGGTTGGGGTGTAGTTTGGGATTATCAAATCAGGTATATATACATCCAGTGTAAACATTCTCTTCTGAAGAAACTTTTCATGCACACTGGAGAATATACAGATGTGTTGTTCTGCAAGATTAATTAAACACTCTTGTTTTCTTCCAATATCATTTCAGCAATTTAATGACACCTCCCTAAGGGTGGTTAAAAACAACTGCATCCATTCTAGAGATGGAGATACTAACATACAAAGAGACCATTGCAAGCTTCACTTTGCAAGACTTTAGGACAGGATGGATCTCCTCCTTGGTTACTGTAGCTGGGCTTCATCTACTGAGGACAGATTGGGATCCACGAATCAGAATGATGGAGAAAGCAACCTGTTGACTTTCTTCTGAAGAAGCGTTCCAGTTTGAAAACCAAGTTACTCCCCTTCACTTATCATGAAATAAATATTTAAGCAAAATACAGAGAAAATAAACAATAGCGGCTTGAAACTCTATACTGCTTGAAGATCACTGAGCCAGAAAGAGAGACCCCAGTTAAGTGAGAAAGGGATTAAACACACTTCAAGAAGCTTTCTAGGTTGTATCATTTAAGTTTGATTAATTAACATCCTTGCAGGCAACACACTGTTTAGGACTAGCATGTCATGTCAAGTATTTGAGCCTTGCTTCTCAAAACTAGTTCGTTTGAAGAAACAGAATCCAGCAGTTGTTTCTGAATACCAAGGCCGTTCCCTGGAATCAGTACCCACGCTTTGTGCTTCCTCCCAATCCTCCCACAGAGAAGCCAGTTCTGTTTCAGGCTTCTCCCCCTTTGCAGGAGGCCTAGTCATTTCCAGCTGAAGAGGCAGACAAGAAGGGAGGGAGAAAAGATCTGGAGAGAACAGCTGTTGATAGCCCAAGTATAGAAGGAGATACCTAATCTATAGATGAAATATAGAGTTTAGGCCTAAAGAAATTCTTACTTGCCAGAGGGAACACCATTGCAGAGCCAGGATAAGAACCCAACATTTTGGCTTTAACTATTGGTTAAGTTATCATGGATACCATTGTCTAGAAGGGTTACTTATGACTACACTATTCCCAAGTCCCAGTGGATGGACCAGAGAAACAGGACTTGATTGCAGTGACTACAACTAACCCCACACAAGGGTGTTCTTTGGTCTTTTCATTCACTCATCTAACAAATATTTATGGCATACTCATTATGTGCCAAGGACTGCCCCTAGCAAAGCACACACAGTTCTTGCCCTTTACAGAGCTTAGAGTCTCATGAGGGAGACAGGCATAGTGAAATAATCATACACACAGAACTATGAAGTCACAACTAAGATTTAGGCTACACAGATGGAAGACATATTTCTATGAGCAAATAAAAGAGGGGGACTTCACCTCAACAGAGAGACCTCTGATGGCGTCTAAGGAAATCATGTCCGAGCTGAGATCAGAAGGAAGTGTAGAGTTTAACTGCATGAAGTGGGGAAGGAAGTGCATGTACAATGGCCTTGGGGAGTGGGGGTGGGAACAGTACGATGCCTGTCCAAGAACAAAAGAAACCTACTGCCTGGCTCTCAGGTACAGTGAAGGAACACAGTGCAAAATGAACCTGGAGCCATGGGTGGGAGTCAGACCATACATACTGAGCCTATAAATCATATTCAGGGCTAAAAGCAATGATAAATCACACAGGTAGTTTGAGCAAGAACACGACACCACCAAATTTGAGTTTTTAAAAAAAAAAATCAGCTTGGCTGTGAGGTGGAAAGGGGATTGGAGGGGGGCTAAAGTATACCCACTGGAGGCTATTACAGAATTCCAGGACTGAGTGGCTTGGATAATGGAAAGAAATGGAAGGATTCAAAAGTTCTTTATATCTTAAAATTGGAAGAACTTGGCTGCTTGGCTATGGAAGGTGAGAAGAGGGACTCAGTTGATTGCTGGGTCCCTGGCTTGCTGGGGAAGGAGGTGCTAAGTACTGAGAGAGAAAACACTTGAAGAAGACCAGGACTGCTGGGGCAGATCATGATTTCTGCTTGTGCAGATTAAGCCACCGGGGCTCTCTGGTGCTTGGGGGGATGGGGGTAAATAGGAAGGGATATGGTTCTGGAGTCAGAAGAAAGGTCTGTGTGCTCATAGATGTGACAATTGAAGCCCAGAATAAAGGTGAGCTTGCCTAGGGGGAGATTTCAAGAAAGCAGAGGCTGAGTTTGTGGTACTGGACATTCCATGCTCAGGTAGAGAATGAAATTTTTGTTATCTCATTTATTTTGCCTTCAGATGACAGTCACACTTTCACCTTCATCACCATGAACAACTTCTCATCAAACGTAACTCACTCACACTCTCCTTTGTACCCTCACACCAAAGTTCCTATTGGAAATATGGGGCCGCTTAGTTTCATTCATTCATTCATTCATTCACTCATTCATTCACTCACTCATTCAGAAAAAGATTTTACTGAGTATACCATATGTGAGGCACAGGGGATATTCAAAAATTAGGAAGACAGAAGTCTAGTGGCTAAGGGATTATATAGTCTACGTGACAAAGACTTCCAAATGAATACATTGTATAGTAAAATGGAATCATATGCAAAGCACTGAACTAAAATTCCAGCTATGGACATCTAAGAGATCACTGTACATTGTCAACATATTGACTCATCCTGCCACCAATAGTTCTAGAATCATACTTCCCTAAATGCAGTGTCATGCTGACTCTCTGGGGCCAGACTAGCCAGCAATTACAGTTTCCCTGTGACTCTGTCACTCCCTGACCCCAACATTCTCTTCTTCTCCATCTAGTTGTAACTTGAGTAACCAGCTCTGCCTCCATTCATGGGATTCAACAAGTCTGGTGTTCATAAGGAGAACTATCTCACACTCTGACCTCACTTCCCCAACCTCTTCTACTTGGACAAATTTATCTCCATTCTAGTTCAGAAATCCCTTTGATGGAGATGTCACCATCTCCTCTTTCAGAACCTTTCACACCAACGTGCATCTCACTGACTACAGCTTCTGCTTCTCACATTTCCCCAACTTTCTGACTTTCACAAATGTGCTACGCATCCTCCTCATAAATTTCAGTCCCTCAGTTCCTTCCTCTCCACCCAGTTCCTAGCCTCGTGATCTTCCAGGTTAATGATGTACTTACTGGTGTTTCAGACATCCTGAGTTTTTCCTACATCCACATGGCCAAAGCCCAACTCTGAGTGTACCTAGCCACTTATTTCTCTCAACGTACCAGGATGTTGAATGATGCTGGAGCAAATTAGATTAATATATTGATTGACCCTATTTCAGATCATTATGATCTAGCATCGGCACTGGGAGCACATTCTTAGTTAACCTTTTATTTCAAAGATTCCAGATTCTAGGGTGCATTAGGTTCACCCACCTTCAGAGACTATGATTTAGTAGGTCTAGGATGGAGTTCAGGAATCTCATAAGCATATACCTGATGATTCAGATAACATGCCTTATTTCATTTTATGTAACAGCAATACACTTTCTATTCATTCCCCTCAAGATACCTGTCCCAAACCTCCTGCTCAGCTGATGAACTTTTCCCCTAACCAATCCATTGGGGAAAACCATGGGTTTGTTAGCTATAACACCTTTTGTGCCTCTTCTTCTCAAAAAACTGAATAAAATAAATAAATAAATAAAATAAAACCTAATTTTATTAGAGTTGTCCTCCTTTTCTTTCCTTCTTTTTGAACTTAGCCCTGATGCTGCTGGGCTGTCCTAGCCCCTCTAGGATCTCAGCTGGTAAATAATCTCCTCACACTTTCAATCTCTTTTCCCCATTGGTTTCTTTACCAGAGCCTAAAAACAACTTCAGGTCTCACCTATACTGAAAAGCATTCCTTCAGGGTTGTTCCACCTCAGGTTCTTGTTTTAGTCAGTTTGAGCCACTAGGAGACTGAAATTAGGATGCCAGTGTGGTTGGGTTTGGGTGAGAGCACACTTCCTGGTTTGTAGATAGCAACCTTCTTGTTGTATCCTCACGTGGCTGAGAGAGACCTCCTCTTTATCCCCCATTAAGGACACCAATCATGATGGGGACTCCACTCTGAAGACTTCATTCAGAATCAGTTTCCTCCCAAGGCCCCACCTATGAATATTAGCACACTAGAGATTAGGATTTAACATATGAATCTTTTCGGGGGGGGGCGGGGTGGAGGACATAAATGAGCAATTCATAGCAATTATCTTATTGGTTTTCTCCACATTCTTTCTTTTCTATTTGGGGAAAAATTAACCAGTTCCCCCCCCCCCAACATAAAATCATTACATTGGAAAAAAAATAAAACTAATTCAGAAGTATTAAATTAAAACGTAAAAATATCCCATAATCTCATCTCTCAGAGATAAGCACTGTTAACAGATTGGAATATATCTCTCCAGAATTCTTTTTCAGTAGATCTATATATATATATTTCTTTTTTTCCTTGATATTAGGCGAGTGGTTTTTTTTTTCCATGTAAAACATTCTGTTCATCTTCCTATGCCAATGTATAACTCCCATTGCAAGGCTTGAACTCAAGACCCTGAGATCACCATGACCTGAGCTGAGATCAAGAGTCGGATGCTTAAACGACTGAATCAGCAGGCAGCCCTATATAACTCATCTTTTTAATCACTACATAGCATTGCATTGTACAAACATGCTATAATTTAGCTAGCTCCTTTTGACAGTTGTTTCCAATTTCCACCATTAAATGAAAATTCTCATGTATATACTTACTGATCTCTTAACACAACTTCCTTGAAACTGAGTTATTTACTGATCAAAGAATATGCATATATCAAGTGCTTTAAAAGTACTTATTTATTGCTCCCATTCTTTTCAATATTGGTTAATGCAAATCATTTCAATCTTTCCCCAATATAACAGCTAAAAAATAATATTATTTTATTTTTTACTTTTTAAAATATTTTATTTATTTATTCATGAGAGATGCACAGAGAGTGGCAGAGACACAGGCAGAGGGAGAAGCAGGCCCCCTAAGGGGACCCCAATGTGGGACTCGATTCCAGGACCCTGGGATCATGACCGGAGCCAAAGATGCTCAACCACCATGCCACACAAGTGTTCCAAAATATTATTTTAATATGTATTTCTTTGGTTAATGTGAGGTTGAGCATCTTTCATGTGTTAGCTATTTGTATTTATTCTTTTATGAATTTTATATTTTTGTCCTCTACCCGATTTTCAAGGTAGTTTAATTTTTTATTTACTAATATTTTGTCTCTCTTTACAATGTAAGATATAATAAATCTTTTATCTGTTATATGTGGGAAATTATTTTCCAGTTAATCATTTATCTTTAATTTATGATGGTATTTGGTTGCCATATAGAAGTTTAGAAAATTTATGTACTCAAGTCCACAAACCTTTCTCTTATGGTTTTCAACTTTGTTATTTATTTATTTATTTATTTATTTATTTATTTATTTATTTAAAAGATTTTATTCATCCATTCATGAGAAAACAGAGAGGCAGAGACATAGGAGAGAGAAGCAGGCTCCTCACTATGCGGAACTCGATTCCAGGACCCGGGGATCATGCCCTGAGCCAAAGATAGACGCTCAACCACTGAGCCACCCAGACATCCCTTGCTTTGTTATTTATTCTAAGAAAGACTCGACCTATACCAAAATTACAAAAATATTAAACTTTGTCCTATATTTTCCCCAATATTTTCATGATTTTAGTTTTCATACTTATATTTTAAATTTTTCTAGATTATGATTTATAGCATAAGGTAGGATTCTAATACATCTCCCAACTATTTTGACAAGTTTTCCAACACCATTTGATTTGGAATTTCATCTATCCTATATAAAAAATTCCCCAACATAAAATTATGATTTTTAATTACTCTAGCCCTGCTATACCTTTTGATGCCTTTCTGCTTAGAATTGGTACCCTCTTCATTATTATTTTCAAATATTTATTAGCTAGGTGAACTGTAGAATAATTTTTAAGTTCCATCTCTTCCCAACTATAATTAATGAGGAAGCCTTTACTTTATAAAGTCATAATATGAATTTTCCCATTCAGAAATATAATTCTCATCTCTCTATTCCATATTTTTTTTATCTTCTCAAGCAAAATTACATTGTACCCTTCTCCATTAGGTCTTGCAAATTCTTATTTATTTGATATTTAGTTGTATTTTTTTTTGAAGTTAGGAGGAAATCCCTTATTTTATTCTATTTTCTAACTGACCATTACAAGCAAAACTCTATTTCTATGTATATATCTATTAACTGTCCATCCTAATGAACTTTTTAATAGTTTCACATAGGTTTCTAGCTGACATTATAGTGAAAGTTGTTAGTTGCCTATTTGGAATCTATTCAATTCTTTTTCTAATAGTACCAGATTTTCATTTGGATACCTACCTTTTTCCTCAGTTATAGGCTTTGGGTGAAAGATGGATTATACCCAGGTTTTAGGGTAAACACGGATTAGTATAAGCCTATCAGAATCATTTTCCCACCTTTGAAAACATGCCTAGTTCAGGAATAAAAATGTGATTCAATTTGGTCCAATAAATTTGAGAAGCTTTCTGGGGCTTTTGAAAGGAATTCCTTAATTCCATAATTTCTTAATTTTCTAGAAAGCTATAAAAATCCGGTTCTCTACTATCCCTTGGACATGGACAGGAAAACTTATAGCCTCAATTATTACATATACGCATCCTATAAACTTGGGGGAAACTAGGCTTCTAATTAAGCTAGGAGAATATAATATGAACTATAAATAATCATCATTTACTCTTTTCCTTTTTAATATTCCTATTTATTTCTTTTTCTTGCCTTATTGTATGGGCAGAAACTATTACAAAAATATTGAATCACAATAATGAAAAACAGGCATCTTTATATTGTTTCTTAATTTTAAAATAATGCCTTTCTTATACCATTCATTAAGTTTCATGCTTCCCATTTATCATACTAAGACATTTTTAAAAATTTGCTAAGAAATGTTATTTCAAAAACATGAATTGATATTGGGTTTTATCAAATGTCTTGAATATTTAATGAGGATATTGCATTTAAAAGATTATTCTGTTAATCATTATGTCATTAATTAATTATACTATATTTTAAATGTCCTGTTAAAATACATGCATTTCTGAAAAAACCCTACTTCATCATGCATGATACACAAATAGATAAACTGTTAGATTTAATTTTCCAGTATTTATTTATTTTATTTTTTTTACTTGGATATTCACCATTAAAATTATAAATAGGTGATTTGTGCTTTATTTTTCAGATCTTGATAGAAGACTAATACTATCCATGAACAAAGGAACTGGAAAGATTTCCATATTTCTCTATTTTATGGAATTATTTAAATAGCTCAAAGGGTGCCTGGGTGGCTCAGTTGGCTAAGTGTTTGCCTTCGGCTCAGGTCATGATCTCAGGTTCCTGAGATCTAGCCCCACATCAGGCTCCTCTCCTTTTACCTCTGCCTGCCACTCCCCCTGCTAGTGCTTTCTTTCTCTCTGTCAAATGAATAAATAAAAACTTTTAAAAAATAAATAATTCAAGAAATATCTGTTCCCTAAAAAATGGTAGGCTCCATTTATATACAAATATGAGCCAAGATCCTTTTTGGGTAGTCGATTTTTGAGAATGTTTTAATATCACAGTTACTGCTGTTTATATGTCTTAAGTAAATTTTGGTCAGTTACACTTTCCTATAAATTCTTCTATTTAATGTAGACTTTCAAAGTTATTAATACAGGTACATCATACAATTTTAAAGTATCTTTTTAAATTTCAAACATTATTTACTTGTACTTTCCTCTCTTTTCTCTTTGATCTAAGTTGCCAGAAGTGAGGTGCCTCATTAGCACAGTTGGCAGCACGTCAGTCTCATAAGTTGCCAGAAGTGTACAACTTTCATTGTTGGTAATTTTTTAAAGATTTTATTTATTTATTTATTTGAGAGAGAGAGCTTGCACATGCACAAGCTGGGGAAGGGGCAGAGGGAGTGGGAGAAGCAGACTCCCTGCTGGGCAGGGAGCTCCATCCCAGGACCCTGAGATCATGAACTGAGCCCAGGGCAGATGCTTAACCAACTGAGCCACCCAAGCACCCTTTTTTTAAAAAAAAATTAAGTTCAATTAGCCAACATATAGTACATCCTTAGTTTTAGATGTAGTGTTCAATAATTCATCAGTTGCATATAACACTCAATGCTCATCACATCAGGTGTGCTCCTTAATGCCCATCTACTTTTATTGTTATATTTGAAGAAAGATGCCTTGACTTTTTTTTGTCAATTATGGTTTTGTTTTCTTTCAAGTCAACTAGTTCCTCTTTTTTCTTCATATATTTCTCCTTATTTATTTTAATTTCTTTTACTGTTCTTATTTGAGTTTACTGACTAATTAATATATTTTCATTTTTATACAGAATTATTTAACAAATTTTAGGGACCAAACTTAGGTAGTAGATTTATGAAGAAATGAAAAGGAATGATAAACAAAAAGCTCAAGATAGGGGTTAACTATCAGGTGATGGGAGACGGGACAGATTTGAGGAACCAAAGAGGGGACTGTCATATAATAGACTAGTTGCTCATCAGAAACTGGGAGGTAGGTTCATAGATGTTCACTGTACTATGTATTTTTATACTTTATATTTGTTTTATTAACAAAAAGAAAAAATAAAATAACATTTAAAATGACAGGAAAAATGATCTCCTTGCTTCCCTCTCCTCACTGATTCACCCTATACATCCTTGGAAAAGAAATCTTTTTAAAACATGAATTACAACATTCTTTCCCCTAAAACTCCTTGATTTTCCATTCTCTTAAGGGTAAAGTCCAAACTCTCTAGACTGACATTCAAGGTCTTCCACAATATCACTCCTCCTCATATATCCAAATATATATATCAATATCCCCCAACGTGATGCACTCCATTTTATCTAGAAGGGCCCATATAGTTCCCACTAAATGCCTTACTCATTTCTGCCTACAAGTCCTTACTTATGCTCTATCTAGAATGCCCTTCCTCTGCCTCTCTTCCCGTCCGAACAAACCCTATTCACTTCTTCTTTTGAAGGCCAAGCCCACTTTATAACTCATAAATGAACCCTTCCCTCACAATTCCACTGAACAGTGAAATATCCCACAATCAAATGCCTATATTCTCACAATCAAATGCTTCTACCACTCACGGTGTAAATTACTCACTTCACTCTTAATCATAGTTTCTTAACTTTCTATCTGTGCGTATGTATGTGTATGCATGCTTGTGTCCCCCCCCCCAAATGGGTAATAAACACTTCAAAAGTAAGACCTATGTTTTATATTTCATGGTATGGTCTAAAAAGTTTAGCACAATAAACATTTGTCATACAAATAAATAAGCTTTCTCAATTTTTTTTTTCATGGCATGGGATGCTTTGAAATGCCTCAAACTAAAATCAAACTTAGAAATAGTTTTCAAAATTATTTCTAATGCTGATGTATTGGAATGTGTCTAGTTCATATTATGTGCTGTGATATTCAAATTTCCCAGTGGTCCTTCCTTTCAGAAATATTCTCACGTACATGACATTACAATGTAGCCATTTTTATCTAGGCACCATGGAACAGGGACATTTTTACATGATCCAAGAAACAAACTTCTACATGTTCAGCTTAGACAAAATTGACCAATAATGTACACAACAGACCCTCCATCTTATCCCACCCCCTGTGTCCTGAGACTCACCTTGTCTATACGATCCATGGTCAGCGGGCTTTAGGAGTGTGGTAGGGAATGGTGTGTCTGAGAGGTTGATGGAAGAGGGATGAGGCTTTGGGAAAGAATAAGAGAGAGTACAGAGCCTGCTGGAGAGTACAAGTGTCCTGTCAAGTATTCTTTTTCGGAAATATCATCTTATTTTAATATACTCCAATTTCATGAATTAAGAAAATCTGTAAATATGTCTTTACCAAACGCACAAATCATCTCACAATAAAATGATCATTATAGAAGTACAGTTTAATAAATATTTATGGAGAATGAAATATGGGTAGAATACTGGACACTTTTTAATAGCTTTTCACAGTTTATCAAGCATTTGTATAAATCATTTATTTTTTTCTCAAAGCAATTATGTAATGAAAAAGAGGCAACTATAAATTACAATTTTTTTTGCTACTTGGCCTGTCTCTCATACCATACCAACTATTAGAAGGTTAGAAACCATGTTGACTGTGTAGATACCCAGCACCTGGTGTGCCCATGGCAAGTAATCTTTGAATAAACACATGTGGAGTGAGGGAGTGAAGAGAATCCCTTTAGAAACTGAAGCCCAAGAAAATGCAGTGATCTGTCCAAAACCATGCAGTTGGTCAGACAGTTAGGATTCGAATCTGAACCTTTGGACTCTGGATCCAATGGACCTTCTGCCATTGCTCAAACACAATAGAGAGATCTGGTTTTGTCACAAAATGAAAGATTTTGGCTTATGGATAGATTTTAATTCGACCTTTCCCAATTTCTTTATAAGTATGCTATTTCATAGAATGAATACATTATAATTAGGAAAAGATTTCTTGGGTAGAATTGCAGCTCTGTGAGAATAAAGCTGAGGCCAAGCATTTGGCAAGTGCCATTTGGTCTGGATGGACTCCACAGCCCCAGTCAAGTGCATCAATCATGCAAAGCTGATCACACAGGCCAGGAGTGATCTACCAAACTGCAAAAACAAAACCGATGCCCTCTTGATAGTGCATTAGCAATAACAACTGCGTATAGCTCAGTTGCTATAATAGCTGCAACTTTAGTATTACAGAAGCCTAAAATATTTGTCAGGTTGGGGATCAGGTTGAGGAGTCACATGTCCCACAAGCACACGCATTGCCCTAGAAGTCCATGCAACCCCCCACTAGCAAGGATGCTGGACCCAACATCCTGAGAAAGGCATTGAAGTAACCCCAAATCTTTCAGCAATTGGGATAGGGATACATTGCTTGTTTTTCAAACTCTGCCAGTGGAGAGCCCCAAATGCCTACTGCTTGCTGTATTATAATAGCCCAGTCTGCTCTCCATACAGTCCTGAGAACCTGGAAGTTCTTTCTTATTTTAGCAAATAGCAAACATTTGTACAGTTGGTTATATTGTCAGTCATATCTATGAAAGTGCTAGATCAGAAGTCTTTCCTTTCAGAAGCACAAATGTTAATTCTAACTGCTTCATTTAGGCCAGAGGGCACAAATATCTGTTTTTAGAGCTCTTTTCTGGGGAGCCCTCTTCTGCTACTTTTATATTTATTATAGCACACTGGAGAGAGACAGCAATGATTATTGATCCACTCTCCAGTAAAGAGATTAAATAAAGGGTTTAAGTAGAAGGTGACATTTACCTGATCCTTGGAGAAGACCTGGCACTCTAAGCTAAAGAGCACCCTGGAGCTCTCCGTAGACTTGTAGAAGACTCCCATGAGACACTGAGGCACACATGGGAGGTAAGTTTCCCTCATCTCCTAAATCCACTAAGGGCTTTATTATTATTACCATGTTAAAAAATTAACTTCTTAGCTGATAAAAAATAAAATGACCTCTAGAAATTTTAAAACAAAATCATCTTTTCAACTAGACCATTATCTAGGAACTCACTGCAAAGCACACCACTGGCAGCAAAACTTTTGTCCTTGGTAGTAAGTTAAGAGTGTGCTTTGAAATGCTGTATTTCTCAAAGGAAGTACACTCTCAAAATACCTCTAAACGTCTTCTAGTTTAAAACAAAGAATTCAGAGACTGTGATAGTGGCCACCAACATAGACCTTTTGCAGATTAATCTCTGAATAATTGATTAAATCCCCACATGGCTAAGGTGCTTAAACAGTTGAATTGAAAAAAGTAACCAATCAATTAATAATCACATAAGCAGTACAGAAAAAATCTAAAAACTCCATCATCTGAATTGAACGTAGTTATAACTAATGTGTGCTCATGAAGGGATCTTTGACTCCATGATTTTCATGACCTCTATGATCTGTGTTCATTGATCTTCTTGGTACAAAGACAGAGAATATCTGTTTACCCAAACATTTGCTCAGAGAAAATTTGCTTAAGGGAAAGTGTGTTGACTAAAAGCAAGGTCACTTTTATTTTTGTTTGTTCTATGATATCAAAGGGTTTAACTGTTGAAATTTGGTATGTCACTAAAGAACATAAGGGAAAACATAACCAGTTTGAAACAAATGGCAGTCAGTCTCATTTATTAAATGAGCATTTAATTTATACTTTAAAAATATCGATTATATTTTATACACAGAGAGAGGTAAAGTGATATCTTTATCCACTACCTGAAACATATTGGGCATATTGCCTGTATTGCCTATAGTGTGGTATATTGTTATTATCCACATTGATTCAGTTCAGTTAAACAGTTTTTGAATATACAAGTGCCTGCCACTGTGCTAGGTCCCGGACACGTGAATATCAGTGAAAGCAGCCTGGCCCTTTAAGATGATCTCAATCCAGTTAAGAAAGTACATAGATTGTTGGTAAATTTGCTAAATGCATGAGTGATTGAACTGGGTGAATCTAAGCACATAGAAGTCCTGGAACTTCTTGTCCCTGAAAAGATGTTAGAGAAAAAAGCTCACTCTCTTATGAAAGGAGATTGTCCTTTGAATGGAATCAACTGAGACCCAGGATGTTGTCTTTAGCTTCAGAGGTCTACAATTTATTTATTTATTTTTAAAGATTTTATTTATTTATTTGAGAGAGTGACAGAGCAAGCATGAACAAGGTGGTGGGGGGATGGGCAAAGGGAGAGGGAGAAGCAGACTCCCCTCTGAGCAGGGAGCTGATGCGGGGCTTGATCCCAGGATCCTGGGATCATGACCTGAGCCGAAGGCAGATGCTTAACCACCTGAGCCACTCAGGCGCCCCCAGAGGTCTAAAATTTAATTTACTATGTTTCCCATATGTGACTAAGCCCGGAAGACTGACTCAATAAATGGCATGCCTGCTTATTAATTTGTAATGTGAATAACCACCATGTCACTCTTCTCGGCTAATCCACACACACCTCTTCGGGAATGGAGAGGATTCAGAAAGTAACCTGATTCATGCGCCTATTTCTACTGTGAGGATGTGTCCATGGGAGGAATTAGAATATGTGTCCATTGCTTAGGACTCCATCGGCAATTCTGGAGACCATTTCTTCCTTTGAGAGAGAGAAAGAGTAGATTGTGGGGTTGAAGGTGTAAGCCTCAGAGTTAAGACAGCTTGAGTTTCTATTTTCCTGTCACCATTCAATAGCTGTGGTACTTTGCAAGTTATTCACTGTTTTGCACCCCAGTTTCCTCACGTGTAGAAAGGGGATTATAATAGCTCATACCATGTTTCAGAGGACTTTCTTGAGTAGTAAATGAATTATTTTACACAACTCAATCCATATGGCACACGGGAAGCACACACTTGTTCCTGCTGTTTGTTTATACTTTTTCTAAGTTCCAAGCAGCGCCTTTCCTTTAAGATAACACAATGACCTGAGATGTTTCACAATACAATTGAGTGGGTTATAGTTTCAGAGTAACACCCTCTTGATTTGATGCAGGACTATATTAGATTAGACAGCACGTTCACATTTGCATACCATCTCCAGAGTACGCAACTTAGCAGGTGCCTAATCACAGTGATAACAGCCACCAATTATGGAGCACTTTTTATGTGCCAGGTACCACGCAAATTGCTTTGTGAACATTACCACACATAACGTTGACAACATCCTTGTGAAGGAAGCTATTGTTTTTGCAGTTCTAAAGATGAGGAAACTAGGCTTCCTAGCTTTAGGACATTTGCTGGAGATGGGTAGCAACTGGAGGAGCCCTGATTTGAACCAAGGTCTTCCTACTTTCAGAACCCATGCTTTTCTTCAGAACCCTCTGTTGTCTCCTTCATAAAATTCAGAGTGACCCCTTCCTTAAGTAGTCTGCATATTGTAGGGGTACTTTCTTATAGATTCCTCAAATAATGACACAGATCTCATTGTCCATAATCAATTCCACCCAGATGCCCAGAACTTCTTGGGACAATGCTGTCCTTGTACCCTTTGGCACTAGACTGTCCAGCATTTTATTTATTCATTTTGCTTCTATTGTTGGTATTGTTATTTTGGCACCAATTCAGGATTTCTTATCTTAAAAGGAGCCAACAAACTGAACTTTTTTGTCTGACTAGTCTTCTGACTGAAAACCAATTTACTAATCATAGAGTTAATGAATTCTTGACCTAGTGTTCTAAATTCCTCTTCTCCTGTGGACAGGACTGGTTCTGGGGTAGACCCCCAGGTAGAAGTCAGAATATCTGTTAGAGGAATTTGTGGCTACATATTGAGGGCATCATCCTCACAGCCATGAAGCTTCCATGGTGATCATCCCATCCCTTCTTGGCTCTGCTCAATTCCTGCTGAGGAAGCACTTCCTAGAACTCTGTCCTTGGGTGCTCCTTCAAGCCTGAGTCTGGTTTCTGGATTTTCCACATACACACAAATGCTCCCCTTAGAAATCCTAAATCGTAAGATAAACTGCGAACGGGATCCTGGCCCCATAGAACAGGCTTGTAACTGGGGCCCATGGTTGCCAGAGTGCTTGGCTCCAGAAGTCCCAGGGAGACCAGGTTTGGCCACTGGCAACTGACAAAATCCAATGGCAGAGAGATGAGTGGTGGCAAAACCAGATAAAGGAATTTCTTTCAGTGAGGCCAGCATGGGGAAGACAGCAGGCTAGATCCCAAAGACAGTCTCCAAAGTTCTGAAAACGCTTCTGGGGTCATGTAAGGAGAATGTTGGACAGAAGTCGGTGGGCACATGCAGGTGGACAGTCCAGGTCAGGTACATCCTGGTCTTGGCGTCAATTTTTCGGGCTCTTGTTGGCTCAGGGCAGTCTTTATCATCTGAGGGGAGAGTTTCGGTTCCCCTCAGGGGATGCTTTGCCCACCGCAGGGTCTTTTGCCTGAATTAAGAGATAAGCTAGAAAGAAGAACTTACTTAATCAGTTAGAAAGTACAGCCCGAGGTCAGAATGGAGGTAGTTGAAGTCCTCTTTCAGGCTCTGTATCATGGGTGTTCCCCCATAACTTTTCCCAGAAAACTTTCTTGTCTTTCCACTTTCTCCATTTCTTGTTAACATTCTCTTGGTCTCACAGATTTACACACCTTCGATGTGTGTCTGTCCTTAGACTGCATGCTTAGCCTTTTACCCCAGTTACTCACACATTTATGTCATCTTTTCCTACCTCATTGTCATAGCCCTAAGCCTTTTCATTATGTGTATTAAAATAATCTGTGAGCTCCAGATTTTTTAACCTAAGAACCAAACACCCCTTACAAAGTCAGTACATGAGCTTTAATGGGTCTGTAAAACCCCTGAAATTATTATTTTTTTTAATGGTGATGTGCTGGTGTACATACATGCATTTTCCCTTTTTTTTCAAGTTTTTATTTTAATTCCAGTTAGTTAATATACAGTGTAATTAGTTTCAGGTTTAGAATTTAGTGATTCATCACTTACATACAACACCAGGTACTCATCACATGAAGTGCCCCCCTCTATCATCCATCTAGCCCATCCTCTGCCCACCTCCCTCCATTAACCCTTAGTTTGTTAACAGTCTATAGTTAAGAGTCTGTTTCTTGGTTTGCCTTTCTCTTTTTCCCCCTGTCCTCATTTATTTTGTTTCTTAAATTCAACATGAGTGAAATCATACAGTATTTGTCTTTCTCTGACTTACTTATTATATTCTTTAGCTCTATCCACATCATTGCAAATGGCAAGATTTCATTCTTTTCCATAGCTGAGTAATATTCCAGTGTGTATATGTGTGTGTGTGTGTGTGTGTGTGTGTGTGTGTGTGTGCCACATCTTCTTTATCCATTCATTAGTCTATGGGACATTTGTGCTCTTTCCGTAATTTGGCTATTGTTGATAATTATGCTATAAACATCAGGGTGCATGTAATCCCTTTAAATCAGTATTTTTGTATCCTTTGGGTAAATACCTAGTAGTACAATTGCTGGATCATAAGATAGTTCTATTTTTAACTTTTTGAGAAACTTCTTACTGTTTTCCAAAGTGACTACACCAGTTTGCATTTCCACCAACAGTGTAAAGAGTTCTCCATTCTCCATATCCTTGCCATTACCGGTTGTATCCTGTGTTGTTAATATTAGCCATTCTGACTAGTGTTCGTATTTTCCTGATGATGGGTGAGGTTAAGGATCTTTTCATGGGCTCTATTAGCCATCTGGACGTCTTCTTTGGAAGACATGTCTATTAGTGTCTTCTGCCCATTTTTTAATTGGATTATTTATTTTGGGGGTGTTGAGTTGTGTTGGTTCTTTATTTATTTTGGATACCAACCAACCCTTTATCAGATATGTCATTTGCAAATATCTTCTCCCATTCCATAGGTTGCCTTTCAGGTTTTTTTTTTTTTATTGTTTCCTTCACTGTGCAGAAGCTTTTATTTGATGAAGTCCCAATAGTTTATTTTTGCTTTTATTTCCTTTGCCTCTAGAGAGATATCTAGGAAGAAGTTGCTATGACCTCAAAGAGATTGCTTGCTGCCTATCTTCTCCTCTAGGATTTTGATGATTTCCTGTCTCACATTTAGGTCTTTCGTCCATTTTGAATTTATTTTTGTGTATGGTATAAGAATGTGGTCCAGTTTCATTCCTTTGCATGTTGCTGTCCAGTTTTCCCAATACCATATGTTGAGGAACTATCTTTTTTCCATTGGATATTCTTTTCTACTTTGTCAAAGATTAATTGATCATAAAGTGTGGGTTCATTTCTAGGTTTTCTATTCTATTCAATTGATCTATGTGTCTGTTTTTGTGCCAGTACCATACTGTCTTGATCACCACAGCTTTGTAATATAACTGAAGTCTGGAATTGTGATGCCTCCAGCTTTGCTTTTCTTTTTCAAGATTGTTTTGGCTATTCAGGTCTTTTGTGGTTTCATACTAATTTTAGCATTGTTTGTTCTAGCTCTGTGAAAAATGCTGGTGGTATTTTGATAGGGATTACACTAAATGCATAGATTGCTTTGGTTAATGTAGACATTTTAACAATGTTTGTTCTTCCAATTCATGAGCATGGAAAGCTCTTCCATTTTTGTGTATATGTGTTTACGCTCTTCACTTTCTTACATCAGTGTTTTATAGTTTTCAGAGTACAGATCTTTTATCTCTTTAGTTAGGTTTACTCCTAGGTATCTTACGGTTTTTTTGTGCAATTATAAGTGGTATTGATTCCTCGATTTCTCTTTTTGCTGCCTCAGTATTTGTGGATAGAAACGCAACAGATTTTGTATGTTGATTTTATATTCTGAGACTTTACTGAATTTGTGTATCAAGTCTAGCAATTTTTTGGTGGAGTCTTTTGAGTTTTCTACATAAACTAGCATGTCATCTGCAAATAGTGAAAGTTCTACTTCTTCCTTACAGATCTGGATGACTTTTATTTCCTTTTGTTGTCTGATTGCTGAGGCTAGGAGTTCTAGTACTATGTTAAATAACAATCATGAGATTGGACATCCTTGTCTTATTCCTGATCACAGAGGAAAAGCTCTCAGTTGCTCCCCATTGAGGATGATATTAGCTGTGAGTTTTTCATATATGGTCTTTATGACATTGTTTGTTGAGAGTTTTTATCATGAATGGATGTTGTACTTTGTCAAATGCTTTTTCTTCTCTATTGAAAGGATCATATGGTTCTTATCCTTTCTTTTATTAATATGGTGTATCACATTGATTAATTTGCAAGTACTGAACTACGCTTGCAGCCCAGGAATAAATTCCACTTGAGCGTGTTGAATGATTCTTTTAATGTACTGTTGGATTCAATTTGCTAGTATTTTATTGAGAATTTTTGCATCCATGTTCATCAGGGATATTGGCCTGTAGTTCTCCTTTTTGGTGGAGTTTTTGTCTGGTTTTGGCATTGGGGTAATACTAGCCTCATAGATTGAATCTGCAAGTTTTCCTTCCATTTCTATTTTTTGGAATAGTTTGAGAAGAATAGGTATTAATTCTTCTTTAAATGTTGGAAGAATTCCCCTGTGAAGCCATCTAGTCCTGGACTTTTGTTTGTTGGGAGATTTTTGATTACTGATTCAATTTCTTTGCTGGTTATGGGTCTGTTCAAGTTTTCTATTTCTTTCTGTTTCAGTTTTGGTAGTTTATGTTTCTAAGAATTTATCCATTTCTCAGGTTGTCCAATTTGTTGGCACAGAATTTTTCATAATATTCTTTTACAGCTGTTTGTATTTCCTTGGTGTTGATTGTTATCTCTCCTCTCTCATTTGTGATTTAATTTATTTGGGCCCTTCCTCTTTTCTTTTTAATAAGTCTGATTAAGGGTTTATCAACTTTATTAATTTTTCAAAGAACCAGCTCCTGGCTTCATTGATCTGTTCTATTGCTTTTTTAGTTTCTGTATCACTTATTTCTGTTCTACTCTTTATTATTTCCCTTCTTCTGCCAGCTTTGGGCTTCATTTGTTGTTCTTTTTCTAGTTCCTTTAGGTGTAAGGTTAGGTTGTTTGAGATTTTTTTTTTCTTCTTGAGGTAGCTCTGTATTGCTATATACTTCCCTCTTATGACTGCTTTTACTGCATCCCAAAGGTTTTGGACTGTCATGTTTCCATTTTAATTTGTTTCCATGTATTTTTTTTTTTTTACTTCTTTGATTTCCTGATTGATCCATTCATTCTTTAGAAGTATGTTATTTAGCCTTCATGTATTTGTGATCTTCCCAAATTTTTTCTTGCGGTTGACTTCAAGTTTTATAGTGTGTGGACAGAAAATATGCATGATATAATCTCAATCTTTTCATACTTTTGAGGTCTGATTTGTGACCTAGTATGTGATCTGTTCTTGAGAATGTCCCATATACACTCGAGAAGAATGTTTATTTGGGGCACCTGAGCGGCTTAGTTGGTTAAGCATCCAACTCAATTTCAGCTTAGGTCATGATCTCCAGGTCGTGAGATCGAGCCTGGGGTTGGGCTCTGCACCCAATGGGTAATCTTCTGGAGATTTGTTCTCTCCCTCTCTCTCTGTCCCTCCCTCTGATCTCTCTCTCTCTCTCTCTTTCTCTTTCCCAAATAAATAAATAAATATTTTTTAAAAAGGAAAGAATTGTATTCTGCTTTAGTACATACATGCATTTTTCTATGTACGATGATAGTTTTCATCAGTCTCTCAAAGGGAAACATTTTGATAATAGGTTTGCATGACAAATAATAATTTGTCATGACAAATTATTATTTACAGGCCTAAAAACCCGAAAATTTATTCTCTTACAGTTCTGGAATGACAAGTCTAAAATCAAAGCATTGGCAGGGCTGCCTTCTTTCTGAAGGCTATGTTCTGGTGGTTTTTTGGTTTTTGGTTTTTTGCTTTACTTCTATAGGCCACCTGCATCCTGTGGCTTGTGGCCCTTTCCTTGCACCTTTCCAACCTCTCGTTTCTGTTGCAATATCTGCTATTACTCAAATTCATCTTCTGCCTCCATTTTAGAATAACTCATTATTACATTGAGCCCACTCAGGTAATCCAGTATACTCTCTCCCCACTAAAGATCCTTAACTTAATCACATTTGCAAAGTCCCTTTTGCCATATAAAATAACATTTATAGGTTCTGGGGATTCGAATATGGACATCTTTGTGGGGGAACATTATTCAATTTACCACAGGGATTAGTGCTCCAAATATGCTATCTTAATTGGCTTCTTTAATAACTCCACAAATATTTCTCAAACATCACTCTTATCTTGTTATCTTCTGCATAAGTTTACAAATTTACGTGTGATTATCTATCGGATTAATGCACTCTCTGAGCCCAGCATTCAAGGCTGTTAGCGGATGAGCCCCAATTGATCTCTCTAATCTCCTCCCTAATGTTCCCCAGGACAAGACACTCAAAGTCATTCCCTTAAGAATGCATTCTTATTCCCAGCTCTGCCCCTGTTCACCTGTCACACATAACCTCTTGACTCACTCCTCTCTACCACTGTAATTTCCTTCCTTTTTTATCCAAGACTTTCCTTCTTATCATTTATCATCCATAATGTTTTCCTTTATGAAGCCTTAGAATCATTGCTGATCAAAGTATAATCATGTATTATCTCTAGCTGAGGATGAGCAAATATTCTAAGGACAGAAGTTTCTTTTACATTCCTCAAAACAACTAGAAGAGCTTATAAATGAAGAGCTCCTTCTGTCTCTTCCACCTCTCCCCAGAAAACAATTCTATACTCCAAAATTACACTGTGTCCTTCTTTCTGGTTCTTTCTCCACTATCCAACAATAACTATTGTGAAATATGGTCCACCATGTGACTTACACAAAGGACAAAAGCTTGATGGATAAGAATTTTAAAAAGTTTTTTTTCAACTAATAAAACCATTTTTTTATTTCAACCTCTGATATTTAAAAGCCCAAGAGATGTTTTGCAAGTTTTTCCCCACTATAAGGGATGGAGAAAAGGTACAATTTAGAAAAGTTCGAAGGGGGATTCTTTTAATTTTACTACAAAATAATGTGTTGTTTATCTATAGTGAGTTGAAAACACAGTCAGTCTATCTTTCCCTCTTCCCACCAATTGGAGATAGGCTTGGTCAAAGTGCTTGGACAGCTTCTTGAAAAATTCTCTTTAGAATCCTGAGCAAATCCCCTGGTCGATAACAGGACTCCTACACATTCACCTTCTCTATTTGCTTCTCTTCTTGGCTCTAAATGCAAATTGTCTTACATCTAAGAACCCAGTTACCTTTGTGATTCTATTTCCAATGCCTCATTCTTTTATTCCTTTCCTGTCTACATCTTCCTCTAACCTCATTCCACTGAGTTCCAAATTCTTTAGCCACATTATGTCCTAAAAACATGCAAATTCTCCATGCCCCGAACCAAACTGACTCTGCCCTATAAATCTTCTTCTCTCTTTTGTGCCCCCATCTCCATGAATTGTATCATCATTCACCCAATCACTTCATCCAGAAACATCCTTAAACTCATGCTCTCCTATAAACTCTGTTTGCAATCCATCATCATGTTGCCTCAATCCTGTCCCCTTTATGTTTCTAGAATTTGTTCCCTCCCATTGCCACAGATCTAATCTAAAATGATATATTTTCTTGTGTGGAATACCACAAGAGTTTTCTAATGGAACTGGCTTTTCCTCTGGTCTTGTTCTGCTCCAGTCCCTCCTCCACACTGCCATAAGAGTGACTCTCCAAAATGCAGAGTAGAACATATAATTCTCCTATTGTCAACCCTCCACTGGTTCAATCAGTCTGTGTCTCATTTGAAGGATCAGGCCAAGTGGGATGAAGTAGAGTCTATGGGTGATTTTTCTAGGGAGCATTTCCTGGCCTTTTCCAGGTGGAATACACTCCTTCCTGCTTTGTACCTTGTCTCTCACACATACTCTGTATGTTCTTCTACCACAACACTCATTACACTACAACACAGTTGTTCATATGCCTATCTTTTCCTATGCAAAGAAACCCTCTTGAAAGCAAAGACGATGTAGCAGACGATGCTGATGCCCTGCTTTATGACCCTTTTGCTGATTCTGAGCTTCCCTACAGCTACAGCAGACAGCTACTGGGCACACTGACACCTTCCTAGCTCAGGTGTTATGTTGCTCTATTTTGCTGCTTGAGGGCTTTCTCCTGTGCCATTAGAATTTGCTCTGCTTTGCTCTGGAGAGCAGTTCAGAAATGCCAAGGATGTATTGCTTTCAAGAGAGAAACCTTAGCCAACAAGTGAAAGAAATCTATGGAGAAATGCCCCACCTTCCTGGCCCTTCATAGGACAGTTCTGAAGCATGTTCTACATAGTTCCCAAGAGGATTCACAGAGGAACAGAAGACCTTTTTTATTTTTATTTTATTTATTTTTTTTCAGAAGACTTTTTTAAAAAATCACTTTATTTCCAAAATATTATTGTCATTTACAACTTTGTAAAATGCCCATTGTTACAAAAGAACTTGACAGCATGTTTTGAGTCTCTCATATAATACTTTTAAATTATCTTGAAGAATGTAAATCATTCACACTTCGAGCCCTTACTTTTACTTTTGGTTTCTTCTTTAATTTTCAACTGAATGAGTGAGTGTGCCAGAGCACAGAGAATTAAAAGGATTAGAAGAAACACAAGGGTCCTGATAAAAAAACAAAACAACAAAAGCCATTTCAAATTCCAAATCAAGAAGAGCAGGTCCATGGCAATTTTACATGTGTACATCCAAATTCTTATTTTTGGCCAACACTCATGTTCATACACCTGGCAGGAAATTCCATCTCTGACCCAGGAAACGTATGTTTCTAAACGTTTTATATTGATTTTCCTTAAGTAACTACCCAAATATTATCAACAGAGAGAGAGAGAGAGAGAGACAACTGATTGAATTGAGTAGAACCAACAACAAGGTCCTGAAATACTTAGATTTATAGCACAAGTGAATAATGAAACAAATAAACAAACCCCATAATGGAACCATGTTTGGAGACTAAACCAAAGGCCAACAACCTCTCTCCAGCATGAACTGAAAGGAGGAACTGATCTAGAAACTGACAAAATTTAAGTGTCTGTAGGGGAAGGTGACCTGAAAATTGTCAACAGAGTCTGACGAACTGCCCAGGTTCATTCTGGAGAAAAGGATAGGGTGGGACATAATAACTATCTTTGAAGGTATAAAGGACTTTGATGTGGAAGACAAAGCAGATGGCTCCAGAGGCAGGACTAGGATCAAGGGATGGAATTAATAAGGATGCATATGAGTTAATTATTAGGAATGGAACATTTATTTGTTCATCTCATGCCTGTCTTAGGCTTAATAGGAAAGATATGGGACTCAGCCTACTTAGGAGTCACAGAAGGGTCTATGACCCTTCTTCCCAGCGGGTTTGGAGGCAGCTTGCTCTTGTTACCCTCATCACCACTTCCCCCACTAGCACTACATGTACTCCAAAGCTGTCTCTTTCTGTTGCTACTGCTATCAGTGGAGGCACTTCTTTGCCATAACTTCCTTGCGGACTCTGCTCTGTCTTATAATCTAGGGTAGAATTCTGTCCCCAAGTGATTACAACTCTTTTGACCAATTTTACTGTTAAGTCTTTGAAAGACCTGAGAGCTGACTGCTGGTTTTTACATGAGGAAAACCAAAGGTCGGCCCTAGCTGAATCTATTCCAATATAAACAATAATTAGCAAAAATGTCCCTACAATACCTAATATTTGAATGCCACCTTTATAAGTTTCTAGCGCTGATTTATTTTATAAGATTTATATCCCGTGGACCATCAAGATTTATATCCTGTGGACCGTCAAGGACCATCCAATCACTATCTTACCAGGAGTTCACTTTATTTACCTTTGAATTATTTTTGTCCAACATAAAACCAGGCTCTTGGGCTTATAAATGCTGAGGGAATGAATGAAGTCTACAGGCAAATCTGAGGTGCTAACAGGAAAAGAAGAAATGAAAGATACCATGAGTACTCACTTTTCACTGTTTCTCATTGTTTCATGGTCCTGTTTTTGTAAAAATTCCACTCAGCCTTAAAGATTCAGGTTTTTTGTTGTTGTTTCTTTTTTGAATTAAAAGGGAACTTCTAAATCTTTTTCAAATAGATAAATGACTAGACTGAAAAGGGCACTTTGATGCAAATCGATAAAATACTCACCCAGTGCTGAGGACTGAGGTGAATGTGTATACCATGGGTCAGCTCGGGGAGCCTAAAGACAGTCTAGCTTCAGCTTGGAGCAAGTACCTGGAAGGAGTAGGTGGCAACACTTTTTATTAACTAAGCTTGGCTTGGCCTGCTTCATTCTTGGCTCCCATAGCAAAGCTTTCTTCTGGAATGCATTGGGCGCCAGCTCTTTTCCTACCTCTGCTAGGTTGCTGTATATTTAGAGTAATAAAGAGAAAGGATGAAAATTTAAAATTCTTTATCCTTCCTTTCTCTGGGTTTTGAACAGATGCTTGGGGACCAATATCAGTCTCTGTCCAACATAGCTCATCTTAAAAGTTGGGAATCAATATAGCCATCTTTAAGGATAACGGAAAACAAAATAAAATCTCCAGGCATCTGAAAAGATTCTGCTCTTTAAAAAAAAAAATCACTCTACGTAATAGGAGCAAATGTCTTCTTATAAAAGATTAGCTTCTTATTTTAAAAAAAGATAACATTGGAAAATTTCTAATTCATGATTTCAAGATGACGTAAGGGCAAAAGAAGGAATTCCTGTGATCAAGAAATACATTCATGGAGGGGCAGCCCTAGTGGCCCAGCGGTTTAGCACTGCCCTCAGCCCAGGGTGTGATCCTGGAGACCCGGGATCGAGTCCCACGTCAGGCTCCTTGCATGGAGCCTGCTTCTCCCTCTGCCTGTGTCTCTGCCTCTCTCTCTGTGTGTGTCTCTCATGAATGAATGAATAAATAAAATCTTAAAAAAAAAAAGAAAGAAATTGATGGAGATGAAAACTTAAAAATCACAGTGGAAGACTTCCAGGTAAACCTGGTGGTCTCGAGTAAGATCACTGATTTTTCCTCCCCCACCCACTTTCTTAGGAAATTTACTAAAAATAAAGAGTGAAAGAATCCTGAGCAGCAACCAGTCAAGAAAGGAGTAGGACATTCCACAAACGGTCCTGAAGAAAAAAAAAAAAACATGGAGAATATGAGTCTGAGGCAGTCCAGTGTGGCACCTAACACAGCCCCAACTCTCAGAGGCCGAGTGGAGGGAGAAGGTGAGGGAATTCAATACTGAGGATTCTCAGAACATTCTCCAATACTATAGCACCAAGTCAGGAAGCCCTAAGAGCAGATGCTCTACCAAGTCACCGTGGAACCCTAGCGAAGGCTGGAGGGATTGCAGGACTTGCCATCATCTGGGGCATGTTGCTGGCTTGGGGGTAGTCATCTGGCATCCATGGAAGCGGTGCTTATGCCAGCCAGGAGGATGGGAGCTGATGGACGATGCATGCATTCGTTTCCCATAGCTGCTGTAACAAATCACCACAAGCTTAATGGCATGAAACAACATAAATTTATTATATTACAGCTCTGGAGATCAGAAGTCTTGAGCTATTCAGAATAAACCAAAAAGAAACATACAAGAAGGGGAAAAAAATGAGGGAAAGAGATTAAAACAATTAGAGAGAAGGGAACAGAGGAAACATTCCAACATAAGGGCAACCCCTCTCTCTATTGCAGAAAGCCCAAAAATGAGACAGAGAGAAAAAAAGTTTTCAGAGAACGTTTTAAATGTCTCTAAAGTAAATGAAAAACTGAATCTTCAAATTGAAAAGACAAACCATACATACCAATAAAAATAATACAGAATGATAAGTAAGGGCATTGCTAGTTAATGAGGAAAGAATTCTTCAAAGCAAACAGGCAGAAAATGAGACCTATATTCATATACACAACACGAATATCCAGTTAGTTGTTTATGTAAAGTATAAGGACGGATACTATGAAGTCTAAAATGTCACATAGTTGTTGAGGCTTCTGGGGGCATCCATGTGAGGAATATAAGACTTTAGAGGTTGACGTCACATGGTTTTTACCTTTGAGAGTTTGATGGAATCTGTAGGTGGGCAAGTTTTTATAACTGTGTACTAACTTATACCTGGAGAGGGACAGCGCAGCCTTAAAAAGTGCACATAGTATGTGAACCTTGTTATGACCTAGGTAGGTGTAACTTTGACCTAAACAAATTCAGTTTAGCTTCAGCCTGGTTGAAGCAGGGAATAAGTCATTGGGAACTATGTCCTATAATTCCAGGAAAATTTTATCTCAAAATAGAGCTTCAAGGTACAAGTGTTTTAGGCATTGGTTTGAGGAACAATTTTCATTGCTTTTATTTGGCTTATCAACAGAGTTAGCAACTCTTTAGCCTATAAAGACAGGCCAGTTCTACTTGGGCTATAAAGCACTAACACGTGAGTTTCTTGCCAGGCCCATTTAGGAAGAACCAGATAAGCCCCTTTCTGTTTGAGCTGTTGCTAGAGCCTAGCGAAGTAGTGGTGAATGAATTAGCCTTTTAGAATTACATCGTTTGTTCATAGGCTCAGGTGCTCTCTCAAGCTGGCCCTGGTTCTGTTAACTTTGTCACTTATGGCTATGCTTTGGGATCTGTTTTCTTCTACAAAGTTATCCATCATTTAATTGTCTTCATGAACAAATCAAAATAGGACAAACATTATATGGTTTCACTCATATGGGGAATATAAATAATAGTGAAAGGGATTATAGGGGAAAGGAGAGAAAATGAGAGGGGAAAAATCAGATAGAGGGACAGAACATGAGAGACTCCTAACTTTGGGGGTAGTGGAAGGGGAGGTGTGTGGGGGGATGGGGTGACTGGGTGACAGGCACTGAGGGGGGCACTTGACAGAATGAGCACTGGGTGTTATGCTATATGTTGGCAAATTGAACTCCAATAAAAAAAATCCAAAAAAAAAATAGAACTTTTATTATAAAGAGACTATAGTATCCTTCTTGGGTTACAGAAGAGAAATTTCTTAATGAAATTATTACAAACACAAAAGTAAAGAAGAAAACAGAAAAGGCCTATATCTAGGATATTGTCTTTGGAAATAAAGTATGTTTAGGAAATAAAGAAGGTATTGTTTGAAAGGACTAGATGTGGATGTGGGTTTTGTGAAGAATGAAGATCTACAATTTGGGCGCCTTCTTTAAGAAAAAGAATACAGAGACGCCTGGGTGGCTCAGTGGTTGAGCATCTGCCTTTGGCTCAGGTCATGATCTTGGGCTCCCCACAGGAAGCCTACTTCTCCCTCTATGTCTCTGCCTCTCTCTGTCTGTCATGAATAAATAAATAAAATCTTAAGAAAAAAAAGAAAAAGAATACAACATTTTAAAGCAAAATTAATGACTCAACATTCTTAACTTTAAATGTAATCCAATTTATTAGTTTTTTGTAGTTTTTCATATCTTTTTTTTTAAATCCTTCCCCCCCAAAAAACAAACAAATAAATAAATGAATAAATAAATCCTTCCCAAATCCTAAGGTCACCAAGGTATTCTCTATAAGCTTCTTAGAGATTTCTAATTTTGCCTTTTATATCAGATTTTTAATTATCTAGTATCGGTATTTCTGTATAGTGTCAGGTAGAAATCTAACTTCATTTTTCCTCATTTGGACAGGCAACTATTTCAGCCCTATTTGTTTAAAAAGTCTTTTTTTTCCCTACTGCCCTGTAGCTCCTAACAGTCAGTACTCATATAGATCTGTTTCTGGGCTCTCTATTCATTCCAGTTTTCTATTTCTTTATCTCTGAGCAAATGTCACACTAACTTAATTACGATAGCTTTAATATAAATCTTGATATATGGTAGGGTAAGTTCTACCATCTTGTTCATTTTTAAAAGTATCTTTGATCTTCTGGGTATTTTGTATTTCTACATACCTTTTAGACCCAGTCTAAAGTTAAGTTCCATAAAAATTTCTATTAGGATTTTTACTGGAATTGCATTAAATATGTTAATCGTGTGGGCCAAATTGGCATATTTATAATATTAAGTCTTCTAAGCCATAAATATTAAATATCTCTCATTTGTATAAGTGTGATGTTAATATTAGATAAAGACCAGTTTCTCTTTGGTATTTGCCAGATGATTTTTTTTAAGATTTTGTTTATTTATTCATGAGAGACACAGAGGGAGACAGAGACATAGACAGAGGGAGAAGTGGGCTCCATGCAGGAAGCCCATTGTGGGACGCGATCCTGGGACTCCAGGATCACGCCCTGAGCCAAAGGCAGACACTCAACCACTGGGCCACCCAGGCATCTCTTGCCAGATGATTTTTCTTTCTTTTTTTTCTTGACAACTGTTGATTTTCTTTCAACAATTCTGGGAAAATTCTCAACCTCATGGCTCTTCAAATACTGACTCTTCCTCTCTGACACTATTATTCCTCTCTGAAACTCCCAATGACACATTCATTAGTCCTTCATAACCTAGACTCTGTGGCTCTTTACCTCTTTCATATTTTCTATCCTTTTATCTTTTGGGGCTACACTCTGGAAATTTTCTTTGACTCTATCTTCAAGTTCACTAGCTATCTCTTGAATTATGTCTAATCTTTAATATCAAACTTAAATTTTTTACTTTCAGTCATATTTTTATTTCCTAGAATTTCTATTTGACTCTTTTTTAAGTCCTCTTGGTTGTTTTTATAGTCTCCTGTATATGTTCAAATCTTTTTTTTTTACCTCTTAAAGTATGTTAAACATATTTTAAATACATATTAAGCATGAATTTTATATTTTTCGCTAATTCAAATATCTGAAGTCTTTATGACTCTAATTCTGCTATGTATTATTTCTGCTGGCTTTTCCTCACAACTTATTTTCTTGTGTTCTGAGATTCTATGACTTCTTAAGTGGGAATTCTTTGAGACTCAGGCTTAACTCTTGTTCCTTCAGGAAGGATTTGAGCTTACTTATGCAGGTTTCTGGGAGAATTATCTTTCCAGGCTCACTATATTTTCACTTCACAATGATACTTGTATTTATATTTTTTAAACAACCTCAAATTTGCAGAAAGTTGCAAGAATTATACAAAGAACTGTATCTCTGAACTATCTGAAAGTGAGCTGTCAGGTGATGTTCCATCACTTCCATTTTATCCTAGTGTTGCCTACACACAGGGACATTTTCCCACATAGACATGATACAACCATCATTGATATATTACTATTATCTAATCCTCAGACCCCATTTATGTCTCAGCAATTGTTCCAATAATGTATTTGATAACAGACAAAACCCATCTAGAATCATGTGTTACATATAGTTATCACAGTAATTCTTCAGTCTCCTTCAATTAGGAAGGGTTCCTCAGTTTTTCTGGACTGTCTTGATCTTGACACTTTTAATCATTACAGACCAATTACTTTGTAGAATGTCCCATAACTTGGATTTGTATGATGCTTCTTTATGATTAAACTGAGAAAGAACACAACAAACCAGGCAAGATTCTGGGACTGAGAATAGAAAATAAGCTCAATAATGAAGGTATAAGGTAAGCCCTAGCCCAAAAGAACGGCCTTCTTTAGAAGTAACTAATATTAATGAGATGATTTTTAAAAATCAAATGGTGAAGCTGATTAGGGGGAAGTTGAAGCACTCGTGTCCTGTGGCCTCACTCTGTACCGCCAAATATCTTAAAAGGCAAGTCTGCTTCCACTTCCTCTTCACCCACTCACTTCAATCCCATCATTTCAGAGAAGAAATTCCCCTTTTAAAGGTCACCAGTGAACTTTTAATCATCAAGTTCTAAGGTCACCAACAAACTTTTAATCATCAAATTCTATAGCCTTACTCAGTATTCATTCTCCTTGACCTTCCTGCAAAAAGTGACACAATGGACCACTCCCTTTATTATTTTTTTCTTAAACAGCTAGACTGAGATAATTCACAAACCATGCAATTCATTCAAATAAAGTATACAATTCAGTGGTTCTTATTGTGTTTACAGACTTGTGCATTGATCACAATCCATTTTAAAATACTTCATTACTCTAAAAGAAACTCCACTCCCTCCAATCCTTCCACTTGCCCCCAGGCCTAGTAACCACTAACCTGCTTTCTGTCTCTATGGATTTGTCTATTTCAGACAGTTTATGCAAATAAAATCTCATATGTAGTCCTTTGTGACTGGCTTCTTTCACTTAGCATGTTTTCAAGGTTCATTCATATGTAATATGTAACAGTCCTCTATTCCCTTTTATGGCTGAACAATATTCCATTGTACAGATATATCACATGTGTTTATCCATTCATTGGTTGATGAGCATTTGAGTTGTTTCCATTTTTGTCTTTTGTGAATAATAGTGCTTCTCTTCACCTTAAAACCCTTCCTTCTTTTGTCTTTGACACCACTGTATGTCATAAATAGTTTTTCTGTTACCTTCTGAAGAAGGAAGGAAGGATGCGAGAGGGAGAGAGAAAGAAAAAGGAAGGAAGGAAGGAAGGGAGGGAGGGGGGAGGGTGGAAGAAAGGTATAGATTTGTTTTTCTGTCTCAAACTCTGCTCATCTCTTTTTTTGTTTAAAGATTTATTTATTTTTAGACAGAGCATGAGTAGGGGGCAGGGCAGAGGGAAAGGGAGGAGAAGAGAAGCAGATTCCTCACTGAGCGCAGAGTTCAATGAGAAGGTTGATCTCACAACCCCTGAGATCATGACTCAAGCCAAAATCAAGAGTTGGATGCTTAACCGACTAAGCCACACAGGCACCCCTCTGCTCATCTTTTTTAACTGCAGGCAAACCATATCCAGTGATTTTAAGCCTGGATTTTTAGATGCTTTTTCATATGTTCCATTCCTGCCAAAGCCATCATTTTCTATCTTTCAAGGACCAAACAAAACCTTCCAAATCAAGCAACAACAACAAAAAAAACTTCAAAATATTCAAAGTTCATCTCAAACGCCACCAGAAACTTTTCCATAACCCAATTTTTAAGCTAAATTTTTGCATGCTTTGTTTTTTGCCACTCTTCCAACACATTCTTCACATTATGACTATTTGTGTACTCACTACCTTCCCTACCAAACTTAGTCCTTGAAGGCAGAAACTAAGTCTTATCTTGTAGCACCTTGCAAACTTGACTTATTCAAAGTAGGATTTGATAAATATTTACTTGTGAAGCTACTTGAGGGAAATCATGTGAATTGTCTCAATATTTCAAAAGAATATATAGACATTTGGGGGAGAGCTATTTTGTGATTCTAAATCATCCAGAATCCAAAACTTCAGTTATTTTTAATTTGAGGCATGACCACAGAGAAGACAGTTGTCTTCTGACTAATTCCTATCATATTTTTAAAAGATTTTACTTATTTATTTATTTGAGAGAGAGAGAAAGAGCATGAGTGAGAGGAGGAACAGAGGTGGAGAAAAGCAGACTCTGTGCTGAGTGTGGAACCCACCAAAAGGCTCAATCCCAGGACCCTAAGATCATGACCTGAGTTGAAATCAAGAGTCAGACACTCAAACAATTGAGCCATCCAGGCACCCCTTCCTATAATATTCAATTTGAGACAATGACTCATTTTTAAAAATATACTGTGATTCGACACTACTTATAATTTAATATCTATGTATATAAAATGAATGGTGAGTGACTTACAAAAGTAGTTGATTCACTAGAGGTAAGGGGATCATAGTTTCTAAAACAGTACTAGATTACAGCCTTTTATAAACACACACACACACACACACACACACACACAAAACCAAACAACAACAAATGCTACAGCCACATTCAATGGCAATGTAAGTTAAAGAAGTTCTGTCGTCAACTGAATGGAACTACCACCATGGCCATTATATGCCTGGATTTGTGGCAGAGGAAGACTTTTTAAATTGATTGTAAAATAGTGAAAAAGACATCATTAATCATTCTCAAAATTCACCCTTTATGAAGCATTCTTGTCTATACAATTTGGACATGAACATCCAACCACCCATTTACAGGAAATGTAGGAGATAGGGGAACAAGTTGAATAACACCATGAATCCAGAACAACAGCTGAATCCAGAATGTGAATAATTCTATGACACAAATAACATGTTTGTTTTTAACAAATCAGTGGCATAAAGTAAAAAATATTTTTTTAAAAGAAGAAACTGCATTTATTAAAAGACACAATGAATGCAGTTTGTGGGTCTTGTCTGAATCCTTATTCCAACAAATTGACTAAAAATAGTCACTTGAAGATAATCAAGAACATTTGCATATCAACCAGGTTATAGATGATATTAAAGAATCACTCTTAATTCTGTTAGGTGTAACAACAATATGGGGGCAAGCTAGAGATGTGTACTAAAGTATTTACGTGTAACAGAACAGAAAGTGTTGAGATATAAAAGGAGTTTGACAAACTGTTGACATGTGTTGAACAGTGGGTAGTGGGCACACGGGGGTTTGGTATAATTCTTCTTTTTCCTTCTGTATGTTTGAAAATTTCCACAATAAAAATATTTTTTAAAAAAATCCTAACACAACGGACTTGGATTTAATGAAGATATGCCATGCACTTTCTATAGGTATGGCCCTGTGCTAGGCGTAGCAGTTATAAGCTAGACTCTATGTAATTCTCAGTATAATCCTGAGAGCTATTCCTCTCCCCATTTTATATATGAGGAAGCAGAGACTCAGAGAGAGTAAAGAATGACATGGCCTCACAGGGTTGGTAAAGAGCAGAATCAGAATGTAAAACCAAATCCTATGACTGTAAATTCAAAACTCTTTCACAGCTGTATTACAGCCATTTCATTATCTTATCACTAACTTTAACATGATTTTTTTGCCACATAATTTAAATTGATCATTCTTTTATGTTATTTACTTTTTTCTTTTTTTTTTCTTTTATGTTGTTTATGATGGGAAGACAGAACAGAAGGGAAGGCTATGAAAAAATTCATAGGTTCATTTCTTTCTTATAGGGGATAAAATCTTAAAAAGGAGGTGCGGAAGTGTTGAGTACTACTGATCAAATGAGAAATCTACTTTAGGAGAAGGAGAACAAGAATGAGTGATCAATGCATTCTGGGAAAATGGGAAATCAGACAAGACAATTTTGAAGATCTCTCATACTGAACTGCACTGACTCCATTCCCCATTGCCCTGGCTGTACCTCCTCCCCTTAAGATAACGGTATTTTAGTGAGATAAACCACTTGCAAATGAGCAACAGGATGATTAGAGCTATTTGATTATGCCCATCCATTTAGGAGCATGTCCCTTCACGTCAATCTCCCGATGCCTCCAGGGATGACTGATACAGGAGATGTGAACTTACAGTTTTCTTGTCCTGCCAGCACATGCTTAGTTAGCTGCTTCCTCCAACCTCTGTCCTTTCTTTCTGTTCTTTACTGATTGCCTCCTTGAGAAAGCCAACTCACAGCTATTTTCAAATTAAATGATCAAAAACCTTCAAAGTAAACCCACAGAAAATACTCTGATCAACCTTGGCATTTCCCAGCAGATCCACTTTCTGGGGCCCACCTGGTCCTGTGTCACACAAGCATAGCAGCACCTGGCAGGTCAATGGCAAGTCACACAAGGGGCTCACAGGGGTGGCTTATTCTTCTCACTTACCCTCCCTTAGAACTCAGCAATCCAGCCAAATGCCCGAGAGGATTTTAAAAGCTCTTGTACTTCAACTGCCTATACGGGTCTACAGGTCTCCAACTGCCAGGGACAATATCCTCGGGAAATTCTGGGGATTTACATAATACTAGTAACAGACCACAGCTCCTATCCAGTAGATGTGTTCATGTAAAATAATCTAAGTAGTCACGCTATGCTTCCCCCCATCCCTGCCCCATTCATATGTTGAAGTCCTAACTCCCCCTGAGAATGTAACCATATTTAGAGATAAGGCCTTTTAAGAGGTGATTAAGTTAAAATGAGAAACTAATCCAATCCGATTGGTGTCCTTAGAAGAGGAAATTTAGACACACAAAGTCATACCAAGGATGTGCTCACACAGAGAGAAGACTATATGAAGAGACAGCCAGAGGGTAGCTACCTTCAGGCCACAGGGAGAGGGACCTCAGGAAAAACGAGACCTTTTGGGACCTCGATGTTGGACTCGCAGCCTCCAAATCTGTTAGAAAATACATTTCTATGTGTAAGCCATCGAAGGCATTTTGTTATGGCAGCCCTAGCAAACTAATACAAGTCATCACTTATTTTGTCTAGATACCAGGATGACTGAAGAAAGAGAGATTTTTCAAGTTCCAGACAATGGAATTCTTAAATTTTGGTTGGAAAATTAGACAGTGAAAGGAAAAAAACAACACAGCTATATACATATCCACACATAACCACACATAAATGTGTGCTATTAAATTGTCATACTGATTCCATACTGATTCCTTTACATTCCTGGAATTGTAATAGTAGTAGTAGTAGTAGTAGTAGTAGTAGTAGTAGTAGTAATGTATAAATAGCATTTACGGGATCCCTGGGTGGCTCAGCGGCTTAGCACCTGCCTTTGGCCCAGGGCGCAATCCTGGGGTCCCGGGATCAAGTCCCACATCGGGCTCCTGGCAGGGAGCCTGCTTCTCCCTCCTCCTGTGTCTCTGCCTCTCTCTCTCTGTGTCTATCATAAATAAATAAATAAATAAATAAATAAATAGCATTTACTATGTTCCAGGCAATGTTCTAAGACCTTTATCTACAGTCACTCATTTAACACTAACCACAAACTCACAAGACACATACACTGTTATTATCTACATTTCAAAGGCAAAGTCACTAAGGCACAGGGAGGTTACATAATTCTTCAAGGTCAGAGAACTAACAAGGGGCAGAGTTAGGATCTGAATCCAAAGACTTGGCTACAGAGTATGAGTTTTTAAGAACCAGAAATGTCTACAAATGCTCACAATTGAATGGAAAGTGATTGAGTGACAGGACAGTTGCTCACACAGCGCTAGTGAAACTGGCCACATATTTAGAGGCTTAGCAACCCAGATCTGAACATCTAACCAAGCATTTGGGTATGACCTGTTGGCCTGTCACTATGTGAATAAAAACAAATTAAATGATCATAACTGACAAAAGCAGTTTACCTCCAGTTACAGCCGCTGTAAAGATATGGCCTCAGCCCATCATACTTTCGGGTACAGAGTAAGAAGAATTTTGAATTTGAAAGCTAAAATACCTAACATCAGGGCCCTGCGTTATTATTGAGAGCCATTTAACCTTGAGCATGTCATTTAACTTAGAAACAGGAAAGTTTTCCTAACTATTAAATAGAGATAAAACACTACTTTGTGGACTTAATGTGACAATTGAGTAAGGTCATGAATATGAAAGATCCCGGCAGAAAAAAAAAATTGCTCAATAGGGGAATTCTGAAGAAGTTGAATAAAAAATTCTAACAAAATGAATAAAATTGCATGACAGCTCATGTAAGATATTACTGCCAACTACTTCCAGATAAATTTAGAGATGAATCTAATATTTAGTAGGAAGAATGAAGCATAAATGAAGTACAGGAAAAAATTTAGTTCATTTTATTTTGGGTCTGTATTGCTTTTCTAAATATCTCTTAGACTTTTACATTCTACTATATATACTTGACAGCTGGTAACAGTTAAAGAGTCTTTTTATAAGTGGTAAGTGATATTATACTGTGAACACACTATGACCAAATTATGTATATTAAGAAACACATCATTACTCCTTCGGTATTTACAATCATCTTTGGCGTCAAAATGGTACTCAATAGTATAAATCATATAAGTCTCAGGATTATCGTTATTTTACTCATCTATATTGAAAAAGCCAGGATCTACCTCCCCAACAGTTGAGATCCTCTTTCCCTCAAACATGTCCTCCCACGCCCCCTACAGATCTCCATGACTAAGGTTTCCTCTGAACCCAGAAGCCCATGAGCTAGAGGCAACAGAAACTCTAGACTGTAAGACTGGCACCATGACCTTCTTACTTGAAGAGAAGGCAAGGAAAAGACACCAGCCAGGTGAAAAGATTCCTCAGCTAGGAGGAATGTGCCATTGGCCACAAGACATCATTAGGAAGGAATGAGGGCACCATGAACATAGACTCTCAAAGTCTAGGATCTGTATATAAGAGCAGAGAGGAAAGCAGGAGTCAGAGAGTGAAAGAGAATCAGCTCAAGTATTTTGCTATCTTTATTGACTGTCACTATTTGGGTACATAAAAGTAAGAGAATTCCCAAACCAAACTAAAATTAAGAAAGTTTGTCTAAAAAATACAAAATGCTTTCCCTACCATTCCCTCTGGCCTGGATAACTGCAATAGCCTCCAAACCATCCTTCCCCGGCCATCCTATTTCCATTTCACACCAGGGCTATCTTTCTAATTTGCAATTCTTATGCTACCTCCTTGATGAAAACACCTTCACTGGCTTAAAACCAAGTGGCTTAAAACTAAAGTAATCATTTATTGTTTCTCAGGGTCACCGTGGGTAGAAATTCAGGCACCATGAATATAATATACCCGGAATATAACAGGGATGGTTTGTTACTGCTTTGCAATGTCTGGGGCCCTGCAAGAAGAGTCACTGGCCAGTGTCATCTGAGAGCCTGTTCCTCCCAGGTCTGGGGTCTAACTCGGGCCAAGGGCCAGGATTCTCCATTTGACCTGGCCTTCCTTACAACATACTGACTTCCAAAGACAAGGGTCCAGGAAGCAAGGGATGGAGGCAGGAGGAGAAGATAAAGAGGGAGGGAGGGTGGGTGGGGTGGAAGCACAGCGGGTGGAAGCCATATTTTATTCTATGAGCAAGCCTTAGAAGAAGCCTTAGAAGTCATGCTGCAGCACTCCTGCCACATCCTATTGGTCAGGGAGGTTACAGAGGTAGCCAGGTTCAAGGAGTGGGAACAGAGACCTCACCTCTGGATGGAGGATTGTAGATCCTGTGGGATGGGATATATATTCGATGAAGTCATTTTGAAAAATGATATCACTTGAAAAATACAGTCTGCCATATGGTAGACCCTTCACTTCCCATCTACCCCTTCAGGATCACTTCCTTCTACTCTTTGTCACTCACTCTAGATTTTCCATACTGAAATTCTGTTTTGCTTAGTTTTTTTCTTTGAACGTGACAAAGTTTTCTGTGCCTCTGTACCGTTGTGTATGCTGTTCCTTATACTTGGAATGTCCTTCCTTCTCCATGTTAACTCCCTAGTAAAAACCTTCCCATGCTTCAAGTCCAAATTCAAGTGTAGCATCTCTATAAAGCCTTCTTGTTTCAGCCCAAAGAAGGTTAACTATTCAGTTCTCTAGGATGCTGTGTATGTTACACATATCTCTGGCAGTATTCTCTGGTTGGCTTTTCATCCTCACCAGACTGTGAGCAAGTCAAAGAAAAAGACCAAGCCCTGTTATTTGTTATTATTATTATTATTATTTTATTAATAATATATCTCCCCGTTCTCTTCTGGTTGCTAAATATTCAACATAGTCCTTACTTAACACAAGGTCCCCACTCACTAAATATGAACTAATGGCTGAAGAAAAATTTAAGGCAACCTTTGGAAAATTATCATTTCAAGGGCAAGGTGACTTCCTTGACTTTCTATCGCATTTTTTTTCTATTTCTACTACTGTCTGAAATAATTTACTTTTTTAAGTCTTACAGAGATAGAGAGAAAGCTGGATGGTACAAATGCCTGGTCTAAAGCAAAACAGTGCCTCAGTCAAAGTATGGCTGATGACAACAAAGCCATTTCTATGTATCTGGAGAAGAAAGGGTTGAGAACAAGGACTCACTGAGGGGATGAAGAGGTGAGGACACTAACAAGCCAGAAAAGGAAGCAAAAAGGGAAGGCTAGAAACGCCAGCAACAGATTCTGCTGCACTCACAATTTTGCCCTCAGTCAAATCTTGTGTACTTTCAGCTGTCTCTGAACAACTAGAAGCTGGGGGCAAAAGCTGAGGGTGTTGCTGTCACGGCCCCATGGGACTGATGGGAGTGGGAGAAAGGCCCCTCCCTGCCAGGATCATATACTGCTGAGAGCCCCAAGGTGGGCTTTAGATTAGGCTCTGGCACGGACACTCAGCTAACATTATCATGAGGTCTGCAGTCTCATTCACAACTCTCCTGCTTTCAGGTCCCTCCATTCTGGAATATGGCCTATCCTCATCTGTCAAACAAGGTCATGGACTCTCTCACTGTTTCCCCAAACCACCTGAACATAAGAATACTCTGGGAGAGCTCCAGTTGTTAAACACACACACTCCTGGGCCCTTTCTTCGGAGACTGATCCAGTGGGCCTGGGAGGACTCTGGGAGTCTATGATACTCACAAGTGATGAGGGGAGTTTAGGAAAGCTCAGACTGGGTGACCTTGAGTTCTCTTGTCAGGCTTGAATGAATGGTCTACTTCTCTCAACATGGTTATCCAATGGACCCTCCAAAGTCATAGCTCTGATCATTTTCTGCCACATCAAGGAATTTGGGTTTCATCCTGTGGGCACTGAGAAGGCGCTATGCCGAAGAGTAGCAGGTTCATAGTCGAGATCAAAAGGACACTCTATCAGTTGCGTGAAGGGTAGGACAAGACCAGAAGCGGTAAGGACAGAATTATTATAATAGTCCAGGAATCCTCTTCTCTTATCAGTGGCTCAAAGCATTCCTGCTTCCGACATCCCACAGGAACTGACCTGGTGTCACTTAATTTCAACTGAAATTCATTCTTGTCAATGTAAAACTTTGCAGAGCTACCTGTGCTATTCAGGACATGGGGAAGAGCAGGACCAAAGCAGTGGAACAGAGCTGGAGAGAAAGGGCTGGACAGGAGAATGGTAGTGAGCTAGAAGATAAAGAGTTTGGTAAGGAGACGGTTAACACAGAGACCAGCCTGTACCTTGCAAGGTACTGTAGCCAGTGAGGTGGGAGTGACTCTTACCTCCTTAGCAACACCTCCAGGCGTCTCACAACCCTTTCTTCATCACCTTGCCTCCTTTTCCTATGACCCTAGGAATTTCCCTCATTCCTGGGAATCCTTTGATTCATAGACCTTTTGGACCTTTTTCTGGTTTCACCTGGCTATTTACACTGTTGAATGGCAATAGCTTACACATTACACTTCTCTACCATCTATCTAACTCATTATATCCTCATGTAAAGACGTGTATGTGTGTGTGTGTGTGTGTGTGTGTGTGTGCATGTGAGAGAGAGAGAGAAAGAGACAGACAGAGACAGACAGACCGACAGAGACAGAAATAGAGACAAATAGACACTTTACTTGAGCTCCCTGTTCTATCCAATCATTTCTTAGCTTATCATCTAGGTTATGTCCTTACCATTGGTCTGCAGGTATGTTATACTTTTCTTTTCCAAAATTTGTTCCAGTCTTCCTACCATCATACTAGTCTTGCCTGTGTGCCCTACCTTGTAGGTACAGCTCAAATGCCATCTTCTGGTTGCCATGGAGATATAATTACTTTCTCTTCTGATCTCTGTAGCACTGCACACCTGTTAGAGCACCACTATGCTCCCTGCTGGTTTGAACACAGACCTCTTTCACCTGAGGCAATGGTTTATGCATCTTTATAGCCCTGAGTTCCTAATAGTGCTGTAGGTATATTTGTTGGATTATAAAGAAATATGTAATAATCATATTTCACATATACCATAACTTGTTTAGCTCAACCACATCTTAATTCTCTATTCTACAGTTTTGAGAGTGGCTTTGTACTATAGAAAATTGGCATTGTTTGCCTTTGTAGTTTAAAAAAAAATGCAGATCGCCTAATACAAACTTTGACACTTTCCCATGAGGATATACTCACATTAGCATAAACATTTTCTACTGAGGGAACCAGGGGATGTTTCAATGGCTAAAGCATAGTGAGTAAGGGAATATTCAGGAATGGAATTTAGGTTTCCTGAATCCTGATCCAGTGCCCTTTCCATATTGATATAGGGTAAACAAACAAAAAATTATCATGAAAATAAACATCAAAATCAAAAGCTTTTGCACAGCAAAGGAAACCATCAATGAAACAACAATGCAACCTAAAGAATGAGAGAAAATATCTGCAAATGATATATCTGAAAGAGGTTACTATCCAGAATTTATGAATAATTTGTACTGAAAACCCAAAAACCTACAAATAATCTGATTTTAAAATGGGCTGAGGACTTGAATAGATATTTTTTTTTTCAAAGAAGACATACCGCTGGCCAACAGACAAATGTAAAGATGACTAGTGACAAATTTGACTATGTTTCATTAGAAATGTGAATTAAATAAAACTAGAAACTGGGTGACGGGCACTGAGGGGGGCACTTGATGGGATGAGCACTGGGTGTTATTCTATATGTTGACAAATTGAACTCCGATAAAAAATAAATTTATAAAAAAAACTAGAAACAGTAAAATATTTCTCATAGATGCTTTCAAAAGTTATTTTTCTAAACTATTTAAAATTTTCTATTAAAAAGGCAAAAGAGAAATTAAAATTAACGACTATCAAACTTAAATAAAATTACCCAGTTTTTAAAAATATAATTACATCTCATAAAGTACTTTTTTTTTTTTTTTTTTTTTTAGGGAGCAATTCTCATTTATTTATTTATTTATTTTTTTTTAATTAACTTTTATTGGTGTTTAATTTACCAACATACAGAAAAACACCCAGTGCTCATCCCGTCAAGTGTCCACCTCAGTGCCCGTCACCCATTCCCCTCCAACACCCCCCCCCCTCCCCTTCCACCACCCCTAGTTCGTTTCCCCGAGTTAGGAGTCTTTATGTTCTGTCTCCCTTCCTGATATTTCCCAACATTTCTTTTCCCTTCCTTTATATTCCCTTTCACTATTATTCATATTCCCCAAATGAATGAGAACATACACTGTTTGTCCTTCTCCGATTGACTTATTTCACTCAGCATAATACCCTCCAGTTCCATCCACGTTGAAGCAAATGGTGGGTATTTGTCGTTTCTAATTGCTGAGTAATATTCCATTGTATACATAAACCACATCTTCTTTATCCATTCATCTTTCGATGGACACCGAGGCTCCTTCCACAGTTTGGCTATTGTGGCCATTGCTGATAGAAACATCGGGGTGCAGGTGTCCCGACGTTTCATTGCATCTGAATCTTTGGGGTAAATCCCCAACAGTGCAATTGCTGGGTCGTAGGGCAGGTCTATTTTTAACTCTTTGAGGAACCTCCACACAGTTTTCCAGAGTGGCTGCACCAGTTCACATTCCCACCAACAGTGTAAGAGGGTTCCCTTTTCTCCGCATCCTCTCCAACATTTGTTGTTTCCTGCCTTGTTAATTTTCCCCATTCTCACTGGTGTGAGGTGGTATCTCATTGTGGTTTTGATTTGTATTTCCCTGATGGCAAGTGATGCAGAGCATTTTCTCATGTGCATGTTGGCCATGTCCATGTCTTCCTCTGTGAGATTTCTCTTCATGTCTTTTGCCCATTTCATGATTGGATTGTTTGTTTCTTTGGTGTTGAGTTTAATAAGTTCTTTATAGATTTTGGAAACTAGCCCTTTATCTGATATGTCATTTGCAAATATCTTCTCCCATTCTGTAGGTTGTCTTTTAGTTTTGTTGACTGTATCCTTTGCTGTGCAAAAGCTTCTTATCTTGATGAAGTCCCAATAGTTCATTTTTGCTTTTGTTTCTTTTGCCTTCGTGGATGTATCTTGCAAGAAGTTACTGTGGCCAAGTTCAAAAAGGGTGTTGCCTGTGTTCTCCTCTAGGATTTTGATGGAATCTTGTCTCACATTTAGATCTCTCATCCATTTTGAGTTTATCTTTGTGTATGGTGAAAGAGAGTGGTCCAGTTTCATTCTTCTGCATGTGGATGTCCAATTTTCCCAGCACCATTTATTGAAGAGACTGTCTTTCTTCCAATGGATAGTCTTTCCTCCTTTATCGAATATTAGGTGGCCGTACATTTCAGGGTCCACTTCTGGGTTCTCTATTCTGTTCCATTGATCTATGTGTCTGTTTTTGTGCCAGTACCACACTGTCTTGATGACCACAGCTTTGTAATACAACCTGAAATCTGGCATTGTGATGCCCCCAGCTAAGGTTTTCTTTTTTAAAATTCCCCTGGCTATTCGGGGTCTTTTCTGATTCCACACAAATCTTAAAATAATTTGTTCTAACTCTCTGAAGAAAGTCCATGGTATTTTGATAGGGATTGCATTAAACGTATAAATTGCCCTGGGTAACATTGACATTTTTACAATATTAATTCTGCCAATCCATGAGCATGGAATATTTTTCCATCTCTTTGTGTCTTCCTCAATTTCTTTCAGAAGTGTTCTATAGTTTTTAGGGTATAGATCTTTTACCTCTTTGGTTAGGTTTATTCCTAGGTATCTTATGCTTTTGGGTGCAATTGTAAATGGGATTGACTCCTTAATTTCTCTTTCTTCAGTCTCATTGTTAGTGTATAGAAATGCCATTGATTTCTGGGCATTGATTTTGTATCCTGCCACGCTACCAAATTGCTGTATGAGTTCTAGCAATCTGGGGGTGGAGGCTTTTGGGTTTTCTATGTAGAGTATCATGTCATCGGCGAAGAGGGAGAGTTTGACTTCTTCTTTGCCAATTTGAATGCCTTTAATGTCTTTTTGTTGTCTGATTGCTGAGGCGAGGACTTCCAGAACTATGTTGAAGAGCAGTGGTGAGAGTGGACATCCCTGTCTTGTTCCTGATCTTAGGGGAAAGGCTCCCAGTGCTTCCCCATTGAGAATGATATTTGCCGTGGGCTTTTCGTAGATGGCTTTTAAGATGTCGAGGAAAGTTCCCTCTATCCCAACACCCTGAAGGGTTTTGATCAGGAATGGATGCTGTATTTTGTCAAATGCTTTCTCTGCATCTAATGAGAGTATCATATGGTTCTTGGTTTTTCTCTTGCTGATATGATGAATCACATTGATGGTTTTACGAGTGTTGAACCAGCCTTGTGTCCCAGGGATAAATCCTACTTGGTCATGGTGAATAATTTTCTTAATGTGTTGTTGGATCCTATTGGCTAGTATCTTGTTGAGAATTTTTGCATCCATGTTCATCAGGGATATTGGTCTGTAATTCTCCTTTTTGGTGGGGTCTTTGTCTGGTTTCGGAATTAAGGTGATGCTGGCCTCATAGAACGAATTTGGAAGTACTCCATCTCTTTCTATCTTTCCAAACAGCTTTAGTAGAATAGGTATGATTTCTTCTTTAAACGTTTGATAGAATTCCCCTGGGAAGCCATCTGGCCCTGGACTCTTGTGTCTTGGGAGGTTTTTGATGACTGCTTCAATTTCCTCCCTGGTTATTGGCCTGTTCAGGTTTTCTATTTCTTCCTGCTCCAGTTTTGGTAGTTTGTGGCTTTCCAGGAATGCGTCCATTTCTTCTAGATTTCCTAATTTATTGGCATACAGCTGTTCATAATATGTTTTTAAAATCGTTTGTATTTCCTTGGTGTTGGTAGTGATGTCCCCTTTCTCATTCATGATTTTATTAATTTGAGTCTTCTCTCTCTTCTTTTTAATAAGGTTGGCTAATGGTTTATCTATCTTATTAATTCTTTCAAAGAACCAACTCCTGGTTCTGTTGATCTGTTCCACAGTTCTTTTGGTCTCGATATCATTGAGTTCTGCTCGAATTTTAATTAACTCTCTTCTTCTGCTGGGGGTGGGGTCTATTTGTTGCTTTTTCTCTAGTTCCTTTATGTGTAAGGTGAGCTTTTGAATTTGAGATCTTTCCAGTTTTTGAATGTATGCTTGTATTGCGATGTATTTCCCCCTCAGGACTGCTTTTGCTGCATCCCAAAGATTTTGAACGGTTGTATCTTCATTTTCATTAGTTTCCATGAATCTTTTTAATTCTTCCTTAATTTCCTGGTTGACCTTTTCATCTTTTAGCAGGATGGTCCTTAACCTCCACGTGTTTGTGGTCCTTCCATATTTCTTGTTGTGATTAAGTTCTAATTTCAAGGCATTATGGTCTGAGAATATACAGGGGACTATCCCGATCTTTTGGTATCGGTTCAGACCCGATTTGTGACCCAGTATGTGGTCTATTCTGGAGAAAGTTCCATGTGCACTTGAGAAGAATGTGTATTCAGTTGAGTTTGGATGTAAAGTTCTGTAGATATCTGTGAAATCCATCTGGTCCAGTGTATCATTTAAAGCTCTCGTTTCTTTGGAGATATTGTGCTTAGAAGACCTATCCAGGGTAGAAAGAGCTAGATTGAAGTCACCAAGTATAAGTGTATTATTATCAAGGTATTTCTTGAGTTTGGTTATTAATTGGTTTAAATATTTGGCAGCTCCCACATTCGGGGCATATATATTGAGGAGTGTTAAGTCCTCTTGTTGGATAGATCCTTTGAGTATGAGATAGTGTCCCTCTTCATCTCTCACTATAGTCTTCGGGGTAAATTTTAATTTATCTGATATAAGGATGGCAACCCCTGCTTTCTTTTGAGGACCATTTGAATGGTAAATGGTTCTCCAACCTTTTATTTTCAGGTTGTAGGTGTCCTTCTGTCTAAAATGAGTCTCTTGTAGACAGCAAATAGATGGGTCCTGCTTTTTTATCCAGTCTGAAACCCTGCGCCTTTTGATGGGGTCATTAAGCCCGTTAACATTCAGAGTTACTATTGATAGATATGAGTTTAGTGTCATCATATCTATTCAGTCCTTGTTTTTGTGGATTGTTCCACTGAACTTCTTCTTAAAGGGGAGTTTTAAGAGTCCCCCTTAAAATTTCTTGCAGAGCTGGTTTGGAGGTTACATATTCTTTCAGTTCCTGCCTGTCTTGGAAGCTCTTTATCTCTCCTTCCATTTTGAATGAAAGCCTTGCGGGGTAAAGTATTCTTGGTTGCATGTTCTTTTCATTTAGGACCCTGAATATATCCTGCCAGCCCTTTCTTGCCTGCCAGGTCTCTGTGGAGAGGTCTGCTGTTACCCTAATATTCCTCCCCATAAAAGTCAGGGACTTTTTTTCTCTTGCTGCTTTAAGGATCTTCTCCTTATCTTTGGAATTTGCAAGCTTCACTATTAAATGTCGAGGTGTTGAACGGTTTTTGTTGATTTTAGGGGGGGATCTCTCTATTTCCTGGATCTGAATGCCTGTTTCCCTTCCCAGATTCGGAAAGTTTTCAGCTAGGATTTGTTCAAATACATATTCTGGCCCTCTGTCCCTTTCCGCGCCCTCGGGAACCCCAATTAAACGTAGGTTTTTCTTCCTCAGACTATCATTTATTTCCCTTAATCTATCCTCATGGTCTTTTAATTGCCTGTCTCTTTTTTCCTCAGTTTCCCTCTTTGCCATCAACTTGTCTTCTATGTCACTCACTCGTTCTTCCACCTCGTCAAGCCTCGTCGTTAGGACTTCTAGCTTGGATTGCATCTCATTTAATTGATTTTTAATTTCTGCCTGATTAGATCTAAATTCTGCAGTCATGAAGTCTCTTGAGTCCTTTATGGTTTTTTCTAGAGCCACCAGTAGCTGTAAAATAGTGCTTCTGAATTGGCTTTCTGACATTGAATTGTAATCCATATTTTGTAACTCTGTGGGAGAGTGGGCTGTTTCTGATTCTTTTTTTTGAGGGGTTTTCCTTCTAGTCATTTTGCTCAGTGCAGAGTGGCCAAAAACAAGTTGTATTGGGAAAAGGAGAAAAAGAGAGAGAAGGAAAGAAAAGAGAAAAAGAAAAAAGAGAAAGAAGAAAAAAATAGGGGAAAAAGAGAAGAAAAAGAAAGAAAAAGAAAGAAAGGAGAAAAAAGAAAAAAGGGGGGGGTGGGGGAAGCAATCAGAAATCAAGAAGAAAGAGAGAAAAAAAAAAGCACAAAACAAAACAAAACAAAACAAAAAAAAAAACAAAAACAAAAACAAAAAAACAAAAAACAAAAAAAACCACGGGGGAGTATCTTCCGATTCTGTGTAGTTTAAGTCCCTTGACTTCCCTTGGAACTGGTCCGTCTCGCTGGTCTTCTGGGGGAGGGGCCTGCTGTGCTGATTCTCAGGTGTTGGCACTTGGGGGAGCTGCTCTGCCCCTGCCTGGTGCAGGGCTCGGTGGGGGTTGTTGACCCCGTGAGGCCCCGGGAGGAAGCCACAGTGGCGGGGGCAGCTCTGGGACCCTGGATCCAGCCCCCGCAGTAGCTCCGGGGCTCTCCGTCTGCAGGGTCTGGGGGCTCCGGGGCGGGGCCGCTGATCTGCTCAGTTCCAGGCAGGAGCGTCCTTGCTGTCCTGGGCCCTCCCGGCCTCTGCCTGTCCCGGGGGAGGCCGGATCCTGGGCTGTGTCCCGGCGCCCTGTGCTCCGGGGCCTGCGCTGTTGGATTCGCGCTCCCGGCGGTGCAGCCCCCTCCGCGGAGCCGCCGCCCGAGCCTCTCCGAGCTGTTCCCGGAGCCGCGCAGCCCCCTCCGCGCGGAGCTTCTTCCTCTGCGCGAGCCGCCGCCGCTGAGCTGTTCCCGGAGCCGCGCAGCCCCCTCCGCGGAGCCGCCGCCCGAGCCCCTCTGAGCTGTTCCCGGAGCCGCGCAGCCCCCTCCGCGCGGAGCTTCTTCCTCCGCCCGAGCCGCCGCCGCTGAGCTGTTCCCGGAGCCCCGCAGCCCCCTCCGCGGAGCCGCCGCCCGAGCCCCTCCGAGCTGCTCCGGGCCCCGCCGAGCGCTGCAGCCCTTAGGGAGCTCGGCGCATCTCCCGGGTGCAGTTCCTCTGTTACTGTCCCAGGGAGCCCGAGGGCGTCCCCGCCTTTCTGGGGATCCTGCTCCAATTCCCGGGGAGCCCCTTTCCGCGGGGAAGGTTGGTGCAGCTCCTGCTCCTCCGGGACGGGGCTCTCCTGTCCTGGGGACACTCGCCCCGGCCTCAGCCCGGCTCCTCGCGGGGCCCCTCCCCCTTGGAGGCCTTTTGTTCCTTTATTTCTTTTTCCCCGTCTTCCTACCTTGATAGAAGCGCGAACTCTTCTCACTGGAGCGTTCCAGCTGGTCTCTCTTTAAATCTCAGGCCGAATTCGTAGGTTTTCAGGATGATTGGATGGTTTTCTAGGTAATTTGCTGAGGACAGGTGACCTGGAGACCCTGCTCCTCCGCCATCTTGCCCCTCCCCTCATAAAGTACTTTTATAAAAATAAAACTGTTAGACTCTACATAATAAAGGTCCCATATGAAAAACCCATGGCTAACACCATACTCAGTGGAAAAGAACTGAGAGCTTTTCCTCTAATGAGAGAAATAAGACAGTCCACTCTCATCACTTTATCCAAATAGTTCTGGAAGTCCTAGCCACAGCAATCAGTCAACAAAAAGAAATAAAAAGCATCCAAATTCTTAAGGAAGAATTAAAACTTTCACTATTTGCAGATGACATGATATTATTTATGCAAAACCCTAAAGATTCCACCAAAAAAACTACTACAATTGATAATGAATTCAGTAAGGTTGCAGGATACAAAAATCAATGCGCAGAAATCTGTTGCATTTCTATACACTAAGAATGAAGCAGCAGAAAGAAATTAAGAAAACAATCCCATTTACAATTTCACCAAAAATAGTAAGATACCTAGGAATAAACCAAACCAAAATTGTGAAAGATCTGTACTCTGAAAACTATAAAACATTGACAAAAGAAATTGAAGATGATATAAAGAAATGGAAAGACATTCCATGCTTGTGGATTGGAAGAACAAATATTGTTAAAATGTTTATACTACCCAAAGCAATCTACAAATTTAATTTAACCCCTAACAAAATACCAACACCATTTTTCACAATACTAGAACAAAAAAATCCTAAAATTTATATGGAACCACAAAACACCCCAAATTGCCAAAGCAATTTTTTAAAAGATTTTATTTATTTATTCATGAGAGACACAGAGATGCAGAGACACTGGCAGAGGGAGAAGCTGGCTCCCTTCTGGGAACCTGATGTGGGACTCAATCCCAGGACCATGGGATCACAACCTGAGCCAAAGGTAGATGCTCAACCACTGAGCCACCCAGGCGCCCCATCCAAAATAATTTTGAAAAAGAAGAGCAAAGCTAGAGGTATCATAATTTCAGACTTCAAGTTATATTACAAGGCTATAGTAATAAAAAGACTATGTACTGGCACAAAAATAGATACCTGGATCAGTGGAACAGAATATAAAACTCAGAAAAAAAAGCCCACAATAATATGGTCAATTGATCTTTGACAAAGCAGAAAGAACATCTAATGGGAAAAAGACAGTCTCGGGGATCCCTGGGTGGCTCAGTGGTTTAGTGCCCGCCTTTGGCCCAGGGCGTGATCCTGGAGTCCCGGGATTGAGTCCCACGTCAGGCTCCCGGCATGGAGCCTGCTTCTCCCTCTGCCTGTGTCTCTGCCTCTCTCTCTCTCTCTCTTTCTCTCTCTCTATGTCTATCATGAATAAATAAATAAAATCTTTTATTTTATTTTATTTTATTTTTTTATTTTTTAATAAACAAAATCTTTAAAAAAAGAAAAGAAAAAGTCTCTTCAACAAATGGTGTTGGGAAAACTGGACAGTTATGTGCAAAAGAGTGAAATGAAAATAATGCTACCTGGAAAATAATGAAATGGGACCACTTTCTTACATCACACACAAAAATAAATTCAAAATGGATTAAAGACCTAAGTATGAGACCTGAAACAATAAAAATCCTAGAAGAGTGTACAGGCAGTAATGTCTCTCACATCATCTGTAGTAACATTTTTCTAGATATGTCTCCCGAGACAAGGGAAATAAAAGCAAAAGTAAACTATTGGGACTACATCAAAATAAAAAGCTGCACAGCTAAGGAAATAATCAGCAAAACTGAAAAGCAACCTATGAAATGGGAGAAGTTATTTGCAAATGACATATTCAAATAAGGGTTAGTGTTCAAAATCTAAAAAGAACTTACAAAACTCAACACTGGAAAAACAAATAATCCAATTTAAAAAAATAGGTAGAAGAAACAAATAGACATTTCTCCAGAGAAGACATACAGAGCGCCAACAGACACATGAAAAAATGCTCAACATCACTCATCATCAGGGATATGCAAATTAAAACTACAATGAGATACCACCTCAGATATATCAGTATGGCTAAGATCAAGAACACAGGTAATAACATATGTTGGCGAGGTGGTGGAGAAAAGGAAATTCTTCTACACTGTTGGTGGGATAGCAAACTGGTATAGTCACTGTGGAAAACAGCGTGGAGATGCCTCAGAAAGTTAAAAATAGACCTACCCTATGATCTAGTAATCATGCTACTGGATATTTACCTCCCAAATACAAAAACAGTAATTTAAAGGGATATGTGTGCTTCTGTGTTTATAACAGCATTATTTACAATAGCCATATTATGGAAGCAGCCCAAGTGTCCATCAGTAGATGAATGGTTAAAGAAGATGTGGTATATATGCAATGGAATATTATTCAGCCATTAAAAAGAATGAAATCTTGCCATTTGCAATGACATAGATGGAGCTAGGAAGTATTACCCTAAATGAAACAGAGAAAGACAAATGCCATATGATTTCACTCCTATGTGGAATTTAAGAAACAAAACAAATGAACAAAGGAAAAGAAAGAGAGAATGAGAGACAAACCAAGAAACAGACTCTTAACTATAGAGAACAAACTGATGGTTTCCAGGGGTGGGGGAGAGGGGGGAGATGGGTGAAATAGGTGAAGGGGATTAAGGAGCGCATGAGTTGTGATGAGTACTGGGTGTTGTATGGAAGTGTTGAATCACTGTATTATACTCCTGAAACTAATATCACACTGTATGTTAACTATACCAGAATTAAAAATTTAAAAAGTAAAACTATTAGAAATTCTTGAGTTCAATATCTGTCTAGTTGCCAAGATAAAGAATCAATATCACACTTAATGCATGTAATGTCTAGACATACATATATATATGTTTTAGAGTATTACAAATTATTTAATATTGCAAAATATTCCTCAGTTAATTTACACAACTGGCAAGAACCCCGTGTTAATTTGTGACTACTGCAAAAACCATCTACTGGAATACAAAGAGAAGCAAGAAAATGGACACTTGGCATTCTTGGGCAACGATGCTTCCACTTTGGGAGCCTATTGCATTCATGCTGTCTGGGGAGAGGACGTGATGAGGTAGCTCACTTATTCTCTATCTCACCTCCACTCTCGCACGGCTCAGACCCTTCCTGTACACTAACGAGGACTATGCTTAAACACACTAACCTTCCAGCACTTGAATATTGTCTTTTGTTTTCAGGAAAAAAGACAATAGAGATGAAGAAGAGCCTTTCTCAGAGGCCTGAACCGTGATCAAGGGTGACCGTGGATGTTCAGGGCTCACTAGCACTGAAACGCCAGATCTTGACCCATCTAGGTGCCTGGGGTTTTTTTTTTACTAAATTGGCTCCTTTTGCATTTGCAACTTCAGGGACCTCTGTAGCAAGGGTACCAGGGCAGGCTTCCCTCTGACTCAAGTATTACGTGTTCTCCTTCAAGGCCACCTGAAGCCGACCAGGAGCCTTTTCTTTTCTCTTGTATTTCCTTTTTTTCCTTCTGTTTCTTCCACTGGGAGTAGCATGGAGAAGATTTACTCACACAGGCACTATTTTTCAGACACCGAACAGGATAAACCACCTTTGAAACCCAGTAAATCCTGTGGGCCTGGGTATATGTGTTGTCAATTATAGAGATTTTTTTTATGAGGATCAAATAATTAATCCCTTGAGGTGTGACCAGAATTTATATTTTTCTTTATCATACTCCCAAGGAGTATGGCCAGTGCTAAGCACATAAGAGGCCATCAGTAATAGACATAATGAGTATCATAGTAATTCATTTTAAAAATATTTAACAAATATGCACTGGATACTACAGCAAGGATATTGGGACTATGCAATTCTATAATTAAAAGTAAGAAATGTGGCCTTTGCATGATTCAAATGTTAGCTTGAATGTAAGGAGTATAAAATGAAAAAAAGAATAAAAAACTTATAATCACTCAATATGGTAGGATGCACATGTCCTCAATTACTCATTACTGTCACATCACAGACACAAGTCCAAAGTCATTGTTTAACTCTTGCTCCGACGTGGAACCTATCACATGCTTGGGAGGGAATCTGATTATTTTCCTCACAATCTTGCCATCTCTAAAAAGAGTCTTTCACATGAATTCTAGCTTCCAGCCGCCTTTCCTGAAACTCATGACTTTTTCATGATTACTAAAAATGTCTGTTTTTCATAGCCAAAGAAATAAAAAAAAAAAACCCAGAATTTCAATAATTGAAAATATTGTGGAAATTCATTTTAGACCCCTGAATTATCTAGACTCCCAAAATAACAGATTACTGAAATATCCAGTTCCTAAAATAACGTCTGGTCCTATTTTTAAATCTATAAAATCACCTGAGCTTGGAATGATCCTAAACTTTAACAGTAAGTTAAAGATTCTGTTTAATTTGTGACATTAGTTTTTCCATTGAATTTATTTTCTTAAGCAGTTTTCATGAAAAATGCAGGTTAGAAAAACCTCAATAATTTGAAGTGAAAATCTAGACCTGTATGGGTTTTATATCACAAAGGGTCTGTACATGTGTACTTCTTTCGCAATTCTGATTCTCATATTTCTCTGGAAAGGCAGTTATCTCTGGAGAACATATTGTCTTTCCTATGTCAGCAGACCCCTAAAACTCCTTCCGGGCATTATAGTAGCAGAAATGGGAAAACTGAAAGTTCAAGCTGTTTTAGTTATGTAACAGATTTTTCTTCTTTCATAGCAGAAAAGTTTGAGTCCTTTCAACTGGCAAGCAGATGTTGCCCTAGTGCTGCCTCCATATTCATTAGTCCATAATGAATCTATTAATTGAATATGTAAGTTTGGCTAATTAGATGTAAGACATTTCTTCAGATTTAAAGGGTAATAATAAAAAATTTAAACTGCAACACCAGATCGAGCATTTAAGAGTTGATAAATGTGAACTGGAAAGTGCACGATTCCAATATAAATTAGTTAATTGCCTCCATTAATTTAGGTGAAATACATTAGCAGAAAGGTCAATCCATTTGAGGCTTGATGTGTTTTTCAAATAGTAAATTAAAAATAGCAAATCAAAGAGCACTACAGAGTAGGAAGCATGGAATCCACTTTTCCAACCCAGAGGCTGCAGAGTGGACTCAAGTAACTCCAGAGCTAACCTTCCGTGGGTTAACCGGTTGGTTCTCCAAACAGGCTGTGTCTTATAGGCACCAAGAAGCTTTGTTAAAAGGAGTGCCTTGGGTGCTAAAAAGCAGTGTCTGCCTACCTTAGACTAACTGGTATCTTCGGAGGTGAAAGCAGGCCTCCATATTTTTTAAGGCTCCCAAAATGAGTATCATCGGAAGCTGGGTTGAAAACCACTGGACTATTCCATGCCTGTCTGATCCCCTCAGCTCAGCAGGAAGGAGTAAAGTGGCAATGTCAATCCATAGTAGGTATGTCAGCATTAGAAATATGACTTAATGTCATACTTAATGCTTTCTTTTCTCCTAACCTAATGAGGAAAAAAAAAAATCGGCTGCCCTTGGTCTTCTACTTTCTCTTCTGGCCAGGTCTGTACCGAAAGGTCTCATACTTGAACACATTTAACTCAGATTTGGGAACTGGGAGGAATCTCAGCTCTGAGTATTTGCTTTTGGGAATTGCCATTTTACAGAGTTAAGCTCTCCAATCACATTAGCTAGCTTTCCACCAAAAGCTATCAAAGGGGCTCTTTGGGGGGCATGTTTTGGGGGATGCTGTCTTTACCACTTGTGTCTTATGTTCCCCATGGCACCAAGGATTACAAGGCCTGGGAATAGGCCGACAGAGGTATTTGCCAACAGCCTGTCCCCTGTCTGCCACTGCCTTTCGCTGTCATTGTACACCGCATCTTCTGACTTCTTTCCTGTCCCTTCCAGCCCTTGAATAGCTTCGCAGATGCAGCTCCTGCCATCCCACACACTCCTATTTTGTTCTCCATAGACTCCACGTCAATGCTTGGCTCGTAAGGTACTGTCAGGGAATATTTGTTCACTCGGAGCTATCTGACCGGTAGAGGGAGGACAAAGTCTGTGTTTAGCACCAGTAGTCAAGGAGTCACAGATGCCCTGGAAGGGAGAAGATGTATGCCTGAAGTAGGAGATCGGCCTCTGCCATTTGGGGCAGGAGGTGTACCTTGGAAGTCAGTGTTCTGGCTCTGAATGTCTCCCATGTGTGCCCCATGGTTTTCACAGATTGAACTGTGCTGCTGAGAAGAAAGGAGCGGCATTCCCCTTCTGTTGTCAAGACATCTACCGTGAAAAGATCTTCAGTGGCTCATTCTAGCATGTAAAAGAAGGGGACAGTGACTGTTCAATTAGCCTCGCTTTCTAGTGAACATGGATATGGATCCCAGTCCCAAATATCACCAAAGTTCATGTGACAATTCCACAAGGAGAAGGACCCTTTGGATGACTGACTGCCTAAGGGCAGAGGCACCTGGAGAAAGAGCTATGTTTAAGAATGGGAGAGCCCGAAAGTAAGGAGTAGCAGTTAAGAGTTACATGTAGATGTGACGCATTTTAAAAGTAAAAGGAAAACTGCAAATTAAGGAACATGAAAGGAAAACAGAAAAGCAAACTTAACTTAGTTACATGCCAAAGAGTTCTTTTTTTTTCTTTCTTTCTTTCTTTATTATTTTTTTTAGGAACCCTTCCTCACCCACCATGATAAAAATAGTTGCTTCCAATATGAGACACACTCATGTGATTTTCTCAGGGATACCACATGTTCTGAACTACTGTGTGAGCAGGACTGGGGGGGGGGGGGCGTATTTTACTTTCTATGCTATCCTAAAAGCCAAAACCTTTTTAAATGAAAGCCCCTCTCCTAAATTAACTGTAGTTTGAAATCGGTCTGCATTCTGAGTTGCACCCCCCACCAGCCTGATTCAAATGAAAACTGTAACATCTCCATATATTTCTCATCAATGGTGGATAAAATACACTAAATTCAAACTATTGCCTTTTGACATTTCGCCTTCGTTTGCACATACATGCCATCAACTGCAGAGGGAGCTAATGCCTTTTTCCTGGGGCCTGGCAGAGAGGGCTGTAGAGCTGGGATTTTAATTTCTCCCTGTGCCTGTTAAGTATGACTATTGATAAAGTGCTGAGCTCATCCCTGCCCCTAGATTGATGCCTCTAAAACATATATGAGGTGGAACTGGGCTTTATAACAAAGACAAATCTAGTTTCCACTTTTAAAATAGTCTCTCGAGGCTCCCTAAAGGTAGAGGATATATTTTAAAAGGAAAGAACTGTGTTTTGTATCAAAACATTATTTTTGGAGTCATAACCAATTAGGAATCTAATCCCTGCAACCATAAATACCCCTTTTCATAGAATACAGTGACCAGAGGCCACACTGGGGTAGGAGGGACTTAATATATAGAGAATTTTTATGGTTAATAAATGCCACAATCTCAGCCTCTTTTCTTCTAGATGTTGGAAGGAACAGGATAATTAAATGAGTGTTTAGATCCCAAATAAAAAGTTAATATTCACGTTAAATAAAAATATAAGTATATTTGTTTTATAGAAGTTTTCAGAATGGATCCAAAATACTTCATTAAGCATTTCTGGATAAAAACATGCAACGCTCTTTACAAGCTTTTGTTAATAAATTAAATACCATCTCTCTATAAATATACTTCGCATTAAGCTTTCCTGTTAGAATTTTCAGGAAACATTTTAAATGAAGTAGCTGAGCATATCCCGTTTGAGATGAATGAGATCATTAGGAAACACTTATATCTGAAATAAGCACTGAGATCATTCTGCATACAACCCAAGGGCCCTAATTTTTTAAAGATTTCAAACAATGTGCTCCTTTTAAATCACTAGACTTAGAGACATTTAAGGAACTGATTCAATTAACCCGGAAGAGAGAAATGCCATAACGTGTGATTTATTTTTGCAGATAAATTAAAATGCGAGTGTATCTGTTAGAAAAGGTAGGCTGTCAGCATGGTTAGTAATGGGAACAGGAAGGCAATTAAGCAGAGCCACCTGAGGCTGACACAGCCCCTGAACATAGAAGCTTGAAGTTCAAGCTGGACATTGTTGTTGTCAAAACCAGAAGCGTTTCTTGGTTGGGAGGAGGAATCTTTGTGCTCCGTTCAGTTTCCTTCATTGATTTTCTAAAGCATGTTTCTCAATTTGTTTCCCCATAACTGCCAACTAAAAATAAGCCCAGACTGCTATGGTTTCATATTTTTTTTTAAAAAAAAAAAAATCAAACTTCATATAAAGCGGATGCCTTAAAATTACAACTTTGCATTCTGTTATTTAGGTGAGGAAATATGAGGCAAGAATTTATTTTTCTCCTCTACAACTCCAGGATATTGGCTCCATCAGGCCTAATAAATTGTTTTCACAAGGAAATAGAGCATGCTGTAGCTTGTGTTCCCTGGTGCAAGGGGTTTTATAAACATGATGTATCCTAAACAATAAATAATTACAGATGGGAGGGGGTGGGAGAAGGAAACATTATAAGGGTGGGGGAAAATGTTTCTTAACCAAATCACGGAAAAGAGTGATTTTTAAAATGCTACAAATCTGAAGGTAGTTGTGGGGAAGATGGCCTCTTTAATGGTGGTGAAATCTACAGAGGAAATGAGAAAGTAATAGAACAAGAGAGTAAAAGAAAGAGAAAAAAGGCAAAGACTGAGAATGTGAGAAGAGAGGTTATGGCAGCCTTACAAGTAAGTAGCAGAGTTAAGTCCTATGAGCAGAAACGAAGAAAAATGTACACTGAAGAAGTAATTATAATCCACTATTCTTTTCTGCAAAATCTTGTCTCTCATCTTGAATTGGACAAAGAACACAAAAAAACAAAAACCAAAATAACAGACCTTTTGGAGTGGCTTAGGACAAAAAGCTAAGAGAGCCTCCTTTTCCTGCCTGGGAAGAGGGACTCTCTCTTTATTTGTTCCCCATCACTGTGCAACCAATGCTAGTGATTCCATCATACTTCCCTGGGAGAGATTTTCCAGCCGCGGTGCTAGAACCAGAGTCAGCAAGCAAGAAGTGAGGTCAAGGGTGAACCATCCTGTCTCATACTTTGCGAAGAAGATAGCTCAATGGTTTCTAGTTTGTGAGTCTTTCCTGACAATATTCATTCATCAGTCCAATTTATACAGATTACCCTCTTTCTCATCCTCAGAATCTTCTGATGGCATCTCAGTGTCTCGAGAACTGAGGTCCTTACACCCTGAGTCAACTGCCTTGGCAGCCTCATCCGCTGCTCCCCCAGCCACATTAATCCTACCCCCTCCCCCTGAGTTTGTATACCTTTGCTATTGTGGACTCTACTGCCTATTCTCTCCTCTCCTCTGCTGGGGGTGTCTCACCTCTCCTTTTCAGGCCCAGCTCAAAGGCCGTGGTTCCCAGAGGTCAGGCCTCTTCCTTAGCGGAGCCCCAGATCATATGGGTGATGCTCTGTTCTAAGTTTCCCCACAGACACAGTCAGTGATCCTATCTCCCTGTGGAGAAGGGATTCCAGCTCAGCGATGGCAAAGGCTACTACTCATCTTGCTTGAAACCCAGCCTCCAGCCTCCTGCCTTGCAAAACATGTTGGCAGAATGAGCACCATTGGTTGATTCCTCCTTGTTTCTATCTTCTCCTTCTCTCCTCAACTAACTCTGGGACCTTTTTCTTTATTCCTCCATTGTATCTCCGACTCTCTCCAAGGCTTTAAAAAAAATCTGTATCTCACCAACATATACAGTTTACTAAAGCACAATTTCTGACCCTAGTGATCCCCTGTGAATTGAGATCTTGCTATTGCCTAAGCTCAGGTAATTCACTCAGGTAGCCTCGGGTAGTTAACTTTGGGTTCTAAGGGGCTGGAATTTATTTCTACAGCCCTAAAACCAAAATGAAATATTTTTGTCTATTTCTGCTCTTGGTTAGCATCCAGGCACTGAGACTGTTAGGCACTTTTAGTTAAAGTACCTGAGGCGAGATCTCTTCTGGCTGTCCCTTAACATCCAAAGAAATGAGGTTCAAGGGACCCTGAAAACGGCATCCAAGATTAAGAATCAGTAGGCCCTTGCCACGCTCACACTGGAAATCTAGAAAGGTCTAGATTTTTTACCTGAAGCCCAGATTTGGCCCACCCAGCCCAAAGCCCATCCTGGGATGGGGTCTCTGGGCTCTTGATGTACATCTATATGCTGACCTCTAGGATCCCACAAACTAGAAGAAGGCCTTTTGGAGCTACGTCGATACCTAAGTGGGGGGGGCGGGGATGTATAGATACGGCAGCTCAACACCAAAGGAGCAGCCTAAGTCAGGAACCCGCTCCAGTGCCTGTCGGGATCGTAGCTGTTGTGAGAAACAACAGAAAAAGCAAGACAAGCATATCCTTGTATTATTTGGGGCGAGGAGGTAAGGACTGGAAGGGGGGATCCAAGAAGCAAGATGCAAGACGACTCCGGAGCGCCCGTGAGGACCAACGCCCGCATCCCGGGGCGCAGCCCCGAGCGCCCGGGGTGGTCCCCGCCGGCAGAGGGCAGCAGCCCGGCGGCAGCAGCCCGGCCACGGCCGCCTTGCGGGGACACTCAGTTTTGAGCGTCGGGCGAGGGACTCGCACTCGTCACTCCCCGGGCGGGATCCCGCGGCCGCCGCGCACCCGGGGCTCCGGTGCGGGGCCGCCTGCCCAGGGCGGGGAACGGAGGCGCCCCCCGCCCCCACCCCGGGTCTCCGGCACCGCAGGGGCGACGCGGGTTGGGCTGGCCCCGGGACGCGGGCGGGCGGGTGGGAGGGGCCCTGGGTGCGCCCCGGCCCCTGCCCGGCCCGCTCGGCGCCCCAGGAGCCGCCCTCCGCCCGCGCCGCCGCGTCCGCCCCGCCCGCTGTGCTTCTGGGGCCGCGACCTGCGCGGGACAGCGGCCGAGGTGCGCCCCGCGGCCCCCGCCCCCGCCCCCGCCCCCGCCCCCGCCGCCCGGGCCGGGCGAGGCCGGTGCAGCTCTCGGAGCGCCGCGGGTTCCGACTCTGGCCGTCGGGGCGGCGGCGGCGGCGGCGGCGGGGGCGGGCGCGGGGCCGGGGCCGGGGCGGGGGCGGGGGCGGGGCGGGGCGGGGCGGGGGGGCCGCCGGGCGCCCTTGCCCGTGGGCGCCGCGAGAACCGGCCGCGCAGCGCGGGCTTTATGTAAATCGGGGCTGCGCCCGGGGCGTCCTAGGTAGGATGGACCAGCCCCCCGCGCCTCGGCCCTCACGTCCAATAAGAAAAGGCCCAGCTTGACACCTGCCTATATACAGGCGAGCGCGCCCCCGGCCCGCGGACCGCGCGCGCAGCCCGCACAGCCCACGCCGCGGGCCCGCCAGCATGACTTCCAGCAAGATCGAGATGCCCGGCGAGGTGAAGGCCGACCCCGCCGCCCTCATGGCCTCCCTGCACCTCTTGCCGTCCCCCACGCCCAACCTCGAAATCAAGTACACCAAGGTAAGCGGCGGCGAGGACCTGCCGTCCGCCGGCGCTTTCCAGAACCTTCCTCCCTGTCCAGGGTCCGTTAGGGGGCGAGGGCGGCGTGACGGGGTCGGGGACCGGCGGGGCGGAGGGTGCGCGCGTGTGCGCGTGGCCGGCTCCAGGCTGTCATCCCTGCGCAGCCGAGGGACGCCCCGTCCTGGGGCTGGAGCATCCCGAGGCCCGGAGGGTCGCTGTCAACGGCTCCTTGGGAGGCGCGCCCGCCGCCGCCTTCCGAGCGGGCCCTCGGGGTGCGCGCGGCGTCGGCCCGCTTGCACCCTCCCCTGCAGGTGGGAGCCGGGGTCGCCGCCAGGTGGGCCGCGCCTGCGCCCCCCGCCCCGGAGGGAGCGACCCTGCGCAGCGCGGAGACCTGGCCGCGGGCGCCCCGCCGCTCCGGGATCCGCATTTCGTTCGCGCGCTGGCGGCAGTTCTCCTGCAAGCTTCGGAAACTCTCTCAATTCGTGCAAAACGAACGGGGCTCGCCTTCGGACTGCAAAAAAAAAAAAAGGGGGGGGCATTTCTTAGAACGAACTCTGACGTCTTGGGTTTGCCAAGCAGGATTTGTTGTTGCTGTTGTTGTTGCTTTTGCACCACATTTAAAAAAAAAAAAAAAAAAAAAGACTATGCCATTCGCTGCCTTCGTGTAAATTGAATTGACTTCTTACGAATTTCACGTAGAGAAAAAGATATTGATTAGACACACGAGGGTGATGATAACGTTATAGCATGATGGGGGGGGAGAGGAGGGAGATGGATGGGACTGAAAGGCATGTTGCTTGGGGCTCATCTTAACAGTTCTCTTGATTTTCTGCCCTTTCAGTTGATTCCAACCTCAGATTTCTCCCGGTTAACTAAAACACGCGCTGTGCGCACACAATAGGGTTAAAGTTGTTTTCCGTCGTGCTGATTACAAGGTAAACCAGATCCGTTAAGGAAATTGTTCGGTTCCCGGCTTGATGGTTTAAAAGAGAAAGTTTTTTTTTTTAAAGATCCGAATATTGAAATTTGACTTGCATTGGTTTAGGATACCAACCAAGACGGTTCTTGTTCTGAATGCCCAATTTATGACGGCTCTGATGTACCTGTTAGCTTTTCTTTCTTTTTTTTTTTTTTTTTTTAAGATGGTGTGACAAAGTTTGGAAGGCCATTCTAATGGGAGGTCGTTAATGGTTACAGCCATTGAGACACTGTTTGCATAACAATAGTGCCAATGCGGGACCCATCGCTGGGTTGGGACACAAGCAGGGAAAGTACACAGGCAAAAACGTTTTGTTTTATGAGGGTCCCTAACCTCTTCAGCTTCTCCTGAAAGCTCTTAAGATCCAAGATCTACCCGGGAGACACGACCAAACTCTCACGTTTGGGAGGGTTTGATTTTAGTCTTAACTTTTGTTTGGATTTTCTTCACAGCCCCGGAAAGGAGTTTTAGGTATGCAGTAGGTATCCCGGAATTTAATTTGGAGGCTCTTCCAGTTCTCTTTTTTTCTCCAACTACCCCCGCTCTCTTTTTCTCTTGTTCTCCCCCAGTAGGAAAGACAACTGATTTATAGCTAATTGAAGCCTTTAATGTGGAGTCTTTTAGCTCGGGAGAGACTTTTATCCAGGATCCACTTTCCCACTTATTACAAAGAAAAACAATCAGAAATGAAATAATGGATTGTAACTTGACTCTTTAATTTGTGGGGAGGAGGCACCTGATTTTTGGCTTGACAAACAACCCTCATAAACATTGAGTAATGCTAATCTGAAGGCAGGCTCTTTGCACAGAACCTTGTTAAATCAGGTATCTGTGAACGTTCCCAGCAGCTTTCCTCCTCAGCTTTTTAGCGAGACTTCTAAATTTTCTGAGACAAGCGTCATGGGCGAGCAGCTCTTTTAACACGAAGAGCAGAAGCTGCTCTTTTGGTAGCTGAGGGTAATGGGTAATGATCTTTTACTTACAAGAAAAAGATTAGTGGAAAGGTTTCTGAAAGTTCACTTCTGATCCGCAGTGCGGGATATTAGTAATTTTAAACAGGAGAATGAAAAAGGGAGAATGGACAGCTCGTCCTTTCGGACAGTAGTACCACACTCATCAGGAATTTTTAAAAGAGTAGTGGCTTAGAAATTACCGTGCTGGAAGGCTGGAGGAATAGCATAAACAAATACGGTGTTTGTGTCACAAAGTGGTATAAGGCAAACAAGACGGATCCGTCATCCTTTTTGTCTTCTTAAACGAATACATCTTTAGGGAAGGCTGGTACGACAGGATTTTTAAATGTGTTCTGGGGACCAACATGAAGTTACTACCTATGGGTAAATGGTCAGAGTATGAGGATTTCAAGTAGCATGCATTTAGAAAACTTTGCCTTTGTGATCTTGTATTTCCTGTATTTTTCATCATTCTTCTAAAAGTATTTTGCATTTTTTTTAATAAAAGGGGGAGTGGAGGAGATCATCAGAAATAAAAGTTACAGCTTTGTCTGTCAACGGTCCAGTGAAAATGCTCCAGCATTACAGCTCAGTCCCCGTGGATGCTGAAGGGGCTAAGGCTGTGCTCCTATGTTGACTTTCATGGAGTTAAATTTAGTTTTTAATATAAACCTGCCTCTGTGAAGTTCTAATACCCAACTTAGACTAAGGATCAATGGCAGTACCGCTTTTGGTACATGTCTAATTTTATTTCTTAGTGCGGTGAGCTAGATCGCAAGAATTAAAAATGACTCCTTATTAAGGAATATGGTGGTGGTTGTTGGGTTTTTTAAAAATTATTTTATTTTAAGACTGCGTTAGTCAAGAAAGTGCTGACTCCATCAACAAGAAGCAGCAAGGGGACCACTTGGAGGCCGAGAGAGTGTGTACTCCCTTGCTTGTATCCTGAGAAGCCTGCTTATCAACTGTCACAGGAATCTGATTGCTTTTAGCGTGTTTTTATGAATTAAAGCTTTTCTGAATTGTTTCTCTTTCTTCAGGCTGGCTTAAAACTTTGTATGACTGAATATATTATAGGAGCTCACGCATTGTCAAATGGAAGCTAGCCCTTCACTGACTGCCCCTAACTGCAGGGGAGATTTCTTCCAGATTCCCCGAAGGTCTTTGGAATCTTCCTGTCTTTATCCCGGCCCTACCTTCTCTATTGTCTCTATCATCTCTTCTGGCACCACTAGTTCCTCCCCGCTGCCACATCCCCCTTCCACGTACACACACACACACACACACACACACACACACACACACACACACATTGTGCTGTCTCTGTGTTGAGCATTTTCTCAGGGACAGTTTATGCCTATAACTAATAGTAATGCAAAGGGTGTGTTTTATTGCAGCATCTGATGCTGTGGGGAGCTAGAACAGGGGGAGGGAGGGAACATTTACAGAGTACTGACCTACTGAACTAGAAGAGAAAAAAGTAAAAGACAGCTGAGAATCAGCGCTTATGTGTGTTGGGTAACTACTATTTATTTATTTATTTATTTTAAAACTTCTTATTGATCATCTGCTCTTTTCTAGAGTCCATTTCGATTCAGTCCAAAGGATGTTTGGGTGGTCGTTGAGTGTCGTTCGTGTTCTGAACAACAGTGCTTTCCATTATGCTAGTTGGGCTTAGGGTCTTCTCAGAAAGACTGGGTGCCAAAAATTAATTGTCAGCATGGCAGGAGTTCAGTCGGTCGATGTAGTAACAATAGTGATAATAAAATGTATAATGCCACTTACATAGTTTATAGGGCCTAATGGTTTACTTAGCACTTTCATTGTGTCTTATTTGATCCTTCCAAAACCTTTTGAAGGAGAGAGGATAGAAAGAAGTAGAAATAATTGATAAGGAAGACCTTGGCCTTGACTTTTAAAAAAACTGCCAGAAGGGCCCCTGGGTGGCTCAGTGGTTGAGCCCATCTATGCCTTTGGCTCAGGTTGTGATCCCGAGGTCCTGAGATCGAGTCCTGAGTCGGGCTTTCCACAGGGAGCCTGCTTCTTCCTATGCTATGTCTCTACTTCTCTCTGCCTCTTATAAATAAATAAATAAATAAATAAATACATAAATAAAATCTTAAAAAAAAAAAAAAAACTGCGGGAACTTGCCTCGCCATACACTTTGTTTTTTCTAGCAGTCACATAGTTGCTTGTTTTGTTTTGGGATTTTTGTTTTGTTTTGGTTGTTTTTTTGTGAGAAAGAATTTAAATCTTTATTCTTTCTGTTGTTTCTATTGCAAACACGGAGAGACCAGGTACTGGCCCACTCCTTTTAAGAAGCAGCTGCATCTGTGGCTTTTTCGTTCTCTGACTTTAAATTACTAATTTTTGATGTGCCTTTGAGTTTTGTTGTTGTTGTTGGGTCTAGGGCAAGATTCTTGCCTGTCCTAGGGATTATTTCTTAAAAGATGGGGTGGGTCTAGTTCTTTCCAAACCTCTAACCAAGGCTCTCTTGATGGTAAATTGTGACTCACACACTTCCTTGTTTATAGAAACATCAGATTTTCGAAAGTATACTTTTTCATAATTGTACAGTTTTTTTGAAGTTTGTGTCATCTCCATTTAAGCTAGAGAAGCTAGCCATCTTAATTGTATGGCTTGAATTAGATAACTCTCCTGGGGTCCTACCCTGATGCCTTCTACTGTACAGGTGTATGCTACCATATGGAATCATCATTTGCTGAGACAATTCTGACTCCCACTTCTATAAAATGAGGAATGACAGAGTTTTTTGATAATTTTTGTATTAGAGGGCAGAAGATTCTCTGAGGAGCCTATTCTATAAGGTCTTATTTCCTTGTAGCAAGGCTTAGGAGAAGCCAGGATACGTAGTAAGTTCTCTGTTGCATTACCCAAGCACAGTGACCAAACCATGACCACACCAAAAAACATCTCAGAGTACCAACATTGGTAGTTCTGTCTCAAATCTTGCTCAGCTGGACAATGAAACAAATACTGATGTATATTTTTGTCTTTTTCACTTATCTTAGTGACATCTTGCAGTGGTTAGCAAACTCCAGACTATCTGCCTGATTTTGTAAATAAAAGTTTATCCAGCTACGTGTTAGCTGGAGCTACTTGCGCACTGCAATGGTAGAGTCAGGTAGTCACAACAGAGATCATATGGCCTACATTTTAGAAAAAGTTTATAAGCCCTTGATTCAGAAAAGAAAGGCTCGGAGTTAAACTAGGACTTTATTCAAACCTTAGTCAGACATGTACTTATTAGTTATGTGGGCAGTTAACATGGATTCAGCACCCAGGGCCACCTATGCATGCCTCCAGGCTCTGGAGATGCACAGTAAACGAGGTATGGATGTTGTCTCCTGTTGGGAGTTTCTTCACTGAGTGCCAGTTTCTACATCTGCCAAATGCCAGGTAATAGTAGCTACCCTATGGGGTTGTTGTCAGGACTAAATGAACAACTATGTGAAAGTACATAGTATGGCAATCAGCCAAGGGCTAATTCCATTTCATTTTTTCATTTGGAGCTATGGATTAACTGAGGCCCATTTTAAGAAAGATCAAAACTGTATGGTCAATAAAGTTTTATAAAACAAGCCACTGTTTACTGTTTTAATTAGTCATAGGAGTTTAATCTTATGGGTAGCTATGGATCCCTTACAGTTTTACACTGGATTTTCATCAAATGAGATATCTTGGAGGTTTCCCTACCAAGGGTCTTCTCTTTATTAAAAAGTCACTAAATCAAACAGTTTCCCAGCCAGTATTTTAATCAAATCAGATATCTTATTAGGTATTAATATGCCTCAGTATACCCAAGTGGCTGGTCCTAAGTGACAGATGGCAAACAGCCATTTCTGGCATTTTAAGTTGTTTGGGCAAAGATGTTCCCTTGTCTTTGGCACATAAACCTGGGAGGTACAGCAGCATTTGAGGACATTCTCAGAAGTAGAAGTGGGAAGGTATCTCAGTTCATATGATTTAAAACTAGAGAGACTTTGACTGATCCTGACTGCCCAATTTTGAGGCACTTCACCTTCCAGAAAGTAAAACCACCGTGCAGTGACTCTTTTGAAAGCCCTTCTAGCATTTCACTAGTTTCTTTATTCACTGTGACAGACCATTTCAAAGCCAGTCATTTCCCCTCAGACACCAAATCGGATGCATATAAAGGTGATTGCCACAATGTCACTTGGCACAATTTTTCCAAAGATTTTATTTGTTTATTTTGAGAGCGTGAGAGAGAGCAGGGGTGAGAGGCAGAAGGAAGGAGAGAATCTCAAGCAGACTTCATGCTGAGCGTGGAGCCAGACGCAGGGCTCAATCTCATGACCCTGAGATCATGACTTGAGCCAAAATCAAGAGGCAGATGCTTAACCGCTTGAGCCTCTCAGGCCCCCCACTTTGGATAATTGTTAATTGCCTTTTCATACATCTTTGAGCTCCATTCCATTTTATCTTTCAGACACATGAGATTATCCACATTTGAGAATTTCTAACCTCTGGCATTTCTCCATTGCTCATTTGTTGGCCTTTATGATGAAGTTATGTTTAAATTGTTTCCCTTCAAAATCTTAGGTGTTAATGAGTTTATTTACAGCACGTCTCTGTTGTGTCACATGATTTGGAAATACTTCCAACCTTTGAAAATTCCAGTTGGAGTAATTGGGTGCTTTCACCACCTAGACTTTTGCTGGGCTCTCAACAAAATTTCCCTGGGGCTAAACACAGGGGTTTATTGACCTCTATAGAATGTGGTTAAAAATTAGAATGTCTGTGAGTGAACATTCAAATTTTTATTATAGAAGGAAGCTTTCTCCTTACTTCAGTTCAGCTCTGTTACCTCCGAAAGTAGTTAGCTGCTCTGCTTCCTTTCCCCCATCACAGGCTGACCTTTGGAGAGCCAGAGAAGCAATTGCTTTAGCCCTAGATCTCTGGAAATATAAAACTTACTGTCCAGCTAAAACTGGACACACCTGTCTCTTATTGGCGAAGAATTTAGGATATCACAGGTACTCATACACTTTTGAGTCTTGATTATAAAGTACAGAAGGGAAATTTCAAAATAGTTAAAGATTATATTTTTATACATTTTATTGTACATTTTTTTCATTCCTCTAGTCTACATCTTCTGACTTCAAGTCCAGTGACTCACAAGAGTTTTTTGTTTTGTTTTGTTTTGTTTGCCCCAGGTCACTTCTAGAGATTTCTCAAAGATTAAACTTAGTCAAAAATGGTGGCTCTTCCAATAGTAAGTGGATCTTACAAAATATTGTGGGTTAAGTAAACCAAGAAATAGGCAAAAATAACCTAGTTCTTTCCCTAGTCCCCACAGCCAATACATACACCCATTCTGTGAGCTGACTGATAGGTGTGTAATGATGGAGTGTTTATGGTCGGAAGGAAAAGAGGAAATAGGAAGGCCTTGCCTGATAAGACAAAATTATGAAATGTCTGTAGAAATCTATAGAGGATAACTGAAGTCATACTTCCCTACATGTGAAAATTGGACTTTTGCATAGAAGAGATTTTGGGGAGGAGATCAGGAATCAATATAACTGGTTAAATTCCCAAGCAAACCCAAGCCAGTGAATTTTGGTTTATTGTGTATGTTTTAGAGTCTGATACTCACTATACCAATATACCTTGATTTTCATAGGAAAGGGTATCTAACTGTAATCTCTTGAGGTCATTTTTAACTACAGCCAAAGCTACCCTTTGGCTTACCTGAAGTTATTAATTTGTTCATTCATTTGACATTTATTTGGGCCAGTTGTGTACAAAGCATTGTTCATCACTGTGAACACTGTGGCATGAAAAGTTACGCAGATGTGGGCCCTGCCCTCAAGAGGCTGGGGAGAATTTCCACTTGGATGCGGGGGTAAGGACATGCGCACAACTATGGTGCATAATAGAAGATGCAGATGCTTGAGATGAATGCACTGAAAGCACCATGAGCATCAGAAGGTAAAGAGATGCTTCAGGCTCGGCCAACCAACTGCACACTGTGTTGTTAGACCTACTTGACAGGAGATGTTTCAATCCTATAGAAGATTATAGACAATAATATAACTAGCATGTCCTGGCATGTCCTGTACCTGTACCCTGTACCCAGACTTGTTAGTTCTTAACATTTGGCAATCCTTGCTTCTATTTTTTTTTAAAGAAATGCGTTGAAACTCCACCTATGAACTTCTTCCATTCCTCTCTTCTTCTCCGTTCTTTCCTCAGAGACATTTATCTCTACCTTGGGTTATGTATCTCTACATCTATTTGTATTCATAAACAATATATACTCTTATTTTGCATGCTAATTCTATTTTTTTTATTTAAAGGGTACCATGCTACAGTTTGCTTTGTTTGCATAGCATAATATTTTCAAGATTCCTCCATGTTACTGGATGTATTTGCAATTCATTCATCATCATTCATTGATTCATTCGTTCATCGTCAGATCCGATTCTTTGAGTATATTACATTTTTTTATTCATTCTACTAGTGACTTTTTTTTCACTTTTTAAACTTGATTTGTTCATTCTACTAGTGACTTTTAAGATACTTCCAGCATTTTGCTATTACAGTAAAGCTGCATTAAATATTCTAAGCATATCTCCTTATGTGCCTGGGTGAGAAACTTTTCTAGGATGTATACTGAGAAGTGATATTGCTGGCTCATGGAGTATGTGGATCTAGATCTTAATTAGGGATTGCCAAATTTCCAACACTGTTAAACTGGTTTCCCCCTGCCACCAGCAGTATATCAAAGTACCTGCTACTCTATTTCCTCACCCATACTTGGAGTTCTCATACTTCTTACATTTTGCCAGTCTATGTGAAATGATATTTCATTGTTGATTTAATTTGCATTGCATCAATTTCTTGTGAGGTTTAGTATCTTTCCATATCTTCATTGGCCATATGGCTGTTCTTTATGAGTTGTTTAGTATATCATTTGCTCATTTCTGCTTGCATATGTGTGTATTTTAACTGACTTGTAGCAATTTTTATGTACTTGGGATTATAATTTTTTGACAGTTATGTACCACATGAAAATTTTCTACCCCTTTGTCCTTTTTCTTCTTCCTCCTTTCCTCCTTCAACCATAATGCCATATGGTTTTAAATACAAATAGAGAGGAATATTTCTTTTCTTTATGTTTAGTGCTTTTGGTGTCTTTTTAAAGAAATCTATCCTTATTCTGGGTTTTTCAAGATATTCTTTTATATAGTCTTCTGAATCTTTTTTTTTTAAGATTTTATTCATTTGGGAGAGAGAGAGAGAGACAGAGCACAAGCAGGGGGAGAGGCAGCGGGAGAGGGAGAAGCAGACTCCCTGTTGAGCAGGGAGCCTGATGTGGAATTCGATCCCAGGACCCTGAGATCATGACCTGAGCCGAAGGCAGACGCTTAACCATCTGAGCCATCCACGCGCCCCTGAAAGTTTTTTATTACTAAAAAATGTATCTTTCTCATTGTGTCTTAGGGCATCTGTAATTGGTATTTGTACATGTATAACAACACAGGTAGATGTTAAAGACAAGTGATGTAACATATGGGAAAATAAAATGATACTAATATGTAAAGAATTTTTCAAAATTGCATTCCAGGCAATTTTTGAGATTAGGAGGTTCAGAATGTGTGGTATTCCTAGTCTGTAGTTTCCTACAGAGAAACCTAGTCTTCTCTGTAACAGGAAAATATTAGAAACTAATCCTACTTCCATGGATGATTTTAGTACATATTGGTTTTAAACTAAGAACAGTAGTACATTCTATAAACCTACCTCTAAGGACTCATTGTATGAAACTTTAAGATAATATGATCATTATAAGTTTTTCATGTCAAAACTTTTTTCCCCCACTTTTCTTGTATTCCCTAGAACAGAATACATGCTCATCTTAGCTACTGTTCTCGCTCTCGCTCTCTCTCTCTTTCTTTTTTTTTTTAAATAATATTTTAATGCAGTATCTTTTCTTTTTAAAGATTTATTTATTTATTCAGAGAGAGAGAGAGAGAGAGAGAGAGAGAGAGAGGCAGAGACACAGGCAGAGGGAGAAGCAGGCTCCATGCAAGAAGCCCGATGTGGGACTCGATCCCAGGTCTCCAGGATCACACCCCAGGCTGCAGGCGGTGCTAAACCGCTGCGCCACCAGGGCTGCCCTCTCTTTCTCTTTCACACACACACACACACACACACCCCTCACTCATTTATTGAAGGAGTATTACCAGGTAAATAGGCAAATTCCTCACCATGTGCTATTTGTTTATATGACTGGAGAAAAACTAGAGGGATGACAACTAATAAAATGTGAAAAAGAACTTCTATCTACTTTTCTCTTGAATGACTAATTCAATACTGTGCTTCATCCTGTTAGTTTAGAGAATTTAAATTATTCCATAGCACCCAGCTTGAAAATAACACTACTTTGTATTTCATTAATGTTTTAACTCCTTGTGTTTTAAGCTTAAAGCGGTATTACACATTCACATTCACTTTTGTGTTTGGATTTCGTAAATTATTGAATGTGTGCTTGTGTACCTCTAGCTCTAAAGAAGCTACCGAGGAAGAATGAAATTCTCCAACCATAAAATTGAATCTAGCCCTTTTGTGCATATTACTGATGTAACACCTGACGCTTGGCCCCACACTTTTTTTTGGGGGGGGGGAAACCCATTTTCTCCGAATGCCTAATATTAATTGTTTGCAGTACTCAATAGTACTATTTTTTGCATGATGATTACATTTTCTTCATAACTCCCTACTCCTAACCTGTACTAGATTATAAACTCTTGCTCATCTTGGTATTGCTGAAGCTTCTAGCTCAGTGCCTTACAGGGAAATGCTTAGGAAATGTTTGTTGAATGAATACTTGTTATATTGTATTGTCATTACTGGCTACACATATTTCTTTTTAATATTATTACTGTAATATCCAAAGTGCTACGTGCATATGATTACATTTTATAATTGCAGCCAGCAGTCCTATGACATGGATATTACGTTAATAGTCTCACTTTATAAGTGAGAAAGTCAAGCGTATTGAAGTTAAAAACATTCTTCCTAATGGCTAGGAAGTGGCCATCCTGACTCGGTCTTCTTTCTCTGCTCATAACAACAGGAGCAAGCACGAGAACCACAACAAAGCCAATAAAATTGGAAATATTAGCCTCAAGCTCTGCCAAGTATTGCATAGGACAATCCCAAGCCCAGCTCTCTGACTACAGATCCCAAACTTAATTATAGGAGGCACTGTAGTAGCTACCATTAGCAACAATTTCAATTTCATATAAAGATGAGAGAGTTCATTGAAAAAAAAACCCACAATAAAGTATTGATATAATCTTTCAGATGGGTGTAATTCTTTGGGCTACGGTAAAGAACTGTTTTTGGATTCCTACTGGTTGGGTGCCTCATACTGCCCTTACCAACACCTGCTTGTTTGTTTGTTTTTCCATGCAGAAAGTGCTTTTCTTTGTTATGTGTTCTTTAGATTTACCTGGAAATAAGTATTTATGAGACCATTGAGAGTAAGTAGATTTCACATTCTTTCTAGTGCATCCTCTCTCCATAGGCCATCGTTTTTTGAGTAACTTGACTATAACCTATGTGGAAGAGATACTTGCCAGAAAGAGTCGGGGGGGTATGTTCCACCCTGACTTTTATAAGCCATCATTTCTCACTAAGGTTTAACCACATTAGATTCATCTGTTGCCTGCAGCCTCAGTGGGAATGCAGAATAGAGAAATAGAGAGTGGGCCCCAGAAATTCATCCAATATCTATCCTTTAACAGAGCTTCAGTGCCAGGAGGGTAGTAGTCGGGATGCACGATTAATGTTTCATTGTAAATGGCGTCAAAAATCCTATCTAAGGAATCTGCTAACAAGTTGTTTCCTTGAAGCCAGATCTCATAGTCTTCAGATTTCTGTCTTCACTTCAGGACATTTTTCTTTCTTCTCTACTTCTCAATCAGAGTTACTCTTTCTCACCTTTTCCATTTTTTTCTCTTCTCTTCCTTGTCTTTCTTCTGCTTCTCTTCCACCTCCCTAAGTGTTTCTGTCAGGCGGGTCTTTGAGGACCCTCATTCCTTGGTCAGATTCATTTACCTGTTTTCATAAAATGTCTAGTTACGCCTGGGAATCTTTGTAGTCAGCTCTTCCAGCTGTTGGCCTGAATGCTCCTTTGGGAGACCAGAAGCAATGAACCTGGAATAACCACATTTGACTTCTGTGAGCCCTCCTGAGAATTTAGTAATTACTTAATGGATTGAATTGGTGACATATACTATTCCAGATAACAGCCTGGGTTGCATTAAATTAACCTTCACAAATGGGTATTTATTGGTGTACTCTTAAAAGACTACATGTGTTGGCCGTAATTGCTCTTCCATGTTTCTCCATGCTGATAGGTATTTGTACTGAGTGAAAAATTTCTCAGATTAGAGCCTGGGTGGTAGTTTCAGCCATTTAGTGATGTGTGTCATTGTGTTCAGCACATTGAGCATAAATCCTGTCTTGTAAACAGCAGGGAGACTAATGAGGTTTGCCCACATTCTGGTATCATTAACAGGAATTCCAGCAGAGAAAAAGAGAAGGCTTGGAAAAGAAGTACACAAATCGGTGATTTTAGGAGCTCTTGATGATCTGAATTAAGGAGAGAGATTATTGCTCAATATATAGTGTAGACGTGTATGTACAAATATGGGTACATAAACTATATTTAGCTAAAAAAAGAAACCAGACATTTGCTTTTAATGAACATTTGCAGAGTCACCAACTTAGTTCTACAGAGAGCTAATGAGGGGCTTATTTATGAGTGTCTCTAATTGTGAGTGGTATAAAGGAGAAGGCTATTGAAATAATGCAGCTGTTAAAATGATAGCACACTCTTCTTTCTGAGGGCTCTTCATCATTTCAGCCAGCTAAAGTTTCATACTAATTTTAGTCTTACAAGTCTTGGAATGGTTTGGTTGTTATTTTTATAATAAATGGCTTCTGAACTTGTTGCAAGAAGCCTTTCGAATGTATTTTTTTAGGTTTGTTTCAGATCTTTATTTTTCTTATTACTGTTGAATAACTTGCATCTCTTATAATAGCAAAACAAGGGATCCAATTATTGCTTAATGCCTAGACTGGTTTTCTTCCTGGACTCAAATTCTCATAGAACCAAGTTATCATGGTGGTCTTGACACAGAGTGTGGTCCACCCATCTTCATGTTTGAATACATGAGTAAATGAATGAGTACTAGGAAAGAAAATTGTCTGGTTTCATTTGCATGGTTACTAATTGAAAAAATCCCAGGACTAGAAAGTGAATTCCGGCTAAAGTATTTTGCAAGGAATAGCTCTCTTCTGAGAATAACACACACGCACACGCACACACACGCGCTTTAGGATGAAAAACTGCCCCCCTTCAAGTCCCATTCACCTACCCTAGCTTTGAAATAGAAAATCTTTAGGGTGCCTATAGAGTCGTGAACAAGGCAGCAGACTGGTCCTACCTCTGCCACTGACGCATGCTTTTTAGCAGTTCTTTGTACATGGAGGCACACAATAAATATTCTTGGAATTAATGAATGAACAGATTCTTTGGTAACTTTTTTTAGATTATATATCTATTTATTCATGAGAAACACACAGGGAGAGGCAGAGACATAGGCAGAGGGAGAAGCAGGCTCCCTGTGGGGAGCCCCATGCATGACCTGAGCTAAAGGCAGACTCTCAACCACTGAGCCACCCAGGTGCCCCGATTCTTTGATAACTTACGGAGTCCTTTCTTCTATAATTGGCTCTGGGGATATGAAAATGCTTTATAATACTAGGTTAGTTACTCAAATTCCCTGGACATCAGTTTTATTACTTATAAAATGATAAAGCAGAATGAGAGGCTTATTTTTTTAAAAGATTTTATTTATTTATTCATGAGAGACCCAGAGGCTTATTTATTAACCCACATACTTATAGAAAGAACTGGATTAGAAGAACTGTAAGATTTCTTTGCCCCTACCTTGACTCTTGAGAACTCTTCCATTTCTGGAGCCCAAACCTGGGATGATGAGAATCAGAAGGAAAATACTGAACTTGTTTGTACCTCTTCGCAGTCTTTTCGGAACCCCCAATTTTTATTCAAAGCAGTGTTTGAAATATTTGCCTAATGGTGTCCTTATAATGACCAGAGAGCAGTCCACAAAAATCTGTTAAGGATTCTCTTTACGTGAGTGAGTGATTTAGCAGTGTCCTGACAATCCACCAGAAATTTAAAACAAAAACAAAAACAAAAACTGTGTTCCTTAAAGACTTATAGCACTAGAAATTAGAGCAGTGACCCCCCCCCCCCCCAAGAGAGTTCCTTCTTTAAATTTTAAGGAAAATTTTAGTACCGGTAACAGTGGTAGAAAGAAAAAGCCTATTGGCATTTTTCCTGCAACCCATCTCAGCAGCTTTTCTGTTAGCCGAAGCTCGTGGAAACCACGGTGGGCCTGGTGAACTCCGCGGTGAGGGAGCTTGTCAGAAGCCTAGGGCTTTTCACTTGAGTCTAATAGAGACTTAGCACTTTGCAGGTCAGTGCCACTGCTATTTGTCTCTGACCCAAGAGATCTGGAGTTCTTCACATCAAAACCACATCTTGCTGAGCAGAGATCAAACGTAGGAAGGTAAGGATCCTGCCAGTGATTTATCATGCCAGTGAGGGCGATCAGGCCATATGGGGCCACTGCAAATGAAGTTGACATTCTGGCAGTTTCTCATATAAGGTCTCACATGTAGTTATGGCTAGTTTTTCTTGTAGAGGAATTCCGGGTCAAGTGGCAGTTTTAGGTGGCATTTCTTAGCAAGACTTAACCTCTAGCATGAGGTTATTTCAAAATCAAGTCCTAGCAAGATTTTTCTAATATTTTGTTTAAATGGCAAACAGGGATTTTTCGCTCAGATATTTGAAGGTTAATTTGAGCCTTTCATTCGACGTCTCCTTTCCTTTTCCCTTTGTTGTTAAGGTGCCTATTTTAAAAAGAAAGGAAGAAAAGAAGAAAAATTCAGGTGATCTGAGGTCTGCAAAAAAACCCCTTTCTTCCTAAATATTAGATGTGACTTTAGGGTGATGAAATTGGCTCCATAAGCTATGCACAATTAGGCTTTTTAGTTCATCACATTTTATGAACTGAGGGGTGTTAGGAATGAATTGCTATAAATATTCCATTCCAATTCCCGGGTAGAGGAAGGCATCACACAGATTTTTTTTTTTTTTTTTGCATATTTGTAATGGCAGGAAGCAAGGAGGAAGAATTTAATCATTTACAACATAGATATAATTATGTTTAACAGTATTTGCTCAGATTTGAGTCAAGGGCAATAATTTTAATTTTAATTGAAAGAAAAAAACAATAATCCTTCTCTTTAACTCTATCAGCAGATACTTGGAAATGATTGTGCTGTGTGAAATCATGGAAATGATTGTGCTTGCTTTTTGTTTACTCTCACAAGCAAATGTTTAGTCTTCTGTGGAGAAATCACTTATTTATTGTTTCGAAGGCCTCTTCAACCTTAGGATATGCACTGGGATGTTCAGCCTCTCTCTTTGCACAGGATGTTTGCTTTGTAACATAAATGAAAGATGACGTTGGCATTTAAATGTAGTAGTTCATGACATGAAGTTCTAATTCAACCAAAGATACCAGTTGTCCCTTGTGTGTTTTCCTTTTTCGTAATGAGAAAAATTGAAATAAATGAATGGGTTTTGGTGGTTAGAAGTAGGCCTCCTTAAAAAAAAAAAAAAAAAAAAAAAGTAGGCCTCCTCCTGTAGTGAAAATTCATTTGGTTTCCCAAGGTTATCTGTTTATCTCTTCATAAACTGGGAGCATTATTCTGACTAATGAAGTACTTCAACTCTGCAAGAAGCCAGTTTAAGTAGGATAATGAAATAATGAAATGGAATTTCTCCTAGTTTCCACTTGGCATTCTTGGAGCGAGTACAACATCCGTGAAAACCCAGTAGGGTTGCCAGATAAAATACACAACGTCTAGTTAAATTTGAATTTTAGGTAAATAACGGATACTTTTTAAATATAAGAACGCCCCATGATTTGCCAGTGGTTTGGGATATATTCATACTGAAATTCAATTAATTGTTTTTCTGAGATGCATATTTTACTGGGCATCTTGGGTTTTCGTTTGCTAGACTGGCAACTCTAAACCGTGAGGCACATGGTTTGTGATTTTTATCTGTGACCAGCAAATAAATATCACTTTAAGGTAAAATTAATTGGCAATAAAAATCAAAGACTCAAGGAATTTTAAAAAAATCCCTGCACTAGAATAACAAAGAGTGTAGTAGAAAGACTTCTCTAGCAATACCAGTGAACAAATAGGGCAACTGGGCCCATTGTAAAGACAACTTAATCTCCTAAATGAATTGCTCCAACCTTTTAATTCAAAATCATACAAACAAAAACATTGAGATAAGCTGGGTGCTTTTTCAAATGGGGACCCCTGTGGCTTTGAAAATAAACACTTCAGCCTTCTCCCCCCAGCAACACCTACACCCACAGTCACTAGCCTTTCTGATGTCTGCCATTTGCAAATGAACAGACTGAATTCTGAGAAAGACAGAAGACTAATTAAACCTAGGGAAGATAGGCAGAGGAACATTTGTTTCCGAGCAGAAGACCAAAGAAATCATGTTACACTCCCGCTCTCTCAAGACTGACGGGAGCGCCTTAAAGCCCTTTGCAGAACTTCCTCCTCTCAGGGCACATTTCCCACACCGCTGCTCAGACCCTCTCAGGGCCCGGCAGTCAGCCTGCCTCAGCCTCCCTCAGGGGAGAGTCAGAAGAGGGCAGCGGTCAGAAGTTCCCAGAGACCAGTTAATGTGTCGGGTGGCCTTCACCACTGTTAACCTTCTTCCCTTCTTCCTCCATCCTTTTGCCCTGTTTGTCTCTGAGAGTTTGTCAAAGTTGCCTCAGTTACTAGCAATGGGAAGAAGAATAAAATGAACGAGCGAACAAACAGAACAAGCAGTGGCTAGTTTATTTTTTCTTTTAAAGATTTCATTTATTTACTAATGAGAGACACACACACAGAGAGAGAGAGAGAGAGAGGCAGAGACACAGGCTGAGGGAGAAGCAGGCTCCATGCAGGGAGCCTGACGTGGGATTTGATCCCAGGACTCCAGAATCACATCCTGGGCCGAAGGCGGCGCTAAACCGCTGAGCCACCCAGGGATCCCTGAGTGACTGGCTAGTCACTCAGGGGCCAATAAATTGGGGGCCAATAAATTGCCTTAGGTTGGTCATTTACATTCAGAATCTGAATCAGTTAAAAGCTTGAGTGCATGCTACTCCAGGCTTTTTGGCAATCCAATTAATTCTTCCATCCACTGGTCGAGGTAGTTTTGTTATCTGACTTTACGAATGAGAAAATTGAGCCACAGAAAGTTTATTTTACATTATTTATTTTGTTTTTAAAAGATTATTTATTTATTCTTGAGAGACACAGAGACACAGGCAGAGGGAGAAGCAGGCTCCCCACAGGGAGCCTGATGCAGGTCTCGATCCCAGGACCCCAGGATCACACCCTAGCCAAAGGCAGATGCTCAACCACTGAACCACCCAGGTGCCCTGAGCCACAGGAAGTTTAAACGACATACCAAGTCACACTATCTAGTAATCTTTTTTACACATAGAAGTACACCCATTATATATACATGCTGTGAGAGCAACGGGGAGGCAGAACTTGATTTTAGGACACCTTTGTCCATTTTTGCGATTAAAGGAGACCAAAAGGACATCCGTGAGATTCAACCTGGGTGCCCATCAGACTACTCATACAATCAAGATCTGGGAAAATTGGACCGTCTCAGTCTGTGGCAGAAAAACCCTGCCTGCCTCGTGGAATTCTGAGTCAAATGGAACACTAGGTCTTCCCTGATCTGGATCACAGGTCCCTGGAATGACCCCAAAGCCCTTTAATCTGGAAGATTCAGGCAGCCTCCTTCAGGGAAAGAGGCCAGCCTCCCCCACCCCTTACCTCACCTCCCAGTTCATTCGGAGCTAGCCTTGTTCCCCGAAGGCTGCCCAAACTGAACTGTCCTCTGGGAACATGACTAATGAATGACCTTTTGTCTCTGGACTCTCATCAGTGTCCTTTCACTTTCAGAAACAGACCTTGAGGTTAGATGGATACGGGAAAAGCCGCGTGGATCTTTGCTACCTAGAACTGCTAAGGTCATAACTTATTTCTGTTTACAGCACTAACACAAGTCGTGTAAGCATTGTACATTAGTGTCATGTGTTGGGCAGACAACCTTCATTTTTAAATACTCTGGCACAATTGCTTTGAATTAATATTTTACAGCTATTTAAGAATGTTGCCTCTCTTTTCTCAGTTCTTTTGACCTTGTGCTATTTGCATACTTTGAAAGCCTAGTTTGTAGTCTTTCCGAGTGAAGACTTTTCCCTTTTCCTACCTTTCAGCCTAAGACTCAAGATAAGTGGCATTCAGAGTATGTAATATCGGTTCCATTATTTAAAAATGGCTAATTGATTTAAAATTAGAATTGGTGAGTTAGTCCTTGTCAAAGCAAGCTTTATAAAGCCCTGCTTTTGCCAGTAAGAGATTACACCTATTGAACCAAAGCCATGTCTCTATAATATCAAAACACTGACTTTAAAGTGAAAAATGCAATCAATCATCTAGGTGTTTTCCTATACATTGCCATTTGGGTGTTTTTTCACTTTTTAGCCAGATGTTTTGGCGTGAAGCAAAGCAAAGAATGGAAGTCAACAGATTCACTTCTGCTCTAACTACCTAGATATTTCAACAGGAGGCTTCTCTCCTCCCAGGAATGATCTGAACATTTGCTTGATTATTTTACTTTATATAGATAGCCTCTTAATTAGAAGTAAAGTAAGGTAGGGATTTTTTTCATTAAAGTTAAAAATAACCTTTTTACCTTTGATTAAAATAATCAAAGTCTCCCAGCTTTACAGAGTAGCACACTGAGGTGATCAGTGCGGCTCCTTATTACAATAGAAACCTAATTTTGTATAGTTAAATGATAGTGCTGTGTGTTCTCTTTTGTCCACAGATCTTTTTAAAGTGCAGTATATCAGTAGAAACAATGGAGCAATCACGTAAAAGGAGATAACGGATATATGACAAGTCCTTAAACTACTTCTTTGTACTGCTTAATTAAAAGTAATTGAACTTTTTTCTGTAGATAGATCAGTCTGGTTATTGATTTTGCTATCTGCTACTCTCCTTTGATGAGCCAAAAGCAGTTTAAAGTGGCAAGCTGAGTAAAATTCAACTCTCCAAGGCACAATCTACTGCAGGGTTTAATACAAATCATTTGAAGCATTTACTATTAAAAAAACAAAACATTTTATTACTGAAATAAAACGTGGCAGCTTTATGTTAAAGATTCATTGAGGATAGGAAATTATTTACACCTAACTCCTATTAATGCCTGCTGCTTTGGAATTTCGCGGGGGGTTTAGAGTCCCCAATTAGAAAATTCATGGCAGCCTCTCTGTATTATCACAGTCACTTTGCTGTGGGCTGGAAAGTGTGGCAAATCTGATTTATCCTCGATTATCTTCCTGCTGCAAAAGTGACCAAGTAATGTGGCTTGCCTTGCGTGGCTAAATTTACTGTTTTGAGTCTTTATCCAGGTAACTGCTAAAATTTATGAAACAACGTAAAGGACTTCTAGGTGCATCGGATCCCCGTGGACAGTCAATCTGGATTCCTTATCCCATCTTCACTTCTTTCCACAGTGATAGGATTTGTTATATCCCTTGAATGCTGAGTGCATGTTAAGTGCTATTTAGTATATGGAGGAAGCCAAACGAAGCCAAGCGAGCTTTTCTCAAGTAACTTAGAGAAGGAAGAAACTTCTGTTTTAGCCAGCTAAGCCTTAGGCACAGTCACATTTTATTTCACTTAAATGTACAACAGCCCTGCAAGGTAGATGGGCCTTATTTCTGTTCTTACAGAGAAGGGAACAAAGCTCAGAGAGTTTGAGAGTCTATTTGAGATGGCTCAGGATTGCATAAGTGATAAAAGGCAGGTGTACATGGAGATCTTTCAGCTCTTGTATCTCCACTCTGGTTGGTTCTATAAGGAAGATAAAGGAATATGTGCAAGATTAATCACCTCTTCTTCACTAAATTTCCTTATTTCTCTACTCTGTTTTACATTCACATGCAACTCTCATAACACTTAATCATGGTGATTGATACATTAAGCAACATCAGTCTCTCCCCTTGTCCTGGGGAGAACAGACTTTATGTTGCTTTGTTATCCTGATGGTTTCATTTGGAAAAACAAAACAAAACAAAACAAAATTGTATAAACCAGCCCAGGCACCTTGAGTTGGCTTTCAAAAAACCTGTCATACTCCATTCACATTTCAGGGTGAATGTGTCTCTCTTGGATCCTGAGATACTGTTCCTTTCAGATTTGGGAAAGCACAGGTCTGTTTGGCGGAAGCCTTTGTTGCAATAGAGAGTTGTACTTGTTAGATTTCTTAAACATACTCCATCAGGAAGGGGTAATATTTCTGAGATAGGGAAAAACATGACGTTTCCTGCCCAGAATCTAGGATGCCATGAAATATTTACAGGAGAAAATTATACTTACAGATTTTTTCCTCCAAATACCTGTGTATTCTTAACAGAGTGCCCTAATGAGTTTATACTTTAATTCCTTTAGCCAAGAAAAGGAACCACGAGCCCAACAGCTATGAGCATATTATAAAAACTTCAGCATTTGATGCCCTTTTCTTTCTTTTTTTTTTTTAAGATTTTATTTATTTATTCATGAGAGACACACAGAAAGAGAGAGAGACAGAGACACAGGCAGAGGGAGAAGCAGGCTCCATGGAGGGAGCCCAATTTGGGACTCTATCCTGGGTCTCCAGGATCAAGCCCTGGGCTGAAGGCAGTACTAAACCACTGAGCCACCCCAGGGATCCCTGATGCCGTTTTCTTCTTCAGTCTTGGATGCTTAGATTCTATTGAGAAAGGAACATATGGAAAAGGAATCACTTTGATGCAGTGAAATTGTTACCAGCTCCTAAATGAGTCAAGGTTGGTCATTCCCATTCTGCTCTGTTTATCCAAGACCACCTGTCCTGTGGGAAGTCATTAGGGTGATTTCGAAGTACCCTTCCTGGGTCCTCAAAGATAGCCCCATGGTTGTAAGAGCACAAAGCTGTTCTTTAATAAGTCCAATAAATAATTTTCTACCAGCATATCACAGTAGTCAGACTGCTGCCTGTCCTCTGGCAGAAATTCATGCTTCCACACTTCGGGGGACTGCAGAAAATATCCCAGGACCTCATCTCTAAGCAGAATCACATCAGGAATGGAAATCACCACTGTTTCCCTAACATATTTTGCTTTCAAAAAAGGAAATGAAAAATCATTTTGCTGTCACCTGTGTTGATTGTGTTGAAGAAAAAAGGGTGTCTTTCTAGTATATCAGTTGCATGTTCAAGTACTAGACATAATTGGAAGAGGAGACCTTCTGAACCCAGAGCACTGACTCTGATGTGGGTACAGAAATAGGTTGTTGAAATGGTTGTAGAAACATCAACATGCACTTGGATAAGGAGCAAGACAAGGCTGTGGGGGTAACAGAACTGATAAACTCCTATTGAGCGCCCACTGGTGGCCATGTGTGTTGGACACCCAGTAATTCAGATGAACCCAGTCATTAGAACTTGTAAGCCACTGGGGAAGACATCTTCCATTCAGGTGGCAGTAGCTTTCTAACATGCCATGTTGAAAAGTATCCAGAAGTTCAGCTGGAAGATATTGTGATCAATTATGATATCTGTCAAGGGGCTGGACAGGAGACTATCACAAGTACCCTAGATTAGCCTGTCCTCAGTTACCGGGGATGGTACCGTCATAGACACAGAAGCTGAGGGCTGGGGAAGCTGGGAGACTTGCCACACAGTTGGTGTGAAGCCAAGAGCAAAACGTTAGCACTCTGCCTCCTTCACCTCCTTTTACTGTAGAAGAAAATTAGACTGCTGAAGTGATGTCGCATTATAGATAAACCCCTCGGCGTAGTCAGTTGAAATAATGAACCGCACTACATAATTGGTAGTGGTCAGATGAGGAGACTACAATTCCAGTTTGGCTTTGCAGATTGCAGATCACTCAAGGGAGCTCAGGTGTCAATGTCCAGGGCCCCAGAAGAAAGGGGTTCCTTCTGAACCAGCTTTATCCTAAAGAGACTTAGCAAGGTACTGTGGCTCCTGCAATCTTTTTAGGTAAGTAAATAACTCCATTATCTTGTTGTCACAGTGTCTATCTAGAACCATGTCCTAGATGAACACTGATTGTCGTAATCTCAGTCCAGACAAGAAGAGGTAGGGAGCATTCAGTGTTAGTGGGATAGTATTCAGTGTCGAGTGGGAGCCTGCTTCTCTGGATGGATGAAAATGGTTCTAGGAGTCCAGAGACCTGGCTCCTGGAATTAAAAGACATATGGTTTTGGTTTTTGTTGAAAAAAAGCAACGTCTAAATGTTGAGCAACTACCATTTCACGGTGCCTTTTGTAGGTACTGGAGATACAAAAACAAGGATGACATAGGGACATGGTATTTGTCCTTAAGGAGCAAACAGTCTAGGGGGGACCTAGGTAAAGTATTACAGGAGAATATGACACACAGGCAGAAGTCAGAGAACAGCAGTTAGCTTTGAAGGGATTTGGGAAGACATTCTCAAGTATTTGAACTGAGTTTTGAAGGATGACCACATCCTAATGTCATGTCAGGTAAAGAAGGGAGGGAAGGACAACAGGCTCAAAGACCCTTATTTATGACAATTCATGGCATGTTTGGTGTGATTTCAGTATGGGAGGCATAGAGAGGAATTTAGATGCACAGATTTTGTATCATTGTGCTCCTCAGTTTATGGCACACTCTATGTAAGAGGAGTCTTATTTTTTTTTTCCACAGGCACCCACCCCGTTCTGTATTTTTTAAAATTTTTTTTTTAATTTTTATTTATTTATGATAGTCACACAGAAAGAGAGAGAGAGAGGCAGAGACACAGGCAGAGGGAGAAGCAGGCTCCATGCACCGGGAGCCCGATGTGGGATTCGATCCCGGGTCTCCAGGATCGCGCCCTGGGCCAAAGGCAGGCGCTAAACCGCTGCGCCACCCAGGGATCCCTCGTTCTGTATTTTTAAGTATAAGCATATCCTTGATGGGAAGCACAGTTTTACTTTGTCATGATCTGTTTTTCGCTTACATGCATGGTGCTGTGCTATAGATGTCAGTCCAGCTTAGATACTTGGTGAGGACTGGCTAGGGATGAGGCTAGAAAGGCTGGTTGGGACCAGATTATGAAGGAACCCACCCCTTGGGAAGAAATCTGCATATTTATTTTGGAACAGTACAAGTGTCCCCTTGAAGGTCATGCAGTAGTGAAGGAAACTGCCTGCCCCAGGGCACTCATCAGGGTCCAGGGCTGAGGGATGAAGGTGCCAGACTATGTAGGTTTTTTTTTTTTTTAAGATTTTATTTATTTATTTATTTATTTGAGGGAGCAAGAGAGAGAATGGGTGGGGGGAGCAGAGGGAGAGGCAGAAGCAGACCTCCAGCTGAGCAGGGAGCCCGGTGTTGGGGCTCGATCACAGGACTCTGGGGTCATGACCTGAGCCAAAGGCAGACTGAGCCAGCCAGGTTTTGAGTTCCAGTTCCACTAAATGCCTAGCTGTAGGCAAGCTCCTTTACATCTCTGAGTTTCAGCTTCCTCCTCTATAAAACAGAGATAATAATAGTGCCTGCTGCATGTGATAGTTTTGAGGATTACAAGAAGTTAATACGTGTAAAGTGTGTAGAAGAGCGCCTGGAAAATAGTAAGCACTCATATGTTAATTTTTATCATCATTCTCTTGATTGGCTCGGTTTTCGATTCTGACTTTGCGGGAAATGTTCTAATTATATTCTTTCTGTTGCTTTTGGCCAAACTGAACATAGATCTTTAACTTAAGGTTATAGTTTAGCAGAGACGGGGAGCGGGCTAGGGTGGGGAGGGGACCAGTAATGTGGAAAGGAATGGAAAAGCTCTGTACTTAGCATTTAGAGACCTACACTCAGGTTTTTGCCCTGTAAATTATTCTCAGGATAAACTTGCACTTGTAACGTGAGCCTTCATTTATACATCTGGAAGGAAAATACCTACATCGCACGTTTGTGACATAGATGAAATGAAATAGTGAAAATGCTCCAGGATACCATAGGCATCTAATACTGTTAACAACCTGAATTATTCATTGACTGAGTGTTATGCATGTACTTTGGGTTAAAATAAATTCCTCTCCCAGGTTCTCTCTCTGCAGGTGGTTTTCCTCTTCACGGTGTAGTGAGGCATGGGTAGATGGTTCTCTGTTAGCGGGACTCTCAGGGAAGGCCTGATTTAGCAGACAGTCCTGTCTTTTTAAGCTGTGGGTCCGCAGAACCAGGGCTTTTTCTGAGGTCACCTGTGTCTCATCCTCATAAGGATGTTCTCCAGGCTTCCGCCAGGCAGGTGTGGCTCTTTGGTTGGATTTCTCTGAGGCCCACCAATGACCAGTCTGGCGTTTTAGAAAATTGGAATATAGAGGATATTACCTTTGAATGGTATTCAGAGTGGGTGATCCGTAAATACTTGTGACTTGTTGCCAAGTCGTGTTCTCAGAGCTTGTACGGTGAGTCTTCCCTCTGCAGAGCAGGACACTTGCTCCAAGGGCAGGTGCTGATGCTCCCGTATTTCTGTCCCTGCCATGCCTAGCACAGAGCCTCGAGGGAGGTAGGTGCAGACTGAGTGATCATGGCCAGAAGAGGTAAGGACTTGAAGGGACACAGAGAGAAGATGCCAGCTGCTTCCCCTTTCCCACACAGCTCCCCTCCCCTGTCCTCCTCTTCCCTCTCTCATTCCAGCTCCTCCCTCCCCATAACCAGTGTGGTGACTCGCTTCCTAGTCTGAATTCCCCTCTTTAGGAGATAGTACAGTATTTCTTTCGTGTCCTCTCCTCTCAGAAATGAAAGGAGACTTTTCTTCGTTTATAAAGAAACGGCCCTGGCCACCTCTGGAAAAACTAGTGGTTAATCAGTGACTTTGAATGTAAATACATATGCTTAATACAGAATTACATTGTAAAATTCCCAGGCTGATTTATGGCCTCCGTCCGCCTTCATTAACGTCGATTCTGGGGGAATAGTAAATGGGAATGGCCTTCACAATTGAGGCTGAACAATGGACGCTCTGGGTGTTGTCCACTTTGTAACATGATTTACATGGAAGCAAACCCTTCCTTTCCCAGGGTCACCCCTTTTTCATCTGGAGTGTAGGACGGGTTATATATAATCCAGAGATAGGAACATTTGCTGTCAAATACTTGTGCTGATTTAGAGCTGGGCCACGAAATGGTCACTATTAATAAAGAAGGAGAAAAAAACCTAAGCTGAGGCTTTGCAGGGATTCCAGGTTCTTGCTATGTGTCATCGCTTGTCCAGTCTCTGGCGTTTTTACGAAGTGGCCATAATGAAAGTCAGATTAAATGCACAGGATATATACATTTAATCAACAGCCCTTGGAGTCTGTGGTGCTGGAAGAGTTATAAGAGCCCCGTGAATGCAAATTTATTGCAAAAGAATCCAAGGGGTGGGGGAATGAATGTCTGCTGAATGGTACTACCTGACACGGGACACCAAAAAACCTTCCAGTGTGAGTGATTTAAGTGTAAGGTTTGGCTTGTAAAGCTGCCAGCTGCTTGGTTTCAAAACTTGAAACATTTCCAAAACATTGGATGAGGCACTTTATATGTGCACTAGAGTAAATACTCTGGTTTTACTGCCAATTTAAATGTGCTCAGTTTACAGTAATGAGCTTGTATAGGCATTACCTTGTTTATAGAAAGTGGAACAGGAAGAAATGAACATTAACCATTACCAGTAGCAATTCCCATTGCCTTCTACCACAACACTGACGGCAAGTATAGTTCCTTCTAATTTGGGAACATGTCACAACTGACATTGGTGCGTACTTGGCTTTAAGGCCATGTTGCTTCAACAGAGTAACAAATGCTGTAATTCAACGTGACTCTGATAAAGCTGCTCAGACCAGTTGGCTGTTTCTTACTATTTTTCCTAAAACAGATGTCAAGAGCATTCTCAGATATGGGAATCGTGGGGCCGTAGAGTAGGTAGGACTGATTATACATAATTGAGTTTGTTTTAGCCAAATCTGTTCTCTACGAGTGAATCAGTCATGGGAATGATTTATTTTCTCTTTAAAAAATTACTTGAGTGTGTTTTGATGCACTCCATGGAAGCAGTGGCCTTTGTCTTTTGGGATAACTGGCACCAGAACCCCTCTGGCCCTCCTGTACTTTTGAGATCCTATACTGGAGACAGGCAGACATATATAGCCTGAAAGACATAATTTGCTCAGCCTAGAAAAGAAAGAAAATCTAGAAATCTAAGGAGATACTAGCAAGCACAATGCCTAGAAGAGAGTAGGTGCTTCATAAAAACTGTGGAAGGAGATAAGGGAACAACGGATGGGAGGATGTTAATAGGAAGAGAGCATGGAAATTCGTATCTTAAGAGACTTAACGTCATGAGTTCTGCTGTGTTTAGACTAGACTTTTTATAACAAAATTGTCCCTACTGATTGCCTGGGACTCCCTGTCTTTATTTCTGCATTTGTTTACATGGCTTCTGAGAACCTTTTGGCCCAAGTACATGTACTTAGGATAGCAGGATTATGCTACCCAAGAATACCACACTTCCCCCACAGTGTAATCCCTTCTCCATTGTGTGGGCTACCAACAAAATGCAGATGTTGACCAAAACCACGAACATGATACATGTCTGCCAAGAGCAAGATTCCGATGACACAAGTCTACGGCTATCACATTGTTCTTCTACTATGAGCTGTGTATGTTTTCTGGCCAGTCTGGCTTTAATGCTTTTTCTGATTGTATTTGCAGGGCAAAAAAGGAAAGAAAGCTAGTTACCCAGTATTGAATAGTTCAGAATGCTCTCAGACCCTCTCCTTTTCCCTCTTACCCCCCGCCCCCCTGCCCCATTTCTGTTCCTCTTTGGTCAGTAGGAAATCCATAAGGCTTATTTTTCTCAGTCTCTTCTCTTTTAACAACTGTATTTAACAAATATATTTGTTTTCTAACACTATTTTTTCAGTGTTTAGTTTTCTTATCTTCTCTAAGTCTCTTCCTATTTTCTCTGCCATATTTTTCACTCCTTTTAATTGCAGCTTATTCTAAATATATCAATTTATAACATTTAAAAGAATCCCTCCCTTCTTTCTGTGACTGTGACTAGTTTGATGAGTCTGACCTCTGTACTCTATGGGTTTTAGTGGTTTGGGGGCCCTGCTTGCCCAAAGGCACCCTGCTTCCTCTGAAGACAGTGCTGCAGCAGAGGCTGGGGCCAGGATTCCAGGGCTGCTCAACCACCAGAGCTGCTTGGTAGGGTTCGGTGACTGCTGGAGGGAAGGAGAGCAGCTAAACTTCCATTTCTTCCTTCTCTGTCACCCTCCTTAAACCAGGGTATCGGATCATCTTCAAAGAGGAACTGAAGTCAGGGAGGAGGGGCTGATCTGGCCAGCTGAATCATTTTATTAGGGATAGAGTTTCTTTCTTCTGCTTTATCCCTGGGTCATACTCCCTCATTATTTCTTGTTTTCCTGAAGTGTTCTGCTAACATGTCAGCCCACACTGATGTCTCTCTTCTCTCAGGCAGACTCCTTCAGTGGTTATCTCTATCATTCATCTTGACACTAAATCATAGAATACCTTACAGTATTTAACTTTTCTGAAAGTAATCTTGTCTTTGAAACATAATAAGCTCAGGACAGCAGCGAGTAGAGTATGTGTCTTCTATGGGTCTTCAGTAATACCTGCAAACAACTCAGTGTTTAGAATTGGCTTTTTGGTTTTTGTAAAGATTTAATTTTAGGGAATCTGCACAACCATTCTGCAGCTTGAACACACAATCTCGAGATCAGGAGTTGCATGCTCCATTGACTGATCCGGCCAGGCACCGCATAGTAGGCTTTTAATAAATATTTGTCCATTTTTTCTGTGAACCCAGATTTCTGCTCAACTGTTCCTTTCTTTCTTAGTTCCAACTCATGCTTTTTTTTTTTTTTTTTCTATCGAAACCTGTTTCTACAGAGGAGGTTTGGGAGGGTGAGAGTTTTGCAGGTCCCTCAGTTTTGTGAAGTGGTTACATGGCACCTAGGAGTCATAACTCTTCTTTAGACTTGTTTTTTTATTATTATTTTTAAAATTCACATAATTTAAAGGGTTAATAGTTGCTCCCCAGTATTTCCTCTTCTGGCATTAAAGTAAACTATATGTTCTAAATAGAAGGGACTTTCTTTAGCGTTCACAGAGATCTAGTTCACAGTAAACTAGATCTTGCATGAACTAATGTGTGTGAATAAATATATGCATTTAAATTTCAATTTCCAATGATTTATTAGTAATATATTGATCTTGAATCTTGAGATTTTGCTAAATTATACCTTTGGTTTTGTGTTTTGTTTTTTGTTTTTGTATATTTCTTAGGAATTTCTACACAGTCATGTCTGAAAAGCAAGACAATATTACATTTTCAACCTTTTTTGCCTTTCATTTCTTTTTCTTGCTTTATTACATGGTATAACATGAAATATTACAATATGAAACCAAAACAACTATCCATGCATACTTTAATTTTAATGCATTGATTAATTGAAAGAACATTGATCTTAAAATGATTTGGGGACAGAAAGAAAATGGAAAAGCTGGCTTTTCCATAAAATCATGCTAATATCAGCTTTAAGAATAGTAAAGTAAACCTCCATCAAACAGCAGCAGAATATGCATTCTTCTCAAGTTCACATGGAGCATTCACTAAGATAGACCACATTCTGGACTAGAACACACACTTTAACAAATTTAAAAGAGTAGGAATAATATTAAAAAAACACTCTCAGATCACAATAGAATTAAGCCATAAATTAGTAACAGAAAGATAGCTAGAAAATTCTGAAATATTTGGAGATTAAATAGCACATCTATCAAAGAGTAAGTCTTGAGAGAAATTAAAAACACTTTGAATGAAATGAAAATAAAACTGTTCAAAATTTGTGGAATGCAGTGAAAATACTACTTAGCGGAAAATTTATAGCATTGAGTTATATATTAAAAAATAACAAATAGTCTAAGCTTCTACCTTAGGAAACTAGAAAAAGAAGAGTAATGTAAATATCAAGCAAGCAGAAGAAAAATTTTAAAAATTATGGCAGAGATCAGTGAGATTGAAAGCAGGAAAACAGTAGGGAAAATCAATGAAACCATGGGCTGGTTGTTTGAAAAGGTCAATAAAATTGATAAATATCCAGCCTGTCTAACAAAGAGAAAAAGAGGGATGACATAAATTACTAGTAACAGAAATGAAAGAGGGATCATCATGGACATTAAAAGGATAATAAAGGAATACTGTGAACAGCTTCATGCCCACAGATTTGATAACTAATGGGCCAATTTCCTGAGAGACACATTCTACCAAAACTCACATGAGGAGAAATAGATAACTTGAATAGCCCTATATTTATTAAAGAAATTGAGTTTATAGCTGGAAAACCTTCTCCCAAAGAAAACTCCAAGACTAGATACCTTAACTGGTGAATTCTATCAAATATTTGAGGACAAAATAATACTACTTCTACACAGATCCCTCCAGAAAAATGAAGAGAATACTTTCCATATTACTCTTTGAAATCAGCATTATTCAGATACCAATTCTAAAGACATTTTAAAAATACAGAAATTCTTAAAATCTCAATACCTGTTTAAGTTGGCACCCACTCCTGAGATATTCATCACTTGTTGCCTGCCCCTCCACAGTTCTTTTGAAAAGAAAGTATTCTGACCCAGGACTTGGCCCTTTAATATAAGCCTCAAACTAAACTGCATGATCTTCTTCTTACTGGTTTCATATATTTGGACCTAAGAGCAGTCATTTAATTTACAACTGGAGGTGCTTGAAAAAAATGTGCTGGAACCAATCAGATGCTCTTCTCAGGAGGTTGACCTAAGAGACACACACAAAAGGAATAAATAGTTGAGGATGAGAGCTGAGAATGGAAACTCATATTTGCTAACCATAGATGGGCCCATATAAATTTAAGAAATTGAATTACGGGATCCCTGGGTGGCTCAGCAGTTTAGCACCACCTTTGGCCCAGGGTGTGATCCTGGAGACCCTGGAACAAGTCCCACGTCAGGCTCCCTGGATGGAGCCTGCTTCTCCCTCTGCCTGTGTCTCTGCTTCTCTCTCTCTCTCTCTGTGTGTCTCTCATGAATAAATAAATACAATCTTTTTTTAAAAAGAAAGAAATTGAATTAATAATGAATAATATTCCAAAAAAAGGAGCACTGGTCCAGATGGTTTCAGTGGTGACTTCTACCAAACATACCAATTATCTGCAATTTTTGCCAGAAAACAAAAGCAAAAGGAACACTTTATAACTCATTTTATATGGCCAGCATTACTCTGATACTACTACCAGATAGACATTTATAGGAAGATAAAACTACAGACCAATACCTCTTACTAACATACATGTAAAAACTCTAAAGAATATTGGCACATAAAATCCAACAATATTTTATACACCACAACTAAGTGGATCTATTCCAGGTATACAAGACTGGTTCAAAATTCAAAAATTGTTTATTACAATCTGTCAGTCACATCAACAGGCTACTGAAAAAAATCACATGATAGTATATATACATCTAGAATTAGCATATGACAAAATCTAACATCCATTCATGGCAAAAAAAAAAAAAAGAAAAGAAAACTCTTAAAATAAAAACAAAGGGGAATTTCCTCAACTCAGTAATTAACATCTACATAAAACCTATAGCCAACATCATGCCTAATGATGAGAAATTAGATGCTTTCTGTCTATGAGAACAAAAAACTGCATTTTGTGACTCTTGCTTAGCATTGTGCTGGAAGTCCTAACACAGACCAGAAAAGGAAATAAACTGAGAAGGAAGAAATAAAACTGTCTTTGTTCATAGATGACATGATTGTCTAGGTAGAAAATCCCTAAGAATTCACTAAAAACAAAACAAAAAACTCAGAAAAAAAACCCTTCTGGAACTAATAAATGATTGCAGGATATGAGGTTAATGTACAAAAGTCATTTGCTTTTCTGTATATCAGCAATGAACAATTGGAATTTGAAATAAAATACACAATACCATTTACATTACCACAAAAAGAGAAATATTTACGTATAAGTCTAACAAAACATGTATAAGATCTGTATGAGTAAAATTGATGAAATTAATCAAAAGAGAGCTAGATAAGTGGAGAGATAGTCCATGGTTTGGAAGACTCAATATTTTTTAAGATGTTAGTTCTTTCCAATTTGATTTGTAGATTCAGGCAATCCCAATCAAAATCCTGCTAAGTTATTTTGTAGACATAAACAAACTAATTCTAAGGTTTATATGGAAAAGCAAGAGACTCAACAATATTGAAGGAGTAGAAAAAAGTTGTAGGACCTGCAATACTCAACCTCAGGACTTACTGTGAAGCTATAATAATCAAGACCGCGCTGTTGGCAAAAGAATAGACCGATTAATAGAGAGCCCAAAAATAAGTGCACACAAATATAGTTAGTTGATCTTTGACAAAGGAACAAAGGCAATAATGGACAAAGAATAGCCTTTTTGACAAGGGTACTGGAAAAACTAGACATTTACATGCAGACACTGAATTTAGATACTGACTTTACACCTTTCATAAAAATTAACTCAAAATTGGTATAGTAAATGTAAAATGTAAAACTATAAACCCCTGAAAGATAACATAAGAGACTGTATAGATGATCTTGAGTTTGGCAATAAGTTTTTAGATACAACACCAAAAGCATGATCCATGAAAGGAAAAATTGATATATTGGATTTTCCTAAAAATGAAGAGCTTTTTTATCTGCTAAGACACTGTGAAATAGAAGAAAAGACAAGCCACAAACTGAGAGAAAATATTTGTAAAACACATATCTGATGAAGAACTTGTATCCAAAATATACAAACAATTCTTAAAATTCAACACTAAGAAAACAACTCAATTAAACAGTGGGCAAAAGATCTAAGACACCTCACCAAAGAAGATATATAGACAGCAAATAAGCATATGAAACCATTTTTAGCATCATATGTCATTAGGGAATTTCAAACTAAAACAACAAGATGCCACTACACTCATGTTAGAATGGCTAAAGTCCAAAAACTGAAAATACCAAATGTTGATGAGAATGTGAAGCAACAAGAGCTCTCTCATTCATTGTAGTGGGAATGCAAAATGACACTCACTTTTGGAAAACAGTCTGGTAGTTTCTTACAGATCTAAGAATAGTCTTACTATCTAATCTAGTTATCCTGCTCCTAGGCATTTACTTACATCAGTTGAAAATTTATGTTTGCACAAAAACTTGCACGTAATAGCAATTTTATCCATAATTTCCCCCATTTTGGAAACAATAAAATATCTTTTAGAAGGTGAATAGATAAACTGTGGAACATCCATACAAAAGAATATTATTCAGCCTTAAAAAAAATCCAACAAGCCATGAAAAAATATGAAGTAAAATTAAATGCATATTGCTAAGTGAAAAAAGCCAACTTGAAGAGGCTACCAGCTATGTAATTCCAATTATATGTCATTGTGGAAAAGGTAAATTGATGGAGACAGTAAAAAAAAAAAAAGATGAGTGTTTATGAGGGGTTTATAGGAAGGGGATGAGATGAATTCGTGGAGCACAGTATTTTTATGGCAGCGAAGAAACTACCTGTATTACACTTTAATGATGGATACATGATATTATGCATTTTTCAAAACCCATAGAAGTATACAATTCAAAGAGTAAAGCCTAATGTAAATTATAGACTTTAGTTAATAATGTATCAGTACTAGTCCATAAATTGGGACAAATGTACCACTCTATGCAAGATATTAAAAAGAGAAGAACCTGAGGAGGGGAATATGGCATATGGAACATCTCTATAACTATCTGCTCAGTTTTCTACAAACTCAAAACTGTTCTAAAAATTAAAGTATCAGTTTTGAAAACCAAGACAGCATGACCAAGCAGATTTGAAAAAAAGCACAGCAAAACTCTTAGAAATAAAAATATAAACATTAAAATGAGCAGATTAGACCCAGGTAAAGAGAATTGGATAACAGGACTGAAGAAATAGCTCAACTGCAACACAAAGGAAAAAGGAGATGAATGGAAATAATTAAGCATTCTTCAGTAGAAGATTGAGGAGGGAATAAATTCAGCTACACACATACATGCACATGTATAACCTGCACAGTCACCTATATACGTAAACCTACACATTGAGATACAAATAAACCATTAAAAATGTCTATAGCATATTGTTAAATTTTCAAAAACAAGTTATAAAGCTCATGTAGATGGGATATCTTGTTTTATAAAATTATGTGTGTATGTATGTATTGGGCCTAGAGATATGAATATATGACCTTTGGTTATCTGTGGGTGATGAAATTTGAGGTGAAATTTTAATTTCTTCTCTGTTTTTTTTTGTATGGTTTAAATTATTTAGAAGAATATATCCCACATTTACAAAAACAATAAAGCTATTTTTACATAAAATATTTTTAAAGAGGGGGAAAATATGAGTAGTTACTGGACATTGAGTGTAGATTACAATGGTGTAACTCTTGAAGTTCCAGAAGGAGTCGGTACAGAGAATGGTGTTCAAGGAAATGATGATAATGATGAAGAATACACCAGAATTTATGAGACAATTTCAGACACTATAAACACAATGCTTTACTGTTGAGATAAAGAAATTGATACTTGGACATACCGTGATGAAACTTAACACCAAGTCAAAGACAAGATCTGAAAAGCAACCAGACAGAAAAGGCTAATCATAAACAGAAAGTTATAATCAGAAATTTACGGCAGACTTCTTATAAGCACCATTGCAAGATAGAAAATATAAGAATAATAGATATACCCAAAGTGTTGTGAAAAAATATTTGTCTATTTAGAATTGTCTAACCTTCTTGGGATATCTGCTGAGAATGAGGGTGCAGTAAATATGTGTTCAGAATTGAGACTTTATTCCCCAAAAATCTTGACTAAATGAAAATCTAAGCAATCGTGAGAATGAAAATCTTTAAAAATCGCAAATATAAGAAGATGTTTGCTGTATAAAATAATAATTTACAACAAATAAACCCCTGGAGGAGAGCAATTAGATTTAGTGTTCTAAAACTCAAAAAATTTTGGGAGGAATGTTAAGATATATTAACTTTAAATTTGAAGTTGTTAAATATGCATGATAAAATATCATGGATAACCAATGAAAGAATAGAAATATAGTGTACAACTTCCAAACCAATAAAATGAGGAAATTGAATTGTAAAGCCAACAACAACAATTACTTAACTAAAAAAAAAAACAGGCAAGAGGAAGTAAAATAAACCAAGACAAATTGAAAGCATACAGCCCGAATATCACACGGTATAAAACACAAAATATAAATACAATAAATACAAATGTATTAAATTTGTCAGTTAAAAGACAGAAATTTTTATATTGACTAAAATAAAATTTAGCCATACATCATTTGATGACACTCAGCAAGATAATAAAGACATAGTTGAGAGTAAAACGATGGGGAAGATCTATCAGGGAAATGTTACAGAAATACACAAAAGCTTAGGTAGCTTTACTAATATTAAACAAAATAGGTTTTAAGACACAAAGCTTTGTTAGCAATCAGGAGGACTACTTCATATTGATAAAGGGTTCTGTTTACCAGAGAATTTAATAGTTATGCACTTCTATTCGCTAACAAAATAACCTAAAATTTATAAACCTAAAAATGATGACTCTAAGGGATATGTTGACAAATGCACCACCAAAGCAAGAGATTTCATCACAGTTTTCTAATTATTGTTAGGACAAACAGATAAAATGTCAATAACAATTAATTTGTTCCATTACTGGCAGTGTTAACATCTATCACTTGATTAACGTGCCATCTGCCAAGTTTCTCCAAAAGTTCCTGTTTTCTCTTTGTAAATCAATAAGTATCTGGAGGGAAGATACTTTGAGACTACACAAACTATCCAATCTTTCATTGTGCTTTTATCCACTGATTTTGCCATCCATTGATGATTTTTGCCTCTAGCAATTACTACTGTGTTATTTGAAAAATGATTATTATCTAATTTAATCATTCTTTCACAGCTATTAGTTGGAACTCTGCTATGAAGCAGAGCTTTACCTTATCCCCCATTTAGATATTCTTTTAAAAACTTGTATCATTTTGGGCTCTTGAATGTCTTTTTCATTCTATGGGTGATAATTGATTGCTATCATTATTTTGTTGCTTAAATTATCCCTGTATTGGTCATCGGAAACCCCTTCACTTTGGCTTCTGTGGTTTTTTTTTTGGTAATGTCTCCATCAGTTTTTGAGTATGTACTTGATTTCCAGCACTACAATAGTCCAGGATCATCTTGTGTTTTCCCTGATTGATACAGCCCTCAAATAAACTATTTCTCCAATGATCCCTGGTCAGAGAAGAACACTTTAGATAGTACTCAAAACTTTTAAAATTGAGAAGTTGAAAACCTGCAAATATTGTAGGTATTTGCTAGCCTGTGTACCAACAAAGTTATCAGTACAAGTTTTTTAAATGTCGTATTATAAGGTTAGGTCTACAAAAAAGAATAACCAATAAAAATACCAAATATTTTAACCTTCAGCATACCAGGAAAAATAGTCATCACATTTACTGTCTGGGTCCAATGAACTCTTTATATTTTTAAAAATTTAAGTTATTTTATGAAAAATTTACAGAAGTAAGAATAGATAAACGAAACAAGAATTTAAACATAACAAACCAGATTTTTCTTCCATATTTTCCTAGGTCTTTGGAGGTATTGCCCTGAAATGGGCAAGAGCCTTTGAATCTGCTCATCAGTCATAATGTATGAAATAGGAAATACTCACATCATAAATATTGATTGCAGATTTTAAACACATCTCTAAAAGGTTATAGCTTATCATTACTTCTGGTTTCTTCTTGCATGTGTATTTTCTCAATGTAATAGTATTGGAAAGTTTGAGTGCTCATAATTTTGTATAAAAGAGGATGGCTATCTTTCTACTCCATTATAACAAAATGTTTCTATTTTTAGTTTTACAAACAAATTAAATTGATCAATCCAGTGAAATTTTCTATTTCTACATAATATTTGTTCTTCCGGTCACCTTTGTAAATACACCTACCTTCAGCATTCGTCCATTTATGAACCATATCAAGTAAATTTTGCCTACAAATATAAAAGTTAAAAGAATTGTCACATTTGCTTTTGGCTAAGCTAGATGGTCCAGGTTTTTGTTGCAAAATAGTAAATAATTAACTCTCCTATTGAATGAGTTAGAATATCATATTTTCTTTGTGTATTTATAAATATCTTTTTTTTTTTGCTTTTTGATTCTTGAGTTTGAGAAAATTTACTTAGTTATCCTAAAGACTTGTAGTCCAAGATTTTCCTGAGTCAACTTCACTGTCTTCAGTAGTTTCCAGTGTTTCTGTCTCTTTGCCTTCATCTTCTTCTCATCTACAATTGCAAAAGATTCGCCTTTCTTTGTAAATCTTCTCTATATCATCATGAGATGATAAATTCTGAATTCCTAGCTTTTCAGTGAAAGCTAAAAGAATATGACAAAGATGGTGTCTCCGGACTTCTTGTATGTGCTTTCAAAAGATGCTGCATTTGTTTGGATAGCACAATAAGAAAACAGAAGAATGATAAGATAGTTGTATTTATTTATTCCTTATTGGGCAGTCCCATAATTTTTTGTTTTGTTCTTTTTAGCATGGTTGGAAATAAATGATGAGTGATAATGGAAATTCCTAGGATGATGAAATAGCAAATGGTTTCAAGATACAGAGAAAGGTCACTAAGATCCTATAATGTATCTTAAATTTATAATATGACTGTGTACCTTAAAGTATCTTAAAATTATAATATGACCGTGTACCTAAAGGAAAACAGAGATTAAGTTTTATTCCCTTAAAAAGTAAGTAATTTTTCTCTTTCATCTTTGGAAGACCTCTAAGAATCTGTAAAAGTTGTGAAATATCAACTCTTACATATAATTAGAACTGCTCAGTGAAGAAATTAAAAATTAAAATTGGATTAAAAAGGTTAAGAAGTTTCAGTCAAATAGTGAATAAAGAGAATAAGGAATATTGGCAAGACCCCTCTTCCTTAAACCTGATAATAGTTTTCACTCTAGAAGTGAAACTGATCTCTTAATTTTTTTCCATTTGTTTCCTTGGAGATCATATTGTGTTTCAAAGAATATGCAGATCTGATGAGCTGGGAACTGTTAGGAAGTTTGTTAAATGGAGTAGAAAGAGAACTAGACCAGGAGTCCAAGAACTATGATCTGATTAAGGCTTGGACACTAACTAGTTGTGTTTCTTTGGGCTGAGCAGTCCTGCAAATTCTAATGTGGTAGAAGGAGCAGTTGACTGACCCAGAACCACAACAAGAATGTGCTCCGCCAGACTCTTAATCTGCCATCCTCCCAACTTTCTCATCTTTAGTAGAAATAATAAAATTCTGCCATTAGAATTGTTGTGAATATCTAATGAACTAGTAGAGACTGGAAGACCCTGGAGGGCTGGAACTGCTAGTCATCTTTGCCTGTCGTATGTCTAGAAGTATCTATTTATTAAATAAATGCATATATTACATTAAGCATGTTTATAAATTGTACATTTAAAATGTCATGCAATTACAAGGTCATTGTGTTTGTGCTTGTTATATATGAATTAAATGCTTATGCAGATTTAAGGTTTTTTTTCACTTGATCTTAAAAGCCTTCAAGGGGGCTCCTAGATGGCTCAGTTATTTGAACATCCAACTCTGATCTCAGCTCAGGTTATGATCTCAGGGTCCTGGGATTGAGCCCTGTATCAGGCTCCATGCTCAGCAGGGAGTCTGCTTGAGATCCTCTCCTTCTGCCCTCCCCCCACTCCCCCATCTTGCTCTCAATAAATAAATAAATCTTTTTTTTTTTTAAACCTTCAGGAAAAGAAATCTTCTTCAACACAGGCTCCTTGTTTTATCAAATCAAAGAAAAATAAAGCTTTGGAATAATCTAGAACTAGATATTTAAAATTGTAGATCTATCCTCATTAGCCTCATCTGTGACTATTAAAATGGCAGTCAATAACAAGTCAGTTTATCATTGTGCTTATTTTAAACTGACTGATGGCTCATAAGTTCAGAAATTTTCGTTGTCACACTATAAATTTTATAGAGTAAAATATCTTTGTATATTCTTTGAGCTTTCATAGTCTAAAAATATCTGTTTGGGTTTCCCAGTATCAATAAAAATTTTTATATTTCTTTACCCGCATTTTCTTTTTCGTCAACTCATTTCTTACAAATCTTCTAAGATATTAACTTGAATATCTTTTAAACTATTAGTCTCTTTGCTATTTTAATAGAATCTCCATTTCCTTTATAAGGAAACCAAAGGTCTTAAGAAATCCTTGAGAGACCAGTTTGAAAGACAGGCCTTTTCCCTTTGTTGAGCTGTGTAGCCTACTCAGCAAAAGGAAAGGAATCTAACTTGGATTTACACATGTAACTTGTTTAACTCACTGATTAGTTTGCTCAAAGTCATTGCTCAGTTTAGGATCTGACTCTAAATTAAGTGAATGCTTACTTATTCCAGGCTTCTTTGAGTTCCCCTGGGAAATTACTTATGCCTCTGACAAAGAAACTAGGATCTCAAGCTTGATGACTATCCATTTGTTCTATGATTTACTCCTTTTGGATAGTGGCCAGAGTTTGGACAATCAGTAAATGTATTCTCAGCCTTAGTGTATCATTTGTATGTATGTGGCACTCTGTCCTTCCATCTTTGACTCTTTCACTGGTTGGCAGGTTCACTAAAGGTAAGAAATATGTTTAATCTTCAGATGACCTTGGGGTAAAAAATATCATGGAAGAAATTCCTGAATTCCAGAAGAGGCTGGACTGCATGCTGTTGGAGGGTCTCTGGTAATGCTTCGAATTCTCTGCTTCCCTTAGATGCCAGCAAGCATGGAGAACAAATACTACTACCGTGGTACTTCCATAATACTTCACCGTTGGATGGCTTCCTCTCACCCATCTCACCAACCTTTTTCTCTTGTTTGCTCCCTCAGATTTTTATTAACAACGAGTGGCAGAATTCAGAGAGCGGGAGAGTGTTCCCTGTCTATAATCCAGCCACAGGAGAGCAGGTGTGTGAAGTTCAAGAAGCAGACAAGGTATGTCTTTCTTAGAAGAAGGTTCCCTATGAAATAACTGCCTTCAGACAGCAAAGCACTAAGCCTGTGTTCTCCCAATGCCAGCACTGACGTTCATTCATCACCTCTTCTGGGAAAGCAGGTGGTGTTTTTCCTTGATCTGGAACATTCTCCCTCTTCAGTTGTGCCTCTTCCTCTCTCACAGGCAGACATAGACAAAGCGGTGCAGGCAGCCCGCCTGGCTTTCTCTCTTGGTTCCGTGTGGAGAAGGATGGATGCTTCAGAAAGAGGCCGCCTGTTGGATAAGCTTGCAGACTTGGTGGAACGAGACAGGGCAGTTCTTGCAGTAAGTAGTCAAAAAAAAAAAAAAATCAAGGCTTGACCCTAAATTTACCATTCCAGTGAAATGTAGATTCCTCAGTTTTCCCACAAGTGTGATGTGAAGCCGACCTGGGAACGAGATGAGTACGTCATATATGTGAGAAAGGCGAGGTGCGTGGCTTGTGGGAGCAGGCGGGGAAGTGCAAGAGCAGCTCAGTGTCTCTTCTAACTGAATTTTGGAGAACAAAACCATAGCCTCCCATGGCTGGGAAGGAACTTCCTGCCTTCCTTTCCAGCCTTACTCTACCCTCGTCAGACAAAACCCAACAAAAACAGTTAAGTGGCAGGAGAGTCACCACGAAGCTTGCAGAAAGCCAATCCCAGATGATTCATTTGAGAATCAAATAGGACTGGTCTTTTTTGTTTTTGTTTTTGTTTTTGTTTTACCCCCCCGAGAGTTAACCTCTCCTGACTAAAGGAGAATCCTTCAGAAGCAGAAGGCCTCTCAGACACTTCTGCTCCCTTTGTTCTTCTGCCACTTTCTAGAACCAATAAAAAGGAGAGAGAGGAGGGGGACGGCAACTTTCTTTCCCTAAATCATGTTCTCACCGAAGGAAGTCCTCTCTCCCAGTGGTTCGTGTGTGTGTTTTTGCTATTTTTTTAAATTTTTTTTTATTTTTTGTGGGTTTTTTTGTTTGTTTCCTATTTTTTTTTTTTTAAATAAAAGTCAATTTCTTAGAGAATACACACGGCCTGGAAGCTGGAACCGTTTGGGAATGCCTGTGTTGTATGCCAGGGACCTCCACCCCCATAAGCCACAGTTGGTTAGTTACTATTTAGGAATGATCCTTGTGCCCTCCACGTGGGAAATCAGGGCACCATTGGGCTTGCTTTGGGAGAGGGAAGTCTGAGTGTCTTTCCTCACTGTCCCCTCTAGTATGGCTCTTCCCTCCCACTGTCCCCGTCAAGGGTCTGCTCATAGGATGGGAACAAAAATGAATCCTTTACAGAGATGACTTAGAACTGTGACTGTATACAACATTTATTTTTCTATAAAAACACTTTCTAATCTGGTACATCAAGGAAAACTGTTCTAATGAGGTGTTCTCTGCACTGTGTGAAAAAGGTGTTCCATGCTAAAGTAGCTTCTTCTCAGATATTCGCAAGACACTGAGCCTCTGAAAAGCCCTGCTCACTGTTTCTCAAACTTCCTTAAGCCTCAGCACTGCACTATTTTGCAGTTCATCTGTCAGTATTGTGCAAAACTGAATTCTTTGGAACCCTTGAGGGGAATGCTGGTCTGCATGCTTATTATCTTTCCACTGGATTATGATTTCTTTGTGATGAAAACTGTATTTTACTTCTTTTGTGACCTCAGCACAGTTCCTGGCACATAAGTGGTCGGGGGGAGCACATTGATGGTCTGTGTCTATTTACTTGAGTGCAATCTATATAATATTTACAACATTCCATTAACAGTGTGTACTAGATAATGATATAGTTCATTTCTGCAGTTATATTTTCGTATCATAAAATTCAGATGCCATCCTTTTTCTGACATATGTCTCACTGGGATCAATTCCCTTTTGCCATTACATTAAATGAGATTTCTCCTTTTAAACATTTCCCAAGCTGTGGAAGGACTGTGTTTTAATAAGAGGTAGCCTCTAGAATATAGGGGAGTTTCTGGCCAGAGAGTGGGGTTAATACCTCATCCAAGTAAACGTAATTAATTGAAAATAAACACAGGTGAATTTGGCTGATGTCAACAGTTTATTGGGACCATATAGGTGGCCCAGATTTTGGTTATTGACTCGACTTTGGCCAGTGCTCTGTAGAACTTGGTTGTGTGCTGGCTGCATGGAATAATAAATTTCCTAAAAAGTACTGGGAAATAATTTGATTCCCTTTAATAAAAGGTGAGCCAATATACAGTGATAAGCAATGTGATCTTTTAAAATGAGTCCCATCTTCTACATATAGTAAGTGGGTAAATTGCACTGTAAGTAATTGTATTTTTATATCATTGGATGGAGAATGTTTCCATTTTAATTTTGTCAGCACTGAAGTCATTCTCGTGCCAGTATGTTATAAAATGTGCTTACAGAGAAGGACATGAGATTATAAACATATGTTATTGCTTATTTAATTTGTTAAACTTGTAACACCTTTAATATTTCTCAAGTTGAAATACTCTTCTCATTTCAGTGTGTTCATTTGGATCTTTTTTGTTGTTGCTACAGATTTAAGCAGTTTAGGAATATGTCATTCAAATAGTAACATTTATAATCTAGAACTGCTCGATATGTCTATTTTTATTAAATGGACCAGATACTTCACTATTAATGGGTAATGGTTGTTAACATAAATATTTACCAAAAACCTAGCCCTAAAGTTGTTAAAGTGTGAGCTTCCCTAGAGGAGATCTTGTTTATTTGATGGTAATAAATAAACTCGCTGTGCACTGTGGATATTCCATTTCTCAGCAGGGGTCTTGGCAGCGATGAAGAACGTTTTATATTCTCATCAGTTGCATAAAAGCCCAAGTCCCTGCTCCTCTTTATGGATTCAGATTACTGGTGTAGACTCCAGAAAAATCCCCACGCATTCTGATCATTAATATGACAGAAGCTGGTTTGACAAGCAGAACATTTCTTTATCATCAGTTGAAGAAATGTTGCATTTATGTATGATTTGGATAGTGGTTCCTGGAGACACGCAGGCATAAGAACATGCTGATATGTATTCATTGTGGTTTTTATTGGAAGCTAAACTAAACTGGCAGTACTAAAAACCTGTTTATTTGGGAAATCAGAGTTGACCAGGTATGCATCATTATTCACATTCATTCATACTCTCTCTCTTCATTTTTGCCTTCTGCTCCAGAAATTATGTAGTAGATCACTGGAAAGTTCTCTCCATTTCTTTTCCTACAGACCATGGAATCCCTAAATGGCGGCAAACCGTTCCTGCAAGCTTTTTACGTGGATTTGCAGGGGGTCATCAAAACCCTTCGATATTATGCTGGCTGGGCTGATAAAATTCATGGGATGACCATTCCTGTAGGTACGTGACATCTCAGTACACTGAAAGGGTAACCTGAGGCTCCACCAGAAACACGCTTTCACCATCAAACACAAACAACAGGCACAGATCGCAGAGAGGAGCACACTCACGGCAGCTTGAACTGAAGATCTGAACAGACCATGTCTCTAACTCTGACAGCATCTTTAATTCTGTACATGGACAGTCCACACCTAAGTGCAGGGGAAGCCACTTCCGTCAGCACAGCAGTCAGCTAAGGCCCAGGTGGAGTTGTCAGCTGCTGAATGCTCAGCACTCTGCTTTGTGAGGTGCTGGGCGTGTGGAGAGGTGTCGGATGTGGGGAAATCAGGGCAGATTCCAAGAACATTAAGACTTGGTCCTTTGCCTCCTGAAACATGAGATCTACTTGTTTGGAAGAAAGTACTCTAAAATGTTAACAGTTGTCTCTTAGTGGTGAGATTGTGGATGATTTATGTCTCTTTTTCATACTTCTCTGTATTTTCTATAATGAGCATGAATCACTATCACAGTCGGTAAAAACAACAACCATCCTTTCTTTTAAGATCCAAGTTAGGAGATAGAACCAACAACACAAATGCAGATCTCTGTGGGAGAGTGACAATCAGGTGCTGAGCCATGTGGCTTGGCCCGTCAGTGCCATAGTCCTATAAAGGGGAGGGAAAGTGTCCAAACCAGGTTTGCTGGTGGACAGGTCCTAATCTGTGCATCACATGCTAACCATAGCTAACACCTGATTGAGGGCTTTCACAGCAACCCCAAAGGGCAGGCAGCATTATTAGCATCCTCACTGACAAAGGGAGAAACTGAGGCCTAGTGAAGTTAAGTTGTGTTCCAAATTCGCCAGCAAGTAACTTGTAGAGCCGAAATCCTGACATTAGAGTCCGGTGAATCACTTCAGTAGCTGATCCATTTTAGATCCTGGGAAGAAGAAAGAACACAAGAGGAAATGAGCAACTGAAGGAGATACGAAGGTGAACAGACATAAGGAAAGGAAATAATGTTCATTGAGTGGCTCCTGGTGGCTGCTAAGTGCTGCACCAGGTACTCTTACCTATGTTCTCCGGAAAACAGCCTGCTTTCTGTGGGTATGCTAGGAGGAGTAGAAAGTAGGGCTGGGCACTTTGGGGTGCCTCATGAGGAACTTCCTAGGCCAAGTGTTGGTTTATCGGGAAAGGGAGTGGCTGGCTGGTAGTGCAGATGCCTTGGAGCGGTGCTACTCAAACTTTGATGCATGTATGTATTGCCTGGGGGCAGTTTCTGATGGAATAGGTCTGATGGGGGCTGAGATTCTGCATTCCTAAGCAGCTGCCAGATGATGCCTCTGCAGGTGGTTCTCTGCCTTGAGCAGTGAGTAAAGGATAGAGACCAGCACCAGCCAAGTGGCTGTTGTGGTGCTTCATTCAGGGATGGGGCAGGAAGTCACAGTGAGAGTGGAGAAGGCACAGAGGTGAGACTTGAAAGGTCTGGACCTCCACAGGGGCACCTGGTTAGCTCAGTGGTTGAGCGTCTGCCTTTAGCTCAGGTCGTGATCCCGGGGTCCTGGGATTGAGTCCCGCATCAGGCTCCCCTCTTCCTCTGCCTGTGTCTCTGCCTCTCTCTCTCTGTGGCTCTCATGACTAAATAAATAAAATCATAAATAAATAAATAAATAAATAAGCCTGATGAATGATGGCCGCATGTAGAATGTTAGTCTTTAGAAAATGGGTTTGCAGTTATAGGCACTCTTCCTTGTCGTCCAGAGGTTTTACTTGTTCAGCAGACTCAGGATGGAGAGGATTGCTCCTAGGAAACATCAGACTCTTTGTGCAGTCCTGCCTCTGAGGATATTCCAGAATACCTGTTCTCTAGCAATACCAGCAGGACTTATGAATGGCCTAGGTGGAGCAAGGTTATTATGTGGTATGAGCAAACCTATTGGAGGACTTGAGAATTAAAAGCTTTGTTAAAAACAGAACATGTGTCAGCCTTCTTAAGTTGGCATTTCCTATTTCAGTGTAGAAAGGTAAATTAACAAGACCAAGGCCCTGGGTCCCCTCCACCACCACCACCACCACCACCAGCACCATTTCACTATTAAATACATAATGGGCATTTAAATATCTTTTCCAAAGATTTACAAACATCTTAAGAAATAAGGTGAAACAGAAGGCTGAACACATAAATCTTTATTTGGCCTAACAATATCTTAGTGTTCTTTTGCTTTCTTAGAAGACCCTAATTAGATAAAGATTTACTGGAGTCTCTGATGTTTGATGCTTGATTTTACTTTATCTGAAAAGAGGCCTCACTGTTTTCATCTGCTGCTCTTTGGATCTCCTGAGGACACTGAGTAGGAGTTAGAAACGGCTGTCACAGTAGTCTCTCTTACCTTTCTTTACTCAAGAACTGGTGTTCTGTCTTTGGAGGAAAAAGTGAGGAATTCTCTTAAATCCTAAATCATTTTTAGTTTCCCTAAAATTTTTTCTTAAAGTTCATTTAGGGGGCTACCAGGTGAGGGACCCTCAGGAGATTCAGGAAGTTGGGCGGTGATCCTAGGACTCTGGGGACTTGAGATGCAAGAGCCCTCCTGGAGTACCTCACGCAGATGAGGGAAGGATGGAGGCTCATGGGAACTTGGCAGCTTTTCTCTCTGTTCTGGGTTTAGGTACATTTGCACTTGCCCATAGGCTACTGAGAATTCAGCTCATAGGCCCCTCTGGGGCTAGTGCAGTGCTTAGGGAACCTAGCTGGACTGAACTGGGGTGAGGCGGTGTAGGGGAAGATCAGAGAAAGGGGGGTCATTATTATTCACTTATTTATTCTCACATGTGTTCAGTCAATCCATTTGTGTTTGTCATTGTAAATCCATAATTTAAGATCAGCTTCATTTTGTCCCTCATTCTTGACTTTTCCAACTGAACTCTGGAATATAAGAAGGCTATTTATTAGTCTTTAACCATGCGGCCTTTATTGTGTTACATACATTTCTTTGCGAATTACCCTAATTTTACATTTGGAATTATAAAGGAATAATGTAGTTTATATTTGCATAGTAGTTGATCTTGTAAAATGTTCTTACAGCCACAGGACCTCTGTGATTCTTTGGGTGATCCTGTGAAGCAGGTTGGGTTTTTACAAGTATTGTGGGCAGCCCGGGTGGCTCAGCAGTTTAGCGCTGCCTTCAGCCCAGGGCGAGATCCTGGAGGCCTGGGATCGAGTCCCATGTCAGGCTCCCTGCATGGAGCCTGCTTCTTCCTCTGCCTTGTGTTTCTGCCTCTCTCTTTCTCTGTGTGTCTCTCATGAATAAATAAATAAAATCTTTTTTAAAAATGTATTGTACCCATTTTACAGATAAGAAAATGAGACAGCCAGGGTTTAGTGTCTTGAACAAGATTACGTGGCTAGTAGGTGGCAGGCCTGAGAGTCTCGTTCTGCCTGAACCGTTATAGACCTTCTTACGGGGATTGATTGGTTCAGCAGGATGGGAAGATGAAGAGGCCAGTCACCCTGGTGAACTCTCTAACACTGCAGATTTTTAGATTAATACACTTTTGATTCTTGTTATTCCATGGTAGTTATATTCTGTAAAGTTGGCTTGGACACTGAATCAGCAAATACCGAACCGTTGCTTCTAGAGGAAATGCGGGAATGAAGGATATCCTATGGTTCGCCCAGCTTAGTATCTGTGGCAGTAAAGGGTAAGAACCAAGAAGAGTAAGAAGAATCGAATCATTGTCTCCTTTACTCCTTCCCAGTTAAGGAGGCAGGAGAGCTGTCATATCTTGGGAAGAACTTTTCCTTCATCTCCTCTCACAGGCATCATCTTTAGTCTCTCTGTCATTCACTCTTTCCTCCACGCATTCATTCATTCAACAGTTTTGTTTTGTTGTGTTTTCTTTGCTTGTTCGTTTTTGAGCATCTGCTGTGTTTCATGTCCTGTGTTTGCACTAGAGATACAAAGGTGAGTAAGTGAGATGCTTAACGAGTAGTAAAACAAGTAAGTAGATAAGCAATTGAGGTACGGTGTGGCACATTCACGTATGGAAGCATGAAGTTCGATGGGGCTCCATAGGAGAGGCGTCTTGTCCAATATTAAGGCTTCCTGGAGAAGACAGTGGGATAAACAAGGTAACATCTAAGAGGGCAGTTAAGTGAAGATGGAAGTAGGGCCATCATGGGTGGTGATAGTAGCCTGTGCAGAGTATGGAGGGAGGACAGTGCAGTGTGGTAGTGGGCATGACGGTATAGCCAGGTGGAGAAGATAGTGAGGCTCTGGGGCCTGGTAAACCACGCTACAGCAGTGGTGAATCATTGAATTATTTTAAATAGACAAATGCCTTGATCAAAATTGCATTGTACAGAGAGCGCTTTACTTAGAGCAAGGACCTGTTTTTTTACCCTCCCCCCTGAAGGGTACCTTACCTTTAGAGTATTTGAGAACACGAGAAACAGGTTATGGCAAGAGCACTTTGAACCTTCCACTGGACAGCTGTTTCTCCCTCCAAATTGAAAGCTTCTCCCATCCATCCCCATTGCCTCTCACACAAGGCCCATAGTGGAAGAACATCACGGAGTCATGCAGCATCAGTGTGATTCACAAGGGTCTCAATGTTGTTCACTTGTCAACACTGGTTTTTATTTCCTGCCATGGTATTCAATGGAGCTATTCTTTCTGACCATAAATCCTAAGCTTGATCCTTTTACTATGGCGCCTCCTAATTATGCTGATAAATAATAATCATTACTATGATTTATTGATCACTTCGTGCCCACTATATTATCTCTCATCTCATAGCAGTCCTGCAGGGGGAATACTATTTTACCCATTTTGATTATTTTTAACCTATATCAAAATCCTCTGCTGCTTCTCATGCCCACAGACTCCTTATGATGGAGAAAGAATCCAAGCTTGTTTTCCGTTTATCGAGGGAGAAATGCAGGTTAATCTATTTGCATGACTTAAGATTTTTTTCTGTAACACGTGTTGATTTTATTGATTTTGTGATATGTAAGCAGGGAAATGTCCATGCTTTAAGCTGAATTCTGAGACAAAGATGGCCTTGTGATACATTAGCAGAGGCTAAAAAATCTACCCAGACCATATGTGATTATTTATCCACTATACCCTCTTTCCGTTTAACCTTTTAAACTACGGTATGGGCTGAAAATGTGCAGACATTGACTCAAATCATAAGGTATTGCCTTCAGCAGCTCAATCTAGTTTAGTGCTGTCGACAGAGAATGTGTATGGTCAGGTATTCTGTTCACTCGGGCTGAGATTAAGGAGCTGTTTACTCTGCCCACCCAAAGAAAAGAAGCTGAGGTCCTCAGTGGGACCTGAATTGCTAGTGACAGGAAGTTGTGAAGTCTGGCTCACATGTAACTTCTTTGAGAAGTTAAGGTTAAGAAAGACCTGAGGCCAGTCTACTCATTTTTCGGACAAACTGAGGTCGAGAAGTCACTTTTTTTCACAAACACTTAACAGAGTGGTGGTGAAACTAAGATATCTTCATGACTCAGGAGTATGTAATTTAACTTCTGAGAAGCTACTAGCATACTCCTGCGAAGAATAGTGTTAACAAAAAAAAAAAAGAATAGTGTTAACACCACTATATGCTAACACCAAGTCTCAGTGTTTCCATAGGTATTTATAGGGTTTATCATTATAGCTGTAAATGTTTAGTGAGGTCTGTGCAGTGTCAAAATACATAGATATTTGCTAGGGGACATAATGGGAGAGCTCAGTGGAGTTGGTCTAGTTGTTCAAAACTGGGGTCACCAAAAGAGTTATTTACTCCTTGAAACACAGGTTAGAGTCCATTCACTGAATTGTGTTTAACAGATTTTTATGCTATTAAATAAACTCACTTTTAGTGAGTATATAAAATTTGCTGCAGTTCTTGAAATACTCTTAGTATTATAATCAGAAGCTATTTCTTGAGGTCTGTGTTAGATAAATTTCTCCTCAATTTCTGGCACATTTCACATTTTACTGATTTTATTGACATATTGTCTAAATATACTCTAGTTCATACAGAGTGTGCCAGTGGCAGATATTCCTATAAGAATAAAAATTCTGTAAAATAATTATTTCAAGCAACAATAAAATTTGCCTTAGCAAGGATAACTCTGCAGTAATAATTCAAATAATTCAGTTCTGATTAACTAAATAATTTCTGTCTCTCCTATATAATTTGACAAGTTCCCATCAAAGAACATAGAACAGTGGCTTACCATTTCCCAAATACAGGCGAGGTTTGCTCTATTACTCAAGGCTTTTCTCAATATAATTCTAGAAATGGCTCAATCTACACATAGTCAATAAAATTTGATCTATAGGTCAACCAGATTCTTGGTATAATAAAATACTTAATTGTAAGATTTTTATATTCTTCAGGAATTGTAAAAATTCAAATATAAAAACATCTCAGAGAAGTTGTCTCTGGATGCATCTTAAACTCCTTTCAAGAGCAGTATCCATTACTCTGTATTTTTTACTTTTTCAAGTGAAAGAAATAGGAGGCTGAGAGATAAAATTCCTACATGTATGATTTTGTATTTCTAGTTTGGTATCTCATCTCTTCTGTAGTATTCTCCACCATAGTTATGTTCTAACTTGTTGGCTCAGAATTTGGCATCCAGAACATTCTTCTGGTATTCTCATCAAATACAGTCTTTCTTGCAGAGTCTGAGCTCTCCCTGTAATACTTATTTAGTAAGAAGACCTAAAATTATCATAACCTTAAAACAGAGTATCTGAGTTTGGGTGGAGATTTTTCTTTTCTTTTCCTTTTTTTTCCAGAGAAGCGTGCAGAGGGAAAGAGAGGAGCTTAAGCAGGCTCCGCACCCAGCACAGAGCCCAACACATGGCTGGTCTCACAACCCCGAGATCATGATCTGAGCTGAAATCAAGAGTCAGCCACTTAACTGACTAAGACACCCAGGCGCCCTGAGATTGTTTTCTACATGGAGCTGAAGCACTTCTATACAGCACAAAGCTAGAGAAATGAAGGGAAGACCCTTTAAGTCATCTTGCCATATTTAGAGAACATTATTAACATTAACTATGGGAAGATGGGCTGTAAGTTTCTCTTAGGCAGAGAAGAGTACTCATTATGTAGCATCTTAGGTATATGAGAAAGAGTTGACTCTGCTTCCATGAAGAGGAGAGAGGCACTCAGTCCTGCGCTGCCCCATCTGAGGGGAGGAGGTGTTACTCTGCAGTGTTCCCTTTGTTTCTTAGATAGTGGGGTTTATGTGAGTTCTCTGCGTCCACAATAACAAACGCTCAAAAAATCATCTTCAGTCATCACAAAAAGGTTATCATTTTTCCCTTATTTGCACAGCTAGACATCATGCTGTCATTATGTGCTTTGTGATATCCACCTAAATCCAACCTCTCTTCACAGAAGAGTCTTTAATTTATTTCTAAGGGGAATGAACTTGAAATCTGATGACCTAGTTTCAAGTCCAGAAGCCACAGTAACTAAGTTAAATCACTTTAGACTTAACCTTTCTGTGCCATTTTTTCTCTACTTACAAAATACTCATAATAACTATTGCCCTATATTTTTTTCATACAGTTGAGTATGAAATGAGATAAGAATGTGAAAATAGTTTGTAAAGCTCTATAGAAGTACACATTTTTGTTCTTGTTTTAGTATTTTTAAAATATTAAGATTGATGAGATTCTCCTACACTTCAGCTCACTTCAGGCAAATTAGTAGAGTTATCAGAGAGGCAAACAGTAAATAAACAGACATGAAGTCAGCAGCTGTGGGTCATCATGATACCCATGGACCCTCTTTGCTCTTTTGGTTCCTATGAACCTCACTACTTGGAGTGGGATCTGTTGATCAGAAGCACCATAATTGGCTGGGAGCTTGTAGAAATGCAGACTCTCAGGTCCTACCCCAGACTTACTAATTCAAAATCTTCATTTTAACAAGCTCTCCAGGTGCTTCATATACACATTTAAATTTGAGAAGTACAGTAGCATACCACATGGCACTGGAGCATCAAGATTATTCTACACAGTAAAGTAGTGAACATCTTTCATTTTAATTATTAGGTTTGAAGAAAATATTGCTAGTTCACAAAACCTCTTGTTTCATAGATTTTTTCAAGGTGAGGCTAATTTACATATTTCTAAAAGATTATTTAACAAATTATTAAGTAACAGTGATACACTTGGATGAGATAAAAATTATGAAGGTGTCTCTTGAGTGATTGGCCTTTGGTAACGTTAGCGTACAAGCTTGGTGGGATACAGGGCAGTCCAAGTAGCTTGAAGGGACCTCTGTGGTGCGGTTGGCCCTAGCCAAGGGTATGTGTAGAAGGCATAGCTCTCATGTTTGCCAAGCATCTCTAGTCAGTCTCACGGTGTCCAGAATCATCTTCCAATAACCAGATGACTCAAGCTCAGGGACCTTTATCTCTTTTACCCAGATTCTTTGGGGAAGAGTTCAAGCACCCAAAATGTCCTTGATATCTTTATTTCCTACTTAGAGGAGCTGTAGGGATAGAAGACTCTTCAGTCCATTCTTTGTGCCAACTGTTCGCTGAGCGTCAGATCTATGGACAGTTCATCCAAGGAAGTGTTCATTCCTCATAGTTCAGTTTCTCTTGGGACACAACTATGGAGTCAGGTTCAATTCCTTACAAGGTCAGCTTTGTCAGATTTCGCCTACATTTGTTTTCTCTTTCATTTCTTCAGCAACTTTCAAAGTGATGCAAGTGATACAACTAAATTCTTCAGCTCTTAGAATATACAGGGGTGGGAGGGGGACATGCTTCACCTGAACTGCTTCAGTTCCCACGTGTGCTGTCACAGGGAATGCCTGTGGTGTTCTTCAGTTCAGATTCCCATCTTTTTCTCAGCCCATTTGCTCCCCTTCTTGCCATTATACTCTGGTTCTGTCGTCTGTGATTATCCATCCGGAGCCGGCGCCATAGCCAAGTTACAGTTTAGTTGGGAAGAATTTCCATGTAAATGAAACCATCTCCTCTTGATCAGGATTATTGCTCCTTTTGAAAAATCTTCCAAGAATAGCCTGATACCACATTTGTATCTCACACACATACAGAAAAGTGAAGCAGTAAAAGATACTGATATTAAAATTTAAAAAAATTCTCCAGAGATTGTAAATTGAAAAGGGTAGTGACTTATACTTTTATAAAGAACAAAGCTAAATAGTTGATTTGATTTTTTAAAAATATTTTAATTATTCATGAGAGACACAGAGAGAGAGGCAGAGACATAGAGAGAGAAGCAGGCTCCTTGTGAGGATCCCAATGTGGGACTCGATCCCAGGACCCCAGGATCATGCCCTGAGCCGAAGGCAGGAACTCAACCACTGAGCCACCCAGGCATCCTTTGATTTGATTTTTAAAGTATTACTCAGACTTCTTATTGTAATTCTATGGACAGTTTCCACATTTGGGTTTTTTGTTTTAATGGAGATATGGGCTAAAATAATTCCCTCCCAACAGTTGTTCCCTAATTTCTTCCATTTAAAGCAATGCCATAAAACAAAATACGCACAAATTAGGAAAAAAACTCATATATACATATTACAAAGACCTGATTTCCTTAATATATATACGTAGAGTTCCTCAAATGACTAGAAAGTTGAATAACCCTATAGAAAAAAGACAAAAGAGGGATCCCTGGGTGGCGCAGCGGTTTGGCGCCTGCCTTTGGCCCAGGGCGCGATCCTGGAGACCCGGGATCGAATCCCACATCAGGCTCCCGGTGCATGGAGCCTGCTTCTCCCTCCGCCTGTGTCTCTGCCTCTCTCTCTCTCTCTGTGACTATCATAAATAAATAAAAAATTAAAAAAAAAAATTTAAAAAAAAAATAAAAAAAAAAAAAAAAAAGAAAAAAGACAAAAGATACAAATCTGAAGAAAATAATTGCAAATGGCCAGCAAACATGAGAAGATACTCATGCCATGTATCTCTCATGAAACTCAAATCAAAACAAGGTGTCATTTTCTACCTGTCACGTTTACTGAAATTAAAATGTTTGAAAAGCCCCAGTGTTGGGACGCCTGGGTGGCTCAGTGGTTGAGCATCTGCCTTTGGCTCAGGTTGTGATCCCAGGGTCCTTGGATCGAGTCCCGCACCAGACTCCCCACAGGAAGACTGCTTCTCTTTCTGCCTGTGTCTCTGCTTCTCTCTCTCTCTGTGTCTCTCATGAATAAATAAAATCTTTAAAAAAGAAAAGAAAAACCCCAGTGTCAAAGGATAGGAAAAAATACTTTGTTGTTGGAATTATAAATTGTGTAACTTCTCTGATGGATAATTTGGCAGTAGTTATCAAAATGTGAAATGCACGTACATATACACTTTGACCATGAAATTCCCCAGATATGCAAAGATAATGTAAAATGATCATGTTTAAAACATTATTTATAATAGCCTAAACTGAAAGCAATCTCTCTGTCCCTCAGGACAGTTTATAGTAGTACAAGTATTTATTGAGCCAGTAGAATAGCATTCAGCAATTTAAAAAATGTGTAAGCCATATATGAAAAAAAGGTGAGAAAAATATAGAAGACTGTGAATAATATGATCACATTTATATTTTTTAAAGCCTGAGGGAGAAATAAAAGTATGCTACATATACTTGTATGTGAAGGGGAAAATAAAGGTTCTTTGAAAAGATGCACTGCAACAGATATTCCGAATTCTGTGAATTCTGGGAAGAATTCCAGGAGAGAGAGAGAGAGAGAGAGAGAGAGAGACCTTTCATTATTTTAAAATGCCTAGTATTGAATTTAATTAAAACAGTTCTGTGTGATAAATAGGAGTGGTTTAGTCGTGTTGAGAGACAAGGATAAACAATCACTTCCTTTCTCTTCCCCCAACCGACACACTCCTTCTGTCCCTACTTCATCCTCATCTTTAATATTAATGTTCTTCAGGAGAATTAACTGAAGGTCTTCACTTTCCCTGCAGGACAGCTTTTGAGACAGAAAACAAATATGAGTGAAGTGGTTGGAGGTTGAGGGAAAAACAAACACTTTGTCCAGTACTGACATTGTAGTGTCTTATGCTAAATTCAGCTAAGATGTGATATATATATATCCATCATGTGTATGAATGAAATATTATCCAGCCATCAAAAAGAATAAAATCTTGCCATGTGCAACTATGTGGATGGAGCTAGAGTATATTATGCTAAGTGAAATAAGAAATAATATGCTAGAGTATATTAAGCTCAGAGAAAGACAAATACCATATGATCTCACTCACATGTCGAATTTGAGAAAGAAAACATGAACCTATGGGAAGGAGGAAAAGAAAGAGAGGGAAACGAGCCATAAGTGACTCTTAATGACAGAGAACAAACTCAGGGTGGATGGAGGAAGGTAGGTGGGGAATGAGTATTGAAGAGGACACTTGTGGGGATGAGCGCTGGGTGTTGTATGGAAGTGATGAATCATTGAATTCTACTCCAGAAACCAGAATTGCACTATATGTTCACTAACAAAATTTAAATAAATGAAAAAATAATAGTGTTTGACACAGAATCTATTAGGCATCATTGATGGCTGTACAAGTTGATACAACATCTAGGGAGGTCAAGTCAAAAGATTTATTACTGTTTAATATGAACATATGCTTGCTTTCAGCAATTCCACCTCAAGGAATTGATCAAACACATGTGTACATGTACATAAAGATGAAATAGTTCATTGCAGCATTGTTCATACTAGCAAAAGACTGGAAATAATCTAAATATTCATTAACAATAGACTGTTTCAATAAATAATACATATATAAACAAATTTAAAAATAAAATAATTCACATAAACATAATGGCATTTCCCTAAAGAAAAATTTGGTTTGGATTTCCTGGGTAATTATTCCAATTGCTCCTCTAGTGAAAGTAAGGTTATTAAATCGTCCTCATTTCCATGACTAATTTGAGGGTGGAGTCTTTGGGTTTTTGAAAGAATCTTTTTTGAGATAGACTTTTGCCTTCTTGAAAAAGGCCTGGACATATCTGTGTTCCCTCCAGTGCCCAGAAAGTGTGTTCTGAAGCCTGGATTCAATTATTAAAAAAATCTTTCTTCTTTTACTACTCACCTTTTCTAGTTGACTCCCATTTAAAATTTACCCAGTAGCATTTTACTTAGATTTTTTTTTATTACTTCAGAAAGTTATTTAAAATGTTGAGGTACCTTTTATTTATTTTTTTAAAATTTTTTTGAGGTACCTTTTAAATAACTGTTTCACCTTTAAGTATCCTTTTAATACTTGACATAAAATTTAGTATTTACCATGTTCTGGTTCCCGGCCCCTCTACTCCCATCACCTATCCCCTGCCCCCACGTCCCTGGAAGACTGCTTCTAGTGTCATCAACTTGTCCTTCATTTCACCTTTGAGGCACCTTCATCAGTAGTCTGGGTGTCCAGAAGCCATAGCTGGAAACACCCTGTGCCACGTGATAAGCTCTTCTATGACTTTCCTTCACGGTTGAGTAGGATGTTTTCTCAACTTTATTTATGATTTTTTTCATCACCACCCAAATTCTCCCTCTACATATTTTTCTTCTAACCCAACTTCTCTGGTAGTGACCATGTTCCTTTCTTTCAGATGGAGATTATTTTACCTTTACCAGACATGAACCCATTGGAGTGTGTGGACAGATCATTCCGGTGAGTGAATCTCCTCACGCCTCCTATTTATTTTCATTTGAACCAATTCTCTTAAAGACACATAAAACATGGACCTCGGCGAGGTATGCTTTCCATTACTGGGGGAAAAAACTGAGCTCATGTTGTTGACATATCTTTAACAGCCTCCCCGCAAATGCTTATTTGAACAGGTTAATAGGTTTTCGGCTCCGTTACCAGGAGTTGAGTTCTCAAGCCATGGAATTCTCATGATTAAAATAAGCAAAGCAAAGCCCAGTGTATTAATAACCTGCCCTTGGTTATGGATGTTCATTCTGCTTATGGAAAATTAATGCTTTGTTATATTTGCTTGTTTATTTTTTAGGACTATGACTCACCATCTTTCCAGGCATATTGTTTTATATGGTCTTTTAATCCCATTCTTTCCCACTGTTTCTTTTCACAAGAATCTAGATAGAAGACTCTACAGAAGACACAGCAGTACAATTAACGTCACGGTCATAATTGAAACCATGCCGGGCTGTTGTATGTCTTGTAAAGGGAAATAGATGTAGTGCTTAGTGTTTGGATTGGAACATTAAACATTGTCTTTTTTTTCCCCTCTCTCTCATACACAGCCTTGGCACTGTATAAAACATCATCGAATCTTCCAACAGTACTAGCTAATCATTCTGGCAAGGATTTCAGGGGAGGCTCAAATTAAACGCTTACAGTAGAGACAAGAAGTCTTCTCTTTCCAAAATATAGAAGAAAGTGATCTTTGGCCTGGCGGGGGGGGCGGGGGGCAAAGATTTTTGAGAGCTTTTAGTTTTTTTTTTTTTTTTAAGAGTTCCACAAGCTGCAGGTTTCTGTGAATTTGATTAGAAAATGAAACAGAAAATGAGAGGTTGGTTTAAGGTCTGCGGCTCCTAAACCACCCAGGGAAATCCCACGTGGATCAGGACAGGGGTGAGGTCTGTCACCTTAATTGCGGGCACTCAAACCTGCTCTTCTCGCCCTTCTCCAGGCTCTCGGAGCTTCAGCTTTCTCTGACAGGACAAGAGCCGCTTGTCAGCCAGCTCCAGCTCAATTACCGCACTCCAAGATTTATATACTGTAGATGGAATTAAAACATCACTGTGGACTCCCAAGTTTATAAACAACTAAGGGGAAAAGAAATTGGGTGTTTGGTGAAGGCAAGACACTTGTATATTTTTGCAAGCTTGCCAGGGCCAGTGAGAATCTTTCAAGGGTGGCAGCTGAGATGCTTCAGGCAGAAACACATTGTGGTCAAGGGCTGAAGCCAGGGGACCAGGATTTCTGTTTTCTTTCTTAATGAAATTATCAATGACACCTGATAGTACTGAGGTTCATCCCTGATCTTATGACAATACAAGCTTAATATCCTTCTTAAAAAAGCAGTTTAAACTGTTTGAGGTCTCCAATTCAGATACTCACATGTAGTTCTCCGCCTCCCATTAGTTTATTTTGCAAGGGAAAGAAGACAAATGAGCATTTTTGCATACTCACCAGTCAATAGGGCTTCTTTTCTGTCCTTGCATGCTTTGTGACAATACCTGTATCTAAAGAAAAGGCACCACCTTGAAGTGCACAGTTGACTTAACAACCAGTTTTCTTTTCTAGCTCTTCCGCACCGAAGAGCCCTCCATCCAGTCTGAAATTCCTGATATAAAATCACAAATGCAAGAAAAAAGCTTTCATACACAAGAACTTACGGGAACCAGAGTCTCATTTTTAAAAAACCTATAAAACGATAACAGTGAAAAACCAAACAAAAACAAAGAAAAAACAAAGACTCCCTTTTCACCATGAGATTTCCTTTGGTGGGTCGTTGGGCTATAGTAATTTGCTGAACAGAGAGAAAAGGAGAGATTTTCAAGGTCACTCCTATTCTCTTCTTAATGAAGTCATTAAAATACCCAAACATCTATACTTTGTGGTGGGACAAGATTTATGTTGAGGACCAGTCTGAGAAATCCGAGCAGTCACAGCTTGAAAACGCAGTCGTAGAGGAATATTTTTTCATTTATCAACCTTGAGTTTTTTTTCCTTTCAGTGGAACTTCCCCCTGCTGATGTTTGCTTGGAAAATTGCTCCCGCTCTTTGCTGTGGCAATACAGTAGTTATTAAACCAGCAGAACAAACACCACTCAGCGCGCTCTACATGGGAGCCCTCATCAAAGAGGTAAGAGAAGCCGACTTTAGGAGTGGCTCCCACTCCCCTCGTAGTTGGGGCCTCTACTGGAGCATATCCGATTTAATGTGCTTCCTCAGCTCTCACAGGCCACATTTCCTCCGATTCTGTTTTGTTAGGCTGGCTTTCCGCCGGGAGTCATCAATATTTTGCCAGGATACGGGCCAACGGCTGGGGCAGCCATAGCTTCTCACATTGGCATCGACAAGATTGCGTTCACAGGGTCAACCGAGGTAGGTAGCTGAGAAGCCATGGGTTGAGGGACAGTCCTGCAAATGAGGAGAGGGTTTGAAAGAAGACGTTATGTGTTACCTATAGGTGGGACACCGAAAGGGCAAGGAGTGTCCAAGCCCTCAAAGGGTGGTGGGGGTACTTGCTGGAAGACCTGAGAGTGGCAAAGTAAAGCTGTGCGTTGACCTTCCAGTGGTGCGGCTCTTGGGGCCTTTTCTGTGATGCCATCTGTGTAAAACCTGTCCCAGAAAACACAAAAACACCCTGTTATATTTCAAAAGGAAAAGAACACTTCTCAGAGGCAAAAAGAAGCAAACAAACAAAATCTATCCCAGAAGCTGAGATTCTAAACACTTTTCTGAGTCAAGGACATTAATGGCAGAAGCAGGTTAAGAAACTGGAAGTCCAAACGAATCTCCAGTAGAGATTAAAATGGAAACACAGTGCTCTTTCTCTTCACTATTTCACCAAACCCTGTAGATGCAGTTGGCATCTATGCCCATGAGCCGTAAGGGATGGTGAAGAGCAGGAGTCAGCAAACATTTCCAGTAAAAGGCCGGATAGCAACTATTAGAGACCTTGCAGGTAATGTGGTTTCTGTTGGGACTACTCACTCTGCCCTCGTAAAGCTTGAAGCAGCAGTCATAGGTAATGGCCAAGCTGAGCATGACCTCAGGCCCAGAAAGCTGTATTTATAGATACTGAAATTTGAATATCATATAATTTTTACACATCCCAAAATAATAATCTTCTTTTGATTCTTCCCCGCCCGCCCCCAACCATTTAAAAAACACAAAAACTGTTTTTAGTTTGCAGGCCATGCTAAATGAGGCAGTAGGCTAAATTCGGCTCGTGGGCCATAGTTTGTGCTTAGAAAGATTTATTACAAAATGTTACTCTAAATGTCTTGGTTCAGGTAACAGAGATGATAAGAAAGAAAGTCTGATTGATTGTTTCAATAGAACTTCACAGATGACATCCCCATTCAACAAAAGATGCGTGCAGATCTGGAACAGTGCTGCCTAACAGAAATACAATGACAGTAACATTTGTAATTTAAAATTTGCTATTAGCCCCATGAAAAAAGTTTAAAACAAGTGAAATTAATTATAACAAAATATTTTATTTAATCCAGTATTTCCAAAATATTATCATTTCCACTTATGATCAATATAAAAAGTCACTGTCACAGTATTTTGCATTCTCTTTCTGGCATGTATTTTACATTTACAGCACATCTCAATGCACACTAGCCCCTTTGTGGGTGCTCTGTAGCCACATGTGGCTAGTGACTACCACACTGAACAGCACAGGCATAGGCGCTTGACTCTATCAGTGGATGCATTGAATGATACTTGGTTAAATTGACTCATGTTAAAAATTTTCCTGAGAGATTGGTTAATAAACCTGTTAATTTATAGTTAGAGATTCTTGAGTTTTAGGTTTATAAAGAGTTAACCTTGTTTCCAAACCTCATATTCTAGTTGTACTTGTTACAGTAGTTTGCAGTTTTAATGAAATATATAAACCAAAATTGTGGACGTGAAAGGAAATTAGAGTTCCTATTTAAACTAAGTCCAGTGCTTTGAAAAGCTTTGCTAAGGGCTAGATGCCTTAAAAACTGCAATCAACTAGGAGTGGGCAAGACAATTATAAAAAGTTGGGGGAAAATATAAAGCTAGATAGAATGTGCACCTGGCTTGCTTTGCAAATATTTTTAAGTCTTCCATCCACTTTAAAGAAACTGAAACCAGAAATCCTAAACAGTATTTTAGGGGTATAGTTTCATCAGAAAGGAAAGGTAAACCCATAATTAAAGAAAAGTCCTTGGTTCCATATCCAAAGACTAGAGAATGAATGTACATATTTTTTAAATTAAAATGAAATATCTAAAGACCTTTCCCTGCTTTAACCTTTTTAAAAATTAACCAGTCATAGGGCATCTGGGTGGTTCAGCCGGTGAAGCATCCGACTCTTGATTGTGGCTAAGATCATGATCTCAGGGTGGTGAGATCGAGCCCCATGTCTGGCTCCAAGCTGGACATGGAGTCTGTGTAAGATTTTCTCTCTCCCTCTCTTTCTGCCCCTCCTTGCATTTGCATGCTTGCATGCTCACGCAGACGTACTCTCTCTCTCTCAAAAATCAATCAGTTAATTAGTTAACCAGTCAGTGGTCCAGATTGAGTCAGTTTAGGGCTTTCTACTGTATAATATTTCTTTAATAATACGAGATCATAATATATAAAATGAGATATAGCAGCTTATATGCAGTAGTTACAGATCTCCTTCATTCATTTTAACAGCTGAGTGGCATACTCTTGCGTCAGTGTATCATCATAGTTCAATTAATCCTTACTAATATACACTTCAGGGTTTTAGGAGGCTTTTTTTCACTTTTTTTTTGCTATCACACAGATCACTGAAATGAAAATCTTTGGAGATCTAAGATAAATTTTGTTTACATACATTTTAGACATTCTGCTAGATACAGTTTAGAAATGGAATTGTAAAATAAAAGGATGTTTATGTTTTAATTTGCTTATTACCAAGAATGCATTAGAGTGATGGTTTCATTTATAAAATCTCATTATGTATTAAGTATGCTAATTTTGTGTTCCTTGTAGGATTTGCAAATACTCTCAGTTCTTTGCTTTTTAACTTTTCAAAACCAGAATTATTTGCCATGCACAAGTTTTAAATTTGTGTGTAGTCTTTTCTTTTATTCTTTTCATGGCTTCTGGGTTTCCTGTCATCCTTAAAGAAATCCTTTTAAGATGATACAGATGGTACTTAATATTTTCTTTCAGTATCTTTATAGTTTTGTTTTGTTTAATTCTTTAATCTGGTTGGAGTTTATTTGCTTGTGTAAAGAAAGGTGAGACCTAAATTTATTTTTTATTTTTATAAGTTTTCATTTAAATTCCAGTTAACATACACTGTAATACTTGCTTCAAGTTGTACAATGTAGTGATACAACACTTCCATACCATACCCAGTCCTCATCACAAGTGCACTCCTTAATCCCCATCACCTATCACCTATTCCACCCATCCCACCCCTACCCCTACCCCTACCCCTACCCCCACCCCAGTAACCATCAGTGTGTCATCTACAGTTAAGAGTTTGTTTCTTGGTTTGCCTCTCTCTCTCTCTCTGTCTCTTTTCCCTTTGCTCATTTGTTCTGTTTCTTAAATTCCACACATGAGTGAAATCATATGGTATTTGTCTTTGACTTACTTATTTCACTTAGCATTATACTCTCTAGATCTATCCACGTCATTATAAATGGCAAGATTTCATTCTTTTATGGCTGAGTAATATTCCGTTGTATATATACACCACATCTTTATCCATTCATCAATTGATGGATGTTAGGGCTGTTTCCATAGTTTGACTACTGTAGATAATGCTACTATAAACATCGGGGTGCATGTTTCCCTTCAAATCAGTATTTTTTTATTCTTTGGGTAAATACCTAGTAGTGAAAATCCTGGGTTGTAGGGTAGTTCTATTTTTAACCTTTTGAGGAACCTTCATACTGTTTTCCAGAGTGGCTGCACCAGTTTGCTTTCCCAACAGTGCAGAAATGTTCCCCTTTCTCTGCATCCTTCCCAACACCTGTTGTTTCCTGCGTTGTTGATTTTAGCCATTTAGACAGGTGTGAAGTGATATCTCGTTGTAGTTTGATTTGTATTTCCCTGCTGATCAGTGATTTTGACTAAGTTTATTTTTTATAACTGAGTATTCTGTTACTCCAACACCATTTATTATACAACCTATCCTTTTGCAGCTAATTTGAATACAACAGTAACATTATATGATAAATTTCTACATATACATGTTTCTGTTTTAGGACTCAAAATTTTATTTGTCTGTTCTTTCACTAGTACCAGATTGCTTTAATTACTAGGTTTTAAAAGATGTTGCAATAGGGGCTCCTGGGTGGTTCAGTTGGTTAAGTGTCCAGCTCTTGATTTTGGCTCAGGTCATGACCTCAGGGTCTTGGGATCCGGCCCCACCTTCAACTCTCTTTCCCCCCTGCCCCCCCAAATAAATCTTAAAAAAATATGTTGCTGTATAGCAGACAAGATACCCTCTTGTTTTTTCAAAACCTCTTAGCTATTCTTGCCCATTCTTTCAGATAAAATTTCAAATTGAATTTCTTTGCCTTCTCCCTAAAAACTCTCATTGGAATGTTGACTGGTGTTACCTATCTACTAAATTGAGGTTGCATGCTTTCTGTACAAGACTTACTTCTCTTCTAGGAGCACCATGCAAATCTTTTCATTTTACATGTCAGTCATGTAGATTTTTAAAGTCACAATATCATGTATTGGCAAGTAACATCGATGGATGACCCAATCTTTCAGGCTAGATAAGAAGTGGCATAGAGAGGGGCACCTCGGTGGCTCAGTTGGTTAAGCATCTGCCTTTGGCTCAGGTCATGATCCCAGGTTCCTGGGATCGAGCTCCCTGCTTCTCTCTCTTCCCCACTCTCCTCCCCTCCTCTTTCTCATATTCTCTCTCTCAAATAAATAAATGAAATCTTAAAAACAAAAAAGTAGCATAGTGAATCAGTAAGACCATAAGTACTTGTTTCCGGGATGCTTGGGTTCAAATCTCTGTCTTGCCATCTCTTGTCTTTAAGATTTTTTTCCAACTTTTTAAAAGACTTCATTGAAGTATAAAGCACATACAATAAAATGCCTAATACCAGATGTACACAAAATTATTCATATAATCATTGCCCAAATAAAGATACAGAACATTTCCATACCCTAAAAAGATGTTTCATGCCTCTTTATGGGTAGTATCCTTGGCCCCAAGCAACCACTGATCCTTTTTGTATTTTTGCCCATTCTAGAATTTTATATAAATAGAGTAATGCAATACGTACTCTCCTGTGTTTTTTTTTTATTGTCGTTTAATATTAAAGAATTACTGATGTGGTTGGATGTAAATCTCCCACCCTGGTTTTTGTTTTCTACTTGTCCCATCTGTTTTTTTGTTCCTCTTTTCCTCCTTTTTCTACCTTCTTTTGGGTGAAGTGAGTACTCCATTTTATCTTCTATTTTGGATTATTAGGTTTACTTCTTTCTAAAGTGTTTGCTTTTAGTAATTACAATATGCATGTTAATCATAGTCTATCATTAAATATGGTGATTACTTCATATATAATATAGTGGCTGTACAAGAGAATTTTTTTTATTATTATTATTTTATTTATTTATGATAGTCACAGAGAGAGAGAGAGAGAGAGAGAGAGAGAGAGGCAGAGACACAGGCAGAGGGAGAAGCAGGCTCCATGCACCGGGAGCCCGACGTGGGATTCGATCCCGGGTCTCCAGGATCGCGCCCTGGGCCAAAGGCAGGCGCCAAACCGCTGCGCCACCCAGGGATCCCTGTACAAGAGAATTCTATTTTTCATCCCATCCTTTATCCTGTTGCCCTGTAATTTACTACTATATTTGCTATGTACCCTTTTTGGCAAGTCAGCTATCTTTTAAGAAAATTGAAAGTGAGAAAACAAAATTATTTTACATTTACTCACAAACTTGCCATTTCTGTCCTTCTTCTTTTGTTGGTTGTAGACCCAGGTGTCTTTCCAAATACCAATTTCCCTGCATTACCATCTTTCTTTAACATTTAGAGTGCAGCTTGTTAGCAGCAACTTGTCTTGGTTTTTGTCTGAAAATGTATTTTGTTTTCTTTTTTTTTTTAATTTTTTTCTGAATATAGAATTCTGATTTGACAGTTTTTGTTTTATTTTGCTCTCAACACTTTATAAAAATAACCATTCTGTTTTCTGGCTTGTACTGTTTCTGATGAGAACTTAGCAGTCATTATCTTTGTTTTTACCACATGTAGTATTTTTTTCTCTGGATGCTTTTAAGATACTCTCTTTTCACTAGTTTTAAATAATTTGAGTTTTATATGCTTCGGTGTAGTTTCTTTGTTTTTTCCCTTTAATTGAGGTTCATTGAAAATTTTTGGATCTATGAGTTCATAGCTGGATCTGTAAATTTATTTTTTTTTATTTTTATTTATTTATGATAGTCACAGAGAGACAGAGAGAGAGAGAGGCAGAGACATAGGCAGAGGGAGAAGCAGGCTCCATGCACCGGGAGCCTGATGTGGGATTTGATCCCAGGTCTCCAGGATCGCGCCCTGGGCCAAAGGCAAGCGCCAAACCACTGCGCCACCCAGGGATCCCCTGGATCTGTAAATTTATAGTTTTCATCAAATTTGGAAAACTTTGAACACTATGTTTTCAAATGTATATATAGTTTTCAAATATATATGTATTTTTTCTATATATATATGTAGTTTGTTTTCATGTCTGTTAATTTTGGGAAGGATTGTTACCATATGGATTATGTTGTCTTTATTTAAAAAGTGCTGGGTTTGTTTGTGTTTGACAAATGGTTAAGTCACTTGTAGACAGCTTGACCCTTTTGACACTAAATTTTAAGCTTTGTCGGGACTAGTTTATTTTTTACTGAATATTACAATTACTGGGACACCTGGGAGGCTCAGCGGTTGAATGTCTGCCTTCGGGTTAGGGTGTGATTCCAGAGTTCTGGGATCAAGTCCCACATTGGGCTTTCTGCCTGCTTCTTCCTCTTCCTATGTCTCTGCCTTCTCTCTGTGTCTCTCATGAATAAATAAAATCTTTTCCAAAAATTAAAATAAAATTTACTAAGATAACTAAGTTCCTCCTGGAGCTTCTGCTGAGTGCTCCCAGTGTTTAACAAGGTCTTTACACTCTGTTTGGTCCAAACTCACATGTCACCCAGCCCTATAGGAGCTCCAGGAATTAATTAATTAATTAATTAATTAATTAATTTCTCTCACTTATATGATCACAGTCCCAAACTGCCTGCTGGCCAGTTTGAAGACAGCGGTTTTATATACTTTTTTAGTTGTTTATAGTGGGAAGACAAGTCCATTGCCATTAATCCATTATGAACAGAAGCAAAAGCTTCTGTGGCATCTTTTGATTAATTTTGATACTGTTCTTGGATTTCTTTCTTCATATTTTAGGGAGATCACTTATCCTCACAGTTTCTTCTTGTCTTCATTGCCTCAAATTGGATATATCATAATCAGTGAGGTTATAAACGTATTTACTTCTTGGCCACATATGCAGATTCTTGGGGTGGCATTCTCTTTGGAGCCTATCTTAGACATTCTCATCACTTCAGGTAGTATCTGATGTGTAGTTAACAGGCATCATAAATATCCACTAGCTCTGTAAAGGAGGAAGGACTGAATTTGACGGTGGAAAAAAGCTTAATCTCAGAGCTAAAGGGTAATGATTATGCTACGCTCACCGTAAGTGTAGCTCCCATCTGCCACCATAAAACACTATCACTATATCAGTAGTTCAAAATATTCAAGTTTAAATGAAAATCTACCTCATTCAAAGATAATATTTAAGAAAAAGACAATTCTACCTCTTAATTCCACAGTTGTTCATATTCACAGCTGGGAAAAGTGTAGGCCTATCTTCCTCTTCTCTTGGAGGAAAATGAAATGGTAGTGCTCTTGGGACCAAGGGACAAAAAGGCCTTGGAGGAAAGTAACCCCCACTTTTGGGGCCCTTGTGAGTGATGTGTTGCTGGACACTAGCAGATAATCAACAAGTACTGGGAACCATTCAATTCTTAGAATCATTTCCCAAGCCTGATATTAAGGACCAGCACTTTGAAAAGCTCGATAACGTGTTTTGCTGGGATGTGAAATGGAAGATGAGGTTTCAGTATTTGCCTCTCAAAAGCAAATGTAGTTTTCATTTTTCTGTCATTTCAGACAGCTCTACTTCTAACAGGCATTTAAACTTGAGTGCTGTAGATTTTGTACTACATCAGTGTGTATCCTTAACAGTCTCTTCTGGAAGTGAGAAGCCTCATAGGGGTGGGAGGAAAAAAAAAACAAACCTGGCCCTAAGAACCTAAATCCTGACACACGAGACATCTTGAGGGATTGGTGTGTTTAATTTTCTAGCACCCCAAACACTTGATAGAGTGAACCAACACTGGACAGCAGAAGTTCAGTGACGGCTGCAACAGAATCCTATTGTTCTAGTGGAAATATTTAATATTCAGAAGACACAGAAATGGGCCAAAGTTAGGTAGAAAATTAGGTTTTATCCTACACTTATTTTTCATAAATCAACTTTCTTTTCCTTGGATTATATCACCCTCCCCTATTTTCAGGCCGGGTTAATCTTCATCTGCAAAGCTATCCAGTGGCTTATCATAACCAAAGTTAGTCACTGAGCCAAACCTTTAGTAATCAATCCAATCAGTCTGATGATAACAAAGACCTGACCTCCTCATAGAATCTCACATAAGTTTGGGAATTTTAGAGCTTTAATGTCATTAAACTTAAGTTAATTTCTTTCAATCCTTTATTGAGAGCCTCTTAAAGGAAAATAAAGTTCCTTTTGCTAAATGAAAGCTTGAAAGAGCACTGCATCACAACACCACACTTTGCCTCTTTAAAAACAAAAACAAAAAACGGAGAGGGCTGGAAAAAAAAAAAAAAAAGAGGAAATCACGTTTTCAGTAAGAAATTCCAAGCACAGTTTTCAAGTCATACTAAAAGAAATCAAGTTTAAATAAGCTATATCAGATCCCTCTGAAAAAACTAGATATAATTTAAACCTCTAGAATGGTGGTGTGATTTGTTCACAGTACGTGTTATTATTTTATCCTTCCAGCCCTCAGATGCCTATCTGTAGATAAGGGATGAAGGTATCTAATTCTAATCCATGGATTTTGAAGCTATAATAAGCTAATGTAACATGTTTAAGACGAGGGCCTGGTTCTCTTAGTAAAGCAGCAGTGAATATTAGCTATCATTGTTTTCTATTAATTTTCAAATGAAATTTATAGAATAATTTATGCTTGAGGAAGTGGGGGAGAATAGAAAGGGGCTGGATTCAGCCAACCTGGGACCTGCTGTGTGACCTTTGGCAAATTATTTAGTCTTTCGGACTTCTCATTTCTTCATCTATTAAGAGAGGCTATGAATAACTCCTAATTCCTGCTGTCCTCTGGCAGTTTTACTTTCCGTTTGTTTGTCTTATGGCTTTTATAAATAGTTTACAAATATTTTTGTCTTCTAATAAATGTGGGGGTGTCTTTGTTTTTGCTGTTCTATTTTACTTTTTTGAAAGATCACCTAGGTACTCGCTTGGATTAATTGATTTTGAATCCTTTTTTCCTTTTAACTGGAATAGTGTACTTGATTTAGAGAGCCTGCTAGAAGAGGACACTTGGTACCTATTAAGGAACTTGTGTATGATTCCACTGTGGCCTAGAGCAGGGGCCACTCCCACAGCCTGTATTTGCCAGAACCAAATCCCAAACCAGGGAGAATTTCTTTGTGGCAAAGTGTAAAGTGGTTACCGTGTTTTCCAATAATTTTTCAGGGACTCTCTCACCTACAGGGACTGGAGGGGGGGGAGACTCGCAGAGGGCAGAGGGGCTTGTTTAAATGCAGATTCCTAGGCATCACCACCCAGGAGCCTCTAAGTCAAAACACTAGGAAATAAGGTCCAGGAATTCTCATTTGAATAAGCTTTTCTAGTGATTCTTATGTTCATTAACTTTCAGGAATCACTAGTTCATACATAATTGGACTAGTTGAATCATACCCCAGGACTTGTTCCTAGGCCCATTTAAGAAAACAACTACAAGTCTTGAGTTTGTTAACCTGTGCCAAAGAAAACATCTATGCGAATGGACAGCTGCCACTCACAACGTCCGCTCTGTCTGTAACTTCATCACAGGGATACTAGCTCTTCTCAGTGCCAGAAGGGGAAAAAAAATGAATTCAAAATCAATTTAGTACAACAAGGACTTCCCAAGCATTCCCTCTACCCTTCATAATTTCTCAAAAGAGAAACAGCAAAAAGGGCCTATGTTTTATTTAGAAGTTGACAGACTTTTCCAAAAGCTCACACATACTACAAACCTATGCAGTATTGGTAATCAGGGAAAACGCTGACTGAACACAGGGGAGCTCGTTGTCACGGGGGCAGACTTCTGCAGTGGTTATATTTCTCAGAAGGAGCTGTAACTCATGCAGTGCAACTGTAAAGTGCCAAGGCTCTTTCCTTATTTCCATAAGCTGCACCTCTTGAACAAGAACTGTAGCAACTCCTTTGCCACTTCTCAGTCTGTGTACAGCTAATGACGTATGTCTCCTTCCTGCTCCGCATGTACTGGAGCAGCCCCAGAGCCCCGAAGGGCCCAGACGGACTTGCCAGCCGCCACTGAGAGAGGACTTTGAGACTCTGAGTCCTTTTTCATCCAGTAGACATTTGGACTCCCCCTGTATGCCAGGCACTGCTAAATGCCCTTAATCACTTCTTGTTTTACAAATGACCTTGGGCCTTCCCTGGCTCACAGAACATAGAACGGACACTCTGGAAGGTCACCTGAGTTCTTCGTGAGCTTTCACCTCCCTCTCTTTGGTAGTTCCTTTGTGCTTCAGGCCTGTTTCTCAGAAGGTTCTCCAGGCTTAGCATAGCTCTAAGGCTGTGGCACCATTGTGTGCCCCCTGCAGAGGCCGTTCAAGGGAGCCCAGAGAATCAGCTGGTGAATTCATAGAAAATTTTACACTCCAGGCTTAGCTGCTCAGATTTTCTTCTCACAAGCCATCTTTGTTGCCTTAGCCCTTAACCTGCAAAAAAGCGTTATTCCTAAGGGAAGGTATAAGGTTCATTTCAGTCATAACTCTTGGTTTCTGAACTTGGGAATAAACCACCATTTCCCATTCCAACTCTTCCTTCCCAGAAGACCATCAGTAAAAAAGATTTTTCACCTATAGTAACTTAACAGGCTCATTTTAATTTTTAATTTGTCAATATGAGATAATATAGTGAGGGAGTCAACACAGTATGTCATTTAGGATATTTCCTTAAAGTAGTTCACTGTAGTTATTACCCTCTTTTTTGAGCTTTCGACTTCTGCTTCTCACTGCAGAGTGGATGTCCGAGCTCCTCCAGGTAACAGACAAGTCGGTTCCTGACCTGACCCTGCCTCTTCCCCTTTCTCCAGCCTTCCCAGACTGTTTGCACCACGGCATGGGCCATGCCTTTCGGTTGTGTACCCTCCTCTCCATTATATGCCCCTTGACCCCTAGCACAGTGGTTTTGTTATATCTTCTGTGCAGGTGAATGAGAACTGGTCTACTTCTGTAGTGAGTGTGGTGCTTCATTCTTACTGAGACTGATTATCTCAAATGTTGCCTCTTTCTAGTTCTAACCATAATTGCTTCTTTTCCCCTCTAATCTGTTCTTTCTTTTCAGCACCTTTGGCTTTCCTGTAAGTTTTTTTTCCCCATCACTTCTTTCTCCCTGTCAAGCTTAAATTATCTTAACATTTGACTTATACCTACCGCATTTGACTTTAATACTGGATGGTTTTAATTAAAACCATCCGGGGCACCACTGGGTGGCTCAGTGGTTGAGCGTCTGCCTTTGGCTCCAGACGTGATCCCAGGGTCCTGGGATTGAGTTCCACATCAGGCTCCCCACAAGGAGCCTGCTTCTCCCTCTGCCTGTGTCTCTGCCTCTCTCTCTGTGTCTCTCGTGAATTAAAAAACAAAAACAAAAAAACACAAAGCCACCAGGTCATATATAAATACTCAAGTAAATTCAATATAATTTCCCGATCAACAGACCACCAAATCCAAACAAACACATCTATTTGTTGTGTCTAATAAAGTAATGTGTATTCTATTGTTTAATGTATCTTTATTGACAGTTTTATTGGGGTGTAATTGATATACAGTATATTACACATAAATGTACAATTTGATACGTCTTAATGTATGTATTTACCCGTGGAACCCTCACCACCGTTCAGAGAGCGACACCTCCATCACCTTGGGAAGTTTTCTGCTGGCCCTTTGTGATCTCCTCTCTCCCTTCACCCCCCTTCCCATTCCTAGGCACTGATCTGCTTTTTGCGACTGCAGCTTGTTTGTGTTTTTTTAATTTCATATAACTAGAAGAAACATACTGTATGTACTCTTCTGTCTAACTGCTCTTACTTACACAGTAATGTTAAAATCCATCTTTGTTGTGTATTTTAGTAATTCATTCCTTCTTGTTGCTGAGTTTCATTGCTGAGTTGCATGAGTTCCAGTGAGTTCCATTTTATGGATATATCACAATTTGTTCATCCAGTCATCTGTTGGTGGACATTTATGTCGCTTCTAGTTTGGAACTACTGTCAGTAAAAGTTCCTATGAACATTTAATGTGCAAGTGTTTGTGCATCTGTGTGTGTGTGTGTGTGTGTGTGTGTGTATTTCTGTTAGTCTTGGGTTAAATACCTAGAAATGGAATCGCTGGATCGTAAGGTAGATTAAGAAACTGCCAAACTATTTTCCAAAGTAATCGTACCATCTTACATTCCTCCCAGCAATGTGTAAGATTTCCAACTTCCCTACCTCTTCTCCAGCATTTGGTATGGTTGGTCTTTTTAATTTTGGCCATTCTGATAAATGTATAGTGTTATCTCAACAGAGTGTTTTAAATATGTATATATAGACTGTGAGAGAGAGAGGTTGGGAACTTTTGACTATGCACCACATTCATTTAAAGTTTTTTAAAATTACAGAAGCCCATTTGAAAACATTTTGCTATAAATTTATTTAATAAATACATAATTAATGCCAAATTCCACCTGATTATACGTTAGCTTTCTGAGTTTATTTTCTGTGAAATGGGGAGTGACTCCTTAGTTTATGAAGTGGTTGTGAGCATTAAACTAGACAACATCTGCAGAAGATCCCATTACTGGCTTATAACCGATTCTTCTGGGCTATGAGTGAAATCACACATTGTACATATTAGTTATCCTTAACCATTTTTGAAATTAGGTAATAATCAGTCCAAACCTTATCATGAGACAGATCAACATAATGTACCTAATGTGGCATAATTGAAAGTCAGTTCTCATCATTTAAAAAAAAACGCTTATTAAAATAGTTTACAGGTGATTTTGGTATATCAGTTGGAGATCCTTTCCCCTTATTTCTAGAATCCTATCACTTATGCATTTATGTGCATGATATATAGGTAGTTGATTTTATGTGGTGTTTCCATTGCACATTTTTTACTTTTGGAAGCTGGCCCTCCTCACTGCAACGTTAGTTTCTGAAGCACAGGAGCTAAAATTCTGAGTGCATACATACTGACAGTTGTGGTCCTGGAAGAGAGTAAAGCACCTGCTTTGTAGATGGAGAACCTGCAAGACAGGCTGTCTCCCATACTTACTGTTTTTATGTTAGCCCCCATTCAAAGAATTTGGTTTATTTAAACTAAAACAAAAGCAATTCACCCTTTTCTCCCACTTCCCATCCCCTGCGTCTGGCAACCCACCAGTCTGAGCTCTGGATCTATGAACTTATTTTATATGTGTATAAATATATATACATACATATAATATTTCTCTCTCTAGACAAGTTTGCATGTAAATAAATGTATATATGTGTAATATATATGTGTATATTATACATATATGTATTATAGATACATGTATACATATATAAAATATATCTTAGATTCCACTATAAGAGAATTCATACAGTATTAGTCTTTCTCTGATTTATTTCACTTAACATAATGCCCTTGAGGTTCACCCATATTGTCACAGAGGGCAACAGTTTAATATTTTTATGACTGAATAATATTTTATTGTTTACATATATCACAATTTCTTTATCTAGTCACCCATTAATGGACATAGTTTCTTTTTTCCATATCTTGGCTATTGTAAATAATGCTGCAATGAACACGAGGGTTTAGATATCTTTTTGAATTTGTGTTTTTGTTTTCTTCAGATAAGTACCCAGAAGTTGGATTGATTGTTGGATCATATGATAGTTCTATCTTTAATATTTTTAGCAACATCCATACTATTTTTCATAATGGTTGCACTGTTCCCACCAAGAGTACCTAAGGGTTCCTTTCTCCATGTCCTTGCCAACACTTGCTGTTTCTAGTATTTTTGATTCTAGCCATTCTGAGAGGTGTGAGGTGATATCTCATTGTGGATTTGATTTGCATTTCCCTGCTGATGAGTGATGTTGAGCATCTTTCCATGTGTATGTTGGTCATCTGTATATTTTCTTTGATGAAGTATATTTTAATATTCCCCACTTCACTGTATTATTATTTTATTTGTTTTATTGTTGAATTTTAAAAATTCTTCATGTATTTTGGGTACAGGTTCATTGTACTTTGCAAGTATTTTCTCCTACTCTGTGGCTTATCTTTTCATTCTCTCAACAGTGTCTTCTGTAGAGCAGAAGTTCTTAATTTTCATGACATCCAGTTTATTGATTCATTAATTTTTCAATTTTGTGGATAGGCTTTTGGTGTCACACTTGAGGAATTTTCACCTGATTTAACATCACAAAGATCTTTTCTTATGTTTCTTCTAGAAATTTTACAGTTTCATATGTAACATTTAGGTCTGTGATCTCTTTTTAGTTAGTTTTTGTGAGGAACTAAGTTCTTTAAGAAAAAAAAAAGTTGATACTAAGAGTTCCAGCACCATTTCTTGAAAAGGCTTTTTTTTTCCTTATGGAATTGACTTTGTGCCTTTCCCATGCAGCAGTTGTCCATATTTGTAGGAGTCTTTTTTTTAGACTCTGTTCTCTTCCACTGATTCATGTGTGTGTCCATTTACCAATACCATACATTTTTTTATTACTGTACCTTTACATAACATGGGAAATTCTTTACCTTAACAGAAAGAACATTAAAAACTAAATATGTAATCTTCAAAGGTGCAGATCTTAAGTAGAGGGATCTAAGTAAGAAAGAGAGAAGGGAGAATTTGAGAAAGAGAATGAGGTGGAAGGTGGTCCTATGAAGAGTTTTGCTCTTAGAAATCCTCACAACAGTGAGCGAGCCTGTTGCAGTGTGCAGAGAGCAAATTTAAACCTACTTTTTCTGACACAGTCTGTATGTGATGTTTCTCTCTCTAGAAGGGCCTGCATTCACGTGGAGGGAACCCCTCTGATGGCCTTTAGAGTATCTCCTTGTTTCTTCCCTGGAACGATATCATTGACATTAGAAGACCCAAGGGAGAAGCATCTGTCTGGAATATGAAAGCCAGCTTATAATTATTCATGTTCATGGTGGTGGGTAGAGAATTTTCACAGGCAAATCCAGTGATCACATAATCCCCAAAGGCCTTTCCACCCTGTTCTCATTGGTCTTTTACTTCTTTATCCATCTGTTCTCTTAACTTTATAGGCTGCTTGGGAAGTTGCATAGACTCTTCCAGAGGGAACATGTCACTTAGATGTGGATTTGAGCATGGCTTCAGGTCTGATGACCCTAGGCAGAGGAGACTTACTGCTACATCACAGAATGTCTGCAACAGTGACAAGAAGCTTGTTTGAGGTGGCTCCTTTCCATTTCACTGGAGCAAAAGGCCTTTGAAAAACAAACAGAGTTACTCAGATTAAAGATAGGATTAATTTCTCCTTATACAGCTAAATACATAAGCAATGCATGTAAATATTTAATAAGTGAATATAAAAGGGCCTTATAAACACAGAGTCAATAAACAACCTCAGCCCAGTACAGGAAAGCAGTTTGCACTTTGCTTGGTGTGGTGTTTTCTTTATTCAGTTAGATTAACAAACCGTGATTTCATCATCAGTCAACAAGATAGTAGAGAGACCATCAAAGCAAACTACAGGAGAGTCCAGATCGATCCGTGCCAAACAAATGTTTGTAGCTAACAGCTGTATTAGCACTGACTCTAATTGACGCAGCCGGGGTTCTCCTCTCACTTCCTAAGTGAGAGGGACGTCCTGTTGCATGGTCCGGACCCCCTCACTGCTGCTGGAGGCCATTCTCTCCTCTTGTAGAGTCACCACCTCTTTATAGGTGGGGGAGGCAGCCTACTAGTGTTGTAGCTATTTTTTGTTTTTAAAGGCTAGTGGGCCTCTCCCTCAGGGTGTCAGTCCACAAGTAAACCATCCAGCACTTGAATAAAAAATACCAGTTTGATGTGTCAAAGCTTTTGGATATACAGGTCTTAAATTCTTTTTTTCCCCCTTTCTTAACACTTAAATCAAAACTGGAGTACTGAAGAACAAGAAGAGGTCTGCTGTGGCCTCTGCCTGCTAGCGGAGATTGTTGATTTGTTCTGCAGCAGGTCTCTCTCTGTGAAGCTCTGGATGATAATGAACAGGTCCTAAGATGCCCAACCCTTGAGTTAGTTCATCTGGCTGGTGGGAAATGTAGTACCATTGAGTTGTGTACTCTAGGAGTCTTCCTATCAAAGCAAACCAAAACATCAAACTCTTTTGCCTTTTTTATTTATCTGAAATATGAAAGGGAGGGTCCTATGTAGTTAACAAAAGAATGCTTAAGTGTACCAGCTAGCCAATCTACAATATCTGTTAGCTGCAGATAGTGTGTTTTGCTGTTGGGATTCTTGTCCTAGCAGAGGAGACCTAATCCCCAGGAGGGCATCTGGTGAAGAGAAACTGTAGTGGAGCAGAAGAACTGGAGGCTGGGGATAGACATTTGGAGTCCCATCCTGGCTCTGCCTCTCGGTGGGTGCCTATCAGCAAGTCATTTCTTGATCTCTCAGAGTCACATTTTTTTCTTTACTATAAAATGGGGGGTGATTTCACCTCACTGAAACAGCATGAAGATTAAATGAAGTCCTGTTTATGAGAGCAAGCAGCACAGAATGCGAGCTCAGCAGACAGTAATGTGGCGCAGCTAGGAAGGAGAAGCAGTGATGCAAGGTGAGAGACAAGTGTGGGAGAAATGCCCTTAAAAGTTCTTTGATCTCCTGGTTCTTAATCCTGGCGGTACATTAAAATGTTCTGGGGAACTTTTAAAAATAATCTAGAGTAAAATAATCAATCTCTGAAGGCAGAGTCCAGCCATAGGAAAAGTATATAAGGGCCCCAGGAGCTCTGCAGCCAGAAGTAGATGAAGTCCTCCCCCTCATTAAAAAGAGGAAATTTAAACCAAAGATAAGTGAGGGAAGCCCAAGGCTATTCTTGTAGCTGTGGCAAAGTACAACTATGTTGGACATAGGCATCCTGTATTCTAGTCTCCCACTTGTTTCCCTAAAGCCCTCCCAGTCTCTGATTTCCAGAGACCTCAAGAGCAGGTGGAGTGACCCAACAAATCTCTTATATGTATGTCAGATGGATGGATGGATGGATGGATGGATGGATGGATGGATGGATAGATACAGAATCTATCTGCTCACAAATTGAGTCTAGAAGACAGCTATTAAATAAGAATGGTGTAAGAGGTTTTTTGGATCAGAGGATCAGGACCACCAGATTTCTAGGGAGGGTGGTTTCACAGAGGTAATGGCAGAAGTAGGTATGGATCACAGATGGATTTAGTTATAAGCATCAATGTGACACTTGCAGGACACTACAATGTGGGACATTGTTTGTTTCTTCCATATTTGGAAGATAAATTTATGTGTAGACCGTTTTTTTTGTAAGATACAGTTAATAACTAAAATTTATTGAAAATGGTCTTGCAATGACTTGTATCCAGATGCTTAAAGAAAGCATTGCTGCTACAAATATTTCTATTTTTAGAAAGGGTTTTTATGGACCAATGCCCCAGTTGTCGGTCAAAGCCTGGTATTTTCATTGTTTAAAATGTCACCTGTAAAATGGGCATTATTTATGTTTGTTTTTTTTTTTTTTTTTGCATTCCTGATAAGTGTATGTATTGTATAAAGAAAGTCTGTACATTGGGTTATAACACTAGTATATTTAAACTTACAGGCTTATTTGTAATGTAAACCAACATTTTAATGTACTGTAATTAACATGGTTATAATATGTACAATTCTTCCCGCCCCTTCCACCCCACCACACAACTTTTCTTGTGTGTGATAAACCAACTTTGGTTTGCAATAAAACCTTGAAAAATAAAAAATTTATCAGCAAGCAAGGGGAGGAAAGGCATTTTAGGCAGATGAAACAGCATTTACAAAGACATAGAAGTACGTTCAGGGAAAGACAAATGGTTTCATGTGGCTGAAAGGACAAATGTGATGGTGGTTAGTGGCTATATTGGTTTTCATAATCAGAATTTGACAAAGTTTGGAAATTGTTGTTACCCCTGAAATTAAAGGAACTGCTTAAATATCTTAGTCTTTTTATTTTCTGGTGGAAATCTGAACAGACTGATTTGGGCTATCGTTTCTAGGTATTTCAGAAAATCAAGAAATATCGAATTTCACATATTTTCAGCATTTCTATTTCTATTATAGGCAGTAAGCGCAACAGTGAAAAATAAGAAAGGAGAGGAGGGAAAAAGCATAGAGTCATTCTGTTTGATGTTTAAGAAACAAAAATATACTCCAAAAAACAGGCATCTTCAACCAGTTTACTGAAATTTTTGTGTTTTCTTTTAAAGGTGGCATATTTCTGAGAAAGAATCCACCCTTATTAATATATGTAATTAGCTAATTAATAAAAAGAAATACTTCTGAGAAAGAACCTATCATAATATGGACAATTCAGTAATTAACAAAAGGAAAAATTTTTACCTAATATCAGAAACTCTGTCCAGGGAGCAACAGCCTTAAATTCAGAGCACAGAGTGCATGGGGAGGCCTTTTTTTATTCTGTATAACAAATCCTTTCCCTTGCAAAGCACCAAATTGCGTTTCCCTACCCTGCTGTATTGCAATGAACGTAGTCTGGTACACTGTGGCTCTTCCAGGGATACTCCTAATATCAATCTTGAAGCCTATTCAAAGCAAGGATGGGAGTCACAGTTCTCTGTGCCAACATTCCTGCTGAGAATTAGCCCAGTTCCATTATGCGTGGGGGAGCCCCCACTTCGCACCCTTACGCCTGTTTGGGGTACACAGATACAGCTGACTACAGGGAATGCAGAGTTAAGAAACCACATGGCAGGAACACTATCACTTACTCTTTCATAATGAGCTCCGTGCGGGGCAGGGAACTAAAAAATTAAATTAAATTAAATTTTAATTTTCTATCCTTCAGTGCAGCTGGGTACTTCAACAAAAAGCTACTTCTCCATAAGCAAGAAAAATGCAGGGGAATTGTGGACTCTCAGAACAAGCAGGGGCTCCAGGAGCCCTATGTGTCTTTTATTTTATTTTTTTTAATTTTATTTATTTATGATAGTCACACAGAGAGAGAGAGGCAGAGACACAGGCAGAGGGAGAAGCAGTCTCCATGCACCGGGAGCCCGATGTGGGATTCGATCCCGGGTCCCCAGGATCGTGCCCTGGGCCAAAGACAGGCGCTAAACCGCTGCGCCACCCAGGGATCCCCCTATGTGTCTTTTAAAACTCTTCCAACTGGAGTACTCCAGGCGTTAACTGCTTGGCTTGTGCCTTCATTCGGCACATGAAGAAACTGAGGCCCGAGGAGCCTATCCCCTGTTTCCCACATTGAAACAGGGGTTAGGAGCCAAGCCACCGTTTGTAGTACCTGGATCTCCTGACTCCTGTGGGCCAAACTGCAGTCTCTAAACCTGAGTATTGTTATCATTAGCCATCTCGTTAGCAATAGGTTAGGACAGGTTGCCTATTTTATCAGAATAGGAATTGGTTTTATGAATCCATCCCTATGGACTTGACCTTTAATCACTCACAAGGCCTGTGTGTCTTGCAGCCCCATTTGGGTCTTCATGCTCCTCCACCTCCTGACAAGAGCTGCACTTACCCCCAAGGGACGCTGCTCACTACTTCCCCATCTCGGAAGGGCTAGTTAATCCCAGGCCTTGGTGTGGTGTCTGTATTTTGATCTTCCTGAAATTGTCTAACTCTGTAGATTTTCGCTTCAGAAACTTTAGCATGAGGTTTGTACAAGTAGTATTTTAGGTTAGTTTGTACAGGACCTATCATGTTTTGTAAGTGGACATGGAGTCAGTTCTCACTTGAACTCTGTTTTTATGCATTACTTTTCCCTCTAAGAATCTCCTGCTTGGGGTGCCTGGGTGGCTCAGTTGGCTAAGCATCTGCCTTCAGCCCAGGTCATGATCCCGGGGTCTTGGGATAGAGCCCTGTGTCAGGCTACATGCTTAGCAGGGGGTCTACTTCTCCTTCTCCTTCTGTCCTTCCCCCCTGCTTGTGATCTCTCTCTCTCTCTCTCTCTCTCCCCCTAATAAATAAAACCTTAAAAAAAATCTGTTGCTTTGGAGTTGTATCTGTTCTCCTGTCCATCATCTCTTTTCCCTTTTTGGTAATGCTAATGAGGAGTGCCTCCCATTTGGGGTCATTTACCCTCTCTCTCCCAGAGAGAATTCGTGAGTAATAGTACATCTCCAAAGTGCAGTTCTGTACATAAGGACCAGAGTGCTCTGACTGGCTTATAACAAACTACTGCAGAACCATAATCCCATCTGCTCAGATCTAATATTAAATCTGACTCAGATATTTCTCCAAGTGAAACTCAAAGCTGCACTTAACTGAGCACCTACTAGGTTTATACGGCAGTCCTCTTAGCTGTGAGTTCCTTCCTGGTACAGGACTGTGCCCCACACTGCACCTGGCACAAAGTAGAACAGGAATATGTGTTGAATGAAGGGGACCAGTGAAAACTGGGTTTTCTCAGAGTGTCCTGTCCTGAGGCTATTCTAGTGGGAATGGTTCTCCCATGGCCTAACACATCCAGTTGTTTCTTGAGGCTGAGCTGCAACTTGACCTTCTTCCAAAGATGAAGAGGAAAGGCATTATTCATCTGAGATTTGCCTTGCAATGTTTAGCACAAATTTGGTTTCTAAGGAAAGGCTGGCAAAGCACTGACACAGGAAAAATTATTCTTAGGTATTCTCTGATGACCATACACTGAGCAAGGTTTTTGTATAGTTACTGTAGCCATGAAAATAATCACTGGACAACATTTGTAGTCACAAATAACACCAACCCCTAGAACTTTTTGATTAATGTCAGGGAGTAGGGCTAACAGAAGTGTGATGCCAGCTGGGCCAGCATGCCCTTTACCAGCCTCAGACATTTATTCAGTGAATAGATGTGTGTGTGGAACCCGTGATCTCTCCTTGCTTTTGCTTGTTTTTTAATGTCAGTCTGAAGGCAAAATACAGGCTTTGCAACTGATGGTTTGTGACCATCATTTGTAGCTACAAAAGGTGCTGTTCCTCCCACTTTAAAATCAATTTGGGGTTCACGGACAGGTTTTCGGTGGCATGCGGCACAATTTAGATGCTCGGTAAGTACAGAAAGGAGAGCAGAAAGGGCAGAAAGTTGAAGGAGAGGGAGGCGCATAGAGGGAGTCATCCGCTCTGTGTGTGTCCTGGCATAGTCTGCCTGGGGTCTGACAGGCTCTGCAGCCACCTGCTGGGTAACCTGGTGACATCCATTGACTTCTGACTCTTAAGTTTGGTCATTGATAAAATGAGATAGTACCTACAGTGAAAGGTTTTTGAGAGACTTATACATGTAAATGTCTGACAGAATGACTCAGTAAATGTTAGTTTTTTATTATAATTCATAATCAGTTTGTGAATTCCAGTGACCGCTTTCTTTGAGAAAACACTTGCCTGTTTACCTTCCTGGACTTCAGGATGAGTCCCCAGCAGTGAATATGGATTCCTCAGCGCAGAGAGAGCCAAGAGCCCTAGAATTCCTCGGGAGAACAGGTGGTCACAGAGGATAGCCCAGCCAGGGACTCCCTGTGGCTGCTGTCCCAGCTGCCCTACATACAGGTTTCCCCTCTCGCTGGGGCTCTCAGGCATCAGTCATAACTGTCACCTGATTGCTGCTCTCTTGCCAGAACGGAGCTCTAGATTCTCCTTTCCATTGTATACCTGTATTTTCTTCCTGAACGAGAGGGAGAGGGAGCTTGTTTGCCTGAGAACAGGGCCTTTATTCACCTGTCTTCCCAGGGACCTTACCTTGAGGTAGAAGACAGACAAGCTGGCAAGACGGGAGAAGGGCCATCTGGCTGGTGGGCTCATGCCCCCCCCCCCCCAGTAATCTTTAGGGCCACATGTTAGTACTTTTTAACCCTTTAGAGACTAGCATTATCCTGCAATGAAAACTCTAGTTCCAGCTTTTTCAAAGACATCACTATTTTTCCCCCCATGGTTAGGTTTTCTCAGAATGAAAGTATATTTTCTACATTTTTTTTTTGCCATGAGGGAGGGTAATAATAAAAACATAAAAGCATTTAATCCAGTGAATGAGTAATATTGGAGACTGAGGGAAGTCAGATCCTTTCCCCAGGATTTTCTTGTAGTAGTTGATTTACAGAGGCAGTTTGAGGGGTGTGGAGGAGACCTGCTTCGGAAAGTCTAGCAGCAGTAACTCCTTTTTAACAGTGACCTCCATTTCTCTGCATTGAATGCGAAAGAGGGGCCCTGGCTTCTCCTGCCCACGTGTAGTTATCATGTGTGGCTACTTACTGTGTACCAGGCTCAGTCTTAAGGGCCAAATTTCTTCTCTTAATCCTAAGGACAACTGGATTCTTGAGGTAGATACAAATTTGAGTCCCATTTACAGAGGAGGGAACTGAAGCTCAGAGAAGTTAAATAAATTTCCCAGGGTCAAACAGCTGGTAGGTGATAAAATCCATAAAACTTTCAGGCCCCAGAGCCTTTTCTCTCAACCAGGACTATACTACCTGAGGAGTTACAGTCCTACTAAAGGATTTCAACAGGGGCAGGAGGGACTGAAGTGTAGCATTTCTCTTCTCCAGGCTTTTAAGATATTTTACATTTGTAGGATTCTAGGCAAAAGCAGAATTTTTCATCTCAACAAGAGCCAACCACCCATGTGGGCTGTATGGCATTTTCCATAATGTGACCTCTACCCCATAGTCGAACAGCACGCCATTACAAGTCAGGTTCTCCGGAAGTGGTTGCTGAGATGGAGTTTGCCATGCAGATTATTTACTGGGGATCGCTGCTGAAGGGGAGTAGGCACAAGGGGAAACTGAGCTGCAGTGCTGGCCCGGCAGCTTCTGCCAACAACATGCAGCATGGAGGAGCATAGATGGTCCTCTGGAGCTATCCTGTGGTGAGCTGAAAGGGCCTTTATACCCTGCCACCGGTGGATAGGCCACCCCGGGAAGGATATGCTCTTGGGCAAGGAAACACTCTTCCTCTGAGGCAGACTCTGAAGGAGTTGACAGCACTTCTACTCACCGAGGCAATCAATGTGTTCTTCCTTGAAGGGAGGCTGTAGGTGGTACACTACGGTTTCCATTTCAACACTTGCAATTTCATTAGAAATGTGAGTTTACACAGTAGTAAATGCTGTCTCCAACCCAGCCTATTGTTTGCTTGGCTTCTAAGTAAATAGGCAGTGCACTCATATAGACAGATGCTCAGCTGTCTGGAATCCTTTTACTTATAGACCCAGGGAGAGGCAAAGGTGTAGTAACATCTATATTTTCTTTGAACCATGTGATTAAAGACATACCTGGCATTTTTGTAAATGCATGAAGAGTTTGTTTTATATTCATCATGTCTTTCATGTGGAGCCAGTTGGCTTTTTTTTGGAGATTAGAGTCCAAAGCCACAAGCCACAGTGCAGTGGTGGAAAACCTCTAGTCACATTTTGCCTGCCAGTTGCCTTTAGAAAAATCATTCGATGATTAAGATTCCAGATTAAACCCCTTTTCAGTGCTCTTTCCATCATGAAACTAAAGCAGTCTTCCAAATCACTTCACCACAGACATTAAACTGCATCCCAGCTGACTTGTATCTTGTCCACCCACCTTGGCCAAGTTGACCACAGGAACTATTCCTGTGTCGTCCACGGGGCTGGTTTGCCTTGCAGAATCCATCACCACTGCCTCCCACTACTGCTCGTAGTTGACGTTGGCCTTTGACTGTCTCAGCTGCAAGGTGTACAAAATCCCCCTCTATTTCCTTTGTTTCAGGTTGGAAAGCTTATCCAAGAAGCAGCTGGAAGAAGTAACTTGAAGCGAGTAACTCTGGAACTTGGAGGGAAAAGTCCCAATATTATTTTTGCTGATGCTGATTGTAAGTCAACCATGGATCTCATACAAATCCCAGTACACTCCTTCGGTGCTCTTTTGAATCTCTAGTTTTGACAGGACACTAAGAGAAAGATCCATGAAGCTAAGAAGCTTCAAGTAGAAGAATCTAGTCCCTTCCTCCTCAGGGGCAAAGAATTTAGTATTGGGAAAGAGCATTTGCTAGTTGACAGCTGGCCAGAGTTTGTTTTCTAGACGCTACTGAGCTGCTTTGGCTCCGAGACACTGTAGAGAAGGGTAGAAGAGGTGAAGGCTTACATAGTGCTGTGTAGTGGAAAGAGCAATGGTCTAAGCCTCTGAACACCTGAAATATACCCTCTCTGCCTGGATTCAAGAAATCTGAAACTTCTCAACTGTGTCTGGTGGCTTTGTAGATCATTAAGTAAAGTTCTAGTTCACTAGCCCTGCCAACATTTTCCCAGAGCCACAGCCCCTCCTCTGTTTAGTCCTTCCATCCTCTGCTGCTTCCATGACTTCCAGCCAGAATGACTAGCACTTTGGTCAGTTCTGTATGAATGGGCCTAAATTGGAGGTGGTCAAGCCTTGAAGGTAGGACTTTATGGCAGCGTGGAGCAGTCACTTAGGAAAGCCCATGTCTCCAGGCAGGAGGCCCTCCAGGCCACTCTGCATAGGTGTGGTCTTTCTGTTTAGAAAAGCTTTCCAAGGAATAAAAATTCAAAATCTCTCTCAACACCTCTTTTTCTTCCTTCTCCTCCCACCAGGCAGGGCTGCTTACTTTTTCACCTCTGGAGAGGTCAGAAAGCAGAAAGCAGATTGCTTGACTTTCAGCCCCAGCTCAGAGTCTGTGAAAAGTACAGCATCAGCTTCATGCTAGTTGTCAGAAGGATCGGAACTGTCACACCTAAATTTCTCTTGGGCAGTAGGCCCTCTATTGACATGATTGATTGATTGATTGATGAGTGACTGATGGATTCAGTCAGTCATTTAGCAACCAGCACACACCAGATTAGTCCTCTCTTGAAGTATAAGCTCTGAGATGAAGGAATTACGTGCTGCTATACAATTCCATGTAAATGTAGAGGAAATTTGGTGTGTTTCAAGAAGATCCATTACGGTTACAGTTTAATTCAGCACAATACTAGTTAAACATACAGCTGCAAGGCTCTATAGATCAAGGATTGCAAGCTGGCAGTCCCCAGACCAAAAGCAGGGCAAACGTACGTTTACCTGTTTAAATGTCACACAGCATTTTAAAAAATAAAAACTACACATTAAAAATCCTGATTTCTGTTTTTTCTTAAAATTGGATATCTGGCACCCAGTGGTGTACAGTCATGCATAGCAACAGCCAGATGCAGTGGCTTTCCTTCTGAGTCTCCATCAGATTCTTTTACTAGCTGGCAGATTCATACCATTACATTATCTGCTTAGCCTCTTGGCATATGGGGACTTGGGACTCTTGTTCTAGATGCTGTGGTCCAGCCCCCCTTTTTACAGAAGAAAGAGACTCAGAGAAGTGAAGCTGTCCAGGTTCCAAGTTCACATAGCAAGTAATGTCAGGATCTAGTTAGAACTTCCCTGGATTGTGTTCTCAATCCAGGCCTTTCCCCTGTGCTGCCAACTTACCGTTACGCTCTGTGGTGAGCGTGGCATTATACCCGAGGCTCTGGGAGAGGGAAGGGAGGCAACTCCAGAGACGGACCCCTCTGCAGGTGAACTAGAGCTGAGGACGCGGCTGTTTCCTCTTGCAGTGGACTACGCTGTGGAGCAGGCTCACCAGGGGGTGTTCTTCAACCAAGGCCAGTGCTGCACCGCGGGGTCTCGCATCTTTGTGGAGGAGTCCATCTATGAGGAGTTTGTCAGAAGAAGTGTGGAGCGGGCCAAGAGGCGCATAGTGGGGAGTCCCTTTGATCCCACCACTGAGCAGGGACCCCAGGTAGAGAAATCATAAACATTCCCTTTCTTTTCTTATCCCTGGTGAGCACCAGACACTCTAGTGGGACCCCAGAAACAACTTCTTTCTCCACTCCCTGCTTACTCTTCCACCCCGTCTTCATGACTGGAAACGTCACTGGGGAGGCATTGCTTATCCTAATGCTTCCCTTGCCCTTTCTAAACTTTCTCTCTGAAACGTCAAGGGATTAAGATTGCCTCAAGGATACTTTGAACTTTGGGGGTAAACTGGAGCTCTTAGTTCTAAAGAAAGTCCTGAGCATGACAAAATGGATGTTGGCCTGAGACCCCAGTCCCGGGCCTAACCACTGGCCTTCAAGACATCCCTACAGATGCCACAGTCATGGAGAGCCTTTCTCAGAGCCCTTTACCCTTTCATCAGTGGCTCAGGAATCTCTCTGCCAACCTGACCTACTTTGGGGAGGTCACTCGTGGCTTGTGAATGTATAAGAACTAGAGGGCTGTCTACTTACCCCTCTGCTGTGTGGTTATCTCTTACTCTGAATGCTTCTTGTGATGGGGGTGGGGAGGGCCCCGTAAGTCCCCGCAGTCCATACTGTTTGGCTCTGCAGGTTCTCCACAGTCATCAAAGCATATTTCCAGGTAGAATTCTGGTTTAATTTTAAACTGTAGATCTGTCTACAGTTAAAGGATATTTGGATCAGATTGCATGTGGATCTCTAGCATATGGGTCTTCCCGATAAGAAACAACATCTAGGTTTGGGGACCATTTGAAAGAGGATTGATGTTCTAGTGGAGCAATTCAAACTCAAATGAATTTAGGTTTTTGTATTTACCATAATAATGGAGTGATGACTATGACTTGGTGGAGGGCAAGACTAACCTTATTTTATGAAATAGGAAGCTAGTCCTTGCTTTTTCTACTTAACCTTTTCCTCTAAATGTGTAATAGGAGCTCCATTAAAAATAGACCCCAATAGGATTTGGAGCACCATATAGTTTACCTATTGTTTTCATTTTTTTAGTATCAGTACTTGTTGAACTGTTCATTTGGTTATAGTTGTCAGTCTTTCCCCATTTAGAAGCTGCAAATAATCAATTAGCCAGTTTCTCCATCATTTAGAAACATTGTCTAAATCTTCATCTGGTCCTTCTGATGTGGCAGGATCATCAGGGCAGTACATTTATTGGAATTCTCAATACATTAGGTTGACCTATACAAAGTCACCATTTTTTTTCCCCTTAAAAAAATGGCTAAATGGCAGCAGTTCCACATAACCCAACAAGATATAATGGAGCTTTGAAAAAAATCACAAATGAGAGATCCTTGAGTACACATTTCTGTTTTCATAGAAGACTTTACACAGAGTCATTAGAAAATTTCTTTTGTAGATTGATAAGAAACAGTACAACAAGATCCTGGAACTCATCCAGAGTGGTGTGGCTGAGGGTGCCAAGCTGGAATGTGGCGGCAAAGGCCTGGGCCGTAAGGGGTTTTTCATCGAGCCCACAGTGTTTTCCAACGTCACCGATGATATGCGCATTGCCAAGGAGGAGGTATCAAAAATGGGGATCTAACAAAAGCCACACCTTTCTTGGGACAGCTTCCAGAGCATTTCCTGCAGATGATATTATGGTTTGGGCTCTTTATGTTTTATATACATTCTGTAACAGCACTAAACATGGCTGTGAAAATCCTGTTTTCAAGAAAATGTTAAATCAGAAGGCAAACAAGCTAGATGGAGGCTGGGTGACATGCTGTACGATTGCAATTATTATTAGCCGAGAGGACAATCATAATAGCCCATCATTCGCCCTAGCAATGTGCTGGCGACAGTTCAGTTCCTTCAAACGTGGGTTACTAAGTTGTTCATCAAGAGAAGAAAGCATCCAAGCAGCCTCACATTTGTGTGAGAGAGGGACCAGGAACACACCAGCCAGCAGTCTAGAGCAGTGGTCCTGAGTTCTGGAGCAGTGTCTGGGGAATCACAGAGAAGGCAGCGTTGTCAGGGAGGGTGGTGGAGAAGGGCGTTAAATGGACCCTAAGGTTAGACTCCTGTGTAATCCCGTTCTGGCCAGTTTGAGATCTTTTACAGTTCTGTGTTGCTACAACTTAAATGTCATTTAAATAATGAAGGCAGAGCAAACTGGCTTTGAAATGCGGAAAGCAAGTAAGTAAAGGATGGCAGAGCAACCCCATGTTGGGTCCCATGATTTTGTTGCAGATCTTTGGCCCTGTTCAGGAAATTCTGAGGTTTAAGACTATGGATGAAGTTATCGAAAGAGCCAATAACTCAGACTTTGGACTTGTAGCAGCCGTCTTCACTAACGACATCAACAAGGCCCTCACAGTGTCTTCTGCAATGCAAGCTGGGACTGTTTGGTAAGAGCAGAGTCAGCCTCATGGCTCTGGCCATAATGCAAGCCATTGGTAGCGTAGGGCGTAGGGGCCTCATAATCTCTGGAATGTGGGTGAAATAAGCATATCCTCCCAGGGGGAGGGAAAGAAGGAAGGCAGCCAGCCTTCACCCTGAGAAGGGATATACACTCCTTACCAGCTAGGTCAGGAAATGACAGCAAATTTTAAATTATAAATATTTCGTATGCAAAAAAAGGGAATTAAAAAATAAAACTTTTAAAAGAAATATTATGCTGTGGCATATACATTTAACTATACTTAGTAATTATATAAATAACTACTTCTGAGCAAGCAGATTCATACTAACGGTACTATGTTTCCTTCTCTTAGGATCAATTGTTACAATGCCTTAAATGCCCAGAGCCCCTTTGGGGGATTCAAGATGTCTGGAAATGGGAGAGAAATGTAAGTGGCCAAAGTTGGTGGCGCCTGCAGAGAAACAGGGATTGCGCAAATATCAGGCTAGAGGAGTTTGCAAACAATTGTTTAATTCTCTTACTCTCATCCATTCACTAAACAAACATTTTGTTGAGTGCACACTGCTATAAACGAAGCACTGCACTCCATATCACAAAGGTCAATAACACACAAGTCACTTCTCTTACATGGGGATGGCTAAAAATTAATATACCATCTAGTTCATAAAGTCGGGGCTACTTTCTTGATGGGAATGTGCCAGACATCTTGCAAGTACAGAGGAAACAATCCATTGATTTTGCCTGATGGGGTCAGAGAAGACTTCACAGAGCAAATCCCATTTCAGTGTTTGGGGGGCAGTCCTTCCATGTAGAGGGAGTCGCAGGAACAAAGGCATGAAGGCACAGCAAATACAGAACATCAGGGAGTTTGGTGTTTCAAACATAGGTCACCCACTGCCAGCCCAAGGACAAATCTGGCCTGCAGAAACTTTTCGTTTTGCCTCACAACATTTTAAAATCCTTAACTGACATTCAAAAATGAAGAGGCTTTCCGTAAAATCAGGATTTCTTGCTTATTCTCATTCCCCCATAGCAAAATTGCTGCAGCTGTGAGCTCTAGAACACGCCTTATTCCCCCCCACCATTCCTGCTGCTTCTGGGCTGAATATTGGTTACCATTGACTTCCCAAGCCCCTCACTTTTGTCCCCCGTTCTGCTCCGGTAGGTTGTCTGAAGCTGGGACCACAGGACTTTGGATGTAGGATGGCTGGGGGGGACTTGCCGAAGGCACAAGTGGGAAGGTGGTTTTAAACTCAGTCTCAGAGGGCTTAGACATTCTGTGGGAGCTGAGGAGATCCCGGAGGTTTTAAGGCAGAGATCCCTGGCCAGTAGAGGATGTCCTGGCAAAGACTAGAGGAAGAAGACCTGCCCCAAGGATCACAGTAACAATGATAGATACCATTAAATGCCTGCTCTGTGTATGGCTTTATGTTAGCTTCTTTCCTGATGTCTCATTTGATTGTCACGACGACAGAGTGGGATAGATACACTTACCTTCCCACCCACCGTGGTTCGGGTGGGGAACTGAGGCTTACACTAGCTAAGCAGCTTGCCCAGGTCACACAGCCAGTAAGTGGCCGATGTGGAGTTTGAATGTCGGTTTCAGTGACTCCTGTGATATCCAGCCAAGGAAGCAGGGGGGCCAGGTGCACAGACTCTTCAAGGAAGAGATCAGAGCTGGGAAGAGTCCTGAGAGGCAGAGGACCTGGAAAATGGGATAGTAGTGGAGGTAAATTACACTCAAGGGGATTTTATTTGCAGCCTTCATATATAAATGGATTTTTTAAGTGACATTCAGAGGCTGACCCAGGTCAGCCAGGGTCTTCCTGAACTGACACGTCCCTCCCCATAATAAAAAATTTTTTTTTAAATTTCCCCCTGGGGTGCCTGGGTGGTCCATTCAGTTAAGTGTCTGACTCAGCCCACATCATGATCTCAGGGTTGTCAGATCGAGCCTCGTATTGGGTTCTGAGCTGAGCGTGGATTCTGCTTGAGATTTTCTCTCTCTCTCCCTCTTCCTCCGCCCCTTCTGCCCCAGCTCACACACTCACTCTTTCTCAAAAACAAAACAAAAAGAAAAAACAAAGACCTCACCATTTTCCTTCCTCTTCAAAGGAGGCTGGTTCCATGTTTCTTAAATCCTGTGACTCCCAAAAGGAAACATCCTCATGTCTGTTCACTCCGCCGTTATTGAATGTATCCTTGCATGAGCCAGTGCCAGTTCATGGTCAGTCTGCTGTAGTATTGAGTGCTTGGCTCGTGGGGGAAGATGTGGCTCATCAAAGCACTTGACATTGCTGGATAAATGAAATATACAACATTAAAAGAGTCAGAAAAATTCCAGGGAAGACCGTGAAGTCATAAAGTAGTTCAGGGATAGGGGAGATCATTGTGAACTATAGAAGCCTGGAAAACCTTTAAGTAGGATCAAATATAGGGATTTGAATTGGCCTTTAACGGAGAGCAACATTGGGGTAGATGGAGAGGAATAATTTGCAGGGTTGGTGGGCAAAGCGAGGTAGGAGTGGGGGAAGAGTGAGTAGAGGTATTGTGGGAGAAATAATTATGGTGTTGGGACAAAGTACAGTGAACCCCTAAGACCGGCACAGAGGATTTACATACGATTCAGATAGTTCAGCTGGTAATTTCTAGCTCTTAGCCATTAAACTATATAAGTTAAGCATAGCTGTAAGGCTAAGAGCAGAGTTTCTAGAATCACATTGCTAAAGATATATATCCTGGCTCTATTGCTTAATACCTGTGCAACCTTAGACAATTTACTTAATCTCACTAAGCCTCTGTTTTCTCATCTCTAAAATGGGAATATTTATAGAACCTACCCTACCTGCATTTATATTGGTATTCTGTGTGCTTTCCTGGTCTCTGAAATGTTAGGACAATCACTGGCTCTGGGAATGCTGCTCACACTGACTGCTTTATTACAGATCATTAAGAGGGTGAATCATGGGCATAAAATATAATCAATAATTGCTGGTTGATAGAGCTTGTCCCAGGCTAGCCCTGGACCCTCAACATGGACAGGATTCAGGCTTGTGACATTGTCCGGGTCCAGTCTCTTCCCATAGAAACCTTACCCTTGCCTGGAATGGCCCAGGAGATAGTTTGACTATGTCAGGCCCATATGGAGAGCAGTGGCCCAAGAGACTGAAAAGCAGCCTTTCTCAACTTACCTCCTTGGTGCCATAGTCATTTGGCCTTCCCAGTACAGTTAAAAAATAACAGTTCTCTTTGATGAGACTCACTTCATCTTGTCTAAACGATATGGTTCTTTGTCCCTACTTGCTCCCAAAACATGTTTTTTTCTTCCTTAAATGACTTAGAATGGTCTCAAAGTCTTCAAATAAAAAAACTTTCCCTATCCTGGTTCCCCAATCTTCCTCCTCACGGCCATCCCAGAAATTCCTCTTACCTTCCTTCGGACAGTATTGTTCATCTCATGGCCTCACAAACCCCATGTGGCTCTGGTCCCTGGCACTCCTTTGCCCATCTCTCGGAGGCATAGAGACGAGAAGTAGCCCTTTGTGCAAACAAGCTCCAAGGTGGGCAATGGGCGTGTGGGCTGTGGGAGCCCCTGAGGCTGCCATCTGCAGATTACCTGATGGGCCCATCTCTGATTCCCAGGGTCACAGAGGGGACTCGCTAACCTCAGGCCCACCCTTCAGCCAGTTCCCCCTGTTTCACTCTCCCTGCCCCCTCCCTTACTCCTCTTTTAAGCTTCCCCGAGCCAAGCTGTAAATACATGTCACAAACTGGGAGCATGGAAAGAAAGCTGTGGACCTCAGCATTTTAAAAACTAAGGACACAGGCCTTGAAGATGAGAAGCTTATTAGGATATTCTAAATAAGGGCTTCCCAAGTTTGCATGTCTGCATGCATGCATGTGTGCCCATAGATACATACATGCATGCGTGTGCACAGAAAGTCACATGCAGTCTGGGCGAAGGGGCTTGCTGAGACTGCTTATCTGGGGACCAACTCTCAGAAATTTTTTGCTTCAGTAAATCTGGGCTAAGACTGAGGATCTATGCTACTAACAAGCTTCTGGAATGATTCCGGTGCAGGTGGTCTGGAGACCGCGCTCTGAGAAATGTTGCTGTAAGGCAAAGAAAAGAGCAGGGATGTAGGGATCCCTGGGTGGCGCAGCGGTTTGGCGCCTGCCTTTGGCCCAGGGCGCGATCCTGGAGACCCGGGATCGAATCCCACATCAGGCTCCCGGTGCATGGAGCCTGCTTCTCCCTCCGCCTGTGTCTCTGCCTCTCTCTCTCTCTCTGTGACTATCATAAATAAATAAAAAAATTTATAAAAAAAAAAAAGAGCAGGGATGTATACATCCTATGTAGAAATCCCTCTTTGTTTTAGGAGTGATTTCCTAAAATAGCTGGCTCAGAGACCCCCAAATCTAACATCTTACCTTACTTGTAGGTATGCCAGGTTTGGTTCATGGTAGGGAATATAAGCCAGTCTGGCTCAGAAGCGGGAATACAGGCGTCGGAGCGTGCGTCTGCCCAGGCGCACTGTGGGGCTGTGGAGGCGACCGGACCAAGAGATCGGGGTGCAGCAAGAGCAGTGTGTATGCTTTTGCACTCTAGTGCTGTTCTTCCATAACTGTGGAATTTAACCGGATTAAGTTAGATTTGAGAGAAAGCCCCCGGAATGAGATGGCGAAATAGCTGAGGAATCTGAATGTGGGGCCTTCGGAGACTTTCCAACAGCGCTTCTCAAAGGGTGGCCCAAATAACCACCTGCATCATAATCTCCTGGGCTCTTCCCCAGACCTACTGGGACAGAGTCTTTGGTGGGGATGGTCAGGAATCCACAATGTAAGCAAGCTCCAAGGGTGATCCTTGTGTTTCCGTAAGTCTGAGAGATGACCGGGTGCCAAGGGGACGGGGTGGCTTGCCTGGAGCCACACAGCCAGCCAGTGGCAGAGCTGAGCCGACATTCCTGCCTGTTGCCCCCCAGCCCCAGGGTTGTTTCTGTGGCAGACCTGAGTCCACTCCTCATCCTCGGAGCACCGTGGTGGCACAAGGCTGCCCGGGACCCAGGGGAGCAGCTCCTCCAGTCCTCGATGATTTCCCATTGCACCCAGGGATTAGGGGACCCTGTCGTCCCACCTGAAAGCCACCATGCCACCACACTCTGACTCTGCAGGCTTCCTTACACTTCTCACAACCGACTTAGAGATCTGAGTGGGAGGAGATGATTTGGGGTCTGCCCCATGTGCGTGCACAAGCTGGGAAAAAAGAAGGGAGTGACCTCACTTCAAACAGGAGGCAGATGATGTCCATGATGAAGAGGCACTTTGAGAATTGCCCAAGGGCAGGAAAAAGTCCCGAGAGAGCCAAAGCTAAGCTGGTAATAAAGACTCAGGGCCTGGAAGGAGCTCATGAGGGAAGCTGATACTGAGTGGGACAATCCCAGATTTATTCTCATTCCCGTGAGCAAGAACGGTGGTCGCCACAGATGAGAGAAGAGCACAGGTGCCCCGGTCCCTCCGAAGCTGCCTCTCCTATCCTGGTGGGGAGGGCACAGGTGCAACGACTCAGGTGACCTCGGTGCTCAGAGGTGCTGCTGCTGTTGGCAAAGTGACTGGAGCCTTGTGCAAGGCAGGGGGTTTCTGGAAGGAAGAATGAATCATTTACAGCAGGTCTTGATTGTAAAGACCAGTTACGGTAACATCCTATCTTTCATACATGACTCCTTTTTTAAAGATTTTTTTTTAAAGATCTTATTTACTCATGAGAGACACAGAGAGAGAGAGGCAGAGACACAGGCAGAGGGAGAAGCAGGCTCCATGCATGGAGCCCGACGTGGGACTCGATCCCGGGTCTCAAGGATCACGCGCTGGGCTGAAGGCGGCGCCAAATCGCTGAGCGCCCCCCCCCCCCCCCCCGCCCGGGCTGCCCAAGATTTATTTATTTATTGAGAGAGCAGGGGGGGAGGGACACAGGAGGAGAGATTCCCAAGCGGACTCCATGCTGAGCACAGAGAGCGACCCGAGTCTCCATCTCACGCCCCTGAGACCAGGAACCTACCTAAAACCAAGAGTTGGCCGCTTAACCAACTGCCCCCCCAGGCACCCCATCTGTGACTCTTTTTTAAAAACAGCCCTTATTAATATTTTCTTGTTCAGATATATCTCTAAGTGTTCTTCTGTTCATTCCTGGCAGAGGTGGTATATCAACAGGCTAAAACTGGGGATGGGGGAGTGTGGGAAGGAGAGCCTCCCTCCCTTCCTTCCTTCCAGGGTGCCACTGGAGCGTGATGCTGCAGGCTGCCCACTGGGTTCGGTGAGGGCAGAAAGCAGGGGCAGCAAACTCCAAGTCCCTGGGAGGAGACAGGCTTGGGCAGCCCTTCCCGCAGATAGAGGCCGGCCGTGGCAGGGGTGCACACAAGGTGCTCTGTGAACGTGGAGGGAGGAGCACCTCCTACCTAGAGAGCCAGGAAAAGCCCCACTGAGGACTGACTTTAAAAAGGATGGAGGTGGGGGCACCTACCTGGGTGGTTCAGCAGTTGAGCGTCCGCCTTCGGCTCAGGGTGTGATCCTGGGGTCCTGGGATTGAGTCCCACATCGGGCTCCCCGCAGGGAGCCTGCTTCCCCCTCTGCCTGTGTCTCTGCCTCTCTCTGTCTCATGAATACATAAATAAAATCTTTTTTTAAAAAAAAAGGAAAATTCAGTTTTTAAAAGAAAAAAGGAGAAGAATGTGCTTGATTTTACAATGAAATAAAGAAAAGCGGAAAAGGGCACTGAAAATGTGGTGAAATGAGAAGAGGACAGAGGGGAAGAGAAGGAGCACGAGGCGGGGCCCCACCCCGGCACCCCGAGGGCAGGGCTCAGAGACCTGGTGCGGAGTGTCCCGAGGGCCCCATGGAGACAGGGAGCCTAGCTCCCACCTTCGAAACCATTACCCAGTGTCTGGGGGCACCCAGCTCACTACTTCCCTTACGGTCAGTTATTCTGATTTCTTCTCTCTTCCCCCCACTGGGGGGGGGGGGGCCCCTGCGGGCAGCACATGGCAGGATTGTTTGTAAGGCATTGCTGGCGATCTGCGCTCTTCCCTGCTAGGCCTTGGGGTCTTCACTTCCATTTGTTAAGTCTAAGGACCAGTGAAAGGAAATCCAGAGCATTGAAAAGGGGGCGTCGCAGCCTGGAAATCTCTGTTTCTTTCAGCCCAGGTGGACTAGGTGTCTAGGGAGAGACTGGGACGCAGCCACGCCGGGGGCGGGGGGGGGGGTGCCCAGCGGCATGAGTGGGTCTGAGAGGAGGAAAGCACCCATCGTCCTCGAGGGCCCTTGCTGCCCGCGGTAGAGACGCAGTGGCGTGGTTGGGAATGCTGCACCCTCCCGCGCAGTGCTGTGAAGACAGATCGGCCTCTGCCTTTAAGAACCGGTCACTGCGGGCAGCGCGGTGGCTTAGTGGTTTAGCGCCGCCTTCAGCCCAGGGCCTGATCCTGGAGACCTGGGATCGAGTCCCACATCCGGCTCCCTGCATGGAGCCTGTTTCTCCCTCTGCCTGTGTCTCTGCCTCTCTCTCTCTCTCTCTCTCAGGAAAAAATAAATAAAACCTTAAAAAAAAAAAAATCCTGGGCAGCCTGGGTGGCTCAGCAGTTTAGCGCCTGCCTTCAGCCCAGGGTGTGATCCTGGAGTCCCAGGATCGAGTCCTGTGTCGGGCTCCCTGCATGGAGCCTGCTTCTCCCTCTGCCTGCCTGTGTCTCTGCCCTCCCCCCCCCCCCGCCATGAATAAATAAAAAATATTAAAAATAATAATAATAATAATAAATTGGTAAAAAAAAAAAAAAAGAACCGGTCACTGCTCGTGACATGACGGCTCTCCACTCCTCAGAGGAGGGCTGGGCTGGTCACTCGTTAGACGTTTCTCTCTGGACCCCCAGGGCTGCTGCCAGCAGGTGCTGAAGGGCCACGCCAGGCTGCCGGGGCCCTGGTGCCTGACGCTGCCTGTTTCTGCCTTTCAGGGGGGAGTTCGGCTTGCGAGAGTACTCCGAGGTGAAGACGGTGACAGTAAAGATCCCCCAGAAGAACTCCTAAGAAGGCCAAGGAGGACGGTGGAGGCCAGCCCGCAGGACTCTCCCTCTCTGCTCTCCCTGGGGGGCCCGGCTCTCAGGAATCCAAAGTCCATACTCGGTCCTTATTTAAAGATTTAAATAACGACACGTAGGCCAGGCCATCATCGCATAACGAAAGCCGACCGTGTGGGCACGGTTTCCTGGCACTCTGTAAGGGATCACCTTCATGATACCAAATATTGGGGAGAGTGGGGCGGAGGCAGGAGGCGTCACTGTCAGGTACCTCCAGTCCCCCTTTCCGTCGTGATGGGCAGTTCCTTTTAATCCCAAGGAACTTTCCTCCTGAGGAGAGGTCATCTTTCCATTGTCTCCCTTTATCCCCTTCCAGCCTCTCCCCACTCACCCACTCCTCCCACCCGTCCAAGGAGATCTCTCAACTGAGCTCATTTGGGGCAGATGTTTGGGCCGGGAACAATTTTCCAAGGTTTTGCAGCCAAATTACCATTTCATGTTATCCACTTCTTCAAAGCAAAACATGAAATGGTTTTAGTTAGAGCCAGACCAGACTGAGACTGCCAGGAGCTGGTATGCTGCAGATGTACCAAGAACTGAGACCTTGGGGTGCTCCTTGACCCAGTCTGGCTTTCTCACATCCGTACAAGACTGGAGTGAAAGATCAGGAAGATGGAGATCCAGAGATCGTCACGTGCAGCTCACGGCTTCTGAGCTTGCTGCTTGGGTTTTAGGGTGTGTGGGTGTGCGTGTGTGTTTACTTCCTTCTGGGTGATTCTGGAATAAGGCAGGGGGGCGGGTTGTTTTTCATAAATTGATAAGATCTTTTTCCAAAGCCTCTCTTACCAATCAACCCCAAAACGAATCGGGGAGGCTCAAGAATTTGGTAAAAGGTGATGCTGGGGGCCTTGCAGAAATAAGTTCATTTTCAATACAAGCTGACAGTTCTCATGAAGTGAATTGTCTCTGCAGAGGGACTCCACTGGCTGCTTCTGCCCCCTGCTCTCCCTCCCGCCCCCCTGCACCTACACCGCTACTCCCAGTGCTCTGGGTGTCACTCCGGCCTATCGTGCCCTAAATCCACTGGCAGTAACCTTGGAAAATCCGGCCAAGCCCGGAGGTTCCCATTTCCATTTGCAGAGCTGCAGCGTGCCACGATGACCACGCTCCACGCTCAGCCGTCACGCGCTGTGCCTCATCCACGCGTGCTTTTCCCTCCTGGCAAAGCAGTCCCTCTCCCTCTCCCCCAGCCGCGCACTTCCTCTTCCACTCTCCAGCTCACCCACCCGTTGACAGACAGTGTCGCCTTCCTCTCCTCCTTCCCTTTTCCCGGTTGCTGAACCCAATCCAGTCTGTAACCTAGATGAAGATCATTTATTTAAAAGTACCAAACATAACCTAGAGTACACGGAATATGGACCGCACGTAGGTAGCCTTCTGTATGTAATGGGTTTCTGCTTTCTCACCAGACCAGTTTTCTATTTATAAGTCTCATCTATTCATGATGTTTAAAAGGAAGCTCCATTTGCTGTTCTCTACAAACGACAGTGCATTCAGTGGCCCGATGCCTCGAGAGATGCCATGCTTCTGAATCCTTCCATGTGAATGTCATGCTCTCCTCCTATAGCCTGTGTCCAAGTGAACATACCCATTAACCAGCTAGTTACCTTTTCGACTGCAATATAGAATGTGAAAATGAAGATTTATTTCTTTTAATTTACTTAAAAAGAAACCTCTGTGCTAGCAATAAAGCATTTATATTGTGTACTCCTTGGGATTATGTGGTTGTGTTTATAAATCTTTGTGTCATACTGAGTACACTTGGGTCCTTCTCTCAGCTGCTGGGTTTTTCAGCTGTGTTGTTTTCTCTGGTTACTGAGCAGAAGTCTGCGAGAGTGTATTTTACCAGAATGCAGCAGAGTAAACAAGGCCCTTGTTTTCTGACACTATTTAAGATCTGTAAATACATACAGTTTTGTGTGGCAAACAAGTGCAATCAGGTATGAGATCTATGAGATGACTGTTTTCATTCAAAACAGCCTCTGTGAAAGCTAAAACGTAAAGGAGTGTTTAGGGCCTAGTCCTGAGAGTCGTGGGCTACACGGCAGAGCTCGCATTGCTGATGGCACTTGGCAGTAGCTTTATTTTTATTTACCGTGGTGAGATGAAGTCAAAAGCTGACAACCTGCTGCGCTATTTTTGCAGCTGTATTACCAACCAGAGCTTGTTTGCTTTCTCCACGTTCTCAGAGTAGAGCTTTTGGGGAGTGGTTTCCACTCTCCAGACCTGTATGTCCCCTCCTTCCAATCCTTAGAATCTCCACCCGAGTCCTGGTCGAGTGAGACAAAACAAAAACTGATGAGTTAGTTAGCCACAAAGGGAATCAGACTTGGGGAGACATGTGCTGCTCTGACCACTGATATCTTGTTCCTCAGATGAACAAACTGAGGCTGGGGTACGTGGTGCCCAGGGCACTGGGATAGACTCAGATAGACGATGTGGGCTCCCCATGGATCTACCCCATGTCCGTTATCTTGGGCCCTCAGGAAGAAAACGAGAATGCGTTGGGCATAGAGGAATCATTGAAAGGTCATCTGGAAGGTGGCATTGTAGAATTTATAAATAACAGGAATCCAGAATAAGATAGATAAAATTTGATGGTTCTTCAAAGCATAAAATTCCTCAAACCTCATCCCTTTATGGTACCAACAAAAAGGCAAAACAAGACCGTGTTAAAAGTGTCACTAATGAAACTAACACGGAGACATTGATCATTTGCCATCAGCCCTATATATTCACGGTCTTTTTTTTTTTTTTTTTTTACTGTAACCGCTGAGATTCCCACTATACCTTTTCCTCCAAAACACCCTCAGTGCCTTCATATTGATGATCTCATGCTTTTTCATGACCTTTTAGATAATAAAGGACAAGAATATTACCATGTAGGGACTAAGGAACCTAGAGAAACAGTAAATACGACTATACTGTGTGGTAAAACAGGAAGATGCTCAAGAAAAGAGGACAATGCAAGAAGCTGGCAGACGATGTGGGTTTTGAACTGAGCTTGAGGAAGGATTGTAATTCTAACAGGCAAGGTAGCAGGAAGAAGGCGCTCTTGTGAAACAGTACTGTGCAGAGATGCAGAGGTGAGGTGAGGCATGCTCATGTGATCATGAGATGTGTCAGGCACCACGTGCCCGCAGTTGTTCCGTTTGTCCCCTGGGAGTCAGCCAGAGCTTCATGGTACTCTAATGAAAAATGGGGGGTCCATGGTGCTTTTGGGGCCAGAGAATGACAAGGAAGTGTTGAAAGCATACTGTTCAGGAGCGGTATGGATGTGGATGGCAGGAGAAGCAGACCCGATTACAGGATGAGTTTGGTGTGGTCCTGACTCAGTCATGGGATGGAGAGGAAGGAATCAAATCAGTGGGGAAGTCACCAGAACTCAGTGAATGAATTTGAAAGGATGAAAAGTGAATGAGTATGTCTTTAAGCCTGAGAAGGAAATGGCAGTGCCACTGTCCAAGAAGTCAAACACATGTAAAGAGGTTTTGGGAAGAGATCTTGACTTTTGACTTTGGACGAACAATTGTGGGATTGATGAAGGAATATCCAGACAGACCTGAAGGCAGTTGGAGATAACAGATTAGAACCTGGCTCGGGTGACTGGACTGTGACATGACCATGAGAGTGATGGCTCTATGTACAGAGAACGCAAGAATAAAAACAAAACCTGGCCAAGGAGGAGGAGGCCGAGCGAGACAAATGGAGGCAGTAGGCAGAGACCTGGGAGGAAATCATGTTAGGTGTACACTCTAGAAACCCAGGGAAGAGGGCTTAAGAAGGGCAGGCAGCCAAGAGGTTGAGAGGATGGGGATGGTTTAGGAGCCCTGCACTGGAGGGGTTTGAATTTATCTCTTCCTTTACAAAGTAGAGTCAGGTGGTGGCTGTGAATTGAGAGAGGTGATAAGTGGCTACTGCCATGCATGTGCTTCATGCCACGAGGCCTTCCTGTAGGAGGCCTTCCCTAGAGCTCCCCACCATGCTCAGCATCAGCTGGTACAGCTCCTGCCTCTCCTGGGCCCCAGCGCAGGCCAGTGACTTCATGTGACCTGCCCTACTGTCACCTATCCTGCTCCGTGCTCTTGCCCATCCCAGGGCCCCATGGAAAGAGGACATGAGCTCCCAGTCAATAAACGCCACCTTAGGTTAGAAGAAACTCAAGCTGGATTAGCTGGCGGAGGTCAGGAGGAGGAAGCTGGCCTCGGAATAAGCATCAAACCACACTGAGATACCACCTCACACCAGTGAGAATGGGGAAAATTAACAAGACAGGAAACAACAAATGTTGGAGAGGATGTGGAGAAAGGGGAATCCTCTTGCGCTGTTGGTGGGAATGTGAACTGGTGCAGCCACTCTGGAAAACCGTGTGGAGGTTCCTCAAAGACTTAAAAATAGACCTGCCCTACGACCCAGCAATTGCACTGCTGGGGATTTACCCCAAAGATATGGATGCAATGAAACACCGGGATACCTGCACCCCGATGTTTCTAGCAGCAATGTCCACAATAGCCAAACTGTGGAAGGAGCCTAAGTGTCCATCGAAAGATGAATGGATAAAGAAGATGTGGTCTATGTATACAATGGAATATTACTCAGCCATTAGAAACGACAAATACCCACCATTTGCTTCGACGTGGATGGAACTGAAGGGTATTATGCTGAGTGAGATAAGTCAATCGGAAAAGGACAAACATTATATGGTCTCATTCATTTGAGGAATATAAAAATTAGTTAAAGGGAAAAAAGGGAAAGGAGAGAAAATGAGTGAAAATATCAGTGAGGGTGACAAACATGAGAAACACCTAACTGTGGGAAATGAATAAGGGGTAGTGGAAAGGGAGGTGGGCGGGGGATTGGGGTGACTGGGTGATGGGCACTGAGGGGGGCACTTGGTGGGATGAGCACTGGGTGTTATGCTATATGTTGGCAAATTGAACTCCAATAAAAATTTAAAAAGCAACAGATCTCTTCAGCTGCTATTAATAAATGATACTGGCAATGAAAACAAACAAACAAACAAACAAATGTGGGTAACATTGGGGAAGGTGCAGGGAGGAGGGATAGCAGGACTCCCCGGGAAAACCTCCAAGCGGTTTTAGTCCTGGCTGCATCCTCTGCTGGTGGGGCAGGGTTGCAGCTGCGGGCAGAACAGAAATGCTCATTACTAATTACCTGCATTTATATAGTCACTTCTTAGTTTTTCTAGGTTGGTTTTGTTTTTTTGTTTTGTTTTGTTTTTTGTGGCTTCTTTGGTTGACTAACATCCCCGAAATATTTGAAGCCAATCACAATGCTTAAAATATAACAAGAATGATAGAAACAAAGACGACGACAGCACGTGAATTAAAAACAGACAAAAAAAAAAAAGATGAAGAAAAGGAAACAGAGGTGGGAAACGAATGCAGCCAAGATGAGGCTGGAAGACACACATTCCACAAAGTCCTATCGCTGTTCCCGGGGGTCACTGTCACCTGGTCAGGGAAGAGCACTGCAGACTGGTGGCCCTGAGACACCACCCGCCTCTTCTACACCCCCTTCTCTTCCCTTCCTTCCCTCCACAAATGTTTATGATGCCAGCAGCTGGCACAACGCGGGAGCACAAGGCAAGCTGGGCACAGGCCCGACCCTTGTGAAGCTCACAGCTGAAGGCCCGCTGCTTTGCTCTCTCACTGTAACTCTTCGCCAGGCACATCCATCCAGTTTATGGAAGAGTCAGGTAGACCTTTTCCCACATCCTCGTAATCCAGAGTGACAGCTTGGCTCACAGAGAAGCAGCTGACTCAGCAATGTGGCAAGAGTGAAAAGCGCATTGCCTCAGAGGGTCGGAGGAGTGATCAGCACTTCTCCCTCAGGTGCCTTTAGGAGCTGTGTGTCTCTGGGTAAGTCCCTTCACTTCGCTGGGCCTCCACCTCCCGGTGGATGGAGGTGATCGTCCCCGCCCTGCCTATCTCACAGTGCGGTGCAGGCAGTTCAACATCACGGACCATCTGGTTCTTCAGTTGCTCAGAGACATCATGCCACACACACGGCTCTAAGCTACAAAAAGTCTTAACAAAGTGACTGTTGCTTTGCCGATCAGTCCGTAGGACACCAGAATTTGCCATTTCTCACCCAGTTTTGAGGCCATCCTATAGACCCTGACTCTCCAGGATAAGACTCCCTGCCTGGAGGCAAGCCAGCTAGGAGCAAGGGGGAACGCATGCAGCTCCGACCGTTCCCCAAGTTTCAGTCCTGTGTAGTCAACACATTGTTCAGACACCGCGTGGGGTGATTACGAGGCCCGCAGGCTGCCGGGGCCGCCCCGAATGTCTTACACAACAACAGCTCCTCGGTGGAGACGGCTGGGAATGAGAGCATGGGAAAGTCCACTCCAGAACCGCATGAGCCTTCTTCCTAAACACGTACATTGTCTCATTCTCACTTGGTTATTGGCCAGATTAAAAGGAAGATCAGCTTGCCATGTAGCCTTTGATGTGAAACTGCTTAGATAATGTTTCCTTTGGCCATTTATCTATGTAGCAAGGAGGAACCTGAAACCAGCCTGGCCCGGGCCCCCTTCCTGCTGGAGCGTGAGCGCCTCTTAATGGTTTCAAGGTCTTTGAGCCTGGCTTTTTTGGTTTGTTTCTCAAAGGCAGGTCCCTGTCCCTCCTCTCCCTCTCATGAAATACATGTTACTTATCAAGTGGGCTCGAGGTGCCTCATTTCTTCTACGGCGTGGTTTCCCCAGTCTGTTTTCAGAGATGTGCAGTGGGCTTCATATTTTATATTATGAACAGCATAAAAAAGTACTCCAAGCCCAAACACTCCTGAGCTGCAAAGAATAGAGACTCCTCCAGTCCCTACCCTATCTGGAGTCAAATGCAGTGATTCCAGGACCTTAGGAAGTCCTCTCTCCTTCCAGTTCCAAGTAGAAATGTCCAATTTATGGAAGGATAGTGTAGAACGTTTCTCAGTTCCTCTTGGTTGGTGACCTACAGGGAGAACTTTTCAAAGATTCCCATGAGGGTAGCCAAGTAACAATGAACAAGAGCCCATAGTCCCTCTTTAGTTTGCCAAAGCTTGGCAAGCCCAAGGGAAGGGGCTGTATGTTGAACAGCTGAGATCCCAGTCTCCACTTCCCAAGTTAGGTTCATTCATAAACAACACAGAATTCGAGTAAAATTGGATAAATTCCAGATGCCACTTGTTAGTACAATTAGCTCATGCTCCCCAGTGGCCCAGAGGGAGGTGTGATGCCCACAAACACTCCCAGAGCCTGCAACAACGGCCACTCCCAGCCCTTAATTGTGTGTGCTAAAAGAAATGCTGTGCCCTCCCTGCCGAGGGGTGGTGGGGACAAGAGCTTGTCAGACAAAGGCTGGGGACTATGACTGTGTGTGTGTGTACTGGTGTCCACCCATCACATGTCTACTCTTTTAAGTTCAGATCTGACACACTCTAATTCCAGGAATTGGAGTTAGGAACTGTTAATAACAGTTATGTTAGTAACATAAAGAGCTTCTCCAATGGACAAAGGAAAGAGAATTCTAGAGTATTCCAGTGCTCACTAGCTGTGTGCCCTTGAAAAATTAGTTAACCTCAGTTTCCTTACATGGAAAATGGGGCAATAAAATTACCTACCTCACACAGTTATCATGAGAATGGAATAAGAAAATGTGCGTAAAATGCTTAATAATGTCCATTGTAAGAGCTCAAAAAATGGTAGCCCTTAATAAAAAATGAATAAATAAACCAGTATTCAAGAGACCTATAGTCCCATAGAGACAGTAAATTTCACAGTCCCTTGGGTTTGGCCCAGCACATCCGTGGCTTGGGTTCCTATGCAGAAGCCAGGAAGGAGGACACCTGCACAGTGGTGGCTTTAAATAAATGGTGGGATTGGAATCAGGAACTCTGGTGAACGCTGGAAGGTTGGCAGGTTATAATCTGGTTCTGTGCCCAGTTAGTTCTGCTCCGCCTGTTCTGGCACTGAGATCTAGAGATTTCCCAATACAGATGGTGTCCTGGTTCCCATTTGTTTAAAAGAACTTGTAGCAAGTCGGGACAAGTTGGGGAAGGAGGCAAACGCTAACTTAGAAGATGCTTATGCCACCTTGTGCAGAACAAGTGTTTGCTATGTTTATGTTATTATTACAATAATATTATTGTGGTTATCATTGCTACTGAGCTCAGAGAACCCGGCGGTGTTTTTGCCTAGGTGTAGGGGAGAGAATCACCTGTCTGTTTGAATACTTCGATTAAAGCCAAGGTTCTCAGGAAGGGGATGGTGACACCTTTAGAAGAATAACGTTGTGGGAAGACATCGCCTCTCCCCAAAACTACAAACTGTGATTCCGCAATGGGGCGTTTTCAGGGGAGTGGGGGCAGCTCTGGCCCAGACGTTGAGAACAAGAACCCTCCCCTAAGCAAGGGCCTTGGTAAAACCAGCTAAGCCAAAGGACCACAGAGAATAAAACTGAAAAATGCCCAGAACACTTTCTTCTGCTGCCTGTTTGTTCTGTTTTATTCCCACAAGAAACTGTTATTCTTACAAACTAGCTTGCCCACAAGAAGAATTGATAACCTTAAAAAACCCAGGGAAAATAAAACCACCTTGGAAACTCATTCAATCCCAAGGGCCACAATGATCCAGGATTCTGATTTGGCTTTTTTTTTTCATTTCTCGCTCAAAGATAACAAATAAACTAATGCGCAAAGCCACATGCATATTGGAAACACTTGTCCTTTATTTTTTTCCACTTACCCTCAGCGATATCAAGGACTTCGTAACAAATTAGCTTGTCAGGAATTCTTTTCAGGAAACTAAACCACAATTTTAGTCTTGTCTATTCAACACATTGTTCAGAAATGTTTTGGTAACCTTTAAAGCCCTACTCTAGGAGAGAAGTTCCCATACCCTCCAATTAAATTCTTTCCTATTTTGAAGGTCATTAAGACTTTGGAAGATGTGCTGGTACATGAGTTTGAGTCACACATCCATGTCCTCAGCTGAGGAGGTAGGAAGGTCCCCACAGCCACCAAATTGTGCTTGGCCAGGCTCTCCGTGGTCAGGAAGGAAAGTCTGGGAGTGGTGGACACAGCCATCCACCAGGGACGGCTCACTGGTGGGTGGACCTCCATCTGCCATGGTGGATGCCAAGGTATGAACAGATCTGAGGGGATGAGGGCAGAGGACTCACTCTATGGAAAGGCCAGGAAAACCCTAGGTTCTCAGTGCCCTAACCTGCCAGATAGGGTCCTCCCACCCTTATTCAAATCTGGTCATAGCAGGAATCCAACAGATACTTGTACATCCATGTTTTCAGGTGTAGTGTGTCCACCCAATGGTATGTTATCCAGCCTTAAAAAGGAAAGATATTCTGACATAGGCTGCAACGTGGATGAAACTTAAGGACGTTATGCTAAGTGAGAGAAGCAAGGCCCAAAAGAACAAATAATGCCTAGTTCTGCTTATACGAGGTTCTTAAAGAGTCAAGTCCATAGAGACAGAAAGTGGAGTGGTGGTGGCTGGGGTTGGGGGAGGAGGAAATGGGGAGTTATTACGTAATGGGTTCAAAGTGTCAGATGGAAAGGATGAAATGTTCCGAAGATGGATGGTTGTGTTGATAACACAATAAGGAATGTGCTTAATGCCACAGAACGATACACTCAAACATGGTTAACGTGGCACGTTGTATGTCATGCGTATTTTACCACAATAAAGAAAACTCCTGCTCATGAAAAGGTTTGATAAATCCATATGTACTCAGGGGTATACGGCTGATGAGAACTGAGTATTACCTCTCTAGGGACGCTTGCATTTTCGCAGAAGCCTCAGATCAAGGCCTCTTATCCCAGCTGTTAGAAGAGGCCTTGTAAGGGAATGAAAAATAGAGCCTCTCTTCTTGACCATCCTTTTCTCAGACACATAACCTGGCTCTCCTCCCTCAGTAGGGACAGAAATCACTAGAGACCAGGTGTGTTCATGCTTCCCGTGCTGGGTACCCTCCAACTCAAGCCGACTGTCTTCCATCTTTAATTTTTGTTTGGTTTCATTTTCTTTTAGTGAACCCCAAGCTCTTCTTCTTTAGTGACCAAGACGGAATTTGTACCAAATGGTCCCCTTTGCCACCCCACCTGATCCTGAAACTGCGAAACCCATGCTCCCGGTGCTCAGAGCTGCAAAATATTCAGTGTCACCAGGAACTATTCTCCAAAGGGACAATGGTATTTTCCAATGCCTGTTGTTGAAAGTATGGATTTAGCCAGAAAAGGAAGATTTAGACAGGGCTGTATAATGGGATTTTAAGAGTTAAAGGGGACCTTTGAGATTATTCAGTCTAATACCTTCATTTCACAGATGTAGAAAATGAGCCAAAAAAAGAGAAATGACTTCCACACGGTAAACCTTTCAACTCAGATTTCAGGATTTTAGTCCAATGCTTTTTCTCCTCTGCCACCTGGAATAGAATTTTTTGGAAACTTGTTATACTGAATCCCCCATATTACTTTACAGAAGTAAAACATAGCCATTAATTGCAAATGTTTCCAGAAGGGTTCATGCAGCGTCTTTTAATAGAACACATTAGCCCATTAGTACCCACTAAACACATCATCACTCGGTTTACCAGATTAGCTTAAAGAAAGCAGGGTTTGAAGGGCAAGTGATCTGAGATGAGGAAAGTCTTTCTTGTGTAAAGAAGTACAATTGTGAGGGAAAGAGGCTGGGGCCTACAGCGGGCTGAGGGTGAGGGTGTCATGGTTTGGAGATCTGCTTTTACTTGCTGTTCTGCTTCTAAGCAACGGTGTGACTCGGCCCCATCCCTGCCTCTCTCAGAGCTTAGGTTTCTTTTTCTTTTTTTTTAAGATTTTATTTATTTATTCATGAGAGACACACACACAGAGAGAGAGAGAGAGAGGCAGAGACACAGGCAGAGGGAGACGCAGGCTCCATGCAGGAAACCTGATGTGGGACTTGATCCTGGGTCTCCAGGCCACCTGGGCTGTGGTCCTGGATGGGACCGAAGAGGTGTCCTCGGGGACAGGGGTCCTTGAACCTGACATCAGAGTCACCTTGGAGAATTGGTTGAAAACACTGCCCTGTTTCCTCTCTGACTATTTTGATTCGATTGGACTGAAGTTCAGGCTGGTAATCTCCACATGTGGTTCATCTTGTTTTAAATGTGAATTGTTTTAGTTATTACTGAACAGCTGTTTGCATGTGTTCGGTATAAAACTCAAAAGTTAAAAAAAAAAATAAGAAAGAGTATTTATGTACCGGAAGTTTTCCTTCCAATGCCTTGTCCTGTCCCCAGCCCCTCTTTCCAGGAGCAGACCCGGGTGTCGGTTTCTTGGTATCTTTCCAGAGATGCCATCAACATCAACAAGTAGCCCAAGGGCTTGTGGTGTAGCTGGTCTCAAGGCAGGCATTTGGGGGATCTATCTGCTCCAGGATCTCCTTAGCTTTGTGGATTAGGGAGCTGAGCCTCAGAGGTGATAGAGCTTCACCTCACGGAGCAATAGAGCGACGACAGCGGCTGGGACACGCGATGCTCTCTGTCCTCTGCTTGCCCCGGCCTGCATCTGCTGGCGTCATTGTCTTGCTGGCGGCCACTGTGCCAGGGACTGGGGGGCTCTGGTGTGTCTCCTGTGGACAGAAGAGCTGAATTCTCACCTGCCATGAAACCCGGCCCGGGGCAGCCTGGGTGGCTCAGCGGTTTAGGGCCGCCTTCAGCCCAGGGCCTGATTCTGGAGACCCGGGATCGAGTCCTGCCTCAGACTCCCTGCATGGAGCCTGCTTCTCCCTCTGCCTGTGTCTCTGCCTCTGTCTCTCTCTCTCTCTGTCTCTCATGAATAAATAAATAAAATCTTAAAAAAGAAAGAAACAAAGAAATAGGAAGAAAGAAAGAAAGAAAGAAAGAAAGAAAGAAAGAAAGAAAGAAAGAAAGAAAGAAAGAAAAAGAAAGAAAGAAACCTGGCCAGGAAAGGCTTCTCCCTTGCTCAGGGCCCAACACCTGGCCGCGCTTCGGGGGCGTTGGAAGGATGACTGTGGGGACCCCGGCGCTGCCCCAGAGGGAAAGTGGACCAGTGAGACCTGCCTGTCTGGGGCGCCCAGGAGGATGTGAGCTCCGCCATGGGCACTACCTCTTTCCCCCCCTCTCCCTCTCCTTTGTGGCACCCCAAATTTAAGCACAGCGATGGTTTCCCAAAGCTGACTGATTTCATATCCGAAAAACCTTCCCAGAAAAGGAGCTAAGAATCCTAGAGACGGAGGTGCCTTCGTTCCTGATATTTGAGTCCCTAATGGCCTTAAAGATCTCCCAGTAATGGGCCCAGCAACCATCATTTGCAGACTCCTGCCCTTAGCTAATAAATAACACAGTGAAGCTTCACCAGGGGTCTGTTTCTGGACAAATTATCTTTTCAACACTCGGATCAGCTTACTTCGTGGCTTGGTTGTTTCCTGTTTCTCAGCATCCAGTTCAGGTGGCCCGCCTCGGAGCTGGCCGTGAGTGGGGCTTTGTGTGCGCGTCGCAGAATTCCTGCGCAGCCCCCGGGGCGGGGTCCTGCTCTGCAGCCCCACGAGGCCAGAGGGCCCTGCTCGCTGGCCAGGCACCTGGGCTCCGGTCCTGGCTGTGAGCTGACTCCCTGCCCTCCACCTGCTTCCTCACCCGGGCGTTGCTCCCTCCAGTCCCAGCACGACCCGCTGTGAGAGGCCTGGCCAGTCGTGTCTCGTTGATGGCACTGAGATTTGAGAAGAAATCACAAGTGGCAGTGCAGGATCCCGAGTCCAGTGGAATTCCAGGCATTGGGGTGAAGCACCTGTAGGGCTGGTTGGCCTTCACCCCACCACCTCTGTCCAGCCACACATCTCCATCACCGCTGGCCCACACTCCACTGCTCCCTCTGCTAACCCCAAATAACCCATTGGCTATTGTTCTCCGGCTCTGTTGGCACCTGCTCCCTCTCCCCAGAACCCAGCCCCACTTCCCCCCTTTCCTTTTTCCTTCTGTCTTTCCTTCATACTTTCAGTGGGATGACCGCTCCCTGCTGGCATGCTAGGTGCTGGGAATACCTACTGAGTGAGAGGGGCTGGTCTTCTGAAGCTTACCGTCTAAGGTGGAAGACAGAAATGAACCACTCACTCTAGTGGCATCGGATAAGAGCTGTACCAGGAAGGAGAAAAGCTGCAGTGACAAGGCAGGGGAGGAAAGTGATCAATTTTGATAGGTGAGCAGGGGCTAGGCTGAGTTTGGGAGGAAATTTTATAGAGAAGGTGACATTTGAGTTCTTTTAATACCTCTCTGCTTCCAAAGAGGATTTTAAGAGGATGAGTATAGGGAAGGGGCCAGAGAGAGAATGTTATGATTTATCATGTAGCCTACTACATAGCAGGCATTTTTTGCTGTATGACACACAGCTAGAAGATTCAGAGGTATGTCCAAAGCCCAGAATCTTAATCTCATACAGACTTTCTCTAGCACAGTAGCTTCTAGGGGAAAAAATGTGCAGATACAAGCAAGAAGAGAAAACCCAGAGTTACTTGGAATCAGCCTCAAGGGGAACACATCTGTCCATCAAGCAAGGGTAGATCCTAAGTGTATGTAACCAAAGTAGAAAGTACCTGCAGGGCCTTTAAGACTGATTTGGAGGGGCACCTGGGTGGCTCAGTGGTTGAGCGTCTGCCTTCTGCTCAGGTCATGATCCCAGGATCTGGGATCGAGTCTCGCATCAAGTTCCCTATGAGGAGCCTGCTTCTCCCTCTGCCTATGTCTCTGCCTGTCTCTTTGTGTCTCTCATGAATAAATAAATAAAATCTTTCTAAAAAATGATTTGGAAGGCAGGGGAAGGTGACCAGGAATTGATGACAGCAAATAAAAATGATGGCTACCCTACTCTCTAAGATGCTAATGGACCTTGCAAGGACATGGGTGAGGCATGTTCTGGAATAGGAGCTCTTGAAGAGAAACTCAAGGAGCACCTGCGTGGCTCAGTTGGTTCAGTGTCTGCCTTCAGCTCAGGTCATGATCTCATAGTCCCTGGATAGAGCCTCACATTGGGCTCCCTGCTGAGCAGGGAGCCTACTTCTCCCTCTGCCCCTGCTTGTCCCCTCTCTCTGTGAAACAAACAAATAAATATTGTTTTAAAAAAATGAGGAGAAACTTGGTAACACAGTCTACTTCCTCTTTGCTCTATGACCCTGAGACACTGATTTTGATCAAGGCTTCCCCAGTGCTCCAGGCTGGCAAGTGCACTGCACAGGTACTCCACTGGAATTCAGGAGGAGCAATGAGTAGAAAGGAAGAGGGGACCAACCCTCTGCAAGTGGGATCTATTCACATAGATCTCAGCCTAGAGTCCAGGGTGGGGATGCACCAATGGAAACACATTCCCATGGATACTGAAGAGCATGAATCCTTCCATGGCAACAACACCAGGCAAGTAGAATTCAGTCCACCATGTGGACCTTGTGGAGCTCCACCAAGTGAAGCTTGCATTTCATCAAGCACCTCCATGAGGTAGGTACTGTGGTGGGCTCTGGCCTGGCACCGTGAATAAGACTAGGCTACTACCTTCAAAGCATTTGTGGTTGGATTTATATTTCTACGGCCAGCTTGTATAATTGTCACACCAAATAACATTAATGGAAAATAGGGGAATTTGCCGGTTAAGTTCAAAAAATTTGTATTTTTTGTATATTAGAAGAATGACCTGATCTTTAAAAAAATAATCATTGCATTTGGCCACATGGAACTATTTGAATAGAATGGTAGTAAGAATGGGTTTAAATTTAAACAGGCAGTCTTCAAATCCTGGAGATCCTGGTGCCATTTATGTGTGACCGATGGCAAGACATTTCTCTTTTGCCACTCATATTGTTCTACTCTGAAACTGAGGGAGAGACTAACACATAATTTGCAGTATTACAAGAATTAGTGGCGATTCTTGTCAAAGCCTAGTACATAGAAAGCATTCAATACACAAGACTTTTTTTAAAAATGCATCCAAGAGACTAGGACAAAGTATTGCAATATATGTAACAAAGTATCAGTATCCAGAATATATAAAGAGGTCCTAGAAACTAATAAGAAAGAGATGAGCCAATAGAAAACTGGACAAATAATATGAATAAGTAATTCACAGAAGAATAAACATAAAAGCTCACTCCAGTTTGTATATGAAAAGATCCTCATTCCTACTAGTAATCATGACTGTGCAGTCTCACAGTGACAGGTTAAATATACTTTTGTGTAGCTCTACAATAGAATGAACTAGAATAGAACTTATTGACTCCTTTCCATGTGCCAGGAAGAGGGAAAATAGTATGTTTTTCAACATAATGCGAAGTGAAGAAAGCTGTTAAAGAACAATGCATGAAGCTTGATGCCATGTAGATGGAGATGCACACACAAACATGCTATATATGTCCATAGTGCACATTAGATTCACACCAAATGTCTATCAGTGGTTATGTCTGTGGAAGGGCTTGGCATAGGAATGGGGTTGTCATAGGGCACTTTCACTTTAGCAAGAAAGTTTCAATTTCTTTTAAGAATACATTCATAGATTAGTTTAAACAGATAAGTTAAATGAATGCAAATCTAATGTATATATAATTTATCTCAGCATAGGGTGCGGTTGAAACTACTGGCTCTGAACCCAGACAGCCTGGGTGCATAGCCCAGCTCCACTACTTTCACTGTGTGGACTTAGCCAAGTCACATAACCTCCCTTGCCTTAGTTTTCCTCATCCTTGATATAAACATAATAATAGTCCTTGCTTGGGGATCCCTGGGTGGTGCAGCGGTTTGGCGCCTGCCTTTGGCCCAGGGCGCGATCCTGGAGACCCGGGATCGAATCCCACGTCGGGCTCCCGGTGCATGGAGCCTGCTTCTCCCTCTGCCTGTGTCTCTGCCTCTCTCTCTCTCTCTCTGTGACTATCATTAAAAAAAAATAATAATAATAGTCCTTGCCAAGGGCAAGTGAGGATAGATGAGCCAACAGATATAAACCATGGAGAGCCTGGCATGTGGAAAGGGTCAGTTATGTAGCTTTTCCTATCATCATTACCCTCCTTCATACAATAGGTCAGCAAAAATCATCCCACAGTGGAATTGGGAAGGTCCACATTTAGTCTATGGTCATTCTACAGATAAGGAAAGGAAGGCCAGACAAATTCAATGGCTTGTCCAAGCAACACAGTTAGTGAGTTTTACACTGGTTCCCAACATTTAGTATTCTAATAATACAAAATCATATTCTCCAAGGCATCAAAGCAATCAGACTCAGCTTTATTTCTGTGCCTATAAAACGTGAATGTCTCTTTCTTTACACACACATCACCAGGCTTCCTTAGGAAAAGTACAGCTCCGGTAAAAGCCTATCTCATGGCATGAATATTTCACTTGTGGACAGAGGCAAATGGTGATTATGGTGATTTACTTGTTCCCAGTCAATGCTCCAAGGAAATAAATCACTCACAAGTAAATTTGCATGGCAGAGCACTTTCACATATTATCTTATTTAGTCCCCAAGACTCTGCAGGGCAGGAATCATCATTATCCCTGGATTACAGAGGGGGAAGCTGAGACTCCAGCTTAAGCAGAATGCCCGAGAGTTTTAGAGAGGATTTAACTTTCTACTAAAATTAAGTGACAACTTTAAAATTAACTTAAAAAAAAAACAATGGAAAAGCTTGGAATCTTGTTTTTGTTTTTGTGGAGTTGGGATAGAGTCAGGTTAAAACATTCATTATGAGAACATATATTTTCGTAGTTACTGTGCACATCTCAACTATTCTTTGGCAGAACCATCTTCAAACACCTTGACTTATTGACAGAGTCTGCATCCTGATGTTTGTTTCAGAAAATATAGTTACCATTCCCATAGAAAAATATTTCCACTCAAGCTATATTAAAGGTCAAAAGTGTCATTATGAAACAGTGATCGTAATTTCTAACTATTATACTTTTATACTAGTTTGGGGTGGCAAATAAATACAGCTTGATTCGGAGAGCCAAGGAACCTTTTAAGAAAAGTTTCAAAAGCTCATCCAAACACCGGTGAACTATGTCTGGGGCTCCTCTTCACAGGGTGCCATCTGTAGATAGGTCCAGAAGTCTCTGGAGGTGACATAGAAATATTAAAGAAAAATACTTCTCTCCATGGGAGGCAGAGCTCATTGCATCCAGAAAGAAGTCCCTGGGAACAAAGTTACTTAGCTTTCAACTGCGGAGCTTGGATCTGCAGAGATATGTTGATTGTCCATCTGGTCACACCCACTGTCCACCCGAAAGTTTCTGTAAATATAATCAAGCACTTAACCCTAAGCCACACAGTTAATCGAGGCATGAGTTAATCGAGGCATGAGTTAATCGAGGCAGAGTACCATAGGCATGTCCAGGAAGACCTAAACTTTGATATAAATGAGAAGGAGGGGCTCAGAAAACAAAGGAGAAGCTTCTGAGTGGGACGCTCCTTCCTTAAGAGAAAGAGCTGCCTGGGCTTCCGGAAGGTAAGGGCTGGCCCAGGAAGAAGGTCCTGTGGGAAAAGGAAAACTCTAACTCCTGGGAAGGAGGCCCGCTGGAGGATATTTTAATGAACTTCTACCTTTGAGCAAACAGGTGGTGACGTGCAAAATGCAACAGTGCAACAAAGATATGCAAATGAGATGCCTGTTTGCCCTGTGGAGCTCACCGGGGAAGCACCCCAACCCAGGATGCTGCTCTGAAGGTGATGGATGGGACCCTGGCCTCTCCATCCAGTAGGCTCTCAGACTCCCACGACCTCCTGGAGGACTTTGGGCAACCAAATTCTCACAATAGCATCTGAGTGCTTTTGTTATTCTGGTACAGATCTGCCATCTTTTAACTGCAGTTGGGAGAGCAGTAGGGACACATCCTCCTTTTGTAGCATCTGAGCATCTCTAGCAGCAGTTGAGCACACCCATCAGTACACGGGATTTACTGCAACAGCTCTCTCCTAACTCCAGCCAGTTGGTGAGGCCGATGGATGTCAAGGGAATAGCTCTTTGTAAGCCAAAAGATTCTTCAAACTCTCCACCATAAAAAAAATAGGTTTATATTAATACTCAGGTACATTTGTAATAACAACCAACGAGTGCCACCAACAAGAACTAGTATTTTAAAAGCTTGTTTGTGGAGTGAATTTCCTTTAGAGTCGGTGGAGAACCTACACATTGTTGTCACAGCTTGGACCCCAATAACAGGATAATGTCTGACCGTCAGGGCAACCATCACAGATAAATCACTAAAAAGGAAAAGGAAAGAATATCACACCACAGCCTTGAGGGTAAAATGTGCTAATGCAGCCACTGAAAGAAACTTAAAAAAAATGGAAATGCATTATTAGTGGAAAGTTTACCAAATTAGCAACTTAAGGAAACTCAGATGGCAAGGTCTCCTATTGGTGGTTGGCTGTGCTGCCGATGTCCCCAGTATGAGATGAAGTGGAGAGAAGCCTTCAGCTACTAACATATGGTGTGGGACTCATTCAGGACACCTTACACTTCAGCTATCTGGGTCCGGGGAAAATTATCAGAAAGAAAGAGGGAAAGAGTAGAAAGGGAGAGGGAAACCAGAAAGATAGTGTCTATACTCCATTGCAGCCGCCCTGTGTGGGCATCCATGGGGTGTCCTCAGGGTGGAAAGATAGAGCTAGGACCTGTTCTCTGACCTGCAGGATAAGTGGAGAATAAGGTGGTTACCAGACAGAGAATGAATCCTCATAGGCTCTGTTCTTGACATCTACTAAAGAGGATAGAACCTGTGCTGGCCACTCAGATACTACCTTTGCCCTTGAACAGGGTACAGGAAATTTGCCCTTTTACAAACTGCTGATTTCTTGACACTGGGGAGAAATTGGAGATCCTGAAAACAGGACTATGCCATGACAGAGTTCATTGTCAGCATTGAGGAAATACATGTAAGTAGCACAATTGTCTTACTCTCTCCTTCCAGGGTCAGTGATTCATGGTTGAGAAGGAAGGGCCACACAGTCAGTGTGTTACCAGGATCCTTATGTTCTGAGCTAGCATGGCCACTAACACCCCTGTGGCATGAGACAGGACACAGCTTCTCGGGGTCATGGTGCCCCATCTGTAAACAAGCGACTGGAGAAGGACCTTGCTTAGGTTCATTTCACCTTGAAGAACAATGCTTCTTGGGTTTGTCTCTATATAGCTCTAGATAGAATAATAATGTCTGGGTTAAGCTGGGTAAAGGGTGAAACTTATAAGATTTGTTGAGGGTTTTTTTAAGATTTAATTAATTTATTTATTTATTTATTTATTTATTTGAGAGAGAGAGCACAAGCAGGGAGGAAGGGCAGAGGGAGAGGGAGAAGTAGACTTCCCGCTGAGCAGGGAGCCCGATGCAGGACTTGATCCCAGAACCGTCAGATCATGACCTGAGCCGAAGGCAGATGCCTGACTGAGCCACCTAGATGCCCTAGATTTGTTGAGGTTTTGAAATGGTCTCTCCTCATAGAGTAATCCTCCTGAACCTTTGGGTTCACGCTACTTAATGTTCTATCTGTAATTGTCTTTCCTCTGTTGAAATTCATTTTATAATAAGAAATCAAGGAACTACTGAAAAGCAGAAATACAAATCTCTACCCACTCTAACTTATACTAAAAGAAAAATGAAGATAAAGATGAAATTACCTTTTTCCAAACTTAAATTACTTTCTCTGCCTAGGTGGGAATAGTACATTCAGTTGGAATGATTTTTTTAAACCGTTTTTTTCCCATTTTTGTGGATGAGATCATTTAAACGTTTAAAATATTCTTTAAAATCTGTTATGCATATCTGATGACAAAGAAGGACTTCTAAAATGCTTAATGATTCATATGGAAGGAAATGAGTTGATGCCCGTTGGTCACCTGCTGCCTTGGACATAGCCGTGCCCTGATAACTTGCTACATTTCTGCTTGATCCAGCTTGCCGAATCAAAGGGTCCAGCCTTTACTTCTAAGGTAACTGCACTCTCATTCACCCTTGAGGAGCTTCCCCAGCGAGTTTGTCCATCAGTCAGGCTCTGATCTACAGTTTGGCCAACAGGCTGAGGTCTCTGGTTTCTGTTGATCGATCTCATAGAATAGGCCCTTGCTTTTAGATCCATGGGCCAGATCTGTACCAGATTTGGTAGAAGAGAAGATTCTAGCTTGAAAGACTGGATCCTTCTCACCCCGATTTGAGAAAAACTTCAGGATTCGTGAGAGCAGAGGCTGCTGAAGGGTGGTTTTACTTAGACTATTCCAGTTCGCTTGCACAATAGAATAACTCCAAAGTAATCTGTGACAAATCATTTACATGTGAAGAGGCTATGACCTGATCCACGGACACCAAACCCCAGCTCTCTGAGTGGCAAACACATTTTCATTTAACCTGTCACTCTTGCCAAGGAACACCAATGTGCAGGGCATTGCCACACACCTTCTGGGTCCCTGGACAGAGCTGCCACCTATATGATTATGAAGGTGTGACTTTAAGTTACATCTGTGCAAGGTAAGGGATAGAGTGGGAGTGGATCCCAGACCCAACTTTGTGTCAAAGTCAACTGGGGCTTTGCAGGAGTATAGGTCTCCAGTCTCCCCCGAGGCATGTCGAATCAGTATGGATCTGGGTGGGGTCTGGGAATAGCACTTTTGAAAATCTTTCCAGATCCATATGCCACCTGCCCTCCACTAATTTGGGGTTTGGTGTTTGGGAATCACTGAACCAGATAACTGTTGCTAGTATAGTAACTTCCCAGAAAATAAATTGTTTTATCTAGGATTCTGGTTAGGACCAAGAAATATTTCTAAAGGGAAGATTTCTGTGGAAATTATTCATTTTAACTTGGCTGAAGTTGCTGCTGTTGCTTTTAACCACGTATGATTTAATTCCCCTTTGCAATCAGACTAGTACAAATTAAAAGTTTAATATATTTCTATTTTTAGATTATTATGTAGGCTGATTTGTGGGGAAAATTCAGAACAAATATGTGTGTGTGTATATACATACATCGATATGTATATATATTGATGTATATATCTAAATGATATATCTATTGATATATATATATATATATATATATGTAGAGAGAGAGAGAGAGAGATCAATGAATATCAACTAGAACAATTAAAATGTCTATGATGTTTGGCTTTGTATACTTAATATAATGTATCTCCAAAATAACTGTGGTTAACCCACTGAACTGGAATAGGTTTTCATGAAAAAATAGCAGAAATATGCCTCTGCTTGCAGAGTTTGTATTGTTTCTTTTTGATGGAAAGAATAGCTCCGAATCTTGCTCCTTTGGATAACAACACAGTGTTGTCAACGACATTCCAATCCTTCTTGTTAAACCAATGAGAAGAGCAGAATAAGGGAATTGTGGAGGTCCATTTTCCTGGATTAATTTGCTGGCAGAGATTTTGTTCAAACCTCGCACTGAATCAAACTCTTTTCCAAGACCTTCAGAGGTCAAGAAAAGTGTTTGTTTGGATATAAATTTCATTTTTTTTAAAAAAAAAAAAAGCATTTTTTCTTGCTTGCTTTAAGATATTTTACATACCACCCACTTCCCCGACTCAGGAAGAATCAGAAATAGCCATACCACATCATGAATATAATCACTATAGTTGTTGGAAAATTCATGAAAATTTTTAGGAAAACACAGCCAGGGAACTGAGCGAAGAGAAGAGGAAGAACCAACCATTTTGCACAAATCCAACCCCAATCTTAGAAGTTTTTTCATCTTTTCAGACAAGTACCTTCTATGTGCCAGACACCAAGACAGGGGATTTATAGAGACTAATAAAAGGTTCCCACATGTAAGAAACCCTGAGGAAGAATGACAGGTGTTAAATAATTATAAAACTATTGGATAGTTCTGATAGTGCCATCAAAATACAATGAAGGATAGTCCATGAATTGGACTTTGCAGGATGCATAAGAGTTTGCTGGATAAGGAAGGGAAGGACATCTTTCCCACCTCTCAAATCTTAAAAGCGTAGGGGAAATATCATGCATGTGCAGTGACTCATGGTTCAGTGTGGCCAGAATATAGACTTGAGATATGTGGTTGGCCTGAGTGTGCAGGTTCTAGCAGGGTCTGAATCATCAAAAGTAGAGTGACTCATGCTCAAAATTTAGATTTATTTTTCAAGGGATGGTGTAGCCTTTGAAGAGCAGATTTCTGATGGCAGGATGGAGGAAGAAGATAAGACTGGAGGCATAGAAAGCAGGTAGCAAGCCGTGACAAAGTCAAGGTGAGTGGTCATGGGCACCAGAATCAAATCGGTGACAAAGAGGAAGAAGAGAAGCCAGATATGAGGGCTCTTTGGGGAATGCACTTGACAGAATTGGACTGGATGAAGGACGGCCAAATGGACTTCAGGCCAGGAGGTAAGAGGGAAAGTAACTGAGCGAAGGTTAGTTCTTCAACATCTTGTCTTCTGTCTCCCGGCCACCGTGTTGCCCTTGTTTTCTTAGATTCCTTTCCTGTCTTCCTGCTCCTACTTTTTTTTCACATTTGACTATTAAGAATTGAAATATCTCCACTGCCATCACATGGGCCCCCATCACCAAAAACTGTCCCATAAATTATAAGAGCTCAGACCATAAACAGAAGCTTGTGAGGCATGGGACCCTGGTGCTCATCATTTCTTAGCCATAAAAATAAAATCCAAAACATTTGCATGCTGCCTCACAGCCCTGTTCTTTTCACATGTGCCTCACTCCAGTCTTAAAACCACTCTTGTAGGAAATACGAATCTTACTGCTCCCATTTCAGGAAGAAAGGGACTGAGACTGAGTCTCCAGCACATCCTTGGGGAAGCAGTATGGAGCAGCCTAGGAAGCCGGTCCCAACGATCCCAGACTGGTGTCCTACTGCCCCTGTGATGTTAGGCCTGTGACACAGACTTTCAAAGTCTCAATTTCCTTCTCTGAAAATGGGGAACACAAAAGGACCTGCCTCCTGAGATTGCTATCCAGGCTAAAGGAAGTAATGAGCAGAAAGCACTTGGCCCACACCTGGTGAAGTCTTAATATATGCTTGCTATTGCTTTTACAGTTCTTCTAGCTCCAGAGGCCCTCTACCACAGTGTCCCCCCACTTCTGGGAGAAGAGACACTCTTTCAGAAAGATTTAGTCTGCCACTGGATGAATTTCTGCTTGCCAACTAAAGAAAAATGCTGGAAAGAAATGTAACTATTTCCCTGGACTTGGCATCACATGTCACTCAATAGCCCCAACTCTTACCCATAAATGTCTTCAAGTACACATCAGAGAATGCCGATAGAGAAATGATAATTTTTCAGGATCCACCCTCAGGCCCCAAGAGAGCTTCCTATACTTGCAGGAAGAGTAAGTTTGATAGAGTGAAGGTCTATATGTCTATGTGCCCTACAAGAGGACGAACTACTAGGCTTGAGTGGGGATTTTGGCTTGCCCTGTGTGGCAGCTTCAGAAGAAGCTACTGTCAAAGTCATCAGGGTGTTCCTGAGATCCGGGCCCAGCTGGGTGTCTGCACTGGTGATGAGTCCAAGGGGCAAGCAGTGGTTCCTCCTAATAGCCTCCTAACAGCTTGAAGCCTTTCTTGAGAAAAACTTGTTTCCAGTTCCGACGTCAGGATCTATTTCCACTTTGTCTGACTTTTCTACACAGTTCACCCCAGTGTTAATAATCCATAATGAACAATGTGAAGATGGGGGGCGGGGAAGGGGGGTCCAGAACATGGGTGTATTATTTAGGGGCACGAAGGGGGAAGGATATCTAAGGAAAACAATTCAGGGAGAAAGGAAGAGGACTTCCATTCTGCTGGGTGGAATAAATGTTTGACTGAGCAGCATTCTGTCCAGCTGGGGAAAGGCCAAGACTAATTTAACCTTTGGTCAGTCAAATGGTTGGGAGTTAGCTAGTTTCCTTTTCCTCTTACATCACTCCTAGAGATTCAGACAAAAATAACATGGTCCCGATTACATGACATTATGGGCTCTGCAAATACACCAGGGAGGATAGTGTTGAAACCCCTCAGAGACAAATTAATCCTAGCAAAGCAACAGCTGTAAGATTGATACAAACAGGAGAAACAACAGCATATTGGTTCCAGGCTTGGTCGAGAGTTGATTTCACTCCAAGCAATTAAAATAAAGGAGTTAAAAGCACTAATTTGGGAGCATTTCAGTTACTTTAAGAAATGTAGAGCTTTATAAAATGCTCATCAAACCTCAATATACTATCTAGTCAGCTGTTTGGCACATTTTTTGGATTTAATTCTTAAATTTGATTTTTTTTTTAATCCTCATTGCTTAAATGCAGTGGAAAAGAGGTGACCTCAGCGGCAGCAGAGCTTCTGCATCAGGCCTTCTGTCAGGAAAGCCACGGTTGTGGGAGTCACCACTGCCCTGTGCCCAAAGCTGGCATTCCGGGGCAGAGCACACCTGCCCCTCCTCCTTGAGCTGATTGCATCCAGAGCAGACACTTGAGCATTTCCTGGAAGTACAGCCTGCAGCCCCTGGAGGACAATCTGTAGAACTTGTATGCACCATTGACACTCAAAAATCAAAATATTTCCTCTCCCCAGGACACGGCAGCCCTCTCCACACCCGCTCGCTTTGCAATTGGGCATTACTTGGAGACCCAATGTGAACCCTAGAATAGAAATCTCACAGCTGGAGCTGAATTCAATGGAAAGGAACACACTCTTAGGACAAGAAGAAATCGATTTTAATGGGTACGGGCATGGTGTCTATACCAAGACTGCCCGGATCCAAATTTAGCTCAACCCGTTGCTATTTGCACAAACTTGGGAAAGTCTCCTTCTTGCCCCAGTGGCCACATTTGGGAAATGAAGGTAAGAAAGGCATTTATGTCACAGGGTGGCTTGGGAGAATGGATGACAATGTTTGCAAAGTGCTCAACACAGGCCTGAGAGCCAAGAACAAAATTATGGAGCTGCTATCAGTGTAAGAACCATGGTCTTAGAGGTCTTGGCAAACTTCTGGCAAACAAGAAATTGGGTGACAGCTGGTCCTCCTGAAGTGGTTGTCAGGATTGGCCCAATTTCTACCCCTCTAATCAGAAAAGCAGACTGTCAGGATGGGAGTCCCAAGATCAGGGAAGAGTGCCATCACCGAGTCTGGCAAACAAGCCAGAGGAGCTCTGAGTCTTTCTCCCAGGGACAACCTCTGGTCCCCCTCCCACAGGGAGGGTGAGTGATTATTGGGGAAGATAGAAGCCATTCCAGCATCATAGGGCATATTGATGCTGAGGAACTGTTTCCATGCTTACTCGCTCACACATCCATCCGTCCATCCATCCACCCATCCAATCATCCATCCATCAAAGACCTTCGCTTGATCTGTGTCTGGTAGGCTGGGTGCTAAATTCTTCATACAGAACAGGCATTTAACAAAACTTAGAGCCTAGTGGCAGAGACATGTTTAAAACATAATCAGTATTTAATTTAAAAATTGTGTAATCTTTATGGTTTATTCCTAATGTAGGATCCTATGATAAGAAATAATGGGGGACCAACTTCACATTGGGCTCAGGGGGCACCCTATTGATGAGTTAGCAGAAATGACCCCAGGCAACTGGAGATTTGAACTTGTGCTCCCTCATGTCTCAGGTCAACAACCTCATCGCACCAGCTCTGGCCCTCCTTGACTTTGGTCTTGTAAAACTACCACCTCTTCTGGTTGTGCAACACCCTCCAATACATAGTTTCACCCTGGGAATAAGCATTAACTTAGTGCAAGGACTTCATTCTCTAAGGACAGAACTAGGGCCCGTTGAGAGCAACAGGTGCTTGTCCATAGTCATACGGCAGGTTGGGTTGGGAACCAGCTCCCGAGGCTGGGTCAGTGCTCGCCCCTTCCCCCTCATCACCGAGTGCTCACACCCTGACCCCTCTGACCTCTGACTTCTTCCCAAGGAAAGAATGATGAGAGCAAATGTCTCTTGGAGAAAAATGCCTCTTAGAGAAATTCCTTTTGGAATAGCCGCACTGTTGGAGAAAAACTCAGGTCCTTCTTGGAGATCCCTGATCTATTCTGAGGTTCTTCTAGGACCTCACCATTAAGAAATAATAAAAGATAAAATGAAATATAAGGAAATAAAATGAGCCATTGCGTAGAATGTTAGAGCTAACACCGTCAGAACAATAATTATTGCTTCTCGGTTCACTGTGTTTATATTCTGACTGGCCTGGCTTCCAGGTTGCTCTACCCCAGAGGGAACATATTTCTGAATATTTCTGACTTGTCTATAGACCTTTTGCTAGCACAGCACATAACTAGTGGGATTCCAACCCAGATCTTTTGACTCTAAGCCCAGTGCTTTTCAACTCCAACATGTGAAGTTAGTAACAAATTCTGTTTGGGACGCATGGAGGCTACAGAAATGGTGGATGTTTCAGATGGTGATTTCCCATGGGCAGATAGAATGAGGCAGATGGTCACTAATTTATTCAGCAAACATTTGTTGAATGCCAGCAAGTCAGGCCTTGCGGATTTCCTGGTGAATAAGACCAATTCAAGTCCCTCCCTCATGGAGATAATAATTTCCAGAAAATTCATACAATAAACACATAACTACCCAGATAATGATTCATTCCAACAGCACTAAGTGCCAGGTGGGTTTGTACAGGAAGCACTTACAATCTGCCCTCCCACACCAGGTCCTATTGTGCATCTCAGAGCACCACTGTGGTCCTACCCATCTCAGCACACCACGACCCCCCTCCCCACAATAGACCCAATAGACCCAAGCTAGCTATTGGATCTAGCTTCCAATAACCCAGAAGTCATTCTCATACTCCACATTCCCCATTATCAGTTACATACCAGATCCCCGTGAGTCTGCTCCCTAAGTACCTGCACCTCTACAGCCCTCGTCTCCAGCAGAATCATCCTCTTCTGCCAGCAGCACTAAAGCTCCCCTACCAGGTCTATCTCTCTACTATGGGACCCCTGGGATCCATTCTATAAAGGCAGCCAGAGTGCTTAGCCTCAAAGGAAAGCCTGATTATGCCACCCCCTACTCCCTCACCTCTACTCCTCTACCCTTCTACTCCCACCCACCACCCGCCATCCCACACATACAACCTCAATGGCTCTTTGCTCTTAGAATCAAAACAAGCTCCATAGCATATTTTTCAAAGTCCTGGATATTATACCTTCCCTCCCTCCCCAAACTCATACTGGAACATGGCTGCACTTTCTGCCCCAACCACCCCAGCCTTCTTTCCAGCTCTGATATGTGCTTTGCCTCCTGACAAACAACATTTGCATGGGTTATTCTTCTGCTGGAAATGCTTGTGTCTCTCCTGTTGTCTAATACAGTTTCCCTGACCCCTCCTAACTAGCTCCAATTCCCAAGCTCGTCACAGCTGTACTCCTATGCCCACCAGCTTGACTAGCTGCTCCCACAAGACGGCGATCTCCACAAGGGACATGCCTGTCTTGCCTCATTTTATTCCTGATGTCTGACATGGGGCCCAGTACAGAGTAAGGAATGAATGGAAGAATGGATGAATGAACTCCCCGAAGAAATTTGGGCTGAAAAGGAGAAGACAACAGAAGGCAGTTGGATAAATGAACTGGAGAGGGAGGAATATCCCAGTCCAAAGGAAAACCATGCCTGCAGAGAACATCTAAAATAAACCCTCTCTCACTTTCCAGAGAGAAACTGGGGGCATCACAGAGAAATGATGTGAAGATAGTGCCCTCCATCCCGAATGGGGGGAAGAGTGAGTCTCAGCCAATGCGGGGTGGGGGGCTGAGGCAAGGAACTCTTTGTAACGAACACAATTCAGGGAGGAGGCAAAAATGCATACAGGATAAAAAGACCAGAGCTATTTCACAAAATCAAAGTCATGTAAGTAGAAAATAAAAATAGGTTTTCATCATAGACCACAGAGTGGCATCCTCAGGAAAAAAAAAAGTTTACTTTGCATATGGCACATGAGCATAGGTGATTTTGAGAGAAACCAGCAATGAGTGTACCCCAGGAATGAAGTGGTCACTTATCACTCTGTCCCTCTGAGTGGGGAGAAGCCTGGGAAGGGAATGGCCCATTAGCTTCTGCTAGTGCTGAGCCAGGGCCACGGTGGACAGGCTAGGGCTCTGAGGTCCTGTCGAGAGTGTGAGAATCCTGAGGAATGCAGACTGGGTTTTTGCCTTAGTCAGCTTAGGTCGCCACGATAAAATGCCACGGACTGAGTGGTTTGTATGGCAGACATTTATTTCTCATGTTCTGGAGGCTAGAAGGCCAGTCAAGGTGCTGGCAGGTTCGCTGCCTGGTGAGGCCCCTCTTCCTGGCGACAGATGGCCACCTTCCCTCTGCGCCCTCACACAGCCTGTCCTCAGTGTGTGGACGTGGAGAGGGAGCTCCCGTGTCTCTTCCTCTTCTTAAAAGGGCACAGTCTCATTATGGGGACCCCACGACCTCATCTGGATCTAATCACACCCCAAAGCCCCACTTCCCATTGCCATCACGTTAGAGGTTAAGGCTTTGACATAGGATTTTGGGGGGACGCAATTATTCCATCTATAATAGCTTTGAATGTGGGGTGCTCAAGAAGATCGGAAGTAGGTACAAAGATGCTTGAAGGGGTAGCAAGGGTGGAGGAGTAGGAGCAGAATCTCCTCAAACACTAGTCTGAGGCCTTACACCCGAACCTCGCACCAGCCCAAGGGGCAAATTAGCTTAAGTCAGAACTGCCCCACTCCCACTGGGTATGGCTTGGGGAAGTTCTCTCAAACCTGCAGGAAAACAACTGCTTATATAACTCATCGAGAGTGAGGGTGCGGCCTGTCAGTGGGAACAGATGTGGTGGTGGTGGAGGTCAGGAGGCCCGGGTGCCACTGGGGACTTTCCAAGGACCCTGGATGGCCTGGTGCACCCTCATGTCAGGATGTATTGCAGTTACGTGGGAGGCAAAGAGCACAGACCGGCAGAGAAGCCCACCAGCCCGAGAGACCGCATGGCCACCCCTTTAGCTTCCCTTTTCCTCAGCAAGTTCTAAGTGTGAGTCCAATGGCACACAAAAGAGAGACCCTGGTGTGCAGAAAGGAATTGGGGTGTCGATAGGATAAGGAGTTGGCCCGGCATCCTGCAGCGCAGAGTGGGGGAGTTGTAGGGCGGAGTTGGAGCGGGAGCCAATGCCAACGGCTTATGGCCACGCTCACCCTGTTGGACTTGATTCCAGGACAGCCAGAAACCACGGGCAGGCTCTCCCTGGTGAGATGCCACGAGAGTTACATGTGTAGATCTACTAGCTATGGGGTGGGCAATGGACTGAGGGGGGGCAGAAGTGGCTGCAGGGAGGCCATCGGGAAGCTACAACCAGGCCCTACCCTGGGAGAGAGGGGTGGTGGCGTGGGCCAGGTGATTGCAGAGGAGGAGAGAAGTGCTCCCAGAACATGGTGATGAGCAACAGTGGTGGGGTGAGGAGGAGGAGGCCAGATAGACTATGCCGGGGTCTCTGGGTGGTGGGTGGCACAGTTGCCAGGGCTGGGGGGGACGCCAGAGGAGGACCCCACACTCTTTGGAGGAAACCATTTCTGGGGCCATTTCCTCAAGAGGATTCCACAGGCAGCTTCCCGGTGGCAGTGATTCCTGTTGATCCAGTGACTTCCGTCCTCTGCGCAGCTCTGTGTGGAAGTGGGTGCCTGTGGGGGTTTTAGTTTGCTTTTTTGCCTTTGAAATGACTGGTTCTCATTTCCTCCTCCGCATGCTCTCTGAAGTGGTGTGTTTGGGAATGTTACATAACGGCCCTTCCCCGTCCCTCTCCTGTTTATCTTTGCCTGTGGACCTCCCTCCCCGACAGGATGGGTGACCACATCGGTTTGGACAAATGGATTTGTCAAAGTACCTGCCTAGGAGGCCAGGCCTGGGCTTAGCTCTCCGGGATTGCTCGAAAGCCAACAAAAGCCTTTGGGAGAAAATTGTCCTCCTTGCCTAAAGGCTTCAGGCCTCAGGGAGTCCCTGCCCTGTGGCTTCAGGTACATTTGGGGGATGGGCCCCCCTGGTCAGTATAATAAAGATGATAATAAAGAACAATAAAGGAAGGATGATTAAGGACGCTACGTGAAAGTTGGCTAATGAATGCCAAGAAAGTGCCAGCTTACTTTGTTGCGCTTTTTTTGACTTAGAGCCAAAGCGCTTTATCTTTTGGCTGTTTCAGTTTTTCCACACACAGGCTCTGCTTTCTCCTGGGCCTCCCATTCTACTTTAGCTGCTTAATCTGCCCCCTTTCTCCATTCTTTCTTCTGGCAGCTTTTTCGCCCTCGATTTTCTGGCTTCTGGTCTCCCCTGGCTCCCTTGCTGACTTCTGGCTCCTCTCATGTGGTGGTTCCCCCTCCACCCCCCACCCCTTCTCTCTCTCTCTCTCTCTCTCTCTCTCTCTCTTTCCCTCTTTCTCTCCTTGTCACCATTTGTTCTCTATCACCCTCCTTTCTGGCTGGCTGATGTTGGAAACATTTCAGGAATTTTTAATTGAAAATACCATGAGAACTGTTATCACCTCCGTTTCACCAGGGAGAGAACCCGCGGCTCTGGGACGGTGGTGGGTGCCTCCCGGGGCGGGTGGACTTTAATATCTCACCTAGGTTAACCGGGGCAGCAGGGCTCTGCTAACCTAGGCCCCCCGGGGTGGAATGTGAGACATGAAATATGGTCTGACAGGAAAAAGCATGTGTTGAATAACCAAAAATTCCTATAAAGTCTGAGGAGGTGGGAGAGAAGGACAGGATGAGGAATTAGTGGAAAGGAACAAAACAACCAGGCATTCTTCTAGCCTCCCCCCACCCCCCCCCGCTGCCCCCGACCCCGGCTGTCCACCACAACAAGGCCTGTGCGGGAAAGCAGGTGCCACCTGGAAGTTACAGAAGGAGCAGGAGCCTCCTGCCTCCTGACTAGAGCGCTGGGTGCCCTCCCTCTGTTCTCACAGCTGTCCCCGGCCCTGACTCTGTGGCCTGGCTCAGATGAGCTCAGTCTCCTCTGATCCCCTCCCCTATGAGGTCACCAGCAACCTTCCCCCTGGTCCCAGGTCAGCCTTCACATCTGCAGGGCCTCGGAAACTGGGTGGCTGAGGAAGACAGTGGCAGCAGGCTTGGGGGGGGGGGCTGGCCCCCCTTACATAAGGTGTGTCAGAACCGGAGGATCCTGCCTTCCACCAGTTGCTTTGGAATAGTGGAGGCAGGCAGGGATGCCGGGCCAACGGGGCAACGAGATGGTGCTCTGGTTCCTTACTCCTCTCTTACATCTTCAACTGGAGTCGGGGGTTACGGCTCCCGAATCACAGACCATGGGAGCTGGAAGGGACCAGAGCAGGCATGTCCTCCACCGTCCCCAGCCTGGGCCCTGGAGCTAGTGGGCAAGCCCTCCCACCCACCTCCGAGCAGGGGAGCTCCACCTTTATATGTTTCTTGTAATGAGAAAAAGATTCTACTGATGAAAAAATGTAAAAGCCACATGTTTAAATCCATTGATTTGGTCTCAGCCTCTCCCACCTATTTATGAATAAACTGAGGCCCAGAGGAGTGATGAGCCAAAAAGAATATAGCTGGAACTGCATAGCCAGCCCAGCCTTGGGTCTCCCACCCTCAGCCCATCTCCCAGGGACTGAACAAGCCCAAGGAGCAGGAGCAGGGCCACAGCACGAGCCAGGCAGACAGAAGCGGATTTGCCCCTCCTCATCCTCCCAGACTCTCACAGCCGCAGGTACTTGACATAGGCACTGAGCCATGGAAGACCCCTTTGGTGGGGGCATGAAGGTATGCCTTTTCAGGTCTAGAGCAGAGCAGTTTCTATGACTTGGGATAAAGCACCGTAAGTATTTCCGTCTGAGCTGTTGGGATTGATGATGGGCTTCTGTGCCTCATGGATTATCTGCAGCTACATGCTGAGCTCCCTTATCCCCAGAACTAGGAATCCTGGAAATCATAGAAGAAAGAAAGAAAGAAAGAAAGAAAGAAAGAAAGAAAGAAAGAAAGAAAGAAAGAAAGAGAAAGAAAGAGAGAGAAAAAGTAAAAATATATTTGCCAAATAGGACATAATGACCCTCTTATTCCTGATGAATAATCTGGAAAATAGAGAAGTGAAGAAGATAAATGCTTTTGGTCAGCTCCCACCATATGCCAAAACTAAATATTGAGCTTTTATGGGGCATTTGCATTTGATAATATTCTAAAAGGAGACGAAAGCAGAGAAAATGAAAATCCAGGAAGGAGACATGCGGCTGAGAGTGTGCCATAGCAGGGCATGTCAGGAGAAGCCTGACATCTGGGCCTGGGGATGCCAGGACCCCGGGTGTTGGTGGAGACTCCGCGCCAGCCTGGGGCCGGAAGGGGTGAAGGCTCCTCCCAGGGCTGGGGCCGAGCCGGGGCAGCCCTCACCTCCCTCCTCCCAGATGTCCCTCGCTCGGCCCAAGCATGAGCAACTAGGCTAGCACATGGTGTTTTCTTTTTCCTGAAATAAAATATCATCACCTGATCTTAGCTAAGTAACTGTGAACTTGTAAAAGTCCGTTTGTTGTTCCCCAGAGACCCATTCAAATGGTTTTTCAGATGAATTTGTTCATTCAAACACTTTGCAATGTTTCTCTAATTATTTCTCACAGCCCTGCCATGGGAGATCACCATTTCATCTCCTTCACCCAATTCTGCTGCAGGTGAGTAAACTGAGGCTCATGGAAGGGGTGACAGGAGAGGTGGAAACCAACCACTGAGTCATCCTTCTGACTCACAGACACTGGTGGGCATTTTCCAAACCCAGAACTCTCGCAGAACTCACAGATTGCATGCTTCCAGCTCTCCCTGCATCATCAGACCAGGGGCTGTTTAGTTTGGCCAGGACACAGCATCCTGTTGATAACCATTAAGTAATTGTACGGCGTGTCAGGAGCGTCGGTGAAGCTCGTACATTTCAGTCTTGGAAAACTAGGAATTCAGGAGAGGGAAACTGATGAGAACAGGGTTCTAAGGAGTCTTTAAAGATATTGACAACTTATCAGAAAAGCATTTGGGGAAATATATTTGGGATTTAGTTCTCATTCTTCTAACTCATGGCATATATTGCTCAGGATCCTTTTCTGGTCTCCCTTTGGAGTTTGGTCCTGCACAAGTACTTGGGGATATAGGAATTATAACTGATCAATTAATATTAATTATATTAAGTTCTATATTATAATATAATTATAATTATGTAATATGTCATCATGTATTATTATATATGATATATAATGATAGTATATATTATATATAATATATTGTGATATGTAAGTGTAGTGATATGTCAATAAATATATAATATATAAATATTATATATAATTATATAAATAAATAGAACATAAATATCGTGGTAATACATAAGATAATATAATAATATATAATAGTATATAGTATAATAATATATAATAGTATATAGTATAATAATATATAATAAATATTAAGCAAATGTCTGATGCTATGTGCAAAGCACTGTTGCTGGTGTTGCATATACGTGTTGGGAACACAAAGCTGAATGAGCCCCTCAGAAACAAGGTGGGTGGGGTTGGAAGTCAGAGGAGCCTGAGGCAGGAGGAGGGCATGGACCCGCCACCACCTTCCCTTAGTGGGGTGACCTGGGACTCCTCCCATGAAGGCTGCTTCTAAGCCCCATGCCAGCAGGACCAGACACTTAGGGCTCTTGAGGAAGAAGTCATGAAAAGTTTCCCAGGATTAGGGAACTTCCCAGAAGGACATCTCTCTCCTTCATGTCCACCATTTCTACTCTGTACTAGATTGTGATCCTTCTCCTTTCAGGCACAGGTAGCCTTGACTCGGTGCTAGGGGTGGGCAGCCCTGGAGAGGGAAACCCTGCAGGAATTGCTGAGCGCCTTGGAAAGAGCGCTGGCCTGGTTCTGAGGGACGAGCTGTCCTAGGCCAAGGGAGGAGGCAGTTGGCTGTCGGAGAAGAAAGAGGAAAGAAATTTCCGGAGGTAGGAAGTCAGGGCCCAGGTTGGGGAAAGGTGACCTGGGAGCACCGTTCAAGGGAGAGGAGAAGGGACAGACTCACAGCACAGTGGAAGAGCCTGGCCCTGAAGACCTGGGAACTCCCAGCTTCATCCTGTTTCTGCCTTGAACTTAGTGTATGACGTGGGAAAAATCTCTTCTGCTTGGCCTTGGCGTCCTGGTTGGTGAAATGTAAAACCCTATTCCTTGGACTAGGACTCAGTTTCCTTTCTGCCGTCAATAATGAGGTTCTATCTGCACCCTGGCAAGAAAGAACAGTAATGCCTAGAATTACCAGAGAGTAAAGACATTGCACAATTCTGGCCTAGGACCATATTTTGGGTAAAAAAGAAAACTGGTCTGGAAGCAGGAATAATGGCTCTGGCCTCACCTTGCCCCTTTATTCAGCATGAGCTTGGGCAAATCGTTTCATCTCTTTCCTCAACGGAAAAATAAGAGTATTGATCTTCAAACATTCGTAGCTATTTAAAATAATTTTCTTTTTTCTTTAAGTTCTTTCTTTCTTTCTTTCTTTCTTTCTTTCTTTCTTTCTTTCTTTCTCTTTCTTTTCTTTCTTCTTTCTTTTCTTTCTTTCCCATGCTCTATGCCCAGCGTGGAGCCCAACGTGGGGTTGGAGCAAAATGCAGGGCTCCATCTCATGACCCGAGCCCAAATCAAGAGTTGGATGCTTAAGCAACTGAACCACCCAGGCGCCCCTAAATATTTTTTTTTTTACCAAGTGAAATCTTTTACCAATATCCCATGTAGGACTGAAAGGAAAAAATAAAACAAAACCTGTCCTGGTTGAAGCTATAGGAAAGACTCCTGAGTCTATCCCTGGGATTTGGGGGAGTCATTTAACTTTGGAGGGCCTCTAGTCCCTCATCTGTAACATGGAAATAAGAACTCCTGCTCTTATGATCTCATAGTTAATTGGGGTAAATGAGACAAGATATGTGGGAAGGCTTTACAAACTCTAAACTGAGGTATAAATGTACAAATTCATACTCAGACCTGTTGTCAACCCCTTTATCACCTCTGCTAGTCAGAAGTCAAGTCCTCTCAAAAGTCTTCCCAAAGTTCATGGCTATGGAAGGAAAAGATATCTGTTCCTCTCCACCCCGAAGCATGGTATGGGCCAGTAGCTCCAGAAACCAAAGGCCGTGTCTTCCAGGTCTATAGATGAAGCCCCTGGCAGCTATGGTTAAGGATACAGGGGAATAGAAGCTGGGGCCCCTGCTGCCCATGCACTTACCCATACAAAGGTCAATGAACAGTGCAGAAAAGGAGACCCTGCAGAAGGAAGAGGGTTCTCTGGGCTGGAGCTTGTGAGCAAATCTTCCAAAATGAAGCTCTAGTAGCAATATTTGGCCTTGAAATGTTTCCCTGTACCATGGATGAACACATTTGTTAGGATTCCTGTGTTCCTCAACCCCCACACCCCAGCTAGTTACCCTGGTGATCACGAGCAGCTTTGCCCTAGGAACTACTTTCCCAGAGAAGAGCTGGGATTTCCCCCTAGGTCAGCCACCTTGCCTTCTCGCCCAGGCCCTCTCCCCTGCTCCCCTGGCTCCCACAATGCTCCCCATGCTGTCCCTCATTCATCCTGTGCATTGGTTTTGACTGGGCTCCAGCCTGTGGGACTCCGGGTTGGGCTCTAGCAGAAGGAGGTGGGTTTGACTTAGCCTGCTCTTTGCTGCCCTCACTCTTTTGCTCCTCTTGCTTCAAACAGGCTCCTGCTGGCTTTAATTAAGCTGGTGGAGCCTCCCCCAGGGCTGGCCCTCACGAAATGAGGTGACCCAGCTCACCAGGGCTGCTCCCCAGAGGCCCCTCCGCTCCGGGCTTATCACAACAATTTCTGCTTCACATTTTCCACAGAACATTGTAACCTGCACAGGAAAACGTAGCCTGAAAGTGCAGGAGCCAGCCAGGGCACTAGATTCCAAACAGAAAGGCTTTGGATACTCTTGGTGCCCACAGGACTTGGCCTTTGGAGACTGCCAGTGAGAGACCAAGGAATATGCTCCTGGGCAGAGCCATAGGGGGCCAACTCACAGTCTACAGAGTTTTGCAACTGGGCCACCACCTTTCATAGTACTTTCATAGACTGGATGCAGGATGTCCAGCTATGTGGGAGTTCATCACCTGGCCAGGGGAGTAGATACTTCTAAAGTCTAGGATTCAAGACCCTCAATAGCTTTCTCCCGTCTGCAGTTCCACGGTTACAACCTTCCTTTTGCAGATCCTCAGGTCTTGCAAAAGGAAGCTACTGGGGAGTGCAGCATTGTGGTTGTATCAGTCAGATCAGGTTACATTATGCTGTGGTAACAAACAGTCCCAAAATCTGTGGTTTAACATGCAGAAGTTTATGTTTCACATAGTCTTTCAGGAACCCAGCCTGAAAGAGGTTCCACTGTTTTGTGGTGGGACCTCTGTTGGATAAGAACACAGGCTTTGGAGTCAGAGAGAACTGGATTCAAATCCCGATTTCAGCCCTCACTAACTGTGGATCTTAGACCACCTAACCTCTTAATCTTGTTGGTGTTTTTTTTTTTAATTAAAAAAATAAGATATAATATACATACTATAAGTTAACCCTCTTTCATGTATAGTTCTGTAAGTTTTGATAAATATAGCAGGATAACTACCTATTTAGACACCGAATAGTTCCAGGACTTCTTTCCTCCAAAACTCCTGGTAAACACTGATCTGTTTCCTATCCTTATAGCTTGCGTTTTAAAGAATTCTATGTAGGGCAGCCCTGGTGGTCCAGTGGTTTAGCATCACCTTCAGCCCGGCATGTGATCCTGGAGATCCAGGATCAAGTCCCACGTTGGGTTCCCTGCATGGAGCTTGCTTCTCCCTCTGCCTGTGTCTCTGCCTCTCTCTGTATGCCTCTCATGAATAAATAAATAAAATATTTTAAAAAAAATAAAAAATAATAAAGAATACCATATAAATAGATTTATATAAGATAACATTTAAATTTAGCTTAGTTTAATGCACTTGAGATTCATTCATGTTGTTCTGTGTATTAGTAGCTTATTCCTTTTTATGGCTGACTAGTGTTCACTTGTATAAATATATACCACAGTTTGTCTACCCAAGTTTATAGGACATTTGGTTCCAGTTTTTGCCAGTAATGTGTAAAGCTCCTATAAACATTCATGTACAGGTTATTGTGTGAATATTAACTATTATTTCACTCAGGTAAATAAGCATATATCTAGAAGAAGGACTGCCAGGTCACATAAGTATATATTTAAATTAAGAAATTGCCCAACTGGGGACACCAGGGTGGCTCAGCAGGTTGGGAACCTGCCTTCAGCTCAGGTCATGATCCCAGGATCCGAGAGAGAGTCCCGCATCAGGCTCCCTGTAAGGAGCCTGCTTCTCCCTCTGCCTATGTCCCTGCCTCTCTCTCTCTCAAACTGTGTCTCTCATGAATAAATAAATAAATCTTAAAAAAAATTGCCCAACTGTTATTCAAAATGACTGTACCATTTTCCGTTTCTATGAGAAATGTATGAGAATTTCAGTTTTAATTCTTAGGGGTTTTTGTTGTTACTGTTATTTTATTAGCCTCTTTAATAGGTGGGTAATGTTAACACACTGGGGTTTTAATTAACATTTCCCAAATTGTTTACAGAGTTAAGTATCTTTTCGTGTTTATTGTCACCTGTATTTCTTTGTTGGTGAAGCATCTGTTTAAGTATTCCCCCCAACTTTAAACTTTTGCTTCTTATTAACTTTTGAGAGTTCTTTATATGTGTTGATTCAAGTCCTTTATCATATATGTAATTTACAAATATTTTCTCCCAATTTTGTCTTGGTTTTTCATTCTCCTGACAGTGTCAAAAGCCAAAGTTCTTAATTTTGATGAAGCCAAATTTACCAATTTTTTCTTAGATGAATCATACTTTTTAATAATGTTTCAAGGAAATGAAAATTATTTCTTCTACATTTTCTTCTAAAAGTTTTATAGTTTTAGATGTTGTATTTATATCTTACCAATTTTGAGTTAAGCTTTGTATATGTTACAGGTAGATATTGAACTTTATTTTTTTCCATATGGCTATCTGTTTGGTCCAGTATCATTTACTGAAAACATTGAATTGCCTTTGAACCTTTGACAAAAATCAATTGAGGTAAATGTGTGGGTCTATTAGTGATTTCTCTATTCCATTCTATTGGTTTATTTTATGTCTATTCTTTCATAGATACCATACTGTATTGATTATTGGAGCTTTATGGAGAGTCTTGAAATTGGTTGGTGTACGTATCCGACATTATTCTTTTTAAAAACTTGTTTTGACTATCTTAGTTCCTTCAATTTTCCATAAAATTCTGATGAACTTGAAGATTTTCACAAGAAAATTTTTGCAGAGATAGCTTTTGTTTTTTTTTATTTTTATAAATTTATTTTTTATTGGTGTTCAATTTGCCAACATATAGAATAACACCCAGTGCTCATCCCGTCAAGTGCCCACCTCAGTACCCAGTCACACACACCCCCCCGCCCACCTCCCCTTCCACCACCCCTAGTTCGTTTCCCAGAGTTAGGAAAGATGCAGATGCAATGAATCAGTGGGACACCTGCACCCCGATGTTTATAGCAGCAATGTCCACAATAGCCAAACTGTGGAAGGAGCCTCAGTGAGATAGCTTTTGATTGGAACTGCAATGAGCCTATACTATCTGGAGTGAATTACCATCTTAGCGGTGTTGAGTTTTCTAATCCATGAACATGGTATTACCATCTTGTCATTTATTTATATCCTTCCATTTTTTCCATCAGTGTTTTGTAGTTTTTGTATGTTTGTAATGCAGATATTACACATATTTTGTAAGATTTATACCCAAATATTTACTGTATTTTAGTGTTGTTGTATACTCACTTATTAGTTCACCTGACTTTAAATAAATTTCCTTAGCATCTTCTAAATAAATGATCACGTCATTTAAAAATAAAGACAGCTTCTAGTCTAGATGCCTTTATTTATTGTCTTGCCTTATTGCACCTTTATTATTCAATTTGAATAGGAATGTTGAAAACAGACATATACACCTTCTTCCTAATCTTAGGAGAAAACATTCAGTCTTTTCACCATCACCAACAGTCAGATATTAGTTGTTAATTTTTCCATAAATGGCCTTTATCAAACAGATGAAAGTACTTTCTAGTCTTAATTTTCTGCAGGCTGTCGTTGTTGTTATTATTGTTTTTAGTCATAAATGGATGTAGCATCTACATAGTGCTTTTTTTTCCACTGAGATGATCATATGGTTTTTCTTTTTTACTCTATTAATATGGACAATTGTGTTGATTTTTTAATTTTAGACCTATTTGTATTTCTGGAATAAGCCCCATTTTTCATGATATATTCACTTTTCTATATATGCTCGAATTTGATCTGTCAAAATTTTGTTATGGGTATTACATCTATGTTCATGAGATTGGTCTGTAATTTTGTAATATCTTTTCCTAGTTTTCATATCAGAGTAGTGCTGGTCTCATAGATTGAATTGGAAAACTTCCCTCCTCTTCAATTTTCTTGAAAACTTTATATAGAATTTGTATTATTTCTACCTTGAATTTTCACAGAATCAGCAGTAAATCCATCTGGGCCTTGAAATCTTTGTTTGTTTGCTTGTTTCTGTGATGGGAAGGTTCCTAACTCTAGATTGTCCTTAGCATATATATAAGGATTCTCAGGTTCTCTATTTCTTCTTGAGTGAGTTTTGGTTGTTGGTACTCTTTAAGGAATTTGTCCACTTCATCAAAGTTATCAAACGTATTGGCATAAATTTGTTCAAATTATTTTCCTATTTTTCTTTCAATGCCCTTAAGACTTGTAGCAATGATACCTCCTTCATTCCTGATATTCTTAATTTTGTTATAATTTTTTCTTTTAATCAATCTGGGTAGACATTTATTAATTTTCTTGATTTTGTTAAAGAGTTAAGTTCTGTTTTATTGATATGATTATTCTCTTTTTTATTTCATTGATTTCTGCTCTTATCTTTATTATTATTTGCTCCCCTTTCTCCAGTTTCTTCATCTGGAAGTTTAGGTCATTTCTTCAAGATTTTTCCTCTAATATATGCATTTTAGCTAATAATATTAGCATATAAATTTCCTTCTAAGCATTGATCTAGATATATGCTGCAAAGTTTGATATGCTGTCCTTTCATTTTCATTTAACTCAAAACAGTTAATTTCTAATTTCCCCTTTTAATTTCTTCATTGATCCATGGACCCATGGGTTATTCAGAAATGTGTTAGTTTCCAAATATTTGGGGGCTTTCCAGATATCTGTTTGTTCTCATTTATTTCATTGTGGTCAGACGACAAACTTTGTAGAATTTTAATCCTTTCCAAATTATTGAAATTTGATTAATGGCCTAGAATATAGTCTATCTTGATAAATGTTCTATGTACACTTAAAAACAATGTGTATTCTGCAGTTGTTGGGCTGTTGCAGTGACATGTGAACAAACAGAAAATGTATAAATGAGCTTAAGTCTGGCAAAGTATAAAATAGAGCAATCATGGAAGAATTTCCCAAACTATAGTTGTAAACCGTGACTGTTAGGATCTCTGTTATAATTCAGGAAAAGGACCAGGAATTTTGCTCTGAGCACTTTTGGATATATTCCCATTCAATCGATATAACAGCCTTTCAGGTTAAAAACATTTATCCTGGTTTTATTGATGAAGATATTCAGACTTGTAAAAAATAATTTGTCTAAGTTCATAAAAGTGACAAGGTGGAGATTTGAACCTAGAACCTGAAAAGCCTAAAATGCTCCTAACTGAAATATCAGAGTCTGGGGGGTATGGAGAAAGCCCAGAATTTGGAAGATGAAGATATTCAGACTTGTAAAAAATAATTTGTCTAAGTTCATAAAAGTGACAAGGTGGAGATTTGAACCTAGAACCTGAAAAGCCTAAAATGCTCCTAACTGAAATATCAGAGTCTGGGGGGTATGGAGAAAGCCCAGAATTTGGAATCCTAAGTCAAGTATGTCTTTGGGCAAGTCAACCTCCTTCTGACCTATACAATGGAAAGAGTGTTCTTCCTAACTCTTAGAATTTCAACAGAGTTCAAATAAGATGGACTATGAGTGCTTTGAAGGCTGTGAAGCTAATCGAAAGGCATCACTATCTAGCTAACAGCACTGTCAGAGATGGGCATGTGAAGGCAGGGGGACTGGAGGTGAACAGACAAATAGATTAACAGTCAACTCTATAAAGATGAAGCCTGGGGAAAGCTGTCTCTAAAATTATCAGGTGTGTAAATCCAAAATTCTAAATTAGAGGTATCTTTGGAAGCTTGAAAGGTACAAATTTAAGGCTAGTAAAAGAAAATATTACCTTACAGAGAAAATGATAAATTTATGTAACATATTACCTCAGGGCGTGGTGCATGCTGAAAACCCAAACGAACTCAGAATATTTTGATAAATTTACAGGTAATACGTAAGGAATTACTAGGGGATGCTCTGATGGTTTGACACACATCCCTAAGCTCTCAAAATTGAAATCAAGAAGATTCCTTGAAACCCCTCAGTGCTGTCAAATTAAAAACAGAGTTGGACAGTAAAGTAGTTATATATATATATATATATACATATATATATATAAATAACTATATATTTATTGCAATAGGTGACAGGGGACTCTGGAATAGAGGCGGGCTTAATTCTGAATGTGGCATGGTAAGTGCGAACTTATAGCCAAGAAGTAGAGTGGTGGTCAGTGGATAGAAAATTACTAAGAGGAAACATCAGGGGTGAGGGGGATTCTGGCTTAAACTACTGGATAGGATTCTTGCTGAAGAAAGGCCAGGGTGAGCAGACCACCTGAGCAAGGGTGGAGGATGCAGAACCCCAACTGATATCCAGGGGAGGGAGTTCTGTTTAAACTATAAGGAAGTGGACAGAGAGGCCTAGGAGAAGGTTCAGGAGACTGACTGAAGTTTGATCAAGCAAAGAACCTTTGTCAATGCCTCTGTCAGAAAAGAGGGTTGGATGAGGCCTGGGGCTACGGCCCCCCGCGCCCCACGCCCAGGACAGAGCTGATGTGAGAATATAGCATCTGTGGCAGGCAGCTGTATCAACCATCAGCTTCTCACAGAGGACCTTTGGGACAACTTTAATGATAGAAATGTTAAGTTTGAATTATGGTCAGAAAAGAAGAATAAGGGGTAGGCCACTACTGTGTTCCCCTCCACCACCAAGTGGGACCCAGTTTCCCTATCCAAAGAATAAGCTGTGGATAGATTGCTAGTCTCATTTTATACTCCTCTCTAGCTACCCACTTACAAGGCCACCTTGAATACTGTGTCATGTCCCAGAACTGCTCCACCTCTAAGGTCTCAAACCCAGTGTCTCAGGGTCTAACCTCAACATCCTCACCTCCAAGCCTTTGATTCTTCAACTCCAGTTTCCTGCCTCCTGCTTTTCTTGCTGTCATCCACTCTCCTCTGGCTCTATTTCTTCCTCCCCCAGTCCAGATCCTTCTAATCAGCATCTTCAACTTCTCTACCTCATCCCTCCAGCCACTTTCCTGTGAACCTCCAACTCTGGGTTATCTCAACCAGCCTAGACCCCCATTCTTAAACCTGAGCTGCTGAGTGATGCTAGAAAAAGTCCCACAGGACCTTGGCTGGAAATCACCATTCATTCCCTGCCATCCACCCTTCTCTGCAAAGCTTCTTGTCCCCCTAGGTAATGCTCTCTCCTACTTCCTCAGAGGCCACTAAGAATCCCCTCTGCTCTCCTCAAACCCCCAGTAAGCCCTGCGACTCTCACTCAGCAGATGACTTTGACTCCTTCTACCTATAAGCTATCTTCATGCACCACCCCCTTCATCCCTTTCCCATCCATCTCAGAAGACATGATGGCCTTCTGATGTCCAAGGTTAATCGCTCCATCTGAGTTCTTTTTTTTTTTATTAATTTTATTTATTCATGAGAGACACAGAGAGAGAGAGAGAGGCAGAGACATAGGCAGAGGGAGAAGCAGACTTCCTGTGGGGACCCCAATGCCAGACTCTATCCCAGGACCCCAGGATCATGACCTGAGCCAAAGGCAGATGTTTAACCACTGAGCCACCCAGGCGTACCTCCACCTGAGTTCTGTACCACAAACTACGCTCTTCCTGCCGGGTTTTTCTCCCTTAATTATTTCTTCTTTTAAACATTCAACCCCTTCTACTTATTCAACCTCACTGTCTTCACTGTCTCCTTCCTCTTACTCCATAAACACAGTCGGCCATCCCCCATCTTAAAATTAAATAAATAAATAAATAAATAGCCTCCTTGGGTTCTCTGACAATGTTAACTTCTGTCTGGATTTGCATCCCTTCACAGCTCGTATCCTGGCACTTGTTGCTTACACTCACTGTTTCTGCATTTCAACCTTCCATCCGCTTCTCAATACTTTAATGATGCAGGGAGATTGCCTTTCTGAGAGCCGTGCGATCTGGTTGTCACGGTGGAAAGAAGTTATCAATGGTGTGTGACACTGAGGCAAAGTGTTTCATCCCCCGCCCTCAGCCTACTGCAGATAACTTACTTGCCCTGCCTGTCACCGAGGACATAAGGTAATAGAAAGAAGAGCATGTGGAAGAAATATAAAGCAGGGTTTGTTTTTTATAGCGTCGCCCTTCTCTCTTGCTTCCAAGTAGCAAACATTTTGACAACGGAATGGTTCAACTTTGAAAAAGAATGACCAACAGGGATTGTGGAATATTCCAAAACAAAGTATGCAATCTTCAACGGTGAGGCACTGTTGCCTGAAGGCAACGGGATCAACTGGATGACCTTTTGAGGTCCCTTCTAGCAGGCAGCCCCTCTGAACTCCAAGAAACAAGGACTGGAGTGCAGGGACACAGTGTGAAGGAAATGTTGTTCGCACCTGTCCTGTCTGGGGCCCAACTGGTAAAAGGTGAGAACACACTGGAGAAGTCAGGAAACGGCTTGAAGTTTTCTCATTTTCCATCCGTTTTGTATCCTGGTTCCATGTGTCGGGGGTGCTGGAGCTCAGATTTCATAAACAGGGTCTGTGGAGGCAGGAAGCTCATGCCGTGTGAGCTGTTTTCTTCCCCTGCTTGCCCACATTTTACAAATCTCTTTCCTCTTTTCCCTTTCTGGTTTCTCACCCCCTTGCCTCTGGCACTGTAAAATCTTGGCAGGCCCCGGAGCCAGATTTATTTGGGTTGAATAAACAGTTAAATGAGGTTTTATTTTCTTGTTTCTGCCCTGAATTGGAGGAAGGGGAGTTACCATGCTGAGCTGGCCTCTTGGGAAGCCATTACATAATTCTGCTATTCCACCGGGAAGATTTCTTATAAATAACCCTTATTTACAATAAATCATCAAGATGTTGAGGAAAATCAGGTCATTTCATACAAGAAAGGTGAGCAAATTGAAGGAAATGAACCAGAGGCCCACATTTGGCAAAGGACATCAATCTGCATTCGTCCAGCCAGTTCTTTTGAGCAGCCACCCTGGACTGACTCCTTTGTCCTTTTCCTAAACAGAAAAGCTGCTTTTGAAAGGGGTCACTTTGACATGATTGATCCTTGCAGCCAGGAGGTGTCCCGTATATTTCATTAAAACGCTCACCAAAGAATTGACTTAGAAGGCAACTCTAAGTAAAGACTTGCTTACTAATCATATTTTGTTTTTTCTAATCGTAATTAAAATAACTTTAGAATCAACAGCATTTGTTTATTAATCAAAGACTCAAAAGGTTAGGGATACATTCAAGGATGATTCTATCTGGTGGTTACCACCCAAGCACTAAGACACCAGACACGGCTGTGAGTATAAAGATCGTGGGTGGTTTTGTTTTTCTTTGTACATTTCTGTGCAAATGATGGAGTGAAAAGTAAGGAAGATGAGTTTTAAAAAAAAAAGGTGTGTGTGTGTGCACCCATGTATGCGTGCACATGTTCACACACGTTTGTGAGTACGGATGTCCCAGTTAGTTTCATTAAAAACAATTTTCTTTATTGAACTGTGGAATGGATGTGTAATATTCTATTAGTTTTATCTACACGACATGGTGATTCAACATTTGTCTACATTGCAAAGCGATCACCACAGTAAGTCTGGTTACCATCTGTCACTACCAGGTAGTTTCATTGACTAGTTGACTTACCTACTGTTCAAACGAACAATTCTAAAAACACAGCAGCATTGTGGGTGTGATGTCACACAAAATAATGGATAACACAAAATAATCTGTTTCTCTTTCCACCACCATCCATGCCCCTTCAGGATTCATTTGATGACAGGAAATCATCCAACAAAGAATATATCCAAGTAAGATATATATACATATGTACCTCTAACATCAAGATTTTTCAAAAGGAAATAATCTCTCCACAATACTTGCCAGTGTCTAACAACCCACACTACTCTGAGGGTTTTCAGCACAACTAGTCTGCTGTAAAGTTCAGTGGTTGAATGCAGTTCTGTTTTCAGGGGAGAAGCCAAGTGGCTGTTTTCCAAATATTTATATTACATTAGATAATGGACAATAGAAGTTCTAAGGGCCAAAGTGAAGAGTCTTGAGCCATTAGAAAGTCTAATTCCTGGTGAAGAAGCTGCCCTATAAGAGTGAAGGCAGCCTGGGTAAGCCCTTCCTAGCCAGTGGAGGAAGTATAAAGGCCAGGTCTGAAGTTCTAATTTGAGTTCTACAAACTAACGTGCTGACAAGTCCCTTGGCCTCCATTTCCTTAATAGCAAAAATAAAATAATAAGATAAAATAAAAAAAGAGAAAGAGAAAAAGAGGCTGGACTTGACTATCTTTAAAGATCCTCTTCCTCCCATGTTCTAGTGTTCCAGAAAATGCTCAAGGCCTGCACACCTTGTCATTGTGTAGAAGAAACAATGGGAACAATCGATCACTGTTCTAGGAGATCAGATCTTTACATCTTTTGAGATCATTTAAAGAGTTGCCTCATCTACTTGGCTAAGGGAAGCGACAAATGGCATCCTCCACCCTCCTACTCTAGAGTCGGTCCCATCTGTCCCGAGAGGATCCTGCAAAAACCTCTATTACTGTCTCCTCGATTGTATCCAATAATAATGATGGTAATGATAATGATAATGTAATTATCCCAGTTTATTGATGTCAAGTGCATGTTGATTACAAATGGAACAGGAAGTATTTACTTGCCTCCTGCTTCTCCAGGCTGGTTGTGAAATCAGAGCTGGGCTTTGGAGCAAGCATGAAGCCTGCACCTTTCATAATTATAATGGGATCCAGATGTGGCTCAGTCCCACGAAGGCAAGTGATGAAAGCAGTAAATGGGTCCCATGCACATATGCTCTGCCCAGGTGGGTTCCACTTCCAGCTCCCTCTCTGTGAGCCAATATTGTTCTGCATTTCCTCCAATTAACTCTGATGATGGAAAAAGATGAAAATGCATCCCCTGCGGCAGATTGCACACAGTAGGTGCTTGTTCATATTTATTCGTTTATATTCTGGGGATGGTGGGGCATCTCAGGAAAATCGATCTGAAGGCCTCTGAACATGTGCTGCTCTTAGGGTGACGCTGGGTGAGGTGGATCTTTCTTGATATGGGAATGGATTAGTGGGAGGCCAACACGACAGTGAAGGAAGAGCCTTGCAGGGGAACCACAGCAGAATGCTAAGGACTGAGCCTTAGGGGTGTTGAAAGGGGCAAAAGCCAAGCTTGAAGAGCTGAACAGGCAAAGGGCACAGCATTTCGGAAGCCATGAGGTGGGAGTGTCAGAAAGAGAAGGGTGTCTTTCTTGCCAGTGGGAACCCTGAAGCTCTCCGCGTCCCCTTATATTCACTTTCCCTGTTGGAAGGCAGTGGGTGGGCTTTCCCTCTTTCCCTCTATTATTTTCCTTGGTACTCACCATCCATTTCTCTCCACACACCCCTGCCCAAATTGTGAAATGTATTTCTGCAATATTAAGTTCATTGCTTAAAAAAAAAAAATCTCTGTTTCCTCAGCTGAATGGAAGAAGAAAAAGTTGTGTTTCGACATGTTTATGGACAGGCTAGTCTTCATCACATTTTTATGACTATCCACCTTTCATGAAAATGGAGACAAATGGGGGTTCCTAACACAAAACACTCCTAGAGAGAAATCAACAAAAAATTATTTTAAAATCTAAAACAAATTAACACATTTAAAGAGTCTCTTCACTTATTAGTCACAGAGGCCCAATTACCAAGAAGTGGCTTGATTTGAAAACCACACTATGTTAGGATCCGATTTGAAAAAACAGTTGTGATTTTCAGTCCTGCTGAAAATTTTAACACGGTATATGTAAATTGTATGTTTTTTTTTTATTCCATTTTGGAGGTTTGTTGCAATATTTAGATTATTATCAGGAAATTCTATGATTCATATGACTGAGTATTTGAACAATTGAAGCTGATTTGATCAAGAGCCAAATTGTTTGGTTTTAATTTTAAAAATTATTTCCTATTATGCAAATACACGTACTCATTATACAAAATTTTGAAAATGCAGATAAATCAAACGAGAAAAATAAAAATGAATCTAGAATGCCATCCTTCATAAACTATTCATTCGAGAATCTTTATTAATATATAGGGTGACATGTTTGAGAATGGGAAGGAGCACCAAGGGACCTGCTGCAGGACAATAGGCATAAATGAGGGTGTCCTAGGCAAACCAGCCTGTATGGCCATCCTATTTATCAAACACCTGCTGTGCCCCAAAATTGTTGGTAGTGTGATGAAGACAGTAGTAAACAGATAAAAATCTCTGCCCTCGTAGAGACGAAGTTCTAGAGTTAACAATGATTACAATTTGCATTGGGTATATATATGTATATGTATTTTTCTAGTCACACATTTGGACATCTTTGTCTCTCTTTAAGTAAAAACATTGTATATTTCATCGTTTTAGTGAAAATCTTTTAAAGGATCCAATATGTGCTCCTGATTTCTTCCAAAGAGGATCCTCAATGTCATTTTGAGCTTTCGAAGGAGGTAATGCTGGAAAGGATAGTAAACCAAAAGACCTTGGCTCTTGCCTCTTCTACCAACCAGCCACGAGGCTTTGTCCTGATTGTTCCTCATCTTTGGTCTCAGCTTCCTCATCTGGACAGAATATCTGGACAGAATTTGGAGATAGGCTTTGCCTGGTTGGGGTCCACTTCCAGCTCCCTCTCTCTGTGAGCCAATATTGTCCTGCATTCCTCCAGTTAACTCTGATGATGGAGAAAGGGTAAAATGCATCCCCCACAGCACCAAGGCACCTTGAAGTCTTAAAATCTGTGACTCTGCAGTTTTGTGATTTCTTCTAACAGTCTGGGCCAATTTTGGACAAGTGGGGTAAATTGTCTGACTCCTCTGACAAAAATAAGAAAGAAAACATGGGCGCCTGGTTGGCTCAGTCCAACTCTCAATTTCAGGCCATGGTCTCAGGGTTGTGGGATCCAGCCCAGCATTGGGCTGCACTCAGCAGGGAGCCTGCTTCCCCCTCTCCCTCTGCTCCTCCCCCACCCACTCTCTCCTTCTCAAATAAATCAATAAAATCTTAAAAAAAAAAAAAAGAAAGAAAACATTAAGATGTACTTTATAATGTGATGAATATATTAATTGTATGACAGACACATTAACATTTTGCATATATTGATGTGATGGATTCATCAGGGAAGCTTTATTTTGCAAAAGAGTTCTCAAATGCTTGCAGGAAAAGATATTTCTTAATTATTCAGTAGATAACTTTTTAGGTAAAGTGATCAGAGCAGATGATGCCCGCTCCTGAACTCTGAGGACACACAGCATCGTTCTCAATAGTCCACACAAGACGCAAGACGCTTTTTCTGCTTTGGGGAATACTGGAGAGACTCAGTATCATATTTGCTTGTGGTGTTTTAATCAAGATGCTGGCAAACATGTTCTTTTCTTCTGAGTTGTAGCAGAAGGAGAGTGAAGTTCCACCTTCTGTTCGCTTGTCCACATTTTTTGCTCACATATTGGCAAAAATGAAGAGACACCGGATTCCATATGATTTGGCAGATTGAAGCTCCATTTGTAGCATTAAAAGTATTTTGAAGTAAATTCAGTGAGCACACTTACAATTATTTACCAATTTATTTTCCTTTAAATTTAATGAGATGCAATTTTTTAAAAAAGACCTTATTTGTTTATTCACTAGAGACTAAGAGAGAGACAGAGACAGAGGCAGAGGGAGAAGCAGGCTCCCTGCAAGGAGCCTGATGTGGGACTGAGATCATGACCTGAGCTAAAGGTAGATGCTCTACCACTGAGCCACCCAGGCATCCCAAGATGTAATTTTATAATGTTTGTGTATTTTATAGCACTGGATTGAGTTGATTCTGAACCTATAAAGGACAATCAGAATAATCATATGCATGTATTTCAATATTCCTCAAATTAGCATATCCAGTCATAAGAGAGAATAAATGATTTCTCGGAGAACCATTTTAACCACCCATTAAAAAAAAAAATACTATAACTTGCCTGGTTCTCAGCCTGTTATGTAATGTGTTTATCGGGAGTCCGGTTATAGTCGGCCACTCATACGTGGTAGGCGTGTAATTCTGCTGCAAAGGGCTGGCTGTCAATCCTGACAGGGGCCTGGCAGGAAACCGGAGAAAGGAGATGGGGAATCAGGCTATGCAGGCACCCCAGAATGTGCAGGAATGTGGGCCTGCAGGCCTTGGGTCTTCTGATCTGTAAAGAGAAGCCAGAAGTAGAAGTTATAATGAAAATTTGTTAATGTTAGCTAATTTTTTACAACACCCCTCCACCCCACCCCTAAATCTATTGGTCCAGAACCAGCCAGCATACTGCCAGGTGATGACAGCTCATCTCAGGTGCCCAGCCATGTGAGTAGAAATCAAGAGAAGTGAAAGAGTTGCAGTCTTGGCTGTTTAGGAAGTCTGAGGCTCACATGATGGTGCTAGAGAACAGGGGGTGAAAGACAGGGGCATGGTTGTAGTTGCCCTGGACTTTGCATTTGAAGACAAGGATTTGACATGGTAGAGAAAGAAAGGAGTCTATTTCCTGAGATAGTTAATACACAGGCATGAAGATGGGTCAGGGAAGCAGGGGGCACCTCTCTGCTGGCTACACCCTCATTCAACGCAGTGGAGTGGGGTGAAAGCAGCACTGGGCCTCATTTGGCGTCAGAGGCCAAGGAGGATGATGATGGATGAATAAGCAGCTCTGGAAAGGAAGGGACGCAGCCAGAAGCCTGTGGCCTGAGGGACTCTGGCACCACTCTTAAGAGAAGTCTAGAACCAGTTCAGGGATACCTAGGAGGTGGAGCTGTGGGAGAGGGGGGGCAGTGACTGAAAAAGCAGGAAATAAATACCAAGGGAGCACTGTAATCAGGCTGGAAGCTTTGAGCTTCCATGCTTGTTACTCCTGTTAGCACCCCATTGGTGTTCTCATTCTGGTTAGGAAACCGCCGGTACAAGGAAGCGAGAGAGCGTGCATGCTTATTTTGAAGGCCAGAAACGAGAAGTGGGGAAGTATGAGGACTCTAGGGAACTTTGCCCTTGGGATTAGGAAGTGGCACCAGGAAAGGAAAGGAAAGCAGGCTGAGTCTCTGGAGATTTGAGAAATTTGTGAGAGGGAAGGGCTGCCTGAAGAGCCAGGCTGGGAAGAAGAGCCTCTGCCCAGCACCACACTGGTTGAAAGCCAGGACCAGGCTCCCATCCCATCTCCTGACGCCAGGCCCAGTACGGGTCTCCTAGCTGAGATTGAATTTCAGACAGACCACACAAAAAATTTAGCATAATATGTTCTATGTGATATCCGGGATGTACTTATATTAAGAAATCGTTTGTTGTGGGGGCGCCTGGCTGGCTCAGATAGTAGACGGTGCAACTCTTGATCTCAGGGTCATGAGTTCAAGCCCCATGTGAGGCACAGAACCTACTTAAAAATAATTTTTTTAAAGAACTTACTTGTTCTGTATCTGAAATTTAAATGTACTTAGGCATCTTGTATTTTCATTTGCTAAATGTGGCAACCTTGCTCTCCTTTTTTATTGGCCTTCCAACTCCATTGCACCACAGCATGATCAGGGGCTGTGTGAACCCCATCCAGGACAGGAGGCTGACTCAGAAAGCAGCCAGCTGAATTTGAAATGAACTCCCTCCCAAAGGGCTGCAGGCCAGGGATAGAGTCCCTACTTGGCAAAGCACATGCCATACAGTGGGAAGAACACTTTGGACACTGGAGTCGGACACTCATTGCTTTACTTCCTACCAGTTTTGTGAATCTTGGCAAATTATGTGATATCTGAGTCTTGGTTTTTTCATCTGTAAAATGGAGAAAATTATACTTCTCACTGGTGTTTTGCAATTATTAAATGAGATGATGGAGTAACATTCCTAGCACAATGTCCAAATAAATTGGATGATAAAATGGTAGGGGTAGTTCTTATTACTCTGTTCATGGGGTATACTTCTTTGTAAATCATATTCCCACAAATAATGCTCTACACTGGACATTCCAAGGAGTGCTGTAGGCTAAATTTGTTCCCTTGAAGTTTCTGGAAATTTGTTGGCAGATATAGAGAGGATGGGATAAGCTCATACTCCTCTTCTCAAAAGGTAGTGTAAGTCAGCATCTACTTGTCCATGCCCTGGTTATTGCTCTAAACCAGAGCCAAGCAAATACTCTCCTCTTCACTCCAGGTAGACAGAGGAAAGACTCAACCCATCACTGTGTCTTATAGTTATAACACCTCGAGCAAATCAAAGCAGACACACTTATGGTTAAATCTAACACTGAACTGGGAGGGTTGGTAGCCTTCTTCCTCCCAACGTTCTTCTAATAAACTCAGATTCCCCACAATTAAGTGCATTGCCAAGGAATTTCAAGGCACACAAAGGTGAAACTCGGCATTTACAAAGAAGAAATTACTTTAAGCTTGTCTTACTAAAAAAATTTTTTTTGCTTGAATCTGTTCATCTTTGGACCACCGTGTTACAAAAATACAAAAATTGTCAGGGTTTCAGCTACATTTCTTTGGCTCAGATTTTAGTAGGAAAAAAGAGGTGTGTCTGGAGCTGGAGGGCAGTCAGCAGCAGGCAGATCGACAGGAATCATCTAAGATGCTTAGATCTTAGATGCTAAGACTTTAGTCTTATGTCCCATCTGCAGCATACAGAGGAAATCCAACTGATGCAACATTTTCTCCCCTTTCCCATATGTAAGGAAGGCGTTGCCAGAGTGATCACCAAAAATGTAGAAACAACAGAATCCGGGTAATATAGTTTTTCTCTCCAGAAGGCCATGTTGCAGAGTAGTGATGTTGCAGAAGGGGTCCCACAAAACCTATTCTTGATGTTGCTCCATGAAACCTTGAGCAAACTGATCTCTCAGAACTTCTCATCTCTCTCCTATAAAATAAGACTAAAACAGTTTCCATTTTCTCTACCACAGTGATTATGGTTAAGGGTCAAATGAGATAATGTGTGAGATATTGATGTGCCCTAGAACTCCATCCTTGACCTTCTTTCCCTTGGTCTGTAATCCTTGCACATCAGCTATCACCAATACAGCAATGGGTGCTGAATGGCTCACTGACGGCATTTCCCACCATCTAATAGGCCTGTCTTCTTGGATTTTCCAAAGTTCTCTTAGGGTCAGTAAATTGAGATTTAAACCCATTACATCATCCACACACCTACCCAGACATGCTCCACATGACTGTGAGGCATCCTGGTTTCAGCCTGACCAATGGGTCTTGAATAGACCTGGGGCCCACTATGCTACTGGAGACCTTTCTCATACCAGAATTCTCCACTCTCTCCAGGGGGAATCTGGGCAATCACTACCTTAAAGATACCCAGAATCCTGCAAAAGTAATACTTGGAGTTGGAAGATGGAACTAAAATTCTGCCTCTTGTTTCATAAAAGAAAAAAAAAAGGTTGTGGATGTGAAAAAAGCCAATGAAAAACTGACAGGCTGAGAATAACTGCATGAACTGTCCCCCTCAACTATCGGGATAAGGGACAAAAAGCTGATAGTGAACATGGAAACCTCTTAGGCACCCGAGTTTCTGACTGTCTAACTGAGGCAAGCAGAAGCAGCCAGAAAATCATGCTGAGGAAGTCAATGTAAGACGTTTGAGGCAGAGACTCTATTTCAACCTCTACCGAACTCCCTAGACCTAAAGCATCTCAAGAACACTGTAGACAATCGGAAGATATTTTTTGAGTGGATGAAGAAGAGTAATATTTTCAAAGGATCTCTGGGCCCATGAGCAACAGTGCAGACTTGATTTTCATGAGGGTTGCATTCCATCCTGTGATTAGGGCTGGTGGTATTCTCATGAGCTGCATAAATATTTTACCCATTTTGAAAATTGCTTTCAAACTCCTACGTAAACTCTGAATTCTATTGTTGGACAGTATTCAAGGTTAAAATTCCCCCACTGTAAGTCATATAGTTTTCATTTCTTAATGTTTATTTTCCGTGTTTTATGTAGTTAGTTCAAAAATAATGGTAACCAGTTATTCTTTGCCTCCCCAGAAGATAACCAAGGGCCAACAGACAAACTGAATCTTGGCATTTGTATTGAGAATTAGGAGAGAAATATTTTTCTTAATGTTATGAATGCTAAATTGTGGAATGAATTGCTTGATCTGGGGCCTTTGACAAAGCATAAGCTCTGTTATCATTGGTACAGGCTAACTGGATATGAATTGTACCTGCAGAAAAGATGCAGGGGTAGAGCGGGGAAGGCAAATGCCTGGCAAGCCTGATCCTCCTGCTGATTTTACAGCCACAGCAGCCGTCACTAATTGATGTTGCCTAAGCTCTTCAGGCTAAGTTCAGGTAATACTTATGAACACAGGATTTCAGGTAGCCATAACCAATTGATCACAGAGTAGCATGTGAGATTTATCCTTTTAATGTATATTTACTGAGTGTTGGCTATATGCCTAGTTGTGTTGCTTGAGAAATTTGAGGAATTTTGCTACAGAGGGAAGTAGCTAGAGAGGGAAATGGTGTCAGGAGAAACAGCTATGTGCCATATGGATTGTCATTCATATTACAGTGGAGATAAAGAAAGAGTTTGGGAGCACCAGCTCTGGAATCAGATTTCCTTATTTGAATCTTGGCTCCCCATCTTACTACTCATGGGAACTTGGGCAAGTCACTTCACTGTGCTTCAGTTTCATCTACCACATGCAGATTACAACAGTAGCTTTTCGAAAGGTTGTCAAGAGCAAGTTGCTTCATGTAAAGTGTTTGAAACAGTTCTTGGCATGTGGTAGACACTCAAGTAAGTGGCAGCTACGTTGATAACAACGATGTGATGGACCAGCCGCATTTTAACACCCCTCAGGGGGCACCTGGAACACCAGAGGAGACAAGTTTAAAGCCTCAGGGTTATAGAGCCTGCCTACATAGTCATTATTCCCTATTTTGGATGTGTTAAGCTAGAAATGAGCTGAGAACAGCCCAGTGATGACCCAGAAAGAGCCATGAGGTTGGGGGACAGGGACTGGAAATTCTGTTAGGGCTAAAGACTTACACTCTTTCCTTCTTTCATTCTTTTTTTTTCTTCCTTCCTTTTTTTTTTTTTTTTTTTTGGATTAGGCAGTGCTCATTATTGTCTGCTCAAGGGACAATAGTTTCATGGCAGAACATTTTGTTTATATCCCATTTCCTGAGGATCCTCCTTGGAACAAGGGATTTGGTTCTCTGCTCTTTTGTCTTAGGTAGCAGAGTAGATGCATATTGTAGGATTCAAAAATAATTGTTTTTTTTTCTTTTTAAATCCAGCTACAATTTTATCTGATGGCCTTTAGCAAGTGTGGATTCCTCAAGTGAAAGGGCATTGAGGCAGAGAAGAGTCAACAGTTTCCATCAAAGTCTTAACTGCCTGAGAGATTTTTAAAAATTATTGTTGGATTCCTATTGAATTCATCTTAGAACACTTTGCAAATGTTGGAATAGTTATTTTTAAACAAATATCTCTCCTATTTTCATTTCCTAACCTGACTTCTCAATTCAGTAAATACAAACTTGAAAAAAAAGGCAAATCTTATATTCATTGGCTTACTATTTATTTTTTTAATAAATTTATTTTTTATTGGTGTTCAATTTACCAACATACAGAATAACACCCAGTGCTCATCCTGTCAAGTGCCCCCCTCAGTGCCCGTCACCCATTCACCCCCACCCCCCGCCCTCCTTCCCTTCCACCACTCCTAGTTTGTTTCCCAGAGTTAGGAGTCTTTATGTTCTGTCGCCCTTTCTGATATTTCCCACGCATTTCTTCTCCCTTCCCTTATATTCCTATTCTCCATATGATTTGTCACCCAAAATGTCTCCATATGATTGCACCCTTTTCACGGAAAGGAAATAATCTCAATACTGATACAAGGACAGGAAATGTAAACTGAGTTTGCCCTGGATAATCAGAACATACCCATGGGAAATCAAAATAATTATATCTTCCAAGTTAGACATATCTAGCTTTCGGGAGCCACATCGAGAAATTATATATTGAATTTAACTCAACTGAGCTAAATTTTAGTTGATTTAGGGCCCCGGATCATTAAAAGCTAATTTCAGAAATTACTGAAAAGATCTTTGGTTAATATCTACCATTTTCCCCTGCTCAAAGAATACTGAACAAGTACTCAGACTTTAGGTGTTTTAGACCAGGAGGAATGGTTCACTGTACAATAATGAGACTATCCCATAAAACTGGTCCTCAGGACCCATGTCCTTTGAACATTAACAATGTCTTCATTCTGGGCCTGAATTTGGAGCTACCCACAACCACATAACTACTAACCTGAGGAGCTGGACTACCAGGACCTGGGGGCTCTCCATTGATAAGAAGCAGGTGGGAGATGTGGGTGCTTCCTATTTCAAGACCATCTTGTGTTACCATTGAGACAGATTGTTCTCTCTCTGATTTTCAACCTCTTGAACAACTGAGCGAATCCTGGCTCATGATGTGAACCTTTGAATGGATATACAACCTCATCCTGATTTAAAAAAAAAAAATCTCTTTTCCTTTGTTACCATTATAAAGCCATTCAACTAGTAAAATAGTTCCACCAGGTGCAAAAGCTGATAGAAGAAGCCTGTTCTATCACAATGCCATTGTGATTTACTCATTGGAACTGGCCACTCCTAAGCCTGGTCTAGGCTGTCTTGGACCTCTTGTTATAGCATTTCCTTTTAGGCTAAAGCAGAGAAAGGTGGTTTGACAGCTTCAAGGGAGGAGTATTCACGTGAAATAAGACAAAGTATTAACAGAATACCATAATGACATAAATGATATCATGACTGACAAGCTCCAAGACACTAGATCTTACTGGACACTACTAATAGCTCCCACTTCTCTGCTGTGATAGTTCCACATAGCTGAGATCCTCAGAAAAGAAAAGGAGACAAATCACCTGGCAAGGCTTCAACATTTCAACCATTGAAAACTGTCTTTGAATCTTTGCTTATTCCAGTCTACTTTGATCTAACCTGGATTTAGCACTAATCTAAAGTAGTGCTATTTAAAGTGTTGTGGTCCATGGACTGCCTACATTGAAATTTCCTGGGCGACTTGTTAAACAAAAGAACATTTTTAGGATCCTACTGTATCAGCTTTGGCATTGGTGCTCAGAAATATGTTTCACACAAGCTCTCCAAATGATTCTTATGCACATTAGCATTGAACAGCCACTAACCTAGGGCTGTAGCAGTGGTTCTCAGCTGTGGCTGCACATGAGAATCATCTGAGGAACTCCTAAAAATCCCAAATACTCAACTACTCTCTGACCCAATCAAATCAAAACGTCTGGGACATGGAATCCATCTTTTGAAAGTTTCCCAGATGATTCCAGTGTGCAACCAAGGCTGAGAATCACAGCAATAGATCCATCATTTTCAGAAGATGGCAAGGCTTCGCTCTGGGGTAATCACGTCTAGGAATATGATTGTGGTTGAGACCAACTCTCCCGTAAGACTGTGGGAATTGAGGGCTATCTAGGCAGATTCTACTCAAAGTATGATTTGCTGACCTCTGTCAGCCCATTAACTTTCATTACTGGTCCTCAAGGAGATTGTACAAGCGTGTGAAACAACTGTATTATTAAGGGTGGGTTTTTTTTTTTTTTTTTGGTAACAAGATTTCCTTATGAAGTAAGGAGTACATAGATATACATTCAGATACAAGCTCCTTACCTCATCACGGACCAGTAACGAATAGTTTGTGGATGAGCACTTTAAGCAACCCTGGTCTAGGCCAGCTGCCCAGGCATGAGAATACAACCTCAGGGGTCCCCATGGCAATGCAGTCCAGCCATTGACTCTTGAAGCAGCTGAGACTAAACTGAAAACTCATCCCCACCACGGAAAGTGTGCTGCATTCTCAGAATGTTGATGTACTGTCCACAGGGACAATCTACTAGGCCAAGAAAGAATCAGCTGGAATCTTTCAGGAAGCCCAAACACAAGGAGGACAGCCTTGATGAGAATGCTATGGCCCAAAACTCATGAACTAGGTGCCTGTGGACAACAGGAAGTTGGCAAAAATGCTTGACTAAGAGCCAGAGGACCCTGTGGGTGGTTTCAGGGCCTCAGAGAAGTGAGAAAAAGCCTTAGTTATGGGTCTCCTCAGCTGCAAGAAACAGAAAATCAATCTAGTCTTAACACAAAAGAGAATTTATTAGTCCATGTCAGGCTTTTAACACTTAGTGGCAAATATGGCGGCCAGTAATAACAGGCTGACATCTCCCAGATTAGCAACCATAACAGAATAACAATCGTGCCTCTTTCCCAGTAGTTCCAGCCAAAGTACGGGACTGACCCTTACTGAGCCAGACTGGGTCATGGCCCTATCTCTCAATTGATCATAACTTTAACTGCACATATCAAAGTCCTGTGGCCATCACTGGATGTGAGAGGTGTGGTAAGTCCCACCTTAACCACATGGATTGGAAGTAGGTAAAGAGGTGGATCCACCAAAGGGATAAGCTCCTAGCAATAGAAGAGGTAATAGAAGCTGGGCAGGCAAAGTCAATAGCTGCCCCACGTAAGGTTCTCAGAATCACCAGCTTATATAAAGTGGCCTGAACCCACATTCCAGCAGCAATATGCCCCCACCCTCACCAGCCTTGCCAGTTTGTAGAGACATGTGGAGGCACCCAGCCAAAGACCAGCCAAGGAATCATGGCACTCACTTCTGTCCTCTGTTTGCTTTGGCAAAGTCCCTCAAAACAGACTTTTTAGGGATTTATTCTTGTTGCTTGTCCAATTCCAAGCACTATAATCTAATTTCTTTTTTTTTTCATTCATTCACTCATTCATTCATGAATTCATTAGATAAACATTTATACTGACTGCTCATGATGCTGGTAGTCAGAGTTACCCAGATACATAAGGCATACTGCCTTCCTTCTCTCAATACTTGCTGTCTTAATCATTCCCCATGGATGCAGTTTCTTTTTCTTTCTGGGTTTTTCTCTCCTCCCAGTTGTGGAGCAGAAACCCAGGGAGGGAAAAATCGAGAACTTCATAGGGGGTCTCTATGGTGAGAATGTGAAAAATCCTGTCCACTAGATTCCCATCTGCCAAAAATGAGATAATCTGCCTCTATGCTGTTAAAGAAAATCCCTTCCCATAAACTTTCTAGGGAAATGTAACCAGGATCTGGATACAATGATTCCTTCTCAAGACTGATGAGCCAAGCATGACTTTTACGACTGTCTCTTAAGTGAAATTTCAGAAACTATCCTGGAAAAAGGTTCACATTTTCAGACAAAATATGATATCTGAAACTGTAGACTCATGCAGGATCTGGGGATAAAGTTTCTATCTATGACCTTCTCCAAACTTCTGTATTTGACTTGAGATGCCATAGAAGATAGCAGTAGAATCACTTAACAAAGCAGGGAGTGGGAGCTGTCACCTAAGGGTGGCCCCATATCCACCCTTCTGCGATGGGGGCCATGGAGAGAAGCATGAGGAGGGGACAGAAGCTAAGGCTGTGCTGGCTGCTAGAAACGCTGGGATGGGGTATTGCTAGGACCAGAAACCTGCTCCATTCTGTTTATCAATTTGGCAGCAGGTAGGGAACTGCATTGGAAAAGGGGTCCCTGGGAATTCTGGAAGAGTTAATGCCTCCATTCCCACTGTGACTTAGGTGGAAATCACCTTGGTCAAAGCCAGTGCCCTAAGCGACGGGCAAAATGCCTACCCTGTAAGTAGGGTGCTCATTTGTCCAGGATCATTCCAGCTCAAGCCTGCTGTCCAGCCATAACCGTCAATGGTGCCTTTTGCTAATTAGAAGAGTCCTAAAATGGCCTTACTCCCAGCCTCCAGCATAAATTTCCTCAACGTGAGCAGTGTGGCAAATGTCTGTCTGTACCTACTCCAGCATCTGGCACCAAGCCTACCTTGAAGTTAGGCACCCAGGAAATCCAGGTTGGATAAATGAATGAATGGGTGAGGTTAGTTTAGTACGTGGTAATTCACAAAGCAACATGATTCACTTTACAGCTTGTCGGCTCACTGAGGCTGCCTCCTATTTGGGGGTTCTTCTTATGACCTCTGCCTACCCTCAAAACTTCTCAAAAAGCGAGATTGTGATACCAGCCGGCCAGGACATCACCTGGGGTGAGACGTGCTGAAGCTCACAGAAATGAGCTGGTGATCCAACCAGAATACGGCAAAAGATAAAAATCCCAGCATGGGGTGAGGGTGGGGGGGCTCGGTACTCCTGAGGAGGAACTTCTTCGGTTGGGTGGATGAGTTATGAGAAGTTGAGGAAGAAACATTCTCCGGATTCTAGAGAGAGTGGTTTTGTAAAAAAGGGGTGTCAGAGGAGGAGGGGGAGCAGGAGGTTGGGCAGATGTGAGGGAAAACCAGAGAGAGAATTACTGTAAGAAAAAAAAATTGTTAAGTAGCAAAACCAGCAGCTGGACCAGATTAGCTGTTCCCTTCTCTTTCCTATTTTTGGACTTGGAAAGAAAATGTGCAAAATAATTCCTGTTTTGGAGAAAAGTGGAGAAGGAGGCTGGGGTGGTGGTGGGGGGCATGGGTAATGGATCTGCGGACCAGGACACAGAAGCAGAAAAAAGTGACGGGCTGCACAGCTGGGGGGCTCCACTTTTCCTTGGGGTCACGGGGAAACCAGCACGACTTTCTTTTCCTCATCAGGGAATGAGGGGAGACCAGGTCTCTGCTTAGTGTCCCGGCTCTGCTCAGAACTTGCAGGCCAAACCTGTTATTCTCACAGGGTGCAGCCGAGGCCAGACACAGACCCGATAGCCACAGGGACAGTGTCAGGAGCACAGGGGAGGGCCTCTCTGCTGTCCCCAGTCTCCTTTCCCAGCCATTCAGTGTGCAGTGTTCTGCCCTGATCTTGGCTCTGGCCAAAATCTATTTCTTGAATGAGCACTCAGTCCCCTGCAGCGTGGGTGACCCATGGTCCCCACAGACAGGTTCCTCCAGTGGCGACATTTCAGGTATCTCTGAGGTTGCTGCTGGGGAACACATGTCAGGGGTGCCAAAGCCTTGAAACTCTTGCCCAGCTGCAGGGGACATGAATTGATAGGAACGTTTTGGAAGCTGGTGGCAGTGTTTACTAAAACACATGCTCTCCGGGCCGGCAATTCCACTCCTGCCGAAGGGGAGTAAGTATGTACATGCTCAGCAGAAGGCATGTACCAAAATGCTCAGCATTCTTTATAATAGTCCCAAATTGGAGACTGCCCAAATGCCCATCAGACAAGTAGACTTGTTATATAAATAATGCTATGTTCACATATGAGAGTGAATCATTCACAACCACGGTTGGATCTCACAAACGCGATGATGAGCCAAAGAAGCCAGGCCCGAGAAAGGATCCAGATTTCTGATTCCATTTATATAAAGTACAAAACAGGTGAAACAGTGAATGCCCTTAAGAGTCGGCATCCTGGTTACTCTTGGGAAGGGGTGTTGACTGGAAGCGCTCCCTGGAAGCTGTGGACAATCTGTGTGCTCACTACATAGGTGTGGGGAGTGTGTAAAATTTCAAAGAGCTATTCACTTATGGGAATATTTTTCTGAATATTTGTTCTGTCAGCAAAAAGGTCTAAAGCCCTCTGAGGCTTTGTGAATGGCTGGACGTAAGGTGGGCTCCAGATAGACAGTTGTTCCCTGTAATCGGCCGAAGCTGACTCATTGCCATCACAGCCCCTTGCCCTGGTCCTTCCTGCCCTAGGCAACACACAGACCTGTGTGCTCCCCTAATACCTTCATGTTGCCTTGAGTGTTTGTTTCTGGGCTAAGCACATGCCTTTTCTCCATCCCATTCGATGGGACAAGGTTTTTATTCTAGAAACACCAGGCATAGAGATGACTCCCCTCTTTGAGAAAGACCCTAAATTGATTTTGTCAGCTGGTCAGAGTTTTTTTGTTTTTTTGCTGTTCCTTTCATTGCTCACTGGAGACCACGCTCTAACTTCCAGCCTCCACCAAAATGGAACACTTGATCACCAAAAGCTTGGTCTCAGTTCCAGATGAAGCGGGCAGGAGACCATTCCCTATTGCCAAAGCTCTGACATATCAAGCTCCTGTGGCCATCACTGGATGTGAGAGGTGTGGTAAGTCCCACCTTAACCACATGGATTGGAAGTAGGTAAAGAGGTGGATCCACCAAAGGGATAAGCTCCTAGCAATAGAAGAGGTAATAGAAGCTGGGCAGGCAAAGTCAATAGCTGCCCCACGTAAGGTTCTCAGAATCACCAGCTTATATAAAGTGGCCTGAACCCACATTCCAGCAGCAATATGCCCCCACCCTCACCAGCCTTGCCAGTTTGTAGAGACATGTGGAGGCACCCAGCCAAAGACCAGCCAAGGAATCATGGCACTCACTTCTGTCCTCTGTTTGCTTTGGCAAAGTCCCTCAAAACAGACTTTTTAGGGATTTATTCTTGTTGCTTGTCCAATTCCAAGCACTATAATCTAATTTCTTTTTTTTTCATTCATTCACTCATTCATTCATGAATTCATTAGATAAACATTTATACTGACTGCTCATGATGCTGGTAGTCAGAGTTACCCAGATACATAAGGCATACTGCCTTCCTTCTCTCAATACTTGCTGTCTTAATCATTCCCCATGGATGCAGTTTCTTTTTCTTTCTGGGTTTTTCTCTCCTCCCAGTTGTGGAGCAGAAACCCAGGGAGGGAAAAATCGAGAACTTCATAGGGGGTCTCTATGGTGAGAATGTGAAAAATCCTGTCCACTAGATTCCCATCTGCCAAAAATGAGATAATCTGCCTCTATGCCGTTAAAGAAAATCCCTTCCCATAAACTTTCTAGGGAAATGTAACCAGGATCTGGATACAATGATTCCTTCTCAAGACTGATGAGCCAAGCATGACTTTTACGACTGTCTCTTAAGTGAAATTTCAGAAACTATCCTGGAAAAAGGTTCACATTTTCAGACAAAATATGATATCTGAAACTGTAGACTCATGCAGGATCTGGGGATAAAGTTTCTATCTATGACTTCTCCAAACTTCTGTATTTGACTTGAGATGCCATAGAAGATAGCCGTAGAATCACTTAACAAAGCAGGGAGTGGGAGCTGTCACCTAAGGGTGGCCCCATATCCACCCTTCTGCGATGGGGGCAATGGAGAGAAGCATGAGGAGGGGACAGAAGGTAAGGCTGTGCTGGCTGCTAGAAACGCTGGGATGGGGTATTGCTAGGACCAGAAACCTGCTCCATTCTGTTTATCAATTTGGCAGCAGGTAGGGAACTGCATTGGAAAAGGGGTCCCTGGGAATTCTGGAAGAGTTAATGCCTCCATTCCCACTGTGACTTAGGTGGAAATCACCTTGGTCAAAGCCAGTGCCCTAAGCGACGGGCAAAATGCCTACCCTGTAAGTAGGGTGCTCATTTGTCCAGGATCATTCCAGCTCAAGCCTGCTGTCCAGCCATAACCGTCAATGGTGCCTTTTGCTAATTAGAAGAGTCCTAAAATGGCCTTACTCCCAGCCTCCAGCATAAATTTCCTCAGCGTGAGCAGTGTGGCAAATGTCTGTCTGTACCTACTCCAGAATCTGGCACCAAGCCTACCTTGAAGTTAGGCACCCAGGAAATCCAGGTTGGATAAATGAATGAATGGGTGAGGTTAGTTTAGTACGTGGTAATTCACAAAGCAACATGATTCACTTTACAGCTTGTCGGCTCACTGAGGCTGCCTCCTATTTGGGGGTTCTTCTTATGACCTCTGCCTACCCTCGAAACTTCTCAAAAAGCGAGATTGTGATACCAGCCGGCCAGGACATCACCTGGGGTGAGACGTGCTGAAGCTCACAGAAATGAGCTGGTGATCCAACCAGAAAAGGCAAGAGATAAAAATCCCAGCATGGGGGGGGGGGGGGGGCTCGGTACTCCTGAGGAGGAACTTCTTCGGTTGGGTGGATGAGTTATGAGAAGTTGAGGAAGAAACATTCTCCGGATTCTAGAGAGAGTGGTTTTGTAAAAAAGGGGTGTCAGAGGAGGAGGGGGAGCAGGAGGTTGGGCAGATGTGAGGGAAAACCAGAGAGAGAATTACTGTAAAAAAAAAAATTGTTAAGTAGCAAAACCAGCAGCTGGACCAGATTAGCTGTTCCCTTCTCTTTCCTATTTTTGGACTTGGAAAGAAAATGTGCAAAATAATTCCTGTTTTGGAGAAAAGTGGAGAAGGAGGCTGGGGTGGTGGTGGGGGGCATGGGTAATGGATCTGCGGACCAGGACACAGAAGCAGAAAAAAGTGACGGGCTGCACAGCTGGGGGGCTCCACTTTTCCTTGGGGTCACGGGGAAACCAGCACGACTTTCTTTTCCTCATCAGGGAATGAGGGGAGACCAGGTCTCTGCTTAGTGTCCCGGCTCTGCTCAGAACTTGCAGGCCAAACCTGTTATTCTCACAGGGTGCAGCCGAGGCCAGACACAGACCCGACAGCCACAGGGACAGTGTCAGGAGCACAGGGGAGGGCCTCTCTGCTGTCCCCAGTCTCCTTTCCCAGCCATTCAGTGTGCAGTGTTCTGCCCTGATCTTGGCTCTGGCCAAAATCTATTTCTTGAATGAGCACTCAGTCCCCTGCAGCGTGGGTGACCCATGGTCCCCACAGACAGGTTCCTCCAGTGGCGACATTTCAGGTATCTCTGAGGTTGCTGCTGGGGAACACATGTCAGGGGTGCCAAAGCCTTGAAACTCTTGCCCAGCTGCAGGGGACATGAATTGATAGGAACGTTTTGGAAGCTGGTGGCAGTGTTTACTAAAACACATGCTCTCCGGGCCGGCAATTCCACTCCTGCCGAAGGGGAGTAAGTATGTACATGCTCAGCAGAAGGCATGTACCAAAATGCTCAGCATTCTTTATAATAGTCCCAAATTGGAGACTGCCCAAATGCCCATCAGACAAGTAGACTTGTTATATAAATAATGCTATGTTCACATATGAGAGTGAATCATTCACAACCACGGTTGGATCTCACAAACGCGATGATGAGCCAAAGAAGCCAGGCCCGAGAAAGGATCCAGATTTCTGATTCCATTTATATAAAGTACAAAACAGGTGAAACAGTGAATGCCCTTAAGAGTCGGCATCCTGGTTACTCTTGGGAAGGGGTGTTGACTGGAAGCGCTCCCTGGAAGCTGTGGACAATCTGTGTGCTCACTACATAGGTGTGGGGAGTGTGTAAAATTTCAAAGAGCTATTCACTTATGGGAATATTTTTCTGAATATTTGTTCTGTCAGCAAAAAGGTCTAAAGCCCTCTGAGGCTTTGTGAATGGCTGGACGTAAGGTGGGCTCCAGATAGACAGTTGTTCCCTGTAATCGGCCGAAGCTGACTCATTGCCATCACAGCCCCTTGCCCTGGTCCTTCCTGCCCTAGGCAACACACAGACCTGTGTGCTCCCCTAATACCTTCATGTTGCCTTGAGTGTTTGTTTCTGGGCTAAGCACATGCCTTTTCTCCATCCCATTCGATGGGACAAGGTTTTTATTCTAGAAACACCAGGCATAGAGATGACTCCCCTCTTTGAGAAAGACCCTAAATTGATTTTGTCAGCTGGTCAGAGTTTTTTTGTTTTTTTGTGTTCCTTCATTGCTCACTGGAGACCACGCTCTAACTTCCAGCCTCCACCAAAAATGGGAACACTTTGATCAACCAAGAAGCCTTGGTCTCAGTTCCTTAGGATGAAGCAGGGGGCCAGAGGAGCTGACCCATTACCCCTATTGCCAAGCTCCAAGGCTGGGCCTGGAAATCAATTCACCATGGGTGGTGGTGGTGGTGATAGTGGGTGTTCTGACTCTTTTGGTCCTTCCCCTGGGTTCCACACTGTCTTAATTCATTGAATTAAGGGGCTGGCACCTCTCCAAGAGGAGAGCAAGCATAATTCCTGCACCAGAAGTGATTTTTCACAGACTATTATAAATACGGGACAGGAGAAAGCCCGTAGAGCTTAATGTGGTGGCCACACCTGGTTAAGCCCATTTGCTTCCCAGAGAAAGAAAAAATGATGAATTCCCAAGTGAATGTCAGCAAGGTCTTCAGGCTCAAGAATGGAATCTAACCAATAGTTTCCTGAAATGATTCTCATGTTTACCACTTTGGTTGTCCTCTTCTGATAATCTAAATTGGAATGACTTGATTTCTGACATAATAAAGACAACTGATTTCTCATGGCTCCTACCCTGGGTTAGGCTCAGCCACAAATCACTTAAAACACCCTTAAGTCTACCACTTTTTTTTTTTTTTTTTAGATAAAACAACTTATTTATACAGAACTTTATTTAGTAAGAAGAATGACACTATAGCTCTGGCATGTCAACAATACTTTGTTAGCCACATAAGTCATGGCCCTTGAGTAGATATTACACTTTGCTAACTCTTGACTATTGGAGATTTTGTTATATAACCATCACCTACTGCCCACTAGACAGTGGGCCTCCTTATTCAGAAATTACTACGATTTCAAGATGGCAACAGCAAAGCATTAAACCGAGTCTGGAGTCCTGTGTGACTGCAGAGGTCACATACAGCCTGTGAGACGGGTCCTGGGTGCAGAAAGACTGTGTGCATGCCCTTGAAGGTTAGGAACCAGTCCAAACCATTGGTAATTTACACAACATTCGAGAGCCCGGTCAATGTCTAACAAACAAACAAGCAAAAATAAGAAGATTGGAAGTAAAGAGGTTGTATTAGCATTATTTACAGATATTATGGAATTCCTGTAAAAACCAACATAATCAATAGGAGAATAAAACTATTAGAACTAATAAGATAGTTCAACAAGTTGACCAGATACAAGATCAAAACAAGAACATAAATGAGTGAAGGGAGTAGAAATGGGACATGGACTCATAAGGGAGGTCTCTTAGAGCTGCTCCCATCTCGTTACAGAGAGTGGGAGTGGAGGGAGGGTTCTAGCTCCTTGTATCCTTTGCCCAGAGAGGACTTCAGTGAGATTCTTGGAAATCATGCTTTGTATCCCCTGGAGTTTAGGGCACTTTTATACTGGGTCTGCCACAGGTCTGGTGGATCCCCAGACAAGAGGCTTAGTGTCTGTTGTTGCAGGGCCAAATGGGAGCAGAAGGCTGATTTGGGAAAGACCTCTCTTCCTTCAGGTGGCAGGTCTTGTGCCGTCAGCAGGCCCAGAATGGCGGGGGAAAGAGGTGCAAACCAAGTTGGGAATATTTTGCTTAGGGTCATTTAAAAAGAAAGTCAACCCAAGAGAACCATAGGAAACAGAGAGGTATTTCACATAGAAAGTTCTGTGTGGAGCAGATCCTGATGTGGGACAGGAGGAGATCTTATACTTATTTCAAGTCTGTAGTTTAAATGTTCTGTTCACAAGGAAGATGTAGAGCCAGAAATTCAGGATATAATCCAGGCTCTGACACTTCTCTGCTCTGTCAATCTGTTCAAATCTCTTTACCTCTACAAGCAAGAGTTTTCTCCTCTGTGGATTTGATGTTATTCTCACAACAGTCTCTCCCCACTGGGATTGGTAACGACTAATGTAATGATTATCTCCAAAAATCACTGCACTCTGAGATGTAATCACAAAGCCTTTCTATAAAAGGTTCCCTTTAATTTCCTTAAGTTTATTCTGTGGAACTTGTTCATCTCTGCTCCTGGATGAAATTAAGGACAAAGTCTCATGAGTTTTGTGGTCCCTTTCAGGTAATAAAATACTCTCAGCTTGGGCAGCCCTGGTGGCTCAGGGGTTTAGTGCCAACTTCAGCCTGGCGTGTGATCCTGGAGACCCAGGATCGAGTCCCATGTCAGGCTCCCTGCATGGAGCCAGCTTCTCTCTCTGCCTCTCTCTGTGTCTCTTGTGAATAAATATTTTTTTTATTATTAAAAATAAAAGTAGTCTCAGCTCAATCATTGATATTTTCAGTTTCCAGTGACAAATGAAACTTTCCATGTCACCCAGTTTGGCGCTTCTGCATGTTTGCAGCTCAGGCTTGGAACAAGGTGGCAGCCAAAGTTAGGAATTGGGAGTTCCCCAACTCTAATCCTGTCCCATTGCTGACCACCCAATCCTGCTAATCAGTTTCTCGTCCCTGTAGGATCAAAGTACGGGAAGGAGTGGAGGAAGGCAGCAGGAAAGTTCTGACTTGTCTGACACCATGGGGACCTAGACACAGGGCTGGGTTCTTCAGAAACAGCCCTTCTCTAGGTTCTCAAACTGGGAAAAGCATCGGAGGTTAAGTGTAATACGGGCTATATGTTTTTGTATCTAACCTCTATTAATCAAGGCAGCTCTCTCTCTATTGTAGGTTCTGAGCAATCGTTTACACGTCACACAGAGATCATTGCTTTTCCTGGGGGCGTAAGATATCATATGTTTTCTGTTGCTTAGTTTATTAATAAGGAAAATTACATCGCTAACATCTCTGATGTCAAACCATCTCCACAACTTTTGGATAAACTACTGAATCATGATGCATTTTTTAAAAAATAATTCAGTATTTGATTTGGTAAGCTAAAAGTTTGTTTTGATATTCACATTCATGTTCGTGAGTGAAAGGGGCCTACGATTTCCTTCTGATATTGTTCTTATCTGATTTCGAATGAAAATACACTGATCTCATAAAATGAGCGGGACAACTTTTTGTTTGTCTCTGTTTTCTGGTCCAATCTATTTAAGATTAGAATTAACTGTTTCTTGAGAGTTTGGTAGAACTTACCTGTAAAACTACCTGGGCCTGGATTTCTGAGGGAAATGAGATATGTAAGTCCTATTTTAATGTCTTCACTCAAGTCAAATTATTTTTTTTTTCTGGGGTTGATTTTTTTCATTTTCTGTTTTCTTGGGCACTTGTGTATCTTACTAAATTTTAAGACAAATGCATGCATAGCCTCTCATAATACCCTTTTAAATAATAGTTTTATTGAGATCTAATTCACATACCATGATATTCACCCTTCGTAATGTGTATGATTCAGTGATTATTCACAGACTTTTGCCACCACCACTACCACCTAATTCAGAACATTGTCATCATCCCAGAAAGAAATCTCATGCTCATTAGCAGTTATTTCTCATTCTCTGCCACCCACTCTGCTCCCACCCCAGCCCCTGGGAACGGTGAACATACTTCCTGCTTCTGTGGATTTTCCTGTTCTAGACATTTCACAGAAACAGAGTCATACGGCATGTGGCCTTTTTGTGTTTGGCTATTTAAATTTGCCATAAAGTTTTAAGGTTCATCCATGTTGTAGCACTTATCATGACTTCATTTCCTTATATGGTTGCATGATATTCCATCATATGGATATACTACATTTTCGGTATCCATTCATCATCTGACAGACGCTTGGTTTGTTTCCACTTTTGGCTATTGTGACTCATACTGGACATAATTGTTGGTAAATAATTGCTGTTCTTAGCTCTCTGAGTGCATCCTGCTGCCTGAGCCATGTGGCTGGCTTATTCCCTAAGATCTACCCCCTACTCCCTTTGATCACAGAACAAAAGGGTTCATGTCAGGCAGGGCAGGGAGCTCCCAGGTCTCTGCCATAGGACTGTGGTCAGCATGTGTCCTGACAGGAACAAGCACTCCTGGCTGTTTAAGTATCTTAAATATCAGCCTTGGGGTCCTCAGTGCCAACATTTTGAAAACCAGTAATAATCCAACTCTAACATGTTACATTTGAGGAAATTGAGATCCAGAAGGGTTAAGCCACTTATTGAAAATCACACACATAATTTATTCAGAATCACACTCCTAATGAGTGACAAACTCAAATTTGGTTGTGATGACTCAGTCCAATGTTCTGCCCCAACCCACCAGAAATAAACCAAATCAAAATGAAAGACTGTCAGCAAAACCTAAGAGTTTACTCTTGAGGTTACTTCTTTCTGATTGATGTCAAAATTTGGGCACATCAGATTCTGAAAAGATTTTTTTTTCCCCAGAAAGATAAAACATAAAAAAGGTCAAAAAATATAAATGCAATCACAGGTCTATCAGCACCAGAAGTAGGTAAACAAATTTTAAATAAACATTTCAGTTCCTCTATCACATAACATTGGTCATCTTTATCCTAAGGAAGCCAGACAGCTACATCCTGTGAAAGCCTAGAGAATGCTTCTGAATCAAATGATTTCTGCAGCATTTTCTATGTGTTGGGCTATGGGTTCCCTACGCATCCGTGCCCAGGATACTGCACTTGCTGAGCTGGGGCCGTAGTCTGTGGTCTTGAATATAAGATCCTTTTTGGGCTGCAGCATCTGCTGAAGATTTTTTTTAATATTTATTTATTCATAAGAGACAGAAAGAGAGGCAGAGACATAGGCAGAAGTAGGCTCCCTGCAAGGAGCCTGATGCCGACTCCATCCCAGGACCCCAGGATCACGACCTGAGCTGAAGGCAGACGCTCAACCGCTGAACCACCCAGGAGTCCCTGAAATTTTTTTTAAATGAGTTTTTTTTTTTTTTTTATGATAGTCACAGAGAGAGAGAGAGAGGCAGAGACATAGGCAGAGGGAGAAGCAGGCTCCATGCACTGGGAGCCCGACGTGGGATTCGATCCTGGGTCTCCAGGATCGTGCCCTGGGCCAAAGGCAGGCGCTAAACCGCTGCGCCACCCAGGGATCCCGAAAATTTTGTTTTTATTGTGCTTTTTCACGTGGATGGCCCTGTGCCACCCATGTCCAAGGACATATTTAGGAGCAGAAAGTAGGCAGGGATGCTCTGGAAAAACGGGAGGTGAAAGCCAAGAAGTCCTGCCGGGACACTGCTCTGACAAGGTTTCTCCCTCTTCCTCTGCCATTCGCCTCCCCACCCTTTCTGCACCCTCTCTTTCCTGGGGTCCCTGCCTCTTCCAGGCTGCTGCATTGCCCTGAGAAAGGTGCGTTCATTCAACCCAAGGGCCGGACTCCTCCCTCCGGTATCAGGTGGGGTGTCAGGCTTCTAAGCAGGCAACTTACACGCGGGGCAGGAGGGCCTGCTGCTAGTCACACCCAGTTTTGCCTTTCCAAGAACACAGGCCCTCGGGCAAACATGTGTAAGAGCCTGACATTGTGTTTGGGGCAGCTGGCATAAATCTGCAAAGATTTCTTTCTGAACCCAGAGAGGCAGGCTTGAAAAGATCAAAGAATCTAGTACAATAAAATAGAGATCTTCCATTCCATGGAATATTATATGACCAACAAGGAATGCACATTTGAAGAATTTTAATGATGTAGGAAAATGCTTACAACACAACATCCTTGACCTGAATAAGCTCATTCCTCACTGCAAGGCTGTGAACTGGCATTGTGATGATCCCCATTTACCTAAGAGCTCACTGAGGCTCCAAGAGGAGCAAAGATTTGCGCAGCTAGGCAACAGTGGCACCCATACATGGATGAAGGCTGTGGTCTGGCTCCACAGCCCCTACTCTTAAATATGATGCTACACTGGAAGCCACTAGAAATCTGGAAGGTGTAATTTTGAGCACATTTTCTAGCACATGACCTCTTAGGTCTCGTAGCAAGATGTGAAAATGGCAGGGAAGGTCTACATTTTTACTCAGTTCTAAGAAAACTTTGACATGCTCTGACATTCTTTGTTATGAAAGGTTTGTCAATTTCACAAAAGTTTTGCTCATTTCCTCCCAAACATTTACTCTTCTGGGCAGCAATAGTCTCTTGATTAACTCTGGCTACAGGGATATGTAGGAGATTAGATGTGAAAACTCTGACAGTGCTCATACCTCTCGATTTTCTTCTCCCTTGTCTACTTGGGGGTTGTTGTTGTTCAAAATTAATCCAATAAAGCCTGCTCTGCAGAATTGGCAGCTCTCAAGTAATTTTAGAAAAGTAATTTCACCAAAAAAAAAAAAAAAAAGAAAGAAAGAAAGAAAAGCTTTCTGTGTGGGCTTCACATTACAAAATTACCTGCAAGGGACATCGTTGGTTACAGAAAGAGAAACTCCGAGAGGAAGCCGGCATCAAAGGAAGGTGAATACATTAAATCTCTTTCTCACAGACACACAAAACAATTTTTTTTTCAAATGCCAAGGGAAGTAATGTAATGATCTAGATAATACAGGTACCAAATTCCTGCTCTTGAGAAAAGGGATGGTTGGAGCATTTTCATCTGTGAACCTACAACAAGGATCAAATTCCCTAGATAATTCTTCATCATTCCCCTTCACCCTGATGCTTTGCCTTTTGAAATGGAAAGCATGAGTTGAGCAAAGGTCAGATCTACCCAGTCACCCGTTATGATGGAAGATACCCACAGGGGCCTCTGGCTCCCTGCCGAGCAAGGCTCCCAGTGACTCCCAGAGCTCCCAGTTCAGCTCCCCATTATGTGAAGTCTCAGCAGCAGTCTCAGCATGCTGGAGGTGGTGGGGCTCTGGCTGGACCCATTACTAACTAAACATATGAGAGACTTCGAAACAAACCCAAAGGCCCATGTATTGCTTTTCTACACACCTGTAACTGGTCCTTGGCTCAGGGCACCTCTTCCTGATAAATAGACTACTCAGAAGAACAAGCCATGTGAGTGTTAGAGTGTTGCTTGCTGAAGAGGGGAAAGACTGGCAAGGTGCCCCGTTCCCAAGCTTTTTACTTCGCAGTGGAGCTGTTTGTTCCAATGGCAACTTGTCTGGGAATGACAGGTGTTTGACTTCCATGCCTCCACTTCCCCTCCCATACCTGTGCACACCTCATTCCCTGACCTCAGGGAAACTCCTTCCCACTGAGCACAAGCCTGGTCTCAGAATTCTGCTCAACACAGAACTCTAAACAGCCAACAAAGCTGGGGTCTTGTGAGACCAAAAAGTAACCAGGATTATGACAATATATAACCCAGGAACACCACGCACATTGATTTCTGTGCGGTGACACATGGCAGCTCTGTAAGAAACTCCCTTCTTCCCCACCCAAGCTCAGAACCAGTTAAGAAATAAGACCTAAAAGGCAGGCAAGCAATGATCAAAATGCTATCTTCTAATAAGAATAACCCCCCTTTTTTTTGGAAGGTGAGGCTTTTGATTTGTGGACAAAAGTCTTGCTCACGCGCCATCTCTGGACAGTTACCTACCAACTCACAAGCAGCCTTGGAAAACCAAAGGTCTTCCTCCATAGAAGACTCTGGCCCACTGAGCTTACAGCCTACCAAGAAAGCAGACCAGAATGCACCCATATTACATACAGCAGATCTGACAACAGAAGGCAAGAAGGGACTGAGCCATTCCTTCTCCTGACTCACCCCTCCTCTCTGAATGAGTAAGGGGACCCCCGCCCCAAGAACCAGCAGTCTTTCTCCAGTGCAATGGTTCCTTCATTTTATAGTGTACAGCGGAATCACCAGGAGGATGTGTTAAAACACAGTTTGTTATACCCCTGTCCACAGTATCTGAATCAGCGGGTCTGCTGTGGGGCCTGAACTCTGCATTCCCAGCAAGTTCCCAGATGCTGCTGCTGGTGGTCTAGGGACCACACTTTGAGAATCACTGCTGCAGTGGAAACTCCTGTCTTTGAAATTTTCTTTCCAATCGACCATCAATGCATCAGGGTTAGCTCATAAAACAGTGCACAATTGCCAGACCTGGCTTGGAAAAGAATTCATTTGCTCAACACCAGATGAATCCAACTTTTGAAAGGATTCTTAACTGTAGGTCTTCCTAGGGCCTTTCTAACACTCACATGTACATAGTCCTTTCGGAAGAACATACCGTATGCAGCATTTCCCAAGCTTGTTTGACCAGAGGACATCCCTTTAAATTTCTACTCTGTTCTGGGGAAGAGAAGCAGAGCACACCCAAGGGGCTTACGCTCCACTGGCCACATTTCAGGGAACATGAGCTGGACTAGAAATCCCTTTAGACGCAAGTATGTTCTGATAAACATGATGATTCTCTTGCCTCCTCATTAATTCTTTCATGCATTCAGTACAGATTTAATTCTTCCTGAGCCCCTTTTTGGGGTTTGGCCCTGGACTGCAAGGATGAATGACCTGGACTTCAGGGGTCTGCCCCATGAGGAGGAGTTACCACGATGAGCCCTGAGAACAGAGAAGAAAAATTATGCTCTGTTAGGCAAAGAGGGGTGAAGGGTACAGGGAATTCAGAGACTTCCTGGAGGGGGGAACACCCGAGCAGAGTCTTAGCATAGTAGCAGCAGCATATTCCAGCAAGATGGCGGCAGGAGTGAGCACCATCCACATGGTGAAGGTCTGAATTGCTTGAGGCACCTTATGTGTTTACACTCCTGTAGTGGGCTGGCATTTTCCCATTTATGTTAGTTTTTAGATGGTCTAGTCCCAGAAGATAAGTTCTCTGTGACTGGTCAGCAGGCTTCAAATGGCCTGTACTGAAGACACTCTCCCCTGACTGCATCCCCCAGCATCCAGGGGACAGACAGGCAGGGTGACTGTCATGGCCTTTGTGCTCCCTGCTGCACAGAACTGGCTGGAAATGAGGATTTTTCCATCTCCTGTGTTACAATGGGGATGATGCCCATGGGTGTGATGGACCAGAAAACTGGGCATACTCACTTTCTTCCCAGCAAGCCCTTCTTCAGGCTGTGCCATGTGGCAGCCAGACATCATATGGCAGCACCTGTGTGTGGGAGGAGAGCATTATGGCTCATGCCTAGACACTAGCCAGATGTTGACATGAGCCTGCTCTTTGTCTCCTCCCTGGCTAGCTGAGGACAAGGGGAAAAAGACAATGAGAATTTTAAATAACCTGTGAATTCCCTTTACAGACTTGACCTCAAAGAGTATCCGATGCATATGTTTTCACAGGTTTTTTTTTCTTGCTTATTTTCCCAACTAGACTTGGGAATTCTATTTCACAGCATATTATGCCCATTTTGATTTTCCAAACCAGATTTAGCAATTACATTTCACAGTACATCAGCGATATAAACAACTCTATTGAACTTCATGCAAACAGCCGGCTCTCTCAGGTCCAATAGTAATGTAGCTCTGCTTGGAATTCTGTTAGTCCCAGTGGAGAGGGAGGGGGGTGTTTTTGTGTCATTCCTGCATTGTTACTTGGATAAAAATGACACATCCCAAGTCCTGAGTCTGGCATCAGTTTGAAAGTTAAAACAACAACTTTTATTTGTGGATTATCTGATAGATTTTACCTTTCTAGAATCAGTTTATCAAATGGACTTCCTGGAGGTTTGAAATCTGTACCTTTCCTTCTCTTTCATACTGTCTAGTCAGCATTTTAGGAATAGAGAAGGGAGCAGAGACAAGACGAAGGCCCTCACTTTAAATAAATGACACAGTTCTATTACTTCCCATCCTTGTCTCCATAATAACCTTTAGAGACCAGAAGCTTTTAGGGATTCACATTGTGTGTGCAATACATCACCCCCAGGGCCATTTTGGCCTCTCAGATGATTGCAGAAAGATGAGTGTATTGATCAATCTCCTCCCTATTTTCAAATCTGTGTAGATGAAAATGAGGGAATGCGTCCTTTTAGTTAGGGGCGGATTTAGGGTGATATCTCTCTTCAGCCACAGCAAGGGTAACACTACAAAGATCAGTGATCACGTGGAGAGAGATGGTTATATGACTCCCCAATGGCTCTCAGAGGGTTTATAGTGGCCAGCTTCCCAGACTGGTGCGTATCTCAGTCCACATCTGGTGGTAGGAAGTTTATTGAGAGTCTGGATTTCGTATTTATAAAGCTTCCATTACCTGTTTTAACTAGGTGTTAACTTGATAAAGAACTTCACTGATAGTTAGGATTGTCTTTTTCTCACTTTTATGAACTGCTAAAAATGTTTGCAAGAGTCAAAATGTGGAAGATGTCTTCTTTCCTTCCTTCCTATCTTCCTTCCTTTCTTTCTTTCCTTTTAAAATTATGGGGCTAGATTTTTGGGTTCATGTTTCGTATTTTTTTCAATCGCAACAAAATGTTTAACACATTTAAAAATGCTTAGCAGAAAGAACAGAGACCAACTCTTCCTTATTGTGCAAGTTTAAACCAAGTTCCAGCTCTGTCCCAAACAAATTATATTAATTTAAGCATGCCATTGAATCCCTTTGAGACTGGTTCCCTATTTGAAAATTGAGGATAATGAAAATCTGCTTTACCTGCCTCACAAGATTGTTGTGAGGCTCCAATGAGGTGATCTACGGTGAATGGGTTTTGTGAAATGTTGGTCATGTTAGGATCTCAAGCAACCCAGCCAAGCATAAGCTGTAAATTACTCCCTTTAGGTTCATTCATGCCACAGGAGAGTCACATACTAATTCTATCTGACCACATATGTTCCCCTATTGGTCAATATCTTAAACAAATTGCTCATCCCTCCATTATCTCATTTATATACTCAACTCTGGTCTCTTTATGTTCCAGAGCCATAAAATACCACTTACTGATTTTGACCACTAGAGGGAGCAAAGCCTTTTCATTTCCCTTTTCTCAAGTCTAGAGAGTTCATTCTGTTGAGTCACTAGACAACATTCCTATTGTGGTACCTACTGAAGGAAAAAATAAATACGTAGAATTGCAAGCAAGCTGATGGATCATGGTCTATGTCTCTTTGGAAAATATCTCAGAAGAGGACTAATGTATTTTTTCATAACTAATTAAAACTAAATTAAAAGAAATTTGTATATCTGTATGTGAGTATATATGCCTATATTTCCTACTTCTGTCCACTGAGAAGACCTGGAAGCAATGACATCCCAATAGCAACAAGCACACCTAGCACCCAGATCTTGGTTTCTAAATACCATTCACCTATAAGAAAAAGGCAAAACTCCTTAGAGAAATGGTTGATTCCAAGGCTAGGGCAGAAAAAAATATAAGATGAGCTTAGAGGATCTTATGGTAACATAAAAGATGGAAGTCTTCAAAAAACTTATGACTGCATGTCTAAAGAGCACAGAATCAACTTGAAAGAACTCCTAGTGGCCAAAGCTGGGACTATCTGAACAACAATATATATAATAATGATAATAAAAATATAATAAAATAAATAATCACGAATACAACTGATATAAATAGACAATTGGATAAATTTTTTAAATCACCATTAGGCAAATACCTCTGTAATAGTTATTACTGGCAAGAATGAGAAGTTTAATGAGAAACAGGATATTTGCACAATCTCAAAGTATCTTCTCATAAGACACTAACTGATTATAAGGGAGAAAGTGTAGCTTTATAGTGGAGAAATCTGAATACCACCTTTTCCTAGAGATCACCAGTTGTGAGACATATCAACTTTCTATGTCCCCTGATATGATGCACTGAGAAAGACCCACGGTCATTTCCGTGGTGTTTTTGCCAAATATACACAACCCCAGTCTAAATCTTGAGAAATCATGAGAGTAAGCCAAATCAAAGGATGTTGTGAAAAACAATATTCTTCAAAGTGACATGAAGCCTGGGGAACTATTACCCAGAGGAGATTGAAAAGACATGTCAACTAACTGCAATGTCAGATCCCCAATGAGCCCCAAAATAAGACACGAGTGGGAAAACTGGTGAAGTTCAAAGAAGGTCTGTAAATTATTTAATAGTTTTATATTAATCAGTAAGCTAGTATGTAACTAATAACTAGTTGGAATTTCCTTGTTTTGATTATTGTACCGAGGTTATAGAAGATGCTGATATTAGAGGAAATGGAGCAAAGGGTATGAGTGAACTCTAATTTCAAAAGAAAAAAAATGTAAAAACTGGCTTAAAATTAAGCATTAAGAAATACTTAAATAGTACTTACCGTATGCCTGGCACTGTTCTGAGTGCTGCACATATATTATCTCATTGAACACTGGCTATAACTATGGGAGAAAGGTGCTATAATACTTCTATTTTTTAGACAAGGAAATTGAGGCAAAAAAGGTTAAGTCAATTGCCCAAGGTCACATACCTCACAAGTGGTGGAGCCAGGATTGAGCCTTAAGCATCTGGCTCTGGAGTCCCTGCTGCTAACACAACATTGGGCTGCCCTTCGTGTAAGCACTGTATACTTAGCTATACAGCAAAGAATATTTACTGAGCATTTATGAAGTAAGAACTGGTGTGCTGAATCTACAGTCTGCAAAGACATATAGAATAAGTTCCTCTTGAGAAGCTTCTGGTTGGAAAGGAGTCAGGGCATGACCATCGACAATAGCAACAACCATTCACTAAGCACCTATTATCCACTTTGCGTGTACAATTTTCCATTTTTAATGATAACCTACTAAGTGGCAGAGCCGAGATTAAATGCAGATCTGTATTCATTTATTTATATTTATTGAGCACTGCTGTGTGCCAGATAGTGTGTTCCATGGCAAGAATGCAGCAGAGATGGAGGCATACAAAGGACCTGCCCTCAGGGCACGTGTAGCTAGCATCTTACAGTTTAAATCTGACCCTTAACTTCTTAGTATATAGCTCCTATCCATCCACACGCCCTTTCTCACTGACTTGGCTTTCTAATATTAAGGACTTCTATAGGAATGAGCAAACACAGTTTATTCCTTAAAATATAGTTTGGTGACAGCATGCAGCACTTCAAAGTGAGGACACCTGCTTGCTAGGGCCACAGACTGAAGCTTATCCTAACAGAGCCTAACCCCCTTACTCCTATTTCCAATGACTGGCTTTCTCACCAAGTGTCTGGTTCACCGCTCCAACCCACCACATCCCATGGACGGTGTATACACAAAGATTCAAGGAGGCTTCCCTAAGCCTTGGGGCTTGGTCTTCGCCAATCAGAAAATGAGAGGAACAAAATCTGGCCACCTGGTGCCTTGTGTAAAGACCCATTCTTTGGCCTAGCCTCCAAAGTACACTAGACGACAGTATTCATGTTTCTCCTTTAAACTTTTTTTTAAGTGCAAATAGCCTTGGACCTCTGCATCTGAACCTACATTGCACTCAAGGACCTGTTTCTCTGCCTCGAGACCCTATCCAGGACTTCTGGAACCAGGTTTTTTTCGCCTCTTCCTCCTCAGGCCTTGCTCATTGACCATTGACTCCTTGCTGCCTGACATCATGTTCTGCTTGTCCTTTGCCTTGCTGCATATTGTTAGACTGAATTGATATAGATGTCCCATCCATCTGGCTCTCCAATTTCCTGGGGACCACTCAAGTCAGTTGCCCTGATATTGGCCATCTCTAATCTGTCACCAATAGATGCTTATTCATAAATTCCAAGCTTGAATGACTGAGAACAATGATTCTCCATGTTAATATGAACAGGAAAGTAAAAGAAGAGGTGAGGATAGGTGGTAACCATGATGGAAATGATACAACTGCTAGATACAATAAACCAGAGAGAGCAATTAGGAATGGGGTTATAGGTGTGAAGCTTTTTATTGAAGTTCTTAGAATAAATGAGTCCTCTAGATACCGTAGCTCAAATCAAGTGCTCAATTGCTCTGCAGACAACGTGGAACCCCGACTTGTGGGGACCAATCTAAGCCAATCTAAGCTTTATGTTCAGCATGTTTACCCTCAGCTGGTTTGCACTGGTACAGATTTCCGAGTACCCATTCTGATAGGGTAAGCATTTGTTGTGGCTGTTTTGTGCCTTCACTGCAGTGATTGTTAAATAGTTGAGATACCATCCCTGGATTTGTCACACAGAACATAGCGATTGTATTCCACCAAAGAGATACAGCATTAATACTTAAGCCATCTTTCCAAGTCTTATAATAATAATTGATGGATGACATGTGGCCCACAAGTACTCCCAGAAGTAAGAGGCAGAAGCAGAATTACCAATTACACAGAATTGCCTGTCTCTAAATTAAAAATGGAATGACTGGCTGGGCTCTGAAATAATTCCTACAAGTGAGATGACCTTGAAAGGTACTCTTCAATCATATGTAAATCTTGAACCACTGAATGCTTCATCTAATGTTATTATGACTAGGATACCAGAAATGGGTACTTTTGAAGTATAACTAGAAATTCCCATTTGATGAAAACCGTTTAAAAATCTATGACTTTTCAATTAACCTAACACTTCTGAAGGCCACAATGGCTGTGAACATGTTCTTAATTGGGCCAGAATATTTCTTGAGTTCAGTCACAAGAAAACTCGTCTTCATTTTTTCCCTTGAAATCACATTTCCTAAGCAAGTTCTTCTATGAACTTGTAAAAAGGGGGGCAAAAAAAATCTAACCTTTCTATGATTTCTAAGTAGCTGGTTATAGGAAAGATCATAGTTCCCTTCTCTCATACAACAAAAATGTTGGACTAGGTCCAAGTTTCCTTGCCTAATTTCTTTTTTTAATTGGCAACGGTTGCTGAATTTTACCAAATGCCTTGTCAGCATCTGTTGAAAGCATTTGTTGTTGCCACATTAATGTAATGGAGATTTGCTAATGTTGGATCATTGTTACATTTCTATGATAATATCTTCTTGGTTCTAGGGGCACTTGGGTAGCTCAGATGGTTAAGCCTCTGCCTTTGACTCTGATCATGATCCCAGGGTGCTGGGATGGATGGAGCCCTGTGCCAGACTCCCTGCTCAGCGGGGAGTCTGCTTCTCCCTCGCCCTTTGCCCCTCCCCCCCACTTGTGCTCACTCACACTATCTTACCCTTTCTCTCTCTCTCTCAAGTAAATAAGTAAAATCTTTTTTTAAAAAGTCTTCTTGAAAATAAAATAAAAATAAAATAAAAATAAATTTTAAAAAAGTCTTCTTGATGATAAAGTATTATTTTCTTAATACTTTATTTGCCTGAATCTGCATAAGATTTGCTTAGAATTTTTGAGAATGGTTCATATGTGATGTGGTTTGTATGATCTATTTTGTTTGGTATTTATGCTATGATAGTAGTACGAGATGAACTGGAAGCAGTGCATGCGTGTGTTTTTAATGTCATGCAACAGTTAAATGACCTGGCAGTGAAATATTCTTTAAAGGCTTTGCAGAAATTGCTTTTCAGGCTAAGCCTGTGAACATGAAGGAGAATGGATTGAAGTCTATTTCAGTATCTTCTCAAACCAGTTTCGGCAATTTTGTCTCATGGAAAATCATTTATTTTATCCAGACTTCAAATATTTGAATAAAAATTACACATAATCATCACATCTTTTAAAATGACCCCCTTCACATCCACTCCAATGCTTACTGGTATGTCTCTGTTGCTCTTGCTCCTCGTCAACACTTTTCAGAAGCGTGTATTTTTCTGGCTTATTCAAATGTCCAGCTTGTTTGCGTTCACTGCTATCATTAGTCTCATGTTCACTTTATATCTTATTGAACTGAAAAAGTTATCTACAGTTTTAAAATTCAAGTATATTTCTTTTTTCCCTTCCTTCTATTAATTTCTTAGTTTTACTGCATTGTGGCCAATATGGCCACATAGTGTGTGTCTCTTGTATTCATGATTTTGAGCTTTTAAATTTTTTTTCTTAGTTTTGCTTTTTCTTCATTCTCTCTTTCTCTCCTTTTTTTTTTCCTTTATCCTTTCTTCTGTGTTTTTCTTTAACTATTTTATCTTCTTTCTGAAAGTGCTTAGTTTTCCCTTTACTCCTTGGAGTTCTGATGTCATCATCTCAGAATTTTTGTTCTCCGTTCCAGGAGACATGCTTGACTTTATCTTTTAAATTACTAGTGTTGAATTCATCCATGTCCACATTAGGCTTTCGACTTCATTTATTTTAGCTAACATTTTAAAATTTCTGACTCATTTTATGTTTCCTCTCTGTTCCATGGCTACCATACATTCTCATGTGTCCTGAAGACAATTGTTACAGTTCTCTTCCTTTTAAGTTCGGTTTTCCTTGATCCGTCCCCCTTTGTCTTATTGTTACTTGAGGCTAATTATCCTTACTCCCCTCCTCTAAAAACACCTAAATGCCAGTTCAGAAACATGGAGTGTTTCCTAAAGTTTTGTGGGGAAACAGAGAGGGGAGTTACATTGCAGATCAAGAACATTTTCCAAAAATCCCTTATAAACATCCCCTAAGTTTCTTTTTCCCTAGTGGATCCCATTCTGGGCACCCAATACACAGACACACAGTTCTTGAGTCACCTTGGGCTCAGCTTTTCTGTTTGGCCTTATTTTCAGCTTCAGTGTCCACACCAGAAACCACATCTTCTCTCCGTGCTGAGCATATGCACAAATGTTCTTGTTTAGAGAACTGTTTTCCTCCAGTTAGCCCAGCCAAGCACTGAGAACATAGGGGAGTGGGGGTTGCCAGAGTGAAGGCAGAGTGTAAGGAGCTTGTTGCTAGCAGCTCCCTCTGTCCCTAATCCTACCAGCCCTGTGCTGATCTGGGAAATCATGCACTCTGGTGTTTGGTCAGTCTAGCGAGAAGCCACTCTTACCTGTACAGGAGAGTTTCTCCCATAACTATTTTAGGACACTGGGTTTTTTTCCCCCGGCACTGACATTATACCATTCTTCACTATTGTGTAGAAATTCACAGTACTCATTTCTGTCTTTCAGTATTATTTACATTCAATTTTTTTCTGTGATTTCAAAGGGATTTTGGAAGAGAAGGAACTTTGAACTCAGCCTATCATATTGAATTTTTTTTTAAGATTTTATTTATCTACTCATGAGAGAAAGGCAGAGACACAGGCAGAGGGAGAAGCAGGCTCCATTCAGGGAGCCCGATGTGGGATTCAATCCCAGGTCTCCAGGATCACACCCTGAGCCGAAGGAGGAGCTAAACTACTGAGCCCCTGGGGCTGCCCTATCATCTTGAATTTAAAGTCTGAGTCCACGTTTTTGTATAAGCTCACCCCAACTACTTGTACCTCTGTTATTTTCTTTTCTTTCTGTCCCACTCAAAGCATTTATGTCATTCAAAGAATTTTACCTTTATGTCTCCTTCTTCTTTATTACTATTCTAGAGTATTACTGAGGAAATAGATTCTCATCTGTGCCAGCTATTCCTTTGACTGTCAAACTTCATAGCTGACTTATTCCGCAAACACTTACCAAAGATCTGTGTGATAGGCACCTTGCTAAGCTCTCAGAGAGCTTGGCCAAGCATACAGCTCCTCTGTTAATAAATCATAAGAAAACTTGCACAATATACACTATATGTTCCTTGAAGAATGTATAGACATCTAGAGCATGTTTCAAATTAAAATCCTCCAAAAGCCTACATCGCATATGAATGTCATGCCTGCAAGCCAAATGAGAAGCTGTAGCAGATTCTGGGGTAAAAATGTTTATGAAGTTTTGGAAAAATAAAAAATAAAAACTAGGATCAATTGATATACATCAATAAAATTTCTTCCCCTGGATGAAGAAGAAACACCTAGGCTACCTCAAACTTGGGGGATGGCCGTGAAAGCAGGAACCTGAACTTGGCCAAGAAGATGCATGAAGTATGTTCCCTATCTTGGATCTTAGTTGTTTATCTCTGAACAAAGAGTTAATAGTAGCCACTGGCATCGACAATCTTCTAACCTGTGGGAGGTTGTTCCGAGGTTCTTGGACAGAGGACTCTAAAAGCCTGAGGACTCGTTGGGGGTTAGGAGATGTATAATCTCTTGGGGGCGTGGCCATTTCTGTTTGGTCAGAAGGCAGCAGTCAAATGGGGAGGCTGAGGTTTGACGGAATTTCTTGGGTAGGAGGAAGAAGGGGACTGTGAAGACAGATATGGAAAGACCAATCAGTGAAGGAGAAAACTTTTTTAAACCACAAGCATCTTATTTAACATTTCAAAGGCTTCCTCCCTGACAGCAATATCATCTTCAAACAAACAGTGGAAAAAGAGTTGAGTGCTCCAAGGTTCAAGTTTCTTGAACATTTAGAACTGATATTAAGAAAAAGGACTCACTGTTGTCCACCACTTAACCATATGTGACCCATCCTTCTCTATCTCTCAATGCTTGAGGTTGGCATGACCATGCTGTTATTTGCCAAAACTCCAATTATTTTACATGAACCTTGGCAAAGAGAGGCTAGGAAATGGAAAAGACCAGAGACACTTGGCCTGAAAACAGAATAGAAAATGTGAACAACTAAATTCAGTGGTATGGCATCCCCCAAAATGAAGTTGAAGTGTAGTTTCAGCCATGTACATTGGTGAAACCCAACTGAACTTGTGATTAATTACTAAGGGAATGCAGATGTAGGCCCACCGAATGGATCATGGTAACTTCAATCAGACCAACTTAGCCTCCTTACATGACTTGAGGAAGAGTACTGTCCAGTACTCTGGAGTAGAACCAATATGGGCTCTGTTTTATTTGGCCCCATGCAGAATTGGGCAACAGCAGTCCCGGAAATTAGGGCACAAATAAACCACCCCAAAAGAAATGGAGGACCTAGCATTGAAAGGAAACAATGAAGTGACGAGAGCTGCGCAGGCCTGAAGAAGTCCAGATATGCTCCTCATCCGCCTTCCAGCTGGGGGAGGATTAAGCAGAGGAAGCTTTAGTGTTCAAATCCAAAGTCTCTGCTTAAAGGTGGAATAAAACTACCTTCCCTAATGAAGCAACTTGTTTTCAATGTTCCCAGCACAGGTTTTCAATAAAATGCAGGCATTTTAATATAAAATTATTTATCTTTAGTATTTTGAGTTCCCTAAGGCTGGGAAGAAAGGATTGACCCCCCTATCTCTCAGGGAGTGAGATCAGTAGCTACTCAAATCCCACTTTACTTCAGAAGTGTCCAAAAGGTATAGTGACTTTGATACTCTAACAATCAGTGACTTAAAAATCCATTTTGGCTTCTATGATTGCAGTTCATTCAATCACCATTTATCAAGAACCTTCTGTGTGCAAGGCACTGAGTTGGGTCCAAGGGCTTCGGTGATAATTAAAGTGGGTCAGGCCCCAGCCCTTGGCTTTTATTCACAAATGCATCTTCTTTGTCATCCACATTCATTGCTTTAAAATAGATACTGACTTCCCCTGACCTATTACTTGAGGTGGGCTGGCTCTGGCTCCTCTCCAGCCTCACTCCTACACACAAGGCAAGGAGCCCAAACCCTCACCTAGGCCTTATTCCAAGTACCTGGCACCCCAGAATTACCTGCTCAATCATGAAATCCTAGACTCCGAGTGGCCACAGGCAGCTCTAGGCTCAGGGTATGGACAGAATGTGAACGTGTGAGCTGGAATATCCACACATGGACAGTTGAGGCCTTCTGTGGTGCAGGACAGAAAATGAAGGTGGCTGGACCTTTGTCCAGGGGCCACCTCTCCTGGTACCACCATGTTCCAGCTGAAAGCTCCAGGAGCCTGAGAACTGTAAATTCCAGCCTGACCTTCCTTGTCATTCAATTTGTCAAGGTAGGAGGATAGAACATATTTTATTTAACAGGCTGTTGGTTTGATTTATAACCTTTAAATATTTAGACACATGGTATGTGAGCCCTGCAAATGTGAGGGTGGGTGAGACCTTCAAAGCAGTAGGAGGTAAGGCTGAGGGGTGACATCTCCATTCTTCTGGTCCCTGGGGTTTTCCCCATGCCCCATCAAAGGGCCACTGTGGTTTGGATGTATTTCAAGGAATGCTTGTTCTCTATAGTCTACCTTCCACCGTGGTCACCATTTACAGAGGAAAGCTGTAACATCCCAGCAGACTCCCAGGTCTGGTGGAGGCAGCCCATTTTGTTTGCATGCTGGTTAAGTGTGCCAGGTCAAAGTTCAGTGGCACTCCCCCCACCACCACCATGCCAGCGAAACACATTCCCTCCCTGCCCATTACTTAGCAACACGTTAAATATCTTTGTACTAGACAAGGCTGATGTGTTCTTTTTCCACAAGGCACATTACTTAGAGCCATGGTCCCATGAGGTGACAGCAAAGTGGTGTGAGACTTGAGACTAAGATAGACATACTGTCTCCCAGTGACCTTTTGGCCCATACCTGGATAGGAATCTTGGCAACTCACTGGCTGTGTGACTTTGAAGGAGTTACTTAGCCCCCTGAGTCTCTGTTTTCCAACTGAAAATGGGAACAGAAGACTGAATGAAAAAGAACACAAAGCAAAAATCAAGAACTTGGCTTCTGGTAGATGCTCAAAAGTTGAAATGGCCGGGGCGCCTGGGTGGCTCATTGGTTTAAACATCTGCCTTCAGCTGAGGTCATGATCCCAGGATCCTGAGATTGAGCCCCACGTGAGGCTCCCTGCTTGTGTTCTCTCTCTCTTTTTCAAATAAATGAAATCTTTATTAAAAAATGGTTGGAATGGCTTTTACATACCTCACACCCCAGCTGATGTATATCCTCATATTCAGTCTCTTTCCCTACCTGGCTACCACCCAATGCAGCGGGCCATCCTCTGCTACTCTCCACACGCACCTCTGCACAACTGGCAGTGTTCTGTCCCTAGGGCTGCAGGCAGTGTCAGAGGGCTCAGCCCTCCCCATCAGCAAGCATCCTGGCCCCGTTTGCTCATCAGCCTCCACCTGGATGAACCCCCACTTGAAAAGAAAAGTGCTGTGGTGCTGAGCGCTTGCTATACCTGGAATGATGAAGGCAAATGTGGATGAGACAGAGCACTTTCCCTGAAAGCTCCCACCCCAACAAAGTAGGGGACGGATGCAAGTGTGCTTCATTGCCTGGGGGTACAGACCTCAGGCTCTGGGATCAGACCCGCTGGGGCTTGGCTCTGCCACTTGCTTGGTATGTGCATTTGGGCAACTTAATGTCTCTGAACATTAATTTCCTCCTTTGTAAAACACAGCAAAATCAAAGGAGCTTTAAATGACCCCATATAAGCCCTCATCTCAGTTTCTGATAGCTAGAGAGTACTAGAAGATGGCTGGTTTTATTAGAGTGATAGGATGACTAAAAGCTAAAATTGCACTGTAGCAAAGAGCATACACAAAATGCCACCTAAAGTGGAGGCTTAATTCTCCCTACAGAGAGGAAGAGAGAGAAGAGAGTAAGAAAAATGTCGGAAAGAAGGTGGCCCTCATCTGGGCCTGAGAGGATGGGGAGAACTTTGGCAGACAGCAGAGGAGCAGGTAAGGGCCTTCCAGACAGAGGAGGCCCAGCACTGTGACAGTGGAAGTGATCTGATCTCATGTGGGTCTGGTGTTCTCCTGCTGAGGTAGATGAGGCTGGGGGGCAGTTTGGGAGGGACCCAATGGTTTGCAGTGCCTTGCTAAGATACCAGAAGAAATTGCTCTGTTAATATGATGCTTGTTACTATTTGCTAGAGCAGAGGCCAGCAATGATACAGACTGAGGGGAAGGTTTCATATGCTAAACACAACCAATGAAAGCAGACTGTGGAAACTTAGTCATAATCAATATTAATGTTGCCGGTTAGTCCATATGGGAATAGCCCTAAGAAAACAAGCTGTCTTTAGAGTTCATTTAGGATTACATGGAAGCCAAGGAATTCAACAGTTAATCCTGACCCAGAGGACCCACTCATTTGCAAGAAAATACATCTCTAAATTCTTAACCAAAAAAAAAAAAAAAACAAGACAAAACAAAACAAAACAAAACAAAAAAACAGTATTAAAAGGTCTCAGTGGATTATCAAGAGATTCAGCATGTGTAAGCACAAATATATAATATGCAAGGGTTTTCCAAAAAAGAAAAAAAAGAGTTGGAAGAATTTTCCCAGAAAGGTCTTTGGTTGAGGAAGGTTGGATTTTTCTTCTTCTCCTCTTCTTTTCCTATTTTGCAGCTGCAGCAGAATAAGTTAAAAGGGGGGGGGGGGGGGACACTGTGGCCAGCCAACTTCCTTTCCAAACATTTGGTCCTGAGTAGCTCCTGCAAAGAATAGTCAAGTGCAATAGACGTGTAGGAATGCGGCAATCCATTTGCTTTATTTCTCCAAAATTATTGCTGATTGCAGATTGGGGGAGGGGATGTGTGGGAGAAATTGGCTGCTCTGTTTCATTGGGTCTCATTTGGTTGAGGAATGTGTTTCCAGGACCTTCCCCTTTCTCTGCTGAGCAGTTCATTGAGGTCCTTCCCCTCGCCCTGAAGGTTTGATGGTTGGAGGAAATACTCGAGGCATATTTCTGCTCTTTCGTAACAGCGACAATAATATATCATGGGCAGCAGGCCAGGAGATCCGCATTTAGCCCAGAAACCCAGCTTAGCCAGAGGTGGTCCTGGAATCACCATTATTTCTTAATCAGCTCGTATGAGTGATTCAGAAATTAACCAGTAATGTGCTGATGTAGCATATAAAATACAAATTTAAAAAGTAATGAAACAAGATGTATACGTATTGACACAGAAGGAGGTCCGAGATACATTGCAGAAAAAAAGAAGAGTGCTGGAGAACATGGAGAGTGTGGTCCTGATTTTATGATTCACGAGGGACACAACAAACTGTGTGCTTGGTAGGCAGGAAAAGATGTCTGGAAGGATATACAGTGTATGATACACCAACCTCTGCACTGCGGTTGCTCTTTTAGGGAATGAATAGGAGAGAGGAGGAAGGAATGAGCGGGATCTACATCTACATGTTGTACACCAAGAAGTATTCTTTTTGTAGGTAAAAATGAAAAACAAAAATAGAGTGGAGCACAAAATTGTTTGAAAATATCTTAGGATATTTTCATTCAGTTTTGAAGGACTCTGAGTTGTCCGTAAGGATCAGATGTACAACGCGTGGCATTATCCCCACCATCTGCAGTGTCACCCACATGTTTGCTTAAAAGAGTTGCCTGAATAACGAGCAGAAGGAGATCTGAGGTGTTTAGGGCTGTACTTCTCAGTTCCTTTCATGATTTTCTGGGTTTGTTGTACTGAGCTGGGGATGTCATCGGTCAGCGTTTTTAGAGGATCTCCTTGCTCGTGGCGCCAGGGTTCCATGGCCAGCAGGAGCTTGCGGGGAGCCCGGACCACTCTTCCCAGTGTGCTGAAGCGCTCAGCAGCAGGGCTAGGTCCTGGGCTGGAGGTGTGCGGTGGGTCTCTCTAACTCTCTAGAACCCAGGCACCTGAAATGGGGCAGCTTGCAGATCTGCTACCATTCGAATCCATGACACCACCAGGCACGCAGAATAGTGAGCTGGAAGCATTTTGGTTTTTTGTTTACAGCCTACTCTTGGGAACTAAAACACACACACACACAACACAACACAACAGAACCAAAAGAATGTACTAGAAAGATACAGGAAAAAATAACATTGAGCTACCAACTTTGAAAAGGAGAGAGACGGATCCCTGGGTGGCGCAGCGGTTTAGCGCCTGCCTTTGGCCCAGGGCGCGATCCTGGAGACCCGGGATCGAATCCCACATCGGGCTCCCGGTGCATGGAGCCTGCTTCTCCCTCTGCCTGTGTCTCTGCCTCTCTCTCTCTCTCTGTGACTATCATAAATAAATAAAAAAAAAAAAAAGAAAGAAAGAAAGAAAAGGAGAGAGAGAGAGAAAAAAAAAAAGGAGCCGCTCTGGGAATCCAGGTACAGCTTCGTTTGCCATCCTTGTGTCATTCCTTCTGGGAGAGTGACCCTGAGAGGCCTGACCTGGGCTCTGTGTTCAGCCTATGGCTAGGGGAAAGGTGGATCCTCAAAGGAAAATCAGGAAAATCAAGATAGTCTCCCCGGGTGAGAAGGGAATGGTCATCAGGCGAAAATAACAAATGTCTGCTCTAGAGACACATGTCATCAGTTAGAGATGCATTCTCCTGCAAGGTGGGGTGGTGGGGGGTGGTTTCCTGGAGGACCCATCACTCCTCTGGATGCCAGTTCCCTTCTTATCACCTAGACCATCAGCTTCTTCACATAAGGCATCCTTCGGGATTTGATGCAGTGCTCAGGGTATCCCTTGAATCAATAGTTATTTATACTAGGGTTTCTCAACAGCGCACTATTAACATTTTGGACGGGATACTCAGCTGTCTTATGCATTGTGGGAGGTTTAGCAGAATTCCCAGCTTCTAACAAGAAACCAGTAACACCGCTTCCCTGTCTTGACAGTCCGAAATACTTCCAGGTGCTGTCAGATGTCCCACCTCACCCTACCCCCAACCCGGGGACAAAATTGGCTCCAGTTGAGAATTACTGTGTCACCAAGATAGATGTACTGTCACACCCTGCCAGCCCTGAGGACTGCAACATGACTGCCCTGAAGTTGCTACATCATCTCCTTCTAGATATTCCTCATTCCTAGGTATTGACACATCCTATGGAAGCTTCAGAGGTCCGTCTGCTAGAACATTAAGCAACCTGACAACAAAAAAGAAGTCCACATCCATAGGGTGCACTGGTGGCCAGGCACTTGCCCCTAGCCATGCTGTGGTGGATGGAGAGATCAGAAGCACTTGGATCATCCTTGAACACAAGAGACAAGAAAGAGCACATAGGGCTGTAGAGCAACATAGGTGAGCGAGACATTCACTGCATCTTTAGAGTCAAAATTTGCGTTGAGGAGTGTTTTAAAATCATTAGGCTTTAAAAAAAAAATCATTAGGCTTTAACAAGGCAGGAGACAACAAATGTTAGAGAGGATGTGGAGAAAGGGGAACCCTCTTGCCCTGTTGGTGGGAATGTGAACTGGTGCAGCCACTCTGGAAAACTGTGTGGAGGTTCCTCAAAGAGTTAAAAATAGACCTGCCCAACGACCCAGCAATTTCACTGCTGGGGATTTACCCCAAAGATACAGATGCAGTGAAACACCGGGACACCTACACCCCGATGTTTATAGCAGCAATGTCCACAGTAGCCAAACTGTGGAAGGAGCATCAGTGTCCATCAAAAGATGAATGGATAAAGAAGATGTGGTCTATGTATACAATGGAATATTCCTCAGCCGGTAGAAAGGACAAATACCCACCATTTGCTTCGATGTGGATGGAACTGGAGGGTATTATGCTGAGTGAAATAAGTCAATCGGAGAAGGACAAACATTATATGGTCTCATTCATTTGGGGAATATAAAAAATAGTGAAAGGGAATAAAGGGGAAAGGAGAAAAAATGAGTGGGAAATATCAGAAAGGGAGACAGAACATGAGAGACTCCTAACTCTGGGAAACGAACAAGGGGTGGTAGAAAGGAAGGTGGGCGGGGGGTGGGGGTGACTGGGTGACGGGCACTGAGGGGGGCACTTGGTGGGATGAGCACTGGGTGTTATGCTATATGTTGGCAAATTGAAATCCAATTAAAAAAACATATGTAATTAAAAAAATAAAAAATAAATAAAAATAAAAAATAAAATCATTAGGCTTGTTGCCCTTGTTTGAAGTTGTGGATGGAGTATTTAGAAACTCTTCCTTCTCAAAGCCACGGTGAAATGTTGCTTCTGTCAAAACAATAAATCCTTTCTTTTTTTGAAGAGTATCTGGCACTTGCCCCTTAGCAAACATTTTGAAGTTATAGGGCAAAACCAAACAAAGCATTCGATGACTCTACACCACCTGTGTTTGTACCCACTCGTTGTCCAGGAGTATTCCTAACAAGGTGTGAACTAGAAAACCCTGCCTACCTCCTCCTTTGTATGTGTCTTTTTGATGCATTAAGCAAACACAGATGTGGCTTGACTCAATCTAGGACTGGGAGTTCGATCGGGGCCAGGCTAAATTTCATCTAACTACTTCGCACACAGCCCGCCAGGACATAACTTTGCCCCTGTGGGCTGCCATGGGTCCCTTTCCACAGGCTCACCTCCAAAGGCTTAATATGACTGAGTGAAGGTAGAGCTTAATCCTCTAATTCCCAAAAAGGATGTTTTCAGTTAGAGTTTTCTTTTACTCTTGCTACATCATTTTCATATGGCCCAAAATAGACAAAAAGAATTTATTTAGGCTGGAAAATGTTTAAACCTTGCTTGCGTGAAGTATGGCTTTCCAACATATCACCAGGCATTGGGACATGACTCGCACTGCTTTTGGGGAGGGCAGCATCGAGAGTCGCAAGTACTTGGGGCATAGCTTCTAAGTTGATTGACAGCCTTAAGCTTCCAAAGTAAATTTCTAAAACCCAAGTAATTTTTTCGCAGACATGTGAAACTTCAGAATTCCAAAGGGAAAAGAAAGTTTTATTTTTAAAATAAACTTTTAAGTTTGAAAACAAAACCAGACAAGCAGAGCAGAAAGGACTGTTCTAAATTGAATTTCAGAGTGTGTCTTTGTGTCTGGAGCCCCTCTCCCGAGTCCTGGCCACAGCTCTAATTCTGGACCTCATTCCCACCGCTGTGATGACTTCATAGCGGGTCCCTTCCCACTCATCAGTGCTACCTCCTCTGATCCACTCTGCAAGATGTTGTTATCCTCCTCCTGAAGTTGCTTCAGATAAACCCAGTCTTCTCCTCCAAACCCCACCCTCACCACTGCATTCGGACAAAGCCCAGACTTGTGGCTATAGCATTCGAGGCTCTCCAGGATCCAGTCCAACTTCTTTTTCTAGGTTTGCGGCCTTACACCTTATGTTCAAGATAAAACACGACTCATCAACTTCCCTAAACCAGAAACCTACCTTTCTATTTCTCTGCCTTTGCCAGGGCCAGTTTCCTGAGTGCGTGACCTGTGCAGTCACACAGGACCCCATGCTCAGAAGGAACCTGAGCTTGCTCTAGCGCTCTACTGTCTCCATGTTTAAGTTCTTAAATATTTTACCTCTGAGTTGTGTGTATGAAGTGAAGCCCACTGGGCCAGTGGAGCCTGTGCACAAGTACAGGGGAGCATCTCCACTGTTGTTTTCCTAACCATCTGCGCGTAGTGTTTGGGATGCACCCCTTGAGCCTAAAATTCTGATGGCCTCCCAATGAGTGGGAGTGGAATTTCACAGACACCCCCAAAGCCAGTGTGGGGGTAGGCATGTGACCTCTATGGCTGAGAACGTGGATGTGATGGCAGCCCCAACAGCCAGGCCTTTTGTTTGCATCAGAAGCTGGCTTCCAACGTGGAAAGAAGACAGTAGTGTTCTACGAAACATGATGGAGGAGCCTTATCATATGCTCTCTCGTTTGTGTTACCTCCCTGTCTTAGCCAACTGCTGATGCTGGGAATGAGGATGTGGAAGGAACAAGAGCCCATGATTCGTGATCATCCTTCCTTGCTCGTCGGTGAGCTTAATGTGGTGTCCTCGGTAGGACATGTGCTTACCCAGAAGCGAAATAAAAGCAGCTGAGTCCATTTTGTGCCCTATTTCCATTGTTCTGGTGAGGAGATACATATGTGGTGCAAACCATGAAATAAACATTCCACAATTTTGATGCTTCTGCAGAGGAGTAAAATGCTCTTACACTGACATTTTACATAGGCATTGCACAATATAAAAAGGAACCATAAAAGTCCATGATAATACATTAAACTTGGAATGTTTTTTTCTTTTCTTTTAGCACATGAAATAGCCAACGGGAAACTACCATGACAAATTGAGAAACTGTGGAAGAAAGGAAGAAGTTTTGTATTTTGCTATCTTCAGTGGCATTTTTTCCTGGTTTTTGTTTCAATAAGAGGCCCCACATTTTTGTTTTGCACTGGACCCCACAAATTTTTACAGCCAGCCTTGGCCAGTGCTCAAATGTACCTCTTCTTTAGAAAACCCCTCCTCCTTTCCCTTTCCTCTCCGCCACTCTTCAATCTCTGCCTGTCAAAACCCAACCCTTATTCTTCAAAACTAATCAAATGCCTCATCTTCTAAAGCTGTTCCGGATTCTTCCAGAAATGATTGCTTCTGTAACATTGGGCAAATGTGAAGTTACCTAGCATAGTAATTTAGTGTATATCCCCTTGCCCAAAATAGGTGTCAATTGAGCTTTCTTAGGAGTCAGCGATGGTCTTATATTTCTTTGATTCTCTATAGCTCTTTGCAAGGCTAGTCCCTAAAGGTCCTCAAGAAGTGTGTGAGTTGAGAGGGCAGTCACATGGTCACAGCTGCTTTCGCTGCCCACAGCTCATGCACATAAAATAGGGTGGGCCAAGAAGTTTGTCTTGATTTATTGTCCCTGCACCCCACACCCAAACTGGTGGATGTCCCTCTCCTCCCAGGTTTCTCCAACAATATCTAATTTTGGTTTTGTTTCTCAGTACTAGGAGAAACCTTTGCTGCATAACTCCAAGACATGGAAGTTTCTATTGCACAAAAATTCAAGGTGATCTACTGCTAGGAACTGAAGTAACTGCCCCTTCTCCCCAGTTAATCTGTTGAAGCTCGAACCTTCCCTACCCTTAAAAGGAAGTCATTAGGCAAATTGAATTTAAATTTTTAAAAAAAAATTTTAAAGGAAGTAATTAAGTTAAATGAGGTCGTAAGGGTGGAGCCCTGATCCAAAAGGATTAGTGTCCTTGCAAGAGGAGACACCAGAGAAAACATAGCAAGAAAGCAGCTGTCGGCAAGCCCACAAGGGAGTTCTCCCCAGGAACCAAATCAGATGGTACCTTGATCGTAGACTTTCCAGCCTCCAGAACTGTGCGAAATACATTTCTTGTGCCAAAGCTCCCAGTCGGTGGAATTTTGCTTGGCCGCCCGAGCAGACTCCTACCTCTACCATTCTTCCCACTGCTTATAATAGAAGCCGACTGACATGGAAAAAACTTTTTCCAGGTAAAAGCAGCTACAGCAAGAAATTTCCTCAGGAGGTATGTGGGAGATGAGACAACTTCACATGTTGTCATTGGATGGAAAACTGCAGCTATCAATTAGAAATAGCCACAGCTAGAGCAGCGTTTCCCAAAGTGTAATTCATAGGCCTTCCACACAAATATACTAAATCTACACTACGTACATCTGCCCTTTGAACACACACAGCTATGTGCAAAGCTCTGAGTCAGAGAGCTCGCTCTGGGTGTAAAATACAAGGTCATGATTTCTCCATACTTAAGTAGCCCTGATGCTAGGGGCAGTTGACGTGCAAACCAATGTAGGGTGTCTATCAGCAAACAAGAAAGTGAAGAATGGGAAGAGAACGAAGAGAAACACCCCGTCACTCCTCAATACAATTCCAGCAATATCTCAATAGGAGAGAGCCAAGGTAACACCAGAGTCACACTGTAGCCAAGTCTATTTACTACTCTGTAAGATGAAAAAGTGACTAATGAGTAAATTGTACATACTGAATCACATGACTTACACATTCTCATTTTATATTTTATTTTATTTATTGTAGGCTCCATGTCCAGCATGGAGCCCAACGAGGGGCTTGAACTCACAACTGTCAAGACCTGAGCTGAGACCAAGAGTTGGATGCTTAGCCGACTGAAACACCCAGGCACACCTTATCTTTTATTTTTAACTCATTAAGTCCAAATAAAAGACCCACTTGGAGTATTATTTTTTTTATGTACATCAGGCAGTCCTAGCTTCCCCCTGTGATCTTGACCCTGGACCCTGGCATGAAGGCCAAATGCATCTTGCTTCACAGGCTTATCTATTCCAGTATGCATCATAGGGAGCTCCAGAAAATACCTGCACTGGAGCAGAGGGAGGGGAAATAGAATGGAAAGAGGGGACACTGGTATGCCCCTCTTTGGAGAAGGATATTTCCACTCGATGCCCACCATGGGATATACAGCTACGGTGACCCTCAAACATGGACCATTCGTATCCACCTGGCACTGTTCAGTTAAGACATACATGTGCTTAGAATCACCAAATGCAAGGCAAAGTCTCGGGGAAAGAGATGCTGATGGGCACCATCCTTCATCTCTGTACTGTAACCCAGGGCTCAGAGAAAACCAAGCAGTTTTAAAAACCTCTGGAAAAGTTACTCCTAAACTGTATGCTCATAACAGCTGGCCCACCATACACAGTTTCTCAAATCTGAGTATCACTAATAGATTTGGGGGGAAACAACAAAGATTCCAATCTTTGAAACTACAAAAGCTTTTTCATCTACTTTAAATTGAATTATGTTCACATGTCCTGCAATTTAATTAAATTTATTTGGTAAGTGTGATCTTTAATGGAATAGGAATTTTTAAAAGATTTTATTTGTTTACTTGAGAGAGAGAGCAGGATCAAGTGAGAGAGAAAGCAAGAGCAGAGGAGAGAGGGAGAAACAGACTCCTCGCTGAGCAGGGAGCCAGTTGAGGCTCGATCCCAGGACCCTGAGCCCAGGACTCTGAGATAACGACCTGAGCCAAAGGCAGCTGCTTCATCCACTGAACCACTCAGACACCCCAAATAGGAATGTTCTAAACTACTGTTTCATCCAATTGATGTTTGCCTGAAGATGGAGTGGGAAGGAGATAATAGCTGTTAATCTTTGCTGACCTGTATTATGTTTAAGAGATTTATCCTTGGGCAGCCCAGGTGGCCCAGCGGTTTAGCGCCTGCCTTCAGCCCAGGCCGTGATCCTGGAGACCTGGGACCCAGTCCCACATCAGGCTCCCTGCATGGAGCCTGCTTCTCCCTCAGCCTGTGTCTCTGCCTCTCTCTCTCTCTCTCTCTCTCTCTCTCTGTGTGTGTGTGTGTGTGTGTATGTGTGTCTCATGAATAAATATATAAAATCTTAAAAAAAAAAAAAAGAGAGAGAGAGATCTATCCTTTGGGGGAGGGGAGTTTTTTAAGATAAGAAACACTTTTATCTTTAATCTTAATTTCTTTCCCTAAGATTCTCCCTTCCTTTGCCAAGTTTATTTAGGTTCAGCATTTAAGGTCTACCTGTAGTCAAGTCTTTTGAAAATCACATTATAATTCTCTAAGTATGGTTTTTCAGCTCTTATTTTTAGTAATCTCTTTAACCTTTAACATCACAGAGGCAATATCTTTCATTTCTACATTGCTTTGTATATTTTAGAGATTTGGAAAGATTGCCACATCTAACCTTTTATCAGATATGTCATTTGCACATATCTTCGCCCATTCCGTAGGTTGCTTTTTAGCTTTGTTGATCATTTCCTTCGCTGTGCAGATTTTATTTTGATGTAGTCCCATTTAGTTTCATTTTGCTTTTTTTCCTCTTGCCTCATGCAACATATCTAGGAAAAAAATGTTGCTATGGTGGATGTCAGAGAATTACTGTCTGTGATCTCTTCTGAGATTTTTATGGCTTCAAGTCTCACATTTAGGTCTTTAATCCATTTTGAGCTTACTTTGTGTAGGGTGTAAGAAAGTGGTCCAGTTTCTTTCTTTGGCATGTAGCTGTCCTGTTTTCCCAACACCATTTGTTGAAAAGACTATCTTTTTCCCATTGGATATTCTTTCCTGCTTTGTCGAAGATTAATTGATCATATAACTGTGGGTTTATATCTGGGTTTTCTATTCTGTTCCATTGATCTAGGTGCCCATTTTTGTGCCGTTCCTTCCTGTTTTAGTTACTATGGCTTTGTTGTATAACTTGAAGTCTGGAATTGTGACACCTCCAGTTTTGTTTTTCTTTTTCCAGATTGCTTTGGCTATTTAGAGTCTCTTGTGGTTTTGGGGATCCCTGGGTGGCGCAGCGGTTTGGCGCCTGCCTTTGGCCCAGGGCGCGATCCTGGAGACCCGGGATCGAATCCCACGTCGGGCTCCCGGTGCATGGAGCCTGCTTCTCCCTCTGCCTGTGTCTCTGCCTCTCTCTCTCTCTCTGTGACTATCATAAATAAATAAATAAATAAATAAATAAATAAATAAATAAATAAATAAAATAGAGTCTCTTGTGGTTTCATACAAATTTTAGGATTCTTTGTTCTGGTTCTGTGAAAAATGCTAGTGGTATTTTGATAGGGATTGCATTAAATCTGTAGATTGCCTTAGGTAGTACAGACACTTTAACAGTAACACTTAACAATATTTGTCCTTCCAATCCATGAGCATGGAATGTCTTTCCATTTCTTTGTGTCCTCTTTAATTTCTTGCACCAGTGTTTCATAGTTTTTAGAGTACAGATCCTTCACTGCTTTGGTTAAATTTATTCCTGGGTATTTTATTCCTATTGGTGCAACTAATTTCTCTTTTTGCTGCTTCATTATTAGTGTATAGAAATGCAGCCAATTTCTGTATATTGATTTTATATCCTGCATCTTTTCTGGTAGTTTACTGTGGAGTCTTTAGGGTTTTCTGTATAGAGATTGATTTCCAAATCTAGAAAGGCAAATTAGCATAATGGTCAAGGGCATGAGGTGTGAAAACAGCATGGATTCAGACTTTGGCTTTGCCATTATTAGCTGCATGTCCTCACCTAATCTTCTCGTGCCTCAACTTCCTTACTGGTAAATGTGTATATTAATATCTGGCTTGTTCTGTAAATTAAATCAGAAGATAGACATCAACTACTCTATATAGAGAGTTAAATAAGAATTTATATAAAATACAATAGCCTTCAATATGCTATCCATTATTATTTCCATTTGTGTTGTTATCTAAGTCCCCATACTCATATTCCTTATAACTCTGAAAGTCTGATCCTAATGTATTTGCTTAACATCTTGAGCGACCATTTCCAAAATATAAGCAATACTCATGCAGCACCCATTTCTTCTGCAGAGGTGCAGATGGAGCAACCTGGGAAAAAATTATCACCACAAAATCTAAGATGTTGATCAAGCCCAGGGTGGAAGCGGGAGGATCATATTTCTTGGGACTATGCGATCTATGGCCATTGCACACATATGAAACATGAGCCATATGTTGAAAAGCAGAAGAATTCACATTATAGCAAGGAAAAGAGTTCTCAAAGTAAGAACAACTCTTTAAATGAAGATAGAATATGGCCAAATAGGTTCTCTGGAGGCCTCCTATTGAACACTGCCTAACAGGAAATGGCTCAGTCATTTTCCCACAATTATGTACCAATTCACAGCAAAAATATTGTGTAACTGCTACAAGAGCAACTTAAGATAAAAACTAAGTAGGAAAAAAAAACAAAACTAAGTAGGCTGATGGTTTTATTTTCCAGGAGGTCCTAACTATTTTTTATGCAATGAACCCCTTTGGCAGTGTGGTGAAGCCCAGAGACTCTACTTCAGAATAACATTCTTAAATATATAAAATAGCTACACACCATGACCAAGAAAATACAATATACTGCAATACAATTATGTTTCAAGTACAATTAAATCAAATATGTTTTAAAATATAAAAATGTTTTCAATCTTAAAAAACAGATTTGTGATATAGTACTAATACATGCTTCCTTAATGCATTAAAAACAAACAAACAAGATCCAGTGGTGGGCCTCATAACTACTGTCATCTCCAAAAATTAATGAACATAAATGAGATTAAGAAACATTTGCAACTGGAACATGATATGAAAATATCTATGATGTCAATTGGTGACAGTCACAGATGCTGCTCCTACTGCTGTGGCTGGTTACTCATGGTCATAATGAAAGAAAAAGATAACTTTTAAGATAAGTTAAGGAAAATAAGAATGTATTTTTTTTTTCCTCATCGGAGTCCAAGGTCCCCTGGTTAAGAACCCTTTCTTTGGACAAATTAGGTCAGAGAGAAGGAGGAGCCTTTCCTCGACATGTGCCTGTCCTTTATGATCTCCTCCAGGCTCACCATGGACAATGCTTCTCAGTAATATCCTTCATGATTTCCTCCAGTTTCCTTTGGGCTCTGAGAACAAGCCCTTCTCAGCAACATGCCTCTGAGGCCAGCCTCCTGGCGACTAACACGCTTCCTCTGGAGCCAGTATCTAATCCGTTTCTCCAGCTTTGTCTGATGTGGACAAATGGCGTCAGTCTGGTCCAACAGATCTCCTGTAGTCCTTGTTCTCCGCCGCTGCCTCTGAGGTTTAACATATCCCTCTATCTGAGAAGAGAGTTGTAGGGCACAAGATGCTTATCTGCCCTATTCCTTTGTGGAATCTCAGCAGCCTCACGTCCTGAGGGACCCCTTGCTGAGGGAAAATGTTGGGCCTCTCTGCCTCCCACCCAGCAAGCCTGAGGATGCTGGCTCAGAAGGCAACAGACCTCTTCCCACTTCAATGGACTGTGGCCCTAGCTTCAGTGTTTGCTTAAATGTCTTTATCTTAAAGAGACAACTTTAAAGGCAGACCAAGTGTGGCCATGGGCTATGAAAGGGATATCTACAAAAATGGTATCTTCTGGTGGCTGACATCATCCTGACGCCATATTGCTCACCCTGACAATCTAGAACTCACCTTCTCCTAACCCCTACCCAGGTATTCAGGTGTCAACTGTGGGCAGCTAGCAAGTCCTGACCAGAGGCTGTACAGAGGCCCAGTTCTTCCTCCTACCCAACCACAACCTACCCAATGCCTGCTGTCCAATTTTCTTCAGACCTCTGCTTCCAACTCCCCAAAGTAAAGCCTACTTACATGGCACAAGAGGAGGTGTGACTCAGTGGTAGATAGTAAGGCACAGGGATACCAGTTCCCTGGCCACACTGTGTAGGTGGTGAGAATTCCCTATTTTGTTTGCTTTACTTAAAGAAATTGCACCAACGGTGACATTTAAGGGCAAACCAGTGAGATTGGGGAAAGGAGAAAAAAGGAAGGAATGTGTCTGGCCTATAATTAAAGATAACCATAAAATTTATAGTCCAAACTGGAACAATTTTGAGAGTAAAAGGTGACTCTCTTAACAATTTTTACCAGAATAACCACAAGCCATGGTGTTTGATGATCCCACCTTTAGAAGGTGCTGAATATGCAAATGTGCATGTGTTCATGTGAGTTTTTTTTTTGAGGAAATTGGCTAATAATTTTCATCACACTCAAAAAGATCTGTGCCACGTAAAAATTAATTGTCAGTAGTGTATACAAATTTAGAGGCAAGTGGCATAGTAGAGTCAGGAGGGGGATTAAATCTTCATTCCAGAATTTGAGTGTGTAACTTCAAACATCTTATTTGCCTCTTAAGGATGCTGTTTTATTCATTTAAAGAGTTGAAGGTAATACCTCCTTTACAGGTGTGTATAGAAGGTCCCCATCACCTATTGTTGTTTAAATGCATAAGTAATTAGTGTATAAATATTGTTTTCCCCTTCATCCCCCTTAATACTTTTTCCCCTGGATTTTTTTGCATCATTGAAAAAACAAAAACAAAGCCATACTGAGATTAGATTAAATTACTAAAAACATTTCCATATAATTTTACCACCCTAACACATTCTTGTTCTCCTTCCTCGTTTCTCACTATTTTTAAATGTCATAGTCAGTCTGCATACAGGTTTGCCTTCTGCATTTATTCCCCACTCAAGGATAGTAATCATAGATTTTTCTTTATTTTTATAGCATCTCGATAGTCCATTGGGTTGATGTGCCATAATATCTCCTGTTCTATACTATATATTCTAATTTAATATTCATAGTAAAATTGATGTGGCTAGCTTTAGCTTTCTTTTTCCCTTTGAATAATTTCCTAGAAGCATATCCCAATATGGAAGTTGAGTTTTCAAAGAACATGAACAATACTACCACTCTCGATGTATGGAACCAAATTGCTTTCATAGACCTGGAATTGACACTGCCCTCAGGCTTTTAAGAGTGGAATTAATTTCACTCTAACATTGGAAATTCAATGTTCAACATTGGAAATTATCTTGAGTTTAATTTAACCTTAGCCATGAATTGGTGCCTTAACTCGGTCAACTTGCATTTGTTTTATTACTAGCAAAGTTGAATATGAACAACTTTTAATATGTACAGTGCTAACTTCATTTAATATAAATTATTTTGTCCTTTTCCTATTTATCTATTGATTCTGACGCTTTGATTTTTTTGGAATTTTTTTCCTTTTCTTCTTTTTATTCCTGATTATAAAACTAATGGTTGTAAAAACAAGTATTCATATTAAAAATAATTTAAAATAGGAGAAAACTCCACTACCTATCATTACATATGTTTTAGCAAAGTTGGTAAATGCATTAGAAGTATTTTTATCTGATTGTAGAAGTAACGTATATGTTGCACACTATAACACCATACAGATGTATCATGATTGTTTCTCTGGTGCAGAACATTTAGGCTGATCCCAGTTTTTCTCTACTAATAATGTCTTTCAGACTATTCTTGTAAGAAAATCGTTTTCTTCTTATTTGCAAAGGCTAGAGTCTTACAAATAGGATTATGTGTCAGAGAAAACAAACACTTTAACATTTTGGGTATATATTGCCAATTTGCTTTCCAGAAAGATAAGAATCAATCTACAGTCTCATTAGGGTTTGTCTGGCTGTCCCACAAAAACTTCCCCTGTGGTGAGTACATTGTTTTTCTATTCTTGCCAATTTAATAAATTAAAAAATCGTGCTTCATTGTTTGAATCTCTATGTGTTGGTTATTAATGATGCTGAAGATATTTTCATGATTTGTATATATTTTTAAGAATGTTGTTTATGTCTTTTGATTATTTTCATTTTATGACTTCAGCTTTTTTTTTTTTAGGATGTTTTATGAATTAAGGATATTAACCTTTTGTCATTTTGGGAAAAGATTTTCTTCCAGTTTGTTTGCCTTTAGTTTTCTTTCTTTCTACATATTGACTTTTGATTTGTATGTAATAAATTATTTCTAATTTTTTGATGAGTTTTTTCTAATACTTTCAGGCTTAAATTACTTTTCTCCCAACCATATATCAAAAAATTAGTTATCTATATTGTCTTATTATTTTTACTTTATTTTTATTCGACTCTTTAGTTTTTAAACTTTTATTTTGAGCTAGAGTGAAAATACAACATTTGAAAAAATTTTCGAATAGTTCATCAATTTTTAAGGCACCATTTTTGAATGGTACTTCTTTTCTCCACTGATCTGTTATGTTGTCTTTAGCATATGTAAACTCCTAAATATTTCAGGGGTTTTTCTGAACTGTTTATTGTGTTCTATGAATCTTCTTATTCTTGGACCAGAATTACACCATTTATAAATCCACTTTAGCACCTAGGAAGGCAAATACTCTCCACTGTTATTTTTCAATTTTTTTAAAACCTTAAAAAAAACAACAGTCCACCCAAACTTAAAATTACTTTCTTAGGATTGTATGTATTAACTCCTCTCCCTTAATCCTCCTAGGAACTTCACTCTATCCATAAATTAATCTGAGAGCACACTACATCTTTCCATTTATTTAAGACTGCTTTTATGTCTCCCAATATAATGCTATAATTTATTTTGCAGAAATAGCACATTTTTCTTGCTAAGACCATTATCAGGCATCCTCCATGTTTGTCGGTATTATAAATGGGCTCTTTTTTCTATGCTGTTTTCTGATTACTTCTAGGATAGGAAAGCTACTTATTTCTGTATACTTCTCTTCGATGTAACCAATTTATTGCGCTCGCTTATTAATTATTAGGCAGCCATTACCAAACTTGTTTGCACATTAGGAAAGAAAAAAAAAGAATCACTTGGCAATCTTTAAAAATTCCAAAGCCCAAGTCCACCCTCAACCAGTTAAATCCCGGTCTCTGCGGTAAGGCTTGAACACCAGGAACTTTTGACATTCCCCAATAATTCCAATTTGTAGATAAATTTGGAAGTCAGCCTCTAAAGGATTTTTAGCTGATTCTGTTGGGGTTTTGAGGAGTATCATACCACTTGCAAATGACAATAGTTATATCTTTTCATATGTAATCATTACATCTTTTAAATACATTTTTTATTGTGTTACCCACAATTTTAAAATGATGTCAAATAGTAATAAGAGTAAGCAGACACAGGCTTTCTTTATTTTAATGGGAAAACTAATATCATACCACCAGTTGCAAAGTTATGAATGTTACATATGTTAAAGATAAATTTTCTTTATTTTGTCAAGGAAGGATCTTCTATGTATTATACTCTGAAGACTACTTTTTAAAGCTCCACTTTTACATTTATGTTATTAGCAGAAGCTCTTAGAGGTATGGGGATTTTTCAATTGTTTCCTCTCAAATTTATTTCATGTTTTCAAAACTTAGAGAGTTGGTGTCCTTCCAGTGATCAAATATTCTCTTTTATCCTCAGCTTTTTATGTTGAAGGTTAGCTTTGTCAACAATCAATGATAACAAGATGAATAATCAAATCATGCACCTGAGGACATGCTTCCACCCGTGCTATGATCAACCTCACTGCACTGACGAGATTCGCAGCTAAGCTGCAGGATCACATAATCCTCAGTCTCTTAGGTGGCTGTCTGTGTCTCATGCCGGTGGAAAAAGAAGTTCTCAGATGCATGTGGAATCTTCAGATCCTCACTAATCTCTCCCGAGGTGGCCCTCATCTGCCTGGCGACTGCCAAACTTGTGGGCATCAGCAAGTGAAGGGCTGTAGCTGGTCTCTTTGGTGGCTCAGGCAGTCAGGTGACCCAACAAGCCTCACTCTCTAACACTAAAGACCCTCTGAATTCCACCGCGTGCTTCTTTCAGCTCTGCTGCACTCACCAGCCTCCTCCTCACAAGGAATCCCTGGCAAGATCCCTGACTCTCCATTCCACTCCCTTCCTTTCAGATCCTTCCTGAAGGAAGGAGCTGGGAGGAGAGACCCTCCCCTCTCTGGGAGGATGCTTGCAGGGCTTCCACCTTTATGTTGGTGAAGGCACCACCATAGGTGGCTGCCCCCAGACATCTAAACAAGAGTCCTTGGTGTTTGCTCATGCTACTCAATCCCTGTTTCACTTATCTCAGCCTTCCAATCACCCAAAGAGGAGAGGTTGGAACATGTATCTCTTATCCTGCATTCTTTCAAACTGTCCCCCACCCCATCCCCTTTCTTCTCCCTTCCACAGCTGGAGTCACTAAGTTTTTGCTTCCCCTCTGTCATATCCTTGCCTAAACCACCTTCCCACCCCCCAGACTGGCTCCTCACCAAAGAGCATTGGCTTCAATGCCCATCGTCATTCTGTGGAAGAACTTGGGTAACAGTCATCCCGGCTAGGTTTCAGTTAAACCAAAAGGAAAGGAAAAAGAGACTTTGAAACATTTCTATGCCCAGGTATAAAAGTCAAATAACTACTTGCTGGTTTAGGAGATGGAAGCCTGCCAAGGGAGTAAGATTCAAAGGGGAAATAAAATTTATTAATGTGATATTTTCAAAAACATTTTCCTTACATGTAATATAATGTTGATCATTTCTTCGGAATAGATATGCTTTATCCTTTTAGGGAAATAGATTTCTAGTCTTATTTAAACTTTTGAAGTTAACCAGTTGAGGGGGATGTTTAAAAATTAATCTGCTATATTAATAAATTTTCTTATGTGGAACCTTCCTATATTTGGAGGATAACTCAACTAGATTGTGATATATTCATATCTTAATGTATTAGTAAATTCCATTTGCTATTTTGTTCATTCAAAAGAGGTTAGTCTTGGGGTGCCTGGTGGTGCAGTCAATTGCGCACCTGTCTCTTGGTTTCGGCTCAGGTCGTGATCTCAGGGCCCTGCAATCGAGCCCCAGGTTGGGGTCCACGTTCAGCACAGAGTCTGCTTGAGATTGTCTCTCCCACTGCCCCTCTTCCCCCCCTCCTGCTCTCTCTCTCTCTCTCTCAAATAAATAATCTTTTTTTTAAGAGGTTAATCTTTGTTTTTATTATTCTCCAATTTTTAAATTCTTTCCACTATCTTTACCAGGTTTGGAATGAGGGCCTAGACATCATATTTCTATGCTCTGGAAGGTTTCACACAGCACAGGAATTATCAGTTGTTTAATGTATGGAAGGTAGGCTGGAAGTAGTCAGTAGTGAACTCCTTGTCACGGTCCCTTCTGGGGCAGGTTCTATAACATCCTCAGTTACTTACGGTATTCATTATTTCAAGATTTCTACTTTTAGTTGATGCTTGGTTTTTTTGGAAAAATAATTTCATGGAGGTTTTTTATACTTATTAATATGTCATTTAATTTGTTAATTTTTTTCTTTTTTGCTTTTATTTTATTTTTTTATTGGAGTTCAATTTGCCAACATATAGCATAACACCCAGTGCTCATCACATCAAGTGCTCCCCCTCAGTGATTTAATTTGTTTATATTCTTTAGGTGAGTTGTTCTCTTTCTAATAATGTTGGGGGGGGTGTTTCTTAGATTTCTTAAAAGAGTTTATTTTGTTAGAGTTTGCAAACAAGCAAATGTGGAAATTAGCTATTGATTACCTTGTTTTTCTATGTCTAGTTTATTTTTACATTTAGCATCACACCAGGGTATCCTCTTTTTTTTAACTTCAGGATGTTTATTTTCTTTTCCTAAGTGAATGCATCCCCTTATGTCTTAAATACCAACTTCATTCCTCTATTTATCCAAAAGGAGTATAATGAAATAGTAGAGTTTTATCTGTTGCCAACCTGATTACAGTCATGAATTAAAATAGAAAAATAGTGGGAAGAAAGAAAGAATGAAAGAGAAAGAAGAAAGAAAGAAAGAAAGAAAGAAAGAAAGAAAGAAAGAAAGAAGAAAGAAAGAAAGAAGAAGGAAAGAAAGAAGAAAAAAGAAAGAAAGAAGAAAAAAGAAAGAAAGAAAGAAAGAAGAAGGAAAGAAAGAAAGAAGAAAAAAGAAAGAAAGAAGAAAAAAGAAAGAAAGAAAGAAGAAAGAAAGAAAGAAGAAAAAAGAAAGAAAGAAAGAAGAAAAAAGAAAGAAAGAAAAGAAAGAAAGAAAGAAAGAAAGAAAGAAAGAAAGAAAAAAAGAAAGAAAGAAAGAAAGAAAGAAAGAAAGAAAGAAAGAAAGAAAGAAAGAAAGAAAAAGAAAGAAGAGTAGGTAGTGGACAGGGGAGGAGCTTGGCTGGCTCAGCCAATGGAGTGTCCAACTCTTGATCTTGGAGTTATGAGTTCCAGCTCCATGTTAAATGTAGAGATTACTTGAAAATAAAATCTTTTTAAAAATTTATTTATTTATCCATGAGAGACATAGAGAGAGGCAGAGATGCCCGCAGAGGGAGAAGCAAGCTCCATGCAGGGAGCCCGATGTGGGACTCGATCCCAGGTCTTCAGGATCCCACCCTTGGCTGAAGGTGGTGCTAAACCGCTAAGCCACACGGGCTGGCTGAAAATAAAATCTTTAAAAAAAAAAAAAATGTAGTAGGCAATTTGGGGAAACATCTCCAGAGAATGGAGAAGAGTGGAGAGTGGGCCCCTGCACGTTCAGAGCTTCCCTTCAAACAGTCCTGAGATAAGCAGAGAGCATGATGAGAGGCATAGACGGTACTATTTATTGTTAACTGATTAGCTTCCTCAGTTGGCATGTCTTTTCTCTGGAGACTTATGATGTGGAACATCTTTTCATATCCTTATTTGCCATCTGCCTACGTTTTTTTGGTGAAGTATCTGTTCAGGTCTTTGGACCACTTTTTAGCTGGGTCATTTGTTGTCTTATTGCTGAGATTTAAGAGTTCTGTGTCTCTTTTGGATAGCAGTCCCTTATCAGATTTGTCTTTTGCAGATATTATTTGCCATTTCTTTTTAGGTTTCTTTTAGGAAAAAATTGGAGCCCAAATTCAGTGAAAATGCTTGGTTAATGTTCAACTAACCAAGCAAAGTGTCTGTTATTCTAAGCTATAAAGAAATCTTCCACGAGTTAAAATCTGAAGCTTACTTTTACATGTAATTTTCATCCTGTTATAACATACATATGTGCTGTGTGGAAATGACAGCCAGGGCAAGGGGGTATAGTAAAAGTGTATTGAATTTGGGTCCAAATATCCAGCTCTATCACACAAGCTGGGTGATTTTGAGCAGGTTCCTTAATATCTATGGATTTGTTTCCTCCTTAGAATATAATGTCAAACCTACATGATTCCTAGTGTCTCTTCCAGCTCAAAAGTCTTGTGACTCCAAGACCTCCCTCACTCTATTGATCTAATCTAGTCTCCACACTGGTCAGACCTGTAGGACCTTGCATGGTACCTCTCTCACTGATGGATCATGCTCTCCTTGTGTGGTCACCTTGTGTGTGAGTCTTTTCACTCAGTCTACCATATAAGCTTCTCGTGGGCTTAAACCAGCATGTTTGTCATTGTATCTTCCACTGTGTTTGGTACCGAGATAATGAGTCAATTCCAACAGTTGGACCATAAATACATTTCATTTGGCATAGGGCTGCAAAATAAGTACATCGATGTATCTCAATGTCAGCAATATTGGTAAAACATCTCTCAATATCTATGTGGACCAAGTGGAGAAATAATCAAGTGGATTCAAGAGTAATTAGGAGAACCCATAAAGGGTTGAAAACCTATAATGAATGGATAGAACTCAAACTGGGTAAGTTTTGTTTTTGTCATTGCTTTAAACCAGTGGTTAGCTTAAAGTTATAGAAGAAATAAATTTGAAAATCATACAAATCAAAGAAGTGTACAAATAAGGTAGGTAATAGAAATAGGTTCTTGACAAAGAGATCTTAACAGGCTGCAAGGAAGGACACATTTAAAAATGAATTTCTTTAAGGTTGAGTGTACAATTCTAATTTGGGTTCAAAAAATCACAAACTGATTTTTTGGACCCAATCAGCCTGTGGTCAGGATGAAGGAACCATATCATCACATTTGAAATAGATGGGTGCTTTATTTTAAACTTAATTCAAATTCAGCCATGTTACTTATGATGCTGGTCAAATCACACCTACAGTATTATGTTTCATTTTGTGTGCCTATTTTTTTCTTTAAGATTTATTGATTTACTTGAGGGAGAGCACAGTGAGCACAGAGCCTGATGCAGGGGTCAATTCCAGGACCCCGAGATTGTGACCTGAGCTGAAATCAAGAGTCAGCCACTCAGCTGAATAAGCCACCCAGGCACCCCTGTGTACCTATTTTTACAAAAACATAGACAAACAAGCAAAATGCAAAGGAGAGCAACTGGAGTTTTGGAGTTCAAACCTGTCATGTCAAGAAGCATAGGCATCATTTCAAGAGCTGGTAATTAATACCTGGTCTGAGAAGAGGAGGTTCTGAGTAAACAAAATAGCTACCTGTAAATATTTAAGGCATTCTTATATAAAAAGAATGTTGAGGGGATCCCTGGGTGGCTCAGCGGTTTAGCATCTGCCTTTGGCCCAGGGCGCGATCCTGGAGTCCCAGGATCGAGTCCCACATCAGGCTCCCAGCAAGGGCCTGCTTCTCCCTGCTCCTGTGTTTCTGCCTCTCTCTGTCTCTATGTCTATCATAAATAAATAAATCTTTTAAAAAGAGAGAGAGTTGATATTATTATTATTGCGGGGCACCAAGAAGTAAAATAAATCATTACAAACTATGGGAAGTCTGATTTTGGCTAAATATAATATGGTGAATGCCCGGCAAAATGGGCCTGAATCTCAATATTGCAAGTAAGCAGCTGTATGATCATAAATGAGATACTTCACCTTTTCTGTATCTCAGATTCCTGCTCTGTAAAATGGAAATAATAATAGCTATTACATAGGGCTGATTCTTTATCTGTAAAACACTGAACGTAATGCTTGGCATGAAGAATCCAAAAGTAAGAGCTATAGCTTCTCAAAGTTGCTAAAAGATGGGAAAGGATATAGCAAGCTCCCTGTCTGTGTGCATGTCAGAAGCTGGGTAAAGAGATGTGTGTGTCAGAGAAGGGGCAGAATGGGAAAGAAGTGGAGGGGACTCATGTCCTAGATGGGCTCTCATGTCCTAGATGGGCTCTCACGTCCTAGATGGGCTCTCATCTCGGTGCACATGAAGGTGTCTTCCAACACCAATATGGTGGCTTCTTTCTTTGATAAGACAGAGCAGAGGATTTAGAGTTCATTTCACGCTGGCTTTTAATTAGATGTGCCACTGTGGACAAGTTACCTTACCTCTGTAACCCTAACATCCTTACTCCTACAGCGTAGATAGCACGGTTCATACCATGCACATCTCTGAGCGTTGGCTGTGAATGAAACAAAACTTAGGTCAAGAGCATTTTGTAAACTCTCATCCTTACATAAGTATAAGGAATGATAATACCTATTCCATAAACATTAAATTTACTTTCTCTATCTTTCCCACCAGGAAGTTGTATTGTGAGCCAAGTCAAGAATTAAGCAGGAAATCAAACTTCGATTGATTTGATTGAATACACAATCATTGTGTATTCCCGGAGACACTCTGAATCTTCCAAGTGCTCGCATTTTCCTCTTTTAGGTAAAAGAATAGGCATGCTTGGGACCAACTGGGGGACACCTGCCAGAGGTGTGATTTGGGTTAGAATCGTTGCCATCGAGGAGATAGTACTAGGGTGTTAGCCAGAGAGACAAAGGGGCAAGGAGGCCTCCATGCAGTGGACAGAGATACAAAGGAGAGGATGGCTTGGGAGGAGAGGAAGATGGGGAGCACTCCCACTGGGCTGAAGGGTAGGGTGCATCTGTGGCTCTGTGGTAAATACGCACTCGCACTCTCACACTCTTGGTGGGGGGCGGGGAGAGGGAGCAGGGAATTGAGATGGAGGGTCTTGCCATCAGGGACAAATATATACTTTATCCTAAAGGCAAAGGGACGCAGTTCAGGATTTCTTTAAAAATACATTTAAAGCATTCTAAAGGAATACTTGCTTTGTAGACAATATGAACAAAAAAAGAGGGGTGAAAATGGAGGGGGAAAACCATCTAATGTTCTACTACATAGAGAAAACTCCTATTAAGATTCCACTCTGTGGAAAGTTTTGGTGTCTGGTTTTCCTCTGGTAGCAACATAGAGACTAGACTGAAGGGGAATTAAACATAAAGCAGTTGCTGCAGACACTTCTTTTTTGTGTGTGCTAGAAATTCGAGCAACTGCCTATTATCTACTGAATTCAAGGGTCAGACTTCCAAGGTCTCGAAGAGATCAGCTCCTATAACTCCTACAAAGCCGTTCCGCCTCAATCTCCCCAATTAATCACAACCATCAAGCCATGCCTCAGAAACAATATGGGCTTCTGGCCCTGCATCTCCAGATATCATTCCCATTCCTCCCCAAGCAGCTGAACCAACATCTTTTCAGGCGACCAAATGGTGGACACATCACTGGCACATCCAATATCTACGTTTGGATTCGGCTACCTTCTCCTGACAGATTTCTTCAGAATACCCACATAGGGGCCTTCATTCACATGATGGCCTGAAGGGCTGCAGGGTGACAATCCCACCACCCACCTAGGAGAACATCTGGAGGAATGCGATAAAGGGCATTCTTGACACTTCTCAATGCTACAGATCACCGAGGGGCTAGGGAGAGCGTCCCATGTGACTTGAGGCCAGTCCAATTCCTGGGTGAGAAGAGAGTCAGCCCTCCAGAGTGACATGGGCATACATCTTATCTTCACATGGGAAAAATGACTTTCACTCTCCCTACCTTACAGTTTCAGTGAAGATTCCGTGAAGTTGGTGCTTTGGAATGATACAAAATGCTATGAATATGGAGAAGACTGTCTCCTTTTTGTCCCACCACTGATGGAGGTGTTGAATTATAATTTATACTCTGTACAAGTAGCTCCAGATATAGAAGCACCTGCATGTATATATGATAGATAAATATAGATGATAGATGATAGATAGATGATAGATAGCTTTACATGCATGTTATATACACATATTTATATTCAGATTCATATGTAAAATCCTAACTTGGGGTAGGCAAAAATCACTCTTTATATCCCAAGCATGCCTATTCTTTTACCTAAAAGACTCCATCCCCACCTACCCTACACACTCTGTTGTTGATCTCCTAGCTCCCTGGGTGGTATTTTCTTGGGGAAAAAAAAGTGATGGAAGAAACCCTTGAATTAGGACTCTAGATAAACAACAACAGAGAGGCTGGAGGGACTTTATCCAAACATATGACCCTTTGGGGCTCTGAAGCAGGCCATTTGGTGACTGGCATATGCAACATCCATTCCAAATCCCATGGGTGACCTTATTAGCAAAGGGATGGGGTTGGGGGAGGCATGTCACCTGCATCAACCTCAAAACAAAATATCTGATCAAAGTCCCTTGTATTTATCTGGTATTTCCAGTTTTTTGATGCTGCCAGACAACCCACTCTCTCCAGATGAAGAAATGCTTTTAGATTCAATTTGTGATACACATTATTTTTAGTATACCCACAATTGAGACCAAATATTTGTGTGGAGAGGATAGGGATGAGTGTGGAGAGAACATGTTGCATTTCCTGATAAACTGGATTCGATTGACATATGCTAAGGCCTGTGTTAGGTTCTGGAGATACCAGAATAAATGATACATCTGGTGCAAACATTCTAGTGATACTTGTTGCATTGTTGAGAGGGTTTCTGGAATAGAACCGAGCCTGCTGAATATTCTATTAATTGCTACCCAGGCTCAGTCCATCTCTATGATGGTGTTCTCTTGATGGTTCTCTTGGATGCCAAGATTTCTACTTCTCAGAAACCAACTTGTTAAGCCCTATTTACTTCTGGGTTCTTTTTTTTTTTTTTTTTTTTTTTTTACTTCTGGGGTCTATGCTCAAAGACATCTCCTTTGGGTTTTCTTTTTTACATTTTCAGCATGTTTTAAGAAATTCTTCAACAGGAATTACCATGAGGCAGGTCAAAAAGAAAAACTAGAGAGACCTGTCAGGAATGACACTGTGTCATAAGGGACAAAGGAGTCAGGATTTGATCCACATCTTCTATTTCCAAGTACAGTCTTCATAGTGTGGCACCTAGCAGCAACAGCAGGACTGGTTTTTGAACCTTGTAAGTGCCTTCTAAGCCTGGTCTCACCTTATCCTGAAGGAATGTTCTGTGATGGAGACAAGTTGAGAAGAAAGGCTGGCCCCAGCTCACGCATTACAGTCAAAACCATTTGTTTTGTTAACCTCATGTGAACATTACAAATGTGTGATGGAGCAGAGGCCACATCCTTCTATAGATTAGCAATTTCTTGAGTCAACATGGCCCCTTTACCTTGACCTTCAAAGGAAACACTTCAAAGGAAAAAGCCAAGGTCCTCTTCAGATGGTGGGAACTCTGAGGTGGCTCTTGCTTTGAACTCAGAGGGCTTGGGCGTCAATGCCAACTGGTTTGGTTTTGCCGTATGTGAGCATCTGCGTGGGTGGGTGAGTGGGTGTCTCTCTCTCAAATTCCTTATGTGTTGTTGGTGTCCCTCTTTCAAATAATGTAAATGGGAAAGACTGTGGAACAACATTCTATGGGAAAGTTTCCCACAGATGGGTTTAAGCAAATGAACTTGTGCTTTTATGGAGAATGACCTGTGTTTTAAACAAGAGCAGTCAAGGAAGGAGTCTAATCCCTGATATTAAAAAATGTTGCATTTGGGGACACAAACAGCTCCATTTTCCTGTCTTTAAACCAGCAGTGTCCAGCACAGCCAGCACCAGCCAAAGTGCCACCACATCCCCCACTCCTCTAAAATCATGGGAATTCTGGAGCTATGGCCGTGCCTCCTCATTTGTCTGTGCATTCAGCTTGGGTCCTGGAGAGTTCTTTACAAAGTCAATAGCCTGATATAAACAGAACTGTTTTTATCCTATTCGAGAAGCTATAAGATAAGAGAGAGGCAATTAGGCTCATTGAAGGTGCACCCAGTTTCTGCTGGGGGCCTCCCCCTCTGGAAAGCAAGGTCTTGTGGAAAACAAATTAATTAATTTTAATTAATTAAAATTCAGGAATGAAGTGGCTGCTACAACCTTGGGTTCCACAAGGCTTTATCAGCTGGCAAGAACTCTCTGCCCAGCAGCTCATCTGTGTAGAAGCATAGCTCCCCACAAGGGATGGGGAAATGTGCTTCGGTTCCCACGGCTAGTGCTTTAACTGTTACTGCTTTTTCAAATGTGATGAGAATTGGCCCCTGTTCTCACTCTTCTTTCTCTTACAACATTTGCTGATGCTCTCCCCTGCTCCTTCTTCCAGATAACTTTTAGAATCATTGAGGCATATTCCAGTTGGCATTGGATTAAATTTGTAAATTATTTTGGGAGGAACTGACAGCTTTGTGGCACTTATTTCCTCTTATTGAGGAGCATGATACAGCTCAACTATCAGTTTGCATAACGTCTTCATATAATTGCACACATCTCCCATTTGAATTCTTGGGAAATGTGAGTGTGGAGGTAATTGTACTCTCCCATGTTACTGGAAGAAGCATAAATGAGTGCAAATATTTTAGGCAGGCAGCTTGGCAGGAGACATAAATTTGGAGCTCTTTTCTAGGAATTAGACCTGAATTCACCCTTAGGGCTGTGAAAGAGGGTTTAGGGACCAATATATTAATTAACTAATTAATTATAATTAATATAAATTGTAATTAATTGCATTACTATTTATAATAGCCATAAAAAAGAAAGAGAGAGAAAGAGAGAGAGAGGCAGGGTTGGGGGAGGGAGGAAAGGAAGGAAGGAACGAAAGAAAGAAATCTCTCCACTATCCAACACAGTGGTTAAATTATGGTACCTTTGTGATGAAATATTATGCAGCCATTAAAATTCATGTATGAGAGAATTTAGTGACAAAAGAGATTATTCACAGTAAATTTTTTTTTAATTTTTTTTTTAATTTTTATCCATTTATGATAGTCATACAGAGAGAGAGAGAGAGAGAGAGAGAGGCAGAGACACAGGCAGAGGGAGAAGCAGGCTCCATGCACCGGGAGCCCGACGTGGGATTCGATCCCGGGTCTCCAGGATCGCGCCCTGGGCCAAAGGCAGGCGCCAAACCGCTGCGCCACCCAGCGATCCCTATTCACAGTAAATATTAAAAGAAAGAAAACAGGTTTCAAAATAGTATAATTGTATGATCCTAATTCAGGAAGGAAAAAGTATATATGCGTAAAAATGTTGAGGCATTCTCTCAGAATGGAAGTTTCTGGGAGGTTTCTCTTTTATTTATGGTGATTTTCTAATTTTTTTCCCTCAACATTTTCAAACACAAATACTCTTCTTGTAGAAAAGAGAGAGTTTTTCTATGTCCTATAAAGTATTCCTAGGTGATTTATATTTTGGTTGCTAGCAGGTAGAATTGAGGAATCCATACTGTGAACCTAAATTTTAACAGAAATATATTGGTTGGGAATTATATACTTTTTACTATAAACAAAAGCCCCTCTGCTTCTATTTTTTGAGATATTTTTATTAAAAGAGATATCACTCTTTCTTGAATGCTTTTTTTTTTTTTTAGTATCCAGACTATCTTGTTTTCTTTGTTAAACCTATTGTTGTACTCTCTTGTATCGTAGATATCCTTGTAACAATCTATCCATGTGTGGCTGGAATAAAAGCCCTATGTAGTCCCAGAGGGGAGTCACTAGTGGACTGTGGACAAGTTACTCTCACTCTGTATCTGTTTCTCCATCCATAAAATGTTCCCTCACACAGCATTATGAGGTCTAATTAGTCAGTATATGTAAAGCATTCAGACCAGTGGCTGGCATATAGAGAGATCTCTGAGGGTTAGCTAGTGTTACTGTTGTTAAATTATTATTCTTACTAATTTATTTGATATCTACTTAACAGTCCATTTGCTTGTTTTTAATTTAAGATCCATATCCCAAAGTGAGCTTGGCTTGTGTGTTTCCTTTCTCCTTCTTTTTTCAAAATGATATCCTGATCAGTTTGAAGTACCAAGGTTATGTTTGCTTTATGTAATGAACTGGGTAGCTGCCCATCTTTTGCAGTGTTCTGGAACAATTTCTATCACTTACATTTGCTTCAAAAAAAGGAAATACAACCAGTCAATTATCCAAAATGGTCAGCGTGCCAAGTTATAGAACATGATACAGCCGCTAATCATACCCACATTCCCAGGTATATTACAATTTGGGCCCAATAAATGCAAGTCATTTAATTATATCATTTTCAATTTAATTCCATAGACATTTATGAGATATATCGTTCAATGAGAAAAAGAACTTACAGAACAGCCTGTGAAATATGACCCAGTTTTTCTTTATAATTCACATACATACTCATGTGTTTGTGTGTGTGTGTGTGTGTGTGTGTGTGTGTCCACGCTTGCCTGCTCAAAAGCTAAGTGGTCCTTTCTAAGGAGGGCTAGTAATTAAGGTAATTTTAAAAATTATTTTCTCTCTTTTTGCTCACCTGGTTTTGTTTTGTTTTACATTGAATATATATTAGTCACATAATCAAAAGCCAAAAAGACATCTTAAACCTCTATGCAAATTTATGGTTATCTACTCAGTGCAGAAAATGTACTTGACCTCATGGGGTTGAAAAAGATCCACGCAGTCCAGTCCCTGCTCTCAGGAAGTCTGTAATCTACATCTGGGTGAAGTGGAAACAGGCAAGGATGACATAGTCGTACAGAGGTCCGAGCCAAGAGCTGGAGGTGGGGTGACCAGCCAACCTTCTCAGTTTGCCTTGGATCAAGGGCTTTCTGGGATGCCAGATTTCTCAATGCTAGAACCCAGACAGCGCCAAACAGGTTGGTCACCCTTGCTGCACGGCCCGATGGCAGGGCAGTGACCAAATGTCCTTGTACTTCCTTACATTTCTCAGCCTCCTTCCTGTGTAGGTCATTTCAGGCTCTGCAACTGAGCTTCCGCCAATGGGAATGTGAACATGAGCAATGAGCTGCTTCCAGGGAGAGGCAGCTAAGAGTGGGCAAGCATTTTCCAGGTTTTTGCCTCTTCACCATGGAAAGCAGCCAAAATGGCAGAGTTGGCAGACAGAAGCAGCAGGGACCCCTGAGTCACAGCTAAGGAAGAGCTACCAAGGAGAGCTGCCTGACTCACATCAGAGTGTGGTGTGAATGGGAAATAACTGGTTTGAGCCTCTGAGATTTCCAGATTGATTTGGTAAGGTGGCAGAGCTTGATGACATTCTGACTCAAACAAAGAGCAAAGGTGAGAGATCAGGGAAGACTTCATAGAAGTGACATCTATACAAAGCATGAGAATTTGGTAAGATTTCCATGTGAATGGTGGGCAGGGACAGTCCAGGCAGGAGCAGGTAGGCAGGACAGGAAGTGGTTCAAGTGCCACAAGTGGTCCTGTGTTGGGAGATAAGGCTGGCAATGTTAGTTGTGCCATTTGAGGAGGACCTCGAACTCTTCTCCCGAAGTGTGAGCTTTATTTCAGAAGAAACAGACAACAACCGGACACTCCAAGTGATGATGCATCATGACCAGAACAGTGCAAAGGCAAAGGAAAGGTTGGGGGTGGAGGGACACCGCCCCCAGGGCAGGGGTGAGACCGGCTCAGAGGTGACAATAATCATCAGTAGTCCAGACAGGGAGAGATGCTGGCCTGATCTAGAATAAGGGTCATAGTGGCCTTTGGGAGGCAGAAATTACTAGACTTGGTCACTCCTAATTAGAGGGTCATAAAGGAGAGAGAAAGTGAAGATGATACTGAGGTTTCCACCTGTTGATGCTGTTCACAGAAACAGGGAAGCAAGGACAAATAGCAAGTCCTGAAAGGAACAGGACACAAGTAGTTTGGGACCTGTTAAAATAGAAGAGAGAGAAGGATGCTGAGAAAGAGAAGTCACAGAAGTAGGGGAGGAGAACCAGGAGAGTGCAACATTCTCTCAAAGCAAAGGAGGGGAGAATTACAAGAAAGGAAAAGTTGGACAGGAGCACCACAGCCAGTAAAGAGTCAAGTGGGCCACGGACTGAGAAGGGGCCTTTGGCTGCTCCACTGAGGAGATTCTTGGGAAGATCATTCCACAAGGTGGCTGATACAGAAGGCAAATAAAGGAGATTAAGGTGTGGGTGATGGAAGTGGAAGGAACGGTAAGAACATGAGGGTTCATGTCCAAGGCAGAAGCAACTGGCTCAACTGGTCTTTTAATTCAACAGATATTTTTGAGCTCCAACTAATTGTCAGGTCCAGTATCTGAGAAATATAATGATGAGCAAGATGAGCTTGCTCCCTCAAGGAGCTTGTAATCCAGTGGGGCAGAAAACAGACACACCCAGGCAATTTCAGGACCGAGAGGTAAGTGCTAAGACAGCCTGCACAAGAGTGTCCCTGCGTGTCTGTAGAGGGGCCTTTTGTTTGGGTTTCTGGGAGTCGGGGAAGGCTTCCCAGAGAAAGTGCTTTGAAAGTTGGGTCTGTCGGGGTGTGAGACTGGAGTGTGAGACCGTACATGTGGGGGTTGGCCAGCCAATGACGCAGGTAGAGGGGAGCAGGGAGAGACAGTATTTCAGGCCAAGAACACGGCAGGCTCAGTGGTGGGCCTGCCTGGAGCTCAGGGGTGGGAAACGCAGGGGTGAAGACAGTTGGGTTGTCAGGGTATGATCAGGAAAGGAGAGGAAAGAGGGGGCAACTGGAGGGTGAAAGGGCTAAGCTGGAGTGTGGCCTGGGGAATGAGTGAGTTAAAAGGAGATGAGCCCATCCAGTGCTGTGGGAAGAGAGGGGTCCAGTCTTCATCCTGGCAGCAGAGAGCCAGGAGAAGCTGGCGGGCACAAGGGGCAGCCAAGGTGCCATCGTGGCAGCTGAGAACGGCTCTCATCTTCCCAGTAGGATAGGAAGCATACAATCCCCTGAGGTTCCGAGGATCCCTTGGAGGATGGTCCTTAGAGGATGGATAAAAGGAGTTTTGAAATAGCAGCTGCGGAGTCTGAAAGGGCGTCAGCTAGGAGGCATTAAGGGCTTGCTGCAAAGTAGGGAGGCCCCATATTTCCATGGGCCTTTATCAGCTACAGGAAATAAAGTTTGGTCTTTTCTCTAAATATTTATTAATGTAAATGCTAGTCCTCTCCACATACCCCTCCTTGCTGCCTGGGAAAGGAGAATCTGGTTTCCACTGTGGTTTTCCTGTGTGCCCAGAGAAGTTTCCAGATCCCTGCTCAGAGCCCAGGGGGCACTCCAGGTGGAGCTCCAGGGCCGCATGGCCTGGCTCCTGTCTGAGGGAGCAGGCTGGGTCAGGCTGCCCCCACCAGAGACCACTCTTCCTCTCCATTATGGTCACTCCTTGGATCAAGATCACACCTAGCAAAACACTCTTTAGAGTGTGACCTGCTGGGTGATCAAGTCCTAGGTCAATAGTGACAAGTCATGTTGAGAGGAATTTCCCTTGAGGCAATGACACGAGAAGGGTACTTTCTCTCTGTGATCTTCCTCCCAAAAATGTATAACCCTGCCCTAATCATGAGAAACATAGCAAACAAATTCCGGTAGAGGGGCATCCTGCAGGATCCCTGACAGGTACTCCCCCAAACCGTCAAGGTCAACAGGAACAAGGAGGGTGAGCGACTGTCATAGCCAAGAGGAGCCTGAGGAGATCTGACCACTAACTGTGATGTGGTATTGGCTGAGACCCTGGGACAGAAATAGGACACAGAAAACTCAGGAACTCTGAATAAACTATGGACTTTAAGTCCATAATGATGCATCAGTATTGGTTCGTTAGCTGTCACAAATGTGCCATCCATACACAAGGTGTTAAGAAGAAGACTGAGTGTGAGGGGTGTGGGAACTGTCTATTCCATGAGCAGTTTTTCTAAACAAATGGAAAATTGTTCTCAAATTCAAAGCTTATTTTTCTTTTTTTTTTTTTTTAATTTTTATTTTTATTTATGATAGTCACAGAGAGAGAGAGAGAGGGAGGCAGAGACACAGGCAGAGGGAGAAGCAGGCTCCATGCACCGGGAGCCTGACGTGGGATTCGATCCAGGGTCTCCCGGATCACGCCCTGGGCCAAAGGCAGGCGCCAAACCGCTGCGCCACCCAGGGATCCCTCAAAGCTTATTTTTCTAAGCAAGTGGACTGGGAGAAGAAGGAAGAGCTCATCGATGCTCTAGCATCTGTGCCATATCCGTTCAGCATCCTCAGGGGTGGAAATGGGCAGGGCACAGAAGTCCCTGAAGAGGTGGGCCATCGTGGGAGCTTGTCTGTTCTCTTAAGGGAACTCGAAGCCCAGGAACAGCGACTCCGTACAGCTCATTTGGTTGCACTTTAACTACCACCAGACAAAAAGGGGTGGGGGGGTTTCTTTTAAGAAGATGGACTGACATGAGAGCTCAGTCAGGATTGGAGAACATTCCTGGCCTGAGAACATCTGCCCTCTCCTGGGGAGCCTCTTTCTCTCATCCCACCCTCTGCAGTCTTCCTCCGATGGGCTCACGCTACTTGTTCAGGCCTGCTCTCTGCCACCGACGGAAATGCGGCCTCCACCTGCCCTGGCCTCTCCTCTCCAGCTGCCGGACGGTCTTCCAGCTGTTACTCTGATGCTGACTCTGCAGTCCCTGTGACACCTACCTCTGGAAGATTCCTTCAAGAACAACCTGTTTTATTGAAATTCTTTTTCTTGTAGGGAAGGTTTATTTGCAGAAAAGTCCAATGTATACTCTAACACACCCATTTTCCCATGAAACAGGATTAAAAACTATGGGCATTTTGTCATGTTTGCTTCCTGATTTTTTCCCTATGTGTATGGCGTATGCCTTTTAAAGTCATACAATATATGCTTACATTCTCTTTTAAAAAGCAAAATATTGGGATCCCTGGCTGGCTCAGTCTGTAGAGTGTGTGACTCTTGATCTTGGGGTTGTGAGTTTGAGCCCCATATTGGGTATAGAGATTAGTTAAAAATAAAATCTTTAAAAAAATAATAAAAATTAAAAGTAATATATTATGGATAGAATTCTCTTGAGCCAACCTAAGCCTATTTTCCTCTTCCCTCTTTTTCCTATAGCCTACATAGTTCCAACAATGATCAAATATGTGCTGGTTGCCACATTCTTTTTTTTTTTTTTTTAAGTAGTCTCCATGCCCAGTGTGGAACCCAGCACAGGGTTTGAACTCACGACCCTGAGATCAAGATCTGGGCTAAAATCAAGAGTCAGACGCATAACCAACTGAGCCACCCAGGCATCCCTTCCCACTTTCTCCTAAACCAACCACCATGACACACCATCCACTGCTTTGATATAGTCTTTCAGTTGTCTCTCACATGCGCATATCCACAAAGAATATATGATTCTGTTCCATTTACATAAATGTTATCACATGCTGTGACTTTCCTTTTTCATCCAACATAATGGTTTTGATCTATATCCACATTGAAACATATAAACCTAGTTCATCCCTTTTAACCACTGTATATATTTCATCAAGTAAATACATTAAATAGAATAAAAGAAAATAAAAACACATTTCATTTATCCAACCACTATTGATAAAAATATAGACACTTTCCAATTTTCAACTCTGCCATGAATATGCTTATCCACATCCCCTTCTGCACATGTAGGAGAGTTTTCTGTTGGGTATTTAACTAAAAGTACTGCCAAGTTCAGTCTTTGTATGTCTGAGACATGATTTGATTAGCCCATTTGCTTTTTCTGTTAGGATCATAGTGAAAACCTCCAATAAAGAACATTCCTCTTCCCTACTTCAGTTCTGGATAAGCTGAAAATAAAACACAGAGCCAACAGAAGCCAGTACTTCACCATTATCACTGATTGAGCCATGTTGGGGGATGAGACAGTGGACAGCCACATGGGCCTGCTAAGGAGAGCTTAGGCTTGAGCAGAGTGACACGCATCACAGACAGCTGGGAACTGGGGCAGGATCCCCTCACACCTGTCCTCTCAGTCATTCAGGGGCTGACCTCAGAGGAGCAGCAGAATGCATAGAAGCAATTCTGGAAGCAGCCTATACCCAAGAAGATCAGATCAGTCACTCCCTGGGACAGAAGAAAACCAAGAGAAAATTTCTAGAATAACAGAAGAGGAGTAAAAAATTTTCCCCTTAAAAAAAAAAAAAAATTTTCCCCTTAACTTGGTCATAGGCTATTAGCCATCGTTCATTTGGTGTCCCTTGTGTCAGGAGCCCATGCTTGTCTAGTCAGGTGTGGTCAGGGAAGGAAGTGGCTCTCCAGAGACAATATATGACTACCGATGCCTAAAACAGAGGCTTTGGGTGAGGTGCCTTCTCTTAGAAGGGCTGTGACCAAGGAGGTACTATGAGTGGGAACTCTACCACAAGCAGACTTCTTAATGTTATGCTCCTGATTTGTGCATCTCAGGGACAAGCTATAATGAATGTGCAATGAAAGTTTGTTCAGTTGAAGGTCTTCAAATTACCTATTCAAGTGTAAGCCAAGGTGAGCTTCACCCAAAGCCCTAAGCCCCTTCTCCACTTCCCAAACCAGGAACAAGACAGAAAAAAGTGAATATATAATTCTATATGTTGACATTTGAAGAATGGGCACAACACCCATTTGAGAATAATAACATCCTTTTACTATGTGCTATGCATTATCCTAAGGGCTTTATAAAAAACATTCCCATAAGGAAGGTATCATTCACCCCATTTGGCAGATGAGGAAGCCGAGACGATTCAGGTTAAGTAACTTTCCCAAGAAACAGCAGCAGTGGACAAGGGGAAGCCCACAAAGGAAGATGGGAGATAAGGAAGTGGCTGAAGGAGCAGAACCACGGCAAAGGAGCACCAGGTTTCCGAGGAGCCTGGCGCACACCACACCCCAAGCCAGCAGTCCTCGCTGCACAGTCATATCCCCATTTATATCATTTTGCCCTCCTTGGAATTCAGTCTGTTACAAGCTAGTTTTTTTTTTTTTCAAAGTGCTTCAATTCACATTCTGAATCCTTCAGGGATAATGATCTCACACTTAATTTGGACAAGCAAAAAAGAGATCCTGTTGTTGAGTTGAAACTGAGGCAAAGCTTATTTGGTGATTTTCCCTTGCTCAGGGCTCTGGACAGCGGTTTTGAAAACAGAGTCTGGTTTCAGAAACTAATCAGTACCAGACAAATTTAAGAAACCATTTAGGGTCATTCAACAATGATTCAAAGATGAGAGCTTAAATTTTTAAAAATTGTAAACATAACAACACATGTTTATTGTGGAAAAATTTGGAAAACACCAAAATGTCTGAAGGAGAAAATTAGAATTGCTCCTATGGTCACAAGCAAGAGACAACTGTGCTAAAATCCTGGCATGTTCCTCCCGGGTGTATGAGGGTATGTGTGAAAAAGTAAATGACGTCACACTGAATACATTTTGAATCTTTCTTTTTTCACCTAAGGATACACCATGAACACTTAGAATGATAAAAATGGCAATAGCTCGTATTTGTTGAGTGTTTACTGCATGCTGTCCATGGATTATCTCACTGAAATAAACAGAATCCCAAGAACAGTTTCTGTGATTATTCTAGTCTCACAGATGGAGAAAGCAGGGCTCAGGGAGGGCTGGTAAGGTCATAGGCTTTCTCAAGAATCCTTGATTGTTACTGAGGTTTATTTTTTATATGTTTGTTAGCCACCTACATCTCATTTCATTTCCTATTTCTCAGCTGATAAATCCATCTCTTCCTCATTGCTCTCAAGAACTTTTTTATATTTAGGGTTATTAACCTTTTTGCTGTCAAATAGACTATATTTTCTTCATTTTGTCTTTTTTTTTTCCCAATTTCAGCATACAGAAGCTTTTAATTTTTAGATACTCAAACTATCAGTTTTCCTATATGGTTTCTTCCCTTTCTATGCTTAGGGGCCTTGCCCAACAAAATACCAAACAAACTATATTTCCTCTAGTTTTTTTGAGGCTTTCTTGATATATATATATATATATATATATATATATATATATATATACTTAAATGTAGTACATCTGGAATTTATTTTATTGTGTAGTGTGAGGGTAAAGATATAACCAATAATTGTCCAAGTCCTGTTAATTGACTGTAATTTCCTCACTGATTTGAAATGCCATATTTATCACATTATAAATTCTGACATATGCTGTGGTCTGTTTCTGGACTTCCCCATCTGGTGCTATGGCAGACTTTGTAGACTGTTGGCCCAACTGCTTTTTTTCTTTTTCTGGGTATGCAACCAGACTACATTTCCCAGGCTTCCTTGCGGTTAGTAGTAGTCATATGATGGATGTCAAAAGGACACAAGGCATGTGATGCCAAAAGGCATGTGATGGGGAAGGCAATGTGTGGCACCTCCAGAATCGCCAATAAAAATAAAACCTCACATAAGCAATTCTCCACCATCTTTCCCCTTCTTAGCTATCTTGGATTGATACAATGGAGGATCGACAAGGTGGAAGGAGCCTGGGCTGCCCAGTCCCTCTGGAAGAGAGCTGCTGCCCCATCTGAAATGCCCATTTTGGACTTTTAGTGAATGAGAAATAACTTTCTATTTCGTCTGGCATTATATATTTGAGGGTGCTTTTATCTATTAACCATTTCTTTTTTACAATCCTTGAACAGTTAATTTAAGAACCATCTCAATCATTCCTCTTCTAAATTGCAATTTTTACTGAAATTGCATTAAACTTATAAAATAATATGGGAAGAATTGTCACTTATATGATCTTCAGTCTTCTAATTCATAAACGTTCTGTGTTCTACATTCACCTATATATTGTTTTATATCCTTTATTAAACTGGATGATTTTCTTCATATACAGCCTGGCTGTTATGTGCATTTAAATATGTAATTTTTGTAGGGTTTTTTCTTTTATATTATACAACTTATTCTTATTGGTATGTTATATAACTATCTCTGGTATATGTTATATCTGGCCACCTTAAGGACTTATTAATTGATTTTTTGGAAACTCTAGATGAAGGATGGCAATGTTTGTTCAGTAAAGGCCAAATAGTAGACATCTTAGACTTCGTGAGACATATAGTCTCCATCACAACTTTCATTACTTTTCAGTCTTTTGGCTAAGATCAAGTGTAGCACCTGCTACAACTATTCAACTCTTCTGTTATCATTCAAAAGCAGCCATTAGATAATATGGAAATGAAAAGGCATGGTGCCAATGAAACCTTATTTACAAAAGCAGTCCCCTGGCCAGATTTGGCTTTTAGACCATCCAAATAAATAATTATATTACTTACAAATAACAATACCTACTTTTTCTGTTTTAAGACTTACAGTGTTGTCTAGACTTCTATACTTTATTAGAAGTATAAAAGTAGTGGTGATAGTATCCTATGTTTTTCTTCCTTTAATGAGATTGCTTCTAGTGTCTCATGGTTAAGAATGATATTGGAGGGGTGTCTGGGTGGCTCAGTGGTTGAGTACCTGCCTTTGGCTCAGTTGTGATCCTGGAATCCTGGGATCGAGTCCCACATCAAGCTTCCCAGAGGGAGCCTGCTTCTCTGCCTATGTCTCTGCCTCTCTCTCTCTCTCTGTGTGTCTCTCATGAATAAATAAATAAAATCTTGAAAAAAAGTAATGTTACATAGCTATTGATTTGGAAAAGAGGTGTGTGTGTGTGTGTGTTCTTTTATAGTTGTATATTGTATCATTCTATATCAAGTGTATTGAAAGTTTTATAAACAGGAAAGATATTGAAAGGGAATAAAGGAGAAAAGAGTGAAAATATCAGTGAGGGTGACAAAACATGAGAGACATCTAACTCTGGGAAACAAACAAGGGGTAGTGGAAAGGGAGATGGGTGGGGGGTTGGGGTGACTGAGTGACAGGCACTGAGGGGGGCACTTGGCAGGATGAGCACTGGGTGTTATGCTATATGTTGGCAAATTGAACTCCCATAAAAAAAAAAAAAAGGAAAGATATTGAGTCTTACACCTTTTGATCATAAAATAATCTGACTTTTGTTCTTTGTTAACTTATTCATATATAATTTACATTCCTATATTTCTCTATACCAAACCATCCATGAATTCCTAGGTACCATAATAAACATTCTGTATATTGTTCTTTTAATAAGTTAGGTAAAATTTTTGCACGTTTATTAACATATAAGACTGGATTATAGATTTTTTAATGTTATATTTGTCAAATTTTTATATTACAATCATGCTGATTTTTAAGTGAATTTTCAAATATTCTCCTATTTCCTTTTATCAGAAAAATGTTTTAACAAGGTGATTTTTTTTTTATTCTTAAAAATCTGACAAATTGTCAGTCTAGTATGCTCTGGGAAGGTAATCATTCAGGAATATTTTTCCATTTCTTCTACAGTTTTTGATGTATTTAGGTATCCTACTTATAGACTGGGTTAATATTTTGGAATAGAGTTATTGGCATGCAAGTATCAAACTGAAAAGAAAAAGTAAAATAACAAATGTTTTAGAAGACACTTGAAATACAGGAAGCTTTTTAGGAATGCAAGATATAAGAGGCTAGAATCTTCTTGAAGATAATTCTGTTTCCTTAATTTTGTTTGTCTCACATCCAGGCTACCATAGTCCCTTTTGTTTTAAATGGCCCTAAGTAATTCCTATTCATCAATGGCCAATTTCCATAACTATATCTCAATAACCATAGTAGTTGAAGTGAATTATTATAAAACTGTCTGTTTGATGAGCAAAGAGGCCAACCAAAGAAAGGGAAAAAATTTGGTATAGAAATAGAAAAGAAATAATTAATAAACTTACATGACAATAATATGCTGTTGATGTCTCAAAGTCCTTTGACCAGCTGCTTAAATCACTATATCAGAATGGTGCCTGAAAAAAAATGGTGCCTGGATTTTTTTTCCCTATTAGTCTCTGCATTATGCTGTTCACTTGGCCAAACTTTTCTTCATTGAGAAAGCATGAAGATTTATATACAAAGATATTCATCAGTACATTGTTTATTGAGATTTTAAAAAGATAGAAACAACCTAAATGTGTAACAAAAAGAAGATTGGTTAAACAATGTATGGAAAAGCTGTGTGATCAAATATGATACAGTCATTAAAAAACAAGACTTAGAAAAAAAGAATAAATAAATCAAGATTTAGAAAAATGTATATGGACAAGCTGAATACACTAACCAGAAAAAAATATCAGCCATAATATGGTGTACAGAATGATTCTAGTTTTGTAAAAAAAAAATAATAAAAAATTATGTATATGTCTGTGTGCTTGCATTTAAAAAAAGACTAGAAAGATACATGCTAAAATGATCACAGCAAAATGCCAGATGAGCTCTGTTTTCCTATATTTTGAATGTTTACAAAAAATAAGCAAGCATATGCTACTTTAGAATTCAAGAGGAAAAAATATGTCTCTTCTTTATTCCTTTGGATAAGGAATTTCTGAGAGAGACCATTAAATCCAGTTTTCTGTTGGTCTTTAAAAGTCACATACGTTCCTGACAGTCAAGGATTTCTGTGTGAGCTGGTCCAGGTCTAGTGGAAGGCAACCAGTGAGATGATCATTGTTCTTCATCTTGACACTAGATTCCCTTTAACATACCGCTCACCAACCGGGGCACATTGAAACAGGTGGATGGGAAGAAAGGAATCACTCAAGGTACAGAGTAGCTGGTAGAGATGTTGCTTGAAGGTTGCCACTAACACCACAACCAAGCTCTAGTCTCTTTGCCCACTGCCCCGTGAGTATATCTGAAGGCATCATCTGCCCAATTTTTGGGCATTCTCCCTAATACCCACTAAGACAGTTTCAAAAGTACCCAAAGATATTATTCTAAAACACTGTTACTTCCTATGGACTTCAAACCCTGGGATGAAGAGGTAGAAAGCCATATGGAAACTGTAACTTGTACACTGACCAGGTAAATACTAGATCTTCCACCTCTTTGTACTGTTTTCCCATGCATATAAATATTGTCATGGTGAAAAATAAAACACGTTTTTCAATGGTAATGAATTCATGGCAGTTTTTAAAGTATTTCTCAACTAATGGATTCTAACCATAAATGTCCAGTAACTATCATTTGTCCCTCTTTGCAGTAAAATATCTTGAGCACCACTGCCTCAACCATTTGTGTTTCCGACTCAAGCTCCAAGTTCTTTACAAAGCTTTCTTTGACTACTCCAGTTGACAGGATCAGGCCTTCTCTGAAATTTTTTATTGCACACTGTTCTGTCCTGTTTTCTTATTATCTCAATGAAAGTCTCTGCCTCCCTCAACTAGACTGGAAGCTCCTTGAGGGCAGGAACCCTGTTTTCTGCTTCTTCATCTTTTCCAAAACGCACAGCCAGGTGGGAACTGAATAAGTAGTGATCAATTGCCATTAATCTACTCAGTCACCTTATTATAGAATCTTCTCAACATAGAGGAGGTTTCCATTCCCAAGGACTATTACTCAGGTGATTTTTGCAATTCCAGAATGAGGGCATTTTCTTCATTCATTTGGGAAGTTTGTACATGTACAGGCAGCATTAAATTCTATCTGTTGTGTTGGGCAAAATGGTCATACTTTCTTTCACTCGGGCTCGAGGCTACGCTCTTTCCCATGAAAGTCGGCAAGTTTGCAAGTAGAAACTCTCCTGTATACCACAGGCCTTGGCCAGATTGCAGGCAAATGCCCTTATCTGCATTTTGCTTTGTGCTCTAAATCCAGACTATGCTTTATTATTTCACTTAGAACTTTCTCTGACCATATGCTCTCTGGAAATTATTTTTCTCATTGTTCATAAATTTCAAGTTTGTTTACTCTAGAATACAGGAGAAGCAAAAATAGAAGGTTAGGCAGTGAGGGGCAGCGTCTGCCTGAGCTGAGTTTTTTCTGGGGAGTGATAAATGATGCTCGGTTCCCTGTGGGTTAGAGGGCACCCAACTTCAAATAACTACAACATCCGATAACAAAGTTTTTCTCCATCATTTGCAATCCAAACACTAAGAACACAGCCCTGCAGACCCCTCATCCTTCATGTTCAATTGTAAATCCTGATTAAATAGCTTGCAGGTGTCAGGATTAAAGTATATGCAGTGGGAGCCTAAACAGAGGGCCAGCTGGGTTCCTCATTTGCCAGTCGCATTTTCTTTTTTGTTTTGAAACTGTTGACAGTACAACTAAAAATGTTCCTTAGGGCCCAGGCTGAGTTAAATAACAAGCAGGATGAGTAAGAGAACAGCTGTAGATATTTTTCTGTGTTTAACATACCTGCCTTGTTGATTTATAGGAAGACCCCCATATAATGTACATTTTTGTAATCCAAAACATTTAACCTTTGGAGCCAAGTCTGTGATAGAGACATCAGAAACAGGAAAGGTCTTGATGGGCCCTGTGTTCCAAACGTTTTCCCCCTCGAAGGAAAAGTGAAATGAAGGAATAACCTGATTTTATTATTCCAATGACTGTGGTGATGTTGTCTAGGCCTCATCTGAAATTCACAGCTAATCAGTGGGCAGGTGAAGCCACGGAAACCAGAGGGGCCTGCTCCGAGCTGTGCATCTTGGAAATTCCCCTCTGTCCGCAGGAGCTGGAGGGAGGAAGCCAGCTCCTTGCTGATCATGTGTCCTGCCTTCAGGGAGGGATGTGGACAAGAGCCCCAATGGACCCTGCCAAACCACAGAGTGGGGCTTTCCTGCCCGTGTCCTACAGCCCCGAGAGCCATCATGAGTTTGCAGACAGCGTGGAGTCCTTATGGTTGTCCAAGCTCATGCTTAGCCAGACTCCTGTGAGGAACCTCAAAGCAGCAGCAAGAGTAAACAAGCTTGGATGGTAAAACCTGAACCTAGTATGCCTCGATGGCCGAGTGCTCACAAGAGCGCTCGTGGCACTGAACTGGGAACCAGGCTAACTAGGCTGAAATTGCAGGTTTAAAATAGTGCCTCTGACTTCCTGCCCCAACACCCGTCCCACCCCAAAGGATCCATTTGGGCCAATTATGGTCATCCCCCTGCCCTTGCTAGGGGTTTGTTTGGGAATGGGCATGGGACCAAGTCTCGGTCAATAAAATGTGAGGGGAAGCCTGCCAGCTGCTGAGGTCTCAAAATACAGACACAAGAAGGACATCATCTTTTTCTTCCTGTGAACATTGTGCTGTCTACATGAGGGGCGCCAGCATGCGAGCAAAGCTGACCCGGATCAGGGGGAGCTCAGAGGCCCTGAGAACTGAGCTCCACGGCGACATCGCTAAGCTGCTCAATCACCCTGGAGCCCACCCCACTTCTGAACCTCTTGTTCTGTGAGACAGGAAATTTCCAAATTGTCCGAGCCGGTGTGGCATTCCAGTTCTCTTTTGATCAAATGCACTCTGAGTGATATGATTTCCCTTTCACCATGCTACCTTCTGTAAATAATCAAGTATATTGGTCAGTCGAGGAGGAACCAAAAGATCAGGGAAAGTAAGATAGAAAACTTGATTTTACCAAAAAACAACAAAACCGACTTTGTTTACTTCTTCAAGTGCAGAACAACTGATGGACATATTTGCATCTGAGGCATGCTTTTAATTAATTGGCTGCCTACAGGCACCCTAGATGTCTCCTGCCTGATGAGATCCCTTCCCAGTTGATGTTCAGCTGAGATGGAAGAGCTGCAGAGACCAGAGCTGACCAGAGGAATTAGGCAAGTTAACATCTGCAAGGATCCTTCTGGAGTGGGGATGTTGGCTTCTGCTGGGTGAGAGTCTCCTGCAAACGGAGAACTCACCTCAAACTCAAGGGACAGCCGCTCAGCTACTTGGCCAAACCACCCTCTTGGCAGTGTCATAAAATGCTGAGGAAACATAACTCCTCATAAGCTGTGACATGGGAGGGTGATGTGGCTTTCCCTTCCAGTAAGGGGCTTTATTATTGCTACTAGCTCTTGACCATTTGGTTGCTAATAGCACTTTACTCTTCTCCTGGGCGCTTTGCAATACAAACTAGGAAAACCTAGGGATGGCCTGCAAGCATCCTAGAACTTCCAAAGATGCATGCCTAGTTCCATTGACTTCCTTTTAATGATTCTTGAGAAGCAATGTAGTCTGTGAAAAGCATCCCTTGAAAAGCAACGAAGCAATCCGTATGTGAGGGATTACTACTATTGTAATTGCCTTTTTATTTGTCTACCTCACCAGGCTATCACCCTCCTCACAATGTTCTCTCAGCCCCTAGCCCGGTGCCTGGCACACAGCTGGTGCATTGTTTCTACTGCATGAAGCGGGGGGACACAATGATGTAGGGCAGTGAGTCGAGGAGCTCGATGTGCACGTATCTCACTGAGCACACGCTACTCCGTGTCTTGGCCCAGAACTTAACTTATGTGAAGTAAGCTCGAATATATCCTCCATGATTAAGGATGTTACTGTGCCAGTGAATGTGCTTCTCAACATCTTATCATCCAGAATGATAGTGAGAATCATTGCGTGGAGTTACTGTGTTTAGATAAAACCCAGTCGATAAGGAAATATTTGCTAAGTGAGTATATTCTGTTAGGGTTTGCCTTTTATTTCCAAGACAAAATTGAGGGCAAGAAAACAAATAAAAAAAAAAAAAAAACGTCCATGTTATGTTGAGATACGGTTGGGAGCCCTTTTCCTGGCTGATCAGTTGTCCTTGAAGATGGCATCACTTTCAGGGCAAAGATAATCACACTTCGGCCTAACTGATCCCCTTGTCCCTATCCGTGTTCACTTTCACTTATCATTTCCTCCTAGTGTCAGCTCTAATCTTATTGTCATTGTCATTATCATATCACACTTTACAGATGGAAATTCACATGTCATAACGGATCTTCAGAACCACCCTCTTTGCTAAATATTGTTATCCACATTTTGCCAATGAGAATATAGGCTCCAAGTGTCATGTGACAGAGGGAGTGAAGCAAATTAGCCCTTCCATTTCTTCATTTACATGGTTTCTTCTTTCCTTCCTTCCTTCCTTCCTTCCTTCCTTCCTCCTTCCTTCCTTCCCTTCCTCCCTCTCTCTCCTTTCTCACTCCTTCCTTCCTCTATTCATTAAGCATGAATTTATTTAGCTTCAGCCAAATGATAGTTATGTTAGCAAGTACTGGAGACACAGTCATATGAAACAGAATCCCAGCCCAGTTGACTCCAAATCCAGTCCCTTTTCCACTGATCCATTCTGGATAAGGCTTTTAACCCCTATTACTCTACCCTCGACCACACCTCCTGGACCCTACTAGGGTCACAGTGGAGCCTGTTTCAGGAACCCTAGACCATGTGCCTTTTCCTTTATGCAGTGCTGATCACAGAGCTCCTGCCAAAGTAGACCACTCTGGACAAAGCCCATGCCCTCTTCAGCAATGGCCCCTGTATGGCCCAGTCAGGATTCAATGAGCTCACTCCTCCCGGGCCCTCGGTGAGCCAGACCCAGGGGCAATCCACTCTACCGAGGTGGAGAACATTATGGCCAAACATCCAAGGATGTTGTCTCGGTTCATTCTCCCAACAGCTGGAGGAGTAAGTGGTATCATCCCTTTTTACAGATAAAGAAATTGAGGCTCAGCAAGGTGACCAACAAACATCCAACGTTGCATAGTTATCTGTAGTTAAGCTGGGACTGAATTTAGATCTAATTGGACTCTACAGCTCAGACTTCCCACCCAAATTAAATGACACTCTGACCTGAAGAAAAATGGAAATCAGGAAATCAGCTGAATGTAGAACATCCCCAAGGCAGCCACTTGGGCTCCACCACTCCTGAAAAATAACTTTGAAGTTTTGAGCTGGGAAGCATACTAAGGCGGGAAGGGCACAAGTTCGGCCAGCCCCGAAACCAGGGGGCAACCGATTCCAGGGGTAAGGCCCAGTCTCCGGACTCCCAGTGAAATGTTCTGCTCAACAAACCACACAGTCTTGACTCACTTGAGCTTGAGAGAATTAGATCATGAGCCAAACACATTCATTCACAGGCAAAATTTCGCTTTCTCCCTGGATTATTTATTTCTTTGATTCAACCACCTAGACCTGGCCTGCACCCATCTCAGAAGACCTCCCCAGCCCTGTCATCTGGCCTGAGATTCTCGAATTCCAACAGGCCTCTGGAGCCTCCAGGAGTCGTGAGACTTCCCATCTCGGTGCCCTCAGTGACAAGGACTGTGTCCCACGTGCCCAGACGGAGGTCACAGGAAGCCCCCAGGGCCACAGCGTTTGGCTCTCCTGTCTGACCAGCATTCCCAGAATCACTTTACAGCAGGGGCCAAAGATCAAAAATTTTATGGGCGCTTGGGGAATTATTCCCCCTCAACCCATCTGCCCTTTCATCTGCACACCCACTGCCCCAGAATAGCAAACAGCTCATCGCTCCTAAGCTGTTTCTCCAAAGTCTTCACAGCAGGAAAACAGAGGCTAGAAATATTTCAAAAGCTTGGCCACAGCTGTCTGCAGGAGCCCATTTGAAAGTCTTCGTGTGGAAAATCTCCTTCTTCCTTTAAAGCGCCAGCCACTGGTTTTGCTCAGTTCAGAGGGAGCTGTACTCTCACCATCACCCTTAGGGCTTCCTGCCTACCTGGATCTGGCTAAGGGGCCCTATTAACTGGCAGAAATCAAAGGCAGGAACAGAAGCTTCTAGACCTCCATGACAAACACATGTGGGATCTGAGAAGGATTCCCACCCCTGTCTGAGTGGAGACTGCTGTCTGGAACACCAGGCTTCATTCTCACCCATGGGTGTCCAGGTCACCCATTACTCTGTTTTGTTTTTCTGGGCTAATGATGCTTTTGTAAACCCCAAGAATGGACCAGCATAGAAACAGCTTGTATGAAATGGGTATCTTTCTTACTTGATTCCTTGATGGGTAAATCTCCTAAAAATAAAGTGAGAGCAGTACTTTCCTTAGACCTAGGCATGAAGTTCCCTCCCCTGGGTCCTTCCCTGTCCATTCTTCTCCCCATGAAGTGAAGAGTCTCTATCTACCTGGAGTCTACACCTGGCTTTCTGGACTGTTCTCTAGCAATCGGGACCTGAGAATTCCCTACCCGAAAGTCCCTGAGCCAGTTTCCAGCCCTCTGTGGACCTCATCCCTGGATCCACCCTTCAAGGCCAGGCAATGACCACAATATGTACACCCCAAAGTCCAGGCAGTAGTCAAAGGGTGGCCACGGACAGCAATTTGGGGGATGGTGTGGATACCGCTCGCCTGTGTGAGGCCTCTCAAGGTATGAGGCAGAGCTGGGGGTGAGAAGAGAGCCAGTCTTTCCTCTGCCACCTTGTCCTAGTATAAACTGGAGAAGTCCAAGTTCCAGAGCCATATATATCAAGGTAGGAAGATGATAAAATTTTATAAAACAGTTTTGTAGCTTGTGGGGAGAGCTTGAGCAAAGGCCCTGAGGCCAAGTCATTGCATTGGGTGCTGGGGAATGGCTAGGTATGGCACATAGCCTTAAGGCAAGATACATAGGATGTAGGAAGCAGGCTGGAAAGGCAGGTTCCACCAGATTTTGACAGGTCTTGACTCCCAGGCTAAGGAGACTCAGGGTTCTGGAGAAGTGGGGAAATATTTTACAATAATCATCCTGGTGACAGTCACCGCAGGCACTGAAAGAAATTGAAGGCAAGGAGATCAGAAGAGGTCTATTTCAGTAACGTAGGCAAGAGGATTTAAGGTCAGAAAATAAGGTTTTGCTGGTAATAAGTAGAGACGTGGCCTGGTAATTCTGAGTTTTAATCTAACTTGCAAAACGATCATCTGTTTCTAACTCCTTCCTCTTGGCCACCTTCCAACAGTCCAGGATCATCGGTTGCAACGACAAGCAACAGACCCCAATCCTGGGTGGCCTGAGCAGAACTGGCCCTTTTCAGCTGGCCATGCAGCAGCTAGCAGAACCTAGGGGAAAGCTGCAGGGGCAGCTTTGGGAGGATGAGTGCCATGATGGCTCTGAGGCTCCAGGTGGCAGCCCCTCCAGGAAAAGCTAGTAGAATGTGGATTGATCTGCTCCCACCGTCTCCCCCAGTATTTTTATCGCTCATCTCATGATGCAAATTTCAACCCAAGCTGTTGACCTCACTTAGGTCATTTTCCTCCCCAAGGGAAGGCAGGTCACTGTGACCATCAATCTCATGAAACTCTCCAATTGGGAAACAGAATGTTTCCAAAGCAGTGGGTGTGCCCTCCTTGAGAGCAGGAACTCATTCTGTCTTGCTCACTATTTAGCCCTGGTGCCCAGAAGGGTGCCTGGCCCCTACCATAGGCAGGATTAATACCTACCTACTGCAGGAGGCCCCATAACAAGAGTGACAGATGATCCCTCCAACCCACCGCTGGCATCTCTGCCCTCCCAGGGTGTCAGGAGGCTGTTAGTGCCCCGAGCCCACACTCAGGTATTTGGGGAACTGGTCATTCTCCTCTCAGTTCCTGCTCAACTCAACTGATATCCTTGTGCCAATTCATCCACCGTCCCAGGGTGCTCTCCCCAGGATCTCATAACACCGGTGATGATTTCCTGTTGGATGGGATGTTTGGGATTTGGGCTTTCTCCTTAAATACCGTTTCCATTCAAGATGTGAGTTCATTTGTTCTGGAAGTTATTTTTCATCATCTTTTCTCTCCCCAAGTTCTTGCACCATAGGCCTTCCTGCCTTCCTGTTGTTGGCCCTATAAATATTATGTTCCTGGAGAGCTGCTGGGGAGGTGGGGGAGGGGCTGGTAATTACTTAACTTGGCAGGGTTTGCAATTTCTTTTCCCATTCAGGGCACTGCATAAGGTATCTACAATGGGCAATGTCCCCTCCAATATGCAGAGCCCTTTCTAGAGGTCAAGGCTTGTTGAATTAAGGTCAGGACACAGGCTCCAAAGGACATTTGGAAGCTACTATTATCTAAGGGAGAGCCAACTCCTTTGCTCCAGGCATTAGATTTAAGCACATTTGCCAAAAAGAGAAAGAAGGAAAGAAGGAAGGAAGGAAAGAAAAGAAAGAAGAAAGAAAGAAAGAAAGAAAGAAAGAAAGAAAGAAAGAAAGAAAGAAGAAAGAGAAAAAAGGAAAGAAAGAAAGAAAGAAAGAAAGAAGAAAGAAAGAAAGAAGAGAAAAAGGAAAGAAAGAAAGAAAGAAAGAAGAAAGAAAGAAAGAAAGAAAGAAAGAGAAAGAAGAAAGAAAGAAAGAAAGAAAAAAGAAAAAATACTGCCTATTTGGCACGAGGTTGCTACTTTTCTAATCAAACTGGCCCAGCTCTGTTAATGGCTCAGCATCAATATTAAGTCATCGTAAAACTGAAGGTTTATGGTCCCTAAAAGAAATATTGAAAAATGTATGCATCCTATAACTCCCACAATATGTTAACTAGATTTTTTCCATATGGACAGTAGGACTATTTTGTGGAGATGATGGGCTGGCTGTGTCGACGTGTGAAGCAGCTTTGGGGGAACTGTCCCCAGCTTCATCTGTGAGGTCCCCCACACGGTCTTAAAACTCTTTACAAATGCCCATTGCTCTCAGGGTAAAAATGCAGACTCCGGACCATGGTCTTCAAGGCTCCCCTTGAACTGGCCACTGCCCCCATCGCTCACACACTGGGCCATACTGGCCTCTGTCCCTTCAAGCTCTGTGCTGCAGGAGGCCATCTGCTGTCACCATCCCCATCCCTTGCCTGGCACCTTCTCTTCGCTCTTTGTCATCTCTTTCTCTCCCTGTATGTCATAGCTGGAACATTACCTCCTCAAAGACCTACTCCATTCCTCTTGTTACTCTCTACGGGCTATCACCCTGTTTGCTCCCCTCTGCTTATCACAACCTAAAAATAGTAAGTCTGTGCACTTGTTTGCATCTTGACTTCCTGCTCCCTGGGAGGACTGGGAGCATCAGGACCAGCAACCTGCCCTCCCTGTGTCCTGCAGCGTCTCAGCGTTTGCATCTCACCTGGCACTTTTCAGAAGCTCAGGGGTGTTTCCTGACCAAGAAAGCCTAGTGAGACAAGAGGCCCAGCTTGTCTATCTGGAGAGAAATCCTACCTGTTTGGCTCTGCTTAGCTTTTTAGCACCAGGGCATGGAGCATTTTAGCACTGGGCCACCCATGTCTGGAGAAAGTGACAGACAGGGTGACTAATTCACCATCCTCCACTCTATCGTGACCTCACCCTATGATCTTGTTTCCCTAGGACTCACATTTTTTTTTCATTTCTCTATAAGGAAATGTTATTGCTTCTCTAATAGAAAAATGGCCTGCTGTGGGTGCTCAGTACATTTTCATTTCCTTCCTTTTCCTCAAACCACTTTGCAAGAAGGCCTGAAAACTTTAAGTTCTTTAGGAAAAGAGAGGAAATTCATTAAGCAGGAGATAGTCACGGTGCTTGGGGAGAAAAACCATAGTTGCCAACAAGGGTCACTTCCTGGCATGCTGCTGATGTGATGTCAATGACAGCTTTGAGATCCATCCCTTGAAGTTTCCAAGGGGGTGTAACAGAGAGAGCTGGACTCAACCCCTTCCATGTATTAACTCAATGTTGAACAAGTCTTTGAAACCCCCAAGGCTCAGTTTCTTCCATCGTAAGATGGGCACAATAATACAACCCCACCATATCTGTAGCGCTGTTGTACGGCTCTGATGAAACCAAGCATTCGAAAATGAGTTGTCCTTGGGAAGAGCTATAGGATTCAAGGGACTGTGGTCAGGAGGGAGGGGCAGCCATCCCTGCTTTATACCAGTACCTGTATCCTTGTAAATGCTTTCCCATGTGCACAGGGAAATAGGGAACTTCAGAGCAGAAGGGACTTTAGCAATCGTGTAAAGGTGATCTTTTGTAGCTTTTTGAAAAAAAAAATTTAATTGTGGGAAAATACACACACTTAAAATTTGCTAACTTAACCATTTTTAAGTGTATTGTGCAGGGGTATTAAGTTCATTTGCATTGTTGTACAACCATCCCTACCATCCATCTCCAAAATTCCTTTCATCCTGCCAGACTGAAACTAGACCCATTAAACACTAATTCCCCATTCCCTCCTCCCCCCAGCCCTGGCATCCACCATTCTACTTTCTGGTTCTATGAATCTCACAGCCTTGGTTCCTGCCCCCCAACCCCCCACCCTCATATAAATGGAATCATGCAGTGTTTGCTGACCGGCTCATTTCATTTGGCGTAAATGTGCTCAAGATTCATCCACATTGTAGCCTGTGTCAGAATGTCCTTCCTTTTTTAAGGTTGAATAATATTCTATTGTACTATGTTATACTACATAGTGTTTCTCTATTAATCTGTTGATGGCTCATTGGTTGCTTCCACCTCTGAGCTATTGTGAATAATGCTGTTATGAACATGGATGGATGGATCTCTCCTCAAGACGCTGCTCTGTTCTTCTGGGTATATTCCCAGAACTCAGGTTACTGGGTCATATGGTAACTGTGTTTAATTTTTTGAGGAACCACCACACTGTTTTCTAACACAGCTGCACCATCTTACATTCCCACCAACAAAGCATAAGGGTTCCAATTTCTCCACATCCTTACCAACACTCATTATTTCCTGGGTTTTTTCGTTTTTGGTTTTTGGGGTTCTTTTAATGGTAACCATTCCAGGGGTGAGGTGGTATCTTACTGTGGTCTTGATTTGTACTTATCTAATGACTAGTGATGTTGAGCATCTTTTCACGTTTATTGGCCATTTGCATGTCATCTTTGAAGAAATATCTATTCAAGTCCGTTGCCCATTTTTTAATGGGAGTTTTTGAGGATTTTTGTTTATTGAGTTATAGGAGTTCTTTATATATTCTAGATCTCCATCCCCTCTCAGATACATGGTTACAAGTATTTTCTCCCATTCCTTGGGCTGCCTTTTCTTTGTCTGTTGATGCACAGAAGTTTTTAATTTTGATGAAGTTCAATTTATCTATTTTTCTTTTGTTGCTTGTGTTTTTTGGTGTCATACCCAAGAAATAATTGCCAAAACCAATGTTAGGAAGCTTTTCTCTTATTTCCTTCTAAGAGTTTTATAGTTTCAACTCTTACATTTGTGTATTTTTTCCATTTCAAGTTAATTTTTGTATAGGCTGTAAGGGTAAAGATCCAACTTCATTCTTGTGGTAAAGATCATCTTTGATAGAATAGAAAACTGAGCACAGAACAGGGAAGTAGTCTCCCCAAAGTAAGGCAGCTGGATAGAGACAGAGCCAAGGCTAAAACCCAAACCTCCTGTGTCTTAGTCCAAAGCTCTCTCCACTCTTCTAGGAAAAAGACATGCTGGGAGTAAGCGAACCAGGGCTTTACCGTGTGTCATTATCAGAAACAACTGGAGAAACAAAATGGGATATGGAGGCTGGTGGGTTTTGCTCTAGGTGGGGTCGGCTAACCCCAAGTTCAGACCACCATGCCAAGAGTACATGATGGGTTTGTTTTCCCTTTGGTAACAAGGTCATTCTTCAGAACACCTGTGACCACCTGGCATGAACAGCAGCCAAAGAAAAAATATCGCAAAGAAACTGGCTCTGTGTTTGGTCACATGGCAATTTGGTGGAATGTAGCTTTTAGTCACTGATAGGAGGAGGAAAACAATGCCAGTGGCCTTCCATGCATATATCTTTTTGCCCAGTGGCCAGCAAACTGGAAAAGACTTGTGCTTTGAAACATTATCTTGACGGTTGAAAGGAAAATGTGGGGCTTTGATAAACCTGCTGGACAAAGGCAGAGGTTGGCAAACCATAGCCCACAGGCTAAGTAAAGTTTTACTGGAACACTGCTGTGTTTGTTTGTAAATGTATATAGTCTGCGGCTGCTTTTGCCCATCAATAACAGAGCTGAGTAATTGTGACAGAGGTGTATGGCCCACAAAGCCTAAATTATTTAGTATCTGGCCCTCTAAAAAAAAAAAAAAAGAAAGAAAGAAATGTTGACCTTTGGACAAAGTAATAAGGGCCAGTTGAATGGCACCACGGCAGAAACCCTATGCCTGCAGGGTAGCCCAGCCCTCAGGGAAGGACCTTGTGACTCTCACAGCTGGCTGGAGCGGGCCCTTAACCACATCAGGAGGTGGCCTCATGGCAACCTGAGGAATGTTCCAGCTGTTCGGTACGCTCACCCTGTTTTCCTAGGCCTGGTCTAGAGCAGGTTTGGTAGTTGTAAAGTCGCTGAGCATAGAGAAGACAGTAAGAGCCCTGTGGGAGTTGTATCTCAGCCCTACTGCACTCATGGTCACACTCTTGAGACATGAGCTAAATTTCTGATCTAAAGGCAGAGTGGCAGCTTGGAAGTAAAGGTCCAAACACATGGGTTAGAGCTTGACACAGCGCCTCACGTTGTTGTCATTATTTTCAGCTTTTTTACACGTCATTAATAACTCATCACTCTCAAAATTAATATTAATTAGTCTTCATTTCAATGCATTTATAAGCAATTCTCAAACTTCTTGACCCCGTCTGATAGAAAGTGCCAGAAAGACAAAAGTTTGAATAAATCTTGGCTCTTTCACCATGAACCGACCTTGGGAAAATGAGTTGATTGTTTTCATTTCTATTTTCTCATCCATAAACAGGAGAATAATGATTCCAAGGGTTGATGTGAGAATTTGATAAGAGGATAGGCATGAAACTGCTAGAACATTCCATAAACACCAGTTTCCATTCCTTAGTCCTTTTGGCAAAACACCACCCACCACCAGCAGCTTCAGACTGAGCCTCTGAAGCCTCTTGGTCTCTCCTGCCCTCCACAAACCCCAAGCCCCTTAACTGCTCTGAACATAAGCAAACAAGTGTGCTACAGTGAAAGGAATCCTCGAGGTACAGCTACAGTCATTTTGGTTTTTGGTTTTTTGGGAGACATGTCTATTCTTTAGAAGCTGCTATGGGTTTAGCCCACTGGAAAGACACAGTTTCAGGAAGTACGCCCTCGTTTTAGACCATCCATCCCACTCCCCAGCATCCCTGGAGGTAAGACCAGTTTGAAAGGGAATCAGGGCCTCTCCAATGCTGACCGAAACTCATGGCTTTGTTTCAGAACTAACTCTGTTTTCTCAAGGCCCCGAGCTGGCATCTGAGATCACAAGGATGCCACAGCTCCCAGCTTCTGGTTCCTGCTCCTGCCTTCCTCAACCACAGTCATTTCTACAAACCCAGATGCTGAAGCCTCTGGATGAGTTAGTGAGAATGTTTATCACCTCGCTGTTTATTGTAGCAAAATATTGCTGGACATTTAGACCCAGGGGCTGAAAAAATCAGTCATGCTGCTATGCAGCCACTGGATCACAGAGTAGCTTTACACTCATTGAAGTGAAAAGATATTTGTCATACATTTAAATGAAAATTACAAATTTCAAGACAACCTAACCAAACAAGGAAATTTATTTTTCGTTTTATATATTACAAATATTTACTCTCATCTGTGTATTTATGGAGGGAAAGTATAAAATGCAAGAAGTTAATAGTAACTTCCTCTGGTTGTATTATAGATGGATTGTATTGTTTCTTTTACATATTTGTGAATTTTCTTAAGTACATATTATTTATATTTCAGAGCTTTCTTTGTAGTAGGAAAAATTATAATGCTACATATGAGGTTAAAGATGCTATATATGAGGCTAAAAACAAAGATGGGGGAAGGTCCTCTTCCCAAGGTAGACATGTAAATAAACAGAGGGAAAACAGATTCCATCCTCCAAGGCTCTGCCTTGCTTGTCACACTAAAAACATAACAGCCAAAGAGCTGGATGACAAAACTCTAACTCTTGGTTCATTCTTTTCTTTGTGTTTAAGAACTGTGAACGTATAGCCTTATAGAACTCCAGACATATAAGCTAGAAGGTCCTGCAAAGGTTACGTACCACTTCCTCTTCTGAGAGCTGGAGGGTGTGGCTATGTCCCCTGTCCTGTTCTTCCAGCCTATATCTCTAGAGGCTCTGACTTTGGCCCTTGTCACCCACCCCTCCCACTAGGTCACATTTTCTATATCCACAGCTTGAGGTGACAAATATGTGAGTGGATTCTGGGCTGAAGGGAACCTTTTGTTGCCAATTGGAAAGGAACCTTGACCTGGACTCAGGAGATTCATGTTGCCCTCCGTGGTCTGAGCTCTCTGCAATGACCTTCACCTCCAGGAACCCAGAGTGTTCAAGACCAGTTACTAAAGGCCATTCAATTGAACAAGACCACAGCAACTACTATCTCTCTGCTTCAGAAAAATCACATTGTCTGACTGTTAGGTATGTTGATGGTGGTTATTTAATGGATCTCCTGCTCCAAAAGGCCCAACATACTGACTTTTTTCACCAAAAACAAGTCCCTTAAGCCAGTAGAGCAATCTACTCCTAGTGAAGGCCCTATGAATTCTTTTTAGACATGAACTCACCTCCTCAGGGCAGTGTGCATGGTTTTCTGGGGCTCAGTCATGACCCCTCATTCATTTATATATTACATTGTAGTGATACGGCACAAAACTGGACCCAACACCTGTGCCTTTGCTCAGATGGGAAAGCAGAGATCAAACACAATTTTGATACAGTCATCTCAGGGTAACTGCAGAAGCTCCTAGTTGGGGGAATGAACTAGAAGTGGGGCTCAAGGAAGCTTTCTGGGAGACAATGACATCTGAGCTGAGTCCTTAACCCAGGTTGGATCAAGCCACACGTGAAGAGAATTTAGAGGATCCAGAAATCGGGTGTATCATTGTTCAAATGGAAGCTTCCTGAAAACTGAAAACTTGGGCTAAATCCTAGAAGCAAAAACCAGCATCAATTATAGCCTGCAGAGCCTGGCTACCCTATGGTGCTATGTTTCACAGGCTTTTCACCACAACTGCTTTCATTTCAGATCCCTATTGACTTAAGCCCAGCCTCACCTTTGAGATGAGATCAGTGTGGACAAGAATAACGTGGGAACATTTTCTCTTACATAAACAAGAAAATTTGCAGCTCAGGTGGTGGTACCCCAACTCAGTTCCTGTCATACCCCCTAGAAGGAGCCATCCTGCCTAGGGATGAGGAAAGGCCCCCAGGAGGCTCCGCATGCCCCTTGATGGATGGCTATGTCAGGGGGTGTGACAGAGACAACCTTCCCTGCCATGTGAAAGTACTGGGTGGGAACTAACAGTCTGGTCTCCCCACCTGCTCAGAGTTGGCACCTCTCATTTGCCTTCCCTTCTCACTTCTGAGCCCCAGTAGGGAAAGTGTGTCAGCCAGAGCCCATCCATCACAAGGCATTTGTCCAAAATCAAAGCCCCAGTGTTCTTCATGTAACACTGCTTGGGCATTCCCAGATTATTGCGGATTTGTTAGCCAGTCAGAGCAAGGCAATGGGAAGACTCCTGGGGGAGGATGTGTCAATCCGGGACAGATGCCATTTTGATGAACCTCAGAAGATGAGACACTACAGCCAGGTCTTTGGAAGAGTATCTCCCCTCCGCCCACCGCCACACAGAAGGACCCATTTCAAAAGAAAGCAAAGAGGCCCAGGGAATTGAGAAGTGGAATTCTTATTTACAAGCTAAAATGCCCTTGACAGCCCTGGATAACCACCTCCCCACCCATTCCTCCAATGGCTGAGAGGTGACGAATGAACTGAGGGTGGGCAAGAACAAAACATCTGGCAACCTGGGGCTGGAGCCCAACACACTAGCAACCACTCTGAGCCTCAGTTTCCTCTATTTCAAAATGAGAAGGATCATACCCACCTCTGAGGGTTGTCATGAAGACTAAGTCAGATAAGGTATTTAAGGCCACCTGGACCAGCCTCTGGCACAGAGCAATCCTGCCACATATGGTAATTATTATTACTCACATAAAATTATTAAGTTGCTGTGGAATTCTGCCAATAAATTATTGACTAGTAAGATTATAGAATTTTAAAGTTACAGTTCCACCTTCTGTTCTTTAAAGCCACCTTTGATATAAACAAGCATTCTTGCTATTTAGCAGCTCAGGTACACAGTTAAATCAGGAACATATGCATTTGCCTAGATCCATGTTTTTGTTTTATTTTTCTCAAAGTTCCCCCCAAACAAACAAAATAACAACAACAATGGCAACGAATCTCTCTTCCTGAGCAACTATTGAGTTCTACCTTGACCGTAAAATATTGAAAATGTGAAAAATAGCATTTCATTCTCCTTGCAGGCCACAGAGCCCCATCGCACGAGATCACATTTGCAGTAACTAAAATGACAGATGCTGTCAGTGAAACTGAAGAGGTCTCGAGAGTATTGTTGCGGTTTGGCTAAATGATGATCAGATGAAATATCGTTGGTTAAGTCTTACTGAGGATGTCTTCACATTAGAGCTATTTACCAAAAAAAAAAAAAAAAAAAGCGACATGAAGTCAGCATGGGTTTGCTGTTTTTCTCGTGCATGTTTTTCATTTTGATATTATATCATGAACAGCTGTAAGGATAATGTTAATCGTCCCTTCTGGAAACATTCATCACAAGGGTTTATTTATTATTTGGTTTAAGTATTTAAAAGTTAAAGCATTTCCAAGCTGTCACTATTGAAATATTTCTAATATTGCAAAAGAGTAGTTATTTTCAGAGAGCTTGCTCCTAAGTTTCCCACTTAGGAAGGAAAATAATCACCCATGGCCCATGGATTTGGTTAATAAGACAAAGATGCAATGGGAATGGTTCCTTTTCCATTGAGAACCAAAAATTGTGGTTTCTCAACATATTCTCAACACATAGAACTGGTGCTGCAAATTTTGAGAATGTATGAATGATTGACTTGGGAGGTATTGCTATGTCAGGAGCCTGGTGGGCTCTGTAACCCCAAAAGAAACATATGCGATAATGGTGTAGGACTTTAGAAAGCGTTTTCTGTTTTTATGTCAACCCCAGAATTGTTCCATAAGCAAAGCATGAGGAGCACTACATTGATGAAGAAATTGAAAGTTTTTGTGGCTTACATAAGATCAGTCAGTTGACTTTTCTTTTTAATAAGCAAAGCGCCAGCCACTGTACTTTGCTAGACAGAGCATCCACTAAGCCAGACTGTGTGGTTTGGTAAATAGCTCTAATGTGAAGACATCCTCAGGAAGGAAGGCCCAGTCCTCTTGATTTGGCAAGCCCAGAGCAGGTTACCATTGAGCACCCTCACAGCCTCGGCTGGGCAGCTTTATGAAGGGCATAGCTCGTAAGGCCACACAGGAAGACCCTGGTGCTAGGCCTCAGGGATGCAATGATGGACCAAAAAGTGTATGGTCCCGGCCTTCAGAAGTTTCTAATCACTCAGCTAAAAAAAGGTCATAAAAACAGAACCATACATTTTTTGGATACCATGGCCAATGCATTCTCTTACTCTGTGCCTTTTTTCTGATTGTTTGACAATTTGCGAGTTTCTCATTGACAGTTCAATGAAACCCAACTAGACTGTGGATGCACAGCAAAGCCTTGTGACTACTGCCCAGCCTTCTCTTGGTATTCAGTGCCAAGTACTGCCTTTGCTGGTGGAAATGCATCATAAAAATCCACTCCACATTTCTCAGATCCAAAGAAACACTGGTCAAATTTATGTTCCTCCAAGGTAAGCTGTGATATCTAGAAAGAGCTGGAAAAGTCTGCCCATCCCATGTTAACACAAAAAGAAATTAGTTAATGCAAATCTTAAGAGAGACATGTGGTAAAACAGCTCATTTCAAAATTTGTCACTACAGTGAAATACTTTTTAAAAATTATTATTATTTTCTTAAAGAATCACTTGAATGGACTTTGCCGTTGCATCTTTGGAAATGAGATCCCTGGGTGTTGAGAGGTTGGAATTTCCCTGGGGACACAATAATAAGGAAATGTAAGAATGCCGAAGGAATTTGAAGCATGACTTTGTGGAAACTGGGTTGGGACTATCTCAAAGGAACAACAAAGGATGTTCTGTTCCCCCCCCCCCCCCACCCACCCATGACTATGCTTCTCCTAGTTTGGATTCCTTTGAGGTTCAAACTAGGAAGTTGTCCTTGGCAGAGTCCATTGAATGTGCCACTTTCCCCCCTCTCTGATCACAATGATGGGGTTATTTGCCCTGCTCTGGCCTGGCAAGAAAGGCATCCCTCTTCAAATGGCATCCTGGTTCTTTGATCTGGGGCAGGTCAGAGGCACAGGGGTTGAGTTCTGAACTGAAGGTTAAGTTTCATGAGACAAGGTGGCAGTGATGCTGGGTTTCCAAACTCAAGAGACGCAATTTAGAAAAGGTATTCCCAAGTTCCTTGTACCCAAAGCTCTTCTCATTCATCTGCTCTGGGATGTCTGGTCTTCCGCTTGTGTGGCCATAAAGCGAACCAAAGTGATGGATGTGAATGGCCTTGGTAAGTGGCTATCAAGTCCGACACTAATAGAAGGAGCTGTGTTCACACATGCACCAAATTGGTTGGTCATTGTCTCAAGTTGGCCCATGGACTGCCTGGAAGAGAGCCAGGTGTGAAGAAAAGAATTGAGGCTTTAAAGCCAACCTGAAAAAAATAAAAAAATAAAAAAATAAAATAAAATAAAGCCAACCTGGCTCATCACCTGTCAGGTCTCGGCCATTTTGAAGTCAACAATGAGTAGTTCGTGTTGTCATCTCAGCTCTGGCTGTGGGATATCTCTGGCTATTTTTCTAGGATCTAGGACTGGCTCCTATCATGTAACAGAGGACTTTCTGTCTACCAAAATCAAAGACTTCACTGTGGGCTCCTTTCCAAGAGGAGGGTATGAGATCTCATACTCCAGAGATCTGGAGTATGAGAATCATGCACAGGGAAAGAACTATGGGCACAGAGGAGTAGCAAGGGAATTCATTTGTGCCTCTTCCTTGTATTCATCCTTTCTCCAAGTATCCTTGATCTGAACAATATCCCTCCCAGAGCCTTCCTACCACACCTTTTTTGATCCTCAAAACTGGGGACAGATTTATTTTCCTGAAAAGAGAGTTTTTAGGGTTGCCGTGGCTGGGAAGTTCTAAGTTCTAAGGAGGCTGTGCCTGGATAGAGTTGGGCAGGTCTACACAGGAAGCCCTAGGGTATAAGGTGGCATAGACACACAGGTGCTGAGGGCCACTACAGACAGTGGACTCCATTCTCTGCTACCTCTGCCTTCATCCCCACATCTGTAGTCTTCTGTGGGTTGGAACCTTCCTCATGATTTTCCAGCTCTTTCTCTCCATCCTCTCCTTCACACTCACTCATTCAGGCTTTCGTGGCTTGTTTCTTTCCCCACTTTCCTTGCTCATGGCTTTTTCCCCTTTGACTTTCCCTGGATCTTTCCTGGGCCTGTGTCCCCTCTGAGCCTCAGTTTTGCTTCCATCCTTGCTTTAGCCCTGCTCCCCACCCCCTTATTCTAGGGCACAATCAAAATTCCAATCCCCTCAGGCTTCAGGAGGTGGGGGCCATGCAGTCCTGAGATCCAGAGAAATTAGGAGGCCCTTTGAGGTCTAAGAAAGTACCAATAGCTGAGCTTAAAACAGGCCTGTCTCCTTGGCTTCCCTTCCCCCGCCTCAGCCCTATCAATTAGAAGCAATGCTAAGCCAAATACCACTGCTCACGGGGCAAACCTTCCTAACTGGAAATCATTAGCTTTTTAGTTGTTTTTTTTTTTTTTTAATAAATCATGGTCTAAATAACCAAATAATGAATCTCTCACTAAGCAGCATAATCAATCTTCATAACCCACGGAAATACACTCTGGAAAGATTGCATTTTACTGCTGTTGAAAACCTCGGTTTCATCAAATAAAGGAACAAATTGCCATTCAGGAAATTATTCTTGGGCTAAAATATGCAATCAACACTTAGCTTCCCACCTGCACAGTCTTAGAATGCACGTGGGGTAATGACATTTGACATGGGGCTTGTTACACTCCTGACCCAGGAGAAGGGTTTTCATATTTTCAATTTGTAATGTCTGGCAAGATTCCCAAAGTAATTTTCAATTAAAGTCCCTGGTACTTGTCAAACATGAAGACATTGCCCAAAAGATGGAATAACTTCATTAGGGGGAGACATATTCATCAAGTATTTCAGCTGACTGTGCAAATCCTATGCTCTTTTCTTGTCTCAACCTACAACTGAACAAAACAGTCATTTTCTGTCTCTATCCTCCAAGTGGATGAAATTTAAGGGGAGGAGATTGTCCCGTCATTACCTGTCAGTGGTATTCCTTCAATCTTTGGGGGGATCTGCTCCTTCTTCCCCATGTTAGCCATGTTTGTTCATTCCTTAGCTGACTCTACTTCCCCAAGATGGCTTAGGGGCAGCTACTGGACCCAAACTTGGTGAGTCAGAGCTCTCTAGGATGCCTCATATCAGACTTAGAAGAGAAGCTATTTTCTCTCAGTCATGTTGCTGTTCATATTGGTCTAGAGCTACCCTGAGAGAAAGCCCACGGGAGAGAATAAAGCCATTATGCAGAGAAACCCAAAGGCCAGAATCTGGCGTCGAGAGCTCTGAACACATTTGAATCCCTGGTCCCAGCTGCCCGGAAAGCCAGCTCTTACCTTGCCCTTTCCATGGCAGATTATGTGACCCAATACTAGCTTCTTATCTGACTTAAGTTTATGCAAATAGAATTTCTGCACTTGCCACCCCAAGAGTCCTCACTAATACGCAAGTGATACCAATGTAAGCGTGCATTGGCAGAGTAAGAATCTAATAATGGTAAGAAACATTTCCTAAGTATTTTCCTTAAATATTTATTGATTCAAACAATAATAATAGATTGTGTGTCTACTGTGAGCCAGACATTTGAGGGACAAAGATGACTTAAATATGGCCACGTATCTCCAGCAGCTCAAGGATGGGTAAGGGATACAGACATATGAACAAGCCCATTGTTATAACAGAGGTCCACAGGATCATATAAAATGCTGTGAGAGTCAAATATGGAGAACAAACTGGTGCTTGCCAGAGGGGATGGGGGTAGGGTGGGCAAAATAGGTGAAGGGGATTAAGAGGCACAAACTTTTAGGTCTAAAATAAATAAGGCACAGGAATAAAAGGTACAACATAGGGAATATAGTCAATAATATTGTAGTAACTTTGTAGGGTGACAGATGGCAAATATACTTACTGTGGTGGGCAGAGCATAGTATCTACAATTGTCAAGTCACTGTGTTAGACACGTAAAATTAATATAATTCTATGTGCCAACTAGACGTCGATTAAAAATAAATAAAACAAAAATGCTATGAGAGCGATCGGCTGCAACTAGGACATTCAGGAGGGCTTTATGGAGGAAACAGCCCTTTCCCGAGTCCTGACAGGTGAAGGCAGTTGTAACAGGTAGAGAAAGATATTCTCTATGTGGGCAGAGAGAGCGTGTGCTAAGACCAGAGGCCTGAATGTCTGTGGCATTTCTCAGAGGCATCCAATATCCCATTGTGGATAAGCCCTGGTACTTGAAGGGAAGGAGACAGGGGATAAAAAATGAACTTGAGAAAATAAATTGGGAGCAAATGATAAAATTTATCATTTTATCTCTTGGCAAGGAGACACAAAGGTCTTCAAGCAGAGCAGCAGGACAGTTGAGCAACTAGGTTATGTGTTTTTTGAATTTTAAGAGCAGCCTAGCAAGTACATGGATTATAGAGGGGAATGACAAGGAAAAGAAAACTAGCAGGGGCCTCTTGTGATCCAGTCGAGCCTTGAGAAAAGCATGATGTAGGGTTGTGGGTGTGGGAATGAGTGAGAGAGCCAGAATTACCAAACTGTGGCCATGACAGAAAGTACAGAGAGGCAAGGAGGGACCAGCTGAGAGCACCTCCAGCATTTTAGCTTGAAAGGTGACAGTCATGCTGTGGCCTGGGATGAGAACCACAGGAGAGAAAAAACAAATCTGAATGAGCATGAGGAACTGCAAGATTGGGTCTAATCTCAGCTCTTCCATTAACCCAGTGTCTGACCTGCAATATGTTGCATAACTTACTTAAGTGTTCTTGACTATAAACGGAAAAGAAAAGGCTAGAAAATCCATCCCCAGCTTCCTTCCTAGCTTAAACGTGAATAATTCAAAAGACAGAACATGAGCAAGATGGGTCTGACAAAGCCTCAAAGTCAAAAGCAGGAAGTGAAGCAGGGTGTGACTGAGCCCTGAAAGCTGCAAGCCCGGGGTGGTCGGCCCCTTTGATCCTGCTGCTCAAAGAGAAATACCCAAGGGAGAAGGGCATGCAGGTTTGGGAAGAGTATGGTACAGTCTCCTGAGGGGCACACTTCATAGAAGTCATTCTTTGCGGTGTGTTCTATATAGCTTGAAAGTCTACAAAGAGCCACTAGCCAATGTGCATTTAGTATATGACAAAGATGGCATTGGGGAGCACTAGGCAAAGAAGACACTATTCAAAAACGACAGTGAGACAATTGCAGATCCACATAGGGAAGCATGGAATTAAATCCATACCTCAATGCTAAACACAAAATCAATTCCAGATGAACCAAAGACCTAACTATAAAAGGTAAAACTTTTAGAATCAAATACCAAATAGCTTTATAACCCTTAGATAGTGATGGACTTTGAAACAAATTTTTTTTTTAATTTTGGGGTGTCTGGGTGGCTCAGTCAGTTAAGTGTCTGACTCTTGATTTCGACTCAGGTCACGATCTCAGGGTCAGGAGATTAAGCCTCATGTTGGGCTCTGCACTCAGCATGGAGCCCGCTTGAGATTCTCTCCCTCTGCCCCTTTCCACCTCACTCATGCTCTCCCTCTAAAAAAAAAGAATTTATTTTGAAATAATTTTAGACTTACAAAGGAGTTTCAAAATGGTACAAAGAGGGCGCCTGGGTGGTTCAGTGGTTGAGCATCTGCCTTTGGCTCAGGGCATGATCCTGGGGGCCTGGGATCAAGTCCTGCATTGGGCTCCCCGGAGGGAGCCTGCTTCTCCCTCTGCCTATGTCTCTACCTCTCTCTCTGTGTTTCTCATGAAAAAATAAAATCTAAAAAAAAAAAAATGGTATGAAGAGTTCCTTTATATTCTTTACCCAACTTTCTTTAAAATTATCATCTCATAGTACCATGGTACAATTACCAAAACTAAAAAATCAACATTGGCATAATACAATTAACTGAACTATTATAATTAAAGAAGGATTTTAAAAAAAAGACATAAAAACTCTAAAAGCAATAGAGTTCAAATTCGACCATATTAAAATTAAGAATTTCTGTTCAACAGAGAACACCATAAAGACAGGTAAAAGAGAAGATATAAATGGTTATCAATATTTGCAACACGTGTAACAGTGAAGGATTCGAATCAGAACATGAGAAGAGTAAGAAGAGCTGCCATAAATTAATAAGAAGACACAGCACCTAAAAGGCAAATGAATGAAAGATACAAATAGGTATTTCACAGAAGAAGAGCTACATATGAATGGCCAATAAACAAAGCTTGTGCAAGTTCAGAATTCAAAACCAATAATAGCAAATCCTAAAGAAGATATGTATCAAAATTCATCACTGGTAGGAACATAAAGGGGTAACCATGACTTTAGAAGGCTATGTGGCATCCTTCAATAAAGTTGGCTAATCACATATCAGGGCCTTGTCATCAAAAGTGTATTCCATAGACTCACAATACTGGTATCACCTTGAGGCCTCCCTCCCCTCAGACTAACTGAGCCAGAATCCGCATTTTAACAAGATTCCCAGATGACCCATATGCCTATTAAAGTTTGGGAAGCCCTGGTCTAGAGAAACTCTTGCTCGAGAATATATAGCAGGAGATGTTTAAGAGAATGATTGCAGCATTGTTTATAGTAACAAAAAGTAGGAACACCACAAATGTCACTCAAGTGTAAAATGGGTAAATAATTGGTGTATAGTTATGCAAAGGAATACTGTGTCTAGGTGAAATAAGGATGTACCTTAACCAAAAAATATTAAGAAAAAAAGTCATAAACGATTACATACAATATGCTACCACTTTAGTACCACTCAAACACAAGCAAAATGAAATAACACATCGTTTAGGAATCCATAAAGCCCTGAGAAAACCTTTTTTTTCCTTCCAAAAGGGAAGACAATTATAAACAATATGCAGGATGTTGCTGACTCTGGCAGCAGAGCACAGAGATGAAGAGGAGTGGTGGGCACCAGGTATGGGCAATAATCTAGTTATGGGGTTAGAGATAGACAAGATTGAGGTGTTCCTTTGGTTATTTTGCCTTTTAATATATACATTATTTATATTCTCTTTTTTATATGATATTTCTTAATTTAAAAGTCATTTCTTAAAAACCTCCACTGCTCCCATAGCAGCCAGAGTTATTGATATTGAGCATTAAAGCATTTGAGTCCCTCGTAAAGTGTCAATGCAGAGAGAGCAGCAGAGATGAGAGAGTACTCTAGTGGCATTAACAACTAAGGCAGAGACATGAAAGGACTGAGAGCCCAGGTGGTCCACACAAGGCCAGGGGATGATCCCTTCCACAGGACTGGTCAGATGATACAGAAGCCTATTGCCAAGGACCAAAGCATGGCCTCTGAGGGCCACATCTCCCTAATCTTTTGTGGGGAGGGATTGAGGATGACACAAGGATTTATAATATATGTAAATACGTAAGCCATTAGGAATATACACGTATAGACCAGAGCTAAGCAATAAGCCCAGCTGGTGTTGAACAGCTACTACCTGAAATGAGGGATGGAAAGCACCCACCCCAACATGGGCACGCTAAGTCTGACAGGCCCTCCTCTACAACTGCAACAGGATAAGAGCTCACTTGACCACATGCACCAGGATGAGGCTCATGTAGTGCAGTGGCTCTCAAACTTGGTCACTCTTTGGAATCACTTGGGCAATTCTTAAAAATTCAACCACCTGGGTTCCACCCCCCAGAGATTCTGATTTAGTTGACATGGGATGCAGCTGTTATATCGGGAACTTTAAAATCTCCCCAGATGATTCCGATGTGTAGCCTTTTTAAAAAATTTTTATTTTAATAGAGCAGCATCCCTTTCAAATGTGTCTGTGTGGGATCACACAGCTAATACGCTATAACATCTGAGGCAAAAATAAAAGCATGTGAGTCCCAAGGGATGTGGGCTACAACCCGCACATTTGCGTAAAAGTTCACAAATACACAGCATGGAATAGTGCGCTGGCCCTCGACTGAGGATGTGAGGATGAGATGCAATCGTTAGGGTGTCCCCGGGAATCATGACATCCCTTCCCTTTGATCAAAAACTATTTGCGCCAGAGTTTCTCAGCCTTGGCACTATTGACACTAGGGGTCAGATCATCCTTTGTTGTAGAGACTGTCCTATCCACTATAGGGTATTTAGCTGCATCCTGGTCTCTCTCCAATAGTTACCTATAGCCCCCTCCTCACTTGTGACAACCAAAAATGCCTCCAGACACTACAAATGATCCCTGATGGATGAAGCCATTGCCCAAGCAGACATCCAACTGGATAACGAGATGCCAATTTCCCCTTGCTGACACAGCTAGTCTTTAGATGTGATTTTTTAAAATTTTTTATTTAAATTAAATTTAATTAACATACAGTGTATTGCACTTTTGTGGCCCCTCACACTTTGTTTTGGGAGCCAGTAAAAGAAGGGCAGGGGTGCAAACCACAACATCCCACTAAGATGGTGTGGCCTCATTGCAAAGAGATTTCCCATCCCTCCTCCAGTCTCAGCTTGGGGCGGGCTGAGGAGGGGCTGGTTGGTTGTGATGGGCTCACCGTGGAGAGAGGTTTGAGCCCAGTTCTGGGGGGCTTTCTTTAGAATGAGAAGCGGTCATATCTCTTTGCCTTCAGCTTGGGGTCCTGGTGACCATTTCTGAAGGAACTAAGAAAGTGCCTCTCAACCTCCTGTTACTAAGGTAATTTTTAAAGCTGTGTTCGAAGGTTCTTGCACCAGACATGTCTGAGCGGGGAGTGCGCACATGTTGGGCTTGATATATTAACCTGTCTGGGAAGGAGCCTGTGTGCTTCCAATTGTTGTAAAATAAACATGGGGCTCTGAGCTCAGGGGAAGCTGGGTTTTGTCAGGATCCAGGGAGATCCACATTGCCCTCACCTCTGAATAATGAGCAAGAGGCCCAGAACATGGAAGGACTTCAGCAACAATACCCAGTAAAATCTGTATTTGAATACCTTGTCCCAGTTCAATAGCAAAAGGATTTATTGACTGCATTGCCTGGGGCTGGTACAGAAGCCGGGGCCCCTGGCCTCTCGCACCTTCCCCTTGCACACACACACACACACACACACACACACACACACACACGCACAGATGAGCAAGTTCTCTTAACAGGGCTGCTAGGCTCTGGGTAGTATGGAGGGAGAGTTCAGTAGAAGTGGGGTGCAGCAGCAAGGGGAGAGGAGAGGTCAGCTGGGCAACGTGTGTGGGAGGCACCTGCGCAGTGCGATTGGAGTTAGCCCTGGTGGAGAAGAGCAAGGGAGATTAGTCTGGGTTGATCTGGGGAAGGCCAGGAGCATTCGGCCCCAAACCTCATTGCTCCCCCCAAATGCCCACGTTGGTTGCTGGCTTGTTCTCTTTTGTCTTATGATGCAAGATCTCATTAAGGAACACATGTCCTATGTCATTCTCACATCCCTTAACCCTCTTCTTGTCTAGAACAGACTCCCCATCTGGCAGGCATCTTAAACAGGATTTAATTAATCAGTAGGTATCTGGCCCCACTATGCAAAGACGGTTAAAAGAGGACTAGTGACCAGGCGGCTATTCAGATGCACTGCCAGCAGGCTTAAAAGGCTCTAGCTTGCAAATCATCACCCGCTTTACAGAACAGTCTTTAGGACCCGCAGGACAAAAAGGAACTTAGAAATCACCTGGCCTGACTCCTTCATTTTACCAAAGACTGGTGACTGTGACTCCATGTTCTGGGCCTCTTGCCTTAAAACTTTGTAGGAGCAAGATGGGAAGCCAGTGAATCAAGCAAGCATTTTACAGATGATGACATGGAAATAACACAACTTGCATATTGTCGCTTGCTGTAAAGAAGGAAGACAAGACCCTATACCCAAAGCTGTGTCCGCTTGGTCAGAGGTGGGCCTCCTGACCCCTGTCTAGGGTTCCTTTAATCTTCCAGAGCCTGTGATGGACTCAGGCACCATGCTGGGGATGAAGGAGGTGAGGCCTCTGCTGGCTTCACCGTGGGATTGGAGGGCTGACACTGATTCAGATGAAACCTGCCCCTTCAGGGTGAGCACCGGGGTAGGTAGCAGCCAAGGAGACTGCTGCAGCTGCCTAAAGTCCCCCAGAGGATGGACGGAAGGGCCAGAAAAGCCGTCTAAGTCATCCCACATACCAGGCCACATACGCATGACCTGCAGCTTCCATTGACAGAGGACACTACTACAAATCTCAGATAATTGACTTTGGACAGAGATTTTCATGGATTTTTTTTCTCCTTACCCAGAAAGGCAGTCATGACCAGGGAAAGAGGAGCTGCAGTCAGCTACAGACCATACAACCCTTTTCTGGCCTCAAAGGAAAGAACATTTCTCAGAAAAGTCCATCACTAGGGGCTAGACGATAGTAACATTACAAAGCAGCCTCCTGTGCTGTCTTGGGTCCCTTCCTTTCTGTGTGGTTTCCCCTTTCCAGCTGCCCACTCCAACCCAGGATCTGCAAGGCCGTGTCAAAGCCACAAAACCATCTGTGTGTTCTGCCTCCAGACTTCCACTTGCTCAATTTTCTGCTCTCTCTGAATTATTTCGGAGAGGGATGTTTTGAACTAATTCAGATGAAAATGACCGACAGAGTGATTTGCATTCCTGATGGGCAACCCAAAGAAACAAGGTCTTTGAACCTAAAGGCACCTAAGAGAGGGTAGAGCTCAATACCTTCCCAACTGTATTCTGTGAAGGCTGAGGGCTCTGCAGAGGTGCTCCAGGGACTCCCAGCTGGCTGAGAGCACTCTCAACAAGGCAGGAAATTCGCCCACTTCCACTGGGTCACCTCTGCTTCTATCTATAGTATATGCTGAGGTTCCACCCAGGATTTCTCTTCAGAACATTTGGCTTTTCCAAGGTAAGTTTAAAAACCAGTGATCAATACAACAACACGAATGAACTTTGAAAACATCATGCTAAATAAAAGGAGCCAGGTATCAGGGTGCCTGGGTGGCTCAGTAGGTTAAGTGTCCAACTCTTGGTCTTGGCTTAGGTCATGATCTCAGAGTCATAGGATAGAGCCCTGCATTGGGCTCCACACTCAGAGTGGAGTCTGCTTGAGATTCTCCCTCCCTCTCCCTCTCCTTTCCTCCTTGCCCCTCCCCCCACTCATATTCTCTCTCTCTCTCTCTCTCTCTCTCTCTCTCTCTCTCTTTCTCTCTCTCCTCTCTCTGGGGATGCTGTGGTGTTGGGGTCCAGGCAGAGCATTCAAGAAGGTGGTGGCACTTGACTTCACTTTGGAAAGACACACAGAAAATTGTAGAAGAAAAGCCCACAGGTGGCAGACTCAGTGGGCAGGCAACAAGGAGATGCCACCTGGTTGTACAGAGAGAAAAGAGGCCGAGTTCTCAAGTTGGCTGACGATGGTGGGAAGGACCAACACAGAGATGAGTTCCTCAGACCCCCTCCAGGACCAGTGCTCTCAACTATCCTCCCAGATATAAGAGGGACTGACACAAATGCCAGAGCCTCTACTAAATTCGGACTTGCAATCCTCAGCAACTTTCCCTGTGGCGAAGGACAATAACCTCCATCAAATCCACATGGTTTTCATCCACGATTCTAGAAATCAATTGAGTAGAAGCATTTCTATTACAGTGAGGTATCTGGTAAGTACCCACTAATTTTAAGGAATGTTCCCTAAGGAAATGTGGGCTACAGTTTCACAACTTCAATCAAAGGAGGTACCCAGAAATCCGTGCTTGGGAATAACCCACATGTTCCAGCTCCCAACAATCTGACTGTTCTTGTGAATGTGAACAGTGGGATGAGGAGAGGACTAGGGACATTTCCAGGCATCATGCATATGTTTTTTGAATAAACAAAGGGATGAAATCAGGCTCAGACTCAACTGGCGCCTTAGTACCATAGATTATTAAACCTCTCGGTAGGAACCATACATATCATGACATAGAATATGCCACTTGGGCCCTCATTAGCTGCAAAAAGAAGACTTTGGTGAAACAAAACCCAGGCCTCCTATTTGGGGAGTTGGATAATGTGGAGAAAATCTGCCCTGGCCACCCCAGCTGTCAGGTAGTGAGCTTCAGTTTTTAGCAGTTCTTGTGGCAATTTACACTCATATTTGTAAAAAGTAAACCCCCAAGATCCCACAGGGGGGCACAATCAAGAGAACGGAATTATCTCTTTGGTTAGGAGAAAAGAACTGCAGATGTTTGCCCAGGCTGAGAAAGGAGGGTATCCTCTTTCCATGTCTGCTGATGTCAAGTTCACTGACAGGTCCACCAGCTGTGGCTCAAGGCCCCTGAGCACAGGACTTGGTACATCTCATTGTGGATGAACCCCAAGTGCCTAGCATGTGCTTGGCCTATAAAAGGAGCTCAAGGGGCACCTGAGTGGCTCAGTGGTTGAGTGTCTGCCTTTGACTCAAGTCAAAATTCCAGGGTCCTGGGATCAAGTTCCGCATCAGGCTCCCCCCAGCAGGGAGACGGCTTCTCCCTCTGCCTATGTCTCTGCCTCTCTCTGTGTCTCTCACAAATAAATAAATAAAATCTTTTTTAAAAAAATAAAATAAAATGAGCTCAAAAAATCATCTTTGAATTTATGAGAAAACAAATGATCATGGTGCAGCATTAACTTCAGGTGCATACACATATCCGTATGAAATAGAATCACTATGCTGGATCATGTAGAGATAAATAAAATCTATGTGGTGCCTTAAAAGGGTTGAGTACATAATTTACTTGGAGTGTGTAAGTGATAGCAGCACGTATTCCTCTGCCTGGGGAGAATGTAAATCAATCTCCTTCATTTTCAAAATGTCAGTTCAACTGCTTGAACCTAGAGTGGAAACATTTGGAGCCATAGAAAGCTGGGACTCCAGGCATTTGTCTGAGAAATCAGCTGAGAAGTGCAAAAATCTAACTTGCCAAAGATTCATTTGAGACCCTGGCTCTCTCAGACCGAGACAATCCAAGGACATGGAAAGAGGATGTTAGGATGCCCTATAAGAAGTTGGATCTGGGTGTCTAATAGATGATCCAATGGCCACACATAGCACTTGAAACATGGCTAGTCCAAGGATATGTGCTATAAATGTAAAATACACATCAGATATCAAAGTTTCATATTGAAAAAAGAATGTAACATATCTTATTAATAAATGTTTTCTATATTACATGTTGAAATGATAAAATTTTGAATACATTGTGATATGTGTATATTACCTGTTTTAAAAACTAATTTCACCTGTTTATTATTTTTACTTTTTTAATATGACTACTAGAAAATCTAAAATTATAAATGTGATTGATAATAGCCAAAAGGTGGAATAAATAAAATGTTGTATATAGATCTATGGAATACTATTCAGCCTTCAAAAGGAAAGAAATTGGGACGCCTGGGTGGCTCAGCAGTTGAGCGTCTGCCTTTGGCCCAGGGCATGATCCTGGAGTCCTGGGATCAAGTCCCACATCGAGCTCCCTACATGGAGCCTGCTTCTCCCTCTGCCTCTCTCTCTCTCTCTCTCTCTGTCTTAAATGAATAAATAAATAAAATCTTAAAAAAAAAAAAAAAGGAAAGAAATTCTGACACATGGTGTAAGGTGGATGATTCTTGAAGACGACAGGCTAGGTGAGATAGGTCAGTCACATAAGGACACATATTATATGACTTCACTTACATGAAGCACTCAGAGTGGACAAATTCATTATTGACAGAGCCGAATGGTAGTTGCCAGTTTCTGGAGGGAAGTAGGAAGCAGGGCTTAGTGTTTCATAGGTAGTGTTTCCATTTGGAAAAATGAAAAAGTTCTGGAGAAGGATGGACAGTGGTGACAGTCACACAACGTTGCAAATGTACTTAATGCCACAGAACTGTACACGTACAAGAGGTTAAAATGGTAAGGTCAGTGTTGTGTCTATTTAACCACATTTTTTAAAAGGAAAATAAGAATATAATTAACTGAAGGGACTTTTAGTGAATTCCATAATTAAAGAAAATCTTCGTTTTATTAGATCTTTAGTTCCAAGTCACTAAAAATGTTTCTTCACTGCTTCTCAAACTTCAGTTCAAGAATCTCTCTATAATTAAGGTAATCTCTCACTGATTATGTAGCCGTTTTCTAGGTCACCCAGAAGGCAATTCCCTGGTTCACCCCCTTTGGGCCTGGTGAGCCGGGCATCCCGAGATGCAAGTGTAAATGAAGTGATGTGAATGGAGACGTCTGGTTTGGTGCTAGGAAAGAAGGAAGGAAAATTTTGTTGTTGACTGCAGGGTGTATTAAGAGAAAGGAGAAAGATGAGAACAAGGAAGGTTGTCACAGGGGCCTATTCTTTGCCAGGCCTCTTGGGACTCCAGGGAGGCGAGAGAAGTTAGAGCAGAAGGCAAAAGAAGCTTCTCTCAAGAGGAACTATGTGACATTTTAGGAAAAGCAGAGCCGCTTTGGGGCCCAGGTGACATAGGTAGCACAGAGCAGGAGAAAGTTGCCTCTCCCTTGGTGTAGGCAGGCAAACCTCTCCGAGGATGGCTCTGAGAACAGAAGCTGCTCTGGGCAGAGCCTGGCATTGCCACGAGCAGCGGAGACTGAGTAAAGGCCAGCAGAGGGAAGACCAGGGCAGGAGGCACATAGTGACTACAGACAGGCAGCTGGTTTGTGGCCTCTTAGGGCCTTTTCTTTGTAAAGTCACAGAAATATTTGGAGAGTTTTGGCAAGAGGCTGGAAGACTCCTTTGAGCATGTGTGGGAATGGGAGAGAGAACAGGAACTCAAGAGTTATTGACATTAATATGCCTTAATTTGGACTCAGACTAGGTAAAGCCTGAGAGAGAGGTTATATTACAAGGGCACTCCAAGGGTGCCCCAGTTTTGCTCTAGAGGGAAAAAATACCCCATAAATGCCAGAGAATGGTTTGGTAAAATAAATTTAAGTTCCCTGAACAAACAAAAATCCAAAGGCAGAATGATTTAATTCCGTTTGAGAGGACTATAAGGAATAACAAGGAGAAAATCTATTACACAGAAGGGATTCTCCTCAGAAAAAGCTCCAAAGCCAGAAGCTGGGAGCATTTTTCCTAGGAAAAGAACCTTTGAGAAAGGAGACAGTGAACCTAACCATTTTCTGAGAACTCACATGACCCTGTGCTCCTAGCCACAGCCAATAGGACCAAAGATACTCATCCCATCTAGCACTAGAGCAGGGCCAGCCAAACCCATCAACTATGCCCAGGTTGAAATATTACCAGGGGCAATTATATTGCAAATAATGCATTAAAGAATAAGCCACTCGGGGATCCCTGGGTGGCTCAGCGGTTTGGTGCCTGCCTTTGGCCCAGGGCATGATCCTGGAGTCCCCGGACTGAGTCCCACGTCGGGCTCCTGGCATGGAGCCTGCTTCTCCCTCTGCCTGTGTCTCTGCCTCTCTCTCTCTCTCTCTCTCTCTGTGTGTCTCTCATGAATAAATGAATAAAATCTTTAAAAATAAAAAAATAAATAAAAATAGAGGCCAGTGAAACTGCTTTAACCAATTAGAACCCTTTGTATTAACATGCTATTGGACATAAATCTTTCTAAAATGTAAATTGGCCACATCTCTGACATCGTTAAAGCTCTTTGGTTGCTGACAGTGGTCTAAAACTGGCAGTTCCCAGGTGGAATCCAGCCTACAAATATGTGGTATGTACATATGTGCATGCACATTTTTTTTCATCTGTTATCAGGACAACATTTAAAATGAGAGATTTCAGGGGCGCCTGGGTGGCTCAGTCGGTTAAGCATCTGATTCTTGATCTCAGCTCAGGTCTTGATCTCAGGGCCATGAGTTCAACCCCCATGTTGGGCTCCATGATGGGCTTGGAGCCTATAAATAAATACATGATGATAGATAGATAGATAGATAGATAGATAGATAGATAGATAGATGATAGAAATGAAATGAGAGATTTTGCAAAATGCAAATTTCTCACGTTTCTCCAAAATTCGGACTTCTCCATATGGAGCTTGTGTTGCCCCAGAACAACAGCCTCAAATGGAGCTCAACAGAGGTAGATCTCCTGAGGCAGGAATTGGTTGGTGTAGTCAGCCACAGTCCCCACCCATCCCTATAATCTCCCTGACACTGAAAGGAGGGTGAATTGCCATACATGATCCTGCACACACTGTTGTTTTTCTTACAGCAAAGTAGTGGTTCTCTTCACCTCTGTTGGAAGTAGAACAAATAGAGAGCTTATGAGGGCCGCATTTGAAGAAAAACACAAGAATGTGTAGTTCTTTGTAGGCATCATATTTTTGCCTACACATCTTATAAGCAAATTGTGTCAGACTTGAAAAAGCACAATCAAAGATGACTTTTCCTATACTGGACTTCTTCATTGGCTATCGCCTGGCCATAGTAGATATTCCAGCGTGGGACCCCTGGTCCACAGAATGAAGCACCACTGTTCAGACCCCTCATGACTTCATCCCTGTGGACCCCCTCAAATTTACTCCCCTACATACACATATCCTATATTCAGCAATTTTGAACTATTTTTGGTAATGTGACTCCATGTCTTTTTTTTTCTTTGATATGAATGGAACATCTAGCTACAAAATAGAAATTTTAGCTTGCTGTTCGATCTTAAACCACTGGTATTCATCAGCATTGTACATTTCAAAATACTCATTAAAAAAAAGAGAAGATAACATTTGGTTTAATCATGTAACCAAAGTCATTTCGATGATAAATCAAAGCTAGACAATCAAGAACAAAGAGTATCTATGAATTTTCAACCATAATTCATCTTGACTACAAAACAGTAAAAACATCCATAAGGAGTGCAAATACAATCCCATGTGCCACACAGTGATTTAATAAACTGACATGCACAATTATGAATTGGAAAATACATGTGACAGCATATATTTTGAATATTTGTAACATGCTGCCGTTTCTGCCTGGAGGATCAGACTATGAATGTATTACCAGAGTCATCTTAGCCCAAACAAAATTGATCCTGGTTTAGGAAAGATCTTTACTTGGTTGAGAGTTTCAGAGAGAATGGAGAGGGTGCTGAAAAGAATTTTTTATTTAATGGATATCTGTGGGAACAAGATGGTTACTAGCAGTGTTATCCCACATGTTGGGTCCTTCAGGCAGTGGAAGAGGCCCTGGACCTGGGAAGGGCCAGGAGGGAGGGACAGAGAAGAGGCTCTTATCCTAGCCCTGGGAGCTTGATGATTTAGTAAGGTGACAGTAAGATGGGAATAAAGCTTCAGTAGGTCCCTGAAAGACATGAGACCTGAAAAAAAAAACAATTATCTCTTCATATTCATGCATTTATTGATGCACATATATTGTTTTTAAGTTCTCTGGTTTTCAGATGAGGAACCCAAATCCCTGAGAATTTGACTTGCCTGAGAATAGACAGCTAGCAAGAGCTCAGCTATTTGAGTTCCAGGGGCTCTGATAACTAAGCCACAGTTGCTTCCCCCACTGTACTGCAATAAGTGGGGGACATTTCAAAGCTTCAGTATTTTACTAATTTTTTCCTCTCATCTTAAAAACTATTTCTCTCTCTTTTTTAAAAGATTTTATTTATTTACTTGACAGAGAGAGCACAAGCAGGAAGAGAGGCAGGCAAAGGGAGAAGGGGAAGCAGACTCCCCACTGAGCAAGGAGCCCAATGTGAGGCTCAATCCCAGGACCCCGGGATCACGACCCAAGCTGAAGGCAGACACTTGATCAACTGAGCCCTCCAGGTGCCCCTTAAAAACTATTTCAGTGCTAAAAGTCTATGATTCCTTTGAACTTGGATGGCAAATGATACAGAAGTAATGAATGTCTCACATTTGTAATTAATTACCACCATTTATTGAGTGCCTACTATGTGCCAGTCACTGGATGTATGGTGTCTGGCTTAATTCTCACCATAATCTTATGAGGTAAATACTATTATCCTCATTTTACAGATTAAAACACACACACCGGTTCAGAAGGGTAAAATAACCTGTCCGTGTGACATCATTCCTAAGTAGTAAAGCCAAGATTTTTCAGGTCTCTCTTAACTGCAAAACCTGTGCTCTTTGGACTATACTAAACTGCTTCTATAAGTAACATAGTGTAATAATCATGATTCTTCATTGACATTGACAGGCCAGGCCCCAGACCAGACACTTTTTCCAGACAGCTGTTACCACAACACCGTGTGAGGTACATGTCACTGCCCACTCCCACAGATGGGGCAGGCCTTCTGAGAGAGGCTGCTGTGCCAAGGGCCCAGAGGCCTTTTTATTTATTTTTTTTTGAGGGCTCATGTGCTTTATTGCTTATGTTGCATATTCAAATAAATACAATAAACCGCATTTTAAAAATGTAAGGCACGTAAAAGCCTCTGTGCAAGTTCCGTATTATTTTTAAACTCCTATTGGCTAATAAAAGTACTTCCACTATAGAACTGGAGTTCTCTAGAAACGCACATGATGGATTTTTTGCATGCAGGATACCCTGAAACATTATTGTATCTAACCTCATGGCACAACTGGACAGTCTCAAATCAAAGGTCTGTGTGTAAATAATGATTATAAGTATTATTATATTAGCAAAAACCTTATCAGCTTATCCACATATATGCAGTTGGTCCCAAACGTTAGTGATATGAAATCTAAAGGAAGAGCTGTATCTGGCTGCATCTGTGTCCCACTACTTTAAAGGGAGATTTGGCATCTTTGAGCCGTCCTTGCCTAAGTCACGTTGCCGTGTGCAAAGGCCAGGGTTATACGATGCAGAAGACCATGGACAGATACTGTTCATATGACACCTGAATCCAGGTACCAATGTTCCAATGTATTGGAACAAGGGCCTTTCCAGTCAGGCTTCACATGACCTGGGAGGGCTTGAGGCCTTCAGTGGAAAATTCTAAATGGAGCGAGCAAGTAGTCTAAACGAGTGGTTTTCAAACTTAACTGCATTATAATCAGCTAGTTAGCGTTTTAAAATTCCATTGCCCATATTGTTTAGTGGATAACAGAGTTTCTGTTTGCGATGATAAAAAAAAAAATATTCTGGCGATTGATACTAACGATCACCGCACAACATTGCAAGTACACTTAGTACACTGAAGTGTCTCACACTTAAAAAAGTTTAACATGATAAATTTTATGTTACGTAAATTTTACCACAACGGAAAGTAAAATCTGTCTTCCAGGTCTTAACTGCTGGATCACAGGGGCTGGCACCTACATATCAGGAGTCTTTAAGCTTCCAAAGTCCAGCTAATGTCTGGCGCTATGACTTACCGTACTCCTCAAACTTAAATGTGCCTAAGAATCACCTGGGGAATTTGTAAAATGCAGCCTTTGACTCAGTTGGTCTGAGGTGGGTCTTGTAATTCTGCACTCCTTTCTTTCTTTCTTCCTTTCTTTCTTTCTTTCTTTCTTTCTTTCTTTCTTTCTTTCTTTCTTTCGATATTTATTTATTTATTTATTTATTTATTTATTTATTTATTTATTCATGAGAAGCAGAGAGAGAGGCAGAGACATAGGCAGAGGGAGAAGCAGGATCCCTCCTGGGAGCCTGATGTGGGACTCGATCCCAGGGCCCCAGGATCACAATCCAAGCCAAAGGCAGACACTCAGCCACTGAGCCACCCCAGTGCCCCTAATTCTGCATTTCTAATAAGATCCCAGGTGATGCTGCTGTGCTGCTGCTTCTGGTCCATGAACCATACTTTGAGTAGCAAGGTCTCAACCTGTCTGTACATTAGAATAACCTGGAGAGCATTTATTTCTCTCAGGAATTAGGTGGGAACTCCACTTCCGTTGGATGCTAATAGTTTCACGGATAAAAAGGGAAGGGAAGGGAAGGGGAGGGAAGGGAAGGGAAGGGAAAGGAAGGGAAGGGAAGGGAAGGGAAGGGAAGGGAAGGGAAGGGAAGGGAAGGGAAGGGAAGGGAAGGAAAGGGAGAGGAGAGGAGAGGAGAGGAGAGGAGAGGAGAGGAGAGAAGAGAAGAGAAGAGAAGAGAAGAGAAGAGAAGAGAAGAGAAGAGAAGAGAAGAGAAGGAAAAAGAAAAAGAAAAAGAAAAAGAAAAAGAAAAAGAAAAAGAAAAAGAAAAAGAAAAAGAAGATCCAATGGATAAATACATTCAGGAGAGATTGAGTTAGCAAAGCTAAGTGTCTTCTCAGAAGCTTTAGTATGCTCATGCGTGTGGTGTGAATCTTCAAGAGGGAGACGGATTGTGCGCAGCATTTCCCAGACACATCGACCCAGGAACATTTATCAGAGCAGAGCAGAGCCAGGGGTGGCAGTCGCTCTCATAGCATTACGCACTGGGACAGGCTGTCAACGCTGCTGAGAGCTGCGGGGATGCTCTGAAATCGGCTTCTGGAGCAGACAGACACACCTTGGACAGGCATGGGGAGGCTGGGTCTTACGTTGGCAGCCCATCCAGGAGGGCAAGGGGCAGATGGGATGCCCCCACATATTTTCACCAACCTTGAGGTCTGTGACTTTCAAATGCACGTCTTCTACTGGAAGAGCTTCAGCTTCTTCATCTGCACAGGAAGGAGGCTGGGTACCTCACTCCTATGTCCCTTTACAGGGCTGACACCACTAAGTGCAGTGGTGTCCGACGCTAGAACCAATAAGTCGCAAAATCACGGTCTAGGGGTCAGATCATATAAGGACATTGTGAAGCCTCACCAGGTTTGGAACAAACAGGATAATTTTAAATGGACCTACAAATGCTCAAAGAAGGCATTTTAACACAGAGGTCTAAGATTAGATCCAGTAGGTGTCGATCTCTGGCTTTTCCCACCACCTCAGTCCCAACCCCAAACCAAGTCCTGCTGGTCCTGCCAGGAATGCACTGCCAGCACCCTGCAATCGCCATTGTCACTGCCTCGAAAAGCTCCTGGGACCTGCCACTTCCCCAACCCAAGCAATCCTCACCTCACCTGAAGTCTCCTTTCCAAAGGAAGTCTGACCAAGTCTCTCCCACACTGAAACCCACCAACAGGCCCCGTGCCTCCTTGGCTTGGCTCCAGGACTGCACATCAGTCCCTGGATGCCGGGCCCCAGCTCCACTCAATTTCTTACACGTTCCTTCATGTCCTGCTTCCTTAGCACCTGTGTTACACTACTGGTCCTGCTCAGCCTGCCCTTCTTTCCCCACCACCTTACCTGGGTGCCTCTACTCAGCTTCTAGGTGTCGGCTTATTCGATCCCCTCTTCCAAATCCTCCCTACCTCTTCCTTCTCCATCTACATCCCGAGCCAAGCCAGGCCTCAACACATAACTCTTTCTCCCCTGGACTTGCGGGCAAGAACTAAATCTCATTCAGTGGAATCCCGAGCCCTGGCCCAGTACCTGGAACAGAAAGGAGGCTCAACATAAACTTACTGAATTGTTCAAATTCTGAGTCCCCAGATCCCTAAGGATGCATGAAAAATCACCTTCTTACCTGAGGCTGATTGGCTGTCCTCAGAGCTCATCTGTCCCTCAGTATCTACCAGTGAGTTCCATAAGGAAAAGGAAATGAAACATTAGTACCCAGGGCCTGGGCAAGCCAGCACTGTGTTGTCCTACTCATGGTCCATTTAACCAATAGGTCTGATTGTGCCACTACTTGGCTCAAACACCCTCAGGGACAAAGCTGCCCAAATGATAAAGTCTACACTCCTTCCCCTAGGTCTGATTCCTACCCTACCCCCACCAAACAACCTGGCCCCTACATATCTTTCCAACCTTTGTCCACTGTTCTGTTCATATGTCCCATGGTCCAGCTAAGGAAAACTTTCATTTCCCCATGCATGCCTCAACAAATCCCCAACCCCTGCCTTCCCCGGAGTGCCTTCCCTATCCTCACCACCCACACGCACACCCTGGCTCACGCTGCAAATATCTGACCTTTATAACTGCCTCGTCCCAATATTTACCTCCATGTGAGATCCTCTGGGAATCCCCCGGCCAGAAGGAACAGCTCCTCCCCTGCTTGTCTCTTTGATATTAGTGTCCCTTTCTATCACATCTTGTAGTTTTCTGTATATTTGTCCTCTCTTCTGGTAGATCCTTTGTGGGAAAATGCTTTTTCTCCTTCACAGCACAGAGACTTGCACACGGCAGATTCCAAGATATATATTGAACTAATAATGTATTGGGTAAGCAGGCTAAATAGCAAGAGTGTGGGCTATAATGATAGCAACAACCACAGCCACAATCATGCCTCTACCTTCGGGTCATGCCTACATCTTCCATGGCACCGTCACCACATTGACCAGTCAAGTCTCACAGATGTTTTCAGGGGCTGTTGGGGTAAATCCCATTTGCGCTCATTTGCAGGCTGGAAGTGAGTCTCTAGGAGGTTCACGGACTTGTCAAGGCACCACAAACCAGCCAGGAGTAGGGCTGGGATTCGAATCTGGTCTTCTAAACCCAAATCTGACTCTGTTTCATTAACCCATGTTGCACAAATAGTAACACTTTGGTCCATTCCAACCTTTCCATGAAAAAATACACCACAAGTATGCTTTCTGCAGCTTCTGATCCAAACTAGCAGGAAGGCAGGAGGGAATGGGGTGGCCCTCCTCATGGGGTCTCTCAGCTCGACAAGGCTCCCAGCACCATGGGCCAACTAAGCCTTTCTTTCCTGCTGTTGGTGCTGTCAGTCCTGGGCCTAGGCGTGGGGAGCATGCCAGCTGAGTAACTGGCCTACCCTGGACATGATTAGTCCTCTGCCTCCCTCTTCCCCCAAAAGCCTGCCTCAGAAAGGTTTTTGCACTGTCTGTTCTCCATTCCACTTACAAAAAAAAGAGGGGGTTCTGGTTTTGCTTAATTTTAATCCTGGAAATGGAGAAACACAGTTTGTTTTTTGGTTTCTAACCAAAGGGGCTGTAAGAGTTGAAATCAGCTGAAACCTACAAGTCACTTAGCACCGCCCCAGGTGCCTGCTCAGTCTGGCTGGGGTGCTGAGGACCACAGGCTCTGGTTCCCCTTACAGGGCCCTTGTGAACTCCACTCACTCAGCCCTGCCCATCACCACGTGCCTTCTAGGAGGCCTACTTCCTTCCAGAGACAGTGCAATGAGACCACATTGCCCATCTGTGAGCCCACTGAGCCTCTTTCAAACCCTAGGGGCTCCTCTTCCTTTCGATGAACCTGGGAAGTGCATCTTTCCAGGGATCAGGTGAGTTAGGCATCTTTCTAGGGTGCAACATACATACATACATAATATTTAAATACAACATCAAAAATCAAGATTAATGCAAGAAAATCCATGCTGAAGAAAATATCAAACTTTTAGAATAAAGACAGGATCATTCTTACTGATTTTCCTTTCACCTCAAGCTCCAGTGTGGCTCTACATAGCACAGTTACTGATCCTGTCTTTTTTTTTTTTTAATTTTTATTTATTTATGATAGTCACACAGAGAGAGAGAGAGGTAGAGACACAGGCAGAGGGAGAAGCAGGCTCCATGTGCTGGGAGCCCGATGTGGGATTTGATCCCGGGTCTCCAGGATCGCGCCCTGGGCCAAAGGCAGGTGCCAAACCACTGCGCCACCCAGGGATCCCACTGATCCTGTCTTTATTTAAAAGTTTGATCTTGTTCAGCATGGATCTCTTACAGTAATTTTCATTTTTAAATATATTCTCTATGGTGATCACCGTGGCTTTCGTGCCCCTTAAATTTTGTGTACAAGGCAAGGACCCCCATTTGCTTCATCCTGATCCCCCCCCACCCCCCCCACCCCCCCACCCCCCGTCTTCCTAATCAAGTGTCAAGTGGCTCGTTTGGTTAGAAACCATGCCACGTCCCCAGGCCAAGGCTCTGACAGTGACAACAAATGGGCAAAGCTACCTTTCCTATGGCTTACCCAAGGGCCCCTTCCAAAGTGTTTATGACCATGATCATTTGGCCTCAAGGTCAATGGTTCCAAACCTTAGCTGCACATTAAAATCACCTGGGAGGTTTTTAAAAATTCCAGCGCTCACTTAAACCAGAATCTCCGGGGACGGAAAGCATCAGTAGGGTGACCAAAAACCTCCATTTGTCCAGAATGAAAGGATTCCTTGGGACCTGGAATTTTTAGTGCTGGAACTGGGACAGTCCCTGGCACCTGGGATGACGGTCACCCTAGATGTTGTTTGCTTCGCAGATGATCCCAATGTGCAGTCATAATTGAGAATCACTGGTGAATGAATACTTCTAGTGACAGGGAGCTCACTACTGAAAGACCACAGTTATAAATTCTCACACCTTGGGCACCATCTATTTCCCTCCCACCAAAATGTAGGCTGTGATAGATAATGTGAAATCAAGTTTGGTGGCAAAATTGTGTATCACCAGGGACAATAAGGTATGTAAGGGATAGAGATATTCCCACTTAGCCGTTCTGGCCCAGCTCATATCAGACCTGGGGTGGGGCAAGCAAGAATGTGGAAGAGAGTGGGAAGGAGAGTCAGCTGGTGGATTAAATGTCATAAGCAAAACCCTAGGTCGGAATCCACATCCAAATATTACTTGGCCACATACTCCAATCAGCCTTTTTTTTTTTTTTTTTTTCTGACAAAAAAGCTCTTACTCTGACCTCATTGCAGTTGTGGTCACAATCAGAGGTTTAATTGAGCACAATAAAAGATACATTCGAGGAGACAGCAGTAAATTAAATTAGGGGAAAACATTCCCACGGTTTTGATTTACTTCACAGGAAGAAACAAAATATTGGACATCTTCTATTATTTCACTCTTGCCTGGAGGGTAAAATGCAAGATAAACTTGCAGAAAATTCTAAAAAGGTTGCTATAATCCCTAACCATCTCCGGGATGATGTTTTCATTACTTGCGAATAAAAGGTCGTCTTTAAAATGCAAATGCATGCTTGGTAATCCTCTCAAGAATCTCACCATTTTGGTTCTGGGACTCCTGAAGTGACTACAGAGGGGAGCTTTGAATTTTTTTTTTAAATTTTTTAATTGGAAAAGTTGTTTTGAAGCCAACCCCCTTCTCCTGTGGCACAGAGATGTTCGCTATGCTGCTGACATCTACTGAGGGACTGTGAAATAGCATTTCTCCAAGGGAAGGAAATTCCAGCACCTCTTGAGGAAGCGAGGTCGCTAACCGATAACGCCCTCTATAGCGCACCGGGGACCTGTGAGCGAGCACTCACCCATTTCCAGGGAAGGTCAGGATCCTGGAACACTTACTCGGGCTGCTGGTACCTTAGAGGATGGGGCTGCAGCAGCTGTGGGGATGGTGACTCCCATCTCAGGGTTCTCTGCTAAGGAAGAGGGTCCCACATTTCTAAGTGCTGAATGCATGCAGGTGCTGGGTCCCACTTTTCACACTTGGTCTTCAAAACAGTCCTTCCAGGTTAGTGTTATTAACCCCATGGGACAGATGTGAAAAGTAAAATTCAACAACGTTGGGTAGCTCGTCTCCTGCTGCAAGGTCAGGAAGTGGAAGGACGGGAATGGACCCAAAGCAGCCTGACTCCGGCTGCGTGTCCCTCTCCATACTCCCTGTCCCCCAAGAAAGCAATACCATTAGCGCCAAGTCAGACCCGTAAAAACCCCAACCCTAGGAAATAACTTTGTTCCACTTCATGCCTGGAGAGCTCAATGGATCTATGCAGGAAAATGAGACGGTAACCGAGCAATTTAAACCCAGGTGAAATCATTGCAGCCTTTTCCTCCAAATTGCTATATTGTTAATGACAAGGATATGCCAGCAGGAAAAAAAAAGTGACTTCTGCACTATTAACTCTGAGAAGATCTGAGTCAGATGGCAATTATATTTGGAATATTATGGGATTATAGAGATCAGGTTCCCCTTACTTTCGTTTCCTTCCCCCATGTGACGTTTTTTAGAGAGTTGCTTTTATTTGTTTTATCATTAACCATGTGCCTTAATCACAACCTTCAACGCAGAGCCTGCTTCTGGGTTCACTCACTTGTAAATAAACTTATCCCCCTGCAGGTGGCTCCCAAATAATCAAGCACGTGTCTTCCCACACTTAGAGGCACCTGTTTGTAAACATTAGCGCCATCAGTCTAAATGCAAATCCATTTTGATGTCTAGCATCCCACTCACAGTTCCCGTGTCGTAACTGTTAACATGCCAGGGGTGGGGGGCAAGGAGAAAAGTCTGAAATATTTTATTCTTTATTCATTATAATGGGTTTATTTTAGAAAGCTAACTACACAGTATAGATTGGGGGTTCAGCAAATAGTTTGTTTTTCAGTCGGTGGTCTCTGTTCAGTTGGTGTCTGTATAGACATGGTCTATAGTTCAAAAGACAAGAGATCCTACAGTGAAAGGCAAATCTCTCTCCTTCTCTGGATCCTCCCCATCCAACTTATCTTCCAGAGGTGTGTAACTTTCCAGATGCATTCTACACACACACACACACACACACACACACACACATACACAGAGATAGGCTTTGTAGTGTTCTAACCTGCTGTAGCATACCATGCACCCTGCTCTTAGCTTGTCCATTTCTCTTAACAATGCATCTTGGAGATCCTTCCATCAGGGAGCAGAATTAAAACAAGTTGGGCAGGCCATGGAGACTCCAAAGCACTCTATAACTTTGTGAATCTTTATTAGTGGTTGCCAAAGTGACTGTTCATCCTGGGGATTAAAAGACCCTTTTCTCTCTCTCTTTTTTTTTTTTTTAAGATTTTATTTATTTATTCATGAGAGACACACACACACAGAGAGGCAGAGACACAGGCAGAAGGAGAAGCAGGCTCCATGCAGGGAGCCCGACGTGGGACTCGATTCCGGGACTCCAGGATCAAGCCCTGGGCTGAAGGCAGCGCTAAACCGCTGAGCCACCTGGGCGCCCCCCCCCCTTTTCTCTTTTGAGGCACCCCTAACCTTTGGGTGGGAAAGCTCTGGGATTTTTCTTACCCAAGGTCATTAAGTATATCTTCATTTATTAGACTGGGTGATACATTTCTATTGTATTCGATGCATTTCTATTTAATTTTCTTCTTCAGGGAACTTGAGAGCATCTGTGCATCAACAACATAGTAATGAAGTTTAGTTCAAAGTAGAACGGTATGGAGTTAAAAAATGGAAACTCAAACCATAACATTGTCTTGGGGTGAGGCAGGTGCTGTGGGAAGAGAATGGAGAACGGGAACTCTAGGGGTGGGCATGCTGCAGAAGTCCACACATCTCTGTGTCCCTAAAATTCTTCTTTTATTTTATTTATTTACTCATGAGAGACACAGACAGAGAGACAGAGACATAGGCAGAGGGAGAAGCAGGCTCCCTGCGGGGAACCCGATGTGGGACTCCCGGGACCCTGAGATCACACCCTGAGCCAAAGGCAGACGCTCAACCACTGAGCCACCCAGGTGCCCCTGCACCCCTAAAGTTCTTACCATCTGGTTTTAGTGTCTTTCCGTCAGCATGGGGAATCTACATTAGAAAATTTTACTGACTTAATTAATTTAAAGGAAACTACGTGAAATATGGGTAAATGGAAATGAATATTTCCAGTCAGGGAAGATGAGTCTCTGTTCCATCTCCAGGTGATTTGTAACCCTGGGGACTTGTTCTGTGACCTGTGACCTCAGCTCTGTGACCTTAGAGCCCCAGACCATGCTGGACCCCAGATCTGTGATGCTGGTGGCTGCCAGATTGGCTGGCCCCACCTTCACCACACTTCTTCATTCCAGTTCTTCCATGGAAATAGCACCATTCTATATTTTCATAAACCTTCTACATTTACTCTCATCAGCATACTTTTTTTAAAAATTCAGTTAATAAAAATTCAGTTAATATACCATGTATTATTAGTTTCGGATTTAGAATTTAGTGATTCATCAGTTGTGTATAATACTCAGTGCTCCATCAAGCATGCTTTTTTCCTTAAAGACTCTGACAGTGACAGTGGGCATCACTCTGCATGTGACCGGGTCATTTTTGCCCATCTGCAAACAAGCCTGGCCCCTCTGGAGAGCCGCTTGTCATCCACATTCAGCTCTTATATCCATTCAGATCCAGAAAGGGTTGAAGGCCCCCTTCAGAATATAATTCACCCCTGATTCGAACAGAGCCCTTCAATTCCTTTGGATCCATGAACACTGAGTGGAGAAGCTAAATCCTAACCTCTGACCTTTCAACCTGCCAACCTTTGTAACATAACAGCACCCAATACACTGGTCGGGGAGATTGGAAACGAACAGTGATCCCACCCAGGGGTCCTTTGGGTTAAAAGCATGCCCAGCATTTCTACAAAACAAAGTCAGATGCCCTTGCAAGGATGTCAAAATATGCTGTGTGATCCCCCAAATACTCTCCCAAAGATGCACCCAAGGATAGTTCCCAACTGGCCTAGTATTCCATGGAGACCAGGGCAATTCAGATTAATATCAACATTTCATAGCGTCTAATAACAAAATACTCCACACACAAAAAATGTTGTCTATCAAAAGTACATGAAACAAAGACTTTCAAATATTAAGACCAGATGTCGGAAATACTGGGGAAAGCATTTACTCTTGGCGTACCCAGGGAGATATAGAAAAATGTACATGATATCAAATGGATATAGCTTTCGCCGGAATTTTTTTTTCTCAAATATTGACCAGTAACAAAGCAATTTGTGCTTAAAGATTTTATCCCAAAAAGGAGGTTTCTTTCAGTTCTTGTCAGGAACCCCTTTTAGCATTAAGCCCTAATAGCTCAATAAATAAACAAAGTCACCTTTCATTGTCCAATGTTCAAAATGTCAAGTGCTAGCAGAGGGCAAATAGTTCACCTTCTCTCAAGTACCCATCGATTTAAGTTATAATTACTCCCCCGGTGACAACCAAAGGGGTTATGGAGAATGTAAGCAGGGCAGTCCCCGGAGAGATGTGTCTGTCTCCTTCAGAGGAAGATTCCATTAAGAGAGAGCAACCCAGGATTGAGCGATTGGGATTTTCTTTGGACAGTCAAGCGACTTCCCTACCAACCCTCTAGGAAGGCAAAGGGAAGAAAAGGCATTAGGGTGGAGGGATCCTTACAAATGCCAGATCAATACTGGGCAAAGCAGCTTGGCCCACAGAGAAGCTCTGGGCCCACTGCCAGCACGGTCAAGGCCATCCCACCCCACCCTGAAGGCAGCCCAGCCCCAAGAGATGGCAGGCCGAAGGCCATCCAGTAGAGGAGCCCGCAGCCCTCCGTTTCAAATTTCCTGGCCATTGTCAATTTGTCTGGTGAACTCCGTATTATCTACACTTCAGAAACTTTTAATTTCCTTCCTTAATAATAAAAAAATCTGCCCGAAGTGGTTATAAAATGTATATTTATTTACCTCTGGGACTAGGGCTGAGGGCAGCATGAGTGGGCCGTGGGTTAGAGAGGAAAAGAAGGACAAGAAGAGCCTCTGGTTTCCTTTGGCCTCAACGTCACCAGCTCCCCTGGGCCTGTCCTCCCTTGCTCTGGCTGATCTCAGGAACAAAGCTGTCAGGCTAGGAGAACTAGCTCACCTTAACACCGCAGGCCACTCAAACATTTGCTGAGGCTGACTGGAGTCCAAGCAACAGGAAATAATCTGTCCCTGAGAGGAACATTCGGGGAGGCTCGCTGAGCGGAGGGAGTCTGTCCAGTGAACTGGCTCTCAGCTAGAGCTGGGGTCGGCAAAATACAGCCTGTGGGCCAAATCAGGCCCACCACCTGTTTGCATATGCAAAAATTGTATGGGAACACAGCCGCATCTCGGCTCTGGCTGCTTCCTTACAAAGACAGCAGAGCTGAGCAGTTGAGAATTGAGCTGTAGGTATATGGTCTGTGATGCCTGAAGTATCTACGACTTGAGCCTGTGTGGAAAAATTTGCCAGCCCCTGGTCAGAGAGGGTGCAAATGGCAGGTAGGAGGTGTTCCTGTAATCTGAGCGGGAGGTACTAGTGTTTTCCTGTTAAACTCTGTGTGTTTGAAACTTCCAGACAGTGTCTTTAACTGCTTGAAGGAGGAGCAGTGCACATATAGGAAGTCTCCAAAGAACTTTCTTTAAGGGGCTCTATGATACCTGTGACCCAAGCCCAGATGACAGGGAGGTTAGTGGAGCTAGGGAAGCTGGGCAGATGCCCTGCAAGTTCAGGGAACCGATCTAGGTCTGACAGACAAGTAGAAGCAACATAACCAGAAAAGCCTGGTGTCTCAGGAAAGGTTGTCATCATGGGAAACCCAGAGACAGCCATCCCCAAGCCCTGTGACGGGGCCTGGGGGGAGCAGCAAGCCCCTACTGCTTGGCAGTAGTAGCGAAGAACACTATGGCTACCTTACTCCGTGCTTGTGCCTATATTAACTCACTCTGCACTTACAACACCACAAAGTAGGCTTACTTCTTGTCCCCATTTTACAGATGAGGGCCTGAAGGACAAGGAGGTCAGGTGTGGTGCCAAAGGTCACACAGCAACTAAGCAGCAGAGCTGAAATTCTAGCACAGCGAGCCTGATACCAGAGCCCGTGCTCTAACCTCTGTGCTGAAATAAGGCTGCGGAGCGAGGAGGAGGCACCGGGGTAGATTATTTTTCCTTGAGAATTGGAGTAAACTAGTGAGAGTGATATTTTGGAAAAACTCGCTAGTAGCAAAAAAGATTCATAATTGAGGGGACAGAGAAGAGACAGTTGGCAATAATCTAGGTATGAGGGATGTGGGATTGGTCCAAGATGGCGGCAGCGGGAATGGGGAGGAAAGTCAGGACCAGGAGAACTAAGGCCTCCGCACCAAGAAACATGCATCGAATGCTGCCCTGCGGAGCGCCCTGCATTCCCCTCTCCCTAGAGACTGGCTATGCATCTCTCCCCTTCTCTGGACTGAGAGCCTAGGGCCTGTCAGTGATTTGTATTTACTTCTCTACCCTGAGCCCACGCTTGCTGCCTGACGCATGATGGACGCCCAGCAGACTCCTGAGAGCTGTCTCGGTTCTTAGCCAGGAGCCCTGGAAAGCCCATCAGAGCCCTGCCCGAGATGGACAAGTAGACGAGGCACCTGCACAGCATGAAGGGAGAGAGCAGATGGGCATACCGAGGTGGAGGGGCAGCAGGATACGTGAGGAGAGACGTCCTGTCAGCGGTTGGAAATGCCGTCTGGGGCACAGGAAAGGGTCATGGCGGGAAAGGTCGACTTGCAGGGCATCTGCAAGAGGTGCTAATGAAACCATGAGAAGAGACGAGCTCATAGCCAGGGGAATGGCAGAGGGAAGGGGCAGGGGCTGAAAGAAGCCCATTGTTGGAGAGCGAGGGGAAGGAGAGGCGTCCATGGAGGGCCAGCCCCAGAGGTAAGAGGAGAAGAGCCAGGTCAGGTTATGGGGCACCCCTTTCTTCGGGAGCTGACAGACATACTTATCAGCTGGCACAGGAACTCCCACAGCCAGCAGGGCCCTGGCCTCCCCACCCTGACATCTTTCTGCAAAAAATTAGCCCTTAGAGAATAATGAAAATGTCCACACAAGGATGAACTCAGGAGGCCCACATGTAATTTCAGGGGGCTAAGCAAACTTCCCTTGCCGGAGGATGCCTGCAATCCTTCCATCGAAGCTTCTTTCCTTTACCATAAGGCTTCAGTTCCCATTAAAATGGGTTGCACCTCCCAGGACACATGCTAGCCATCGGTTACTCCTGGGGGTGAATGGGGGCTCTGCAAGTAGGTTTGGGTACAGTGTCCAAGGATAAGTGGTGGGTTGTGGAGTTCATGAAAGCACGACTCAGAGAGGTTAGAACAAAGCAGACAAACATCGCCTGTTTCATCATTTTGCCAAAAGGGTGTCATGTCATGGTTTTCCAGCCATTTCTTGTTGTTTATTTATTAACGGGTCAAAACAGCAACAATAAACTCAAGCTAACTAGTGATAATAATTTGTAATGGCCACATCAACAGCATGCATGGGGTTAAGTTTTGTTTTTTCGTTTTGTTTTGTTTTGTTTGTGTTTGTTTTTTGTGTTTTTTGTGTTTTTTGTTTGTTTGTTTGTTTTACCATACTTACTGCTGGGGAATGGACTCAGGGCTGGAGACAAGATTGTACACACACGCCCAACGCCCTCAATGTGCAACACTCTGTGCTAGGAGGTATACTGGGATCAGGAACTAGACAAGCGCTTGCAGAGCTGCCCCTTCAGATGGACAGGTGACACTCCTGAGAATCAGGGTGGCAAAGTCCCAGAGGTCATGGTGGAGGCAGTGTCATGTGAGCCAGGTGTTGGGGACTGCGGGGGTCTCCAGGAGAGGTTGTATGGAGGGCCTCCAGCTAGTAGCGCAGAGGTGGGGATCAGTCTGGGATGACTGAGAAGGAGAAGAATGGTGACTGCAGAGGGCTGGCTGGTTCCCAGATGTGGACCTTGAACATCAGACACAAGGCTTTGGATGAAATGGAAGCTGAACACCAGCAATGGCAAGAAGTGCCTGCACCCCCCAGCAGGAGCCGCGTGCAACAAGAAAGAAAGAATGTGAAACAGAATTCGGATCCCAGGTCTGCAGCTGACAAACTCTGGGGTGCTGCTTAGCCTGGGTGCACCCTGATTTCATCCTCTATAAAATTGGGTAACTGTAGTACCAATTTCAAGGGTTGATAAAAGGACTAAGAGAGATAATACATGCTCAGTGCTTAGCACAGTGCTTTTCACCTCCGGAAAGTTCCATGAATGTTATTCAAATTGCTGAAAGTATTACTTATTAGTGGAGTATTCAGAAAGTGGAAACTCCCTCCTAGGAATTGACTCCGATGGGCCCGACCTAAAGACTCTAGACTGAAATACCGAATCTGCTGGACAAAACTCATTCTCTCTCTGCTCTCTGTATGCCGGCAACTGGGCTCATCCAGCCACAGGTATGGGAACCAGGGTTAGTTAAATAGGCAGGTGCAGTCAAGGATCATAGCCCAAGTAGAGTGGGGAATCTACAATAAAGAAGGGTCTCAAAAGACTAGGGAGAAATGGCTCAAGCTTTGGGTGGGTCATGGTGGGAGGGAAACAGATGGGGAATGAGCGTTATGGGGTGAGGCAGTGCATGTATGTAGACTGTAGAATAGAAAGAAAAATATGCTAGAGACTTGCAGGGCAATGATTTGTTGGCTGCCCCCTCCCTTGACCAACAGGGAGCTCCCTGAGGGCAGGAGCTATCTGTCTTGTCCCTGCAGTATCCCCAGGAGTTAGCACCCAGCCAGTGCTGCATGAACCTGCACGAGAGCACTATGGTCAACTTCATCGCCGCCTCATGCCCTTTCAAGTTCTGGCTGCCAAGGACAGCATGGCCCCCTTCACTTTCACCCACTCTAGCCTCAAGCAGCTTCCCTCAGTGGCATTAAGTCAAGTGCAAGGGTTTCCATACTCTGGTTTATGGCACTTGGATGTGGAAATGCAGGGAAAAGTGCTGAGGCATCATCACACGCTCCACTTCCACTCCAATGTTGTTAATTACTAGTGATAAGGAGGCCTGGCGCGGCGCTCGCGGGTCCGCCTGCCCGCCCCCGGCCCCGGCCCCGGCCTGGCCTCCTGGGCCCGCGCTCAGCGGTCCTCCCGCCTCCTGCCGGGCCCGCGCTCGGCCTTGGCCTTGCCTGTCCTCCCGCCCTCTGTGCCACCATGTTTGTCCCCGACCTCGCGGGCCACACCCTCCTAATTAACTGTGACCAGTTAATTACAGACCTGAAAGACATAAGGAAGACCACCACACAAACCTGCAGTGTCTGTTGGAAATGTTGGCCAGCTTGCAATAGATTTGATTATTTCTACACTAAATATGCATAAGATTGGTTACTTCTATACCGATTGTCTTGTGCCCATGGTTGGAAACAATCCATATGCAACTGCAGAAGAAAATTCAACAGAACTCTGCATAAACGCTGAAGTATATTCATTGCCTTCGAAGAAGCTCGTGGCTCTTCAGTTAAGGTCCATTTTTATTAAGTATAAATCAAAGCCATTCATTCTGTGAGAAACTGCTTTCCTGGGTGAAAAGTAGTAACTGTGCCAAAGTTATTGTTCTTTCAAGCAGCCATTCATATCACCGTAATGATCTACAACTTCGCAGCACTCCCTTCAGATACCTACTTACACCCATTGTGCAAAAAAGTGTTCAAAATCAGGAAGGGAGACAGAACATAAAGACTCCTAACTCGGGGAAACGAACTAGGGGTGGTGGAAGGGGGGAGGAGGGCGGGTGTGGGAGGGGAATGGGTGACGGGCACTGAGGTGGACACTTGACGGGATGAGCACTGGGTGTTTTTCTGTATGTTGGTAAATTGAACACCAATAAAAATTAATTAAAAAAAAATAGAATACAGAGCCTTAATTGGGAAGAAATGGAAATAAGCCCATGCATTCCTGAAATAGATGATTCTGAGTTTTGTATTCGTATTCCTGGAGGAGGTATCACAAAAACACTCTATGATGAAGGCTGTTCTAAAGAAATCCCAGTGGTGGTTCTGCTGAAATTTGTTTCAGAAGGAGACAATATCCCAGATGCATTAGGTCTTGTTGAGTATCTTAATGAATGGCTTCAGATAATCAAACCATGTTGTGATGACCCCACAGCATCTGCCTTGCAGTGGAAAATGCCGAGTTCATGGAGATTACTCTTTGGCAGTGGTCTTCCCCCTGCACTTTTCTGATCTGTGTTCAGTTTTATACATTATGTCCCAAGACACTTACTACCAACACAACTGTTAAACAACTATATCAAAAGTTATATTATCTGAGAATGTATTAGGAAATAAATCTTTACTTTTCACAGAAAATCTCAGAAAATGGATTAACAAAATGTTGTTTTGCCATGCTTTTCACTATATACAACAAATGTAAATTTTGTACAATAAAATACTTCCTGATTTTGTCTGAAAAAAAAAATTACTAATGATAAGAACGGGTATTTCCTGCACTCCTCATAGTGTCAGGCACTGTACTAGGTGCTTTGTATGCATCATTATATTTGATCTTCACAAAACCCATTTTACAGGTAAGGAGACTAAGATGTAGAACCATTGTGAAGTTGCCCAAGGTCACTCAGCCAGCCAATGCCAAATTGGGGCCATCTGACCTGGGAGCCTATGCTCTCTGGAGGTGGGACTCTGGGCCCTCAGAAAGCAGCAGGTCAGTGAGGAGACACAGCTGGGACAGACAGGAAGGCCCTGGCTGGGTGGCCTTTGGTGCAGCTGTGCTTTACCCAAGAAGGCAGGATAAGTGGTGCCCCCAGCACCCCCGCATACACTGCTGTCTTACAATCCTGCTCCAGACCCACTCTGAAAGTTGGCATCACTGAGAATGTTTGGAGGCTATGGGGCTCAAATGCAAGGTCTTGAGGTGACACCAGGAGTGTTTCAGCATTGGAGAAAATCTGGGCTACCATTTAAATGTTAGAACGCCCAGGGACAAGTTGCAAAACTTTAAAAAAGTATCTCTGGCCCCCAGTGGGCTGAGTTTCAAAGACAGAAGTTCAAATACATTCTGTCCACAGCAGAGCTGGGAGTCACACAGGCCAGAGATGACAAAAATCAGCCATGTGCAAAAATCCTCTCCTCCATTATTCTAACCTGCGTTTCCCCGTCTTTGACTCTTAGCAATTTACAGAGAGATCCGGGAAACAAATCTGAGATCTCTTGACTCCCGTTATCTATTTCATCCCTACTCTCCATGAATATGGACGGGAACATCACAATGGAAGGATTAAACCCAGAGGAAAAAGAGCCACCACCGCGGCAATTAGCATGCAAGTCTGCAGTGAAGACCATTTCCGAAATTTCCTGATTTAGGATAAAGAAGAAAATTGTTCAAGTATGACTGATGTCCATCAACAGGATTTTTTCCCCCTTAAGATGAGAATATATTTCAGGTTTCAACTTTAACATCAAAACTACTAAGGAGTCCTCTCCTGGAACACATTTGGCCTTTGCTTCTGCTTGTCAGATCCCCCCACGTGCTCCCCACCGCCCGGTACTTCACATATAATTCCTGGTGTTATAGGAAATGACATCAATATGGAGGTAAACATACATATGCTTTCAATATGTCATCCATCCATGTTACATTTGGGGAGCATTTAGAAGCAACAATAACAAAATTGGAACCTTGAATTCGGGAGAAGTTTAAGCTATGGGAATGTTGCAGGCCGGGGCTCTCTAAGCCACATACACAAACCATCCATAAAATGACCTTCGGAGTAGAGCTCCAGGTTTTGCAGGTCAGAAAAGGGGGCCAAGGACACGGATCAGAGCACTTCTCAACCTCACACAAAGGAAATATTACAAGAAATACGGACATGTGAATCTCTGCTGCAAAGAGCCCAGGGCTCCCCTGCCTGCCCCCCTGCACTACTGGAATTCTCGGAGAATCAAGCTCTTTTTTCCCTGACTGGACTTGATAGTAGGAAAAGAAGGATCTAACTGAGCGAATGTGTCTCAGTTTCTTTGTGTGTGTGTGTGTGTGTGTGTGTGTGTGTGTGTCTCAGTTTGTATTTACTTATTGATCCCTTCAAAGGCAATAAAAGGGAGAGACCCCAATTTTATTTCTGCATTGCAAAACCCCTAAAGAAATTGACTTACCTTTCTTTTCCTTTATTTTTGGTGGAATTTTATCAATTCTGTGAGTGAATGTGGATTATAACAGACTAACCAGGTCAATGTATCTTTAGATTCATAACTAAACTAATTCTTACCCAGTAAATAAAGTTTGGTTCTAAAGAAACTCTTTCCAATTGTGGGCTCTATAAGAGGAAAATGAGTAATGGGGCCATTACTGACAAAGAGATTGGGGCGGCCTCAGTGAGCCAGCATCAATATGAGTAGGTTCTAGCCTCTCATGTGGACCAAATAGGGACTCTTCATTCTGTTCACATTAACTTTTGTTGTAATGATTTTTCAAGTACATTCTACGTTCCTGAAGCCTTGCTCAAAGGTTGTGCATAACGTGACTTGTTGTTTTGCAATCTGGAGGCTACAGAGAACCAGAGAAGTAGATTTAGAAGTAAAAGATATTTAATTGAATTGCCTTTTGTTTTGACAGATGTTTTATACAGTACTTTGTCTGTTAAGAACAAGATGTTCCAATAAATACTGGATAAGTGGGAGAGAAAATTTACTACAAGGCCATAAATCAATTGGCAAGAGGTCGTAAACTGCAAGATCGGTGCTCAAAGCATTTATTAGATTATCAGAATCTAAGATTGATCTGTAGCTTTATCTATCTTCCCCTATCCATCATTTTTATGGGACATGAAAAAGAGTTATAAAGGACAAATTGCATTTAAAAAATTAAAATACAGGTTTTAGACAAAACAGTATGCCAGGATGGGGAACAAGATTAAAATAAGTGATAAATCCAGAAAAATGTCCCAAATAGAAATATTTCTGTCACTTGGCAGGAGATACCAGTTTAGTGGGGGATGAAATCCTAAGATAAAAGAAATCGTGAAAGTTTTAAAATGCAGTGAGGTCTAGAGATTGCCTCATTGAGCCCCCATCATCTTACAAACAAAGAAACCCGAGGTCTGAGAGGTTAAATGACTTCTATAATAACATGGCCAGTTAATGGCATCAAAGACCTTATTCATGCTAAAGCCAATACAGAAGGTTTTGTAATTTTAGAAGAATGTATTTTTGTTAACAGAGAGGTACATAATTTTAACCTGAGACACTCACACAGCATAAACCTCTTGAGGACAGGGACAGATTTTCCTTTCTACTACATGGTCCCTAAATATTTGTCTGTAGACTTGAGAAAGTTTGGGAGACTCTCCTGTGTACCTATGGTGTATGTTTCACACACCTGCTCTTGCACACTGGCCATACCTTGGTGGCCCCACGGAGGCAGGCACAGGCCTCAGCATCCATATGCTGCTGATGAGGCCAGGGTGACACAACCCAAACACAGGAGGTTTGGGAAACACACCCTACCACTTGGGCGATCCAAAGCCAGTTTCCCTTGGGACCACGTGGCAAGTGTTCTCTTCCCTAGAGTCAGAACCAGACTAGGGTGGGGCCAGTAAGACTCCTTAAAACATAAGGAGGCACTCACGGTCCATGTCATGCAAGTTCAGAGTCATAACTGCACAACACTGAGAGTGAGTGTCTCCTTAAGTCACACACCCTCGTGCCTGGCAAGCCAGGAAGAGGAGATTTGCCCAAGTAAGGGACAGTAGGGAGCCTCAGGGAAGGGGGTGCAAGGAGAGTACAATGTCCTGACAGCTGGTTCCTGAGTGCCTCCAGTCCCCATGACCGCACCCAAAGACACAGTGCTGATGGGACTAGACCAGGAACTGGACAAGGTCTCAGTCCCCAGGATGCTTGTGGTCAACTCAGAGAAACATGTGAGTGACATCTCACAACATGGGGAATGAGCTTCGTAACTCCAACTTGTTCATTAGTCCCAAAAGAAATACTGTCAGAGAGGAAAATGTATTGGAAGGTGGGGTGTTTAAGCAGGCATGGAGAAGCAGGAACGAGCCATTTATAGAGAGAGGGAAGGCAAGGTGGGGGCATCTGTTCTGCCCATCGACTGGATTCTACTACAGGAGGGGTGGCAATGCCAAGGGGAGCCTGGGGGACAGGGAGGCTTAAAAGCAGGCTGCTTCCAGATGGAAGGTTCTACAGATCTCAAATGTTCTTCAATTGTGATGCTCTGAATATAGAACTGCCAGGTGAAGAGCAGGACACCATGAAATTTGAGTTTCAAGCATCAACATAATTTTTTAGTATGTCACAGATATTATATGGGACATTAGGCTAAAAACAGTATCTGTTGTTTGTATGAGTTGTAAGAACTGGGAGTCCTGTATTTTTATTTGCTACCTCTAGCAACCCTATCTGAAAAGAATGGGTGAAAAGGTGAACACAGTGGACAGAAGGGATGGAGGGTGATTGAGGAAGGGTCCTGAGGAGCTTCACAGAGAGATCCCGATTGTCCCACTACACGGGTAATCTTCTGTTCCAAAAGGAAAGTGGTAGAAAGAATCCTGGAACTGGAGGAGAATTCAGAGCCGGGCTTCTCAATCCGGGGCACGCTAGGATCCCCCCGGGGAAGCTGTTACCAACCCTCAGTGCCTGAGTCTGCCCTCAGGGGCTCTGATTGGATTGCTTTCATTTTGGCCCAGGTATTAGCATTTGTTAAAGCTCCCTGGGAGGTTATCTTGTCAAACAAGAGTGAGAACCACTGCTTGGAAAACCACTGGGCAGAGGGGTCAGACGGAGCCAGGGTTTTAAGATCCAACTCTATCACTTCCTGGCTGCCTGACCAAAACTCTCTGCCTGTTTCACCATCTGTAAAACAGGGATAAAAAGTATTCCTGCATCACAGCGTTGTTGAACAGATTACTTGAGACTTCCAGTAAATACTGCACATTGAGTATATGCATTTAAATCCATCCTATACTGAAGTCCTACTGAAATGACAGAAGAATAAAAATTATTCTAACCCGTGCACTCAGCCACCTGCTAGAATCCAGAAAGCTGATATGTGACTGTTCATCAGCAAGGAGAAACCAATAAAAAGCAAGCCAATTCACACCACTGAAACCCAGAAATGTTCCAGAAATGGAGGCAGTGGGGATTCTCTGCAAATCGGTCTGAGAGACAGGCTAAAACCCAGAGGATTCACTGTGGTGTGATAGGGAAACCCTCCTCCAACCCTGTATCTGGTAGTGGACCAGAGACAGAGAGAGAGAGAGCACAGAAGGGTAGACTCAAGGGCATTCAAGGACGCCCAGTGGTGGGGGTTGGGGGGGATGGGAGGCAATTTATTAAAGATGGGGAGAATGAAGTGAAGGACTATAGGTTGAATGGTGAATACCAGACACTTCCCCGAATGTGGGCATAAGGCACACCCTGAAGGCAGGAGACTTTCTGAAAAACCTGGCCAGTGTGAGAGAAAGGTGGAGAGATGCTGACATTTGGAAATCTCCCAAAGAAAGGTTGGGTGCCCCCATCACTCTAGGCCCACAGATAGACACCCCCCCCAACCTTCCAATAACTCACTAGACAGTGAGGATAGAAGAGATCAGAAGAAAGCCTCTAACATGGGAGAGAGACCAAAATCAAACAGGAAAAAAAAATGGCATGTGAAAGAAACAGATCGCTCAAGGAGCAGAATAAAACAAAAGAGAAAACTATAATGAATATGAATGAGAATATAATCATCATCATACAAAAGATCCAATACCTGACTATAAGAAGTTCCAGCAGGAGAAAATGGAAAGTGGAGATGGGTAAATTATCAAATAAATACCACAAGAAAAATTCCCAGAAGTCAACAATCAATTCTACATTGAACAAGTCCAATCAGTAGCAACCCACCCTACACACACCTCTACAAGAAAGGCGGGGGGTGGGGGGAGGATGTGGGGAGACTGACACCAAAGCATATCATCATGGAACTTCAATATCCTAAGGATGAAAAAAAGACTCAAAACGTTGAGAGGAGAGAGAGAGAGAGAGAGAGAGAGAGAGAGAGAGAGAGAGGTCATATACAAAGGACTTTAGATAGGAATACTATCAAATTTCTCAGCAGCTAAAAGCTAAGACAACCAAGCCACCAAAGCCTCCAAATCCTAGGAAAAAATTACTTCCTCCTTAAAATTCTATAACTATGGGACGCGTGGGTGGCTCAGTGGTTGAGCGCCTGCCTTCAGCCCAGGGCGTGATCCTGGAGTCCCAGGATTGAGTCCCACATCGGGCTCCCTGCATGGAACCTGCTTCTCCCTCTGCCTATGTCTCTGCCTCTCTCTCTCTCTCTCTCTCTCTCTCTCTCTCTGTGTGTGTGTGTGTGTGTGTGTGTGTGTGTGTGTGTGTGTGTGTGTCTCTTATGAATCAATAAATAAAATATTTTTTTAAAAATTCTATATCTAGCCAAACTATGAATCAAGTGTAAGGGTCAGATAAAACCATCAGACATGCAAGGTATCCAAAATGTATGTCCTATGCTACTGTTGCTGCTTCCATATCTGATGGAAGATGTGTGCCATTGAAACTTGACAGAAAACCAAGAAAGACAAAGATATGAGATCCAGAGAACAGATGATTTTCCAAGGGGGAGGTAAAGGGAATTCCAAGATGAGAGCCAAGAGGGGTCTCAGAATCACAGCATGGGGCAGACCAAGAGACCAGACAGCCCAGAGCCAGCAGGACATGGCTAGAGCAGGGAATACTCTAAGGAAAAAAGAACAGAAGTTTGATTTGTTTGACAATACGGAGAGGGGTTTTAGGCTTCTGTTGGAGAATTTGAGACTTCCTTTTCTATGCACATAGAAAATCAGGTAAACCAATAAACAAGGTGATTATGAATTCCAAAGCAAACTCCAGTCATATAAGGAAGAGCATGTAATCTTGCAATACTGTGAAAATATTGTTTATAGTCATTATAACATAAACCCTGAATATTTCATCAAAACCTGGGAGGAGGAGAAATGTGAGAGGGTGGGTGGGGCATGGGAGCTAAACCATGCTGCACCCTTCAATCCATAGATAATGTCTATTTCAAAATTTAAACAGTAGCACCATAAGCATGTTATTTAGAAATCTAGAGATAAAAAACTGAGAAACAACTAAAGTCGTTGCCTCAGGGAGAGGATGAGGTCGGGAAGAGGATTGTTATTTCTTACTATAAAGCTTCTAGTTCTATTTGACTTTTCGTATTATATACGTGTATTTCTTTAAGAGCTTGATGTACTCTATGTCTAGCCAAACTATGAATCAAGAGTAAGCTTCTTTAAGAGCTTGATGTATTCCTAAGAGCTGGATGAATGTTGGCTACTAGTATCGCTTCCTAGATTTAAAACTGGACAAATGGAGACACTGTGGCTTACTGAAAGCTTTTCCCTCCCCCAAATTACCAGCAGCAGAACTAGGACCTCTTTACTCAAAACATTTTAAAAGGGCATCCTCTGTGCCAGACTCAACGATGAGCTAGTCCCAGCCCCGTAATGTACATTCCGGTCGGGATCAGTCATGGCAGGGAGCAAGTGTGAACATAAATATCGCACCAAGTACACCTGGTAAGCACCGCATAACCATATTATTAAACCAGCCTCCCACCAGGATGGCCCTCTCCATGCCACACTCTGAATACCAGAGTAGGTCATAAGCACTGAAGGCTAGCCACTGGAGATGCTAACTCTTAAAGCATGAGAGTTTAGGGTCTCTGGAGGTAATAGTTGTGCAATTCATCACATTTCTCTTTTTTATTTTTCAATTTTTAGGGGAAAACTGTATTCACATTATCAAATATGCAACAGCAATCAACAGTACCATCTGAGGAGCTTTGGTCACTGACTACAGAGTTCTTTGTATTTCAGTCAAATTTTTCCTAAGGTTCGGCTCCTTTGAAGCTTTACCAGCATGCTGTCTTTCTGGTGCTTTCCTGACTTACTGTTGGCCAAGCAAGTCGAAGCAATCATCAAAACCAGTAAGAAGAGCTAGGGTGTCTGTCTACCCCCTTTTAGTACCACTGGTGTCCTTCAAGGGGGCTCGCCATGCTGAACAAGTTCATGGAACAGCAGGGCTGAGGGCTGTAAAAGAGTCTTTCCTGAAAATAAAATAATAAAAAAATCAAGCTCAGCTGGATTCTGATTTAATAGCATCTGGCAAGCTAACTATATTATTTTTGAACACACAGACATAAATTTGATATGAATAATAAAACTGAAGTATAACATGGACAAAGGAAATATAAAATTCACCTAATCTTCAAAAGAAATTCTATACTTGAATAATTAACTATGCTCTATTTATAAAACTAGAATAATTGAAAACAGAATTTTCAGTTGATTCATATAGCCTCTGAAATATTTATTATTGCAAGTCGAAAAGATCTGTCTGGGGTTTGTCACTGAAAATGTCTAAACTCAGTGTCCAGATGTTTATTTAAGTTGCTCCCACAGAGTTCTAATGTCAATAACAGGGGTTATCAGAGAGCATCGCTGTGTATCTTCCTTGACTAATATTCTCATTTCTTTTGCATCTTTGATGTTTTCTTTCATTACAATTCCTGGCCCATATCCACAAAAATCTGCTGGGCTTGCATTAAAAATTAGTCTGCAGACTCGACATTTGATGATGCCCTACGTCTCGACAAAGATAATATTTAGCAGCAGCTATCGCTTAGGCATTACGATCAGCAGCAGAGAGTCCATTTCAGAGAATGAAAAAAAGAATACAGAATACACATTTTAGAACACCTAGCTTGCAGATCCTACCTTCCTGCCTATTCTCTCTTCCCAGTGTTAGATAAGGCGAAGTTGGAAGAAGCAATGGGATTTCTCACCATGAGCCCATATGAGTTCCCCTTCCCCTCCTTCCCTCCCTCTCACGTGCCCTGTCTTCGTTTGAAAATCTAAAGTAAGATGACTTTCAAATAAAGGAAACCAGGCTCTCTGTCAAGACTCACTTCCTAAAGTTTCTGCAGACTAAGACACCTGGGAGAACATTTTAAAGACATGCAATGTCCTTTCCCTTTGTGTAAAAGTAGCAAAAGAATATTTTTGAGCTGACCAGATGAGGGTTTTGTTTTTAATCAGCTGTTCAAAAGGAGCAGGTACTAGAAGTTCCTCCTTCCCCAAACTAACTGAATTTTACAAAAACTGTTAAAGCACCTAGAACCCAAAGAAAGTGCATAAGTGAAGTTAGTGCATCTGAAGGCTGGTCCAGTCCTCTGGGGCTAGAATCTGATGGGCAGTTATAACCAGCATGAGGTTGGTGCCACTTACCCTCTGCTGTTTCCTGTATTAATTTAAAAGAATCAAACCTGATTTGCACTCCAAAACAATGTGAAGAAAAACTTGGCACTGATGTGGAAAACCACTAATGATACGAAAACAGTGCCCTCTGGAAGGGAGGAAGTCACTCCTGGGAACTGTGGACGGATTAATTAGAAGGTATTGTCCATGGAAAAATCTCCATCTACACTGTTTATTTGATTAAATCATAATATTCATAAACTCATGTAATACAGCCCGAGAGGCAACTCCCTAGCACAAAGTAGGCGCTCAATAAATGTTTATTGGCTTTTCAGTGAACATCTAGTCTAACATTTCTATATTAATAGGTATTACATAAAACTGGATCTCCAGGCAAATACATTTGGGAAATGCTGAGTTAAACAAAGTTAAACAGGCTTTTCACTCCAGGACCTATCAAAACCTTTAATATGCTAAGGTGATTTTGAATTCCCATGGGGTAGTGAGTGAAGGAGGGCAGGGATTATGCTGCATTTCCCAAAACCCATTGTTCTCAGGATTTCAGCTAAGAGACACATTTTGGGAGATGTTGACCGGGTCCAATGCCTTCATTTGAGAAACTGGATGATTTCAACCCCCTGAAGTTAAGTGACTTGGCCAAGCACTCAATCTGATGATAGCAGAGCAGGGACTCTCCACTCTCCCTCTCTCATCTCTCCACCTCCCTCATCCCTGTCACCCAAAGTATCTTGATATAGGAGTCCGGGACTCTTCCTCAGAGCACTTTTATTGGGCTCTTGCTAGTATATTCATTTCTGCTTCAAGCAGAGCCCAAAGGGAATACTCTTTTAAACCCAACTGTTAGATTATGCAGCCTTACCTGGTGATACACTATAATAATTTTAGCAAGATAGGGTCTCTCGAGTTCAGACTTTTTCAAAGGAGGGGAATAGAATTCATGCTTCCATAGCACCCTTCCATCACACTTCCCACATTTATAATTTTAGTATTCCTCCCACTAAACTGTTCATTCCAAGGGGTCAAGGAATCTCAGTGCCTGGTATGTAAGGGGTGTCAGTGAACATCAGTTGAATAAATGCATGAATGAATGACCTATTGAACAAACCAACCAGATGTCTGTTGTCTTAGAGAACTTCTCAGCAATTTCAAGGAAAAAAAATGACTAAATACCCCCTCTTTCCACCAGCACCAGAAGACACAAAGAGAAAACTGTCTGTTTCCAAAGAAGATCCAGGCTAGGACAGAGGGCCCGACAGAGGAGGCCAGCCAGGATGATCGCCCAGCAGCCTCAACAGACAGCATTTACTTTGGTGGTTTCACAAAAAAAGTTGCCAAAGCTGTGTGGTCAGTCACCAGTTAGATCAAAGTTAGCCAACTGGTTTTGTTTCTTATCTTGTCTATATTTTTAAAATATCGATTTATTTGGATGAGGGGGCACATACTAGGGTTCTCTACTAACCTAGCTAAAGTCAATAGTAACAGTAACCTGTGGTGAGTTACCTTGTTGGAAAGCGAACTTTGCCTGAAAATAGGGAAATGGGTAACAACTCTACCCTGGAACATTCTTAAATGTGTAATTTACATCAAGCCCTCTAGTGGTGAAACCCCACAGTCTTGTTCTGAAAGTCCCCTCTAGGTGGAGAGGGGTGTATAAGGAAATTTCTGGATGGCCACTGTCCCTTCCTAGTCCCAGATTGTGTCAATATGAATTTTATCTCAGATTTTTGAATGGAGGAGAAAACTCCTTCTAACATTAATAGTTTGCACAATGCCTATGTATGCAAATTCTTCTAGAAAGAAATGCATGGGCCAGATCTGAAGGGCCCTTCTGTTTGGGTGCCAGATGTACCAAGCCAAAATTCTTCAGATGCGGATAAGAGTATCTAAGAGATGTGTGCATCATCTCTGCTATTCTCAATTAAGGGATCATGGTTAAGGGTGTGAATTTTTTCTTTCTTTTTAAGCACCAGTCTAATGTGAAGGGAGACATAACACACAGAGACACACAGCCCTGAACGCAGCCCAGGTATGTGTTCCTGGGATCCAGAGAAAGGGTAGTTCCAAGGGAGGGAATGTGGCAAGGCCTCCTGATGAGAAAACCCATCTGGGACTGGAGAAATCTGGATTCAATTCTTGGCTCCGTCTCTAGCTCACCACATAATTAAGAGGGCAAATCGGCTAATCTCTCTGTCCTTCACTTTGTCCTCTGTAAAGCGATAGTGTCTGGCCTCTCCCCACATCTCAGGAATGCCATGTCAGCAGATGCTGGGCTGCGGGGCCCGCCGAGCCAATTAGCTGTAGGCAGCAGGGACCTGTGCCCGGCCCTGGCTGCCCCTCCTGCCCCAGCCTGTCTCGCAAATTAATGTCTTTGGTCACACAGAGTCTACGTCTGAGAGAGTGTGAATGAATTTCAGACAACTCGAGGCTCTCCTCTTCAGATGACAAGGCAAATAACATTTCCTTTGAGAAGCACAAATGTGGTTTCACTGCATAAAAATACTAGGAACACCACAAAAAGAAGACCCGGTCAGGCACAGGCAGAGAGGGGACCTATTATGGACAAGGGGGTATTGGCCTGAGAGTCAGAAAATCTGGGCTCTGATCCTGAGTCCGGCAGCTGTGTGACCTTGGATGCACCCCCTATGATAACATCTCCTGTTTCCTGGGTGCTTATGGCATTTGGGGCCACATACAAGAACTCAAGTACAGGTGTGCCTGCGTGTATACAGTAAGTGCCCCATAAATGTCAGCTACTAGTGTTATCATTGAATTGTGTCTCCTAGGAATCTTTTAAGATAGGTCTTGCTGTTGTTCCTGACTGAGGGACAGAGAAGTGGCTCCCAGGATGTCCTGTCCGGGTCTTCTGGAGGAAAGCAGAACATCTTCCCCAGGCTGGACTCACAGCCTTCTCTGGGGTCTGTCCCTACTGTAGAAAAGTGGCTTATTCAAGATCATGCTTCCTCTAGTGGTGGACGCTCAGGGTAGAAAGGCCTGGTCTCCCGTGTTAGTTTCCTGTGGCCACCAAAGCCAGTCACCACACACTGGGTGGCCTAACCCCACGGGAGTCATTCTCTCACAGTCCTGGAGGTGGGGGCCTGAAATCACCGTGCCTTCAGGAAGGCTCCTGTGGGAGGCCTTGAGGGAGGCTGTCCCACACCTCTCTCCCAGGTGCTGGTGGCTGTGGGCCATGCTTGGCAGCTCCCTAGCTCACAGACGCATGGCTCCAGTCTGTGCCTTTACGTGAATCTGGGCTCCAAATCTTCCTCTCCTTTCTCTGACAGGGCTCTGTCGATGGACTTGGGCTCACCCTGATGGCAGGATGATCTCATCTCAAGATCCTTAACTTTATTATATTTGCAAATAAGGTCACAGGGACCAAGGGGGAGAACTCAGACACATCTTTTTTGTGGGTCACTATTGGGCTCCCTAGACCTCCCATGGGGACACTGCTCTGCAGGGCCATCCAGACTCCCCAGCTCCCTGTGCAGTCGGTCACCTGAGGACTTTGTGAACCTCAGCCCCTCCCAACTTCTCCCTTGGTCCTGCCTTCCTTGTCCTCCGTTTGCAAGTATTTCTCTCTGAGGCTCCCCTAACGGATGTCCTGCAAACTAACCTCCATCTCAGTATCTATGACAATTGCATACATTTTAAAGTCTTTTTAAATTTCACACTAGGACTCATACATATTTTTTAAACACTTTTGAATTTGAATCCAATTCTGTAACATACTGGCCAGATATTCACTGACTTCTCACAGTTTCCCAGACGTTCTGAATTTCCCCCCTTCCTGGCTGTTGCTAGTGCTGTGTCCAGCTATCTCCCAGCCCACCAGTCCACGTGCACCCACAGTTCAAAGCCTCATTCAATCGACCTCCTTCATGGAGCCTTCCCGGCCCCCTGCCTGGAAATGAGGCCCTTGGTCTGTTACTCACTTAGCCCAGTATGCTCTGGATAAGAATGTTATGCAAATGGAAGTTCTATGAGGCCTGCGAGGGCAGGATTTTAGTCTATTTTGGAATCTGCTACATGTCAGGCCAGCTCTGTGCACCCTCTATTGTGCTTCCCAAGGTCACTGGTCCTTCCTCTTCCTGATCTGGGCTCTCCTGGAGCATCTGCATTACGGGCTTCAGCCACCTCTCCATATGGTCTCCAGTCCCAAGAGCTAGGCTGACCCTTCCCACAGCCCACTAGGCATCTGTGAGGACCTCCAAAACTGACTGTCAGTTGCCATCCCCTACACCTGTAACCCAACCCCTCCCCGCTGGTCTCCCAAGTTAGGAAGTGCAAGGGGACAGAACCACCCCCTGTACTGAAGGAATGTCTAGTTCCTGCTCTTCCAATGCTGCTGCCTCTGTGACTTGGTACATGAGGATCACTCCTGAGGACGGAAGGGCAAAGCCATGCCCCCTGGAAGGGCCCTAGGGGGGCATCCTGACGCCTCTGTTCTCTTCTACGAAGCAGTGGTGCAGAGGATGGGGGCCAGCAGGCGTTGAGTGGAAGCTAGGCTGGAAGCGGGAATAACAGCTAACAGTTGTTGTAGACTTAGACCTAGCTCATCTTCACCACAAGCCTGTGATAGTGATGCTGTTCTTAGGATTCACCTTTCCAATGAGGAGTCTTCGAGCAGGTAAGGAACATTGGTTACCCTGGGAGTGAGTAGCAGATGTGAGCTGCTGGCTGGAGCAGGTGCGGGAGTGCTGGGAGGTCCTCTGGGGAGAGGCAGTGGCCCTGGCAAGTAGAACCAAAGAGCTGGAAGGGAAAGTGCTTAGAGAAGGCTCACACCTGGGCTGTTTTCATGCCCTTTGTCTTCTTTTTCCCCCTTTTGTCTCTCATCATTAAGGAAAGTATCTGTGAAAGGCACTATCCATCACAGCACTGCTCATCAGGACTGAAGAGGGGGGATCCCCTTGGGCCTAGTGGAAGGCCTCAGCGACACGATGTAGGGTGCTCCCCATGCATCCTCACCAGCACTGCAGGAAAAGCCAGGTGCTCACCCATCTGGAATGGAAGCAAACAGAACAAGTAGGAACAGCACCCTGGGAAACTGAAAAGGCGCTTGACTTGGAGAAAAATAGATGCATGTCCTAACAGTGTGTGGCTTTGAGGAAGCCACTACCTCGCTGGCCCTCAGTTTCCCTTTCTGGAAAACACTGGAATAATACCCACCTCATAGGGCATGAATGAGGAGTAGAGGGGGACCACAGATGTGAGATCATGTCCTAAACAATATGCAGCTGTGTTGGGCATCATGGTTTCCCATGGAAGAGAGCGGCTCTGGGGCAGGTGCAGACGGTGGCTCCCCGAGCCCCCCTTCCTCTTCTCCATCTGCTCAGCCTCTCACTCACTCATTCATTCTGTTACTGAGTGCCCATTATGTCTAGCATTGTTCTAGGCCACTGAGGATATAGCCATAAACAGAACAAATAAAAACTTTTGCCTTCATATTCTATTGGGGGAAGTCAGATAATAAGCAGACAGGAAAATGTATGACTCTATGGAGAAAAATAAAGCAGCTGGTGGGGAGGGGGTATATTCATTGGCATTCCTGACAAAGTGACATTTGGAGAAATACTTGTAGGAAATGAGGAACCAGCCCGCTCAGGTGTGGGGAAGGAATATTCAAGGCAGGGAGAACAGCCATGCACAGGCCCTTAGGTGGGCACACTCATGCCTGTTACAGCAAGAGCAAGGAGGACCATGTGGCCCCGGTGCTACACTCAGATAAGCAACAGCGGGATCAGGTGGGGTTTTGTGGGCAATCATAAACATTTAGCTCATTCTGAGATGGGAGCCCCTGGTGGGCTTGAGGCAGAAAAATGACCTGATCTGATAATGTCTTTACAAAGTGATGCTGGCTGCTGTGTTGAGACAGCACTGTAAGTGTGGGCAAGGGCAGAAGCTGGGAGACCAGTCAGGAGGCTCCCCACCCAACAATCCAGGCAATGGAGCATGGTAGCTCATCTGACCACCAAATCTCATTTTCCAGAAGACTTCTGTTTTAAGACATACATTTTGAGCAATGCTAATCAGGTCCAACACCCTTGTTTTAGAAACCAGAAAACTCAAATCCCAAGAAGTTAAGTGACTTGGCCAAGAATATTCAATTTGTGAATAGCAAAGCAAGAAGTCTGCTGCCACCACTGCTGCCAATATATCCTGATTCTGAGCCCAAGAGCCAAGATTCTCCTCAGAGCACTATTGTTGCAGCTGAATATGAATCTGGAGCTCAGAACTGTATCAACAGTATTTAAAACCACGAAGCTGGAGGAGGTCCCCAAAGGAGTGAGCACAGAGGGAGAAGAGGTTCAGGGAAAGAACATTAGGCCTCTCGGTGCTCAGTGATTAGGAAGACCAGAAGTAATCTGCAAAGAAGACTGACAGAAAATGGTCATCAAGTGCCTTCAACAGAGAGCAGTAGTTCTGGTTGCCTCCAGAAATGAAGAAAAAAAGTGTTTGAAAAAAAGGGAATGATCAACTCTGCCAAATGTTCTGACGGGTTAAGAAAAAGGAAGACTGAGATTGAACTACTGAATTCAGCAACAGCAAGGCTATTGGTGACCATGACCTTTTTTGAGGGAATATTAGGAGCAAAGATGTTGAGATTGGAGTGGATTCAGGAGAGCTGGTGGAGAAGAGTTGAGGTGATGAGATAGACAATTCTTCCAAGTAACGCTTCCTTGCTGCTCCTTGGCTGTTGAGGGTCCATCAGGCCCACCTCCTATCCTTGTCCTTCTCCTACTCCACTTTCCATTTCTTGTCTTCCTTCTCCCACTCTCCCAAAGTTTGCCTGTTCCATCTCCCCCTCCCTTAAGCCCTACTTTCCTTCAGGAAAAAAGTCACCTAATGAACTAATATGCACTGAGAGATTAATAAGATTTCATTGATGTTTTGCTGCCTCCAAGATCATGTGGATTTTAACAAAGGATTCCAATAAATAAAATGTTTTCTCCCAGAGGTAATTATGGCAGCCACAGATCGGAGGAAGGAAAAGACAATGAATCTAAAACACCATATTGTCCCTTATCCATCATTATCCAATGCCTACTGTTGACCTGTACAATTTGCAAATATATAATTTTCTTTTTTTAAGATGTAATTTATTTGAGAGGGAGAGCAAGAGAGTGCAAGCAGGGAGAATGACAGGAGAGGGATAGGGACACCTAGGTGGCTCAGCGGTTGAGTGCCTGCCTTTGACTCAGGGCATGATCCTGGGGTCTGGAGATTGAGTCCCACATCAGGCTTCCTGCATGGAGCCTGCTTCCCTCACTGCCTGTGTCTCTGCCTCTCTCTATCTCTCATGAATAAATAAACCTTTAAAAAAAAGAGAGAGAGAGAAGCAGGCTCCCCGCTGAGCAGGGAGCCTGATGTGGGGCTCAATCCAATGACCCTAAGATCATGACCTGAGCTGAAGGCAGACACTTAACCAACTGAGTCACCCAGGCGCCCCAATAAATATGTAATTTTCTATTTTGAAATAAACTTTCATACTGAAGAAATGATGCAGAACATTGAGCTCATTGCCTAGAGCAGTGCTACTCAAGAGACGTAGTCAAGACCCACTGTGAGTCTCTGCAAGTTGCGAGACATGTTAAGTAGTGTGTTACTATAATAAAGTTCCAAAGTACAAATAGTTTTCTTTTGTTCGTAAATTATCTGAGGGAACCCTGTACACATGAGATTCTCCGTGTGTTCTCTCAGAGACGGTAAGGGCCAAGCAGAGTCACAGCTTGTGGGCTGAGATCTGCCCATAACCCACAGCTACCCAGATCTAATTTCTGGATAAGACTGAGAGGTGGAAGCTTTGAGGAGCAATGCTGGTCCTCCCCTGGGCAGTAAAGTAAGTCATGATTTTTTTTAATGATTAAAAAACCAACACGAGAAATTCTAAATGATCATTGGTAACAAGACTATCAAAACCAGAGACTTCGTCAGAGTAGGGCGAGGAAGACATACCCCTTCACTCCATACAGGACTGCTTCCTTGAAGGTATTGATGGCAGAGACTGCCCAGCAGCATACGAAGGAAGCAGACTAGCCTGCCAAAGACGCCAGGCCAGAAGATCCAGGAAGCTCTGACAAAGATGGAGCTTTCATCCAAGTCCTCCTTGGCTCCCAGAGAGAAAGATCACGAACAAAAAAAGGGCAAAAGTTAGCTCGCCCCTTACGGTGGTCACAGACACTTTATTAACATCTTAGTTCAAGTTGAATTTAAGGGGGTGGCAGAAATCAGTGAAGGGGCCGGAGGTACAAATTTCCAGTCATAAAATAAATAAGCCCTGGGGATGTAACGTACAGCGCGGTGACTATAGTTAAAATACTATATTCCATATTTGAGAGTTGCTAAGAGAGTAGATCTTAAGAGTTCTCATAAAACACACACACACACACACACACACACTTGTAACTATGCGTGGTAATGGATGTTAACTATACGTATTGTGGTGATCTTTCTCCAATGCATATAAAATGTCGACTCATTATGTTGTATGCCTGAGATTAATATAACGTTATATGTCAGTTATACTGAACACCTCCCCCCCCCAAAAAAAATCATCATTCTCAAAGAAAGTTTACTCCTCTCAAATCCATTTGCTTCACAGAAGACATTAGGCTTCCTAGAATTTTTATTACTTATCCTCATTAGCCCACAATAATACATACTAAGATCCCAAATCCCCTGTTACCTTCAGAGGATGGTGGCAGACAGATGTCACAGAATTGGTGAGAGGTTTCGGTAAGTAGGTAGGTAGGAGTCACACTGCTGAAGATTGGAGGAAGAGGGTGGGAAGATGATGGGGAGTTTGTAAAAAAAAACCAAGTTGGGGCTCCCGGGTGGCACAGTCTTGGTTAAGCATCTGACCCTTGATTTCAGCTCGGGTCATGATCTCAGGGTCGTGGGAACAAGCCCTGCGTGGGACTCTGTAATCAGCACTGAGTCTGCTTGGGATTCTCTCTCCCTCTCCTTCCGTTCCTCCTCCACCCCACAAATTTTTTTTTTATTTTTATTTTTTTATTATTTATGATAGTCACAGAGAGAGAGAGAGAGGCAGAGACACAGGCAGAGGGAGAAGCAGGCTCCATGCACCAGGAGCCTGATGTGGGATTCGATCCCGGGTCTCCAGGATCGCGCCCTGGGCCAAAGGCAGGCGCCAAACCGCTGCACCACCCAGGGATCCCCTCCACCCCACAAATAAATAAATGTTTAAAAACAAACCAGGTCAGGCTGCGAAGATGAAGAGAGTCACACTTATAAGGAGCGGTACATTATCCCCTTGATGTTTCTTTATAAAATATACATTATCAGTTTTTATTTCAAGAAAATTAAAAAAAAAAAGAAAATTATAGTAACTGAACCCAATTGCATTAGGTAAGGCTACCTAAGGCTACCCAACATTTCTATAGTTTCAGAATCAGAAAATGGATTTCTGGCACTGTTGCTTTTTCTGTCACTTTGCAAAAAGGTATTAAGGAATTAATTACAAGTAGACTCCCCATTAAGCACAGAACACCGGGCTAGAGCAGAAAGACTTGGCTCTGTTAGAATGAGCTGCACACTGTAGGCAAGTCTCTGTGCCTCCCTGTGCCTTGGTTTCCCTATTTATAGGATGTGCAAATATATTTAAAGTTTCTTCCTTCCCCAAGAACTAAAGATGTTAATTTGAGATAAGATTGGCCTTCTGTTGTGAGTTAGTTTCCTCATGTGCTGCATTTTGACCCTATTAAGTGTAGCTGAAGGGGGGGAAAAAAAAGTCCTTCTTATTAAAAATCTAATCAATAGAAGATATGCTTTCGTTCTTACCACACAATCCCTAGAAGAGCTATTTAATACAAATATATGTGGTACTGGTTAAGAGCAGTGATGTATTTCCTAGCATTATTTTCAGACAGAATTTATAAGCACCAATCTGGGTCTCCGTCTTCTAAGGAGCGTTTCTGTGTGCTCGGAGTAAGGGCTTGATTTACAACTCTCATTCTTTTGCCTTAATAATGAGAAAATTTTCCATACGAAGCTGGGTCTTTCCTTAGCTCAGTGTCCTAATTTCCCCTGTCAAAATAGCTTTTTTAGGGAGTCTCTATTGTTCTCAGTTAATTTTAACACTAAATTAAAAGTTTCATATGGTGGTGATTTTAAAACATTTTACTCTGAATGCCAAAAGGTACCTCCCAAACTACTTGAATCATAATTGTTACCATCGTTACAATAAGGTTTTCATATAGAATCTCTGTTAGGCCCCAAAGTGTTCTCTAAAGACCACACTTTGAAATTTCTGTTCTCTCAAAACATACCCCATACGTTAGATAAGGGGTCACTGACCTCATCTTACAGACTTAATAGTCAGGAGAGCACATAACTTCCCATTGGATTCAAAGGAAATAGTGGCATTTAAATCCTAAATCTAATAACCTAATGCTATTCCAGTGGCTTACCCTCTTTTTCGCCTTTTTTTTTTATTCCAAGTTTTCTAAAATCATCTGGGAAGTAATAGATCATATTTAATTGTTCAGGCTTTTATGCTGCGCTTTCAGAATCGCTTCTGATTTGTGGTCTGGCTCCAGTTCAGTATTACCCAGCACTAGGTTTGTTTCATCCACCCAGTATCAAAGCTCCCTCACTTTAGCCAGAAATTAAAATAATAGCTTTCAGTTTCTCCTACCCGTCAAGGAGCTAGTCAATAATGCAATTTGCCATATTTTGTAGATGACTCTATATGCTCTCCATTAAAGCTGGATATATAATCCTTTTATTTATTTAGCAGGGGCTAAAGACAGAACCTTTTCTTCCTGACAACTTTACTTTCTTTTAGCATTATGAACTGTCCTGAAGCCCGCAAAGGGCGAACTACCAGGTATTACCTGCTCCTCTAAATAAAGCCTGGGATACCTGCAGTCACTTTTCCTTACATCTCTTCCCCTAGAAAGTTTTACGCAGCCAAGTGTTGAGTGAGGAGGGAAGAGTGAAGATACCATCAGTGACCAAAGTGGTCATATAGTTCTAAAATGATTAAAAACAAAACATTCCAAATACAAAAATTATCAGAACAAAAAGCTCTTTTGTGGTGTAAGTCGTAGACACATGACAAACACCCCCAGAGCAATCTGAGCTCTCGCCTACCATTAGCACTTTTTAAAGTCCACATGCAACTTTGATTTGTGGGTTTGTGCACAAGGCCATGCAGTTCAGTGCCCAGAAATCTTGAGGGCTGGCTTCTTTTCTCGGCTGCCTCTGACTGACCTTGTGCAAATCACCTCAACATCCCAGTTACAGGAAAGAGAGATAATCCCACAAGCTATCTGCCTTCCACCTTGACTCATATCTCCTGGATCCCCAGAGAATGTGATGTGGACTAGACACAGGTCCTGTGAAATTATTATCTTAGAGGTGACTCTTACATAATGAGGTTATTAACCCTCCAATATCTCCCACAGTTCAGGTTAAGCTCCAAACTTCAGCACTTCCATCCCTTAAAGTAATCACTTGAAAATTGAAGGTAAGGGTTAATGACTGCAGATTCACTCTATTTTCCTACTTTAAGCCTAATTTAACATTAAAAAAGTCTTCCTTAAAAACTTATTTTTAGGGCAGCCTGCGTGGCTCAGCGGTTTAGCACCACTTTTGGCCCAGGGTGCGATCCTGGAGACCCAGGATCGAGTCCCACATTGGGCTCCCTGCATGAAGCCTGCTTCTCCCTCTGTGTCTCTGCCTCTGTCTCTCATAAGTAAATAAATAAAAAATCTTAAAAAAAAAAACTTATTTTTAAAAGTTAACTTTTGTCCACCTGCAATTCAGATGAAAACATGTCTTCTATGTCTATACCCTTTTGATTTTACTTGGAGGGGCAACATGGATTATGAGCTAAGAGCATATATAGCTTGGGTTTAAACCTTATCCCCAACACTTCCTAGTCATTGTCCTTGGACAAGTTATTTCAAGTCCTTGTGTCTCAGCTTCCTCTTCTGTAAGTGGGAAAAATAGTACTTTTGAAAAATAAAAATCTAATCATGTCACATTACAAAAACAAAACCCCTTACTTGCTAACTCTTCTTAGTCAAAACTATACTTACAATAAAAGTGTTCTGAATTTTCTATTTAACTTGTACAGCGCAAAAATAGTCATCCTTGTTGAAATAGTAACTATACTCGATAAATGGCAAGGTTCCAAATCTCCTATCTCCTAAGTTTCAAAGTACATTTTGTTAGGAATAAAATTTAATTGATTAACAATGGAGTAAAAAACAAACAAAAGGGGATCCCTGGGTGGCGCAGCGGTTTGGCGCCTGCCTTTGGCCCAGGGCGCGATCCTGGAGACCCGGGATCGAATCCCATATCAGGTTCCCGGTGCATGGAGCCTGCTTCTCCCTCCGCCTGTGTCTCTGCCTCTCTCTCTCTCTCTCTGTGACTATCATAAATAAATAAAAATTAAAAAAAAAAACAAAAAAAAAACAAAAAAAAAAACCCAAAACAATGGAGTATCAAATACTTTTAAGTGAATGGAGATGTGCATTATCAAGGGTTTTTGGTTTGTTCCTTGCAAAACAAAGCAAGCTGATTCTAAAATGTATGTAAAAATGCAAAGGGCCAAAAACATCCAAAGCACTCTTAAGGAAGGATGGCAGGCTTTACTCCAGCCTATCATAAAGCTACCATAAATAACATGGAGTAACATTAACACAAATAGATAAACAGAACCAAAGAGAGGACCCAGTAAATTCACACAAACATACACTGATGCTTGATGTATACCAGAAGTATACTATATAGCTCAGGACAAGCTGGCTACACAGAAGGATCCTTCCTCATACATTCACAAATAATTTCCAGGTAGAATCAACAACACAGCAGAAAGGCAAAATTATAGAGCACTTTTTAACTAAAACAATTTTAAAAGATAGTATTTTCATGACTTCAGAATAGGGAGAAATTCCTTTTAAAAAGACATTAAACAGGGCAGGCCCAGTGGCCCAGTGGCTTAGCGCTGCCTTAAGCCCGGGGTGTGACCCTGGAGACCCGGGATCAAGTTCTACGTCAGGCTCCCTGCATGGAAACTGCTTCTTCCTCTGCCTTTGTCTCTGCCTCTCTGTGTGTGTGTGATGAATAAATAAATAAAATCTTTATTAAAAAAAAAAAAGACATTAAACATAAAAGATTGGTAAGTCTGCCATTAAGGTCTGTTAATCAAAAACACCATGGAAAAAGTAATCCAAAGAGGAAGAAGATGTTTACAACAAATATAACTAAGTAATGATTAGTATTAAGAATACACCCTAAAGGGGCTAACTGGGTGGCTCAGGCGGTTAAGCATATGCCTTTGGCTCAGGTCATGATCCTGGGGTCCTGGGATCGAGCCCCAAGTCAGACTCCCTGCTCAGTGGGGAGCCTGCTTCTCCCTCTCCCTCTGCCTGCCACTCCCCCAGCTTGTGCTCTCTCTCTCAAATAAATAAATAAAATCTTTAAAAAAAAAAAAAAGAATACACCCTAAAGATAAATGAGGAAAAGGACAGCTGACACAAACACAATAGAAAGATGAATAAAAGTTTTGAATGGACACTTTTCAAAAGAAGAAATCCAGTGACCTGTAAACATGAACACGCTCAATGCCATTCCTAATCAGGGAAATGCAAAAATAAAACCACAATTAAGACCTACTACCAAAACATCACACTGGCTAAAATTACTGTCTGGTAGTAGCAAGTGTTAGTGAACTGGAACTTTCATACATGCTGCACAAGGGATGGTGAGAATATTAAATGTTAAAGATATGCATTATATCCCACGAAATGAACTCCTAGGTAAATACCCAAGAGAAATGTTTATGTGCACAAAGATACTCATCGCAGCATTGCTTATAAAAGCCAAAAATTGAAAGTATTATAGAAATGCCCACCCCACTAAAGTGGGATTGATAGGAATGGCACATTATACAGCCACCAAATGAATCAACCACACTTACACATGAATTTTATAAGCAACGTTGAGTCAAAGACACCAAACACACATACAGTACGATTTCATTTTTATAAGGCAAAAGTAGGCAGCAAAACAAATTAACCATATTATTGCATACATAACTGGTAAAACCTTTTTTTTTTAAAAGGGGAAGTACTACTTCAGGATAGTAGTTACCTCTGAGGGATAAATAGGGTATCCACAGGGTACATGGGGGAGATTTGAATGCTGGCAGTAGCTTTTATGCATCTGGCTTGTGATTACATAGCTGTTTGCTTTACCCATTAAACTGCACACCTGTTTTGTGTACTTTTCTGGAGGTTATATTTGACAGAATTTAAAAGAATGAGGGAGAAATTGTATACCAAATATTAATGCTGATTAAATCCGTAATTATTAAAATAGTACAGGAAAAACTGCAAGGCACAGAAATAGGCCCATACCACAAGACACATGGGAATTTAATATTCTATAATGATAGCATTACAAATCAGTGAGGAAATGGTTTAAAATATTGAACCCCCCCCCAAAAAAATATTGAACCAATTGGTCAACTATCTGCAAAAATTAAATCTTACAACATCCTCAAATAAATTTGAGATATATTAAAAATTTCCTTTTGAATTAAATAGAAGTATAAAATGGAATTTTTAAAAAAAGTAGTAGAAGAAAATAAGGATGAATACATATCCATCTTGGAAGTAGGGAAGGCATGCTCAGGCATAACAAAAGTAGTCTCCTAAAGAAAACTTCTACACCGAAACACCACAAACTGTATTAAAAAGAAAGTAACACACTAAAATAAGAACATATGACAAAAGCCAGACATCTTAATTCATCAAGAATTTATAGACCAATAAAAACAGCACACTCTCCAAGAAAATAGTTAAAACATGAATAAGCAACGCTCAAAAGAATGAACATTAAGTGATCAATAAACATGAAAAAACATCATTAAGCAATCAAAGAAATATAAATTTAAAAAATAATCCTTTCTTGTAACTGATTTGCAAACACTTTGAATAGCAATTTTCAGTTCTGGGAGTTCAATATTGCTAGGAGGAACATAAAGGGACTCCATCTTTGTGGTGGGTGAGGTCTATCGAGAATCTCAAAAACTTACCTATACTTCCAACTAGCGATTTCACTTCTAGAAGGCTATCTTCCAGAAATAATTTTTTGGACAAATGTGACTTTAAGATGTTAATCTCATTGTTGTTTACAGTTTACACTGCAACTAACAATTAAATTATTAAACAGTAGTAAGTTGATTTTAAAAGTTCTGGCACACCCATTAAATAGAATATTCTGTAGCTATCTAAAATGCAAATTATTATGGGAAAATGTTTAGGACACATAGAGCAGGCTATGAAACAATATATAGTATGATTGCATTATTGAAAATAGAAACAAAAAATATGTGAAGTACATATACCCAAACCTTAATAGAGGTGTTCTCTGGGTGATCTGACTACAAGGGACCATGTGTACATGCATTTGAGCCCTTCCATATTACTTGGCTTTCCAGAATGTATCCTTTTATCCTCTAAGGAATAATTTTATGTTGTGAAATACATTTACTATCAGTTTTTAAAAGTACAAATAATTAATTTGTTAGCTCAGTATATCTTTACATTGGGGGGGGGGGGGGCGCTGAGGTGACAGGGGCATAGAAAGCTGTAGCTGCTCCTGGAAATTCATGCTAGAGAACTGAGCCCTTCTTCTCACTCCTAAATGTGTTTGCAGGAAAATTTGATATATGAAAGTCTCTTTTAAAGTAAGATAAATTTAATTAAGCACCAGTAAAATACCACCATTAACATTGTAAAGTTGCTCTAATTAATATTTTATTCTTCAACACTGTTTGAAGTCTCCAACATATTAAACAAAGAAGTCTGATAACAACTACATAATCCTTTAAAATTACATAAACACAAATACATAAGAGATTGAGATTTCTGTAGCCTATATATGCCTCTTTGGGCGGGGGAGAGGGGCAATATATTGACAATCCAATTGTAGCTTTAAAAAAAAAAATGGTTTCCTTACCAAAATGAACCTGTCAGCTCTGAGAGTAATGACCTCAAGTCAGGTCAAGCCTAAGAATAGCTACTCCCTTCACCTACAACAGTCACCCTAGACTTTCCCTCCAACTCGTGTTACTCCAGGCAAATCTGATCATCTAAAGATCATCCAAGCTCCAGCATCACTAAAAGTACTCCTTATTCCTAATCAGAAGAAAGATAGCATTCTTCCTAAGGGAAGACGGAAGGAGACAAATATTTAAGAATTTTCTAGGAGTGTCTTCCTAGGTACTTCACATGTGTCCAATACCTCAATAACCCCATGCAAACATGCACAAAATTCTCTAGACTGCTCCCTTCATTACTCAAAAGAGGCGGGAACTATATCTTCCTAATTCATTTTAGGTGATGCCTGGGGCAACCAAATATTTCACTGAAAGACATGTAATAAATGCTATTCCACTGAGATAAGAATAAGGAAGAGCAGTTACCTGCCTCATTTGGCTTAGAGGAAAAAAATACTGTGCTTACTATGTACTAAAATATCAGACCAACACACATACTGCAAAACTTTAATACAATATGATTAAACATAATATTCAAATTTTAAACTTTCTAAGCACATGAAAGTCATCTTCTGAAAGACACACTGGGCTATTTTTATAGCTACCTTTGTGTAACTTTGTAAAACTCCTCCCCTCAACAATGTGACTCTGATCTTGATACTTGGTAAAAAGTCTGATGTAAGACCATGATATCTCAACAGGCAGACATTAAGGTGATGATTCCACTGCCCATCTTCAGAATTCATCATCAGAGGACTGATCATCTTCATCCCTTACTTCTCGATACTTCCTCGAAGTCTCCCCTTCTGGATTATAGCTCTGCATCTTAATATTCAGTCTTTCAGCTAATTTTTGTGCCGCGAGTTTGGCTTGCATCTCCTTTAAAACAAAAATCAAAGCAAAAAGTTACACATTCACATCTTTTTCCCTACCATTTTTCCAACAGGGAGTCACTTAAAGAACACTGGAAATAAAGGGGCATACCACTCCCCTCAGTGCTCTCTAGCAGTGTGCAAGTCTGAGGTTGTGCCTACCGCAGATACAGGGGGGCAATGCTGGTGAGAGCTACTAGCCCACCACCGCTATGGTCAGATTTCCCCTCAGACAGACAGTTGTTCACTGATTACCCCACTTCTCCATGGCAAACTGAGTAACAGGCTAAACGCCGCAACAGTTGCAAATATGAAAAGATTTTTAAGTATGTGGATACATGCATTTGTACATACACACTCACACAGCAGTTTGAACTATCAAATGCCAAAAATCACTAATGCTGTCCTGATTCTCCAACAAAGAATCTTCTTTCCTAGATGAAATCATGGCTTTTAGGCTTGAGAGTTACATTTCAGTTGCACAATGAAAAAAAAAACAAGAAACCAATACTTCTAAAAAGCTAACCATCCCCTCTCCAAATTAAGTTCCCATGAAACTTACTATGCAACACAAAGTCCACATAAATTTCAGACACAGGCAACGTGCTCATAAGACACCCAAGGGCACAAGCTCTGACTGATGGCAGAGGCAGCGCAATTTTTAATCTGGTTCTTCACTTTTCTCCTGCTTCTGCCCCTACAACTTGACCCTCTCCCCATCCTTCCCCTCAGGCCATGAATATTCTGGGTAGGCAGAACTGAAATGGGAGCTATTACCACTCTGCCAAGGAAACCAGTTTCAAAGGAACCAAATTCAAGCTAAATTGGACAGGCACTTAAGATCATATAAACAATTTAGAAAACAATTCCCCAAGGGTGTAGTTTTAAGTAGGCAATAATACTGTAATACGTGAGGAAGAAAATGGCTAAAAAGGAATGCCTTGAAAATGCCAATCCATGCCAAATGAATTTTTGTAAAAAGTCAAGGCTGAAAAACAGCCTCATTTTGTCTTGAATAGTGCCTAGTGCCTGATTAAGATCTAGCGAAGCAATGCTAGGAAGTTAGGCTGCTATTTTCCTGGAGGTTCAAACTCTTACTATCTAAGGATATTGGATGCTTTCTATTTTCCCTCCAGTCTGCACAACTATTTCCTCCCATCTCATTACTCTGTGCACAAACTGTCCATATACATGCTTAGAGTCCTGGGCAGAAGTCCCAGATCTTTGAAGAAAGTGCTCTAAGAAATTAAGTCACCATAGGTAGGCGATTCTTCTGTCTTCACAGGGGCTTACAGATCATGCTTTTAAGTTTACTATCTGAACATGTTGATAAAACCACAGTATTCTCCCAACATTACGCTCTTCCCTGTCCGGCAAGAGACAGAAACCTGCAAAGTTCTCCCTGATTCTTGGTTAGCTTCTACCACCGAGAACCTCTTGCATGGCGTTTCCAAGGTAGAAGACAGAGAAGCAAGGCTTCTGCTAGCCTGACAGTATGGGCTTTAAGAGACTGGGGAATTTTGCAGTAGTCTCCTCCCCGTATTTTCTGGCAAAAACCACTCAGCTGTTGCACCTAGCTGTGAGCATCTCCAGCTGCATCCTGTGGTTCTAGCAGCTTCAAGACTCTCAGAGAACTAGAGGCTCACATCTGAAAGCTACTGGCATTAGCTGACCATTTCTCAAGCACCTACTCCCTTCTATCGAGTCCTATTCTTTCTGAACCTTTCAGAGTAAATTCTGACTTAGCAGCATCCAACACACAGACAAGAAACATTTAGAGCTCTAAATACCTCATAACTCTGTTTCTGCTGTTTCTGAAGTGCCAAAGATTCTTCTATGGAGAGCAGCTGGGTGGGCATATGGTGAAGTGGTAGAAGGCGAGCTGCTGTGATGTCATCGAGATGCTGCTTATCCCTGAGCCGCCTCTCTTCTGAGGAAAGGGGAGACCCTCTTCTCTGCCAATGGCTAGATGCAGATTCATCATTATGTTGCGAAGGTAATCTGAAGGAGGGGAAATTTGTATCAGCGGACTACTTTCTTTTTATAGACACACATTTACAACATTCCCACACAGAAGTGGCCTTCAACCTTAGCAGTGAATTCTCCTAAAAAGATAATAGTAAGGAGTTTACCAGTATTTATATATGTAGGTAAAAATCCTATTTCTAAACATACTTACTTCAAAACCAGTATGTAAATTAGCACCTTTTTGGAGAGTAACGTGACAATCCACTGTTTCAACAAATAGGTAGACTGGTAAGTTCTTTGCATTTTCCTTTACTCCTCCAACCTTACACTTGAACTGAAGCCATCTTTCCATCTTTTCATTCAAAAAACATTTGCGAAGGGGTTTGCTGTCCAGTAAAGGGAAAAAAACTTATGGACAGTTTCTGTGCAACACAATACCACCTGGATACCATACACAGAGGTGGTATACATACTATACATGTTGGCACAGTGTAACATAAAGTAAACGACGTTTTATTGGGAGACGGGGGAGGGGGCTGTCAGAAAAGCTTTAAGAAAGTGAATTTTGAGGAGTCTTGGAATAATAAATGCTCACTGTGTCAATGAGGGGAAAAGGCATCCCAACAGGGAGTGAGGGCCAACATGGTGCTGCACAAAGGGTGTTCAGGGGGTGGGGTGGCCAGGAAAGGCAGCGAGGTAAGGCTGGTAAGTAGACCAGGCCCAGTCCTCAGCGAAGAGTTCTGTTCTATATAATAGGTTCAGATTTGCATTGTACAAATTTCACTCTGACAGCAGTGGAGAGGATGGACTGCTGGAGTTAAGACTAGAATCCAAAACATGCCAGTTATAGTCCATGAGAGGGATAAGAGCCTTCGTTTTGACAGGACAAAAATAAGAATGATCAGAGATAAAGGTCAACGAAATATATTATGTAGGTCTTTACGGCTGGCAGATACAGAGATGAGGCAAAAGCAAGACACCTTAGGGAAAAAAACAAAGTGCTGACACTATGAATTTAGGGAATATGGGAGAAAGCATAGGAAGAAGTAAAAGTTCTATGCTATATATAAATCTAAAGTGCCACAAAACACCCACAGGGCCAGGTTTCATTGGTAACTGGCCATGCAAATCTGAAGCTCTATAAAGACCGAAGCTAGAGGGAGATGAGGGGCAGCCACCAGCATCCAGGCGGTACATGGAGCCAGAATGGCATGGAGGAGGCCAAAGGAAGAGCAGAAAAAGAGCCAAAAACTGCTCATACTTGGAATCCCTGGACAAACACCTAACAGACTCATCCAGGCCCAGCCTTTCCTGATCTGCTCTGACCAGAAGCATCTGGCTCTCCCCACTCTGACTTCCAGCTAAATGACCACACTACCACAATCAGTGTATCCACTGACTACATGATGCTTTAGGTTTTCCAGCTTTCTGGAGGTAAGGAAATGTACCTCCCTGAACACAAAATGAGAAATTACTTAGAAAGAGTACAAAGATTACTTCTTGTTCCTCACTAAAAATTAATGTTCTATAATCCTGGTTTTTATACAGAATAAAATGTTTTCAAGTTAAAAAAATGGCAGGGTTGAACTTGAAAGTTTTTTTGTAATAGTTCTATAGTTCTTTGAAAGTTTTAGGTATTTCTAACTAGAGGTTTTCAGATTTTCAAAGGCAGGCAATAGTGTTTGTATATGATGTTACACCTTGCTAAAGTCAGACAGGTAGGACACCAGTGGCTACTCCCTGAGGTGAATGTTACATCTGCACACAAGGAAGTAACATCCTTTTTTCTTCAAGGAGCTTCTCTTTTTCTGCAGATCTCAGTAACAAAACTATGGCTAGGAACTCAGAAGCAAGGTTTGCCCCTCCTGCCTCAAATGTTTCTGTGTCTTTAACCCCTTCTCAGCTACCTTCCCCCTCAAGTTGTTATGGTCTAGTTCAAAGTTCTTCCAAGTGTGGAAGCCTTGGGTTTTCATCTAGACCCTGAACTCCTGAGGAGCAGGACCTTTACTTCTGTGTCACCTCAGCACCAGCTGCTTACATATAGTGAGCATACAAATATGTTTTGATGACAAGTCCATCAGCTTTTTTCCCCTTAGCTTACAGTCTAATCAAAGGGGGAGCTGCATAACAAACAAGTGTTGTGGAAAACAGTCACAATAAATTCTCAACTCTGGGTTTAATATCAAATGTTGGCTAAGCATCCTGAAATTTAATACTTTGCCTGCTATGTGAAACCTATTCAATTATTTGGCTAAAAACCTAAAGTATTTTTCACCATGAATCCTCCACTCTGGCCAGGCTGTTTCCACAATATGCTCTTTCCTAACTATAAGGAGGTCCTACACAAAGTCCACTGAACTGAAAGCATTCTTCCCTTTTTTTTTTTTTAGTTTAACAAATGGTACATTTCTGTGACCGGCCTGTTTCTGATAGTACTTACACATTAGTTTTAAATTTATGTGCTGGGGGCACTGGGTTTTTGGCTCGAATTTCTAGCACTTCCATGTAATGAGGCTTCTTCTGTGCCCCACTATGGAGCCTTCCCAAGTTTTCAGCACTCCTGCTCTCTTCTGAGTGCCCTTCACCTGGGTCCACAATTGTGATCCTTTGTAACTTATCAATAAACAGGTTGTAAGAGCTGCTAGAATTATCTTCTGCTTGACGTGAAACCCGATGTTGAGGGAGATGCACATTAGCTTCGGAAGAGGAAGGTGCACGGGCTCTGGTGCTGGAGGCTGGGCACCTATTTGCTGTGTACTCCACCTCTGGAGCTTCTTCATAGCCTTCACCAAAAGGATGTACAAGTCCCTGTTGCTGTGAGGTTGTTTGAGATGACTTGATGTTACTTACAGAGGAAGAGCCATAAACTAGTGATGAAGTATCAAGTACCTGGTCAGAATTCTGGGCCTTATCTGTGTCCACATCAACAACTGCAATTGCTTTTTGCTTTAGCTCACAGTCTAAACTAACAGGATGAAACAGTTCACTTTTTCTTCTAACTTCTTCACATTCTGCAATGGCAGCTTTCAGTTTGGCAACAGAGTCTAAGATCTTTTTACCTTTGTCGGGCAATTTGCAAATGAATTTTCTGTTAAATGGGGGAAAAAAAACACACATGTATTTGTTAGAATCATGTTTTTAAACTTGAGATACAAAGACAAAAGCATTATCCTCAAAGGGAAAAAAAAAATCTATCTTTAAGCCAAAAATCTGATTTCCTACTGCCTCAAAACAGGAATAAAGTAAAAGGCATTATCTAAATACTCTAAAAATACAGGATGCAGGAATAAGTATTCCTCATCTGTCTAATTAGAATTTCAGCAAAAGTATTTTAAGCATATAATATCCTATGATACACCCCAAAACTCGCAGTTTTTAAAGTGTGATGTCCAAGGCCTTCCTAAGGAGGGGACATGGATGGTTCTGCATGGTCGAAATTATTTTCATAATAATACTAAACCATTATTTGCCATTTCCATGCTCCTTTTCTCATATGGGTATAATGGAGTTTTCCAGAGGCCACGTGATACTGCTCTGATGGCTAATCACTGTGTATTCTTGTGTTTTAAAGATCTCTCACCTGTAATTACTTTTTTTTCTAATTTATTTATTTTTAGGAAGAGAGTGAGCGCAAGACCACAAACGGGAAAAGGCAGAAGGAGAGAAAATCCCAAGCAGACTCCTGGAGCCGACGCCAGGCTTGATCTCCCCACCGAGATCCCGACCTGAGCCAAAACCAAGAATCCAACGCTTAACGGATGATGCCACCCAAGTGCCCCTCTCACCTATAATTCCTAACACAACCAATAAACACCAGTAGATGTTTTGTAAAACACCAGTAGATGTCTTGTAAAACAAGAGCTCCTTGGGACGCTCCCTAAGTCTTAACAGTATAAAGGGGGTCCTGAGACCAAAAGGTTAACTCACTGCTATAGATTTAAAAAACCATTCTCACAAAGTACTTGAACCTACTCGAAAGCTCCCAAATGGTCATTTGTCCCTTTTGCTGAGTGACAGAAATTCCTTTTCAGATTCTCTCTCTCTTTTTTTTTTTTTTTTAATCTCTATTAGAAATGGAGGGAAAGATAGATTACACCTCCGGCTCTCCATTCTCTCAAATTACATTTCTTCCCACAATTACAACACTGAATCCCTCTCCAGCTGAGATTCCTACATGCCCTCGGCCTTCTCTCTCCGGATCCTCATGACCACTACTCTAGCTTTCCCCCACCTCCCCAGGATTTTATTTATTCACGAGAGAGACAGAGAGAGGAGAGAGAGAGAGAGAGGCAGAGACACAGGCAGAGGGAGAAGCAGGCTCCATGCAGGGAGCCCGACGTGCGGCTCGACGTGCGGCTCGATCCCGGGTCTCCGGGGTCACGCCCTGGGCCGAAGGCAGGCGCTGAGCCGCTGCGCCACCCAGGGGTCCCCCTACTCTGTCCTCTAAGCACACCTAACTAACTGTTCAACTCAGCAGCCCCCGAGTAAACTCAACCTCGGAGCTCCTCCCCAATTTTCCTGTTCTTACCAGTGGTCCTCTCTACGGGCCGGAAACTTCAGCCACCCCCTTCAACCACCTACCCCGATTACTCCACGCCTGGTCGGAGTTTTCCCCATCCGACAACTACTCTTCTACAGTCCCCCTTGCTGGGAACTTCTCTGAAAATAACCTCCAGCTGTCGCCTGCCTCGGATTCCTCCAAAACCATCCTGCACCAATCTGCTAAATGAAGCTTCCTTTAAAAAAAAAAAAAAAAGATCACTCTCATTATGTTGTTCACCTGCTACAGGGCAGTCGGCCAGCTGGAGGGGACCAACTTTCCTGCCTAATGCAGCACTCCAGACACTCCCTCTCCTTCCTACGGCTCCCGTAGAACGGGGCCGAGACGAACCGACCGCGGGTCCTGGGCCCGGTCCGGGCGGCAAGGGAGGCGGAGGTACAAAGGGATTTAGGCCACGGCCCCTCCCTTCAGGGAGCCGTCGGGGGAGCGAGGTCATTAGCACCAAGGGGGGCTCAGGGACAGCTGAGACCCCAGCAGCCGGCCGGTCGGCACCGCCCGGGTCCGACGGAGGGAAGGTCACCTTCCAGGGAAGGGAACCCGACGCGGGGGAGGGCAACGAACGCGTCCCAGGGGGCCCCGACCGAAGAAGCCTGCGGTGACTCGGCGGGACCCCAGCTTACTCGTTGCGCAAAAGTCTCTCCTGGCGCTTCAACATCTCCCGCAGCTCCGCCAAACTCCGCCGCCCCAAGTCCTCGGGAACTTGGGGCTCGAAGCCGCGGGCCAGCGAGGACATTCTGCGGGGGCTGCGGCTGGCGGGGCGGCGGGCACTCGGCTCCCTCGGCAGCCCCCGCTGCTGGCGCCGGATCCGCCGCCGGCGTGGACTCCGAGGTAGGAGCGGGAGCCGCCATTTTCCCGGAAGAGCGGGGCTTCTTCGAGCCGAATCGAGCTTTATTGAAACACCGGAAACAAACACAGGCGAGGGGAAGGGGGCGCTGGGAGGAGCGGGGAGGGGCGGAAGTTACGTAAGCCGGGGGGGCGGGGCGCGCTGGCGCTGGGGGCCTCTTCGCGGCTCGTCGGCTCGGCTCTTAAGGTTTATTCAAAAAGTGTTGCCGGTAGCGCCACTGTGACCCCCCAACACGTGTCCACGACTCCTGCCGTTGTGGAGCTTCCCGAGGGGTGGAGGGAGGCAGACACTAATCAGGTAATGGTGAAACAGCAGTAAGAGGGGCAGCCCGGGTGGCCCGGCGGCGGGTGACCCTGCGGACCCCGGATCGAGTCCCGCGTCGGGCTCCCTGCAGGGAGCCTGCTTCTCCCTCTGCCTGTGTCTCTGCCTCTCTCTCTCTGTTTCTCATGAATAAATATCTTTAAAAAAAGAAAGAAGAAGGGGCCCCCGGCAGGTGCCTTCTGAGAAGTGGGATGGAAGTGGAAACTCGCCCTGGGTGAAGCCGGGGGAGTGTGCCGGACGGGGCCCAGGCGGCCAGGGCTTAGTGAGGTCCTCAAACTAAGTTGGAGGGATTTTTCGTGACTATCAGCGTTTCTTAGTGGGACTCCGTGGCATTCGGAGCAGGACGTTTATTTCTTCCTTTGCGTAAGACGTTTGGTGTCTGGCTTGCGCCCTCTGGTTCAGTGCAGCTCCCAGCTCGGAACAATCCCCGACGCCTCTACCTGTTCCCCCTCACACACACCCCCCCCCCCCCGCCACGGCCCGCCCTGCAGGTACACAGGCCCCTCCAAAATCCGCCGGAGGTGATGGTGGCAGGTGCCGGACTAGTCAGCCTGAAACGATCCTTTCTAACTGCCCAACTCGCCCGTGGGAAAGCAGAGGCGCAGAATCAATGAGGTATTCCCAGGGCACAAAACTAGTTAAGTGGCCGCACCAGATTTCACTCTTTCTACCACACCCGTTTGGAAAATCTTTTTTTCCGCCTATTTCCAAATGTTTAAAACTGTTGAAAGTTTTTTTTTTTTTTCTTTTCAGGTTGTTAAGAATCTTAAGAGTAGAGCAGTGTAAGAAGCATCCTAGGTCGCTCTGAGTTTGTCTTTACAGCTCAGCTACCAGAGCTGTATCCCAAAGCAAAACTAGGAAAAGCGTGCAAGAGTCACAACACGTAACAGTTGGGGGGTTCGGGCACCTCTATAACCTCCAACACTACATCCCCCCATTCTCTGATATGGAGAATCTTTAATTCTCTCAATCCTGTGTATAGTGCTGTAATAAATGGAGCTGTTCCCTCCCAATTAGATAGAGGCTCTAAGATAAAATCTGAAACTACTCCAGGGATACAGTTGAAGCCATTTCTGTATTGTCCCAAGCTAGTCCATTCTGATCAGAGTAAAGTATCCAAATTCTCAACATAAGCCCTGCTTGCAAAGACCTCAAGAACCTGCTCCAGGGCAGCCCCGGTGGCGCAGCGGTTTAGCACTGCCTGCAGCCCGGGGTGTGATCCTGGAGACCCTGGATGACATCGGCTCCCAGCATGGAGCCTGCTACTCCCTCTGCCTGTGTCTCTGCCTCTCTGTGTCTCTCATGAATAAATAAATAATTTTAAAATTAAAAAAAAAAAAAAAAGAGCCTGCTCCAGCCCAGCTATATAGCAGATACTTGAGTAAGACCTTGGAGTCAGGGAGTTGTCTGCTGGCAAGCTCCCCCAAAGCCTCCCTCAACCTAACTCTGAGCCACAGCTGGAGGCCTTTATTAACCCCACGGTAGTGAACCCTCCTGGTCCTGGGCCACTGGTGTCCTCAGGCAAGGATGCCTTTCTCTCAAGACTCAGAATTTTGCCCCCTACCATTCTCCTTTAGCCCCTTATAGATCTAAATTCAAGCTTCATCTTCCTCCTAAGCCTTTCTACATTATTCCAACCCTAAATTGCTCTTTCTCTTGAACATAACTATACCTCTTAGAGCTCAAACCTCAGTCTCTGAAGCATATTCTGCTTCTCCAATTGTCTTATGCATGGTGATTTCTTTTTCCTTTCTAACAAAATTGTGAAGTCCGGGAATTCTCTCAGGGAGTTAATGTTTGTACTTTTCTGTCTCTTCTAATGTATATCGCAGGTATTAGTTGATGGAATCTGCCTCTCTCTCAATTTTTCTCATAGCCTTCCTCTCATGCTCCTCTTAATGAAATGTCTCTTTCGTATATACAAATCTTAAGCTTTTTATGTAAGTATCAACCATAGTGATTGTGAATTCTCAGTGGTATGTGATAGAATCTTTTATACAACATAGCTTAGAACTTCAAGATGTCCTAATACAAATCTGAATTTCTAACAGCACCGATGCACAGTCTAGTTCTCATCAGTGACCAAGAGGTTTGGCAAGTGAGAAAACATCACCCTAAAACAAAAGCGGGCTATTTGCACTTCAGAATGAAAAGAGACAAAGTGTTCTTTTATAACCATCAAACAAACAAATGAAAGGTAAGTTTAGAACACAGATTTTAACAGCAGTGTCTGGGGAGAAATGATATAAAATGGAGAAATTCAACAAAGAAGGAAACCGTGAATGACATTGGTTTTAACGGTCTCCAGCCAGAGCCAGGCAAATACTTGAAAAGAAATGGAGCCCACAAACCAAGAATCCCTAATCTCTGCTAAAGAATTCCAATTGTTGGGCAGCCCCAGTGGCTCAGCGGTTTAGTGCCGCCTTTGGCCCAGGGTGTGATCCTAGGGTCCCGGGATCGAGTCCCACGTCGGGCTCCCCACATGGAGTCTGCTTCTCCCTCTGCCTGTGTCTGTGTCTCTCATGAATAAATAGATGACATCTTTAAATAAATCACTTTTCCAGTGGTACTTGGACTAATCTTCAGAGTATTAATTATCCTCAGAGTAAACTAATGAATTTGGCTATTAGCAAGAAAAAACGTCAAAATGAAGAATTAAAGGAGAGGACAGTTTCATCATTATGTGAAGTGTTGCCAGGATGACTTAGCCATTCCATTGCCACCAAACTGCTAAGAGTGTTGTTTGAATGCAATTTAAAAGGACAAAAACGGGCACCTGGTGGCTCAGTCCATTAAGCATTGGATTCTTGATTTTGGCTCAGGTCATGATCTCAGGGTCCTAAGATCAAGCCCCACATGGAGCTCTGTGCTGGGTGCTGGAGCCTACTTAAAATTCTCTCCTCTCCCTCTCTTCTCCCGTGCCCTGTTCACGTGTGCTCTCTCAAAAAAGGACAAAACAAAAACACCTGGGAAAGATTTCCATTAGTCCTTAGGTAGTTGAAGATAAAAATTACAAATCAATTGTAAAATTAGTAGCACTGATCCTGAGAATCTTCTCCAGGCTGCTCCTCTGTTTTCTCCCACTGGTTTTAGGCCACAAAACTGGCCATGGTATGCGTCAGGTCCACTAGAATGGCAGCAAAATTATTTCCCATCCCACATGTTCTGCTTACTATGTGAATTTAACTCTCCTCCTCTCAAGAAATGGGGTTGGGGATGCCTGGGTGGCTCAGCGGTTGAGCATCTGCCTTCGGCTTAGGGCATGATCCCACGGTCCCAGGATCGAGTCCTACATCAGGTTCCCTGCATGGAGCCTGCTTCTCTCTCTGCCTAAGTCTCTGCCTGCCTCTCTCTCTCTCTCTGTGTCTCTCATGAATAAATAAATAAAATCTTAAAAAAAAAAAAAAATGGGGTTGGTCTTCCCTGTCCTTGAATCTGGGCATGCTTATAACTAGAGCAAAAGTGATTTTTTTCAGTCTTCATAGTAAAAGGTGATGCAGCTTCTGCCTAATTTTCTTGGGGTTCTTACTCTTGGAAGCAAGTCAGCCATGCAGAAACCTGAGTTTGTGTGGGGTTTGGTGTTTTGTCAGCCTAAACTGGGGTTTCAGCCAGAAGGCAGTATTAACCACCAGATATGTGAGTGAACAAACCTTTGAATGATTCTAGCTCCTGACTGGAACAGCCTTCCAGGCTCCCAAACTGAGGCCCCAGACATTGTGGAGTAGAGATATACCCACTAGGCTCTTTCTGTATTCCTGACTTATGAAATTCAAGGGCATAATTAAATCTTTTTTTTTTTTTTAAACTTTAAGGTTAAAGGGTAGTTTGTTGAACAGCAGTAATAACAGGAGCATTAATCAAGGTTAATCCCTCCAGCTATGATCTGGATCCCATCTATTTTGCCTCCTTGGAGATCATTTGTTCATTCAATAAATAATTACTTCTCGTGCATGAGATGCTGATCTAGGCTTTGGAGATATAATGGTGAATAAGACAAGTCTGCCATGCTGAAACTTACATTCTATTAGATAGTACTAAGTGCCACATAGAGAATTAATACAGGTGGAGTGATTAGGAGGCTACCTTGATTGAGGTGATTGAGGTTGGTTTTTCTGAAGAGGTAATTTATAAGCTGAGACCTGAATGATGAGCATTAACCATGGGAAAGTCTGACAGGAAAGCGTCCCAAGTAGAGGGAAACATAAATGCTAAGGCTCTAAAAGGAGCAGGAGCTCAGCATGTCTAAATAACAAAAGGTCGGGGCTAGATCTTGCAGAGCTTTGTAGACCAGGATATGGAGTTTGAATTTTACTCCAAGAGAAATGGGAAGCCATCTGTTGTAGGCAGCCTCTAGGCTGGACTCCCAATGGTCCTGCCCTATGGTAATCCCTTCCTGTTAAATGTGGATGGACTTCCTAACTTCTAACAAAGACAACGTGGTAAAAAAAAAAAAAAAAAAAATACAAATGGTGAAAGTGACTGAGTTTCACTTCTAAGGTTAGGTTGTAAAAGATTGGAACACGCATTTCACCAGAGGTGTACAAAGGAAAAAATACATGAAAGGTGAGCAGTGTTATTAGCCATTAAGAAAATGCAAATTAAAAATTCAATGAGATAACACAATTATCAGAATGTCTGAAATTAGAAAGACTGTATCAAGTGTTGGAAAGGATGTGGGACTACTGGAACTTACACTGCTAATGGGAATGGGAATGTAAAATAACACAATCACTGGGGAAAACAATTTGGCAGTTTCTAAAAACCTACTGCATAAACCCTTTGCTGGGTACTTACCCAAGAGAAAGGAAAGCATGTGTCTTTCTGAAGACCTGTAAATAAATGTTGATAGCTTTATTTGTAATAGAAAACTGGAGACCACCCGATGTCCATCCCTAAGGGAATGGATAAACACGTTGTAGTATGTCTGTACAATTGAGTACTATCATACATGCAAAAACCTCAGTGAACCTCAGTTATACTGAGTGAAGCCAGGAAGAGTACATACTGTGCAATTCCATTTACGTAAAATTCTAAAAGATGCAAACTAAGCTTTAGTAACTGAAAGATCAGTGAGTGCCTAATGATGTGGGGTGGCAGGGAGAGGCTGCAGGGAAGGATTATGAAGGGGCAGGAGGAAACTTCCAGGGTGATGGATATGTTCATTACCTTGATTGCAGTGATGGTTATGTGAGTGTATTCATTTGACAAGTCACAACTTCTCCCATGGTACACTGAAAATAAGTCTGGTGCATGGCATGTCTGCTATACCCCCAGCGAAACTGTTAGAAGTACCCCTCTATCTTCCACTCCCTTCTCTGTGTTCAAGGATAAGCTGTTGGAAAGACTTGTCTGTACTCTCTGACTCCATCTCTTCCACTTTCACCAGTGCCATGATCGCTCTCGTGGTGTCAGACCCAAGGAGCAGGTCTCAGTCTCTCTCCTCCTTGCTGCCTCTGACTTATTGACCACTGTCTCCTAACGGAAATTCCATGCTACCAATCTCTCCAGGATTTTCAGCTCTGGCAGTTTTTGCTCTAGGGCCTGAATTAGAGCCCTAAGGACCTTATCACCCGGATGTCCCAAAGGTTCCTCAGGTTCAGCTTCTCTGAAGCTGAACTTCTGTTCCCTTCCCCTACCCACTCTTCCTTTTTAAAATTCCCTGTTCGATGGCATCATCATCCACTTAGTTTGCCCAAGCCAGAAACTAAGTATTCATACACAGCTATTCTTTTTCCTCAACCTAACAGCCTAAATACCTTCTTCTCTGGACACTTCTCCCTCTTTCTACCCCTTTCAGTACCTTGCCACATACCCAGCATTGCCTTAATTGCCTCTGTTCCAAGTCCTTGAGCGAACTACTGTAACAGCTCCTCAGAGGTCTTCCTATCCTGGCCTATCTTTTCCTTCTAACTGCTGTCGTATAACTTTCTTCCTTAGAAAAAAATAATCTACTTTTGCTTCCTTCACTTGGAATACTGATGTAGGAAACACTGATATCAATGTAGCAAAAACCAGAAATGTCCAATTCCCTTGCTTGTTGAGCCTCTCAGCTCACAGAGATCGTCCTACCACCATGTTGGGATCACTGGAGGGTCCACACAGGGAGTGCTGCAGGGGAACACCCAGAAGCATGCCTGTCTCTCTGCCTAGAATTGACGGTGGTGTGTGGTCACTGTGGCAGTGGGTTGTGATGAAAGCATAAATGAAAAATGTAGTTTAACTCCTGTCAGACAGCAGGAACTTGGGCAGCAGAGTGATGGTTAGTGGGAGGTCAGTCCCAAAAGAAAATATAAAGGAGAGGATTGGCAGATATTTGAACGAAGGTCATTGGGAACAGTAGTCACCAAAAAAGAAACCTGTGATGATTAATTTTGTGTGTCAGTTGCTTAGGACTTGGTGCCCAGATAACTGGACAGACGTTACTCGATGTTTCTATAAAGATGTTTTTTGGCTGAGATTAACATTCAAATCAGTGGACTCTGAGTAAAGCAAATTGCCCCCCCATGATGTGTGTGGGCCTCATCCAATCATCGAAGCGTGTAATAAAAAGACTGACACCCCCCCCCCCCCCCCCCCCCCGAGCAAGAAGGAATTCTGCTGGCAGACAGCCTTCAGACCTGGACTGAAGCAGTGGTTTTTCTCCTGTTCTCCAGCCTGCTGCCTACCTGCAGGGTTAGTCACCTGAGCCAGGTGTCTCTCTCTCTCAGATTCATTTTAAGGAATTGCCTCCCATGATTGTCTACACACACACACACACACACATTCTGCTGCATCTGTGTCTCTGAGGAGCCCTGGACCCATACAGAGCCCGATAGTGTCAAGCTGTTAGGAAAATCAGGGGTCCAGCATGACCAGGGAGAGGGGGCTGACGGAGGAGAGGGAGGGCTGGCCTTTGCTCTGCCCCTGCTGTGTGCTGGGCATGTGGAGAAGACATAGGAACCAAGAGTCATAAACAAGTTTGAAGCAAATTCTATTTTCTTCCGTGTTGTTTTTTTTTAAGCGTTCATTTGGGAATGGAACTTGCTGAACTTGCAAACAAACCATAGCAGCCGTAGCTAATGAAAAATTAATAAAGAATGCTAAACCTTAGACTCCATTGAACAATAATGGCTGGCATCTGTGTACCATTTACCAAACCTGCCCTTCCAAGCCCCCAAACCGCTTTCTTGGATGAGCAGAGTGGCAGAGACTAGCCCTGCTTTATAGAGGGAGACACGAGGGCTAGGACCTCCTGCCACTTGTCCCTCAGCACAGACCTTCCCAAATAACTGGCAGGATCCTGGCCAGTTGGGAGCGAGAAATAAGGAAACAGGGAAGTGGAACTGGGCCTGAGAAAAGCAGAGTGAAGAAAGGAAAGGAAAGGAACTGGTAAAGAGGGACACAGAACAGAGGAAGGAGCTGTAGGGATAAAGTTTCTCTGCACAGAAACAGAAAGCTTCATCGGAAGCCTTATGCTGAGAAATGCACAGATAAATTTTTCATTTCCCTTCCAGCTCTAAAATTCTGTACTACAAAATGTCACATTTCCCCTTTTTGTATTTTACTGTGATCCCACTGCAACAAAAGGTTTTCCTCAGCTACCCAGGGGTTTAGGCTGTAAAGTGCATGTACTCCACACTAAAAGTAAATTCTTGCATTAGTTATCCAAACTGTTTGAAATGAGGAACCAAATTTTCAACTCCTATCTCCCTCTTTATCAGCAAATAGTAATTTAAAGCCATTTACCGGGGCTGTGGTTCCCGGGTAACAGACTGTGGCCTATTAAAATTAATCCTGACAGAAGATCCTTGCTGCTTTCTCCAAGCACATTCAGGCCATTGGTTTATGAACAGGATGAACAGACGGCCCATCCCAGAGGGCTTGAGGGAGGAAGCACGTTAAAATGGACGCCTGCATCTTTGTTTGCTCAGCTGCTTAGAAAAACTAAGACTGAGGGAAATGGGATTAATCAAGGGGGCAGTTGCCCATGGAAAAAAAATAGGAAGACTCTGGTGAGAAAATCCCAGCCAAATAAGGTTCAAGTTGAAGGGAAAGAATTCTTTTCTCTTCAGACTTTCACATGGTTGAGTGTTATTTGGTGACACATCTCCCATTTCTGGGCACCACAGTGTTTTATGATCTTTGTGATGGTGTGGGAAGAGGTATTTTAGGGGAAAAATAATTAAATGTCCGAGTCCCGAAAATTTCGTGTAATTTTACTTTTAATTTACAAATTTAGTGAAGATTATTGGCTAGATATGTGGTTAATTGCAATTAACATCTTTCTGTGATTTTTCATATGAACAAACTCACGGATGAGAAAAAAGTGTTCTTGTAAGATCATACGTACCAATCTTGGTACAGACTATATAGCCATTGTAGCTGAAGCCCCTCCTCTCAGTTTAGGAGAAAGAAAATTGTCAGAAGCAAGACAGACTCTTGATTTAAAATATCATCCCCTCCCCTTAACTTATTTCACTTCCCTTTGACACACTGACTGGAATTCCAGCAATAAGATCACTAGGTTAACAAGGATCTTCCTTTGAGACCATGGATATTTCTAAAAGGGTTGTGGCCTATCAGCCATTTATAAATGAATATGAACTGGTTCCAAATGGCTGTCTGACAAAAGGGCTAGCTGAGGCGATAACCTACACTAACAGAGTAGAATTTGGTAGGAGGATTAAAGAGGAAATTGAGAGAATTTTTAGCAATCAGAGAGGAGAGTAGATCACAAAGTATTAAAACAGACTTTACAAAGCAGGAAGATCCCAGAGGACCTCCTATCCAGGATTTGGAGAATATGGAGAGCAGGCAAAAGGGGACAATGTCAAAACCAAACTTTGCTTGGAATTGGCTCAGATTCAGTGCTGGAGAGCAGACATCCTATATATACATGGACCTTGTCAAAGATCTTTCATAAAACTTACAGTTGACTGTGTATCAAAAGATGGCTATAAAAATATTTCATTAAAAAATACACTCATAAGTATGTTTACACTTCTCTTGTGCTCAAGGAAAGATGGTTTCTACGTATGTTTATCAGAAAATAGAAACAGTAAGGGAGGTAATTTGCAAAGTCAGGAAAGGGTGAGAGGGTACAATTTCCTTTCAAGTGTTAATAGGGGAGGGAGTTCAGAGTCGTATCCATCATGGAGGGAAAGAAGAACCAGGCCACTGCTACAACATCAGCACACCATGGGTCTCACTCTTTGGAGTCTGATGTCTATCAGACGCTATGAAATAAAGAAACTGGTGACCGGCAGGAGGATGGAGGTAGAGAAAGCTGACTACCCCTCTCCTGCCACTGGACCTGGCCAGAATCAAATGTCTGATCACCTTTAATGTTCTGTGTTGCACAAACAAGAACACAGCTCTGAAAAGTTTCAGCTAGGGGAAGTGGGGGCACAAGGGACGCCCATGGAATGTAGAGTCGAGAGAATTATTAAAAAGAAAAAAAACAGTCCTTGATTTTTCTTCCTAAAAATTTGGAGAACAGTCAAGCATAGTCTATGGGACAATAAAGGTGATCCCGATCAGAGAATTGAAGGGGTGGTTGTCAATCCTCAGCTGTTTTTTTTTGGGGGGGAGAGGGTTTATGTACCACTTACTTTGTGCTTTGTGGCCAATTAATTTCTCTGGGTCTCTGTTTTCTCCTATTTAAAATGAGGTTATTAAACCAGACAAACTCCAAGATGCCTTTCAACGCTTAAATTATATGATTCTGGGATGATTAATGTCATAATACATTCTTTGGCAACATCTGCATCTATTTAAGCTCATAAATGTTGAGAAGAAATATTTGGTATGCAGTAAACCAGGAAGCAGGTAGCTCCCTTTAAATAAATACTCATCCAACATTGATGATGTTTCAGGTTTTATCAACCCTTGCTGTACTCCCATACTTGCCCATATCTTATGGAACTGGGTAATGTCTTCCGTCACCTAGAATTCTTGGGCTTAATTTAATTTTTATATCTAGTGGATGACAGCTCTGAGTAATTTAAGATTGTTTATAAGGTTTAAAAAAACCCTGAAGTTGTCAAAATAGTAGAAGAAAAGCAAACTATAATAAATGATGTGGGAGGAACATCATTTCAGGCAGAAGAGAGAAAAAGGTGCTTTGAAGGAATAAGTATTTTCTTTTTTATCGTGCACAGAAAATAACATTAGATAATATAAATAAAGGGTTGCAAATTGTGGGTCTGTGGCCACATCCAATTTACAAATGGTTTTTTTTGTCAGGACAGAGTTTCTCAAAATCACGAATTTGAGTGACTTGGGCATGTACTTATCATCTGGGTGAACTTTCCTCCAATGAGCCACTCACCCTCGTTATCCTACACCAGACCCTTTCCACCTCTGTGCAGACCCTGGACACCAGAGCATTTGAGTTTGGGTGTGTCACAAAAGAATAGATGAAAAATTTTATCCAACATTTTTCTTGTCTGAGATATTACAATTAATCCCACAGAAACGTCTAGGTCACTAATCCAATATATATAACTTGTAAGAAAATGTTCTTTACCTCCAAATCTCAGTTTTCCTAAGGTCTTCTGATTTTAAGAGGCCCCACAAATGGGGTGCCTGGATGCTCAGTCAGTTAAGCATCCAACTCTATTTTTGGCTCAGGCCATGATCTCAGGGCCCTGGGATCAAGCCCCACATGGGGCTCTGTGCTTAGTGGAGAATCTGCTGGAGAGTCTCTCCTTTTGTCCCTCCCTCGTACTGTCTCTCCAATAAAATCTTAACAATCTGCACAAATGATTCTCAGATTATTTATAGACTTGATGTCCTGCTAGATTATAAATTTCATTGAGATTACAAGGTTGGTTTTTTTCCCCCTCTAGAATTAAGTGTAAAAGGCTAATTTTAACTCAAAAAGACTCAGCCTTTTCTGGGAGGAAACCACTTGCCTTGTTTTATAGTCAGACTAATAAGTACTATAGTCAAAGGTTGTAATTCTCTTATTTTGAACATTTCCTAAAGAATTATTTGTAAGTATCTCAAACAATACATAGTCATTTTTTTTACAAAGCTTGATATATAACATTTTTATCTATTAAAAGTCATTTTAAAAAATCAATTATGAATCTTTATGATCACCATGGAAAAACACCATCTTTACGACTATATTTTCTATTTTCAATTCCATATTGGGAATTTGGGGACAAAAAAAGGTTAACTTGAGACAGCCCTAATTTCCTTCCCCAGCCCCCCAAAAATGTTTAAATAAATTCGTGGGTACTATAAAGATATTTTATTTTAGGGCTGGGCCACAAAGTGACCAGTTAAGTTTTTTCAGGCTGAATGTGTTTTGTTTAGGAGGTGGCAAGTTAAGAGGAAAGGAGAGAATTAAAATATTTGCAAGATGTCATTAATCTCCAGCAAGAACCTAAAGTTGTTTTTTTTTCCCTCTTCATTTCAGAACTAATCCAGCTTTCTGTTATTTGGCTCAGAAAAGTCTTAAATCTGTAACAAGAGAGTAACTTCCTGTTCTCAAGAGTATGGCTGCCAAAGAAAACATTTACAAGAAAAGTCCCAGGGCCAAAAAATTGCCTACTAATTATTTCTTAACCCCCTCCCACCCCTAATTCAGGAAGGTGAATGCTGTAAATGCTATATGTTAAAACTCGAAAGTATGTGTTGAAAAATTAAGAGAAAACCCCTAAGAACTGTTTGCTATTTATTTATATTTTATTGCATTCAAATTACATGAGTTTTATGGCCCTTGGGCACAAATTAATGTTTCTTACAATATTTTGTTCAGAATTCCACAAAGATTATACTATACCTTTATCAGACTACATTATGGAAACTTTTACCTGGTACCTTCCCAACTGAAGAAGGGAGAAGTAGTCCCAACATTCAGGACCTGACCTAGTACTACCAGCTAGGCTGTGATGTTGCTCCAAGTTGGCCTGACACTCAGCAGTGAGGTCTTTTTTTTTTTTTTTTTTATAAAGATTTATTTATTTATTGGAGAGACTGCAAGTGGGAGGAGGGGCAGGAGGAGAGAAGGAGAGAGAATCTTAAGCAGGTTCCCTGCTGAGCACAGAGCCTGATGACACAAGGCTCCATCCCAGGACCCATGAGATTAAGACCTGAGCTGAAACCAAGAGTCGGATGCTCAATCAGCCTGAGCTACCCATGCACCCCACTCAGTATTGAGGTCTTGGTGTTCTTCTTGGTGATCTCTCTGTTCAGTGCAATGCCAATCAAAGTCCCAGCAGCCTTTGGTAGAAATGGACAGACTGTAAAACTCACATGGAAGTGCAAAGGACTTAGAATAGCCAAAACAGCTTTGAAAAGAAGCACAAAGTCAGAGCATCTATGCCACATGACTTCAAGCCTTATTAGAATAAGATGGGCAAATAGATCAATATAACAAAGTAGTGAATACAGAAATAGACTGATGCAAATATGACCAATTGATTTTCAACAGTGATACCAAAGCAGTTTAGTGGAAAATGGGTAGTCTTTTCAATAAATGGTGCTAAAACAATTTATACTCTACACCATGTATTAGTAATCTAATCCTGTTTAACAGATTATCCCAAATTTAGCCTCCAGTCTCCCTCTGGTCTTTTTGCCTCTGGACTCTAGAAACACATCTCCAGTCTCCCTTTTGGGCTTTCCCTTCTCTGACAAATTCAAATGAGTTATTCTCAAATTTTCATATGGGGAAAAGGAGACTACAGTTTATTCAATCTCCTGTTAATCCAGCCACAGTCCCACTCACTAGTACTCATTGAGTCTAATAGTCCGTCCAGTAAGAGGATCCTTAGATTTGCAAATATTCATAATGCAACACCTCCTTCCCAGTAATTATAGTAATAATGGCAGGTATCAACTGTTTGTCTCTGGTGTGGTGCTGGAAAATTTTTCCATGGTCTCACGTGATCTGCACAGCAAGCCTGTGAAGGGGATGTAATTCCATTTCTAGGCAAAACTGCCAGTGGGAGCGCTAAGCCTGAAGTGGCCTGACCAAAAGGGTATTGTGACTTAGTGGCAGACTAGAGACTGACTCCAGGCTTCCCACCTGTGTTCTGGAATCAGGCCCGCATGGTTTCAGACAGTTTGCATCTCCTTTGAGTTTCAGTTTCCTTGTCCACAAAATAGCAGCACTAGTAATGTCTTCCACACAGAGTGGTTGCAAAGATTTAGTAGATGTATGCTGGGCCTAGCTCTATAACTCTTGCTCTGCTAGATTTCCCCAGCCAGGGCTCTTTCTGGAATACTTCCTATTTGTAGATTATTGAGGTTTGGAATGAATCCCCTTGTTTATGGGAAATTACCCCCAAGGAGCTCACTTCATGAGAGAGACAGGAAATGAACGTGATGCTCTGTCATTAGATGTAAAAGGTAAGAGGGTGAGGGGGGCTTGGGAAAAGTAGCCCTGGGATTCAGAGACAGCAGAGTTCAGGAGGAACCAGACTCACTGGGGATAATTTTTGGGAGGTGAGGGTCTCGAGGGGCACAGACCTGTCTCCCCAGCACATGACCTGTGGCAACTGGCATGTGCTGGTTGAACCGAACCGTGTCTGAGTGTGGCTATCAAGAAGAGTACTGTGGTCTGATGCAGATGGGAAGGAATCCTTGCCATCATACACCCCACCCCACCCCTTGCCCTTAGGGGACCACCCTGGGGCTCCTGGAGCAGGAAGCTAGCATTTGTGGGGGAGGAAGAGGGTTCCCAGGGTGGAGCAGGTCAGGAGTCAGTCTTGGTTGGTACACCCGCTAGTGGGGGGAGGGCACGTCATGCAATACAACTCCAAACACTTCCCAAACGTCCCTCTTTCCTGGCTGGCCCCCGAAATCTGCCCTCTGGGGCAGGTCCTACCCAGACTCAAACCCATTTCAGTCATGTGGCCTGAATTTTTTCTGTCTTCATGGCTGGCTCTTGCTTCTGACTGAGCAGCAGACCTTCTGTGATTCCAGGATCCTGGGGAAAGCCCACTCACTCACTCTAAGCCCAGGCCTGTTTCCTGTTTGCTGCCCATGTTCTCTCTGGGCCCTGGGGACGCCTACAGGCCTGCAGCTCACACCTGCACCGACCCTGAGCTCAGGTATCCAAAGGCAATATCCTGAAGAACTTTTTTCACTGCCTGTTTGCGGGACAGGTCTGCCTAAAGCAAGCAACTTTATACACTCCTTCATTTCTCATTCCCAGTGTTGGCAAAGGGGTCAGAAACCTCATTCTCATCCTGTTATAAGAATTTAAATGGATGCAAATTTCCAAGGCCCAGTTGGACCATATATACCAAAAGACTTAAGTCTGTATAATTTTTGACCCGGCCCAGCAATTCTTCTTCTAGGAATTTATCCTGAGAAACTAATTAGGCAAGTATATAAAGACAGCATGTACACAAGATGATTCATCAGAGGATTGCTTAAGAAAAGTAAAGACAACTTCCAAAATTCCAACACGAGTGGAAGGCTGAGTAAATCAGAGTAGATCAATAAAATGGAATCCAGTTAAGTATAAGAAACAATGGCATAGATCTATATATCCATATCTGTATAGAATGACCACAATATAGCAAGTGAGAAGTGGTATGTAGTAATGAGAATAACACTTAAGTGCCTACTGTGTGCCAGGCACTATTTTAGAACTTCACAGATATTAACTCATTTAATCTTTCCACCAACTGCAGCTAGAAAAGAACTGTCAAGGATCCCATTTAATAGGGGCTGAAAGAGGTTCCATAATTTTCCCAGAGCACACACTAGTGACTGAGCTCAGTCTCCAGAGCCCAGATTCCTAAGTGTCACAATTCTGCTTTTTCAACATAGTACCATATGTGTTTTCAAAACAAAACAAAATAAATAGTATGTGTGTGTGTTTTAAGACAGCCAAGAAGGATTGAAATGAAAACATTGATGGCATTATTCTAGGATTTTTTTTTTCATAATCTAGGATAAAACCTTGCATACGAAGCTGTTTTTCATTTCGGTAAGATAAAATTACTATGTACTATTGAGTTAATTAGATAAATTTCAGGGTTTAAACATACACACACGCTGGCGCTATCTCCCCCCGCCTCACATACACACACCCTATCTTATGGTTTATAAATACTTCGATGAACTGTACTGATGGAAAGATCTCTGTGCCCTGACTTTGACATTCCCAAGCTCCATCTTGTTCTCTACCTCTCCTACCTGACCATGGATGAAATACAGAGACAACGTAGGTAGAACAAAATATATGCCATTTATTAAACATATGTGACATAGGTTATAATATCAAAGTAGAGCATGCATGAACAAATTATTTAACAAAAACACCAATTGATACTGAAAACATGAAATGATTACATTTCCACAACATACAAAATTCTTTCAGTTAAAGTGAGAAAGGGGAAAAAAAAAAAATCACAGGTGAAATAAATACTTAGATTTCAGTAAGCCCCATGAAGGCATAAGGCACAAATTAAACCAAAGGATTAGCACATCAGAATGAGGCACTTGTGCCGGCAGGAGGCCAATCTCCAGCCATGGCTCCCACAACCCCACACAGATCCTGGGTGCCTAGAGGAGACAGCACCCTTCCTTGGCAGGGTTCGGTCTCCCCAGGTGCTCCTGCACCATGGACAGGCTTCTCGGCACCAGAGAAACACTGCCTCTAATACTTTTATGGGTGAATAAAGCCTTCATGCTGTAACAAATGATCCTGGCGTGAATAACATGAAATTTCAAATTAATGCCCTTTTTCCTCCCAACCGAAGGCTAGTAAACCAGAAAATAAATTGTGAGGGAATTATCCTGACACAATTTCAGTGTCTACTCAGAAAGCTAATGACGGCCCAGTAGGGCATGGTTGGGTGTTTGAAATACGACCTCGAAACCACTCTCCCCAGCCCTCCCCTTCCACCTCACTTTTCCTTCATGTTTTAAAAGTAGATCAGAACCTCAGCAGGCTCCTTTCTGGCTTAAACACATATACAGGGAAGCAGCAGCCATCCTTCCCAGACTTTGAGCTGTGTGGTTCTAGGGCCTTTGCGCATCTGTACAAGGTGTGTGTCTCCAAGGGCCTAAGTCAGGGTTTTCTTCATGGTTAACTCCAGAACTCTTGTGTACGGGGTATAGTTCCTGGAAGGCATCGCAATTTCACGAGTCCTGCCTGTTGGGCTGAGAAGTGAGAAAAGGCAGGTCAGGCAGATGGAACAAACTTCATATTTTTCATGTAAGGCAACTCTAGGAAATGGTTTTGCCACTGCTGTGGCCTAAAAATAGACAGAATGCAGTTGAATCTTTCATTTAAATATTATGAGGGTCCTTTATTTTTAGCAACTTTTTCCCCCAAAGATTTGACAGAGCTGAGCAGAGAGAGAGGCAGAGGGGGAGAGAAAATCTTAAGCACTCTCTCCACCAAGAGCATAGCCAGATGCAGGGCTCGATCCCAGGACCCTGAGATCATGACCTGAGCTGAAATCAAGAATCAGACACTTAAACCGACTTGAGCCACCCAAGCGCCCCATTAGCAGCTTTCAAAGGTTGTGCCAAGCATCGATAATTCAGAAAAAAATTTTTAAATGTATTTAATTAAGGAACTCATCATTTCGTGGGACAGCTATGTACGTAACTGTAATACAATGTGTTAGGTACTATGAGATACATAATGATCTGTGCTGGATATTCTCCATTTGCCGGTTCAGATGACTTCCTGGTCTTCACCTCACTCTGCCCTTGGGAAGCTGACCTGAAATCAGCATCAATGGGCTCCCTTACCCTTTAACTTCCAGTTGGTTCTGACCAGTTGGAAACTGGCAGCAGAGGATGAGAGACTAGAAGGACAGAGAGGTCAGGACCTTTGTCCCCTTCTGGCCAGGCTGTGGCTTGGTAGTTGGCCACATTCCTCTTGCAAGGACCACAGCTTACAGCTCTCCCCTTTGTCTGCTCTACCCGCTTCCTCCGCCTGCCTCTTCAGGCCCCACGGGTAGTACTTCCAGTAGTACTACAGAGTACACCATTGTTCTTTGTTTACTTCTCTCAAAGCTGCCCATACCTTCACAAATGGCCCCTTCATCTAAGTCTCTTCAGTCTTCCTGTCCTGTCAGGTCCCTGAGCAATATAAGAATTGACCTATTATGGGCCAACTGAGGCCAGGACAAGGTAGCAGCACTGAGGAGGGCATCTGGAAATCTGCACCGAGAGGGGGAACCTTGAAGGTACCTAGGCATTCCTCAAGTGGCCAAGGAGGAGACAGGAATTCAAGCAGAAGGGACAGTGTGTGCAAAGGCAGAAAAGGGTGAGCATAAGGGCTGTGGGTATGGAAAGGAGACATGTTCGGTGGGACTGGGGCAAAGGGTTCATGATGGAAAGTGGCAGAGGACGAGGCCTGGTGGAGGGCCCTGTGTGCCCTGCTAAGGAGGTTAGAAGGGGACACAGCCACTAAAGATTTGTAAGGAGGGGCAGGATATGCTCGTCTGTTTATTCTAGTAAGATTCCTTGGCACCGCTAAGGGTTGATTAAAGTGGGGTTAGGAGGTAGGTTAGTTAGGAGGCAGGAGGCTAGTTAGGAGATCCTTTAGTGTGTGTGCTGTTCAGGAGGTGAGAGATGACAAATCAGGAGAACTTGAATTCTGACAGAAACACTGGAGGTGAAGTAGCAAGGAACGGGTAAGGAGATACAGGGGAGGTGGAATCAACCAGAATTTGGTGACTGAGATGGAGGAAATCTCCCATCTCTTTTTCCTCCTGGACACCGTAACTACTTTTTCCCAGTGTGGCCGTGTGACTAAAGGACAGCAATGATGTTTATTACTTCCAGGTCTAGCCAGGAAAATTCTCCTACATAACCCTCCATGCCCAACCTCTTCCCTTTCATGTAGAGGATAGAGTGGAGGGCCCAGGAGGACTCCAAAGCCCAAGCAAGGTGACCAGCTGGAAGAATCTGGACTCCTGGATGACCATGTGCAGTGAGGCCCATGCCAGCTGGCCTCGGGCTGTCACACGAGAAATCAGTCTTGATTTTGCTAAGCCGTGGTCTGTGGGCTTGTGTTACAGCAACTATGTTCCTTCTCCCCCCGATGCAGTGACCAGGTGCAAGTAGGAGATCCTAGTCCTCTCTATTCCCTCAGCCACTGCGCCCGTTCAGGCTCTCCGAATCCATGTTTGAATCCTGGAGCACTGTTCTAAATGGTCTTCCTCCCTTCGGTGTTGGCAAAGTCCTCCTCCTCCTCAGATCCTCTACCTGGTTTGCTGTCAAAGAGATCTTCTGATAATTGAGGCATATTACCGTACTTCATACTTTTCAGGGTCTCCCCAGTGCTTCCGGGATGAAGTCTAAGCTCCTGTGCTTGGTCTTACAGACCCGCTGCCATCTCCTGTTTTATCTCCCTCCCGTCTGGCCTTGCTAAGAAACACGGTTTTCACCCCTGCCACACTGCCATTCTCCCGTTGTCCGCTCTGTCTTGAAAGCTTCCCTAATCAAGTGGATTTCATAAATCCCTGCCTGTACTTCAAGACTCAAACCAAACATCACCTCCTATATGACAATTTCCCAGATTCCCCACCCCAGTGATGGAAAAGAAGTGATCATTCCTTTCTTTTGGTCCCTTTCCTTGGGCAGTAGTGCTCCATTTTCTGCTTCCACTTTTGCTAAACTTTTCCAGCAGTTAACATTTCCCCTTACCCTGCAGTGATTTTCAACTGTAGCTGGCTTACAGATTCTTAATGGGATATATTAGAAGCTTGGGGGAAATTTTAAACATCACCTATGTCTTTTCCATGCTCTCTAAACTATCCTCCCCACGTACACCTTGAAAAAGACTGTCTGTCATACAGGCTCCTGACCCACGACTGGAAGCACCCCATAGGCCCCTCTGGTCTCCACATTCTCTGCTAGTTACAAATGCCTGAAGGCTGAAAACCACACTCCTCTTCATGACTCCAGCAGCTCACGCAGGCCAGGCACAGAGCTATCACTAAATGTATGGGTAATGAAGGAAACCAGAGGACAAGGGGTTGCCAGGAGTGAGTGGTCAGAGTGTCTTGTCCCCTGCCACAGAGGAATCCACAAAATCTGGCAGTTGGGTCCCCAGTGACCTGACCAGGCAGTTTTGTGGAGTGCTGGGGGCAGAAGCCAGATGGTGGTTTGTGCCAACCACCATGAAAATTCCATGTAACGGAAGTGGTCTCTGGTGATAATATCGTAAAAGCCCGTAAAATGCAAAAATATTTATAAAGGTGAGCTTTCCAGGTTTCAAAAACACAAACTCTGATATCCCAACCTTTCAAGAGGAAGTGAGTTATTTTGTTGATCACTAGGAAACAACGGGATTTCAAGAACACAAATAATTTCAACCACTGAACTGAAATTCAACCATTTTCTTTAACACCTTAGGCCATTGTTAACCTTTTATTATTCCATAAAGGGGCAAGTCCCCTGAGGGAGACAACACCAGAGTCAGCAAATAAAGCTTTGACAAAAAGCTACTTTGTGTTCTGGTCTCTACACACCAGCAGTATGAAATGTTGGCATTTTAAAGCACTTACTATGTGCGGGGCACTTATGACCATGGGGAGTATTTTTCATTACATCTATTAAGACATAATTTATGAGCTTGCTTGGACACCAGGTGTCACTAAGGGGCAAAGAGAAAAAGTTTCTTTTTCGTTTTTTATTTTTCTCTTTGGATGAAGGCTAGTGGATTGGAAATTGCTCTCCATGGCTTTCATTAATAGATCTCAAACTTTTAAATCAAACTCTTGATTCTTTTCTAAAGAATAGGTGGCTTTTTTAAAAGACCCTGGAATCACAGTGAGTGCCTTCTCAACCCTTCCCTCCCTCCTTGCCCTGTTGTAAAATCCGCGCTCTCCAGAAATCTGTGTAATGCAAGGGTTGGATGAAGAGGAGAAGGATTTGAAGAGGAGAAACTGGAGAGAGAAAGTGGTACTCTTCTGATGAGACATGAAGAACCCAAGTCTCTAGCAGGCTGGTGGCAGTGGGACTGTAAAGGCCTGCAGCAGGTCCTGAAGGGAGGAGGAGGCCTGTACGGGCACTGAGGTGGTCCTGGAGCAGTGTCCACAGAGAACTGCCCTTAGGGACCTGGGAAGGTGGTGGCCGCATCAATGGAATAGGAAGATGCACCCACTCCACTGGGCACTTCCTGTCTTAGCCTAGTTCACCAGCTCAGCAAGTTTCTGAGGGAATTACCATCAGAATCTTCCAGTTCTGGGTGAGAAATCGAAACTCAAAGAAGATTAGGGATTTACCCAAAGCTGTAGATACAGCGAGAGGCAGATCAGCCAACAAATGTTTATGGAGCATCAAGAAAGTGCTAGGCTAGGGAATGAGCAACCTCAGCGTTGCTGTCCGCTGGAGTACACTGTGTTGGCAAAAATGCTGGTGAAAATGGGGAAGTGGTGACGGTGTGGGGAGTTTACAGAAGGGGCTTAATGGCTCTATAAGTAAAGAAAAGACTGATTTTGAATCTTCCCAGCATAAAAATCAAGCAGCTCTAACTGTAAGTCAAATGCTGTTAACAGTAGCACAGCAGGAAAGCCCTGCAGGTATAGGGAGAAATGAGTCCTGGGTGGCCCGCTACTCTCCCGTGAGGCTTTGTACCCAGTGCCTGGAACAGGCTGGGACCACGTGGCCATCTCAGCCATCACAGAGACCTCATCAATCACTGGGCCTTCCAGAGTTTTATGCACTGTCTAGAGGGTTCCAAACCATGGAGAGTTTAACTGAAGAGCTTAATGCATACTGAAGCAGTACAGACTTGCAGCACTATCAATCCATTTAACAAAATCACTGATAACCACCAGTAAAAATTAAGTTAATGAAACTGTCTTAGCACACCCAAATTCATTTATATTTGATACAGCGTCTTATGTGAAAAATTAGAGTTTTGGTGTAATTAATAATAATAATAGCTGGTTTCTTTTTTTAAGATTTTTTTTATTTCACAGAGAGACCACAAATTGGGGATGAGAGGGAGAGGGAGAAGCAGATTCCCCATGGAGTAGGGAGCCAGATGCAGAGCTCCATCCAAGGATCCCAGGATCGTGACCTGAGCCAAAGGCAGATGCTCAACTGACTGAGCCACCCAAGTGCCCCAATAATAGCTATTATTTATTAAGTGCTAAATGCTATATATTTTTGCATTTAACCCTCATAGAAACCCTATGAGATTTGATACTCTCCTCTTCATTCCCATTTTAAGGATGAAATACTGTAGGCTTAAGAGTGATGAAGTAGCTTGCCCAAGATTGTGCTCAGCTGGCAGCTGGCTGGGCAGTGAAGCTCCATGACTTGAGGCTCCCCAACTGGACTACATTGTCAAGTTCTTTGTGAGAGAACAGGTAGTGAGAACAAAACTTATCTGCAGAATTAAGGCTTTAATGCAATACTCTTATTGATCCAATACATTTTGGAGTAGGCTATTTTCGAAATGTTCTGGAAAACACTATGGGATCTTATATTAGATGCAAGTTCAAAGTCTAAGTAAGAACCAGGAATTTTGTTAGAATATACACACAGAATTTAGTGACTTTATTTATTATCTTAAAACTACACATGTACCACAGCAGGACTCTAACAGTCTGGTTCTAATCCTGGCTGTGTGGCTTCCAGTGAATCACTTACCTCTCTCTGAGCCTTGATTTCGGTATCTATCAAACATAGGTACTAAACTAGACCAAGGGATTCCAGTTTCTTTATTCAAACAAAATCTTACTTGGGATCCAACATATAAAACACACTAACAGCCGAGTTTTTCAGTTTTGTTTTGCTTTGTTTTCCAGCAGGGGAAGGTCCCCACAGGCCAGCTCCTTGCTCACCTCCAGCCCCCCCGAGGCTGCTCCCTGAGCCCCAGCACCACGTGCAGGGAAGCAGCACAGGTGGGAAACTACTGCTCTGAATTCTCTCTAAAGACCTTGTGCTCCTCGCCACTCAGACCCGCATGGCACCTTTCACGTAGTAGGCACTTAATAAATATTGGAGAGGAAACGAATGGAATCTTACCCTGCCTTTTCGGAAATGCGGATATGTAGCTTTCATTTCCTCTGCTGATTGACCTATGCAGTGAAAGCGCTAAGATGGATCCTGGGGGAAACCAAATGTTACATTTATGGAAAAGCTGCTTTTAGATGCTGAAGTGGCTTCCAAGTTCACCATGGCCATAAGTTAAGGGTCTGTCAGCACTTCCATTATGAAAACCGCTTTGTGGTTTCATAACTTAGCCATAAAAGTTTGCTTCAGGCTATCCTTCGGCATACAAATTGAAAACTTTGTTTTAAGCCAAAATGTGGGAATTAGAAAACAAACAATTTATTGGTTTCAGACATAGTTTTGTACCCGTCTTAAGCCAAACAAGATTTATTATGTGGGCAATTAAAGTGGACTAAACCACTTGGTTCCTGAAAAATAAAAAAGGAGAGAAATGTCCAAACTATTTATATTTCAGAAGGAGTCCCCAGGCATGACCATTCTTTTTGGCTATATTTTTATCATGTCCTTTGTCCCCCACATTGATGAGACCTTCAGTATGTTTTAAGTATCTGTTTCCCTGCTTGAGCTGGTTAAACCTGAGAAATCACCTACTCAAAACTACTGTACTTTACAGATTGGGAAACTGAGGCCCCAGCAAAGACAGTCTGGCTTGAACACATCCTGCTGCTAGCTAGGGGAACTAGACCCAGGTACTCTACATTCCAGCTTGGTGATGCACTCCCACCGTTTCCTACCAGATACAACCATTCGAGGTTCCAGGATTCTACATTTCTCCAGCCTGCTAGTATCTAACAGAGCACACACTAGTGCCCCTAATTACACAGGACTACATCCTCCTACACACGGTATACAAGGTACTTTGTGACTTTGGGTACCTAAATTACAAGCCACATGCCATGGGCATGCTCATTATCGCTTTATGTCTCTTTGGGCCAAGCACGGTTTCGAGCACCTAGCGACGATGGGTTAGCTACTGGGTCCCAGATGCTGATCTTACTAGAGATAGACCCGGGCATGGGTGTGTGGAGCAGCTTAAGGACAAATAGGTCAGTCCTCGAGCTTAGAAATGCAACTGAACAGACAAGGTTGTGGTTATTGTTCATTTGTCATGACTGAAACAGATCGATCTATTTTCGATACTGAGCCACTGTTTGACGATACTGTGTCACAGCTCAGGGAAACAGAGGACTCTCCCTCCCTCTGTGTTACCAGAGCACCTCGAGGCCACCCCCCCCCCAACACACACCGTTGTAAATGTCTGTGTCCGTGTATGTCTCCCCTTCCAGACTGCATGTGGGGCAGGCACCAAATCTCATTCCTCTCCATAAGCCTATGGCACAGGGAAGGTATTCAACAGATGTTTGCGGGGTGAATGAACCAGCGGACAGAGGAACAAATGTCTGTACTTCCTGACAGGGCCAGTCTGTCTCTCACGTGGCTTCCCCACGCTTCTCTGCGTGACCCTCTCTGCCCTGCCCAGTACTCCCGCTCCCAGAGAAACGAGCCAGACCCCTCGGCAGTTACCATTTATCTTTGCAGAAATATTTTTGATAGAAAGAATGTGATTCTGGTACTAACAGCCCCGTAACGTATTTTCTTAAGTCAAAGAAGAATTTGAGTCAGAAAAATAGGAAATTCCCAAATACCTGGTTAGAAGATCACAGCCCACTCCAATCTCTCTGGTCTCCACCTCAGGCTTGGCCTGGGTTTCTATTAAATAGTCCAACCTGCTTTGTAGTTCATTATTCTAGAGAGGAGGAAAAAAAGTACTTTTAGTAAAGCAAATACGTTCCCCCACAAACGTGTGATACAGATAGACATATAGATACAGTCCAAATGTATTACACGATTTACCATGACATGGACATCATAATGTATTATTGAGCACCTCTTATACTGTAGGAATTGAAGAAATAGTTTGCATCCTTACAGATACTTTTCTGTGCATGTACATACATATGTATCCAATTTTACATCAATGGGAACAAACAAAATACCCTGTTGTATGCTAAATTTGGGGTTTTTCACTCAACAATTTGTTGTGAATATCTTGGCATGTTTATTAGTTTTCTTTTTATGTCAACAAGCTATTTTAATGGGTTCATAGCATTCCATTGTGTGGATGTATATTATTTATTTAACTAGTCTCTTACTGATGGCATTTAGATATTTACCACTTTTTTTGCAATTATAAATAAGGTACAGCTCATGTTTTAATACTCCCTTATTAAACTATAAAATGAGTAAGTCTATTAATTTAATTTAGTGGGAAATACCTCTATAACTTAATAATTAGTATTTCATAGGTTTGGAAAATTCAGAATCTCAAACATATAAAGTAGAACAAGCTCCTTGGGATTAAAATTAGCATTCTAAACAGTTTTTTTCAGGCCAGAGCCAAACATTACATAGGCTGATGATTAGATGCTCAGGAATTGGAAATTTGCCCCATGGGGGAAATGAAGGACAAAGGAGCAAAGGGGCTGAGGATATTGGAATGAAAACAGAAGAAAGGATAATGCTTGGCACCTAAAGGGCAAATATACACACACAAAATCCAGAAAGAGGTTAATGGTGGTTATCTCTGGGTATTGAGGGGTTTTTTTTTAATCCTTCTATATTTTTCTGTAATGCTAAATTTTCTCTTTTTGTATATTATTAGTTTATTTTTTTCATCATGGTAATGATCTTTAATCCCCATCACCTATTTCACTCATCTCATCTCCCAACCCACCTCCCCTCTGGTAATCATCAGTTCTCTAGAGTTAAGAGTCTATTTCTTGGTTTCTCTCTCTCTCTCTGTTCATTTGTGTTGTTTCTTAAATTCCACATATGAGTGAAATCATATGATATTTGTCTCTCTGACTTATTTCCCTTAGCATAATACTCTCTAGCTCCATCCATGTTGTTGCAAATGGCAAGAGTTCACTCTTTTTTATGGCTGAATAATATTCCAAACCACCTCTTCTTTATCCATTGATCAATGGACACTTGGGCTGCTTCTATAATTTGGCTATTGTAAATACTGCAATAAAGAGAAGGGTGCATATGTCACTTTAGTTAAAAGTTAGTTAAAAAATTAATATTTTTGTATTCTTTGGGTAAATACCCAGTAGTGCAATTACTAGATTGTAGGATAGTTCTATTTTTATTTTTTTTTAAGATTTTATTTATTGAGAGACAGAGAGAGAGAAAGAGAGAAAGAGAGGCAGAGACATAGGCAGGGGGAAAAGCAGGCTCCATGCAGGGAGCCTGATGTGGGATTCGATCCCGGGTCCCCAGGATCACGCCCTGGGCTGAAGGTGGCGCTAAACCACTGAGCCACCCAGGCTGCTCTATTTTTAATTTTTTGAGGACCCTCTATACTGTTTTCCACTATGGCTGTACCAGTCTGCATTCCTACCAACAGTATGAGAGGGTTCCTTTTTCTTCACATCTTCACCAACACTTTAATTTTTCATGAGGCAATACGTTATCTATCTTCTTAGCTATATTCTCAGAGCATGTCATGTCAGAGATGCAAGGTAAATACTGAATAAATAAATGTATAAGTAGTCTTATAAGGAGCATTTTATTTGCATAATTAGAAAAAAATTAAAGCATTTGTCTTTTAAGAAGCTAAAGCACTATTCTAACACATTAGATTAATGCGTGAACGTTGAACAGTTCTTTGAAAAAGAAGCTCATTTGTTTCAAAAGCAAGAATGTGGGTATCACTCAGTAGATCATGCTCTGAAATGGGTGATACCAAAGAGCAAAGCAGCAGCTCTGGTACAAACTCATGTTCTGTAAAGGTCTATGGATCCCTTCAGAAAAAAAGGGAAATGGTGTATAGAGAGAATCCATAGCAGCTGATGAGCCATGACAGATGGATGGACTCCAAATCTATTACCTAATGCTCAGGATGGAGAATGTTGCTGGCTTACTGCCTGAGGTACAACATTTACACACACAAGTGCACACACAGCTTCTCTAGCAATATATGGATTCTCTCATTCCTAAGGAAAGACAAAGGCAGAAGGGGCTTGCCCATTAACATGCTCCAGAAACCCCACCGCCTTGTCTCTTCTCAGTGTAGAGTTTAATAATGAGGATTTCACATAATTCTGAACTGACTACCTACAGTTAGGGGGCACAAAAGACAGGTTAGTAAATATGCCCTACTGATAGACTGAATGCAATGTGGCAAAGTAGCCACAAATCCTTTGTTCTATTTCAGAAGAACTCGATGTGTGCATATGAGATACCTGCTGAAGGCTGAAATAAAAAACCTGCACTCTTAAATTTTAATGTAAACAAAAGGAGTACCAACTATGTATCAGGTAGTGTGTAAAGTTGGGTGAGGGGAGCTAGTTAGCAGTTAAAGAAATAGGGCATGATTGCAACCCCTGAATTCAGTCTTGTGGGAGTACAGACAACCAAGCAGAAAATAACAAAGGCATAAGTCCCACGCTAGAGGGACCCACGGAATATTAAGGGGGAACTTAAGACAGGGAAAATGACTGAACTCCATGAAGGCTTCCTGGAGTTATACAAGGGAAAAAGTAAGAGAAACAAAGGGATGAGTATTCCAGAATTGCAGAACATACCAGGTTGAGAACAAGCACCTTGCTGCAGTATATAGGTAGCAAGAGTTAGTTCTGAAGGGCTACATATGCCTTTACAAGGATTTTATACCCAATTCAATAAGCCAGAGCACTAGATTTTATTTCAACCACTGGGCTTCCAGGTGAAAATTGTCTTGAAAGGAAATAAAACTCCTTGGTTAGTCAAGGAGGCCACTACAATTTCCTAGATCAAGGAGTGAGAGCTGTATTTATAGCATTGAGGAGTAGACATTTAGCCAATGGATCCTCCTGCAAAGAATAGCTATGAAGTGGACAGAAGACCAAATAAAACCAAAAAACCCATCTATTAAGGTCTTTGGAGACTGAACACGGAGAGGCAAGCTGTAGAGGGGAGTGACAAGCTAAGAACGTGTTCTCTGTGACTCATTTGTTTTTGTTTGCAGCTTTGCCCAAGAGCAGTTCAGTCACTGTGGCAGCAGCACAGACCCTTTAGAAATTCAACAGAAAGATCACCTTTCTTGTAGAGGGGGAAAAAAAGGAGTCCAGCATAACCAGGACTGCCAAGAATAAAGGGAAGCCAAAAAGGAGAGAAAGAAAGCAGAAATGTAAAATTCTGAACAGTTCTTCAGTAAAGAACTTTACATGAAGAACAGTTCTTCATGTAAAGACTCAACTCAAGTCTCTGGCAGACCCCTGAACCATGCATGTGTTGGGCCAACTAAAAGAAGTTTGCAGCCAAGGCTTAAAGAGCTGAACTGAGATCTGAGCCATCACCCACTACAGCATGCCAGGGTGGAGTTGGGTCTAACCAAATTCATTACCTAAAACAAAAACCTCAGCACTGTTCAGAACAATAAAATAATCCAAATTCTCCACAACAGAACCTTTACAATGTCTAGATTATAATCCAAAATTACTGAACTTGTAAAGAGTCAGGAAAATGTGACCCATTTCCAAAGAGAATGAGAACCAACAGATGCCAATCTTGAGATGACCTGGATGTTGGAATTTTCAGACAAGGACTTTCAAGCCCCTTTTATAACTATGCTCAATGAGGTAAAAGAAAATATGCTACTAATTGATATAATTTAAAAAATCAAACAGAAAATATAAAAAAAAAAAAGAACCAAGTAGAAACTTTAGAACAGAAAAATACACTCCCTGAAATTTTTTTTTAAAAATCACTAGACCAAAGAAAGAATGGAGATGACAAAGGAAAAAGTCAGTGAACTTGAAAACATATTAACAAAAATTCAATCAGGGGCACTTAGCACAGTCAGTTAAGCATCTGACTCCTGGTTTCAGCTCATAATTTTAGGGTCATGAGATTAAGCCCATCAGGCTCTGTGCCCAACACAGTCTGCTTAAGACTCTCTGTCCCTCAGGCCCTCCCCTGCCATACTCTCCCTCTAAAGTAAATAAATCTTTAAAAAGAAAAACCAATCAGAGTAAGATGAAGAAAGAAAACACTGAAAATAATAAATGGAGCTTCCTGGAACTATGGGACAACTTCTAATGCCTCACATAGGGACACTAGAATCATAAAAGGAGAGGATAAAGAAACTAGAGCAGGAGAAACAATCAAAGAAATAATGGCTAATCATTTCCCAAATTTGGTGAAAGACATAAATTTGCAAATCCAAGAGTCTCAGCAAATCCCAAACAGAATAAATCCAAAGAGAAATATGCCTTGGGATATCTTATTCAAACTACTGAAACGCACAAGATTGAAAGCAATCTTGTTACATACAAGGGAACAATAATTTGAACTACCACAGATTTCTCATCAGAAACTGGAAGTCAGAAGACAGCACTAAAAGAAAGAAATTTATCCCTAAATGCTCAATGATTCAATAATGATGGTAAAATAAAGAGCTCACTTTCAGATAAAGAAAAACTAAGTGAATTTGTCCTCATGTGTGCTATACTAAACAAAATGCTACATAAAGGTCTTCAGGCTGAAGAGAGATGATCTATGAGAAACAGATTTTCAGGAATGAATGAAGAACATCAGAAATAGATACTATATGAGTAGATATGAAAGACAATATTAAAGATAATATTAAAAGCGATTGTAACAGTGTATTGTGGGTTTATAATGCATGCAAGTGTGATACCTATAACAGCAGAGGAAGGGGTAAATGGACCTATATCATGGCAAGATTTCTTTTTTTTTTAAAGATTTTAATTTATTTATTCATGAGAGACACAGAGAGAGAGAGAGAGAGAGAGAGAGGCAGAGACACAAGGCAGAGGGCGAAGCAGGCTCCATGCAGGGAGCCCAACGTGGGACTCAATCCCAGGTCTCCAGGATCAGGCCCTGGGCCGAAGGCGGCGCTAAACTGCTGAGCCACCCGGGCTGCCCTCATTGCAAGATTTCTACATTTTACACAAAGTAGTTTAATATTAGACCTTTAAGTAGACTATGAACAAATAATGATGTACATTGTGATATGCAAGGATAATGGCTAATATATTAGAGAAAAGAGACATAGCAAAATGCCAATAGATATATTAAAATGGAATTTTTAAAAATAATAATCCAAAAGAATACAAAAGAAGGGAGAACAAAAATAAGCAAAACAAACCAGAGGGTGTAAACAGAAAATAAATAATAAAATGACAGACCTAAATCCAATCCTAGTAATTATTAAATGTCAATGGACTATACACTCCAATGAAAGAGATATCAGAATATATTTTAAAAAGCAAGACTTAACTATGTCTTGTCAATAAGAGATGCATGTTAAGTATAGAGACATGGATCAGCTGAAAATAAGTGGGTGGAAGTGGGTGGAAAAAGGTATATAGTAATAAAAAAAAAAGGTATATAATACAAACAGTAAACTTAAGAGAGCAAGAATAGCTATATTAATGCCAGAGAAGACAGATTTCAAGACAGAGAATATGAACAAGACAGTGACCAACATTTCAAAATAAGGAAAAAGTCAATTCATCACCAAGACATGACAATAAAAATTTATACATATCTAATAACAGAGCTTCAAAATATATGAAATTAAAAAATTAAATAGATGGTCTAAAACCATACCAATGGTTTTAGCTGACACCCCTCTGTCAGCAATTGATAGAAGAATTACACAAAACTCAGGAAGAACATAAATAAAATAAATGATACTATCAGCCATCTTAATCTAATTGATATTTATAGAACACAAAAATAACTGAATACCTGTTTTTTTACACTAACCAAGAGAAACCATGTGCTGAGCCATAAAACAAATCTCAATAAATTTAAAAGAATTAAAACCATACAAAATATGTTCTCTGACAATAACAATTAGAAATCAAAAACAATATATAAGAAAACCTCAAATATTTGGAGGTTAAACAACACACTTCTGAATAATCCATAAATCAAAGAAGAATCTCAAAGGAAATTAGAAAATATTTCAAACTGGATGATAATGAAAATACAACATATCATAGCTTGAGGGGTGCCACTGAAGCAGAGCGTACAGAGAGACGTTTATAGCTGCTGATAGTAACAAAGAAGAGAGCTCTAAAATCAATGGCCTAATGTCCACCCCAAGGACCTAGAAAAAGAGGAGCAAAGTAATACCAAAATAATTAGAAGGAAGGGAATAATGAATATCAGAACAAAACTCAATAGGATAGAAAACAGACAACAGAAAGTATCAACAAAGCAAAAGCTATTCCAATTTTTTAAAACATCAACAAAACTGATAACCCCCTAGCTAGACTGATCAAAGACGGGGGTGGGGGGTGTATAAATAATAAGGATCAAAGAGGTGCTAAAAGGAAACAACTGGATATCTATGTGGAAAAAAAATACATTCCTTACTTCACACCAAACCCAAAAATTAGCTCCAAGTGGATTACAGATCTCAAATAAAACATTTAGGGAAAACCCCAAGAGAAAATCTCTGTGACCTTGTACTAGGCAAAGACTTCTTAGCACACAAAAAGGATAAACCATAAAAGAAGAAATTGATAAACTGAACTTTACCAAAAATAAAAACCTTATCTTCAAGAAAATGAAAAAGTGAAGCATCTGGCTGGACAGTCAGTAAAGCATGCAACTTTGAGGTCCTGAGTTCGAGCCCCACATTGGGGGAAGAGTTTAATTAAGAAAAGAAAATGAAAAAGCAAATCATGAAATGGGAGAAAATATTCACAATACATATATCTGACAACTGGCATCCAAAATATAAGAACTCTTACAATTCAATAATAAGAAAACCAAAAACTTGATAAAATGATGGGCAAAAGATTTGAATGGGCACTTCAAAACACTAAATGGCCAATAAGCATTTTAAAAGATGCTCAGCATCACTAGTGACCATGGAAATGCAAATAACACCACAATGAGATACTAGGATGGCTAAATCAAACAGATTGATGGGACTAAGGGTGAAGATGTAGAGAAACTGTAACACTCGAACTCCTAGTGGGACTGTAAAATACTACACAGTCCCTTTAATAAACCATTCGACAGTTTCTTAGAAAGTTAAACCTATATCTACTGTTCAACACAGCCATCCCACTACTAGGAATTCACCCAAGGGGAGTAAAAGCATAAGTCCACATAATGACTTGTATAATAATGCTCACAGCAGCATCATTCACAAGAGCCCCAACCTGGAAACAACACAAATGTAGATCAACAAATGAGTGGATAAATAAATACAGTGGAACACCTACAACACAGATACAGCTAAAATCATTATGCTGAGCAAAAGATGCTAGATACAAAAGAGTCTGTACTGTATGATTTCATTTACAGAGGATGCAAACCAGTCCTCAGTGACAAAGTGAGCCTCCCACCAAAAAACAAAAACACAAATCACTGGCTGCCTGGGGATAAACTGAGAAAGGGAAATGGAGTCTTCAGGAAGTGGTGGAAATGTTCTGTATCTAGACTGCGGTGCTGGTTTCCCTGGTACACACAACTGTCAACATTCAATGAACTAGGCACTTTAATTTCTTTTAGGTATAACTGACATATCACATTATAGTGTTTCCAGGTGCCCTGTTCATATATCCTGTGAAATGACCACCGTGGGAAGTCTAGTTCCCACCTGTCACTATACACTTTACATAGATAAGGCTTATTGATGTAAATGAATATACAACAAGGTTGCCAAAGGTGTGAGCTTGAATATGGGCAGTAGGAGACAAGTTAGAGAAGGAGGAACAGATTTAGAAATAGAAAAGTGTCAGAACTAGGTCTAGGAAAACAAAGACTCTGCTCTCAATCCCACAGACTCTACCTACAGTGAACCGACAAAAGGCAGCCTCACTACTGCCAGGCTTGTGTTCCGCGGAGGGTGGCTTCTGGGGCTGAGCCTCCGGTTCCAGGATTGTCCTGCTTTCAAATACCGCCCCCTTGTGTTAAGATGTGACATGCAGCCCAGGAGGCTGTGCGCCTTCCAGGAAGGAAGGACCTGGTACCGCACCTTTTGGCATTTTTTGGAAGTTATGTCACAAATATAGGGCAGCTACCTCCTCCCCCAACTCCCCCAGGCTCAGGGGAGGGAGAGGCCGGAGCTGGAGCACAGGCACTAAACAAAAATGTGTGTCCAATAAAATGCATACGTGCAGCCTTGGTGCCTGGTGCTGCTGCCCCACTATTACCCTGGAAAATTAATAATAGTCCCAGGAATGCACAACGGACACGTTGAGAGGTTTATGTACCATACAACATGCATTAAATGCAGGATGAACAAAACCAAGACATGTGACTCCTTTCCTCTGACCTTGGAATTCTGCTGTAAGTTCAGGATTTTCAGCAGTGAAAAATGGAATGGAATCACATCAGAGTTTCAGACAGCTGACCAACTTTATATACTTATAAAGCATAATTTCAATTTAGTAACAGTTTCTATATAGGAAATAGGGAATGGGATATTCCTTCTTCAAAAGGTGGGCAAATAAAGTATTGTTGAGAGAAAAAGAAGAAAGAATGGACATATTTTTATGTCAGGAAGATTTTGAATTGGTTGATAAAAATGTGGTGTGATGGGGCCAGGCTAGAGCAAACTTCTAGGGATCTGGTTGGGGTGGAGGGTTCCAAATCTAATGAGTAAACATCAGTAAGTTCAAATGTTGGATTCAGAGACCAAAATGATCCACATTTTTTGTTTTAAGAAGGAAGGTGGGAGAGGAAAAGGAGGAGGAAGAAATATGTATCAGTGACAAGGAAAGGAGACCCTGGGGCCTGGACAATTGGAAAAACAGTAAACACATATGGCATTTACAGTGAGCCATGTACTTTTCAAATCACTTAGTATTAACTAATTTAATCCTCCTAACAACTCTATGGAGAAGACACCATTTTAGAGAAGACTCCCTTTTACAGATGAGCAAACTGAGACCCAGAGCAGTTAAACAGCTTACTCAAGATCACACAACTAGCAAGTGGCAGAGCTGGGAATTTGAACTCGGGCAGCCTAACTCCAGGGTCTGCAATTAGGCACTTAGTAAAAGGTAGCTACTTTTTTTTTTTTAATTTTTATTTATTTATGATAGTCACAGAGAGAGAGAGGCAGAGACACAGGCAGAGGGAGAAGCAGGCTCCATGCACCGGGAGCCCGACGCAGGACCCGATCCCGGGTCTCCAGGATCGCGCCCTGGGCCAAAGGCAAGCGCCAAACCACTGCGCCACCCAGGGATCCCAAAAGGTAGCTACTTTATTAATAAGGTGGGATATAAAAGGCTACCAGATATGTCTATCAAAACTTCTCAAAGATATCTGGAATACCACCTTTGGCATCATTATGGTTTAAAGCAGGTGGTGGGAAGATGTGGTATAAAAATTAGTGGCGTGAGAACCGGCCAAAAGCACAGAAATTCTTAGTGGCCAACAGAATCCTGTATTGTAATACGATATAATTAGATAAGTTTGGAAAATGTGTGACTAGTAATCTTTTTTTTTTTTTTTAAGATTCTATTTATCCATTCACGAGAGACACAGAGAGGCAGAGACATAGGCAGAGGGAGAAGCAGGCTCCCCATGGGGAGCCCAATGCAGGACTTGGTCCCAGAACCCTGGGATCACAACCTGACTCAAAGGCAGAGGCTCAGCTGCTGAGCCACCTTGGTGCCCCCTTCGTAATCTTAAAAAGACATGTACTTCCCCCAATTCTGTCAGGACTAAAATTAGCCTAACAGTAGGCACAGGGCTTTAGCCATGACCAATTCTCACATCCAGGTAGTTTTCAATATAGTTTGCCAGTAAAATGAACCAGGGCTCCTTGGCGACAAGCCAATACTGTATCTTGAAACAGGACAAAAACGAGGAGGCAAGAATGAATCCAGAAGCACCAGGAACCCTGCTGCACAGGCAAAGAAATTGATGTAGGAGAACTCTCCCCATCTGAGGTGTGACAATTTGGGCATCAAAAATAAAGGAGGAGGGGCAGCCCCAGTGGCCCAGCGGTTTAGCGCCGCCTACAGCCCAGGGTGTGATCCTGGAGACCCGGGATCGAGTCCCATGTCAGGCTGTGTGGAGCCTGCTTCTCCCTCTGCCTGTGTCTCTGCTTCTCTCTCTCTCTGTCTCCTCTCTGTGTATTCTCATGAACAAATAAATAAAATCTTTAAAAAAGAAAAAAAAGGAGAAGGAAATTATTATTATAGAAACAAGGTGAATCTAAGAAATGCCTTGTGTTCAACAGTGTCTCTCAAAGGGAAAGTTAATAGAAAGTATACACAAAGATAGTTTTAATAGAAAAGACAGGTGACCATAATAAGCAAGGTAACAATTTATATTGATTTTTAAAACTAGATACAACATCTACGGTGATGTCATCTCTTTTATAGAGTATTAATTATATGTTCGTTTATGAAATTTCTGTGTCAAGTAAGAAAGAGTAACGAAATGAATCATAAGTCGGGTCATCCCAGGACCTTAGGCCCCATGGAAAGACTGCTTGGCGTTGGTAACCCTACAACCACCAGGTGGAAAGATCAGCAGAGATCCACTGCCATTAGTGGTCACATACAGTTAACAAGGAGCCAACAGTCAGCAGTGTGTTTGTCACATAAACTAGTCAAACAGCCTGAAAAAGAAAACCAAGTACTCAAAAGCCATCTCTTATCTTCTAGGAGGTGAAACATCTACCTGACACAACAAAGTGTGGTAAAGTATTAATGAGGAATACATGAGTTCTGTTCTGAAAGCGAGGTCAATGCATCATGATGATAAAGGGTCCTGACTGAATCACCTTGAAGCCTAGTGTACCCTTATCCCTCCCCCCCCCCCCCAAGAATCAGGACCCTCTAACCTTAGCGCACCTGTCTAGAAAGTGGTACAATGATGTTAACTCTAAGAACACACTGAAATAAGTAAAACAATAGCCTTGGTAAGATATATATATAAAAAAAAAGAACAGAAACAATGAAGAAATAAACACAAGATATTTAATATTTTAGAATACGTTAAAGTATAAATATATTAAATCTCATCATTATATAACTTATGTGTTTTATCTGCTGTTTACGTGGCTACAGGAAGTGATCAAAAGGAATCAGCCATACTACATTCATAGTGGGATTTAAATAGCTTATGAGTATTTAATCAAAGTTTAGTCAGTGTTTAAATGCTCAAGGGAAACTGGTTCTCCAAGTTTGCTTATTGGATATACATAGCAGATGCTGCTGGCCCCACCCACACCCTTTGGACACTCACCATTTCCTGACATGCCACTTGTGACTCTTTACCTGGGGGCTTCCTCAAACCACCAGAGTCTGGCTGGCCCTGAGGGCAGGCCACAGTGGATGCATCCCCCAGGAGCAGGCCTCAACCAATGGCTGACGGGAGTTAGTGGATCAATGCCCAGCTCTCTGACCTTTGGGTAAGGACAACTCAGAGGCTAGTGTGGAGCATGTCCTAGGGACTCCCGATGGAGTGAGCTGCAGCTGCCCACGTTGGCAGCCTCTTCAGCAAGGCACTGTCCTCTCCCTGACTCGTTTCTGCCCCCGTCCTCTACTGGGGCTTCCTGGGATCACCAACCAAATCAATTAAGTGGACCAATAATATCCACATCTCAGGGTCTGGGCATGAGATGAGTTTAAGAAATGGAGCATTAAACAAGCACCCACAGGTGTAATGCTGTTCTCTATGCACAACATCCCCTTGGGCTTTCATAATCTACCAGGAGGAGAGCTGGCTTGAGTGGCACAGCCGCAGGGAGGGAGAGAGCTGGTGGGCACTGCTACTTTTTTCCACCGCTAATAAAAGGCACATCTATGGTTCAAACTTGGGCACATCTGATTCTGCGCTTAGCCCCCATGTTATACAAAGGATGTGGAGAACAATTAACAGCGCCCAGCAATACCAGGTGCTTAACAAATGACATTTCTGTCCCGTCCCCTGACTTCATCACTGTCTCCTGGGCTGTTTCCCTTGGGGGAAGAGCTATGTTGAGGGGCATAGACAAGGAGAGATTCATGAGGCTCAAAAGGAAGAGGCTCAATGCCAAGCTCTTAATAAAGAGCCTTCAGAACAAATAGATGTTGGCTTCTCCTTCTGTTAATACCTAAGCTCTTAAGGTGCTTCCAACTCCATAATTTCCTTTTCTGGACTCTATACCAAATATTCAAAATGACTTTCAAAAAATCCAGAAAGTCAGGAAGGCTAAATATCTTTAAGGGTTCAGGTGACATTAAGTCACCTCTAACCTGCTGACTCAGTGTCACAGAAGAGCAGCGGATTCAGACCCCATCTCTCAGCCTGGCTCTGGTGTTAACTAAGCTGGGAGACCATGAGCAAAGCCACCTGCCTTCTCTGTGCCTCATTCTGAAACATTGTTAATATAAAGATAACGATTCTCCTCTCGCCTTTCTTAAAGTCACTGAGGTAATCATGTGAGGAATGTCCATGAAAATACTTCATAAGCTATAAAGCATTACATAAACGTGGAAAATTATCAAGTGTTATTCAACAGCTTATCAGACTGGCTAAGAAAATTCTTGAATGAGAAAAATGAGAGCCAAAAAGCAGAGGTGCACAGCAGGCTGGAATGAGGAGAGTCAGGTGGTCAAGAAAAACTAGCTGTCAGAATCTCATTTTCAGTGTTGGCAGTTAACCTTCAATCAATTTTATAAGGCCAGGAAATAGCCATATTTTTAATTAAGTGTCGGTGGTAGGCTCAGCAACATAAAATTTAATGGTAGAGAAGACACCAACTTAAAGAAACATAGCGTCTTACCTCTCCTTCTAAGAAAGAGATCTTTTCTAAAAGCTGCAATATCAAGAGCTGTTTCTGCTGCACCTTTTTCTTTAACGATTCAATCTAGAAAGAAATTAGAAATTGTTAATAAACACAAAATTGTACAAGCAGAAGTTAATCAATCAGAAGAGATGCTTTTGGTTTTCGTTTAAATAGAACCCACACTTTGGTTCTTTGTGTCCCATGGAACAGTGTTAACACGAGATGCTTCCTGGAATAGAGGATTCTGTGGCCACATGATTTTGGAGTCACATCTCATTAGGTTTGTTTAACCTAACATCTCCACACTGATTTTGCTGTGTAATCCTCCTTAACATCCTATATATGTTCCAGAGAGTATGCTTTGGGAGATGCAGATGCAATTCTATGTAAAATAATTGTTCAGCTTAAATTTTCGAGGCAGCCCACATCCACAGTGTGATCCTGGAGACCTGGCATCAAATCCCACGTCGGGCTCCCTGCATGGAGCCTGCTTCTCCCTCTGCCTGTGTCTCTGCCTCTCTCTGTGTGTGTCTCTCATGAATGAATAAATAAAATCTTAAAAAAAAAAACAGATGAGGATATATGAATGCATATGTATTTGCAAAAAGAAATTCTGCAAAGATAAAAGACTTAATTATTAAGAAATAGTTGCCAATAGGGGAAGGAGGAAATTAGAGGAGGCAGAAGAAAGGACTTTTTTTTTTTTAATTTTATTCATGAGAGACACACAGAGAGGCCGAGACACTGGGAGGGAGAAGCAGGCTCCCAGCAGGGAGCCCAATGCAGGACTCGATCCCAGGGCCCCGGGATCATGACCTGAGCCAAAGGCAGACGCTCAACCACTGAGCCACCCAGGCGTCCCCAAAAGACTTTTTTGATCATACCTTGTTACCAACATTTAGTTCTGAAAGCACATTTTTACAGATTCAAAAAATAAAACCAAAAAGAAAAATGAATCCAAATACCTGAAAACAAATTGAAATAAAGGAACTTAACTGTATATCAAATTGGTGAAAAGAACTCAAACGTTAGAACAAGCTAATGTATTCTAAAGAGAAACAGAACTGCAAAGAAATTTCTTATTCACTAGAAAAACTGTTGGTAATAATGCTGGTATTGTTCTGAGACTTGAGATATTAAAGTATAATAATGTTTGGAACCAAGGTTTTTAATGGAAGAGAAGGAAATACAAGTGTGAAATCAAAGAAATGTTTTTTTTTTAAAGTTTTGTTAAATTTGAAATGAAAATACCAGTATTGAACGCATTTTACTTTCACTTGTTAAATATGCATTTCCTAACTCTGCTTGGCTGAGAAACTTAGAAATAAAAACAATAAGCACATAATATATCCAGATGGTGGCATCTAAATACTAACCCTCACCAATGAAACACAGGTCATCTTGGAGGAACAGCTCATTTCAGGGGGCAAAAATATACGAGGGGAACCCAAGATACCTTGTTGTGCCTGAAAACAAATACATGCAGGGTCTCCCTTAGGCCAAGGATTGGGACAATTTTAGCATCAAAAAGAATAATAAATGTAACTGAGCAAAGCGCATGGAATAAATATGTTTTTAACACCCTGAGTATTTCATGATTTGTCAAAAACAAAAACCAACAGCACCAGCATTGGAAATGACTAGGGAACCAACTCCTTGCTTTAGAAAGTTGGCAACTTAGAGACAGAATAAAGTACAAAGCCTGCCCTTCTGGTGCAAACTGCATTTTGAGATTACTAAAAAAAAATCCCAGTTAATGAGGGAAAACATTTTCCTTTTCAGATGAATTCCAGTTAATAAATGGGGAAAGAATGAGAGATTTAGAAAATCACCCTTGTGCAATCCCTAGGAAATAACTGGCTCGTTATACTAGATGAATTAACAGATGAAACAATCAGGGAATGTTTGTTCCCATGAGGGCCGGGCTCATGAGGAACTTTACAACTGTGTTTTCGGCTGTCACCATCTGAATCCGTGATCAGCCTCAGCATCACCCAACGTGGGACAAGCAGACATGCCATGTCACCAAGGACAGAGAGAGTAAATCGCACAGCACCACCACCACGAAGTATTCCTGCTTCCCCCCTGCAGGAGAGATCAAACTGAATCTCCCCAAACTGCTAGAGCTAATAAACAGAAAGTCAAATCCAGAACGTGGGCATGTTTATAGGACAACCGACTCATTCCTGCAATGTCACTGGATGCAGGAAACCCGGCAGGGGAGGAGGGCAAACAAGGAGAAGCATGTTCTAGGTTAAAAGACTCTAGAAACATAACCACCAAACAAATGGGCTTCTCTGTATGCTGAATGAAACAAAGCTTCAGTTAAAAAAAAAAAAAAAGCCATTTTAAAGACATTTCAGAAAATTTTAGGACAGATTGGTATTAATGGATACCAAAGAATTATCATTAATTTTGTTAGGTGTGACAGTGGCATTATGAGCATATAAGAAGTCCATATGTTTTAGAGATGGATACTGAAGTGTACAGGAAACATAAACAGAATGTCTGGGATTTGCTTCAGAATTACTACACGCAGGGTAGAAAGAGGAAAGGGAAATAGAGCTAAGTTTTGCTATTTGTTGAATCTGGTCATGAGTCTGAGGGGCTTCATCGATTAATCTCTCTGTCCTGAGTGCATGTGACATTTTCATGATAAAATACTTTCAATTCCACCCAGTGTCAAAAAATATAATCCTCCCACGTAAAAATTAAGCCACATGAAACAGAGTATAATAAGAAACACATTTAAGAAAAACTGTCCAATGTTGATAATAATTAGTAATATTATAATTAAAAACAGTAACAAGTTACCCTTTAATAATGATTAAATTTGCCCAAAACTACCGGCTAAAGAAATCAGTGTTGAAAGAGCTGGGAGGAGCAGCATCTCTCGTGTGTTGCAGGTGGCATTGTAAATTAGAATGACCCTTTGGGCAATTTAGCAATAAATATTAAGAGCCATAAAGCTGTTCATAGCCTTTGACCCACTAATCCCACTCCTGGGAATTTATCCTAAGGATATAATTCAGACACAGAGGAAAAAAGCTATATATACAAAGATGTTCTTGCTCCTATTATTTATAATAGAAATTGGAAATAACCTTAACGTCTAGCACTAAAGCATCGGCTAGTACGTTATGGAATATCAATTTGATGGAATATACGACACAGACACTACAAACAAATGTACTGCAGAATGTAAAAGTGTTTACGAAAAGCCTCGAGGGAAGAAAACAAAACCAAAACCAAAAACCAAAGCTTGCAACGACTGGAAGTAAAAGCTGGAAGTTAGATCAACGAAATCATACTGAGGCTGGGGCAGGATTCTGGGCAAAAGGAAAGTTTCTTTAAATTCTCTTTCGATATTTGTAGGACTAGTTTTCAAAAATCATCCTTTCCAGCGTTCCTCTTTCATTCCTTCCTATAGTATTAAGATTTTTTTTTTTGAAAATTGACTTTCATTCTTTAAAGGAGAGGCAAGATGGGTAGTGAAATTAGCTACAGCGTTCCAAGGAGGTTGGGGTAAATTTCCTCAAATAACACAAAAATGGGCTCTGGATACACCTGCTTCACCATCTCTGCAGTAATGGGAGTGGCTGGTGAGTCCAGAGAAGCAAGAGATGTGGTCGAAGGCGCCCCAATGAACCGTTCATAGGAAGACACCGAGGATTTTCTTTTTAAAAAGTAGATACAAAAAAAAAATAATAATAATAATAAATTTTTAAAGTAGATACAAGGCAGAGATGCCACCTAGAGGATGCTGAGGGAGGGGAATTGTGGTAGTTCTCAGAAGACAGCGGGCTGGTTCTGGAGCAGTCACCTCCTTGCACGGAGACACAACAGCTGGGGGAAGGATCTGGGGGTGCTTCGCCTTTCTCAGCAACCAAAGCTTCAAGAAGTGATCGTGCTCTTTGCTAGGTGAATGCTGCACCCTTGCACTTGCTTCCTTCCTCGAGCGTTCCTTACAGAAGCATCTTGCACGGTACACCCTTGTGACCAGGGCGTTCAGATTAGAGAAAAAGGGACACCGAGGATGGCAGGCAGTGCCTGGCTTGGCCCTCACGCCCTAAAAGGGGTGCCAGCTTTGAATCCCAAATCTGTCCCCCTGGAATCTGCCCCTGGAGCGCATCCCACGTGTCTTCCTATCTTCCTATGAGACATCCATCATGAGGCACAATCTCTAAATCATACCTTTGGGTGAAAAGTGGTGGGATCCCGACTGCCGGCTTCAAAGCACCTTCAAATATTGCCTCCTGTAGAGCCCAGCACATGGTAAACACTCAAATCTAGCTACTACTGTGTCATTACTGGCGTTTGTCCCCCACTAGACTGTGAGCTTCTTGAGAGTTAAGGACCTCCATCAGCTTTACATTTTCAGATAACGAACAAATGAATCAGTGACTCCATCCATCCATCTCTCTCAACAATCTATCTCTTAGACTTCAGAGACAAAATTGTCTGGATGGACAGCCTCTTGGAGGCCCTGATGAACCAAGGTGGACGTGGCCCCAAAAGCACCCTCAAAATCAGGGCCCACTCCAAATTCCAGGGTACCATGCAGCTGACAGGCAACCTTTGCTCTTTTCCATACATTAAAAGCTTGTAAATTTGACCTTGAGGTTCGTGTCTTCTTCATGAAGCTGCATTTAGGCCTAGCTGTCACCAGGTGGTAGTAAATGACCCAAGCCACCAGGCTCAAATCAGAGCATCAGGAAATGAGAAATTAGAAGCACTTATTTTCCAGACCTAATCCATTTTATTTAATAGGAACATAATCTTGTCACAACAGTTAAATTTCAGTGTAAAATAGTGGACCCCCTTATAGAACAACAGAAGAAACTTGTCTTGGTAAAATCTGGAACCTCTTAACTAATGTGAATAGAATTTGTTCTTATTTTTGTCTCAGCAGGCAGGTTTTCTGTAACCCAAACTCAACATATGTCTTATGGCCTAATGATCATTCAGGACACTAGACCTCTTAAGCCTACAGCCAGTTTGATATTTAAAGTGACACTTGGCGGGGGGGGGGGGGGGGCGGGCATGGCAGAGGGGTATCCTCTAGTTAATGGCTTTTCTTCACACTAGCCACCATGGAGTTACCTCCCTAGGTGATCTGAACTAAGCAATCCCGAGGCCATGGCCACACAATGGAATCACCTAGCGGGAGCTTTCACAAAATACTGACTTCTAGACCTACCTCCAGAGATGCTGAATGTATCACCTCCTCCTTAAAAACCCTCCCAAGCTTCTAACATTCAAACTCTCTAGCATGGGTATGAGGCTCTCCTGCTACAGTCCCACTATCATTTCAGCCTGTCCTGTCCCAGATGAACTCTACATTTAAACCTCCTCATCCTCAGCATTCCACAGACATACAGTAGTCCTGCCTCTAGGCCTTTGCACAGGCTGCTGCTTCCACCCTACTCTCCACCAGGAAATCTGCTGTTATACTGAGTGGTCACCTCCCACACGAGCAGCTCCCAAGGCTTCCAGGCTAACTTCATGCCTCCCTCTTCTCTTCTGCCTCAGTCCTTTGAATAAACCCTGTTAGGACACCTGACTCCTCCTACCATCCTTTGTTGACATCTTTCCCTTGCACTCAACAGCACACTCACAGGTGTTTACTGTATCAATGATCTTATATAAAAGAACTGTTCTTGGGATCCCTGGGTGGCGCAGCGGTTTAGCGCCTGCCTTTGGCCCAGGGCGCGATCCTGGAGACCCAGGATCGAATCCCACATCGGGCTCCCGGTGCATGGAGCCTGCTTCTCCCTCTGCCTGTGTCTCTGCCTCTCTCTCTCTCTGTGTATGACTATCATAAATAAAAAAAAAAAATTTAAAAGAACTGTTCTCTTCGAAGAAGTAATCGTTTGTGTCAATCCACACAATTTTATAAACCTGCTTTTGGAAAAAAATCATCACTATAGCAAAAGGACTCTTTCCGATTGCTTTTGAAAAGGGCTTGTATGTCAACCAGAACAAAGTGAAACTGTACAAAATTTTAGTAAGGTCTTGTTATGGATTGGGAGCAATCCCTAGAAGTTGAGAGGCTTCTCAGCTTCCTGCAATTTTTTTTCCCATTAGTGAGAGACATATAGGTCACAGGTCGTTTCAGGTTAGTGTCAGAAGATGATACAGCCCTATAATTAGAATTATGTGAACAGTACCCGACTGGGTGAAACTTGTGATGCATAACTCACCACTGAGGTTGGGGATGTGAAGAGAAATTAATGAATAAGAAATGCAGCAGCAAAGAAGTCTTAAATACTAGACAGCACTTGATACGTTATTTTTTAAAAACTGTGCTTTAGGGTATTGTGTGTTACTAGCAGGCAGATGATAATATACATGCATCTGAAAAATGCCTTAAATACAACAGTAAACACACCAAAATGGAGCATAATTCTAGAAGGTATGTTAAAACCAATGATCATATCAAATCACATTAAAACCTAGCAAGGAAAAGGGAATTAATTTTTTCATTGCAAACTAAGTTTATGATACAGACTTATTTTCTTTGAAATTTGTTTAATTTTGCTTTCATTCAAATTTTAGGAATATCCAATTAAGGCCCACAGGCACATTTACTTCAAATCAGGGTAGAGGGCTGTGTGCATGTGTGTGTGCATGCGTATTGTGAAGGCTGACCACGTGTTAATAAAACTCCCTACCTCTATCACCAACACCTCTGATTTGTTACTCTTTCCCACAGACCCTCATTTCAAAATGATTTCTGCTTTAAACCACATTTATGAAGAAATAATTCATCTTTCCACTGAAAAATGTATCAAAGATGAGTAACTGCCAATTAAAACTAATAATCAAAATGAGATAATCATAGCTATGAATTATAGTAAAGCAATAGGATACTTTATTATGAGTCCTTGTTGACTTCTCAGGGGAAATATGTGCTGTTAGAATATTTGAAAAGTTCACAAGAAGAACAGTTTGAAGATTCTTATTATTGTTTTCAACCCCCCTAGAGGCCCAGTGAATTGGCCAGAGCAGGCATTGAACAGGACAGCCAAGAACCTTCTAGAGCTCACTCAGGCATGTAGTCACCTTCTCTTTTTGCCTCCTCGTGTCCTGACCGGGCCTTGTTTGCCACCCAAACTCTTGTTCCCCCTGTGTGATCTCAAAAATCGTTGTCCTCATTCCCCTTAGCAAAATAGGAAATCCTGCTCGATCTTCACATAAGAGGAGAAATGAGAATGCATACTCTCCACTCTTTCTCAGAAAAGGTTCTTCATGTTTGCTACAGCTGCTCTTAATTATATCTCGGAGGTCTTGTAACACGGTAATTTCATAGTTATTGTATTTTTAAAGTGCATTCTCCTTGATAAAAACCACCGCAGTAAGAATTTAAAAAATAATAAAGTTACCCGCTTTTCCTAAAAAATAATAAAGCATAGGCAGATAGGACAAGATCAGAATCTGCCCTGCACTAATGCAACATAAAAGAACAGTTTAAAAAGGACAAGGTACATTATCTCATTCTGGGGGGAGTGAAGGCAATGAATTAAGACCACAACAAAACGAAACTGAAAAATTGCTAAATGAAGCTCTGAGTGGGGAAAATGAAAAATCAATGAAGGAACGGAGGGAAAAAGGTACATTTGTCATCTTCATGATGCTTGATTGGGTTTGTAGAAATTCATTTCCAATTAATGTGTCTTGTGGCATTCAGCCAGGCTAGATATGAACAGGGCACCTATTTTAATCAATTTTTTCTATTAAGTTTGAAGTAATATATAATAATAGAACGATACCATCCAAAAGGATCAGTTGAAACTGGCTTCTGAGGTAGAATAATCCAATTTGGTTTGATTTCTATCTTATATTAAAGATAACCCAACTTCTCTTTAAGGAGAGGAATAGCACCCCACTTCTTCCAGGTGCCTAAACATGACAGGGCCGTGTAAACATTCCGGAAGGATGAATAAACTGGCTTTCCAACCAGAGGGTGGAATAATGTGCCACTGGGAAGGAAGACAGAGGGGTGCCCTGGGTCCCAGGCCGGTTGCTGGGTTTGCTCACTAACCTCCGGAACAACCCTAGCAGTGGTTCTCCCTGCCAGAGGAGGAGACTGAGCCTCCTAGAGTTTCGTCACCTGGCATTCCCGCAGCGGTCACCTGGGATCACCTGTGCATCAGGCCCAGTGTTGGACGCTGGGAGCACAGCAGGCAGCCAGGAAGACCTGCTCTCCATCTTCACGGACCTCACATCCCGGGGAGGAGGACAGGCAGCAGAAAAAGGCCCAAGTCAGTTCAATAAAGGGACAGGCACATCCCCCGAGGCAGGATGCACCTGCTGATTGCCAAGGGCGTGAGGGAGGGGTGACCGGCTCATCCCAACTTGCCCGGGGCTTTAGCACTGGAGTCCCTGGGCCAGGAGCTTCTCATCCACAGGCACACCAGGACAGCTGGTCACCCGAGCTGGAGGCTGGCGGGGCTGCGATCTCAACCTCCATCTCCCTGACATCGGGCCCCTGGCCCTTTCTCTCAGCACCCTGACATTCAGAGGCTTGCTTCTGCCCTCCTGGGGATGATGACCTATCACGGCAACATGGCCCAGGAAGCAGGCAAGGCTGGAGGAACAGGTTGGCCGGTATCTTCCTTTTCTTTCTTTCTTTTTTTTTTTTTTTTAAGGATTTATTTACTTACTTGAACAAGAGAGAGAGAGACAGAGACAGAGACAATATGAGAATGAGGAGGGTAGAGGGAGAAGCAGGCTCCCTGAGCAGGGAGCCCCATGTGGGGCTTGATCTCAGAATCCTGGGATCATGACCTGAGCTGAAGGTAGACACAACCTACTGAGATGCCCAGGCACCCCGTATCTTCCTTTTCAAAGCCTTTGTAGGGGCCGGAAGTCTCCCAGCTGTTCTTTTTCCCTCTGACTGTAGAGGAGGAAGGTGGGAGGGAGAAGATGCTCTAAGGTCTCTATCCCCACGCTTTCTACCACAGCTGCACTACCACGTACCAAAGACCCTACATGGAACAGGAATACCCAGGGAGGGAGCCGTTTCAGGCTAACGTAAGATAAGGCACATGGCAATGTCCAGCTCCACTTATAGGACATGGCTGGCTCTTCAACAATGGTGGTTTTTAAGATGTTCCTAAGGTTCAAGTGTTCTGGAAGGTGGACACTCACCTGCACCAGCCCAGGTTCCCCTGGGAACCTCCAAGCTGCCCTTCCAGCTTCTCTCCCCTCCCATTTGCCCGGCTCCCTCCTGCCGGGGGGGTGGGGGGGGGGCATCACTCTGGGGTCAAGTCCAACCAGTCAGAACTCACCACTACGGAATGTGGAGCAGGGTAACACAGGACATTTTCTCAGTGTGATGCTGAGTGGGTGCAAACCCACAACTGCTCTCAACCTCATTTCCAGCCTCCTCTACAAGCCAGTCAAACTAGACCGGTAGCTCCCTGAACCCACCCTAAACTTTCTGGTCTCCGTGTTTTTGTTTTCTCTTGGTTTGTTGTTGTTATTCTATATTTTGTCTGGCATGTCCTTTTCCACCCATTAAGTCCCTGCCTAGAAAAATCCAATCCATCCTGCAAGACCTGGTCAATCATCACTTCCTCTCTAAGGCTGTGCACCCACACCAGCATTAGTGAACACTTATGGGTTCTGTGCTAAGCCCCAGTGCGCATTTCATCAGCCAAGCCTTACAACAGCCTCTGAAGCAGGGACTATGATGATCGTCCTCATTTTGTTGATACAGAAACTGAATGTTGGAGAATTGCTCAAGATCTAAAGCCTTGTTAAGAGAGGAGCAGGATGCAAAGCCAGATGCAATTCACTCAAGGCCTATGAACCTAATCACTACCCTCTCCAGCTTCTCTGCCCAAGCACACAGCTCATACCCTTGCTGAATACTTGTCATAGTTGACCAGAGTTCTAACAAGTTTTAGTGTCAACCAGAAGGTCTTTTGAGGGCAAGAACTCCTATCTATTTTTGCATTTGGTCCATAAAAGGCGCTTTTAAAATGTTTTTTGGCTGACCCATCAGGGCGGGAGAAGAGGAACATTTAAAGATAGTGGCACAAGGGAAAGAATGCTAGCTTGATAAAGGTGCCATGAAAAAAATTAGTGGGGCAAGGATGGAATATTCAGGAAATGCTGTTAGGGAAACAGACTTTCCATGAATTAAAAAAAAAAAAGAAAAGAAAAATGCAACCCTGTTCACCCTGTATAGACAAAAATAAATTCCACATGGATTATTATTTATTTGTTCAACAAATATTTATTGAGCGCCTATGATATGCCAGTGACTGTTCCAGATGTTAGGAGTAGATCCAAGAGCAAAACAGGAAAAAAGTCACTGCCCTCACGGAGCTTACATTCTAGTGGAGGCAAACAGAAAATAAGTAAGTAAGCAAAACAGGTAAACGTAGTATATATTATAGGATGCTAAGATGCTAAGTGCTACAGAGAAAAAGAGTAAGAAAGATAAAGGGTATGAGTGTGGTGGGGGTTATAATCCAAGACATAAAGATGAAAAAACTCTAAAACCATCACAAAAATATCCTATGGCAACAAACAAGACACACAACACAATACCAACGAATTGATAAGTTTATACCAAAATTTAAAATGAGTGCATTATACAAGAGACCATAAACAAACAAAAAACATTAGCTGGGAGAAGATAACAGCATCCACACACTTTTTGGCAAATGATCAATATTGGTAGTATCCAGAATTCCGACAAACCAGCAGGAGAAAAGATAACCAGATAACCAGAAAAGCGAAGATAAGATAGGAACAGCTGATTCAGGATAGGGCGGAAGCGGGCAGAAGCCTGAATGGCCAACAAGCTAATGAAAAGATGCTCAGCAGCACCCACAGTGATGAGCAGTAATCAAGCTGAAGCAAGTGAAAATTAAAACAAAAGAGATACTATCTCACAACTCGCTAAAATTATGGTGCAACAGTGCCAAGAAGTGATGAGGATGTGGGGAAATCCACCCTCCCAGTGGGTGGAACTGTACGCACGCTCCGGAGACCCACTGGGCAGTGTCTAGTGAAGGGGAGACTGCCAACCCAAGGCCCTGGCATGGCCCTACTTCCTCCAGCCATGCTCCATAACTACAGAAGCAAAGAGAGTGTTTGGCATGGTTTGTCAAGGAATAAAAATCTGGGAATAAGCTAAATACCTATCAACAGGACACATTACAGTACATTAATACAACAAAGTATTAGAGAGCCATTAAAATAAATAATGTAGACCTATATGTAACAACATCAAAAACAAAACTGGGGAAAAGAGTAAGTTGAATAATACATACAATAATATCTACTTATATATTATAAATAAGGATGTACATACATTTTGAAACACATAAATTGAACTAAATACTGATAATAAATACATAGGTATGTAGTAAAAGCATCAAAATACAGCCCAGATGCAGACCAAATTGCTTCTGAAGAGGGAGGGAGGAAGGAGGAAAAAGATCAGAGAAGTAAAAAGAACCTCTTCTTTGTAATGTTTTCTTTTACTCGGAAAAAATCTGAAATATGCCAAAATGTTAACATTTTTGTCACTTCTAGAGGAGAGTAGCTGGGTCTTTGTTCTCACCATTCTCTATAATTTTCTATATTTAAAATTTTTTCCAGTTACAAATGTATGCAAAAGTAAGAATGAACACTGACTTTGGAGTCAAAGATCTTGTGGCCCTAGCACCATCATCATGTGCTGAGAGACTGCCAGTGACTTATTTTTTAAAACTGTGTTTCAGTTTCCTGTGCCAAAAAATTGTGCTAATAATACTCCCCATGGAGGATGAATGTGGGATGTTAGGTCTAGATGCATGGTCCTGAAGCATGAGAAACATTCAATGGCTGGTAGTTACTTGGAACAGGAGTGTAGCAGCCTCACAAGCTCTCTGGACAGAATATGGGCACCCAGGTCTTTGAGAAATATCTTACAGCCAATTACAAACAATCTCAAGAAAGAGAAAGTGCATTCAGTGACATTACAAAGAAAAGACCTCCCTTGAAAGGACGGTTTGTATCACGAATATATTAGTCAGCACGTGTCATAAAATAAACCTGCAATATTTACGTAATGTATAGGAGGGGGGTAAAAAGGTCCACAGTGAACCCTTTGATACCTTCTAAAAACTTCCCAGTTTAGATAAGGTATCTAAGATTTAAAAATTAGGAAGTGAATAATATGTTGAACATGAGAACTTGAAACTAACATTTTTATTTAGTCCAAATAAATCCTGCCTCAAACTTCTGAGTAACGCCAGATGTGAGTGGCCAAGGGATAAAACAACAGCCTTGAGCATCCAAGAGTTCCTTCCCCATCCACCACCTTGCCGATGTAGGGTACAAGGATCTGAATGAAAGACCAAAGACAAATACTGACAGGAAACCATTTACCTGCCCACTTTGCCATGGAGAAGTGGGAGTAGAGAGCCACCCATCACCTAAGTGACACCCAGCCCCTAAATGAAGTCCCTCCGTCAGCCCAGTGTACTGGCTGATTAAGGTGATCCCACCCACCGACTATTACTACCACTGCTGCTCCTGCTACCGCTACTCGTCTGTCTTCAGGGGCGCTGTTAAGTCTGATGACCTACCAGCACCTGTGGCTTGTCTCAAGATCTCTATAAAAATAAGGCAGGCTTGAAGTATTTCACTTCACTATATTTGGATCAAATATATTTCACTTTTCCTTGGATAGACTTCTCCTTTCCATGAAGTTAGTTAACTGCCTATGCAAGCAGAGTGCCCGTGGGCATAAAAGGCAAACCAAACCCTGCTTACACAAAGAGAATGCTACATTGACCTGGGCTTTTGGTCTCCATTCAGAGAGGACATCCTCAGGGCCACCTCCCATATGCAAATATAACCAAAGGACATGGACACGAGGCTGCTTCCGTATTACGTGGGGCGTGATCTGGTGGGGTGCGCTTCCTTCCTGGAGCACTGGAGTTCTTCGAGCCCGCCTCCCAACGTTAGCAGGTGTCCAAGGCAGCTTTTCCACAAGTGAGGCTTCCATTTCCCAAGATCTTAGAACCAGCCTCCACCTGGCACCTCCTGAATTATTTTTTAGTATTTTCATTGCAGTTCTTTGATGTCTAGGAACCCAAGTTTCTACAAATATTCTTTGAGTTCTCTGGACTCTGCAGTGTGAGGCTGGACAAGTCGAGGTGACAGTGTGTGGTATTTTCACAAACGAGAGCCCTATGTGGTCAAATCTGCCTTTCCACAACACGTCCTTCCTGTTCTGTTCGTCGGCTCATCACAGACACATGCCACCTCTTCCCAGCAGAGTTCAAGTATTCTTCTAATCACGAACAATAAAAGGAAATGCTTCCAACCCAGGCTACCATCTTATCATCTTCCAAAGAACCGGAGACTAAATCTGGAGAAGAGCTCGTGTGACATGATCTGGAAACAGTTCAATTGAGTGGATTAGGGGGTGTGGGCTCAGTGCTATGGCTCCGTTCCCCAACCCCCATTCGGCTAAATTATGAGTGACAGAAGTTACTCTGCATCACCCAAACCCAGGGCATTTGGCAAAAATGTACTTTTGTGCAGTATGTTTCAGCACAACACACGAGGAGATAGTTTCAAAATGAACCGAGTGCTAACAAGCAGCTGCTCCATTTAAAATGGAAGATTCTTGGGATGGAGAGAACGTAAACATTTTTTAATTGCTTTATGTGCAAATATTCTACTCAAGAGACTGGTGGCAGCGCAGAGCAGAGCAGAGGGAAGCATACCCAAAGATTCCATTTGGCCCCTAAGACTCCCAAAGTGCAGAAGGGCAGCTCTGTGTATCCATCAAGAAATCAACTCAGCTACTTTTGCTTTTTATTCATTTAACCTGACTTTGGGGATAGACAGGAATCCATCCACCAGTAATAATAATAGCAGCTTGTGTTTCTTGCGTATTTCCTATGTCCCAATTAATATAAGTATTTTATATCATCTCATTTATATTTTTATATCATCTCATTTAACTCTAACCCAAAAAATCCTCTTGGGTAGATAGTGTTATTAACCCCATTTCACAAATAAGAAAACTAACTGTATGAAGGTTCCACAGCAAGTAAATGCAGGTCTGATTCTCAAGTCCTTGCTCATATCCATTGTCTATGCCACCTTCCATGTGTAACCATCAAGGTCTCTAACTGCACTTCTCCCAAGTCTCTAACTGCAGGGGTGCCTGCAAATTCAGAGCCTAGGAGGTAAGGTCTCAGGACTTGAAGAGAAGCCCTGCTTTGCTGACTGGCTCAAAATGAGCCAGAAACCAGAAACTCAAATCTCAATTCTCAGAAGAGTTAGTTACTCTTCACCTATTCTCTCCAATCTAGGTTGTTTTAAGAAAAACAAAACAAAACAAAACAAAAAACCCATGGCATTATGAAAACTTCTCTCTCAAATAAAAAAGAAGAAGAAGAAGAAGAAGAAGAAGAAGAAGAAGAAGAAGAAGAAGAAGAAGAAGAAGAAGAAGGGATGGTACCTAAATACGTTCAAACTCATTTCTGAGGAATTGCAGAAATGTTTTGCCTCATTTTGGACTTGAGAAGCAACCACTGTGAATACTGTTGTTTCAGCAAGGTGGTGTGCTCTCTAAGGGGTGCAGGGGGACCACAAATAAGGTCTTCTGTGCAGACAGAGGGAATATAAACCAAGGTGAGGCCAGACACCTGTACCAACAAGCACAGAGGGAAGGGGATCCAGGAGAACCACTTCGGGTCCCTTTGTTAGGGGCAGGTTCTCAGCTTCCAAGGACAGCGGGCAGAAAGGATTCCATCACTTGTCTGTCTAGTAGCTATTTAACAAGTGTGCATCATCTACCACTTGGGAACATCTCTCTAGATGCATCTGGGGAGCCTCCAGGAAGTTTATCTGCATCCCACCAGGCCAGTCTGGCATTAGGAGTAAGCTGTCGCAGCATCCTCTCTTGATGGGGCTGCTAGATCCCCAAGAAGACCAGGTGGTCACACACTCAGACCGGCTGTCCCATGTTCGTGCTCACGGCCTTGCTCAGTGGTCTCCGTGGCACTCTTCCCGTGAGCCACTTCCACTCCAAGTTCACTACCAGCTTTCCACCTCAGGCACCGCAGCTTGTGAAGGAGGCTGGCTGGATATACTAACACATGGAAACCCCACATGGAGACCCAAGCCACTGCTCTAGAAATTCAGAGCACAGCTTCTCCATCCTGGCTGCATACTGGAATCTCGTGCAGCTTTAAAAAAACCCCAAACCCCTGCACTCCCCAGAGCCATCTGCCAGGTTTGGCGTGTTTTAAGGCTCCCCAAGTGATTCTAATGTGCAGCCTGAGCAGAGCAGCACTAATGAGAAAATCAATTCCTTCCACCTTTGCACTCATTAAACATCTAAATCACAGAGCGGGACAAGCGGGAGTGGAAGGGCGTTACGCAAAAGAGAAGTGTAGAGCCAGAACACCTCCGCTACACCCCCATGAGATACTTCCTGTTGGAAGAACCACTTCACCCATCCCGACCACAGGACCACAGAGGGAAGTGAGGAGGAGGAGGAGGAGGAGGAGGGGGGGGGAGGAGGAGATGAAACGAAAGCACTCCTAGGGTTGAAGAGGGAGGAGGTCAAGGAGCTCTCTCTGAAATTACTATGTAGTCAGCTGAATAATACCACTGCCTACTGGCAAAAATATAAGTCCCCCCCCCCCATTTCTGAGGGCAAATAAGAATTTGGGGTTTTTTTTTCCTCCAGGTAATTTCCTCCTTGGTAGGAAAGCTGCTTTGGTTGGCAGGGCCTGGCCATGGTGAGAGCAGGTAAGGAAGTGTGAACGAGCCTGCTGAGAAGAGAGGACACGTAAAGATGTGCCCAGACACCACTGCTCTAGCGTCAGGCTCTGCTCAGCCTTTTGTTTCTCTCCATCTCTGGGTTCCTTGAAAGGCAAGCTAAAGATGCAGTTGGACTCAAGACAAAGGACCCCCAATCCCAATGAAACTTTTCAACAGAAGAAAGAAGCCCATTCGCAAGAATGGGCTGGAAAGGCAGGTCACACCGGATGGTAAGATCTGAGAGGTCAGGACCACACCTGCCCCAGGCACAGAGAAGTACTGCTGCTTATCTCCTGAACCCACAAACCAGTGAGTTTCCCCACAAGTGGTTTTTTTTTTTAGTCCCTCTATATTTTCTGGTAAATCCTCAGAATTGTCTAGAAGGATCATAGATGGGCTGATTTTATTTTTTTTGTCAGAACCAGAACCAGTTAGAAGAATTAGTGATGGGAGTGAGGTAGCCAACCCTTGATGTCCACCACAAAAGGAGATGTAATTTTAGGGTGCCTGGGTGGCACCCTAAATAATAGTTAAGTGTCCGATTCTTGGTTTTAGCTCAAGTCTGATCTCAAGGTTGTGAGATTGAGCCCCGCGTTGGGCTATGCACTCAGCACAGGCTCTGCTTGTGGATTCTCTCTCTCCCTTTACCCCTTCCCTGACCCCACATGCCACGTGTGCACTCTCTCTCTCACTCTAAAAAAATAAATCTGGGACACCTGGGTGGCTTGGAGGTTGGGCGTCTGCCTTTGGCCCAGGGCGTGATCCTGGGGTCCTGGGATCGAGTCCCACATCAGGCTCCCTGCATGGAGCCTGCTTCTCTCTCTGCCGGTGTCTCTGCCTCTCTCTTAAAAAAATAAAATCTTAAAAAATAAAATCTTAAAAAAAAATTAAAAAATAAATATTTTTCTAAAAGGAGGATATAATTCAGTAGAAAGATCTAGCCTGCTGGGGGTATGTGGTTCCACATGTCACACAAGACACTGTGTATTAAATTTGACCCCGTAAGACATATACCAATCCTTCATTCAAAAGGGTCATCCTGCCTTGATCTGTCATTAGCCCATCTTACATGCACAAGGCCTTACTGACATATACCATCTCACATAGGAAAATCAAGTCCTTATTGGGCCAAGGACTGCAAAACTGAGGCCAGTTAGTTTTTATTCATTAAATTAATAATAATAATAATAATAATATAGAAATTATATCTTACTAAAAGTGCAAGGAAATACGTAGCTAAACATTTAAGGATTCCAAGAAACCCAGTAACACCCTTTTTCAGTGTTGAGCTGAAAAAAGAAGCCCATCGTTTCAGTAAGCTAAGCTTCTTCACAGACATTAATGGCTAAAATGACACCAGCGGTGGATGGAGGCTGGATCCCCACCCTTGGGAAACGTGAAGCTAGCACACAGACAGGCTTTCAGACTTCAAGTGAGGAAAGCAAAACTGTCCCTAACATCTGCTGCACATGAAGTTTGCCTCTTTTTCTAGGTCAAGTTTCTCTCAATGTCTGGACAGCTTGGGATGCCTGGGTGGCTCAGTGGTTGAGTGTTTGCCTTTGGCTCAGAGCGTGATCCCGGGCTTCTCCCTCTGCCTATGCCTCTCTCTCTCTCTCTCTCTCTCTCTCTCTCTCTCTCTCTGTGTGTCTCTCACGAATGGATAAAAATCTTAAAAAAAAAAAAAAAGTCTGGACAACTCGAATTCACAGATAAAAATAAACTCCTCTTTTAAAGTCAGAGGTGGGAGGATCCCTGGGTGGCTAAATGGTTTAGCGCCGCCTTCAGCCCAGGGCGTGATCCTGGAGACCCTGAATCAAGTCCCACATCAGGCTCCCTGCATGGAGCCTGCTTCTCCCTCTGCACCGCGTGTGTGTGTCTCTCATGAGTAAATAAATAAAATCTTAAAAAAAATAAAGTCAGAGGTTATGAATTTGTTAATTGCACTTATTATGCAAAGTAATGCTAATGCTGAGATCGCACAGCCTAGTAAAAAGCAAAGCATTCTTTATATAAGGAGCTTCCAGCTCAACTCCTGGATCATGAGGGATGGACCTGTAAGGAAGGACTAAGTACCTCCCCAAGGCAGTCAGTGTTAGAAATGTTTTCTTCATGTGAAATGAAAAGCTGAAATTCACCTCTTTCCAAGTGCCACCCAGTGGCTCTGGCCTGGTTGTGCATGCAACACTAAGCAAGAATGCATTCTGAGATATGAATTTAGCTCTCATGCCTCTCCTTGGCTACATCTTCCCCAAGTCCTTCGGCCATTCCCTGTATCACTAGAGCTCTCAACTTTCCAACCTGACTCTGCTCTTCTAAATGTGTTCATCTGTCAATGTCCCTTTTCCATGTTTCTAACTTCAAAAAAAAAAAAAAACTATTCATATCAATGGCTGCAGGAATTGAGATTTTAAACCGTCCTTTTGTGGTGTATGTTAACATGGAATACTGGGCAAACACATCAATTCTTACTACCTGATTGAGGTAGTGGCTTAAATTTTGAATAAAAAAATAGAAGTCTCTTTTTTTTCCAGAATCCATGCACTGTTGAAACCCAGCTGGCCCCTAGGTGGTGCTCACTCCGACGACAGCACCCTAAATTTCAGCCTATGATTTCCTTCTGAGGACTGTGTCTACTAGACCACACCATCAGGATTTAGAGAAGCTTATTTGGGAGATATTAAGTCACAGGTAGAAAAGCGAGACATGGACAGTGATCTTTATCTGCTTTCCTATTTTCATGTATCAATTTTCCCCTACTCCCTTCAAATTGGTATGTCCGTTATATTCCAGAAGTTAGAAGACAGAATCCTAAACCACTTGAAGGAAGTATCTCTTCCTTTGAGGAAGTATCTCTGATTTTGGTACCAATCTTAAACTCTTACCGAGAGTAACTGAAACAGAAGCCAACCGGTATAAGGCTTTCTTTGTTCACTTGTTCTCTAAGATAAAACCTAAGAGCAATGTACATCACCTCCCTGTGGTGGGCTGGGAGAAATGTAGTGCACGTGGGGAAACGGGTAGCCTTGCCCCAGACTTCCTGTGTGTGAAATTCAGAAGCAGAAAAGCTATGACCTAACAGCCAGAGTTCCCTGAGATACTAAGTGTGATGATAATGATGACGATGATGATGATATGTTTTCCCTTGGGAAACACACTCCTGACACCTAGCTAGTGTTGATAATGGGGCAGGATCTATCCATCCCTGCTGCTCCTGCCTGGGTGTGCAATGGGAGTGCAGAGGGGCCCCTCGTTCTTCTGTTCTTCTCCCTGAGACTCACAGATGAGCCAATGTAAGACTTACAGGATTCCACACAGTATGACTGGATTTCTAGTTTAGGTGACAGAGTTCACCTAATGTATGTGTTTATCCTACAAGAAAAAAGTATCCCTCCCCAACCTCACAATCCCCTGACCTTAACCTCACTCCACTAATATTGCCAACATCTTAGAGATTAATAAAATAGGTATCTTTTTAATCTTCTTTTTTGTCATGTGTGTGATTTATTAGTAGACAGGCTTTTAACTTTAATAATTCATTAATAAAATAGATAACCTTTCTGAGTAGTGCTTAATATAAGGAAAATGTTTTGTTTTGTTTTTTCAGTTTTTCCACTGCCAACCAAAGGTTCAATTAAAGTTCTTCCGCAGAAATATAAATGTTCAACTTACCTGTTTTATTTTCCATTTAGAAAAACAAACGCATAAGCTATGAGCATATAGTAAACATAGAACTTGGTCTAATATCCCACAGACAGATGGAGACTGAAAAGATGAGGGAAGAAGGGAGAGGAGGAGGGAGGAGACAGGAGCATGGGAAGAGACACCTGTCCACCGAGGAAGAAAAGATGGAGCGGTCCCTGGGGAGAAAAGCAGCCAGGTGCAAGGAAGTGCAGAGACCTGAGCTAAAGGAAACTTCTCGTCAGACCCTCGCGACCCCTGAGCTGTAGGCACCCCTTTGGAGGAACTGCTGCCTCTGAAAGCGAGTGAGTTCATGCACTTTGCTTCCCAGCCTTCTTCACTGGAACCCTGTGATCTGACTAGAGGGATAATCACCAGCCCACGGGGGTGATTAGGAGAAGATTTCCCTCTGGGCCATGAAGATCGTGGCGTGAGTACGTTCACTTGGGAGCCATGGAAAACTGACCTGACAGTCAGATCTGGCTCTAGGGCTGAAACGTCCCCACAACAGGCAGCAATCCCAGCCCATGACCTTCTGGGGGCTTACCTCCTCAACCATCTGCTTGACTTTCTTCTGCTGGCAATGCACCATGTCATCTAAGTGTCTGATCCGTTCACGGAGGCTGGCAGATGCCTCTTCCAGCTGCTGATACCTAACACAGAGAGAAGAGCAAGCTATAGAGTCCTCAGCCAAAGCAGCAGTACCAGCACAGAGTCACGGCTGAAGGGAACAGTGCCACAACTCCACCTTCTTCTCTGTGTCTCTGGGGGGATTAACTATCGATGGACCACCCCACTGCAGGAGGAACACAGGACTTTTCTGCAAGCTCCCACTTGGAAGGCTTACCCTGTGTAAGGACAATGACTCTACTTTCCAGGGACTGAAACCGAAGTTTTTTGGCACCACTTAGAGAATGAGGGGCTCTCTATTCTGGAGTTAATACAACATCATGCTATATATGCTTTACAGGCAAAAGGCCTTGGAGTGGAAAATGGAGGAGAGGAGTCTAGTACCACAACACAGTACAATATCCGAAATCAAGTGGCCAAGTGCTGGGAAGTCTGGAACTGTAGCTGTCTACACATCATTTACTTGGGGAAACCGGGAAGCATGTTGAAAGAGAAGGTCTTCTCCGCATCAAAAGAGACTGGGCTGCTTCCTGAGGCATTTCATAATTTTGTCTTAAAATAGTACAAACTGCCCTCTGACTCTGCTTGGTTCAGCGAAACCAAAGGAACCAGAAGACAGGCTCTTTGGAGCCACTGGAAGGGAGCACTGGGCGCAGGGTCTGGTGGTCAGCTAACCGCTCCTGCCAGGTACCCCCTCAGCACTATGTTAAAGTCTACATAAGACTGCAAAGTCTGAAGTTGTGGAGAGGAAGGAAAACAGACATTTTTCAACACATACCACAGGGCAGGCAGCAAGCCCCCCAACCCCCTCACAATGAATGACCCAGTGAGATGGGCACTGCCCTCATCGCCGTGACCCCCTCCCCCACTTTAAAAATAAATCTTGGTTTGCAGATAAGCAAGGAATCTCAGTGAGGTTAAGTAACTTGCTCAAATTGCTCAAATCATCCCAACCTTGTTTTCCTTCACCAGAGGGCCATGCATGATCTCTCTGCCCTCTGATTTCTAGCGGAGACCATGTACTGCTCCAGTATTTTCCATGCAAGGCTTTCTATGCCCGTAGCTAGGGTACAAGGTGAGGTTTGAGTAAACAATGTTTGGAAACAAACAAAAAAAAGGGCATTTTAAAATTAGTTTCCATCGCAATGTTATTAGTCACAGCTAATGAGTCTTCTCATCAACAAGGTGCATCCTGTCGACTTGAAGGTCACAGAGAACATTTATAGACTGAACTTCTGCACCCGAGGCAGTCTGCAGTGTGTTCCCCCACACTATCCACCAGCCATGGGCTCCAGGATGTGGCTGTGAGCTCCTAAAGAAACCGGCCCCGTAGTGGAAGCTCCCAGCCCAATACTTAATTTGTAGAAGTCTGTAACAGTGATGACCAAATGAAGGAAAATGCAAGGACCTGGCACGCTCACAAAAACACAGCATGTCCACCGTCTAAGTCCACTATAAACTAAAGGGCATGCATCTTACCTTTCCTTGTCAGAATCGGTTATTTCCACTGACATTTCTGTTTCATGCTCCAGAAGCTGTAGCTGCAGCTGATGGCGCTCCTAAAATAAACACCGATATCTGAATCATCGGGTCCCCAGCTGGACAGAGAATGTATATAGAGTAATTCCAGCGCTAGTGGGTTCAAGTCTACAGAATTCCCAGCGGGGTTTATGCATCCACCTACCAAAGTCCAAACAAAGCTCAAAAATGCCAAATCTTTTGGTGTGCATTTACAGATATATTTATGAATAAGATACAAAGATCCTGGATAAAGCCATCCAAGATTTCTTTTTACTGGACACCTGGGTGGCTCAGCTGGTTAAGTGGCCAACTGTTGGGCTCAAGTCATGATCTCAGAGTCATGAGTCTGAACCCCCTGTTGGGGCTCCGTGCTCAGCAGGGAGTCTGCTTGAGAATTCTCTCTCTCTGCCCCTCTCCCTGCTCTTGTGCACCTGTTAATAAAAATAAATAAATCTTTAATAAATAAATAAGTATTCCTCCAACTTTGGTTCGGGTACCTTGTGGGAATTTATAGTTCTAAGAAATGAAAATCCATACTCTTAAGTCAGGAGCCTGTGATACTGCAAAATTCTTGATTATTTTCTGCATTATCAAGAAAAGAACCTCTAGAATTTGGAAAATATCCACATTCACCCAGTAACCTGGGTGGTATTTACACAGGTATGTTTACTTGTAAAAGTGTACTGTGACAGAATAATGGGTGGTCCCCCACCGCTGTCCACATCCTGATCCTTGAAACCTGTGAATATGTTGCCTTACACAGAAAAAGGACCTTTGCAGATGGGATTAAGTTAAGGGTCTTAAAAATGGGGGAATGATCCTGGATTATCCAGCTGGGCCCTCTGGAAGGAGGAAGAAGGGTTAGAGCCAGAGAAAGACAAAGACTGGAAAATGCTACACTGCTGGCTTTGAAGCTGCAGAGCCCTAAGTCAAGGAATGCGGGCAGCCTCTAGAAGTTAGAAAGGCCTAGCAAACAGACTCCCCTCTAGAGCTTCCAAAAGGAACCCAGCCCTGCCGACTCCTTGATTTTAGCACCCTTGATCTCCAGGGCTATAAGAGAGTAAATTGGTGATGTTTTAAGCCACTAACAGTGGTAATTTGTTACAGCAGCAATGGAAAACTAGCACATATATCAAGCTGTGCATTAAGATTTGTACCCTCTGTTAAATATGCAAATTTAAAAATCTATCCAAAAAAGGTAATAGACGAATATGGACAATTATTTCTTTGGACAAAGTGGAAAACGTTAATAAAAGCATAGCAGCCATCATAACCAAAACTGCTCTAGAAATACATTACAGACGTTGGTGTCCTAGATTTCCTTAAAATGAAATTTATCAAACCCCGTTCACTAAATTGGGAAGAGATGATTTTACTTTAGGCCCTAAGTACCACTGTGCCTCTTCATTATTCTCAGAAATTCTCCCAACACACTCTTTAAAAGCAAACCTTTAGGGATGTCTAGGTGGCTCAGCGGTTCAGCACCTGCCTTTGGCCCAGGGTATGATCCTGGAGTCCCGGGATCGAGTCCCATATTGGGCTCCCTGCATGGAGCCTGCTTCTCCCTCTGCCTGTGTTTCTGCCTCTCACTCTGTCTCTCTCTCATGAATAAATAAACAATAAACTCTTAAAAAAAAAAAAAGGCAAACCTCTGAAAATCTCTCATAACTTCTGAAGCTATAAGCAGTGGTGTCCCAAGAAATAGACCAAAGAGACAGGGGAACAGTCAACCCTGACAGGAAGAGTGTATTATCGCTGATGGATTTAGGAAGACCAACTTTTAGTGGGATTTTGTTTTTGTTTTTAAATCTCTCCAGAAAGACACAGTCTTACTGCCCACCTGGGCAGAATGCTCCCCTGTTCTCACACCGTTTGCTGCTGCTGGAAGTTTGTATCAGCCCTAAAATAACCACGATGGACCTTTCACAAGTGAGCCCCCACTACCCCCACCCCCGCCGTGGCTGACTCCAGGAACAAAAGTTGTCAGAGAGTAGGGCAAGGCCTAACTTCCAGCACACTTTAAGTGTTCAATTTTTTTTCTAAATTGAAGCACAGCAAATCTTAAGTGTACATTACCCAATAATTTCTTACATTTGTACATGCCTATGAAACCACTGCCCAAGCACAGAATATCACCTTTTCTGCAGCAGGGTCCCTGATAGATCACACTCCTTATAAGATTTTTTACCAATCAGGAAAAAAGAGGTGTTCTGAAAATCCAAAAATAGGCACAAGCAGGATACGACACTGCCACAGTTCGTGCCTGTGGACATGCTGTTCGCATAGTGTGTGAGACATCTGGCACGATTCCTGCTCTGAACGAGGTATCCCCAAGGGAGATGGAGCAGTAAATTGGAATACCTAATCCTAGCTAAATAAAGCCAGCATATCTCTAGCCTAAATGGAAAAAGAAGATTTAGAGAAAGGACAATACATTTTCATTCACTACAGAAAAAGCCGACAGGGCCTGGGGAACAATGTGTGTCACATCAATGCCGGCAGGGAAGGCTGGCCTTACCACCTCCCTGGCCTCCCACCCATCACCTCTTACACAGGCTCCACGTGGGAATCAGCAGGGGAAAAAATTCTACTTTCAGAATCCCAAGGGTACAAAGAAGCTAAGCTATTAAAAAGAAAAAAAGAAAAAAAAAAAAAAGCCTAGCCAAAAAAAGCTGATTCCAGGGGCAGACACTGACATAAGTCTAACAAAATAAAAATCAGAGCCACACATTTTGACATTTTGACATCTCTACTACATGCCAGGCACGGTGCGTAGCACTTTGTGGGGACGTTTTTCGTTTACTGCTCACGAAGCCCTAAGAATTCTTATTACTAGCATTTTACAGAAGAGAAAACTCTGTTTGGAAGACTCAAGTAACTGCCCACAACTAGAAAGAGAAGCAAGTTTTAAACCCTAGGTCCATCTGATTCTAAAACCTGTATGTTTAGCCACCACGTGGGCAGTCTCCATAAGGTGGCTTCCTGCCCCAACCAGGCTGCCCACTCACTTGGCACCTGTACGTGGCAGGAAAATCTGTCACCCGCAGGGAGCATTTACCAAACCAGTACCTTCTGCTGTTGCAGGGCAGGGGGAACAGGGGAGAAAGCTCACCTAAAGTTCCAGAAAATGCCATCACTGCTCAATCTTCACTACAACCACCTCCAACCAATCCTGATGTTAAACATGCCACTTTGCTCTCTTTAAAGATTTTATTTATTCATGAGAGACACACAGAGAGAGACAGAGACACAGGCAGAGGGAAAAGCAGGCTCCCTCTGGGGAGCCTAATATGGGACTCGATCCCAGGACCCCAGGATCACGACCTGAGCCAAAGGCAACTCAACCACTGGCGCCCCTTCCCTCTTCTTTTCAATAAAAGAGAGGATTCTGTTTTCCCAAGGAAGAGAGGTGAAGTTGTGGCAGACTCACTTTGTTCATATCGCTCCCAGATAAAGACATTACCTAAGGCGGGAGCCCCCAAAGCTCCACAGCTCCAGAGCACTGGGTTTAATGCCACTCCCACCCTGGTTACACCTCACCTCATCAGGGCACCATAGAGGAGCCTGTGTTGTGGACACGAGAGGGAAGGAGATCTCTCAGAATCACTGGAAGCCCAGGAGCTGGCCATGCACACATTGTCATTCCTCCTGGCTCATCACCAGCCAGGGGATGGTCAGCATGAGCTACAGAGTATTCATGTCACAGTCCTGGCAGGTGGCCGCTGTTCAGCGGAACCACATGCTGCTGAGAACCATGCACAGCATTACCCCTAAACGAACACCCTTCCCCCAGAAGTCAGCGGTCACCTGCTAAAGGTCACCTTGCCTTTTTCCTCCTTCCTGCTTTTTCTTTTTCCTCTCTCCCACCCCTTCTTCCTATTGTCCACATTCTCTCTAATTTCTGCTTCCTCCCTTGCTCTCCACTGGCTTCCTTATCTTGATGTGGGAGTGAGGAGTTACGGGCAGATGGCATTAGGCAGGGAAAGATAAGGGAAAGGCCCCAGAGTCAGGCTCCTTCCCATCCCAAAAACACAGAAATAAGAAAGCAAAAACAGAAAAAGTAAACCGGGCTCCCTAGCTCCAAAATGTTAGGGAGTATCCCCCTTTAATGGCTACTAAGTAATCACAGAAATCCCAGATGTAGAGAAATATTATGGAGCAGGTATTAGCCAGAGAGAAGGGAACCCCTTGTTTGGGCTCATGATATTTACAAAAAACATCTTGTTTGTTATTATGATAGTTACAAATCCACCACCTTTGCTCTAAATGTCCACCTTGATACTGAGAAAGAATTTACCAAGTTCCCTGGTCAGTTTCCCATAAAAGACAGACCATAAAAGTCCTCAGTGACAACCCTGTTCCCACAGGTTCCCAACCCTGTCCCCCAGAGGGACCCCTTTCCCTTTGAGAGCTTTCTCTGTATCTCTGCTTAACAAACTTCTATCCGCTTTGCTCACTCTGTTGTCCAAAAGATTGTCTCTGACTCAGTGATACAAGAACCAAGCTCTCCTGTATCAGTCTCAGCTGAGCTCCGGCCTCCCCCAGGCTACCCACACCCATAGAAAACACAGGTCCTCCACTCTGCTGACAGATGTGGTGGGTCAGAGAAGAGCCAACCTTTCAGACACCTGCCCAAGAAACGCTCGCTCAGGATACTGATACAATATTTAAATAAGGCTTGGTTGCTCAGTGAGTCAATGAAGTTCATGCTTGGGACCCCAGTGAAACGATGCTAAAACATTTTTATAAATAACTACGTACGTGACGTTTTTTAAAGCATCAAAATAGGGGCAGCCCAGGTGGCTCAGCACTTGAGGGCTGCCTTTGGCCCAGGGCGTGATCCTGGAGACCTGGGATGGAGCCCCACATCGGGCTCCCTGCATGGAGCCTGCTTCTCCCTCTGCCTGTGTCTCTGCCTCTCTCTCTCTCTCTCTCTCTCTCTCTCTCTCGAATAAAGAAATAAAATCTTAAAAAAAAAAATAAAGCATCAAAATAGTGGCACCTGGGTGGCTCAGCAGTTGAGTGTCTGCCTTCAGCTCAGGGCGTGATCCCGGGGTCCAGGGATTCAGTCCTGCATCGGGCTCCCCATAGGGAGCCTGCTTTTCCCTCTGCCTGTGTCTCTGCCTCTCTGTGTCTCTCATGAATACCTAAATAAATAATCTTTTTTTTTTTTTTTAAAGGCACCAAAACAGTTACTATAGGAAAGATGAGAACTTTGTCAGACCTTCTCATACTTCATTTTATGGCTTTGTTGTTTCCTGTTGAAATCACAAATTAGAGGGATGAGCAAGGCGGGTGCCGAAGGCTCCTTGCACCTTCGCGGGCCTGCCAGGACTGCAGGGATGTGGGGAGTCTGGGCCCAGAGCAGCGTTTGTTACCTTTTCCATGCGCTCAATCAGCCTGTCCAGCTCTCCAATCCTCTGGTCCTTCTCCACTAGGCTGATCTCTGCTGTTTCCATCTTTTTATTGGCTTCTTCAATAGCTTTCAGAAAACTTTTGGTTTCTTCCTGCAAAGGAAACACACTCTGTTCTCAGCACGTCCGTGGAGTCCCTAGGCTGCTAATGAGGGTCCAAACAGCGCTGGCCTTGCTAAATCGTGACATCTCTCTAAAAGCATACTCTTGGGGCTGAGAAGTGTCATGAACTCAGATCATGAACTCAACTCCCATGATTCGAGTTCTCACCTGCAAATAAAGAAACCTCGTGTGGCTTTTTAATGCGCCTAGTTATTTTTTCTCCTCTCCCCACCCCCTGAGTCCTTATATCTAAAAAACAAGCCCGCAAATGTTATTTCTCCCTTGACTGGATGCTCAAAGCGTCAGTGTATTTGCCAATAATATAAAGGTAAGGAGGGCCACATCTGGAACTGAATGCAGAATGCCTCTACCCTTCTCCCATACTGCAAAGCACCAAGTCGGTCAGCATTCAGCACATCTATAGAGCTTTAAGAACACAAGAGAAGGCAGCCAAGGACTCCCTGCCTCCAACGATCTTACACTCGCTCCTACCAAAGCCGGGATGTGAGATGTACAGGTGAGGTCTAGTAACAGGAACTACAGAATGCCACAGCAAAGAGTGGAGAGAGAGCATGGGCTTCCCAAAGACACAGGACACTTCTAATGAATGGCAAAGACTTTATTCACAGAGATGGTGGCATTTTCAGGGCTTTGCAGGTTCTTGGGAAGGAGCAGGGACAGGGAAGGAGGGCATTTCAGGTAAAGAGGAGCAAATGGAGGAAGAAAGGGCACAGCTGCATGGAAGCCTGGGATCTGCTGGAAGACTGGCAAATGGCAAATCTAGCCAGAGAAAAGGAGGTACTTAGAGGCAGAGACTGGTGGCAAATCTAGCCAGAGAAAAGGAGGTACTTAGAGGCAGAGACTGGTGGTTATCTTAGAGGCAGAGACTGGAGCAAGGAGGGGGGCATGAATGAGGGCGGGAGGGAGAAGTGGGAGGATGAGCGAGCAAATGAATAAACCTTGACCTTCACTCATGTTAGAGTCCACTGACTCCCCTCCAAGCAGAAACCCTGCTACTACCTAAACCTCACCAACATTCATGGACCACACGCTCCCCAGTTCTTCGTGGGCAGCTAGGGCATACACACCAGCAGAGCCTCCTTCTCGGCATTGTGCTTCTGCTGCTCCTCCTGCAGCCTTTCCTCGTACTGGCTGTACAGCTTCCTGGTCATCTCTCTCATCACCTCGGCATTGGCTTCCTGGGAGGATTCCACCTACAGAGACATTCATTTCAGAGCTCTGGCTTTTGCAGGTTCCAGGGAACCAGCACCTGCCACGCACTGGTGAACCCCCCAACCAGGCTTCTTCTGCGGAGATGGGAGACCAAAGCAGCAGGAAATAAGGGGAGGAGGATGGTGGGAAGAAGGAGAGGGGAGTAGAGGGGTAGAGAAAGAGAAAGCAGGACTTCACACTCTGTTACCAGGACAGGGACCCTCCACGTGAGCGAATTTTTCAAAAAGACAGAAATGTACCTAAGCATCAGCCCTGTCCCCCCAATTTAGCCACTTTTAAGTTGAATTTTTAAAATTAAAAGGTCTATCTGTTGAAGAAAAGAAGGAGTAAGAGATGAAAGGGGGGACAGCCCCAGTGGCTCAGCAGTTTAGCGCCACCTTCAGGCCAGGGCGTGATCCTGGAGATCCAGTATCGAGTCCCACGTCAGGCTCCCTGCATGGAGCCTACTTCTCCCTCTGCCTGTGTCTCTGCCTCTCTCTCTCTCTCTCTCTCTCATAAATAAATAAAATCTTTAAAAAGAGATGAAAGGGGGTATTACAAGTACCGATATTCTATTTCTGGATATATTATTTTGTAGATTTGACTCTGAATCAAATAAATCGTTTATCTGTTACCAAAAAATTAAATTTCAAGAAATTACCTCCCAAGACCATTCAATGGGAAAAGGATGGTCTTTTCAACAAACATTGCTGGGACAAATGGATAGTCACACCCAAAAGAATATTAGATACCTAACACAGCATATCCAAAAAGTAAGCCAAAATAGATCAAAGGTTTAAATGTAAAAGACAAAACTATAAAACTCCTCTAAGTAAACATAAGATGAATCTTTGCAACCTTTGGTGAGGCAATAGTTTCTCAGATACGATACCAAAAGCATACACGAGAAAAGATAAATAGAAAGACCTTATCAGTATTCAATATTAAAACTTCTGGGCTTCAAGGATACCATCAATGAACGTGAAAAGACAACCCAGAGAGTGGGAGAAAAGATATGCAAATCACATATCTGATAACTTGTGTCCAAAATATATAAAGATTTTTTACAATTCAATAATATCCAATTTTTAAATGGGTGAAGGATCTGATATATGTCTTCTTTGGGAAGATATACCGACCTATTAAGCACAAGAAATATGCTCAATATCATCACTTATTGGGGAACACAAAACCACAAAGAGATACCACTTCACATTCCTGGGATGGCCATGAGCAATGAGGCAGTAACAAAGTGTCGGTGAGGATATGGAGACATCAGAATCCTCTCACACTGCTGGTGGGAATGTAAAATGGTGTGGGTATATTTCTGCATTACCTTTCATACTATGGCTCCCCTCCCGCCGCCCCCCACCATGTGTATACATTATTTTAAAATCTTGTTATGTCACAGAAGCGGGGAGGCCTTTGAAGACAAGTTGCCCACATGCAGTTAAAGCTGTCCTATTAATCACACTGGCCAAACAGTACCTAGGAGAGACTTCAGTTCAGCTCATAGAAGAAATCTGGACTCAGCCTTTCCACATGTTTGTGCTTTCCTAAATACCGCATTTAGAAACATTCCCACCTGGTCTGCGGACACTAAGCCAGGACCTCCCAGTGCCTCTCTGGGCCCCAGCTCAAGAGAAAAGAAAAAGTCAGCAGATGGGTGAGCAGGACTCAGGTTGGAGGTGGCTGGTACTCCCTTTCTGCCCACGCCCCATCCTTGCCTTTGAACCTCATGCCATTGATTTTATGCTGCAGAAGGTCTGTCTGTGTCCCGTCCTTCCAGCTTATTGCTTTTTCCAGAGAGCTGAGCCAGCTGGATGTGTGAGCTCTGGATAAAGGAGGTATACTTCAAACTCCATGGGGTACATGACATTTATTTCTAAGATCCAACAAAAGTCTCTGTTGGTGCTAATCAACCTTCTCATCACTAGAGAGGTTCTGGTGCAAGTAGCCACAAAATGGAATATCCTGAGCAGTGATTATCATCAGCTGAGAGACACACAATGTGTCCTGCACTCCATTTCCATGGCAAACAGAGACTTCTAGAAAGGGCTATGTCCCTCCTGTCCCTCATTGGCCCACTCAACCACTGCCCAGCGTCCTTGGTCACCCACGGATCTTCTTCCTGCATGCCCTTGATAATAAAGAGCCCTTATTACCTTCCAGCAAGTTCTTTATTATCAAACCAGAAAGACCTTGAGACATCAGAGAAAATCTCAACAGTGAAGTCTTCTGAAGTCCCAGACCTGTGGGCAACCCCCAGCCCTCTCAGTATGTGACAGTGGTGCCATGATGACTGTCTCAGCAGCCCTTAATGCCACTGGGGCCAGGGCAGAAGTGCCCACTCAGGGTATTCGTGGTGCATCCCAATCTGAACTGGGAATAGTGAACATAGAACCCCCGTCGGTGCCTTCAAGCCAAGCCCTATGGAGTTGGCCACAAAAAGTATGGGAAATGCCAACCAAGAAAACAGAAGAAAGGAGATGGATTTGTTAATGATGGGAAGACAGAGAAGGAAAGGGAAAGAAGAGAAGGGTCAGGGGGAAATCCGGGCTCCCCTACTTTACCTTCATCTTCAACAGCTGATTTTCAACTTGCGCTACCTCCAACTGCCTCTGCTTTTCCCGCAGCTGGCCCATGGATGCTTCATAGGTCTGCTGCAGATCTCGGATTTGATCCTTAATGTTGCTATTTTCCAGAGTAACATCCACGAGGGTTTTCTAGTGGCATAAAAAGAAATCAAAACCAGATCTGGTGATGTGAGAAAACATGCCCAGAGTCATGCACCAGGACATCCCTTTGCCATTAACCATTGGGAGAGATGTCAAGCAGCTGCAAGCCAGGACGCTGGTATCTGGGGGGCTGAGGGCCCCCCACCATGGGCAAGTGGTCTAAGGTTCTGTAGTTGGGTGGGCCAGCGAGCCTCCCCATCACACCCCACAGCCTCTGCCCACACCACCTGCCCCTGCTCAGGATGGATGGAGATGGATAAAAATGGAGTCTTTCCAGGAAAACTGTTCATAATGCATCATTTCATGTAAGAAAAATTAGGTTTTGAAAATAGTAAGGATAGAACAAATCCCATTTTGAAAAGGAAAATGTATAAGCATCGATTCAAACGTGTTTATGCAGAGACAAGTCTTCAGAAGACTGGGATGAATTTCACCAAGATCCAAATAATGGCTATCTCTATGTGGTAAGATTATGGAGGATATTTATTTCCTTCTCTGTGTTTTATGTATCTTTCAAATTCCTACAACAAAATCAAAAAACAAAAACATACGTTTTGTAGAATGGAGATAGTCCCCTTTTTCCTTAAAGGGGCTGTCCCTTCTGTACTTGTGAAACCACCTACCAGGACAGCCACAGCATGGCTCAGGTTCTGGTGGTGCCAGCAAATGCTTCCCCTTCCCCTACCAGGCAGAGAACTGTGGCAATGAAGAAGTACCAGGGAACAGAGTCTGGTGACTCAGACAAGTGCCTGACAAGCATCAAAAACCTGTTGATTATTGCTCCAGGCCATCCACTGGAGCAAGAATGATTAAATTAGGTACACTTAGGTGGCTCAGTGGTTGAGCATCTGCTTTTGGCTCAGGTTGTGATCCTAGGGTCCTGGGATCGAGTCCTGCATCGGGCTCCTCACAGGGAGCCTGCTTATCTCTCTGCCTCTGTCTCTACCTCTCTGCCTCTTTCATGAGGAATAAATAAAATCTTTTTTAAAAGTTATTGTTAAAAAGAAGAAGAAAAAGGAGAAAAGAAAGGCACCATATCACAACCAGGAAATTCAAGTGAATCTGAAGATTGTTGGCTTCTTACTTCTGCAAGGCTCTGACCTCTCCCCCTGCGCAGACTATCCCATTTTCATTATTATTAACAGACCAGACCCTTGGTTTGATTGCACAGGCTGTCAGAAGTGTAAGGAACTGCTGAGATGATCCCCAGTCCCCCTGTTTTATGGATAAACAAGCTGAGGCCAGCAGAAAAAAACAACTTGAACAAGGTGGCTAGCAGTAGAGCCAGGACTAGAACCCTGGTGTCTGGGTCCAGATGTAGGTTCATGAGCACAAGAGTTCTATCTGTAGAGCCAGTGGGCCTTGGAGAGGGAGCGATTGGGCCAGGTGGTTTCTAAAGCCCCTTGCAGCTCAAATATCTTCTGATTCTGTGCTTTCAAATGGCTTCTGTATTTTCGTTAATGTCTAATGTCTATTTACCTCCATCAAAAATCCTTTCTCCTGATTCAAGTAGGTTTAGGAATCAGAGGCATTTTATCTACAGTGAAGGCTAAGGACTTGAGGAAGCTTCAAGGACTAATCCTCTACAAAGAGGAGATAGGCATTAGAACATGTGTCCAACCCCAGAGTTTCCAAATCTAACTGAAAGTCGAACGTGACCTGGGGAAGTGGTAGATGGTACACACAACCCAGTTCCCGGTGGTAAGAATTCCAGGTTATGGAAGCCATTCTCTGTATGAATGAGGAGTTAACCATGTAGAACCCAAAGCATTAAACCATACCAATATTAACTGGCATTAAGTAAGAGTGATGGGGAGAAGCAGAGGGCAAAGCAGACTCCCTACTGAGCAGGGAGCCCGATGCGGGGCTCGATCCCATGACTCTGGGATCATGACTTGAGCCAAAGGCAGATGCTTAACTGACTCAGCCACCCAGGTGCCCCTTAACATAATTTTTAATCTTTTCATTATAAAGCTCCTCTGTCTGCCCCAGGCCAAGACACTGGACTATAACTAGGAACCAGTCAGATACCTGGGTTATGGCTGACCCTATTCTGATGGCTGACCCCACTGCCTGGAGCACCAGCGGGATGACAGGTCAGAAGTACAGGTGGGGAAGAGAACCCAGAAAATCAGTGCCCATACCAACCAGGTCTGCACTCAGGTGAGGTACAGCATCTCCTACTGTTTGGCCAGGAGCGAAAAGATGCCCAAGAGAGAAGGAAAGGGAGCCTTGCCAAGCCCCCTTGATGGCAGAAGAAAGGGAAAACCACACCAGACCCAGAACAGGGCCAGGCCTGGGGCCAGAGTAAAACCAGCATGCACTAAGAAGGATCAGGAAAGGAGTGAGGCTCCAAGACCCCACCAGAAATGGCCTCCCAGCCAAATCCCAACACGATGCCTGCCCAGGCCCACTGTTGTATCTAGCTTTGTGGTTGGCACTACTGCCCTCACAGCTGTGACCAGAGAAAACCAGGCTCATGGAGAAGTGGAGGATTTCAACATGAAAATTTATCTGTTATTTGTATAGAACTGGGAAGGACACATACTAGCTGCGGGACCTTTTAGCGAAGGGGAAAAAAATAAGAGCCAAATGGATTTAGAGAAGAGGCAAGAAACTGTTGTGTGCCTATCTGGAAACCAAAGCCAAGGGAGAGTGTTTCTGGTGAATGTAACGCTGTTCTGAACCTTTTCAAGTTAATCTGCATATTAGAAGCAGGACTCAGTTGGAAGGGTAACAATGGGTAGCACTGGCAGAGTGAACTCCCAGCAAGGCAGTTCAATCACGGGAGCAATCCTCCTGAAGTGGACCGAGGACACACATTCAGAGCGTCCTGAATCCTTCTGCCTTCCTGCCTCGTACTAAAGACATTCTTTGGAATGCACAGGATTTCTTTTATTGCAAAATAATTTCTAAATTAGTAAAAAGTGCTTCACAGCCTTTGGGAGTTACTTGCCATGAATGAGTACAGATTGTCTGTGAGTAGGTCTGTCTTTTCCGTGCTTGGGTGGAACTTCCCGTAACGCGAGAGCTAAAAGAACAGGGGCTGATGTGCTGTTTTAAGTGCTAATACTTAAGACCACTTGGGTACCTACTGGAGAAAGTGACACCGCTAATGGAGCTCAGGATCTAAATGCCCATTTTAACGAAGGCAAAAACAAATTCTACTCAAAGGTTTAGAGTCTTGGCTTGGAAGCGCTTCCTCTCACCTCCTTCACTAGCTTCCTGGTATGGGCTTTACTGTGGCCATGCTTGAAGGATCCTAAATAATGATCTGAAGACATCCCGTGACTTACTTTACTACCGAGGCACGGACCCACACTTGGTTAGGCATGCCGGCCCCGTAACAGAGGGCACCCCAGAGGGCACCCAGGCTAACGGCGAGCACTGGAGTACCTGCAGGCCAATGGAGTCCGACGTTAAGGTTGAGTTCATGGCATTAAAACTGTCCAGGGCTGACGACTGTGTCTGGATGTGACTCTCAAGATACTCCTGCTGAGCCTGTGAAGCCTGAACAGATGACAAGATGGTTACACAAAACCATTTATGCCTGCAACAAGCTTCAGTTAGGCTAGAACCTTCTCCTGATATTTCAAGTGCGGCTTAAAATTGCAAAGTCAACATCTGCATGACCCAGAGAGGGGAAAGACAAGAAGGATCTTCCTTTACATATTCACCCACAGGACTCACCTGCTCCTCACAACAGGTGCAGCAGCAGACCATCCCCCTTCACATGGAAGAAACAGAATCAGAGAAGCTACGGGGTTTGCACACCAGCAGCTGAGAAGCAGCACAGCTAGACCTAGAACCCAGTTGGAATATCTTCTCATGACATCTTGCTCTTTCCACTCAGCACAGAAAGAGCTCATCTGGGGTGCACACAGTTCTCCAGCATCATTCTGGGGCTGCCGCTGCTGCCGTGTCTTTGTTGGGTGTGTGTGTTTAACGTGTTGCAGACAGTTTCATCAGAGAGAGTTCTACAAGTTTAAGCCAAACCTTCAAGAAGGTCTGGGAGTAGGGAGGCAGGAGAATGAGGGGTAAGGATTCGGGGTAGGCTCAAGGGTGGATGCCGGTGGGGTCTGCTGGAACCACAGAAAGCAGTCAGCAATGACAGAACCAGAGGGGCACCCAGCACATGGGAAGCAGAGATGAAACAGCAGGGCAGGCCCAGGAACAGGGTGGGGGGCACGTTCTTGCTCAGTGGCGTGTTCACATTGCAAGAATTTAGCAATGGTAATGTGGCTGCAGAATGAGGGCTGGTCTAGGGGAGGAGACGGGGCAGAGACATAGTTTCTCGCATGGGAAAATGAGGGTGTGCAAGAGACAGTGATGGAAAGCCAGGGACAGGGACCTGTCTGTGCATCTATTGCAACTCCAATCCTCCGGCTTTAATTACAGTTGTTAGCGCGTGTCAGTGGATGGCAGATTCAATTTCCACAAGTATGTGAGAATTTCACAAACCTCTTCCTACATGCCAGTTGAGAATGGGCTACGCCCCCACCCCTATAATCAAGGCAATGGGTCTTACTTAAGCAGATAATCTCCCGGCCAAATCATGCGCTAACCTCTAACACGGCTGGCGTAACTGTGCTTCCTTCCTGCAGAGATTCACCTTTACGGAAAGTAGGTTGTGTATATGTGGACTTTTTTTCCTTCAACATTATGAATCAAAAATACAAAAAATAATTTTTTCGCAGGCATTAGCTTGTTTAAACCAGAGGAATGTTATTTTCTCTTAAATTGGAAAGTAAGACATTCACATAGTTCAAACATTTACAAAATGTATAAGGTACACACTAACATAAATCTGTCACTCCTGTCCCATCTGCTCAGGGACCACCTTGCCTACTCTGCCCCTCAATTAAGAATCATTTAATTGGGGATCCCTGGGTAGCTCAGCAGGTTTAGCACCTGCCTTTGGCCCAGGGTGTGATCCTGGAGTCCCGGGATCCAGTCCTGCGTCGAGCTCCCAGCATAGAGCCTGCTTCTCCCTCTGCCTATGTCTGCCTATCTCTCTGGGTCTCTCATGAATAAATAAAATCTTTAAAAAAAATATTCCCCAAAGCATATCTTGACTGGTCCATTTTCCTCTCTTTATTTGAGATGCTACATTTATCATATACTGGAGTACATTTCTTCACTTTTTTTATGAATGCTTACTTATTTATGTGTTAATATGATGCTGTCCTAATCTCTGAGGCTCTCTCAGTTTCTTATAATATTAATAGAGCTAGTCTTCCTCATTGCATTTTTTTTCCCCAGAATTTCCTCAATGCTTCCTATTTATTTTCTGTATACTCTGGAATCACCTAGTCCAGTTGTAAGAATGACATAAAATAAAAATCTGTTGGTATTTTTATTGGGTTACATTACATTTGTGTACTACCCTGAGTAGTATGGACATCTTACAATGTTGGCAATTCCTATCTAAGTACATAGTATGTCTTTCCTCTTGGTATAGTTTACTCCTAGATATTTGGTAGTTCTCTTTGCTCTTGTTTCTTCTCACCAGTTGTGTTTTGTATACTTAAATCTATTTGTTTGTACCTATTAATTTTTTTACCCTGCTACCTTACAAAATTGTTTTTTACAGTAGTTTTTTTTTTCCATTGGCTCACTTGTGCTTTCTGGGTATATAATCATACAGTTTGTAAACAGTGACATTTTTACATCTACCTGTCTGGTTTTTATACCTCTAAATTTGTTTCTCTTGTTTAATTCCATTGGCTAATCTCTCAGGTACAATATTAAATAGTAATGATGATAGCTGGCTTCCTTGTCTTGTCCCTCACTGTGGAGGGAATGCTTTGAATGTAAAGATTCTTCTTGCCACAAATGTCCCTTTAAATAATACACTTAATTCTGTGACAAAATTCCCTCAGTTCATTTAAAATATGATTCTATTCACAAAGAACATCATAAACTCAAATATGTTCAGGTACCAGCCACTCAGAGGGAGTCCTAAGCCCTACCATCCCTCCATATTTCCAAGTCACTGAGATATTCACTTACTGACAATTCCTGGGTAAGCTGTCGAATCTTCTGTCTCATTTCATCATAGTCTCCATACATTCGCTTCCTTACTTTTTCCAAAGTGGCTCTCACCTGCAGCCCACAAAGATGCTAGTTAGAGATCAAGTTACAAAATTTTGAGAGATTTTCTGAAACACTAATGACAGGAGGGCTCCACAAAAAAAAAAAAAAAAAAAAAAAAATTTTAAGAACATGACAGTTTGGGAGATTAAGAAAATCACTTCTAATATCTAGTTAGAAGCCAAGGGAATTATCCAAATAACAACAATAAATATGTATTATTATGTATGCTAATAATTATTAATAAAGATGAATTATCCAAATAATAAGCCCTAAAGAAAAAATTGTTTGTTGAAATGCACCTATCACCTGTCAAAACACATTCAGCAAGATTCCTTTTCCTATCACGCATTTTTATAAGTAGAAAGTTAACAAGTTGACTCTATAAACAAGTGACTAAGAAGACAAAACAAAACAAAACAAAAAAGCAACCTCTAATTTTCCCTATCTCTGCTCTGACCACCAAAGAGCAATTAAACGTCTGAAATATACGGCAGGGAAGTATGAGCATAGAGAGACCATAAATTTGAACATTTCTCATTTATCAATAATACACAGGCACAAAATATAACAAAAGTCAGGGTAGTCCTCCAAACACCTGTTTACACAACCACTGTTGAAGTTCCTCTATAGTAGCACTTTTGGAGGAGTAACCAGGTCCTTACAATTTTTATTAAAAAAAAAAAAAAAAAAGCCTTGACCCTGTCAAGGGTCAAAAAAAGCCTCTGCTCCCGCTGCTTAATGGAGAGCTCAGGGATCCTCAAATAGAAACGAGGTCTCAAGGGAGCCCTCTGCAGGGAGTTCCAGAACTTCCATGGCAGGAGGGACTCAAAGACAGAGGTTGGTAGGAATTAGGGGATAGCACGAGGGAGCACTTCACCTTGAAGCTGTATTTGCATAGCTAGCACACGGTTTTAAAACCAGATTGCATGTTTGTTAGAGGTGACTGCGTATTGGTGAAAATTTTGGCAGCAAGGTGTAAATCAAGATGCCAAGACTTTCCTAAATGAATTCTGATCAAGAGTCTACTTTCTTGCTGTTATCTACAAACATTTTGGGGAAATGAGGCCCGAAACACTCTGGCAGACAGAAAGGTTTTCACCATGGCCCTAATTGGCTCTCATGCTGCTCATCAGTGGGGAGTGGGCTGGCTCTCAAGCTGGATGGCAAGTGGTACAAGAAGCCAACTGGGCCAGAATCACTCATGGCAAGAGAGAACAATCCCATAAACATGCTTAGGGATGAGCAGACCAGGATGGATTTGAAGCCAGCTATAGAAGGTGGGACCTGGAAATTAATTTTATGTTACAGGTCACAATGGAGGCTAGTAATCCAGGTCAGAACCACCCCTGTGTCCCAGGCACATGTCATCCCTGATTCACAACCAGCCTCCACCTGTTGATTTTGTCTTGGGCAACTGGCGGCTCTTCAGCTCTGCTTAAAAGGTTTACCTGTGAAGCAGTGCCTTTTTATCTGAGGTTTATAAGAAGGGACTAAGTATTTACATGAGAAAAATACTGGAGATGAGAAATGTTCAAGTTGCTTCTATAGAGGAAGTCAAGAATGAGATACTCTGAATGATTAAAAATTTTATTTGGGGAATAGAATGATTGGGGATTTGAGGGTGGTGGTTGTCACAGTTGTCCTGTGTATGTATGTAACTTTTTTGGCTTTTCTTCATTTTCTCTGTTAAGCATTTATTATTTTTAACTAAGACAAGATTTTTTATTTCTTTTAATTATATAAGTATCTAAATCTTTCAAGACATGCGAAAGAAGGTGCCCAAAACAGTTATTTTTAATACTCAATGAGATGTTCTTTTAAAAAAACTGTACAAAAAAATTAAATTAAAAAACTATACAAAAGCTGATAACATGACTTTGTATCTTCTCTGCAAACGCACTACATAAAAAGCTAGAAGTTTTGACTTTAGGGGTCCCTTCCCACCCTCCACAATCTATATAGGAGAAAACTGAAGCCCACAGAAACAAAAGCTTGGCTGGGCCAAACACAGAGGTAGATGTTGAACCAAGGTCTAGGGGGTACCCCACTGCCCCACACTGCTCTGCTTCCCATGAGCACTTTCTAGTCCACAGGTGGTGCTCTGAGCTCATCGGTGTCAGAGTAACTAATTTCCTCTCTATCTAATGATACGGATTTGGTCAACAGGGCACTGGGAGGCCAAAGAACCAAAAAGGAATGGAGATGGATGGATGGATGGATGAAAACAAATAAAAAATTTAGAAGAAAATGCTCCTTAACAACAGCTCTGGTTAAATGGTAGAATTATGGATGGTTTTGATTTCTTCTTGACACACTTGTATTTTCCAAATTTTCTTAAAAGAGTGTGTAACTAAAAATATAAGAAATGTTATATTAAACACAAAGAAATTACATTGATTGGTCTGAGATGGACAGTGTCTACTGTGGTTGACTTCTCAGCATCTATTTCGACTAACTGATCTGAACCAGCTATAATCAATCCCATTCCCCTCACCAGGGGATCCATCCAGGGATGGATTTGGGAATGAGCCTGTGACCCAATCCTGGCCAATGAGATATAAGAAGCCTAACAGAAGGACTCTAAAAAAATAAACCAGAGACAAGTAGCCTCTTCCTCCAGCCACCATCATATTTTTAGATGATGCCATAAGCCTGACACAAAGGAGGAAAGAACCAATGGAAACTCTGAGAAGGATTCAGAGGACTGGAGCTTGGATGTGCCCTGGCGAGAGCCCACCTACCCCAACACTTACCCCACATGAGACAAATTTCCTCTTTGAGTTGGCTTTTCTGTTCCTTACAACCAAAAGCAATCAAATTTATATCATTTTTGAAACTCATGTATTAGGAGTGGAGTGTCCTACATAATAAGAAAAATCACTTAAAAGTCTCCATATCATATGTGGAAGAACGGAATCATTTGGTCTCCTGAGCATCCCTACTTAGCAACCTCCAGCAGTTCACTCTATTCTTCACTACAGAATTACGTATATGTACCTTTAACATTACGTGAAGATATGGAGAAACATTTCCATCGAAAACAGTAATGCTAGAAATTCTTCCAAAAGGCCTTATTACATTCATGTCAATGCTTCCAACTGCACCGTCTCACATGCTACAAAAGGAGTACAAACAAAACCAAAAACAGCAATCCTCAACTGACTCACATCTCTGATGTAGTTCATCTCTTCTTTCAGCTGGTTGGTGGACCACCCATATACCACCATTTCTTTCTGCTCGTTTGGATCTGATCTCCGCACCACGCCATAGACAACACCCTGAGGAAGTTTCCTGGTTGGTTCTCCATTGCTTAGTTCAGGGAGCTTCAAGAAGGTAGAAAAGAGAAAAGAATAATGACTGTTTAGGCCTGGTAGAGACAGTTGTGATAATGGGTACATTGTATGTGGCACTAAGGAGCCCAGCGGAAATCCAGCCCGGTCACTTTCCTCCTGCCTGCACCTGGAATGGGTCATGCCAGCCTCTACCCTGGAGGAAGCCCATCTTTCTCAAATTTCTATCAAAGCCCTATCCATCTACCTAAGAGTGTATCTGCAGGGCCCTACCAGCCCAGAGGAGCACCTTTCATTCTCACAGAGGTGCCAGGTTGACCTTTGTTACCCCTCACGACAAGAGCAAGAGTCGGCACTTTCACAGTTCAGGTGTCCTAATAATGCTGCTTTCCCCTGAAAAGCAGTTCCTTTGTATGCCTTCAACCTCATCATTAAATACATCACTTGAAATGCATGAGGTTGAGATACTGGGGGAAGAATGTTGGCTGCCCACTGGCAGCCAAATTGTCCCCTGAGGTTAAGACCCACCCTGGAGCCAGCTCAGAGAAAAGGGGGGGGGGGGGGAGGAGTACACAACCTGTTATGACCATTCATGAAATATTTCTGAAAAGCCAGGCAGAGCCAGCAGGACTTCAGCCAAAAGAACTTTCTTGCACTTTAATCCCTTTACCCAGAGCTTTAATACCCTTGGGAAAGGATAACACGTTCAAGTCCTAACACACTTTTCTAGAATGAAGGCTCAAGAAGCTAGAGAAAGGAAAATTAGGATTTGTTCAGCTTCTACTATAAGCCAGACAGGTTCCTTAGTACGTTTAATCTTTACAACCATTCTGTGACATAGCAATTGTCCTCTCCACTTGATAGCTGAGAAAACCAAAGTTCAGAGAGGTTAAATAACTTGCTTATAGCCACACATCTAGATTCAAGGACAATTCTGCCCTTCCAACACTTAGTATACTTCCCCATACCATGGGCTTTGTTAGGTCCAGGATGACAGAGCAAGAGTCCCCATGACAGAGAAGGGCAAGACAAAATCAGGGACTGAGGCTTCATAGACAAACCAGCCTACACCAGGCTCCCCTGGGGCTAACCCTGACCATGACATCACAGTACAGAAGCCTGAATTCCATATGGCAAGCCTGCTCTCCCACTATTTTTTAAGATTTTATTTACTTACAGAGACAGAGAGAGACAAAAAAAAAAAACCACATGTAGGGGTAGGGACAGAAGGAGAGAGAGATTGTCAAGCAGATTCTGTGCTAAATGCGAATCCCAACTCAGGGCTCTACCCTGAGATCATGACCGGAGCCAAAATCAAGGGTGGGACACTTAACCAACTGAACCACTCAGGTGTCCTACTCACTAATTTTTTACACCACCTTTGCATCAATTCCTTCCATGGACTCACAAAATATTTTTGACATATAAGACTGTAATTTACATTTTAAAATCATTCATTTGCTTCAGAATATAACTTTACGTTCCCATTCATTTAAAGTTGTCAAAGAAAAGTCTAGAAAGATACATGGTAAATTATTAATAGTAATGACCTCTAAGGAGGGGACAGCATGGTAGAGCTGGGGTACTGGGTATCAGGATGACTTTCAATTCTTTCTTTATACCTTTTTGTACTGTTTGCCTGTCAACGATGGGAAGCTTTAAAAAAAATTAGGAAACAAAACACTCATTGCTTTCCACCCTTCTGTACATATTTGGGAAGAGATGAACTATGAGGTGTTGTGACACTCTGTATTTGCTTCCAGAAAATGATTCTGCTTGAGTCCTTTGTGCTTGGATCCCACTGGCACTAATCCAACTCTTGGAATTTGTACATAAATTTAGGTGAAGAGACTGTTCAGTTGCTCTTGGTGGAATGACAAGCTAGGATTCCAGACCCCTGATTTCCCATACAAATAATTAGGAAGAGGAAAAGCTCTCATGAAACTCCCCAAATACCAGGCAACAAAAGCATGCTCTTTTAATCAGACACCACCCAGTTCCTGAAAAACAAGCTGATGAGGATGGGAAGGCTTAGTGAAATGCATTTCTGCAAAGCAAAGGCTTTCCCAGACGGGACTGGTTTTCAGGAAAATGCTCAGGTGGCTGCACACAGACAACTCTGCCTCCCTGCCTGTGGAGGAACACGCACAAAATGTCACAGACAACACGAGGTCTGTGAAACACGGCTCCAGAGGTGGTAGATCTAATCGTTACACACATGGAAAGAAAGATATCGAAGATCTGTTAAGAGAAAAACAGTAATTTCTATATTTTTGGTTTTGTTTTAAAAATTTTATGTTTATGTGCATAAAACATCTAGAAGGGTGGAATCCAAATTTTTAATGCCAGTGGCCTCAGGCAAAATAGGATTTCATTTTTTAATTTATGCTTCTTTTTGTCTGATTTTTTTAAGACTTTATTTATTCATGAGAGACAGAGACACAGGCAGAGACACAGGCAGAGGGAGAAGTGGGCTCCATATGCGGGCAGCCTGATGTGGGACTCGATCCCAGGACCCAAGGATCATGACCTGAGCCAAAGGCAAACGCTCACCCCTGAGCCACCCAGGTGTCCCTACCTATGTCTGATTTTTAGCCAAAGAAAAGGGGTGGGGGGTGCATTATTTTTGAATGAGTAACATTCATTCAATTTTCAAAAAACAAAAAAGAAAAGATTATTACAAAGTCAGGAACTAAATAAAAGAGTCCAGACAAGGGCTGAGCACAGGACTCTGCTCAGGAGCAGGGCCACTCTCACGGGGCCACTCCACACAGTGAGGGTTCCCGAGGCCGTGAGCAGCTGCTGCACTGTGATAGGCAAACAGAAGGGAGGTTTATGAATAAAGCACCCCAGGGACAAATATTTGTTGTCTGTTTTATTACGCAGTATTTTCTTTATCCTCACAATAACCCTGTCATGTAAATATTATTAGTTCTGGGATCCCTGGGTGGCGCAGTGGTTTGGCGCCTGCCTTTGGCCCAGGTGCAATCCTGGAGACCCAGGATCGAATCCCACATCGGGCTCCCGGTGCATGGAGCCTGCTTCTCCCTCTGCCTATGTCTCTGCCTCTCTCTCTCTCTCTGTGACTATCATAAATAAATAAATAAATAATTTAAAAAATATTATTAGTTCTTCCAAGGTGGCCACAGCACTCAAGTGCCTGAGTACATCTTCCCAAATCTAAGCTCTTGCCTTTGACCACAAGCTTTCAAAACAGCTAAGAGTCAGGGGTGAAATGGAATCTCACATCTCCATGTGGCAGCAGCCCAGACCTCAGCGGCAGGGAAGCCAAGAGCCTGGGCCCCGGTCTGGTTGGGGCCACTGGGGAGAGGCAGGCTTAGCACAGGGAGGCCTCCTGGGCTCCATCTCCCCCTCGGCCCCCACCCTTTCTGCTCCTTTCTGCTCTTTTATCAGTCAACCCCCTCCTTGTCACAGGATGTGACACGGGCTATTCTCTCTGTGTCCAGTGCCCACTGCTGGGCTGAAATGTCTCTCCCTCAAGGACATCTTCACTGACCCTTCAGACTGGTTAGGTCTCTACACCTTCAGCACAACCACAACACAGTGACGATTAGTATCATCACATATGTAAGGGCTGCTCACCTAGCCACTGGGCCATGTTGATCTTCTTTACCATCATAAGCCCTGACATCTATCAGTGACTGAATCAGTCAATGAATTTCTCAATAAATATTTGCTGAAGAGGGAGCTTTAGAGGTTGGAAGAAATTCTGGGGAGTTTTCCAGATTATGTAAATATGGTCCAACTGAAGGGAACATCCTCTGTGGAAAGATGTTAGACCGAGGGACAGGGAGCTGATGTTTACCCCGTTCATAAACTCTCTATCCAGCGGAGTTGCAAAGGAACCCAAGAAGGCTATCACTCTGATAAAATGTATGTTTTTGATGAAAACCTAGAGAACTCAGGAAAAAAATGAAAAGAGCCAACACGTTTGGCACTGTGTCTGCGGCTGAATTTTTCTCCTCTCAGGTCCTTTAAGGTATCTCCCTATAAGATAAATATTAGTTTCTGAAGCATGATAACAGCATTGTGATTGTATGAGAGATAGTCTTTATCTTTCAGAGAAACATGCTTAAATATTTATGATATCTGGGATACCGGGTGGAGGAAGCGGATGGGAGTGCAGACAAGCAAGACTGAGCTTGGGCTGAGGGCTTTGGGGCTGGGTGAAGGGTCAGTAATTCATCACACCGTTCAGTCTCCTTTTGTGTATGTTTGAAATTCTCCGCAGTCAAAAGTTGTGGGGTTTGGTTTTTTTTTTTTTTTAAACTTCTTCATAATGCTGCTTGGTTGGTATTAAAATATCAAATTCTTTAAAACATACTAAGCCTATTAAAAAGCCTCTTGGGTAGGAAATAATACTAGGCAAAACTGCCTGGAAAACCAAAGCCCTACCAAATGTAGGAAATGAAAAGAAAGTCAGTGTCAAAGAAGGGAAAAAAGTAACAGCCAACTGAAATGCACCCCATGAATTGCAATGTAATTAACAATAGACATAATCAGAGAAATATACAGAGAATCTTTCATTTAAACTGTTACCTGGGATATACTCATGGCTGAAAATTTACTTACAGACTCATGCTCTAGCTGTTTTCCCCAAAGACGTATGTAGTGCAAATTGCCTTAGAAAGAAGGAGAAAGGGATCCCTGGGTGGCTTGGCAATTTAGCGCCTGCCTTTGGTCCAGGGTGCGGTCCTGGGGTCCCGGAATCGAGTCCCGCATTGGGCTCCTGGCATGGAGCTTGCTTCTCCCTCTGCCTGTGTCTCTGCCTCAATCTCTCTCTCTCTCTATCATGAATAAATAAATAAATCTTTAAAAAAAAAAAAAAGAAAAGAAAAGAAAGAAGGAGAAAGTACAGGAAAGTAACCCCACCTAAATTCCTGCCACAAGGACTTTATGCTGCTGGAGAGCTGGGGTCAGTGAGGCCAGTAATAGGTGATCATATTTCCCAAACCCTAAGAATATATGATCTTACATGAGATAAGCTCCATAACGCAGGGGCTGGATCTGCTGTACTGTTTTAACCCTAACTCTCAGCACAAAGAGATGCACAATAAATATGTTTGGAAGGAAGGAAGGAAGGCAAGCAAGCAGAATATTTGGAATTGGGTCTATGCCAGAGATTTGGAGCATCTAATCATCCAAAACAGTGCTCTACGCAAAAGAAGAAAATCCTTTGGTCAAGAAGAGTTCTCAGGGAGGGGATGCCTGGGTGGCTCAGTTGGTTAGGTGTCTGCTCAGGTCATGACCTCAGGGTCTTGGGATCAAGCCCCAAACTGAGCTCCACGCTCAAAAGGGAGTCTGCTTCTTCCCTGCTCCTCCCCCTGCTTGTGATTGCTCTAGCGCTCTCCCCACCCCACCCCCAAATAAATAATAAAATCTTTTTTAAAAAATTAGAAGAAGAGTTCTCAGGGAAGAAATAACAGCAGACACACACAGACACACAGATAGCCTACCACCGCCAGCCCCTGGTCCCAGAGGCCAGGACAGACAGCCAGTCACATGTCCAGTCTGCTGATATGACTTAGATGGACCATTACCTGAACTAAATGACATGCAAACTAGAAACCAAGTTATTTCCAAAACTTCTTGCTTTGAACCTCTTCTTCCAGCCAGAGGGCAGCAGCTGACACAGGGACAGCTGAGCGCTGAAACAAGGGCGTCTTACCCATCTTGCCTGCTGAGGACAGCACCTTCAGGAACGTGCTCTGACCCATCTGCCCTGTGTGTCAATCCTAGCAAATTAGGAGTCCCCGGTCATGACTCACACCTGACATTGTTTTGTCTCCCTGTGAAGAAAATGAATAATGAACCCTGCAGCCATCCTGAGCGGCCTTCCCACAGCCTGGGAGAGAAAGAGGGAAGGGGAGACAGACCAGTTTCCTCAAAGAAATGGATACCTTTGGCTTATTAAAGTATTTGTTATTTCTGAGGAGCTCACAGACTCAAGACACCATTTTATATAAAATAATAAACTCATGCTTGGACAAAGACCAATCATTTTTAATGCTTAAAGAGAAGGAAAAGAAAAACTTCTAGCCAAGTAGAAAGCCCAAAGAGAGTGTAGTTCTAATAACAGTATCCTGGTAGGAGGTAATTTCTTAAAGATATTACCTTCTAGATTCTAAGCTGACAACAGCTGGTTAGGCCCAACAATTCCAGAGGAAAAAAAAAAGAAGAATATCTGGAAGGCAAAATCAGGAACTTCTTTGCTGGAACCCAGTCATACAGTACACATTAGGTAACCTTGATTGATAAAATATAAATATCCTGACAGACCTTCCCAGATAAGAGAAAGTATGAGAGTTGACATTCCCATGGCAACATGGCCATGGCACAGACCCAAGTTGGAACTGCAAATCCATGGTGTACTAGCTGTGTGGCCCTGTGCCAGTTATTTACTGCACTCAGGTTCAAGGGTCCTGTCCTGATCAAGGACAAGGGGTATAATACCACCCACTGCAAAGGGTTGTTCTAGAAATACACAGAATAATATACATAAAACCCCGGGTACGCTGCTGCACATTACTAGTAGATATTGACAGATTCTATTATTATTAGTGGGATCTTTACATTTCTGAGTATCTGGGATCCTGCTAAAGTCTATGTTGTTTGTCTGGATGCTTCTGTCTGTCTACCTCTCTCTTCCTGGTGCTGTTTGCACCACAACCATCAAATGTGCCGTGACAGTGAGATATCCACCCTTCGACTGGCCTCTTCACAGGGCAACAATCATAATCCCAGGAGATCAGAAAAAAGGAAAAGAGCTGGGTAGTCCAGTGGGTTTGTAAATGGTACCCCAGCCCTCCTCAGTGGCTGATAAGGCTGAGGCTGGGGCAGGGGGTAGAGGGTATAGGATGGGTGGGGGAGCACTGCTGGAACAGCCGGCACAGCCCTGGTCTTGCCTGAAACCACAGCTACTAGGCTTTCCCTCTTTTACCGATGGACTTCCATATATATATGGAGCATATATATATATATATTCAGTTGAATAAGGAGTTCCATAGCTAAAGAAACTTGGAAAAACACTGGTTCCAGGCTAATATCTACAGTTGCTAGAAGAGAAAACTGAGGCCTAGAGATGACTTGCCTGGCCCAAACACCACGGTGGGCAGTAGGGAACCAGAACTAGGACTCGGGCCTCTTCACATCCTCCTGGGCCTGCTATCTCTGAGAGGCACACGCAGTCCTGCACACCATCAGGACAGCCCCAGTGCCGATCTGAATCCTGGCAGCACACTCCCTCACCTGGCAACAGCCCGGGCTGTTGTATAAACAGTCACCCCAAGGACGAGGACTCAGCACGCTTACTCATCTGGGGCTTTTAAGGGAAAGGGGACTGTAAAACTGAATGGCAAGACTTTTCTCCTTTGAAACATTATACTGGGCTATGAAAGCTCCCAATGTTTCATACATACACATATACCTGCTCTCCCTCACTAGAGTTCTTTAAAAACACAGGTCGCTAAAGGACACCTACAATGGTAGGATGTTACCAGCTATCGGAAATATCATCTGCTTCAAATTACTCTGTTGCTTTGCAAAAGACTTTGCCATCCCACAGACTCAGAATCAGCAGAGCTCAGGCTGTGCTCACTAAAACTCAAGTATACAATGAGATCTCGATTTAGCTGATAAATCCATAATAGCTGGTGTTGTCTCTTACTGCTATGTGCATGTATCTAAGAATACACCACATACAGATTTACATAGGAATATGGGTATGTGCTCACTAAAACTCAAGTACACAATGAGATCTCGATTTAGCTGATAAATCCATAATAGCTGGTGTTGTCTCTTACTGCTATGTGCATGTATCTAAGAATACACCACATACAGATTTACATAGGAATATGGGTACATACATTCATGGCATTCTTTGAAAATGATGGGGGTTAATTTCAACATTATCAACACCAATTATCAATTCCTCAGTATGAAATGTGTATCCACAAACTAAGAGCATTTCTTCTCTCATATTCTTAATGGTTTTTAACACATAAATAAAGTCCAATGGCTAATTTATCTGAGTAGTTAATATAATTTAAGATAACATTCTACCAAAAAAAAAAAATTGTTTGGGGCTGAACTGTGTCCTGCAAAAAAGAGAAATGTTGGAGTCCTAACCCCTAGTAGCTCCAAATTTGACCTTATTTGGAGAGAGGGCAAATTAAAATGAAGCCATTAGAGTGAGCCCTGATCCAGCACAATGGGCATCCTCATAAAAAGAGAAAATTTGGATACACACACACACACACACACACACACATCAGGAGAATACCACGTGAAGACTTGGGTTAGGCAGCCATAGCCAGGGACTGCCACAGCCGCCAGCAGCTGAAAGAGGCAAGGGAAGATTCTTTTAGAGCCTGCAGAGAGGGTATGACTCTGCTGACTGGACCTTGACTCCAGACTTCTAATCTCCAAAACTGTAAGCCAATAAATTTGTTTGTTAAGCCATGCAGTTCATAGTACTTGCTATGGCAGCCCTAAGAAAATATAAAAACAAAACAAACAAACAAAACACATAAAGCATTCTTGAAGCACGTCCTATGTGCAAGGCAGGGACCTAAGCTCTGGGAGACAAAATAAAAAGACATCACCTCATTTCAAATGGCTCTGAGGGAAATACCTATGATGAACAAATGTAAGAAAACACTGGTCATCTTTCTCACTGTGAGATGCCTCAGGAGACTCTCAAACAGAGAGGGATGGCGTCAGAACACTTTCTAAATGTGAATACCTAGGTTCCATTCCAAACTGCAATTCAGACTAGAACTTTCTGGGTATGTCTGTTCATAAATGATCCAGATTCATTCATATTTTTAAATACCAAAATAATGGTGATGTGCTGATTAGGTATCTATATTCGAAAAACACCACATGTAGAGAACACTGAACACTGGCATGGCCACCAGTGGGACAGGGCTCAGGATCAGGAGGGCAGAGCTGGCGTGTAGGTTAAGTGTCTCCCTGCAGAGGCTGGCTCCAAGCCGTGGAAGAACGAGTTCTCTGAGGTAAAGTCTGCAGAGAGAGGAAGCAGCAAGGCCTGAGGACATGGGCAGGAGGATGCTCAGATTTATGGAGAAGGACACAAGGACACCAAACAAAGATGCGTGGGCACAGCCCAAGAGGAAAATGCAGGACAGGCAGTTTCAGGAAGGGGGAATAACTCCCAGAGGGTCTGAGGGGAAAAAAGCAAAGAAGGGCCACTGTGCTTGGCACTCGAAGGATTGACATTGGCTCTGAGTCGCTGCCTCACTAAGCAATATGGTGAGCATATGCATATATTAGCTCACTTATTCTTTGCAATCAGGCATTACTGTGCTTCCTTTAAAATAAGGAAACTAAGCAGCAGAGAAAGGAAGTATTTGGGAGCTCATCGGTGGCCCACAAAAGCAGTCTTGGGGCAGTCGGGATCTTCTAGAAGAGAAAGACTAAAGGCAGCAGGCAGGAACAGTCTGCCAGGATCACCTGGTTGAGCGTCTGCCTTCAGCTCCAGGGGTCCGGGGATCCAGTCCCACATCGGGCTTCCCCCGAGAAACCTGCTTCTACCTCTCCCTATTTCTCTCATGAATAAATAAATAAAATATTTAAAAAAAAAAAAAAAAGGAATGGTCTGCCATAAGGGCAGGAAGCCTCCACATACACCTCAGGAACGCAGGACTCCTGAAAAAGATGCCTCTGTTGTGACTGCCTCCAGAAGTCTCCAACACACCATCATGAAGGTGGGCAAAATATACCATCCACCACACCCCTCCCCTTCTCCAGGGATTCGGGGAAGAGCACACAGAAGAACGGCCCAAGTGGCAGTGGCATCTGTGTGTGACCAGCTGTCCCATGGAATCCCAGGTGCTCAAAGTATGCTAAGCATCATCCATGATGGTGTCAAAGCTCCGGCTTGCCCTCAGTCACCTACAGCTCTAACGGGATCCTGGATTTTGTCCTCAAAGTTTACTTTCATCAGAAGCCACTGAGGCCTTTTACACCTTCCCACTTTGACTGATTGGAGTCAGCTCCAATCCCCCCAGCCTTTGCACACCCCTGGCGCCTCCAGGAAACCCAAGTCATCTCAATAGGGAGGGCCATCCATAGTTCTTGGCACCTTGCAGTGTTGTGGCCCACAATGTCCCAGGGAGGGACAACGATGGTGGAGGCACATCCCATGGCACTTTCAGGGCCTCCTTGCTCCTGCCTCACCACTGGCCTGTGACTCAAGCCCAGGCAGCTGGCCAGGACATGGTGGCAAAATCACTCAGAACAGCCTCACAGTAACCACCAGTACCTTCTAGTGCAACCACCACCCAAGGACTTCAGTCCTGGGGAAACAGCTGGCCCCACCTTCCTCCACTCTACCCCAATTCTTCTGCAGTGAGTCACTGACACATCACAGATGGGCACTTAGGCTGCACACCTGGTCCGCCCAGCATATGAGGTTATTTGACGCATGCTATGCCCTCATGGCTTTGCCCTGTGCTCCTCACAGCCCCGGGGTTCTCACGTACCCACAGGAGGTGGCCAGGGAAAACAGAGGGACCCTGGCCCCGCACTAGCACCACTTCTACCTGATTTATATATGAGGGCTCAAAGTAATATTCTGATTAAAAAAAAAAAAAAGCAGATCCTATTGCTTTGAAAGTTTGAAAAGCACTGTTTAGGACAAATGGGCCAATCAAAGCACATAACTTGGTTACCAACTCCTGCTTGATGTGGAACACATGCCTTCGTTCCTTGGGAACACTTGATATCTCTTAGCGGTGACATGCCCTCTGGTGCCTCACAGCACCAGAAACCCTTCATGAACATCCGTCCAGGCCTGCAGCTTGGGTCTAACTCCAACAGCCCAATCCCCCCACCTCCCCTGCCATGCACACAGGGACAGCTGCCATGGCTCTGGTCTTGTCACTCCCTCCAGCTTGGGCCACTTCCTCAAAGAGTACTCCTGATTCCTCGTGTGCTAAGCAGCCTGTGAGCCCCTGGACAGCTCAGGTCCAGACAGGGCAGCAGACAGGCCAGGAGGGATACCCCCCAGCAGCGCAGTGGCCCACTCCATCTAATCAACAACACGTGTCTAGGTGGTTCTGGTTATGAGCTTTTACCCTCAAACTCTTCCTTTAGAGAATGTTCAAAGCTATATGCAGGCTGAGAATATAGCTCAACTACATAACCAAAGTACCATTATCACAAGTAAGAAAAGTAACATTTATTCAATAATATCCAATAAGTGGTTCATACTCAAAACTGTACAACTATCTCAATATGACCTGTACAGGTTTTTTTTGATCCTGGATCTAACCAAGGTTTGCTCCTTATATTTGATATTAACCTCTCCTTAGTCTCCTCTACGCCAATTGTTCTGCACAATGTCCCATATCTGGGGTTTCTTTGTTTCCTTACTATTCAGTTTAGTTTAACAAGTTTGGCATGAATATCACATAGGTGATCCTGTGCAGTCCTTGACTGCATCACCTCGGAAGCCCATCCACCAGGCTGCCCCACTATTGGTGAAGCTAGATTGTATCACTTGGTTGAAACACTGGCTGCCAGATTGCACCACTGTGCCTTCAAGTCAGAAAGTAACCTGTGAGGTGATACTCTGGGACTACGTGAAAATACTGTTCCACAATAAACTTCCACCAACTAGCTTTGCATCCACTGATGAACTGCCCTTGAGATTACAAAATAGAGATTTTCCAAATTTATCAGCTGAAGTTCTGTAGAAGAGCACTCTTTCTAAATCTGATGCTTACTATAAACTCATGAACTCTTTTAATTATTCAATTTGTCAAAACATATTCCTGCCATTGCTTTTTGATGTTCACGTTGTTGGTAGTTTTGCCAGTGCAGTGAGACCCCCTTTCAAACTGGCTTCTGGGTCCTTTGCTAGGACCCCACTCATCTGAGTGTCACCTCACTTTCCCACACGAGATGTCCCAGGCTTGCTCTGTACTTGCCTTGCTCCCACTTGGAATCAGCCATTTTTCTGGATCCTTTGGTGGAACTCAACCTCTCTCCTTAAGCAGATAAGCAATTTGACTTTCTCTCAGCCTTGCTCTAGTCATAACCTCATTTCCCGTCCTTTACCCTGTCATTCATCATTTGAATTAGTGCTCTGTCCTTGGTATAAAGTGGGGAGAAGAAGGGAATAAGAGAAGGAGAGAAGAGACAAAGACCAACAGTGAATTTAGGGCCGTTATCAACCATTTACCACTCAAAGACAACCTTCCTTTTTTATACATTAGTGGTCAGCTCCATAGCAAAGCTTGTCATTATTTCATGATTCCATTTACAAAACTTCTGTTACCACATATCCATATGTGGTATTTTACTGTTTGATTTTATGCTTATGCAAAATAAATGCACAAGAAAAATTACTACCTGCCCCTCAGCCCTCTTGTCCCCTTCCCTTGCTTTGTCTTCATCAGCAATTATTACTTCCTAAATTCTATGAGATATGTTTTATTTTTTTATTTTTTAATTCTCCCCCACAACTAGGAGATAAGTCCAAAAAAGACAGGCACTTTTTTGTTCCCTGCTTTGTTCAGTACTGTCCTCACAGTGTAGTACACTCTAGGATGCTACACTCACGTGCCCAGTGCCTGAGATACGAAGGTGTCTCCTAACTATTTGTGAATGAGATAAAGGGCTTGCCCAGGACAAGAGGTCTGGAGTTGAGTAGTGCACCCTGTGTATCCTTTGGGCCCTGCTTCAATGTCACCCCCAGCGGTCAGTTCTTCCCTTCCTGGTGTTCCCAGAGACCTTCTTGTCCTTCTGATCCTAAGGCTTTAACTATCATGTCAGCATTGTTCAGAGGTCTGTCTCACCTGAAGAACTTCGAGCTCCTCCAAGACAAGGACAAGGTCACACTTACCTTCACGGCCTAGCACTGAGCACAGAGGCTGGCACAAAAATCCCTGCTGACCTCCTCCACCCTCCACCCTAGTGCCCTTGCCTGTCGCCCGGGCTACGTGCTGGGCCTGTCCTCTCCGGGTGGCCTGCACTGGGAGCTGGGTTTCCACCTCCAGCTGCTGAGAAAGGCTCAGCCGCCAGCAGCTCACAATGGGCCCTTTGACTGGACAGGACTTAGCTTTTTCAGGAAAAACTCGTTCCCTGCCACAGCACCTGTCACGAAGGCCAGCGTCCCTGCAGCTTTGAGGCCACACAGAGCCAGCGTTCACCAGGAAACAAGAGCAGGGGCAGGAGGCCAGCAGGGCCAGCCAGGCAGGGCGGCCTGACTTCTGAGAAGATGGAAGATGGGGTGGCAAGGTCGAGAGGGCCTTTTCATCAGCCGAGTCGCTGACATTCAGACTGTGAATAGCCTGGATGGAGGATGGGAGGGGTAAGGGGTTCAAATAAAAGAGTGCAGAGAGGAGAACTTGTCAGAGCTATGCCTCAGAGGCGGCTTACTTGTTCTTTTCTTTCAAGTTTCTTTTCACCTGGCTCCAAGGCTGGACTCTCGGGGGGTACCGTCAGCCGCAGTCTGCAGACATTTGCCTAGGAGAGACAGGGAAGAGAAGCCAGTGAGGGACCCACATTTAAGGTAGAAAGATCTAGGTGACCCTGTGCTTCTCAGAGCCTGTGTCCCCCACTAAGCAATGAGGTGATCATACTGACCACACCGGAGCTCCAAAGAGAAGACCAGCCTCTGCGTGGCCCAGAACAGGCACTCACCACCCTGCTGCTCAGAACAAGGACATCACCAAGTCATCTCACAACATTCATCCATTTCTTTAAATGGCTCAAGTTCCAGAACAGTGTGTACAGAATGATCATATCTCAGGTGCTTAGGTCAGAATATGGCTAGGCGGATAGAGGTCAAAATATACACTCTGGTGATTGGATGGTGGAGTCGCTTTCTTGTTGACCATATGCTGAATTTTTCTCAAACAGACATGCGTGTGCATAAGCACAAAGTTTTATAAAAGTCTACACACTCATGTTCATAGCAGTGCTCTGCACAACAGCCAAAACGTGGAAGTAATACAAATGTCCATCAATGGCTGAATGGATAAATAAAATGTGGTGTCTGCACAGGATGGACTATTGTCCAGACTCAAAAAGGAAGGAAATTCTGACACATGCTGCAACATGGGTGAACCCTGAGGACATTATGTCAAGTGAAAGAAGCCAATCACACAAAGAGAAATGTTGTAGAACTCCACTTCTTAAAAAAAAATTTTTTTTTAAGATTTTATTTATTTATTCATGAGAAACACAGAGAGGCAGAGATACAGGCAGAGGAAGAAGCAGGCTCCCCACAGGGAGCCTGATGCAGGACTCGATTCCAGGACACCGGGATCACGCCCTGAGCCAAAGGCAAACGCTCAACCACTGACTCCACTTCAATGAGGTACCCTAATGTCACAGCCTGGTCCTGCTGTGACCTCCCAGGGAGAAGTGATCAGGCCACCAGAAAAGCCCAAAGAGGGTCCCAGCAGCAGACAGAGCACCCAGCTGCAGCCATGTGGGCTTGCCTCGTGGGCGTGCTGCTTGTCCCTGATATGGACTGCATTGTGTCCCCCTAAAATGCATTATGTTGGAGCCCTAAGCCCCAGCAGCACCTCTGAATGTGATCTTATTTGGAAACAGAGTCTTCAGAGAGGTTAAGTTAAAATGAGGTAATCAAGGTGGGTCCTAATCCAAAATGAGGGATGTCCTTATAAAAAGGGAACCCTGAAGATAGACACACTATAGGCAGATCACCAGTGAACATGCTGAAGAGAGAAGCCTGGAATGGATTGTTCTCACACATGCCTCACAAGGAACCAACCCTACCAACACCTTGATTTTGGACTTCTAGCTCCAAAACTATGGGATAATAGAGGTCTGTTGTTTAAGCCACTTGGTCTGGTGGGACTTTTGACAGAAGCCCTAGCAAATTAATATACCTGCAACTTCATCTGCACAGCCACCTCTGAGCAAAACTACCCCGCAGCCCAGACACCCAGAATCGGATGGGATTGCAAAAAACCTTTGAAGTCCAATCTGCCAGCCTATGAAGAGGGTGCAGAGACTGAGGATGGCATCTTCCATCCTGCATCCAGGTAAGCAGGTAAGAGAGCCCATTGGAACATGTGTGAGTACTTCCACATACATTGTCACCTCCCTTTGAGACATCTCGTACTTCCAACTTCCTGATGATGAATTTATGTGTTCCCTCTGAACTCCTACCTAATGACCCTGGGTTGTCTTCAGGGAAGACAACCCAATTCTCTTTTCTCTACAAAGGCTTCCTTCCTCTGAACCTCTTCTCCTCGAGATTTAAAACCCCAGCTCTTTCAACTAAATGACCTGATTTTGCAATCATACTCCATCTTCACTCACCTCTGGGCCAGCCTCATCCCCCAGGGCCCCGGAGCCACAACTGCCTCTGATGTGGCCAACTTTGCAACAAACCTTCAAAGCTTACTGCTAGTCATGTTGGCCAAAGACAAACTGCTAGTCATGTTGGCCAAAGACAAACTACCTATTCCAGCTAGGAGGTAGCTCTCATAGTCAACAGGTAATAGCACCAAGGAGAATCCGAGTTCCTCCAGAGAAAGGCAAACCTCTGATCACATGGACTCGCTGAAACCAGCTGGCATTTGCACAAGCATTGGAGTGCAATCCAAGTCTGTGACGTTCAGTAATCTTCTGTATAGGCTGATCTAATCCATAGCATAATTTTGCAGAGAAAAGGAAGTGCTTTTCTCCTACACCCCATTCCATACACACACGTGTACCTACACATGGGTAAATAGATGCACACACTTGCACAAGTGTACAAGTGGTCTGGTGGGACTTTTGACAGAAGCCCTAGCAAATTAATATACCTGCAACTTACTACTTTCCATGATAATATCAGTTTGATCAACAGATCTATTGTAAGTGATACTTTTTGTAGGGTGATTGGTCTAGAAGGGTAATCCTTAATAGCAGTAATCTTAGGAATAAACTAAAGACTGAAGAGGAGACAAGGCCCAGAAGGCACCCCATCGGTCTAATCCCTCAAAAGTACAATATTCCCCTCCCTTATTTGAGACAATTCTTTATCTGTCCACCCAGTACTTTGATATTCCTCAACAGGCTTCCTGCAGCACTCAACAATGAGCCAAGTATACCCTGGAGTATGACAAAGCCACAGGATAAACAGAAAATATTTCCCTAAACCACCAGTTTTACCTGGTGTTAGATAATTAATTAACATAAAGTGAACCTGTAAAATAATACATTTGCCTTCAAAGCTATCTGGCAATTGCAGCAGGTTCTTGAGGCCACACTCAGGCCCCTGTGGTAAATGTTCTCTCATGTCATTAGAGGTGCTTTAAGGACGGGCTACACATGGGGCCAGCATCCTCTCATCAGTGCTGGCCCTCTGATAGATGAACCACACAGACACAGTTTAAATCCAGCATTGAAGAGGATCAGAAGCCTTCCTAAAAAGATGGCCAAATGTGTTGTCATGTGAAAAAAAAAGAAAGTTGCAAGAAAAAAATGTTAATAATAACCCTATTTTTTGTTTTTTAAATATACTCTAGTAATCTGCATAGGTTTATGGGGGAAAAAAAATGTCTTTAAGGAAACATACCAGCTGGTGGTGGTGATGGTTATCTCTGTATAGTGGGATTCTCACATTGTTTCCAACTGTTTCAAGTATGTGTAAATTTTTTAATTAAAGATAACAGCAGTAAAAGCAATAATAAAGATTGAGAGAGACTGTATCGAAAAGAGAGAGCAACAGATCAAGCTTTCCTAGGTCCATAGGGCTGCCTCAGGAGCAGCAAAGAGAACAACCCAGAGGTCTAGAAAACACTCTGAATTCCTCAACAGAAGCACAGAGTAACCCCTGAAGGTACCCACTTAGGTGGACATGGTAAAGTTAACCTCCTTTTATTCGTTCACTTTCAGGAAATCTTCCCGTGGGAAAATTTCCCATTGAGTAAGATCAAGGCAGCATTGTTTATCTCTCTGAGCATTTTATGATACTGGTCTCCATGGTTTCCTTAAACTCGGATAATAATACCCAGAGCAGCCTAAGCTAGGCAATACTTGAGGAAGGTAGAGTATTTTATTCCCAGGGACTCCTGCAGCAGTTGGGTCAGCCTTATGTTCTGAACAAGAGAAAAACTGAATCTTACTTTCCCTGAACACCACAGCTACTGGGTTAGCTGTCCCTACATGCAAGGGTCCTTCCAGTGGATCGAAAGCAGGAAGGTGGACTCAGAGTATGTCATCATTAGGTTACAGAGCACCTACTACATATAAAATACTTTTAAGGAAAAAAAATTAAAAATAAAAATAAAATAAGTAAAAAATTAAAAAATAAAATAAAATACCTTTAAGGGCAATGAAAGTACCAAGATGAAAAGGAAACAGCCATGTTGCCAAGAGCTCAGAACCCAAAAATATACCCAATCAAGGCAAATAAGAACACTTAGCATAACCAATATAAGGTCCTGAGAGGCAGGGTAGCTCAGTGATTAAGGCATGGTGGAACTGCACTCCTTATAAAGGAGTAGGAATATGAAAGGAACTGTCTTAACTGGGGGGCAAGGGGGACATATATCAAAGGCTCCTAGAGATGACATTTGAGCTGGGTATAGAAGGACAAAAAGGACTTTGTGGTTCACTAAGGTTTGGAGAATCCATCATCACAATACAGCACACAACTACCAGGCAAGGCATTTGCTCCAGGCTGGCCAAAGGCACAGATGTGAGAATGTTCTGAGAACTGTAAGTGGGCTTGCAGCCTACACTAGAGTGGGAGAAGAAAACAAATGGGTAGGGGCCAAACTCCAACAAGCTACAAATGCCTGATGGAGAAGCAAGGTCTCTAGTGGAAGACAATCAGGAGTCATTCAGCTCTTGTGAGGAAGGGACTAACACTCAAATCTGAGTTCAGTGATTCAACAGCAATTATTGAGTACCTCCTATTACATTCCACACATTACAACACAGATGGAAGGGGGGAAAATAGGGGAGAGATGAAGCAAACTTTGTACTTTAATTGCTTTCGTTGCCCTTCCAGGGCTTAGCATAGTATCAACACGTAACAGGCGCTTGCTTGCTCAGTAAATTAAATGTCAGTATGAGTTTCTTTTTAGGTTGAACTAAAACACAGTAAGGTGACTATATCTGAAACTCCCCAGAGAGCCTTCCACTTTCTTCAAACCAACCCCTCTGGGAGAGAGGTCAAGGGAGGGGCAGATAGTATTCAAGCCTCCTCCACAAAAACATACACAGCCAAGCCCTTGTCTGCAATTCAGGGCACCTAGGAGCTAGGCAGGTCCTCTGGGGCCTTGTTTCTGACCACCTCCCCTTTTGTGGAGGTAGAGGGCTAGATCTCCATCTATGGGGGAATCTGGGAACCCACATACCATCATGCTCTCAGCTTCAGTATATGGGTTCACGCAAGAGAAAACTATCATCAAATAAAAAAGGGGTGGAGAAGATGACCCAAGGAGGGGGTGGGGTTAGGCGGTTGCTAATCAGTTTACAATGATGTATTTCCCTAAGGAAATTAGCCAAATGCATTTCCATTTCTCTAAGGCCTGGTCCACTTTGTGACTGTGGGTTCCTGCCCAGTTCCACCTAACAACAAGAGGTGTGGTTCATGTGGTTGTGGCTCGGAGCACAGACACCACATTCTACTCAGCACAGGCATAAAGTCTCTGGAATATGTGGGTCAGGCTGTGTGCAACAGGGTATGCCCCATGTAGAGTAGGCCTCTTAGCTCTACTGTTGTCCTGAACTTACAGGACTGATTATCTACACCAGAGAGGGGCAAACCTTTTCTGTAAAGGGCCAAATAGTAAATACTTAGGTTTTACAGGCCACTGTAAAAATCATTATCACAGAGGGATACAAAACAAGCCAAGAGGGCCAAATATGGCCCCAAAGACAGTAGCTAATCTACATACTTGGACTCTGTAGGTGGTGTAAAATGTTCTAGAGCCCCTCTTTCCTATGTCAGGACTGACTCCAGACACAACTCATAAATATAAGGACAGTGACCTCTCCTTCCTGTCCTCACTGGCTCATTTCTGTACAAGCACACAATGTGCTCAGGAATGCCAACATGCAGACAGAAAATGCAAATAAATGAATGCACACAAATACCAGTGTGACCTGGAGTGGCAGCCGCCCCCCGCCCTCCGCCCACTCTGCCCCCACCACCACCTTGACGTTTCACAAAGCCAAAGGGACCTTCCAGAGCACTGTCCCGGGAGTGTCTGTATTCCCAAGGAAGTGTAAGAAGACAGCAATGATTAAAGAAGTAGTTCCTATTCTTGGCTGCACATTAGAATCACCTGAGGAAATTCCTGAAAAACACTGGTGTTATTCTCTACTTTCAGAGGTTCTCATTTAAACTGCCTGGGTGGGGCCTGGGCATAGGTATTTTAAGCTTGTCAGTGATTCTAGGTATAACCAGGGTTGAGAACCACTGACTTAACCAAAGGAATGTAGCTCCAACCTGTGCAACAGGATGAGGCAACTGGACTATTTGGAGGCCTTCCCAGAACTATCAAACTCTTCACCTGGGCCAGTACTCCCATCCATTTGTCACCTGCTTCCTGTCCAGGTGGGCCAAGGGTGATGGGATGGCTTTATCCCAAGCTTCTCTTCCTGGTTTCCTGTTTGCCAATTCGGTGTGAAGTGTGGCCCCTTTAGGACCTCAGTGGCATCCTCCTCTTTTTAAGCACCAATTATGCTGGGCCCTAACCCCTCTCTTCAAATAGCTAATCATAGCTGATGCAAGCAATGACCGGGTGCACCAGCCTCTAGGGAAACAAGGAAGGGGAGAGCTCAGACAGGCTCCTGGAGGAGCAGACCCTTTGTTAAAGAACCATGAGAGAGGCGAGGAACAGCATGGAAACCTTGGGGAATGGCAAGCAATTCGGAGTATCTTGAAAAAGTGTGGGAGGGGGAAAACGAAGGCGAAGGCCAAATCAGAAAGGTCTGGAAGCTAAAATAAGGATTTTGCACTTGCTGTTGGTAGTAGCAGGGAGGCTCCTTAAGCAGAGACATCACCTAACCAGATTTTGCATTTTAGAAAGGGCCTTCCGGTCTCGGAGTACTAAGGAGAATCAGCAGCAGGATGACTGAAATTTAGGAAACCAGCACTCACCTAAAGCTGAACAGAGGGAAATAGCCCACTGGACCAGTTTTAGACTGGGGGAGCTTGCCACAGGCAGCCCTAAGACCAGGACGCTGCCAATTGCTCCAAGTGTTTCAGATGGAAGCTTCTTGACATGGTCTCTGGTTATTTCGCCCTGGATCCACAGCTCCTAGAGCACAACTAGACAATTTCTGAGGCTGACTTGAAAGGCTTTCCCAAGTGATCAGAAGCTCGGGCCTCTGGGTCTCTCATTCAGGTGTGGGCATTCAGTGCAGACAACTGTGACCTGGACCACGGATGCAGCCCTCTCACAGGCCACTGAAGACACGAAACAGGCCAGGATCCCGCTCCATACCCTCTGCAGCACCACCACGGGGTCGCAGTCTTGAGGAAATCAAGTTTCCTTAAGAGTCCCCAGGACCCAGGTCTGTTCATCCCACCTCTGACACACCAAGTTGGGTGCTACTTCCTCCTACCAGGCCCTGAGGTCCCACAAGGCCATGTCCCTTCCTCAGAGCCCACCTCTAGGGAAGCTGTGCACACACGTGTTTCTGTGAAAAGGAAGTGGGGTAAATACCTGTCTGACCCATTCACTGGCCAGCTAAAGAACACTCTTTATTTTGAGCCAGCCAGACCAAAATGGGACCAAGGAGAGTGTGCATTAGCTAGGGAGTGAGGCCCGGCAGGCCAACTGGGTTTTGACAGAGGAAGCCTTTGCCAGAGAGAAAGAAATAGCCCTAAGAGCAGGGTAGGACCTGTGGCCTTTTGGGTTGGCTTCTAGTTTGTTTGTTTTTTTTATGAGCCACTGAGGGGCCATGATACCAGCAATACCAGCCAAAAATCTCTTATTATCAGGACAGCGTGGTGCTGGAGGGAACCCTTGACAGATCTAAGTCTCTCACCACCCCAGCTGAGCAACTCAACCAAAAGTACTTGGCTGTGTGAAGCCTTCCCCCTCAACACACACAACCTATCCACACCACTGACCTTTCATCTCAAAGGCCCATTTCGTGGGATTAACTTGATGTGCAAAATTCCCTTCAAAATCATGAAGCAATTCAAGTGTTTTTTTTTAAATGCTTTCCCCCATTCACTAAGGACATCATTCTGTCTGTTGTTATTCTCCAGATAATCTATCTTCCTGTTGTTGCTACAGATAAAACTATTTTTAGTTTTGCAACTGGCTTGAAGGTAGGTTTTTTTTTTTTTTTTTTTTTTTAATTTCACAACCCCTGCTGGTTGGCATCCACAAATGCCTCTTTGCTTATCAGCTGACAGAAATTACTTCCCCACCAATTTTCTTCTTTGGGACATGATTCGGATAAGAAGGAAGTACAAATTGTAGGTGGCAGCCACGGAACAAGGGATGACCAGTGACAGTCTGGTCTGGCTACACCACCCCGGGTGGCTGACTCAGAAAATTCCCTGCTCAATGTCAGCTGTCACCACCATTTCTAGTTGTCTGAATAGCTGGACCAGCACGGCCTGGTTCTCCCGCAGTCCCTAATTTGGTAAGCTCTTTGGATAAAACAGATGCTATTTTGATCACTAGCATGTTCTTGTTCAAGACCATCACCTACGTGTGGTTCTGTGGTTGAAGCATCTGCCTTTGGCTCAGGTTGTGATCCCGGGGTCCTGAGATCGAGCCCTGCAACAGGCTCCCCATAGGGAGCCTGCTTCTCTCTCTGCCTGTGTTTCTGCATCTCTGTGTCTCTCATGAATAAATAAAATCTTTAAAAAAAATAAAAATAAAACAAGACAAACACTGTACCCCACTTTAACAACCATCACTTTGTATGATAGTAGTCTGTGACAATAACTGCCTCCATAGGGGTGCCTGGGTAGCTCAGTGGTTGTGCGTCTGCCTTCCGCCCAGGGCATGATCCCGGGGTCCTGGGATTGATCCCACGTTGGGCTCCCTGCGGGGAGCCTGCTTCTTCCTCTGCCTGTGTCTGCCTCTCTCTGTGCGTCTCTCATGAATAAATAATAAAATCTTTTAAAAAAAAAAAAACTGCCTTCATGGGTACAGTGGACCCCAATGCCCAGCCTTGTATCATCCAGAAGGATATCTATACATGTTGTTTTAAAAAAAATCAGTCAACAGATCACATCTTCCCACCTTGCCCCCCACGCACATCCACACAGACAGGACCTGTGGCATTTGCAAATCATGAGCAGAGGAAATCGTAAAGGGAACCTAGGACTTCTTTCCTGAACAAGTATGCCAGTACCTGTGTGCTCAAAACAGTCTCAGATGGTCTGATTCAGGTCCCTGACCTCTCCAGCCCAAAGTACTTTGGTTGTCCTATTCAAAAGGCAGAGATGCCTGGGTGGCTCAGGGGTTGAGCATCTGCCTTTCAGGCATCAGGGCATATCCTAGAGTCCCAGGATCAAGTCCCACATCAGGCTCCCTGCATGGAGCCTGCTTCTCCCTCTGCTTGTGTCTCTGCCTCTCTCATGAATAAATAAATAAAATCTTTAAAAAAAAAAAAAAAGCAGAAGGCAAAGCCTTTTCAATAGTCTGTCCACTGTGCCATTTACAACTAAAAAAATACTTGAAAGTAAACATTTGGGAAAAACAATCTACAGAAAGGTTATGTAGTGTACTAGTCACATCGGCATCCACTCTAGCTCTAGCTGCCCATCTCTGGAGGGAGACTTGACACTTTCATGCAGTCTGGTCCTGCACATGACCCTATCCAGGCTCAAGGCTGGCTTTTCAGTGACTTCATTCTTTCTCAATCACAACTGTGTTCCAACTGAGTACAATTTCCATAGAAAAAAGGCAAATGCCTGTCTTAGAATAAGACAGACTACATATAGTTGGAAACTCGCTTGGCCCTGATGTGGATCTTGCTTTATAAAGCTAATGACTGGGACGCCTGGGTGGCTCAGTGGTTGGGCACCTGCCTTCACCTCAGGTCATGATCCCAGGATCCCTGCTTGGAGCCTGCTTCTCCCTCTGCCTGTGTCTCTGCCTCTCTCTCTGTCTGTGTCTCTCATGAATAAATAAATAAATCTTTAAAAAAATATATAAAGCTAATGACTGGACAATCAGAGTTCTGTCAACTGTATGTGTCTGGCATACACACACGCACACACACGCCCGCCCCCACTCCCCGCAGAATCCATCGCTTCGCCCACACCCAAGAGTAACGCAATGCCTTTCTTCTAGAGCTAAAGAAAGACAGCACATAAGGCCACCGCTTGTCACTTGGCTGAGGTATGGAAATACAAACAGGATGTCCACAAGACTAGAAGTCCGGAGTGCCCAAGGGGGTCCTGGCTTGGACTTAAGCACCTGTTTAAGCTAAAACTTGGGGAACATGATTAGAGAAGTCTCAACCACAGCAAAGAGGCACCAAATGATAACTATCACGAATACTTTGAGGAATGGATGAACTAAAAAGCCAGAAGCCAAGGCGCTGGCAGTGTGCTGAGGTGCTAATCCTGGAAGAGATACCAGAACGGGGATGATGCCACCTGCTTGTGCCTAGCATCCTTCACTGAGCCCCTGGAGAGGTGAGGGAAAACCCAACAAGGGGAACAGCGACAGAGCGCTTCTAAAGGGCAGCCTCCCTGGACATGGTGCCCAGGGCTTCCAGGGCTTCCAGGGCTTCCAGGGCTTCCAGGGCTACCCCTGCTGCCACTGTGCTGCACTGAGATCAGAATGAAGAAAGCGGTTTGCACAAATCCAAGCCCCACACCACTGGGCTCCTGGAGGGGGCACGGGGTGGCCAGCTGCTGATCTCTATGTTGTAAGGAGAAGCCTGCACCTTGGCTAAACTCACTCCAGAGCCACTTACTCTATCACCGGTGGGGACGAGTGACCTTTTCTTTTAATCGCTGAAAGGAGGCAAGTTTGGGTGTTAAAGACATTCATTACCTTTGAGTCTCAAGTAGGGGCATTTCCCCCTGGCGGTTCAAACTCATGCCACCAATAAACGTGGCCTGACAGAGGAGGCAGGAAGGAGAGGAAATTTCTGGGAATTCCACAAAGTCCCCTAAGCCCCACGAGCCCTTGGCTGGACGTTGAGAGAAGGGTCAGGGCCGGCCGGAGCTGGGTCCAGGGTCGGGGGATCGAGGCCGGGCGGGTCCCGCGCGTCCCCAACGCCGGACCCCGCGGCGGCCGCCCCCCCCCCCCCCGGGCTACTCACCCGCCTGCTGGGCGCCCTGGCGCCGCCGCCCGAGAGCAGGGTGACGGTGGACGTGGAGCGCAGCATCCCGCGTCGGCGGCCGGCGGCTGGCGGGCTGCGGCGCTGCTCCGGCGGAAAAAGCCCGCCGAGCCCGCCCTGAGCGCGGGCGGTGCGGCCCACAGCGGCTCGGAGGCGGCGAGGAGGGCGCGGGGGGCGAGGCGGCGCGGGCGCGGAGGGGCGGCGCGGGACCGTAGCTCGGGCAGCGGCGGGGCCGGCCGGGGGCGGGGCGGGCTCGGGGGCGGGGCGGGGGCGGGATGGTAGCCACTCAGGCAGCGGCGGGGCTGGAGGGGGCGGGGCCGGCGCGGGGCCGGAGGGGCGGGGCCAGAGGGGGCGGGGGTCAGAGGGGATGGTAGCCACTCAGGCAGCGGCGGGGCTGGAGGGGGCGGGGCCGGCGCGGGGGGCGGGGCCGGAGGGGCGTGGCCAGAGGGGCGGGGGTCAGAGGGGATGGTAGCCACTCAGGCAGCGGCGGGGCTGGAGGGGGCGGGGCCGGCGCGGAGGGGGCGGAGCCTGAGGGGCGGGGCCAGAGGGGGCGGGGGTCAGAGGGGATGGTAGCCGCTCGAGCTGCGGCGGGGCCGGCCCGGGGCAGGGGCGGGCACGGAGGGGCGGGGCCGGCCGGGGGCAGGGGCGGGCGCGGAGGGGAGGGGCCGCCGCGCGCGGGCCCGACCCGTCCGCCTGCATTTTCTCCCCGGGGCGCAGACCCAGCCCCGGCGGCCCGCCGTGTCCCCTTCCCGCGGCGCAGCGCCCGCCCGGGGTCGTCCCGGGGCGGTTGGGAGCTCTGGACACCCGGGACCTCTCTCCTGCCTGCGGGGTCGAAGCCCACCTGCCCGTTCACCCTCACGCTCCTCCTCGGCCCACCACCAACCCGCCTCCCCGCATCACTGGAAGGCTCACCCCTTGTCAGTCATTCAGGATTTATGGAGTGCCTGCCATGTGTCCCTCCCAGCAGCCAACACAGTCTACTAGCGCGTCTGTCCTCGGGAGGTTTGCAGTCTGTCGGGATACCTAGAGGTGACAGGTGTCCGTGCTTCTGTGGAGGAGGAGGTGCCAACGGGAGCGCACCTCAGGGCCCTAGGAGCTGGCCTGTGCCGGAAAAGGCCTCCGAGCGGAGGTGATGACTAAGCGAACACCTGAAGTACAAGCAGGAGGAAGCCAGGCATAGGGTGTTTATCACAACTGCTCGTATTTATTCAGCGATTACTGTGGGCCCACCTGGCCAGCACTTTGCATATATTACCTCATTTAATCCTCGCAACCACCCTTTGAGGCAGGCACTATTAATATATCATATCCCCATCTTGCAGACGAGGACACTGACTCACCAAGAGATGAGTGACACAGCAGAAGAAGCCCCACCAGCAGGCAGGGGCAAAGCTAGGCTGGATCCCTACAGTCTGACCCCAGGGCCTTGCTTCTCCTCTCTGCTGCACCCCTCCCCTAGCAGAGGGAGGGGCAAGGAAGTTACAGAGCGAAAGAACTGGCATTTGCAAAGATGGGCACAAGAGAAGGTACTATATTCCAGGTACTGAAAGTATCACAGTAGGAGGAGCACTGGGAGGAATATTGGAAGAGAAGCAGCAGAAGGATGCTGAGCCAGATCATGAAGAACCTGGTGCACTTAGCTAAAGGGTTTGGCCTTTATCCTGCCGATAAAGTGCCCTTCAGCAGGGAAAGACAATCCCTCTCTACCTACTCTTCAAAGCCCAGGTCAAACACTGTCTCCCCATCAAGCTCTCCAGGATCCTCTTTCCCTGAACACTCACAGTCATGAACCTAGCAGCATTTTGGGGTCTTGCATTCTGTTAGAGTCATCTGTGTTCATGTGTGTGCCTGTGTGTGTCCCCTTCCCCAGTGGTGATCTTCTGGAGGGCAAGGGACAGGCCTTGCCCCTCTCTGAATCCCCAGTGTGGCACCAACGTGAAAGATGCTCAAAAATTGTTGCTGGACAGAATTCCAAATGTTCCTATGAGACTCCGTCATTCTGTGGACGAAGAAACTGAGGCAGAGTGCCTAAGTGTCCCAAAGTCACTGAGCCTATTGTCCTCACCACCACTGCTGTGCCTTGCATTCTAAGGATTCTGTGTACATTTTCTCATCAATTTCTCACCCTGACCCAAAAGATGAATGCTGTCATTGTCCTTATTTTGCAGGTGAGGGCCCAGGGACATTAGGCTAATTGGTGAATAGACTGGAACTAGACCAAAGTGTTCTAACTTCAGATCTACTGCTTTTATACTACCCACCCATCCACCCACCCGAGGTCATTCGTGAAAGGTCTCTTTATATCCTACTTCCCTGCAGCCCACTCTTCTTCAGAGAGTTTTGTAAAACTAAAAGTTGGGTCTGCCTTTCAATAAGTAGTGGTCAAAAAGTGGCTGTTGAAAGCCAACATAGGTTAAAAATATCTGCACGGTTATCTCAGTACAAAGAAGCTAATGATTATTGTTGTTTTGTTATGTTGCCCTGCGGAGAAAGGAAATGGGGTGCCATTCAGACAGAGCCAGAATAGCCTGGCATCATCAATGTTTATTTATATTATGGCAACCACCCAAGTGACCACCCAAAATGGAGTCAGCGCTTGAAAGGAAGTGTGGCCCATAGATTAATTTTCCCTCCATCTACCCAGGTCTTTTTTATATTGTTAATATAATATTTTCCACACTGTGTTATAGTTTATGGCAAAAGCAGCAGACTGCACACCAGCTTGTGAGCTCTTTGTTGGGTAACTCGATCATGTTTACATCTCTGCCTAGAACAGTAACTGGCAGGTTGCAAGTGCACACTAAATGTTGAATGGATGAAGAAATGATGTTTGAGAGCAATATTTCAACTCACTCAAGGTCAAGCAAAACAGAAACCAGGATCCTTGCCAACCTGGCTTCTAGGGTGGGCTAGGGTCTCTGAGCAGTTGGCCAGCTGAAACAGAGCCCCAGGATTATCCCATCTGGGAAAGTTCCACACACTGGCTGTCACTAAGGGCTGTGATTGGACAGATGCCACAGTCCCTCCCTACGAGGCCAACACATATGGAACTACAAAAGAGAGGAGAATAGGGAGCCCCCAGAAAGTAGGAAAGAAAGAGGACAGAAACTAGGAAGACATTTTGGGATGGGGAAACCAATAGAAAGTGAGTCTAAAATGAAAGGAACAAGTCAAAAACAAAATCATAGTCACGAGTTTCTATGAACAATTCTGAGACAGAAGACGGAAAGGAAAGACTGACTCCTTTCAAAAGGAGAATCAAAAGTGAATGCTTCTGCCCCAGTCAGATGCCCTCCACGGTCTATGGAATTAAAGGGTTGGGTTGAGCAGATGGCAGAGTGATAAGGATAGGGCTCTGGTGTGGAAAGTCACCCTGTTTCCTTTCAACATTGCTCCGGTCTACTCTGGGCCCACCATGATCTTTGGTGACCAAGTATTACTGCTGTTTGGGCTAAAGGGACAGGAGCTATGACAGGGTGGCCTTAGTTGCCATCGTTCCCATCCACAGTGATGATCACACATTCCTAAGAGCTGTCCTGAATTTCTCCAGAGAAGCACAGGTCTATAAAAAATTCTAGATGTCTGTATAGACACTATTTACTTGAAATCAATCACTGAATTGAACCTCCTTCCTTCACCCTACTTCTAGAATTCTCTCATCTCTTCCCAGCCTCTGCTTTCGGAATTGTCCTTGTGGCTCTCTGCTGAACTCCCCCCAAACTCTCTATTGGCATCTTTAGTTGAGGGGCCCATTTCTCCAGCAAAGTCCTGAGCAACGGAGACTATTGTTATTTCTTGGCAGAACCAACGGGAAATTGAATCTCCGGACAGGGACACAGGGTAGGTAAACCCAAGCAAAGCCAGGCTCCCTGCTACTTTGTGCCCTCCTCATTCTTATGTCTCTGAAGCATCGCTTTTCTTCCTCTGCCATTCAGCTGTCACAGTCCTGACATATTCTCCTGTTCTGAGTACTAAACAGAGACTAAATTTCACAATAAAGGATGGACACATCTCCAACCAAAGGACAAGGGTATTGAATTATAGAGCCCCTTTGGATAAAGTAGAACAAGAAACACCCCATATTCATGGGGCATTGGAGAAGAGAGCAGGCCCTAGCGATAAGGGAAGCAGACTGAAAGGAACCCAACACCCTGGCCAAGTCACCCAGATACACAGCGTTTATAAACCTGTCTAGACATGGGGCTGGAAGCTGCTGCGGGCCCACTCTGGGGAATACAAGCTCATTGCAAATAACCCTGCACTCACCAGTTAGCCCGTGAACAAATGAACTGCTGGCAGAGTAATAAGCCAATTCATTGAACAGTTATGTAGCAAGTACCTACTGTGTGCCAGGCACTGGGACACAGAGATGAATAAGACAGCTCCCATTTTCTAGGTGTTTACAATCAATTTGGGAAGAGATACAGGCACTTAGTAAAGTAAAATGATATCTACTGTGTCTACTGCACTCACGGCATTCAAAAGTTTTAAAACACATCACCTAGCATCTCGGTGAGAAAGGCCCCATTCTGCCTCCTATTTTGCAGATGAGGAAATCACACCACAGGAAGATGATGTGACTTGTCCGTGGTACCAATGCTAGTAAGCGGTGTAGCTAAGTAAGCTTTGGCCCGGGCAACATGACTCCAGAGTCCTCACCCATCTGCTGAAATGGTATTGATGTGAGACAAAGAGGCTTTATACTAGGGCCATTAGCAGCAGTGGAAAAGGGAAAGGAGCAGAGGAATTCAAACCACAGCAAATCAACATAACTTAGTGACCAAGCACAAGGTGGAGGATTTTGGTGAATTGTAGGTCACCTTAGTGAGTAGTCAACCAATACCTATATAGATCCTGAGGGAAGGAGAATCAGTACAGGACAAGTGATTCCTTTCTCAGCCCTGGGGCTTTGCTGTGCATTAAACACAAAAGGGCAAATCTCAAAAAAGGTGCCCTTCTGACTTTTCCAAGTAGCTACATGGGCTTGTAGTAGGAAAGTTGCAGGTGCAAAGGTGGAAATCTTATGTATTTATTTTTTCAGGAAGACATCCTGGTGACTGTCTTTTAAGAGGAAGTGGGCTCCACCCAATGTCAAAAAAAAAAAACCATCCACACAGAAGGGAAGGAGTAAGACCGATGAGAAATGTTAAAGGAATTAGGGGCCTCCCTGAGCAGAGCGATACAAGGAACATCCCTTTTTGTAACCCCGTGCTCCCTTTCATGAATAATTTAGATTTGCCCCAAAGCTTCTGAATTGGTGACTTCTCAGTAAATCCCATTTGGACTGATGAAAATATGAGTAATACCTGTATTTGAATCTGTGCCAAAAACAAAATAGTGAATTTATAATGGGAAGTGTTCTTTTGCTTTTTAAAAAATCAAAAAGCCTTGAGATGCTTCTATCTGTGTATTCATGTAGAATATTGGATCCATCTACTTATGCTACAACTACCACCTTCTCCCAGAAGCAAACTGTGAGCCAGTGATCCATATGATTACTGAGGAGGTGCTCTGAGGGCGAAACCAGGAAGGGATTGGAGACACTGGAAGAAGCAAGCGAGGGCGCCATTTTAGAGAAAGTTCCAGATCCAGCCTGACTCCATGGACAGCTCTAGAGTATAAACTGTACCTCAGAGTTAGTCGTGCTTTAAGACAAAATGGTGTTTGTACTCCCACACGAGCCAGTCATTCCCTGATATAGGGGTGGGGGGAGAGCAGGTATATAACTCTCAAGCACTGTGGTACTCTGTAGGGGCAAGAATCTCCATCTCCATAGGGAATCCTCTGAAGCTCACAGGTGCAAACCATTAGCATCAAAACACATGTTAAACAGCTGGGAAACAGACACAGGGAGCTGGTAAAAGAGAGCCAAGGAGATTAGTTTGGCACCAACTGTCCACAACATCTATGTCTCGTCGTCTATATAAAATCTGGATATACATACAGATATCAATGGGTATGGAATATGGTGCGGAGTAAAGATCTCTGGTACGACAGTAACCACCAACCATCGTGTGGCCTGGAGAGTCTGGTAAAACAACAATATGAATATAGACAGTCTGAAAGATCAGAGGTTGGAACACTCAATCTACTGAGGGAAGAGGCAGGATCCAAAAAACCAAGAGGCTGGAGAATCTGACAAGAGGGAACGTGATAGGAATATATCTATGGTCCTCACTGTGGGTCCAGAGTCAGCAATGGCACCGGTGGCAGTTCCAAGAGACCCCGCTCAGCAGTGTCATGTACTGAAGATACCTGTGGGACTCAGTCTGGCCTAGGACTCCACAGAAGCCAGCCCTTCCATGGCCCAGAACATCTCATCTAATTTCACACTGCATTCAGAGGAAGGCAGGGTCTGGACCAGAGAGGCAAGTGGCCCTCTGTGTGGTGAGAGCCCCACCCCGCCTGGAGTGTGGCCTTTGATTCTGGGTGCCACGGTTTAAAGAACAAAGACCACCCAGATGATTTCGGAAGAACGTGACACAGATGGTTTTTGACTTGGCATCAAATAATGGTGTAAAATAAAATGTTGGCTGAAGGTGTCATTTTGTCACATCTGTTGTAGGTGCTAGGAAAGTGCTTGAATTTGGACTGAGGGAGTTGTCAAAATTTGAAGGATTATTCCAGTTACCCAAGGGAAGTCTCTTTGGGAACTTCCCTCAAAAATTGTTGATTTTCTTCTGGTGGTTTTACCAGGTAGCCCTTGTGAGGCTTTGAAATGAGCAGGATCAACTCACGATTACTAGTCTGCCACTTCATTGGTGGTTAATGTAGAGAACACAGGTTGAATTTAATACCATTAACACAGGTGACAAAACTGGGAGTGTTATCTCTAGAGAAGGAAAAACTTGGAAACATGTTAGGTGCCTTCAGTCCTGTCCCCGTGACAGAGCAGTTAGACATGTTCTGTGTGACTCAAAGTGTAGAATGGGGCCCAGTAAGTAAAAGCTACAGGGAAATGGGGTTTAATGTAATCTAAGAGATACTCCAAGAGCCAGAGCTAGCTGAGGAGAGGGAAGAGAGGGAAGAATTTGGAGTAGGGGCAGTGACAAGCAGGGCCCACTCCAGAGGTAGGTGGGCCATTCCCCCTACACTGGGCTGTGGCTCCATCAACCATCCCCAGGCCCACTGTGCACTGAAGCCATGTAGGGACTTTCTAATAATACCTTACTGGGATGACAACCAGAAATGCATATTCTAATAAGCTTCCCAGCATTTGTACTAGGACAGGGACTGGTACCACGGATGGATACATCTCATCAAGAATAACTAGGGGGAGGACAGCCCGGGTGGCTCAGGGGTTTAGCACCGCCTTCAGCCCAGGGTGTGACCCCGGAGACCTGGGATCGAGTCCCATGTCGGGCTCCCTGCATGGAGCCTGCTTCTCCCTCTGCCTGTGTCTCTGCCTCTGAGTGTGTGTGTGTGTGTGTGTGTGTGTGTGTCTCATGAGTAAATAAATTAAAAATCTTTTAAAAAGAAGAAGAATTAGAGGGAGCCCAGGTATCAGATGGGGAAGGAGGCACAGAGAAGATATATTTATTCCCATCAAATCCTAGACATCTGTGGCCCTGGGACTGTGGGATTATAGTCTGAGGAACACTATTTAATAGAGAATACAGGCTTTGGAACCAAACGAACCTGAGTTTACATTCAGGTTCTGCCGTGTATTAGCTGAGAGGTCCTGGGCAAGTCATTTCTACTTTCCAAATCTCAGTCTTGTCACCTGTGAAATGGGAGATCACCCTACCACCTCTCAGAGTCTTTGTGAGGCTTGAATGAGAGTACTTAACATAAATGAAGTGACAGTAGCATGTGAGGCCCCTTCTAAAGAAAAGCATGAATTGCCTGGTCATTTTGGGGGTAATGGTAGGTGTGAAAGAGAATAGAACATTCCTTAGATTTGGAACAAATTCCCCAAAGCAAACACTCTTAGATATGGAACAAATTCTTCAACAAATTGTTCCATACCAGTGCTGATGTAAGATTTTTAGGAGAGTGGGCAGCCCGGGTGGCTCAGGGGTTTAGTGCCGCCTTCAGCCCAAGGCATGATCCTGGAGACCTGGGATCGAGTCCCACGTCAGGCTCCCTGCATGGAGCCTGCTTCTCCCTCTGCCTGTGTCTCTGCCTCTTTCTCTCTCTCCTCTCTGTGTTGCTCATGAATAAATAAAATCTTTAAAAATAAAAAGATTTTTAGGAAAGAATAAATGCTGTTCTTTCCTATATTTGGTTTGCTCTACTAAGAAAGATTAATATAGAGAGCTTATCTACTCTTAGCATTTACGAAAGAGGATCATCTAAGTTCAAAACCAAACAGCATTCATTAGTTTTTAATTCTAAGAAGATCAACAATATTCATTATTTTTCTGCCTTTATATCTCTATTGAATTCATGCAAGCAAGGCTTCTACTATAGCTGCTGATGGAAGGATAGAGTTTACTATGAAATATAACATGAGGATATGAACAATTCTCTAAATTCAGTTTGCTCTGCCCCAAGTACCCATCTGGCCCCTCCTGCCTGCAGGGGTCTTTCTGTTATGCCCATAGTCACTTGAGGCAGGGCCTCCGTAGGTGGTTGTGAAGGTTGTTTGCGGCAGCAGGGCTTCAGGCTGGATGAGCTAAGGTACCTCTTGGTAAACTGTGCCCCCAGCATGAAGCTGTGTCCATTAGAGGATAGGATGCCATTTCTAATCCACACACAGCTGTATGGGCTAGTGTGGCCCTGCCTGGAATGGGAGACACAGGACCCAGCTATCTTCGTGCTAGATCCCCACCCCACCAAAAAGCCATTCCTGCCATAGCCTTCTCCAGCTCAGCTGATGGAGGCTCATTCTTTTGTAGCTCAGACCAAAATCCCTGGAGTCATCCTTGACTTCTCCCTTTAATCTCATACCTTACCTTTTATCTATCTAGCTGTACCTTCAAAACATGTCCAACAGCTAAAGCCTTTTATACCACCGTCACCTCTCCCATGGATCGTTGAAATATAGCCTCCTAGTTGGCCTTTCTGCTTCTGCCCCTGTGCCCCTATAGTCTCTTCACAACACAAAGGCCGCAGTGATCCATGTAAAACCATACTCCTCTGGGCAGATCCTTGCAATGGCTTCACAGCTCCTCATACAAAAGCCCAAGTCTGGGGCATTTGGTTTGTGTCTGTCTCCCCTGAGACCCAAGGTCTAGGAGGGCATCGGTTTTAGTCTGCTTTGTTCATTCCTCTAACCTGGAGTCTGCAACAGTGCCTGGCACTAGACAGGCATCCAGTAGAGCATGTTGGAATGAGTGAGTGGTCTTTCTGTGGCCCCAGAGCTACAGCATACTCAGTCCCTGAGAGGTCCCAGCATCTCTGGATGGGAGTGGTGTGGGTCTCCAGGGCTCACCGGATCTGGAGAAACATCTACTTCTTGTCCAGACCTCCCTCTGATATGACTGTGTCAGCCTCCTGCCCTGCAACAGGTCAACTCAAGCCCTCCCCTTCAGGAACTAAAGTCACCAGTATCTCAGTAAATCAGAGCTTTAATGAACAAAAGGCACTCCAGATCTGAACCCACACAGAAATACCTGGAGCAAGGGAGCAGAAAGGCTGGGAAAAGACAGGGGACTAAGGAAAGAGATTGACAGCAGTAAAAACGAGAGACAAATTCATCACTCCTCAATGGTGCTGGGACACGTGGGACACTTGATTGCTCTCATTCCTACCCATGCCTCCACCACCCTCCTCGATTGTGACTGAGCTTTTGACATCAGAGATGACTCATTCATCAGCAGACATCTGTGTGGCCCAGACACAAACACAGCTGTCCATCCCAGGTGCCAGTCCTCCAAACCCTGCCTAACTATGGTGACAGGGCAGAAATGGAGGGAGGGCCTGGGAGGCCACAGCTTCTGTTCCCAGACACATTGGCCCTCTCTCTGCCTCCACACACACATCAGGGCAGCCTATGCCCCATCAGCTCCCTCTCAGCCAGGGTCACATCACCATGACCCTTCTTGAGAGCCACTCAGTTCCCCTTGAGCCTGTCAGAGCTAGGGGCAGAGACAGGGTAGGCAGGGTTACCTGAGTCCACATGAGGTGGATAGGATGGGGTTGGGATGGGGTCTGCTCGCTCACCGGGGCAGCAAGGGAACTTCAAGTCTGCCCCAGCTACAGAGGGCTGATGAGATTGAGTTTAGCTGAGAGGCAGGGGGCAACTTATAGTCATACCCCCAGACCAGGAGCAGGGAGTTGAAGGTTAAACAGCTGCATGTCCTTCAGGTAGGCTGAGCCAGAAACAAGAATCCTTAGAGAAGCCAGGGAGGCACCAGGGCAGCCATCAGGTAGCTGCAGGACTGCATGGAGCACGGCTCATAGAATAGATGACCAACATGTCCTGGTTTGCCTGGGACATCCTCAGCTTTGGCACTGGAAATCCCTTGTCCCAGGGAACCCATCAGTCCCAAGACCAGAAGCAGAGAGCAAGGCCCGAAGATCAAGGCCAGACCCTGGTGTGTAGAGGGGACACAGGGAAGACAGGGGACAGTGATTCTAAAAGAATGACCAAGACAGAAAACCCATTTGTAAGAACCAGGACAGATGAGAGAAATTTGCCTCAGAAAGGTGAGGTTAAGGCACTTCAAGAAGGTTTTTTGTTTTTTGTTTTTTGTTTTTTAAAGCACGTTTTAAAATATTTAAAAAGGGGGCACTTGGGTGGCTCAGTCGGTTAAAGATCTGACTCAGGTCATGATCTCAGAGTCCTCAGGCTCCCCGCTCAGTGGAGAGACTGCTCTCCCTCTGCCTCTGCTGCTCCCCCTGCTTGTGTTCTCTGCTCTGTCAAATAAATAAATAAATAAAATATTTTAAAAACATATTTTAAAAAACATTTCTATAGCCAAAAAATTAGAAAAATCTAAGTGAAACAAAAGTAGGCAGATTTTTTAAAAAGAATTTATTTATTCATGAGAATACACAGAGAGGAGAGAGAGAGAGAGAGAGAGAGAGAGAGAGAGGCAGAGACACAGGCAGAAGGAGAAGCAGTATCCATGCAAGAGCCCGATGGAGGACTCGATCCCGGGTCTCCAGGGTCATACCCTGGGCTGAAGGTGGTGCTAAACCGCTGAGCTACCCAGGCCACCCAAGTCAGATTTAAAATACAACTTATTGCCTTAAAGTAGATGGAACATCTTCCAAAGATACAGAACTATGCAATGTTTCTCCAACGTAGCCAACTACAAGACCCTCCCCATCCATGGAAAAGCGATTGCATTGAGCTCATAGGCAGCTAGCAAAACAAACAGCTGGGGACTGTCCCAAGGTAGCTTTCCGGAAATATGCCTAATCTGGGAAGAGAAGGTCACACAGAATCTGGTTATGTGGGCTAATTATCGCCAAGCTCAGAGAGGCACATCAAAAGACCAACCCTAGTTCTAGACAGGACACCCCAAATTGAGCACTGCTGTTTCCCACACTGTTGAGTCTGGAGCCATCCATCAATCAGAAGCTAGCGTGTTGTGGCTGCATATAATTATTCGTCATAACTCGTGCTCCAGCTGAAGGTCAGCTTCCTGATAACCCTCTCCCCAGGGAAGAGAGGGGTCCAACCAACCTGAGGGGTGTGGTGAAGAGGAGCCACTAACCTCATAGCCAGAGCTGGCACTAAACACTTCAGTCTTCTCACCTGTGAAGTGGGAGCTCACCCTACCACCTCTTAGAGTCTTTGTGAGGCTCAAATGAGAGGATAGAATACAAACAAAGTGGCCATAGCACGTGAGGTCTCTTCTAAAGAAAAGCACGTAGGTAGACGTCCCCCCAGTTATGGTTTCTATGGCTTCCATATGTGTCTTGACCATGACTGGAGGAAAAACAAAGCTGGATTTGATCTGATAGGGAGGGTTCTGGAAGAACTGAGTGCCTGGCACCAGCAAATCAGGCTCACTTTGTGGACAGCTGCTGGGGGCCTTGCGGGAAGCCCAGTGACAGTCTTCTTTAAGGGCATTTCACACTCCTTTGGACAAGTCACTGTCACAGGACAAAGACGAGTACCAAGGGCTTACGTCCAGCTTCTTCTTGGGTAGGAAGCACAGGCTTACCAGAGGAGCCGCGGAAAGACGAATGAACTGGCTTCCTGTGGTGGCTCCGACACTCTCCGTTGACCCGAAGTCACGTTTCCTCTGGGGCTCCACACCCCCTGTGCTAACGGAGGGCCTTTGGACGGGATGTGCTCGCAGCGGCTGTGTAGCTTTGACATTCCCAAAGCCTTGACCAACAGAACGGTTCCCAGACATTGCCCCGTTGTTATTTACTCAGGTTATAAGCTGCCATTTTCTCTAAGCCACAGGCAGTTTGCCCTGCTAATAGGTCAGGCCTCTGCGGCCCTGGGCAGCGTTGCAGGCGAGGTTCTGGAGAAAACCAGACACAGGCCTTCGCTGGATGTTCAGTGCAAATGGCAGGAGGAGGCCCCCGCATGTCCTACACGCCCCCACCTCGCATCCTCCAGCCAGCCCCGGACTACTTCGACTTTCTGGAACACGTTCTCTACCTTTACGCCTCCACGTGTCTTGGGCTCGCTGGGTCACACACTCAGGGAGGCACGTGTGCAGGACGGTGTGAGGGGTGCCCTGAGGAGATACAGGAGTGGGGGAAGCAGTGGGGGGGATGGCCCCGGGGGGTGCAGTCACACCAGAGCCTTTGGCTGATCCCAGGGGCTGCTCTGGAGCTGGATGGCAAGGAGGCTGGGCCTTTGTACCCACCTATTGGTCAGTCCCCTAGGGAGGAAGAGTCAAGGGCCATTCCAGTGAGTTGTGGACACCAGGGAGGACCCTGCAAGGGGAGGAGGGAAGCAGAGGGGAAGAGCCGGGGACCAAGAGGCTGTCGGAGAGCCGTGTCCTGCTTCAGATGTCCTCAGCGTCTTCGCCCTTCATCAGGACGTTGTTTCCACAAAGATCTCTGAAAACACTATCTCCACAGTGTTTATTATCTCCCCCAAACAACATGCTCAGCGAATAAGAAGACAGACATATCATAAATGCCAGGCGTTTCCTCCCGCCCCAGTTTAGATTTGAGGACAATGCATTTATGACAGTTGCATCACACGGGCCACCACATATACCTCTGGCAAGAGGAAATGGCCTGATTGGAGGGCGCTGGGGGGGCTGGCTCGCCTGCATCCTGTCTCCCACGGGGCCAGGTCCCGCCGGAGAGTCCCCTGGAAGCCCACTTCCGTCCTCTCCATCCCCTCTCTCAACAAAACCATCCAGGAGGAAAACACTTCCCTGTCTTGGGTGGAGAGAGACCTTTGTCCCGCCTATATTATGACAAAAGGGGAAAGTACAGCAGGACTGGACACTTTCAACTGTTCAGTTTTCCTTGCACATGTCACCACAGCGTCCCCTAACAGGACTCTGTTCAACGTGTTTATGTTCAGATTGTGGGTATTTTATGTTCTATCATTTTATTTCATTTTGTTGAAAGTCCTATGGGGCACAAACAAATCTGAACTTACCATGAGTTAAAACCCCTTACAGCATCACTACCTGTTATAAACACTGGGATAAAAGAGCACCTCATAAATTCAGCTGGCCGGGCATATCATGCCGGCCGGACAGTGTGAAATGAGGATCAGAATAGAGGCCACCTTCAGCCAACTAAAAACCAAAATAAATTGCACTGCTTGGGGCAGTCTGGGTGGCTCAACGGTTTTAGCACCACCTTAGGCCCAGGGTGTGATCCTGGAGACCCGGGATCAAGTTCCACGTCAGGCTCCCTGCATGGAGCCTGCTTCTCCCTCTGCCTGTGCCTCTGCCTCTCTCTCTCTCTCTCTCTCTCTGTGTGTGTGTGTGTGTGTGTGTGTGTGTGTGTCTCATGAATAGACAAATAAAATCTTAAAAAAAAAAATTGCACTGCTTGGCAGAATGGCATATCTTCATTCACAGATCTCACCTCCATTCACTTACTAATTTGAATGGTAAATATATCCTGTACATTGTATGGTATCAAGTCCTTTCAGTGTGTCAAGTATTGTCTTAGGCCTATAGGAAATGCACAGATGTGTAGGAATCATCCCCTGCCCTGGAGAAGCTTCCAGTAGAGAGGTGGGCAGTGGAGAACCAGGGATGGGTTGCATGAGAGAATGATTCATTTGGAGCCTAAGATGGTGGTGAAATATGTATGGCAAGGAGAATGGCGGGAGGGTGGCTGTACACAAAGCCTTGTGTTGCTGTGAGGCTTGCCATTAAATTTTGTCCCAAAGGCCCTGGTGGAGCCATTGAAACACTTTAAGCAGGGTCCCAAGTGACATGTTGCCCCAGACTGTAAGTGGCACACAGAAACTAGGAACGAATGGGGGTAGAAGGCAAAGATCATGGTTTATAGAATCACGTATCCCTAGCTATCAGCACATACTACACAAAAGAGGCTCAAGAACTACTTGTTGAAGAATGAATGAGTGCGTGGAGATGTTTCAGAACAGCAGAAGAGATGGGATCTCTGGAGATGACAGAAGTTGAGACCTCATGAAGTCTGGGACATGTTGAGACTACCCATAATGGGAATCCAGGAGTTAATAAGCAAATAATGGCTAAAATGATTGCCAGGAGGTTGGACATCATTAGCCATTGGGGAAATGCATATCAAAACCGTAACAAGTTACCACTTCGAATATACTGGAATGGCTATAATCAAAGAGATGAATAATGACAAGTGTTGGCAAGGATATGGAGAAATGGGAACCTTCCTGCGGTGCTGAGGGAGATATAAAATGACTCGACCACTTTGGAAAACAATTTGGCATTTCCTCAAGAGGTTAAACAGACTTACCATAGGACCCAGCATCTCCACTCCTGGTATATACTCAATAGAAATGAAGACATACGGCCACTCACAAATTTATATACAAATGCTCATACCAGCATTACTTATAATCGCCAAAAATGTAGAAATCACCCAAATGTCCATCAACCGATAAATAAAATGTGTTATATTCATACTGTGCTATTGTGACTTATAATAAATATAGGGGCACCTGGGTGGCTCATTCCATTACACTTCTGCCTTCGGCTCAGGTCAGGATCTCAGGGTCATGGGATGGAGCCCTGCATCAGGCCTCCGCTTAGCAGGGAGCCTGCTTCTTCCTTTCCTTTTGCCCTCCCCCCTGCTCATGCTCTCTCTCCCTTAAATAAAGAAATCAAATCTTTAAAAAAAGAAAAAGAAATATATATTTGGCCTTCATCTCCATTTCTGGCACAGAGCCTGTTAAAAGCTTTGGTACTTCCTAAATGATGAAAGTCATAATGGTGTTTTTTGTTATGGTAATATGGTGACTTGGGGAATCTTACCAAAGGTTGGGACTTGGTTGCTCAGAAACTAACCTCTTGATTAGAGGGCTGGAGCTTTCCGTCCCATCCCCTGACCTCTAGGAAGGGGAGGGGAGCTGGAGGTTGAATCAACTGCCAGTGACCAATGATTTAATCAATCATGTCCACAGAATGAAGCCTCCATAAAAACCCAAAAGGGTTTGGAGACCTTCCGGGTTGATGAAGAAGTAGAGATCTGGGGAGAGCAGGACGCCTAGACAAGATACGGAAGCTCTACATCTTTTCCCTGTTCCTTGACATATCCTTTTTATAATAAATCAGTAACCGGGTAAGTAAAATGTTTCTCTGAGTTCTGTGAGCTGCTCTAGCAAATTATTCAAACCCTAGGAGGGGGTCTTCGGAACCTCCAATCTATAACCAGTCGCTCATAAGCACAGGTGACATCTGACTTGCAACTGATGTCTACAGGGGGTGCAGGCAATCTTGTAAGACATATAACCCAGACACAGGGGTGCAAGAGCACCTGGCTCTGGGGGTCCCACACAGACCAGGTTCAGCCACTGGCCGCTGACAAAATCCAAAGGCAGAGAGATGAGCGGCGGCAAAACCAGAAAGGAATTTATTTCAGTGAGGCCAACATGGGGAAGACGGCAGACTAGGTCTCAAAGACCTTCTCCAAAGTGCTGAAAACACTTCCAGTGTTAAAAGGGCAAATGTGGGACAGAGGCCAGTAGGTTCATGCGGGTAAGCAGGGCCGCAGGGCCCGCAGGCCAATCTTTATCTTGGGGCAATCACCTGCTGGCTTAGGGCAGTCCCTATGGCTTGAGGGCATAGTTTCAGTTGCCCTCCAGGGAGGCTTTGCCCACAGGATCTTTTGTCTGATTTGAGATAAACTGGAAAGAACTTCATTAATTAGAAAGTACAGACTGAGGTCAGAATGGAGGTAGTTGACGACCTTTTTCAGACTGAGCTCTTAACCTGTAGGATCTGATGTTGTCTCCAGATAAATCGTGTCAGGACGGGAGAGTCGAGTTGTAGGACACCCAGCTAGAGTCAAAGCATTACTTGTTGGTGTGGGGTAAGTTCTCCCCCTATATCAGAGTTAAAGCCAGAACCCAAGAGACATCCGATGAAATATTGTTTGGCCATAAAAAGGAACAAAGTGCTAATCCATGCTACAACATGCGTGAACCTTGAAAATATTATGCTAAGTGAAATAAAACAGTCACAAAAGACCACATGTTATGGTCCCATTTACATGATGTTCAGAATAGGCAGACCTGGAGAAAAAAAAAAAAAGATTAGTGGTGGCCTGGGGCCCCAGGGGCTTGGGGAAAATGAAGATTGACTGCAAAACGTATGGGCTTTGTTTTGAGAGTCACGAAAATGTACTAAATTGATTATGGTTGGGACACCTTGGTGGCTCAGTGGTTAAGCGTCTGCCTTCAGCCCACGGCGTAATCCTGGAGTCCTGGGATTGAGTCCCACATTGGACTCCCTGCATGGATCCTGCGTCTCCCTCTGCCTATGTCTCTGCCTCTCTCTCTCTGTCTCTCTCATTAATAAATAAATAAAATATTAAAAAACATAAAAAATAAAATTGATTATGGTTATACAACTCTGAATATAACTAAACCCTACTGAGTTGCACACTTTAAACTTTTTTTTAAGATTATATTTATTTATCTGAGAGGGAGAGAGAGGGCGAGTGAGAGCACAAGAGCAGAGGTGGGGGAGAAGCAGACTCCCCATGGAGCAGGGAGCCCCATCCCATGTTCGGTTCCAGGACACTGGGATCATGACCTGGGCTGAAGGCAGACACCTTAACAAACAACTGAGCCACCCAGGTGCGCCCTGAGTTGTATGACATGTGAAATACATTTCAATAAAACTGTTACCAAGAAAAGACACATTAACACACATATTTGTGGATTAAATGTTTACCCCCACACAGGCATGCACAGACATACACTGAGGGCCAGGCCATGGGCAGGTCCAGTGTGGGAGTATGGTAAGTGTAATAGAGGCAAGCAGCCTGATTCTCCAGCTTTCTCTGAGCAGCTCCATTGGCTGAAGAAAGAGAGCAGGTGGAAAGACAGTAACAGCTAAGGATAGCTAATATTTGCTGAGAGCGTCTATGATCCAGGCAGTATAGAAAGCTTTACCTGCACTATCTCATTATATGTACACATTCACACAATTATTCATCACATCCTTCCCTGTGAGGTAGGTGCTCTCATAAACCCCAGTTTACAGATAAGGAAATTGAATTCCAGAAAGATGAAGTCACCTGCCTATGGTCTCACAGGCCGTAACAAGGGAAGTGTGGGGAGATGGCCCAGGCAGCCTGCCCTGAGCACATGCCCTTAACTCTGGTCGAGGCCGCCTTCCCAAAGAGTGAGGGCTGGAGGCACAGGTGGAGGTCAAGGAGAGTGGGATGTCAGCGCACTGGGAGGTCCCAGGTGTCTGTGGTCTCAGGAAGGGTGAGGAACTGGTTCTGTGAGTGTGACAGTGGCGTGCAGAGCTGCAGCGTAAACTAAGGAATTTGGTTGCAACTCTTAGTTCTTGGAGATGGGCTAGTTTAAAGCTTGCTACATTCCAAGGCGAGGAGTCAATGAGACTAACAGAGAGCACGGGATTGCTCATGGGGCTTGGACAGTGATGACTGGTTGCTCATCATCCCAGATGGTGAATGACTGAATCTCGAAATTCTATCAGTTTTGGAGGGATGTGCATGCCAAGGACATATCCCTGGGGGAAAGTTGAAAGGAACTCCATCACTTACCAGCCAAGTGTGGAGACCAAATATGCAAGAACCGGGACCCTGAAGGATAAAATTACTTCTGCCAGTGGCTCATCTTGCCATCACTACAGGCAGGTTTCAGTAGTGTCCTCTAAGAATAGCACATTTGGAAAGATTTTGACTATCTGATCACATTTCGTGAGTAATTTGTTTTCAACATTTCCATTAACTAGAAAGATTTACAGTTGCCAATTAGAGCTTCTGACCAGCTGAGACCACCACTTTTGCTGGCTGGGTTGCTGGAAGCCACAGGTCAGGAACCACAGATCTCCTCAAGGTGGCAATACTTGGGAAGCTCTAGAATTTTCTATCCAGCTTTCCAAAGTAGTAGAATGGCCTCAGTTCCCTCCTAAGAACATCTGCAGGTCCCTAAGAGTGTAGGGGCCTTATGTCAGCAACCTTGACCTTGCCTGGTCTCCCATGGTTAGGGCTGGTTTGTGACAGGCAGGATGGAGGGTTGGGGCAGCTGTGGATTGGGCGAGGGTTTGGGACCCTGGAGGACAAGGTACTCTTTAATTAACACCAAATGAAGGCTAAGGCTTTTAGTATTGCAGAAATACCTCTTTCCAACTTTCTAGAGTAGTGGCAAGGCTGTGATTTTGTGCTTTTCCATAAAGGTCTAGAGTCTAAATTGCGATGTCTGGTGAAAACACAAAGCAAGCCAATTTCATAATTTTTAATTTTTCAAAAGCCGCATTTCAAAAAAGTAAAGGAAACAGATTCAATTAATGTTAATGTCTTTTAAGTCAATATATCTAAAATATCATTTCAACATTAATACTAATATTACTGTTTGTAATAGTAAAATAGTAGTGAGATATTTGATGTATTAGGGGTACTAAGTGTTCAAAATCCATTGTATGTTTTACGGCACATTTCAATTTAGACTAGCTACACTTCAAGGGCTGGATTGTCCCACCGGGCGGTGGCTACCTAGCTGATAAGAGGGGGAGGGGAACTGGGGCGCCTTCCTCAGACCCCAGGCAGCACTGGTCCTGTTTGTTCCTACCCAGGGAAACACCTTCTCTGAAGGTGATGGGCCTCGTGAGGGGCCAAGCCAGGGGCTCGTCTGGGGTGTGGCTGTCTGGGGTCCCACAGGGACAACCTAGCAGCCCCAGCAGGCCTTATAAGGTTTTATAAGATAAAAAAAAAAAAAAAAACCTTTATAAGGCCTTATAAGATAAGGTTTTCCTTATCATTCTTGGTAATCCCGTGGGCTTCAGATGATGCTTGCAACCAAAGAGCCTACCTGCCCCAGTTCATCCCAAGGCCCCAGAACACATTGCTGCTTGGCAAGAGCCACAGGCTCCAGGGACTCACTGCCTGCACTCTTCTTCTAGGCAGGAATGAGGTCACTCCAGATTCTCCCAACAGCCCCTGGGCATTTCTGGGGATTTTGTAAACTCAAATTCCAAGCCCATCTCAGGAGAAGAGCAAAGAAGGAGCTTGGGCCCCTTTGGATGATCTGTAGGAAGTGCTACTATCTCCTGTGCTCTGCTATCTCCTCTGCACTGCCATTAAGGACTTGAGGCCTTGGAGGCCTGTGTCCTTCACCCGAAGCCTTGTGTCTCCTGCAAAGCCCCCACGCTGCCCTCCAAGCGTCCCTAGGGACCCCGGCTGGTGTCATATGTTCCTTGCTCTGCATTCCCACACTCCACGTGGGTTCGAGCATAGCTCTTAGCTTCCTTCTGCCTTGCTCTGGTGGGGAAGCTGACTGCATGCCCAGCTCCTTTACTTGGTTGTGAGCTCCTTGCGACAAGGAGAGCATTCATCACCTTTTATTTTCTCAGATTTCTCCCCACCCACCACCCTTCCTGTGCCCAGTGAGTAGTAGGTCCTCCATACATGTGCACCAAGAGAAAGAAGGTCAGGACCAAGAAAGGGAAGGTCAGTGGGGAAGCATCTGTAAGCCAGTCATTTGAAGTACAAGCTAAGATCTCATCTCATTAAATTCTGGACCAGACTTGGCTCCAGCAAGACATCCCTGGTCAAAGGGGAGCCAGGAATGGCGTCTTCTGGGAAGCCACGGGTCCTTGAGCAGTGGGGTTTCCTAGGGGATCCACAGACCCTGGGTTTCCTAGGGGATTGTGCAATTCCAATTCACTTCTGCACATGCATCTTGGTGCAATGTTCATGTCTGTATGCAGGACAGAATGGCCTTAAAGAGGGATGTGGACTTCAAGGATTGAAACCTAAAGATTGAAACATCTTTAGAGATTGAGAAAATGGATCTTTTTTTTTTTTTAAGATTTTATTTATTTATTCATGAGAGACACACACAGAGAGAGAGACACACACACATAGGCAGAGAAGCAGGATCCATGCAGGGAGCCCGATGTGGGACTCGATCCCGGTCTCCAGGATCGCGCCCCGGGCCGAAGGCAGGTGCTAAACCGCTGAGCCACCCGGGCTGCCCAGGTTTTTTTTTTTTTTTTTTCTTTAAGATTTATTTATTTGACAGAGAGAAGGAGCCAGAGAGCACAAGTGGGGTTAGAGGTGGGGTGAGGGGACTGAAGACAGAGGCAGAGGGAGTAGCAGACTCCCTGCTGAACAAGAAGCCCAATGTGGGGCTCGATCCCAGGACCTAGAGCTCAGGACCTGAGCTGAAGGCAGATACTTAACTAACTAAACCACTCAGGTGCCCCAATTCATTGGTTTTTAGGACACTCACAGTTGTGCAACCATCAATACTACCTAATTTCAGAACATTTTCATCACTCCCAAAAGAAACCCTATATCCATTACCAGTCACTCCTCATTCCCCCCTGCCCCAACCCCCATCCTGTCCTCCTGGCCCTGGCAACCACTGATGAGCTTTAGTCTCCATGGATTTGACTCTTCTGGACACTTTATATACACGGAATCATACAGTATATAAGCTTTTACATCTGACTTGACCTTAGTGTGGTGTTTTCCAGGGTTCATCCATGTGGCATGAATTGATACTTCATTCTTTTTATGGCTCATGAAATTCCCTTGTGTGAACAGACCACATTTTGTTTGTACAGTTATCTGTTGATGGACATTTGAGCCATTTCCACTGTTTGTTATGAATCATGCTGCTGTGAACACAAGTGTACAAGTTTTTATTTGAACCTATGCTTTCAGTTCTCTTGGGTATACACCTAGGAGTGGAATTGCTGGGTCATGAGGTAAAACTCTGTGCTACTCTTTTGAGGAACTGCCAAGCTGCTTTCCAAAGTGCCTGCATAATTGTATGATCACACCAGCCTTGAGGGGGATTTCATGATTTCTCATTGCAGTTCCCATGACAGTCTCTAAAAGCCAGGGAGTCACCGGCCAACTGGCACAATGGCTCCCCAGCTCCCAATCCCACAGTGCAGAGGATGTTCTCAGTCAGCTGTGATCCTCTTACCTTTCTGCAAGACAAGGCGACAGGTGTACTAGGTCTTCAGGTCTCATGCTATTTAGGCAGTCCTTCCTAATGACTCATCGTTTTCTTCCTGATACTTGACTTCAGTGTGGAAGCTCTATCATACTTTTACCTAGAATCATATGCTTAGGACCAATAATAACAGTATCTTTGTGCGGTTCTTTGCAGTTAATGATGCACTGTACTACTTCCCTTCCATCAGGGCTTTGTGCTCTGCTTTTACAGGTGTTGGACTTACTAGAGCAACGTAATCCCTGCTAAGGTGTGTTAAGGCCAAGGAGGTGTTGGCCTTCCACAAGGGAAGTGTTTGCCTAGTATGAACACATCTGTGATGGGGTGAGTATAGACCCACAGCAGAGTAGACCGGCTTTTGAGGCCTTCTCAAATCTGGCCCTGGGGGATCCCTCCATGTGCACAGGCCATAAGCTCAGCATTGTTGTAGGGACATAGTACCATGTTCAAGCCACAAGATTTTTTTAGAACTTTTCTCTTATATAAAAATCATTTATGAAAAAGCTTAAGATTGATGGCAGGATGTCAAGGAATTTTTCTTTCTACTTATTTTATTTTCGTTTCCTAAACACTGAAGTTGGAATAACCAAAAATGTTCAAAAGAAGCAAAAAGAGTGTGGTCCAAAGCCCAGGATCTGGAAACCTCCAGGATTTAGAGTTCTTCTCCAACAGCAGTTCTTGTCCGTGGGTGCTCCTTCCTTCTTGCCCATTAGCCACTTCTCTGTGCCTGAGAGAACATTCCTCACAACCATGGCTTCTTTAAAAAGACAGCCTTTGCCAAAGACTCTTGTCAAATGTTTTTTTCATTGTCTATAAATTACATATAACTGTTTTGCTCCAACATTAGCATCAGTGTATATTTCGATTTCCTCTGGAAATGCTCAGGCGTGATCACTCCTCCGAGAAGCTGTATCCCCATCCCCCTCTTTCTCTCTCACCAAATTTTACGTATTCTTTGTGTGAGCTTTTTATTATGTCAGTTCACCGTGGGTAAATAGATACCTGATTCTGTGGATAAATCCCATTTAAAACCTAGCTCCCGGGAAGATGTGTGTCTCCCAAGCCTGAGCTATCCAGAATCCTAGTGAGAAGGCCCTGTGGTCAATCCAAGGGCTGGATATTCCTCGCTTAAATTCAGATTTATTTTCCAGCTCTCGTGCAACTATAATTTGCAGTACTACCCTACAACGCTTACTGGCATAACCCACCTGTATGTTTCCAGTCCTGGCATTACGTTGCTTAGTGGTGGTTCCAATATTCCAAAAAGCTACCATCCGGAAATAAAGCAATTCAAATTCCTGGCAACAGTGGGCTGCCCTATTTCCATAGCCCTGTGTCCCTGTGATATGTGCTCATCAGAGATGCACGGATTCTTTGTGACTTCAGAGCCATCTCACTCCATTCCTGCTTCTAGAGAGGACTGGATCTACAGTAACCATCATGTTCTGACTGCCCATCGTAGTCTTCAGGTTTCATAGGTGTGGAAAAATGACATCTTCAGCAAATGAAGACTTCCAGTATCTAATGTTTATGAATTTTAGAAGTTCTACTTGAGCATAAGCTGAATATTTCTTTTGCTGCATTGCAGGCCATTGTCTCAGAGTGGATCTGGTCACTGAAAACAGTAACCATGATGTGTTGAGTACATAGTCTATGCCTCCCAGTTATTATTACAGTGTTTTTTTTTAAAGATTTTATTTATTTATTTGACAGAGAGAGGGAGAGAGAGCACAAGCAGGGGGAATAGCAGAGGGAGAGGGAGAAGCAGACTCCCCCCTGAGCAGAGAGCCCAATGCGGGGCTCAGTCCCCGGACCCTGAGATCATGACCTGAGCTGAAGGCAGACCCTTAACTGACTGAGCCACCCAGGTGCCCCACTATTACAGTGTTTTATAAATGGCCCCTCATTTGATTCCTAGAATAGCCCTGAGAAGTATGTATTATTAGCAGTGCTTTCCAGAGAAGGGAGAAGAGGCCTAGAGACACAAAGTAACTTACCAAGATGACACCGATTTTGGTGAAGCGACAGGTTGAACTCATTCCTTATCACTGCTCTTTCTTGAAACCCTACTAAAATAACACTCAGCTCTTTTTTTTTAAGATTTTATTTATTTATTCATGAGAAACACACACACACACACACACACACAGAGAGAGAGAGAGAGAGAGAGAGAGGCAGAGACACAGGCAGAGGGAGAAACAGGCTCCATGCAGGGAGCTGACGTGGGACTCTATCCCGGGTCTCCAGGGAAGCTGGAGAGATATGGACAAGTGTCAATTGAATAGACCAGAGAATGGTGGAAGCTAGAGTGGAACATGGCCAGAGAGCAAGAGTTGTTTGGAGTGTGCTGCATCCTCTGAAAATGGGATGCAGGTAGGGCTACAAATAGCATTTGTACATGAGACAGTCCTCCTAGATTCTCTCTCCATCCTCAAAGAAGAGGAGACATTGGTTTCCTGGAGCTGTAGGCCTTGTGCAATAGCACGGTGAGGCACTGGGCTACACTGGGGACCAAGTGGTAGTCGGTACCCTGACCAGTGAGACCACTGGCCACTCCCCTCCCCAGCTCCAGGAGCACTGGCGGCCAAGTCGGTTTCTGCCAGACAGGAGGCTGGAGGATTCCTTCCTGGGGAAGATGGCTGGCTAAGGGCATAGAACTTAATGCTGAGGATTGGATGTTCCCCCAAAAGGTACCCACTCATTTCCTCTGGTGAATCCCACAGTGGGTGGATCCTGTCCTCACACAGAGGGCTGCCATCCACTACTCAGCACTCCACTCTCAAAAATGAGTCATCAGACATTTGGGAGAAATCTCTAGTATCAAACAGATGAAAACAAAGAAAGAATTAAAAGGAACTTGGAATTAACAGGCAAGGTGGGTGGCAGAAGGGAATAAGCACGGTAACAACACAAGGCTTGTGATTGACTGATCCCTGGGGGGTATATACTCAAGCATAGGAAGTTGTCATCAGAGAACATGGAGTGAAATAATCTTTGGAATTTTGAAGTTTTAGAGTAGAAGGAAAATTTAAGTAAAACAGAAAACAAAGTTAAGGAAATCATTCCAAAAGTCGAACAGTGACATAAATGAGATGGAAAATAGGAGCAAAAACATAATAAAACTATGGGATCAGACCAGGTGGTCTAACATCCAAATAATAGCAATTCCATAGAGGTGGAAGAGAGAACATGGAAGGAAGAAAGGTATCAAAGACACAAGTCAAGAAATTTCCCCATATCTGAGGGACATGAATATATAGAGGGAGAAGTCCACAGAGCACCAAGCACAATGCATGAAAACAGATCCACAACAAAGAATGTAATCGTGAAATTTCAGGCCATTAGGGGAGAAGAGGAGACCCTACAAGCTGCTTCTGGGAGAGGGAAGAGGCTATCAGGAGTCAGGATGGCATCAGATTTTTTATTTTATTTTTTTTAAGATTTTATTTATTAGAGAGCTCGAGAGACAGGACAACAGATGGGGAGGGGCAGAGGGAGAGGAAGAAGCAGACTTTCCACTAAACAGGGAAATTTCCCCCATGTGGGACTCGATCCCAGGACCCCAAGATCATGACTTGAGCTGAAGGCAGACGCTTAACCAACTGAGCCACCCAGGCACCTGTCATCAGACTTTTTCAAAAAAGCAACACTAAATGCAAGAAAACAATGGAGGAAGGCTTCAAAATTCTGAGAGAGAATGATTTCTCAATACCAGAATTCTATACACACCTGATCATTAATCAAGGCAATTTCAAAATTACAAAGTCTTGAAACCTTCAATTCTTCTATTCTTAATAATAACGGACAGTGAACATGGCTCTCTGCCCCTCCCCCACCCCAGACACACCTTTGGCTTTGGTGGCCTGTCTCAGGAAGGTAGAAGGCCACCTCCATGAGGCCCCACTTTGGCAGGTATGCAGCACAGGAAGAGAAGCTGGGAAATACTGACGCTGATGGAAGAGACAGAAGCACAGGCAGCCAGACACTGCTGTCACAGCCACAGCCACCGCCACCCCACCTGCCCCGCCGCCCCAGCCCCAGCCACTGGAGGAAGCAGAATGGAGAACACTCAGTCTGATGCCAGGTACCCTTCAGACGGGTCTTTTCCTCAGCCAATCCTTCTGCTGACAATTTTACTTCTTTATACACACCTTCCAGCAAAATACCCAGCATATGTGGGAGCTCAATAAATGTGTTTCATGAATCAAGAGCAACATCACTTATGACAGTTAACAACAACAAAAAAAAACCCAAAAAACAAAAAAACCCTGACTTCAATGTCACACAAAAGCCTACTGGTTCATATACATTTAATTAGGTAAGTTACTTAATCTTTCTATGCCTGAATTTTTCTTTTTGTTCAAATGGAGAGGATAATGGTACCTATCTGATATGCTTATCACAAAAGGATCTGAAAGAGCTCACCTCCTAGCATATAGTAGGGACAAAATGAGTGTCAACTATCATTATTATTCCATGGAACATTGTGCAGCTGTTAAAACTGTGCTGAAGAAATATATTTTATACATGGAAAAATTCATGGTAATTTGAAAAGTAGGCTCTATAATAGTGCAAACAGCATGATTCCAAATTTTATAAAATAAACATGCAGAGAGGAAAAAATTCTAGAGAAGTATATACATGAAAATATTAATAGTTTTTTTCTAGCTAATGAAACTGCTCCCCCTCCTCTTCTCCTTTTCATTCATATTCATATAATTATTATCCTAACTGTATTTATTAACAATGAGTATAAATTATTTGAATAAGTGAAAAAAATGTATTTCATGTGGATAAAAAAAGCATTTGACACATTCCAATTTCAGGATACTATTCTAATTCTATGTGGATAAAAAAAGCATTTGACACAATAATTCCAATTTGGGGATATTATTCTAAGAAATAATCCCAAATACCAAAGAAAATATTGCCTATAAAAATTAGGTAAAGTGATTTTCTATACATCATAAAATAACAGTGATTTTAAAAGATGTTCAGGATATTCAAAAACATCAGAATAATGCTTTAAAATATTAGAGAATGTTACTGATATTAAGTAAACTAGAGTAAAAACACTGATCTCAAGCATATAACAAAAAAAGATTAAATATCATAAGCAGAATAAACTAGAAATAATTAGAAAAAAACATTAACAGGGAGAATCATCATTAGCAGAAGGCATGTTTGACTCTTGCTGATTAGTGAATTCCATTTGTCACCTTTTGACCAGAACAGAGTGGATTCTTTCTCAATGATTCACAAATGAACGTAGAAACTTTCAGACTTATTAGAACATCAATTCTTTCATGGGTGAACGTTACCCTCTGATGTAGAACTAAAATCATCACATCTATTTGGTCTTAGAGGAGAAACGCCCAGAGGAAATATGCTTTCAATTTACAAAACCATAAAGTTTAGGTAAATATAGCCCTGATCACTGATCAAAATGCAAGACAAAAGCCATTTCATTTTTTTTTTTAAGATTTTATTTATTTATTCATGAGAGACACACAGAGAGAGAGGGACAGAGACACAGGCAGAGGGAGAAGCAGGCTCCATGCAGGGAGCCCAACGTGGGACTCGATCCGCAGGTCTCCAGGATCACACCCTGGGCTGAAGGCGGCACTAAACCCCTGAGCCACTGGGGCTGCCCCCAAAAGTCATTTCAATGGCAACATTTACGAGATCCCTCCTACAAAGATGAATGATGAGACACAGTCTTTGCTCTGGAGGAGCTCACCACCTAATGGTGAAGGGAAAAACGACTATGATCCACTAACCACAGTCTGGGAAGGGCCACAGTAGAACAAAGGGCCAGGGGAGCCCAGAGAAGGGAGCAGCACGGATCTGAAGGGTAAAGGAAAGCTTCATATGGGACTTTTGCACTAAGCATAGCTACAGTTTTGGCAACTGGTGGATGGAATCGTCAGATCCCAAGCAGGGATGACATCCTTCATTGAACAACAGGCAGTGTGTAACTGATCATTCTCAGGGTCCTGTGTTGGTTCATAAAAGGATCAACATCAACCAGATGGCCCTTGTTGCTGCTGACAGGGACAATCCTTGTAGGAAGAGCAGACGATGCAGACCTCTGGGGGAGAATGTGGCAGGATGCCATACCACTCAGGAGGGCACCTAATTCTAACCTGTGTCTGGATCAGGGCTGGTCTCTGCTGAGATGCAGTGTGCAGTGTGCCATGAGATCTGCTTGAAGGAGGTCCCCACAACCACAGGCTAACCCGTCCATTCTGAATTCTACAGTTTCCCTTCCAAGTTCTAGTTCACCTTATGCTCAGATAAAAACTCTATTGGAATTAACCTTGAAAGTTATTAAATCTACTGTACTCCTCAGGGAGGGACTGGATGAGGAGATTTCTAAGGGCCAAGTTGGGAGTGAAGTTGGGAGTGGGGATACCCAGGAGGAGGAGCAAGATTTAAGTCACTAGACCCTCCCTTCTACAATGTATCCTTGCATGTTGGACAGCTTGAGGTTGAGGCTGGTTTATATGGTCATTTAGTAGCAAATACCTGCAGGGAAGCCTTACAGAAGCAGTACTCAGGCTCAGTCCAGGTTTGGTCAGTGTGGTGACTATCTTGCTCTCTGCTGCCACCCAGTGTAAATACTGAGAAAGGCCGGATAGGAAATGAAATCCAGAGGTTCTCAATGTGCATCAAATTCTGGGCTGTTCTGGAAACTCTGGGAGTGAGGCCAGCAGTCTAAGTTTTAACAAGCCCTCCAGGCTATTGTGATGCACACTCAAGTTCAAAAATCACTTATTTAAATTAAGTAGTGATTTGCACCCTGGGACGTTTAATGAATAATCAGAGAATTTTCAAGAAAATCTGATTCTTCATCTTGATAATCAAGGACCATACCTTTATAAGAGCTAAGTTTTACCAACCACTTAAAAATAAATATAATTATGTCCTCAAAAAGGATGAGAAAACATAAAACTCAACATTCTGTTTTTTATTCAGTCTCTTGCTTATAAATATCACTGCTTCCCTATTTCTGGGAGGAGGATTAAAAGTCTTCCATCAGCAAAGTAGGGATAGATGGAACATACCTCAACATATAAAGGCCACATATGAAAGACCCACAGTCAGTATCATCCTCAGTAGGGAAAAACTGAGAGCTTTCTCCGTAAGGTCAGGGACAAGAGAGGGATGTCCACTCTCACCATTACTATCTTTTTTTTTTTTTTTATAAGTGGGAAATATCAGAGGTTTGCCTTTTTTTTTTTAAAGATTTTATTTGTTTTTTCATGATAGAGAGGGAGAGAGAGAGAGGCAGAGACACAGGCAGAGGGAGAAGCAGGCTCCATGCCAGGAGTCTGACACGGGACTTGATCCCGGGACTCCAGGATCATGCCCTGGGCCAAAGGCAGGCGCCAAACTGCTAAGCCACCAGGGATCCCCTCACCATTACTATTTAACAGAGTACTGCTAGTCTTAGTCTCAGCAATCAGACAACAAAAAGAAAAGGCATCTGAATCAGCAAAGAAAACTTTCATTATTTGCAGGCATCATGATACTCTATGTAGAAATCCCAAAAGACTCCACCAAAAAATTGCTAGAACTAATACATGAATTCAGCAAAGGGGCAGGATATAAAATCAACGTACATAAAACTGTTGCATTTCTATACACCAATAATGAAGCAGCAGAAAAAGAAATCAAGGGATCGATCCCATTTGCAATGCACCAGGAAGAAACCTAACCAAAGAGGTAAAAGATCTGTACTTGGAAAACTAAGGATCACTTATGGAAGAAACTGAAGAGGACACAAAGAAATGGAAAATTGTTCCATGCTCATGGATTAGAAAAACAAAGATTGTTAAAATGTCTATATAACACAAAACAATTACATTTAATGCAATCCTTATCACAATACTACCAGCATTTTTCACAGAGTTAGAACAATTCTAAAATTTGTATGGAACCACAGAAGACCATGAGTAGCCAAAGCAATCTTGAAAAATAAAAGCAAAGCTGAAAGCATCACAATTCAGATTTTATGCTGTATTACAAAGTTGAAGTCATTAGGATAGTATGGTAGTGACAAAAAAACAGACATATAGATCAATGGACCAGAATAGAAAACCCAATGGGGCACCTGGGTGGCTAAGTCGGTTAAGCGTCTGCCTTGGGCTCAGGTCATGATCTCAAGGCTGAGATGGAGCCTCATGTCGGGCTCCCTGCTCAGGGGGCAGCCTGCTGGCCTCTCTCCCTCTGTCCCTCCCCCTGCTCGTACTCTCTCTGCTTCTTTCCCTCTCTCTAATAAATAAATTATATATATATATTTAGTAGAAAACCCAGAAATGGACCCATAACTCTATGGTCAACTAATCTTAGACAAAGCAGGAAAGAATATCCAGTGGAAAAAAGACTGTCTCTTCAACAAATGATGCTGGGAAAACTGGGCAGCCACATGCAGAATAATGAAACTGGACCAGTTTCTTACACAGAATAAATTTAAAAATAAATTCAAAATGGGTGGAAGACCTAAATGTGAGACAGGAATCCATCAAAGTCCTAGAGGAGAACACAGGCCTATGGCTGAGGTCATAGAGGTTGCTACGTGTGTTCTCCTCTAGGACTTTGCAACTTCTTACTAGAGACAACACCGGAGGCAAGGGAAACAAGAAAAGACAAACTATTGTGTCTTCATCCAGGTAAAAAGCTTCTGCACAGTGGAGAAAACAACAAAACTTAAAGGCAGCCTATGAACTGGGAGGAAATATTTGCAAATGACACATCTGATAAAGGGTTAGTATCTAAAATTTATAAAGAACTATCAAAATCAACACACACAAAAAACAAATAATCCAGTAAAGAAATGGGCAGAAAACACAAATAGACATGTCTTCCAAAAAAAGACAACCAGATGGCTAAAAGACACATGAGAAGATACTCAACATCACTCATCATCAGGGAAATGCAAAGCAAACTACAATGAGATATCACCTGTCAGAATGTTTAAACTGAAAAACACAGGAAACAACAGGTGTTGGGGAGGATGCAGAGAAAGGGAAACCCTCCTGCACTGTTGGTAGGAATGCAAACTGGTACAGCCACTGTGGAGAACAGTCTGGAGGTTCCTCAAGAAGTTAAAGATAGAGCTACCCTATGATTCAGCAATTGTACTACTATATATTTACCCAAAGGTACAAAAATCCAGATTCAAAGGAGCACATGCACCCCAATGTTTACAGCAGCATTATCAACAATAGCCAGAGTATGGAGAGAGCCCAAATGTCCATTGACTGATGAATGGATAAAGAAGATGTGGTGTATATCTACAACTGAATATTACTCAGCCATCAAAAAGAATGAAATTTTACCATTTGCAATGACAGGGATGGAGCTAGAGTATATTATGCTAAGCAAAATAAGTCAGAGAAAGACAGACACTATATGATCTCACTCATATGTGGAATTTATGAAACAAAATGGATGAACATATGGGAGGAGGAAAGAAAAGAGAAAGGGGGAAAAACCATATAGACTCTTAATGATAGAGAACAAGCTGAGGGGTGACGGAGGGAGGTGGGCGGGGGATGTGCTGGATGAGTGACAGGTATTAAGGAGGGCACTTGTTCGGATGAGCACTGGCTGTTGTGCGTAAGTGATGGATCACTGAATTCTACTCCTGAAACCAATATTGCACTGTATGTTAACTAACTAGAATTTAAATAAATATTTTTCTAAAATCTTCCAAAAATATAGTCCCAAATCTGTTTTCCAGCCTCACCTCCAATCATTCCTCCACTTTATTTATCCTAGACTCTAACACAACTGGCTGATTCTCGGCATCCAAGCTGCATCCATGCATTCACCCTGTTTTTTTCCACCAAAGAGGCACCCATCTGTAAGATTAAAATTTCCTCCACAAAGCTTTCCCCAACTGCCCCAGCCAATAGCCATCTTTCTTTCCCCTGATGAACGACATCACACTTCACCTGTATCTTTCTTTTAGCGCTTTAGATACTGCCCCTGGTTTTTTATTTCTTAGTGGTCATTTCTTATCCCTTTAAGTTCAGGGACTGAGTCCTACTTATCTCGATATAGGCTGGTGCAGAGTAGGTGCACAGCAAATGCCCTCTGATAGGTATAAATGAATAACTTTGGTGAGCAAAATAATAGCTCACAACAAATTTTGGAAATAGAATCAGTGGGCTGCAAACATTGCAAAATAGCGGTAACTTATGAGCCCCAGATGACCTGGGCTAGGCTGGAAAGACAAACGTTGGTATCTGGTATCTTCAGAGTCCTCTCTGGGACTCCCCTACTGATGGGTTGGGCTCTGGATATGCAGTGCCCACTGATCCACCATCAGGGCCAGAAGCAACCATAGCCCCCCCCTGCTGGCCACAGCAGCTGCTGCCCAGGACTCAGGGCAGGTAGCCCCCCCTGTGAAGCCTTTCATCCCATGTCTCTTATCCCTTAAGGAGCCCATAGGAGAACCCAGGAGCCTTTGGAAAACTTCACACCTGCAGCCACCATTTATACCTTGGTAGGAATGCCACCTCCCACAGACTCTGGGCCTCTGGCCCAAATCTCCTATTGCCATCTCAGGAAATGGGGTTGACCTTATAATTTCTCTCCTCCCAGGCTACTTGCCCCAGTGGTCCCCATCTTCATTGCCTTTCCCAATAAATGTCCCCACATTTACGATTTTGATCATGTGGACCTGCTAAAGGAGGGAGAACCACTGGGTCTGATATTGGAGCTGGGACAAAGGGTGTCCTTGAAAGAGAATCTGAAAGCCAGTGGGAAATCAGAGAGTAAGGAATCCAGGATCCCTAAGAATCTGGGAGAAGCAGAAGATAGTTGCCAAAAGAGGGACCAAGGTATTTATCTCCTGAGTCGTCAGGTGGGAAAGGACAGTCCATGAAGTTGTCTGGGGCTGACACGGCCATGGCTCAGGGCTTGAGCACAGAGTCCTAGGCATGTCTAGGGATTTGGGTGCCTGGATCCATTCTCTTCAGACAGATATTGGCCTCTTGTGGTGAAGATTCCTCACATATTTAACACTATAGTTATTTGGGGAAAAAAGCCTTTTGGCCCACCTTCCTTCAGGATCACTTCACTGGGTCAGGAACTCCAGTCCTGAATGTAGCCCTGCTGGTGAGCAGTCCAAAGGCAGGTTTCTTTTGTTGTGGGGAAGGTGGAGTAGGGCCCAGGGCCCACAGCTCACCTCACCACCTTTTAAATCCCTCAAGTTTCTTTCATTTATTTTTCTATGAATGTGTCCAGTGGGACATTTAAAAATTCTGGGGCCTGGATGAAAATCAAGAAGTTGACTTGGAAGAAATAAAAGAAACTAGATAGAGTGGTTGCACCTGGGTAGAGATTGGAGAAACTGGGATCAGGGATGGAGGACTCATTTTTTATACTGTTTTACTCTATTACATTGTTTGCATTTTCTATTCTATGCTACTTAAAAAATACACTAATCTTCACAGATAAAGATGAAAAGAACAACAATAGACATCTCTCGAAAGAACATCTTGTGAAATAAACCCCCACTGACAATACAAAAGATTAACCTGATGAAAGAGGTTACCCTCTTCTTCAGGAAAAGAGGTAAATTAGCAAGAAAGAAGGGGGCAGGGGATGTGGTGGAAGTAGCACATCTGTATGTTACTGGTGTTCATGCAAATTGGCAAACCATTCTGAAAAGGAATTTGGTGACATTTATAGAGACTTAAAGATTTGTTTTTCACCTGCCACCCCAGTAATTCCACTTCTGACCATCTACCAAAGCAAATAATTTGAAGTATGGAAAAAAGTACAGATACAAAAATATTAATTGTAGGACGGCAAAATTTAGAATCCTAGACACCCAATAATATGGGGATGGTAATTCACTCAATGGCTTATTTCACAGCATTTTTAAAAGTGATAAAGATGATTCAATATAGGAAAACTGGCTTATTCTAATGTTAAGTCATCACAGCGCATATATAAAATCACATAAACACTGTGGTTGTGGTTAATTCAAAGAAATTGCATAAGGAAAAAAGACTGGAAAGAAACGTGCTAAAATGTTCATGATGGTGACATCAGGCTGGTGGGGTTATTTTCCAATTTTTGGCAATACAGTTGTCTTTTTTTTTTTTTTTAAGATTTTATTTATTTATTCATGAGAGACACAGAGAGAGAGAGAGAGGCAGAGACACACCCTGGGTTGCAGGGGGCGCTAAACTGCTGTGCCACTGGGGCTGCCCTAGTTGTTTTATTTTATATGGAAAAATAAATGCATAAAGAAAGAAAGGAGGTCTTTCAGTCCCTCTAGCTGCCAAGCAGAAGCACACATGAGGCCACTTGGCAAGTTGAGGGATGATCCTACTTCCAGAAACTTCGGGCTGGAAAATGCCTGCTGAAAGAAGAACAAACACCATAATGGCTGCTTCTGCTGCCATACTGTTAGAAGAGCTATTCCTAGGATGGAAGGATTCCAGCTACTATGTCACAGCTAAAAGGAAAGTCTATCAAATGAAGCTCACATTCTGACCATTGGGGGTCCAAATGGAACATAGCAAAAGAAAGATGGCAGCCAGCTCCCAGCTGGCCCTGAATGATGCACACAGAGTCCTCTTCACCCATCTGACCATCCAAGAAAGGTTGTAAGCACCAGGGCCCATCGAGGCAGCAGCCAATTCCAGGTGAAGGCCAGGTATGTGCAAGGATGACACAGGATGCCACTGCTCTTTGTTCCCCTAGGGTAGATAGCCAGTGAGACCTTGGTCTTTGTGAGCCTGGAACAAGACTTGTGGGCACCACGGGCAAGCTGAAAACACCACTTCTCCAATAGGCAAATCACTGGGTGTTTCTTCAAATCAATATTCTTTAATACCTATCCGCCATATTTGAGGGGCGGGGGGTAAGGAAGGAGAAGGAATATCTCTGGGGCAACATCCCAAACTTGAGCATCCCAATTCAGCCAAGCCAGGGTGCTGGTGCTGCTCCTATCTGGTTCACCATTAGGAGGCAGCTTGGATACCACACCACTAGTCAAGTCTGCCCCTTGGTTGGGGGTGGGGGGGCAAGTCTTACCATTCCCCAGTGTGGCTGTCATCTTTCCCTTTAAGGCTCTCACCTCCAGTTGTCCCTCACTTCATTTATCCTGAAGGCTGATACAACTGGCTGATTCTCTCAATAGTGATTGCCTTTGGAGGGAGAAAAGAACAGGGAGTGGAGGACAAAGGGGAAATCTTCAACTTCATCCGTAACATTTTATTTATATATGGGAAGCAGATATGACCAAATGTTAGCCATTGTTGATTCTTGGTGGTGGGAACACAAATTCCTTAAAACAGAACATTACAAGATACACCCAAACTCCTCAACTGGAAATTCTCAGAGATCCGATGCTGAGTTAACCTTGTCTGTTTCTGTCTTCCTCATATTTGGTGCTTCCTAAATGTTCCTTTGTTGCTGATGTTGGTAGCAAAGTTACAGGAACTAACTTCACAGCTGGCCTCTTAACATCTGGGGAGTAAGCCCTGGATGCACGGGGGCACTGCTCAGAAAGCCCCTGCCTGGCCTGCATGCCTACTTCCCTCCCAGGAGTGAACGAGCCCTGCTTACCTTGGGCACGCCTAACCTTTCAATGGGGTCTGGGAAGGCCACCCAGTTTAGTGAGCCCACAGGCCCCTTGTCCCTGAATTTTAGAATATAGCAGCAATGAAACACACAAACAAAAGAAAAAAATTGCCTTGGAGGGAGGAGGCAGTAGAGATTGTTATTCATTTGAAAAAGGCAGCTGGCTTAGGAAGCCATGTGAGAATCAGTCATGAATGCTGCTTAGGAGAATCAGAGCTTTGGAGTATATTTAGCTGGGCAGATCCGAGGCTGCAGGCAAGTTGAGTGGGAGCTAGTTCTGTTTTCTAGTCCTTCATTATCTAAGTGCCACGAGACTCTCCCCAGGGAGACTGGACAGCGACATGGCCTCTCCTTCTAGAGGAGCCAGGAGCCCAGTGGTGCTTGTTACCTCCTCCTCCTCCTCCTCCTCCTCCTCCCCTCCCCCTCCCCCTCCCCCTCCTTCTCCTTCTCCTTCTTCTTCTTTTTTAAAGATTTTATTTATTTATTCATGAGAGACACACACAGAGGGAGAAGCAGGCTCCATGCAGGGAGCCCGATGTGGGACTCGATCCCGGTCTCCAGGATCACACCCTGGGCCGAAGGTGGCGCTAAACCGCTGAGCCACCGAGGCTGCCCTGCTTGTTACCTTCTACAGATCCAGTTTCCCTTGCCTGGCTCTGCAGGGAGCCCTGTGCCTATCTCCAAAGAGCCCTGAATTCATGACCACTGATAGGCTGAGAAGTTTGGGGACTCACCGGCACCTGGTGACAGACCAGACAGCCCTAACCCCAGATATGGAACTCAGTAAAACAAAGAGCAGAGACCACAGGCTTATTAGTCCCATCCTTTCAAAGGCCAAAGGGCATTTAACTGGACACCTGGTTTAGCTTAATCTCCAAGCCCTTTCCTGGAAAACAAGCTGGTTCTGAAAGGACCAGAGGGCCCAGAGGTTGGCCAGGCTAGTAGCCTGCAGCTGGCAGGGTGGGGCATGCAGAAAGGAGTGGGCAGGCCTAATGCTCCAAGTGCAGACTTGCAGTCCAGAGGTAGGGGTGCTGTGACCTCAGATGCCCCCACCCAGACTTTGTGCCTAAAACGGCCTCAGCTAGGGAAGTCTAGGGATGCCAGTGGTGACTGTTTTGGAGTGGAAGCAAGGGAGAATGGCCAAGGTACAGGGAAGCTCTGGTTTGTAAGAGCAGCAGACCAAGGACTTTCTCTCAGCTGCACTATTTACTAGCTGGTAACTCTGGACAAATTATCTTTCTTTCTTCACATGTTCCTTAACATGTGAAAAGGGTAACACTACCCACCTACAAGGCATGCATTAAATCAGATAAAGTGCAAAGATTTCTGGCCCATGGATGCCTGCCCAATTGCAGCCTTCTACCCTGCTAAGGGATTTTAGATGTTCACAAAGAATCATTCCTATACATTAAAAAAAAAAAAAAAAAAAAAACATTCACCACAATCAAGTGGGACTTATTCCTGGGACACAAGAGTGGTTCAACAGTCACAAATCAATCAACATGATACATCACATCAACAAGAGAAACAATAGGGGATCCCTGGGTGGCTCAGTGGTTTGGCACCTGCTTTTGGCCCAGGGCATGATCCTGGGGTCCCGGGGTCAAGTCCCATGTCGGGCTCCCTGCATGAAGCCTGCTTCTCCCTGTGCCTGCTTCTCCCTCTGCCTGTGTCTTATGCCTCTCTCTCTCTCTCTTTCTCTCTCTGTGTGTCTCTTATGAATAAATAAAATCTTTAAAAAAAGAGAAACAATAAAAGCCATATGATCATTTCAAAAAAGAGCAGAAAAAACATTTGACAGTGTACACCATCTATTCATAATAAAGACCCTCAACAGAGTATGTTTAGAGGGAGGGAACACAACTCAACATAGTGGCCATATATGAAAAACCCAGAGCTAACATCATACTCAATGGTGAAAAACTGAGAGCCTACCCGCTGAGGTCAGGAACGAGACAAGGATGCCCACTCTTACCACTTTTATTCAACATAGTATTAGAAGTCCTAGCTGCAGAAATCAGAAAAGAAAAAAAAAAGACATAAGAGGCACCCAAATTGGTGAGGAAAAAGTAAAACTTTCACTATTTGCAGATGACATTCTATATAGAGAAAACCCTAAAGGTTCTACTAAAATACTACAAGAACTGATAAATGAATTCACTAAAGTCACAGGATACAAAATCAATATACAGAAATCTGTTGCATTTCTATGCACTAATAATTAAATAGAAAGAGAAATTACAAATACAGTCCCATTTACAATTGGACCAAAAATAATAAAATAATAAAAATAAACTTTTTTTTTAAAGGTTGACAATTTTATCTTATTTTGAAGATTTTATTTATTTGAGAAACGGATAGAGAGAGGCAGAGGCACAGGCAGAGGGAGAAGCAGGCTCCATGCAGGGAGCCCGATGTGGGACTTGATCCCGGGTCTCCAAGATCACACCCTAGGCCGAAGGCGGCGCTAAACCACTGAGCCACCTGGGCTGCCCAATAAAAATAAACTTAACCAAGAAGGTAAAAGACTTATACTCTAGAAACTATAAAATATTGATGAAAGAAATTGAAGACAAGACAAATGGAAAGATATCCCATGCTCATGGATTGGAAGAACAAATATTGTTAAAATGTCCATACTACCCAAAGCAATCTACAAGATTTAATGCAATCCCAATCAAAATACCAACAGTGGGATGCCTGGGTATCTCAGTCAGTTGAGTGTCCAACTCTTGATTTCAGCTCAAGTCTTGATCTTGGGGTCATGAGTTTAAGCCCCATGTTGGGCTCCATGCTGGGCATAGAGCCTACTTAAAACAACAACAACAACAACAACAAACCCACCAACAGTATTTTTCATGGAACTAGAGCAAAGAATCCTAAAATTTGTGCAGAACCACAAAAGAATCTGAATAGCCAAAGCAATCTTGAAAAACAAAATGGGAGGTTTCACAATTCCAGAACTCAAGTTATATTACAAAGCTGTAGTAATCAAAACAGTATGGTACTTGTACAAAAATAGACACACAGGTCAACAGAACAGAATAGAGAGCCCAGAAATAAATCCATGATTATATGGTCAATTAATCTTTGACAAAGGGAGGCAAGAATATGCAATGGGAAAGAAGGGAGTCTCTTCAACAAATGGTGTTGGGAAAACCGGACACCAACATGCAAAAGAATGAAACTGGACTTCTTTCTTTCACCATACACAAAAATAAACTCAAAATGGATTAAGACCTACATGTGAGGTTTGAAACCATAAAAATCCTAGAAGAGATCACAGACAGTAATTTCACTGACATCAGGCCTAGCAACATTTTTCTAGATATGTCCCCTGAGGCAAGAGAAACAAAAGCAAAAACTATTGGGACTACATAAAAATTAAAAAAAAAAAAACTTTTGCACAGATACAATCAACAAAACTAAAAGACAATCTACTGAATGGAAGAAGATATTTGTAAATGACCTGACAAAAGGTTAGAATTCAAAATATATAAAGAACTTACACAACCCAACACCAAAAAACCCCCAAAATAATCCAGTTAAAAATGGGCAGAAGACATGAACAGACATTTCTCCAGAGAAGACATCCAGATGGCCAACAGACACATGAAAAGATATTCAACATTACTCATCATCAGGGAAATGCAAATCAGAACCACAATGAGCTATCAAGCTCACAGCTGTCAGAATAACTAAAATAGCAAACACAATAGCAAGTGGCACCAGAGACAGCTGGGTTAGATGAGCAGCTAAAAAATCTGTGACTCACCTTGTCCATGAGGTCTGTGGCTTCAAAGGCTAATTTGACTTCCACCTGCCTCGGGCTGCAGTGCTCAGAGTCTGGGGCAGGGAACAGGTGGTTGAGTTGCATAGAAACTCACAACTGAGGGGGATCTGAAAGAGGAAAGACCAAGAGGCTGGAAGGGTCCCTAATACAGGATCAAATGAAAGCCCTCTGTCCTCCAGGGCGGTGAGTGTGGGTGAGGGCTAGCAGAGCTCCTGGGGGCAGAGTGTGAGCTCCAGCTCCAGAACCAGATCCAGACTCCAGTCCTGGCACCTCCACCTCCAACCACATGCCCTTGGGAAGTCGGGAACTATAGATGGGAAAAAGACAAATTTGGTATGTCATGAATACATGAAGTACTTAATACTTAAATCTAATTTCCACTTAGTTCAAAAATCACCATTTTGATAATTACACTGTAAGGTCCTAAAGGTGCCAGACTGTGGCTTAAACCTTGTACCTGCTGCTGCGCCTGGCCCAGGGTGGCAGGTTCTGCTCCCGGGTGGCGGGGAAGGGGGGGGCTCCCCACTCCAGATGTGACCTACGGCAAAACACCCAGCTTTTCCAAGCCTCAGACTCCTTTCTTATAAAATTGTTTAATTCTGTTTACCCAGAAAACCTCTGGAATCATGCTCCTCATCCCCAAGGAGTCATCGACAATCTGTTGTGAAACCAAGTGGGATTCCACACGGTGGGAAACTGGCCCAATAGGTATTATTGTTGAATATCTTTTGGAACTGCGCTGGCACGTTTTTTCCAGCCTTGATACACCTGCTGTGGGGCACACACTCCAATCTCGCTTTGCTGACAGACACAGGCGTGAATGCGGGCGATGATTTTAAACGCCTGGTATTCGACAGGTCTGAGAGCACAGTCAAGGCAGGCTGATCCTCCTGCAAAGCCTGGCACTGCTGCCTGTGGGGGCTGTTGGGCCCCTGACAGGAACTGGCCATCAGGTCATTTCCCCCTGGCATGTGAAAATTCAGAAGAGAAAACTTTCTGGTTAATGACTATCTACCAACAAAGACAGCAGCACTGCTGCTAGCAACAAATTCAAGGAAGGAATGCCAGGAATGCAGACAAGGGTGCCACAGGCCTGGGAGAACTTTTCCCTTTGGCTCTGGGCTCCCCTTGGGTCTCCTATCCTCACCAGGAGGGTGCTGGTGGGGGGCGGGCAGAGGACCAAGGAAAGGGGTCTACATATGGTTTTTCTTTTAAAGATTTTATTTATTTATTCATAGAGAGAGAGAGAGAGAGAGAGAGAGAGAGGCAGAGACACAGGCAGAAGGAGAAGCAGGCACCATGCAGGGAGTCTGACATGGGACTCGGTCCAGGGTCTCCCGGGTCACGCCCTGGGCTGCCAGGGCACTAAACTGCTGAGCCACCCGGGGCTGCCCTACATATGGTTTCAAAAGCAGACAATACCAAAAAGGGCACCTTTTACTACAAATGATAAAATTACACCTCAATAAACCTCACCTTAGAGAAAAATGAAAACAGCATTTATGGAAAGCCTTTGAGGATTTACTAAAATTAGAAAAATCTCCTTTATACCTGAGATGCTCTGTTTAGTCTAAGAAGAGTCAAGGGCGGCAGGATAGCTGGATAGACTGGACGTTCACATGGCCGCAGGCACCGAGGGGGTAGTGGGCAGAGCTCTGGACAGGAAGCCGCAGCCACTTGCAGCAGCCCAAGGGGTTTAGTGAAGAGCCGTACTGGAGGGTAGGCAGTGTCGTGGGAACCTGCTGGGGCTGCTGAGGACACACAGACACAAGGCAGGAAGCCAGGACCACCTTCAGGACCAGAGGCATGAGGAGGAAGTATGGTCACCCAAGTCCTGTGGGAGCTGGAGTCATGAGGGACCCTTCACCCCGCCCACTCCACACCCCCACCACAGGAGCCACAGCCAAAAATGGTGCACCAAGCAGGGAATGGTAACAGAAGCATCCACCCCCATCTGCTCCTATTGGCTGACCCGACAGAGCGGCCACAGGGCATGGAGGGGCCCTGGGCCTGCAAGGATGGAGGACAGGGTAGAGAATGTATCTGAGGATGAAGGAAGAGCAGTGTAGGTCGCTTTCATGGTGAAGTACCCCTTTCTTGTAAAATGGGGACCCTGGTACTTGCTGTCAGCCTGCTGTCAGTCAAGAGAGATCACGTATAAGGACGCCGGGGTGGCTCAGCGGTTGAGCACCTGCCTTCGGCTCAGGGCGTGATCCTGGGCTCCTGGGTTGAGTCCTGCATCGGGCTCCTCGCAGGGAGCCTGCTTCTCCCTCTGCCTCTCTCTCTCTGTGTCTCTCATGGACAAATAAATAAAATCTTTTACAAAGAGAGATCATGTATAAACTCTGATCATAGGAGAACCCACTTTTAGGAACAAGGAATAAACAGGGAGTGTCTGTTTATTCTCAGTTAACTAACGCACTTTCCATTTTGCCTTTTTCTGCAAATGGGCAGACTGGGTTTCGTAGAACATTGCCATCTGCAGGCGCATGAATTCTCAGTGTTTACTGACTGACCCACTCCTGCTCTTCTAATTTCAGAAACCGGTTTTGGGAGTGAAATGCCACCAAATTCCACTTCCTCAAGCAGCTTCCCGCCACCATTCATCTTGGCTGTTTCTTGGTGGGCACAGAGCCAAGCTCTGGAGAAAACAAGGAGTCAAAATAATGGGAGAGTCAAGAGTCCTGTCGGGTGACACCATTTATTGAAAGGCAACCTTGCTTTATCCAGTTCACGTACATGGAGGTAGCTGCACACAAACGTCTCTTCCCCATGACAAATCAAAGCAATCAAACATACCCAAAAGCCGAAGCACAACAGAATAAGCCTCTTGCCTTTGTCAAATGACACTCCGAAGCAGGGGGGAAAAATTATAAAGGTATACGATGATTGTCTCCTCAGCATTGCATTTGGCCACATATTTGTTTATTAAATAAATTTTTTTTTCTTTTTAAGCTAGCTAAATATTCTTGAGTAGGGTTAGTTCTTAAAGCAATGAACAAAAATATGAGTATATAATAAAATCAAAGAATGATAGCATGTCAGAGCTGGAAAGGAAGGACCTTGCGCCCTGGTCCTCATTTATTCCAGGCAATCTTGGGCTCTGGGAGCACACGCCCCATCAAAGTCACCCCCTGTCAAAGTCACAGGGCAAGAAGAGTGAGGACTTAAAACATCTCTCAAGTCCCAGTCCAATGTTCTTCCCACCCCGCTACACTGCATGATGCCTCAGTGCCAGCACCATTCCCCGGCAGGATGATGCATTTAACGTTTGCAACGGCCCGTCCTTTACTGTAAGGATGCAACCCTTTTGAACAGTGACTTGTGTTCTCTTTCCGTTGGCATTTTTGCTTCTTGTAGCCAAGCCTCATAGCTACCACAAGGAACTGGCCGGAAACAGTGGCAGTGACTTTCTCACAAATCCAAGATAGACACTCACCCCCCCCCCCCAAAGTTCTTGCATCTTCCGATTTTCTCATCTCCCACCTGTAGTTATGAGTGGGCTGAGGCATTTTTAGGCAGAGTTCTTGGCAAATATCTAATGATAGTGGAACCAGCAGGGACAAGACTCTACTGAGGGTCCAAGAACCCCCCTGGGAATTCCAGTGAGTCAGGCTTGTTGTGTCCCCAGGAGGACAGAGGGGCTCCAGGGCTGGGTATGGAGGGGCTCAGCCTCTGCATCCATTTGTCATTGCCCCCTTTCCCCGAACCACACTCCGGGAGGGGATCTGGATCTCTTACGGAATATCCCACTGCCAAGGACTGCGTCTGACACATGGTGGATGCCTAATAACTGTTAAATGAATGAACAGTGAAAGGGAGGAATCTCTCCACACCTCAAATGAGTATGTAGAGGCAAGAACCACTCCAAGGCAGCAGAGGTGGAAGAGGGCTTGGCTCTTGTGGCTCCAGGAGCCTCATCAGGTGGGGAGGGAGGATGGTGACACCTGCCCATAAACCAGGCTGATCACTCTGAATCCTGTTTGGTGGGATTTGTGACCTGGGGTAGGCTGGGCACTGAAACTCCCTGCTCCTCATGGTAACTGCCACAGAGCTCTCTGGTCCAGGGGCTTCTCCTCTTAGGACACTTGGGGACACTGCCGACACAACTGAATACTATCACCTCGCCCCCCGTATACACACACACACACACATCCTACACGGTTCTCTCCCTGGCTGTGACCCAACTGAGCTGCCTGCTTTACACCCTGACCCTGACCCTGACCCTGACCTGTGGGGGCCCAGTGTGGCTGGACTAGGCCTCTGGACATACCTGGGAATAGTCAGAGAGGGAGGGGACACCAGGAAGGCCAGGAGGAAGGACCGGGATACTGCAGGACTGCAAGTTCCCAATTCCATGCTCCCTGTAATGCTGTCCCAGCAACGTGATCTCATCCCAGACCTCACCCGACCCCAGTTTTTTTGTGCCTGGTGCCGGCTGATGTCCCTCTGTCCCAGGAAGCTGGGAGGAGCCTTCCAGTCTGCACAGACACACCTCCTGTCTTTGATTTTTTTCCCCTCACTTTCCTGACATAAACTTGAACTCCAGCTCAATCTGCACCTTGTCTAAACATCCCCCAGCTTTCAAGATCTTCCCTTTCTTCCCTCCCCCCCACACCCTGCTTACTTCCTCTCTTCCCTCTCCCTGTGACCTCCTGGACACTGCCCACCCCTTCTTCACATGTACGTCCAGGAGCCTTGACCCAAGCCCTTCCACTCCTCACCCAGCAACCACTAGGCAGAGGAGGTTACTTGGAGGCCTGATGTGGATGGAGGGAGGAAAGGACCCATAAGAAATGACAGGAGGACCTCAACCCTCCAGAAACCACATCATTTGTCAAAAACTTTACTTAAAAGTCTCCCTACCCCACAACTGTGGGAAAGAAATTGCAGTTGATGACTGAGAACTGGTCTCAGCATGGTCCAGAAATTTTAACAAAATTCTAAATAAAATAAGTAACTGAGGGATAGTGGCCCCCATGGGGCCACAGACACATGCAACCTTCTGACTTTCTCTCCCTTCATAAGCTGTTCAAGACCACTTGCATTTCTCTCCTGAGGCTCAACTGTTCCTTGTCCCAACAATTCCTTTTCTCCATCTCTGATGTCGAAAGTAGTCTGCATTCTACTCTCTCATCTCTGTGTCTTAATACTTAAAATCTAGTAGCTACACGTTTTAAAAAATAGTAAGACAGATGTGTGTGTGGAGTTTACAAACAAGCCGCCCTACGAAGCTTCCGTAACATTCCACGATGGAGCAGCAGCAGCCCAGGAGAATCTGGATTAAAATATGTACAGTCTATACACCATCTCCTCCCCTGCACAAGGGCTATTAAATAACAACTAGCATTTTGGACCCTTTCCCTTGGCAACGGGAGGTAGGAGGGGGCAGGAGCACCCCTGCAAAGGGTGCCGGCGGACAGCTGTGCGGAACCGGGGCTTCCTCCTGCCAAATTATATTCTCCGAACCCCACGGTGAGTGGTGGCTCCTATGCGATGTGGAGGAAGGAATCGGCCTCTGCAAAGAAGAGGTGCACAGGGCTCCGGGGCTCCGGGTCTCTGGTCTCCGCTCCGCACAGACGCCACCTCTCCCGCTCCCCGCTGCGGGGCCCTGTGACATGTGACGGGCCACCGCCGCAGCCCCGGGACTCAGATCTGGCTGGTGGCAGCGCTGTCCTTGGGGAAGATGTAGCTCAGCGGCGCCTCGTGGAGGCTCCCCCCATCCGTACTGAGGTCATCATCGTCCGTGTCGTCCAGCACTTTGCTCGGCAGCTTCTTGAGTCTGCTGAGACAACAGGGGGCATGTGTCCGGGTCCTGGGCTGCAGCTGGTCTCTCAGGGGATGGCAGGAGGGTCTGGGGCTCCCCTCTCCCCACCCCGCTGGCTGGGACAGAAGCACGCGAACCGGTCAGTCTGCACCTGATGGTTCCATGAGCGACAGGGAACAAACTTGCCCATGGCAGCTGGCGAGAGGAGGGCTGGACAGGGCTGGGGCAAGCTCAGTAGTACCGATGCTTCCTTTGACCTCGAGCTATACTACGTCTCGTCAGGGCACCGTTATTGATCGAGTCTTAATTGATAAGCTTGGTATCTTGTTGACCATGGGTTGTTTGCATTCACTTTTTACAATATGACATTAATTATTTATCTTGATTACTGAGATTTTTGGTGCCCCCTTACATGGTGCACCCCAATGCCAGCCCCGGGGCCAGGTTCTTGATAGACAGGTCCTATTTACAGAATTCTCAACAGGGCTGGGGTCCCTGTCCATTTACAAGAGAACCACCCATGCTGCCAGCATTGTCAGCCTCTGAGAAAGGCTCAGCTCTATGGATGAATATGAAAACCAACCTCGCCCTGCACCCCAGGGACTCTAGGGCAGGGAAGTGACCCACTAACTCCAGGCCCCTTATGATCACGACAGGGGAGCTTTAGAAGCAGTTCTCTCCTGAGACCAGGTCCAAGACAGTCTAGTCTTTATGAGGGTATGAACCCAAACCTTATTGTATTTCTCCTTAAAAGCAGGAGTCTTAAGGGCTGGTCTAGGAGCTGCCCCCTCCAGGGTGGTATGAGCTAGGCCTCCTGCTCTGAGCTTGTTTCCCCTTATGGACAAGAGGGATGAAATCTGCCTGCCTGACATCAGGGGGCGGGGGGGGGGGGGGGGGGACGACACATGTGCGATCCTACTGAACATGTGTAGGGTGACCGAAGTGGACGTGGCCACTCTCATCTCTAGGATGGGGTAACCCCGAAAGGCGACAACAAGGAACCACTGCTGATGCTCAGACACCAGCAGTGAGAATGCCCTGACAGTGTCAAGCTCTCCTCAAATGTCAGGGGGATCATGGTCCTTGTGGGGCTACCACACTCGCCCACCTTAGATCCTTCTTCATGGAATTGAGTTGTCCCTGCAGCTGCTCATTCACATCCATCTGCTCCTCCAGCTCCCTCTGCAGCTTCTTTTTAGAACTTTCTAGTCTGTCGATCTCCTCCTCGGCCTCCTCTACTTGTCGTTTCATTGCCTTCAAGCGCAAGCTCAGCTGCATTGGGAGAGAAGGCAGGTTAAGTGCTGGCTGGTGGCCCAGCCCAGCTGGGATGGAAAAGAGTCCAGCACAGAGAGGTCAGCGGCCCAGCCACCATCTCCCCAGGCACCAAGAGGTGGCAAAGGGAGCAACCAGTCTCAGCTCTGGGGCTGAGGGCTGCTGAGCCCCCCACTAAAGTAGGCTAGAAAGGCCCCATTTTTCTATGATGTACCTGGGGAGAGGAGAAAACAGGAAGTCTCAGCCTCCACAACTGTATCACCCATTCACCCACCCGCCCGGGGCATAAAATCTCATCTGAGAAAGAGGGGCCCTCACCTGGTCCTTCTGATCAGTCAAAGACAGGTGCTCATCGTCCACTTGCATCACTAGCTCCTTCACCTTCCGCTCCAGCCGTCGGTTGCTGAGCTGGAGGCTGGCCCGGTCCCTGGAAGGGCAGGGGGAACAGAACCGAGGACTGTCTCATCCAGCCCCACAGGAGGCCCAGGCCAGGCTGTGGAGGAAGGGAAGCTCCAGCCAGGTGGCCTGGTCAGTTCGAAGCTTAGAGTTGGAGACATGCAGAACCCGGTTCAGGAGGAAAGGGCTACTCCCTGGACCAGTGAGGAAATGGAGGCTCTATCAAGGGCAGTGACTTGCCTGAGGCCACAGGGCCACCTGCCCTTAGTCCTTCCAGGCTTTACTTTGTACAGCAGAGGGTCCTTGGCTGCCAGAGCGTAAGCATTATGGGTCTATTCCAGGCTGCTCCAGCCCAGTCCCAAAGGCCTACTGAAAATGGATACGTATAATGCTGTCACCCCTTCTAGGAAGCTGAAGAGCCAGGAGTAATAACGGAGACCGGTCGAGCTCAACCTGGTGCTGGGCCTTGGGCCATGATCTTGGAGACAGCTGCAGAGAATCTGCTGAAAAGGACTGCGGCCCTCTGCTTCCAAGTGCCTTCCACCCACTGGGGGGGGGGGGGGGGGGGGGCGCTGCCCATTTCTGAGACAGCACTGGGCCTCTGCTCCAATACCTCTGGCTCCGGAATACAGACAACCCCTGCCTGTAATCGAGCTCAAACCTGAGAGCTTATGAGGCAGCCTGGCATGCTGAGGGGAGGAACAGTCAGCACAGTGGGGAAGCTGTGGACTAGGCGTGGAAGTCCTGCGCTAGTCCCACTGACCAATACTCAGCCCTGCGACCTTCCTCGAGTACTTGCTGGATGGTCTTGGTTTTCTCGTCTATTGTACTTTGTACTTACTCTACCTTCCTCACATGAAGGCTCGTGAGGACAGGAAGAGACACAAATGGGAAAGCGCTCTGTAGTGTGACCACGACTGCTCGCCAGGCCTCTGCACCACAGCTGGCCAGGCTCACCTCTCCTCGTTTTCCAGACGGTCCTCCAGCTCGGCGATCCTGGCCTCCATCTGCACCACCAGCCCCTCTTTGCTGGACCTGTAGGAGCCTTCCAGATGGATAATCCGGCTCTTTAAATCTTTGTTCTAGAATCAGACAGGGATGCTGTGAGGGGTTGTGGATCTGCCATGCTCTCCGTACAGGGTAGAGCCAGCAAGTGGACAACAACCACAGTAAGCCTGCCATCCGCACAGGATGCTGGGCCCCAGGGGACCTGGGGAAGCCAGGAATGTCTCCAGGAAAGGCCTTGCACTCAGCATCTGGCAGGCTAAGAAAAGAGATTCTAACACGTTCCCTTAAGAGCCCAGGTGAATTCTTTGGCTGTCACAGGACTCCTGGACATCAGGCAAACAGGCGTAGCCTTCTTCTTTTATAAACCTATGGGGAGGTGGGGACGGCAGGAGAAATAGGCTCCTTTGCCAATATCATATATGATATTCAATGAAGAATTTACATGAAAGGCATATAAAAGAATGATTCCAATAAGCTCTGTTGGCAACTCATGGCTCTTTTTCATTGCCTTTATGTCAAAACTTAGCCCTCTTAGGATCCAGAAGACACCACCTGCAATTCCCCTCCTCCCAACTGCTCAACTTCCAAGCAGATTTAATATGATTGGGAAAACCTCTCTGGAAAGGCATTCAGAACACCTCCAGCTCTCAGATGAGTTATGCCCCAGAGTTCTTGGGGTGCCATGCAAAGGCAACCCCGCCAAGGGGTCTAATCCAAAACCAGCCTCACCTGCCTCTCCAAGGAAATCTTGTCACACTCCAAGTCCTGCTTGAGAGCTCTTTCCTGCAGGAGCTCGCTCCTCATCTGCTCCATCTGTACCAAGCAGAACAAAGCCGAGTAGTTAGAGGGGCTGTCTCTACATCCTTCATGCTGAAATGGTCCGTGGGTACCAGATTCCAACCACCAAGCCAGCTCCTCTTCAGCACACAGTCTCCTCTCGGAGGCAGGAGCTGCTTCTTAGATACTCTTGGTTTCAACGATCATTGCAAAGACAATGATACAAACAACAGTAGTGGTCATAGCAAACCCTGCTGTCATTGGCTCAACTGGATACCCTGAAGTCCTAACCCTTAGTACCTAAGGTATGACTTTATTTGGAAATAGGGTTTTTCCAGAGGTAACCAAACTCAAGTGAGGTCATTAGGGTGAGCCCTAGTCCAACATGACTAGGGTCTTACAAAAAGGGGGAAATTTGGATACAGGGACAGACATGCACCCAAAAAAGGCAGCTGCATGAAGAGAGACACAGGGAGAATGTCATGTGAGGATGGAGGACTTTAGGGAGGCATTTATTGTCAGGGAGTGCTAAAGAGCCAGAACACTTCCAGGAGTCTGGAAGAAACAACAGAGAATTCTTCTACCAGTCCAAGGGGAGCATGGCTCTGCTGACACTTTAATTTCAGACATCTGGCCTCCAGAACTGTGAAAAAATACATTTCTGTTGTTCTAGGCCACCCCGTTGATGGTACTTTGTTACAGCAGCTCTAGAAAATTGGTATCACCTGCTCAGTACTCTACAAGCACCAACCTATCATGTCCCCACAACCACCCCAGGAAGTAGGTAATTCTATCTCTGCAGAAGGCACTGGGAGATGCTCATCAACTTGTATGGTGACCAACCATCCCAGCCAGCTCGCCCAGGACTGAGGATGTTCTCAGGATACAGGACTTCCAATGGCTGACACCGACTATCCGAGCAAATCCGGATGAATCCGTGATCCAGCTTGCTGGAGATCTACACAACTAGGAAGAGGGGAGCTAGTGTTCACGTGAGTTCCTGACTGCTACATGACCAAGTTCAAACTTCAGAAAAGGCTTCTACACTTAGCATATCACAGACGCTGCTAGATTTTCCCTTCGTGTGCCAGAAACAAAAGTCAGCAAGAACACTGGGCGGCTCCAGGTGACCTGGCAAAGGCTAAATGTTACTGAGGATTTCGTCTGTGTTAATAGGAAATGAGCCGAGCTGAGCAGTACCCAGAAAGAAATCCTGTGGCCTGCCTCTGTTCCAATCTCCAGCAGGCTTTCAGCTGCAGTGAACTGGGCCCCAGAGCCCGGTTCCCAGGACTGTCCAGCAGAGGGCAGCCTGAAGAGGCCGTAAGGACAGGGTGACCCAGTAAATAACACCACCCTACCTTCATAAGGTAGGGGTTCAGCCTGGGTAAGAGGTGCACCCAAGATACTCCCTGGATGCCCGGGGAGCACCTGTAACAGTCTCACCGGCCTGGTCTCCACTTGCATTTGCACCACTTGCACAAGTACCTGAATAAACGAAAAGCCCAGCCCTGCCCCACCTTCCGCCAGAAGAGCAGGACCTGGGGCGGCGGGGGGGGGGGGGGGGGGGGGGGGGGGTAGCTGGGGGTAGCCCTCCCCCCCTTCTGCCAGAAGAGCAGGAGCTGGGGCGGGGCCCAGAATAATAAGAGGAAGACTGTCCACCCTGGGTGGGGCTCCCATCTCCCACTAACCCTGCACCTGTGTGAGCACCGAATGACAGCAGCGAGGTATGGGTGGCCCAAGAGTGGGTGACCGGGAGTGCTGAGGAATAAGGCTGGGACTCTGCCCACAGGTGAGGAAGAACCTGTGTGATCGAAACCAAAAACATATTTTTGCATCTCTGAGCGCAGGCTTCTATGTCAGGGGGATTTAGAATTCGACAGCAGGGGACACTGATGCCTGGGGAGGTTATGCAGGTCACCGGAGAGAGCAGGACTAGAATCCAGACCAAGCCTACCCACATCCCACTACTCCATCTGCCCTGGCTCCCTGGACCAACCTGATGCAAAGGCTTCAAATGGATTTTGGGTTCAAATACAGTGGTCACGTAAAACACCAAGACCTGGGAAGAAGGCGATCTCCTCGGGACGCTCTTGTATGCAGCAGGGAAAAAATGCCAGCGATGCTAAGGGTCAGCGGCAGAGCACTGAGAATTCTCCCCGAGGCCGGCTCCCACCTGCCTGGGCCCAGAGCCCTCGAGAACCACCTGCAGAGGCCTTGGAATATTCCTGCAACTTCCGTCCGGGCACAAAGTGCACAGCTAACGAATGCAGGCTCACAGCCCCACCGCGCACAGGGCGTTGGCGTGGCTGGGCCGCGGGACTGCCACGTGCCTCCTGCAGGAGAGGTGGCCTTCACGCTGGGGGCAGAGGCCGGCACGTGACTGACGACACGGTCAAACTGTCACCGAGATGGGAAGTAACTACGCAGACGAGCAGCGGAGGCCTGGAGGCCCGGAGGCCCGGCTTCTCCTCGGGCCCTGAGTTCACTTCTGCGTGACCTCAGTCACCTCACCTCCGGGGGGCAGGCTCTCTTCTAAAACAAGGCACTGGAATGAGACAGCCTGCAAAAGCCCCTCGAGGTGGCCCGTCACCTAGTGAAAGCCCCTTCCAGCATCTCTTCCACCCTCGGGTGGCCGTGTGGCTCCCATCCTCAGGCCAGAGCAGCTGCCCACATCGCCCCAGACGCTGTGGGGTATCCCCGGAAAGGACCTGCACGCTCTTGCGTGGTGGGGAACAGCTGGTGTGGGAATGATGGGATCCTTTGTCCCTTCCTTCACACTACATTATCAGCCCAGGGCGCTGACAAAGTCAAGGAACCTGCCCTCCTTGTAGCCTCATGGGGGACAAATAAGCCCTATACCTGTGGTGCAACAGCAGTGTCAGAGCAGAGGCTTAGGGGGCCAGGGAGAAGACCCCTCAGCTGTGACCCACCTGAAAGGCCAGGGGGAGGCAGGGTAGAGAAAGGGGCAGGAGAGGGAACACAGCCTCCCAGACTAGTTTGAGAGGTAAGGAAGAGGATAGGGTGCCAGAGGAACGGAAGGGAATGGACTAGACACACCCAGGGGCCGGGGACAGGCAGGGTGAGAGAGACAGGGACAGGGAGCAGTCACACCGGGCCTGTGATAACACGGTCACAAAAGCAAACACCTGGGTTGCACTTACTAAGGGAAGGTTTGAGTTTTTGAGCATTTACAGTGCTGTCTTGTTCAGTCCTCACCCCCTGGAGGAGGTGGGCCCTGTAACGGCCCCCGGTACCCCTAGAGCCCAGGAGAGGCTGCAGACACAGGTGCGGAGGCTGGGTGCCACCAGCTGCAGCCCTGGGCCTGATGCGCTCCCCAAGGAGGACCCTATGAAGGATGAAGCAGCCCCAGAGCTGGGCCCTGGGGAGCACCCTCCTCCCATTAGGGGAGGCTGGGATGAAACCAGAATGCTGCTCTGTCCCCAATGCCAAGGGGGGTGAGGACTGAGGGAAGTCAGGGAGAAGGAAGTCTGGGGAGAACCCCGAGCTGGACAAGAAGTCCGCTCCGGAGGGTTCGGTGGAGAGGGGAACCCAACTGCGGAAACTGGGAAGACGCTGGGCGCGAAGAGGTGGGTGACGAGATGACAGCTACGACTGAAGGGCTGGGGACATGAAGGCCCGAAAGACAGTTCCAGTAGAGGGGCCCTGCACCTACTAGCAGGTGAGGGTGAGGATCACAGAGAAGGGGAAAGTAACAAACACTGGAGACTTGCAAGAAAGGAGCTGGACAGGGAGACTGCCCGAGTGTGGGGAGCAACAGGATGCAGGTCTGGCGCTGGGGGCAGCATGGAGTAAGAGAGAACTTTCTCTGAGCCTCTGAGAGAGAGCATAATGCAGGACTCAGGGGAGGCAGGCTCCTGGAACAGGCATGGGAGGGATGTAGGGATGCGAGCAAAGGGAAATTATTTCCCAAAAAGTGAGGGATAAGGAAAACCATGGGCTTGTAGAGAGAGAAAGAAATTTAGAAATTTTATTGCTATGAGGCATTAGGCTGCAAAATACCAAAAGAAAATCAAAGGCAGGAAGAGCAGAGGCACGGATGTAGTTGTCACTTATATATAGCACCTGCTTTTAGGGGGTCAGAGGGTGGCTTCTGCAGCTGTGCTCCAGGCCTCAGGACCGAGGAGGAAAAGGCCAAGATTAAAAGCCCCCGGTGACACGCACAGGGCGACTGCAAGTACACTGGGCATGTCTGGGCCCATCAATCCTCCTGCCACTCTCTGAGGCAGGTGTTATCACCCCGTTGGCCAGGTGGGAGGTTCAGGAAGGAAGCAGCCTTGGGATTCTAATTCAGGCTTTCTGGCTGAAAATCATTCACTCTTTCCTCTGTTCTCGGCAAACGTGGAAGACCCAGGTCTCTCAATGAAGGGCAAATTGCACTAGGAGAGAGCGTCCTGGTGAGGACTTGCACAGTGGAGTGAGGCCCATCAGCACCAGGGAGGGATTCAAGGCCCAGTAGGGGGCCCAGCGGTGCTGGGCCCAGACTGGGGGTTAGGAAAATCCCTAGGACTTAAAGAAGCCCAATTTTTTTTTTTTTTTTTTTTTTTTTTTTTTTTTTAGAAGCTAAGTGAATTTTTTTTCCTCTCCTGGAAACAAATCTACAGGAGCTTCCCCCAAGAGGAGGCAGTGGCAGGGGGTAGGCACACATGTCATTTTGTACCTTCCCTCAGCAGTAACATTTCTAACCACGTACATGTGCTATTTTTAATTTGTTAAAATCACAATGGAAGTTTCATACAAATAATTTTAGTTCCTAAAAATGACACTTGCATATAAATTCTGCAAATAAAGTCTTACTCAGAGTAGGTCCGTGAACAGCAAAATCCGACACAAACAGGTGGCACGTCATGTTAGTACCGTACAAAAACACCACAGATTTAGGCCCAATAAAATCGTTTTTGAAAAACACATGTACAGGGCAGCCCAGGTGGCTCAGCGGTTTAGCGGCTGCCTTCAGCCCAGGGTGTGATCCTGGAGACCTGGGATCGAGTCCCAAGTCGGGCTCCCTGCGTGGAGCCTGCTTCTTCCTCTGCCTGTGTCTCCGCCTTTCTCTCTTTCTCCGTTTCTCTCATGAATAAATAAATAAATAAAAATCTTTAAAACACACACACACAAAACAACCCCCCCCAAAACCTACATCCCCTCAAAAGATGGCTATTAAAATGGAAGTGTAAAATAAATCAGAGTAAAGAACAGGAAGGAATAACTGTACAATCACAAAACAACAGTTACTGTGACCAGGCCGTCCATTTTTCTTGAGTCTTTTGTAAACCAGGCCTTTTAGCAAGCTTGATAGGCTTCCTTCAATTCTTCAGAAAGGACAGCCTGACAGAAAATTCCAAAATAAATCCACTACATGGAGCTTTATGCAAGGAATACCATGTGAAGTGACAGACAATGCTCCCAAGGCTGGGTTGCACCATAAACCAGAAGTATTTTAGCTCTGCTCAATACAGTGATCCTTAGGACCAGCCCAATGACTTGAGAAAATTCTAAACCAGATCCTTCTTACCCTGAGCCCTCACTGGCAAGAAGAGAGAAGAGCCCTCGGGCTTGGCCAGCTTCCTCCTTTGGACCAGAGAAATAAATCTGAGGCTGGGAAAACATTTCTTTATGTAAGCTTACTGCTTTACATTCTGTTTACCCTTCAACTATACTAAATAGACCGAACAAAAACTTTCCAGTCAAATTAAAAACAGAACAGGAGCTGAAGGCAACAGTTTATCACAGCTGGATTGAAGGAATGCTAAACCCCAAGCATTCTGATCGGAAATAACAGTATCAGATTCCAGTGGGTTTTATGTCAGAGGCACCCAATGACCTGAGCCAGCTCTCAGGATTAGAAGCAGCTGCCTTCCGGGTTAATGAGAAGCCAGAGATATTTATGAGCACTAATAACAATATTTCACCCCATCACCTGTGTTTACCACTGGGCTGTGGAGGGCCTTGTGACCTACACTCCTAGCTAGTATTAAAAATACCAGGAAGATCCTTCAGCATAAGAGACAAACATCACTCCTAACCAACTATACACATTGGGTTTTGAGCCGCCCATATAGTCGGAGGCAGTTCTGAGACTGGGATCATTTCAAATAAAAGAAACCCCATTTTGATCTTTCAGTCACTGACTCCAAAGGAGCCCTATTTCCCAGTACCATATCCTGCTGGAGGCATCACCTGATGCAGACTGAGGAGCAGGTGTGAGCCAATAGCTTGGGAGCAGTTCCAAAAATGAATGCAGAGGTCCGCAACTTTATCCACTGAGATTTATTCTGTAGTTGCCATAGCAACAAGGAAGACTTAGCCCCTGGAATGGCCATAAAGCCACCCAAAGCTCTGGAGTTGGTATTTTTCCTCTTGTGTGCCAGCTGCCTACATGAGATGAATAGTCTTTCCACTGGGCTGGGTTATCTAGGCCTCCATGGCCAAGAAAACATCTTTCCATTTAGGCCCAGCCCTACTGTTAACTGTACTCAACCATCAGCAACCACATGCAGTGCCCAGTGAGGTAGAGCATCAGCCTGGATGACACATTTACAACACACCAATGCTGGGCCTCTCTTCCACTATATAAATCCTGGACTCACTGGACAGCCAAGAGACCATAAATTATCCATTTTAAGAGATACCAAGGCCTTATTTTTAACTTGGGAATGGAGGCCCCAAATGTATTTGAGGGGGCCCTTTACTAGTCTTAAGTCTGATGCTGGAATGATGGGAACAGGTGGGAGGCAGGAGGCTCTGGAGTCAAATCCTGGCTGCCCTTCCGATCTTTGGGATCCTAGGTGGTCACTTGCTCACAAGGCCTGAGCAATGCCAGGAAAACAATGCCAGGAAGCGTGCACAGCAGGGGGCACGGCATGTAGGGAATCCTCAGTAAAGATAGCAATTGTAAATGGATACGTGGTTTTGGAGGAAGGAGAGCAAAAGCGATTTTTCTGGACTTAAACAGACCAAGGCCCATAAAATACCCACTATTTAAATCAAGTTTCCTTCAGCTTACAGGGCAGGAACCATCCTGCATCAGGTGAAACCACACTTGCGTGAGAAAACAAATACTCCTCACCTCTGTGTTACAGAGTAAGACATCATTCTATCAGGTGTAAATTCATCCCTTCTTCATGTTAGCCAGATTTGGAAACAAAATTCAAACACCCAAAAATATTTGAAAAAAAAATTCCATTAGGATTTCCTGAACCCATCAGTCTGAAAAATTACATCCTGAGCATGTTGGAAAAGAACGACTAGGAACTCACAAATACTGTGCCCAGCATTTACTGAAAGTCAAATGTATGTACAATAAGGGGGAAAAAAAAACATACAAAGGATAGAATGTTTGATCTCATAACTGCCTTTCCTATTCTGTCCCTGGGAACAGCCCAGTTGACCTTCCTCCTCGTCTCCCCTTCTGCTGTCCTTACCCCCAATCCCATCATATTAATCTTCTAGAATACTGTGTTTGCTTCACTGCCTGCTCCACAACCTTCAATGGCTCCCCACTGCCTTCAGGATAGGGTCCATTCAATACCCTCAACCTGCCTCTCCAAACTTATCTATTATTCCCTTAAGGAAACCAGAAACCTGATCAAGTCACAGTAGTCCATTCATTGCTCCTCTAAATATCCTACTTCCCAATCCTTATTCACTTCATCCATTCTATCTAGGATTCCCCTCCCACTCCTTGGTTCATCTAAACCTTACCCTTTCTTTAAAAACTAGCTCCAGGTCCACCTTCCTCTAAGAACCCCCGCCATCACTCTTTCCCTCGTGAGCTGCCTGAATCCTGCACTTGGCATTTAGTATCTGTTGTTTTTTCTTAGTTATCCATTTTGAGGGACATCCTCCATCTCTTCAAACAGCACTCAAGGACAGGGACCATTTTCGATTTCTGCAGCCTTACCACAATGCTGTTCATCCACACAGTAGCAATCCATCACTTAGGAGCACCGGTAGAGAGAACACTCTCTGGGGGGTCAGGAGATGTAAGGCCAGCTCTGCAACTGACCACTTATGTGTGCTGGCCAGATTGGGGGGTGGGCAGGGCCTCAGATATCTTGTGCACTGCACGAAAAGTCTGGAGAGAGGCACTTGGAAGTCCTTGCCAGATCAAAGATTCTGTGAAAGGGGTTGGCTATTTGCTAATATTGCTGGAAACCCGCCCCCCCAGGCTTTTTTTTTTTTTTTTTTTTTAAGATTTTATGTGTTTATTTGAGAGAGAAAGAGAACATGAGAGAGAATACCAGCAGGGGGAGTGGCAGGCAGAGGGGGGAGGGATAAGCAGGCTCCCCACTGAGCAGAGAGCCCAAGGACGATGTGGGGCTGGATCCTGGGGGGGGGGGGGGGGGGCAGAAGAGAAGGGGTGTAAGCTTTGGAAGTTTCCCCTTTCTCTGAGTCTGGCAGGAAGGCAGTAGGCACATGGCCCTGTAAGTTAACCTAAGTGGATTAAAATTAGGGCCCACCTGGCTATACCCAGGGCCCTTCCTTGGAACTTTTACTTTAAGAGGCAAAAAGATAAGTCTCAGATTGACATCAGCATTGAGTAAGAATCAAATGCTGTCCTGTGAGACAAGTTTGGTCAGTTAGTTCTCTACGCCACCCTTCCTCACAAACCCAGATGCAGCAAAGGCCAGAAGAGAGGCCTTACCTTGGGAATTTTGTTTTTCTTGTTTTGGCAATTCCTACATCAGATGAACAGGATGCTCCTCTCCTCTACTGTGACAGACACCAGCCTTTACCTCCCTATGCCCTTCAAACTCAGGGAGGGCAGGGAGAAGAAAAGAAACAGAAGGGGAAAACAGGACGGACAGGGCTCACAGGCTAGAGGCTGTGGAACCCTCCCGTCAGGCACGCAGCTCAGACATCAGGAAGGATGGGGAATTAGAGGGACTCAAGACACTTGGTTAGACACAGCCTTGTCAGAACAGCTCAGTGCTGGAATTAGGAGAAAAGCCTCACTTTCACAGACTTTAGAGACTGTGCTCAGAGAGGCTGGGACTTTCCTGGAACTCCTGGAGCAGGAGGCAGGTCTGGGACTCGCAAGCCGGTGCTCTTCCCAGCAGACCGCCTTCGTTCCCTTGACCTCCTCCCTGGGCTTACTTCCAAGTTCTTGGCTCAAAGCCTCTTCAAACTTGGCCACACCATGGAAAACAGCTCTCTATACCTCAAGCATTCAGGTGAGAGGAGAAAGAAGGGCCCCAAAGAAATTGGTATGAGTGATCAGTTTTCTTCATGTTGGGCCATCACTTTCTGTTTCGGTGCGTCTGTTTTGTTTTTGGTGTAAAACATGGGGCCTGGGAGTCTGCTTTCCCTGCCCAGTTACTGACAGGATGACAGACTTTCCACCATTCCTTCCTGCGTAAGGCATGAGAGGCTTTAGCACAACAAATCTGTGGCCACTTCTACTATCGTGATGCTTAGCTGATCCTAATATGCCCCACAGCACTGTGGCGGCTCAGCCAAGCTGGCAGGAAGGCATCACCAAGCAGCTCTTATACCAGGGAAAGAACCTAACAAAATGCAGATTTTAGTAAGAATGTACAAATGCTCAAGCGTCAACGTTGGACAATCCAAAACTGTAAGTCAGGCACCATTTCCTGGGCATGAGGTTTTCATGAAAGTCTTTCCCTACAGTTTCTGCAGCAGAAGCTGGCTTGGCTGCCACCTTGGAGTGGGATGACACTAGCACAGCTTTGGAACATGCTGATGGCAGAAAGGTGGGGCAGGTGCCTAAGTAGAAGAGTGACCAGAGGAAAGAGCTTCTTTGGATACAGAAAATTTTGCCCAAATTAACTTGCATTTCAGATTTTTAATTTTAATCTTTCATACAGATAATTTCCTCAGTTGTATTCAGCATCATTCAAGGCTTTTAGGTTTTATTTGCATTGTTTAATTAAGAAAGTAGCCAAAGTAAATCAAAAGGCGAGGGGCTTTCTAGATGTCTATGTATGGTTTCTCCCATACCATTTTCAGAAGGGCAGCATACAACTAAGTTGTCATTGAAAGTACATCCCTTCAGAGGTTTCTACAGGTGTCCACAGGTATCATGTAAATGAAAGAGACTCAGATTAGTGAATATAGGTTCTCCTCAAAACTGCCACTGCATCTTCTGCATCCTGTCCCATAGTGTTTCCACATTTGATCTGTCAAATGGTTTGGGCATGACAACCAGTTAAAGGAACCACTGCTTTCTAGTGATAGGACTCCCTATCCCCAGGATATAACCTAGCCACTCTAAACTTTTTTTTTCTTATTAAAAAATGCAAACAAAATTCAAAAACTTTGGGATTACATGGAGTGTCCTTTGGGAAATTAGTTCTATTATCTACAGTGTGAGGACAGCCAGAAACGTCGCTGGCTGCTTCCCAATGTTGCTGTACAGATCGAAGAGAAGTGGAATTCCTTACCTTTGAAAGTTGCAAAAAGCATTCACTTGCAAGGGCTGCTATTGCATTGTGAATGCTTCATAAGTGTCTGTATTGCTATTTAGCTTGTAAAGTTCTTAAAGGAAACGTCTGCATCATATCATTCATTTTCCATGGCACCAGCTACCAAATTTCACACAACTGTTTATTGGACTAATGATTCTTAGAGCCTCTGCTCTAAAAGCACTTCACCTATCATGGCTAATGGATTGTTATCCACAACCACTCTGGAAGCTTCCACATTGTGTGCTTTATGTTATATATTATACCTCCCTCTTTATGGCTTACTATGGCGGACACTACTCAATCTTCCATCATGTCTATAAGGCAAGAACTTTTTTCGCTCCTCTAGCTGAATCCTTGGGTTTCACCTCCCACGTCTCCTTATCCATGAAGGACAATCCATTCATCGTTCAATTACAGACAGTACCTGTTCCCTGCTCCGAGTGATCCTCTCCGAGAGCAAATCTGAGTTATTTCTTTCTTCTTCCAGTTCCATCTCCAGCTGAGACACCTTGTCCTAATAAAAGAGGAAGACACAAACACAGCCCTATTGGACTTGCACTGACCCAAGTTGAATGCAAGGACGGCCCTCGGAAAAGCAAACCTCAAAGGCAGATCAAAGCTGAGTATCATGAGAATTTGAATATTATGAGAGACAAGGATGATCTACTTGTCATACTGCCATGCTGTATTGCTCTCATAATGTAAGATGTAATTGTGCATTTCAGAGATACATGAAAGGAGAAAAAAATATTACCCCGAACCCTAACATAAGCCCTAAGGAAATTTTAGCCTGTTTCCTTCACATCTTTTTCCCCCCTTATGAATCAATAAATTCACAAAGATCTACCTAAGCCTAAGGTCTCTAAGTTATCTGTTAAAAGGCAATGCGGGAGCTCACACATCATCCAAGACACACTTCTCTAAAAATTCCAAGCTCTACAATGTTTTCCCTCCCTTCTGCTCAGAGTTTCCAAGAGCCATGCAGGAATAAAGGTCATGATGTACTACTGCACCTGTCTGCTTTTCATTTTCTTTTTTAAAAATATTTATTCATTTGAGAGAGAGAGAGAATACGAGCAGGGTATGGGGGTAAGGGAGTAGCAGACTACCCCATGGAGCAGGGAGCCCAATGTGGGGCTCAATCCCAGAACCCTGGGATCATGATCTGAGCCAAAGGCAGCCGCTTAACCAACTGAGCCACCCAGGTGCCCCACGTGCCTGCTCTTCTAGGCCACCTCATACACTTTGCACTGTGCAGTCCCAAATCTGTACCAGAGTAACATGGAGACAGCAGTGACCCTTTCTGCTAAACCAATCCATACAAAAGAATTGTCATTTCTGTCTTCCTTGCTGGCTCATTTAACACCACTGAGTGCTGAGAGAAAGGCATTTCAAAGTAGCTGCATGTATGAAAAAAGAGGCTTCTGACACAAACCACCCTACCTAGAAACAGGGGCTTGTGAGGCTTGCACACGTTTCTCCTGTCACTAGCCAATTTGTCATATGTCTGGATTAGCTCAGCACCACACTTACTAAAAAGCAATCAGCATTATGAGTTTTTAAACACGAGTCTGCAGCATCTGTACATAAACACTGTCTCTGCAATTGTCAAAGTGGGCTGACAAGCTATGGATGCCTCTGCAAAGGCCAAAATTCAGACTTTCAGAACTCCTGTGAATGAGTACATGTCTGTGAATGCCTTCCCTGTGAATGTTGGTGAACGAAATCTCCAAGGAGCCCAGAAAGCTCTCTCCCATGAGCTGAGAAGTCCTTTGCCTCTGCAAAGGCCAACGAGGAACAGAGCACTGGGTTCTGCACCGAACCTCCTGTTTGTTCAGTGGTCCCTGACTCCTCCAGGGCCAGTTCTTCTCTGGTCAGAAATCACAGAGGGTGCTGCATTTACATAAAACAGCCACCTGAGTTTCTGAGTTTACAGAAAATGCCCATTGTTGAGAGAGCTCTTGAGTCCTGAGAATTAATTTGTTAAGTGCTAGTGAAGGAACGGGCAAGATATTAGTCACAGCAAGATAGTCCTGCCAGCTGCCTCTGAGGGGAGGACACACTCCTCCAGCAAGCTGCTCAGTGGTAGGGCCTTGAGAGCTATTCATTTTGTCATTAATGGAGAAATATCTAAAATAGTACACATGGGCAAAAGAAACTCAGCTATGTCACTGCTTCTAACCCTTGAGTTGGCAAAAGGAAATGTTCTTTTCAGTGAGAAAGATTCTGGAAGGAGATGACAACCCAATGTTTAGCTAAAATCACCTCCTCACAGGGTGTGGAGGTGATTTCACCTCTCTTCCTGCCTAATATCTGCAGTATTCAAAACCAACCACGAGGATTCTGGGGGCCAGGTCAGGGGTCATTACACCAAAGGTTCTCACGCCACTGCCTGACACGACTTCAGCTTGCTTTGAACCAGATTGTTTGGGTCCTTGAAAAATCACTTCCTAGTTAACTGGGTTGACCTTAGCTTGCCTTAAAATGACCCCCTCTAATGAGATCAGAACCAGGACAATAGCAAGATATACAGCAATCCTACAAAAGAACAATAAAACCGTAACCAGGTTATTCTAGCGTCTAAAAAGGCCCATCTAATAAAATCTTTAATAGTTGAAACATCACCCTCTAGATGGAAACTGCAAGTAAGTCCCCTGGAGGTTTTAAAAGTTATTTCTATTTATTTGCAAAATTGAATCAGAAATTCCATTGATTTTAAATTCAAACTACCTTTCCCTATCCCTGAGCACAGTTTTTAATCAAAACTTTGACAATTTTAACTTCTCCCATTGGTCTGGGGCTGATTCTCTCCTTCTCTAAGTTTCATTGGAATATGGGCTGTGTGTGTGTTTGGGGGGCACAGTGTTCTGGTTTGGGGCTGGTTTTGTTCTTGAGGATTATTCTTTTTTTTTTTTAAGATTATTCTTTTTTATACTCTCAGGCAAGCTGATGTTAAGGTTACTCCTATCCTGCTCAATAGCTTGTTCATGTTTAGATTCTATCACTTGATTCACATTTTTCAACCATGTTGTGTATACATCCTGTAAAGAGGTCACCCCCAGCTGATGACCCCAGTGAGCACATTCTGACATACTATCTTGGACTATATATATATATGTAGTATCCAAAAATGAACTAGCAACTAGTTTGCTGCTAGCTTTAGCAAAGCTGGATCAACTATCAGAAAAAAAAAAAAAAAATAGGCCAGGGGTGTTTGGGTGGCTCAGTGGGTTAAGCATCTGCCTTTGGCTGAGGTCATGATCCCAGGGTTCTGGGACTGAGCCCCACATCAGGCTCCCTGCTCAGCAGGGAGTCTGCTTCTCCTTCTCTCTGCCCTTCCTTCTGCTCGTGCATGTGTGCGCATGCTCTCTAAGTAAATAAACAAAATCTAATAAAAAAATAAATATTTTTAAAGTAAAAAATGGGCCAGAATCAGGAGACAGAAATGCAGCATGTGTTATGATAAATGAAAGCTGTGTCCCTAGGAGTTAGGTGGTTTGGGTCCAAGGCACAGTTCAGCCTCTCTCTAGATTTACAGCCATCTTGTCTCCTCTGTAGTTGGAAGCACCTCCCGAAGCATCCAACAGAAAATGCACTGTGTGCCCTTATGTAAAATCACCTGGCCTCTTTGGGGCTCTGTGTTGCTTTCTCTTCAAGACAATGAGGGCACTGTGCTAAACTGTTTTCATCATCTCTTTTGGCTCTGAGTCCCATGAGTCTACAAACCACCAGCTTCTTCCTCAAATCAAGAAATGACTTTACTAATGTCTGGCTGTTTCAGAGAATAAACACTGAAGACATCCCAAAGGCTTAGGGGTGCACAGAGAGCTCACTTCTCTTGTGTCCTATGCTTGCCCTGTGTAGGCCCCAGCTCATGCTCGCACGATCTACAGACCTCCATCTGCTTGACGAGTCTGCTTCGGTCATCTTTGAGGTGACTTTTGGCCTCCAGCTCGTACTCCAGGTCCTTGAGCGTCTGCTCCAGAAGCTGCCTTTTTGTGAGCGCCTCATCCTGAGCTCTCTGGTAATCCCGTAACTCCTCCTCCATCAGACGCATCTAGGAGGAGCAGAGGGTGGTTAGCCAGGGTACACCAGGAGCAGAGCATCTGAAGAGACAGTGCAGAGGCTGACCCCAAAGGTGACGGGGGAATGCCCACATAGCAGACCAGAAGACCCTGAGCAAGTTCCACCTCCCTCTGGGCCTCAGTTTCCATTCCTGTAAAAAGCACCAGCTTTCTGGCTACCAGTGGCAACCCACTGGGTTATAAATTCAATTAAGCAGATGTTGGCCAGCATTTTGAAATTAAACACAATTGAAAATATCAGAGAAGAGTATCAGCAGATATGGTCTTGTGAAACCTTTGTACTAGACACTCATACATTTGTATGGATGTACCTATTACTGGGTTGCAATGCGAGACATAGTTCTTACTTATAGGTCATGGCCAAAAACACCCGAAAGCCACCAAACTTAGTACATGCTTCCACAGCACAATTTCTTACCCACCTGTACCAGCATCACCTCAACGGAGGGTCAAAATGAGAGGAAAATAAAAACTAAATTAATGACACCCCCCAGAACCCTGCAGGCACAAAATCTAATAATAATATAAATGTGCTTATTAGGTGAAAACATCTGCCTTCTAAAAGAAAATCCTTTTCAGTCATAATTTACAGTGTTTTATTTCATCCACAAGGTGGCACTGAACTAACAGCTTTGAAGAAGGTGCAACAAAGGGATTGATACTCCAGGGGTTGTCCAGGATTTTCTGCTTCTCTTGGAATCTCCCCTGTTCTACTTCTCTGGGATCTCCCCAGGGGACCGGCCACCTCAGCACACTGTCGGTGTTCCTCCAACACCTGTGTGGATTGATTCAGTGAAGACCAAGGCTATCTGCTTTGTTTCCAACCTCCTTCCCTCTTAGAGATGGTACAGGTATTGGGTGAAAGCACAGTGTTAGGAATAACTACATCAGCGGTTTCGTTCCTTGGGAGAGTATATGACAGTGAGTAGCAAATTCCATTAAGAGAACAGCATCCTTTGGGGGTGATTTTCACAGATCTGCTGGGGAAGCCCCAAAGATAGTCTTTAGGGGGGGCCCAACAGGGTAAGCTAGTACCGGAAAGCCCAGCAGGAAGACTAGGCAATGGGTTCCTCTCGTGGAGGCTGACAGGAACCCCTGACTTTCCAGGAGAACAGAATAACCTAGAAAAAGACCTTTCCAGAGAAAGACCCTCGTCTCATCTGGTGGTAACAGAGTCCCTCTTAAGATCTCGTAAGGGCTCTGTCAAAAAAGAGTACTCGATAAGGCCATGCCTCAGAGAATGCGGACAGTGTCTGGAATCACATAGTTGTGATAGCTTCTGAACCCCCTCATGCTCCCTTTAAGTAGTCAGAACTGCCTTTCGCTAAGTGGGATCCAGATAATGAGCCAGTGGAGTCTTCATTTCCTAAATATTACCTTCAGCAGAACTTCTCCGGCTCCACACCAAAGGCAAAATTTGTAAAATATCTATTTCTCTTAAAGCAAAGAAGGCAGAGCTTTGCCCTGAGGATAGACTCCTGCCACTTTTGTGTTAATGGGTAGCTTTAACTCCGGATTGACCAAAACACAGGTTGGGGCAGTGAACAGAGGAAGTAAACTTGAATTTTCCAAGGATCCAGAATGACCCTGGCTTGTCAATTCCCTTTTGTTTTCAACAGTTGTACTGGCTTCCACAGCCTGATGTAGGGCAGTATCGGCCTGCAGTTTCCTTCCAGAATGATGAGGTGTCCGTTTCTGCCATACAGATGGAAACTGTGTCTCACAGGGCTGTGCCACTGAGAAAAGTCTAGGAAGGGCCACCTTGGTTCTCATCATAACGGATCTTTTTTTGAACAACTGCTCTTTTATAAACCATACTGGTTGTCTCCTGGCTTTCACTAATCTCTGGGGATCTGTTTCCTCATCTAACTATAGGATCTCTAAAGTGCCTTCCAATCCGAAGATTCTAGCAGAATCATAACCATTATACAAAAAAGCAACAGGAAGCGCTTTGCAGGGGTCATTATGATACTGTGACTTTTCTGAAATCAAAAGACACCATGTGTTTGTTGGTGTTCTGGCAAGTATCAGAATCTCTCTTCCTACTGGCCATAGAAATGCAAATGGCCTTATATTTAATGCCAAAGAGAACTGTGATGTCATTATGCTAATTGCAGTTATACAAGGAGTCCCACATCATACGGCCCTGCAGGCAGGCAGAGGGGACCTGTTATCAAGGTCCTTTCAGGAGTATTCTAGAAGTCTGTAATAAATATCCATTGTTCTTCCGCACAGTCCCAGCACTGACTCACCGGGGACATTTCTTTGATCATCAAAGATATTAAAAGTTTGTTTTTTAAAGAAAAACTTGTTTTCCTGTGGAATCCTGGCGCTCTTGGCTCTAGTTATGAAAAAAAAGCAAGCCTTGGACTTTTTTAAAAAAAGCCTTACCACTGGTGTCCAGGATATACAGACCCTCTGCCCTCTTCTCACGTGTTATCTCATTTCATTATTAAATAATCATTATTTGGTATATTTTTAAAGAGGGAAAAACAGATGCTCAGAAACTTGGGGTAAGCTGCTCAAGGTCACGCAGCTGGCAAGAGGCACAGCAAGAAATCAGCATACACTGTACTTGTGTTTCAGAGCCTTGAGTTTTCCATTAAAATAATCAAAAACATTCCCTTTATTTTTTAAGCTCTTTGCAAGTCAAGACTGAAGGGAGCTAACATTTGAGTTACTTTGCTCTACTATTCATATAAAACTAAAAATATGTTTTAATAATTTCAGTACTCATAAATTCCTTAAGTTTCTTTTTGTCTCCATTACTGTTGTTCTAAAGCTCTCATCCACCACACTCACTCTAATAAAAGTCTCTATTTTCTAAATGAATAGCAAAAAGCAATTGCTTACTATAATCCTTTTTCCAGGGCTGAATTAAAACATTAATACATGTGAATCACTGGGACACAGCTGGGTACACCACTGGTGCTCCATAAATAGCAGCTAAACATTTTAGGCAAAAACTCTTGGATTAATCAAGAAAATGGTCACTTTAAAGTTGTGTCAATTTCACCTCAGAGGCCCTGGGACTTTGTCTTAGAATGAATGCCATTTGCCCCATATAACCAGCCTAAGGGTTAACACTAAGAATCAAGCCCAAATGCTGTCTTCAGATCTACCCAGAATCTTTCCTAGAAGAGTTTCAAAGCAGTCTCACAGGATACTGGAACAGGGGGTAAACCAGGAGCTGACCCCGCCAGGCATTACCTCATCCTGCAGTTTCATGGCAGTCAGACGTGACTTTTCAGCCTCTAGCGTTTTCTCCTTCAACTGCCTTTGCATTTCTGCAAGTTCCCTGCGATTTTTCTCCTTGTACTCATCCAGCTGGTTCTGGAGCTCCAGTGTTGATACACGGGACACCTCAACAATGTCAGCCATCTGGAAGGAGTGACATGGGGGAAAGCCCACCCTGTGATGCTCCAGCTGGGGCCTGAGAGCTAGGTTTGGGACCCTCTCAACACAGAACACATCTCCTCTTCTTTCTTCTACAGTCTCCCCAAAGACTTTGCAAAAGCACCTGGTCATGGGCTGTCCAGGCGTAGTCATCTCTAACTTGGAAGCAGAATGGAAGAATGCACAAGCACACCCTTTGCAGCTAGACACACAGACCTGGGTTGTGCCTTTGCTTTCCCACTTACCAGCTACATAACTGGGTCATGTACTTTAAACCTCATTGGGCCTCTGTGGTGTCTTCATTGAAAATACTGGAATCATAACATCTATCTTACTGGGTTGTTGTCAAAATTAACACATAGAGATAGAATTCTGGTTACAAAATAGCTAGTAAAGTGACTGGTACATAGCAGGTATCATAAAACGGCAGGGTCTCCTGCTGGCTCCTAAAATGTGGGGAGCCCATCAGTTTTTGTTTGTTTTTTTTAATCAGCTTTGTGCTTTTTCTGGGTATTTTAGGGCAGAGACAAGTGGAGGAGAGAAGTAACAATGACTGGGTTTTGAAATTACCTTTCACATTCCTGGACAAGAAGTGTGGGTGCAAATGCAGATATTATGCATTGAGGCAGAGGTTCTGATTCAGGTAACATTTGTTAAGTCAGCCCTTACGTGCCAGGCTTCTTTGGGTAATTGTTGAGAGGAGCTGGGCCCAGAATCCAGATGGTATTATATTTTCTAGACCAATTTCCCTTTGACCAGGATTCTCAACAATTCCAAAGAGCTGCTTCAGGGGACCTGGGAGTTTGACACATGCGTGCTTAGACAGAAATGCATGTTTCCTTAGCTCTCATGGGGCCCTCAGAGGGCGCCAGGGCCCAGCTCTGGTGTTCCACCCACACCTCCTCCTCCCCCCGCCCCTTACCTCTTTCTGCAATTTTTCAATGGTCTTGTCCAAGTGCCATCGCTCGTTCTCCATCTCGTTCTTCAGCCTCCTTAACTGCTCCTTCTGCTCAGTCTCATCTTTAAGCTTCTCAGACAACTGCTTCTGCTCCTGGGTGGCCCGACTCAGATTTCTCTGCAGAAAGCAGGAAAGGGACAGTGCTGTCACCTACCACCAGGTCAGCCACAGGACCGGCAGCAGAGGAAATTCTGCAGCCAAACCATAAAGCAGTCAGACCTGCTACATCAGTGATAAGGAAAAGGGCCCCACAAAGCCATCACAAGACACAAGGACACTCACCGCTGGTTCTGAAATTCAAGGACATAAATGCAAGGTTGTCTTAGCCAAAAACCACGTGAGAATGAAGGGACAGGCAGAGGGGGATTTATTACAAAAATACCAAAAATGCCCAAGGCTGCTCAGGGCAGTGATTAAGGACAGTGTCTAAAAACATGAAATTTTCAAGTTCATGCTTGAAAACTGAGGTAAAGATATACAATCAGACAAACCCAAACCAATGGGGCAATCATACAATTTGCTCTGCTCTGCAGATGCTTCTTATGGTTAAAATAGCTAAAAATGAATGTATGAGGAAACAGAACATTGACCCACAGGTCAAGAGTCCACTTGGGTAGAGGGAGTTGCAGTCAACAGAATCACGGGTTGGACTCCTACACAGAAGAGTAAGGAATTTGGCAATCCACAGGTGGATAAACTTGAGGAGCAGAAGGTGTTAAATGGAAAAGACACTAGTTAGAGGAGTAAAAAAGGGTGTTATTTAGTGATTCAGCACCAAAACCTAGTACCTACCATAAAACGAAACTATCTTGAGTGTGCTATTTTCCCTGGGATCCCCTGAAGCTCTCCCCACCCCCAGTCACACAGCCTGGCGTTCTTTATGTAAAAATATGCAAGTCTACAACAAACTCCTAAAGTATTTTAGAAACATAATGGTGGTATCTTTAAATGGCTGAGTGCTGAGGCCACTGGCATGAAGACACATAAAGAAGGGGCACAGCTCAGAAAGGGGTGGCACGACTCAGACGTGGGCTGGATCATCTAGGTAATGGTAAGGTATTGAGGACGACATGTGAGTTGCTACAGGTTCTGCTTAGGACCTGTGTCTGGTGTCCCCACAGATACTGTATAAGAACAACAGTTTAGGGATCCCTGGGTGGCGCAGCGGTTTGGCGCCTGCCTTTGGCCCGGGGCGCGATCCTGGAGACCCGGGATCGAATCCCACGTCGGGCTCCCGGTGCATGGAGCCTGCTTCTCCCTCTGCCTATGTCTCTGCTTCTCTCTCTCTCACTGTGTGCCTATCATAAATAAATAAAATTTAAAAAAAAAAAAAAAAAAAAAGAACAACAGTTTATATTTGTACAGCACTCAACAGTTTACAAGCTGCTGTCACAGGCACCAACTCAGGCATCTTGAAAACACTCCCAAATCACTTTGGGCACTCCTGGTTTGCAAAGCATAGCCAACCACGCTGCTGGCCAACCCTGTGACCTGGGGCCAGAAAGCCACCCATGGAGGCCTTCTGGCCCCTCCACTCTGCCAGACTAACTGCACCCTGAGAACCAGCCAACACAGCTGGGCTGCGCAAGTTAATTGCTGTGGAAAACCAAGGTCAACAAAAGCTGTTGAGAGAAAAGAAGGTGGTAAAAGGAAGGTAACCAGAAGTTTAGTGTGGCAGTGTGGCGGCAATTAGCAGAGGAGTGTGTCCCACCACAGTCCAGCTGGGCACATACCAGAAACAGGATCACCTCCTGGGATTCATGTTTGTGTTGATTTAGTGGTGCTGGGGTAGAGGGGAGCACACATGGGAAGGCAAGCAAGGTATGGCTCCCTGTGTGAAAGAAAACTGTCTGTTATGTATCTCAAGGGACACCTGGGTGGCTCAGGCAGTTGAGTGTGTCCTTCTTTGGCTCAGGTCATGATCTCAGGGTCCTAGGATTGAGCCCTGTGTCAGGCTCTCTGCTCAGCAAGGAGTCTGCTTTTCTCTCTCCCCCTCTGTGCTCTCTCTTTCTCTCAATTAAATAAATAAAATATTTTTAAAAAATAATGTATCTCAAAATGTAAATTTCCCAAAACCAACAAATACAGAGGTACATGAATGGCTTTCTATAGGATCCAACTGAACCCGTACCCCTACAGACCTCTCAGCCTCTCTCTTCTTCCTCCTGGATCCCAATCCCAGAGGCTCTAGGCCAATAGACAAGCTAGCCTTGGCTCCATTCAACCTCCATCTGGAGGTTTCTGCTTCACCCTTGGCTCAGACAGGGCTCCCTGCCTGGCCCTGATCTCCTGTGCCACTGGAGATCACCAGACTCCCCAACTCTGGGCCTGGAGCCCTGCCAAAACCTCATACACCCCACCCCAACACTCACACATTTGCCTGGAAGAACGGTGTTGCTAGATTATTTAAAATATATTTCTTATACCTTGCCTGTATTGCAGGGTAGTAAGATCTCAAGGCAAGGAACAGATTTTCCATTTGGGTATGTCTCATAGCCCAGATTCACTATTAGGCATATGATAAAAACTCAATGGCTGGAAATTAATACCTATCCCCAAAAGTGGTCTAAAGACTTCTCATATCAGTATCACCAAGTAAGGATGGAGTATTCCTTACTGAAAGCACAGATTCTAGCCCTTTGTGATGGAGTCACCATCTTCCTTAGATTGGAGCCCACAAATTTACATTTAAAAGTTACCCAGGTAACTCTAACATAAAGTGTAGAGATGCTGTTTAGAACAAATGTTTCTTTCTCCCCAGTTCTTCCAGACATGTATTCCAATGCATCACTGCTGAGAAAACATGTTCCAAAATCACACGAAAAAGCAAACTTTCCCATTTGCAGCTGAGAGTCCAGAGTGAAAAGCTGTCGCTACAGTGACTGTATTTCCAAGACCAGCAATATAAGCCCATTGACCACAATACTGGGACAAAAATCGGGGGAAAAATGATCAGTCAGGAGAATGCAAAACACCAAGTTAGTGGATGTATGGGGAGTACCCTTGAGCTTCAAGACCACTGTATGGCAGGACACAGAGCTTTTTACTGTGTGACTGAGTAAGGCCCCTGTTGAGCCACATTTACAATAACGGAGTGGCAGGTGAGCCCATGGGCTTACAGGAATGAGAGGCTTGATGAGACGGAGGCTGGGGATGCCTGCCCCTAAGCTGGAGGTGACCGCCCCTGAGCTACGGTGGACCTGAGTGAATCTGAGCACAGGCAGGCTCCTCTCTGCCCCTGAGGAGGGGAAGCTGTATATTGAAAGGAAAGCTGCAGTGAAGCATTTACAATCTGAAGCCTTGAAAGCACTTCTCAGGAGTGTTTTCCAGATACCCAAGTTACAGCCTGTGAGAGCAGCTCATAAACCAGTACACGCTCTCCCGCCAGAGCACAGCTTCTGCGGGGACACATGGCCGAGGAGGTCCCAAGCAGTACCCTGCCACAAAACCCTGGGGCGGCCAGGGGAAGCACTGGGGCTCTCCTCCTCCGTTGTTTCAAGACACAGAAGTCCAATAGGGTGGGAGGTGAAGGCATACAGAATTTACACATTATCCCTCCCGGAAGGAAAGGAATGTGGCTTCTCCAGAAAAGATTTCTTCACTTGCCCATCTGCAGGAGCCATTTCTCCAGGGAATCCTACCCGCCTCTGCCTGAATGCAGTTCCCATCGATCCACCCAGTAGCACAATCCAAACCCGAGCGGCAGGGGTCGAGCAAACCAACGATGGCATCTTTATAACCCACAGCCACGTTCTGACTGAGTCCTAATAAATCAGACCTAAGTTCACCTGGTCTTCAGCTACTACATAAAGAAATACATTGGGCAGCCCGGGTGGCTCAGCGGTTTAGTGCCGCCTTCAGCCTGGGATGTGATCCTGGAGGCCCAGAATCGAGTCCCATGTCAGGCTCCCCACAGGGAGCCTGCTTCTCCCTCTGCCTGTGTCTCTGTCCCCTCTTTCTCTCTGTCTCTCATGAATAAATAAATAAAATCTTTTAAAAAATACATTTATCGTGCATGAAGATGCCATAGATTGCTAAAGGCACAGAGATTTGAAATATAAAATGCTGCATGGAAAAAGCAAAAACAAGTTACTCTTTCCTCGTCCTTGAAAAGTTAATTGAGTTCCCCTTCAGTTGCCAGCTTTGGGAAGAGAGGCATGCAGAAAGTTACTAAAGGAGCCAGCTTTCTGGTTCCCAACTTTAGAGAAAACCCAGCATTTCAGAGCGATGGTGCCCTTTTCGTGGCGCTACTTCCGAGACCGGCTAGTTGAGACAACCATGCTGAGATTGTTGGGCCTTTTTAAAACGTGTTTGCCGGAGAGCAGGGCCACACACGGCCGCACCGGGAGTTCGCGCCATCCCAGCACCGCTGGGGAGACAGGTCTGGACAACAGCAAGGCATCAGGGATCACTTCCAAGGCCAGAAGAGCAATCTGGAGGCGGGTGGGCGGGGATTACATTGAGATCTTTAGGCCTTGGGGCCGTCACCTGCTCTCTCTGCAGAAGGAACCTGGAGCTGCCGATTCACAGCTGGTAAACTACTTCCTTATGTGGGAGACTTTCTGGTTTGACCTAAAGTTGATGAGGACGGACGGCCTGTAATAGCTGTGCCCAGCACTCGGTGCGGGCGGGACACGAAGATGCAGACTTTCATCCCTGTAGAGTCCAAATGCTTGTCCTCTCTTCCTGTGACCTGCAGGCTCTTACACCCAAACCCTGCCCTGCACTTGAGCAGCCGGGCTTCATGGGCACGAGTCCTTAACAGCACAGTGGGCCTGCCCTCCACACCAAACTAACCAAACGAGGAAGGAAGGGGGGGGGGGGGGGAAGAGGAGAAAGAGAGAGAGACAGAAGTCCAAAGCGAAGACAGGCAGACACCGAAATCAGGAGAAAAGTTTTACTTAAGTTTGCAAAAAACAAGGTCTTTGTCCAAAGCTGGAGGGAAGGCACCGACCACTGCTCCGGGGGTGGCCGCCCCGAGCACAGGCAGGCTCCTCTCTGCCCCCGACGAGGGGAAGCTGTATGCTGCAAGGAAAGCTGCAATTAGGCGTTCGGCAGATTTACAAATCTGAACCCGGACCGCTTTGCCAGCTCCTAACACCTTTCCTACGCGCCTTCCTCATCCAGTGGTCCTCATGGAAATGAGTCAACAGTCTCCTCTTCGACAACTGCTCAAAATCATTGGCTTTTGCCTCCTCAGAAACTGCCTGCCAGTGCCTGGTGCTGATTCTGTAAAGCTCGAGAGCAGATGGAAGGAAGGATATACCTGGATCACACCCAGGTCGCTGTGCAAAGTCATTTTAGACTTTTGCACTTCGGTGCATACTTTTTTTTTTTTTTTTAAGAATGTACTTCCTACAATCTTTCGAACCTTCAAATGAGAAAACCTAATTTTCTAAGAATCTACTGATTTCGAATACAGATAGCTATCTAGTTTCAAAAAAACCCTAACTTCCTCCTGCTTTTAATAGCCGTCCTTTGGGACAGCACTCTGCAGAGGATATTTGCCCAGAGGAGAAAGGAAATTGGCTTCTGCCAGAGAGCGGACTCCACACTGCCTCGGGGACCGATCCTGCCGGCCTTCTCACACAATTCATATTTTATCTTTGGAAAGCTGTCAAGCTCTTTAATATCCTACACCAGGATTTCTCAAAGTCGGCACCACTGGCATTCGGGGCTAGATAATTCATTGCTGTGGGGGCTGTCCTATGCTTTGTGGCACGTTTAGCAGCATGCCTGGTTTCTGTCCACTAGATGCCAGGAGCTCGTCCCCAGTTTTAACAGCCAAAAATGTCACCAGGGGGATCCCTGGGTGGCACAGCGGTTTGGCGCCTGCCTTTGGCCCAGGGCACGATCCTGGAGACCCGGGATCGAGTCCCGCGTCGGGCTCCCGGTGCATGGAGCCTGCTTCTCCCTCTGTCTATGTCTCTGCCTCTGTGTGTGTGTGTGTGTGTGTGTGTGTGTGTGTGTGTGTGTGTGACTATCATAAAAAATAAAAAAATAAAAAATAAATGTCACCAGACACTGCCAGATGTCCCCCAGTTGAGAACCACTGGTCTAGATAGAGGGTCTGAAGTCTGGTGTGGTTATTACTACGAAGAAACTACCTGGAAGGCGTGGCAATCTGTACATGTCTCTCCAATCTTGCTCCTCAGCCTTCCTTTACGAGAAATAAAGACAACAGTTCTGCATTTACCTGCACGTCTTCCAGCTCACCCTCCAAGGTCCTTCTGACTGATGTGGCTTCTCTTTCTTCCTTTCTTGCATTCACAAGGGCCTCCTCTAATTGCCGGTTTTCTCTCTATGATGAAACACAGGGTCAGAGTGCACACAGACGTGTGTTGTGCCTAGAAAGCTAAGCTGACTCGGTGGCATGAAAGGAAGGCAGGAGACACCCAAGGACAGAGCCAGCAGTGGCTCTGGTCACCACATGACCACCCCAGGTGGCATATGGCAGTATGTTCTTAGACATCTGTGCCTGTCTGCCGGTTCCATATTTAGCCAGATGTGAACATGCGAAGCACCCAGGGTGACGGAAAACACATATCCAGCCGCCCCTCTGGAGCTTTGGAAAGAGCAGTTAGTTATCCCATGGACCCAGGCACACAGAGTTTTGAAAAGGTTTCCAGGTAATTCTGATAAATGACCATTTTTGGAACCCCTGTTGGAATAGACCCCCAGCTTTACATTTCTTTTTTCCCATCTCTTACTGTCAGTGGCAGCTCACACGGCCACAGGAATACATGTCTCTTGCTAACGGCCTCCTGCTTCTAGGGATCGGGCGAACCAAATATCAGTTAAAACTTGTGTGGCTTCAAAACCAATCAAGTAGGGGCACCTGGGTCACTCAGTGGTTGAGCGTCTGCCTTTGGTTCACGCCCACATCAGGCTCCTCACAGGGAGCCTGCTTCTCCCTCTGCCTGTGTCTCTGCCTCTCTCTGTGTGTCTCTCATGAATAAATAAATAAAATCTTTTTTAAAAAATCATCAATTATGTGTTAAAAAAAGGAAAAATAGACACGAGTGAGAACAGGTCTGCTGGTAAGATTACAATGGCCTTTTCAGGCATGTAGAAGCCTCTGCCTATGTCACAAGGTTCAGTGTCCCTGACGTCTAGGTGAGCAGGGAAGCCTGTGTTTCCCACCTGACTTCACCATCTCCCATTTATACCATCATAGAGGAACGACAGCAATGGCTTGCAGAGAGGATATATTAACCACTGCCTCCACCTTTTTTTTTTAAGATTTTATTTAATTGTTCATGAGAGACACGGGGGGTGAGGCAGAGACACAGGCAGAGGGAGAAGCAGGGTCCATGCAGGGAGCCCGACTCAGGACTCGATCCCAGGTCTCCAGGATCCTGGAGAAGGCGGTGCTAAACCACTGAGCCACCCGGGCTGCCCAGCCTCCACCTTTCCTACTAAATTGTGATAGCAAATCCCCCTTCCACTCCCAAAATCACGGACACAGGAAAAAAGAAAGATCTGCAGCTGCCAGACCCAGGCTTGAGGCCCAGTGAGCCTTACCTCGCATTTTGTGAGCCTTTCCTTTGCCTTGACCTCATCGTCCTTCATGTCAGCAATCTGCCTCTGCAGCCGAGCGACGCTCTGCTCCAGCTCTTCGATGCTTTCCCGCAGCTTCTCATTCTCCTCCTGCAGAGCCTTCACGTGCATTTCAGCCCCTAGCTGGCTCTGCTCTGAAGTGTTGCTCCGACTGGCCAGGACCTCGACATTCTGTTAAAAACATGGAATGGGTGAACATGAGCACTGCTGTCAAGGGGCCGTCCCAGCTTCAGGCATGGCTGATAGTTATTAAAAACCCGTGATGTGCCAGGCACCGTGCTAAGCCAGGGATCGACATGCTATAGCCTAGAGGCCAAGTCCAGCACGCCACCTGTTATTAAAAAAAAAAAAAAAAAAGTGTGACTGGAGCATCGCCATGCCCACCGGGAAGCGCACTGTCTGTGGCAGCTTTCACGGTATAACAGCAGTGAGGAGTCCAGACATCTGCAAGGGAAGGCCCCTGGTGCTACAAAGCCTAGAATATTTACTATCTAGCTCTTTACAAAAAAATGTTGTCAACCGTTGCCTATATTAAGTCTTTGAAAGAAAAAAAAAAGTCTTTGACAAGGGATTTTAAGTTTTTAACAACTCTAGGAGGTGGGTACGATTCTTATCACTGTTTTAAAGACAAAGAAACTAAGACTTGGGTAGATAGAAAACTAGTCCAAAAAAAAAAAAAAAAAAGAAAGAAAGAAAACTAGTCCAAGTTCACTTAGGAGGAAGCACATTCGGGCAGACTGACTCCAGAACCTGTTCTTGTAACCACTGCCTTCTGCCAAATTCACATCCCTGACCCCTTGCCATGTGCAGGGCCCTTTAACAGGAGTTCTGGATGAAGGACAGTTTCTGTTTATAGACTTTTTTTTTTAATATCCAATACAAAATGGAAATTAAAATCCACTTAAATTTTGATACAGTTCCTAGTGCAAGCTCTAGGCGCTATCTTCTGAAAATGAGCTCCGTGCTGCACAAAAATCCTAACAGAAAGGCATGGTGACAATTACAGTGTGGTTATTGTTAATTCCAGATGTCGCATGGAATTTTTTTTTTTTTTTTTGGCTCAGCAATGTGAAGTGATAATAAGTAGCCTTGTCCAGAATTCCACTTCTCCCAGAAGATCTCTCGCCTTCCATTTCTCCACTACTACAAAGATGCCAATGTCAGCGAATTGAATGCTCATGAAACAGCAGTGCAGATGCCTGCAAGGAAGGGAAGGTCCAGGGAGGGCAAGCTTTGACTTCGAGGGTTATGTCACGGCCCCCTTGGGAGAACTATCTGCCCAAATTGCCTGCTTGCGTAGCCTTACGGAAAGATCTTCAAATCTTTTTTTTTTTTAATTTTTTTTTATTTACTTATGATAGTCACACAGAGAGAGAGAGAGAAGCAGAGACACAGGCAGAGGGAGAAGCAGGCTCCATGCACCGGGAGCCCGACGTGGGATTCGATCCCGGGTCTCCAGGATCGCGCCCTGGGCCAAAGGCAGGCGCCAAACCGCTGCACCACCCAGGGATCCCGATCTTCAAATCTTTTAACAGTACAATAAGCTGTATTATCCTGAACTTAGCCAATTAGAAAGTTTCAGAAACCAGAGCATCTTTTCAAACCCAAATGTTTAATTCTATACATCTGGGAACATCCATCACAGCCATGCTACTGGGTCGGAATGCAGTTAACTAGCAATGCTAAGGAGAAAACTAAAGTGCCCAACAGCTAGGACTTCTCAGGATCACTTGGGTATCCTCTCCTACCAAAGCCAGCAAGATGAACAAGGAGAAGTGTGTTTGAAAGCCTGAGAAAGGACCCAAAGAATCCAATAACTGCTCAGACCAGGGAAAGAAAAAGAAAAGTCTAGATTGCCCATTCTTGCCCTAAATTTCCCATTAAAACCTAAGACTACAAAGCTATAGTTATAAGACAGTGTGGCACTGCCATAAGGATACACATACAATTCACTGGGATAGAATTGACAACCCCCAAGCAAACCCAACATTTTACAGTCAACTAATTTTTAACAAGGGCAAAGATACAATGAAAATAGGTAAACTGGACTTCAGCAAAATTAAAAACTTTTGTGCTGCCAATGATACCATCAACAAAGTGAAATGACAACCCACAGAATTAGAGAAAATGGTTAAAAATCATATATTTGATAGAGGATCCATATCTAGAATATATAAAGAATTTTTCAACTCAATAATAAAAGACAACTCAATTAAAAAATGGGCAAAAAAGGGTGTTCAGCTGGCTCAGTCATGTAAGTGTCCAATTCTTGATTTTGGCTCAGGTCATGATCTCAAGGTTTGTGAGAATGAGCCCTACATGGGCTCCATGCTGGGCATGGAATCTTCCTAAGATTCTCTCTCTCCCTCTGCCCCCACCCACCGGCCCAACTCTCACATGCATTTTCTCTCTCCAAGAAAAAAAGGAGCAAAGGATCTGAGTAGACCTCCTTCCAAAGAAGATCTACAAAAGTCCTAGAAGTACATAAAAAGATGCTCAACATCATTAGTTTACCAAGGGGAATGCAAATCAAAACCATAACGCGGTGCCACTTCACACTTACTAGGATGTCCATATAACCAGGAAGATAATAGCAACAGTTGGGGAAGATGTAAAGTCAGAACCCTTACATGTTGGTGGTGGGAATGTGACACAGTGCACCCGCTTTGGAAAATAGCTTGGCAGTTCCTCAAAATGTTAAACAGAGTTATATGACCCAGCAATTCCACTCTTAAGTGTATACCTAAGGGAGTTATCTAGGTAAGTTTGTGGGGCCAAGTGAGTTGAGGACTCTACTCTTCTGCCATCTTGCCCCTCCTTCCAATATACACTTGAGGGAAATGAACACATGTGGCCACACAAAAACTTGTACAAAATATCACAGCAGCATTATTCCTGATAACCAAAGGGCAGGAACAACCCAACTGCCCATCCACTGATGAATGGGCAACCAAAAGGCAGTAGATCCATTCAATGAATTATTTCACTCTAAAATGGAATGAGGTACTGACCCATGCTACAACATGGATGAACCTTGCAAACATTATGCTAAGTGTAAGAAGCCAGTCCCAAACATCCACATGTTGACTTTTTTTAAGATTTTATTTATTTATTTATTCATGAAAGACACAGAAAGAGAGAGGCAGAAACCTAGACAGAGGGAGAAGCAGGCTCCAGGCAGGGAGCCTGATGTGGGACTTGATCCCGAAACTACGGGATCACGCCCTGAGCCAGGGGCAGGTGCTCAACCGCTGAGCCACCCAGGCATCCCACACGTTGACATTTAGATGAAATGTCTAGACCAGGCAAATCTATAGAGATAGAAAGTGGATCAGTGGTTGCATGGGGCTAATGGTAATGAAAATGTTCTAAAATTGATAGCAGTGATGGTTGCACAAGTCTAGGAACATACTAAAAAATCACTGGATTGGGCACTTTGAACAGAACTGTAGGTCACAAATTATGTCTCCATACAGCCAAATGAAAGAAGAGAAACAGAAGATAAAGAAAATCAGGACACGGAGTTGGGATGGAGAGGAGATGAGGTGTTGACCTCAGTGGCCTGAGGTTCGCCAAGGCACCAGAGAGAGGAAGAGCAGGCTCCAAGATATCTGCCCACATGTTCTTGTAAAGTGAAGAACACACACATGTGGTCAGTGCTCTTTTGTTCACCCAGGAATCTCAGGGAGAACAAGGCCACCGAAAACCAGATCTGGTTTAACTTGAATTCAGGCCTAACTGGCCCCCTGGCATGCTAGATAAAGGGCCTCGCACTGTGTTTTGATGTCTAGGACTTGGTATACTCTCCGTTTGCAAGCTGTGGACACATATCCTAAATCCTGAGGGATGACACGCCAGAAGGACTGGCCGGGCAAGTGAATGGCTCAGTTTATAGCTGGCAGGGCTCGGCTCCAGTGCTAGCTTTCAGTAACACAGGCTGAGCATGACTCGAGGGAGCTCGCATGGGTAGAGACTCTGAGTCCTATTTTGACTAGCTGTTGTTTTTCTCTGTGTCTTCATAGGGTGATAGACCACATTATGTTTACCAATAAATGGACCTTAACCCTCTGTTGGTAAACTTTTCCAGAACCCTCTCCCTGTCCCTGCCTGCCCCCCCACACCCAGTCCCCTATTTTATATCAAGTCCATAGGACAAACTTCCTTTTCCCGAAACCACAGCTAATTCTCTGAATATCCCTTTGTCAAAGGCAAGTCCTACATGACTTCCCAGTGAAGAAAAAAAAAAACTGGTCTCAAGGACCTTCAAGAGCGCCCCCTTCCAACTCTGAACTTTGACCTAAGCATCATCTTTTCCAAATGCTTACGTTTGTATCTCAGGAAATGTGGCAATGGGCCGCAGGACTCTACTGGGACCTGAGTTGGTAAGGACCAACTCAGAGATCACTGGAGACAAGTACTACTAACCTCGATGAAGTTGCTGGGACTATGTTTCTGTGTGTGTGTGTGTGTGTGTGTGTGTGTTTTATTTTAAGTCCTCTCATAACAAGATTGCAGAGGCTGCTACATCATAAATAAAATTAAGGAGCACACAATCTCTAAAGATTCATTTATCCATATCACCACTGTAATATTTATTTTTAAAGGAACTGTATGGATTTGCTTAATATTTTAACTACTATTCATTCATGCAAGCAGTCACAAATAGTCAACAAAAACCAACCCTAGCTCCTCTGCCACTCCAAAAGGTTCAAAACACCTTCCAGTCATCACCACAGGGGCAAAAGTAGCAGATGTGCTATGTTCTATTGTTTTTCAAGACTGGACCATCCCTTAAAATTGCACTATCATTTCTTCACCTCTCAGGCAACCCAAGTCAGAAGGCAGGTGGGTAGCATAAGGCAAAAGGTTCTGCTGCTGCCACTGGTGGGGTGGAGTGGGTGGCTAGAAACTTGTATGAGGTCCTGGGAGGCAATTTGGTAGTATCAACCAAAATTATAATCCACATTCCCTGTGATCCCATACCTTCTCTTCTCGCACTTATCCTACATGTGTGCAAAATGCCATATAAATAAGATTATTAGGGACACCTGGGTGGCTCAGCGGTTAAGCATCTGCCTTCAGCTCAGGGCGTGATCCTAGAGTTCCGGGATCAAGTTCCACATCAGGCTCCCTGCATGGAGCCTGCTTCTCCCTCTGCCTGTGTGTCTCTGCCTCTCTTTTTCTGTGTCTCTCATGAATAAATAAATAAAATCTTTTAAAAAAAGATTATTAATTGCAGCATTAAAATAGCAAAAGATTGGGGTGAACTAAATGCATCTGATGGGGCCCTTGTTAAACAAATTATATCAGGTCAATGATAACCTGTGCAGCCAAAAAAAAAAAAAATTAAAGGAAAAAGAGTGAGGAAAATGCAAGGGACAGAATGGTACACACAGAAGGGAGGTCTGTATAAAAGGCAGGCAATGGGAGATAAATATGTAATTACCCGGCTACACAAGAAACAGGTAAAACATGCTGGCTCTGAGGAAGGGAAGCAGGGTCACGGAAAAAAGGAGAGAAACATATCCATTGCAAACCTTCTTGTAACTCTTGAACTATGGAAATTCAAGAGATATTACATTTTTAAAAACAAAATAGACATTTTCTTTGAAAAGACTATCAATGCCCACAGGCACTTGGAGGACAGCCACCTCCCCAGCTCAGTTCTCACCTCCTCCAGCCTCTTGAAACCCTTCCCTAGCACATTCGCAGATACTTCTGGGCCATGAAAGATAGCAGAGCCAGAGCCCCGGGAGCAGCTGTACAAACAGAGCAAAGCGCCAACGAGATCTCCCACGCGGGTTTACATAGTTAAGAAATTCCTTTTCACCACATATAGCTGGGAGGGTGGAAAAGACCCAGATGGCCCAGGACTTGCACTTATGTGAACAGGTCTCCAAAATTTCCACCCAGCAACCTGAAGGCAGAGAAGTCCAACGTAGGCTGATGAGAGAGCTCCAAGGGGCTGCACAAAATTAAGCGCCTTTCAAGGTTTTGGGTTTTTTCAACAAAATTGCTTGTACAGTTTGCATTCGACACCACAATATTTTTCATTCTACTTCATGTCTCTTTATATTAAGATACTGTACCCTTGGTATTCTGGAAGACGGACCACTTCTCCCCTGCAGCTGTGCCAAGGCCTCTCCTCCTCACCTACCCAGTACACGCACGCCCATCTCAACTTGAGCAATGCAGACATAAATCATGTCAAGAGTGGAATTCTCTGTTTTAACTCTAAAAGACATATCTCACAGCATAGAGGAAGGAGCAGAAGGCTCTACGGTCAGTCAGCCAGATCAGACTCGAATCCAGGCTATATCTGTTTCCAGCATCTTTTGCTGGAAAGCATCTTTCGGCTTCAGAGAGCCTTCCTTCCTTCACTTGGAAAAGGTGGATGAAGTTACCTACCTGGTATACTTTGTCAATATCTGGGCAAGAGTCCTCACCTCTGATATGACTGCCAAGCCAAGGAAACCCACATATGTTTCCCAAAGGGCAGGACTTTGCACAGTTCACTTGCTGTAGCTCTAAATCCTCAAACTTGGCTTCACACCACAACCTGCACATTTTGGGCAGCCAAATATCAAACCTATATTTCCCCAAAGAGAGACCTGAGATCTTCTAATGGTCTTTCCAGGACAACTGTGCTGCACAAATTAGATGACCCCCTTCTCATTCCAAGGGCAAATCAGATTTCCTGGTTGGCTAATTCATTAGAAATTTAGCCTCATTTCCCAATTGAGGATGGTCTGCTAAACCGACGTTAACTAAGAAAATTTTTCCAAAACAAACAGCATGTTTCAATGTGCTAAACTGCTAAATTTCCACTACTTGTAAAATAGTTGACTTTTAACCATATGCTCCAATTACTATTTAAAAGGAGAGGAGAGGATATAAGATTGTATCACCAAAAAAAAAAAAAAAAAAGGCAAAAATTCCAGTCTTTGTAAGGTACCACCATTCATTGCTAATAATGACCCGCTTTTCATGAGTTAATGTCTACATTTAGAAATGCTCACATTCTCCCCTGGGGCCAGAGGAAACTTTTAACCATGACAAGCACAAAATCCTGAAAACGGTGGAAGAAAAAGCCATGCCTGAGTGTTTTTTTTTCTGATCTAAAAGGCACTGATGCACTCCTTGCAGGAGCACAGACACCTTGGGTTCACTCCTGGTGGGTAACAAGTGGCCTCGGGAGGAGGCCCTCCTGGCTTGCCCGAGTGCAGACCCTACAAGTGGACACATCGGACTTTACTAATTAACAAGGCATCTACCACAGCCAGCTTTTGTTTCTTTTCTGTCTCCCTGTTTTGCTGAATGAGTGAAAACAGCTGAGGCGTGGAGGCCGGGAGTCCAGGGAATGGAATGTTGGTCTGTCGGTTCCACATCCCTGGCCGCCCCCACACTCCTATCTGTTGAGGCTGCAGGATCTCAGCTGATGGGCACCCAAAGTGTCCCTTAGGTCAGGCCATCTGCTGGGGGGTTACTGCTTTTTCACCATCACAGCGGTGGACGTCCACTTTGGCCTCCACAGTGAAGGACCTAGGTGACAAATAACAGGATTCTCGCACTTGACTGAGCATAGGGTTCACCTGGGGATCCCGTTAAAGGCTCACCCTAACTCAGGAAGCCTGGAGCATGGACTGGACGCTGCTTTTTTTTTTTTTTTACGACTTTATTTATTCATGAGAGACAGAGAGAGAGAGAGAGGCAGAGACACAGGCAGAGGGACAGCAGGCTCCCTGCAAGGCGCCTGATGCAGAACTCGATCCCAGGACCCTGGGATCACACGCGGAGCCGAAGGCAGATACTCAGCCACTGAGCTACCCAGGCAGACTGCATTTCTAACAAGCTCCCGATTAATGCCAATGATGCTGGCCTGTGGGTCTCACTTTGAGTGGTGAGGTCTAGACAGAGGAGAGGCTGTTGTGACCTCAGGACCTTCCTGTAAAGGCTCAGAGCTCTGGCCCCAACTGTTCAAGTCCTTCAGGCTTCCTGGTCTGACTCCAGAGCCTGGCGTTGGGTGTCAGGTGGCTTGGACGCTACTGCAGGCTTTGCAGCCAGCCCACACTGTGACCCATGCAAACCTCTGGCCCCTCTGAGCTCAGGTCACACCATTAAAGAAGTGTAATAGGTAACATTACCTCTGAATAAGTCAGAAAAAAAAAAAAAAAAGACAAGATACAAAAGCTTGAAAAAGCTGACATGCTGGCACTAATGTGGAGTGATGCGGTTTCCCTTCCTCCTTTTTGACTCTGCCTACTTACCATTTTTGGTCAGACAGGGATTGAGCCATTGAAAAAGATCATTTTTTAAACCCCTGCTCTAAAAGCTACATCAGAATTTCCAAAAATTCTGTCACTACATTTCCCAAATACCAACACCATTCCTTCCCAACATATCTGCAGTTCAGAACTGAATCAGTTACATACTTGGACTTCTCAATGAGCTCCATTTGTTTGTGTTTTGGGCACGGGAGCAGGGCACGAGTGAGATGGGAATCCACGTGACAAAGAGAATGGCAAAGAAGTCAAGGGTGCTCATACCAAAACCCCAAATATTTTCAAGCAAGAGTTGATTCCAACGCCAAGAACAGTGGTTAGAAGATGTGGATTCTGGACCAGACTTGGCTAATAATTCACTGTGTGAGGACTGCAGGCCAGTCATTTAACTTTGCTGCCTTCAGTTTGCTCCTCTGCTCACGAACTGGTCTAATTCCAGTGTCCCTGCCAGTTCTCAGAGTCTGGAATTCTAGAATGAACTTGGAAGAAATTGGAGCAGTATCAGTCATGGAGTTCAAGAATTCCAGAGGTTTCTACTCTTTCAGCATCATGCTTACATTTCATTTTCAAACACTGCCCATTAATCTCAGATCCTTTTTATTGGTGTCCCTACCCCCGGCATCTAAAGGATGTGAGAACTCATCTCCAAAGGCAGGCAACCTCTGGCCACCAAGCAGAACAAAGTGTTGCTAAATTGCGGTAATTTACCAAGTTTAAATGTATTAGGCTTAAAGAAGATGTTGTTTACATCCTGTTTTCTCACTGTCCTGGCGGTAGACTTCCTGCTTATTACCAAATCACCTGAAAGATACTCTCTTCTCGACATATTCAATTACCCAGTGTTGCCAAGGTAACTTGTGATTACATAGGTTAGAAACATCACTGGTATTCTTCACCACATTTTTGTGAAATAAGTCAATATAATTCTCTTTGAATAGTTAAGAAACAGCAAGATTTGCTTTCAGGGTGGCCTGTCATTCAGACATAGGTCCTAGACAAAAGTTATGCTAATAGAATACCTCACATTTGCTCACGGAATGCATTCGATGTAGGTTCTCATTCAAGCCACACAACAAATCTATAGATCCCCAAGATGGGGTTAAGTCACCTATGATAAAAGAACTCTGCACCTAAATTGGTCAGGTGATTTTCCCGAAAAGCTACAAGCTCAACAGCGCAGGCTTTGACATACGGTATGATTCCGTTGATATGAAATGTCCAGAACAGGCAAATCCATAGAGAAAGAGTAGACTCGTGGTTGCCAAGGGACCAGGGAAGGGGAGAATTTGGATGTAAGGGGCTTGCTCCATTTGGGGGTGATGGACGTGTTTTGGACTTGGAAAGTAGCGACGGCTGCTCAACCTTGTGAGTACATAAACACCATGAATTGCACATTTTAAAAGAGCGATAGTGGTGCATTTTATGTTAGGTGACTGATACCTTAATAAAAACAAAAGAGTTAGGGCCTTGGCATCAGCTGACCTGATCCAGGCCCTCTTGTTCACCACTAAGCCTTGGGTTTCCTGTTGCAATCATGAAGCAGGACATTGTGCCCAGCACACAGCAATGCTCTGGGCACATGGTAAGAACTCAATGAATGACAGCTACGTATGTATTAAAGTCAGGTAGCCAAAAGTCACACAGCCAGGAGTCCTATCTACCTCCGATTCCCTGTCTCTGATCTCTGCTACTTGTTTCTAGGTTCTTCTGAGTAGGGCAGCAACTTCAGTCAGCCAGAGAAAGATACAGGAAGGTCCACAGCTGGCAACTTGGGTGGAGGGGGGGTGTGTGTGGCTATGTCCACACACTCACCCTGACTTAAAAGGGGTAAAAAAAAAAGAATACGCAATTATATCACGGAAACAGTTTCATGCGCTTCTCTAAAACAGCCTTAGGTTACAGACTTTTAATTATGCTTTTGCCTTTTTTCTTGTTTCACACAACTCTACGAAATTCTTACAAAAATTTCCCCAGTGTCCTTGGATCCTCTCAGTTTTCAGGAGATAAAAAGAGCCTCACATCCTATTTATGAGACACCACTTCCCTCGCCCCAAGGGCCACAGTCTAAGCTAATCTTGTAACCAGCACGTAGAAGTTTTTGTTTATAGAATCCAACATCCTCCCATGGTGTGGCTGACCCTTCAAGGAGCTGCCCGCTGGCTTGAAGAGACTCCACCCAGCCAGTGCCATGCATCTAGAGTTCTGCGTCACCAGGAAAGCATCAGGGGGTAGGGACAGGAAAAAAGCAGGGCTTAGAAACCCAGTTTCTTTGTCACCAATGGACCAGACAGCTTTACAAATGGTTAAAATCAGCTCGCTATCAGCACACACAAGCCTAACAGGTTGTACAGGATTTTTGAAGAGAGAAAAACAAGCAGGTTCTCCAGAGCATTGCCTACTGGGCAGTTGTGGGGGACTCCTCCAAGATAAACCAAAGGCTCCATCTAGAACCCAATAGGTCCTAAGTGAGGTCACAGTTCTATACTGTTCCCTTCCCAGAAATCTTGTTACTGTGAAAGCTGAGCCTTCAACTTTCCTATTTTGCCACTATATTATTTCTATAAATACTGAGGATTAACCCCAAGTTGTAGAAATCATGCCACTTAAAAATATTAAATAAAAAATCTTAGACCCAGAACTCTCACCCCAATGACCAATCCCATTAGCACCTCTCTGCACCCCCAAACTAGACCAAATTTCCATGCGGAAAATCACCACATTTCCCCTTTGTCCTTCACTTCTGCAGCTGCAGGCCTGAAGCTAAAAGGGGCTGGAGAAGCAAAAGCAGGGCTGATATCATGGTTGAGAGGCACAAGGCTGGACCAGAACTCTCCTCAAGCTTTGAGGCTGGTTCCCACAATAGCCTGGATTAAGACATACAACAAGGATGACCTTTACGTATTTCCTCCTTCAAAGATGTCCAGAGCTCCTGTAAAGCCCACACGGCATCTCTGACCCCTTCCTGCAGGCCAGCTGCTGGGGTCGGCAGCCAGCTCTGACAAGCAGAGGGAGCAGGGCCAGAAAGAGGAATTTCCTAATCCAGGGAGGGTCACCTGCCCACTCGGAGGTTTGGCTCAAGTACTAACTTCTCTGAATCACAGTTTGGTTTTCTTAAAAGCAGGAGTGGTGTTACGGATCCATTCACTGCATGGATCAAGGCACATGAAAAATAATGGTGCCAAGTGTCAAAATACTAGTCACTATATAAATAGCAGTGTCCAGGGGCGCGTTAGTATGTACCACCCAGAAGTTACAGCACATAAAGCACAGATTTCCTTCTAGACAGAGGCTGGAAGGAGGCGTCATGACTTGCTAGCCTCCTTCCCCTTGGACCAATGGTTTCTGAGCCTTGGCTGCTGGCACGATTCTTACTGAGTCCCTCCGTTTCTGACTAAAGAGAGAACAAAATGTCACCTTTCCTGTCAGAAGAGCTGGGAGAGACCGAAGGGGGAGGGATAGAGTAACCCAGTCTAAACAAAGACCTGTCCCAGGAATGCTTGAAGGCCAGGTCCCACTGGGTTTTTTTTTTTTTTAAGGCCATTTAGGGGAGCACCTGGGTGGCTCAGTGGTTGAGCATCTGCCTTTGGTTCAGATCACGATCCTGGGATCCTGGGATCAGGCCCTGCATCAGGCTCCCCGCAGGCCCCTCTGCCTGTGTCTCTGCTTCTATGTGTCTCTCATGAATTAAATTTTAAAAAAAAATTTTTTTTAAGGCCATTTGGGCACCTACCATGGAAGCCCCTATAAATCATGGTGGTCATTAATGCTGTTCACCAAATATGTCAGTCTTGCTCACTTCCAGGCACATGCAGGACTGTGCTGTGCTTGCTTGCCTTCTGTAGACCAGTGTGGTCCTATCACTAGCTCTGGCCAATGAAATATGAGTGCAAGTAGCACGCGTCACATCCAGGTCCAAGCACTAAGAGCCACTAAGTGATTCACATATGCCCTCCCATGGCTGCAGCAATCTTGGACCGAGGTCCCCCAGTAACTCTGACTGGCAAAGCAACCTCCACCCAGACACTGCCATGACCCACAGGAAAAGACTATCTCTTGCTCACATTACAAGTAGATAAGCTACTGAGATGTTGTTATTGTGACATAACCTAGCCTATCACATCATGGAGAGCCCTACTACTTCCAGGTTCAGCCCACCCATCTCTAGTCCCCTGAGAACAAAACTGAATCCATCATAAACTTCATCCCAAAGAGCCAGTGGGGCTGTGACAAAGACAGAGCATGGGCTTCCAGGGTCAGGCAGACTTGGGTTCAAATCTTGACTCAGCCACCTACTAACCATGGAAATCTGAGCCAGTCAATTACCCTTAACTGAGATGCAATGTTTTCAACTTTGAAATGGCCATTATATTGCCCACCACACATGGTGGAGATTAAAGCTAATGAATGTAAAATATGGAGCATGTGGCCAGGCATGCAGTGTGCACTAAAGAAACACAGCGAATGTAGTGACCTACACACCATTATCTTTACACCCTACTTTGACTCATTTACCAGCTGTGGAACTGGAGCCTCTGCTTTTTGCTCTGCAAAATGGGAAAGTTGTGCTGTGCCCATTCTCAAGGTGGCCACAAGGGCTCTGTGTGAGTGTGTCTGTGGAGCATACAGCAGGATGCCTGCCTGTGGCAGCTGCTCAGAAAGTGAGAATACCCCCACCTTGCTCCAGACCCCATACTTTATTTATCCAGCCTATGCTGGGTGAGTCCTAGTGCACCAAAGGCCAGGGAGGCTGCATCCCCCTGCAAATGGAAGGCTCAGTCCTTGATTGGCCTTCTGCCCTGAACTCCCAATTGCTCTCCAGACCCCATTTGGTCAGAAGCCTCCTCCTCCATCCCCAGCCAACTCACCAGTTGCCATTTACTCTACCACAGTACTTTTTCTGTTAGGGACTCTGATCTTGGGGACTCCACACACCAATCTGACCCCTGAGATTCTCCTCCCAGGCCAGGTGACCCGTGAATTTGAAAAGCCCCCTTGAATATTATCTACAAAGACCTGGCCCCTTTCTGAGGCTACTTCTGCAGGCATCAGGGGAGGTTCCTCACCAGGGCTCCTAGTGATCTACTACTAAGGATTCGGAGAGCGAGCCTGGCAGGCCCTCCCAGCCTGTCTTTAACACTTACTGAGCTCTAGTGAGGCTCTGAGGATAACTGGCCTCACAACCAGGAAAATCTGCCATTTGCCACCAAAGCCCTGGCCGAACATTATGAGGTGTGGGTCCATAGACAGCGACTTAATGAAATGCTATCATGGGTCCTGACAAATCCCAAAAGCTCACAGAGCTTGGAGAGTGATCTGTGTGGAAGGAATGCTGGAGGCAGAACGGAGCCAGCAGCCCAGTCCCAGGGCAGCCCCTCACCTGCATTTCGACCTGAGGCGAGGCATAAACCTCTTTGAGCTTCCTTTCCACAGCCACCGAATGTCCAGGGACAAGGGAATCCAATTAAGGATTTAAGCACGCACTACTGATTGTCTACACTCCATAACTATACAAGTTATAATGGGCCCAGTGCCATTCTTAAAGAGTTTAAAGTCTCACAAATGAGTTAAACATGTTCACAACTGAAATATAAGTCACGGCCTGAAGAGAGGGTCGTGAGCACGGCGGTCTCAAGGCCTCCAAGACCGTGTCCGTCTCTGTGATTAAGAATATGGCGCCTGCAGGGCAGATAAAGGTTATTTCCTCTCCCTGGCCCACCAAAGTTTCCATTTCTCCAGATAAGTTAAAACAGGCTTGGATATTATTCATCCATTCATATCTAACTCATAAAGTGATACAATGTCAGCACTGTTTGAGATACCAAATTTCTTTGGTTCAAAGCCCAACCTGAATTTCCAATATCCCCATCTCTCCCTGCCCCTGCCATATCTCTGGCGGATAAGCAACCATCAGTCAGTCTCTGCTTCCAGGGGTTGGAAACACACTGCGTATCACAACAGGCCCTTCCGCTTTCTGACAGCTCTCAACCATGGCAACATTTTTATGCTGAGCTTGATATCTGTGTTCCAACAACATCACTGGGACCAACCAAGGAGGATACTGTCCTTCCTCCAAATGACAGCCATTCCAGCACCTGAAGCCCCCATCTCTCCCTCACACCACCAGATCCTGTCCCTTCTTCTTCAGGCTCAACTTTCAAAGGTTTGCCCTCACCCACTGGGGAGCGATATCAGGTATTCTTTCAAGTATGGGGCCCCAGACCAAAACAATGCTCCCTGAAGAGTCTGGCCTGCCGTCACCCTAATTACCAACTACCCCAGGCTCGGGAGACAAAGCCTGCCAGTAAATAAAACGCCCAGATCTCTCACAGATACATGCGTGCCCAGAGGCCAAAGACGAAACTGGCGGTTGCTCAAGTCCACAAGCCAAAGAAAGCTTCAGCCACCTGGAACCATACAGAAACCCATTAGACCCTGCTCAGGAGCTCCCTGTGAGCCACACTGTGAGGACCAAGGGTGACAGTCAGGGTGTCACTGCTGGGATTCTGCTCCTGCTCCTGTCCCTTCTTTGGCTCTTAGACCCTTTCCACTTCCCCCACCCCTTTGGCTCCCCAGTATTTCTGATAGCCCTGGAGCTCACACTCTCACCCCAACACCATTCTCTTTGCTTGTAAGTTTCCTAGAGGGAAAAAAAGACTCTTTTTTCCTTAGCCTCCTTTCCCTCCCATACTTCTTGCTCTCTATGGCCAAAATCCTTCACCCCATCCCATTCCAGGGCTAGGTCTGGGGGACTGGACCAGAGGCCCAATGCCCTTCTGGCTGCAAGTGAGCTGCAGGTTGCATCCCACAGGGCAAGGCTCTGGGCCAGGCAGGCATAACAGCATCTCCTGAGCGCAGCATCACCCTACGCAGGCACTGTGCCATTCCACAGGCATCATGCCTCCTGAGAGACACTATCAAGTCCTCTGCTTAGAAGCAAGGAAACGGAGATGCTGTTAAGAAGTCAAGTAACCTGCTTATGGTTTCAAGGCCTGTAAACAGAAGAGCCAGGATTATAGTCCTAGGCAATCTGATTTGAAAGCCCAACAAATCGAAAACTCAACCGCGAGCCCTTGGCTGGCAAGGCCTGCATCTCCCATCTGGGCCCAGCCCAGTGCAGGACACACACTGCACTCAAATTCAAGTTCAGTGACTCAACTGGCTCTCTGTGTTTTTCAGTGTCTAGGTATATGTGTATCTAATGATAGTCACCAAACACATTGCCCCAGTGCACATTTATTTTATATTATTTTTTATCTTTAACATGCACTACCTCCTCTGTCCAGAGATACATCCACTTTTGTTATCTGACCTGAGAACCTAACCCCAATTTATAACAATGTTGCCATGAGAAAATCCTTTCAACTTCCAAACACCCTGCATAAAAATAAATTTTTGGCACCTTTCTTTCCTAAATTGAGTCCCCAATTAGCAGACTCCTTCATTAGGGTGCTGTTTACCTTTGCATTGCTAAGAGCTCTGTCCTGCCTGAAGCCTGCTTCACTTCACTGCATCTCTGCCTGGGGAAAAAGATGCCTGAATTTCAAAGGAATGTGTGAATTGGATACTCCTCACAGTTTTTACAAAGGCCCCATTCTCAATCCAAATTTTTTCACAAAACTGTAAATTCTGAGAGGCACAGCATCTTACTTAACCTGATAAATGATTATCCTAATTCCTGAATTTTAAATGGATTTAACAGATATAATGCTAAGAGAATTAAGTCCGAGAAAAGACATCACATGATTCCACTCTATGTGGAATTTAAGAACCAAAACAAAGAAAAAAAGAAACAAACAAAAATTCTTAACTATAGAGAACAAACTGACGGTTACCTGAGGAGAGGGGTGTAATGGAAGGAAGGTGATAGGGATTAAGGAAGGTACTTATGATGAGCACCAGGTATTCTATGGAATTGCTGAATCACTGTTATTTTATATCTGAAACCAATATGACACTATCTATGAATTATACCAGAATATAAACAAATTTTTTAAAGAAAAATATGAAAAAAAATAAAGAAAAAATATGAATTTCCAGTTCCTTGAGATGGCTGAAAGTTTTAGCTTAGAAAGGGCCTGACATCTTTTAGCCACTCATTTTCCAAATGAGCAAATCAGGACCTGGAGAGGTTAAGTGACAAGTTTAAAGTCCCATCGTGGAATTTCCGCCGTGGCGGGAACTTGATGGACTCAGTATTATCTACTAACCTTGGTAGTACCTCTCCTGCCCCTTGACAAGGACAAGGTGAACACACACCTTCTCCTCCAGAACTGCCTGGGAACCCAAGCACTCTAAGAGAGTCTTGTGCCTATCTGGCCTTAGAAAAACACAGAAAAGACTCTTTTGGCCTCCCACCACCAGAGACTGTCACCAAGGAGAAAGGGTATAAAGAAACACATCCTTCCATTTCCTTCTCAGCCAGAAAGACATTTCCCCATCGCTCCCCTCACCTACCCAAGGCCAGGCTCTCACCTCCTTGCATCTAGAAAACTAGGATGAGCAAGTGTTATGAAAAAAAAAGTACAATACAGTATATTCCATAGTGGAGACATAAGCCAAGAGCTATGGGAGAGGAAGTATGGGAGCCTTAACTCTACCTGGTAAGGGGGCGGGGTAAAGCTGCAGAGTGCTCGGTGCCAAGCAGAGAAGGGAAAAGAAAGGCTGTGCGTGCCAAGGCATGGAAGCCAGCAAAGGCTGGCTGCTTTCTGCTTGGTTCTGCTCTACATCTGCAATCCTCAAGGGAAAGGAGACGGTCTTTACGCTATCTTCTCTAGCACAGTGTACTGGGGGGCACAACATGTCTGCTAATGTGAGAAGCAAACCCCTCCCTATAGGTCAGCAGCGCTGAATTCCATAAGGGGAGCCTCAGGGCCACCCTCCCCCATGTGCGCACGTGCGCTGGCCCATGTCTTTGCTGCTCGGCACACACACTCAGCTCACCATGGCCCTGAGATTAAAGCCTTGATTTGCAGATTCTAAAAGGCTGGCCCTGATGCCTAGCCCATCCTGATCCCTCTGCTACCATGGAACTGCTCCATTTCTGGAAAATGCAGGCCTCTCTTTAATCCCCCTCTATGGCTGGCCACTGTCCTCAATAATATTCCTATTGATGCAGAATAAGAAGCCGAGATTAAAAGAGGTCAGGTCACACATGACCTTTTTCTGTGGGCTTTTACTTCACTGTTTCCAAGTTTCAGCATGCATGGATGTGTCTTTATTCTACTCCTTATCTATGACACGGAGACACACGCCAGACACCTCTCCTAAAGTTTGTTTTAACCAAGAGGAATCCCATAAGGAACCACTCCCATCCCTCCACTCCCCAGCCCCCAATCTAACCAGGCCTGTTCTTTGTTCCACAAAAACAAACAGCTAGTTCCGCCTGCCAGGGCAGATGAGGTGCACGAACACATAGGAGCAAACAAAGAGGCCCTCTTGCCCAAGACTTTCCTTCCTGTTGGGCTGATGTGGTCACCGGTGCCCTTTGTTTGAAGTCACCAGATGTGCCAGGCACCCACAGAGACCTGCAGCAGCTGGGAATATCACTCTCTGACCTTTTATTTCCACTGCCACCTTTATGGGATCCAACCAAACAGCATGTGGGGCTGGGGTATCTGCTGCTCTGCTCTGAACACTGGTATGCTGGTCACAAAGAAAGTGCAGCCAGCTCCCCTGCAGGCAGTCCTTAGGCCCAGGCCTCCCCCTCTCCTTTTTTTCCTGGCCTACAGGCATCCACCTGTCCCATCTGCAGTGCACAAGGACCATGCTGCCAATGATCTCATGTCACCCTCACCATAGCTCTATGGCTCTGTTGGTGTCCCCATTCTACTGATGAGAAAACACAGCACAGACTAGTCAAGCGACATGTTCCGAATCATACACAGCCAGAGTTCAAGTCAGGTCTCCCTGGGACTAATAGGGCCCAGGCCATCAATCTCTTTCTTGAGCACCTTGGTAATTCCTTTACAAGAGGGACTTGTTAGGGAGTGGAAGACTATACTAAACCCAAACATTGGTTCGAGAACAACTCTCAGTCGGTTCAGTGAACAATTCCGTTGATAATCAGAATGATTTTCTTGGAAACAGTCACATTTTGGTTTTAAGACCCTACAAAGGAGAAAATAGGCGGTTTGGGTTTTGTCTTTCTCTTCTTTTTATGTATCTGTTGACTTTGTGAGCACATCCAATTGCACTTTAAATCAACCCTGTGAATATTTTCCCCCAAAACACACATTTCCTCCTCTTGTCTTTCACCCATTTATCTTATCTCTGCTCCCCAGAGCTCATGAGGCTCCACTCCATGGTCACTCCTGGTTATCAGTTTTGCTTTTACAAGCAACATTTATCTGGATTGCAAAGACATTCTTGGCCTTCCAGAAAGATGCTTTCATTTTTCTTGTCAATTAGTCACTTTATATGCTTCCAAAGTTATGCTTTCATATGAAAAGAGATGTCTTCCGACCCCCTCACCCTTCACATGGCATTAACCAAAGCTTCAGCAGAACTGAGACATTAAGAGTTTAAACTCAATTCAGTCTAGATCAGGAAAAATTATACTGCTCGTCATCCAAGTCACATTAAACACTTCCCAAGATGATATGCACTAGCTTAACTCTTTCGTGGGGTTTATAAGCACCTCCCCCAAAACTGTTCATCAATGCTATAACATGCAGAACCTGAGAATAGTAGGGTGGCTACAATTTTGTATTTTCTCTGACAGACCCACAGCTCCGAAGGCTGATGTTCACCATAATTTTCTCCTTCTCTCCTTGGTGGCACTCCTAGGTCAAAAGGGCAAAGTAAAGCTGTTTTTGAGAGTCATCAAGGGATAAACCAGAAATTCAGGTTTTACAATAAGTTTGGTTTTAAAGAAAACAGGAGGTAATTGGCATGAGGAATTCTTGACATGGAAGAGAGGCCTTTTATTAAGACAGGTCAAAACATCCTCAAGGTATGAGAACTGGCTGAGGTTTCAGAGTCACTGGTTTTTACAACCCATGAAGAACTAGTAATGAGACCAACACAAGGCAAGCCGAATGGTTAATGAACTGATGGACTAAGCAAAAAAGAATATTAATGATATAATGCAAATGAGCTGCTGACAACTGGCTTCTGGGTTACACGTGCAAGCTAGTTCAGTGGCTTCACAGGAAAAAATTCCTACAGAAACTACAGGAAAAGTCCATGGTTTCATGACCCACAGGGTATCACGAAGCTACATGAACTGATCCTTTAACCTGATCCTTTAACCATCTTTGCCCTGGAAAGATGCAAAGAAAAATAAGACCCTGTCCTCAAAGAGTTTCGAGGTGATGACAACCATCTTCAGAGCTCTTGTCATACAACAAATGGATGATAAATCCTTAAGAAAAGAGCAAAGAGAAAGCTACTGCATCCAGAGAAGAGCTACCTTCTGGCTTTACAATCAGTATGATATGAGAAGCACATGGAGATATTTAGAGGGATGGCAAATGTGCCAGTGTCTGAGCTCATGCCTAGACACTCAAGTTTCCAGGGAACACCCTTGGCCAAAATCCACCCATGTTGGATGGGATACCAGCTGAATGTTGCACACCATCCCAAGTGGCTGGGGTTCAGGAATGAACAGAGAAACACACAAGCCAGTTGTTCTGGGATGGAAAATCTAAATACACACTAGTTTGCAATTAGTGTAAAATAAAGAATCAGGACAATTTAGCCCAAAACAGAAAGAACAAAGTTCATAGGATTGGGGCCTTTCCCAAAATAAAATCCATCCATCTAATGCTTCATAATTTTTTATTTCTATTTTTAATGGCCTAATCATATAGGAGTAGTTTATTAGAAGCTGCTCACAAGTGAGGGGTGTTAAATGCTGAATCCAGGCACAGAGGAGGAAAAAAGGACCAGAGACAGGACAGGAGCCAAGGCAAGCGCTTTCACACCCTGGATTTCAACAGAACCACAGCAGGAACCTAGAGATGAGGAGAGAGAAGAAAAAGAATGCTTTGTATTTCCATCATAAATAAAGCTTTTTGGCCTTCGGTCTGGAACACAGATCCTTCTCACTTACACACTATCCAGTTACAAATACTCCTATGATGGCTACACCTTTAAAACAATAAGTCACTAGAAGAGCCTATAAATGTAAAATGTTTAAATGGCAAGAGCACAAGCATATAAAAACGATAGTCTTTGGAGCCTTCCTTGATTTGCAAAATTTAAGTGATTTTCAGGTAGATAGCGCCAATCAGTGTTTCTTATCTTACGTCCCTAAGTGACTACTGTTTATCTTACTCTTCTGAGTACTGGGGGTTATGATAGTGGCCAATGACTTCATGTCTCTCCCCCACATATTTAGGAGAGAAGTCGGGATTTCTTGGAGTTGGAGACCATGTCTCACTTATCTCTTCAATCACAGTGCCTAGATCAATATCATATAAACAACTGGAGCTCAATAGATATTTGCTATTTGCTGAATAACCCTGAGTGGTATTCAATGTCACTGAATCCAGTAAATGGTATTTTGGAGGATTCTGAACTTTGAAAGCATGCTGACTTATTGCACGTGAGGATATCTGTGTTCCCAGCAGGATTGACGCAGTGGGGCTTACAGCCATCCAAAAGGCCTCCTGAGCCTTCGATCCTCCATTCTCTACTTAAACCCTAAAAATGATGGGAAAGGAAACAAATATCATTTTATCTCTTTTTAGCTTAATCAAGTTCATTTTTAATCCTTTGTTTCTGCCTGTTGAGATCATGTTGAGTCTTGAATCTGTTATCTAGTAGTTGGGCTCTCTCTGCCGACTCTGGGTCTTCGGGTCATGGAAAACGAGTTCACAGAATAGGGCCAAGAATCCCGTCATCTCTCACTGGAAAACTCCTTCCAAGTCCCTCTGCAACCCCAATCTCTTTGCCCACTAAGAAGCACATGACTTCAGTGAGTCTGGATGACTTTCAGGGATTACCTCTTTCTTCAGCTCTTACTTTAATATTTTCCAAAGAAGGACAAGAGGATCAATGCGATTGACCTTCATTTGTCTTGATTCATTCCTGATATCAAACCAGACCTTTTTTTTTTCTTGTCTTGATTCATTTTTCTTGTCTTGATTTTCTTGTCTTGATTCATTCCTGATATCAAACCAGACCTCAGAATCATAAATACTCATGCCCACATTTGCCTCCACCATGGCAGAGGGACTGATGTGCTACTCTAATTTTCAATATGAAAGTAAAATTTCAAAATAAAAATGCTCATACCCAAAGGGCTATTCAGGGCTCCAGAGCAATGACTTACTTCTCTGTCAGTTATATGTGAGCCTAAAGCAAGTACAGAAAACAGCAGGCATGTCTGCATCTCAGCATCTACCTTCTCTCTCTGTTCAGAGTCCCCAGACTTCCAGGCTGGGAAAGACACTTGGGTGTAATTTTCAAAACTGTATGTCAAGAGAAGTTTTACTTACCCCTGAGGAAGTGCCCCCCCACACACACACACACCTTATGGACAGCAAAAATGATAAGATTGATCACACTTCTTTTTTCACTCTGACCACCAGGAATCTCAGGGCCACCTTTCTTTCTAATTCACCTCAGGATCTTTGGACTACATGGTTGGGCTCTATTTTGTCCCCACAACCCCCAGTATTAATTCTATTAGAATTTATATTTTCCAGAATTTTTTATTTTATTACACATGCTTTTGTGAGTACTGTCAAATTCAGCTCACAAAAACTATCAGGATGTAAATAAGTTTGCAAACCTATTGCTTATGAAAATTTCCCTTCCAAATGAGAGCCTGGCAGCCCTTAATATTTGCACTATGCTATTTTGTACAATTGTGCTATTCTGAAATGTGTGTGATGCCTCTGAGGAAGTACATCAGATTAGACCTACTTCATCTTTGGGACCACTGAGAGGGTCCGACCCTCTAACCCTTCCATTAAGGGGTGCCTGTCTTCCTGATCTAAGGGTGTCAGGTCTACATTCTGATCTCATCAGTCTGAGAAACCTACAACTTTAGTTGATAAAGTGGGCTCCTTCTAGATTAGTCATCCTACCTGTGAATGTCACAGAGTAAAAGCCTTAAATGAAGAAAAAAAGCCTCTTAATGAGAAATCCCTGGGCATGAAACTGGTAAGGTGGGGAGTTGGTGCCACCAGTACCATATGATCCCACCTGAGATGAATACCTTTTTTGAGAACCTTTTCACTGACAAAATCCCATTGTGAACTTTATGCTGGTCTTTATAGTAGACAAGAGCAGGCATTTCTTTCTCTTACTGCATCATGGCATCAGTATTCATTCCTGTTCTACTTTTTAGCTACAATGAGGGCACGTCTGAGTAGAAGGACCATAATTATAGCAAAAGGTCATGCACACAGATTTAAGAAATATCTATTCTTAGGCTCAATCCTTCATTACATCAACTACCAACCCTGTGTCTCCTGTGTGCCAGAGGCAGTGCAGAAAGATGAAGAAGGAGAGCATAGTCTAGTAGGACAGATAAAAGTGCATTAACTACAGTGCAGTGGGCGAGTGATCTAACAGAGGCGCACAGAGTATGCAATGGAGAAAGCTGGGCCATCAAAAGGAGGTTGTCCAAGATGACCTCAAGGAAAATGTACTGAACTGGGTGATAGAAGATTTCCCCAGGTAGGTTTATTTTTTCAAATAAAATCTATTTTTCAGAACAGTTTTAGATCATAGAAAGATTGCTAAGCTAATATAAAGTTTCCATTTACCCCACACTCATTTCCTCTATGATTGCATCTTTTATTAATGTGGTACATTTGTCATAATCAATGAACCAATACCAATACATTATTATTGACAAAAGTCCATACTTCATCTAGTTTTCTAGATGTAAACACTTACTTTCTAGTGTTTACTTAATGCCCTTTTCTATTCCAGAATTCCACCTAGGACACCACATAACATGTGGTCATCCTGTCTCCTTGGTTGTCTCTTGGTTGAGATGGTTCCTAAGACTTTCCTTGGTTTTTGAAGACTGTCCAGGTTTGAAGAGCACTGGTCAGATATTTTGCAGAATGTCCCTCAACTGGAATTTGTCTGATGCTTTTTACATAATTAGACTAGGGTTATCGGTTTGGGGGAAGTAAGTGGATTTTCACCACATCAGACCAAGGATATATGCTGTCAATGCGATCAATCACTGTTGAAGTTGGCCTTGATCACCAATGTCTGTCACATTTCTCCACTGACCAAAAAAAAAAAAAAAAAAAAAAAAGGTTACTATTTCCCCTCTTTCCACACTATCCTCTGTGGAAGGAAGTCATGATGTGCAGTTTCCCACTTACGTGGGTGGGGAGTTAAACTACCTGCCTGAAAGTGAAGTACCTATATAAATTATTTGGAATTCTTCTGTAAGAGAGATTTGTCTATTCTTTTCTATTTATTTATTTATTCAGTCATTTGTTTATGGACAAATGGATACTTGTACAGACCCACGGATATTTACCTTATATAACCAATATCACTTTCTTTTATTGCTCAAAAGCATTCAAACTTTGGCCAGTCTCAATTGGCTCCTGAGTCCCTTTGCCATATCTGCATCAATACCTGTGTGTGTGTGTGTACGTGTGTGTGTGTGTGTGTGTGTGTGTGTGTGTGTATGCGTGTTTCTTTCCAGATTTTTCCTTACTTTTTGGCACAACCAGGTAGGGTTTTATATAACATGGTTTCTAAATAACAAAGTCTCACCATGTTGACAAATCTTCAAGTACACCAGCTGGAGAGAACTTTAATGTAAGAGAAGAGGTTGTTAATCTAGTGCCCTCTTCAAAGCCTGAGGTCACAGAACCTTTCTGAGGAACCCCTGCTTTCTATTACTTAAGCTCATTTCCCTTTTGTGCACTATTTTGACTCCCTATTATTGCCCATGTGTGAAATTCTAGTCAACAACAGAAAAATTGTGTCCATCACTGACTCTCTCCAGGTAATCAAGGGACCTAAGTAAGGTTGCAGGCAGAACAGAGTCAAAAATGTGCTTATGCAACCTTTAGATATTCTGGGACGATGGCACTATTTATTTTCTACAACCAGCTAAATTTTCCTGGCAATCTCTCACCCATTTGGGATAGAAGCAACGACAACTTGAACGTAGTGGTCAGTGTTGCTTTAGTGCCTTCTGAATTGAATAGTTTCTTTTGGGGGAAACAATCTAATTTCCTAATATCCAGGCCTCACCATCAAACCTGAAGTTTGGGGATCAAGCTGGAAGTTTGGGGCCTGGGAAGCACACCTTAACGAGGGCAGACAGGGCTAAAACCATTCATTAGGATAAGAATAGTCTCTGCAGCAAATGGTGAGGGGCAACTGATATCTACATGCAGGAGAATGATGCTGGAATCTTAACTCTACACCACCCTCAAAAATTAACTCTAAATGGATCATAGACTTAAAAGTAAGAGCTAAAACTATAAAAACTATAAAACTAAAATGATAAAACTCTTAGCAGAGTAAGTCATCATGATCATGGTGTAGGCAATGGTTTCTCAGATATGACACAACAACAAAAAATACATAAACTAAACATCATGAAAACTAAAATTGGTAACTGTTTACTCGTTTGAAGAATTGCCTAATAATACACATTATCTGGGGAGAATGTGAGGAAATCGGAACCCTCACACATTGCTGGTGGGAATGTAAAATGGCACAACCACTCTGGAAATCAATTTGGAAATTCTTCAAACAAGTAAACACAGAGTTCTTGTGACCCAAAGATTCTACTCTTAGATATATATCCTAAATAAATGAAAACATCTGTCTCTACAAAAACTTGTACACTTCATATACTCCGTAACTATATGCAAAGGCTGTAGGATACCGGAGACTCTTTTCCAGAAAGGCTATCTTAAGGTTTTTATTTTTCCACCTAAGATACCTGGTAACACTTGAACTTGGACCTAATTCTAGTTTATTTGGATAGAACACATGAACTCTAATTCTAGACCTGCACATTATGAGAAGTAAAGAAGCCAGCATGTGCAAGATTCTCAATAACACACTATCTACAAAGCTAGCAACTAAACACAGTTCTAATCACTCAGTCCCACATAGATATCTATCTCAACCTTGGGCCTTCTTAAAAATATAAAATAATGTGAACAAAAATAAAATCCAAGGATACAAATTTATTTGGTAACATCCAATGACACCTATATTATTAGCAATTATCAGAGAATACCAACCCCTTAAAATTCCTAAAAACACTAGTATAAAAAAATGTATTCTAAGCCAGTATGCCAAATATTCCCACTAAGCATCATTCTTGCCCATAAAAACAAAAGTAAACCAACCTTCCTCTTTAATAACTTTTTTTTTTTTTGGCTCTGCATACCTGAAAATAAGTAATGTTGACCCAAGGGAAAGTAAGCTAAGGTTAAATAAACTCAAGAAGAGAAAAGCAAAGTTGTTCTTTGAAACTCACTTACCATCTTGGAAAAACTCATCCCTCAAAGAGAGGTGGTTAGGATCTTCATAATAAATATGAATTTGCAAACTCAACCCCATGTCCCCAAACCCATGCACAAGATACAGAGTATCTGAGCTTAGTCTTTCCTACCTGCTGTGCAATTAGAGTTTAATGTGATTGTACTGGTACACAGGCCTTTAAGTCTGCCCACTAAAAAATCTTTCTTCTGCTAAAACCTTGACTTGCAATCAGGAAACAGTTGAACTGAGCTGGGAAAACAGTGCCAAAAAAATGGATTATCTCCACAGTACTTCAAGCATGGCAGGCAAGGCTAGGCCTACAACTGCTAAGACATAGTAAGAAGTTCTAGAACATGTCCTCTCACTGGGAATATAAGACTAGGGCAGAATTCAAACAGCCTCTTCTTTAGGATCATTTAACTATTTTAAGTGCCCATTGGGGCCAACCAAAATTGGTAGCTCCCAGCTAGGCGCTCTCTTATGCCAAAGACCTTTCCTTGGATGTCCCAAAAGCCCTTCAAACTCAACATAGTCATACTCATAAATAAAATAGAAGTCCTCCCCCAATTAACACTCTGCCAAGACCTGGACCTCCTCCGGATTTTCAATGCCTCTAATACTCATCTGGTCACTTGGTATAAATGTCTGAAGGTCACTCTTGACAACCCATTCTCATCTATTCAATCAAACCATGGCTATGGGCAGGGAATCCAGTTCAAGAACTCAGATGCTAGAAATGAGGCAGAGGAGGAATGGGCAGATTTACCTGAGAGATAGAAGCAAGCAGACTTTGTGATAAGTTTGCTTCCAGAATCATCCAGTGTCTCTGTGCTTTCCAACCTTGTGTTTCTCTCTTTACTGTTAGTTATTCACCTCCTTCTTTCTTTGCCTCCCCACCTTCTTCCTGACCCTTTGCAATAATATCAACCCTATTTCCACAGGGAAAAACAGAGTAAGGGACCTAAAGTTCGTTTACATTTTTCTGACAGGTAACTTAATGCAGAAGAAGTAAGGGAAGCTTGACCTGGGCCAAATTTTTTGGCCACATCTGGTAGCCAAGCCCTGTGGGAGATAAAGTTTCAGACTTCAGCACAACTGAGCCCAACCCTGTCCTGGAGTATCAGGAAGGCAGCTGATCCAACAAGGTCATCACCTCAGCTTGTCTAAGTAGCCTGAGCCCTGCTCCTGACTCACCCTCCCTTCTGATTCCAGTCCCCTGACTCAGCTGCTCATAAACTCAAATTCTGGCTCTCCTGATGCTGGCCTGGTTTTCTGACTTACCTTGGCAGACTCTCTGATTTTTCTAGAAGGAGAATGCTAGGCTAGAGCTCAGTGAGGCTGGGGTACCAGAAGAGATAGCAGGTGGCTAAACCCCTACTAAGTTCATTGTCCAGGGGGCTGCGCTCCTGCCAATAAAGAAAATGTGGATGTTCTACACTTGTTCACCTAAAGACATTCCAAACATATTGTGAGAGGAAAATATGTGTTGTCAAAAGTATGATCTGGAACATATATTCTTTTTCCTATCTTATACTCTTATGCAATATTGAAATTATTTTAAGGCAAGCTTTTTCTATCATTTCTTTAACTAAAGCAACTATGAAACAGAAAAATGCCATAAAATTGTGATCTGAATGGGAAAAATGGCAAATATGATACTTTACATATCCTCTACCACTTAATTTTAACATGCAAATATAGATGGATTTGTAAGCCACTAAAAGTATGCATTCTCATTCTGCTGATGACGTAATTAAGGCTATGAGCAGTTACATGGCTTGTCCAACTAGAAACAATATTTCTACTGCCCAAGAAAAAGAAATCATTTATTTTTATCCAAAAAATTTATCTGTATTTACTATTTTAAAATCCTTTTATGGGGTACCTGGGTGGCTCAGTCTTCCTTCAGCTCAGATCATGATCTCAGGGTCCTAGGATGGAGCCCCATATCAGGCTCCCTGCTCACTGGAGAGTCTGCTCGTACTTCACCCTCTACCCACCACCCCCCTGCTAGTGCTTACTCACTTGCACACTCTCTCTCAAATACATAATCTTTAAAGTCCTTCTCTTTCTTTCCTTTTTTAAGATTTTATTTATTTATTCATGAGAGACACAGAGAAAATGGGGGCGGGGGTGCAGAGACCTAGGCAGAGAGAGAAGCAGGCTCCATGCAGGGAATCTGATGTGGGACTCAATCCCAGGTCTCCAGGATCACACCCTGGGCCAAAGTCAGGCACTCAACCACTGAGCCACCCAGGCGTCCCTAAAGTCCTTTTCTAGTAAAATATGCATTCTTTTCAAGAACTCATGGAATATATACCATGATAAACCAAAACCAGGGCCATAAAACAAATCTTAACAAATTTAAAATAACTGAAATCATTCAAGTGTGTTCTTTGACCACAATGGAATTCAACTGAAATTAATAAAAGAAAGATAACAGGAAAATACTCAAACACTTAGAACTTAAATAACTCACTTCTAAATAATGTGTAGGTTGAAGAAGCCTGAAAGAAAATAAAAAGAATACATTGACCTAAATGAAAATTAAAATACAACACATCAAAATTTAGGGAACACAGCTAACTCAGTGAGGAGGGGGAAATTCATAGCACTAAATATTTACATTAAAAAGGAAGAAAAGTGTGAATTCATTAATCTAAGTTGCCACCTCAAGGACTTAGAAAGGGGGGCACTTGTGTAGCTCAGTCAGCTAAGTGTCTGCCTTTGGCTCAGGTCATGATCCTAGAGTCCTGGAATCAGGCCTGGCATCAGGCTTTGGGCTTCCTGCTAATCGTGGAGTCTGCTTCTCCCTCTCCTTCCTCCTCCCTACCCCCTGCTCATGTGCGCTTGCTCTCTCTCTCAGATTAAAGATTAAGATTAAATAAAATCTTAAAAAAAAAAGAACCTAGAAAAAGAAGAGCATTATAAACTCAAAACAAACAGAAGGAAGGAAATAATAAAGATAAAAGCAGAAATCAATGAAACTTCAAACATAAGAACTACAGAAAAAAAATATATGAGGGGCACCTGGGTGGCTCAGTCCATTAAGCACCGGCCTACAGCTCAAATCTCAGGGTCCTGGGACGCAGCTCCACAGCAGGCTCTCTGTTCGGCTAAGAGTCTGCATCTCCCTCTCCCTCTGCCCCTCCCCCTGCTCATGCTCTATCTCAAATAAATAAAATCTTTGAAAAAAATAAATAAATGCAACAAAAAGCTGATTCTTTAAAAAGATTAGTACAATTGACAAACTTCTGACAAAAATGACAAAAAAAAATACAAATTACTAATATCAAGAACAAAATGAGGTATTGCTACAGACCCTGAGAGCATCAAAAGGATAATACAGAAATACTACATACAACTCTACACACACGAATTTGACAACTTAGATGAAATGAAGCAATTCTTTGAAAAGCATAAACTACCACAGATTACCCAAGATGAAATAGTTCATTTAACAGTCCAATATCTACTAAGGAACTTGAATTCATAATTTAAAAATTCTCAAGGGATCCCTCGGAGGTTTGGCGCCTTTGGCCCAGGGCATAATCCTGGAGTCCCAGGATCGAGTCCCATGTCGGGCTCCCAGCATGGGGCCTGCTTCTTCCTCTGCCTGTGTCTCTGCTTCTCTCTCTCTCTCTCTCTCTCTCTCAATCTCTATGTCTATCATAAATAAATAAAATAAATCTTTAAAAAATTCTCAAAATGAAATCTCCAGGCCTAGATGGTTTTGCTGGAGAAATCTACCAAGTGTTTAAAGAAGAATAAACATGAATTCTACACAATGTCTTCCAGAAAACAGAAGAAAAAGAAATACTCTTAATTCACTTGATGAGGTCAATATTACCCTGAAACCAAAACCAGACAAAGATGTTACCAAAACAACATACACAAAAAAATCCATAACTATAGACCAATATCCCTCACAAGTATGGACACAAAAATCCTAAACAAAATATGAGCAAGTAGAATTCAGTAATATATAAAAAGAATTAAACCCTAAGACCAAGTGGGGTTTATTTTAGAGATGCAAGACTGGTTTAATGTTTGCAAGTCAGCAGAAAAATCACATGATCAGATCAGTGATGCAGCAAAAGCACTTGACACAATTCAACACCCATTCATAAAAACACAAACAAAAATAAAAACTCCCAGAAAACTCTAACTAGAGAGGAACATCCTAAACTCGATAAAGAATACCTACAGGGGATCCCTGGGTGGCTCAGCGGTTTGGTGCCTGCCTTTGGCCTGGGGTGTGATCCTGGGGTCCTGGGATGGAGTTCCATGTTGGGCTCCTTGCATGGAGCCTGCTTCTCCCTCTGCCTGTGTCTCTGCCTGCCTCTCTCTCTCTCTCTCTGTCTCTCATGAATAAATAAATAAAATCTTAAAAAAAAAAAAAAAGAATACCTACAGAATGCCTGGGTGGCCCAGTGGTTGAGTGTCTGCCTTTGGCTCAGGGTGTGATCCTGGAGTGCCAGGATCCAGTCCGGCGTCAGGTTCCCTGCAGGGAGCCTGCTTCTCCCTCTGCCTGTGTCTCTGCCTTTCTCTGTGTGTCTCTCATGAATAAATAAAACAAAATCTTTTAAAAATAAAAAAATATATATATATAGTTTCATAGCATCTGCAAATATTTTTTCTAATTAAAAAAATAAAGAGTACCTACAAAAGACCTATAACTAACATTGTATTTAATGGTAAAAGACTGAATGCTTTCCCCCTAAGATCAGGAATATGGCAAAGATAACCATTCTTACCATTCTTACTCCGAGTACTGAGAGTTCTAGCCAGCATAGTAAGGCAGGAAAAAGAAGTAAAAAGCATACAGATAGATAGGAAGAAATAAAACTATACCTAATGGCAGATGATGTGGTTGTCAATCTAAAAACTCCCAAGGAATTGACCCCCCTACACACAAAAAATTTAGAACTAATAAGATATTATCAGTTGATCTATAATGCCTAGATACAAAGAGAAGGCTGTTACAGTATTGTTCATTGAGGAATGATTTGGAGGAAAGAGAACATCTCTGATGACATACCAAAACAAGTTGGTTTCACGAGGAAGGGAGATGGCCCTAAGCCAGCTGGTAGGAACAAGATCCTAGACCCACCAAGTAATGCCTCAAGCTCACAGACAAACCACTGGAAACCAAGAATATGTCTGCTTCCTCTCTAAAAGGCAGTATAAATTCTTAAAAAGTGAGTATTTCTCTTATCATTCTCAAAGATGAGGCCTGAATCATTGAAATTCTTCTTTCAACATCTTTCCGGGGGGTGTCTCTTCAAACTCCTGCTCAAAGACCAAAACACAGAGCTACAATTTATTGGACTGTGGTCCTTTTTTTCCTCAAATAAATGCCACTTGTACCTCACTTTAAGCATTAAATCCAATGCATATTTTCATACGTGTGCTCAATAATATCGACAGAGAGTCCCTACAATTAAGAGACACAGGTTGGCCATCTCAGGTGAGAAAAGGTCCTTTTATCCTCTTCTGGTTTCTCACAATTTACATTTTATTTTAAAAGTCCTTTATTTAGTAACCACATGTTTTTAACATTGCAATGAAACCAATACAGGCTGCTCTTTATCTAGGTTAGCTGTGGGCAGATACCCCCGGGGCAGAAATCCTGCCTGCTGTAACAGAAAGCTCATTTATGCCCCATCCTCCGCTACCCTGCTTGAGCCATCTTTCCTCCCTTTACCCTCTAGATCATGGGCTCAAACTTTGATTGTCTCTCATCTCTGATTACTCCCAGCCCCCCCCCCCACTTCCTGTCCACACCACCTCCAAACCCCTCATCCACCACTTGCCATCCTTCGTCCCTCCCACTTCCACTGCACCTCACCACACCCATCACACTTCCAACTAACACTTGTCCTTCCTGTTTCTTTTTTTTTTTTTTAAAGGTTTTATTTATTTATTCATGAGAGATACACAGAGAGGCAGAGACACAGCCAGAGGGAGAAGAAGGCTCCCTGTAGGGAGCCCGATAAGGGACTGGATCCCAGGACCCCAGGATCATGACCTGAGCCAAAGGCAGATGCTCAACCACTGAGCCACTCAGGTGCCCTCTCCTGCCTGTTTCTAATGCTGATCCTACCCCCTCCCCCCAGTTCTCTCCCTTCTAGCTCCTATCCTTCCTCTTCCTCCTCTCCTCTGGCTTGCTGTGTTTTTCAGTCCCATTCTCCACACACTCCCATCTTGGCCCAGCTGCCTTCCCCAGGAATACATGTGTAATTTACAGAGTATTTATTTGTTGGCTGCATAAAAGTGCTGGCCAGTGTACCAGCAAAAGCATTGACCAGGAACCAAAAACTATATGCTGGAACCATCTCTAACCAGGTCATGCCACCTTCCTAGAGGTCTGGGGGAAGCAGGACAGCTGGCCATCTACAGCGCTTTGTAGCCCTTGACAGGAAATACTTGTATTCCTATTTCAGAGAGCAATAGTGAGACCCCACTGTGTACCTAACAGTCATTTAGACAGCTCTCCAACAACTGAGTCTACCTTTGGATCACCATGCATTTGCTAGTAGCTTAAGCTTATCCAAGACTTAACCAGAACTTTTAATCCAGCTTTCTTTATTGCTCTGAGGTTGCTTTTATTTCCAGGAAAGGGGAGAGCAAATTCTACAGTGAGAGCTCCTGCCCCCCCACCTCCAAATAAAGTGCCTCTAGAAGCAGCAGTGCAGTTGACTTTATACTAGGAAGTTTACTCCTTTTAAACTTCACCTAGCACCAGCGGTAATAGATTCAGACCTGCTCAAGCAAAAGGGCTTTGAATTTAAAATAAAAGGTATAGGGGATCCCTGAGTGGCTCAGCGGTTTAGCGCCTGCCTTTGGCCCAGGGCGTGATCCTGGAGTCCTGGGATCAAGTCCCACATCGAGCTCCCTGCATGGAGCCTGCTTCTCCCTCTGCCTGTGTCTCTGCCTCTTTCTCTCTGTGTCTCTCATTAATAAATAAATAAAATCTTTAAAAAAAAATAATAACATAACATAACATAACATAACATAACATAACATAACATAACATAACATAACATAAAATAAAAGGATATATATGGAGTAGGCTGGTGGGGAACATCTCCACCTGCCTTACACAACAAATGTTGTTCTACGGCCTCTCCTACAGGGCTTCCCCCTCACTGTGGCTCTTGTTTTCTACCACGATGGGTGGCTCCACATGAAGCCAGGCCCCCCGACCTGGGATGACATCTTTATCCCACATACGCTATGAATATGGTGAGCTAACAGTTGCCCACTGCTGGATGCAAACAGGACCGACGGAGATGAATGTCCAGTGTGAATGCAGAGACAGAATTAACCTCTCAACAAGAAGTTATTCCGGTGTCATATTATCCTGTTCGTTCACTGCCAGGTCAGGCTCTGACTCATTTCTACCAGAGTTTTGTCAAGGTCAACATCAGTGGCTGCACCGAGGTACAGTAAATTATTAACCCCGGTTCTCCACAGGGCCCAAATCAGCCACAGAGTTCACCACCTGCCAGCCACGTGTTCTCCCCAGCTCAGCAGCGGGAAGTTCACGGTACACAGCACACGAGTCTGCATCTGCCTGGAAGGGTCACTGAGACAGATACAGGGAAGGGCAGTGAGCTGGGGCCATAAGGGAAACTGCCCGTAACAGGATGGAGAAGGAAGCTCAGCAGGCAAAGCAGGCGCCTGGCAGCCTGGAGTCTCAAGAAACCTAGTCTCAAAGAAGCAGTTGGAATCTTCTTCTCACACAAGGTCATGGGCTGAGAGATGTAGAAGAAAAATATCTGACCAGGCAGAGAAGACCCTGCAGAGCAGAGAGCATGTGGGATTCAAATGGGCTTGGCATGCATATTTATAAACCCAACTGGCTCAAAAGACTTCCCCATACGGACTCTACAGGACAACCTCCATGCTTATTTTCCAGAGCTTCTTAATGCCTTGGCTCTTGCTCCAAAGCCATGAAGAACTTTATGCTTTCCAACTAAATTTGCGGGCAGCAGAGGCTTCCCTGCACAGTCACCTAGCCAATGCCTCTCCCAGTGCAGGACAGACCTCTTTGGGCTCTGAGACAATTCTGAGATGGTAAAGGCAAAGTTTTCACATCCTCCTATGCCACGTCTGCCCAAATACTTTTAGATCCATCTCAATGCCACCTCTTCTGGGCTCTGTCATTTATTTGAGTTTTATCCCCAGTCTTGTTCCAAAAAGTCTCTGAAGCACATCCAGCCCCCTTTTCTAACTATAAGTGGACTCAGAGTTTCCCTAAATCCAGACGCAGCCAGCATTTCTTCTCTCTGGACCACACACTTGAGAAACATGTGCAGAAATTTAACAAAATTTTTTAACAAAAAGAAAGAAAATGAGGAGAAGTGTTAAAAGGAGAAATATGTGTGCTTGGCCATATTTTCCCCTTCGTCTGTAAGTCCCCAAGGATAAGGCCCATCTGAGACTCTGGAATTTCCTAGGAAAGGAACCAACCTCTCCCCTGTCCCTTCTCCCAACCCAACTCCTACTCAAGGCTAAGAAAACAACATTACTTTAGTCATTACTGCAAAAAACTGCTGGAATCACACTGTGGAATGAACATTTTGCCCTTTATTTTGTCTCTCATGAAACGAACTTCACAATGCCGGCTCAAACAAGTTCTGTTCCCTAGTGATCACTGGAGCAGGAGGAGTTTTCCATTACATCTGCCTCTGACTTGTGCTCACACACATTTCCAGAATCCGAATGTGTGGTCACCATGAACACATCACTTAATCTGTAGTTCGGAACTCACCAAACCACATCTAATCACTACAGAGGACACCTACTACTCTAACAGCTTTCCTGCAATCCATCTGCCACCAACAATATGCCTCAGTCTTTCACATCAAATATAGAAAGCACTCAAAAATATTTGTTGAGGGATGCCTGAGTGGCTCAGCGGTTGAGTGTCTGCCTTTGGCTCAGAGCGTGATCCCAGGATCCTGGGATCAAGTCCCACATCGGGCTCCCTGCGTGGAGCCTGCTTCTCCCTCTACCTGTGTCTCTGCCTCTCTCTCCGTGTCTCTCATGAATAAATAAATAAAACCTTTAAAAATATATATATAATTTGTTGAGGGGTACCTGGGTGGCTCGGTGGTTGAACGTCTGCCTTTGGCTCAGGGCGTGATCCTGGAGTCCCGGGATCAAGTCCCATATCAGGCTCCCTTAGGGAGCCTGCTTCTCCCTCTGCCTATGTGTCTCTTATGAATAAATAAATTAAAAATATTTTTAAAAATTTTTGTTGAATAAGTACATGAACACACACACACAAAGAAATCTATTAACTACGTAGGGTAAGACTATGGAGGATGCAACAATAAGGGAAAGGTCTATCCCTAAAATCTCAGGAGAGAACAACCCTGAAATGTCCCATGTTGCAGCTTATGAAGTTCTCTCTGTCTGGAATGCCCTTTCCCACCCGTAGGTCACCTCACTAACTCTCACTGCTCCTAAGACTCAATCCATACCTTATTCCCTCTTAGGGATTTCCCTTTTCCTGGCTCGCCTACATGGAGCAAAGTCATCCCTTTTGTATTTCTCCTTTAAATGATGCTGGATGCCATCACTACACCTGATGCTTCACGAGCTGAGTGAATAAACAGCTTTCGGCAAAGCAAAACAATAAATGCTCCAGGAGGGGCAGAGGCTCTGGGGATCTCAAAGAGAAAGGGCAGCAGCTACTAGACCACATGAGGAGGACATATGGGCTCAGCCCTATAGGACGGTCAGGTTCTATCTGACAGAGACAGGGGGCTCAGGGTGGGAAGGGCATTGGAGACAGGCAGCTACCATGAGCAGAGACAGAGGAAAGATGACAGGAGGGTGCCGGGGGGACACAGGGAAGTCCAGGAGGAGGACATCAGAAAGCAAACCAGGAAAAGACAGACTGAGGCCAGAATAACAACGCCTGTTAGTATTATTTTTCCCAACAGAGAGAGGAGGATTCTGGGGATTACAGATGCAGATGTGGTGTGCCAAAGGATGCAGTCATTGCTCACCACCTATGCATAAGGTCACACAGCAGTCATCTGTGTAAAAAGAAAAGAATATATACATGCGTGTGCACGCACACACACACACACTTATACACACAGATTCCAGTTTCTCAACAGTAATACATGTTGGGGAGGGGTGTCCTGTGCAATGTAGCATGTTTAGCAGCATCCTTGGCCTCTACCCACTGGATACCAGTAGCATTGCCCTGGTTGGGACCACCAAAAATGTCTCCAGACACTGTCAAACATCCCCCAGGCCAAATGGGCAGAACCACACCTAAGCTAAGAACCACCAATGCAGATTACCTCCCAAAGGGGTAAGGAGTTACAAGGACTGGGAGAAAAACCAAGGGTATTTTGGTGATTGGTGCACAGAAATTGAATCTTTAAAAAAAAAAACAAAAACAAAAAAACATGTGCAATATGGGCAGCCAGGGTGGCTCAGCGGTTTAGCGCCCCCTTCAGCCCAGGGTATGATCCTGGAGTCCTGGAATCGAGTCCCACGTCCAGCTAACTGCATGGAGCCAGCTTCTCCCTCCACCTGTGTCTCTGCCTCCCTCCCTCTCTCTCTCTCTCTCTCTCTCTGTGTCTCTCATGAATAAATAAATAAAATCTTTAAAAAAAATCATGTGCAATATTACTCTACAAAATAAAATACAAAAAAACAATAAACAAGATAAAATACAGTACCCCCAAAAAGGATCTCCCTGCCAGTAAGCAGTGGAGACCAGGGCCACATCTCTACTCTGTCTACTGCACCACGCTGGCCAAACTGGAAGGGATGGCAAAGCAAAGGCCCAGAGACAGCAAGCATGGACCTAGTTGGGGTAGGAAGAAACACACATTTTGTGGAGGGAACAGGGACTTTTTAAAAAGATTATTCATTCATTCATTCATTCATTCATTCATTCATTCATTTGACAGAGGGAGAGAATGAGCATGAGTAGGGGGAGCAGCAGGCAGAGGGAGAGGGAGAAGCAGGTTCTCCACTGAGCAGGGAGCCCCATGTGGGGCTCAATCCCAGGACTCTGGGATCATGACGGAGCCAAAGGCAGATGCTTAACCAACTGAGCCACCCAGGAGCCCCAGGAGAGGGATTCTTTAGTGTGACTGGGGCTGGGTTCATCACAGAAAAGAATGAGGACCAGGGCTGAAAAGGCAGATAAGAGGTAGCTTCTATAGGACTCTGTATCCAGATGGAAGCAACAGAAAGCTAGGAGGGAAGGCCCAGCTGTAGGGTAGCCCACCTGTAGCAGCAGGCAGAGGTGTGGAGGGGCCACATCAGGAAGGAAAACAGAAGAGCATTGCCCAAAGCATCTATGCTGAAGACATCAAGGCCTTAACTAGGGCAGCAGCCCTGGGAAAGGAGATGGGCCATCAGAAGTGAGGCCACAGACACAGAGGCCACAGCCTCCAGCAGTAGATGGAAAGTGAAGGACGAGGCAGAGACAGAGACCCCTATGACAAAAATTAATAAACATGCATCACTAAACTCCGGGGTTCCTCTTGGTCCACCTAGTGGAAGCACAGATTGGTACCCCATTTCATTGTACACAGGATAAATTCAAATGGTATGAAAGGTTTTATACACTTTTTTTTCTAAGATTTTATTTATTTATTCATGAAGAAACACAGGCAGAGGGAGAAGCAGGCTCCCTGTGAGGAGCCTGATACAGGACTTGATCCCAGGACCCCGGGATCACGACCTGAGCCAAAGGCAGACGCTCAACCACTGAGCCACCCAGACACTCCTATATACTATTTTTAAAGAGTTTTCCTCTTACCCCGTCCACCTACTTGTCCCCAAAGGCAACCACCATTTATCACTTTGTATCCTTCCTGAGATGGTCTATTTGTGCACAAGAATATATGTGTGTGTATTCATTTTGGGCTTGTTTTTATTAACACAAATGGTATCCATTTACAATAAAGGAAATAAAAACAAGGACCAGGAAACTTCTATGAAGTCCACAGCAGAGCCAGATTTAGAACCCTGACCTCTCCTTAAGCTGTTATTCTGTTTTGCCTTTGAACATTCCGATTCATTCACACAGAGACAACTTATCAAGCACTCTGCAAAGTATCAGAGATATAAAGGATAATATGGTCCATCCTTCAAGATAAGGAGAATGACATATCACCTAACAGCAAAACAAGAATTAGACCAGCATTGTGGCAGGATGCAGTAGTCCTGCTGGAGTCAGTGGCTATTAGGAAATGCAACATATGGCAGCCTGGATGGCTCAGAGGTTTAGCGCCGCCTTCAGCCCAGAGCCTGATCCTGGAGTCCCGGGATCAAGTCCCACGTCGGGCTTCCTGCATGGAGCCTGCTTCTCCCTCTGCCTGTCTTCTCTCTGCCTCTCTGTGTCTCTCATGAATAAATAAATAAAATCTTTAAAAAAAAAAAAAAAAAAAAAAGGAAATGCAACATAGAAGAGATGGCTCTTATCAAACCGTGGCATTGAGTATCCATTACTATATACCAAATTGTCCCCAAACTCAATAGCCTAAAATAACACTAACCATTTATTTATTTATTTATTTGTTTGTTTATTTATTTATTTATTTACACTAACCATTTATTATCTCACAGAGCTTCTAAAGGTAAGGAATCTAGAAGTGACTTAGTTGGGTAGTTCTGGCTCACGTTCTCTGATGAATTGTAGTCAAGACGCTGGTCAAGACTGCAGTCACCTGAAGGCTTGAGTGGGGCTGGATCAGTGAGGATCCAGTTACAAGACGGCTCACTCACATGGCTGTTAACAGGAGGCCTCGGTTCCTTACCACAAGGGACTTTCCACAGGCTGCCTGTGGGCAGCTGGCTTCCCCCAGAGCAAGTGGTTCAAGAGGAAGCAAGAGGAAGCAAGGAAGAAGCTACAGTGTCTTTTATGATCTAGCCTTGGAAGTCATACTCTACCAATTCCTACTGGTGACCCAGATCAGCCCCATTCAACATGGGAAGGGACTACAAAAGAGCAAGGGTACCAGAAAGCATAGATCACTGGGAACCGTCTCAGAGGCTGGCTACCACAAATGCCTCCTATATCCTGATTTGTTTTGACGTTGTACATATTTGCTTCCACACTGTTCCTTATCTAATAGACTTAAAGCTTATGACATGTTCCATTTTCTGCTTAATGTGATCAAAAATTGTGCCAGATTTTTCCACCAAGTAGAAATCTACTTAATGATCTTGGCAAGTCTTTAGAAAAATATTCATCAGTCAGAGTTTAGAGGGTCAGAGAGAATATAGAGATCAGGGAAAGTATAACACAGATTAAGTAGGATTTCTGGTAATAAAATTGAAGTGTTTTTCCTTTCAGATGTTAAAAATTTAACTATCAGCGATATTCTAGTGGCTGTGATGGTCCTGCCTTTTTTTTTTTTTTTTTAAGATTTTATTTATTTATTCATGAGAGACACAGCGACAGAGACAGAGGCAGAGAGAAGCAGGCTCCATGTAAGGAGCCCGATGTGGGACTTGATCCCAGAACTCCGGGATCACACCCTGAGCCAAAGGCAGACAGACACTCAACCGCTGAGCTACCCAGGTGTCCTGGTTCTGCAATTTAGAATAGCCCCTCCCAGTACACTGCCCAGTTCTGTGGGCTGACCGTATCCACACCTGACATCCAACTGGCTACTGGCCCTCAGCGAGTGGCTATACCACTCCTGTCTTGCTCACATACCTGAACTCTGGGCGGTGTCCGTGGATGGTTCAGAGATCTCAAAATATTCATCCATTTGGGGAGACTGGCAAGCATACCACTAGCTTTTCTCACTACTTCTCTAAATGCAGGAAGGCATTTCCAGCAGTGAGACATTATAACAACTTAGCAGATAAGAAACAAATAAGAACTTTCCTCCTACAAACCATACCATCAATGTAGCAAACTTTTCCCTTCATCTACAGTCCCTATCCACCCTCGGCCACTTGTTCATGGACACAGCTTACAAATCCAGGCAACCAGCACTTGGCAAAGAACAAAACTTCACCCCAAAAATGGAGCCCTCCATATCCTACTCTCTTCTCTTTCTGCCCTTCAGCAGAGAGAGGGGCAGGTAAGAACCCCATTAAATACACAACCGGATTGCTGAAGAGACCTCAGAGAACTCGTGCCTCCATCTTAAGTGACAGCAAGGACAAACCATCCAGGGCATTCCATCCTACTTGTAAAGACCAGAGCAGACTTCTTCATAGAAAGAATCTGCTCATAGAAAGAATCTGCTCATGTCTCTCTATCTCTATGTCTCTGCCTCTACCTCTCTCTCTCTCTCTCTCTCTCTCTCTCACACACACACACACACACACACACACACACACGTACACACACGTTTAAAAGTCTTTCATGATTTCCACTGTGAAAAAGAACAAAATCCTCAAGACACACAGGAATACAAGAGCTAGTCCCGATTTGCCTCTCCACCTCCTCTAATACCAGACTTCCCATTGCCCTGCACAACCCAGCCTCACAGGCCTTCACTCAACATCTTGCACAGATCATGCTCTCTCCTGGCACCAAGCCCAATGCACATGCTCTTTCCACCTCCTGGAATATTCTGGAAGGTTTTTAAAAATTCTAGTTATTCATCCTTCAGATGTCTACCATCATTCTCCTCAAAGAAGCTTCCCCTCTCTCCTCCATTTCAAGGCACTTATCACAGCTGAATCACACATTTATACACGTGATTAACTGAATAATATCTGTCTCTTCCTTTTTGCCTGTTTTATTCTCACAGCCCAGAACAGTGCCTGACATAAATGAAATGCACAGTAGATATTTGCTGAATTAACTAAGGACTATGAGTGAACTCATTATTGATGGAGATTCCAAAAACTGTATCAACAATCCATTCCCAAGGTTAGGAATTGATGCTAACATCAAATCTCCTGAATTATTTAAGCCTCGTTCTCTCGTCATTCTTCAGGACAGATGGGAAATGGACAAGGGCTCTCCGTTCTCCTCCCAACCAACCAAAGCCTGTATCAGACAAGGCAGGGGTAGCATGATTTATAGATCATGCTGCTCCATCACTCTTCCTGAGGCCAGGACAAGAGTTTTTGCCTCCTCCCCCAACCCATTAAGTTTCAACACTCTCTCTTCACACTGCATGTGAATTCACTGTGATTTTCTGGGTCATCTGAGTGCTCTGGGTGTCCTGAAAGCCATGCTTCCACCACCCCTCCCCTTGGAGCTGCAGGAAAATGCCCTCCTCCTTAACCATACTCATGAAGCTTCAAAGTATCCTCACTAAAATCTGGCCAACGTCCTACCTATTCCTGTGTGAGGAATTTTCCTAATAGGTCTCCATCGGTTCTTCCTCATGCACTGTGATGTTCTCCACAGAACAGCAGCAGCCAAATGCACTCATGATTCCTGAAAGGAGAGTTCCTTTAAAGCTGTGGGCGTAACCAGGAAACAGAGGTCCTCCTTGTACCTGTTTTATCTTATGAGGTCCTACCCTCTGGAAATCGTAACTGTAACTGGAATCTAATTGACTCTTTAAATAAATGAAATCTATTTTAACTCCTCCCCCAAGTCAATGTTCTTTCTTTGTCTTGCATTTAGGGGATTTAAATGTCCAGGATTTCTCATTGTTAACTCTAAGTTTACTTAAAGGAGTTGAGTACAAAGACAAGCAGGTTCAAAGGGTGCTAACGTCCAGAAACTCTTGCAGAAGTCCTGGGAAAAGGAAGTTATCTTCTTCATTTCTAATTCTTAAGTATTTGGTATGTAAAAGACACACAGGGTGTCAAGGTACAGAATGGATGTGCTACTTCTCTCCTGAATTTTGCCATCCAAAGCAGTAGTAGGAGAGCAGGGTGGTGCTGTCACCCTGCGTATGCCTCAACCACAACATCAAAGCTTCAATCATCATCTTATCTACATGTCTTTCTTCTTCCAAGACTGTAAAAAAATCTTCAAAGCGAGAGACTCAGGTGTGCCTATCTCTGAATCCTCGTGACTGACACTGGTAAGACACACTCAAACGTATGAGGAAAAAGAACAGCTGTCTCTGGGACTCTTACTCTGTCTTCTATGAACCACAGCAAGTGAATCTGGCAGCTCAGTTAAAGCACCAGGAGTGAAGTGTAGAGACATCCTGTTCACCACAGTTCCCTAAGAGGCTTATCAGGACCCATGCACTTGGGATCTGAGTTGCAGCAGGGAGGGGGCACATCCAGGGCTTAGATGGTGGGTCCCAAACAAACATCCTAGGACATATTGAGTTATTTTTTAATCAATATAGAAAGTAAAAGAGCAATGTAATTATTATAAGAGTTACTTCTGGAAGAAAAAAATTAGAAGAAAAATAAAAGGAGACTTTGTTGAACCTTGAACCATCCTCATTTTACTTTTGCCAATGGAAAGTTCTAGGCTACCCCTGGCACACTTGAGTCAGTGGAAATGAGATACTTCCCTTTACGTGGGCACGTGCAACCCTGCCACTTCTCTCATTCTCAACAGTGGTCATGCAGAGTAAGTGAATTATTTGAAGTTGGAAAGTTGAGGAAATAAGAATCTTTTTTACAGGTTCCTTCACTACCCCAGCTCCCATGGAGAAAACAGAAATGAGATTTTTCCCTGAACTAGCCCTATCTTTAAGGGAGGCAATTCCACTGATCCTGAGATTAGCAGTGGTTTTACCATTTGACCCTCTGCTGACTTTTTCCTTTTAAAAAACACTTCAGGGGATCCCTGGGTGGCTCAGAGGTTTGGTGCCTGCCTTCGGCCTGGGGCATGATCCTGGAGTCCAGGATTGAGTCCCGCGTCAAGCTCCCTGCGTGGAGTCTGCTTCTCCCTCTGCCTGTGTCTCTGCCTCTCTCTCTCTCTCTCTCTCTCTCTCTCTCTCTGGGTCTCTCCTGAATAAATAAATTAAATCTTTAAAAAAAGAAAAAGAAAAAAACAGTTCACAGATTGGTAGGAAAGAGGGAAGGAAAATCTAGAAATGACAAGGGAAAGGAACACTGAAACACATCTTTATTTTCAGAAGATGGAATGATATTACCAAATTGTTCAGTGAAACAACATGAAGCCATAATGTGAAGACAGCTCTGGAGGTGAAAGAAGTTGCAATATTACTGAATTTGAATAAAATGTATACAAGTGTTATAGAATTTAAAACATGGACATCATGTTAGAATTTACACTACAGAATGAAACAAGGTGAAAGCACAGAGGCTTGTATATAAATATTTAATGCAAAAACAGGTTGCTTCTACAAATTTCTCAAATATATCATTAATTAAGTCAAATGCAACACTCTTCCACTTGCTTTCCTGTTACTGGACTTGGGTATTTGTTTTCATGTCTCTGAGCTTTCATCCTCCTTCTCTTCCTCCTACCCTAAGCCATCACAGCCCACCAGGAGTGACCCCCACCCTTGTGGAGTGGCTTGCCACCCCACCCAACAGGCTACCCTACCTCTTGCCAACTGCTTCCCCTGGAATTTTCCTGCTCCCAGCAAGGCCTCCACACCAGAGGGAACACCTGGGGCTTAGCTCTGTCTCTTCTTTCTCCCTCACTTCAATCATGGCACCCCGTGGGGTCTCTCCTGCCAGTCCTACCTCTCCTGGCCACCATCCCTCACACCCACATCACATCTCTATCCTCCTCACTTCTTACTTCTAATGATTCTTCTACCTGCTAATCTCCTCTACCTACAGGTCACCGCTAGGAAAGCATGTTCCTATTAGGTCCCTACAACAAACACCAAGTGCTCCCTCACCAATTAAAAACCACTCATGTGGGATGCCCGGGTGGCTCAGCAGTTAAGCGTCTGCCTTCAGCCCAGGGTGTGATCCTGGAGACCCAGGATCGAGTCCCACATCGGGCTTCCTGCATGGAGCCTGCTTCTCCCACTGCCTCTGCCTCTCTTTCTGTGTGTCTCGAATGAATGAATGAATGAATGAATGAATGAATGAATGAATGAATGAATAAATAAATAAATAAATAAATAAAATCTTAAAAAAAAAAAAAAAAACCACTCATGTGGGATGCCTGGGTGACTTAGCAGTTGAGCAATCTGCCTTTGGCCCAGGGTATAATCCCAGTCCCGGGATCGACTCCTGCATGGAGCTCCCTGTGAGGACCCTGCTTCTCTTTCTGCCTATGTCTCTGCCTCTCTCTGTCTCTCTCATTAATAAATAAATAAAATCTTTAAAAAAAAACACTCATGTATCATGGCATTATGATATTCAACAAGTCCTCACATCCCTCTCTGCCTCGCCTTTTCTAAAGTCTTTTTGTATTCTTTTAAAAAAAAGTGTTACTCTGAAAAATTTTAAGCACTAGCAAAATTAGAAAACGTAGTATAATTGTCTCTTATCCATCATGCAGCTTTAATCCTTATCAACACATGGCTAATCTTGTTTCATCCACACCCCCATGTGCTTTCTCCCCCAAGTGGATAATTTTAAAGCAAATTCCAGATAGCCTACCATTTTACCTGTAAATACTTCTGTAAGTTTCTTTAAAAGATAAAAGACTATTATCACTCCTAAAACTTTTGCTTACTTTCTTTCTTAATATCCTTAAACATAGAGACAATGTTTAAATGTTCCCAATGATTCAAATATATTTCGTTTTTTACACTTGGTTTGTTTGAATTGGGATCCAAACATGGTCCACGTGTTAGATCTAGGACTCTGCCTTTCAAAAGTCTCTTTTCACCTGTAATCATCTTAAGTTGTATCATTCCTCAAGGCTCCAGTCTAGACCCGTGTCTCATTTTCCCACCTACAAGGTGCTGAATATGCTGGACTCAGTGCCTCAAATGTTCTTGGCCTCCATGCTCAAATACCACTCATGTTCTACTATATATTGCCCCTCCCAAGCACCTCCTATAGCACTCCTATGTCCACTTCACTCCAGGCATTTACTCTTTCCTACTCTGTAATCAGCTTGAGTGTTACTTCTCTTCTCCCCCTTTTCAATCTTCTGGAAAGTACATTTATCTGATTTACCTTCATAACCTTCACAATACCTTGCCCTTGGCAACAGTTCAGTAAGTAAATTTATAAATGCTACGTTTACTAATAAAATGAAGAAGCGAGGAACGATGGCAAGAGTCTCCCACACACTTTATTTACCCTCCCTGCACTTCCCCTTTATCCACTCATGTAAGAAATATTTGTCACTTAACTGCCATATGTTGGGGCCATAAAATGGCCCAATGGCCAAAAAGTCATATTACGCAATACAAAAATAAAAGTGACTCCTTTAACATCTTCAAAATACCTGTATTTTTAAGACAAATTAGTCCTTCAAGGGTCAACATTAACATTATCATACTGCTCACAGTACCATAATCTCAGACAAGATTTGGTCATTTTCACAATAAACAATTTTTTTTTAAATATTTCATTTATTCATGAGAGACACAGAGAGAGAGAGAGAGAGAGAGAGAGAGAGAGAGAGAGAGGCAGAGACACAGGAAGAGGGAGAAGCAGGCTCCACGCAGGGAGCCTGATGTGGAACTCCAGGATCACGCCTCGGGCCGAAGGTGGCGCTAAACTGCTGAGCCACCGGGCTGCCCTAAACATTTTAATTCATAAATGAGACCCCAAAATACTCTAATGTCTTAGGACTGCCAGGACTTAAAGGGCATCTCTCCTTTTTATCTATTCCTGTAATCCACAAACACTGACCACCTAGTAAATGCCAAGCATACTAGGGAGGCCAAGTGGAAAATGATGACAGTCCTGAGCATGACAGGGAAGATAAAACCTAGAACAAAATTTCCAGCATTCACAGGTCCCTGAAAAAATAAGGTCCAAGAAGCAACCAGGGAACTTCCTGGGGGAGCTGGAAATCTGAGCTGAGGCTACTCTCTGGAAAATCTGAAAACACTAGCCCATCTGCCCTTCTCTTTTGCACAAGGAGCTGCAGATTGGGAAGGGGTATGGATGTGGACCAGCTTCATTTTTCTCCTAGACAGCAGTCATTCACATCCCCACTGACTCTCCATTTCTTCATTGGATCCTGGCCACTGCCACAAACCCAAGGATAGAGAGGACATTTCCTTTTCAAAACTAGAAAGAGTATAAAAGGATATAACACCAAAAACTATGTTATGAAATACAGTGTCAAAGTCCTTTAGGGTCAGGTTTGATAGAATCCCCTTCTTTAACAGACAAAAAGATCTACTTCTCTATGGGAAGGCACTCAAGTAGCTCACCCAATGAGCAAGCCGTGCCTGCTGGGAGGGAAAGATACGCTTCATTCTGCCACACAAGGATATCCCCAAACCACGGCACTCGTGAATTCTCATCTGGGAAGCAGTCAACCTGTTCTTAAAAAGGTGTAGTAGCTGCTTGGATCTACGAAAAGCACTTTTACAGAGTATCTATCTGGAATACCTGTAACAATAAAAAAAAATGTTCTTAACAAAACTTGACGGCTTTCACCTAATGTTCCATTAATTTACAACTTTTATTGCTCAATCTCAAGCCAGATGAAATACTTATTTGACAACGATAAGACAGGGGCAGTGGCGAAAATTAGAAAACCTGATGCCAGGGAGTTGGGATACTTTCTAAGACTTAGCAATGAAATAAAGTCTTTAATGCAACACAGTTCCTCAAAGAAACATCAGTTTCTCGTCCCTTGGGGTAAGTGGTGGGTGAGTTCTTCTCCTGAGGCAGGAAAAGGCTGAAAGCTAATGCACACACACATCTAAGCGACACTCTACAAAATTAAAAAAGTTACACGTAACCCACTCTCCTCCAAGTAGTTAACAGGATAATCTTAAAATTCTATTATAGAATACGCGTATATAAATCATTTAACAAAAAGGCAGCATCTATCCACTAAACTGACACAATTCTTTCCATTATACAGTATTCCATCACATTTGTTCAGCAACCACCTTTGGAAGCAAAAGCTAAGAGGTACAAAACCACAATCACGATGCTCTTTAAGAAACTGCAGGGAAACACAAAAGCAAGGTACAGAAATTCAGGGTCATAGCAGACTTTCTTAAAAGACCTCCCACAACAGCATCTAAGAAAATCCAATAGGAACCACACAACAGGGACTGAAAACCCAGTCAAGGGGGGAATTTGTCCTCCACTTACTTTCACTCCTCAGACATTACACAGACTTAACTATGTGCCAGACACTGTGTTAAAACTCAAGAGACAAAGATCACATGCTGTCGACCTGCAGATGGGTTGAGTTTGGTCTATATCATTCTTCTCTTGCTAATTTAAAAGTCAGAAGATCCCACATCAACATCCAGAGATCTGGCTTCTTGAAAAAGAAAATAAAAAAAAGTAAGAGATTGCAACACGGGCCTAGGATTCCTTCACTGATAACTTTCAACTACAGCAGAGAAGCAACTGACCCTACAGCAAAGGGCACACTTTCTAGTTTGCCACAGTCTCCACCGGGCCTTACTGTCACCCTGACACCACATCCAGAGTCCACTCACTTATGTCCTTGTCTGGGCCCTGAGATATTTGAGCTTGTCACTCCCACTCCAGGGGGACAAAAAGGATAAAAATGGCCCCTGTGCCTGAGAATCTGAGTCTAATGAAGTTGGTAGACATGGTGAATTACAATATGGTATGATACAAACTACAATAGAGGAATAACCAGGGGAACAAGAGAAACCCTAAGAAAGGGTGCCAGTGACCCCACCAAGGGAAGTGGGGGTATCTAGTCACCATCACAGGGGAGAGGACATCTAGGGAGAGCCTTGAGGGATAAGAAGAGGGTGGTCAGGCAGAAAAGAAAAGAAAGAAGGAGGGAAGTCCATTCATATGTGCGCAGAGGTAAAAGGACTAAAGGAATATGGAGTTCTCTGGAGACAGGGTTAGTCAGGGAAAGGACATCTATTACCTACCATGCTAACAATTTTGAATTTACATCTGGAGCAATAGGGAGCCAAGAGAGCCTTTAAGCAGAGGCTGTCATGATCAGATTTGTCCTTTCAGGGAAAGATGCTGACAGTACTATAGAATATGAGCTGGGGCAAAGTACCTTGCTGGCATGCACCCCTTGGGGTGCTAAGGTGAACCCATTTTTGTGTTAGTTTCCTGGTGCTGAGAAACCCCGTGTTCTCTGCCAGTGATCTACGTCTTGGGGAACTCACCTGTTACTTCTTTCACAGACTGGTATAAGACAATGAAGCTATCTTTCTTGAATTGGCATAATGAAAATGCTGCAAATCAACATATAACACTGACCTTAGAAAAGGTCAAAATGCAACAGACTAAGCCTTTACAGATTATCTAGATTCCACTCACCTACCATGTTTCCCTTCCCCACTTACAGTGTCTGTGACAGGATCTAAAAGCTTCTAACAAAATATCTTGCATCCCAAGTGTGGCACAAGTTTAACTTTCCTTATATTCAAATCACTATATAAACATGCCCAAAACACCATCTGCAACTACCCTTCAATGACTAAACCATGTTAACTGGAGCTTTGATGCAAGGTCTAAAGGTGATGAATACATGGTAGGTTCAAAGGAGAATCATCTTACTCAGTAGCCTACTGGTATGTCCTTCATGAAACAATAGCACAGAAAAACCAAGAGCAAGAACACTAGGCTACTGCACAGAAAGATGAAAAAAACAGACATGTCCTCTCAAAGCAATAAAAATTAAATCAATTTCCATTTTCTCCCTCAAACTAAATCAAATCTCAAAAAAACAACAACAACAACAAAAAAACACTAAGGCAAATCAATGAGAAGAGCTTTAAAAACTGTCTCAGTTATAACAACCACAAACAGACTATTTCCCAGGCTTTTTATTGTTATAACAAACAAAACCATCTTTCACTTCTTGTCATTTGCAATTACCATGCCATAATTGAAAATCAGTGAATCACTATGGAGCTTACAGGAGAGAGGGGGCCTCCTATCTCAGAGCTGTCGCTGTAATCATCACAGAATAAACCAACAATATTAAGAGACATCATCATCTTTAACCTGCGCATTGCAGAGACTAAAAACTTTATGTTCTGTAATTCCTCTCATTCCCTAAAGATGGCATGATATTTCAGAGCATTTTCCCCTTTAAAACATTGCTTTTCTCTTCTTCAAAGGCCAAGATGAAAAAAAAAAAAAACAAAGGCCAAGATGAGGCCTGTGCCAAAAGACCTCGACATAATTTTCAATCTATTTACAGCAGCCAAGAATTCAATTAAGAGAAAAATTATCAGGGCGTCTGGGTGGCTCAGTTGGTTAAGAGTCTGCCTTCGGCTCAGGTCATGATCCCACGGTCCTGGGATCAAAGCCCATGGTCCTGGGATCAAAGCCCACATCAGGCTCCCTGCTGAGTACAGGAGTCTGCTTCTCCCTCTCCCTCTGCCTCTTCCCCGTCTTGTGCTCTTTCTCTCTCTCTCTCTCTCTCTCTCTCTCTCTCTCTCTCTCAAATAAATAAATAAAATCTTAAAAAAGGAAAAATGTTCTTACAAGGGTTTGGGCAATTCAGCCTATTAACCCCTCGTGGAACTCTGCTGAGAAAAGATCCTGAACTGTTTAACAGAAGGCTTCATGAGTCAAAAGGAATAGGCTAAGGCAGAGGCAGGGGCAGGGGCGAAGGATTCCAGAAATCTGAGTCCGGTCTGCCACCTTGCCCCATTAGTAGAGCCACACGATGCCCTTGGGCCTGGACCATTAGGCATACATGGAGGGGTCCAGCTCTCAGCTCTCTATTCCACAAGAGGCTCACTCATGAGCCTCTGAATCTCACCTCGAACAAAAGCATTACCCGCATCCTTAACAATTTATGTTGTTATTTACAGACTCAAAGTGGTCAACAGCAGTACTGCTGAGCCCATTATTTGTGAACACCCTCTATTTTCCATGATCTCATGAAACTGAGTTCTTCTCTGTGATGAAAGACAACTGGCAGTTGGTGTGGGTGAGGTGGTCTTGCCCCTTCACCTCTCCTCAAGCCAGACTCTCACGCCCCATGCCCACACGCCCTGGGGTCTGACCAGACCTGGCTCAGTGCCTCACCTTGGTTGCTTCTTCTACACTCTCCCTCAGGGCCTGCAGCTCGGCGTCATACTGCTCCTTCAGCTTGTCCATCTCCAGGTCATGGCTGGACACCTCTTCCTTCAGGGCTCCCTTCAGGGCGGTCAGTTCACGCTCCCGCTTCCTCAAGAGGTCCTCCTGCTCCTCTTTGGCGATGAGCAGATCCTGAAGATCCTGTTTTGCCTGTAAGAGTTCCTAGAGAGAGGAAGCATGGAAGGAAGGGTAGGATTAACCATCTATCTCCTCTCTGGGTGGGCTGCCCAGATGAACTGCCATACTCCCAAGCTGTCCTCTGACCCTCTCCTCCCCACACTACCCACCAGTTTAGACCATCTCCCCCTCTCCTCTTTCACTCCTCTGAGGCTCTCATTCTCCTTGATTTGTCTGCCTTAGCTTTTCTGAGTTTAGTTTGAGGGGGCAAAAGGGAAACTGATTTCATCTTCACTGCTTTGAAGAATGGTCCATCGCCCTTGCCATGGGCCACCACGCTGTTGGTGCTGTTGCTTCATTGGGGGCATGCCAACTGGCTGGCCTCACTTACTGCATACCACCCTTGGGACCCAGCATGTGGTCAAACCCTTAACCCACGCTCCTAGTACTGGGGCTGATGCTGCCATTCTCCTGTCTCACTCGCCCCTCAGAGCAGTGTGCAACACTCACATTCTCCCCTTGTGAACTGCCAAGAGCTCCTGAGGGAAGTCCCAAAACCAGAGCAACAAGTTCCACTACAAATAGCATTCCCTAAACCCAAGTGTGTATTGCCAAAAGCTCAGCATTCCTTTCACTTCGCCATCTTTGTCCCACATCCACTAAGCTCTCCTCAAGCCAGGGATGTGCTCACTTCACGTTGGCGGGACTCAGACACAGCCACTTCCACTTCCTCTCCACCTGGCTGTTCTCCCACCCGCAGCCACTTCATGCACACATCCAGCTGCCCCTTGGCGGCCCGCTCCAAGCCTTCCTCCATCTGTGATCTTTTTTTCTGCCATTTTCCTCCCTTCCCTTCTCTTTGCTTGGATCTATGTTCTTTCCCTCAGGGAGCAAGAATCCACTGGGTCAAGGGCAAAACAAAAAACAAAACCAAACCCAAAAAACCAAACTTCTCCGTGACACTTTCTGAAAGTATAATTTCTGTCCACTGTGCTTCTTCACCACACAGTCACTCCTTAACCTCTTGCTATATGGCTTTGGATCCTATTGCACTACAACTGTCCTCTCCAAGGTCATAGTGACCTCTTAATCACCAGATCCAGGCTTCTTCCAGTCCTCACTTTTCTAGACCCTTCTTTGATCCTCCCCACCTGTCTCCTTAAAATTCTCTTTTGCCTTGTAACTGAAAGACAGTACATGCTTCTGTTTTCTTCCCTCGGGCTGCTTTTTCTATGACAATCTTTTCTGGCTTTTCTCTCCCTCTTCCCAAAAGCTAAGATGATCCCCAAGAATGTAGCTCTGCATTCTTTATTCTTTTTTTGGCAAGTTCATCTATTTTTCCCTCTGACTATTAATTCTAAGCAAGGAACTCCCAAACCTTTACCTCTGACTCTTATCTGAATTCAGACCTGCACTTCCAGTGACCTGCCAGATATATCCATACGGATGTCCCACACACAACTCAGATTCAGTAGGTTCATATTTTTTGGTGAATTCTTCATGTTCCTTCCTTTCCTCCTCCTTTGTTCATTATTCTTAAAAACAGCACCACCTACTTGGGGGTTTGGAAGCATCCTTGACCTCTCTTGCCCTTGCCCATCACAACTAAAAAGTTAGTTCTGGAACATCTTAGATCCTTTCCTTCACCTCCCTGGTTTAGGCTCTCCTGACACTCAACTGCTGCCTGCATTCAGTCACTCCTCTGTGGCTCCTATGACATTATCCATATGCATCCTCTGTCTCAAGTGCTCTTTTTCCCTCTCATTCCCTCCTCTCTTTGCCTTTCAGAAAATCTCCAAAAGAGTCAGATACAGCAGGACCTCCCCCAAGAAGTCTTCCTTGAATCCCCCTCCTGATACTCATCTCACTTTAGCTGTACATCTCAGAGCATTTAATACTTTTACCTTGCAGTCCATAGGGTTTTCTGTTTTCTTTCCTCCCCTGCTAGACCATCAGCCCCTTGAAAGGAGGATACAGATCTGATCATATAGTTTTGGTGCACTGGATCAACGTTATTGGGAATGTGTCTGTTTTGAATATAAATGAATTAACATGTGCAGTACAGCAGAAGTCGGGAGATAACCAGAATTCTAAATCAGTCTTTGTTTTCACTGGTGGCTTCTGAGTCAATACACTTCCTGTTTTCTTGGACTTCTGGGGAATCAGAGGAATGGCTGCCATCTGGGGAGCCAAGGCCTCAGAGATGGGAAAGTACTTGCCATTCAAGAAGTATGTCACTGATGAGGGGATGAAAATATAACTGGCAATGGAATCTCTTTCCCTTTCTCCGGGACATGCACATCCATTGAACCAGGGGAAGCTCTGCAGTCCCAGGGTGGAGCTGCACTGCTTAGACCAAGACTTGGCCCTTCCAGAATCTTGCTAGCAGGCAACTAATAAGTTCTGATGAAATGTCAAGAGATTCATCCAGGTAACTAGGGAAATTCTGGTTCTTCCAAAGCACCAAGCACAGAACACCTATGCAAATCTTATGAAAAGATAGCCTGTCCTGATATTTGTCAAAGGAGGACATCCTGGTGGAGATGCTGCTAACCCCTCCTTAAAGAGCACCAGAGACTCCCCATCACTATTGCTACTGGCTACCCCTGCAGGTCTTCCTGGGCTTTCTGCCAGCCTCTTCCTGAGAGTCCTTGTGATTCTAACCCCCATTTCCTGCTCTTATTCTCACACATTTCTCAGTTGTTTTGATGATAAGGCAGTTCCTCTCCCCACACTAATCTTTTCCAGGATATATCTGTGTTTTGTGCTGCCTTTTGTGTACTGCCACCAATGCATGTCAAGAACCTAGGTTTTTATGGTCCGTCTGACACCAACGTGCCGTTATCCGTGGCTGCGGCTATTGCCTAAGTGGCCTATGTTGTACAAATCCAATCAGATTACACTTCACCCTATCACCTCAAAGCACTTGGAAGTTTTCCAAGGTAGAGACTGAGGAGGACAAGAGATTTCAAAAACTTTACTTCATCACCTCAGTAGCCTTATTGCCAATCATCTCAAGCCAAAGAAAGGAGAAAAAATATATACATTTAAAAACATAAGTAAATATCCATCAGAGATGATCACACGTCTCTGCAGACACCAACCAAAGGAAACAAAGGGAGGCTATGGTCAACTGGAATCAGCACCTTCAAAACCTATATGCATCCAGGCTAGCTGCATATAAAAAAGTATCCATGAGATAGAAACCTAGGCAGTATGTATGTGAGTATGTGGGCAGGGAGAAGCTACAAATTTGACTATGCTTGATACTTAGCATGTAAGAAGACCTGTGCTGAGCATTTCCAAAAATCCCAGGAGATGAATATTCAAAAATAATATTATCCTCATTCACAAATTGGAAAAAAAAACAAACAAGCATAGAGGTCTGTGACACTAACATCCTTATGATCACACAGCTTATACGTGCAAGACTGGGATACTGGCTGGATGCCACTGCCCCTGCTCTTTATCATACAGCCTCTGTGGGCCTGATGACAAGACTACATACCCAAGAGGAGCTGAGGAGCAAACAACTATACCATGTTCAGTCTCTTAGATGCAAACACAACCGAACACTGTATTTGGCTGGAAGAGCCTGTGAGAAGGTCCACCTCTAAAAGAAAAAAAGAGATGTACTGAAAAGGATAGTAGGGAAGCTGAAAGAAAAAGAAAGTACACTCTGGGACCTGGCTGTTAGTAGTAGCAGCAAGTGGCAGTCCTGACAGCAGGTACACTGACCCGCACACACCAGAATATACGAGGCAGCAACTTACTTGCCTATAGAAGGCCTTATTTCACACACCACCTATTCATAGGTATTCCATGTCAAACTGAGAAAAATGCTGATCTCTTCTGTGTACATGTTTCCCGGAAGTTCTATAGGGTCTCTATCTGTGGCCCACACTCATTGAAAGGATGCATAAAAGGTTTCATATCAAAATTGTAGTTGATAGGGAATTATGTAATTTTCCCCCCAGAAGAATGGCCTAGAAAGCAGATCACAGCTGCTGAAAAACATATTTTTTTAGCTTTTAATTAAAATTTGTAAATGTACAGTAATATCCTATAAGTATATTACTGTTAGAGATTTCATTTCTGAGCACAGTCTATCCTCAGATCAATACAATTATGGTACCAGAATATCCCAAGTACTTGCATTTTGGCAAATGCCAGGGAAATTACCAGACTCTGTTGCACCAAGGTCCATCTGTCAACACTGCATGTTCCCATCAAAGATGATGGTGGGGGCAGCCCGGGTGGCTCAGCAGTTTAGCGCCGCCTTCAGCCCAGGGCCTGATCCTGGGGACCTTAGATCCAGGGCCTGATCTTGGGGACCTTAGATCGAGTCCCACGTCAGGCTCCCTGCAGGGAGCCTGCTTCTCCCTCTGCCTGTATCTCTGCCTCTCTCTCTCTCTCTCTGTCTCTCATGAATAAATAAATAAAACCTTAAAAAAAAAAAAAAAAAAAGACGATGGTGGGTAATTAGAAACTCCCCTGTCATGGCACTTAGAGCAAGGTCTCATGTTCACCCATTACTCCCAGAATGGAGGGAAATACACTTATGGACAAAGAAGTGTTTGAAAACTTGCTTTGTAATCATTTTTGTAACTTGAGTTTAAAAAAAAAGTTCAGAACCACCAACTATTTAACTAAGAATAACAAAATCATCTTAATTTTGGTCAGTTATATGGCTTATCCTAAGAGAATGGTATTTTTTACTTTCTTTCTTCCTTCCTTCTTTTTTTTTTTAGCTTTATTCTTACTGTTACTTCACTGGTTTTGTATTGGTGTCCAATGTTATTAAACAAAATGGAAAGTATTAAAAGAGATTTCATGAAAAAACCTTGTGCATTATGGCAAGCCTCACAAAACAAAAAGCCTTCAACCTTTTCCAAACACTTAAAAGCAGCAGTATTTAATGTTCACTGTGTTTAAGAGCCTGTTCTAAGCCAAATGCCATGGAAAACTCAGCCATGACTTTAATCTGTTATCAGAATCCCCCAGGCCATTTTTTATTAAGATATGAAGAATAAATTGAATGTGATGAGGCGATAGGGTCTATTTTATTAGTGGTATTGACACCACAGGTCATGTTTTAAACATTGCTGACAACTCAAAGGAGCCTGATTGAAACAGTAAGGGTGAACCTCCAGAGAGACCCACACTGACACAAAGAAATTAACTGTGCCTTAACTAATCTTACAGAAAGACTGCAGTAGATAATATTCCTCCTGTTACAGGAAAGAGGCAAATAATCAGAAAGCCAGCAATATCGGCTATTTTAAGAGCAGATGTACTCTGTTTTCTTTTCTGTGTCTCTCATTACTAGCCTGAAAACACATCACCAAAACTGAGGCTCATATCCTTATCCTAGTTACCACTATAAATAAGTCAATAAACTACTTAGTCAATTAAATTATATTCATTAATATATGCTCAGTACATTGTACTTAAAAAGGCAAAGGAGCATGTGGTTCAGTTCAGAATTATTCCCTTTTCTTAAAATAGTGACAGCTCTAAAATAATTTAAATACTGAAATTTATCCATTTGCTCTGTTGCTTGGCACTGTGTGAGGCATGAAATGGGGGAAGAAGCAAAACCAACATGTTCTTGAACTAACTGGCTAGTAGAAGAAAAGGACAGATACAAAATAGAGCAAGGTCAAATGTGCTAAACTGAACCTATAAGGAAATAGGATTTCAGGTGAAAGGACAACAACTATAGGTTTCAGTTAGTGAGAAAATCCAGCAACTTAAGAGACTTACCAACAGCAAAGATAACACCTTCCTCTTTTAGAATCAATAAGGTGTCCACATAAGAATCCATAGGAGATGGGAAAGTCTTCTATTTAAATTTGTGAAGCTACATTTTTATGGAAAGCCATAAAGTGTACAGTGACATCATTTCTGGGAACTTAACCTTAGGAAATTTTTCTAAGGAGGTAGAAGGATACATGTGAAAAACGTTCAACACATTTTTATGTATTGGGGGAAAAAAGAGAAAAACAATAAATATAAAAGAATGATGACATTTATTATGGTTTATCTCCTTTAAAAATGAAATATGATGACTATAGAGTATAATAAGGAAAACTGTTTCTGACAAATGAACTTTTAAAAAGATTTATTTATTTATTCATTTGAGAGAAAGTAAGAGCATGCACACACAAAGAAGGGGCAGGAGAGGGACAGAGAATCTGAAGCTGACTCCACCCTAAGCTCAGAGTCTGACATGGGGCTTGATCTCATGACCCCAAGATCACTACCTGAGCCAAACCAAGAGTCAGATGCTCAACTGACTGTGCCACACAGATGACCCTTGAAAAAAGAACTTTTAAAAGCAGGTATCAAAGCTGTAAGAGTAGATGAAAGCTATCAATGATATGGAGACAATGTAGAAATAAATGTAGAAATAAAAATAGAAGATGTAGAAATAAAAACAGTCAATAATATGTTAGGAAAATATGTTTCTGCCACCCCTCCATTTTAAAATTCCATTTTATACTGTTTAAAATTTTTAATTTTGTTTTGAGAGAGAGAAAGAGAGCACACGAACAGGGGAGGAAGACCAGAGGGAGGGAAGGAGGGAGGAGAAGGGAGAGGTAGAGAGAGAGAGAGAGAGAGAGAGAGAATCCTAAGCAGGCTCCATGCTCAGTGCAGAGCCCAATGTAAGGCTCAAACTCAGACCCTGAAATCATGACTGGAGCTGAAATTAACAGTTGGATGCTTAACTGACTGAGCCACCCAGGAGCCCCCATTTTATGAGGTTTTCATATTTTAGTGACAAATACACCCATTTTAAAAGCCCCATTCTAATGTACCTTGTCTTTGTAACTCAGCCCCTAGAAGAAGGTAGAGCCACAAGAAGCAGTATTATTATTATTTTTAAAGATTTTATTTATTTATTCATTAGAGACAGAGACACAGGCAGAGGGAGAAGCAGGCTCCGTGTAGGGAGCCTGATATGGGACCCGATCCCGGGTCTCCAGGATCACGCCCTGGGCCGAAGGCAGGCGCTAAACTGCTGAGCCACCCAGGGATCCCCAAGAAGCAGTATTAATACCACAAAGTGGTGGTTTTTAAGATAAAGGTCATTGGATAAAGAGAGAAATAGGTGCTAAGACGCCCAAGGCCTTCTCAGGAGGAAAGGTCTAAGTGGAGACAGAGATGCTCATGTGGGGAGAAGAGAAACAACTCCCTTCTGCCCATATGAGAAATGAATTCAGGGGAATCCCTGGGTGGCTCAGCGGTTTGGCATCTGCCTTCAGCCCAGGGCATAACCTGGGGACCTGGGATCGAGTCCCACATTGGGCTCCCTGCATGGAGCCTGCTTCTCCCTCTGCCTGTGTCTCTGCCTCTTTCTGTCTCTCATGAATAAATAAATAAATAAATCTTTAAAAAAAAAAGAGAGAGAGAGAGAGAGAGAGAGAGAGAGAGAGAGAGAGAAATGAATTCATGAAAACACCTATACTGAGTGGCCACAAGCATTCTGCTCTCTGCTACCGCGAAATCATGGGGAACAAACTCTAAGTTCCAAAGAGTAAGAACTAAAATCCCTCCTGGAGAATTACTCCAAAACTAAACAAGGAAGGAGGTGAGAAAACACTTGACAGCCAAGACTTGGAGACAGCCAGAAATTTGAACTCCAAAACCAAGACAAAAAAAAAGACCCAGGCCATCAGGGAGAAAGCTGCAGAAAATGAGAAGTAAATGCTGACAAGGTACCTTTATTGTTTCATTTTTGTGTGGTATCTTCTCCTTTTTTTTTTTTTTTATTACATTATTCTAAATTGTGTATCATTTATTTGTTGACTGTTTCTACAAACTGAAACTTATAAGGAAATAAGCTTCAAAACTATACCAAAAATACAGGTTCTGATAATTACAGCCAATATCAAAACATCTAAATGGGCACAGAGATAGACGTTCTATTTCTAATGCCCAATTATACCCATTCCCAACAAAAAAAAATGTAGATCTTCACAACCTATGTGTGCATCTATCCCCTCAACAGGATGGTGATTTAATTCAGGGAAGAGATAACGATCGTCTTTGGGAAACCACACAATAATTAATCAATGGTAAGCAGAGGAAAGAGTCCACCTCATCCACTGACTCTGAGAATCATTAAGAATTGAATATTCAATAGGAAATATACTGATATGGGTGGAAGCCAGACAGGCAGCCTATGTATATAGCAAATAAATTCATTCATTCATAACGCATCCATCCAACCAGCCACCAAATATTTACCACGTGCTATATGTCCCAGACATTGGGATAGCTGCTGTGAATAAAATGCTAAGCCAACCATCACCAACCCTGCTTCCTGGAGCTTCCACTCTTGTGGGGGCCTTAAACAAAAACTGTGGTAAATGCTATATGGGCATGAACATCTTTAAAATGCTTTCCCATGACTAGCATGACTTACAAAGTGTTTTTGCCCAAAGTTTAACCTGAATCTATTACTATTTAGATCTCACTTCAAATTTACTGGAAATGATGGAGGTAGAACAAGTCAATGGACACCATATGAAAATAAACAAATTCAGAAATGTGGGCCATTGGTCTGGTCTCTGGAAAATCAATGGGACAGAAGAAAGAGAGCAAGCAATAGGAAATTGGTGGCAGGATCTATACTAAGATAATTAAACTCAGAGAGAGAGAACAATTAAAGCAATATACAATTCTTGATTGGATCCTGGCTTGGGGGTGGGGGAAGCAATTATAAAATATACTTGAGGGGGGATCCCTGGGTGGCGCAGCGGTTTAGCGCCTGCCTTTGGCTCAGGGCACGATTCTGGAGTTCCGGGATCGAGTCCCACGTTGGGCTCCCGGCATGGAGCCTGTTTCTCCCTCCTCCTGTGTCTCTGCCTCTCACTCTCTCTCTCTGTCTATCATAAATAAATAAATAAATCTTTAAATATAGATATATATATATATTTGAGGGCCAACTGAAAAAATTTTGAATAAGGACCAGGTATTAGAATTATTGTTATAAGAATTACTAATTGTTTTAGGTATGATTATAGTATTATGGTTATAACAAAATCCCTAATTTTTTAAAGATGCATGCTAAAGAATTTAGGGGTGAAATGTGGTATTATCTATAATTTACTTTGAAATCATTCAGCAAAGACAAATAGATGAACTGATGAAAAGATAATAGGAAAAATGAATGGATGTGAAGAAACAGGGTAAGTATGACAAATGTTGACAACTGGTGCATTTGGGTTGGGACTCTATGGGGTTAACAAATTACTTTCTACCTTCCTGTATGGTTGAAATTTTTCCTAAGACAAAGTTTAAAAAGTATTACATGATATTTTTATGGAATCTAGCCATAGGCACAGTGGAGCAAATGCACATAACAGAATATAGTTCATCACATCCAGTCTCCCCACCACCTCCACCCATCCCATCCTCTCCAGGCAGATGGGGCCTCTCATTACTGGATCCCACAGCCCCCCTTACCTCAATCAGAGCTCCCTTTTCCCTGTCCTCAGATCGTTTAGCACTGTCCAATTCATCATGCATTTCTGAGAGCTGGTCCTGGAGATCCCTGATCTCAGTCTGGTGCTGTTCCCGTTCCATCTTCACCTGGAACAATCTGGCAGGGGAGGAAACCCATCAGAGAGAATGTCCTAGGCCCTCCTTTTTCTCATCCAGTCTAATTTCAAACCTTTAGATGGTCAAGCAGAGTTATCTAAAGCCCCAAGGAGCCTCTGATTCTCTGTTCTATACTAAACAAGGAATCACAAACCAGAAAAGGCACTGGTAAGAACTCATGTCTGGAATCTAATTTGCCCAATAAGAAGGCCATTGAGAACTCAAACCAATGCAATGGGGAAGGTTATAAAGTTACATAAGGTGGCAGTTTCTTCCCCAAAAGGAGAGCACAGGGTATTATAATTTAGACAATAAGAAAGATAAGAAATTGACCCAAAAGCCCACAACCTCTTTGATAATGCTTTCACCAAAGCCACCCTTTTCCCTACCCCCTACTCTGTCATCAGCCTCAGGAGAATCAGCAAATTATGGTCTACTGGCCAATTTGGCCCACAGCCAAATATTGTAAATAGTTTTATCAGAATATAGCCATGCTCATTCACTTATGTGTTACCCATGGTCATTTGCACAATACAGTGGCAGAATTGAATGGGTCCAACAGAGAGACCAGATGGCCCATAAACCATAAAGTATTAAATATCAGACAGAAAAAGTTTGCCAGCCACTGTTCTAAATCTAAATTTACAACTATTTTACCTTTTGATTTTGTAAAATCTATTTAGTACACCCTAAATTTTGTTTTTTTCACAAATTTTTCCAAAATTAACCTCTAAAAATGTTTTAAAAAGCAAACACCACATTGTCAAAATTGCAAAGGCAATCAAATTATTTTATTATACAATGCCTTATTTCTCTTGAATTTCCTTCTCAATTTCAGTCCTGGCTTAAACCTTCACTTAAGGAGTCCACCACGGCCAAAGAGCTTCATAGCACTGTACATTTTCAGACTTTGGTTTCAGATCCTTTTGTCACAGATTTTACTATGACACAATGACAGGGCCATCGTGGCTTTGACTTTCCCTCTCTGCAAACTCAACATAAGTATCTGGTCGGCATCATTCAGGATAAAATCCACAAACTGGGAGATTTCAGAAATCATAGGACATGCCTTTTGGAGGCTGGGTACAGTCCATGGAGAGTGCTTACCAGTCTCCATGTGTCACCAGCTTCACAATTTTACAAGGATAAGAGGGAGAAAAGGAAGGGTCAGAGGACCCTATAGTAGTATTTGGAAGGCTGGGTCGTAGTAAACGGACAAAAAGGTTTTTGCTACCTCGGATGCAAGAACCCAGGAAGGGCACAGGCTCTTGGGCCAGAACTCACTCCTCCAGGTTCTTGCGGAGCTCCCCTTCACTCTCTTCCAGGCGCTGCTGTAGCATGGAGTTCTCTTCCACTTTACTATCATGCTGGCCCTGGAGCTCCTCCAAATTTGCTTTCATTCTCTCTCTCTCTTCTTTGATGTTCTGCTGATTCTAACATGAATACATGTGATGTTAAAGCACCTCCCCTGAACATTAACGTAATGCCACAGAAGCCTCCCTTGAAACTCTTGACGGCCTCCACGCCTTTGCGCTTACTTATCACACAATTTATTTATTTTTTTTTTTAAAGATTTTATTTATTCATGAGAGACACAGGGAGAGGGAGAGAGGCAGAGACACAGGCAGAGGGAGAAGCAGGTTCCACGCAGGGAGCCCGACGCGGGACTCGATTCCGGGTCTCCAGGATCACGCACTGGGCTGAAGGCGCGCTAAACCGCTGAGCCACCTGGGCTGCCCTTATCACACAATTTAATGAACCCACATCATTAGGCTGGGGGTTTGCAGCTAGAAAGAATATCAAATATTGAATGAGTTGTAATACTCCCAAAAGAAATAAAGACAGCTAAACTTCAGTCTGCTATTTCCATTACTCAGTTCAGATATTTCATATGCATTTAGTTTCCTACTGGACTGCCTGACTCCAACAATGTTTTACTCTGTCAAAGCAAACAGTGTCGGGCATCTGGGTGGCTCAGTGGATGAGCATCTGCCTTTGGCTCAGGTCGTGATCCCAGGGTGCTGGGATCGAGTCCCGTATCTCTCATGAATAAACAAATAAAACATCTTAAAATAAAATAAAGTAAAAAAAAATAAAAGCAAATGGTATTCATAGATTTTAGCTACTTTTTAAAAATTTCTTTTAAGTTCTTTGGACAGCAGGAGCCAAATATACAGGAATTTACTCAGTGGTAAGAGGAACGTTTCTTTTAGCAGGAAAATAAACTGGCTTTTGCTTCACTTGGGCATCCAGATTTGCTTAAAATATTCTTTGCAAAACAAAAATCTAAAAAATAACATAAAGGAAATATCAGATACCTTGACTTCTAGTTGAAGCTGTCTCTGAAGTTCAGCCACTTCTGTAGTCAGCTTGTTTTTCTGTTCCAGCAGATCTCTAACTTCAGATGAAGAATTAGAAGCCTGTAATTAATTGCAGAGATACCCTAATGTAAATGTTTGAGATGCTTTGTTTCCTCTTCCAAAATGTAATCTGAGCAGTAATATCAAAATCTTAAGACTCCATTCAAATGTAAACCCCTCTAGAGAAAGGGGTGCAGGGAAACCTTCTGGCGGTGATCAGAGTGCTATGCATCTTATCTGGGTGGTGTGTGCATGGACACGCACCTATACTAAAAATTCAATGAACTCTACAGTTAAGATTTGTGCAATTTAGTGTATATAAGTCACACCCCAACAAAACAATGTAAAAAGATAAAAATTAGTATTTGTTGAAGATTCCTTCACTGCCTAAGGTTATATCCAAAGCCCAGGTTTCTGTGTTTGCCAGATTCCTCATACAATCTGTTACAGAACTTCCACTATATTGGAAATTATTATTCCAGAACCTGAGATTTTCTCGCTCTCTGCATATGCCTGTATACAAGTAGTAAATAAATGTATCGTGGCTGAATTTGCTTTATTCTTTTAGATGCTACATTTCCATAATGAAGGCAGATATAACAAAGACGGGTCTGATTGGAGAGTCTATTAGAAAACAGACTCTGAGTATGAATATTAAGGATCTCATTTTTTTTCCATGGCTATAATAACAGGAAGATGCGCTCAAAACGATTTGGCTAAAATCCTACAAGAAAGTGGTTAGAACACCACAGAATGGAGGAAAAGGGATAAAAAGCAGGAATCAAAGCTAGGAAAAGCCGTGTCTTGGCTCTCACATGCCTGAATCCAGGTGTGAGTTATGTGTGGACTTGGAATGAGCTACTTCCTCACCTACTCCTGTGAAGTTAACTGAACCTAACCATCAACAAAAACACAGGACTTCCTATTTTCTTAGGCAAAATGAGAACAGTCTGTTACGGAAATCTAAATCCAACCCAATGAGGCAAATCGTACATTGTTCTCACCCAAACGAAAACTCTGCTTATCCTGCTTTTTCCAATATGGTCCTTCCTTCTCTCACAGGAAATCACTCAACTGACACCAAAAAAGATAAAACTCCAAAGCCTGTATTCACAGATAATCAGATTCAGAAAATAACAGGCAATGAAGCAGTCATGGTGCCGTGCTCCCAGCCAGAAGTCTGAACATTATGGTTCACCTTCTCATCATCCCTGGCTTCACTCGGCAGCAGATTAACTGGTTCCCTTCCTCTTATTCTACTTCTCTCTAAAAACTACAAAGGAATGAATTTCTACAAATACGACACTATTCATTCCTGTTCAAAGCCCATTGATGATGGCCCATCCTCTTCAGCCTACAATGGAAACTTCTGTAATTCTTAAAAAAAAGAAAAAAAAATTCTTTAAATAAAAAAAAGAAGCTATAGACAAACTTCCTGTGAACTGTCTCTGGTGCACTCTTTCCTTTCCCTGCAGAATTCCCCGGTAGGGAAAGAGAAGACACACCAGAAAGAAGTGTGTCCCAATTCAAGATGGTGCAGGACTGAAGAATAAGCTTCTAGTCATCCCTCTTAAATGTTGCTTCCTTTCAGGGCACAAGGCGGGTCTGGCACATAGCAGATGTTCATCAAATACGAGATGACTCCTTTAACCACAAAAAAAATCTCCAAGTCCCAAATGGAAGCCGGTATAGTAAATAAAACAGGCAAGTTTTTTAAAAAGAGATTTTGGCGCCACTCCACTGCTTTTCTCATTCACTCATGTTGGTTGGCCTCACTGGCCTCTATTCCTTATTCTCTTATTCTTTTTTTTTTTTTTTTTTTTTTTTTTTTAATTCTCTTGTTCTTATCCTCTTCTTATTTTCTGAAGTTCTAGAGCTTGGGTCCAGTTCACACTCACTTTCCTTCGATACTTTGGACATGTTAGAGTTGCCATGATTTTCAATTTGTTCTTCCTATTCTTATTTTCTCTAAATGTCACCACCTTTTTTGTTCCATCTTGTTATATGTTACATACTTTTAAAATGAAATCTCTTAAAACCTTTCTGAAAAAAAGGCGGGTGCATAATAATATTTACAACATGATCTTCCATCTTAGGTCCTGCTCACTACTCAGGTAACTTCCCACTTACTGCAATAACCAAATGTACAGGCTGAAGAAACAATTTGCAATTTGTTCACCACATTCTGAGTTAAACGCCCTCTGCAGAATACAGAACTCCAATTTACTTGATTATTTCCTTGTGTGCTCCCTGCTGCTCGAGACTTTAAAGTCTGGATTTTCTCAAAGACCAGGTTGACTTTCCGTTTAGTCGCATCATCATTATCGGTGCTTCTGGAAAAGAGGCAGCAGCAGAAAAAAACAGTGAGGGGTACAACCATGAGTCTCAGGATACTTGAGGTGCCAGGACACACAAAATAAGAAAATAAACTACAAGAGGTATGAATTAATTAAGGCTGCAGACAAAACCAGAATGAGAAGAACAGGATGAATGGTGTATTTCTCTTCAAATAAATTGTTACATGTTAACACTCAAGTTGAGACTAGGGTTCCCATTTCCAAACATGTGAAAGAGATGTACCCACATTCTAAGCCTGGAGAAAAAAAATACAAAAAATAATACAGTGAAAATTTAGTAATTTGTTGACTCAGATTCCTTATTCCAGCAAGGAATTTCTTCTGTGTGTCTCTCTCACACACAACCCATAGCTTTACTTGTAAATCTCATGCTAAGAATGATCTACAGTGACTTTAACTCATTTTTAGCCTGTGTTTAAAAAAATTGATCGCCAAAGCTGAGATTAGCTCTTTGTCTACACTTTCACAGGTAATAATCAGATAAGTTTTTTTGCTTGTTTTTTAAAATATTTCATTTATTTACTCACAAGCAACTGAGAGAGAGAAAGAGAACAGAAGGAGAGAGAGAAGCAAACTCCCCACTAAGTAGGGAGCCTGATGTGGGGCTAGATCCCAGGACCCCAAGATCATGACCTGAGCCAAAGCAAGATGCTTAACCGACTAAGCCACCCAAACACCTCTAGATAGAGTTTTATTAACTTCAACAACACCTTTTATCACATATACCTGACAATTAGGAAAAATATTTTAAATAAGTTTCCTCAAATGATCACTTCTCGTTAAAGTCTGGGTCACTAGTCTCTCAATAAATCATGAGCAAAAAATTATAAAAGAATTTAGAGATAGAATTTTAAAAATCAGAAGTTCTTCTCCCTGAATCTTAACATGGTAAAACCCTTCACAGAGAGACACCAACAACTAGTTCTTACCTAGAAAAATCTCTTGTTACTCCCCACCCCCCCACCCTCATGCCAAAAAGAGCCCCCTCTTGTATTCTGAACTATTTTGTCAGCCCTGTAATTTTAAGATACGATGCAAAAATATGAAGTGTTTTCATACCAATGAGTACTTGCCAAGCGACTTGCAGTCACGTCAGGTTATAAAACTTTTTTTCCTTTTTAATCCTATCAGATGAGACAATGGAAACAGAAACTCTAAATTCCTGACCTAGTATCTAAGGCAAGGACTGAAAACCAGATTACTCAAACTCAACCTCCAAGATAAGTATGTGAAAAGCAGTGCTTTTAAATGACTCATACATGCTTTAAATATCATAGAAGCATTGGCTCCTGGCCAATGTCAACTCTGGGGAGGGGAAAAGGTGGTTTTATTTATAACTGCTAATAAGAGACAATTGATTACTACTGTATGCATGAAGAACTCAAGGTGGCAGACTCAGTCAAAACTGAAGAGTAGACATTCTTCCCATCTTTGAGCTTTTTAAACAATAAAGAGTCATTTGAAAAATAAGGGCGCCTGGCTGGCAACTCTTGATCGTGAGGTCATTAGTTCGAGTCCCACATTGGATGTAGATTACTTAAAATAAATAAGTTTTATATATATATATATATGTATATATATATATTTTTTTTCATTATCCCCCTGCTCTTCACATCTACCCCCCCCCCCCCCACGATTCAAATAATCTTATGAAAACCCCAGACATTGACTCCTCAGCCTCTAAGCCTCTAATAGTTCACACAGGCAGGAAGGAAGAGCAAAACACAAGATCCCAGTAAAGGAAATTAATATCCCATCAGAAAGGATAAGACTTTGCTCCTTTAAGGAAAATCACTAACCCTTCTTTGAGGTAATTGTAAAGTATCTGCTTGGCCGTCTCCTCATTGGTTTGTTGAGTGAGCTCTTGTTGGCCTTTCAACAGATCTGGTGTGGCCTGGAACATAAAATAAAGCCTGGTATTAGACCACAGGATAAAGTTTCCAGGAAGAAGGCAAAACCCTGAAGCAGAAGCTTCCAAACACGTTCCTACTTTCTGAAAACAATTCCTCAGGTAAGGATCCTCATTACAACTGGCCCCACCACTCAGCAGCTCTGTGACCTTGGGCAAGTTACTTAACTTTTCCTCACCTCAATTTTCTCACTTGTAAATAGAGATTAATAGTATCTACCTTCATAGGGTTGGTGCAATCCTAGAATCTATAACAAATAGTGCCTGACACTTACCAACCATATTATCATTTTTACCACTATCATTATTTTTTATTGGTACCACCAAAACACTAAACATACTAAACATCACATATACCTGGCAATTAGGAAAAATATTTATTACTTAAATAAATTCCATCACTTTAGGATTCACCTAAATTAAAATTAACCTAATTTCTCAGACCAGATATTAACCCAGTCACTCAATTTCATGAGAGAAGTCAATGTATCTACACAAACCTAAGCACTGAACCTCTGTGACGAAGCGAATTCTGAACACTTTGACATTTCACACACACGCAAACACAAAAATCAAGCATATAGTGTTGACAAGTCACTTTACAGACAAGCCCACAATGGGATTCCAGCTGTAGCTGAATTAACTTGGGAAACCATACAATTGGCAGTAGGCTGAAAACTCTGTAGGGGAAAACTAAAACGAATTGGCTGTGCAATTAGTGATTCAAGACGGAGGGTCTGCAGCCCTGTAGACTCCTGCAGCATGGGGCAGCAGAAGAAATTTAAAAAGGAGGAAAGACAGACAGACCAGACCCACTAGCATTACCTGAGTGTTGGAGGCGGAAGTAAATGTCTTCACAGAAATCTTCTTGGCACCAGAGTCGGGCGAAGTTGCTAGCGCCCGATTCTGCAACATCAGCGTCGCCGTGGCTGTCTTGATTTCCTCCTCCTTTTTATTCTGGGCTGGCGGGGAGGACACATGCGTGTTTGGACTCTCCCGACCCCCTCTGTTTGCTGGAGCTTTCCCATCCTTGCTCTGCTGGGCAGGCCGGAGGTGGGCCCCCTGCAGCTTGGCGAAGGCGCGGCCCACGCTCTGTCTCCCACGGTGCTCCTGGGCAGGTGACCGCTGCGGGCACACCTGCGACGGGCGGAGGAGGTGTTCGCTGGACTTGCCCAGGTTCCGGCTAAATTCACTGAGGTACTCCGAGTTCCCCTGCAGACCGAAAGGAAAGGCACTATCCACGCTTCTGGACCTCTTCCTGTCTTCTGGATTGATTCTGTTCCGCTTCCCAGGCCTTCCTCTCCTCTGGAGCCCGGGTTTTTGGTCAAACTTTTCAATCAGTTGATCCACACCAGGAATTGATCCCGTGTCAATATCCCGCCCAGTTCCTGGCAGGAAGGGGATATACCGTCTGTTTTCGTGGCGATTCACATTGTCAGCGTGGATGGCACATTCCTGATCATCAAGCAGAAATCTGTACAAAGAGTTGGCCGACGTGGGGGTTGCCGACGAGGAAGAGGACCTCCGGGACCGAGCTCCGTCCAGGACAGGTCCCGCTGAATCTTGTCGCCGGAAGGGAAGCACGTCCGGCCTGGCCTTCTTGGCTTCAGGATGGGTGTGTGGGCTGTGGGCAGTGGGGGACCTCCCACTAGGGGAAGGGGCCTCCCCTACCAGCGCCTCCTCGGTGCAGCTCTGAACATTTACGCACACTGAGGTCTGCTTCTTGGGGTCATCGATGACCACAGAGCTGCACAAACGGATGGCCGTCACGCCGGATCTGCCCGCATCTTCCAAAGGAGGGCTGGTAGGCTGGGAACTACCAGGCTTGGGGAAGCAGCTCCATGCCTTCTTATTGCTGGTGCCTTCTTCTGTCAATGTGTTTAGCCAATTATGCTCAGGAGGCTGGTGATTTTGCAAGCTCAATTCATTCTTTTCAGGGTCATAGGGCTGCAAAAGCTCTGGATGCCTCTGAAAGTTCAACACGTGGGATGGCTTCATTGGCCCCTCTTTGCGTTCTAGAACCCCATTCTTGCCTTCGAAGAGAGAGGACTGTTTCAGGTTTCTTACTGGGCTAGGCTGGGCATACGGATTTTCTGGGAGCTGCAATTCCTCTGCGCTGTTCTCCTCCAGCACGGACCCGTTGCTGGAATGCAGAGGCAGGTTACTTATCACTGGAGACGGAAATGGTGGCCCATTTTCAGGAAAAGATGTGCCTGCCAGACACCGCTCTGCGTTATTCAGGACTATGTAGGGGTGACCATCGATTCCCTGCACCCGAATACTGACACCATAGGAGCCTGCCTTAGAGTGTTGGGAATTCCTTGGCTTTTTGCTATCATCGCTTGCGAGTCTCAGATGGACGCCATATTCTTGCTGTACGTGTTGGTATTCGCCGAAATACAGCTCCATGGTTCACTGTTTCCGCTACTGGGCAAGATGGGGGGAAAGAGGACATTAGGTTAGAATTACATCTGTTTAAATGAAGATTATGAGGGAAAAGTTCACAGGGAACAGAACACTTTAACCAGCAAGGCCACTTCAGAACCAAATGCTCATCCAAACAGGCCTTTCTGGGTGCCCTCAGTGACCATGGCGTTGTCAACACTGCGCTTGAACCCTGGCCTTTGGGTGGAAGACGGGCATAATAACCTGACACCTTTGGCATGACCTCCTTACTCTGTTTCTAGCTGACAGGCTGTTCTGGTTGCTTTGTTTTTTTCTTTAGTTGGTTTCCTCACACCTTACGCTATTTATCTTTAACCAATAGGATGTTCCAGTTACTAGCACTTGAGAACACGGTACTTTTCCATGAAACGATTAAGACTAGAGGGATTTCCGATGTTCACCATTTTTTCTTTTCTCCTGTACTACTGATCTTTCTGTTGGAGTAACACTTTTTACTTTTTTATGCACAATCTTGCTTTGAAATCTATTTATTTGGATATAATGTTCAGAACATTTTTTTACTTTGTTCATGAGGCTGACAATGAGAGTAAATGATTAAAACTAATTTCTCATTATTTTTTCTTAACAAAAAGGCTCCAGTAACACATTGATCTGAAACATGTTATTAAAAAAAACCTTTTTTGGGGATATGTCCCAATGCCAAGAATCGGTGCCATCACCTTTCTGGGGTGTGGCCACCATTGTCAAGAGACCGCACATAGATGACCAGGCAGGATGCCCAGCCCAGCCCACACTCTGAGGCCTCCCACCAGAAATTCACTTCTACCCCACCTGAAGAACTCCAACAACTGGTCACAGATAACAGCTCTCTCATTTCTTTCACTGCTAGGGGCCTTTTTCAGTTTTTCTTCTATTCTGGAGTCAGTCTGGTAGCAAATTTCCCAGAAAATCATCTATCTGATCCACATTTTCAAAGTTAGGAACTGTGCTGGTTCCTACTCACAAAGAGACCCAAAAGAGCAACTTAAGAGTTAGGATTTTTTTCGCCAGAGGCAGGAAGTCCAATGGATGCCACAATTATTTCTGAGGAACACCTCTTTTATCTTTCCACTCATCTACGTTTGGCATGTATCAGACACCTTAGGATTACAAGATGGCTAATCCAGCATCACCTACATCAAAGGTTTATTAGGCCAGCTGAGTCAACCTTTTTAAGGAGCTTTCCTGGAAGTCCCACCCACCAGTATTATTTTATATCTATCTTATTGGTGAGAAGTTAATCATATGCACACCCCTATCTCCAAGGACAGATTGAGAAACAGGGATGTTTAGCTGGTCATTGACACTCTCAACAAAATCAATGTCCTGTTGATGCTGGGAAGGCAGCCAATAATTTCTACCACAGTAATGTTTCTATCATTATTTTCAAATAATAGTTTCAATCTGTGGTTTTGATTTCTTCTTTGACCCATGGGTTGTTTTTGAGGAAGTTTTTTTCATATCCAGTCTGTTTGCGGTTGTGTTGTTTTGGCTTGAAGGGTCTTTATTTCTTTATGTCATGAATTTCTACATGTGCTGTAGCCAAAAAATTTAGTTTCTAGTATTCCTTCCTTTCTAAACATATTGAGGTTTTCCTTTGCAGGCAAACATATGGACATTTTTGTCAACATTTAAGAGGTAATGGATGTGATCTCTTTTTTAAGACACAGAATTCAAAAGATATCCATACAACCTTACCAATTACTTATTCGGCTACAGTACATCCTTACTTATTTTGTCTTTCCAGTTTGTCTTGGGTCTTCCTGGATACATCTGTCTCCTACTAGCACAATGCTGTCACTTCTGCTTGGTGATTTTTTTAAATGTAAAACATGTTAGACATCATCACCTCTAATTTTACAAATGGGAACAACTCAGAGAAGCACATTCATCTACAAATTCATCATTAACTCACCAACCCCAATTATCTCATTATGCCTATTTTTATTTTCAGAGTTATCCTAACAGTATTAAGTAATTCTTTTTTTTTTTTTTTAGATTTTATTTATTTATTCATGGAAGACACAGAGAGAGGCAGAGACACAGGCAGAGGGAGAAGCAGGCTCCCTGCAAGGAGCCTGACGTGGGACTCAATCCTGGGTCTCCAGGATTACATCCTGGGCTAAAGGCGGCACTAAATTGCTGAGCCACCCAGGCTGCCCTAAGTAATTCATTTTTAATCAAAGTAAAACAAGATATAATGAAAACTCGGACTCCCCAGCTTCCCTTCCTCATCCCCATTGCATTCCCCAGAGGAAACCAATTGCTGGTTTTAGCAATTTTAGCTCTTTCTCTAGTACTCACTTCCATATTGCTCAGTAATATGCCTAGCTGCAATTTCCTAACATCATTTTACATGTGGGAGATGGCACACTGTACAGGCAAATTTCTCATTCGGCTGGGTTCTCAATATTATTTATATTTATATTATATTATATTATGGTTATAATGTTATTTATATATTATTTTGATATATGCTTTTATGATTACATAAACATTTATTCATTAAAGAGCTAAACTATAGACAGACTATGGCCATCTTTCCTTACAAAACTTTAACTTTTCTAGAGTTAATATCTAATTGCTGGGGACGCATGGGTAGCTCAGTGGTTGAGTGTCTGCCTTTGGCTCAGGTCGTGATTCCTGGGGTGCTGTGATGGGAGTCCCGCATCAGATTTCCCACAGGGAGCCTGCTTCTCCCTCTGCCTGTGTCTTTGCCTCTCTCTCGGTGTCTCTCATGAATAAATAAAATCTTTTAAAAATATATCTAATTGGTATTTTCACTTGTCTTCTTTTCGATTCACCTACCTATCCTTTCATCAGCCGCATGTTAGATGCTTACCAGCACTAATTTCCAAATACCGAATATATCAGATAATTTGGTGATCTTCTCCCCCAGTGCCCTCCCTTCTGCAGCCTTCCATCCTCCTGTCTCATACTAGGGTCTGGTTGCTCTCTTCCTTCTGCGCTGAATCATTTCCTAAGCTTCAGATCTTCCTCTTTCTTAATTTACCCAATTGGCCTGAGGGAGCATAATTCTAGTAGCTTTTTAAGAGGTCCAAGGGAGTAAACTTTTTGAGTTCTTATGTTTTGAAAAATGTCTTAATTCTTTGCTTACTTTTGATTGCTAGTCTAGTTGAATTTAGAATCTGGGTTAGAAATAATGTTCCCTCTGATATTTTAAAGCATTACTCTGTTATCTTGTAGCTCCCAGGGATGCCATTAAGAATTCTGCTATAATGATATCCTTTCCTGTGTGTATGCCCTGTGTATTTTTCTCTGACAGTTTTTTTTTTAAGATTTTATTTATTTATTCATGAGAAACACACACACACAGAGAGAGAGAGAGAGAGGCAGAGACCTAGGCAGAGGCAGGCTCCCTATGGGGAGCCTGATGTGGGACTTGATCCCAGGACTCCAGGATCATGACCTAAGCCAAAAGCAGATGCTCAACCACTGAGCCACCCAGGTGCCCCTAATGTGTTTCATAAATGCTATTCTCATTTTAAATATGAAATAGCTTCTCTCTCTGAAGATACTAACTTTTATCAAAAGAAAATATGTGGGATCCCTGGGTGGCGCAGCGGTTTAGCGCCTGCCTTTGGCCCAGGGCGCGATCCTGGAGACCCGGGATCGAATCCCACGTCGGGCTCCCGGTGCATGGAGCCTGCTTCTCCCTCTGCCTGTGTCTCTTGCCTCTCTCTCTCTCTCTCTCTCTCTCTCTCTCTCTCTCTCTCACTGTGTGCCTATCATAAATAAATAAAAATTTAAAAAAAAAATATGTTTCTGGGGGTGGGGGGTGCATGGGTGGCTCAGTTGGTTAAACACCTTCCTTTGGCTCAGGTCATGATGCCAGGGTCCTGGGATCAAGCCCCATCTCTCAGCAGGGAGCCTGCTTCTCCCTCTCCCTCTATTCCTCCCCCAGCTCCTTCCTTCCTTCTTCTTTCCCACTGTTCCTCCCTCCCTCTCTCAAATTAATTAATTAATTTCAAAAAGTTTATAAAAATAAAGGAGCACACTTTATTAAAAAAAAGAAAGAAAATGGGATCAGCAGTTTAGTGCCTGCCTTTGGCCTGGGGCATGACCCTGCAGTCCCGGGATCAAGGCCCACATCAGGCTCCCTGCATGGAGCCTGCTTCTCCCTCTGCCTGTGTCTCTGCTTCTCTCTCTCTCTCTGTGTCTCTCATGAATAAATAAATAAAAATAGAAAGAAAGAAAGAAAGAAAGAAAGAAAGAAAGAAAGAAAGAAAGAAAGAAAGAAAGAAAGAAAGAAAGAAAGAAAGAAAGAAAGAGAAAGAAAGAGAAAGAAAGAAAGAAAGAAGAAAGAAAGAAAGAAGAAAGAAAAAGAAGAAAAAAAAGAAAGGAAGGAAGGAAGGAAGGAAGGAAGGAAGGAAGGAAGAAAGAAAGAAAGAAAGAAAGAAAGAAAGAAAGAAAGAAAGAAAGAAAGAAAGAAAAAAGAAAAGAAAGAAAAGTTTTTCTGCCTTCTGCAATATCACAATCTTCTGTAAAGTTTCTCTTTGCTGGTTTGTTTTGGTCCTTTCTCTGCTGTTGAAGCCTTTCCTAAGAGGACTCAGATCCTTGGCTGCCCGACTTATTTAACAGTAAAGTACTAAAAGCAGATTGGACGCTCTGCAAGTGTGAAGGAGTTATTAGCTGGCGAGCTTCAAGTAAAGGGGCTGTGCCAAGATTTCCAATGAGAGATACGCACATTTCAGTATCTGGGGTATTTTTTTTTTTCCTGGAGTGGCTTGATTTTTCAAGGAAAGAATCTTCGAATCCATTGCTGAGGTTGCACAGGTGTGGCTACTGGCATGATGGGATAGGACAGGAGAAGAGCAGCTCTCATTCAATCCCTCTGTTTTCAGCCACCCACAGCCTCTTCCAAGGTTATTCTGGTTCAGTTCCTCCAGTCTGTTGACTGGGAGGTGGGTGGGGGGAGCAGAGACAGGTGGGTGTCTGGATATCCAGGGTATAGAGATGGCTCTGGAGGGCTAGCTGCTCAAGACACTCACTTAGTTCTCTAGGTTTCAGCCCCTCATCCCTGTGTCCTACAGCAACTGACACCTTCCATCTCGCCTTCCATCTCTGAGCTTCCCAGGGGCTCTACAGGAAAGTCACCTTGTCTCTCCACCACTGCCACTTTAGGGTAAAGCCCTATCACCCTACCAATGCAATGGTCACTCCTCCATTTGTGAGTGAGCTCTCCTGCATAACGTCTGCATGGTCATTCTTTGTCTTCATAGCTTTAAACACTACCTTTTCAGTGGGATTTTGAAAAGGGGATAGATAAATCCTTTGCTTTTAAACTGATCTAGCTTGACAAGGCTAATAATATTTATAAAACATTTCAATACTAAAACAAGAACAGCAAGCAAGCCTTAGATGGAAAAAGCGATGCACAGAGCCCAATACCAGAATGTCTGGGTGGGTCTCAATCCGGTGTGCGTGTAGCACTGGCATGTGTTATTCTGGATCTCTACAAGTGTTTGTATCCATTAAAGTTTATAACAAATACTGTTCAACAGAAGAGCTTCTGACCAAACAAATTTATTCACTGCAATGCTTTGTTTATGATATTTGCTAAATGGGATCACATTTTACTCACCAATAATCTCTTCTGCGCTGACTCTGAGTTTTCTATGAAAATATTTCTTCTAATATTTATTAATAAAATTCTTTTCCAGGGTTTTACAGCCCTTTTCATTAGCTGCTGCTACCACAGTCAACACTAATTACATTTCAATCTTTGAATAAGGCCACCTCAGTTGATTATAATCTTAGCTCCCCGTTAGCAAATTAATCCGCATATTTGAATTTCATGAAATCTCCACAATTTACATTCCCTTGACAACAAACCTCAATCCAATATTTTCACAGAATGACATTTCTCAGCTGGGCACTGGTGTTTTAAACAAATGTGGATTTCCTTCCCGAACACAGTGTAAACACTGAATTAATGAATGAATTTAAGGACAGCTGTTCATTTTCAGACACCAGGCCATGCCACAATCCTAATGTGCTCCACAGACACACTTGCTCAGTTGGAGACCAAGCACAACCAAAGACTTACATAATTTGGCAATAAACGTGGACCAATTGCCAGGACGTAACATTGTGGCACTTGGCAAACAAAAGTGGTGTTTTGGAGTGGAAATAATGCTTTTGGAAAAGACCACTAAATGATGATAATCGCTTTAGTTAGCAAGATCAATGAGTGTATTTCTGAGTAAGAACAAAGAGCTTCGCACTTGGAAGAACTATGAACATATGCCAGACAAACACAGTTCCTCTCTCTGGGCCATCACATGTTATCAGCTGAGCACAGAGATTAGTCACAATGCTGGGCCACATATCCCCACCTCACTGCTCTAATTCCTAGTGGCACCCCAAGACCTAGAAGCATATTCACCAGCCATTCCAAAGGCCCTGCCAGCTACCATGGAAACAGAGTTAGGCATTGGGAAATGTCACTGCCAGGTCTTGTCCTCCCTCCTGAGGATGACAGTCCACACGAGCCAGGCCAGGCTGGCCCAAACACCCAGCATGGCACCTGGCATAGTCAAAGGATTCTGTGTATGTTGCTTGAAACAAGTAATTTTTGCTTTATCATACAAGTCATTTAAAAGAGCATCAAAAAAAAAAAAAAAAAGAGCATCTAAACCAGACATAGGCACCTAATGAGCCTCCTCTGTGCAGTCTTGAGCATCATTCCAGGAAATAAGAAGTGAGCCACAAACCAAAAAGTAATTTCCCCGAGTAAGATTCTGTGGCTGTTCTGTTCAGAGGGAAGCTACTACTAGTCGGATACACACGTTAACACTTCTAAAAAGTGGACAAAATGTTCTCTCCTAAAAGACTTGCTTATAGGACAGGTGGGAAGACATGAATTTTAGAGGGTATATCCATAATAGAACTTCAGTGAAAAATGGGTGTGGAAAACTTAAGACTAGCAAAATGCATACTGTTTTTTTTTTTTTTTTAAGATTTTATTTATTTACTCACAAGAGACAAAGAGAGAAGCTGAGACACAGGCAGAGGGAGAGAGAGGCTCCCTGGGGGAACCTGATGTGGGACTTGATCTCAGGACCCAGGGATCATGACCTGAGCCAAAGACAGACACTCAACCACTGAACCATCCAGGCATCCTGCAAATTGATTTTTAAATGTGCATATTCCCCAACATGACAGAAAGAGTCGGTCTTACCCAAACTAAGCTCCATGATCTTTCTTTTCGTCCTTCCTTCCTATCAGTTCTGTGGTGCAAACATAGGAAACTGATCAAACTTTGAAGATTTCGGGGTGCCTGGGTGGCTCAGTCAATTAAGCATCTGCCTTCTGCTCACGTCATCATCTCAGTGTCCTGGGATCGAGCCCCACATCCCTGCTGAGCAGAGAGCCTGTTTCTCCCTCTCCCTCCCGCCCTGCTCATGTTTGCTCTCTCTAATAAAAATGAAAAATTAAAAAAAAAAACTTTGAGGATTTCAAAGGGAATGTCTTCACAGAGTCAAGGCTGCAGAACTCCAAGGAAAGACAATTTCAAAAATAAACCCTGAGGTTTGAACATGACAGCAGAGTTTCTGTCTAATCTACATAGTTCAGGATGGTTTGAATAAGATGAGAATGATGACCAACATCTTAAATGAGAATGACAACCAAATGTTTTCCATTTGGGGGGAAAAATAAGTTTTTAATATAAGTGCTGCAGCTTGCCTCTAAATCCAGCCTCATACAGAAAGGAAAGTGGCTAAAGAAAGTAGGGAGGAAAAAGCCTGTAGAAAGCCTCCTTTTATACTAAGGATGGATGCTTTGGAGAATCAACCAGGAGTGTAAGGATCAGGGGTCACTAGTACTAAGCAACTGACCATACTCAGACTGCAGCGTGGGTGCCAAATTGGCTTTCCTGGGACCCCCCTCCCCACCTCTTCTCTGAAAGTCTGTCTCTCCTGTCCCCACGGACAGTCCCCACTACATTAGTCTCTGTTCTACTTTTGGCCATTCTGACCTCACTCTTCTTTTCTTATCTGGTTAGCATATATATTACCAATTACATTTATAATGTTCTTAAATTCCCAACTTTAACTCTAAAATTCAGTGACTGATATTTTATATTCCACATGGTCTCTGAAAAAAAAATACAGAATTCATGTCCAAACAGTGTTGAAGATATATTATTCATACTTTTTCACCTCTTGACCCCGTAATGATTTCTAAAAAGTTCTCCCACCAATATAGGGCTAAGAGATGGGAGTCTGGGGTTGTGAAGACAAGTAATGGAGCCCAGCACCAGGTGCGGGAGTGGAGAAGGTGTTCTGACACTTGACTCAGGTCAAATCCTGGTTCTGGGCAGGTTCTTTAACATCTCCGAGTGTTTCCCTATCTCTAAAGTCAGATTACTGATGATGACTGCATAAGATAATTGTGAAAATTAAATCATATATTGTAGGCTAAGTGAAATACCAGAAAATAATAGGTGAAAAAAATTTAAAGTGGCATTTGTGACCACTAGAAAGCTAACTTCTTGGGGCACCTGAGTGGCTCCATCAGTTAAGCATCTGACTCTTGGTTTCAGCTCAGGTCATGATCTCAGAGTTGTGAAGTCAAGTCCCATGTTGGGCTCTATGCCAAGATTTTTTTTTTCTCTCTCTCTCTCTCTGCCTCTCCCCCTGCTCCTTGGCTAAAGAAAAATAAATTTAAAACTTAAAGTAAAAAAAAAAAGAAAGCTAACTCTGATCATAGAATGTTTTTAAATACGAGGCAGAGGCTAAAAACCCCACTGATTAACTGAACAGCATTAATCACCAACATCCTGAAATAATTTATTAACTAATTAAGAACCCAAACAGCTCAGAATCTAAAGTACAGTGCTGTCTCCATAGTGGAAATTTAATAATTGTTGCAAGAATAAATGAATGTCTTTATGTTGCCAAGCACACAGAAAAGATCTTAACCAGAGACAGATCCATGACATTTGTGTTGACATTTGGTGTAAGCCCCAAATACAAAAACAGAAGGTTATCTATCACTGCCTTTTTTCTATACACCAAAATCTAGCCTCAAAATCCTCCTCAACATGCACCCTTAGAGTCACTGACCATCAGTGTAGACCTAAAATAAAACCTACTTGCTATTCCTGACACATGATACTTACCTAAAACAACCTACGCTGAAGCCAAATATCCAAGAAATGAACTTCCTAAAACCTGAGGGAGTCCTTTCAGATTTCCTGAGAAATCTGTCCAGTCTTGTCACTAACTACATCGTAGTCAACTCTAAACATTAGAATGGGGCAGCCTGGGTGGCTCAGCGGTTTAGTGCCTGCCTTTGGCCCAGGGCGTGATCCTGGAGACCCGGGATCGAATCCCACGTCGGGCTCCCGGTGCATGGAGCCTGCTTCTCCCTCTGCCTATGTCTCTGCCTCTTCTCTCTGTGTGTGACTATCATAAATAAATAAAAATTAAAAATTAAAAATAAAAATCTCCCTTCAGCTATGAAAACCCTGTTCCTTCTTCCAGGCTCAGCTACTCCAGCAGTTCCTGCCAGTTCTGGATTTCCTGACAGTCTGCCTTTGGGGGCTCCACACGGGCTCTCCAGCAGGGGCTCTCCTGTTCATTGGTTTTGTCCCAACAACTGCATTTTAAGCGCTCCAAATGCCCAACTCTGAGTCAGGCACGCACATCATGGCTCACCGTGCCATGGCAAGTGCAGAGGCTTTCTTTGCACCATTTTGTCTGCTCAGAGCCTCACAGTCCTTATTTTCTCCCCTTTAGGGATGTGTAAACTCTTGAGGGATCAGTGACTTCCTGCAACGTCACACCTGGCTCAGGGGTGGCAAGTGATTTAGGATCAGACCTTCTGTCCCAGGGACCCAAGCTCTTTCCTGAGCAGGGACCACGTTTTCGTTTTCTGCCACCCGCAGCATCTGATACGATCACACCAGGCGTGGTCGGTGTGCCACTATGTCCCACCACACTGGCTTGCCATCAGCCTCAGGACTGTCACATCTCAGGAGCAGTGTTACTCTTCCAAGAGGCCTTCCTCCTTGCCATATTGCTGGCACCCAGGACGGTGTCTTACACATGCAGGCACCAAATGAATAAATGAATGAACTAATTAATAAAGTAGGCACGATGCATGTAGCTCCTTTTAAAATTTGAACAATTTTTTTTTTTAAGATTTACTTATGAGAGAGAGAGGCAGAGACACAGAGGGAGAAGCAGGCTCTCCAAAGGAAGCCCGCTGTGGGACTGGATCCAGGATCCCAGGATCATGCCCTGAGCAAAGGCAATGCTCAACTACTGAGCCACTTAGGCAACCAAAACACTTTTTTTAAAGTCAACATTTCGCATAACAAATCTCCTATGCCCACCATTCATGCACACTCCTACCTCCAGCTGTTATATGTGTCACTGTTTAAAACACTATATCTTAGGGGTGCCTGGGTGGCTCAGCGGTTGAGCATCTGCCTTCAGCTCAGGGAGTGATCCCTCTACCCGTCTCTCTGCATCTCTCTCATTGTCTCTCATGAATAAATAAATAAAATCTTTTTTAAAAAAGAAAAAATAAAACATTAGAACTTGATCATCAGCATCATTATGGCTTTCCTTCTCACCCATGTTTATATGATGTGTGTACTTCAAAGGCAGAAAATAGTCCATGGGCTATCAAGCATCTTCTAAGGGAAGTAAGAGGGACACCGTGGAATTCCAACAATGCCAACTGTAAGAAGCCCGATTCCCAGAACCTCCTCAGACAATTCTCCAAAGTGAATTCCGAAGCTAGACATTCTCCCCTGAAATATATGTTATGCCTCCTGCCAAGTATCTCTTCTTGGTCACTCAAAATAAAAATAACCAGGGAAATCTGCCTTTCAGGGAAAGGTGGCAGGAGTCAGCATCCTAGGAAATCTCACCAAATGATTGCAAAATCCAGGGCCATCAAGGAAAGGTCCATGGCATGCAGCCTTCCCACCTCCCTGCAGCCATCAATTCATAAGCCAACCAAATGCCATAAATGCACCTCTCAGGTTGTTTGCACTGGGCCCAGAAAGACTAGCCTATCAAAGACAGGCACCTGGATTTGCCCACAGAGGCATCACACAACATGACTACTAAAAACAAACAGAAGAGAACACTGGATAGCCACCCAAAAATCTTAAAACATAAAATTAGAATAAACCTAAAATAGAGACCTAACAGATTCCCACACATGTAAATGCAGGTTGTCTGTTATCCAGTTATCACTGCAACATCTGCACCAGAAGTCCAATAAATTCTTGGGCGAGTGGCAGGAGCAGGGGGCTGTCCTAAGAGCTCAAAGTCATGCCAAACATGCTCCATCTCGTTTGCACTGGTTACTCGGGTAAGTGGAGAATGGAAGGTTCTTTTAGATAATCTGAGCATTTCTGAAGTCCTTACCCCTCTTCTCCTTTCCTGAAAGCCGTCCCACCCTATCCCCACCTTCACTGTCTGCTCTTCGTCTCTGCCCCAGTCTCCCTGGGCAGCCCAGTGTGGCTGCACAACTCCACGTGGCTAAGCTCATTAATATGAGAGACTGAGATTATATTTGGAGTTGTATGGTCTGAATGCTATGTCTCCCCCCACCCCAAAAAAACTCATGCTTAATTCCTAACCCCCAAAGATGATGGGGCCTCTGGGAGGTGCTGAGGTAATTGAGGGTAGAGCCCTCACAAATGAGATCAGTGTTCTTTTAAAAGAGACCCCAGATAGGTGCCTGGGTGGCTCAGCTGGTTAAGTGTGTCTGCCTTCAGCTCAGGTCATGGTCTCAGGGTCCTGGGATGGAGCCCTGTACTGGGCTCCCTGCACTGGGCTCCCTGCTCAGCAGGGGAGCGTGCCTCTGCAGGCTTCTCCCCACCCCCAGCTGTGCTCTCGCTCACTCTCTCTCTCAAATGAATAGCTAAAAAAATTTTTAAAGTAAAAATAAAAGAGGGAGATCCCTGGGTGGCTCAGCGGTTTAGCGCCACCTTCGGCCCAGGGTGTGATCCTGGAGACCCAGGATCGAATCCCATGTCAGGCTCCCTGCATGGAGCCTGCTTCTCCCTCTGCCTGTGTCTCTGCCTCTCTCTCTGTCTCTTCTTGAATAAATAAATAAAATATTTTCAAAAAAATAAAGTAAAAATAAAAGAGAAAAGATCCCAGAGATTCCTCTAGTCCCTTCTACCTTGTGGGGACACAGCAAGAAGGCACCAGCTATGAACCAGGAATAGGACCCTCATCAGAATGCCACACACTGCTGGTGCCTTGATTCTAGACTTCCAAAACGGTGAGAAATCCATTTCTGTTGTTTATAAACTACCCAGTCTCTGGTATTTTGTTGGAGCAGCCCAGAGGGACAAAGACAGAAACGAGCAGGATATAAATGCACATATATATTCAAATGAAATGTGTATGGAAGTACTACTCACAGCTCCTTTCAAAGCAAGGATCTGTCTCCTCTTGGGTCTCATTTCCCAAGGGGACAATCCTCTCCTCTCCAGCCTCTGGGGGCCAGAGGCACCTGGGGCAAAAGTCAGAACTGGGAGCTTTTGCCTACACGCCTTCATAACCCCCAGCTCTGGCAGCGATGGGGAAAAGCCATCAACTCCACTTTTTGTTTTATATGGAAATATCATTACTTTATACAGATGTCTCAGGTACAGAAGTTTAATGATTCATGATGTTCTTCAATAATTAGAAATTGAAGCAGTAACCAGAAACAGAAGGTTCAATTATGTAAATAAACAAAAGTATTACCCATTTTATCTTTTGGGGGTTTGTCAGTATATTCTTTGGTATGCATAGGAATACGGGTATTTTTATATCCACTCTCTTGAAAGCATGCTAAAATAGCCCACTCGGAGCCACACTAGTCTTATTGTGTTAAAAATAGCTTTTCACAAGCAGTTTGAGATGTTAAAACCTATTCCTAGGTGTCCCAATTTCACAAGCTTGTGTCAGTACAGATGCCTTTAAAGAAAAAATACTCAGGGCGCCTATGTGGTTCAGTTGGCTATGCATCTGCCTTCGGCTCACTCAGGTCATGATCCCAGGGTCCTGGGATTGAGCCCCGTATGGGGCTCCCTGCTCAGCGGGGAGTCTGCTTCTCTCTTTCCCTCTGCCTGCCGCTCCCCCTGCTTGTGTTCTCTCTCTCTCTCTCTCTCCATGTCAGATAAATAAAATCTCTTTAAAAAAAAAATCTCAAAGACCCTTAGTAATGTACAAATATAAAACTATTATGATATCACACAACCAAAACAAATCTGCACAAATTAAATTATATTTTTGTTTATTCAAACAAAATACAATTCAAATTCACAAAATAAACTTAATATCCAAGGTACTGTTAATTTTGTTTATTCAAACAAAATACAATTTAAATTCACAAAATAAACCTAATATCCAAGGTACTGTTAATTTTGTTTATTCAAACAAAATACAATTTAAATTCACAAAATAAACTTAATATCCAAGGTACTGTTAATTTTGCTGAAACTGAATCACCCTATGTGGTGTGAACAAGAAGACACTGACTCTCACAGTGCAGGTCCTCCTGGTTTCACTGCATACACATTACCTTGTGCAATTTCCTTTTTTTTTTTTTTTTTAAGATTTTATTTATTTATTTGAGAGCAAGAGAGAGAGCACGCACACAAGCAGAGTGGGGAGCAGAAGCAGAGGGAGAAGCAGATGCCCTACTGAGGAGGGAGCCCCATGCAGGGCTCCATCCCAGGACCTTGGGATCATGACCTAAGCCAAAGGCAGACGCTTAACAAAATGAGCCACCCAGGTGCTCCATCCTTGTGCAATTTTCCATGTTCTTTCCTTATTCAGACGATTGCAACACTTCCCTTTGTGCAGTCTGCCATAAAACTACTGGGTCTTCCCGTGGTACAACGGCCTCATTTATGTTCTCACTGTATCTCAGTTTCTTTCCAATAATAGTTCACGATAATTAAAACACAATAATATTACCTGAAACCCAAGTCTTATAAACATAGCCACTGGAACTGAGTGTTGGGACCCAGGGGTCACTCAGGATATACGGATGCTAAATCCCATTTGGTCCCTAACTAGTTGTCACGGAGAGGCTCTCTCTGGGCTAGGCCCCCTTCCATGGCATTACACGGACACAGTTCTGTTCCCACAGAACTTACACACTAGTGGGGAGAGAGAACAAACAAGTAACTCAGGTAGTGACAAGTGCTGTGAAGAAAATGAAGAAGGGCAAGGAGGACACAAGTGGTGGTGAAGATCCATCAGAGCTACAATGACCGAGGAAGGCCCCTCTGAGAGGAGAACATCTGATTTGAAGGCTATGAGGAGAGCTCTGCAAGCCGGGCGAGCACCAGGTAGACAGAACAGCAAGTCTAGAGTTCCCAAAAAAAGGGATGTTTTATTCAAGTCGGAGGATTAACAAGAAAGCCAACCTGGCCGGAACAAATTGAGAGGTGAGCAGGGGACGTAAGGCAGAGGGCAGAGCAGTGGGCAGGAGCCAAATTATGGGGGACCTGAGGGGATCTAAATGGCTCTGGGTCTCATCCCAAGTCAGGTGGTTAGTCAGCAATAGGAGCAAATGTTATTCAAAATCAAGGGCCTGATGAGCTCCCCTAGGAAGTAACACAGATAGAGAGGCTAAGGACTGGGCCCTGGGGCCTTGCTACATGGGGTGCTCCTGGACCAGAGTAACAGCATCATCTGGGAGCCTCACCCAGACCCACTGAATCATTATCTGTATTTGATGAGATCCAGGAGGGCCTAGGCCCCATGCCAGCAACACTGAGGAGAGGGAACAAAGATACCAGAGTAGGGCCAGCCACCAGGGGATGGGAGAAAACCGGGGAGTGTGGTGGCCTACTAGCCCACAGAAGCTGGCATTTCAGAAAGAGAAAGAAAGAGGGTCCAATAAGACGCTGAGAAGCCAGTGAAGACTAGGGTTTGATCCTAGTAGTAGGCAGGACAGAGATCAAAAGTGAAGAGAACTCTGTCACTGACTAGGAAGACAGGGAAGCAAAGGAATGGAGCAAAGACAACTCTTTCAAGGAACGTCAATTATCACAGAAACTAAAATACAAAAATACAGGCAGGCATGGAAACCCGAGATGCCTCCCCTGCCCACCCGACTCCCCTTCCACCCCAGTATGAGGTCTCTGCAGGAGCTGCCCCCAACCCCCAGGAGTGCGTATGGAGTCTGGCAGGGCACCAAAGAAACACAAAATCTGGTCTTGAAGCTCACTCTGAGCCAGACCTCACCTAATTTTGAGGAATGTTACTCTTCTCCCTCCCTCTGGCAGTGGCCTACTGTCCTGGTTGCAGCCCAGCCTCCATGGGTGTGCTGGAGCCCAGCCGCAGAAGAGGTACAGTCTGCATTTCATTTGGATCAACGGCAAAAGCACATGGAAATACCTTTCCACCTTGGAAATGCCAGAGAAGACATAAGCAAATCCAACTTAAAAGAATCCAAAAGGGAAAAAGTCATTCCTTCTCCCTCGCCCGTACAGGACTCCTTGACCTACTCATGCCCATGCCCATGCCCACTGGGTCCTACCCCCAGGAGAGAAGAGCCTACAGAGAATCACATTCTCCAAGTAAGGAGGCTTTCGGAGACCATGGAACCCAGCCTGACTTCCATTAGGCAAACCACTTTCAAACTCCTTAGTTCCCAGTGTTTAGACCCAAATCATGGCTCTGGGATGCATTCCCATCCCCATTATCACACTTCTTTTCCCTCAGGAACATGAGAGCAGCAACTCTGGTTCACTTCCCTATGCCTACACGCAGTACTGACATTAGTCCCTCATCTCTGTCTTACCTGTCCCATAACACGCCACATGGAAGTACTTCTTTATATGATAATAATAAAATAATAATAATAATGTAATTAACTCTTAAACACTCACATTCTGCACCAAGCACACTCCTAAATGCTTGTACACTAAACATTAAACTACTTTGAACTGTAATGTCCACAACCAACCTCTGGACATTCGCCCAATGTTGAACATTAACACCCACACTTTAATTTGGGTGGGTAAGTGATGATCTGTATAGAAAAAGACTGAAAGGGGAATATACTTAAAGGTCTTATTTTTCTCCTAGGGGCTCAGTTTAGAAAGGCTCTGTATTAAAACCCAAAGTGTAATTTGTTTTCCTGGCTAGCTCTCCCCAGTTGGAGCTTCCTCTGAGTCACAGCAGTAGAAATCGCAGCGTGAAGCCCTAGCAAGTTTACCCTGTACGCTTTGACTGTCCTGAGGGTGGCAGGAAGCAGACATTCCTATCAAAACAGGTGCCAAGTTGTGAGATGCAACAGGAAATAAAAGTAAGTAACTTTTTAAAAATCCTAGACATGAAAAAGATCACTACAAAGGAAAGAGAAAAAATGAAGAGGAAAAAGGAAGAAACAAATGGAAAACAATGAAAGGAAGTCCCTCCCTGGCAGTTAAGAGGTTTTTGGTGTTTTTTTTTTTTTTTTTTTTTTTAACCTGCCCATCTGTAAGAGTTGAGGGTCACACATTTCCCTGGAGCTTCAGGCTTGTTTTTGTTTCCTAAGCCAGTGACAGCTCCTATGACTTCTCTACTTCTATGGCATGAGCAGAGAGTTGTAAGGCAAAGACACGATCATCTATCTAAGGAGCTAAAAACATTTAACAGTAAAAGTAGAAACATGAAGAACTCACATCAGCATCCCAGAAAAATATCTGCCTCAAGGAAGCCTTGGCCTTTAACAGAGAACTTTTTTACCAATCACTCACATCCACATTGCAATGTTATAGCTTACCAAGCACTTCCAAATTCACAATCTCGGGCAGGGCAGGAGCTGGAGCCCTGCTCAAAGCCATCAGAGAGCCATCAGAGATGCTCTCCAACCCTTCTCCGTCCAGCCCCCGCCCCCCCCCCCCCCATCTCACACAGGCTCAGTATGTTTGGGGAATGGGGTTATGTTTTTCTCCAACTAAGTGATTATAATCTTTCCACTGAGCAACATTCCTTGATCCTAATGCTTCTTTTGGCCAAAAGTGTCCCATCAGAGCATCAGACAATTGCAATAGAGGCTTTACCCTGAAGCTTTCATATGTAAATATACCACTAAGAATGTTACCTGGACCCATCTCCTACCCCGGATCACTGCAGGAATAATAGGGTCCTTTCTCATTTAAAGGTAGAATGGGAATTGAGTTTTAATTTAAGAAAGGGCCCCTCAACAGTGCAGGGATGCCTATCCTTCTATAAGAGGGGTGCATGAATCTGTCTCACAACAAAACACCATATGCTGAGTGGATGAAACGATAGAAATTTATTTCTCACAGTTCTGGAGGCTGGAAGTTTAAGATCAATCAAGGCTCTGACTGACTTGAGTTCCTGATGAGAGCTCCCTTCCTGGCTTGTAGATGGCAGATTTCTACCTGGGTCAACACAAGGCCCTTCCTCAGTGCCTGTGTGCAGAGGGAGATCTCTCTCTCTTCCTTTTCTTCTAAAACCACTAATCCCATGGTGAGGGCCCTACCCTTATGATCTAACCTAATCTAATCCTAATTACTGCTCAAAGGCTCCATCTCCAAATACCATCACATGGAGGGTTAGGACTTTGACATGTGCATTTGGGGAGAATATAAACATTTAGTTCTGCAAATGGGTAGAGACAAAAGGAAGCAGAGAGAGAAAAGATGATGGGAACCCTGTCACCCAGTGGCAAGGACCCCACCAATCATTTGGTAGATAGAATTAAACGCCCCCAAGCTTTTTCCTAACTCTGTTCCCTGACAGCTAAGCCTACATCTCCACATTTTTCTCTCCCAAAGAACCATCAGACTGAAAGAGATCTATCCGTATTGCAAATGCATGAAACAACAGAACGGGGTAAGGAAAAAAGGAAATGTTCTAAGTAACTCTAGAAATGAGTAGAGACCATAAGACCAAAAGCAAAAGGAACTATACACAGGTATTTTAGGGTAGTTGATAAAGTTGTTTCCTACAGAGGGATGGGTTAACAATGCTGAAACCACTACATGTGTATACTAGGACTAGACAAACTGTTAAGTAAATGGATGGCAGATGGTGGGGGCCTTGTTTCTTCTCACTGTTGGAGTGGGAGGCTATAGATTTACAAGAGGAGAAGGCTAGGATGATCTTCTGATGATGGGTTTACACTTGGAGACAAGAGTTTAGCTCAGTATCAATACAGATAGGTCCATATTTATTTTATTAGGCCCATGTTTATTTTTTTTTAAGATTTTATTTATTTATTCATGAGAGAAACACAGAGAGAAAGAGAGGCAGAGACACAGGCAGAGGGAGAAGCAGGCTCCACGCAGGGAGCCCAATATGGGACTCGATCCTGGGTCTCCAGATCATACCCTGGGCTGAAGGCGGCACTAAACTGCTGAGCCACCCGGGCTGCCCTAGGTACATATTTATATATACCATACATACATAGTTTTTCCTTCCTCTGTCAGCCAAGAGGGCTTAGAAGCAACAATATTGCAGTAGCAATGAGCATATCTAACATCCAAATCTTGGTCTATAATGCCAATTAATTCTCTCGTAAAAGGAACCAGGGTTCCTTTAAGAAATGGCTACTTCTAGGACTGGGGCAGGAGACATACCAGAGAGCCTGGAACATCTTGTAGTGCCAGAAAGTAAGGAGGTGCTTTAAAAAATAAAAAACAAAACAAACGACCCACAGTATAATATATAATTAATATATAATTAATGTAATAATGGAGATACATGTAAGAGACATGGAGCTTCCAATGGCCAAAACTAGAACACTTTAAGCAACAAAGAAGTATTAAAACTCAAAATATAAAAATAAATATCTATGAGTACATGTTTATATAAGCAAATGATTAAATAAGTACATAAATCAAGAAAGAGGGACAAATTTCCCATGCAGAAGAATTCTAAATAACTGATTCAGATTATCTGCCTCAAAGGAAGGAGAATATAACTCCTCACTCCCTGAGTATAGGCCGCACACGGTAACTTCCTTCCAGAGAGAACAGTATGGAAAGAAGAAAAAAAGAATAACTTTGCAGTGGAGAAACCTGACAACATGACCTCAGCCAGGTCCACACTTCATCAAGGTCAATAGCAAGTGATAAGTCATATTGATAGTGTTTACTGTGATGAAAATGGCACTTTACCTGTTGTTTTCTTCCCCAAAACTCCTAATACCAGTGTAATCATGAAAAAGCCTAAGACAAATAGCAATAGAAAGGCATCCTATAAAATATCTGACTAGTCCTCCTCAAAACTGTCCACAACATCAGAAACAAAAGTAGTCTCAGGAATTATGTCAGCCCAGAAGAGTCTACAGAGGCATGACAACTACATGTAATATGGTATCCTAGATGTGATCCTTGGACAGAAAAAGGACATTAGGGAAAAAAAAAAAAAAAGAAAAGAAAAGAAAAAGGACATTAGGGGATCCCTGGGTGGCTCAGTGGTTTGGCGCCTGCCTTCGGCCCTGGTTGTGATCCTGGAGTCCCGGGATCAAGTCCCACATCGGGCTCCCTGCATGGAGTCTGTTTCTCCCTCTGCCTGTGTCCCTGTGTCCCTGTGTCTCTGCCTCTCTCTCTCTCTCTCATGAATAAATAAATAAAATCTAAAAAAAAAAAAAAAAAAAAAGATTAAGAAAAAGGGTATTAGATGGGGTGCCTGGGTGGCTCGGTTGGTTAAATGTCTGCCTTTGGCTCAGGTCATGATCTCAGGGTCCTTGGATGGAGCCCCACATCGGGCTCCCAACTTGGTGGGAAGCCTGCTTCTTCTTCCTCTCCCCCTGCCTGCGGCTCCCCCTGCTTGTGTTCTCTTTGTGTCAAATAAGTAAAATCGTTAAAAAGAAAAAGATATTAGATAAAAACCAAGGAAATCTAAAGACAATAATGGACTGTAATAATAATTTATCAAAATTGGTTTTGTAATTGTGACAAACCAAATGTATGATGTTAATAGAGGAAACTGGGTGGGTAGTATATGGAAACTCTCCATACTATCATCACAATCTTGTTATGAATCTAAAACTATTGTAAAATAAAAAGTTGTTGTTGTTGTTTTGTTTTTGTTTTGTTTTTGTTTTTGTTTTTTTAAGTATCATTTAAAAAGAAGCCACCAGGCAGTCAAACCCACTGCTGTGGTCCTTGCGGTCACTCCAGAGCCAACACTTGCAATTCCTGACTCATCTTCCACCTCTAGCCTGTTGGGTGGTCAGAACACAGATACTCCTGTCCTTCAACAAGTTACCAGGCATACCACCCTGGTTAGATCTCAGAGCAGTACTCCTGGATGGTATCTCTGCCAAAAAAGAACAGGGTAAATAATCTTCCAGGACCCAGTGAGCACAGAGCATCCGTCACAGGGACCTGAACAGAAACTCAGCAAGTTCCCGAGCTCAAAGGCTGTGCAAGGTGGAGTGTGAATATGCTCTCCAGCTGGCGACAGTTTCCCAGAAGACAAAGAGAAGAGCAAAATGACTAAAAAACTTGCAAACTGGAGGCGCCTGGGTGGCTCAGTTGGTTGAGTATCTGCCTTCAGCTCAGGTCATGTCCCAGGGTCCTAGGATCCATCACCCCATCAGGCTCCCTGCTCGGCAGCGAGTCTGCTTCTCCCTCTCCCTCTGCCTCTCTTCCAGCTCATGCTCTCTCTTGCTTTCTCTCTCAAAAAAATAAATAGAATTTTTTTAAAAACTTGCAAACTGCATCTTGTGGAGGGGAGAATGAGCATGTGGAAAGCTGGACAAACACTGAAACTATACCTTCCCCAGAGAACACAGCATGGGGGCAGAGTTTAAATGGGGCGTCAAACAAAACCTATTCACCAGTGTTGCTTATGGACGACAGAACTCTGGCCCCTTCCTCCTCCATCTCAGAGCCAAAGAGCTCTCCTAGAGAGAAACATTAATTGAATGAAAAACAGAGGAGCCGTGTTAGTCAAAGAACAGGAGAAATAAAACGGAAGAAAACAGAGAAATAAAAAGAGATTGAGAGCAAGGAAGAAACAGTGGAAAATGAGAGATAAGAGGAAACCAATTATACCGAATAAGATATTAATTAAACTTGCTTGGCCACAGGAAGCCACAGTGACAGGAAGTGCAGACCAGGGTATCATTTGGGCTGAACAGAAGGAGTGGCCAAGTTAAAGCCCCATTTAAAACATTCCTTAATAAGCACCACCTGAGGGACGCCTGGGTGGCTCAATGGTTGGGCCTCTGCCTTCAGCTCAGGGCCCGATCTGAGAATCTCAGGATCAAGTCCCACATTGGGGTCCCTGCAGGGAGCCTGCTTCTCCCCCTGCCTATGTCTCTGCCTCTCTCTATGTGTCTCTCATGAATAAATAAATAAAATCCTTATAAAAAAAAAATTAAATGGCATCTGAGGACTCAGCTGCCCAGCCACGCTCTTCACAGCTGCTCCCCTCTTATAAATGCTTGTCCCTCTGAGACTATCCCTGAGATCTCAGACACCTCGGACTGTCACCTGCCAGAGCCAGACTATCACCACCTTGCTTTGATCTGGACCCAGTGCTGCCAAAGACCTAAGCCACACAGTCAAAGACCATATCTGCCAGGCAGTGACATAGATCCAATCCCAAGGCCCACCAGACACCCCGGCCACATCTCCCTAGACCCTCTTCCAGCTTCCTCCACAGGAGCTATATTTTTTATTTTAAATTAATGTCCACCTCCTCTATGAGACTGCAAGAGACATGAAAACGAGGGCTATACTGGGTTTTGCTCACCATTTTACCCCATTCCCTGTTCTGTTCTGTCAATTGCTCCAGAAGATTCTTCACTATGCCCTTGCCTCAAATCATACACCTAGTGGGTGATAGACATGGGATTTATACCCTGAAGCCTGTGCTCTGAATCACTAAAACCATAGAAACCAAGGAAACACAGGCAATGTGTTGAGAGTTTAGGGGCCAAACAGACTGGACGATGGGTCATGCCTAACAAAATTCAGTTTAACAGAGAGAATCAAAGGCCCTGAAGAAACCGACTGTTTGACTCCACAATGGCTAAGGCACAGAAGCAAATCTTGTTTTTTTGTGTGTTTTGTTTTGTTTTGTTTTTGCAAATCTTGTTTTTTAAGGAAAAAAAAAGAGTTGGGGCATCATAGCTGATAACAAGCTCACCGTGAGACAGAGGATGGTCAATGAGCACAATGATCTCTGGGAATTATACATCCAGATTCAGCAGGGCAGTAACATTGTAGACTCCCCTGAAACCAAGAACAGCTACCAACTATTTCAGAAGTGTGTCTTCCTCCCCAAGCACACAGCCTCAGGGGAATATGTAGGGAGTCCCAAGGACAAAAGAGCCCAGTAATCACATTAGCCAAATGAACCCTGCTGATTGGTGTGTTAGATCCCTCTCCCTGATAAGTTAGGGAGCCCCCTCTCCTTGGGGTGGATCAGCAAGAGTCTGGCTTGCGCGGACAGGATGATTTCAGGACCGAGAAGCTAAAAGCAGGCACTGGGTACAGGGGAGGAGTACAAGGCTGAGAACAGGATAAACTGTCTTCAAACATAAATACCAGAAGGGCTGCCATGTGAAAAGGGATTAGACTTTCCCTGCGTGGCTCCAAAGGTTAGAACGAGGAATAATGACTAAATGGGCCAGGGACGCAAATCCAATCTAAGGGGAAAGTCTTCTAACAGTTAGAGATGCCTAATGATAAAATTAGGCTGTTCTGGGAGACAGTGAGATCCCCATCAGTGGAGGAAGGCAAATAGGGCGGGGCTGCCCATTCATTCACAGGCAGGATTGAGAAGGAACTCCAGCATCAGCCCCTCAGCAAGGGCAGGTTCTTCCAAATCTGAGAAGCAATGATCTCATCTCATATTTACTCAGTGACAACTATCCACTTACATATACAGAGAAAATATCAACATGATCACACAAAAATAAGAAGCAAGGAAGTAAGTACAGCAGGGAACAGTCTTAAGGACAAAAGAGGGTAAGAGGACAACCAAAGGGTAAAGTTTTCTCCAGATCTTATTCTGCATTTTTATCTGAACACTGACTTGAAAATAACAGTCCCTATAGGATGCCTGGGTGGCTCAGTGGTTGAGCAGCTGCCTTCCGCTCAGGGGTGATCCCAAGGTCCTGGGATCAAGTCCCGCATTGGGCTCCCCACAGGGAGTCTGCTTCTCCCTCTGCCTATGTTTCTGCCTCTCTATCTCTCTCTCTCTCTCTGCCTCTCATGAATAAGTAAGTAAAATCAGAAAGAAAGAAAGAAAGAAAGAAAGAAAGAAAGAAAGAAAGAAAGAAAGAAAGAAAGAAAGAAAGAAAAAGAAAGAAAGAAAGAAAAAAGTCCCTTGACCGGAGGGAAGCTGCCCCTGCCTGCAGCTGGGGTGTGGGTGTTCTGGACCACCAACACATGCACCGCTGAGGCACTCTAGCCTGGACTGGAAGTGAAGGAGAATTACTTCAGGCACTTCCTTGACATCAGGCGTATCCCCAAACCCTCATCATCAGTTGGCTGCCCTCTTGACAGAGGAAGGAAGTCAAAGGAAAACTGAGGACATCACATTAAAAGGCTATGAGCATCAAGGGGCCACTGACAGCGAACACAGGAAAAATATGAGCCTTGATGGACTTTTCAAAGAAGCACTTGGCACTCAGAGTTTGCAGTATCTGTTCTTGCAGTACTAAGAGAGAGGTGGAACCCAGCATGAAGACTCCTCTCGGGAAAGTACTGCAAGATACTAAGAAACTCCCTATAGAAGCTGAGTCAAAGGCCAATAAAATCATTCTCATCAAAGAAGAGAATGGAAAAAAAAAAAAAGGCGTGAAAGCTGCTCAGGCCATGGCAGGGAGGCCGGAAAAGCCCAACTGTAAGCTCCCTGAGGACAAGGACGGCAGGTGTGGTCTCGCCTTCCCAAACCACAGAGAGCACAGCTGGGGTAAGAAGGAACCCGTGAACGAATGCCCAGGCAGCACTGACTGAGGCCACAGAGGGCGAAGACACAGACTGCAGACAGCCCCAGAGGACTCTAGATTCTACTAAGCAGTCAGAAACCGGCTCCTATCAGAAAAATCTGAATGTACAGATGGAGCGCCTGCCTATGGCACACTTCTGTAATATTTTGACATCGAGAAAAACATTGCCAATGGCACCATGCAATATGGTATAAATCTGACACACATATTAGTAAACTCTTTCAACTCTTTTTTTTTTTCACATGGTCTTTGTGGTACAGTGATTTGTGTTCTCTAAGCTGTTCTAGCTTATTTTCAGGCTCCTGTATCAAAAACAAAACTACTGATGTCCTATCATTTTCAGGTAAATTTGATTTTCTCCACTGAATCTGAAATGACACAAACATGATAAACTTCACTCTTAGGGAAAAAAAAAAAAAAAAGGAGGGAGGGAACGCCTGAGTGGCTCAGGGGTTGAGCGTCTGCCTTCAGCTCAGGGCGTGACCCTGGAGTGCGGAGTGCAGGGATCGAGTCCCACATCAGGCTCCCTGCATGGAGCCTGCTTCTCCCTCCGCCTCTCTCTGTGTGTCTCTCATGAATAAATACATGAAATCTTTAAAAAAAAAAAAGAGAGAGAGAGAGAAAGAGAGAAAGAAAGATTGCATTTTATCTTTTCAGCAAAGGAGAAGAGAAACTAAAGCCACACACGTGCATCATGTTTAATACAAGAATTGAAGGGGACCCTCATAAGCCATGATAAAATTAGGGAGCAGAGGTTTAATATTTTGAAAAAGCAGTTTTGCTAGGTTCTATTTTTGGTTTTTGCAGGTCTTTAACAAATAATATAGCAACAGATATATTTGGATTGTATTTATTTTTTCCTCTCTCTCTTTTAGTCATTATTTAAGTTTATTTATTTATTCATGAGAGATACAGGGCAGGGGCAGAGACACAGGCAGAGGGAAAAGCAGGCTCCATGCAGGGAGCCCGATGTAGGATTCCATCCCAGGGCTCCAGGATCAGGCCCCAGGCCGAAGGCAGGCGCTAAACCGCTGAGCCACCCAGGGATCCCCTCAGTCATTATTATGAACCTTCATATTCCAATCCTCCCATCCCAAAGCGCGCGCGCGCGCACACACACACACACTGGCATTTTGCAGACATGATCAAAAAGAGAGAGGAGGTGATGCCAAGATCCCCAAATCCCCCTCCATCTATTGACCAAACCAGCTGCAGGTAGTAGAAGAGAAAGAAGATGGCTATCTGCCCAAGGGACCAAGTGCCATTCAGGTCATAAGCAGAAAGCCAAGGTTCCTATCCAGTGGTGATAGAGACATGTCCCACATCAACAATGTGGAAAGATTGACAATTTACTGAGTGCTCACTATGGGTCAGGCACTACTTAGGGCATTCTACCTAGGTTCACATTTAACCTTCCTAACATTCTTGTCAAATAGGAATACTGGCTTCCAAGATGGTGGACCTACTGGGCTCCATCCTGAGCTCCATGGAGAAGCAACCCAACCTCAGTGACCAGGAGTCTTGGCACAAGGCCTGGGAGTAAGCCACCACATGAAGATATTACAGGATCAAGAGAAACAACAAATAAAAAGATGGAGAAAGAGGTGTCAGATTCTATCCAAGACAGTGGGCAGATCAAGAAAAAGTCAACTGATAAACAAGATAGAGAGGAGCATCCAAGATGATATGGTGGAAGTAGCTGGCCTGACATCCTTCTCCTTCAGGGAAGATGATGAGTGTCACTATGTCATGATCTCCTACCATCAATGGGGAGGAGTGAGACCTGCAGAAGGCTGAGGAGAAACAGAAGCTGAAGGAGCTGACCCAGAGGCAAAAGAAGGAGGCAGCCCAGCAGGGGCCAATGGTGATGAGCCCCGCTAGTGAATACAAGGACAAGTATAGCCATCTCATTGGCAATGGGACAGCCAAGGATGTGGCCCACATGCTACAGGCCAATAAGACCTCTGACCGTGTGCCCAAGGCCAACTACAGCTCCATCAAAAAGGTCCTGAATGAGATCTAGGCCAAGAAGTGTTGGTGGCAGAGCCAGGAAGAGTTGCCACCCACCTCCTCTGCACCCTACCTCCCTTGGACAGGTCAGGGGTGAGGGAAGGACAAGGGTGCTATTAGAACCCATCCTGCACTTCCTTTCCAACCAGGGCCCGGCAGAATGGCTCCCGCAAAGAAGGGTGGCGAGAAGAAGAAGGGCCCTTCTGCCATCAACGAGGTAGTGACCAGAGAATACACCATCAACACCCACAAACGTATCCATGGAGTGGGTTTCAAGAAGCGTGCCCCTTGGGCACTCCAAGAGATCCGGAAATTTGCCATGAAGGAGATGGGAACTCCAGATGTGCACATTGACACCAGGCTCAACAAAGCTGTCTGGGCCAAAGGAATAAGGAATGTTCCATACCGTATCCGTGTGCGGTTGTCCAGAAAACATAACGAGGATGAAGATTCACCAAACAAGCTCTACACGCTGGTGACCTACGTACCTGTCACCACTTTCAAAAATCTATAGACTGTTAATGTGGATGAGAACTAATCGCTGATTGTCAAATAAAGGTATAAAACTGCAAAAAAAAAAAAAAAAAAAAAAAGAACCCGTCCTGCAGCCCCACCTCTACACCACCTCCTAACAGCAGTCACTCACGTAGGGGGAGGCAGGTGTTGGATTTGTCACTGTTGGAGCTCAGATATGGATGTGGTACGTATGCTTGTGTGCATGTGTGAGTGTAAATGCTCAGGTGGGTATTTAATGTATATTATTCTTTTTCCTTTGAATTCTTCCCCATCTGGCTGGGATTATTTTACATTCAATAAACACTGTTGGACAAGCAACCCACCTCAAGAAAAAAAACATTGGGGGAAAACTGAAGAACAAGGAGCTTCAGTAATTTGGAAGAGGTTATAAGCTAACAGATAATTCTGGATTCTGAGCACATCTGGCCCATCCCACTCCAAGTCCCTGTTTGTCCACTTCACTAGATCATGCTACCACCTGAGCATGTAGTCCTCACATTGCAAACGGGGATCCCCCAACTCAGGCATGACTCTACTTCCCTGAAGTGGGGACCTCTTGCTGATGAGGACCCCAAACCATCTTAGCTAAAATACCTTCTGGGCTGATGGTTTGCACTTTTAATCTTCCAGAATGGAGGGAATTATTGCCACCTGCCAAGGTGGTAAAGGCCAACACCCTAACACAGGGCAGCATACACTAAAGAAGCTCCATCGGGAACTTTTCTATTCCTAATTCTCTTCTAGTAGTTTTGTTTTTCTAAACCAAACAACATTTTATTGGGACTTCTCTACATTTTTCTCCTATTTAGAAAAACAACTCCCTGGTTAGACTCAACTTAGAGCCGTGCCTATTCTTGTTGTAGTAGCTTCAGATTATCTAACAGCACTAAAAGGTCCTGGGACCATTTGATCCTTTCTTAAAATTCCTAAGGGAACATCTGCCATTGGCTCAGGTCATGATCCCAGAGTCCTGGGATGGAATCCCACATGGGGCTCCCCACAGGGAGCCTGCTTCTCCCTCTGCCTATGTCTCAACTTCTCTGTGTCTCTTATGAATAAATAGAAAAAAAAATTTCCTGACTAAGCACAGGACATGGCATTATTGTCAACCCCACCCTCTCTCAGCAACCTGGAAGCATCCTAGATTCTTCCTCTCCCTTTGGTACCACACCAGTTGGTAATTGCTTCTTGCTGACCCTACCTCTGAGAACATCCCAGCTGTTCTTCTCCGTTCCTAGGCTGGCATCCTAATTTGCGCCTGGTCTTACTTGCACGTCAGCAATAGTTTCCTAAATTCTCTCTCAGCCACCAGTCTTGTTTTCCTCCAATCCATTCTCCACATGACCTTTATCTTTTCAAGTGTGACCTTTCCAATTCGTCCACTCGTGTGTACTTCAGCTTAAAAATCATTAATTGGTTTCTTCCTTTGCACTCCTTAGCATGGTGTACAAGACAAGGCCCCTGACAATCTCGGGCCACCTGAGATGCCCCCATGCAGGACTGAGGGTTCTCGAAAGACACCATGCTCCTTGGCTTCCATGAGCTTGCCTGGCAACCACTATTCTCAGGCCTTACCTTCCCTGACTCCCCTGACCAAGCTTCCCTCTTTTTGTCATCCCTCAACCCTTCCCCAGACCTGTCCTGGTGCTATCTAGGCCCCCCTCACTGCCATGCCCTCTGACTTCTCTACCACCCCATTACAGACTGCGGGCTCCTGGGGGACAGGGCTGCCTCTCAAACTCCACAATATTTAATTCCCAATGGCCCTCAGTGAATGCACACAACAACAGGGACGTGGAGGCTCAATGACAATCTCTCAAGAGTACACCCCTCATGAAGATGGAGCCTAGGAAGGTCCTGCGCTGACTGGTGAGGAAATGCCTCCTATAGAAGCTTAGCCCTGGGAGGATGCCCAACCTTTGCTTCGGAGCTTGAAAGTCTCATTTCTGAATAATCAGTTCTGTGAGCCCAAAGGGAACAACTGGACAGTCCTTATTTGAAAAAAGAGATTCACCTCTGAGTGAGGCACGCAGGACAAAGGTCTCCATCAAAGGAATGAGTTCAGCTTATGAATCATCCCTGACATTTTGAGGACTCAGAGAAACCCAACTCTGTTTTCCTTTTACCAAAATAAACATAAAACAGGGTGTGCTCCATCCTCAGTTGCTTTTGGGAAACAACTTCTTGGAATGAACTATTTGCTTCCTGAGAATCCCACCTGCTGTAAGATTTCAGCAGCACACAGATATATAACCAGGCCACTTAGCTGCCACCCCACCCTCTCGGCTCCATGCCTTTTGAAGATACTGAACAGAATAATGATGCTTTCAGATGTGGAACTGTCAGAACCCGTTTTTTGAACTTAAACATTTAAATATCATCAAAAGGAGACCACTGTTTTCAAGAACAAAAAGGCTACATGTTATTCTAATGAGCTTTGTGATAAGAAACCTCATCCACACTAGGCCTACTTTTCAGAATTACTTCCTTGGAGATGTTTTTGGGTGTAAGACTAGAAGCAATTCAGGAAATAAAACAGATGAGAAATCTTCTCCGCCCCCCTCCCACCTCATATTTGCTAAAAACAAAGGAAAAAAATAGACCTGGGCATCGGGTAAGTTACAGCAAGTAAGTCAAGTACTCCCATACATGCTAAAACTTAGCTCTTGCTGCCAAATGTCTTGAACCTCCTCATGTACACAGGAAGCCATTCTGGTCACCCCCCTCCAAAGAGCAGGGCCAAATGACAAGGCTCTGCCATCAGTAGTCAAATGATCCAACGTCCCAATTCTACCCCGACAGGTACTCGAAAACTCTAGTCAAAAAGACAGATGGGGGGCAGCCCAGGTAGCTCAGGGGTTTAGGGCCACTTTCAGCCCAGGGCGTGATCCTGGAGACCCAGGATTGAGTCTCAGTCAGGCTCCTTGCAAGAAGCCTGCTTCTCCCTCTGCCTGTGTCTCTGTCTCTGTCTCTCTTTCTCATGAATAAATAAAATCTTAAAAAAAAAAAAAAAAAAAAGACAGATGGGGCAGTCCCAGTGGCTCAGCGGTTTAGCGCCACCTTCAGCCCAGGGCCTGAAAGATTAAAAATCGTTAAAGATTTTTAATAAAATCTTTAAAAAAAAAAAAAAAAAAACAGATGACCCAACCTTCCAAGTGGCCTGTGTACCGACCGGGAGTAAGACAATAATCTCCAGTGTCAATTAGCACAGTAAGGGGCAGCCCAGGTGGCTCTGCGGTTTGGTGCCACCTTCGGTCCAGGGCCTGATCCTGTGGACCCGGGATCGAGTCCCACGTATGGAGCCTGCTTCTCCCTCTGCCTGTGTCTCCGCCTCTCTCTGTCTCTAATGAATAAATAAATAAAATCTTTATAAAAAAAAAAATAGCACAGTAAGCACTGAGTTACTATTTGTGAAGTAGTCAATATTTTGATAGATAAATGCAAGAAAAAGCATTTGTTTCAGAACGTACTCCGAGCACAGCACTATCAATAACTGACCATTAGCTCAGTATGGATACTAAAAATTTTCTGGATTTACATAGCACTTTCATGTCACTTTCCCACTGTGTTGTCATGGGTTTAGTTGACACTTTTAATAATTTATTTATTTTATATAGAGAAAGAGAGCACAAGTAGGGGGAGCAGGAAAGAAGCAGGCTCCCCAAAAAGAGCAGGGAGCCCAACACAAGGCTCGATCCCAAGACCTGAGCTAAAGGCATATGCTTAACTGACTGAGTCACCCAGGCGCCCCTAATCGACATTTTATTTATTTATTTTGAAGATTTTATTTATTTATTCATGAGAGACACAGAGAGAGAGAGAGAGAGAGAGAGGCGGAGACAGGCAGAGGGGGAAGCAGGCTTCATGCAGGGAGCCCGATGTGGGACTCCATCCCAGGACCCCAGGATCACGCCCTGGGCTGAAGGCGGTGCTAAACGCTGAGCCACCGGCTGTCCCCTAATCGACATTTTTTTTTTTTTTTGACATTTTAAAACACACTTTTAAAACGGGCAGGCATCTGGTCTCCTGGGTACTCACTGTAGGCTTGTTGTTCCTACCTTACAGGTCCTACCTCTGTCATGCCCCTGCTCTTCCATGTCACTAGGCACTGCCACTGGCAATGACTGCAGAACAAGTCCACAGGAAGTCCTGGGCTTTCTGTAATTCCACAGAGAGTTCTAGGCTGTCCACCTCCTTCCTTCTCAAACCCTTCATTGGCTTCCCACTGCCATCACAACAAATGCCTTAAGATGACCAGCAAAATCCAGCATGTTCTGCACCCCCAACCCTATCACCTCCCAGAATGCTCTCATCTTCCCCACTGCCCCTGCTGTTCCCAGAACACACCGTAGGGTCATAATGTCCCCCTCTCCTGTCTCCTTTTCCCAGTGTTCTTCTCTGATAGCCATGCTCCAGCCTCAACTTCTTGTTGACTATCTCACAGGAAAGACCATCCCCATAAAGTAATATTCTCCCCAACCCCCACCATCTTCACAACCCACCTTATCTCACCAAATTGTCCTTCTGAGGGCTTATCACCCACTGATAAGCCTTTATTTGTGTGTTTATTGGCTTTTCTCCCAGTAGATCTCCCCCACCTGAATACAAGCCACCAGGAGTAGGGTCTTTGCTCTGCTAAGGCTACCACCAAATCTTTAGGGTTAATGTAGGGTCTGATGAAAGACTCCTAACACAGGGAAATGAATAAAGGATAGTGGAAGGGGAGGTGGGCAGGGGGATGGGATGACTGTGTAACGGGCACTGAGGAAGGCACTTGATGGGATGAGCACTGGGTATTATACTATATGTTGGCAAATCGAACTTCAATAATATGTATATGAATGTAGGGTCTGGCACATGGATGTAAATATGGCATTTGGTAAATATCTGTATTGAATGAATAAAAAGCATTTGTATTAAATGTAAAATGAATCCCCGCAGGGTTAAGTAGGTCCAATGCCTTTTAAGAGCTTTCAGGTCTTCTCAAAACCCTGGGGAATGAGGCAACCTCTGGGCTGGGGGCAGGGAGCAAGTACAGAAAAAGTCAGATTAATAAGCCAGCTTGTCATGGAGCCCCATCCCCTCTCCCCTCCCCCACTTAATGAGTTCACCACCTACCCTGCAAGAGAAAGGAACTGAAGACTGTACAATGCTGCATAAAACAGAGAACCCAGGAGAGAGTCCAGACAGGAAGATTTAGAAAGGGAAAGCCTTACCTGGGAGCAGGAAAAGCAAAGGTCACATCTCCCAAATCTGAAGCAGGGCCAAATGGCCACCCAAAGTCAGTGGCACAGGAACGTGTGATACACCAGCCTGAGTATGAGAAAGAGGGTCCACCCCCGAGACAGTGCAAGCAGTGAGGCTGATGTCACCACTGACACTGGAGGTCATGGGACGGGCCAAGTGAAAAACAGAGCCATCAATTTCATAACTAATACTGACATAGCATTTGACCACACGACTTTATTGATTCGCATAAAAAGACAGGGAGGTGGGCTGCACAATTTTACAGGCAAGGAAACTGAGGCAGGCAAGGAAACAAAAGACAAGTGATTTCTTGCCTCAGACCACACGGCAAGCACGCAGAGGTGGATATTCAGGGGTCTCAGGGCTCCAAGGACTCTCAGCTTTTGTAACCCCTCAAATCCAGATAAGCAATCCCTGAGTCCCCGTCAGTGTGATTAACAGGACTTCTTCCACGTTATACTAACAACTATTTATTCAAAAACAAGATGCCGCTCCTGAAATCTCCCAGGGATTTACTCAATAATCTCTTGACTTGAAAGAAATCTGGTCTTCTCTAAGCCTTCCTCGGTGCTTGAATGCTGAAGAGACCAGAGAGAAGTCAGACCAGGCTTCTAAGACCACTCGCTCAGGCTCCGCAAAACCACAGCCAAGAGGTAGCAACAGCAGAATTGATTGAACAAAACTGCCCCTGGCAGCATTTCTATGTAAAAATGCACCATCTGCAAAAACTTGCTATAAAGGCCTAGGTTTCCCAAAAAGACCTTCAAAATATCAGTACCATAGCTCTCATAGAAACTTTGTCTCTGAAAATCCAGGACAGGTTCATTGGATTTATTAGAACTGCATTCTTTCCTTGAAAATATCTCACATGCTACTAAAAGTGAAAAATCTTTCGTGTTCATAAATCCATGAAGATGCTGTCCGGCTTCTGCCACCAGCTGGTAAATGCAAAATTGAAAAGCAACAAAGGGGGATCTGCCCCAGAGTTTCGAGACATCCGAAGCCAAGGCCCTCCAAACTGAGGATGGAGGAGGCTGCAGAGCTCCCAGGTTCTCCTGGGCATGGCGAGTAAGGACAAGCAAAGGGCACCTTGAGAAAGTACCTTGAGGGAAGAGACATGTCCAACATTGAAATCAACACCTCACACTGCACTGGAGGGAGATGAGAAGTCAAGGCAGACCGCAGAGCACTGGCCTAAGGCACCCCTGGACAGCAAACCCATCTCAGCTCTGGGTGCCAAGCGGAGCTGTAGGAGCCCCTCTTTCCTCCAGAGAAGCCTCGGAAGGGGAAGGGGTGGATAACTGGGCTCCGAGCTATGCATCTGTCTTCTAGAAAGGCTGGGGTAACCCACAGCTGTGGCAAAGAAAGGCGGCCCCCAGGACAGAGAGGGGTGTCTCTCTAGACACAGACACTAAAACCCACTGGCCATTTTCTCGGGCTATTTCTTTCCTCCTGCGCCACGTCACCTCCATCTATTTAGATTGAGTATTCGCCAGCTTGTCTCCAGCCAGCCAGATGTTGCCTTTCAAGGATTGCGTATTTCTATAATTATTTCCAGGAGAAGCAAACACTTTTGAACAACACTGGGGTTTGCCGTGGAATTCACTTCTTCCCACAAAGGGGTGTGGGTCAGCCTCGGCCCCCCACTCTCAGAGGGCAAACAGTAGGCCGTCCAAATCAACGCAGTCAATGAAACCCATTCTGAAATAAACTCCTTGGTAGCAGTGAAGAGTTCATTTATCTCCTGGCTTTTGCTTTCTGTTATAGGGGTTTTGTTTTTTCTTTTTAACCCCATATTTCTTCGAAAGGAGCGCTCCCTGTTAAGGAAGAGCTTTAAATGCATTGCCATTAGGCCATACTTGCAAAAACAATCTCATTTTCTTAGCAGCAGAATCTTGGCCTAAGCACTTCCAGGAAACCAGCATGTTGTCCTGGGCCCCCGAAGAGGGGTGTGTCAGCCTGGCTGATGAAGCTCAGCATGAGTCAGGGGCAAGTCGGGCTGGCCAAGACCACCTCTGAGGTTGCCACTCAGAAGGCAGATCCCCTTGTCGGTAGCTGGCAATCAGAGCTTCTTAATAGTCACTTTCAAAAGAGTCCCCTAACATCAAGTTCCTGGCAGGCACTGTGGAAAGTACGGCCTCCAAATGATAGCAAAAGATTTCATGGTGGCCTTTGCTGACATCACTTGAAAACCACCTCCAACTTCTTCAGTAGATTCAGAAAACTGCCCAGCCCTTAGATTTTCATTTGAAATAATGCATGCGTGACTGGGAATTTCAAAGGCCTACTATCCACTGACTTGTCAAAATATTTGAGCCTGTGGCACTAAAGCCCTGGACAGGGGAATGGGAACCACCTTTCTAGTGCTCGGGAGGGAATAAACAGAAGGTCCCTCTGAGTAATTTAATCTCACGTAGGAAAGACACAGGACAGAGCAGCTGCATGTTGAATCTGTTAAATACTTATGGAGCACCTACTATGTGCAGAGTCACCTAGAGGTGTGGAGGACATACTGTGAAGTCTCCACACAGCAGATGCATCAGTTAGGTTAGGTTCAGCTGCCCATGATTGAAAACCCAAAATAACTTTGGCTTACCCAGTAAGAAAGAAGTTTGGAAGTAAGCAATCCAGGGGTGGCATCAGGGCACGTGGTCATTAGGGATTGAGGCTCCTCCTTTCTTTGTGCTCTACTTGCTAAGAGCATAGTTTCCATCTCCACCATTAGCTTGTGATCCAAGATGGCTAATGGATGTCAGCCATTGTGTCCATGTTCCAAGCAGTTGGTAGGAAGACGGAGAAAAAGCGAAAGGATGCATTGTCCATAGAAGTCAGTCTCTGGAACCTTCCCATAAGCCGCACACATAACACGTCACCTTTCACTTACTAACGCTTAAGTCTCTGGCCCATGGCCAGGTGAAAGGGAGGCTAGGAAACAGAATCTTTTAACTTGGCACATTACTACACCCAAAAAATATCAGGTGTTTTGGTTACCAAAGAAGGAGAGGAGAGATACTGGATATAAAATTAGCAGTCTGTGCCACAGAATCCATAAAAAGAAAATCTGAGGATGAGACAATTTAGACTTTATTATGTTCAGAGAAGAGTTGATAGTAGACAAAAAGAGGTATTGAGGGATGAAGGCTCAAATGATATCCTTCAGGGCAACTAAAATCTGTTACGTTGAAAATGCTTAATAAAACCACTTTTCTGGAACCACCCACCTTTGGATTGAACATATTTCATGAAACAATAGAACTCAAAGAAATTTCTTCAGCATTCTAGTACTGTGGTGCCACCAAAAGCACTTGGAAGCATTTTTAATGAGTCCCCAAGACCTCTTTTGGAAATTGTGATGGATGGTTTAGAGTTGAGGCCTAATGTTCTGCACGCCTGCACACACACACACACACACACACACACACACACACACCAGGTAATTCTTCTGATGGGTAGTCTGATTAAAAACAATGACCATCCAAACCCTTGTTTAAAACATGAAATAAAAATAAAACATGAGAAGAGAATTTAAAACAGTCATGAGACTTGCCCCAGGTCCCTATCAGTTGTCAGGCAGAACCAAGCCTAGAATCTCTCTTCACTCATAATTCAGTCCTCTTTTACCCAAAGTCACCTCTCTGAGGAATTTGAATTTTGGCCTCCAAACTCCTGGACACAAATAATCTATCTAGTCGGGCTCCTCAGGTCTTCTGACTGAAGGGTGTTAGTTTCTAAGCTAAATCCAATCTCCGGGATGCCTGGGTGGCTCAGCGGTTGGGTGTCTGCCTTTGGCCCAGGGCATGATCCTGGAGACCCCGGATCGAGTCCCATGTCGGGCTCCCTGCAGGGAGCCTGGTTCTCTCTCTGCCTCTCTCTCTCTCTCTCTCTCTCTCTCTCATGAATAAATAAATAAATAAAACCTTAAAAAAATAAAATAATAATAAAATAAAATAAAATAAAATAAATCCAATCTCCATCTAAATTATCCTTACCTGGCCACCAATAAATGTGGCAAAAACCAACCGTCTACTGGAATCCCTACCCCTGCAGTCAGACCCAACCCCCTCAAGACCATGTGCTACCATGCATGCCAGCCAACAAGGGAGACCATACAGAGTGATTTAAAAACGGATACGCATATACGTTTGTGTACATGGATGTGTCTATATTATCTACATCTATATCGCCCTTCTCTGAGATCTCAAAGACCCAGTGGAAGGAGGTTAGAGGGATTACCCAGCAATAGAGGGCAGAGGCTGGAAATGATCCATACCTTGGTCAGCATCTGAACGCAATCTCTTTCCATGCTAGGGATGCCCCACATATGCAGGAGAGCTGAAGTGAGGCGGAGTCGACCACCAACTGGGAACGAAAAAGCCAAATTCTCCTCTCTGCCCCCATAAGGTGGGTCTGTGTCCCCAGTGTAGCATGGCCCAGGTGGCATGTCCTACTCAGAGTGTGCCTGTGGCCCTACCCACCCAGCTTCCCTTGGTCCTGGACCATTTCCACAGCCTGGTTCCCACATTCCCAGCAATTCCATGAGCCTTACAGTATCTCAGACCCACAAGGGTCTGACTATGTTTCTATTACTAACAATTAGAACCCATGATTGATGTCCTGACAAAAACGGAGGCTTCAGTTTCCCAGAAGTTATCCATTTCAAGGTAAGTGGACAACCTGAAATAGCAAAAAGGGAGGCAGGGACTTAAGAAGACCCTCAGGCCAGGCTAGAAAGAGCCACAAGCAGAGACCACAGGACACAGGAGGATGTGCTTCTGGTGGAAGACGAGGATTTCCTGGAGTGTCTTCTCTTTCTTCCATTCTTCCCTCCTTTTCCTGGTTGGGTATCTTCTTGTCAAAGAGGCATCCATTTCTCCTCTTTTTTGTCTCTACATTCCAGAAATAAAGGTCTCTCCTTCTGACAACAAACTGAAACTCAAAAATACCTCATCTGACACTTCTGACTCACAATGTGTGCTTTGAAAACACCAGGAAACATGCAGAAACAGCCTTTGATGAGGGTGGGAGAAAAATAAGTGCAAATTGGTATATTTACGGCAGATAATGCCAAATTTTAAATGTCTACATCATCTGGTCCAGCAATTCTACTTCTAATAATTGACCCTAAACAGAAGAATTATACAAACACAATCCTAAACACATAAATACTTGTATACAAAGTATTTATGGTAATAACTTAAATGTCCATTAATTGGAAACTGGCTAAATTTTTATATATCCACATTGCAAAATACCAGAAAGCTATTTTAAAAATGTTAGGGGCACCTGGCTGGCTCAGTTGGTTAAGCATCTGACTCTTGATCTCAGTTCTGATCTTGATCTGAGGATCATAAGTTTGAGCCTCACACTGGAGCCCAAATGTAAACTTAAAAATCAAATGTAATCTTAAAACTTAAAAAAAAAAAAAAAAGTATATACACAGCCAGGTAAAGTATCAAGATATATTGTTTTCAAAATTATCAGAATAACATATAGTTATAGAGTAGCCTTGTTTATGTAAAATATATGTTTACAAAGTTACATAAAAATCTTTAAAAAGTTTACCAAATTCTTAAAGAGTAGTTATGCCTAGAGGTGATAAAATAGGGCACTTTTTTCAAAAGATTTTATTTATTTATTCATAAGAGACACAGAGGGAGAGAGGCAGAGACACAAGCAGAGGGAAAAGCAGGCCCCATGTGGGGAGCCTGATGCAAGACTCGATCCCAGGACTCCAGGATCACAACCTGAGTCAAAGACAGACATTCAACCACTGAGTGTCACCCAGGTGCCCAAAAGAGAGCATTTTGAATTTAAATCACACATTTCTGTAGTGCTTCCATTTTGGTCACAAACAAGTTGTTATTATTATTGTAACAAACGAAAAATAAATAGAAGCAGAAATGGCCTTTGAGCATGCAGAACAGTGATGCTGGGAAGTCACCATTTCCTCTGTAGGGAACACGCAGTCTCAGACCCAGCACCCAACATATAACACAGTTCACCATCAGCTTCCTTCTTTTCTTCTTACACACAACCCTGCACAGTTGGAAGTTACAATCCTTAGCCCAAAGCCAAGCAGATGCACTGACACAGAAGCGTGAGCTTCTATGAAAGCAAACAAGATGTTACAGAAGGTGACAGAAGAACCACAAAAAGGCAGTCATATGAATGAGAAGCGCAGCAATTTCCACAGCTATTTAGTGCAGGAACAAGGAGGCTCATGTACCTAGAGCCTCTAAAGATATCTCCACATGAAAGCAGCCCAAGTGTCTACTGAAAGATGGAAGGATAAAAAAGAGATGGTATAAATACAATGGAATACTACTTGGCCATAAAAAGGGAGGAGATCTTGCCATTTGCAACAACATGGATGGATCTAGAGGGTGTGATGCTAAGTGAAATAAGTCAAAGAAAGACAAATACTGGACGATCTCACTCATAGGTGAAATCTAAAAGACGAAACAAACAAAAAACCAGATTCTAAAATACAGAGAACTAGTGGTTGCCAGAGGAGAGGCGGCAGAGGGACATAGATGAAATAAAGGTGATGGGAAGTACAAACTTTCAGTTATAAAATAAGTCATGGGGATGAAAAGTACAGCACAGGGAATACAGTCAACAATATTGTAATAACATATGGTGACAGATGGTTACTGTATCTATGGTGGTATGTACAGAAATGTTGAACTACCATGTTGTACACTTGAAACTAACGTAACATTGTATGTTAACTATACTTCAACAAAAAAAATAAAGTGTAGAAACGATATCTCCACATGATAAATAAGACTAATAGGAACGAAAATGGTAAATTTAATTAGTGTCTAGGTTTTAGTAATTCAGGGAAATGTGTCCCTATTGAATTTCCAATTAAAAAGCTAAATATTGGGACGCCTGCAGGGCTTAGTGGTTGAGCATCTGCCTTCGGCCCAGGGCGTGATCCCAGGATCTGGGATCAAGTCCCACATCGGGCTCCCTGCATGGAGCCTGCTTCTTCTCCCTCTGCCTGTGTCTCTGCCTCTCTCACCCAGTCAGTCTCTCTCATGAATAAATAAATAAATGAATCTTTTAAAAAAAAAAAAAAAGCAAATATTTAGGGGCATCTGTGTAGTACATCTCCTCTTGGCTCAGGTCCAGGATGGAGCTCCACGGTGGGCTCCCAGCTCAGCGGGGAGCCTACTTCTCCTCCCTTTGTTGCTCCCCCTGCTCCTGATCTCTCTCCCACTCTCTCCAAATAAATTAATAAAATATTAAAAAATAAAATAATATAAAAAGCTACATATTTAGTCTTACCCCTTAAACTCCAGAAATCAGGAAAATGAACTAATATGAAATATCTAATCATCAAACAGGTCCTATAATTAAGCTATTACTTTTATGTTGTATTTTCTGAATAAAGTTTATGAATTCTGGGTTTTGGGGATGCCTGGGTGGCTCAGCGGTTGAGTGTCTGCCTTTGGCTCAAGGCGTGATCCTAGAGTTCCAGGATCGAGTCCCATATCGGGCTCCCTGCATGGAGCCTGCTTCTCCCTCTGCCTGTGTCTCTGCCTCTCTGTGTCTCTCATGAATAAATAAAGTCTTTTTTAAAAAAATGAATTCTGGGTTTTGTTTCTAAACACCATTAAAGTAAATATTCACTATTCTTTAAAAAATAATTTTTCTGGGGATCCCCAGGTGGCTCAGCGGTTTAATGCCTGCCTTTGGCCCAGGGCCTGATCCTGGAGACCTGGGATCGAGCCCCACGTCGGGCTCCCTGCATGGAGCCTGCTTATCCCTCTGCCTGTGTCTCTGCCTCTCTGTCTCTCTTGAATAAATAAATAAAATCTTTAAAAAATAAATAAATAAATAAATAATTTTTCTAACATGAGTATAGTTGACACACATTACATTAGTTTCAGGTGTACAACTTAGCCATTTGACAACTTTATACAAAATAATTATCATTCTTAAAGGTGATTCACACACACACACAAAATTAACTTGGACTCACATGACAGAATTTTACCATAGGCCAGCCATCCTCAACAGAAAGATTCCACACCCTCTGCTCTTGAGAGAAAACCAAGAGATCTCTACCGATTATCGTGACGATCTAAAGTACATTCAGGATTGTAAGACTGTGTATGTCCTGCAAATTTTTTTTCTACTTTACCCTTCTCCCACCAGCACATTTTTACTGGCAAAATTAGTCCTGGTCTCTAGGAGATTAAGCATGGCTTCAAAGAACAAGGTTCCCCCTTTCGAAACCAATGAAAATTTCAGCCAATAATGTAAATTTTTCAAACACAGACTTTAATTAGGATTTTGAGATTAGATTCAATGTTGAAAAATAACGAGTTGGATTTAATGCATTTGAAGGAAACAGGACAATTGTTAAAATATGCAGCCTATGTGCCAGACGATGAACTATTCTCCATTCAAAGTTGTTCCTTGTGTGTTAGTGTTCGAGGGGTTAAAGCAATAGGAGTATGTGTACCTTTGCAACTAGGCAAACAACCTGCCAGTTTAATTAAACTCCATTAACACTGGGACATGAGCCCAATTTTCCAACATGTTCTGTTACTAGGTGTGAAATAAGACTTATTTTTCAAACAAGTTGTATGGTAGGTGGATGCCGCATGGATTATACTTTCTCATAGCAGACGAGTCCACTCAACGCATACAGCACTTCTCAGCACCGTGCCAGGGCATGGCAGGTACATAAGAAATGCTGGCTTCCTTTCTTTTTTCCTTCTTCCTCCAAATAAAATAGGAAAATCACATATATGTACACTTAGAATATCATTAGGACTCATTCCTGGGCATTCCATGCATTGATTTTTTATTTCATTATTCAGGCATTCAAATATCCCCTTTAGCGGTATCTTACTTGCACGAAACAATTCCAGTTTTGTATTTAGCATACATAAGCATACACATATACAGTAGAGAAATGAGAAAATACACCGAAATATTAACACCTGTATATCTTGATGGGAGAACTGAAAACAGTTAATTTTTAATTAATTTTAATTTTTGTTTTATACTTTTAATTTTTAATTTTTTTAATACTTTTTTTGTTTTATACTTTTTAATTTTTGTTTTTTGTTTTATGCTTTTAATTTTTGTTTTATACTTTTCTGTGATTTTCCAAATGTTTTACAACAAGCATCAATTGATTCAAAGCCAAATTTGATACAACACAATCCCACTACACACTCACTAGAGTACTAAAATGGAGATGAAAAAAATAAAAAATAAAAGGGAGATGACACACAACACCAAGCATTAACACTGGGGCCCCTAGAACTCACACATGGCTAGGAGGGAATAGAAACTGGTAAAGCCGGGATCCCTAGGTGGCTCAGGGGTTTAGTGCCTGCCTTCTGGCCCAGGGCGTGATCCTGGAGTCCCAGAATCGAATCCCATATCGGACTCCTTGCATGGAGCCTGCTTCTCCCTCTGCCTGTGTCTCTGCTTCTCTCCCTCTCTCTGTGTCTCTCATGAATAAATAAATAAAAATCTTTAAATAAAATAAAATAAAAAAAGAAAAGAAACTGGTAAAGCCACTTTGGAAAAGTGTTTCATGGTATCAACCATATATATCAAGATCCAGCAATTCTGCTCCTAGATATATAACCAAAGCACCTACATACATAGGGACGCCTGGCTGGCTCAGCTGGTAGATCATGCCACTCTTGATCACCAGGCCATGAGTTCAAGCCCCACGGTGGATGTAGAGATTAGAAGGAAGGAAGGAAGGAAGGAAGGAAGGAAGGAAGGAAGGAAGGAAGGGAGGAAGGAAGGAAGGAGGGAAAGAAGGAAAAGGGAAAGAAGGAGAGAGGAAGGGAGGGAGAAAGGGGAGGGAGGAAAGGCATACATATACTCAAGAAGACTTTTAATAACAGCCAAGATATACAAACAACTCAAAAGTCCATCAACAGTCGATAAATCAATCACCGAGGTACAGTTGTACAATGAAATACACAATGAGAAATGTAGCAATATATTTAGCAATGAAAAAGAAGAAATTACTACTAGTGCAAACCCACTATGAATAAACCCACCATTATGAATGTCAACATAATGTTGAACGAAGAAGCCAGACACAAAGGAGTACACTCTATATGATTATGATTCCATTTTTATGAAGTTCAAGAAGAGTCAAAATTTACCTACAATGAAAAAAAATTTTACCTATAGTGAGAGAAGCAGGACGGTGGTTATCTTTGTTGAGGTATGATGACTGGGAAGAAGTGAAAACTTCTACTAAACATTATACAGTTATGATTGTTCTACTTTTCTACCTTAAAAAAACTAAACCTTAAAAAAGCTGGGTTTGCACCAAAGCTCTAACCACTTACTAACTATATGGCCCCAGGCAAACTCTTCACCTCTTTAAGTTGTTGTGTTTACATGTGCAAATGGGGACAGACACAAAAACATCACCTACTCGGTGGTAACTTGATGGGAATGGAAGCAGGCATGGCATGCAGAGTGTTTACCACAGTGCCCAGCACAGGTGAGGCCCTGGTACCCAACAACCATAGCAGGGGCAACCTTCTCCTGAGGTCTCACTAGGTGTCAGATCCTGCTCTTCGCTTTAAGCCTTTTTTTTTTTTTTAAGATTGTTATTTATTTGAGAGAGAGAATGCACAAGCAGAGGGGGAAGGGACAGAGGGGGAGAGGGAGAAACAGGCTACCCACAGGGCAGGGAGCCTTATGAGGGGCTCAATCCCCTATCCCTGATCCCTGATCCCCTGACCCTGGGATCGTGACCTGAGCCAAAGGAATATGCTTAACCCACATTGACGCCCCTCTTAGCTTTAAGCTTTTAATCACTTTGCGGTACTATCTCCCTCAGTGGGAGCTCCTTATCTATCATCACTCCAGACCAGAAGCCCAGGCTGGGACCTGGGCATTCAGAAGTTGTCTGTGTAGAATGCCAAACACAGCATTTATTTCAAGAAGAGTGAATCACTAGTTTCGCTGCTGCTGAGGTTTCAAAAGAAAGTGGCAGGAGTCACACATCAGGACTAAATACAGACCATTGAAGAGAAAAATGACAGCAGCTTCTGAAAGCAGCTACTGCTTCCTGCAGGAGGAGAAGGAATATTTTCTTCCAGGGGAATAATTCATTTTAAATTGAGGAGTCATTTGGGAACTGAAAGAGCTCATCTTTCTTCCCTAAGGAAAGAGGAGACAAGTAACTCTCTGTAAAGTTTTTCATGTTGACTAGCTAAATTTACTGTCCTTTGATGCATGTCAGATTCACAACTAAAGTAATTTATAAAGTATATGCTTACCATATAAAGCAACGTAAAATGTTGATCACGAAGCAAGGGGCTGAGATTACATAAAATTATTTTAGTTAAATGAAACACTATGGACACCAATAGAAAAGTGTCTGATTTACAAGATTAACTGTAGACTTAAGGATGTCTCAAATTTCATGAATTTTTGCTTCAATTAATTTTTAATTTGCTTTCAACTAAGGAAAGACAGACTACCTGGTTTTGAACCTAGTCCCACTATTTACTAACTGCATCACCTTAGGCAAGTTACTTAATTTCTCTATGCCTGTTTCCTCAACTGTAAAAATGGGATAATAATAGGGTTATTATAAGGACTAAGTGAATTAATAGGCATGAAGTGCTTTTTTTTTTTTTAAAGATTTTATTTATTTATCCATAGAGACACAGAGAGAGAGAAGCAGAGACACAGGCAGAGGGAGAAGCAGGCTCCATGCAGGGAGCAGGACGTGGGACTCGATCCCAGGTCTCCAGGATCACACCCAAGGCTGCAGGTGGCACTAAACCGCTGCGCCACTGGGGCTGCCCTGAAGTGCTTAAAACAGTGCCAAATGCTATCAAATACCACAGACTTGTTACTATCATTAATTTTTATATTTTCTGATATCAATGCAGATTTCATCTAAAACTATCAAATTTAGGGGTGCCAGGCTTAGCCTGTAGAGCATGTAACTCTTAATCTCAGGATCATGAGTTTGAGCCCATGCTGGGTATAGAGATTACCTAAGTAAGTAAGTAAGTAAGTAAGTAAGTAAGTAAATAAATAAATAAATAAATAAATAAAATTATCAAATTTAATCACAGAATTTGCAGATCTAGGGTAGACTGTCTGAAAACCGGAGGAGGATGTATACTAAGATTATGTGAAGTAAGCATAAACATTTGGGTTTACAGGTATACCATGCACACATACAGTCTTTCTCCCTCCCTCCCTGCCTTCCCCCTCTTATATCATTCTTCCCTCTCCTCCACCTCCTCCCTTCTTTCCTTCCTTCCTCCCTCTCTCTCTCAGAAGTAATTTAAATCAGGTCCACTCTAGGACATAATGTACCAATGACCTCAGTATCTTTTGATCCCAACAAAGACGTGAAATATTACTCTTCTTCCAAATATTTCTAAGGACCCATTACAAAAACACACACTGAGAAGGTATACTCACTTCTTTTATTTCAAAAGCATGCTGGAAATTTCCAAAGCACATTGGAGCCACAAAGTTGATGGCGTTCAAACACGGACTCCTTTCAATCTTAGCAGAAAAGGCCCACTAAAATTTTACATTTTCCTCCAATTGTGAGCACAGAAAGCTTTTCATTTTATTCCAAAGGAAATGATCTTACCACAGCTCAACGGTATCTTTATTGTCTGAATAAAGTGGGCATCCGGTGGCCATTACAGAGAGCTAAACGCTCAAACCCAAGGGTATAAAAGTTAAAAAGCAACTTAATGGAAATGTCAGTTACAACATTCTTTCTTTGATTTACAAGAATCAAATTCAGAGAGAGCCCTCAAGCAAAGGAATTATGAAGAATATCAGCGCAACATAATGGTAGCACCCTACCGCCCTTTTTTCCTGGCCTGTCCAGTATATAAAGACTTTTCAGTAATCATATGCCTTTTCTTCTCCACATGGTAGAGAATTCTACTTGAAAATACTTCTACATATAATTCTTTCATTTTACCAACAAGTACATTCACACTTTTCTACTAATACTGGCCAATCAAATAGAAAATCCCTCTCTTACTAGATTATCTGGTTTCTTCCTATTATCAGAGTCATATAATTAATTTTCTGATTTATTAGTATGGAGTACCAAAGAGCCTTATTTTGCTCAAAAAAATAATCGCTCAGTCTAGGCCATCCAGATACATCTCCACTGAAACCACAACTATAAACACAACTAACACAGGATGGCAATTCCTGACTTTACCCCACACTTATTTGTAAAAACCTTATTCAGCTTTATTATTCAGAACCTGGGGGATCCCTGGGTGGCGCAGCGGTTTGGTGCCTGCTTTTGGCCCAGGGCGCGATCCTGGAGACCCAGGATCGAATCCCACGTCGGGCTCCCGGTGCTTGGAGCCTGCTTCTCCCTCTGCCTATGTCTCTGCCTCTCTCACTCTGTGTGTGACTATCATAAATTAAAATAAACAAATAAATAAAAAATTTTAAAAAAATAAAAATAAAAAAAAAGAACCTGGTAGAGTAGGCTTCAGTTTGAGATGGATGATGAAAAGAAAGTTGCATACTCAGATTGATTTTTAGCAATGAATTCGATTCTGGGAGCTCAAGGAAATAGGAGGAAACAGAAGCCATATTTTATTTGCAAAATGAATTTCCAGCAGAATCGACTTTCTTGCTGACTTGAGCTGCTAAGCTGGGCTTTGGCACTTCATACAGTTGCTTTGGGTCTTGATCTAAATATTCATTCATTCTTCAAACGTATGTTTGATTCTACTATTTGTAAGACAATATCAAGGGAGAGGTTTTTTGTTTGTTTGTTTGTTTTAATGACCCTGTTTCACTCCTGGAACAACTTCCCTTCAGGTCAATCACACACAGCCAAATGGCACTCCCATCCCCTCATAATGTCCACGTTAGGATTCTCGTTTCCTATCCTTAAGCTCCTGCATACACTAATGCTCATGACTCAGATCATGATCCCAGGGTCCTGGGATCAAGGGGTCCTGGGATCACATTGTGCATTGGGCTCCCTATGGGGAGCCTGCTTCTCCTTCTGCCTAGGTCTCTGCCTCTCTCTCTATGTCTCTCACTTGAAAAGGAGAGAAAGAGAGAGAGAAAGGTAGGAAGCTAGGAAGCTAGGAAGGAACGAACGAACAAACAAACATGCATGCTGTGGCCAACACCAGAGGCTGGCTGCCTACAACTGCTCCTTTCCCCCTGACCGGCAAAGCTCCAGTTTCATCCCCTTTCCTCCCAGTACCCATGAGCTTCAGGGAAGGCTGGGCTTCTATCTAACCCAGAGACTGGTCTAAGCAAGCCCTGGGAGCCCCCTCTCCCATGCCAGTCTTTGGTTCAGGGTGGGCATCTGACTCAGTTTTGCCATAGGGGTGTGGAAGCTCTGCAGGGGGCAGAGGGAGAAGAAGAAGCAGACTCCCCACTGAGCAGGGAGCCCAGTGCAGGGCTCGATCCCTGGACCCTGAGATCATGATCTGAGTCAAAGGCAGACGTTTAACCAACTGAGCCCCCCAGGTGCCCCCTTCTCTGCTTCCCTCTTTTCCTGCCTCTGGACATCACTGTATATGAGGATACAGGCTGGAGCAGCAGCAGCCACAACAGAACCATAGGAGAGACAAGCTTGAGGACAAAGGGCAAACAGTGAGGTTGGTGAAGAGAAAAGAGGAAATGCATCTGGGTCTCCAATTAATTAATGCCCAAACTGCCCTACCTTTGGACTTCTGGTTTTCATGAGATAATAACTGTTTTTACTATTTAAACCACTTTTAATTGAGTTTTATTTACTTGGGGGAGAGCACTGCTAAACTGTTCTCCAAAAACAAGTCCACTGGTTTTACAACCCCACCCATGGCATGTAGGGGTGCCTAGTCTCAACCCCCATCTATTCCCAGTGTTTTCTCACTTAATGGCCAGTCTTTTTTTTCTCAGAGAGTCTGACAGTTCTTCATTTAAAAAAGACACATGGTGAAGAGGTAACACAAAGGCTGACTACTTACTCTTGGCCAAACTTTCCTTCTGCTCCTCTCAAGGCACTGCACCGAGGCACAGGATTGACCTGACTCCTTCAGGAAAGTAGACAAAGTCATCACAGGGCCAGGATATGCGGCAGTGCCTTAAAGCCAGGCACAGCTCTCTGCCTGGGCTGAGACAGTCATGGGCACATAAAGGACAAGCCCTAGACTGGGAACTAGGATGACCTCATCTGGACCTGCTACCTATGAGCCACTTGGCTAAAGAGAAGTCACCTAACCCTCCCAAGGCCTATTTCTTCAGATATGAAAGGACTCTGGAAACAAAGGCCCCTGGGTCTTTAAAAAGATGGACAGCATGCATGAAGGCCTTGATAATATAGTGTAACTGACGACTCAAGGAGCATTTAGGCCCACTCCCATGGGCCTATGTTGAGAAGGGACCTAACCAAGGATAAGCCAAACCCCTGATCTCCCTGGATACATTGGCCCTTTGTCCTCTTTGCTCTAGCTCTCACCGTCCTGTCTTCACAGTGGGCTCATCACATATCGAGTTATGACTGCCAACCAGAAGGAAACCCAGCCTATCACTTCTGCCCCTCTCACAGATAAACGGAACTCCCAGGAGCACCATCACACTGAATATGAAGTGATGTTCAGCTAGCCAAGAGTCAGTGCACATCAGGCTAATTTATGCTGATTACCAAGGCCTACGCTGGTACCCAGACAAAACATCTTTGATCCTTCACCCAGCTGGCCCAGGGTCAACAAGCTCCCAAAACGTTGGTTTTCCAGGTTCTCCCATGCTTCTCTCCACTATAATGCGGTAACACATCCACCTTCTCTGCCATGTGACTTCGCAGCATCTCCCACTAGAATGGACCAAGCAGTGCTCACTTTGGCAGCACATATATTAAAATTATAATGGAGCAAGCATGCCTCCCCATTGACTGACACTGGGTTTGGCCATGTGTTTGTTGGCCAATGGAATGTTGATAAAACATCTGACAGTGATGAGCCAAAGTCTTAAGAGACATCATGCATTTCCATTTGACCTCTTACACTAATCTGCCACAAGATGAACTTGCACTAGGTAACTGCTGCCCCTTTAGCGTGGGACCCAGAATAAGCACATGTAGAAGAGACTTGAAGCCAAATGAAAGCCTGGCCCAACCAAGACCAACCTAGGGCAACCTAACCATACCCAATCAACAATCAACAGATGACCAAGTGGGAAAATAAATGTTTGTGGTTGTGAGGTACTGCGATCTTGGCTTGTTTGTAACCCAGCACTATGCAGCAGAAGTTAATATAACTACAGTAAGAGCAAATAAATCAAGTTTGTCTGGTACATAATAGACAAAGTAACACATCTGTGCTTATTTTAAGGAGATCTTACTTCCTTCATCAAACACATACAGACACTTCTATACATGTGGCACCATGGTAGTCCACAAGGAGGTGGGAAAAACAAAAAATACAAAGGCAACTAATTCCTGCGAGTGTCATTTTAGTCTAGCAAAACTTCTAATCCTATTGGTGTAGAGGATTCTGTGTTAACAAACCTTCTATTCATTTCATTCATTCATTTATTGTCCTGGGTTAAATCACACAAGGGTAAAATTCAGCACTTGTGCATTTAAGTGATTCTATTTGTATATTTATTGATAGAGGAATCTACTTTCTTCTACAAATGTATTATTTAATTAAAATACAGAAAGGAGAAGTTATTTTTTAAAAGACACAGAACTGGGCAGCCCAGGTGGCTCAGAGGTTTAGCGCCGCCTTCATCCCAGGGCGTGATCCTGGAGACCCAGGATGGAGTCCTGCGTCGGGCTCCCTGCATGGAGCCTGCTTCTCTCTCTGCCTGTGTCTCTGCCTCTCTCTCTCTGTGTCTCTCATGAATGAATAAATAAAATCTTTTAAAAAAATAAAAGACATGGAACTTAAATTATTTTTTAATAAACTCCTTGCTTCTATTAATTTTCGCTTATTCATTCAATTTATATTTACTGAGCACCCATGATGTATAGTATATGAAGCAGCACACACAATTCCTAGTCCCAAAACCTGGCTGCTGAGGTATAGCCACTGAGTATAAGTGAATTATTTAAAAGTGTAGTTGAGAGGCGCCTGGGTGGCTCAGTGGTTGAGCATCTGCCTTCGGCTCAGGGCGTGGTCCCAGAGTCCCAGGATTGAGTTCCACATCAGGCTCCCGGCAAGAGGCCTGCTTCTCCCTCTACCTATGTCTCTGCCTCTATCTCTTTGTCTCTCTCATGAATAAATAAATAAAATCTATAAATAAATAAGTAAGTGAGTGTAGTTGAGGGGCACCTGGATGGCACGGTGGGTTGAGACGTTGCCTATGGCTCAGGTTATGATCTCAGGGTCCTGGGATCGAGCCTTGCATCAGGCTCCCTGCTGAAAAGGGAGTCTGCTTCCCCCCTTCCCCTTTATTTCTCTCTAATATATAAAATCTTTTTAAAAATTAAATTAAAATTTAGTTGACATATCTGTATATTACCCAAAATGTAAAAAAAAAAAAAAGAAAGAAAGAAAGAAAGAAAGAAAACCACACAACTCCTTATGGTTTAACTCCAATGTCTTTGCATTTTACTTTTAAAAAGATTTCATTTCAAAAAATAATAATAATAAAAAAAAGATTTCATTTCATCTGCAATGTGAAGATTTCATCATTCCCTTTCTCCTCTTACTGAGGACAAACAGAGATGGGTTTGAGCCATATTCCTTCTTAAATTTTCCTCCACACAGAGAGTTGTGGGAGACTCATACATTCAATAGGCTTGGGCATGAAGTCTTTTCAAAAGTCTTTTGGAAATCTAAAATTGTATCTATGGGTTTGCCCTTCTTCGCACATTTATTTTCTCTCTCAGGGAACTTTCATGGACTGATCAAGCATGATTTTTCCATCTGTATGTCATGCTTTTTTAAGGGTCCGGTGATATCACCCTCTCCCAAGCCTGCCAGGTTCAGAGATGAATTGGCTTTGAAAACAAGAAGCATTTCTACAATTCAAACTGTGAATTCACAAAAGTGAAGTTCCAGAAGAATAAGAACACATGCATATACACCTCCCTATGCAGACATTGCTCTAAGCACCTTAGACATATTAACTCACACAAGACTCCAGGATTTGGACCAAGCAGTCCAGGGCCAGAGTCCAGGCTGGTAATTGCCAGGCCCTGCAGCCTTCTCTATAAATCCCAGCCTGTGCCAGTGACTCTGGATTCGCCAACCCTCCTGTCCTCGGCCAGCATCATGCGGATCCCCAGGAAAGCAACACAAAGGGAAAGCATCCTAGAGGGTCCTTTATTTTCTGGACATAGCTTTTCTCTGTGATAAAAATCTATTTTTTATTTCTGTGATAAATTCTAAAGTTTCCTAAGAAGGAAACTCTGTAAGCCCCCAAAAGCAGCCAACATCCTGCTTCTGCTGTATGGGTCCTACTCATCTCTCCAGAATCAGAGCAAAAAGCAGATCATCCTCAGCTCTAAGGGCCCGTATCCTCGTTAGCCCTAGAAAGCTCCAAATCGTGGCAGAAAGCTCAGGCCTCTCCTGAAGGACCCAGGACCTCAGAAGCCCTGAGCTGCTCTCCTAAATGCTTTCACCTCTTCTTACTGGAGCCCTCTGCCCTGTTACTAAGGTCAGAACAGGGGCTGTGGGGAGCACAGCACCACCCCCTTGGTCCCTCTGTACTGAGCTGGTTTACATCTCTGGGCTGTGTGAGGCCTGTCCAATCTTCAACCAGTCTGGCTGAAGGGGGAGGGACAGGGATAGAGTCAAGATTGTCTGGATCAATGACAAGCTACAAATCTGGCCCAGGCCTCCACCTGGAAATCTAAAGCAAAGGATATTATTAAAGTCACAGGTTAAGGATCACTCACTCCACAGCTTCTCATTTAGAAGCCCACAGTGGCGTTCAATGTAAACTCTTCCCAAGAATGCTTTAAAACAGGGGGAGGTTTTTATTAACCAACTTAATTGAGGGCCACTTCTCATTGTGGAAAGCTTTTAAACAGAGGAATGAAAGAGGCCTGGTAGGTGTTTTCCAGACACTTGTTTTTCAAACCTGCCAGGCTGTCCTGGGGAAATGAAGCACAACTCAAGGGCCTGGTGTGCGTTTCTACTAATTCTTCAACAGAAACAAACTACCTGATAAGACCTACTCCCCAGCAGCACCAGGAACCCAGCTGAGCATTTCATTCCAATATTCATTTCAAGGGCCATTAGAAGCAATGGTGGAAAAAATAAGGCTGGCCAAAATAAAGGAAGAAAGACATTTAAATGCCTGCAAACAGGATAGGACTTGGGAAAAGAACAGGTCAATGAAACTGAGGTGTGGGCCGTTCACAGAAAAGACCAGGTAAAGAAGCATGAAGTGCTGGCACTTGCTGTGATGCATGGAGATGCCTGGAAACATGATGCTAAATGCAAGAAGCCAGCGACAAAGGCCATGAAGTGTAGCATCCCATTTATATAAAATGTCCAGGATAGGCAACTCCCACAGAGCTGGAGAGCAATCCAGGGGTCGCAGGGCCTGGCAGAGAAGAAGGCGGAAAATGAAGTGACTGCTCTGTGGGGACAGGCCTTCCCTCTGGCTGGATGATAAAGTTTTGGAATTAGACAGTGGTGAAAAAAAAAAAAAAAGACACCAGGAACTCCAGAGAAACCTTCATCAGCTTCTAACCAAAAGTAATCCCTTCCTCACCTAAGTAAAATTACACATGCTGTAGGCCAAAAAAAATAGTATTTTAGTAGTAACGCATTTATTGAGCTAAGCTTCCTTTTTTTTTTTTTTTAAGATTTTATTTATTTATTCATGAGAGAGAGAGAGAGGCAGAGACACAGACAGAGGGAGAAGCAGGCTCCATGCAGGGAGCCCGATGTGGGACTCAATCCCAGGGCTCCAGGATCACGTCTGGGGCCAAAGACAGATGCTTAACCACTGAGCCACCCAAGCATCCCTTGAGCTAAGCTTCCCATGTGCACCACAAAGTCGAGGACACTTCTCGGGGACACGTCACTTCCCCACACTTGTCCTTAGGAGGGTATTGTTGGTGTTATCATCAGCCTCATTTCACAGGTGATGAAACCGATGTGCAAGGAAGGTCAAAGAGCTTGCCTAGGTTCCCAGAATAAATAAGGGAAAAGCCAAAGAGTGAACCCAGAGGTAGGGTGACCAGCTAGTTCATACCCACACACATCCTCTCAACCAGGCCTGCAATGCCTCTGAATCATGTGCTCTACTGCAGGAATGTTCTCAGGCCTAGTTTACCACCCTGCCAGCAACGCAGCATTCTTTGGCTACTGAGCCCTAATCCTTTTCAGTGGCCACTTAGGAATAGGGTTCTCTGAAAAACACGACCAAAAGGCATGCCTCTTAGGAACCATACCACACCTTCACACATGTAAAGAGCTATTTTCACATGTGCATATGCAAAAAGGATTTTATTTTGTTTTACTTACTTCTGAAACAATATAAGGTAAGAGGGTGACCTGTCCTCTTTCATAGAAAAGAAAAGCAAACCTCACAAGGTCTTTGGCCGATGTTAAGTCACATACCGGTGCAGGGGCCTGGCTTCCACCCAAGACCCCACTCTGATGGAAGACCAGCTTTTAACTACCCAGAGATGTAAAGGGTTTTAGCATATGAGTTACTTATATGTAAATGTATATGTATTATTTATATGTAAATAGATGCAAGCAATTACAAATGAAGTCAAATGCTTAAGAGAGAGAAAAGTAGCTCTTCCCACATTTCAGGGGCACCTGTGGGGTAACCCAGAAGCATCAATAAAAGGTTAATTTTCATTCTTTCCTTGAGGGTTTTGTCACTGGCCCAGCCTCCCATGACAAGAAACTTTAAAAACAGTCATCACAGAGTTAGAGGTCCCACCTTGCCAGGGCTCTCAGCCCTGCATGACATGACTTTGGGGGCCAAATAATTATTTGTTGTGCAGAGTAGCTAGCAGCATCCCCGGACTCTCTCCACTAGATGCCGGTAGCCACCGCCACACCCATCGTGACAACCACACATGTCCCCAGAGATCACCAAACGTCCTTAGCAGGGCCCCATCTGAGAGCCACTCTCCCGTGTCAGAGATGTGTGGCCCCAACAGCTCTAGAAGGCAGGCACCGCACGTCCATTTTACAGGTGAGGAAACAAGCCCAGATGGCAGTGGAAGGTGCCCAGAACACCACACTCCTAGCAAAGGGCCAACACGCAGGAGAAACCCCAACACACTCACCCATGCTGTGGAGACACAATGAGAACCCAAGGAACAGAACCACTTTCTAGGTCTGTGGCCCTAGGAAAACAGACGGGGGGCCTGAAGCCTCCCGGTATTCAGTACTCAACCCCAAAGAAAATATGCTCTGCTGGCTCTGCCCCTAAGGGCAGGCCCAACAACTCGGAAAGTCTGAAGGGCCTCTTTACTCACAAAGCACCCTGCAAGCTGGGTGCAGGCACGACCTGAGAATAAACGCTTTACCTACAAACATAAGATCACGGCCACAGGAACCTGAAATATATATATATTTTTTAAGATTTTATTTATTTATTCATGAGAGACACAGAGAGAGAGGCAGAGACATAGGCAGAGGGAGAAGCAGGCTCCATGCCGGGAGCCCGACGTGGGACTCGATCCTGGGTCTCCAGGATCAGGCCCTGGGCTGAAGGTGGCGCTAAACCGCTGGCCCACCTGGGCTGCCCCTAAACCTGAAATATTTTTAATGTGCATTTTTCAGGAGTTCTGATTACTTTTATGAAATACACCCACATGTTCCCTCGTGTTTGTTTCTTTCCTGTTTAGAAATCACTGTAGCTGCTAGAGATGGACGAAATCCAGGGACATCAAGCTTCGAAAGGCCAACTGACCTCCATCCTTCCTTCCACGAAACTTCACCAAGCACCTCTATCCCACCAGATCCAAGGATACAGTCAGTGGAGAGATCCCTCCTCTTTATGGGTTTACAGGTTTGTGGGCAGTGGAACATGTACATAAAGGCATCAACTATTCTAACTGTGAGACAAAGGCAAAACAAGCAGGCCTGTTTTGGTCAAAGAAATGAAGAATGAGGGTGAATGAATGTCTCAGATGTTTAAGCATCTGCCTTTGGCTCAAGTCATGATCCCAGGGTCCTGGGATGGAGCCCCATGTCTGACTGTCTGACTCTCTGCTCAGTGGGGAGCCTGCTTCTCCCTCTCCCTCTGCCTGCCACTCTGCCTACTTGTGCTCTCTGTCAAATATATAAATAAAATTTTTTTTATTTAATTAAAAAAAAATCTTTGAGGAAAAAAAAAGCCTCTCATATAGGGCTGGAAGTAAGTGCTCCAGAAGATTTGTTATAATTATGAAAATCACTGATCTTGGACAGGTCTCTGGGGAAATCTGAAGACTCCTCCCTACCTCTTTTGTACACCATCCAGCCACCGCACACCCAAGAAGTTAGGCTCTTTACAGGGACCGGGTCCTGGGCAGGCCAGACACGAGGCAACCAGTGGCTCTAATCCCTCCACCACTCCCCACCGCCCTGATTCCTCCTCACCCTACCCAAATTCCCCCTAAAAAATTCACAGATGGCTCAGGGCAGCAAGGCTGAGCTCATCCGCCTACATCTGGAACAAAGGGGCTCAAGCCCCAGACCAGAAACTCACAAGTAAAAGAAATCTTAAATTTGGTAAAATCTGCCCTGCAGTCTCTTTGCATACTACTCTTATCTCTCCTCCCATTCCTTCTCTCCCAGTTCCTCTCCAACTCCTAAAGCTTTCACTGTAATCACACTCTCAGTAAACTTTCCAGGTTTTTGATATTAGATTAGGGCAAGGAGAGAGGCTAAGCAACTTTTCAGCTGCTGCTGCATAATTCTAAGTGAGTCACTGTTTTTAATAAGAAGGATAAAAATCTCCTAGGCAAAAAAAAAAAAAAAATTTTTTAAGCGATCAATACAGCTACAATGAAGCTCCAGGATATATATTAATTTATAGGATATACTAGAAGCTCTTCACTTGATAAATGGCTTTAATAACTGGGCCATTTATTTTTCCTTTCAAATGAAGTCCAAAGAGGCCAGCTGTTTAGAGTCTGAAATTCTGAGATGGAATCCCCAAACTCCCACTTGGTACCCGACTCTATACCTCACCAGGTTCCTGCCCTGGAAAATAGGACTAACAACACTGATATCACAGGATCCTTGAGTGGAGTCCTGGCCCCAGGAGGTCCTCTCCCTTATACAGACTACAGATTTGCAAGGGAAAGTAGAAGGCCTGTTTCAAATGCAATAAATGCAAGGATAGAGAGCTGGGGGAGGGGGGGGAGGGTCAGAGGTAAAATCCAAGAGAATTACCAAAGCCAAAACTAGAAAACCTTGGTCACCTTCCCTCAGTTCTCTGTGACTAAGGCAAGATAAGCAACAGTGAAAGATTATTGATAATAAAGGGGCTTTATAGTTCTTTAAAAAAACCACACTACATAGTAACAACCTGAACCATTGTGTAGTAAGCAAAAACCCCTTCAATTGGGTGGCAGGGAATAAACTGGTCCCTTTAAACAAAGAGGCTGGGACGCCTGGGTGGCTCAGCGGTTGAGCGGCTGCCTTTGGCTCAGGATGTGATCCTGGGGTCCTGGGATCCAGTCCCACATTGGGCTCCCTGCATGGAGCCTGCTTCTCCCTCTGCCTGTGTCTCTGCCCACCCCCATGAATAAATAAAATCTTTTAAAAAATAATATAAAATAAACAAAGACACTGCCAGCCAGGCTGGCAGAAATGATCCATGTCCGTGACAAATGCCCTGTGCTCTAATCCCAAACACGTTACTTCCATGGACAACCCTCCACCGAGTTCCCTACAAATGTTCCCTGGAGCTGATCCTTCTCAGGTTGAAATATTGTGCTACAACCCACCGTAGTAATGAACACACACTCACTAACCCTGTTTTAAACTCATCTTTACTAATTATAGCCCCATAGGGCCTCGAAGCCCTCACTACCTGTAATTTTAGGAGCTTGAGGTAATTGCTATGCAGCAAAGGTTTGTTTTTGTCGAAAGTACCACATAAATAAGAACCGAATGCACACAGCTTTATTTTGCTCCAGAATGTCCAACACTGAATTTTGTTTTTAATTTCTTACCCAACAACCAATTATCTACAGAAACTGAGAAGTTTGCAGAGCTTGCAGAAATGTGGAGTTCGGTCTCTCTCACTTGGGATGTGGGATCCATTCAGAGTCTGAACAGCTTGATCTACCCTCTCCATTAAAAAGCAAAACAAAACAAAAAACCCTTAAGATTCCATAAAATGCCCCTTGCGATGACAAGCCCACAGTGGTCTTCCATCTAACATTGCCCATCACCTCGTAAAGGGAAAATGAGAAATCAATACAGACCTAGGAGGACTGGATGTTAGAAAAATAGGGCACTGAAGACACACTTTCTTCGTCAGCTCTGCGGGAGCACACGGAGCAGCAGAAAACACTCAACGCTCTCAAACCTCAACTCTGCTACTTCCTTACAGCGCTGTGAGCTACCACAGGAACCGGTTCCTCGCTGGGCCTCACCTTCCTCATCTGTAAGGTGAAGACACTGCCCCCTGCCTCCTGAGTAGGTACAGATTCAGAGCTACAGAAGACCAATACCCGGCACCTGGAAGGAGGTCAAATGGTAACTCCTCTTATAACCCTGGGGCTATTAGCCCAATGGGTCAGATGTTTGCAAACCACCTTTTGAAGGGAAAAATAGTGGAAAGTCCAATTTTCGGTCTGCCCAAGGAAATGTGAGCCAGGGTGACAACAGAACGATAAAGAATGAACACATGCCACATGGATGCTGGCTGGAGCTTGCAGACAGGAACCAAAGCACTGACTTACTCGAAGTACCACCGCTGCCTCTTTAACATGGCACCATGTACTCTCCTACCCGCTCCACTGCGGGGGTCGTCACCACCAATGAAGCTTATTTTGCCAGTTATCATCATTTTCTTTTTTAAAGGTTTTATTTATTTATTCATGAGAAACAGAGAGAGAGAGGCAGAGACACAGGCAGAGGGAGAAGCAAGCTCCATGCAAGAAGCCCTATGTGGGACTCGATCCCGGGGCCTCCAGGATCACGCCCTGGCCCACAGGCAGGCGCTAAACCTCTGAGCCACCCAGGGATCCCCTGCAGGTTACCATCATGCCAAAAATGGATCCAGCCACATTCTCCACCTTCTCCCCAACCTCAGATAACACCCCTGTACCACTGGCTTGGTTAAGCGCTCCTCCAAAAAAATGCATCTGCAGAATCTGGCCTCTTCTTTCTCACTCCCCACTACCTCTCTGCCAGATGTCCCCTCTCTGTCAACAAGTACTGAAGTCAGTCATTTAAAACTTCATGTCCAGAGGCACCTGGCTCAGCTGGTTAAATCTGACTCTTGATCTCAGGTCTCAGATCTTGATCTCAGGGTCATGAGTTCAAGCCTCACTTTGGGCTCCACACTGGGTGTGGAGCCTACTTTAAAAAAAGAAAACACGAAGGAAAAAAAAAGAAAAGAAAAGAAAAAATAGAAAACACGGAATGCCTGGTGGCTCAGTGGTTGAGCATCTGCCTTCAGCTCAGGGCATGATCCTGGAGTCCCGGGATCGAGTCCCACATCGTGGGCTCCCTGCATGGAGCCTGCTTCTCCCTCTGCCTGTGTCTCTGCCTCTCTGTGTGTGTGTGTGTGTGTGTGTGTGTGTGTGTGTCTCATGAATAAATAAATAAAATCTTAAAAAAAATCTTATTTAAAAAAAAAAAAAAAGTAAAAAGAAAACAGGGCAGCCCTGATGGCCCAGCAGTTTGGCGCCGCCTTAGGCCAGGGTGTGATCCTGGAGACCTGGAATCGAGTCCCAGGTCAGGCTCCCTGCGTGGAGCCTGCTTCTCCCTCCGCCTGTGTGTCTCTGCCTCTCTCTCTCTCTGCGTCTGTCATGAATAAATAAATAATTTAAAAAAAAAAAATCTTGATGTAAAATCTAAATAAATTCTGGGGCACTTGAGTGGCTCAGTGGTTGAGAGTCTGCCTTTGGCTCAGGTTGTGATCCCAGGATCCTGGGATCGAGTCCCGCATCCAGCTCCCCACAGGGAGCCTGCTTCTCCCTGTCTATGTCTCTGCCTCTCATGAATAAATAAATAAAATCTTAAAAAATAAATAAATTCTAATTTAAACCTCAGCAAAGCTTCCCTTGGGCCCGCTGTGCCAATGAACTGAGAAGGTATTTATCCGGGTGAGGCTAGCTGGTGCTACCTGGCTGCCCCTCATAGTGTATTCATTGTCATTGTAAGAGCTTCCAAGTCACCGTAAGCCACGGTGTTCATCCCCATCAGACTTTGAGCTCCAAAAGTCAGGGACTGTACCTTGTTTTCACCAAGAACTCAATGAGGGAACGCGGAGCTTTGCTGGACGAACACTGGGGCAAATGACCAACAAGAACCTGGTGTGAATTTCAGATGAAGCCCTGGGATACCAGCTCGGGGACTGACAGTGGACAGTGCCTGGAGGAGGAATGAAAAGACAGGCTAGAACGAGCCAGGGCACTGGACGGGAAACTCCAACAAAGCTTCCCCTCCCTGAGAGCCAGTCAACCGTGGGGACATTCCCGTCACATCCCTTTTTTTTTTCCTTTTCCATTTTCAGAGTCTTCATGTCATCATTTGTTTCTTGATAACAGCAATGTCATGCGACAAAATAAAGTAAGCACTTGGCCATTCAGGGAAAATTACCCAATTTTCAATTGCCTTGAACTTTGTTTTTCTCCGCTGGTGCCAACCTCTCAGCCATTGCACCGCCCGGGTCAGAGAGGGCAAAGAAAGGAAAGGCACAAAATCAGTTGGTGTTTTGGGGTTTTTTTTAAAGGTCGATGGCATCTCTTCAATAAATGGGTTTTGGGGGAAAGGGAGTTAAGGAAGCCATCACGTTTCTTTACCTACCCCACATCCCAACAGTACAAGCGAGTTAAACATCCCTACTTAAAGAAAAAAACCAAACTTTTTTTCCCCCATAGGGTAGTCTCCTCGTAACAAATCAAAGATTACTCTTCTGAGGGTCATATACCCTTTTGCTAAATGAAGAAGCCCCTTGCTAACATTCCTCACATTTTTCTTCACTCACTTGCAATCATTTTAGAATATCAGAGCTGCAACCCCAAAGTGAGAAATCAATAAATCTGTTTAGATCCACAGGTACATGCACTTTTCCTTTCTTACTTTTTTTTTGGGGGGGGGGGGGGGGGGGAGAGGTCCAGAATGCACTATTCTATTCACAGTGTAACTACTTTTCAGATAGAAAGAGTTCAACAGCATCCTCAAATAAACATTTTCCCCCAAAATGGCAACAAGGCTAGAAAGGTTACAAGCCATGCAGTACTACACAATACCAAAATAAGGCAGGCTTCATTTTGTTGGCCTGGTCCAAGGATGGGGGGGAAAAAAAAACCCAACAGTGGGAAAACAATTTCCATATGTTCTTGTTCCCCAAAGGTTGAGGATTCAGGTCAGGGGCCACCCTGTGAGACCATGCACTCCACATAACCTCCATTCTCAAGCCAAGACAATTAAGACCGCTCCCACAGCTGCCCCACTTCCAGCAATTGAACACAGTGATAGGAGCAGGGTATGGTAGTAGAAGGTGGGAAAAGAAAATCCAACTGCTAAAACTACACAATTTTTTACTTTTCAAAATGAATGTTCTTTTGACTCGTGTTACGGGCTAGAAATGAACTCAAAACGTTTCTCCACCCCTGGAGAGCATTCTCTTAAAAGTCACCCCAATCCTAAGAAAAATGTGAAACAGAGCGCCATTCAGCACAGAAGGAAAAATGAAAGCCACTGGTTTGTGGTCAGGGAGCAACATCCAGGTGGGAATCTAATACAAACATCACACCTAGATACAATAGAAAATTAACCAAGATCCAAGCAGACTGTCACAATAGTATGGACACTGAAAACACACTTTCTTAATGAAATGTATATGATCAAATTCAGCATATATGTGTGTGTGTGTGTGTATCCATATTCAATGTTTTCTTAGTCTTATTTCCCTATCATTTTTTTAAATTTTTTTTTCATTTATTCATGATAGTCACAGAGAGAGAGAGAGAGAGAGAGGCAGAGACACAGGCAGAGGGAGAAGCAGGCTCCATGCACCGGGAGCCCGACGTGGGATTCGATCCCGGGTCTCCAGGATCGCGCCCTGGGCCAAAGGCAGGCGCCAAACCGCTGCGCCACCCAGGGATCCCTTCCCTATCATTTTTAAGACCATCCGAAACGTGGCTAAGGACTCACCTCAGCTGTGCATCGCTACTGTGAGGCACCAATTCCGTAATTCAAGTACAACTCTATCAACAAGAAATAGACACGGTGTTGTATCTGCTGGGCTTAATCACACAACCAGAATAAGCTTAAGTCACAATGCACACACATTAATACAAAAAATCAACCACAAAACCTTAAGGATCTTGTTAGCTTGCTCTCTTGAAGGACAAATCCCTACCCGCAAAATCATGATCCGTGGCAGGGGGTCTCCAAAAGCTAACAGAGCTCTAAAGTACTTTTCCTCCTTTTAATCTGAAATCCTTTCCAAGTAGGACGTTACTCTATCACTTTGTTTTCCCTGAGCAGGACAACCCTGTATTATAACCTTGATCCTGTAAGGACTCCGTGGCTTTAATTCCTCCACTCCCACCTCCTTAACACAAAGTGCTCTGGCAATATTTACTGTAAACAGAAAGGCACAAGAAACAAAGCGTATTCCAGAGAAAGACACCATCTGCAGTCTTGGGTTGGAAAGCACCAGGCAGCGGGCTCTCCAGGTGCTGAGGTGGCCTACAGAAGGTAAAGTCAGGGGTGCCTGAGCCGAGCTGAGCTGAGCCGAGCCGAGCTGAGCCGAGCTGAGCTGAGCCGAGCTGAGCTGAGCCGAGCTGAGCCGAGCTGCGCCGAGCTGCGGTCAGCACTGATCTTCCCTCGCAGTTCAAAACGCGGCCGTGGGAGCAGCCCCAAGGCCGAGGTCCTCCACGCGGCCGCCCAGGAACCACCTGGCTTCTTGGCTGCGCTGCCCAGGCTGCCCCCCCACCCCACGCACGGAATGGGGATCTCTACAAGTGGGGCCGAGGCATCAGTATTCAAAAAAAAAAAAGAAAACCCTCTAGACGTGCAGTCCAGTTGGAGAACCAACGCCCCCAAAAGAAGTCCCGCCGTGTTCCGCGCGGCGCGTGGGGAGCAGCGACCAAGGGCGCCGCTCCAGGGGCGGGGGTGCGCGGGCCGAGCGTCCCCAAGTCGCTGCGAGCCCCGCCGCGCAGCCGGGCACCTGTCCCGAGGCCAAAGAGTGATGATGCAACTTGCAAAAGTCCCTTGGAAAGCAAGGCTCTGCGCCCGGGGCCGGCGGGGGAGCCCTGCCCGCGACCGTCCCGCAGAGAAACCCAGTCCCGCGGGGCGGCGGGGGCGGCGCGGGCCCGGGCGGGGGCGAAGGCTGCCGCGGCCGCTGCAGCCCCCCGCAGCCCCCCGCAGCCCCCCGCGCCCCCCGCGCCCCCCGCGCCCCGGCCGCGGGGTCCCGCCCGCCTCACTCACCGCCGCCGCCGCGCAGGTCCCGCTCCCGCCGCAGCCTGCACAGCCCGGCCCGAGCGCAGGGGCGCCGCGCCGCCCGGAGGCCGGGGAGCCCCGCCCCGCCCCGCCCCGCCCGCCCGCCCGCCCGCCCGCCGCGGAGGAGGGGCAGGGGCCGCGCCGGCCCGAGCAGCGCCCCCACCGCCCGCCCGCGCCGCTTGGTCCTCCCCGCGCCCCGCAGCCGACGCTCCCCCGCGCCCCGGCCGCCCCCCGGGTGTCCTCCTCCTCCAAACCTCCAACTTCCCCGCTTCCCGCGCCCCCCCCGCCTGTCTCCTCCCCGCCGCCCCCGAGCCCGGTTTTCCCTTCACCTGCAGCCCTTTTAACCCCAACCCTGGCAGACACTTAGGATGTAACATTGTTTTCCACCGCAACCAACTCCGCAAATATTTATTGAGCACCTACTACGTCTAGACACTGCTGGAGGGGTCAGATAAGTGCCACTTACAATCTGACGACAATGAAAGTTCCTCCGTGCTAGGGAGGCAGGGGCGTGGGGGAGGAGCCACCCCCACCCCTACCCGGCCACCAGGTCACACAGCTGAAGGTCTTTTTTTTTTTTTTTTTTTTTAAGATTTTTTTTTTTTAATTTATTAGAGGCAGAGGCACAGGCAGAGGGAGAAGCAGGCTCCACGCAGGGAGCCCGACGTGGAACTTGATTCCGGGTCTCCAGGATCATGCCCTGGGCCCAAGGCGGTGCTAAACCGCTGTGCCACCGGGACTGCCCAGCTGAAGGTCTTAAGACTGGGATTGGAAACCAGATTTGGAGCATCTAGTTTAGGCCCATTCCAGGGGAAACTGCAGGATGCCCCAGACCAGCTGGGAGAGCTTGAGGCTAAGTACGAAATGAGGAACTGGGATACCCACCCCACCAGGTTGTGAAGGTTGCCTGAGAAAACAAGGAAATGTCACACAACCTGTACTTAGTACATCAATGGTTGCTGACACACTGAATGAAGTGGACGCTTGAAAATTCACTAATTTCAAGTAACGATATAAAAAGGCTTTAAAAAGAAATAGTGAATGGAAGAAAATATTTGCCATTTATATATCTGATAAGGGACTAGCATCCAAAAAATATATAAAGAACTCCTACAACTCAATAACAGAAAAACCCAGACAAGCTGAGCTGATTTTAAAATGAGCAGAGGATCTGAATAGACGTTTTTCCAAAGACACACAGATGGCCAACAGATACATGAAGAGATGCTCAACATCACTATGCAAAGGGAGATGCAAATCAAAACCACGGTGAGTTATCACCTCACACCTGTTAGAATGGCTATTCTCAAAAAGACAAGAAATAACTGTTGGTATGGATGTAGACAAAAGAGAACCCTTGTACATTGTTGGAAATGTTAATTGGTGCAACCATTACGAAAAACAGTATGGTAGTTCTTCCAAAAATCATAGCTAGAACTACTATATCATCCAGCAATTCCACTTTGGGGTATTTATCTGAAGAAAATGAAAACACTAACTCAAAAAGATATCTGCACCCCCATGTTCATTGCAGCATTATGTATTACTGCCAAGATATGAAAACTACCTAAGTGTCCATTGGTGGATGGATGGATAAGGAAAATGTGACATATATGTTACATATACAAATGTGTGTATTTCCGTAAAAAAAAAAAAAAAAGACAAATCTTGCCATTTGCAATAACATGGATGGACCTTGAGGGCATTATGCTCAGTGAGGTAAGTCAGAGAAAGACACTACCATATGATCTCACTTTTATGTGGAGTCCAAAAAAAAAAGGAGCTCATGGACACAGAGAACAGATTGATGGATTGGGCCCCCCCCCCAGGGGGGGGTGGAAAGCAGGGGCTGACAAAATGGTTGAAAGGAGCCAAAAGGTACAAACATCCAGTTATTACATAAATAAGTCATGAGGATATAATATACAGCATGGTAACTAGAGTTAATACTATATTGCATATTTGAGGGTTGCTAAAAGACTAAATCTTAAAAGTTCTCATCACACACAAATCTTTGTAACTAACTGGATGTTAACTAGACTTATTGTGGTGATCATCTCACAACACAAATATTGAATCATTATGTTGTGGGCATACTAGAAAGGCGAAGGGGGCCAGATAGATGTCTTTGAAAAGGCATCAAATACCAAAAGTAGGGCAGCCCTGGTGGCTCAGCGGTTTAGCGCTGCCTTCAGCCCAGGGCCTGATCCTGGAGACCCGGGATCAAGTCCCACGTCGGGCTCCCGGCATGGAGCCTGCTTCTCTCTATCTCTCTCATGAATAAATAAATAAGAAATCTTTACAAAAAATACCAAAGATAGGGGGCTCAAGTTAACCAAACAGTACTTGGACACTGCAAAACCGTTAGAAGAGAACTTGCATCCTAAGAAGGGAAAGCATTTAAATGGCCCTGGAGACCAGGAATGGTAGAAACCTGCAGCCCAGGAACGAGCAAAGCAATGAGGAGGGTTTGCAGCAGGGCAGGACAGGGACGAAATTTCCAAAGAAGCCACAGGATGTGGGAAGCCACAGGACTTGTGCGCAGGGAAGGATTGGTACAAACTGAGGTTCCCAGGCCCATGGCTTGGAGCACCAGAAATAAGGATGATTTTGTATGAGAGCTTTGGAAGGCTCAGTGGCTATGAGGTAATGATGGCAGAGGAAATATCCCGCAGGCAGCAGGGGGTTGGGGCAAAATGTGGAGGGCTAGATGCGAGCAACAACCAAGTGCAGGGTAGAGTAAGGGCCAGACTAGGTGCCAGGAGAGAAGAGTGTAGTGCCCTCAGTTAGGGCAGAGGGGACTGAAGGCAGCAGCCAAAGTAGGAGAGAGCCAGCCTCTCAGGCAGACCCAGGGAAGTCTTTGATGGGCTACCCATGGGTGAGTGTGGTTCATGGAGGAGAGCCTGCTGCTGAATGTCATTAATCTTATTTCTTCCCTAGATCCTTACACAAGGAGCTCTAGAAAGTATGTGCTCAGTAAATATTTGTTAAGTGTCTAAAAAGCATTAATCAGGGGCACCTGGGTGGCTCAGTCGGTTAGCGTCTGACTTTGGCTCATGCCATGATCCCAGGGTCCAGGGATCCAGCCGAGCCCCACATCAGGCTACGTGCTCAGTGGAGAGTCTGCTTTTCCTTCTTGCCCTGCTACTCCCCCCACCCCTTCCTTCCCCACTCAGGTGCAAACTCTCTCTCTCTCTTTCAAATAAATAATTTTTTAAAGATTTTATTTATTCATTCATGAGAGACACAGAGAGAAGCAGAGACATAGGCAGAGGGAGAAGCAGGCTCCCTGCAGGAAGCCCAATGCAGATGGATGGGGGGAGGGGGGGCGCCAACCACTGAGCCATTCAGGAATCCCTAAATAAAATATTTTTAAAAAATAAAAAGCTTTAATCAGCAATTGCCCCCCCCCACTTCAAGGCAAATATGTTGCCAATAACAAAAATAAGGGGAACCTTAGAGGGTGAGGAGAGATATGGGGTAGAGATTAGTTTATCAGAGAAATTGCTTCTGATGCACTGTTACCAGGTTGCACACACTCAAGCTCCTTCAGCCCCAACCAAAAGCAAACATTCTCTCCACGCAAGGCTTCAGAAATTTTGAAAAGCATCCTTCCTTTTTTTGATTCCATGTATATCTTTCTTCCTTGACTATTGCTACTGAGCCTATAAAAAGAGACTTTTTTGGTTTCGGAGTTTTGTTTTTGTTTTCATTTTGTCCTTTGCAGCCACTTGCCAGAAGTGAAATTTTCAGGAGGAAGAGTAAAGGAAAACCAGCTCTTCTTTCCACCAAATTTTGTATACATGGAAAACATGAGGCAGAGATACTCAGAGAAACACTGCGGTCTAAATAATGTAGAAGGGGCGATGCAGAGGGCAGGAGGGGGCGTGGTGGCGAGCTGCACCAGGGAACACTTCCTGTGGCTCTCACTTGGAGGATGTAGTGAATGGAGGTAATAAAGGCAGAGCCAAAGGACATTTGCAGAAGGCGAGATCAGACAGGCAAGACAGGAAATAGGGGGAAGTGAATAAAGCAGAAAAGAGTAAAGTGGCTTATTTGGTTGCAGTGGAGAAGTTCTGCTTGAGAAGAAAGTGGGGTCGGAGAAGGTACCAGGAAAGAGGACTTCTGGCTGGAGCCTTTGGAAAAGCCTGCCTTACTTTGGGTTGCCCTGGAAGTGGAGCCTGAGACAGGACATGCATCAAGTGGTATTCTGGTGGGGATCCCTGGAAGCTGAGTGAGGGAGCAGGAAAAGTGAGACAGAGGAGAGGGAAGCTGCCATTAGGGTGTGTTGTGCACCATGTGCAGTGGTGCCTCTGGAGAAGCTAGCTGCTCAGTGCTTCCCCCACCCACCCAGGACTGACGACCTGAATGGGGTTTAGGGGATTGCTGGTGTATTTTCCCACAGGTCCAGCATGGAATGCCCCTGGTGGCTACACTCCCCACCCCAGCTCCCTGGGGCAAAAGTGCTCACTCCAGAGGGGCAGCTGTCAGCCCTAAATGACACTGAGCTTCCGTCGAACTGTCCCAGCAGCTACAGCACTCACAGTGTATGCAAGGTCTCAAGACCTGCCTCCTACAGCTATGGCAGCCAGCCAGCAGCTTCTCTTGGCACTATCCGCCCCCCCCCCCTTCGTCATCCCTCAAAGGGAGTAATTCCCCTTGAACCCTAGAGGTCAGGCTTCTAACAAGTTCCACCAGCCTGGCACCACAGTGACTTCTCTGCCATCCAGTGAGACCTAGCTGTGCCCGCCCCAGCAATGCCTGGCTCTGAGCCAGAATGGAAGCCATTCCCTGGGTGCCCCATCTCATTTCTAGACCATCCACCCTTCCCATGAGGCTAAGAATCTCTTCCTGAAACTATTCACTTTTCAAAGTGTTCACTCATATAGGTGCTAGAGGAAGATACTTAATATATCAAACAATTAAGTTTCTGTTTGAAGTTCTAGAGTCCTGTGGGCTGGCAAGCTTGCTAGGTCTTCCCTTGGCCTACAGGAAAAAAAAAATCTAACCCCTTGGCAAGGTGTGGAAAGCCCCACAAACTCTGGCCCAGATTGCCAGAGAACTCAGCAAGGGGGCCATGCCCCTGCCCACCTCACCCCTACACACTGGGCCTGTTCTCAAGGCTCCTTTACCTAGAATGTCCTTCCCTCTGGCTCTTCATCTTTTTTTTTTTTTTTAAGATTTTATTTATTTATTCATGAAAGACACAGAGAGAGAGAGGCAGAGACACAGGCAGAGGGAGAAGCAGGCTCCATGCAGGGAGCCCGAAGCGGGACTCGATCCAGGGACTCCAGGATCATGCCCCGGGCCAAAGGCAGGCACCCAACTGCTGAGCCACCCAGGTTTCCCTGGCTCTTCATCTTTAAAGGTTTAGCTTAAGTCCTTCCTCCTCTGCCCACCCATGTTGCCTTACATAGTTTTAGCACAGCACATATTTATTTATACCTTAGTCCTCCAACACATGGCAAGCTCCTTAACCTCAGGGAAAGTGCCAGATCCCTCGCTGAGTCTCCAGCCACTAGCCATAGCAGGTGTTCCAGTAAATGTTTGATGAATGAATAAATAAACACATGCTAGTCACTGCACGCAGCCATGGCCATCAGGAAATGCCACTGAAAACAGGTTCTGAGTTCATCGTTCTGTAGCCAGACCAGGGAATAGCCCGGCCCATCTGATTCTAACAAAACTTGCCCCATGGCCTTGGACTAGTAATTTAGTCCCAATGGCCTGGATCCCAGGGTATCTAAAGAGAGATGATATTCATGCACCCCCCAGGGAAGAGGTGGAGTCTAATTACTATTTAAAGATCCTAAATAGTCTGGAAAAACAAATGTGTTTGTGTATAGTGTGGAGGAAGGTAATGAGGCTGAGTGTGCCATTAACACATTCTTATTCTGTGGGAGACAAGAAGATAAAGAAATACTTTATTTTTTTATTCATTTTAAAGCTAGGATAGGGGCAGCCCCCGTGGCTCAGCGGTTTAGCACCACCTTCAGCTTGGGGTGTGATCCTGGAGACCTGGGATCAAGTCCCACGTTGGGCTTCCTGCATGGAGCCTGCTTCTCCCTCTGCCTGTGTCTCTGCCTCTCTCTCTCTCTCTCTCTCTGTCTGTCATGAATAAATAAATAAAATCTTTTTTAAAAAATTTTAAAGCTAGGACATCCCTATCATATAGGTGAAAATGTTAAAAGAAGAGGAGAAAAAAAAAGACACCTGGTTGAGTTGATTCCATCCTGCCCTTCCAGGATTTGCTCTAAGGAAACCACAAATTTTTCCCACAGTGTTTCAATGTGCACAATAATAAATAAATAAATAAATAAATAAATAAATAAATAAATAATCAAAAGAGAAAAATAGCAACATTAGAGAATCCAGCATAATCAAAAATATTTTATGTACATTTGTGGCTCTGTTGGTCCCAAGCAGGGCTGAACTTTCTAGAAGTTTGTCATGCCAGTCTGGAGGCTGAAGAACAAGAGCAGGAATGCCAGAGCTCAGCCCATTGGCCAAGGGAGGGATTATTAGAAACAGGACAAATTCACAATCCCTGTCTCCTCAGTCATTCCAACACCACTAATACTAATTTAATGAAGACGCATTTGTTAAATATTATCCCCAGAGTGTCCCTGGCTATGTTGAAACAACTCTAGGATATAAAAGTCTTGCCTTTCCACCACACTTTGGCCAAAGTCAGGATAGCTCAAATTCCAAGATTAAAAACAAAACTTAAAAAAAAAAAAATGTTCTTTAAAATTTTCACTCTATGGGCCACATTTTCTCTGTAGCAAATTAATTAATTATTTGTGGGATGCCTGGGTGGTTCAGCAGTTGAGCATCTGCCTTCGGCTCAGGGCGTGGTCCCCGAGTCCCGGGATTGAGTCCCACATTGGGCTCCCTGCATGGAGCCTGCTTCTCCCTCTGCCTGTGTCTTTGCCTCTCTCTCTCTGTGTCTCCCATAAATAAATAAATAAATAAAATCTTTTTTTTTAAGTATGTTAATATTAAATAGTAAAACATATTCTTCCACTTATATGTTCAATTTTCCAAAAGATTTTATTTATTTAACTGCGAGAGAGACAGAAATAGAGGAAATAGAGCACAAGCCTGGAGGAGAGGGAAAAGCAGGCTCCCGGCGAGGACCCCGATGCGGGACTTGATCCCAGGACCCTGGGATCACGACCTGAGCCAAAGGCAGATGCTCAACCACTGAGCCACCCAGGTGCCCCTCTTTTCTAATTTTAAAAGAAATTAAGTATCTTTGTGGATTTCTGAATGCATTGGGGCCTGGGCACTGTGGACGCTGTGTCTAATGAATGAGCTGGCCCTGTTTAAATACAGAGGGTTTTCACCCTAAACTGACTATGTGGGGAACTGTAAAAATTAGCTTTGTTTGGAGCTCCACCCCAGGGCAATTAAATCATAGTCTCTGGGGGTGGCCCAAGGCACCCCATTTTTGGCATTTTTGAAAAGCTCTAATAATAATTTCCTTGTAAGGATCTTAAGTTTCTCAATAGCAAATTCTCTTACTGTTTTTTTTTTCTTAAAAAAAAAAAAAAATTAAGAGACTATCCTTCCAGGCTAGACAGGGGCTGTAGATCAATTTCCCCAGTAGAGATACTGACTATATTTTATTTCTATCAGACAAAATCTACTTCTCTACATCACAGTAGGACAATCATTTTGAAATATTAATGAAAAAATCCTTTCCTTTCTGCTCTCTGTCGCTGTCCGTCTCCTTTCCAAACCCCTGTTGTTTGGCTGTTGCCCTGAGGGTGAGACTTGCCAGGTGGGAGGCAGACAAAAAAGGAATTCAGATTGGTAGTTTTCAAAGGCCTTTGAACTTGGATGTCTCTAGGCCTAGACTAAAAGTTTGGGAAAAGTGACCCATAGCTGTGGGATTTGCTCTGGAGGAATGGAAAATATTACTCTAGATTAGTAGAGAAGAGATGAACTGAGGGTGGGGTATAGGGGTGGATGTGAAGAAACCACTCAAATAGGAATGAGACAAAAATAGATGTAAGGGTCACTTCAAAGGAATTGAAGAGTACTGTGGGAGCCACCATGCTGGCCCCCAGACTACGCCAGCTGTGGCTCCCTAGGTGAGGCTTCCCTTCCTCCACAGTCAACCCTTTGCCTGGTGACCACCCAGGGGAGGGATGCCCACTCAGGCCAGAGATTTTGCATACTCTCCTTCTCCTGATCCTGGATGCTCGTTCCTACCTTATAATATTCTAGGACATTCTTAAGCTCCAAGAAGGAGGATAGAGTTCTGGATACCATGCTCTAATCAGATGTCCTGGCATCTCTTCACAGGATTACACAATTTTTAGAAAATAGAGAAGAAGTGAAAGCTAACTACCACAAACATAGTTCAATTCATGTTTCACTGCCTTAGAACTTATACTTAATACCAGAAAAAGGGGCAGCCCTGGTGGCCCAGTGCTGCCTTCAGCCCAGGGTGTGATCCTGGGGACTCAGGATCAAGTCCCACGTCGGGCTCCCTGCATGGAGCCTGGTTCTCCCTCTACTTGTGTCTCTGCCTCTTTCTCTCTCTGTGTCTGTCATGAATAAATAAATAAAATCTTTGAAAAAATTAAAAAATTGGGATCCTCGGGTGGCTCAGTGGTTTGGCACCTGCCTTCGGCCTGGGGCGTGATCCTGGAGTCCCGGGATCGAGTCCCACATCGGGTTCCCTGCACGGAGCCTGCTTCTCCCTCTGCCTGTGTGTCTGCCTCTCTATCTCTGTATCTCTCATGAATGAATAAATAAAATCTTTATAAAAAATAAAAATAAAAATAATTAAGAAATTAAATAAAAGCTCTCATATTCCAATATGTATCATTAAAAAAAAAAAAAAACAGAAAAAGATCTATCCAGTCAGTGGTAAAATTCAGACATCTCAGAATCAAAACTTCCTTAATGGATATAACAAAGGTTGAAAACAGTTTAGGAAGGAAAATGACCTACATTTGATATTATGTAGACAGTTAAGAAGTATGATACTAAGGGACATAAAAAACAACAACAACAATATAATGTAACAAACTGAGTTTGGCCAGAACACTCTCTGATAAGAATGCCCTTAGGATCGCACACACCATCTATCTTAATTTTATACCTGTCCAAAAGATAGAACACAACAGGAAGAATGAAGTTTTAACGAGCTTGGAGGGCTATAAAATGGTTGCCTTGTTATAAACTCTGGTTGTTATATACCAGCAGGGACAAAGTATTTGTTTTTTATTTTAAATTTTCTTTTCATAAAGCAAGGAATTTGCAAGGTTTTGCAAGGAATGATAAAATGGGAAGAGATTTTTCAAAGGGGGATATGTTACTGCTTCTGAAATGCAGCAGCTGACAGTGTCCATGTCACTCAGTCTATATTTCTTTCTTTAGTTGTTCTGTTGAATGCGAGGCACTTAATAAAATTGATAGTTTTCAAAACATTGTGTTTTGGTGAAATTTTTCTGAAGATGGATGGTGATGGTTGCATAGCAGTGTGATGTATTTAATGCCACTGAACTGCACACTTAAAATGCTGTACATGGGGTTTTTATGATTGTAGATTTCATAACAATTTTGGTAATAATAATAATAATAATAATAATAATAATAATGGGCTCCCGAGTCCAGATTGTAGGGGGGAAAAATACAAAAACATCGTGTTTGTGGTTTTGATTGTGTGCAATGTGTGTATACCTATCCATGACAAAAGGAAGAGAGGAGATAATTTGTATTTATTTTATTTTATTTATTTATTTATTTTTTGCATTTATTTTAAAAAGAGTTTTCTGGTTACTTGTGTCCGGCTGATGAAAATATAAAATATGAGCAATGGTACATGTGTAGGATGTTGTAGACCAGTAAAAGCACCTAGTAAATGGAGGAAATTTGAGTCTGGGTCTTACTTTATAAAATACTACAATTACAAGCTAATTAGCTCATGATAAGAAAAAAAATCACAAAATCACTTTTAACATTTAGTGTCTTATTCAAGCTCATCTAGCCATGCTTTCTTCCAGTCTTATACTTGCTCCCTACCATGCATAGCACCCAGAGGCTGAGAAAAATCCACACAAACAACAAACTCCTCTTATGAAATCTCCAGAAGATACCAACATACCTTGTAAATGTTTCTTATTCAAATGAACTATACTGGAGGGAGAGCAACAAAGCAGTATTAAGATGCATGTAGTAATAATTCTTTATAGAGAATTAAATACTGTAACACAATCTGGGAAAATGGGATTGATGGGTGCCTGGGTGGCTCAGTTGGTTAAGTGTCTGCCTTTGGCTCAAGTCATGATCCCAGAGTCCTGGGATCGAGCCCTGCATCAGGCTCCCTGCTCAGTAGGGAGCCTGGTTCTCCTTCTGCCTCTGTCCACCCCCACCACCATTTAAGCACTCTCTCTCAAATAAAATCTTTTTTTAAAAATGGAATTGATAATGACAACAGGCATCATTTCTTAGAAAAATATCCATTACCTAATACTCCTATTGTTCTCCAACAGCTCCACCGGCAATAGAAATGCCCACTCAATCTCCTTTGCCTGATCCTGACATCCATTTCAATAAGTGAGGACCTGGGAAGGGGAGAGAGAGGAGTTTTCACATGCCAGGCTAGGAGGGGTTTTAAATGCATTGTCTCATTCAGCCCTCACAATAGCCCAGGCAATATTGTTATGTCCATTGTACAAGGAGGAAAGTGGTACACAGAGGTTATATAATTTGCTCAAGATTACACAACTAGCATGTAGTAGACCTAGGATTCAAATCCAGATCTGTCTGACTCCAAAGACTGTGTGCTTAATCATTGTGATATATCACATCTATAGAGTCAGCTCTTTTACACATAATGTTTATCTTAGAATGTATATTTTTTCATCATAGAAATAACTCAGACTTTCCAAGTCAACATGACACAAACTGAAACCACACTCTTCAACTACAAATACAGAAATAAATGAAAAATAAAGGTCCCCAAATACAATGAAAATCTTTAACTATCAGGACTGCTACCGGAAGCTCACAGAGTGCTAAGGTCAGGTGTGAGCTGGGGGCACAGTCTCCTTCGCCTGCTTGAGAATGGGAGCAATATTCACTTCACTCAGAGTTCTAGCAGACTAACCTGAATGCCTTGGGTATGAAGCCAAATCTGGAAATCATGGTTTCTGCTCAAGAATTGGGACTACGATAGCTTGCTTATTAGATTTTTTTAAAAATATTTTTTTTATTTATTCATGAGAGACAGAGAGAGGCAGAGACATAGGCAGAAGGAGAAGCAGGCTCCATGCAAGGAGCCTGATGTGGGACTCAATCTGGAACCCCGGGATCACGTCTTGAGCCAAAGGCAGATGCTCAACCACTGAGCCACTCAAGCATCCCACTTATTAGATTTAGAACCAAAAATATGTCTTGCCCACAGCAGGAGAATGACACAGAGGTACTGGACTAGCTAAAAACTGACTCACACCTACTATCCAGAATTTAATATCTGCTCAGAGAAGAAATATCAGACCACTACCTGAAATCAACTTTTAAGAATGTGTAACCAGGAGGGATGGCTGGGTGGCTCAGCTGTTGAGCATCTGTCTTCAGCTCAGGGCATGATCCCATAGTCCTGGGATTGACTCCCAAACCAGGCTCCCCATGGGGAGCCTGCTTCTCCCTGTGCCTGTGTCTCTGCCTCTCTCTCAGTGTCTCTCATAATTAAATAAATAAAATCTTTAAAAAAAAAAAAAAAGTGCAACCAGGAAACCACCCAACAGTGAAGAAGAAAACTCACTTGAAAGAAGGGCCCTCAGAGAAAATGGCAAAACACATGAGTCAGTTCAGTGCTACAAACAGTGGACCAAGTTCAACAAATGAGCTAATTCATGAAGGCAGAAATGATAGATAACACTATTAGAGAACATATATAATAAGTATATATATTCTTAATATCCTCAGAGAGAAAAGAAGGGATGGTACTCATAAATCAAGAAGAGGAAGCTGTGAAACAAAAACAGGCAGATATTGAAAAGAACTAATGAAAAATGTTGAAAAACAAAAATAAGCATTTAACTAAAAATTTAAATGGAGTGATAATCATTGGTTTGGACACAGTCAAGAAACTACAGTAAATGAATCATAAAATGCAACCAAGGCAATTACCCAGGACACAGCCTAAAGAGGTAGAGATAGAAAATATGAGATGGAGAAAAAAAGAAAGATGAGATCTCCAATTCCAGATAATTCCAGAAATGAGGGCACCTGGATGGCTCAGTCAGTTAACCATCTGACTCTTGGTTTCAGCTCAGGTCATAATCTCAGGGTCATGAGATTGAGCCTCATGTTGGGCTCCATGTTCAGCATGGAACCTGCTTGAGATTCTCTCTCCCTCTGCCCTTCCCTCAGCTTGTGCTCTCTCTCTCTCTCCCTCAAATAAATAAATAAATCTTTATTTTAAAAAAGGAGTTCCAGAAATGAAGAAAAAGGAAAATAAGGGATATGCAAGAATGAAATGCCTAGGAATATCTCAAATGGAAGAAAGACATGGCTCCTCAGGTTTAAAAGGTCCCATTAATTGAGAACATTAAGGACAAAGAGAATATATTAAAAAGTACTAGAAAGAAAAGGCTAAAAAAAAAAAAAGGCTAATTGTTCGGGTTAACAATACACTTTTTTGCAGCAATAATAGATACCAAAAAATAGTAAAATAATAATCATGACTGGGCTAAGGGAAAATCATAGCAACTTTCATAAATGAGAATTCTATACTCAGGCTTATTATTCAAAAGAGGCAGTGAGGGATGCCTGGGTGGCTCAGTGGTTGAGCATCTGCCTTTGGCTCAGGGCTTGATCCCAGAGTTCTGGGTTCAAGTCCTGCATCAGGCTCCCCACAGGAAGCCTGCTTCTCCCTCTGCCTGTATCTCTGCCTCTCCCTCTGTATTTCACATCAATCAATAAATAAAATCTTTAAAAAAAAAAAAGCAGAGGTGAAGGGACGTGTGGGTGACTCAGTTGGTTAAGCATCTGGCTCTTGATTTCGACTTAGGTCATGACGTCAGGGTCATGGGATCAAGCTCTGTGTCGGGCTCCACACTGAGCGTGGAGCCTGCTTAGGATTCTCTTTCCCCCTGCCCCTGTGCCTTCTTGTTCTTGTGCTCTCCCTCCTCTCTCTAAAAAAAAAAAGAAAGAAAGAAAAAGCAAAGATGAAATAACATTTTTGGATACACAAAGACTAACTGATTTTACTTCATACAGATCCCTGCTAAAAGAAATACGTACATTTAATGAAGAAATGGAATGACAGATGAAACAATAAACAAAGAAATACTGAGCAAAGCAACAGTAAATACATGTTGGAAATCTACATAAATATTGACTATTCCAATGATAAGAGCAATTTTTTAAAAATATTTTATTTATTTATTCATGAGAGACACAGAGAGAGAGAGAGAGAGGCAGAGACACAGGCACAGGGAGAAGCAGGCTCCACGCAGGGAGCCCGACTTGGGACTCAATCCCGGGTCTCCAGGATCATACCCTGGGCTGAAGGCGGCGCTAAGCCACTGAGCCACCCAGGCTGCCCAAGAACAGTTTTTTTTAAAGATTTGATCTATTTGAGATAGAGAGAGAGCACGACAGGGGGGTGGGGGGTGGGTAGGGGCAGAGAGAGAGGGAGAAGCAGACACCCTGCTGAGCAGGGAGCCTGATGCAGAGCTCAATCCCAGGACCAGACCAGGATCCAGGATCCAGGATCATGACCAGAGCCAAAGGCAGATATTTAACTGACTGAGCTACCCAGGCACCCTGATAAGAGCAATTTGTAAAATCAGGGTCCAGAAAAAAGAAGCAGAGAGTTTACTTCCTGACTCATTCTATGAGGCCAATGTACTCTAATACCAAAACAAGATAAAGATATTACAAGAAAGGGAAATGATAGGCCAATAACTCTCATGAATATGAAAAAAACTCAACAAAGTATTAGCAAATTATTCAGCATTGTATTAAAAGAATTATAGGGGGGATCCCTGGGTGGCTCAGTGGTTTGGTGCCTGCCTTTGGCCCAGGGAGTGATCCTGGAGTCCCGGGATCAAGTCCCGCATTGAGCTCCCTGCATGGAGCCTGCTTCTCCCTCTGCCTGTGTCTGTGCCTCTCTCTGTGTCTCTCATGAATAAATAAATAAAATATTTTTTAAAAAAGAATTATATATCAGAACTAAATGGGAATTATTTCAGGTATGCAAGACTAATTCAACATTCCAACATCAGTCTAATCTACCACATAAACAAGCTAAGGAAGAAAATCATATAATCATGCCAATTGTCTAGAAAAAAAGCATTTGATGAAATTCAACATCCACTCATGATTAAAAACTCTCAGCAAACTAGAAATAGAAATTGCCTGAACTTGATGAAGAACATATACAAAAAGCCTACAGCTAACATCATCATACTCAATGGTGAGAAACTGGATGCTTTCTCCTAAAGATCAAGAACAAGACAAGGATGTCACCTCTTATCACTCTTAGTCAATTGTACTAGAAGTTCTGGCCAGAGCAATTGGAGAAGAAATTGAAATAAAACAAATAGAGACTGGGAAGAAAGAAAAAAAAATACCTTTGTTTGCAGATTGCATTTGTGTATATAGATCATCCCAAAGAACTGACAACAAACTCCTGAAAATAAGCAATTATAGCAAGGTCACTGGATACAAGGCTAATATACCAAAGTTCACTGCTTTCTTATAAAGCAGCAACGAACAATTGGAATTTGAAATTAAAAGCATAATACCATTTATATTGGCAACCCCATCCCCAAAACCAAATGCTTACATATAAATCTAGTGAAATATCTTTAGTATCCATATGCAGCAAAACTCAAAAGCAATGAAAGAAGTCAAAAAGATCTAAATAAATGAGAGATACTTTGTGTTTACAGATTGGAAGATTCAATCATGTTAAATTATCGATTCTTCCCAAACTAGTCTAGAGATCCAATGTAACTCCAATCAAAAGTCCAACAAACTATTTTGTGCATATGGATAAACCAATTCTCAAGTTAATATGGAGGGACACCTGAGTGGCTCTGTGGTTGAGCATCTGCCTTTGACTCAGGGTGTGATTCCGGATCCTGGGATCAAGTGCCGTATCAGGCTCCCCCCAGGGAGCCTGCTTCTCCCTCTGTCTATGTCTCTGCCTCTCTCTCTCTCTCTCTGTCTTTCATGAATAAATAAATAAATAAATAAATAAATAAATAAATAAATAAATAGACTTTTTAAAGAGGGAAAAGCCTCCCACACGATATGGCAATCCCACTTCTAGATATGTATCCAAAGAAAACAAAATCAGGATCTTGACAAAATATGTGTACTCCCATATTTACTGCAACATTACTTATGATAACCAAGATCTGGAAACAACCTAAGTGGCCATTGATAGATGAAAAGATAAAGAAGATGTGAGATGCGTGCACGCGCACACACGCACAGGAATATCATCAGCTATGAGAAAGAAGGAAATCTTGGCACTTGTGAAAATACGGATGGAACTTGGGGACATTATGCTAAGTGAAATAAGTCAGAAAAGTATTGTATGATCTCACTTAACTGTGGAATCTAAAAAACCCAGGCTAATAGAAACAGAGTAGAATGGTGGGGCTGGAGGATGGGGGAAATGGGGAGCTATTGGTTAAAGGGTACAAATTTCCAGTTAGAAGATGGGTAAGTTCTGGGGATCTAATGCAGAGCATTGTGATTATAGATAACAATATTGGACTATATACTTGAAAGTTGCTCAGAGTAAATCTTAAATATCTCACTACAAAAAAACAAAAAGTAATTATGTGACAGAGTGGAGATGTTAACTAACCCTATTGTGGTGCTCATTTTGTAACATATATTAGACCATCATGTTGTAACACCTTAAACTTACACAATGTTTTACGTCAATTATATCACAATAAGCCTGGGGGACACAAAAGAATTATCATAATCCTTCACTCAAATCTCCTACAAGTTAGGGACACCAGGGTGGCTCAGTCGGTTAAGTGTCTGCCTTCAGCTCAGGTCATGATCTTAGGGTCCTGGGATCAGGCCCCACATCAGACTCCATGCTCAGCAGGGAGTCTGCTTTTCTCTCTCCCTCTGCCCCTACCCCCCCCCAGCATATTCTCTCATAAATAAATAAATAAATAAATAAATAAATAAATAAATAAAATGTTTAAAAAAATAAAACAATCTGGAAAAAAATCAGGAAATTAACATAGATACAATACTACTATATAATCTACAGACCTTATTAAATGCTCACCAATTGTCTAATTATCTAACGTCCTTTTTCTCCTCTAGGATCCTTCAGGATGCCCCACCATATAGAGTAGTTGTGTTTCCTTAGCCTTTCCTGCTCTACGATGGTTCCTCGGTCTTCCTTCCTTATCTTTGTACATTCATACTGATGTCTCAGGTTCCAACACAACACAACAAGTTTCATTCTAGCCTCTCCCTTCTTTGTAATTTCCTTCTCTGACAGTGAGAAAATTGGCTCTCAACATCTACGATATATTTACTTATTTCTTCAGCCCTAGTCTCCACATAGAGTAGTTTCAGAATTGCTAACTTATATTCCTGTGAGAAATTTACTAGGAGTACAGTATTGATATATCATCTCTTTGACTTTAACCTTGAAGTATATAGTCAAAATCTATTTTCTCAAGTTTTTTGGGTTCATTCTTTTCTACCCTCACCTTTCAGCGTGGTTATATTATTCATCTGTATTGGATTCATTTGTAACACTCTGTGTTCTATTTGGGGAACACACATCCTTCCTAATTCTTTTTTAAAAAAAATCATATGCAGTAAAATTCACCCTCTGTGCTTTGTGGTCCTATGGGACTTGACAAATGTACAGAGCCGTATCTATCACCACAATCATGAAACAAACAGTTGCATCCCACTCCCAAATTCCCTTATGCTGCCCCTTTGTAAATAACCCCTCACCTCACCCCGTTTCTGGCAACCACTGATCTGTTTTCCATCTCCATAGTTTTGCCTTTTCAAGAATGTCACATAAGTGGTTTCATGTAATAGCTTGGGGATAGCTAACTTTGGGGATCTGGCTTCTTTCACTTAGCAAAATATGTTCATTTTCCTCCATGGGTCATGATCCACTGTCACAGTTATTTATTTTGTTGCTCAAATTCCCCAGATTTGGCTATTGAGAGCCCTTTCAAGTTGGCTCTTGTGATCTTTTGACATGTCCCCATCATGTTTCAAGGACTTCCTTACTTCCTGGCACCACCAGCTGCTCCAAGCTTATTTTGCATTTTCCCTTTTTCAAGGGAAGTCCCAGCCCATTTTCTCAAGAACCCCTTGTACCTGGAGAATCCAACTCTAGTGGGCCAGACATCCTGTCCTCCCAGAAGAGGACTTGGGGAGAAACTGACTCATCCCCTGCAGTGCCAGAAAAAGAGGAGAAAGGATTTTTTCTCATCAGAACACCCTGAGGTGGCAAAATAGAAGAGCTTAGTAAAATGTGGGTTTTCTATGCCAATCAGGCTGTTGGAGGGCTCATACCAATGTTGACATCATGCATCTACAACAGCTTCCGTGATTCTTGGCAGGAATACCAAAACAGCATTGTGTGTGGAAGTCTGTCCAAGGTTTTCAAATACGATGCTCAGCTAGGATGTCCCCCTTCATCATGGGATGCAGTCTGGCTGCCTTTATGCCAGTGTCCTTCTGCTCCCAGCCACTGGCAGTCAGTGGCATCAGAGTAGTTATACAACTTTCTTATCAATGTACCTCAGTTGAGGAACCCTTTGACATCTACATAAAAACTATGTTTAAAACTTGTTTTTTTTAATTTTTATTTATTTATGATAGCCAGAGAGAGAGAGAGAGAGAGAGAGAGAGAGAGGCAGAGAGAGAAGCAGGCTCCATGCACTGGGAGCCCGATGTGGGATTCGATCCCGGGTCTCCAGGATCACGCCCTGGGCCAAAGGCAGGCGCCAAACCGTGGCGCCACCCAGGGATCCCTAAAACTTGTTTTAAAAATATGTGATTCTCTTAAAACTCCTTGCTAAAGCAGTTTGTATCAGGGGCAGGCTGCAATAGTTCCCTAGGGTTGCTATGGGAACTGGTGTCCGTGAATTTCAAGTGCCACCTAGTTAGCAGCTGGCTGTTAGCAGCTCTTTTGGAAGGAGGGATGTTTCACTCTTCTTTGAAAGTGGAACATTTCATCTTTCAGGTTGTGAACAATTAGCAACAGGGACGGGGGTTCACTCAGGAAAGACATGTGCTGTGTAACTGGACTCCTTATCAACTGTGACAGCCCACAGAGGGTGAGGGAAGTCAGACCTGCTCTCAGAAGGGGACACACCAGCTGAGGCTAACGTCTCGGCTTGGTGCAGGGAAGCCACATGTAGCCTACAGGGTGAATCAATGTTGCATTGGCGAGGGGAAGCTAATGGCAGGAACCACCTGGGTGCCACAGTGCCTGCTGGGGCCCCTCCCTGCCCAGGGGCTAGCACTGAAGACCAGATTCCTGACTTTTCCCTGAAATCCTGAGCTGTGGTCCCAATGCCTGTCTCCAGGTGCTCTTGAGATGATTAACAGTCACGTCGGTAGAGTTGCTAACAGATGTTGTCTGAACTGATTCGACCATGTTCCCATTTTCTAGCTGTGATCCAGAAGCCCTTGTTCCCAAAAGCCTAATCCCATGTGGTCCAAGTCTCCAGGGGAGACTGAGGTGACTGAGATCAACAAGTCTCTATCAAACCCAGTCCCGGGTTGCTCCCTCCAGAGTCATTTCTGCAGGACCAGTCTCCCTTGCTGAATGGGTCAAGAGCATCCAGTTAGTTTAAGGGCAGCGTCAGTGGCTGGGCCAAGGATCTACTTCAAAGATTTGGTCCACAGGTCAAGTGGAGACTCAGGGAGGGGGCAGGTGAGGATTATACCTTACACGTGCACTAGGGCTGAAAAGTTGTGGGCAAAACATGAGGAGTCAGAGAGAAAGGGAGGAGATGTCAGAGAGGCAACTGTGTAAAGAGACCAGGGCTTGAGAAATCACTGAAGGTGTTGCGTTTGTCCCTTTGGGCTCATAGAAGAGGGGCAGCTGAGGGAGTCTGTGTCTCACCTGTGCTCTTCTGAAGGATTTTAGATGCTGAGCTGGCCAGAAGGCCCAGGACTGAGATCCCTGGACTTTCTGAAAGTGTCATTTGGTACTAAGATGGAATTCAGGGTCAGTTAGGACAAAGCACCTTCTAGTAAATCAAGGGCCCAGCGACGCTGTGGCTCTTCAGAGTCACTATTAAGTACATTTGATTTTGCAAATAACAAGGGGAAGAACAAAAGGAATTACTGTCATGTAAGGCAAGGGTTTTCAGCCCTGACTATACATCAGAAACACCTGGAAAAGTGGAGTCATTTTTTTAAACCAAATGATTTTAATCCAGTGTTTCAATGGCTCCAGCTTTGGGTTCTAAACGCTCTCTGAGTGATTCACCTGGGTGGCCAGAATAGAGAACTTCTGCTCTAAGACAAAACATCTCTCACCTTAAAAAAACATAGACCATGTGAGTATGACAGGTATTGCTGTCACATGCAGGTAGCATGCAATGATTTGGTTCCGTTCTTTACTAAAGGAAAAAAACATCCTCTCAGTTGAATCTGCACTTAGGTATATATCATTACTCTGAAAACAAAGGTAAAAGGATTAGGAAAACAGATGGTGCCATGAATATCTTCCGATACTTGTGACATAGTTCTTATATTAGGTAAGAACAGGGATCCCTGGGTGGCGCAGCGGTTTGGCGCCTGTCTTTGGCCCAGGGCGCGATCCTGGAGACCCGGGATCGAATCCCACGTTGGGCTCCCAGTGCATGGAGCCTGCTTCTCCCTCTGCCTGTGTCTCTGCCTCTCTCTCTCTCTGTGTGTGACTATCATAAATAAATAAAAATTGAAAAAAAAATTAAAAAAAAAAGAATATTAGGTAAGAACACAGAGCTTTATTTTCTTCCCTTTGATTCAGTAATTGTTCCCTAAAACTGAATAGAGAAGCTGGACCCAGAAACCATACGCTGCTCAGAGGAAATGCAAGATTCAAAATCAAAGCCCTACTGAAAAATATCATCATGGGCCAAGAAGATATGTTAGCTTTGACCCTAAGCAAAATTGTGATGTAGGAGTCCCTGCCACATACCTCATCACTGAGAATGGGCAGGGTACTGTCCTAGAGTTTGGAGGATGAGGTGGGTCCAGGCAGCAAAGGCTATATAATTTCCAAATTGAACCTGTTGGTAGGGGACCCATGAAAAACAAGAGAGCCCCAGAGAGGGTGATGGGAACTCAACTGATGAAGACCTTAGGTGCTGACTAATTAATGACTTTGGCATTTGAGATTGATGGTATTAGAGTTTATGACCCATTGGAAGGGAGAGACACACCCATTGGTAGCTGTTGGGAGAGAAAAAGAAGTCAAGGGACATTCACGGGTCAACTCAGAAGTCACTCAAACATTGGAGGGCATCAGGCCTGACATCCTTACTTAAGAGACATGGAAATTGAGTCACTGGAAGCTGAGGGGACTCACCCATGGTCACACAGCCAGATGAGGCCTAGAGACCAGATGTCAAGTCTTTCATCTTAGTCAGGCCTGTTCATTCTCAAAGCACTTCCTCAGCCCTAGGCATCTGATGTCACATAGGTGCAGGGGTATAGGTGACACCCTGTCGCCATGGAGGCCACTGTCAACTCAGACATCTGTATTGGTTTCCTATTGTGCCGTAACAAACTATCACAAACTTGGTGGCTTAAAATAACACAAACTTATTATCTCCTAGTTCTGTGGCTCACGAGTTTGATGTGGGTTTCACTGGGTTAAAATCAGAGCGTTGGTAGGGCTGTGGTCCTTTCTGGAAGTTCTAGGGGAGAATCTGTGTCCTTGCTTTTTTCAGCTTCTAGACGCCAACCACGTTCCTGACTCATGGCCCTCTTTCTCCGTCTCGCAAGCCAGTGGTGTCAGGCAGAGATCTCACGCTGCCTCCCTCTGCCCTCCTCTTCTGTCCCCCTCTTCCACTTTTAAGGACCTTAGTGATTACATGGAGCTCAACCTGATAACCCAGGATAATTTCCCTGTCTTCAGGTCAGCTGATTAGGAACCTTAGTTCTGCTTTGCCATGTAACAACACGTGCATAAGCTGTGGGGTCAGGGCATGGACATCTTTGGGGGACCATTTACTCTGCCTGCCCCACTTCCCGTGAGACTGTGTGACAACCTGGTTGGCAAGAGAAGGGCAAGGAATCAGAAAACTCAAGAGGGCTGACCGAGGTGTCAGAAGAAAAAAACTGTGCCTGGGGCTTGCCAAGGGCTGGAACCTTTGTGCATAAACAAGGGTCCGTGGAAGGAAGACTTTAAACATAAAGGATCTGTATTGCCTCCCTCACCTAATCACGCACAGGGTGTGTTTTCAGTAAGTGGAAATGTTATGCAGGGTCAGGGAGGCCAAGTTCTTTCTCAGGGCCAGAGGCATAGTGTCTGGAATGAACTAGAAGTTTAAAAGCTAACCTGTTATGAAGTCAAGAGCAGAGAAGGACAAAGCTCCCAGCCCTGCCCCCCTGCAAACTGGCTGGCATGATTCTCAGCAAGCAACCATGAAGGTTTAGCGGCTCCTGGAGAATCTCCCCATTTCAGATGGACAGTCATAGAAACTTCACCCAGAAAGGATAGATTTATTTTTTATTTTTTTAAAATTTATTCTGAAGATTTTATTTACTTGAGAAAGTGACAGTGAGAGAGATCACAGAGGAAGAGGGAGAGGGAGAAGCAGACTACTCGCTGAGGAGGGAGCCCCACACAGGGCTTGATCCTGGGACTCAGTCCCAGGACCCTGGAATCATGACCTGAGCCCAAGGCAGATGCCCAACTGACTAGCCACCCAGGGGCCCCTGAAAGGATAGATTTAAAAATGGAAATAGTCTCCCAGCTGGTCTCCCTGTCTTCAGCTGTCCCCCCAACTTCTCTGTTCCCCAGAGATCCTTCCAAAAAGCAAACATGAGCACAGGAGTGCAGCTTACACCCTCCAGTGGCTTTGCACACCCTTCACAATAAAGGTCTACACTCTTCTGATGGGCAGACCAGTCCCTTCACCACATGGGACCTGCCATTCTCTCAAGCAGCTCACATTCCTGAAAACACAACCATCTTTTCATCCTCAAGCCTCTGGAATAAACTGCCTTACTTCTCTTTCTGGAAAACTCTAACTCACCTCTCAAAACCAAATATCACTTCCTCAGGGATTCCCGCAGGAGCTGAGTGGCCGCCTCTCACCCACTCTCATTGTTCACAGCCCCATTTTACTGCTGAGTTGAGCACTTCAAGGTCAAAGGGTTGTCATTTTCCTATATCTCCCCAGGACCTACTGAGCAAGGGACCAGGCACAGCTGGTGCTCCAGAAATGTCTGTCACATGAAGAAGGATTATAGAAAGTTGGCATGCTCTGCTTTCCCAGTTCCCTAGGAATGAGGAATCTGGAAGTCGAATCTGAATGAGTTTCACTAATGTGTGAAATTGGACTAAGTCTACAATTAAAAGAAAAAAATCACGTTGGTGTTTCTGATAGACTGATGGTATTCATGGCCATAATTATCCACCCCTTGGCTTCATGACTTTGCAACTCCTCCATTAAGAGGGGGAATATACTTTCTCTCCCCTTGAATCAGAGCTAGTCCTGTGACTAGCTTTGGCCAAAAGAATGCAGCAGAAGTAGTAATATGCCATTTAGAGTCCAGGCCTCAGGAGGCTTTGAATGTTTCTGCACTTGACTTAGGACCCCTGCCTCCATCATGAAGACACGCCTGGACTAGCCTGCCGGAGGTAAAGAAAAACCATGGGCTAGTCTGTGGAACAGAGCCTACTCATCCTACTGGAGGCCATGCTAAATCCATGAGCCTAGGTGAGTTCAGCCAAGCCTGGCTCAAATCACCAGAACCACCCATCCAACTTGTAGAAATATGAGCAATAATAGATGGTTGTTGTTTTAAGCTGCTAAAATTGGGGACATTTTGTTACACAGCATTATTGTGTAATATATAACCAATACAGGACAGTTCATGGCTAAGAGGCAAATGAGAAATGAGTGTGTGGCTGTCAGAGTAGATAGGAGGGGGTCAAGGAAACCCATTTTCTTTATTATTTCAATTATTAAAGTTTCATTCTAGGGAAAATGAGTGCTTTTCCTTCTTTAATCTACACACACTAAGACTGCTTTTCATTTGCTTCTTCCTGGTGCTCACTTGCGGACCAGAAGCAGGAATGGGCTCCAACACAATATTTTCCTGAGTGGAAATAATTAGTTCAATGTTTCCTGAAATACGGAAGCCATCAGAGACCTATTTTTTGAACCTGTCTAATGGATCTGGTATTTACATTTTTGTTGCTGGTTTCAGGAAGAAGTTACAGGCCTGATGGAAAAGATCACTTGAGGAAAGCTGTGTTTGGAATATCGAAAATAAAAACAAAGATAAGAGCCAATCTGACCCTGCCGTTTTGGCAGGAGTGGAAGTGAGAAATCAGTCAAGGAACCAAAGGACTAGACTATGAAGGGTTATGGGGTGGGGATGGTCAACGAGAGGATGCTGAAGACCTGGAGGTATGATTGCCAGTTCAGCACATCACATCCTGAGTACATTTCTGTCTGTCTCAGATAGGTTTGGCCTTGTTCCTAACATTCCCCACTAACTCACGGCGCCTCGTTCAAGGCTAATTTGGCAATAGCTTCAAAGTACACTTCAGGATTTTCCTTAACAAAGATGAGAAAGGAGGACAGAGGGGTTGTTCCTGCCCCTGACATGTATTCATCACCCCAAGCCCACCTCCAATCTCACTGGCCTCCCTGGTCCCCTATCTGGAAGGGCTCCCCCCTCCTCTGAATCCCCCTAACAGCCCCCAAGGGCTACAGGCCCACATCTCACTGGCCTGAAGTGTAGCTCCAGTGTTGTCTAACTTGCCAAACATCTAAAATTGTCTTAGATACTTCAGGTGCAACTGCTCAGCATTTTAAACTGGGTAAATAAACTTTTAAGGGGGATCTTGGAAACCCCACACCGTATATGTTTCCTCCATGGGAAATGTGTTCCCTATTCTTTTTTTTTTAAGATTTTATTTATTCATGAGAGACACAGAGAGAAAGAGAGAGAGGCAGACACAGGCAGAGGGAGAAGCAGGCTCCTCCATGCAAGGAGCCCAACGTGGGACTCGATCCCTGGCCTCTAGGATCACGCCCTAGGCTGTAGGCAGTGCTAAACCGCTGAGCCACCTGGGCTGCCCTGTGTTCCCTATTCTTAAACAGGCAGCCTACAGATGATCTTTTCTCGGGGCACAAGCCATTTCCAAGGTGGGTCATCATTAGGGAAAGGAGAAGCACACCTCCTGCAGGGCCTTTTAATTTTCATTACGCTATGCATCCAAAGATGTTTTGCCTGATTTATCTGTTCCTCTCATTCAGCTCACTCCTTTGATCAGGACTTTGCCCAACCTCTGATCGAGAAATCCTCTCTCTTTCCTACACAGAAGTGAGCTGTCAGCCACCAGTTCTCCACCCTCCTCACAGGCCACCACAGCTCATTGCTTTCTGAAGTGCTTTGGTGGCTGGAGGGCCAGAGGTTAGAATCACTGCCTCATGACAGCGGTGGCCACACGTGATCACCCGCTCTTCCTACTTTGGTCCACAGAAGTCAAGTGTCTTCCTGTGGAAATGGTGGTGAGGCCAGGCCCAGATGGCCACAGCCACTGAGAATGCTCCCTCCTGGGAAGTGCCCACAGGACAGAAGGGGGGGGGGGTGGAGAGGCTCCAGGGAAGCCAGCCAGCAGCGTGGGGGCAGCAAGGCTGTCAGGTCCTTGGGACACCTGGGTGGCTCAGCGTTTGAGCATCTGCCTTTGGCTCAGGGCATGATCCCAGGGTCCTGAGATTGAGTCCCACGTCAGGATACCTGCATGGAGCCTGCTTCACCCTCTGCCTATGTCTGCCTCTCTCTGTGTCTCTCATGAATAAATAAATAAAATCTTAAAAAAAAAAAAAAAAGGCTGTCAGGTCCAATCCATAGCTGATGGGTGGCAGGCCTGACAGCCCACCTCAACAACTGCTCTGCCTGTGGCTCTTCTCTTTCAATTTTCCCTTTCTTATTTACTTTAAAAATAAACAAACATGGAATGATGGAAAATTTCAAACACACAAAAGCAGGAACATAATGACCCCCCCTCCCCATGTCTGTAACCCAGCTTCCAGAACTATCTGCTTCTGGTCAATCTCCTTTAATCTACCCTGCTACTCATTTCCCTCTCTCCTGATTATTTGGAAATAAATCCCAGGCATCATAGCTTGTTTTGTTTTCTATAAATACTTCAGTAATTCTAAAAGATAAGGAGTCTTTTTTCCAGAAACACAACCCCAAACATGCTATTATTAAATCTGAAAAGATTCAATACAATCCCTATCAAAATTCTAATGACATTTTTCACAGAAATAGGAAAAAAAACAATCCTATATTTTGTTTAGAACCACAAAAGACGGGGATCCCTGGGTGGCTCAGTGGTTTAGCACCTGCCTTTGGCCCAGGATGTGATCCTGGAGTCCTGGGATCGAGTTCCACGTTGGGCTCCCAGTATGGAGCCTGCTTCTCCCTCTGCCTCTCTATGTCTATCATGAATAAATAAGTAAGATCTCTTTAAAAAAAAAAAAAAAAAGAACCACAAAAGACTCCAAATAGCCAAAGCAATCCTGAAAAAGAAGAACAAAGCTGGAGGCATTGCACTTCCTGGTTTCAAACTACATTATAAAGCTGTAGTGAACAAAACAGTGTGGTACTGTCACAAAAACAGACCCAGGGATCAATGGGGACAGAATCAAGAGCCCAAAAATAAAATTCATATATATATGGTCAACTAATATTTGACAAGGGAACCACGAATCCTCCGTGGGGGAAGCATAGTCTCCTCAATAAATGGTGTTAGGAAACTGGATAACTGCATGCAGAAGAATGAAGTTGAACCCCATCTTACACTACTCACAAAAAATACCTCAAAATAGATTAAAGCTTAAATGTAAGATCCAAAACCAGAAAAATCCTAGAAAAAAAAGGGGGGGAAACCACCTTGACATTGATCTTGGCAATGATTTTTTTTTGGATATGACACAAAATCACAAGTGAGAAAGGCAAAAACCAATCAGTGGGACTACCTCAAACTACAAAGTTTGTGCTAAATATACACCCAAGAAAAACAGAAACATGTTTACACCAAAATTTGACATGAATATGTATGGTACCGTTATTCACAGAAGCCCCAAAAGTGGAAGCAGCTCAAATGTCCATCAACTGATGGATGGATAAACAAAAAGTGGTCTGTCCATACAATGGTTTATTACTTGAGAATAAAAAAGAATAAAATATTGATATAAGCCAGCACATGGACAAAGCTTTTAAACCTATAAAAGGTTTGGGGGCACCTGGGTGGCTCAGTTGGTTAAGCATCTGCCTTCAGCTTGGGTCATGGTCCCGGGGTCCTGGGATCAAGCCCCATGTCAACAGGTAGCCTGCTTCTCCCTCTCCCTCTGCCCTTTTCTCTGCTTGTGCTCTCATTCTCTCTCTGTCAAATAAATGAGGAAAATTTAAAAAATAATAAATAGGGATGTCTGGGTGGCTCTGTGGTTAAGTTTCTGCCTTTGGCTCAGGGCGTGATCCTGGGATCTGGAATCAAGTCCAGGGAGCCTGCTTCTCCCTCTGCCTGTGTCTCTGCCTCTCTCTGTGTCTCTCATGAATAAATAAAAAATAAAGACTTTAAAAATAAATAAATAAATAAATAAATAAATAAATAAATAAATAAATAATAAGCTTATCAGAAAATCCAAAGAGCTAGAAAGTAGATGAGCGGCTGCCGGGGCCTGGAGGCAGTGGGGGGGCGAATGAGGAGGGACTGCTGATGGGAACGGGGTTTCTTTTGTGAGTGATGAACACGTCCCAGAATTAGACAGAGATGATGGTTGCACAGAGCTCTGAACAGACTAAAAAGAAACCCCGCTGAGTTGTATGCTTTAAAATAGTGAATTTTATAGTATGGAAATTAGATCTCAGTTGAAAAGAAAAAAAACCAGGGCAGCCCAGGTGGCTCGGCGGTTAGCGCAGCCTTCAGCCCAGGGCCTGATCCTGGAGACCCAGGATCGAGTCCCACATCGGGCTCCCTGCATGGAGCCTGCTTCTCCCTCTGCCTGTGTCTCTGCCTCTCTCTCTTTCTCTCTCTGTGTCTCTCATGAATAAATAAATAAAATCTTTAAAAAGAAAAAAACCAGCAGTCGTAATGAATTGAGGATCTAGGTGCTGAGCAGCAGCAGTGGCTGATGAGGCAAAATAGAAAGACAACCAGATGTTCTGAGCCTCCTGCTGGAAGGACGCTCCACCGCCTATGGAGGAGCATTGCCAAAAAAAAAAAAGTGAACAGGAATCTGATGGAGCCTGTAGCTCTAGCCCAGACTTACAGGCAACACAGACGCAAAGAACCATGTGAAATGACACCACACGGTGTGGTTCAGACTGGGGGAAACGGTATTGGACAAAACAACTCAGTTATGTCAATAAACAAATTCAGAAGGGGAATTGCTGGTTCATCTAGCAACTCTGTGTTTAACCCTTTTGAGGAGCTGCCAGGCTGCTTCCACAGAGGCCACCCCATCTTACCTTCCCACCAAAGCGTGAGGGCCTCAGTTCTCCACCTCCCTGCCTGACACTTGCTATTGTCATCTTTGTGATGACAGCCCTCCTCCTGGGTGTGAGATGCTCATCACTCCCTACCCAGGCTTGGGCTGTGCTCACTCAACAGCAAAGCTCCAACACGCTCTACGTTCAAGGCAGGCAGGCTGGTACTTCGGGCTCGCCCAGCACTCCCGCCATGTCCCTGTGGGGCCTGCCACCACGTGAGACACAACCTCTGTCCTCAAGGTGCTCAAAGTCCAGCAAAGGAGATGTGAACAAGCTCTTTTGTTGGCAGGACCAGAGCCCCTTCATTCAGCTGGGGGAAGAAGGTTTGCTGTGAGACCTCCCAGCAGTAACAGGAACCAGGATGCTGTCAGGAACCAGCCCTCCCCGCCCCCCCGGCCACCATCCACCCTCCTGACTCTCCTGCCTCTGTGGACTGACTTCTTCAGTCTACACACAGCCCCTGCATCCACCCACCTTACAATTTTCACTGACAAGTGGCTCCTGACAATGACCTTTCTGCTCCAGCACCAGCTACAATCATACAACAGCTCAGTCTCCCTTCTTCCTTCCACACATCCAGCAGACCTTCTGCACGAGGCCATGGAAGGCTGCGAAGGGTCCCCCGGGCAGACGAGATGTGGCCAGGGAGATGAGCGGGGGCCTGTGGAATGAGAGAGAGCCTTCCAGTGGGGGCTGTCAAGAAGGACACAGCCACATCCGAGGGGTGGGGTCTGCGCCAGGCCTTTGACCCCAGACAGTGAGAAAGACAGAAAAGAGAGGGCCTTGAGGCCAGACACAAAGGCAGGAAACAAGATGTTCTTGGGCCAAAAGAGTTGAGTGGCTTTGGAGAGAGGGAAAAAGTGGAGAACAGAAAGGTGGCCCTTGTCGCATTGTTCTGCTGAAGACCACGGAGACTACTGCACAGATCAGTGGTTTTCTAACTTATTTTTAGCTACTGAAACCTTTTGTTTCCATATCAGACACTACCCAGAAGCTTCAAGCATGACTCAGAGGAAAGCAGGACCACTCTGGCCAAGGCAGAGATGCCAATGAAGTGGCCTGCCTGGGACAGGGAAGGAGGGTCCCCACCACCCCTCATCCTCCCTCCAAGACCCTCCCCAATTCCATGAGCTCTGACCATCAAGGACAACCTCTGAGGAGAGCTACTGAGGGCTTTGGAAGAGAATGACAGGGTGATTTGAAAAGGGAATGGATTGAGCAGACTGAGAAGAGGAGCAGTGAGCCCCCGAGTGCCAGTGTTGAGGGCCTGGACCTCGGTGGGACAACCACAGACGCAGAGAGGCTCTGAGAAGGAAGTTGGAGGAGAGCTGGTGAAGGTTTGAGCAGAACAGAGGCTTTTTTTAGGGCAGATCTGAGCCCAGTGGATGGATGGGAAGCAGAGGACCCAGCTGGGGAGGATGACAAATGAAAATAAAACCAAACAGAAAAATAGGTGATTCCAAAGCTCCTGAGCCAAGGCAAGGTGTTCACTGCTGCCCAGAGAGGCCAAGCAAGGCCAGTCGTCCCAGAAGCCACCCCCACCCCCCAAAAATGCCTCATCTAAGCAGATTGCTGAGAACTTTCTTGATTAGGAGGGAGAGGTTTAAGGCCCAACAAGGAGTTAATTACATCATACCAAATCGCAATAAAACCTCACCATTGCCATGTTGGTTAATTAAAACCAGGGACTATTTCAAAGCCACAGCTAGTCCCCAACCAACGTGTGGCCTTTTATTACTATTTAATAAAAATGCTGAGATAAGCCGAACCTGGTAAAAGCAAAGTCCATTGGGGATTGGAGAATTTTTCTTTTTTGTTCTTTGGATTTCAAATTAATAAGGTTTTATTGTAGAAAAAGTACAGGTACCTGTATGCAACGATGCCAGCAGAACGCTGATGGCCAAGTAATAGAGCTCTGAAATAATGAATTTTTCTCCTCGGCCTGGCAACCTCACATACCTAGATGTATAGTTTCTAGAGTTTTTTTCTGTAGAAAAGTGCCTTTATGTGTTAGGAGAATCTAGCCCATCCACATAAAATCAATTTTTGAAAAAGCACTATTCAGTCCATCGGCTCTTTGTTTTTAAAACACCAGTTACGGGACAGCCCGGGTGGCTCAGAGGTTTAGTGCTGCCTTCGGTGCACAGCATGATCCTGGAGGCCCAGGATCAGGTCCCTACATGGAGCCTGCTTCTCCCTCTGCCTGGTCTCTGCCTCTCTCTCTCTCTCTCTCTCTCTCTCTCTGTGTGTCTCTCATGAATAAATATATAAAATCTTTAAAAAATAATAAAATAAAACAGCAGTTAGCTATAGTTACCAAAATAGAGCGCTGGCCCAAGTAGGCCACCTATGGCAGCTCATCGGGCCACTGGTTCAGTTCTGGGTGGGAGACTCAGACAGGGACCAGGCACTCCTGCATGGCCAGCTTTGGCATTAGTGCCTGCCCACAGGGGTCTCCCGAGCAGCCCCTGCTTGGCATCCTTGCCAAACTTACCGTGGCTGACCTCGGGGCCCTAGGAGTCACTTTGCCATCTGGCTGACCCTGCCCAAGTCCCCAGGGCTGCCCGTGCCAGCTCCTACTGCCTGCATCATCGGGGCTTAGCTGTGACACAGAGACCAGGTGCATCTGCTCATTCATCTTCCCAAGCTGGAGTCCGTGCCTGGGCACAGCTTTGGTGAGCACAGGCCATTAGTCTTTAGAAGACAGGGGACTCTCTTGGAAAGGCTACTGTTACTTTCAAGCTATATACAGTTGCATAGAAACAAATGAACATGTTTGAAATTTGAAAATTCATTTTTGTCTTTTGGTGCAAATTGCTCCTTTCAGAAAGCCGCAACACAACACTCTAGAAAGGGGGATTTTTTTTTTTTTTTACTTACAAATTTATTTTTATTGGTGTTCAATTTGCCAACATATAGAATAACACCCAGCGCTCGTCCTGTCAAGTGCCCCCCTCAGTGCCGGCCACCCAGTCACCCCCACCCCCCGCCCACCTCCCCTTCCACCACCCCTAGTTCGTTTCCCAGAGTTAGGAGTCTCACATGTTCTGTCTCCCTTTCTGATATTTCCCACTCATTTTTTTCTCCTTTCCCCTTAGAAAGGGGGATTTATCACTAAAAGGAGCTATCTTAGCTTCCTTTATTCTTATTGTCTTGTCCCTGTCTGTGTAGTTCAGTGTATTCATCAAGGGCTGTTGTAACAAAGGACCACAGACCGGGTGGCTTAAACACCAGAGATTTATCTTCTCACAGTTCTGGAGACTACAAGTTTGTGATTGAGGTGTTGGTTTCCTCTGAGGCACCCTGTCTTTGGACATGGTGGTCTTCTCCCTGTGTCTTCACATAATCTTCCCTTTATGTATGTCTCTGTGTCCAAATTCCCTCATCTTCTAAGGACACCAGTCATACTGGATGAGGGTCTACCCTAGTGACCTCATTTTAATTTAATTACCTCTTTAAAGAATCTATCTTCGGGGATCCCTGGGTGGCGCAGCGGTTTGGCGCCTGCCTTTGGCCCAGGGCGCGATCCTGGAGACCCGGGATCGAATCCCACGTCAGGCTCCCGGTGCATGGAGCCTGCTTCTCCCTCTGCCTGTGTCTCTGCTTCTCTCTCTCTCTCTCTCTCTCTGTGTGTGTGACTATCATAAATAAATTTAAAAAAAAATTAAAAAAAAGAAAAAGAATCTATCTTCAAATATAGTCATATTCTGAAGTACTGAGGTCAGAACTTCAACATATAAATTTGGGGGGGGGACACAATTCAGCCCAAAACACTTGGGAACTAGCATTAGCACTACACAGATTATGTAGAAATGGTTCAATTTAGATTGAATAATTTGAAGGACCTTTAAATTGTCAGTGATAAGCAAAACACCTAAAAATATTCAAAGCCCCTTAAATCTTTAAAATAAAATTAAAAAATAGGGAATCCCTGGATGGCTCAGCGGTTTAGGGCCTGCCTTCCGCCCAGAGTGTGATCCTGGAGACCCGGTGGTATCGAGTCCCACGTCAGGCTCCCTGCATGGAGCCTGCTTCTCCCTCTCTCTCTGCCTGTGTCTCTCATGAATAAATAAATAAAACCTTAAAAAAAAAAAAATTCATCCTGCTCCCCATCCTCCAGACAAGGAAGCACAGCATCTTCAGAGACAGACCAGATTCTATTAAAAGATCTAACAAGGTCAAAATATTTTTAAATAGTTGCTAGGTACAAAGGATATCTTTGCTGAATAGATGAATTACTAAATGGACATGACCTGAGTCAATTTCTTATTCAGACAGCAGCTCTTGTCATCGGGGGAACATGAGCGATGGACAGGCGAAGAGACAGCCTTGCTAGACTTACCAGATTTTTAGTGACTTCTGGAAATCTGGCCACTCCCCTGGGCTGTAGTTCCCGGCCAGTTCTGATTTCAGCCAACTGGGCGTGCAGCTGTTGTGCAATGGTGCCACCCGCTGGCCCTTTGCAGAATAACCCCTGGAGTAGCTCCTGTCCCCTCCCTAAATGCCTGAGAGACTGAAATTTCTGATGGCTTTTCCTGTTTGCTTTTGTCTGCCGGGGTGTCACCACAAATGAGGAGTGAATGTGGGCATTCACCTCTCTTGTTTTTGTCTGTCTAAAAAATGAAATTGGGGGATCCCTGGGTGGCGCAGTGGTTTACCGCCTGCCTTTGGCCCAGGGCGCGATCCTGGAGACCCGGGATCGAATCCCACGTCGGGCTCCCTGTGCATGGAGCCTGCTTCTCTCTCTGCCTGTGTCTCTGCCTCTCTCTCTCTCTCTCTCTCTGTGTGTGTGACTATCGTAAATAAATAAAAAAAATTTTTTTTAAATGAAATTGGTCAGCTATATCCACTAATGATGGAAAAAAAACACAAGAATTAAAAATAGGTTCAGGGTGGCTCAGCTGGCTAGTGTCTGATTTTTTTTTTTTTTTTTAATTCAAGAGAGACATAGAGAGAGGCAGAGACACAGGCAGAGGGAGAAGCAGGCTCCACGTAGGGAACCCAATATGGGACCAGATCCCGGGGCCCCAGGATCACGCCCTGGGCCGAACGCAGGCGCCAAATGGCTGAGCCACCCGGGCACCCCTGTGTCTGACTCCTGATCTCAGCCCAGGTATTGCCCAGTGCACAGGACTGAGCCCAATTAGGGCCCTTTTATGAACTCTAGATTTGGAGGGTGGGTGTGGGGTACATTCAATGTGCTGCCATCCAAGACAAGCCTCAAGTGTAAGTTCCCTGTGTTATTCTTAAAATTGCCACCTACCCGGGTGCCTGGGTGGCTTAGTCTGTGGAGCGTCTGCCTTCAGCTCAGGTCATGATCTCAGGGTCCTGGGATGGAGCCCTGCATCTCCCTCTCCCTCTGCCCCTCCCCCCTGCTCATGCTTGCACTCACTTGCTCTCTCTCAAAAAAATTTTTTTTTAATAGTCTTCAGGGTGTTGTTTGGTTGGGGGTCGGGGGAAGGGAGATGAAGTGTCATTGGGCTGATAACGCTTTTCCCTGGATTAGCACCTTTCTTCCTCCCTGCTCTGGGAATAAGAGACCTCTGGGTGCTTCCGAAGGCCTGCGCTCTCTCATGCACCCATCACAGCTCCAGAAGTAAGACTCTCCTGTTACCCCTGGGGGGGGGGCAGGGAGTAGCCGGGTGGGTGGTCTCCGAGGGGAAGAGGCTGGGATTGGTATCTAAGTTGAAGAGGGGGAGCCAACAGCGCCAGGGGAGTTGGGGGAGGGGAGTGGTGGTCTCGGCAAATGGGGTGGACTCAGGGAAATGAGGAGGAGGCAGGGTTGGGGGAGTGCGCCGGGGGGCCCCTGGAGCTGGGGAGAGAAAGCGGGGGGCTGAGCCGGGCCTGAGCGGTGCCTCCAGGGACCAAGATGCGGAAGAGCCACCTCTCGGCCTGAGCACCCCTTCTCAGGTCCCTAGGACCCAGGGAGCAGAAAAGTCCCCAACACCAGGTGAGATTCCCTTCCAAGCCTGGTAGAGGGAGCTAGAAAACCGAAGGGCGCCGCAGAGCTGCGGCCTGGGGAGCTGCCGGGAGGACCCGGGCGCGGCCACACGCTCGGGGACCCCCCCGGGGACCCCCCCCCCCCCCGCCTCGGCCGCGCGTTGGCGCAGACCCTGGACACCGAGGCTGAGCACAAGAGCAAAGGGCCCGGAAGAGGACTTTTACGATCCACTTCCTGAGGCAGGATGTGCTTTCCCGCACCGAGAATTTCTGGCTCCAGAGCCCACGTTTCCAGCGGGAATGTGGCCACTCACCGCGCATCCTGCGGGCGGGGGCACCCACCGAGTCAGACCGGGAAGTCGGGGCTCCCTCCGCGGGCTCAGCGGGCGCCCGGCGCCCCGCAGGGAGATTCCCTACCCCCCCCCCCCCAGGACTTAGGGACCGCGGAGGGGGACGCCCAGGAGTTAGGGACCGCGGAGGGGGGCGCCCAGGACTTAGGGACCGCGGAGGGGGGCGCCCAGGACTTAGGGACCGCGGAGGGGGGCGCCCAGGAGTTAGGGACCGCGGAGAGGGGCGCCCAGGAGTTAGGGACCGCGGAGAGGGGCGCCCAGGAGTTAGGGACCGCGGAGGGGGGCGCCCAGGAGTTAGGGACCGCGGAGAGGGGCGCCCAGGAGTTAGGGACCGCGGAGAGGGGCGCCCAGGAGTTAGGGACCGCGGAGAGGGGCGCCCAGGAGTTAGGGACCGCGGAGGGGGTGCCCAGGACTTAGGGACCGCGGAGGGGGGCGCCCAGGAGTTAGGGACCGTGGAGGGGGGCGCCCAGGAGTTAGGGACCGCGGAGGGGGCGCCCAGGAGTTAGGGACCGCGGAGGGGGGCGCCCAGGACTTAGGGACGGAGGAGAGGGCCTGAGCAGGCTTCGGCTCCTCCCGGTGCAGGAGGGGCCCCCGCCAGTTCTCTGGCTCAGGCCTGCCCCCCCTTTATTTCCAGAGCCCCCTCTGTCGCCTCAGCACCCCCCCTCCATGGCCCTTGGAGCCCCTCCTCCGCAATAATCAACCTAGCACGGGGAGGGCCGATGGCCTCCCATGGCCCCCCCATCACCTCTCGGTAATGTCACACAGGAGCCCCAAAATGTTTCCGAAGAAAAACAAACTATCTCAGAAACACTGAAAACCCACCAAAGAACATGAAATCACCTTCATAATCTGGGAAACATAAACATAGTTGTTTGTTCTGCAACACATTTTTTCATGATCAGAAACTGCACAAAGAAAAGCTCTGAGAATCACATTATGGAGCAGACCCCCCTCCCCACTCATCTTGATCAGACCCGGGCTCTGTCTTTGGAGGGCCCCCAGGGAAGTTTCCGCGCTTAAGGGCACCACTGAACCCACAGGACCCCTCCTTGCTCTGGATCCTGCATGAGGCGCGGTAGGCCCTACAGATCCTGTCACTTAGGGCCGTTCTGGTCCCTGGGGCTGGTCACACACAGGGAAGGGGTGGACCCAGACTCCTGCCCCTCCCCTGAGATGCCCTCCCCTTGCCAAGGAAAGCTTGACACCCAACCCACAAAGAGCACCCCTGGGACTGCAGGGTGGAGAGGGTGGGGATGGTGACCTGTTTTCCTGTGTGGGACCTTGTTCTCCCTCTGGTCTAATGTGGGGACCGATGGGGGGCCAAAGCGCTTTCTCACAATGTGCTGTGTCGTGGGCTTCCTGAGCATCTTCCTATTACCATGTGACTCACAGACCTTGTGGTATGAAAGAGACCCTGAAAGAAATCTCTCTTTTGGCAAACGAAACTGAAGAACAGTGAGGTTATGGAATTTGCCCCAAATCACACAGCAAGTCAGTCGCAGAGCCCAGGCCAGTGTGCTTGTGCTGCAGGCTCTGGAGCCGTGATTCCCAGCTCCTGCAGCCTATTAGAATCACTGAGGGAGATTTAACTTCTCCTACAGGCCCTATCAATGAAATCAGATCCTCTGAGGGGGGCACCTGGGAGCACTGGTAGTTGCAAAAGTTCCCCCAGTGATTCCCTGCACAACCGGATTGGAGAATGCCTCTAGATTCAGGCAGAGGTTCCACTCTGCCTCCTGATCGGGGCAGGGGGGGGGGGTGATTTTCCTAAAGTCACTTAGCCTTTCTGAGTCTCATTTGCTAATTGCTATGGAACGATGCTCGTCTTCCTAATAAAGAGCAAACAGCAGGATCTGCACACTGGATCCCCTCCAGAGATCAAGGAATAGGCATTACGAGGTGTGATCGGTTATGGAAAGATTTTTATAAGCTTGGTGTACTGTGGTTATCAGATTAAAAAAACTGGTTTTCTGCAAGTCATCATTTCCAAGATAGTGATGGCCTCTCTGTAACAGAAGCATATTTGGAATAAGGCCTCCCTACAGGGGCCACTTTCAAGCCATCAGGCCATAGCAGTGGGCACATGGGGGCAGCAGCCAGTGCTCTTTGAAGGCTCTCTCCCAAGCAGGAAAACCCGAACACACTTGACAGCCAGCCTCCTGTGGTAGCTGGTGAGTCTCGGCCAAGGTCGGTGGACGTGGCTGTCTAGAGGAGCTTCAGCTGCTCTCTGAGCCCACCTCATCCCGAGGGACTCTTAAAATGACAAGAAAGCCAATGTATCGTGGCTTTGTGGTTCAGAGAAGGGCAGAAGGATCATTTTCTTGCAGGAAAAATTCATTAAAACAGGTCTTTCCGTCTTGGCAAAAAATAAATACTTTCCTCCAGCAGTCCCAGCCAAGATTTTTTGGCAAATAACCACTGGACAAGGAGACTTAAGGGGGCATGGTCATGTGGCAAAGGGTCAGCTGAAGAATAAGACAACAGGCAGTAGGGAGCCACTGTGGGTTCTTGAGTAGGGAAGGGGCATGATAAGCCCAGGGCTGGGGGCAGATGTTAAAGCAGAACATGAGCAAGCCACTGGGGCCCCAGCTTCCTGTAAGAAACGGCTGAGTCCTGTGGTCACCTCGGTCTCCTCCCTCTCGAATAGCCACAAACTTCCACCCCCAGAGATACCCAGTCCAAATGCCTCTTGGCATGGTTTCTCTTACAGACAAGCTGCTGAGTTGAAGGCAGTGTGTGCCTGCCCACTCCCAGGCTGTCCCGTGTCTTTTGCCCTGCACCTTGAGGTCAGAGGCATCTCCCCATCTTGGAAGATCCCGGGAATGGTGGCAACTGCCTCCTTTCTAGGCAGCCTGTGTTCTCTTTGAAACTAGTAATGATGAAAAAAATAATAATAAATTAAAAAAAAAAAAAGAAACTAGTAATGATGATAACCAGGACTGCCATTTATGGAGAACATCTATGTGACTCTGGATCCATCCTGGTCCTCACCCTGACACTGAGGTTTCCCTGACCTCTCCTTTGGTCACTCTGCCCAACGCCGGCTTGAAGCTGTCCTTGAACTCAGGAGGTATACTTCTACCTCGGGACATTTGCACGTGCTGTTCCGGCTCTCTGGAATGTTCTTCCTCTCTGTGACTTCAGGATTCCCTCCTGAAATGTCATTTTCTCTCTCACACAGCTCCTACCTACCCATACTCTGTCTTGACTTTTCTTCTAACTGATCATACAAATATATATATTTGTTTTTTTGCCTGTTGTCTGTCACTGGTCACCCTACTCCTATTTATGAGCTTCTCGGTTTATTTCATCCCCACTACTTCCCCAGAGCTTAGAACTGGCTGGAAAGTCACAGGCACTCAGACAACCTTTTGTGGAGAAGCCCCCTCACTCTGGGGGTTGGGCACAGGAGAGCCATCCAGTCTTATATCAAGGCCTTAGCAAACACCAACCCTCTGAACCCCAGAAGCAGCGCTGGTGACCTTGAGGGTGCTTGCAGCTCCAGGACTCGTGCTCTGTCGAGGGAAGCATGTATCACTCCCTGGGTCTGTGTACAACAGCTCCTCCTTCCTTCATGATACAGGCCCTGACACACACACACCCGGCCCCACTGTGGAGTTGCACGTCCATGTGGTCAGGCCAGCCGGCCCCTCCCGCATGCTGCTGCCACCTGAAACCACCCGTGCCCACCTGCTGGCCCCCCAGTGCACTGCTCCGCAGGACTCCCTTCCTCTCACCTTTCTCTGCTTGCAGGTACCCCTCTTCTGTATTTGCTTGTTTAGAGTCTCTTGCTATCCAGAGCTGTGCTGCCCCTTAGAAATATAATGCAAGCCACAGACATGAGCCATGTATGTGATTTTACATATTTAAGTAGCCATATTTCAAAAATAAGAAGAAACAGGAAGTATTGTTTTAAGAACATTTTTTTTTCTTTCTTTCTTTCTTTCTTTCTTTCTTTCTTCCTTCCTTTCTTTCTTTTTATAGGTCTTTTTTTAAATTTTTATTTATTTATGATAGTCGCACACACACAGAGAGAGAGAGAGAGAGAGAGAGAGAGAGAGAGAGGCAGAGACATAGGCAGAGGGAGAAGCAGGCTCCATCAGGGAGCCTGATGTGGGATTCGATCCCGAGTCTCCAGGATCGTGCCCTGGGCCAAAGGCAGGCGCTAAACCACTGCGCCACCCAGGGATCCCTCTTTCTTTTTTTTTTTTTTTTTTTTTAAGATTTTACTTATTTATTAGAGAGGGAGAGAGAGAGCACAAGCAGGGGGAGGGGCAGAGAGAGAAGAAGATGCAGGCTCTCTGCTGAGCAGGGAGTCCGATGTGGGGCTCAATCCCAGGACCCCAGGATCATGACCCAAGCCAAAGACAGACGTTAGCCAACTGAGCCATCCAGGCACCCCAGAACATTTTTTCTTTAACTCAATATCCCAAAAGATATATAAATTCAACATGTGATCAATATAAAGGATGTGCTATTTTGCAGCCTTTTCTTCTTACCAGGTGTTGGGAATTCGGTGTGTGTTTTACACGCACTGCGCCTACCAGCTGGGATTCACCCCCATTTCTGGTGCACAGTGGCCACCCGTGGCCGGCGGCCACCGTCTCGGACGGCGTCCATCCAGAGGGCTTGGTCTCTCCCAGCGCTGGACGCCCAGGCTCGGCGAAGAGCGCGCAGAGTGCAGAGCAGGGGCTCACGTCACGTCTATGGATGAAGGGAAGGGAAATGGTGGCATGTGGGTCAATTGCTGGTGTCCCTGGACCAGGGGCCCCCAGCTCAGATGTGTGTGTGTGCATGTGCCTGAGTGTGTGTGTGCATGTGTGTGCGTGCACAAGCGCCCACGTGAGTGTGCCTGCATGAGAGAGAGTTGGGGGCTCTGGATTCAGGCCAACCTTGTGCCAGGCCTTCCTCTGCCACTTCCCTTGTGCCTTGGCTCTCTTTTCTGTGAAAGTGAGGACGGAGATGCCTTCTTCCCGTCAAGTATAGTTGGGAGATTTAAGTAGACAATGGATGTGAGAGTGGAGGGCACGAGCAGATGAATAGAAGCTTCCTTTCCTCCCTCTTTCCTTCCTTCTTTCCTTCCCAGCTCACACAGCTACTGTGAAAATCAGATGGGAAGGGCACCTTCTGGGTGGCTCAGTGGTTGAGCATCTACCTTTGGTTCAGGGCATGGTCCTGGGGTCCCGGGATCGAGTCCCACATCGGGCTCCCTGCAGGGAGCCTGCTTCTCCCTCTGCCTGTGTCTCTGCCTCTCTGTCTCTCATGAACAAATAAATAAAATCTTAAAAAAAAAAAGTCAGATGCGAGAATACTGTGACCGAACACCATGACGTGCAGCCCTGCCGGGGACACTGCTGCATGGCTCACTCCTTCCATCCCTGCCTTGTGAATGCGCTGCCCCTTTTGTGCCAGGCCCTGTGGGTGCCCGCTCATGGCTGTCTCCCCAATCTCTAGCACATGACAGGTGCTCAGTGTAAATATTTGTTGAGTGAATGAATGAATGATTGAATGGATGTCGGGAAGGTTGTAGCCTCTGCAACTGTCTGTGCTTCCAGAAGCTGCAGGAAGCTGTGGGAGAACCTGGGTAGGGTGAGAGGGAAGGGCCCGCCCCGCATGGCTGCCCCGCGGCCAGGACATCCCACCTGCGTGGCCAGACCTGAGCAGCAGTGGGCTTGTGGCGGGGGCCAGTCTCGAGAGCTGCGTGCCTCCCCTGCTCAAAGGAGGGGGGTTCTTCCGAGGGGCAGATCCCCTTATTCATTCTCAGAACGTTTACGCCGCAGAGACAGGCCTCGGGAGTTGGTTGTTTGTCTTTGGAAATGGGTAAAAGGCATCACCCAGATTTGTTTCTAAAATGGACCTGGAAAATGTTCAGGGAAAGATTTATTTTTGCAAGCAGGCTTCTGCCAGACACAGATTGTATCTTCTGGGAAAATGCTGGGTCCTGTCTAATGAGGGAAAAGAAACACGAAGCAAGGCGGGATGTTTAAGTTCAAGGCCATTGCTAAGTAGGGCTCTGGCCCATGAGGCCAGGAAGGGCTGGAGACCCAGCCCGTGAAGGTGATTCGAGAGGCCAGAAAGGGGTGGCCCTTTTCTCCCATGCAGGAGCCCCCTCTCTCATTTCAGGTAAGAGGGCCACCAGCTGCTCCCACGGCCCCCCAACACCTCTTCTGCAAAGTCGGGTCACAGGGCAATAATCCCATTTCAGATGCACCAGGAGAGTTTCCATCAGGGAGCCCATGGTCACCTGCCATCTGAGGCAGAGCTGCAGGATAGCCCACCTCTTCCCCACAGGACGGGCAATGGGGTCTGTAAGCCAGGGGGCCCCTTGGGCAGTGGTTCTTCCTGCAGGCCTGGGATGAGCCAACCGCAACCCAGAAGGCCAATACCTCAGGGACCCTCAAGCCCTCAAAGGCTCCACCATATACAAGACAGCTGGAGAATTGAGTTCCCTCACCTCCCAGTAGCTCATAATGAAGACCCTATCAGGGAGGTCTGGGGAGAGGGGCCCAGCGGCATCCCTCCCCTGTCCACTTCCTCAGCCCTCTTCTGAGTACATGAATGCAGAAGGTACACAGAGGGCAGACGTCATCGTCCAGGTTCCTCCCCCTATTGGAGACCTCCACGTTTGGCCTCACCTACTCACCAGGATCTGGTGCCCTCAATCCACGGACCTTCGGGCTTCCCAGGGGCTATAGCCACTCAGTCCCCCGCTGTCCATGCTGTCTGTGGGACCCTCACTGGCCACCACCTCCCTGACTTCCTCCAACCCTGTGCGTCCTCTTTGGGTTTCCACACACAGCCCCGCTTCCCACCCACCCACTCTGTGAAGGCAGCGAGGGGGGTCTGCAAGCTATTTTCAAGATTTCAAAAAGCCCAAAGGAAATCATACATTTACCTCAGTGAGGTTCCCAGACTAAATAAAACATTAAGTTTATTTGCTTTTGGCTAGAGTCGTATCAACCCAGTGTGGTAACAGCGGTTATCTTGACTGATCAGAAGCACTAATTGGCAGTTATATGTCTTTGATGAATAAAACTCAAAGAAACAAATTATTATTCAATAAGTGTAGTTTGTTGGGTAGATAAAAGCTTTCAAAACATGGAATCCCTTGAGGAAAGAACCAAAAAGGATCTTTCGTGGTGCAAAGGGTGGGAACCTCTGATCTATATAAATGTCGTATTTTTTTTAGAGCAAAGCACATGCGTTTTCCATCGGCCTTTGATGCTAGATTTCTCATTAGTGAATTCGACTTTGCTGAGTTCCTACAAATAATGCCTTGTTCACGGCAGCTTTTCCCAAAGTGTGATTCACCAAATCCTGTTCATAGGTGTTCCTTGGGAGCGCACAGGTAAAGGTTCATGACCGAAAGAGTCTTAGGAAACACTAGCTAAGCAAAATAAAACCATTTATATGGGATTTTTTTCAGAGCTCTTCATAGATAATATGAATCAAGAGTCCCCAAGAGGGAGATGGAAGGTCCAGCATTCCCTGTTGCCATCCCGTCCATTTTTTGAGGCACATTCTCAAGTCACAGGCATTCCACAGGGCACTCTTTGGAACATATGAGTTTTGGTCACAAAGGTGACTTGAGAGCCCATTGGCAGCCATAGGAACAGACAAAAATGAGGAGAAAGATGAAGAGAGGGTGGCGAGGCAGAGATGGGGAGGCCAGCCTCAGGGTAGGGGTGGGGGTGCCAGCACTTCCAGGGTGACCCTTCCTGTCACCCCCGCAGACTAGAGATGAAGCAGGTGTGCCGTGGGTGTGGCTGGCAGGATCTGTTAACCCTGTGACCTGGATCAAACAGCCAAGCTCCAGTGCCTCGGGAAAGCCCACCCTATTTCAATGTCCAGCCCTCAGCGTCCCCCGTGAAAACGGCAGGACGTAGGGACTTTCTGAGAAGTGTGCCAGCGGCCTTCAGTGGCACCCACTCAATGGGATCTTCCTTGACTCCTCGCTTAGGCACTCGGGTGCCGTCCCTCTTTCTTCTGGAGCCACCCCTGCAGTTTTAGGAATTCACACAAAGCCTCCTCTTGGCTTGCCAGTGGCGCACATGACATGGTTCGCGGTGTACCGCTATGGTGTGGCTGTGTGACACGTCCAGAGGCAACATGAAACATTAAGTGACCCATCCAGATGTTCCCCTCACACAACTCCCAATGTGGAGAATCTGGAACAAGGCAGAAAAAGCCAGCATGGAAGGACAGGATGTGGCCTTGTGCGGGTTTTTCCGGGAGGGTGTATACCCCTGTGGCTGAGTTTGGGTTCCAGACCTTCTTTGTGAAGAGAGAACAGAGAGAGGACAGTGCCTTGCAGGCTGCGGCGTGGGGAGCAGGGGAAGAAGGCAAAAGGGAAAAAATCTCTATTCGGCTCCTACGATATGCCTTCCACCCGGGCTCTCTTATTTCACCCTCCCAGCTACCCAGTAAAGTATATTTATTATGTCCATTTTGCGGATGAGAAAGCCAGGGCTTGGCAAGGCCCGTAGGTAATTAGTAAGTGATCTGTGTGGCCCAGAGTCCCACAGGCTGCCCATGCTGTGCTGCTTTTAGGAATCCGGGAGACCTGACTTGCCTTAAGGAGACTGGTTGCCCTGGGGCACCTGGGTGGCTCGGTGGTTGAGCGTCTGCCTTCAGCTCAGGTCATGATCTTGGGGTCCTGGGATTGAGTCCTGCATTGACACTCCCCCAACCCCTCGCAGAGAGCCTGCTTCTCCTTTCTGCCTCTCTCTGTGTGTCTCATGAATAAGTAAATAAAATCTTTTTTTTTTTTAAAAAAAAAAAGGAGACTCAGGGCAGCCCGGGTGGCTCAGTGGTTTAGCGCCGGCCCAGGGCCTGATCCTGGAGACCCGAGATCAAGTCCCATGTCGGGGTCCCTGCATGGAGCCTGCTTCTCTCTCTGCCTATGTCTCTGTCTCTCTGTGTGTGTCTCTGAGGAATAAATGAATAAAATCTTAAAAAAAATAAAAAATAAAATAAAATAAATTAAGAAAAGGAGACTGCTCACCCAGCCAGTACTTCTGTGAGAAGACATAGCTGAGATGCCGTGAGGAGGAAGCCAAGAGGCTCATCTGTGGTACCTGCTTCCCCAGGGTCACAGGCAGAGAGCCTGAGCTGTGAGCAACAGAATGGGCAGGAAGGCCAGCCAGGCTGATCCCCAGGGGTCTGGCCAGAGAAAAGTCCACAGACCACCAGGGTTGTGACCTTTGAACTAGCACAGGCTCCACAGCAAGGGCATGTTTAATGAAGTCCTAAAACTGCAGGTGGAAATGATTGAAAAGCTTCATCAGAAAGAATCTAGAAATGATTTCCACCGGTGCTTCCTATTTGTTAGAACTTCGAACGTTGAATGGCAATTTCATATGCATATTCTGTCTTCCGCACGTTTACTGTCCTGGGAGGGAGGGCTGGGGAAGTCAGCAGATAGTGTTTCCACCTGACAGGTAAGGCAGTAGGGGAAAAGGCATCCTTTATGCCTGACAACTGGCGATTGAGAGAATGCCTTTCTCTCCTACACTTTTGATTCAGCACAATAGCTAATCTGGAAACATCTCTAAGATGAACCTACCAGTGCCCGGGATTGCTCAGCCCAGTTAACATCTGCGGCAGAACTAGAATTTGAGTCTCCTGGCACCAGAGGCATGACTTCTTCTCCTCCCGCCATCCCATTTCCAGACTTAACCTGAGAAGTCACCTTTGGGGGATTTCAAAGGCTTTACCTACCCAAACGCCATCCTGTCTTGGGAAACACTTTCTGGGCTCCCGAACGATGGCCACCAAAAGTCGCATTGACCAAGATTCGGGGACTTCGTGTGCAAGCCATCTTCAGGGCAGGCAGTCTCTGGAATTTACCCAGAGGTCTTCTGGAGCCACAAGCAGATGACTGTTCAGTAAATTGACCCTGGCATTAACGGTAAATTTAACGCCAGCGCTTCTTCCCAGTGACCTCATTTGTTGAGTCAGACTTAATTCTATCACAATCCCCTGAGCTCAGAGGTGCAAGTCATCGGATGGCACGTCTCCGAGGGATTCTCAGACCGGGTACTGCACTTGACCGCCTTAAGGAATGGGGAAAAACTCTGTCAATCAACAGTTGCTGGTTTTCCATGATGTATCCATTTGGCTGCCTTTTTTTTTTTTTCCTCGTCTTTTCTTTTTCTTGTTTTAACCCAGTGACTTCAACCCGGTATTTTGGAATGCACACACTAATTCATCTTTAATTTTCAGCTAATGTTGTCATCAAATGTCATAGGGTGGAGTGAAATGGAAATGGCATTCTGAGAAGACCGTTCTAAAATCTCTGCTAGGGGCAGGCAGCCAATTTAGGGCCGTTGAATTTAGGGGCTCTGTGCTTTCTGCCTGCTGTTGACACAGCTTCCATTCCGTGGGAATAGAAATGGGCTGATTATAAAGTTCATTATTATGTTACCTTGGTGACAGAGACAATGGCATTTTAAGACAGCAGAATAGAGAGTTATAGAGTTATCAAGTCACCGGGTAAGATAAGGAGGAAAGAAACAAGATCTGTTAAAATAAATAAGCACTGTGGAGCCCACACCAAGCAAACAATTCTTTTTAATTAAGGAGGAAATTTAAAGCACGAAAGAGAAAGGGGGCTTAAGGACAATTTTCTGCCAGTGTGAGGTATTTTCAGGAAAGAATTAGGGCAACCAGGGATTATTATTTTCTTAAGCTTTTGATTGAAATCTCAGACTTTCATCCCTTCCGCGGTTAGGAAATCAAGAGGCGGGTGGCACAACCCTCACTGAGCAACGAGAAGCCAGAAGTAAGCTGGGGCTATTGAGATTCCGGGGGCACCAGCAGCGGGAAGGAGGTGGCTGCTCACCCAGCTTTAGAATAACCCTGATTTTTCCTACTTAGCTTGGTGTCTTGGATGCCGGGCTGGCTCAGTCGGTAGAGCACGTGACTCTTGATCTCAGGGTTGTGAGTACGAGGAGCTCCACGTTGTTACTGGAGCCTACTCATATATGCACCCCCCCCCCCCACTCCCCAACCCCTGACTCCCCCCCTTTCTGTCTGGGCCACACAGTGAATCAGATCATTTCTGACAACAGCACTTTCCCTCCTGTGTGCTCCCCACCAGGGTGCCCTCTCTGGGTGCTGCTCAGGCCTCCACCCTGCAGGCACACCCTTCAACCTCCCTCATTCGCTGTGGCTGTGCAGGCAGCAGGGGTGCTGCCCTGGGGGCAGAGCCATCTCTTGGTCTTGACCAACAAACTCACACAGGGCTGTTGGCCTTGGCTCTTGAACAACACAGGTTCAGGCCCTTGTCAGATAGAAAGAATGCACTGAAGTCTCAAGCATTTAAAAAGAAAATCAAGATGCCTCAGTGGCTCAGTGGTTGAGTATCTGCCTTTGGCTTGGGGTGTGACCCTGGAGTCCCAGGGATCGAGTCCCACATCAGGCTCCCCATGGGAGGGGGCCTATGTCTCTGCTTCTCTCTGTGTGTCTTTCATGAATAAATAAGTAAAATCTTAAAAAAATAAAAAGAAAATCTATTTCTTTCTTTTTTTAAAGATTTGATTTATTTATTCATGAAAGACACAGAAAGAGAGAGAGAGAGAGAGAGAGAGAGAGGCATAGACACAGGGAGAAGCAAGCTCTATGCAGGGAGCCTGACGTGGGACTCGATCCCAGGTCTCCAGGATCACAACCTGGGCCAAAGGCAAACGCTAAACCACTGAGCCACCCAGGCTGCCCAGAAAATCTATTTCTATCTTGCCATTGGGGAGAATCTCTTAGCTGTGTAGGAGTGCTCTATTAAGTCCACACTGTGGAGGATTCCACACCATTAGAAAGAATAAGATCCATATCTGCTCATGCAGAGGGATTTTCAGGAGGCATTTATTGTTCCGTGAGCAAGACAAGTGGTAGAGAATCGCATTCGGTATAATCCCACTTTTGTAAAACAAACTGATTTAAAAGGAGCGACACCCTTGATATGTCTGTATGTTTGAATGCTCAAGGAGAAAAGCACAAGTTTTCCATAGCCCCGACCCTGGGTTATAAGCATAGGTAAGGGGACTGGAGAGATGTAAGAGAATATGTTTGGAAGAAAGTATTTATAAACAACCACTAAAAGGTAAGTATTTGTCGTTATGGGTTCTCACAGAGGAGTACAATGAAAAAATAAAAGTGACTTTCTTTCTTTTTAAAGATCCCATTTATTTATTTGAGAGAGAGCAAGAGAGAGAGAGAGAGAGAGATTCCAGAGGGAGGGGGGAGGGAGAAGCAGAGTCTCTGCTGAGTGAGAGCCCACTGGGACTCGATCCTGGGACCCTAAGACCATGACCTGATCCTGGGAACCTAAGACCATGACCCGAGCTGAAGGCAGATGCCCAACCACTGAGCCACCCAGGCACCCCTAAAAGTGACTTTGAAGTTGAACCTTAGAGTTTCAGTTAAAGTAACTATGGTAAGTAACTATGGTACAAACACACATTGCAGGCAGAGGGACGCGGGGTAGGAGCAGAGGTCTCAGGAGCAAGAGGAGCCCCCTCACCCCCCAGATGGCGGCTAAGGACAGAGGGCAGGTTTCCTCCTCCTCCTCCTCCTCCCTCAGTCCCTTGCCTCTTCCTGCTCTGGCCCCCGAGCACCAGACTCCTCCTCCCTGCCTCCTCCTCTGGGCCTTCCTCTCCTCCTGCACCCTCTTTCCCTCCCTCGAAGTTTCCCCTCTCCCCTCGCCTATCTCCTGCCCTCTTCCTTGCCCTCCTCTTCCTCCAGGAAACTCTCTGGGGGTGGCGGTGGTGCAGTCTGCCCCTCACCCAGGGCACCTGTTGAACTGAGAGCCTGGAGCCCCTGGAGAGGGCAGGTCTCATTCTCCTACATTTTCTCCCTCTCAGGATCTGGTGAGGTAAGTGACATACCAAAGGTCACAAAATCTGTCACCCCCTGCCCCCAAACCAGCCCAGGACCCTATCCCCCCAACTCCAAGTGGAGTCTTTGTCTCCTGCATCCAGGGGCTGGGAGAAATCAATGTGGACAGGTTTTCTGACTGCGCTGAAATCCCCACAGGGTTTGGTGCTGGGTGCTAGGGGGGTGGGTGTGGAGTCCCAGAGTCCCAGAAGACCACCTGGTCTTGCCCTCGGGGACTTGGGGGATGGGGGCCTTGCAGCGCAGCTCACCGCCTGCACGGAGAGTTCATTTTCCTGCACCCAGAGGCAGGCAAGGGCCCGGCTGACACCCCCCTGGGCCCCCGGATCACAAACTGCTCTTTACTCTGTGTTTCAGAAATGGCTCTTTGCAAATTTGCCCGGTGCTGGCTGACCCGGCTCGCCCTCCGGGCCTCCTCGCGTCCCCATTCCAGCCTGGCCCGAGGGGCACGGCCACCACCTCGGCCCCTGCTGGGGAGGGCTGTGAGGGGCCGCGGGTGCCAGCCAAGCAAGGCCTCCCCTGCCCCGGGAAGGGGCGGAAGGGTGTCCCGGGTCCTGTGCGCTGCCATCTGCTCCCTGCCCCTAACATCACGCCGTTTCCATGCTCCCTGTCTCGGTCCGTGCCTCCCTCCGTGCCACCCCGATGTCTCAACCCCGACACTTCCTTCTCCTTCACCCACATGGGAATTCACTGCCAAGCCTGGTCACTTTTATCTCCAAAACATCCCTCAAGACCGCCCCCCCCCAATTCCCTCCATTCCTAAGTTGCTCTCACCTCCTAGCTGCACCCTGCAGGGTGTCCTCCTGGGCACCCCCTTACTTTGGCCTCCCTCCAGACCAGCCGAACGGGATGTCTGGCGGTAAGGCCAGACACTGTGCTTCCCGCACTTCTGGAGCTGCAAACCACCGCCCTAGGCCATTCTCCACACAGCAGCCAAGATCATTGTTTGAAACATAAATTGGATCTGTCACTCCCTCTCAAAAACCCCTCAGAGGCTCCCAGATAGCTCCTTTGATCAAGACGCCCTCCAAGGGCTGGCTTCTGCCTGCTGCCCACCCAGCCAGCCACCCAGCAGCTCACTGCACCCCACCCCCTCCCCGGCCCCCTTATCTGGGAGGGCTCCCCTTACTCTGGCCTCCACATTTGCTCTCCCCTCCTAGGAACACTTCCTTTTCTGCCCACTCTCTCCTTCCCAGATAGTAGATGAGCTCCCAGGGAACCCTTTCCCTCCTCCACACTTCTCTGTTTGCAATTACACATTCAGGAACACGATTATTTGCCTAATGCCTCCCACCCCCCCTCCCCTCCATGAGTGCAGAAGTATGTCCGAATTTGTCATTGTCACCTGTTGATCACTCAGGAATATTTGCTGAGCTGAATGGGCAGATAATTACAACACATTTTCAGGTGGAGGCAATGATGGTGGATACGGGATCAGAAAGATCACGACCCCAAACTCAGGATTCCAGGAAGACTTCCTGAAGGAGGCGGCATTTTATTTTATTTTTATTTTTTTAGATTTTTATTTTATTTATTCATGAGAGACCCACACACAGAGAGAGAGGCAGAGACACAGGCAGAGGGAGAAGCAGACTCCACGCAGGGAGCCTAATGTGGGACCCAATCCCGGGTCTCCAGGATCAGGCCCTGGGCTGAAGGCGGTGCTAAACCACTGAGCCACCCGGGGTTGCCCCAGGAGGCGGCATTTTAATTGAGACCTAAAGATTAAGTGGATATTTGCAAGCCAGGGCCCTGGGGTGGGAGGAGGTGTGCTTCGTAGGTTAAGGGTATGAACATGGGTGTGGAGGCTGGCTGGATAGAACAATAAGCAACCCACAGGAAATAGCAAATGGGAGATAGACTGGAAAGATGAGGGGTGAGCAGATCACATAGAACCTTGAGGTGCTGGCAAGGAGTTTGGGCTTGATACCTGGGCCACAGGGAATCCTTGAACACTAATTTTATTTTATTTTAATTTTTAAAAATTTTATTTATTTGTTTGAGAGAGAGAAGAGCACTAGTGGGGTGAGAGCACAGGGAGAGGGAGAAGCAGACTCCCCGCTGAGCAGGGAGCCCAACTCAGCGCTCAATCCAGGGACTATGACCTGAGCCGAAGGCAGATGCTCAATGGACTGAGCCCCCCAGGCGCCCCAAACACTAATTTTAGCATGGAGAAGGCTTCGCTGACATTTCCAACACAGGTGCAGTAATCAAGATTCAAGCATGTCATCGCTGGAAGGATCTGAGTGCGTTCTAGTCCTGCCCCTTCAATTGACAGATGAAAAAGCTGCAGCTCAGAGAGGAAGAGTGATCTCCCCAAGGTCAATAGCTGGCCCCCAGTGCAGTGTTCTTTCCAGAAGAAAAGAAGGATTGTTTCAATCAGATTTCTTTCCTTTTTTTTTTTTTTTCCAAGATTTTATTTATTTATTTATTCATGAGAGACACAGAGAGAGAGGCAGAGGCAGAGGGAGAAGCAGGCTCTCTGCGGGGAGCCCGATGCGGGACTCGAGCCCCAGACTTCAGGATCATGCCCTGAGCTGAAGGCAGACGCTTAACCACTGAGCTACCCAGGTGCCCTCAATCAGATTTCAATTCATTTTAACCCCTTATTACTTCTTTTTGTCACTCCTAGCAGCCAACCTCCTTTTCTTTGCCCATTATTAGGAAAAAGGTTAGTTCATAAAAGTATTCCTCATGGCTCCAGCTCTGCGGGTCACAGATATTTAGAAGGCCTGGCTTCTGGGCCTAACTCTGGACCTTACAAACACTAGGGACTTGGGTCAGTCCATCCTCTCTGTGGACCTCAATTTCCAGTCTGTACTGTGAACCTCAGGCTTTCTGGAGAGAGTCAATGTAGGGAAAGCCCTCTGCCCAGCCAGTCATAATATAAATGAACGTGCAAAGGCCCTGTGGCACCTCAGGCTAATAACTTCCTCCAGCTAGGTAGGCCCAGAAGTGGCCATGAGGACTCTTAACAGTAACTCCCTGGTGAGCCTAGCTGGGCCTTTCTGCTTGCTTGCTTGCTTGCTTCTTTCTTTTTCTTTCCTTCTTTCTTTTAAAGATGTTATTTCTTCATTTGAGTGAGAGAGCACAAGCAGGGGCAGCAGCAGGAGAGGGAGAAGCAGACTCCCCACTGAGCAGGAGCCCGATGTGGGGCTCAATCCCCAGGACCCTGGGATCATGACTTGAGCGGAAGGCAGATACTTAACTGACAGAGCCACCCAGGCACCCCTGAGCTGGGTGTTTCTAAGGTTTTTAAGACCTGCTCTCAGATTTCCGAGGAAGCAAAGGGAGGTGTCAGGCATCCACTAGAGACCTGTGTGCAGAAGAAGGCTAATAGGAAGCTGCTGGTGGGCCGTAAGCACACACAGGGGCTGAAGAAGAGGAAACGTGCACAAACCAAAGCCAGTGATCGTTCCTCTTTTAAACATCATTACATCATGTCGTCCCCAAGGACGGACTCTGTTCATCCTGAAAGAACTTGTGAATCATCCTTTTTTCTGAAAACTATTACTCTACAAGTGAAGGAATCCCCATGGCAACCATTTTCTGTCCTTGGAGCCTTGGGAAGGAAGTGCAGTGAGAGCTCTCCACGTCTTCCTGGGATCCAGGCCTCTCCTTTACATAAGTCTGAGAGACAAAGAAATTGGCCTGGTCTTCAGATTTCAGCTGAGATAGAAGCTAAAAGGAACATCTAAGAGGAAACAATAACCAGGGACACCAGTGTGAGAGCCAGATCCACGCACCTTCTGCAGAAACGCGTGGGGAGCACCGAGGCGGAGGCCGGCGGCCCGGGAGGTCTGCAGGCAGGAGGGCCCGCGCCATCTGGGCTCCTCAGGCGGTGCTCGGTGCTCGGGCCTTGGCTGCGGCCCAGGCCTCGTCCCAGGCTGCTCCGGGAGAGCTCCTTCCCTTCCCATCCCTCCTTTTCCTCCTCCCTTTTCTCTCTTGAGTTGGGAAGCATCCCCTTCCCTCCTTGACAGACTGGGAAAAGAATTCGGAAAACCACGTCAGGCCGGTCTGGGCCGCTACCACCCATCTCACAGGCCCGGCGCCCTCCTTCCAGGGCAGCAGGAGGATAGGGGCCTGCTGGTCCCGGAGCAAAGGGGCGCAGGCGTGTGTGCGTGCTCCGGCTCTCAGGGGAGCGGCGGCTCTCTTGCTCACGCGCCCTGTGGCTGCTGCTCTTGCCCTCCCTGCCCATGAGCGTCTGCTGGAATGAATTTGACCGGGACCTGTGATAGCGGCAGGGACTTCCGTGGGGCCTCTGGCAGGCACGTGGCCAAGCTAGGCTTCACCTCCTGACCCGGGGACTAGCAACACCTCCCCACACCCCAGGCCTACTCTGGACCCCCAAGGCACAGAGAGACAAGAGATGGGGTGCGGGAGGGAGAGCCTCACCCGGCTGGATATTGTGCTGCTTGTCCATGGTCAAGGGCTCTTCTCTTTCCTGCCTCTGAGCCCCAGGATCAATCTCTCTCTCTCTCTCTCTCTGACTCAGAGTAGCTTAAACCACCTGTCACAGCTACCGCATCCACCTCAGTGTCTTGTTCCAGCCTGCCCTACTCACCACTGCCTAAGACTCCAGAACCTTTTCTCTCTTCACCCTGGAGGGGTCAAACCCCTTGCTTTTTTTTTTTTTTTAAGGATTTTATTTATTTATTCCTGAGAGACACAGAGAGACAGAGGCACAGACACAGGCAGAGGGAGAGCAGGCTCCATGCAGGGAGCCAGAAGCGGGACTCGATCCCAGATCTCCAGGATCACGCCCTGGGCTGAAGGCAGATGCTTAACCACTGAGCCACCCAGGCATCCCAAACTCTTACTTTAAGTTTCGCAGTAGGAACCCAGGCCATCTGGGACATGGGCCTTGACTCCCACCCTGACTCCCACCCTCCTCTAGGCCTCCCTCTCACAGCACCAGGGGCCACCACCTGCCACCCCAGTGAGTGCCAGCTGCTTCCTCTTTCCCCACAACAGACCCTCACCTGCAGCCAGACATCCACCTGGGGAGGGTAGGAAGGGGAGCAGGAGAGAGAGGAAGCACACCACACCCTGGGGAGGATAAATCCCAACAATTCGTGGGCTCTGTTATAAGTGCTTGGTCGTTGGAGTCTATTCCTTGGGGCATACACAGGACACTGCTCACTGCCCTAAAGAAAGAGAAAAAAGGGCAGCCCTGGTGGCCCAGCGGTTTAGCGCCACCTTCAGCCCAGGGCCTGATCCTGGAGACACGGGATCGAGTCCCGCGTCGGGCTCCCTGCATGGAGCCTGCTTCTCCCTCTGCCTGTGTCTCTGCCTCTCTCTCTCTCTCTGTCTCTCATGAATAAATAAAATAAAGTCTTAAAAAAAAAAAAAAGAAAGAGAAGAACAAAGCACCCTCACTCCCCATCTTAACGGTAAGATTGTCACCTGGTGAATGTCCTTTGGGCGAAGTCCACCACAGTTGTGCTATGACTAGTGTTTATATACATGTTACTCAAGATTCCGCAGAAATGGGGTTCTCCCTCAGGCTGGGCACAGCTCTCTCTGCCCCGGCGGCAGGCCGCCTCCCCACTACGCTGGAGATCACTTGGAAGCCCTCTGGCCATCTCTGTCCCCACAGTGCCTGAGGGACCCAGGGGTGAGCCCCCTGCCTGGCACAGAGGCCATTCACAGTGGAAGCGACCTGACCCTGCGGAGGCAGCTCAGAGAAGAGGGGCAGGGCTGGTCCCCCAGGCCCCCAGCACCCCCTCCACCTCCCTCCTGGGTGGCATCTGCCCAGAACCTCCCCCTCCCTAGATCGGAGAGAGTAGGCCCCTCCTGTGGGACGGCTGGGAGGACCACAGCCTGTGAATGTAAAATGGACACAACACATGGCTGGGCGCCCTCTCAGGAAGAGCCTTCCAGAGAAGCATTCTGGTATGGAGGTGAAATTTCCACGGAAGAGGTCTCTGCCTCTCTCTCTCTGTCTATCATGAATAAATAAATAAATAAATAAATAAATAAATAAATAAATAAATAAATCTTAAAAAATAAAAGTTGGCAGGTGAAAAAGGAACTACGGACCCCAGTCCCAGGTGCCCGCAGTCAGGTTCCCCTGCGGGAAGAACGGACTTACTCCTCCTCCCGCGGCCCGGATGCTGCTGGGATGCTGCGCGCAGACAGGCCTGGGCTGTCAGCCCCTGGTGGGGGGGGCACCTCACCCGCAGTCACACCCCCTCCGCAGGTGGCCGCACCCAGTGCCTGACTGATGGGGGGAGGCCGTTGGAGGGGTACATAAGGCCCGACCCCCTTTGTCCCTCTGGGGTCACCCAGCCTCAGAGTGCAGGAGGTGTGCTGCGTGACTCCTGGGGTTCCCAGGGTGCCTGCCTGCGCCTGTCCCCTCCTGCCCCTGCCCTGCCCTTCCCAGGTGCAGATCCGAGCTCCCCTGCAACCCCCCAACCTGCTGAACCCCCCCTTCCACCACCGCCTCTGAGCCTAGTTGGTTTGCTGGGGACCCCCCCGCTATAGAGTTTGGGCTGTGACGGTTTTATGTACGCACAGGAGGCGGGGTGGAACGTTAATCTGGACCACTTGGGGACTTGAGGCCAGAAGGTTCTCTATGTCATCATGTAGAACAGACTGTGAGGGTCCAGGGTGCCCCGGTGTTTGTTTTTATCACCTGAGGAGCAGGTTTGCAGAGAGGGCCCTGTCCTGGCATTTCGGTTTCACAGTTGCTCTGGGACTCCTGCCAGGACAGGGCCTCTGGCTGGGAGAGCCTTGGAAAGACATTCACCCAACCACCCTGATCCCCCAGGTTACTTGTTTCCAAGGCTTTTAAAAATAGAAGTGTGAAAACCATTTAATTGCCAAGAAGCTGTGGGGTTCTGTGCTCCTGTGGTCATGGTCAGGTTGGAACGCAACCTTGGAAATCTATGAGGAAAACAAGTCCCTGTTTTTCCCGCTTGCCTCTGACTCAGACAGGGCCGACGCACTCGGTGAACGTCATCTTGTGCCAGGCAGAGTCACATGCTGGGCAGCGGGTGCTGGACAGGCTGTTTGTGCTATAATTACTCGGGGGTGGAGGTTTCCGGAGCAGCCTCCCCTTGCAGCCCTGGGCCCTGATCAGAGGGGATCATTGCCCAGTAAACGAGGTAGACTTGGGAGGTGGGGATCCTGGGGACTCAGGCAAGGAATGAAGTCACAGCCTCAACATTTCTGTGACTTATCTTCAAAAAGAAAACAGAGTCGCCTCTTGCCACAGGTCCAAGTAGGTTTCTTTAGAAAGCATTTTAAAAGCCTGGGATAAAGCCGGATAACATATCAAGGATTTACTTAAATGCAGCAATTTGAGATGTGTGATATTTTGCAGAATTGGGGATGACGTTTACTTTGGTGGAAGTTATGAGGGCAGAGTCAGCTGAGCAAATGATGGAGTAAACAAATGTCGCTGTGGTGGAGCATAAACAGGCTCTTCCAGAACCATAAAAATCTTTCATTTCAATATAGTAACTGATAAGCTAATGATAAACCATTTTCGAGTCTTCATTAAAAATCCCAAAGGAGTTTTCCTGCCAAAATTTATCTTCCCTAAACTTCTTCACCCACTCGAAGCAATCAAGCTGTTTCGTTCAGAAGATGTAAATTCAGATTTCATTTGACTGATATGGTGAAGCTTCTGCCACTTGGGACAGGAGTTAGTAAAATGCTATACCAGTAATTGAAAATAGTAATATGTTGATGACTTTGAAAATAATATGAAATCATGCAAATGACATTGTTCTAGGCGAGGGGTTAGGTCAGTTTTGTCAGTGGAATGCAATCTTGGGACTCGGTGCCCTTGGCCACACATCCAGAGGGTCACATCTTTAAAAAAGATTTTATTTATTTATTTATTTATTTATTTATTTATTTATTTATTTATTCACTAGAGATGCAGAGAGAGAGGCAGAGACACAGGCAGAGGGAGAAGCAGGCTCCATGCAGGGAGCCCGATGCAGGACTCCATCCCAGGACCCCAGGATCACGACCTGAGCTGAAGGCAGATGCTCAACCACTGAGCCACTCAGATGTCTCTGAAGGGTCATATCTGGTGATGTTGCCCATGGTGGTACGTGTGCACACCGATACTGTGTCCTGCTCCTTGTCAAGGATAAATTATAGTGTCTGCCAGGAGGATGGTGGAAACCAACAAGCTCCTTGCCTTCCTGACACCATCCCTCTGGGGGCTTGGGCCTGACTCTTGTGGGAGGGGGTGCAGGGACTTGTGACTTGGAGATGGCATCTTTCTTCTCCCCTTCAGGGTCCCTAATGAAAACTCCAGGCTAAGCTGACATTTTCACTCTTGAAAATGCCTTCCCCGTTGCCCTATAGTTCTAATTGGAAAATGTTCCCCAGTTTCTCATCTTTGGCTTTGAAAACTGCTTAGAAAAGAAAAGAAAAAGAAAAGAAGAAAAGAAAAGAAAAGAAAAAAGAAAAGAAAAAGAAAAAGAAAAAGAAAAAAAAAGAAAAAATCTGAAGGCCTCTGATTTAAGAAACATTGAGGTATCTTGGTGACTTTTTTTTTCTTTCTTTCTTTTTTTTTTTTAATCTTGGTGACTTTATAAAACATGGCCTCTTTCACTGCCGTAGAGCAGTGGCGGGGCATACGACTCGTGGAGCCGGTGAGCCCTGTGCCCAGAAGGGTCCCACACTCGGCCCAGCACTCTGTTGTCCTATTGGATGAACCTTGAGGACATTCTGCTCAGTGGGGTTAAGGGACAAATGCTGTGTGCTTCCAGGGATATGAGTACGGGGAGTACCCATATGAGTACGGAGAAAGGTCACATTCAGAGACACAGGGAATAGAGGGTGTTGCCAGGGGCTGGCAGCTGGGAAACGGGGAGTTATTATTTAAGGGGTTCAGAGTTTCAGTTTGGGAAGATGGAAAAGCTCTGGAGATGGATGACAGTGATTGTACAATATGAATGTAGTCAATGCTGCTGAAGTGTACACCCAGAAAGTGTCAAAATAGCAAATGTTATGTTGTATTGTGTATTTACACAAGGTGTATTGTTGTGTATTTTGTAGCATAATAAAAAAAAACCCACCAGAATCCTGCTGCCCTTTTGAAACTGTTCATCTTTGAACAATCTCATTTCGTGTTTTGCACTGGGAAGTTATGTAGCTGGAACTGAGTGGGGCTCTGGACCCTCAGTGGACGCGAATCACTCAGGGGTTAGAAGGTCCAGAGTTAGGAGTCACTGTTGGGGCGGGCGAGATTCTGCGTTCCTAACAAGCCCCCAGGGGTTGCTGATGTCGTGGGCTGTGGACCATGCTCTGCATGGAGCATGGTGGAGCAGTGACATCTGGTTTGGATCCCAGGAAAGTTCCAGGCACAGTTCCTAAGGACCTTAGTCTGTTTTGAGGAGGGCCTTTTGGTGGCCACAGGATACCCTGAAATGTGAGCCAAACCCCTGGCTGCCCCGCCCCTTGAGCAGTAAACTCACCAGGTCTTCCAGGCCTCGGGGCCTCCTTGCCAGTTTGGTTAACGGCATCCCTGCGACACCTCCACCTCCAGTCCCGTTGTTCGCTGCCTCTGGCAGAGCAGAGACTGACCCTGTCGCTGAGTCCTGATGCCAGGTCTGCCTTAGCAACCCCCGGCAGTTCCTTGCATCCTCTGCAGCCCCCCGAACTCATGGATGAGGCCTAGGGAAACATCCACAGCCCCGAGGCTCGGCTGGGCCTTGCCTGTTGCCCTACCCAAACATTCGCCTCCGTGTTTGGGGCACGGGGCCCCCACCCCCACCGGGGTTTCCCCAGAGCCCCTGATGGGCACAGTCCATTGTGCATGCCTTGGAACCCCCAGAAGCCAGCATGGTCAAGCTCAGAGTTCTTCCAGGATTTGTGGCTTTCTGACCCTGGCTTCCTAAAGAGCTTATGTCAACAAAACACAGCAAATAATAAAAATAATAATAGCCAGCTGTGCCAGCTGTTGAATTCCCGCCTCGCAGATTCAAAAATACCCTTTCTGCCTCCTCAGTGAAACTAAATATGGGCCTTTTAAATATACTCCCCCCCCCCCCCGGCTGGCACCCAAGCTCTAGGGAGTAGAGGGCAGCGGAGAGACGCTGAGGAGGCAAGGGTCTGGCTCTGGAGTGCCCGCGCGCGGGCCCCGGGACCAGCCTCAGTGGCTCGGTCAGGCCCAGCCTCTGCTGCGGCCTCCGCGGGCTTCCAGCGGTGCATGGCAGCCAACAGCACCCAGAACCATCAACGAACCCGTGCCCTCTTGGCTGACACCTTCCTGCACAGCTCTCCCTGGCATCCCAGAGGGCACATTTCCAGCAAGTTCCACGGCTGACACCACTCTGACCTCCATGGCACCCAGTGGGCCCAGCTGTGTCCTCTAAGGCAAGGTCTGGGCGGGTGGCCCTTCCCTGGGTGTGTCGTCTCAGCCTGCAGCCTCCTGACTCTTCCTGTCACCTGCTCTGCCTATACTGCTGAGCGCTAGTGTAATCCTCTGTTAGAGTTGGTAAGTCTTTTTTTAAAAAAAAAAGATTTTATTTACTTATTCTTGAGAGACAGAGAGAGAGAGAGATAGAGAGAGAGAGGCAGAGGCACAGGCAGAGGGAGAAGCAGGCTCCATGCAGGGAGCCTGACGTGGGACTTGATCCTGGGACCCTGGGATCATGCCCTGGGCCGAAGGCAGGCGCTCAACCGCTGAGCCACACGGGTGTCCCAGTTGGTAAGTCTTTATGTTAAACTTTCCCTATTCAAATCACCGAGGGGTTTCTCTCCAGACTGGACCCTGACTAATAGACTAATATAGAAACACTTACATAGCATCGACCATGTACCAGGTGCAGTTTCAAGCAATATATGAAATATTAATGATCTATATGCATTTAACTCTTAAATGCAACAGGAATTCTTATTATCCCAGTTTATGAGTGGAGAAACTGAGGCACAAAGAGGTGAAGGTCAACAACAAGCTGACCTTTTCAGGAACTCTTTTTCCTGGTGTCAGGCATAGCCACACCACAAGCGGTGTAGACTCTGGCTGTACCCTCCGAGGCATTGGCAACACCTTTGTCACATCCCCGAGTGCCTGTCCCTGTGCCAGGCCCATCATAGGACTCCATAAGGGCTCTTGACTGTTAGTGCCGCTCATTCTTTGATGATCTGAGAGGAGGCTGAGCCACATTGCAAGCAGGGTCTCCCTTGTTGGCCACCAGCCAGCAGAGGCAGGGTGGGCCTTGGTGGAGAGTGCTGGGTCACTGTTGAGTGGCAACTTCCAGCTTCCTCCTACTTCAAGAATTCATGACTCACTGAAGTGGCAAGAGTTTGCATACTGATTCCATGGAGGGCATTTGCAGGTAGGGGGGCAGTCATTCCTGTCCTACTTCTGCTATCAGAACCATGAAGAACCCAGGCTGGTGTCAACTTATTGTTGGGTGCCACGATGGGGGCCCTGGGGCATCAGGACCACCAGAGATGGGAAGGGTCTCCAGACAGAACTGCACGTGAGGGGAGCCCCAGCTGAGGCCGACCCGGGGTTCCAGGCAGGGCTACATCTGCTGCATCTGTGGGCTTAGTACCATCGGCCGTTGTGTGTGAGGAAGGAAGGAAGCAATAAGGGGTGTGTTTTGAGTGGAGGTGCCTGAGAACAGAGACAGAAGACATGGGGAGTGGAAGAACAGCGTGGGGCCTGTCCCCTGTCTGCCCCAGGAATTACGTCTTAGATTTTCACAAGGGGGGCAGCCCGGGAGGCTCAGTGGTTTAGCGCCGCCTGCAGCCTGGGTGTGATCCTGGAGTCCTGGGATCGAGTCCCACGTTGGGCTCCCTGCGTGGAGCCTGCTTCTCCCTCTGCCTGTCTCTCTCTCTCTCTCTGTCTGTCTCTATGAATAAATAAATAAATAAATAAATAAATAAATAAATAAATAAATTACTTAAAAAAAAAAGATTAAAAAAAAAAAAAGATTTTCACAAGGGTCTTTGTGGGGCACAGAGCACAAGTAGAGGCTCCAGGGTCAGGAGGACAGGACAAGGGGAGGGGAGTCTTCCCGGCCACATGGGGCACATGGGACCCTTAGGGGGGGCCCTGAAGGAGGTCGGGCACTGTTTTGACTCCTCAGGGGTTCCCCTCAGAAGAGACGCAGGCCCTGGGTGGCGCCCAGAGGCTGAGGTGGGGAGCGGCAGGCCTGCAGCGTCTCTTCAGCAACCCACGAAGCTGGCCTCACCGAAAGGCCTGTTTGTGGGCAGGACACCAGCTGGAGGCTCCCAGGGGGCCTGGGCGACATTTACAGGGAGCCTCCGGGGACCGAGGTGCGCAGAGTAGAGTGGGACAAGCCAGAGCTGAACGCAGTCCCGGGTGTGCGTTTGCCTGAGGGTCTTGGGGTTGGTGAGGAGCAGGGAGCCACCGTGCTTAAGGCCGTGGGACGCGGATGCAGGATCTCTGAGCGTCTCTTGCAGAAGTTCCCAGAAGGCCTTCCAGTGTGTTCCAGGCACTTCGTGGAAGAGAACTTCGTGGAAGTGCAGCGGAGGAGGCTGCGCTTCCTTTTGATAAGGAAGGCAAGGCAGCAAAGAGCCCAGCTCCCTCTGAATTGAAACTGCCTCCAGGCCAGCTCAGGGGACACTGTTATTCTGTTCAAGTGACTCGGGGCTGAGTGGCAATCAGGGTGGGATTTAGTGTCCCTCCGAAAGCCGCTCAGCATCTGGACATCTAAGCAGAGAGGTTTGCTTTGAAGGAGATGACACAGCTGCCCTAGGGACCCCCTCCCTCATCTCCCTCAGCTTCTACCCCCCTGGGGGGGGATGCGGGGGATGTGGGCACCGTGAAGGGAGGGCCAGAAAGGCTCTCTGCCAGAATGGGTAGGATTAAAAAGTGATCCTCTTTCTTATTTTACTCACAGAATTGATGGGCTTGGAACAGAGATCTGGAACTGTAGTAACGGAGAGGCTCACCAACTTGGGGAATGCCAAACAGTATTTTGTCTTAAAATATATGTGTATGTTTAATTTGCATTTGGCTTTGGAATACTGGGAATAATTAGTTTTGGAAAAGTTTTTTGTTTTTTTTTAAGACTTTATTTATTCATTCATGGGAGACACAGAGAGAGACAGAGACACAGGCAGAGGGAGAAGCAGGCTCCATGCAGGGAGCCCAATGTGGGACTCGATCCTGGGACCCCGGGACCACGACCTGAGCTGAAGGCCCATGCTCAACAGTTGAGCCACCCAGGTGCCCTTCTTTTTGGAAAAGGTTAATCTTCCCCCACTTTATTTCTCTTCAGCTTTTGAAAAAGTTGACTCTGAATAAGCACCAATGAGATGAGTGAGACCAAAAAACCTGGGGGTGGGCATGGGGCTTCCCTTGGAAGTTAGCATCTTTTCAAAAATGCTCTACCCAAGGACAGGCTAAGCATAGACTAGGTTTGTAAAAGTTTCCTCTGTGAAAACAATCCTCTAGGAGATTCTTCATAAATTCAATTCATGAATTTGGAGCTTTAGCAGTTGAATAGTTATTGGAACAAGGATCTGACCTTTGGGTTGGGAAGGCAGGTGATGTCTAGGTTGAGGCATCAGGGGCTGGGTAGGCCTGGGAGGTGGGGGGCTGCTCCTTTCTATTGTCATTTTTACACTGGAATAAAAAGAAGACTCATCAATTTAGATCAAGGGGCACTAAATCTCATTGATAATAGTTATTCACAACAGTCAAGAGGCAGTCTTTCCAAGGGCTCGACAAGTGGACCCATCCAAGGAGGACCTCCTGCTTTCCCAGGCAAGTGTCCCCTCTCTGGGCCTCCATGCTGGGCAGGCCTCAGCAGCGCTGTTAAGAGCCATGGTTCCTGCCTCCCACTTATCATACTGTCACCCTTCACAAGCTTAGGTTCTGTAGTTCTGGCAACCATTTCTATGCATGGAGATGGAAGTGGTGGTGGGTGTTATGGGCTGAGTTGTGTCATCCCCTCCAGTTTATATGGTGAAGACCTAACCCCCCAGTACCACAAAATGTGACTCTGTTTTGGAGATAGAGGTAATTACACTAAAATGAGGTCATTGGGATGGGCCCTAATTCAATGACTGGCACTCTTCTAAGAAGAGGAGATCAGAGGCCACACACATACAGAAGGGTGGCCCTGTGAAGACAGAGAGAAGAGGGCCAGCGACAAGTCAGGGAAAGACGCCTCTGAAGAAATGGACTCACCAGCACATTGATTTTGAACTTCCAGCCTCCAGAGTTGTGGGAAAATAAATTTCTGTTGTTTGGCCACCCAGTCTGGGGTACTTTGTTATGGCAGCCCAAACAGACTAAAACATTGGAGGAGATAACAAAGTAGATAGGGAAGAAGCTTCTGGAACCCCTGCGACGGCCAGGGGTGAGGACACTGAGGAGGGTGGCCTGTAGGAAGAAGATTAGCTGCAGAGGGTTGGACTGGGAGACTGCCTGGGGGCAGGTCTGGGATCTGGAGGAAGGCCAGCTGTGGAATTCCAGATAGATCGATGGAGGGAGGGGGCACTGGAGTGGCTTAGGGGTGGGCTCCCCCACCCATGTCCTGATATACGGTTCCTCCACCGAAAGAGGGTCGAACCTATAACTACCAGGAACATGAAGGAACAGCCAAAAGTACACAAGAACCATTTCCTAAGATGTGAAACACAAGCCAAGGTTCTGTTTGTTCTCTGGCAATGTAAACATTACACATTTTTATTAAGAGAGAAAATAAAAAGCCAAGAATCCACATGAGGCTCTCAAGAGAGAAGCCTCTCACGACCACGTTCAAGGAATCTGGTCTTTGGCAGCCCTGGAGCCCTGCAGGCCCTCAGTGCTGTCCAGGTGATGGCGTGTCCAGGGTGCATCAGGACTTCAGGGGGTCCTGGGCCCTTTTACCTTCATGGACATTTTCTACATCAAAATAATGTTTAGAGTTGGGATTCTACAACCGTTGGTATGAAGATGCATGTGCTCATATTGTGTAGCAAAGTATTCTCTTAAGCCTAGAAGTTTATTTCTTCCTTCTGATCTTAAAATAAGTTAAAAGATTCCTGTGGGCCCCTCCAGGATGCTGGGCCTGGGCACAGCCGACCCAGCCCCTCGGGCAGATGGGCTCTGGTCCTGGTGTGAGGGGCCCTGGAGCTCAGAGCCCGGGAGCTGGGGAGCATGGGCTCTGACCCTTGAAAGATGGAAAACCGGACTTGGTTCTTGGTGGAATCCAGGCAGAGAGTAAGGCACAAGGGGACAAGTCTAGGACCCTGTCATTGGCTGCTGCACAGTCCCCAGGGCAAGTGAGAAGTGGAAGGGGAGCCTAGTGTGATCTGCAGGGCAGGTACCTCGGGTGAGGCCTGGCTTGCACGGCTCCCCCAGGGGGCTTGAGTCTCCCTGGAGGCTGGCCCAGAGCCCAGGGGCTGGCTGAAAGGTGGGTCAGGTGGTGGTGGGGGTGCTAGGGGGGATGGGTGGGGAGCTTCGGGCAGGAGGTGGGCAGGGGCAACAGGATGTGGTGTCCCTACACCCCCACCCCCTAACCCAGCAGAGACTTACTGAGTCTTCCCCAATCCCCAGTACAGTTCTGGCCTGTGGACAACTGAGAGGTTATTTTTTAATTTTTTAAAAATTTTTTATTTATTTATTTGACGGGGGGGGGGGGGGTGGAGAATGAAAGAGAGAGAGAGAGAAGAGGGAGCACAAGCAGGCGGAGCAGGAGAAGGGGAAGGAGGCTCCCTGCGGGGATCCCAATGGGGGGGGCCAGGATCACGCCCTGAGCCGAAGGCAGATGCTCAACCGCTGAGCCGCCCAGGCGTCCCCGCAAGAGGTTATTTTTGACTGATTCCCACGAAGTTCAGGTCCACTTGACTGTCAACTCAACCAGCCCCAAACCGCACTCCCTGCCCAACGGGCACAGCGGTTCTAAGCAGCAGGGGGCGCCCCAGGGCTGGAAGTTGGAGGTGGCTGGGCCAGGTGCAAGGGCCTCGGGCTGGGCGGTGCAAGGGCAGGGGCTCCAGGAAAAGTGGGGGTGGAGGAAACAGCCGGAGGGTTGGGGGCGGCCGCCAGCAGGGGCAGCTTCAGTCTAGAAAGCCCGCCCAGGCAGGAGAGGGCCAGTTTAAAACATGAATCAAACAGGGCACCTGGGTGGCTCAGCGGTTGGGCGCCTGCCTTCGGCCCAGGGCATGATCTCAGAGTCCTGGGATCGAGACCCCTTCTTGGGCTCCCTGCGGGGAGCCTGCTTCTCCCTCTGCTTGTGTCTCTGCCTCTCTATGTGTCTCCCATGAATAAATAAATAAAATCTCAAAAAAATAAATGAAATGTTAAAAATGACCCATTAACCCCTTCACCCTCACCCTACCTCCCATCCTGTGATCTGGATCCCCAGACTCCTTGCTTCCTCCCTGAAGGGCAAAGAACAGCTCTGGGTCAGTCCAGGATCATGAATAATTGGGAGGAAACCCTAAGCTCACCCCCCCCCCCACCCCCCAAGGCTGTGAGTCCTGACAGCCTTCCCGTTTGCTTGTCTTCGTCAAAAAATCAACAAGGAAGGGGATCCCTGGGTGGCTCAGCGGTTTGGCGCCTGCCTTTGGCCGGGGCGCGATCCTAGAGTCCTGGGATCGAGTCCCCCATCAGGCTCCCTGCATGGAGCCTGCTTCTCCCTCTGCCTGTGTCTCTGCCTCTCTTTCTCTCTCTCTCATGAATAAATAAAACCTTTAAAAAAAATCAACAAGGAGGAGAAAGAAGGACCCTACCCTTCATCAGGGGTACCCCTGAGGGCTGTGTAAGCTGCCCTCCCCCCCCAGGGGCAGGGTGCCCATGTGGCCCTTCCAGCTGGGAGCAAGCAGAGGGAACAGAGGCAGGTGCAGAGAAGCAGAGGGAGCGCGTGTAGGAAGCTCAGGGCAAAGACAGGCAGAGCAAGTACTGTGACTCTGAGAAACATCGGGCAGGGCCCGGTTCTTTCATAAGCTCTAAGATTGCAGCATTTGCTTGGTAGCGTGGTAGGGAATTAGGCTGAGTCAGGAAAAAGTGGGATGTCAGGGGGAGAAGTGGAGGTCAGGGCCTTGTCTCTAAGGCCTGGGCCTAGTCCTTGTCTCTCCTCAACTTTCTGTCAATTTACATCGATGGCATAGGAAGCCCAGACAAGTTAAGTAATTTGCTCCGGGTCACACAGCCAGTTGGCAGAAGAATCTGGAATGCAAGATCCGAGTAACTAGACTCCTAGTCTAGCGTTCTTTGTTTAGATTAGTTGAGCCATTCAGAGAATGGAGAAAGCTCACGTTGTGTTGTGCTCCCCTCTGAGACTGGTCTCCAGTATCAGTGATCCCCACCCACCACCTGTTCATCATCCCCCCAACCAGTGCACACGCTGCATGTCAGGCGAGCCTCTCTGTGGGCCTCTCCACCTGACTGCCTCCCTCTCGGCCTGCAAGGTGTTGCCTCCAGTGGGCTTTCGGCACGCTGCCCCCAGACCTTCCTTTTCTTCTGCAGGGTCCACTGGAGCACAGGAACCAGGCTTAACACCTCTCAAGGCCTTCACTCCCTGGGTCTGGCCGAGACCAACACCTGACAGCCTCACAGTGGCCCTAGAGGTGACTCCTGCAGGAGGTTCCAGGTGTTTTTTGATCACTCCTGATCCTCAGATTTAGCCTTTGCTGGTGCTCAGTGCTTTCTAACACACCGTGAAAGCCTTCCAGCAATCCTCGTCAACCCTCGTGGTGGAGGCCAGCTATTACCCCCACTTCACAGATGAGAGGCTAAGGTTGATTTATTTATTTTAAAGATTTAATTTATTTATTCATGAGAGACACAGAGAGAGAGTCAGAGACACAGGCAGAGGGAGAAGCAGGCTCCATGCAGGGAGCCCGATGCAGGACTCAATCCTTGGTCTCCAGGATTCCACCCTGGGCCGAAGGCAGGCGCTCAACCCCTGAGCCACCCAGGGATCCCCGAGAAGCTGAGGTTTAAAAGGATTGAGTAGAGGGAGGGACACGGGACAGATCTTCCTTACAGAAGAATTCCAAATATAAATGTGAAGATTCTCCCCTCTAAGAGGTGTGGCTTTCTTTTTTTAATATTTTATTTATTCATGAGAGACAGAGAGAGGCAGAGACACAGGCAGAGGGAGAAACAGGCTGCATACAGGGAGCCTGATGTGGGACTCGATCCTGGGACTCCAGGATCACGCCCTGGGCCAAAGGCAGACGCTTAACCACTGAGCCACCAGGCATCCCTAAGAGGTGTGGCTTAATTGCCCTGTCCTGGAATGTGGACTGGATTTAGTGACTGGCTTCGAAGTCATAGAACGTGGAACAGAGAAATGGTAACTGCAGAGGAGAAGCTGACAGACACCACTTTCCCCAGGTGGCCAAGGCCACATCACCAGGGATGCCCCAGGTTGATGCAGGCACCCCTCACGTGATGTGGTGAGGGGCTTTGCCTCCCTGGTATTTTTCCTCCTAATCCCTAACTCCAGGCTAATCAGAGAAAAATGCCAGAAAAGTCTCAATCTAGGTACATTCTACAAAATACCTGCCCGGTACTCTTCAAAGTGTCATAATCATGAGCAAACAAGGAAAGATTGAGAAATGATCATAGGCTGGACACACAGTAAAATCAAGCCATTATCATAGTTTTTGGATCACGGAACAGAAAAAGGAACCAGGTGGGGAAAATGATGGAACCCGAATAAAGTCTGCCATTTAGTTACTAGTAAAGTTCCACTGTTAATTTCTTAGTTTTAATAAATCTACCATGGCTATGTGGTTACGAAATTTATTAACATGAGACAGAGCAGGGTAAAAGAGACAAGGGAACTTTCTGTACCGTGGTTGCAACCCTTCCGTAAATCTAAATTTACTGTAAAGAAAAAGTCGAACAGAAAAAAAGATGAAGTCCCAGGTCCCGAGCCGAGTCAGGATTCAAATCCAGACCCCTGACTCTGGAGCCTTTCATCTTAACAACTTCCCTCGGCATCTTCAAATGATGTTACCTACTGTTCATGGAGTGTTGGGCTCGGCTCTAAGCACTCATATAAATTACTGCCCAAACCATCCCTTGTTTTACAGGCGTTTTCTCTGGTTTTCTCCCCTTGTGGATGTACATTCTTCGAGGGATGGGGCCTTTTCAGTAGGAGTAAAGGTCCTCACATCCAGATTCAGATGCTAAAAAAAAAAATTCAGATGCTAGCTTGCCCTTAGCCACCCCCCCCCTCACTCTCTCGCTCTGTCTCTCTCACACACACACTCTTACAAACATGACCAAACACCCAGATGTGTGCTTAGGATGGCATAACTCCCCTCTCCCGTTTCCTGGTGAGTAGGGGATCATCCTGCTTCTTGGTCAAGAGATATGTTGGGGTGCAATCCTGGTCAAGGATGCCAATGGGGACATATTTCCCCCCAGAACTTTCTCAGTTCCTTGGCAACAGGGGATCCCCTTTTGGATATCACTCCAGCATCACCAGCAGCCACTCCTGTCAGAGGCAGGCCAGTAAGTGAAGGATTCCCCGGGAGTCCTGGTGTTGCACCCCGCCTCGGCCCTAGCTGGGTCCTCCTCTTTGTGAGGGCTTTCTAGAAAGCAATGGCCTACCTGCTGTTGGAACCAACTGGGTAGTTGGAAGTTTTGCATTTGCTGGTCTCCAATCCCTCAGGAGGAGTAATCACCTGCGGGCTGGGGGGCCCATCAAGTCTAAGGCCAGGGTTTGGTCTCCTAGCAGGAGGCTTGGGATGGAGACCCTCGATGGGAACAGGGCACTTCTGGGTAACTCCCCCAGTAAAGTAAGTGGAACACCCCATCCCCATACCATCCCCTCTCCGGTGCTCTGAGCTTCCTGGTCTCCTCTCGCTTTGCCCTCGGAGGAGGAGCCCGTGCCTTCCCCAGAGCCCGTGTGTCCAGGCCACATCTCTGGCCTGGGCCGCCTCCCGTGTGCCTGCGGGTCTGGGTGACGGGCCGCGATGCAGCAGGTGCGGTGTGGGGAGAGCTTGACGTTCAGAGCCCCCCCACCTTGCTTTCCCCCCGCCTTTCAGCCTCTGGAGGAAGATGAGACCCATTTAAAGTTTTGAAAAATGAATCTACTGTATTTAGTTAGTGCGAATAGTCTAATACCATCAGTTGGTCCCAGTCACTGAAGTCTCCACCTGCACCCCTGCCCACCGTCGCCCCCGCCTCCTTCGCTAAGCAAACCTAAGAGGAGTGATTTCTGTTTTAAGCAGGAACAAGATCGAAGCCTGTGCTCAGCAGTTTAGGTGTCTCGTGGGCCTGGGAAGCGTGGCTGGGAGATGGAGGGGGGCCCACGGCCAGGACACCCCCAGGTAGGGGCACGGAGGGCCCCAGCGACAGTCATCTGGCCGCATGTCACTCGGCCTCCTGACACAGCCACGCGGGGTGGGGGCTGAGGGAAGGCCTGGGCGGCTCTGCTGGGCCCGGAAACCTCCCCTCCCAGGTGCGGAGAAGCGGGGCGCGATAAGAAATGCAAGGGCTTGCTTTCTTTTTATTCGAAAGATTTCATTTATTTATTCATGAGAGACTCACCGAGAGAGGCAGAGGCACAGGCAGAGGGAGAAGCAGGCTCCATGCAGGGAGCCCGACGTGGGATTCGATCCCGGGTCTCCAGGATCACACCCCGGGCCGAAGGTGGCACTAAACCGCTGGGCCACTGGGGCTGCCCCCACAAGTTCACTTTTCAACAGCTTGGGGCCTCTTGCTGCCTGAGTCACCTCTTTCCTAAAAGGGCTTTGCCTTCCTTGCACTTCCGCTGGGCCTCCAGTTAGGAGGGAGAGGTTGGCCCAGGGTTGGTCCTGCCTGCCACCCTCTCTCCTGAGCTAACTGCTCCCTCCTCAGGTCCCAGAGCCTTGGGTCCCCTCCTGGGAGGGGAGCGGGTGCTTGCTGTGCTCATTCATTGCTCATTCATTTCTCAGCCTTTCCTGCTGCTCTGTGCTGTGACCATCTCCATTTCTCAACGTGCCCAGCATGGCACCTGCCACTTGGGGAGATGCAGAACACTTGGAGGTGGGAGGGAAGGGCAGGGAGCCCCGCCAGCCCAGAGTCGCCCCCCAGCAGGGGCTGGAGCCACAGGGGACTGAAATTCCTTTTCACGACTTAAACTTTTTATTATGGACAGTGTCAGCCGTATGCAAAAGTAAGGGAGCGCGCCTCAACAGACCTTCATGTCTATTCATCTGGTTTCAGCAATTGCCAATATTCTGACATTCTGGATTTATCTACTCTGCACCTTTTTTTCCCCTCGAATATTAAAAAAATAAATCCCAGATATCAAATCATTTCATCCATAAATGCTTCAAGAATGTGAGCTTGTGATGTAGGATCAGTGAATTTTGGGGTTAAATGAGCCTGAGCAGTCATCCTGCTTTTGGGGCTGCAGCTCTGTGCGGTGGGTGCCAGCCCCGGGACCCCGCCCCCGGCCCAGGAGGGCGTCGGATGCCCAGGGCAGCCTGTAATCCGCTCCCTGCTTCCTTTTCTCCAACTGCCTTCTCCCCCTACACCACACCCCTGTGATTTAGGGGCTGTCATTTCTGTCTCCCAAGCAAGGCATTTTTTATGCTTAGAGAAGCTCAGTGACCCGCCCGGCCAGGGTGACCCCATCAGTGGAGCCAGAAGCAGGATTCTCACCACTTCTTTGGAACTACATAGCACCAGCTTGCTTGCCTGCATCCCCCCTTTTGGGCCCGAGGCCCTCTTCTCAGTTTATCAAGAAGGAAGCAGTCGTGAGTGCTCCCTTCCCAAGGGCGAACAGTGGAGGGTGGGCTCCTGTGTCTCTCCTGGTTGGGGGGTAAATGGTGCTTTTGAAGAGGTGGCTTTGGTGAGGTTAAATCTGAGTCTGAAAGCTAGGTTTTAGGAAGAGCATGAAATGAGTGGGAGATGGTTTTGGGGGGGGCTTCAAAGTGATCCTCAAAACACAGGCTATTGAGAACTGTCCTCCCCCCATGGCAGGGACTGCTGGGTCTCCACCCCAGCCCTGCCCACGCTGTCATGAGCCTCATTCCCCATTGTGTCTCCTGTCCTTTGATGTTGGATAAACCCAATTCATCTCTTTCATATCACTACAAAGGAGCCTCCTAATTACTTTGTTTAGACAGCCTCTTTCCCAAATATTAAACATTTGGCCTTCCCGGCCCCTCAAGCGCTTAACATCATCCAGGTTGTTGCAAAATCCACTTTTCCCCAAACTGGTTGGCAGATGCTCTCCTCTCCATTAGCAGTCTCCCTAGGCAAATCTGGACATGTCACCCCCTGCACGTTCTTTCCCCCATGCAGGTTGCTATAGGATACAGCCCTTCCTCTGGGAGAGGGTCAGTGCCACTGAGTTCTCGGTCCTGCTGGAAACCTCTGCAGGACTCTGAGGGAAATGGGAAAGTTTCCATCACTCAAGGACTCAGGGGTGGCCCATCAATCATGAGTAAGGCTTGTGGGAAAAGCTCTGCCCTTGGGGGTGGCAGGTCCAACACCTGGACCAGGGCCGCATGTTGGCTGGTAGGGAAAGAGACCCTCCATGAGTGGTACAGGTCTCTCCAGATACCACCTGGTGGGTACCTGGAGGTGTGACAGGCTCTCCTTCTTCAGAAAAATCACTCTAATCCTGGATCAACCTCTCCTCGACCCAATCTCAAGGGCCCTGCCACCCTGCCCTACGTAGGGAAGTTGGCTCCCATTGCTTCCTCCTTGGCCGTATTAATCTTCTTCCTTCTAATACCTCCCTCTTGGTTCCTTGACCCCTCACCGCCCGATGTCATGTCCACCACCTGAGCTATGCTCCTCCACGCCACCCTGTTCTGCTGTCTCTCCGTGCTGTAGGCTGGTCCCCAGAGGGACTACCTAGCTTGGGGCTGTTCCCTGGATGTCTCTCCTGTCTCCACATGAACTTCACTGCTCTGGCTGAGCAGAGCGCAGTCTGCCCCCCCCGCCCCCGCCCCACGCCCCTGCGGGAAGCAGGGAAGCTTTCAGAAGGGACAGTTGAGCACAATCTTTCTCCTTCTTTCCTTCCTTCTCTCCCTCCTCCCTCCTTTCCTGCCTTCCAGCTTTTCTCCTCTCTTTCAACTTCTCATGAAAAATTTCAAACATCACAAAAGCAAAGAGCATAATGAAACCCCACATAACAACCATCAACTCCAGCCAAGCTTGTTTCACCCAAACTCCCCCCCTCCACCCCACCCCTACTCCCCACCACTGGATGACACTGGCACTAATTCCAGGCACCGTGTCATTCCCTCCGTAAACACTTCACCACACATCTGTAAAAGACAAGGACTTGTAGAAAAACAAGCACAATATCATGTCTAAAAATAGAAACTAGTATTTTCTTAATAGTAGCAAGTGCCCAGCCCGTGTTCAGATTTCCCCAAGTGTCCCATAGCTGGACAAACCACGGTCACACGTTGAATAGGGCCTTGAAGAGTTGATGGAGGCCACATTTCAGTGTGGCTGTGGCGTAGCTCCACCTGCCGCAGGACACGGGGACTCAGGTTTGTTACTAACCGTTCCGAGCTCATCACCAGCTCGCCGTGACGTCTCCCCTCCTTTCCTGGCCAGACTCAGGTGCGGCTTCCTTGCATCCCCACCCTGGCAGTCACCCCAAGCCAGGGTCCTTGTCTTTCTGTACCGAGTCTACGGTCTTCCCCTGGCCACCCTGTCTGCAAACCCCCTTTGCCTGTCTTCCCACTGCGATCTCAGCAATGGCAGGGGAAGCATGTGCCGGGTGCACCCTCAGGCCTATTAACTGTGTGCCAGTGGAGAAAGAACAGGTGTGCAAGTCAGCGGTTTTTGATTTGCTGCTCCCTCGGGTTGCTTTCATTTAGGGGGGTTCTGGAAGTGCCTCCTATGTGCCATGCACCTCGGAGTTCCTCAGTTAATCCTTCTAATCCTGTGAGCTGGTGCCTTTATTATTTATCCCCATCTTCCAGAAGAGGAAACTGAAGCTCTGAATGGTTGCTTGGTCAGATCCAAGGGGGGCTAAGTCATGGGTCTTTCCTCCCTCACATTGCCCTCCCCATTGCCAGTGAAGAGCCATTTGGGCTGTCAGTCCCGCTGGAAAGTTCTAGAAAATGCCAGTAATAGAGCAAGAGGTCTCCTGCTTCCCAGCTGCAGGAAATGGTTCTTCCTCTATCTCTACTCGGGTCTCAGGGAGTTACCCCCCTTCCCTAGCCAACCTTTCTCCCAGAGCCCAACAGAGCTCAATTCCCCTCTGCTGGCATCCTCAGTCCCCAGAGGATGAGCAAGTCTGGAGCAGGCACTTCAAAGCCGCCTGCTTAATTGTGCCTTCCTGTGCATCATTAGGCGGGGAGCAAAGCGAAAAAAAAAATCACACATTTTCACAGGAGATCAGCGCAGGAAGGCAGCGCCTCCTCAGCCCTGTTTGTGCTCGCGAGCTGGTGGCAGGTCTGGACGAGGCAGGAAGCACGGAGGGAGCGCTAGGACGTGTTTACCTGCTTCTCCCTCGGTTTCCTGCTTCTCCCCCTCCACCCTGGGACAGAAAGGAAGGTGGTTCTTGGGGAAGAATGGTTCCATTGTGTGCTTTCTTTTCTTCTTGGGCCTAATTAGGAATTATGCTTGGGAATCAAGCTAATTAATCTCTGCCAGCCCGGGGTGAGATCCAGCTCCTCGCACTATCAGCGCTCATCAATAACTCAGGCCCGGCTCTGCAAACAGCCCTGCCCCTTTAATGAGGAGGAGGTGCAATGGCCCCGGGGAGGCCTGGAATCAGGAGGCGGTGGCCCGCAGACCGACAGGGTGGAGGTGTCCGGGAAGAGGAGCCTGCAGCCCGCAACTTTTCGAGTGGGGCGGCCCCCACGAGGCCGGCGTCCAAATGCCCGAGACGCCGCCATGAGGCCCTACAAGGCCCGGGCGGCAGCCTCCTCACTGTGCTGCTTTGAGGCGTCATCCAGTTGCTCTGAGCTGCGAGGGTGGTCACTGGGAGCGCTCAGAAGATGGAGAAAAGCCACCACGGCAAATGGCTGGGTCCTAGCTCAGGTCAAGGTGGTCCCTCCTGCTGGCTGAGCAGAGGCCCTGCCGCAGCCTGCTCCCCACACCGGGCAGCCACCTCGGCCGCCAAAGACCAACCGTAGAGGAGAAAAGACTCGGGCTTGAGGGCAAACAGGGCTGCTGACAGCCAAGGAGATGGGAGAAAGCAGAAAATCTCAGAGGGCTACTAGGGACCCTGCGTGGGAGTGGGGGTGGCGGGGCGGTGGGGGAGTGGGGTGGGATGGGAGGCGTCTGTTCAGAGCTTCTAAACAGTCTGTGCTGTCCCTGGGCGTCCTCACGGCCGAGGCGCTCGATCTTCAGATCAGAGTGGACTTTGCTCCAGAGTGGAAGACAAGTGCTCTGTTTTCTCCCAAGGAGCCAATCAAGAAACAGAAAAGAAAAAGTGGTAACTGAAGAGACTGTGGAATTGAAGAAACCCAGAATGGTCTTATGACCTTCGGAAGTCTTTTTTTTAAAAAGATTTATTCATTTATGATAGACAGAGAGAGAGAGAGAGAGAGAGAAAGAGAGAGAGAGAGGCAGAGACACAGGAGGAGGGAAAAGCAGGTTCCATGCCGGGAGCCCGACGTGGGACTCGATCCCAGGACTCCAGGATCTCGCCCTGGGCCAAAGGCAGGCGCCAAACCGCTGAGCCACCCAGGGATCCCCGACTTTTGGAAGTCTTAGTCTCCATTATATCAAATATGTTGGGGGCACCTGCCTGGCTCAGTTGGTAGAACACGCGACCCTTGATCGTAGGGCTGTGGGTTTGAGCTCTGCGTTGGGTGTAGAGATTGCTTAAAAACAAAACCTTGTTAAAAAACCCAAAGCCCCCAAAACAAATACATTAAAATGAGCTCAAATCCCACATTAAAACATAATTTTGCTATGAAATTTTGAGATAACTTTTATGATTTTTAAAACTATTTTCATTTTTGCGGTTTATTTGTTTAGAAAGAGTGTGAGAGAGTGCACTGCAGGGGGGGAGGGACAAAGGGAGAGGAGAGAGCAAATCTTTTTTTTTTTTTTTAAGATTTATTTATTTATTTTTTTTTGAGAGAGAGAGCATGAGCAGCAGAGGGGCAGAGGGAGAGGGAGAAGCAGACTCCTCACTGGGGAGCGAGCTGGATGCAGGACTAAATCCCAGGACCCTGAGATCATAACCTAAGCTGAAGAAAGACATTCAACCCAGGTGCCCCAGAGAGAGCAAATCTTAAGCAGACTCTGCTGAGGTGGAGTCCAACATGAGGCTCGATCTCGAGACCCTGAGCTGAGATCAAGATTTGGATGCTTAATGGACTAAGCCACCCAGGCACCCCCATTTTTGCAGTTTTTAAAAAATATTTTAGCTCCATAATATTTTTTCAGGTTGCAAGCATTTTCACAGGCTTTGAAGGGGGCATTGTGGGACCTGGGGCATTGTGTTTACAGTCTCAGAGAGCCTGGAGACTTTAGCCAAGACTCGGTCTGGTGGAGCAGACCATCAAGAGTGAGGAAGGAGAACCTGGCAGCATGCAGCAGTACCCTGTACCAGTTCTTGGAAAAGACTGGAGGTCTAGGCCAAAGGGAACAGGAAAACCCTTTCAGGTTGTCTTCTGGAATAACTGATTTAAGAGGAAAAGAAAAAGACAGAAAGGTTCTTTCTAGTCCTATGGACATGCATCCCCAGTACAGGGCAGAGGTTAGAGCTCCTGGGGCTGGAGGCATTCATAAGGGAACGCCCCAAAAAGATGAGGACATGGTGGCCTTCCAAACCCATGTGGCCACAGAGACACTGGATCATTCACCGATCCAGTAGACAGGGACTATCACAATGTCCCATGAACACCAGAATACTGGACACAGTGACTTGAAGAAATTCAGATGGAGACTATACCAGTGTGCATCACAGCTCATAAAATGGAGGAAGGGGATTCATTCTCCTTAATAACCTGTGTAGGTTTACTTGAATGTGGAATGCCAGGAATTAAGAATGGCAATTTTTCAAATACTGATCAGACCGTTGAGATCGGCTAAGGTCCCAGCAACTCCTCTGCAAACTCTGTTTTTTCCGGTTTTGTAGGAAGTAGCAATGAGGTGTTGCAGAAGCCGTGGTGGGACATCTCTATCTCCCCTCAAGGGACAGCCTGTGCGGGGAGTTAGCGGTCAGCTTCCAGGGGCAGCGCCTCTGCTGCAGTCTTCCTGAGGCCTGCCTTCCCAGGGGAACTCCCAGGAATGATTGGCCACAACAGGGACATTACTACCTTTATCACTTCTGCCCAACACAAGACCCTCAACGAGCAATCTTCGTGGACTCCATCAGACTGCTCGGGACTTTCTCAGCGTTACGCAACGTTACAATCTCAGTGTTTCTCCGGATTCCTTTCCCTTTTGATTTCCCGCTGGTATGATTGCCAATAAATTCCTCTAACTGCCTTGTTGGCATCTTCTTCCTGAGGACCCAACTGACACAGTGGCCAACCCGTACAGTGTGACTGGGCAAAGCCTACTGGCTCACTCTTTTGAAATGTTAAGGCTTAAAAGAGTCCTTGTAAAATGTAGCCATAGGAAGATGCTGAAATATTTCTCTGGATTGCCCTGAAAGAACGTAGACCACTGCAAAGATGGGTCAACATCTCTTGGGGCTGATTT